>NC_052028.1:9018383-11856893 GCF_015832195.1 Motacilla alba alba
TTGTTTGTTTTCCCTCCCTTTATACTTTTTTCTTTTAATTTTTTTCTGTTATTTTCTTTCCTTCTCCTCCTCGCCCATCCCCATATTTTTTTTCTCTCTCTCTCCTTCCAATTTTTTTTTCTGATTTCTTTTTTTATTTCCCTCCAAAGGGCTGATCTCGCCCCGCTGCTCGGCAGCACCGCTGCTCCCGGCGCAGCTCCGCTCGTCTCCCCCGGCCCAGGAGCAAACAGCGCCGAGATAAAGGCACGGCACGCTTTTCTTTCCAGTTTCTTTGTGGGAGCGGCCGTATCTAAACGGGCACATCTCGGGAGAGATAGGAACACGCCGCCTTCCAGAGGGCTGTGCTAATCAGCGCGCCGGGTTAGATATAAAAGTTCAGGGCAAATAAAACGAATTAGTTTTATTAGCACGTTTAGGAGGCGGTCTAACGAAGGAATTCCGCTTTACTAGAGAATGTTTTCTCCTCCCCTTTTGTTATTTAGAAGCAATATATATCCGAGCGGTTCATCACGGGAGGGAAATAATGAATTGTTTCATTGCGGTCGTTTTCTGGGAGAAACGCGCTCTCTTCTCTAAGCCCGATAAGAAGGAGATATTTATATAAATATAGATATATATATATTTGGAAAGACACATTTTCATAATCACACATGCATGAACAATGAAAGGCACAGTAAAGGAGAGGTGGCAAAGCCACCAGGTTACTGTTCGGCACTGGCTTTCGGTAGGAAAAATCTGCCTCGGTCTCAGGCGCCTCTAACTCGTCTAAAACTTTCCCAGGGAAATGCGGCCACGGCTCCAGCGCGGGATTTCCAAGGACTTTGTTCTTATTTCAGGCAAATGACGGATTTTTGGGGAAGTTCTGCCAGTGAAGTAGACCTCAGGAAATATTCGGAAGTCAGTTTTTATATAGGCGGCTGGAGCTGGCGCAGGGAATAACCTGGAGAACATGGACTTTGGTTTGTTAAGTGGAAAAAATATATATTTAAATTGTTATTAAGAAAAAAGCAAACAACATGTAGGTTCTCAATTCAAGCACTCCGTATCATTCTATGTTTAATTCGTGACTCGGATTTTGTGTTTGTCTGCAGTGTGATTGGCAAAATTTGGGGAAAGGAGACGAAACAATACAAAATAATAGAAATAATAGAAAAGTCGCTTAGTGACAAAGTTCTTAAAGCGAGACTAAAACCGAAATCACCGAAAGATAACATCGGTGGGCATTCCTCACGTCCATTTAAGCAGGGTTAACACGCGGAGAAAAATAATTTCTCCCCCCGTTCCAGGACTTTGCTTCACCACAGGAGCTGGGTGGAACCCGCGAAGCATATACTTCCCAAAGATGGTGTCTGTTTTTAAAATTAAAATTAAAACAAAACCAAAACAACCCGAACTGAAAAGAGAAAAGCGCAGAGGCTGTAGAATATTATTTTCCTGAAAAGTAAAATTCATTGACGGCCCAGGGTCTCTCCGCCCGCCCGCCCCGCGCATCCCCGGCAGCAGCTGTCTCTTCACCGCGGCAGCGCAGCCCCGCTGAGGCACCGCGCAGCCCCGGGCCGCATCACCCGCACCCCCGGCTCGTTCCGGGGAGCCCCAGCCCCGCCGGGGCCGCCCGAGGCTCCGGGCATCGCTGCAGCACCCAGCGCTGCCGCCACCGGCCGCCCCGCCGAGCGCACCGGGACGAGCCGCGGAGCGTCCCGAGCAGCAGCGCTGGGGGCTGGAAACTTACGGTGCGTTTGGAAAAAAAATTAAATATATATATATATATATACACATACATAAAAAAAATATAAAATGAGGTAACCCCTCTGGAATTGCCTTTCCCAGCGCATTTGTCAGAGCTGACGAAGCGCAGAGGCCCCGAAAGAATTTATACACGGTATAAAGATGTCAAGGACTGCGCGGAGAGCGGAGCGCGGAGCGCGGGGCGGGAGGCGAGGCCGCGGGCAGGGGCGCTCCGCACGGCCCGGCTCGGCTTTGTCTCGCAGCCCCGCAGCGCTCCGCACCCCCGGCCGCGCCCGCGGCCCCGCGGAGACCCCGAGGAGGCGAGCGGGGCTGGGGGCAGGACGGCTCCGCGGGAGCCGGGCAGGACGGCTCCGGGCGCGGCACTGGCGGCGCGGGGCGGCCCGGGAGGGAGCGGGATGCACGCGTGGGGCGGGCCGGGACACGCGGCCGGGCGGGCGGGACGGGCGGGACACGCGTGGGGCAGGCCGGGAGCGGGATGCACGCGTGGGGCGGGCCGGGAGCGGGATGCACGCGTGGGGAGGGCCGGGGAGAGGGATGCACGCGTGGGGCGGGCCGGGAGCGGGATGTACTCGGGACACGCGTGGGGCGGGCCGGGGACGCGCGTGGGGAACTCACCGGGCGCTGCGGGGTGCCGGGCCCGGCGGGCGCTGTGCGCGCCCCGGCCGCCGCTCCAGGGTTTTCTTGGGAGATTTCCCCGTCTCCTCCTGACGTCAGCCCCGTCCCAGGGTGCCGCAGACGGGGGAGGGCCGGGGCCAGCGCCGCCCGCACCGGGAGACCGGCGCGCCGGCCGCCCCGCACCTCCGCGCTGCCGCCGAAGGCATCCCCGAGCCCGGCCCCCCGAGCCGGCGACTCCCGCCCGGCCGAGCCTCTCTCGGGGGGCGGCTTCGTGCTCCTGGCTACACGGCCCCTGCCCTCTTCATTTTCTCCCTGATGGGGCTTTTGTCCGAGGGGACAGGTACAAGGAATGGACTCTTTTTTTACTTCTTTTCCCACCCCCTGAAATACTGTCTTGTTTCGGGACTTCAGTATGGAACTGCGAGCACGGCGCTGAGCACCCGGGGGAAGGCTGCGGGCAGCAGCCAGGGCTGCCCGGGCTGGAGGATGCAGGGCTCCAGGAGATGCTGGCCTGGGTCATATCGGCACACTTAGCCTCGTTCCCAGGCCCTTGGTCTGCTTTAATTTTCCAGGGATGCTTCTGGAGTTCCAGACACTGCACTTCTCATACGTAACCCCCTGGAAGTTTCCCTCTTGAGAGAAAAACACAAAAGTCATGCAGTGACCAAGCAAACACGACAGCAGGGGTGTGCCTAGGGCTTTCCTAAGTGGAACAGGTCACACACTCATACACACACAGGCTATAACTGTAGCTGAAAACTAAGGACAACGAATATGGAATGGATAAGAAAGATAAATAGCATAAAATCAGGAACAGTCCAGTCCCACACTTGCCATTTGTTATAGAGAGAAGAAGTAAATGGGATTCACATGTCAAGCATTAGCTGGTTGTTAGTCTGTAAGATAATATTAACTTCAGTGCTTACTGGTTTGCTCCAGTTTTCCAAAGGCAGTTCCAGGAAGCACCAGCCTGTAATTTAGGATGGCACACACTGGGTGAAAGAGCTTTGGCACTGGGGCCTACCAGCACATCAAGGTGATATTAACATAATAAAACTTTTGGAGAGGGAGTAGGAGCTCATAAATTAATGCATTCTACTGTTTTAATGCTGGGAGCTAACAATGTGTTTCCTGTTCAGCTGATCATCTCCTCTGCAGCCTAACAGCTGTTTTAAAGGTGCTGTGAAACTGAAAAAAGGGAAGATGATTGTCTTTAAATCAATGTTTAATGATGTGTTATTAGGAGAAAAGTCTTCCTCCAGCAGATGTTTACACGTTGAGGACGGAGGGGAGCTTCCCAGGCTGCCTGCCTCAGAAGCTGGGGAGACACCCTGTGTCCTTCCAGTCTCGCAGATGGCCCAGCACATGGCAGTGGGTGGGTGCTGAAGAAATTCTTCAGGGATGTTGGACTAGAGGATCTCCAGTGGTGCCCTCCTACTGTACCCAGCCTGTGATTCTGATTCTGTGAAGGCTGTTGAGTAATTTGAGTCATGACTATGAGCAGGTGAATAGGGCAAATACTGAGAGCATCCTGCCCATGTGCAGCCTGGGCTGTGGCTGTCAAGATCCTTCCTCCATAGAGATTGGCTGTGGATGCTGGAATATCCCCCAGCCCAGGAGCCTCCTTCTGAAGGGACAAGCTCAGAGTGAACCTCCTTTTAGAGGGGATCAAAAGACCTTTGGAGAGGCAAACAACTGGTCAGAGACCACCCATCAGGGCAGTGGGGCTGGTTTGTGGCCTCGGGGCTGCAAGGGCAGATTATATACAGATTCCACCCCTCCTAGTCTGGGAGACAGTCCTTGCTGAATGTGTATTACAGGTTGGAAGCCTGACTGAGCTCCTCAGCCACATAGGTCAGTTGGACTGAGACATTTCTGAGCACTAACAGCACTAACAGCAAGCTTCAGGTACTAGAGAAACAAGTGCAGCTTTGAGGCAAGATGTAGCAGTGAACTGAGATACAGTGGAAATAGAAGCTGTGAGTATAAGCAGGTGCCTAAATCACATTATTTCCTTCACACTCGATTCAGAGGTGCATTAATTAGTCTCAGTGTCTGCTTTTCTCAGCTTCCATAACAAAAGATGGACATTGCAAAGCTTCTCCCCCAAAGAAGACATTAGATGAACTGAGGGATGTCAATAACACACCAGGGCTTGTGCCCAAAAGACAGCGAGGAGTGTCCAGCACTGCAGGGTTTGGGAGGGAAGGGCACCTCACCACCAGGTGACCTTCCTGATGCCAACAAAACCAGCATCAGATCAACTCCAAGCCAAGCCAGTTTCCAAAAGCATTGTTTCCACAGCCAAGATGGTGTTCTGTGTGATGGTGACAGAGATTGTTCCTACATAAAGAGAAGAACCCTTGGCAATTTCTTTTTTAAACCATCACAAACATTCATTAAAAGAATGCCTCTCCATATTTCCAAACATAGTGAAGAAATGACTCTCCAAACTCACCCATTCCTTTATTTGCAGCCTTCCCTGTTAGTCCATCCTTGGAATAGTGTCTAAAAGGCCACATTGCTTCCCTGGGAGAAACTGGGATGTTTGGAACATGACTGGATTGTAACATTTCTAAGCTTCCCAGAAGAGGCAAACTGTAAAAGAATAAGCTTCTTTCTGTGCACGCACATTTGTTTTGGAGCCAAATGGAAAGGAGAGCTCAGAAAAAGAAATGACAAATTGTTTGGAAAATATTGTCCTTCCCAAGACAGACCTAACCATATGGGGGGAAGGGAGTCAATAATGAAATTTTCCCTCTACATATGAGTCCAGCAGCCCTCCCATTCACTCCGCTGGGAGCTTGGTGTGAGTCAGGCCTGCAAGATCATCCATTCAGGACAATATTTCCAGAACTTCAGTCTCCTCCCTGCTTCACTCCTATTCCCCACTGAAAGAAGTCTACATCTCAGATTTATGGGAAGAGCAGCGGGATGAGACCCAGTGCTGTCCCCGTTTCCCCCTAACCTCGTCCACAGCCTGGCATCGCTGATGGAAAACGTGCCCATCAGGAAGGAAAAGCAGAGCAGCTCTGACCCTTAAAAAACCTATCTGTGAGTTTATGCAAGGAAAATTAAGCATGAGCACTGGGAGAAGTCCTTTTTCCAGCCCTGCCCAGTCTCCTGGTGTGATTCCAGCACGTTGTATGAGGTTTATGTGCTTGCAACCAACTGCGCTGACCTCCCGCCGGGACGTGGGCACGTAAAGGCAGGAAAAGGTGTTGGATAAATAGGAGAAGCTATACAAGAGCAGAGTTTGTTGGCATTTTGATCATGCTTACGAAAGGCTCTTGCAGCTGCACTGGATCAATAAAGCTAGACCCAAATCCTTTGTGGAAAGAATGAGGTGGGCATCACCGCCTTGTGGTTAGATGGAAACAGGGAAAACACTTGTTGTGGCAAGGAAATCCCTTCACTCCTTTTAAATCACTGAATTCATCATCACTGCAATCTTTGAGTAATAAACATACGTGATATTAATGCATCCCAAACTACTAATAGTGACAGCTATGCAACAACAGAAAAACCCAAACTGCAGCAATTGTGTGCGTCAGCAATTAGGAGCAGCCAGAGCCTTGAAAGATGTTGGGAAAGAAATTTCCTTTGTGTGTGTGGTTGTGTTTATTCCCTGGTGACATGCTGCTAACAAGCTGCAAACCAAGGATCACCCACAACAAACAGAAACAAACAAACAAAGTTTTGTAGAGAGTGGTAATGCTTAGCTTAATTCTCTTAAAAAATAATTATAGCCCTGTTTGTGACAACTGGAAAGGCCACATTTACTCCAATAAAACTGCTTGCTATTCTGCAGGACAACATTTGGAGATGTTTCCTTATACAATGTAGATGTTAACGGGAGTAGATCTCCATCAATGAAATACTGATGTATTTCTCATCTTTGCACTTGCAGGATTTTCTGATTCTGCAGCTTGTGGTCAGTTGCTTACTTGCCAGTGAAATCACAACACATTTAATGATGTTCCAGAGATCTGTCAGGGGACTGACAGCCAAAGAACAGAGTCTTGGGGATTTGGGCATTAGGGAAAAGTTACTTAAGGTCTAGACATCGATCCAACTATCTGTACTGCAGTCTGTTCCATGCATTATGGGTTTTGGAGAAGGTGATAAATGGTCCATATACCTTCAAATTAACCCAGATGCTTCCTGTGCTCTCACAAGGTAGTTGTTACCTTTGACTCCAGATACTGTGCTGTGTATTATTCATCTATGCTTTGACAGCACAGCAGTGTCTCAGCTCATCCACTGTCTGAATGCCACACTGGATCTGAATGTGCCCTGTATTGGACCCTGGCATTTACTCAAACCAGCTTCTTAGATCTTGTCAAGGAAAAAAATCAACTCATATAGGTATAATATAGATACTTAAGCATACCTTTAGTTGAGATTCTTTTAGCTTTGGTTGTAACAGGGACTGAGCCTGTACTCACGGGTACATTTGTACTCCTTCCTGAAAAGATGCTGAGGGCAGAGATGTGCAGTGACACATATCTGTCACTGGGTATGTATTTTATTCCTCCTTCTTCCCCAGAGATTGGCTTTGGGCCAAGGTGAGAGAAAGGAGAGGGGACTTTGGCCCAGCCAGTCTTGATTCCTGAAGTTAAATAGTGGAACAAGACTTTCTTAGAGCCAGGATCACCTCCTCCCCTGCCCCATGGGACCTTCTCTGTCTTATATTATTATTGCTGTATCTATTAAGATTAATGACTTACAAGGCCATTCTAAAACTATTTAAGTGCCTGATGATCCATCTGAAACTCATCTCCAGTCTGTGCACAGGTCCCAAACATTAATCTTTATAGGTGACCATGCTGGCTTGTGGGTGGAAATGAGGTAAATGCACATTATTTGGCAGGAGCTGTATATGGGACAGAGCTCTCTGGCAGCAAACACAGGGCTTCATACAAATGAAAACTGATGGCTTAATATTTTGTTACATTTTCTCCCCCCAAGAGTTATTGTCTCCTAATTGCAGGGATGGATGGAACCGTCGAGTGTTCTGGTTCTGGGAGAGCCTGCCCTGTGTTAGCCTTGAGCTGTCACCCAGAGGCCAGGGGGATCCCTTGCTGTTCCCACTTCTTGCCCTGGCTGTGCTCAGCACCACCACATCCCACCACCCGTGTCTGCAGATGGGGTTAAACACAGGCTGGAGTTGCACTAGAGGCAGCGTTTCTGAGGGAATTTGCACTTTCTGTGCTGTTCCAGGGAGGATGCAACCAACTCTGCACTCATTTCTAAATATGCATCTCATTATTCATGGACCCACCATATGTAGCTGTATTTAAATGATTTTTAATTGCCAAACCTATCATCAAGGTCTCCTAAATTCAGGGAGCAAAAAGGAGAGACGACTTCCAGAGGCAGCCTGAGAGTGTCCCGTGGAGCTGATGTGAAAAACCATCATTTTTTGTGTCTTCATGTATTTTCCAGCAGAACAAGGCACTGAGGTGAGGATGCTCAAGGTGGATTTGGTAGTTGCACATGAAAAGACCTGTTGGATCTTGTTACACCCAAAAGCTTTGCATCTCAGGAGCTTCCTCAAAGAACTCTCCTGTGCATTCATGGTGCTGCTGCTGCCATCTCATCCTGGCTGTCCTCATGCTCCAGAGAGCACCATCCTGCCAAAGATCACAGAATCATGGAATCCTAGGATGGTTTGGGTTGGAAGGGACCTTAAAGCCCATCTGATTTCAAGTTTGGGTGCAAATATTTGCTGCTTAGAAAGCAGATGAATCATCCATGTCTGTAGGTTAAAAACACATTTAGTATTTTTGCTCTCCTGAGGGGAACATTTACAGAAGAAGATGAAGCTGGAGCTTTCCCAGGCTGACCACAGCATAATCACCAAAACTAGGTGTAAGGTTAAAATGAAACACCTGTATGGAAAATGTTTGCAGAAGAGAAGTGCTTGTTTGCCTGGGAGCAGGAGAATTAAAGGCATTCATCCAGCTCAGTGAATTACTGTGAGATCTATGGGTGGGAAGTGCTAAGTATTGCAATTATTATTTACTATATATTAATATTTGTTATTCAGGAGGATTTGTGTGTGGAAGGAACTTGGAAGATCTGGTCTGGCTCTGTGTGTGCTGGAGCTCTCAAGGGATTTTTTAGTGTCTACCACAATTATATATGAGGACTGAATGAAAAGTTGTGGTTTTGCTCTACAAAACATTAAATTCAGTAACTGCCCATGTTTTCAGGGAAAAAAAAACCAAAAACTTTCAGAATGTATTTGAATGATATTTCAATGCTGTGGCTGGAGTGGAATAGTTTTTAAAAAGCATCACACGTGGCTATTGGGGAGAAGTATAGGCTTAGGCTCCTGGTCACCAAGTCAAACACTACAGATGAGGGTGTCAGGTACTTTAATTGCCTTGTTTCCCCCAAACTGCAGAGGAAATCCACCTGCATGTTCTGTTTGCTGAAGTGCTTTTGCCTCTGTGTTGCTCACAGTGGTTGGTGTTTTGTGTGAAGGTGTACCTAGCTGCAGATTTTCTTGCTTCACCTTTTTGGTACCTGCAAAAGAGAAAAGCAGAACACATCCCTGTGGACTTGGAGAAGATGGATTTTCATGTTTTGAAACATGACACATCTTTCTGAGTGAACTGCAAAAATTGCCAAGAAGCATTTAAGGTGTGTTTGTACAGTTGCTTACTGTACCTCTTCAGATTAGTGAGTACATTTAGATGTTTAGCTTTAAAAACTAGAGTTTATTCCTCTTCATTCTTAAGTAAACACTGGAAGTTCAGATCCTCCAGACCGGATAAGACCTCTGGTTCATCAGGTCTGGCATTGTGCCTCTGGCAGTGACTCACATCTGATAGTGGGAGAAGCTGCTGCTGTGAGTGCAGGCTGCAGTGGGATGGGGGATGAGGGATGGATGTGGGCTGGGACGCAGGGACCAGCTGCATACTGAATCCTCCAATCCTGTCCCTCCTGGGCAGCAAAGCCTTTGGCTTCACATTGTTACATCTTCATTAGTTTTAAAACACTATGAAATATTAGATGTGCTTCTTCACGAGAGCCTCACTGCCTTCATCAACAGCGCCTGCAGAGCTGCTGCTGCCTTTTGGCCTTGGCTGTACCAATGCTCAGCCAGGAGAAAGCTCCAGTTGTTTCTGTTCTTGCTCCCTGTGATATGCTGGGGTCCTTGGTCATGGCTCACTCATGTGGAAATTGCTGGTGTTAAAGTCTGTAGGTGGGAAAAGCATTCCGCGAGTTCACGTCAGCGTTTCTAAGAGCTCCTCCCAGTGCTACGGTGTGTCTGAGCTCAGCTGCGGTTTGGTTTCTTTAAACTTCAACCCTTATGTGACATATCATAACTCTAAACTGCATTACAAGCCAAGATTACAAGGTATAACATGAGGTGAAACAGTATATGGGAAATAAGGATGCATGAAAGGTTTTGTACAAAGGAAGTAACCCACTGTACATAAACTGGGTAGTTGCTCAGGGCAAACCTTTAGGATTTGATGGATTATTATCACTGAGATCCAGTGTTAAAGAGTGTTTATTTATTATAGCTCCCTACTCCTCCTCCTCCCACCATGTCCCAGCCTTGGGGCTCTAAAAAACTCAGAAATCCCACTTCTCCCTGACTGCCTCCTCACCATTGCTCAGAATTCGGGATCTCCATTTATTGCTGGAGCTCACCCCTGTGCTGCTCCCCTGCTGTCCACTGTAAACAAACAGGAGAAACATGCTATGAATAAAGCTTTACCCCACCTGGCCTCAGAAAACTTGTGTCTCTGTCCCCTCATTCCCTGTACCAGCCCTGTCACTCCACTGGCACTGCTGAGGCTGAGGCATTGTACCTGATGCTTTTCTCAAGAGCTATGAAAGGTGATACTGTTCTAGTTCTGTCACTGAATGCTGCTGCTGAGCATCTCCAGCCCCCTAATTACAACTGTAAGTGCAGTGAGTCAGATCTCGATGGCTGGCTTTTCTGTGCTGCCTTCCTCTTGTTTGATGACTGACTCTTCCTCATTAAGGCCTGAATGGAAACCCTCCCATGAAAATGACCGGAAATCCTGTTTTCTGGACAGGTACAGATTTTGTGGGGTACAAGAGCTTCCTAGGTTTGACTGAAGGAGTAGTTTGATGCTGTCAGTCCAGATCTGTCTCATGACAAATAAGGCAGAACAAAGAAATTTGCTGCAAACTTGTGATGCTTCCATTCCCTATTTTCCAGCATTTCATTTGGGTATTTTTTTTAACTTTTTTTTTACTTTTATACATTTCATGTTATCTAACTGCAAACTGAAAATCAATGCAAAAGAAAACCAGCTCCACTTTTTCCACTTTATTTTATTTTATTTTATTTTTTTACTGTAAAGTGCAGGTTGTATTTGTTTTGGTTGGAATTTGGGAGAAGTGTCTGTGCCCTAGAGGCAAGAGGTGTGACCAGCAGAGCAGGGTGCATCCCTAATCCGCTGGCTGCAGTGACACTCCTGGCAGGGCTGGGAACTGGGAGCCTCTTTGTCTCTGACAAAAGGAGCATCACGTTCAAAGCACGTATTACTTGATAAAATATTCCTCCTGTAGAGATGGAAAGGAAATAACCTTGGAGGCCAGAGACAGAAATTACATTATCCATTACGCCTGACAGCACATAGCCCAGGCTTTAGTCATGGGTAGTCATAGCCCTCTGAACTGCTGTGCTCCCATGTCTTCCCTGGAAGGATTATTCAGCAACCTAGCACATTTCATCATTGGGAAATATTTCCTGATATTTAGCCTAAACCCCTCCTTTCCTAATCTCATCCCATTACTCTTAATTATGCCATCTATACAACTGCAGATAATTTCTCTCCCTCCTTGATGTTTACAACCTCCAGATACTTTTAGGCTCCTATCATGTCCCCTTTGCTATCCTCCAGCTGACTGAGATGTATTTGGCTCTGCTTTCCTCTCCTTATAGCTCAGCCCACGCTCTCCATCCCAGCTGCCTTATCATGGTCCTCTGCTTTCCTCAAACCTCCTTCCAACCTCTTCCCTGCCACTGCTCTGCCATGAGGGACTCTGGTTGGAGTGCTCCCCACAGAGCTGGATCAGAAGAGCTGTCCCTGTGGGGTGCAGGACACACACCGGTCCTCATGACCTGCCTGGGCTGTCAATGGTGCTCCTTTCCCATCTCCTGCGTATTCTCGGACACAACAATGTTTCTGACCCGCTTTGCCTTTCTTCTTCCAGAACTTTTCTCAGCTCCTTTCTGTTCCGAGGAAAAGAGAGACAGGAGCAGCTTCTCCCCTGAGCAGCAGGGCTTGCTGAGCTACTGCAGAGATACCATCATGCAATTTTATTTTCTTGAGTCTTTTTTCACCCAGAGGAGTTAAAGCCAGTGGCTATTCGCAGGACGATCGATGTTAAAGCTGGCGGCCGGGGGTCCCGGGGTGGCTGCAGCTGGAGAAGCGGTGCCCAGCAGCGCTCCCGGAGCGCTCCCGCAGCTTGCGGGATGCTGCGAGCCTCGGGGTCCCCCTCTGCAGCGCTCGGCTCCCGCCATCCACCGGCGGCCGTGAAACCCGAAACGCCTCCTCGCAGCCCAGGGCAGGCTGTTAATTCCTCCCGGTGTAAATTCCCACCCGGAGCTGTTTCCTGACAGCGGGCGGAGGGCGGGCCGGTGCGGGATGCCTGGCCGCTACAAATGAGAGCGCTGAGTGGCAGCTCTCGCAGGGATGCTGCTCCCTTCTCCTGACACGCTGGGCTGCCTCAGGCTGCGGGCTCTTGATCATCGTGGCATGTTCCCCTCGGTGTCCCACAGTTAATTATTTCTGTGTTGGGTTGCAGCTATCATCTTCCCCTGACCAGCAGTGCCTGCAGCGACGGCAAAAGCAAAAGCAAGCAGGAGACTGAGAGCCCTGGGTGGTGGCTCCGTGCAAGCCCTTTTCCTCCAGGATTGCAGTGCCAGTGCTGGACTGGAAGTCTCAGCAGCGGGAGTTTTGCCTTCCTCCTTCTTCAGCATGTGAGGAGGATCCAGATGCACTTCATCAGTGACAGGAGAGATGCTGGAGCAGGCAAATGCCCAAGGGCAAGGTCGCAGCTTGTGTAGCCTGTGGATGATGATCTCTGTCCTCCAGAAAGTGTCTCTGGAGGTCAGATTCTTGTGTCTTACATGAAGGCAGTGGGGAGCTGGGCTAGGAGGGGAGATTGAGCCCTGTCTCAGAGCTGCAGCAGCCAGGTCGCACTCAGAATCACCCTGGTCATGGTGGCAGGGCATCACCTTCCTCCTGAAGGCACAAACCCAGCAGGATCAGGTCAGGTTGGAGTCCTCTGGTCCAATCAAACCAGCCTGGGAGGACTCAATGCAAACCACCACTTGCACGTGCTTAGTGATGGCTAATGCCTGTGGTCACTGTGCTGGAGTGGAGCTGCCTCAGGCAGAATCCATTCCTTCTGCAGGGCCTCTTCTTGCTGTGGGTGGTTACAAACACAGAGGTCCTTTGAAGTGGAGCAGCCAACATCCTCTCCATCAGAGCCACCACCTCTCGTTTTGGTGGTGGTGACACTGCTCCTTGCATTTCACATCTGTGTGAACTCCAGACAAGGAGTGCCCTGGGAAAGCCCCATCTCCCAGCTTTCCATTGCTAACCCCTCCAGCGAGGGCAGGAGCTCCCTGCAAGCCTCTGCATGCCAAAACACCCACCAAGGGCTGTGCACCACCTGCTGTCACTGTCACACAGGGAGAGGGCAGTGCCAGGGACACCAGGCAGGCACAGCCCCACGGGCTTGCTCCTGCACGGTGTGGAAGAGGAGGCTCACAGCATCTCACCTTCCTGTCACACAGCCAGCAGAACTGCTCAGCTCCATGGACACAGCTCAGCACATGCTGCCTGGTACTGCAGGCAGGTCTCTGTCAGGCCAGAAAGCATTTGCCCTTCAAAATATGCTTTGAACAGCATGAAACTGGCACCTCCTTTTAATGATGGAGTTGGGAGTTATGTTGACAGTGTGAGTCACGCTGCCTTGTGCTTTGGGAAGGCTGTTGCCCATGTTATGCACACACAGGCAAACACAGGTGGGAAGGACGGCTGTCACGCTTTCCTTTTCCTGATTTTAGCTAATTAACATTATTAGGAATACAGACAAGTTAATTGTGGGTGGTTTGGGGAGGGTAACTTTGTACATGTCTATCAGAATTTGCTGTAAACCTGTGTATTTTAACAACCATTGTGCTGCCACTTTTCTCTTTGCTTATTTCAGCTTTATAGTTTGCAAATCAGCAGCTATTGACAGCTCTTAATTTTCTCTGTTTTATGTATCTGGACCTGACTAAATTTGAGGCTTAATTTGTGCTTTTGTCTTTGTCAGGGAAATATTTCTATTTATTGTTGGTAATTTTATTGACATCAGGCAGTTTTGTACAGAAACAATTCAATGTTGCACGTGTCCTATTTTTTTCCAAAGGTTTTGCTTAGCTGCATGTTTGTACAGCAGAATACTTTCTGCTGCTCTTCCTTGTACCCATTCTTTCAGTGAATACTCTTTCACTGTGATCTGACAAGCTCATACTGCTCCAGTGCAACAACTTGCCCATACACATTGTGGTGCTGTGTTTAAGAGCTCCCTCATTATTCCAGTGCAATGTGTATCTCCAGCATTTGTCAAGGCTTGTTTGATTCAAATGTGTTTGTCTTATCAGAGGGGAAAAAAAACCAACCAACCATTTAGAACTGTCAATGGGGACAATTAATAACATTAAAACAACAAAAAGAAGAATAGCACTCTGTGAGGAATGCCTTGCTGTTATGGCACCAATGAGGAAGTTAGGTACTGGAGCAGTTTGGAAATGAGCTCTGTGTTTGTCCCAGGCTGACTGCAGGCCCCAAACAGGAAGAGTCATGTAAGAAGATGGGCAATGGCTGGAAGCACCAGGGATGTGAAAGCTCCTGGTATCCTCCCTTGGGGACCAGCACTGGTCCAGGCAGGGCTAAGGTCACCCGTGTACAAAGCATGTGGATGGCTGAGAGGTGTGCACTTCTCCTTAGTGCCATTTCCAGATAATGGAATTATTTCCTGAAAGTTTGAGTCATTTGTCAGGAAAACTTAAAGTCCCAGTGAAAATCTCAAGTGGTATTAAAAAGTCCTCAAGCGGCACTATTTGTGTGACTTCTTGGAAGTCCTACATGAATCATTTAATAGTTGTAGTATTCCTTATTATAAATTCACTTTTTTTAGCCAAAAGTAGCTAAAAAGCTGAATTTCATTCTTGTTGCCCATTTTGTTTTTCATGCTGATAGGTGGATCAGAGACAAGAATTTCAAGGCTTTTACCTATGAGGCTTGACTCCTATCTCTTGTACTAATTTTATACTGACATAGTCTCATCCCCAGCACAGATGCTGTAGAAATTACACAGGTGTCAGTTTTGCTCCAGAAAACTTCCATGGAGCTCTGGTAAGTTGAGGAGGATGTGTCAATCTTGTGTGGTGGTTTTACACCTGCAAAGGCCCCAGATTCAGTTGCTCTCCAGGGTGAGTGTGTGGACTGTCACTTCTTGCCTTTTTTTTGCCTCGGGAGCCCATCAGTAAAATAGATGTCACTGTATCCCATTTCAAAATGTTCTGTGGTAGCTGTTGTAGGTGTTGTTGGCAGCTGTCAAGAGTAGTTCCAGGCATCTCTTATACTACATTAATTTTGTTATCAAATAATAAAAGGATACAGTTTTTATTTCTCAGGTATACTTTAATTTCTTATTGATTTATTTGACCCCCTGCCATGACCCAAATCTGAGCTGTCCTAGTGAACAGGACCAGAGGATTCAAATGTGTATACATTGCAATCTGCACAGCAGAAATTGAGTGAGATGACTGCCATTGGAGAAAAGGGAGTGCCTTTTGTTTAACACTTTGCTCTTGCCATCATGCAGTGCAAAGCCAGGAGCTCCCCTTCCATGTGAATTTGAGGTTACTCGGTATAACTCCTGGTGTTTTGAGTCTACCCTGAGGAACAAAAAACTGAACTTTTTGCTTAAATCAGAAGACTGACGAAAATGAAGACACATACTAGCAGCACTTTATAAATTTTCATTGACTTGCAATCTCTTTTGGACTTTTAACCAAAGTCCAAAACTTGCAAACTTTTTTTAACTTCCGTGGAATTCCTCATTTACAGAGCTCTGTGCTCTGTGGAAGCTCACAGAATCCCTCACAGGGTCCCTTTGTTTTCAAGGAAACAAGTCCCCAAGAAGAAAAGGAAGGTCAGCCTGTGAGTACTAGGTTTTCTAAGTCATGGAAATGATTAAAGTATCTTGAACCAGATATTGCCAAAGCATGGAGTATGAGCATGTGCATGGCTTCTTTTGAGCCTCTCTTTCTTGTCCTTCCTTGGCCAGCAGAGATTCCTGGCAGTGGGATGCAGGGCTGTTTGTACTACTGATGTGGTGCTCTCCTACTCTTACTAAATGGACCAGAGCAATTCCCACTGCTCTCAGCCTGGATTGTTTTGCCAGCACTCAGCTCACTTGGAAAGCTTTGGCCTTATTGCACACACTCTTTTAAGTGGTTTTCAATACTCTCCACAGAAAGAGGGGGAAAAGAATGATCCTGTGGAAATTTTGGAAAGAGCGGAATATAACCTTGGTGTTCAGCTGACATTCAAGATATTCAAGGCTATGTTTTGCTATTCTTTTCTGCACCTCCGAGACAGTGCAAGACCAAGGCAAAGATTGTCTAAGGCAGTTAGATTAGAGTCCTTGTTTCCAAGTGCACCTCCACATCCAGGTCCATCTTTTCATCTGTATTTTGCTTATTGCTGTCCATGTGTGCAGAGACCTGTCTGAAAGTAACACCTGCTTATATTCCTTTCCTACTATTTCATCCCATTAAATGCATTCCTTCCTGAAATGTTCCATGATGACATGACTCCAAACCTTGACACATGTGGCTTTTACTGTGTTCTTTGCACATGTTCCTGGCAATGATCTGCAATCCCTAATTATGACTGTTAGTAGAGGCTCAGTACAACTGAACTCAAAACTTGAGCCCCAGAGCTGGTCTTTCTGCCTGGAACTGTGATTTCATGACATTTCATTTCAGTAGTAGGCATGGCTGCCAAGGGTTTGTGCTTTTCCAGGGTGGGGTTTGTCCCCATTCCTCCATGACCACCCTCTTGGAGGAGCCACTAGGTCCACAAGACCCAGCCTAAATTAAACCAAATGAAGCATGAGAAAAACTGGAGAGTTCCATGACATTTTTCCTCAGAGTTTTGGACATGACCTGGAAAAAAGGTGCTCAGGGAGGTTGAGCATCTCTCTTGCAGAGAGGTGGCATTGCCTGGGGCACCTTGACTGGGATCACTCAGCAGCATTAGATACCTGTGCTGGATTACCCAGCCCTCCCTTTTCATAACAAGCCAGAAAATTTTCCACGATGTGTGCTGCAGGGAACCTGGTGATGGTGACTATTGTGTCAGAGCTTATTGAATCTTTCAGGAGTTCTGGGTATTTGGGCTTATGCCCCAAGGAGCATTTCCATCCCCATTGCTTCTTTTTGCTCCTGCAGTGGTTTTGCTGTATCCTTTTCCAGTTCAGGTCCCTGTTTCCCTGGAAAATAAGTTGCAATTACTCCTTGCTTCCTCATGAGTCTCCCTGTGTGAGCTTTGAATTTTATGGGAAACATGAGCAGCTGCCATAAAATCTCCATCTCCTTTGTCCCTGAATGGCATCATGCATGCAGCAAATTGCACATCCCAGTTTTTGGATCTTTGATGCTGTGAGAGGATTTGTTCCTCTTCTTCACAGACATCCAGATCAGCTTCATCTTCCTTGGGAGGTTTGAATAGCAGAGGCTGTCAGGCTCTTGTGGAGGATGGCCCAGGTTTGGAAGGGGCTGTTCTCAAGTCCAACAGAGCCTCAGGCCAGGCTCTGCTTAGGAGGCTTAATTCCCTTTCCCACTAGACCATCTGATTGCAAATAACCGTGACCGAATGTTGTATGTCGAAATCCATAATCCCCTGCAAATTGTTTAAAGTCTTGTCCATTGAACTGCAGACCTTTATCAGACAACAATTTATGGGATTCCATGTCTGGCAAATGCAAATATAATGTGTGCTGGGATATGTTTTGGTGTCAGATTCTCTATATTATTGGATAATATTATATAGTTCCAGGCTCATGTGAGTAATAACCCCAATTAAAATGTGATCTTTGCCAAAAAGTATAAATAAATCTGCTTTGGACAGCTCAAATATTTCCTTGTCAAGCTATTTTATTTTTTAAGACCCCATTTTTATTTTACAACTGCTCTTCTCAACATTAATCCATGAGCAGCACATTGAACATCATGGGCTCTCCTTTCCTTTTCCTCTAAGAGGCAAATGGGAAATAACACTTCCATACCCAAAAATCCTTGTGTTGGATGGTATGAATGAAAAATTGTAAAGTTGCACCATGTTGTGAAATAGATTTTCCAATGATTTTCCTTTTGCTGAGGTTAACTTTTCTGTGTTGAGAAAGATGTCTAGTCTGGGAAAGACATCTGATCTGGGCAGAGGTTTGTGGTGCAGATACCCCCACCAGACCTACCCAAGATAACAGCAAGCCAAAGGCAGAAAAACAGAGTGTTGCTGCTCCAAATGAGTTATCCTGGGCTCAGGGCTGCATTAACAGGGCCATTGTGCTTTTGGAAGCAATGGAAATCCCACCTCTGCTGGGGTGGCATCACTTTTCTCTCTTTGATCCCCCAAACCATTCTGATCCTTCAGGACCTAGCTATGAGTTTTTTTTCCTTGCTGTGGACTCCAGTAATTCTTAACTCTTCACTTGGGTTCCTGCTGGCTGGGGAGGGTATATTTTTAAATGGTGTTAGTGGAAATTTTGATTCAGGGCTTTATGAAATCCCTGGAACTGAAAGCTTGAAGTTCAGGCTGTTGCGTGGTTTCCTTGGACACGTCTTCTTTTTTTTTGCCTGGAAATTTTATACCAGTGGAATCAGGGGATTTTACATATTTATCCAGGATTTCCAGCATCTGGTGCCGGGCTGGAGCAGCAGCTCTGCCTCTCTGTCACTGACAGGGACCCTGGGGCACCCCAGTGCCGTGGCTGTGGGCTCTGTGCGTGCCCACCAGGGCAGCCTGTGCCTCCCCAGGGCCTGCAGGAGCTGCAGAGCACACAGCTCACTGCAGCAGCCCCAGGGCTGGACCAGCTGCTCTGGGTCACAGCTTGAGTTGTCCTGGTGGCAATCCGGAGGGATGCTGCCCTGCTCTGAGGGGGGTAGCTTGCCCCAGGGAAAGACCAGCATCAGCCACAGGGCTGTGGCACACAGCAGAGCCACTGGGAGAGCTCATGACCTGGGAAAGGCTGGGTCTTTCATTCTGCAGCTCGTTGTGTGTTTGAGCAGCCCAGGAAGAGCTTTATCTTCAGGTAAATTCTCAAAGAGAAATCGTTTCCTCTTTCTCCTCTGAACAGAAGCTGGGTCTGAGGGAGCTAAACCAAATCAATCAATTAGGGATAAGAAGAACACCAGTTTTCAGAGAGCTGATGATAAATTTTCATTGGACTTGGCAGAAGCCTGTGATATTGAATCCAAACAAGAACTGGCTCCATGGGTGCCGAGACATGGAGTTTCCTCAGCTCTTTGGCTCTGTCCTCATGCGCTGATTTCAGCTGCAGCCTGAGAAGATGAGAGACCTTCCCAGTACCTCCCTCAGCTCTGCTCCTCCCAGTGTCCTTCCCTTAGTCCTGCTGGCATTTCATGGCACATGATAGAGGTGCTGTGAGCACTGGTATCCTGGAAAAGCAAAACATTCTGTTTATGCAAAGTATGACTTTTAGTTATCTGTTGCTGAAGTATTTTAATTTTTCCCCCTTTTGCTGGATTTCTTTCATCAAATTTTTTACACATTTCCAAGTTCTTTGCAGAACCATGAGAAAAAAAATGTTATTTAAATGGATTTAGACATTTTTGTCAAAACTCTGTACATTCTGTGAATTTGACAACCATTTCAATAAAGTTTTCATAAAACTGGGAAGCTTTTAATCCAATACATCCAATACAATGAATGTATTTTCTTTACAGGGTGTTCTGTTGCTTAATAATGTTAAGGAGTATATACTTTTTCTTTTCCCTAGACCTGACTGGTTGTCTGTTCTGTGGAGGATGGGGTAAATGGATGGCTTTAGTCATTCATAACCAAGGAGTAAGCTATAGAAAGGAGTAAAGATCCAACCACCAGCTTTGTAAATATGAGGCTTTGCTGTCTTTTCTTTTAATAGCAAACTAGTGTGTGCTTTCAGAGCTGAATGCCACTGGTTCACTGATATCATTTTTTGTTTGGAGCCCTGTCACACCTTTTAGGCTCTTCCTTGCTGCAGAGCTGCCTAAAGCAGGTGGTTAAAAGCAGAAATCCCTGTTGAGAGCCCTCAATTGCTGTTTACCTTTCCTCCAAACCCAGCATGAGTGCTCTGATTTGTATCTTACATTTAAAAATTTGAACAAACTGGAACAACTGAGGTTTACCCTTTCTGCTTTCCTCAAAGTACTGCTGAAAATGTTTTGAAGGGATAGCAAAAATTGTGATTCAAGTTTATTTCTGCATTGGGCTAAGAAAAAGTAGAAGTGAGGCAGTTTTCATGCAATTTCAACTACCAGGAGAGCTTTCTGAGTAAAAAATGTATTCCACTCCCATGGTTTCATGAAGAGCCATTCATTAAACTTTTGTGGGAGATGAACAAAATCCAGAGAGCTTTTCTAAATATGGGAACTGAGAACTAGCACACTGTTTAGGAGAGACAATAGAAATCAATTTAATGAGTTAAATCTGAGCAGAGATTAACTTTGTTCAGGATATTTTCTAATAGGAAAGAAGCAGTGGAGTCATCCAGATCCCTTTGAAAATTTATTGCTGTGCTCAGGAATTCCTCGTACATCCCAGGACCGGGAATCTGAGCAGCAGGCTGCTGCGGCAAGTAAAAAAATAAATGGTGTTATCTTGATAGCCAGATAACACAGTATCTGCTCAATAAAGTCATTTGGAGAATATTGTTTGTGAAAACCTCTTTGCTTTGGATCCATTCCTTCTTCTTTCCGTTTTCTGATAAAAAATCCTAAACACCAAGCAGTTAAAGGCTGCCATAAAACTGAGAAGAAACACTGACACTGGTGCTTTATCATGCTCCATCTGGGAGGCGAGCCAGCTCTTCCTACTTCAAGTTTATTTCTCCTACTCTGCTTTACCTCAGATAATGTCTCATAAACAGTTAAGAGGGTCATTTGTAAATGTCTTGGAATGGTTATTGCTCTCATATAGGCTTTGGATCTTCGTGCTTAAAGTGAGTGAACATCAAGGTAAAAACCAAAACAAATTCCCAAGCCTCGAGCAAAGACTATTTGGGAATGCCTCCTGCTCCTAGGACAGAAACGTTGCTATTTTTCTTTACCTTATTTTTTAAATTTTCAGCATCATCTCTCAGATTAAGTGAGCTTGCTTGCAGACTTGTTGTACCACTGAACAACTTTTAAAGCAAGGACCAGAACACCTGAAGAGAGCTTGGCTGGAGCATTTTAACAGAATATGGTCCCAAACAAATGGGTTACTGAGCAGCAAGTCTCTGCGGTAAACTGCTCATTTCAACCAGGATTAAATTGTTAAATGAATGAAACCCACTGGTAGCCAGCTACAGCAGCATCTTTGGGAGGGCATGGAGACTTGTTTCCTCCCTCTTCTCATTTGTGCCTTTTCCATAGGTGCTCCTTTTTTTGGGAAAGGAAAGACCCCTGCCTGCAGGTATTACCTGGTTGCCTGTAGAACCCAAGTGCCTGTTCTAAGAGCAATGAGTACATGATTTATCTTAATATATCATTACACATTTATCCCCTGGCCATCAGCACATGATCCCCACAGCTGGGGATGCCTGTGGTGCCCTATGAGCCAAACTGTGGTGCCTGAGCCATGGGATGCAGGACAGGGGCAAAGAGCTGGTACAGCACAACCCCCCCAGACTTTTGGTGTGCTAGAATAGCATCCCTGAGCCCTGCTCGGAGCAGAGGCAGCAATAAGGGCTCCATCCCCACACTGCTGTGTGTGTCAGACCATGTGGTGAAAAATGGGCCTTTGGCTAATTTCTTGTGACTGTGTTTGAAGAGGCAGCTGTGTAAAAAGACATTTACAATAATCTTTCATGTTCTCCAAAGGAAAAGAATCCACCTGTGTAATCTTTCAAGTTAAGCTTCCCTCAGGTCTTGTTTAACATTATGAATATGGCAGCTCATATAATTTTATTATCTGAACTAAATATTATTCCTTCTCTGTCTTCCTGCTATTTCTCCTAATCCTTATCAATAAAACTACTAGGGTATAATGATTTTATAGGCTGCTGCTTCTTTGTCTTCTTAATTTCATTACTTCAACCGTATTCTCTTCAGATAAGTGAATTAATATCACAATTAGAAACCCAAAGTAACTTTACACAACCCACACAGCTACATCAGTCATGAATGCAGAAACAGAAATGATGAGATATTTGCTTGTGATATCCCAGTTCTGAAAGGATTCTTTGGAAAACAGCAAAGAGAAGAATGTCTTGAATTGGGAGAGAAAACTGGGATTTACTCCTAAATTTGATTGGAATTATTTGAAGATGGGCTAATTGGAGACGATATGCTCTGAGCATGTCTGCTGCTTCTTTGGCTGTAGGAGAAGGGAAGGTAATAAATTCCCTGGATTTATTGTGTATGGACAAGGTGGTGGGGTAGTGGGGTGGTGTTCTGAAGCTCTGGAGAAGATTGCATCCAGTCAGAGAAAAAAACTGCTGGAAATGCAACAAATCAGAGATTTTTATTTACTGTCAGTACCAAGGAACTCTGAAGGGCTTTGAATAATGAGATATGAGGCTGGGGCTTGTAGACTCAAACTTCATCTCTTTGCCTTCAGCAAAAGGGGTACTTCTGTGCCTTGACCATCCATAAGACAGGAGTGATGAGAGATACCTACTTTAGGCAACATTAGAGATTCCAGCTGATGATTTTAGTGCACCCTGCAGCAATCACTAAGTAATTATTATGCACTAATTTTTTTTAGCCCGAGACTGTAGTTTCTGCTCTCCCAGGGGTAATTTTTGACTGCTGCACTCAGTGTGGTATCACTGCTAAAGTTGGTATGAGTGGATGTTTCCAGGCCTGAGTTTTAGGGAAGCAAAATCCCTTCTTGTGCAATATAATATATGTCATGGTAGGCAGGGTGTATTAGTTATCCTTTCATACATGGAAAATAAATGACCGTAAAGCTCACTAAGTCACACTGTGTGTATTGATTGTCTGTGTCTGCAGAGATTCCAATACTGGATCTCAGTGATTTAGAAACAAAATTAAATGCTCCAACTAATTATAGTTCTCTGCACGTATAGTTGCCTCTGAGTATTTGCAGCTGTCAGGTTCAAATATTTCTAATAACTGTGGCTGTGACATTTGTTCAACAGATGAGGTAAGAATAAAAGACAAAGGGGCAGCAGCTTGGTTTGAGGAATGGAAAGGAGATCAGACACAGAACTCGATGCCACGGAGCATTATAGCACAGGTTTGAAGGTGGACTTGAATGCACCAGGTTTTACAACTAAAACTGAATAGCAGGTGGTGTGGTAGCAACACTGAGAACAACAGGGAGAAAACACCTTGTGGAGGAAATGCTGAGAAATACGAGTTACTCCAAGCCCAGACCTGAGAAGGCTGAATATTAAGGTTCCTCTCAGGGGGGTTTAAGGTCCTTGAGCAATTTGTGTCATTTCTGTCATGTTTTCCCATGAAAGAGAGCAGCAGTGTATGGGTGGATGTCTTACTCTAAAATTCATAATCACCAAATCATCTGTGCAGAGGCCTTCACCTCCTTCACCTCTGGGCTTCCCTGCAGCACAGCCTGGTGTTTGAGCCCACTTCACCCTGCACCACTCCTGCAGTTCTGTTCCTTTTTCTGTGGAGTTCTTCATTTTTTCCAAACTGTGCTTGGAGGTTCCAGACTTGGAACACCCTACCCACCTGTGTCTTGCATAGCTGACTTTTCTCTTTTTTCCCCCATTGCAAATAATTTTTTACACATTTCTGTCCTCAATTGCTGCAATATGCTGAGTGTAAGACATGAGATACCAATAGCAATCTAGTTTTTCAAAGGTTTCCCTTTGAGAATTCCCTGAGAATTCCCATCATGACATTGTTGACAGGAGCTACCTTAAAAAGAAAGCACCACGAGGAAAAACACATGTTTGGGTTTGGGTTTTCTCTTTTGTGGGGGGAGGAGTGGAGGGGGAAAGATTAGTAGACTATTCTCAATGTGTACGTCTCAGATCTGTGATCTTTGCTGCAGAATCCAACTGTGCAGATCTATCAAGTTCAGCCATGCTGGGGTATGCCACACAGGTGGATGGTTTAATCTTGACAGTTGAGCTTCCAACTGAAAGGAGACAGAAAAAATGAGATGAAAAAAACATGCTAAAACCTGTTCAGCTCCCAGCCAGGCTTTGGAGCTGTGCTGCTGGGTAACATTGCTCGTGGAACAAAGGCTCAGCAATGGGTGGCTCTTTCCATCACAGGTACTGTATTGGTTTTCCTAAAGCAATTATGAAATAGCAAGGACCCTCCCAGCTCACAAAATAAAGGAGGTGGGGTGCAGTTCTGCTTTGATGAGGAAAAAGCAGTAACGTGGATGTGGCCTTGGAATGCAGCTGAGATCCTTGAGCAGAGTGTGTGCTTCCCAGGGGAATGATGATACTCCAAATCTGTACATTTAGGGATGGATCTTTAAAACTGCACATCGTGCACCCACAGAGTTTTCATCTCCTTTAAATAGGAGAAAGCATCCTGTTTTCAGGAGGAATATTTCAGAGCTGCCTTGCTCACCCACCAGCCTCACACTCTGCTGCCTCTGGAATGCGTCAGGTTTGGGTGCAAGTTGCATTTCTGCTGCAAACTTCCAGATGCATGTGTAGAGTTAGCATGGCTTGGGTTAGCATTAAAAAAGGGAAATGTTAATGAAATGCTTAAGCACATACCTATGACACAATCTGAAACAGGTGGATGTGGAGCCGTTGAAGGGCTCCTGCTTCACTCAAACCATATGTGAAACTCCTGTTGCCATCCTAGGAACGAGGATCAAGGGCAGGAGATGACTGTTAGTGAGCATGATTTAAAACTGACTTTAGAAAGAGTAATTTATGCTTTGGAGTCTCCTCAGATGTGTACCCAGTAGGAAATTCTGTAGCTACACCTGTTTACACATCTTTCAGCTCACTGAGATGCTAATGAGAAACCCAGCCATCACGGGCACAGGGAGAGACTGTAACAATTACTGAGCACCAGAAAGAAAATGGGTTCCAGTGACTGATTTATCAGCAGGCTTTCCTGAAGGACAGATAATTCACACCAGGAGTTTGAGGGGCCACTGGGTTGCACTCAGATATCGTGGGACAGGGCTAGAGACTGCATCCAACAGGGCTGGTAAACACACAGTGCTCTGGAGCCAGGGGTTGCTGAACACCAAGATCCCTTTCACCTCTCTTCCTTTCTGCTTACACACACATTTTAAAATCTCCATGTGCCCTTCATGTTTGTGAAGATTTTACGCTTGAAATGCAGAGACACAGTTTGAAGAGCTGGTGAAAACCAGTAGATGTGCAGAGATATTTCTATTAGACATGCCCAAGCTGGGGCTGGATCACAGGGTGGCACCAGCACCCCTCTGCAGAGCAGTAGGTGCTGCACCTCTTCATGCCTTGGGAGTCTGGGCTGGGAGTGGTGGGAGTGAGGAAAATGCTTGGGAAGGTTGCAGGATCAAATGGGTTGCTTAAGTCCTAGTCATTATAATTTTGTTTGTGAAGGATCATTTTAGTTTCTAAAGATAAAAATAAACATGGTGAAAGATGAATAAGGCTCAGTGAAAATGGCCTTGGAGGTTTAAGATGCTGTTCCTGACGTTCTGGGATGCGATTATGTGATGCGAATATGCTCCCATCAAAGCCACTTGCAGACTCCAACCACAATCTCATCACTCCCCTTCCTAAAATCAGATTGCAAACCAGCAACAAGACTTCTGCTTAATTATAGCCTGAAGAGTGATGTTTGGGCTGTGAATCATGTTAGATTTCACACTGATAGACGAGGAGTACAAGTGCTGATACCATCTGCAGATTGGGCATGGTTCACACAGCATGGTGAGCAGCCATCCCGCTAGGCTGTGTCCCTGGCAGGTTCCTGGTCTCAGTGGGACCCACACTGGCACCAGAGAGCAATTTATTTTCTGTGCCAAGTGCAGCTTTCCTACTGTGCAACCTTGTGCTTGCCCCTCCTTCTGTCTCTGAAGGTGCTGGGAATTGGAAGACTCCTTTTTCTCTTTGCATAAGCAGGACATAAATTCAAAGGGTTCTGCTGAATATTTGTTAAGATACATATTTATGTGCAAAACCCTCCCGACCCCTCAGAAAACATTTAGTTAAAAGAGGATAAAGATAATTTACTTATGCCTTAGGGCTGTTGCTATTTAAACCCCGTACATTTATGTCTATTTACTCTGGTATTTACTAAAAAAGCATAGTTAAATTAGCAGTTGCTGCCTCTCCCAGACCATTTCTGAAGGATCTTACTGCACTTCTTTAAGGGAAGAAACTCAGGGATGAACAAAGCACGTCATTCTGGCTGTAGGACAGTGAAAGCAAACACCCTTTTCCAGTGGCTACAGGGAAATAAAATGATATCTATGGATTCCTCAGTGTAGCAAACTGCTTATTTTGGTGTAAACCCCAGCTTTGCAAACAGTGTTGTCACCACACACTGCAAGAAGCATCAGTAGGGTGGTTTGCTGTGTCACCCAGCTTTGCACACAGGTTCCTGACATCCCATGAGCTCCAAAAACGGTGCCGAAGGGGCAAAATCCCCAGGGTTCTCCCCCTTTGAGCTGGACAGGGTTCTTTTTTCTGCTGAGGGGACTTGGCAGTAATGGCAATGCTGCAGTGGATAACTGCCTGGCTGTGCTTAATGACCCGAGGCACAGCAGCTCCTCTCAGCTGGCTCCCAATCCCCAGGAAATGCACCTCAGCCTGATTACTGTCGCCTAAAGAGTCACACATGTACTCGGGGAACCTTCTTTTCATTAACTTACCCTGGGCCCAAAGAGCTGCTGAAGAAACAGATTTTTTCAATCAGATAGTGCATTTTCGATTAACTGACTTGGTTTCTACTCCTTTTCTCCTCCTTTCCTGCTGTACAGGAGCTATCTGTGTTTAAGGCTGTAATGGAATCTTACCATAAACTTGGCTGCGTCCTTCTGAAGGGACGGTGTTGATAATTAAGATGTGTTATGGTTTTCCACGAAGTATATTTGTACCAGATGGGTGTTCAACATGTCTCAGAGCAAAGACTGGTCCTGAACGTTGAGGACAAGGTGCAATGGATGGGAATTCAGAGTGAAAAGTACTGCAGCATTCTAGACAAGCAGGAAGCTCTGTATTCCCATACCTGCCTGCCTGGGGTTCCCCTGCAGATGACTTTGGCAGTGGTTGAAGGAGCGAGCACACAGGCTTGTTGTAAGTGTAATGAATGATGTATGGCAAATGTTTGCAAAGCAGCTGAGAAAAAAAGCTGCTGGGGCAGGGCTTGGGTTTTCAGCCTGCAGTAGCTGCACGAAGGAGTGGGGCCTGGAGATCGTGCAGCTTTGGGGGAGTGCTGGCAGGGTTGAACTAAGCATGAATCAGAAATCTTTTTTCAATAATGAGGTAAGATGTAGGAGTGGATTTCTATTCAAAAAACAACCTTCTTCTCCCTCTAAATGAATGTTTTCCAGAGCTGTTGAACCATGGGTAATCCATGTTCAAGGCTTAGGCTCTGGTGGTGGGTGGGATATTGCATGTCCTCCTTGCTCCAGAATCAAGAACAAGAACAAATCTGCTCTTCCCCTGACAGAAAAAAGCCACCAGCGCCCAGAAACAGACTGTGATGGCCCCAAGGACCAGGCTCCCTCCTGTGCAGCTCTGCTGGGAAGCAAGGGAGGGTGGTGCTGCTGCCCTACTCCAGGTGTCATTCCCTGGCTTCTTGCTGGTGAGGGCAGGAAGCATTTTGCAGGTGAGGCAACATTCCTTTGGCGAAAAAATTATCCCTCAGTCTTGGTACCCAGCTGCATTTGGTGAAACTGCTACTGGTTTTTATTTCTCCAAGCCCTGCCCTAAGCTTTTCAGCTTGTCACCCTAGGCATTGCAATGTAAGAATGACTCACCAAGATCAAAGATATCTGGAAATGGCAGATTCAAGATATGCATAGAACCAAAAAAAAGCTTTATTTATTAATTAACTTTTTTTTTCTCCTTTGCAGGCATCAGCTCTCCACCACTGCAGAGTGCTTTGTGTGGAAATTCTGGTTTTACTTTGTGGTTGAAGAACAGAAAGTGGGTAAATGAGATGCTCTTCTGGCAGAGAGGTGTGGGCTGGATTCTGGGGGCTCCTGAACAAGTTCTTTGTTCACATGTGGTGTGAGGAAAAGGGTATAGGTCAATTTATTCAGTTTTCTTTTCAGTGTCATTCAAGAGTTAGAAAAGATCCCTCATTGCTTATGTGTTCTTTGCTTTGCTAAAACAGCCTTCTGAAGAAAGTGGTAAAAAATAAATAAAGTTTGAAGCAGTTCCTGTGTACAACAGGTTAAATAGCTTTGAAATGAAATGTGAAGTAAATAACTTCGAAGCATAGTTACTCCTTTTTTCTTGGTGAATTCTTAGATCTCACATGACACGGAGATCTTATTTTCAGGAAAAACCATAAAACCCCCATATCGTTTGGCATGTTTAATGGAAATGAATCTGAACTGAAATTTCAACTGTTAGTAAATCAATGCCATCCCCATGCTCTCTGTGAATACTTGCCTGTTCCTTAAAGATCATGTATATACTGATTTAAAAAAAGGCTGCACAGTGTTTGGCACACAGTGAAGTAGACACTGATGGTGCTTTATAGCTATCACAAAGGATTGTGAACTGCTACAGCCCATCTCTGGAGGACAACCATGGGTTATGTGAGCCTGCTTGTCACCTCCCTTGACCAGACCATGCTGTGTGGTGTGTCCCTGCTGATGGCAGATCTGAGCACAGCTGAAGCTCTCCACACGTCTTGCATTTCCCAGAAAGTGCTTTTCCAGTGGCCTCAGACTGCTGAAATGAAACTGCCCGTGAGTGGTCCCCCTGTGCAGTGCAGCTCCACCTCTTTAGCAGTGGAGCTTGGCGGACTGGGCTGTTTGCCATGAGCTCTGTGTCCTGGGAGGTTGTCACTCATCCCTCTGCCCGGAGCTATCCATCACCGTGTCAGCAGCAAGCCCTCGCTTGTTCCTTTCTGTGGATCACAATCAAAAGAAAGAGACAACCAGGGAAGGGAGGAACAGGTCTGTGCCTTGGTGTCATTCTCCCAGAGGTGCTTTTTTCAGGGTACATGACCCCTGGTGAAGAGCAGCCCCACACACGCTGTGAGGGGGCAGGGGTGGCACAGCACCAGGCAGATGCACAGGCAGGTCTCTCCAGCTGACTGTGCCTTCCCTGGGTGCCACTGGCCCTTGCCAGGTTGAGGAAATGTCATACATTAAATTTCCCATCTAGAAGTTACATGCTGGTTTGCATGCTTAGGTTACCTATCTCAATTATTGCTTTTAAATTAATTAGTTTTCCACATTCCACAATGTCACTTTTCTTTTCTTAGATGTGTGTGGGACACATTTCCAGGCTGTGTGACATGGGCACCAACCCAGGGAGTTAGGAATATGAATGTCCTTGAAGATACCAGCTCTTTCCCAGTCTCACATGACTTGGAGGATTAGCCAGAGACTTCTTAAAAGTGCCATGGAAGAGGGGTGCTGTGGGATCCAGTGCCAATGCCCTCCTTGAGGATTTTTCCTGCTGGGAACATGTGAGGAAAGAATATTTCCAGGCTGTTTGTGCAGATATTTGTGGGTTCTGTGTTTGCACTGCATGCTTTTACCTTGCTGACTGGCACATACAGATTTTTCCCCGTGGCAGTCTTCCTGTTCCTACAGATGGCCCAAACTCGGGGAGGCTGCAGGAATACATAATTTTTCTTGCATCTCCACTGCTGCAGGAGCTGCACAAGGGCTGCCTGCACGGCGAGCACGTGCTCTGTGTGCCCCATGTGCAGCCATCTGGTTCTGCTGAAGGTTTTGATCTCTCAGCCGGGTTTGATTTATGTGGCAAGAGCAGCGGCATTCCCCTTGGAGAAGCCGAGCACAATGGTTAATTCTGCCACTGCTTAAGGGTGAAGCTGGATCCCACCAGGGCTGAGTTTTGGGTTGCCCCTTATTGGACACATCTGGTGAAGGGAAGGCTCTCTGCTTGCCGCTGGCCCACTCTGGCTGGGTTTGGGCCAGGCAACGTGAAACCCCCTTGCATTTTCAATGCCTCGTGTCTTGGTTTGCGGGAATGCCGCCTTCACCGTAGTCTGGGAAAACGATCCTGAAGGGTATTTTTGTGCTACAAAAAACCCCACTAATGCAAGGGGTTTTAGCTTGGTGTAAAGAGGTTTTTCCTCCTGTTGTGAAGGTGGGAGCATCAGGTGGGGTGTCTGTGTGATGAGAAGCCTCAATGAAATGTTTTCTAAGGGCTCCTGAGGGCTCAGTGACATCTTCAGTTTGCATGTGGGGAATGTCACAATGCCACATTGCTCATCTTACGTCCTGAGTTATCCTCATGGACGCTGATGGTTTTTCTCCTTTTCCTTCATTTCACAGGGGCTGTGGAACACCGTGTTCAATGGTTGTGGACTTGAAACTCTTGTGTGTGTTTTTTTGTAGATGATATGACTTATCATGGTGCATTACCATAACTTTTTACTATTTCCTTTATTACATGACATTTTGCAAAGTTCATGAATGAATAGTCATTAGTTCCAGCTAAGAAATGTGTCTATTGAAGGTATTGTTTCTTCCTAAGAGAATCCCGAAGAAAAACCAAAATATGAATTTGGTCTAACCCAAAGCTCTTTTATCTTAATTTCCTAGTGAAATCCAGCTGACATTAGTGAGATGCATCGAGTTAAGTTCAAAGAGCATTGTACTGGCACAAAGTGTTTTGGGATGGGAACTGAGAAGAGAAAACTCCAATTGAAATGTCATAGGAAAATTGGGGAGAAAAAAGATCTACTGACCCAACCTGGAACAAGCAGCAGCAGGCAGGGCTGGTAAGCCCTGCAAAAAGTGATTTGTTAAGGTTTGAGTGTGTTTCTGTGATGCAGATACTGGAAGGAATTTTTATGGGATCTGGCCCTGGAATTGAAAGGATTAAATAGCAAAGGAAAAACCAATGTGCTATTTGTAACTGATAGCACACAGAAATGATAGCTCTGGTAGGAACTGGAATTTGAGTCCCAGTTGCTGCAGCCAGCCATTTCTAACCATTTGTGAAGAGCAACAGGATGGGAGTCGGGGCTGGAGAAATCAGCTGCAGCAGTCCTGCATTTCTTATGGCCTCAGGAAGGATGTGCCACGGTGGGAAAAGGGCAGCCCCTTGAGTTGTGATGTTTTTGTTTTTGAAGCCATCAGTCCATGTGTCAGAATTAATCCATGTGTGTTGAATTGGAGGTGCCAAAGGGAAGGTCCACAGCGCAGTGTCAAACCCAGCTGGGAAGTGCCTGAGACAGGAAACAAATCACCAAAAGCTCTGCGCAGCACTGCAGCCCACGCTGCTGCCGGGCTGCACCAACACACTGTACATCATGTGCTGCCATGGAGTGCTGATCTGTGCTCCATCAGCAGGCTTTGTGCTTTTTTCTATTGGATTTAACCCAAAATACAGCAACGCTGTGGTCAGGCTTGCAGCAGGAAATAAAGGAGATATTACGGTCTGGGGGTTTAAGCACAGAACTGGAAGTCAGTTCAAGGTCCAGCCCTGTGACCTGCTAATTCAAGGTGTTTTCTGGGCTCAATCCACAACCTGCCTGTGTTCTCTTTCTGTCCTGTGCATCATGACCTTTGAGTGTGATGGGACTCATTTAATTTACAGGTGTTTGGAGAAACACCTGTAGCCTGAGAGGGAAGGTGGTGCAGGACAACCACCTCTTGCATTTTGTGTGTGCACTAGCTGTGAGCTTGAATTCTGCTGCAAAAATGGACCCTTGAACTGGTTTTTGTGCTGTCTCCAGGTCCCACCTACATAAAGAAATCAGACTGTCAGTGAGAGAGAGAGAATCAGGGACCAGCTCCACTGCATCACCCCGGGCATTGGGTGTTGTTAGCTAAGGCAGAAGTGCTGGGGTTTGCAAGGGCTGATGCCAAGCATCTGGCAATTGTAAAGGTGCTTCCAAGATTTTCTGACTCGTCTAAGTGACACACAGCTTCCTAGAAGAAGGAGAGCCCTGTGTCCAACACCACGGGGAGCAGGGTCCGTGCCTGTGGAGCTGCTTGGGAGGAAGTGGTGCTGCAGCTGCTGCGACTGGGGGCTGCAGAGAGGGCAGTGCTGCGCCTGCCCTGCCTGGGCTTGCCATCTCTGCCAGACCCGGGCAGCTCCGGGCAGGGAGCACAGCCCTGCAGGATGCCTTTCCTGCTGGATATCTTGTGTTCTGAGTCGGGATTGCCCTGCTGCAGGAGGGGGTGGGAGGAGGGAAGGGACGCCAGGCCTGCAAATTAGCATCAAAGGCTTGGTGCGAGGTTTATGGGGACATTTACTAGTGTTGTTTTCATTATTTACACCAGTCTTGGTTCTAGGAGTTCTCATTAAAAGCGTAATAAATGTAAAAATATTTTACAGGCCAATAAAAGCTCCAAAGCAAAAATAGCTTTATATAGTGTGATTTTTTTTCTTTTGCAAAATACTGTGTGGTATCATCTCGAACCTGCTGATTGCTGATGGGATGAGAGAAGCCCTTCCATTCTGATGCAGTGTAAGGGGAAAAGATGGGGATCAGGATTACTTTCCAGACAATTAATTTGTCAGGTAATGGGTCAGTCTCAGTCACTGACTTTGATGAGAACACATTATGGCAAATATAAATATTTTCCTTTTTTTTCCTGTGGAAAAGACAGAAAGCCAGATAATTCATATTATTGTTTAAAAAACATCATGAAATGTATCCAGAAAAGCACCAGAATGGGACTGACAAAGAGAAAAGACATTAATGTTTTCAAGTTCCTCTATAAAACATGTTTGCATAAACAGGCTGTATGTAGTCAGATCCAGCCTATAGTTTCTGTAAGTATGTTAAACAAGGAGAGTGATTTTTTGCCAAATCCTCTGTTAGGTTTGGGATGTGCAGTCCTTTGCAGAAGGACAGAACTAAAATGAGGGAACACTGGAATGAACTCAGCTTGGAGACAATCCAAAAATCTTGTGGAATGGGTGGAGACGAAAAAAAAAAAGATTTTAACCATTAAATCATCCAGCAACTTGGTATCTGTGACATTTATCTTGTCTCAAAAATAATAATGTTCCAGAGTCTTAATGACATCTAAACATCTTTGATCACAGAGCAGACAAATTGGTCCAAAAATGATAGATTTGTCTGTCTCACCCAGGTTATCCCAATAAATACTGAGTCAGCTTTGCAAAAGGAGTGGTTGTCAGAAGTGTGGAATGAACATAGATGTTCTTGACCTAAAAGAAGCTGGAGGTCAGCTGCAGCAGCCTGTGGACCTCCTTGCTAGAAAGTCAATTTATGATTCCTGGTTTTTAGGCTCTGGCATCTGCAAATGCTGTAAATATTTCCTTTTTTTTTTTCTTTTAAGATGGACTGTAAAAGTTGTTATCATAATTTTGCATGAACAATTTTGCTCATGCAGGGTTTTGCTCCCAATTTTTTTTTGCATGTCAAAAAACTAACCCCGTACTTGGAGAGAGGGAATGAGGAGGAAACTCATTTCTCCTAGAAGGAGCCTCTCCCTTTTCCCTGCCTGCTGACTGAGCTGACCTGTGGCCAGCATTAGAAAGGAGTTATCTCACAAGCACCAGAAACGTGTCAATCACCACAAAGAGCAATAATGGCACCACCAGCTCAATGCCATTTTTGAAATCCAGTTCAAGAATTGAGTGATGCCAGGCAAAAACACTGAAGTCTTTGCATCCCATCTGGCAGGTTTGAGCAGAAAGCTCAGGAAGACTGTGCAATTACACCACAGATTAATTTGGACTTTCAACCTGAATATTCCATTGCTGGTTTTTTTGTGTATGTCTGTGACCAGAATTGAGTTTCTTGCGAGGCTGCTTCAAGGGGAGGCACAAACCAGCCAAAAGTCACACAACATTTTCTTACCAGGGAATAAATTTAGATCCTTGCCTTTTCTTTTTCTTACTAAAATGTTGGAAGGAAATGTGGGGCTTGGAATGGGATGACTGCTGCAAGAAAACATGGCTGGTTTTACTGCCCTTGCTATTGTGCCCCAAGGCCACAATTAGATCTGGAATCCCATTGTGCCAGGCATTGTCCAAACACAGAGGAAGGAACAATCCTCAACTCCAAGGTCTGTATTGATTAACCTTTATTTGTTTGTGCAATTACTAGTTTATTATTATGTTATTTGCTTTGGAAGGGAAATGTTCTCAATTCAGAAATAATGAGAATCAGTCATAGCATAAAGCCATGCATTGCATATAGGAAACATGGAAATATTTTTCTCATTTTCATGGGTGCCTGACTGAAGTTTCAGGTTTTCAGGCGATCCTGGGGAGTTACACTCATGGCCCATGAAAGCCCATGTGATCAGGACACAGAATTCCTGGCAGTTCCTTGGGAACCTGCATCCTAAAATAACATGCACTAAGGCTGTGTGAGACAACAGCAGACCTGGGACTAACAGCATCCCAAATCCAAAGCTGGTTCTCTTGCAGTAATATATATCTTGTTTCTGCAAAAAATGGATATTCTGTGAATACAACTCTATAAACCACTGTCTTGCAAAATACTCTTGATTTAACTTGATTATTTGGATAATCTGTATGTCTCTACATTGGCTGCTGGCTAAAACACCATTTTCTTGTCTACACAGTGATCTTGGCTTTCCCATTGCACTGCTGTTATCTCTTTTGCCATCTCGTAATTTACAGGAAATTCAGAACTGGATGTAATCACAACTCATAATTTGAAATGCTAATCTTTGACCTGTCAGTCCAGCTGTAGCACATACAGTCTGCTCTATTAAACCTTTATGTCTACCCTAATAACCATGTGAGGCTAGAAATCCAGGGATTAGCTTTGATTCCAGTTTAATTACTGATAGGTGCCTGCAGTGTTGCAAAGGACTCTTTCTCTTCTGAGGAGTGCTGAGCACCTTTGCTTTGGTTTATTTATAAGCTGCTGGAAGTTGATCTATCATAGTTTTTCTCCAAATAAGACTATATAAATTTGATTTAAATAGCTGAAGAATGGTGCGCTCAGAGCATCAGTGACTCTATTTCTCACTCTGTGTGTACTGCAGCCTGCCTGCTGTAAATATTCCAGACATTGGGATGCCAGGAGAAGAGGTGAATTTTTTTTTCATTCAGGACCATCTGGATTCTGTGAGTGGGTGGAAGACTGGGTATGAAGCAACCGGATTGTGTAGAAGATGGGTAAAACCCTGCTGGCTCTGTTGAAACTAAGGGTAACACTTCCACTGACTTCAGTAGAGCCAAGATTATCCACAATATTTTAGTTTGGGCTAACGGCATTTGCATTGTCCAAAGAGATGCTGGCCAGGGAGGTAATGGCTGTTTTTGCTTGTGTCTCTCAGCCATATGAGTACTGTCTCCATATTGTGTGGGTAGGAAGGTGTAAGATCAGAAGTCTGGTGGTGTTCACTTGTGTTGAAAGTGGGTAAAATTCATAGGCATGTGGTCTCCTGCACAGTTAGTGCTCCTGTGTTACATGCTGGAAATCATAGAGTCATTTAGTTTGGAAATGATTAAGATCATTGAGTCCAAATGTAAATCTAAAGCTGCCAAGTCCCCCATGAAACCATGTCCTCATGCACCACGTCTACAAATAGGATGCTTCCATAATTGTAAGTGCCTGAGGATACAAGAAGACCTGTTTGGATTGCAGATTGGAAACTCTCTTGGCAAAAACATCTTATTTCTTTTTCATAGGAAGGTCTGGCCACTGCCCCAGAGAATGAGGCTGAGCACAGAAACCCCCATGGTGCAGGCCTGTGGTTACCCCAGGGTGCACTACTGCACTCCAGCCACCCAGGCAGCTCCTCTCAACACTGAGGGACAAGAGAAGCCAGGGAGACGACTCCTGCAGGTACATTCAAGGATATTGGTGAGCAGAAGAAGACTGTGGAGGCTCAGCAGATCCCTACTGTGGCCAGAGGTCTATCTGTGGAAGGAGCTTGCAGAGGTTGTGCTTCTGTATCTGGTCTGTAAAGCCTCTCCAGCTGGTTGGGAGTGTGGTTTTATACAGATATTTTAAAATTTGAAGCATAGCACTGAGTAGAACCAGGATTATTTTTTTAATTTGTTTGGTTTTTTTTTTTTTTTAAGAATGTATTTTTTTAAATGCAGCTTGCACTGGGAAAGGTCTCTTGGGATAGAGTAGCATCTCTTCTACAGCAGACAAAGGCCAGAAAGCTAAACACCCTGACAGGGGCTACATTTGTCTGCCAAACCTCCTTGTTCATACACTTGCTCTGTGTGGCCTACTAGGAAACACAAGCATTCCCTGGTGTTGTAGCTGTGAGCTGAAGATCCTCTGTATGAGACAGTTTTCCCCAGCACATCAGACTTTCCTCAGAGTTGTTCAGAGGAAGATTTTAGTTTCGTGTCAATTTGGAACAGAACTCATAGCTGAAGCTTGGGATTTGGCTTTTCTTTTTCCTTTTTTTTTTTTTTTCCAAATGGAATTCTTGTTGTTCAGCCAGTCCTTGCTCTGTCAAGCTTGTGGCAACCCCCAGGCAGCTCTGGGACTTCATTTTCATGCAGGATCTACCTTTTAGCATCTGAGTGCTCTTCTCTGAGGGAACACCTTGTCCCTTGTATTCCAAGGCAGATAGTGAGTTCAGAGCAGATTTTTTTTGGGATACCTCACCAATTTGTTCCAATCCTAGCTTTGGAAGGACACCTTTGGCTGTGAAAAATGCTCACCCCTCTGAATCTAGGCTTATTGGCTTCCGAAGTATTCTATAAGGATTCACTGTAAATTTTTCAGGGACTATTTTAAATGAGTACCTGAGTTGCTGGTATGGATAGGTGGAGAATTTTAATGACTCCTGTGTGTGGTTTATAGCTATTTTTGTGCATATTTTCAACAACTACAATGGTTACGCCCATAAACTGAAAAAAAGAAATCTCTTTCCCGTCTGCTGGCTTTTCTTGCGCCTCGTGTATATTCTTGTTTATTCTGCTGGGCTTCCAAGATGGAAGTTTGTACAAACATTTTAGAGTTTGGAAAAACAACAACCAGAGGCAAAAGAAGAAAAAAAGAAAACAAGGAGCAGGGTGATCAGCTCTCAAGTGGGTCCATGCATCCTTCGCTTTACCATCTGGAGCCTCAAGCTGGCATTAATTTTTATAAAGTTTGGGACATGAAAAACCTCCTGTTTTCTGCTCTGTAAATGAGAGTGACATGCTATTTCTTTAATGTATATTTTTTGGAATTCATCCCCTGGCTGTATAGCTTCATACTTCCTGAAGATTATGTACATATGAAGGAAATAATCACAGCAGAAGCCACCCAAATACCTGTGGGTGATCAGATAACCCAACCCGCTCTACAGCTTTTGAAAATCCTGAGTCAGGTGTTTGCTATCCAAAGAAGTTTCCTGAAAAAATAATTTCTGGGGTTTGTGCACACAAAATCATTTTATCTCCTCTTCTAGTTTTTGCTGCAGAGACGTGAGGGATCTGCAGACACACAAGGAGGAGAGGTTGAAGGAAATGGGTGACTGAAAAGGTTCCTCCAGCTGGCATCAGTGGCTGGGAGCCGTCTCGTGAAGAGATGAATTTTTTATGTAAAGGAAAAGCAAGTGCAGCTTGTTCATCTGGTTTGCCACTTGTGGCTGATGTAGCAGTATTTTCAACGTTCATCCTCTGTACAGTTAATGCTATTTTGTATAATTCATTGATTTCCATACAATCTCTGTTGGCCATACTCCCTATGCAGGGAGCCAAGCATGCCAACTGCTTTCTGATATTGACTGTAAGTTGAAAATATAAAGAGTGTCTGATTTTCACATTGGCTCTCCCCAACTGCAAGTGGAGGTTGGCATTAGCAGAGGATGCTGGCTTGGTTACAGTCCAGAGAAGCTCATGCAGGTTTTAAGGGACGCTTCCCAGCTTCCATGGGCTTCATGCAGAGGAAAGGATGACTGCAGCACTGTGGATGCCAGGAGGTGTCCCTGCTGGACACAGAGGAGCAGCCACCATCTGTGTGCTGGTGACCAAGGCCACGGCTGGTGTTGAGGGCACAAACAGACCCAGGCTGCTGCAATGGTGCAAACAAAATATCTGTGTGGAGGCGAGCCACGTCCGACGGGTTGCAGCTGTCCCTCTGCCTGCTGGCCACCCCCGCCCCACACCAAATGTAAATCATCACCCTTTTCCCTTTTAACATAACAGTTGTGTCATTTAAAAGCTCAAAGAGCTGAGAAAAAAGTCTACTTGTTTAGAGAAACCATTAAAACAAATTATGAGCATTTAATAAATGGGGAAAGCTGTCTGTTTGTCATAACACAGAATTTTTCCTTTAAATAGCCAAACAACCACCCAAAAGGTTCCTCATAGATGGGCGTGTTGGGGGATATTTCCAGGGTCAATCTGCAAGAAAGGACTGGGGTCCTTTCTGGGAGCCTTTGGCCCAAATTCCTGCACAGATGGGTGGAGGGCTCAGAGTGAGGTAAAAAGCTGTGCTGAGTTCCTTTTGCGACTGGTGATGGAGCAGGAAAGCTTTCCTGGTCTTGTGGTAGCCAGACAGGCTGGCACACATTGCCTCCACTCCCTGGCAGTGGAGGGGTGGGAGCACAATGCCCAGGTACCACATTGTGCTCAGCTCCAAGAGCCTCCCTTGGGAGGCTGCTCCTTGGGAGGAGGGTCTGCCTCACATGTAAATGGCAGTTTTCCTAAAGCTTAGATGCATGTCTTGAATAAACAGTAGCTTGGCCACTGCCTTTGGAGAGCAGTTCAGTGTTCTTCTCACTTCTCATGTGATATGTCTTTTTTTCAAAACATTTCCTGATCCTGAGCTCCTTCCTCAGGTTGTGGGAACATTCAGGTTTGGATCTGCAGTGTGTGGGCTGGCCTCTCTCCAGTTGTTTAACAGATGATTCCTTTGGATAGGATTATCTTGGACAGGCAGAGAATCATCTCTGCAGTGCTGGGGCCGCCTTCGCCCTGGGAGAGGGGAGTGACCAGGGCGAGCTGTGATGCTCCTGCTCTTGCTGGCAAGAGCCTCCTCCTGACAGGACTCTGGACCTGTGATCCCATCTTTAACAACTTTTAAGTCCTTGCTCCATAGGAATATTGATTGATTGGTCTTAAGAGATTGATTACTGGTTAAACCCCCTTGTAATGGTCCTCTTTACCATTAGAGCTTTCCAAATTTTGGGAGAAAACCTGCTGTGTGTTTTGCTGTTTGGTGAGTCAGGAGCCTGAAGGTAATTAAGTGCTCAGCTTTTAAGTGCACAACATCTCTGTGTATCACAGGACTGCAGCAGCTTCACTTGTGTGAAACCTGACTGCTGGCTCCCACCAGCTGCAGTCATGGACAGCCACGGGGTGTCTGCAGTCGTGTTGTGGACCAGCTCCTGGGGGCTGCAGACACTGTCTGAGCAGCCCCCCTACAAAGCAGGAGCTGCAGCATGGCAGGCTGCTCAGGGAAGGCAAATCCAGATGGCTTTGACAAGCACAAAGCTGCTGCATCCCTGACACTGTCCATCCACTTCTGATGGGGCCAAGGGGTGATGTGCTGAGCATTTGGGGCACTCCTGTCATGCACCCTGTGTGGTGGCTGGCCAGCTTACTGGAGATATCTCAGCTTATGGCTGGCACCCCTGCAGGGTCGTTCCATATTTCTCTGAAAGTGCATGGAGCAGGCAGTTTATACAAGGTACTTGGCCCAATGAGGGAAGCAAATTTGTTCTGCTGTCATGATGGAATTGGGCAAAAGTGGAGGGTAAAGAAAAAGAAAAACTTTTTTGGGTGAGTCCCCATATTGGCTTTGGGTTCCAGCAACACGGCAGGGTGGGAGCCTGGTGGTGCTTGTTGGAAGAGGGTGTGGAGGGTTTTGCTGAATCTGTGTAGGTATGTGAATTTGGAGATGGTGATTTTTAAGGGTTCAATTTAATTTTAATTTCTCTGTGGAGTTCATGAGGAACAAGTCCTGTGAAGATGAAGGTGTGAAAACAGCATTCAGCAGTGAGGGTGCTTCCATAAGGGCCAGTGGCAATGTCACCACTGGGAGCTGGCTCTGGTTAAGTGAATCAGCCAGGAAGAAACACATATGAGAAAGGCCAAATAAATTTGGTTTGTGATAAGGAAGATGGCAAAAGATATGTCCTGAACAGAATTTTGGAGATGATAACAGAGGAAGAAAAGGAAAGAATGGAAGAAATGTTACAAGGGCTAAACACAAAGGTTTCAAAAGAGGCTCAGTGTGTGGGCAAGAGATGGTTATCACAGCTAACTGCTCAATTATAAGTTTTGTCATGGGCAGATAGATCAAGTGGCTCCTCTGCAAAAGTAACAGTGTAGTGGGAACTGCTCTCCTTAGACATTGCCAACAGTCCAAATGTCTGGCCACAGAAAGTGGAGTAAAGCCCTTGTCCCTTGTATCACCCTCCTGTGAGCTGAACTGGTTCTAGCCCAGCCTTCCCTGTCCAGCCAGTTTGAACCTGGCATTTGGGATTAAGCAAAGTTTGGAGACAGATGAAGTCTAAAAGAGCTTACCTAAAAAAATAAGGACAGTTGAGAGATGGTGACTGGAGGGCACACTGCTGTTCTGGTGCACCCTGTCCCTGGTGCATTAACTCCCTTAAGGAGAGAGGCACTGTGTCAGACTGTCCAACTCAGGTTGATAACAAGTATTTTGTTACCTCCCTATCACTAAAAAAAAAAAAAATAAAAAAGAAGAAAATCCTTTATTCAGCCTTCTCAGTACTTTAATCTCAGAGTCCTCCTCAATCAGATGTGTGGAGACTTTTCTTTGTGAATTGGGAGAAAATTCTCCAGCTTCTCTCCCACAGGTTCTAATCCCTTCTTTTGTTTCACCATGTGGTTGTGTAAGCAGTTCCCTTGAGAACAGGGCTCCAGGAATATATAATTAAATCAGAAGTTTGGCACTAATAAGTGATCTTATCACTTTGTTGGGCTTTTTTCAGGTCTTTGTGTGATATTCTAGGCCACTCATTGGAAGTTATTTAATTACAAGGTCCCCACAATAGAACCAGGGCCTTGGATGGTGGTTTTTTTTTTTTTTTTTTTTTTCCTGGTTTTATATTTTTTTTTATTGTACCATGTGTTATGATGCTTTGTGCACCAGGTGACCTAGGTGGGGCTGACAACCCTTCAGGACTGTCACTGACAAAGCTGACTCTGCAGATTGTTTCTGCTATGAGTAATTACTGAGAAAGAGCTCCTCTTCAAGCCCCAACAAAGTGGTTGAACCCTAGAACATATATTGCCATCAAGCCAAGGGTTGGAGCCCACTGGGGACTGTACCCTGCCTGGGGCAAGAATAAAGTTGGAAGGAAGCCAAATCCTGTTAAAAGCCCCATTCCCAGTGAGTTTTCCTGTGTTCTATGCTGCTCAAAGCACTGTGCCTTCCCTTGCCGTCTGTGGGCGGTGGAGGTGTGCTGTGACCTCCGTGGGGCGGGACTGTTGCCCAACACAGAATTTTCCATGGGTTGAACCTCTCCATTGTTCAGCTCCGGGGGTGATGAGGTATCAGGGTGCAGCCCTCACCCTTGAGAAGCCTCAGGGCCTGAGTTGACTAGGTGTGAAGTTGTTTGAGTACTTCAAGATGAAGATAAGATATGGAGATTTAAAAAAGCTCTGTTAGAAACCCGCCATCTATTGAAGTGCATTCTAGGCAATGGGTATGTGTGTTCAGGATGGAGCTAAAATGGATAGAAAAGCAGTGTTGTAAAAGTCCCTCCTCTAGATGGTCTTCAAATCACTCAATTTTTCAGTACACAAATAATTTTGACGACTAACCTGTATCTCCTCCCCCAAGAATGCGCAATAAGACTGAGAACAATGTGAGACATGAGTGCAATAACACAAAGGCTCTGGTGTGGTGTGGTGGTGTGATTGCATGGTGGAATGGCAGCATGTGCAACATAAGCCTTTCAAAATGCCAATACGTGTTTTGGTTTGTGTTTTTTTTTTTTTTGTTTGTTTGTTTGTTTTTTTCCCAGAAGAATATTCTTCTAAATCTCATCTCCATTCTTGCTGCTGGTCCACTGAGGAGATGACAGCTGGGCTGTCACGAGCAGGGTGGCAGGTGGGATGGCTGGCTTTCAGCCTCAGGGAAGATTGGAAGGAGACATCAGTCAGCTGGAAGCAGGAGCACAGGTTTCAGCCATGGGTCCCTGCTAGATAGCATTTTCCTATATGCAGTCAAGCTTTATTTCCCCCTTTTGTTACTCTTTTGCCCCATGAAATGTCAGACAACACTCCACATATCTGAAGTTCCAAGCTTTCAAACATTACACAATCTGTGATGGAAATGGGCTTTTAAAAGTATCTGTTTGCTTGAAAAAGCTTCAATCTCAGCAAAAACTGTCCCTGGGAAGCCCTTCCCCCTTTTTAAACAGCAAAACTGAGCTTCAGCAGTACCAGCTCTATCTCGGTATGACAGTGGAAACCCCTCTGCTTTCCATTGGCCATGTGGCTTGGGGTAAAAACCTCTCTGCTAGTTTAATTCATCAATAAGAACCTGCTGATTGATGTCCTACAACTGGCCTGGCACACTTTGCTGCACACCTGAGCCTGGAGCTGATCCAGGAGCTCCATCCCCTCACTATGCTCAGGCAGAAACCCCTGAATCTGAAAGTCAGATGTGAATTAAATATTAAGAGAATAGACATTAATGTACTTTTCCAGTGTCATTTTCAGTCCCATTTTGTTGCTTTTCTGCCCACTTGGAATGCTGCTCCATTTACTAGCTTCTTATTTGCTTTCCTTCCAGCTTGCTTACCTATCATCACTAATTACAGAACAAACAATGGCAGTAATACAGTAATGAATAGCAACCTTTTGGGGTTTTTTCTTTTGTGTGTAGGTGCACCTGGTTCAAATATTTAAGATAAATGGGAGTGGCTTTCCAATTCTCCTCTGCTTTGCCTAGCAGCACAGTTTCTATCAGTCAATTCTGGGACAGTATGAGTAGGCAGCAGGAGGTTATGCCAGGTAGGCAGAAGCAAAGGGTATTCTGAGATCTCCTGTAAACACAAAATTCAAGGATTGCTGCCCAGCACTGCCCCTCCCTTTCAATATTTTTTTCCCCCTTGATTTTGTGCTGGCAGTGCTCTTTTTGGTTCTTTGAGATCCTGCTGACATCGAGTGATGCTGCAACTCCTTACTCCTTAATGTGACCCCAAAATCACAATTTCCCCACCAATTCAGAAAAAGGAGAAATTTATAAGAGAAAATAAACCTTTCCTGTACAAGTGCCCTAATGCAACACAACACTCGGGTTAAACACAAGCAGAGCTCCATTGATTCCCTGGTCTGAATCCACATAAAAGTATCTCTGATAGATTTGGGATTACAATGGAATAACAAGCAATCTAAATCCACTATTAAGTACACCAATAAAAACACCTCACCACTGAAGCTTAAGCAAGCCTTAAACTGTACCTGGAAGCAGGAAATTGCCCATTGTAAGTGAAATAGTTGTTGATATAAAGCTTTTAATTGAAGGGGAATTAGTGTTTCAGCGAATCTTTCTGTATTTCCTGTCATTATTTTAGCTGGCTGGGCAGAGACGTGTCCCTGTCTGGACCAGGAATGGCTCTGACTGGGCATCAGCTTCTACCTTGGACCTATCCAGCCTTCTGACAGATATTTTGATCAATATTATACAGTTCAGAAGAACAGTTTGTTTTCATTTAATAACCGTAATTGTTTATTTTTTAAAAATTCCACTTCTGCTCTATTGACACCCAGGTTCTCCACCCTTTGGAGCTGCAAACATTTCTGAAAAGCAGGTGTACAATTCTACTACCAATCTCCTTGCGGGGAGACATGATCTGCCTAGTGAAAACAATCCCCAAGTCCCCTGCTGAACTGGTTTGATGTTGTTTTGGTGCAGTGATAACTAGTTGTGCTAGGGGATAAACCAAGAGTCACTTCTTGAGGTTGCAGGCATTCATTATTTAAGAGACTGAAATGAATCACTCTGTCTATTCAAATGGATCATAAAAATATTGCTAACTCTAGAAATAATAAAATAATTTAAATTTGGCCTCAGAAAACTGAGAATTTGAGATCTTGAAGATAAGAACTTGATATCCTCCTTCAGTAGTAGCAGGAAGGTGTTTATACCTTGTCTTTTCATTCCTGAACCTTCAGCTTAGAATCAGGATGGCTTTTTCTGCAGCTCACTATGCCTTTGGAGAAAGGGAGTTTGAGCTAATTGCTTCTCTGTATGTCTCCAGCAGCTGAGCATTTAAGAGTAATGTTCAAAGTGTGGCGCCAGAAATTTATATTTCCTTGGTGTGGTCTCCCAGTGGACAGATTCAGGGTGCTCATTCTTTTGTGTCAGAATCTCAGTTTGCAGTTTCCATGTTCATTGCCAGTATCTGTGATGTCTAATTGAAGGAGCACATCTGATATATCAATAACAAAGTCCCTGTTACTGACCCTGCATGCCCTGGTCTTGTGTCTGTATTTTTATTTTACCAGTGTGAGCACTATGAAGTGCAAGTCCTGCTGGAGCTGTGGAACAGTGCAGTAACTTCCAGCATCTTGTGCTTGTATGAGACATGGTGAGTTGCTGAACTATGCCAGGGAAATGCCTGGGATGAGGTGTTATCCTGAGCCTGGTGAGGGCATGCTGAGTCTGGGCAGGAGGGAAGCCCACGTGAGTGCAGAAGGAAGGACACGCTTTAATTGCAGCCATTTACCTGCACATCAGGAGCAGGAAATGTGCATCATCCTCAGGTCACAGTTCTGCCTTGCAGGAACAGCTTTCATCACCTGCCCCCAGTGTTTCCCCAAGAGTCAAAAACCGTGACCTGCTGGGACATGTCTGAAGCCTCCAGAGGTGAAGGAAGGACCAGGGCTGGGGTGTAGACACCCACACCCCTTGCCATTCCAGCGTTCCACAGGGCACAGCACTGGCGAAGGCTCCTCACCCCCACGCTGCTTGTTTGTGCTGCTGGAGGAGGGTGCCCAGGCCGTGCACTCTGTGGGTGCTCCCCTGCATCTGCTGGGTCCTGTGAGAGCTGTCCTGTGCCCCCTGCACGCGCTGGGTCCTGTGAGAGCTGCCCTGTGCCCAGCCTTCCCTGGTGCTCCGCTCGTGAGATATCATGGCTGTGATGGTGCACTTTCCTGGCGCACAAGAAGGAAGGGGGTCCTCTGCATTTGGAGGAGGTAGTCTTTGTGTGCAGCTCCTGAACTTCATCTGGCTTTGGGACTGGGCCTCAGGGTGCTCCTCTGCCATGTGAGAGCCTGTCAGGCTGGGTGCTGCAGGGGCAATGTCTGCAGGAATCTTCTCTGCAGACGCCGACGCAGTTTACAGATGAGATAAGCACTGAGCTGTAAATGCACAGAGAGGAGCAGAGAACTTCTGGGAATTTTAGACATCTGGAGTACTTTAATGTAGAAAACACAGATGTTTATAGATGCTTTCTGCAGAGTCATGGAGGTTTGAAGATCATAATTTTGTGCATGGGCATCCAAGTCCTTTTGCAGATTTCTTGGCTCCACAGTTTGTGTCTGCAGTGGCAGAGGAATGATTTGGATTAGGGCAGCATGCAAGCTTCTCAGGATAAATGGGCTTGCTACATCAACATGAAAGAAATCTCTGTCTCACTTTTCTGTAATTAAAATTAATATATTAATAATTACAGAGTTGTTGGAAAGATCATTAACGTGTGGCCAAAATCTCAAAGTTTTGTGTGAAGTTGCATAGGATTTCAAAGTACTGTTGCTGTCAGTTTATCACTCATTACAATAATCCAATGAATTAATGTTCTTTTTTGGTGTTGCCTGGTAGGTGTCCTATATCTAATATTGAACAATAATAGCAATATTGAAAAATAATAGCAACAGTACTTCCCTTGCTATTTTGCGATTCTCACAAGATTCTCACAAGATACTAGAGCGATTCTCACCATTTGATCACCAGTGGGACAAATAAAATAATAATGGGATATTCCAACAAGAGGCAATGTGTGCGACTTCCTTGATCTGGAAATTACGCTGAGCAAAGAAACCCCTCCAACAATTCCAGTGAGCAGCAGGAGGAGAAGAGTAGGGAAGACATAACCTGTTTCCAAGTGGGAACTTGGAGTTCATGCTATCCCTTTGCCATTTTGTTACAATACTGCCTTTTGCTTTGAAAAGAGATAGGATATCTTCAAAATACTACTCATTAATTAGGTAAATACTCTTAAGCTCTCTTTTCCTCCCAAGTCCAGGGGAGCTGAGAGCAGCAGCCTCCCTGCACATGGTGAGAGGTGATTTACTGTAGCCCCAATATAACAGGTATTTTCTGGGGCTGCAGCACACAGACATGCCATTGATAATTCTGCCTTTGTTTTGATTGCTTCCAACTGCAGAATGAGGGAGACTTAATTGGCAGAAATTACCTCATTCCTGCCTTGATTAAGGCCTCCATATGTGTTTTATAAATAAAGTAGTCTTTTCGATTGTTTTATCACTTGGAGGTTTCAGCAGACTAAATATGATTTATGGTGTTTTGCCTCTTTCCCCAGATGGGAACCAGTTCTGACCATCAGCCCTGCAGGCACTGGCACAGCAAGAGCAGGCAGGAGGAGGTGGCTGGGCACCCTCCAATCCTCCCTGGGGTAACTGCCCAGCCCAGGGCTCAGCTGAGAGCAGGATCTCCATGGGGTTTGTGCAGGGCAGCAGGCAGCACAGGCCCCATCCCCAAGGCATGGCTGAACAGGGCTGTGTGCTCTCCGTGCTGCTCTCTGTGTCAGGTTCCTTCGTGGCACGGCCAGGGCTTGCCCTGACAGCGCTCCTGGGCAATGCTGGCATTGGCTGCTGGCTGAATTCCTCTGCTCCCTTTCCTATTGTATTATAATAAAGGAATAAAGCAAATATATAGATATGCATCTCAGGCTTTCATAACTATTTGGGCTGCAGTGTAGAGCCTCCTGCAGCTTTGGGAAAGGCTCTTGGAGGGAGCACCAAGGGGCATCTCCAGCCCGTTGAGCTGCCGGATTATCCCCCTCATGCCTGAGGGAGGTGGCTGAAGATGAGCTTCATGGTGGGACCTGGCCTTCCATTTAGTCCTGTCATATATCATATCATATCATATCATATCATATCATATCATATCATATCATATCAATCATATAATCAAATGTTTTGTGCTGGGAGGGACCTTACTTATCTCATTCCAGCTCCCACAGGCAGAGACATCTTCCACTATCCCAGGTTGCTCCAAGCCCCATCCAGCCTGGCCTTGAACACTTCCAGGGATGGGGCAGCCACAGCTTCTCTGGGCAACCTGTGCCAGAGTCCACCACCCTCACAGAGAAGAATTTCTTCCAAATACAAATACAAATACAAATACAAATAATAATAATAATAATAATAATAATAGTCCTCCCAAATCCACCCAGTGTGAATTCATAGTCAGACGTGGAAAGATGAGGAGTGATTCAATGATGCTCAGGCTGGTGCTGAGTTTTGAAACCTGGAATAATGCTTTAAAAAGAGTTTTGTAGGCAAATAGCAATGGAAAAAAAGAATGAATAGAAATAAAATTGAGGCCTCGTGTACCAAATACATTGCTTACTCCACTCCACATTGTTTCAAGTATTTTTATTTTCAAGTAGCCCTATTGCTTAATCCAACCTTTCTGAAATAATGAGCTTGGCTTAAAACTAGAGCTGAAAATGTTTCATTTAAGGTTCTTTTATTTGCTCTCAGAAGGCTGAACATTTTGCACTCATGTGCCCTTCAGGAAAGCTGGATATGTGCTAAATTAAAGAAAAAGAAAGCTTAAATTGTTGGGTTAAAAATTGATCCAAGCTCTAAATCACCAGTAAATGCAGATGACTCATGATAAAATGATGAGAATTGAAAATACTGTTAGACATTTACAGAGATAAGGAGAAGAGGTATATTTAGTGGGATTCTTGTGTCTTAGCATTTGGTATTCTGAACTGTCTAGAGAGAAACATGCTGATTTCCTTGGATTACTTGATCATGGTTCACTGAGTTCAGGTTTTCTTTCCTTTCTTTTTCTTTTGCTGCTACTTCAGTAACAGTGGATATTCTTGTGAATGAATTCATGCAGCTAAGCACATTTTAGAAGAGAAGGATATTTTTTTCTAACAGAGATAATTTCCTATCTGAAGTGCAGGAAAAAAATCCCAACGAAAAAGTTTTGTTTATGTAATTGTTAGTTCTGACTTTTTAAAAAAACAAGTGAAAAAAAGAAAAGTTAGCCTGAAACAGCTGGATGCAAAATTCCAAATAACACAGTTTGGGGGTTTGTGCCAGATTGGATGTGGCTCAATGACAAAGCTGGAATTCAAAGCCAGCACATGAAGCAGCCAGGGAGGCTGAGCAGAATTCGGATGGGTGCAGGACAGACTGTTTCTGCTTTTCATCCACAGGATGCTTCAGGTAATAGAAATGAGGTCTTCATCTTGTCATCAGCTCTGCTGTGGAAGATGCTGCTCCTCTCAACTCAAGACCCATTTCTTTTGGAAATGGAGGATCCATAGGAAGGATTAATGGTGGGGTGAGGGCATTCTGCAGAAACCCCATGTGGAGGGAAGCACAGGTGGTTTAACACCTTTCTTCCCTGGGAAAACCCATCTGTGCAGGGCAGCCTGACAGACAGGCTTCTGCTCAGAGTCACCTTCAGGACTGCTGAGGTGACACAGCCGAAAATGAGCCACTGCTGTGCACGGCAGTCAGCCCTGCAGGCAGCAGCAGTGACAAGGGACAGGGAAGGAAGGGTTTCCCTAATGGGAGCAGGCAGAGGCACTGCAGTCTGGTTGTCCATGTGCTTCCTGGAACAAGGAATGCAGGAGGGAGCTGCTGGCATTGATTGAAATCCTTCCTTGGTGGCTGGTGGGGAGAGAAGCCTGGGCTCTTTTTGTGTTGATGGCATAGCCACAGGAAGATTATTTGGGTTTTGTGTCCCCATCCTTTAAAGGAATGTCACTGTGTAAAAACCCGGGGTCCATGTGTGACCAGAAAGGTTTTGATTGGAGATGAAATGAAGCATGCTCCTGCCCTGCTGAGGTGGGAAGGGAAAAACATCTAAGAAACCTCTGCTTTTGCCTCTTTTGGAAGTTACAAGAGTAGCTTCCCAGCAAATATTTCAGGGTGATGTTTGAGCTGTGTGCTTGCCTGGACCAGAATTCCAGACACCACCAAAGAGTCCTAGCTGGAATTTTGCCTCTGCATAGCAGGGGCTGGTGCCAGGGTGAGTGAGGGAGCTCTTCTCCTGAGAACCCCATGGACACAGACCTTCACAGGTGGTCTTTCCCTGAGGACTGAAGCAATTTGCTGTTGTTTTCAAACTGGCCTCTCAGTCCTCTCCTGGATGCTCAGCCAGGGAAGCACTGGTCCTCCTGGACCAGGCCAGGCCAGTGTTTGCAGTGTGTGTTGGGGGCAAGTGCTTTGGGGACACCTGGCTGAGTGAAAAGCTCCCTGGAAGTGCCAGTCCCCAGCAGTGCAGGAGGTGAGGGCTGCTGGCACGAGGGGCACAAGGGCTCAGCTCTGGCTGCCCTAGAGCTCCTGTACCCTCTGCTGTTCCCCAGGCTGCCCAAACAATGACCATCCTGCTCCGCTTGCCAAAAGTTGAGTGCTGGGGAAAGGTAAGGACTATTGATTAATGTTTGCTGGACAACTCTCATGCCTGTCCCATGAGGATAGGAGAAATATTCTTCCTCTCTCCTGCCCTTTGTATTGGAGCCATTCTTTATTCAGCAGATTTCTCGGGAGAAATCTGGGAAGAGGGAGTGTGTCTTCCAGAGATGTGAGCTGAATAACAATCACAAAATCCCCCCCTTGCATCAACTTCTCCTCCTGCTCCTGCTGTTCCATATTCTTTGTGGCAGAAACATTGGAAACAGATTTTCTGCGTGCAGAAAAAAGAAAAACTGAACAGCCATCAAGATGTCAAACAACAGAACATATTTTCCTTGTGCAGATATCATTTTTGATGTCGTTAATGAACACCCAGGTTTCCCTGAAATCTCTAACCATTGTGGAGTTTTTGTGATAATGTTGGCATTAGGCTTCTGGTGGGCTCAGGCTCTTGGAATTATATTTGAGCTTCCTTAGCTTTCAGCACCATTAAGCATATTTTAAAAACACATTAAAAGAAATATGTCAACTTGGTTTAGGCTGAAACCTAGGTTCGGGAAAGAAAATCAGTAAAAAGAAAGTTTCACAAACTATAAGTGAAGTGGGAGTGTTTTCATTAAAGGAAAAAAAACAAGAAAACATATAATTCCAAAATAATGTCTTTTTTTTTTTTTTTCTCTATAGACAGGGCAACTCAAGCACATGAACTTTGTGCTTGTGAGTGAGGAAAATTAAGTGACCAGAACCCAAACTTCTCCAGGGGATGTGAAACAAAAGTCCTTGGTTTTGGGAAACAAAATTAAACAGGAACATCAAATGCAAAAATATGTTAAATAGCACCAGAAGCATCTGAGAGTTTAAACAGAAACATGTAATTAAAACATGGATTGTTTCCCTGGAAGAGAATGTAGGAAATTTTCCTTTTATTTTGGTGTTTCCATAATTTAAAAGAACAGACTCTTCCCAAACCCCAGCCCCTAATTTTCAACCTCCAGGGACCATTACTGAAAAGCCCAAATTCTCAGTTCTTCCTCTGTAGAAAGACTACTAAAACAAGGCTCAGGTCCTTTTTCTGCCTTTTGTTTCTCTGAAGAATCTTGCATGCATTGCTTAGAAGAAGGAGGTGCACGAGTTGTGGGGGACCTGGGTACGTCTGGGAGACCCTTGGGACAGTGTGATGTCTAATGTGGTTGTCCTCCCACCAGCTGCTTCTCCACTGATCTCTCCTCTGTCAGAAAGTTTTTGTGTGAAAGGCCATGTGTTTTTCATGGCTCCTTGTTGTAATGATTAGTCATGACAGAAGAAGGGACAATGCTAATGACATTAATAATGGCACAAAATCTCCAAGAAGGCATTTAGGAGCCTCGCAGCATAATCATAGAAGCACAGATTGGTTTGGATTGGAAGGGAAAGACCACCCTGCTCCAAACCCCTGCCACGAGGAGGGACACCTCCCACAAGATCAGAGTTCTCCAAGCTCCCTGGACTTGAATATTTCCAGGGACAATGAGCCTGTGCCCTCTTAAAGGCAAATCCTCCTTGAAAACTTTGATGTGCCTTTCTGTGATTGCCCTTTTCCTGAGTTTTTCTTTGAGTTTAGCAGCAGCTAATATAATAATCAACAAAAATCTGCAGTGTTGCTCCACTCTCCATAATGCCACTGTTTTTCTGTTGGCTTCAACACCAGTCAGGTCTTCCTTCTGGACTACTGTGTAAAGCAGAAAGGCAAGATGTGATCATCCAGCCCCACCAGTGCTTTTCATCGGCCTCTGATTTTTGTAATGGGTGCAGTCAACCCCTGCTGTTTGCTGCCCTTGGATATGGCTTAATATGGAAAACACAACAGGGGCTGCTGAGCTGTGTGTGCTACCATGTATGGGGAAAAGGACTTCCCCAAAGCAGAGGCATAAATTCTGCTTTCTACTTACGTGAAGAATAAAATGATGATATGAGCCTCTGTCCTCTCCTTGTTTGGGTCAACAGTATAGGAGTGCCCAGTTATGAATTGGAGAAAATGTGCTTTTAGGCAGATAAGGAGAACAGCAGTTTACACTGATTTAGGCGAACAGCATCTTTTTCCAGGCAGAAGACTCTGCAGCTGGAAAATCATGTTGAAAGTATCAGAAAGGCAAGAAAAAAATAATTAAAAATAAGGCAATACCTTTTAGGCCTCTAAATTTTTTCTAATCTATCTATCTATCTATCTATCTATGCATTTATCTAATAATAGAAATTCCAGTTAAGTTTTTATATTTTATTATTGTTAATGTAACAGTCAAAAAATAATAGACAAAGTAGAGTACAATGTAGTGATTTAATGTAATACAGTACATATAGAACATATAGTAATTACTTGTCTATAGTATGTGGTTTGTTATAACAACATGCTACACATTCATATATGAATATACATATTATCAGCCTATAGCTAATTAATAATATACAGGCTGATGCTGCTGGAAAAAGATAATGCTGGCAAAAAATCACCGTAATAACGTTGGACGATGACTCAGAATTAGCACAAAATGGTTTTGCTAAGCTCTGTTTAGAAACCTGGCATGACCAGGGCATATGTGTTAAATCAGCATGAATAACTGAAAATGAGAAGACTGTCAGGGTACTGCTTGGTGGAATTTCTATGTGCGCCCCTCCTCAGTCCCAGCGAGAGGGACCCAAGGTGGGAGGGGACTCTGGATGGCTCAGTCACAAGGATGGATCAGTGTGGATGGATCAACCAGCTGCTGCTATTTCCCAGTTTGCTTTTGAATTTTGAAATGCCCTGTCCTGCTTTTAAAGCCCTGGTTATAAGAAAAAGCCGAGAAGGAAAGAGAACTCTTCCCTTCCAGTGATGCCCTCACCAAGGGAGGGGAGATTGAGCCCTCAGCCTGGCAGGGGCAGCTGCAGGTCCACACACACTGCTTGAGGGCCAAGAAATGCAATATTATAAAAAGCTGAGGTATTTTCTTAAAGATAAGGAAATCACATATCTTCACAGTTATGATCTTCTTGGAATTTTATTTTAGCAGTTTAAATAGCTTGACCTGAATTTTTATCCAAATAATTGTTCTGGTATATAAATCTGCTTGTCAAGCTGCACCCAAGGGGAGGGGTTTTGTATGAAGCTACCACATTAGAAATCTTCTTCCTTGGGACTTAAAAAGTATCCATTCCCTTGTGTTTACACAACAGACCCTAACAGCTCCAAGGGGGACTTGAGAGGTGACCAGGAGTGTGCTTTCTGCTGTAAGAGCTCCCTAAATATGTGTTTACCTAATTCAGGCTTTGAGCACCACTCAGGTGTTGCCTGTCACCAGCTGTGGGGCTTCAGGCCCCGAGGTGTGTCCCACAGTGGGTCCCTCCCCTCCTGATGGCACTGTCAGGCTGGGTGTCCCCAGGAGCACCTGGTCTGGTGGAAGGTGCCCCTGCCTATGGCAGCAGGGTTGAAACAAGGTGACTTTTAAGGTCTCTCTGAATCCAAACCATTTGATGACTCCATGATTCTAATTCTATGGCTGTGCTGGACCTGGCCATTGCAGCTCCCAAACCCCCGCAGTGCCAGCAGTGGGTAGCTTCACCAGCAAAACAGGATTGGAGATTTTTTTCTCATTTCCACATCTAACCTCACTAGAGATGGATCCTGAAGGATTTATATTGGGAAGAATTTGTCCTCAACCTTCAGAAGTGGATTTCTTTGGTAAACCCCGGCATTTTTAAGAACTGGAGTAATTTCCTATTCTGGGGCTGGTTTTCTCTCAGAAGTATCCCAAGTAAGCCTTGAGGGTTGGATTTGGACAGAAGCCAACAAATCAGAAATATAGGGATTTTTAGCCTGTTTGTGTGAGTGCAAAGGGTGCAACTGCCTGAGGTTAGGCAGCTCCTCTGTCACACAGGGAAAGGTTTCTGTTCATGGTCCCTTAGAGTGGAAAGGGTGGGCAGCACCCTGTGGGCCACTAGGGAAATGCTGAACTGAGATGACAAACTTTGGTGAAGTGATAGTGAATGTCCTCCTGTATCACATACAAATACAACACACATCCAGATCATACAGAAATTAATTTTCACCTATTTCCAACTTTTGTCTAGGCTTGTTCTGTGTAACTAAAATTCAAACTGAGTTAACACCTCACTACAGACTATAAAATAATCTCTGGTGTGACCTTTATTGAGGACGCTATTCTCTGGGAAAAGATGTATTCAGCAGCCAAGTGGTTAAATCAAAATAACAAGGGCTATTTATCTAGTAGCTTTCCATGGCTATACTCAAGGGGGGCATATCTACCTATTTGTCAAGTCATTGACAATAGCCTATTTCTTTCTTCCTACCCATATGCTTTATTAAAGAAACACTTGACCTACCTGTCACATCAAACTGCTTCCTTTATCCAAAACAGAATAATATAGACATTTCCCTTAAGGGAATCCTGATGCAAATATATAAGGACAGGTTGCCAATTTGTTGAGCGTATTAGGGTACAGAAAACTGTCAAGGGAAACAGCTGTAATACAGAATGTTCTAACAAGCTCATTTTTCTTTTTTTTTCTGTGGTACTTTTGGTCTCTCTTTAGTTTATATTATACGATTTGTATGTTACAATTTTTATGGACAGCTGTCAACTGTAACTTGTCTTTTTCATTTTGAAAAAAAGAAGGAAACCTTCAGATTCCTGGCCAAGGCTCAGATCTATTGTTTGGTCTTTCACAATAACTCTCACAAAGCCTTCAGCTGCATATAGCTGAGAAGATAGTTATGGGATAGAGGATGGGAAAAACAGTAAAGCTGTTTAAAGACAGAAAAGGTTCTGACTGTGATTTTAAAGTTATGTATTTTCATGTGAAACCACTTAAACACACAACAACACTTCCCATTCTCACCTGTCTGCTCCTGTGCTGCAGGAAGGACTTTGTCTTGCCCTGGATGAGTGTTTTGGTTTCAAATATGAAATGATGCAGAAAGGTTCAAATGTGTCATTTTGCACAAGCAAGCTTTGCCGTGGCTGAAGACTGGGAATGAGAGCCAGACTGCAGGAATTCAGGCTTCCCAGTGGCATGGGGATTAAACCAGAGCCACTCAGTCCCCAGCACTGCTTTTGCTTCACAGGTCCAAAACATTCCCAGCTTTCCAGCAAGGTGGTTTGGTGATGTAGTTTCCAAGTGAAATCCATAATTTTCAGCAACTTGGATCTCCTGAGACCAGAAAAGATTAAGAGTCAAATCCTTGTAATTAGAGGTCTGTGTTGACTAGTGGACAAGGCACAGGCTGGGCTACAGGAACCAAGTACATTAAAGATCTGTTCCACTTCGCAGTTCCACTGAAATCAGGGGGGGTACCCCAGAGATTAATTAGTCAATTTATGCTTGTTTGCATAAAGGATGACACAGATCATCAGCTGAATGAACAGAAGTTCAGGCAGTGCAAGTCAGGGCAAGAGGAGAGAGAATTAACCAGGTCTGGGCCGAGGTCACAGCTTGGGCTGATCCGCTTGTTGTGCCAGAGCATCGCGCCTGCCGTGTGCCTCTAACCAGTGACCTGTGATCAGAGGCCACCAAGGGCTTTGGCATCTCTAATAAAAGTCAGATCACCCAAAGAAAATGTGTACAAAGGGTCACACAAATATTTGTGTAGAGAAGAAAAGGAGTGCTGGGATCACTGCGTGAAAGGCTGTGCAGCAATGATTTGGTATTTCCCCTTGGTCTGAACTTCTGCCCTGTTCCTGCTCCCTGTGTCCTCACAACTGCCTTGGGTTCCTCTTCTCAGTGGTGTGAAAAAGTGATTCCTTATCCCATCTTTTAATGTGGGAGCGCCCAAGTGAAGATCAAGAGCAGTAGGTGGCATCCTGGTCCTGCTGAAATCCTGTGGAGTTGTCTCATGACCCTTTTCAGGGCCAGGAGCTCACAGATATGTTAAATATTGTCACTGTGGAAGGAGAAAGCTCTGGTGGTCTGGTGTTGCTGCCCTGGGCTGAGCTGAGAGTGGCTTTAGGGAATGTTTTGTTGGCACGTGGCTTATGAAGAGACTGAAGTGTGTGACTGTAGGATATATGTAGGGATGAGGAGAAGAAGGTCCTGAAAGCATATCTGTAGCACTGACTCTGACTTTAGAAAAGGACTGGATAGTTTGAAGTCATTAATAGACTTTCCATAGGAGATTATTCTGACCATTTCCTTGGAATACTGTGGAAAATAAGGGAGACGGACCATCAGACACCACTTTTTTTTTTTTTTTTTTTTTTTTTTTTTTTTTTTTTTTTCTGGCATTGTAAATACACCAGTGTTTGCTCACCAGCTGACCTTTTTCTGAAAGAAGTGAAAACATTGCCTAATTTTTTGTACAAGTTTTGAATCTCCAATGCATTTTCTGAGGCCAAACTGTAGCTCATACACAGAGAGTGTATCATTTATCATCCCATTTATTACTGGGACTAGAGCAGAGCCAACAGCTTCTCCTCTTTCACTCCCACTGACACACTTGATGACACTTAATGATCTCTTGTCTAAATGGCGATGCACTCGAAAACAGACTTTATTACCCAGGGGATGGTGTGGAAGTGAATGTGTCACTGGCCATGGTGTATTTGGTAAATCCAAACCCCTCAGTGCAGCCTGGTGTCTGCAGAGCTCTGGGTTACACCATGTCCCAAAACTGGGGAGGCAGTGGGACAAGTTGGGGCAGCCCCAGTGAGGACAGCAGCCTGCAGCACAGCCTCCTGCATACCAGCATCACCAGCAGCAATTAGACAGTGAATAAATGCTGTCCAGGAGCTGCTTGCCCGAGTTATGTGAGACACCCAGTGGGCCAGATCTCCTGGAACAAACCCACCCTAGGTTCCAGTGAGGATCTGAGTCATGGGTCCTGGGGAGAAACTGTTAATTAGAATTCAATGACTGTTTCCTGGGGGGAATTTTGAAAAACAAGTATGTCTCAATCTTGCTTTTGAAAAAACACATCTTGCCAACAGAGAGGATTTTTAACATTTTTTTTGCAAAGGGCATCCAGGTATGAATCCTGAAATGTTCAGGCAACATTGGTGTAAACAGATTGATGCAGGGATTTTGTATTATGGAGAGAATGAGTTCAAATATTGCAGCATCCTCAGGAAAATCCCACCAGTGGCTGCTTATATTGCAAAGCAGCTCATTTGGTTTTAATTCTTCTTGTACCATGAGGTTACAGCCTGTTATAGTTGCTGCTTGCTTTTTAGCTGCTTTCTGTTACTTTTTTCGTCTTTCTTTTTTTTTTTTTTCCTTTTCCCCAGAGCTTGTGAATTGCAAGGTCAAGCTAAAGTCAAACTTCACCATTTCAGTGATGAAATGCAAGCAGATGTGGCTGTTTCATGTGACACTGTGCCTGCCTTGCTGCACTGGGGTCTGTGGTGGTGTCTGCACCCTGGACCACGTCCTCTCCCCAGCAGCTCAGCAGTGCCAGTTCTCCTGTTTGGATTCCAAAGCTGGTGCCATCCTGGCTGTGTCTCATCTCAGGGAAATTGCTTTAAACCTCAGCACCTACATTCCCACAGCTGCTGTTTGCTTGGCCTTAGGAACGACTGTGGGCAGGTGATAGATGGATGGTGATGGTTTCCTTCGTAGCAATTCAGAGTCAAAGACATCAGGCTTCCTCTGGCCCCACCATTTTCTGCAGGTCTATTCATTTGCTCTCTCCATGGTTTGCAAATGATAGTGCCCAACATCCAAAATCTACTCCTGAGCTGGTCTTTAGGTACCAAAATAAAAGCACAGCCCACCTACAGAGGGCAAGGTGTGTTTGGCAGGGAGGGTTCCCCTTGCTCAGCTCATCCTGAGTCTGGGACACTCAGTGCTTTTTATTCATAGGCTTGAAAAACTCATGAAGATATTCTGCATGAGACTGGTAAAGAGTGGAACCTTACTGGCTTACGTTCAGGACCTCACGGTGTGCAGTGAAGCTGGAGTAATTGAGATATTGCTTTTGGTTGTCTTGCTGAAGTTATTCACTATCCAGGCAGAAAACATACATGAAGTTGTTATCTTTTTTGGTGATGGTGAGGAATACAAGGTTAGCAGCATCATAAGAATTAATGAATTTTAAAAGAAATTTGAGGTTAAGTCCTGGAAATTTTTAGTCTCCTGGTTTGTGTATACATTTTGCCTGTTCTCAGAGTGGGATGTAAAGCTTCATATCAATGAAAACTACCTAAGTAAGGCAATGCAGAGTACTCCTCCCTCAGAAAAATCCCAACCAGGCAATATTTTTCTACCCATTTATCAGCCCTACATCTTTTTAGGTCCAGGAGAAATTTTTATTACAACGCCAGTTAAAAGATTTATTCCCAGAAAAATGCCAGACCCAATATCCTTCTGAAAACCTGAAGTAATCTCTACGTAAAATAGAAAAGGGGGTGGCAGCTTGGGCCCTCTGGTCAGCAGGGAAGCCAGCTTGCTTCCTTCCCTGCACCAATCTCCTGGTGCTTCTCCCCAAGTCCCTTTCTTGACATTGTTTTGTGACTATTTGGATTAGCCTGGCTGCCTCAGTGCCTCAGAGGAAGGACTGGGAAAGTCCAAGGGATGTCCCTGTACACAGGGAAGGAAGGATGGGGGTCCCACATCTCAGGAACATTTCCTTGCTGAGATACATGGAGCTGGAGCTGCTTCTAGACATGTGTTTGTAATTTCTTGTTTGGTCTGTGTTGGTTCTGAGAGTTGGTGCATTTTTTGATTTGCCTGCTGAAAGGGTTTCACACTTTTGGATAGCGGCGTTTGATTAGTTTTGATGATAACCACAGTAGTACAATTCTGACTTCCAGATTGCTTTCCAGTGTGACACTAAGCAGCCCCCCATCTCCAAGGCTGAAGAAATTCACATGTGCATTTGATTTTTATGAAGATAGAAAGAGTGTAATATACTTACTATGACCAAAAAATAAGGAAGAAAAAAAGCACATTTCTCACCCCGGTCACATCTCTCACCCCTTGTTTTAGGGAGATGTCTGTGTGACCTTTTCCTGTAAAAAGGATGTGATCTATCACAGAATATCTCCCACTCCTTTTTTTTATCATCTCCACTAGTTATCTGCCTGAGCAATTCTTACCAACTTTGTTCAATGAGGAGCTGCCTTTGTCACACAACAATTTAAGAGAGTTACTGAACTTCGGAGGGAAAATTAGTGGGAATTCTTGCCCAGAGACAACATAATATGAACATGACAGAAAAAAAGCAGGCTAGCATTTCTATCACCCTTTTCCCTGCCTACTAATGGTTTTGATTCTCATTATTTCTCAAATGCCAAGAGTAAAAACCCTCCAGGGTACCAATTAGCTGTGCCCAGTCTGGATACGACTGCTCTCATCCAGGACATATTTTGAGATGCTGAAGCTCTCTTTGGGAAAAGGCAATTTGTGTGCAGCTATGTTTGGTAATTTTCAAGGACTTAATCTTGTTGGGAAATAGAGATGGACTCATACTTTATTTAATTTAAACCAAAGCTTTTTATTAATTGAGTTTCAGTAAAACCGATTACCATAAATGGGAACCTGGGATCTGTGTTTGCAGAGTATTTTTGTCTGCCTCACTTATATTTTATTAGGGGTTATACCTTCTTGAAAAAAGACACTTAGAATTTATTTCAGAATGAGCTTTTGGTCTTGTCTGCAGCCCTTTTCACACGCTTTTGCATTATTTTAAATTTTGAGAGTTGAACAACGACATTGACAGCATTTATGACAGTGTGAAACTCTATTTTGCATTTCTGTTCCTTAGCCATACTGCATACTTAAAGCACAGTTTTAATTTCAAAAAGAAAACAAAGGTAATTCAATGGCTAAGCTAAGAACACTTTGGGCTACAGCTGAGGGCTGGCTCTGGTTGGGATGCTGGGGTGTCTGGGATACATGGTTATGGGCACTGATAGAGGCACAGGACTGCTGGCAGTGCCCAGCCTTGCCCCAGCATTACCTGCTGCTGCAGCCCTCTCCCGAGGTGCTGCTCTCTGTGCTCTGCACATTAGGAAGCAGGTCTGCTAAGACCAAAGCTTTGCTCCCATGAATAGCTCCATTGAGTCCTACATGGCTATTAAGTGACTTAAGTTCAACAATATATTAAATCTTTGCGGGGCCTAAGGCAACTTGTAGGAGGTTATTTAAAAAGTCAGCCCTAGCCCTTTCCTGCAGCCACAAAACCAACCTTGTCAGACCCTGCCACTTTCCCATTCCTAATTTTGTGGCTTGTGCATTATTTTGCCCCATTTCTCTTGCAGACACGGCACCTCACATGAGCATCCTGCCTCTCTCTGTCACTCCCTGCCTGTCCTGACACTGACCCCCTTCCTCAGCCCTTTGCATCTCTCCAACTCACCTGCATTCCCCTGAATTTCCTTCTTCAGACCTTTAATGGGAACAAACAAAAATAACATCAGAGGAGAGGCTTCCACTGTCCCTTGACAGCCAAAGTATCTCTGGGTTTAATAATATTGCAATACTGGCAAAAGCAATAGAGGGAGCTGCTCCTGGTGGCTGGGGGTCCAGCAAAGTACCATGAGCTGTCCTTGCTTTATCCCCAGTGAGAACTCCCCCACAGACTCATTATTTAGGATTTCTTGAAATGGGCAAAAATGAAAAGAAAAAGGGAAAAAACCCCACCATCCTGAATAAGATTTCTTTTGGATCAATATTTAGCGTGCTGGAAAAATTAAGAGAAATATATTTGTAAAATTCCATAATATTTTCTTAGCCTCAGAGTAAATATTAGTGGAGAAAGCAATTATTGTGCATAAGAATTTTCTGTTGTGTCTCTTTTGTTTCTTTAATTTAAATGATTGCTTTTTTGGCCCATCCCTGAATAACTAAGTAGAGGTGATTAAAAACCTTCAAGTCCTTCAGATTTATTGTCCTGTAACTATTTTTGAAAGCAGATTTAGTATCAGTATGCTATTTATATTCCCTGAGAGCTAACATTTCAGATACTATACCAATATATCAATGCCTGATGCAAAGCAGATTGCACTGAAGATGTAGAAATGTATACAAGTGGAAAACTGCTTATATTTAATAAAGAACCAAGATATAAACATATTTTAATACAATGGGCTTTGAAATCGACGAGTTCCTACTGTTTTACTCCATCCACCTCCCTGGTGTTTCTCTCCGACATCCCATGTGCAGCATGGAGGGGCACTGACACAAAGCTCAGCTGCACCCCTGGGGTCAGTAAATACAGGATTGATATTTCCCCAAGAGATGTGTCAGGTCAGCTTCTTCTGTGCACACTGGGCTTATTTTTATCCCAAAATGCATTTTCCCTTCCCTGCTCCAACTGCCTGTCCCAGGGCTGTCTGCTGCCCTTGTGCTGCCCCTCTGCTCCTGCTCTCCCCTAAGCTCTCCTCTCCATGCTCCAGCATCTCCTGCTTCTTCTGGGACTTCTCCAGGAGATGCCACAGGTTGCCAAATGCCCTCCTTGAGCTCTCCTCGCCAGGGCACTTGTTGAAGCATCGTTGTGGTTGTCCTGTGCAGTGCCAGGCTCTGGTGGGTGGGGAGAGGAGGGATGGCTGTGAGCAGTCCTGGTCCCAGTGCCCAAAAACTGCTCTGAGGCTGAAGGGAAGAGCAGGCAGGCAGCAAAGACCCATCAGGGAAGAGCAAAGGGCCACAGTCAGCTGCTCAGCATTGAGGTGTTCCTAACCCCAGGCTCATTTTTGGGCTCTGAAGGTACTGGTCAGCTCCATGGTAGAGAAGAGTAAATGTTCTGTTTTATACAAATATTTAATTCTCCTTTGTCTGGTCAAAAGCCAATTGCTGTAGGGGTTCAAGGCCACCAGCCTCGTCATGCTCCTCATGGATGTCCCCAGTGTCACACTTCATGCCTGTGCTGAGACTGGAGGCTGAGACCAGGCTAAAACCTTCCCGCAGCCCTTCTGCCTCTTTTGCATCTCTCAGCCATGCTCCTGCTACCTCTGCACTCTTGTGTCACACTTGACCTTCTCTATCTGAGATAACCAAAGGTGCAGAGACCTTCTGGTGTCTCTGCTAAAACCTCCCACACTCAGCCCGAGGCAAGGGCCAGGAACTGTGGAGCCGAGCCCAGCTGAGCTTAGCTGAGCCAGGCTGGGGCTGGGCAGCCCAGCAGCTGGCTGCAGCTGGATCCACACTGTGCAGCCTTCACTGCCAAGCTTGGGACATGCTTGTTTTCACCCCTGTCCTCACCCCACTGTCAGGAAAGTCCACACACTCCTCCCCTCCCTCTCTGCCTTTGATGGTTCATTTGTATTTTGCTACCTGCAGCGGGCTCCTGCTCTTCCCAGAAACCTTCTCCCCCTGTCAGCTGCCCCCTCCAAACACGTTCATCAACAGCACTGCCCTGTGACCGCAGGAAGATTTCACAACTCCCTCTCCTTTGGGCACAAATACTCTGTGTCAAATCCCTCCCTGTTCCTCACATGGCTCCATTTCTGTGCAGCCGAGCAGTGAATCAGCCACCATTGCACCCTTGCACCCATCACTGCCCCATCTCTGCCCCCCCTCTGCCATCGTGCCCTGGCCCAGGTGTCCCCTTCTTGTCCCCAACACCCATTCTGTGCCCCGAAGAGCAGTGGGAATTTCCAGAGCCTCTCTCACCAGCCACCCAAAGCAAGCCCTTTCCGCAAGCCCTTATGCCTCGCCGCTCACTGGAGGGGACAGGCACAACTGTCCCAAACCCGCACTGCCAATGCCATCTCTCCCAGGACAGGTGGCTTCCCGTAGGGAGCACTGGTATGGGAGCTGGTGGGATCTTCTGTCACTCTGCATCTCCTCCAGCAAGGATATTGTTCGAGGAGTTAATATTCCAGCCGGTTTCCAGTGGTGCTTCCCTTCGTGCCACCTGGTGGACAAAGGGGACATTTTCCAACTTTTTATTTCACTGAAGAAGGAGCACCTGGGAAAATTAATTTTTAATTGAAGAATTTGGTTGAGCATCACCCGATTAAATTTCGTGTGATGAGAAACACAATCCTGAGACATCCCGGGGTAAGTCCCAGACCACCCCAGCAGTAACCATCTATTTCTTACCCGTGATAATGTCTATGCATCATAATTTGTTTTAGTTGTAATTATAGCTGTTCAGTAAAACTCAATTCCTACAATGACCTTAACAAGCAAATAACTTTTCTTCTTCCTGTGCTGCCAATGAATTCATGCTTTTATTTAGGCTTGAGCAACTGCTTTCTGATTTTTTAACAAATGTGCAGTTTGAATCCCTCCTGTGGCCAATCCCAGGCAGGCTGCGACAGACGGAAGATCTGCTAAAAAGCCCGTGGAAATAGAAAAATAAAGTAAATAACAGTGAATATTCCTGGCAAGTGTTCCTTTTTTTCAATTTATGGAGACAAACATTGCAGGAGTAACTTGGTTCTGGGAGATATTTTTGTTCAAGGATTAGAAGTAAATCCCTGAATTGAAGTGCTTAATGAAATGAACCAAAATGGCTTTTGCTCTCAAATCCCTGCAAGAAGTGTCCAAACTGAGCTGTGAAATAGCTTCAAATCATGATTAAATAGGGAGAAAACTGCAACGTGCCCAGAGCACATTTCAGAATAGCACAAGATGCTGATAGACGGGAAAGAAATTAATTGCTCAGAGTTTTCTCCCACTATTAACAGTTCAACACCCCTCTGCTTTAATCCTCTGAGGAAAACCCTGCCTCTAGTGAGGTCCATGGAAATTTTAGCAGTGATTTGACTTGGGCCAGGATTTTGTCCTAAATCTTTTCATAAACTCAACAAAATGACGATACAAAAATATACATAATGGACAAAAATCCTGTCTGGCAGCTGTTGGTAGCTAATGCTGGGGATAACATGGGTCAGTGTGAAGCCACACTACAGAAATGAAGAATTTCTTTGTGAAAATACCCTGAAACCTCTGCAGGCGCAGTGAAGATACAATTTGGCTGTAGCCCTCTAACTGATACCCAGATTGCTGCAAAACGACTACCACAAAATCCCCGTGCCTACAATTAGCTTGGACTGTGATTTTATGTCTCACTCGAAAGATGAGGTGTCCGTAACATCCCACGGAATCTTTTGGGGCAGTAATACGTCTGTCTTCCCCAGGACATTCAACTCAGCCATCCAAAGCCCTGGCTTTGTTTTTCTGAAACAAAGGGAAAAATGACCACAAATTTAAAATATTTTGACTTTGGTTTGAGAAAAAAATTATGTTTTTCTTGGAAAATAATTGAATTGTTTTTATTTTCTTCAGTGGCAAAATCCATACAACTTAGAATATCCAGAAACAGAAAGATTTTCATTTTCTAAAGAAACAACCTCCTTTCTTCTCAAAGGTTCAGTTTTTCACCAACTCAGAAAAACTTGCTCTGGCTGAGATTAGTCAAAATATTTTAGTTTATCTCAGACTTTTAAAAACTGTCTGCAGCAATTAAAAAAGAAATCTGACCAATCAAAAATAATAAAAAGATGAAACATGAAAATGTTTCAGCTAAAAAATGAAGAAGCAACAAAGATTGTTGGCTTTCCTCACCCTCATTAATTTATTTTTACCCCACTGGAATTTTTTTTGGTAAAATGTTTGCCCCAGGGGCTGTCAGAAGACTCAGCTCCACAGCTGCTCTGAGGGGAGGCAGGGGGTGCCTGGCCAGCTCCCCTGGCCCAGGTGTGCACAGCTGCAGCGGTGACAGCGCTGCGCCGGGGACAAAAGCCACCCTCCTCCTTGGACACGCTCAGCCTGGTGTGCCTGCCCTGAGACAGCGCTGCCTGGGGAGTCAGGGATGGAGAGAATATAGGCTGTGAGCTGGGGTGGGACGTGGGAGGCAGTGGAGGGAGATGGTCAGGAATGACAGGGGACATTTTTGGGGTGGGGGAGCACAAGCGGCTTAAGCCGGCTTTATCAGCGTGTTATAAACTGGCAATCAGCAGGGCTGAGATTTGGCAATCAGTCAATACAGGCTCAAAAACAGCCTGGAGAAAAAATGTACCTGGGATCCACTTAAGGTGACCTTTGGAAGGAAGAAAAACAAGTTTAAAAGAAAACAAATGTTTCACAGTGGTGTTTCAAACCAGCTCCGTTTAACTGAGGGTGTGTAAGGACATTATTCCTCTGTGTGTGTGGGAACCCTTTGTGTGCTTGGAGCCTGTAGTGACATGACATGCTTGTGGCCCTGGCCGGGGTGGATGCCCCACCTGCCTGCACAGAGCACTTTTGACTCCTGTGAGCTCCCCAGTGCCTCCAGCCCAGGGCAGCAGCACGGGGCTAAACTGCTCCAGCCTTTGCCGGGACAGCCCGGGAGCGCGCGCTGACAAAGAGGCAGCTGTGGCTCTCCCCCGTTTATTCTCTCCCCAAATGAATGCAGCAGCTGCAGAGAGCCCGCAACACAGGTTGAAATCCCAAAGAAGTTTAGTCCCACAGTCTGAGGTCAGCTTGCCATCTCATGGGAATGCCACAATCACACGTGGTCATGGCACGGGAGCAGTGGCTGATCTTCACCACCCTGAATCCTGGGACTGAATTCCCCACAAACCCCCAATCCCCCTCGACTACCCACCAGCACAAATCTATTTCTCTCCCCAAAACTGACTTGCTAGCAAAACCTCCACAGTCTGAAGCCAACTGCCTCTCAACCACTGGATATGAAGCCCTGCCTCTGTCCTGACTCTCCCTAAAAACCTAACAAGGAATATGAGGAACATTTGAGGCAGCTGAAATCACCAGGCCATGGATGGCGTGTAGCAACCCCACTGAGATATCTGGTTTCTGTTACGTGTTTCTTTTCCTAGCATTATCTGTATTAGAACTTATAAAATGGATGATTTGTATCAGCTGTCCTGCTTTGTTGTTACTGCCATGTTCTGCTGAAATGATAACGAAGCGCTTGTTCCAAATCTTCCCCTCCCACAAAATATCCCAGCAATGTGAAATAAAAGATGCAATTTTAATACAGGGCTGAACAAAACTGGAAGAGGCAAAAGGAAGGGTCTCTGAGGAGCATGGCTCCAGGGAAGTGGAGAAAAAAAATTGGTGGAGATGATGGTCTTGAGAAAAACAAAAAGCAAAAGTAATTATGAGCTTGGAAATAATTATAATGACATTTTGCAAACACAGTCAGGAACTTCATATCTTCTCCCCATTGCATCATAACCCAGGATGCTTGGATTTGACAGGAGAATTTCCAACTTCCATATGGTATTTCACATTAAAGCATTTTTGGGAAAATTTATTATTTGCTCTATGGTTATGGAATCTCCTGATAAATCTGAATTTACAGGTGCTGGGAAAAATTAAACCATGAATGTACCTAATTTCATGAGGTCGTGGAGGGTGGGATAGTTTTGATCTGCTCACTTATGTGGGTATTCCTGATCCTTCCTTGGTGAGCCTTGGGCAAGTCATAAGCATGGCCAAGTGACTGCCACTGTGCATTGCTAAACAGCAATTTCCTCATTTATGAACTGTGAATTCTTTTCTGCACCATCTGGTGATGAGGTTTTTCAGGAGAAAGCAGAGCCTGCATTTGTGTGTCTGTGAGCTGAAAAACCTCTTGAGATCAAAAACCACTGCAGCAGCTCTGTGGAAACCTGTCATGGTTTGGGTCCTGATTTCAATGAAAACTACAGCCAAATCATAAATTTATATGTGACTTCACTCTGGCTCCTCCATCAACCTTTTGTGGTGTCCTCCTCTTTGGTAGCACAGTTTCCACCAAAATCTTGGTGGTTTTATTCTTTGCTTACTTTATTTCTCCTTTCCAGCACTTGTGTTGTGACATTGCTGCAAGCAAATATAATCTGGGTTTTGCAGACTACAAAAAAGAGGCAGATCTGAAGTGATTTATTGTTAAAGGAACTGAGGTCAGATCCAGACCTACTGCTCATGAGAAGCTGTTAATACTGTTATTTTGCCTGAAACATTGAGCCAGATCCCTCTTGGATCTGGTAGTCCTGCTCCAGAACTGCTTTTGGAACGCAGTTATCTTTGAAATGCAAATACCGTGACATTTCAGATGGAGTCTCATCGAGCTAGTCTGCTTTTCAGAGGAAATATTAAGGAACTTAACAACTTAACACTTCAAGAGTGATAAAAACATATTTGTCTTTTATACTGAAAAGGGCTGACAGCCAAATTCTGTAATTGAGAATACTTCCTTAAATATAGAACACTGAATGAACAGCAAAAGGGTCAATTCATATTTTTATGAAAACAAGCAAAAGTGACTGTTCTGTTTCTATTATCAATGCCTGGAGCATCCTGCCTCATTCCTGTCTTCAGAGGCAACGCAAACTGCCACATAACTTAGAGAAAAGATGGAATGTCTGGGGGGAAAGAATATACAGAAATTGATTTCAAGACTATGGAAGTAATATTTCTATCATCAGAAAGACTGCCAAGGTCAAAACATTTATTAACACTTGAGTGAGGCTACACTAAATTGCATCAGTGGGAGAGAGGGACTTTGTGAATATTATTTTAAGTGGTCTGACTAAAGAATATCCCCTTGCATAGCTTAGGGATTATTAATTATTACTTAAAAATTTAGTACAGCTTTTGTTTGTCCATCTTTAGTTCTCAGCAAAAATGTACCTTATTATAGACCCATTATACCCCTCCTGCAAACAGAAGGCAGTATATTTTCCAGTTTAATCAGGTATTTTCATTTGCATCTAACTTCCTCTTGAGCATTACTGACTTCAAAGGATTAAAATTCCTAATTCTGGTCCAACAAGAATTTTTTAATTTTCCAGTTGATCAGAATGAAGATAAAAACTTTCTCTTTTTGCCCCCTACCCCTCCTTTTCTGCATATTTTGGAAATGTCCTGCCTTGTAGATAGTTTGGAAACACTTGTCACAATCTCGTTAGTCAAGCCAAGTGCTAAATGCCCCAATAGACTAAAAATCCAATAAAGGGCATGGTTTGTAACTCTTAATTCTTGCAGCTGTTGGATAAAGCCAATACATCTGTTTATGGTGATTGTTTCTTTGCTGACAACATCAATTTATCCTCTAAATGCCAATGTTCCTCAACAGCTGTAAGTGTGCCCCCTTCTACCTAGTTTCAGGAGAGTCAAACACAAATCTTCTATTAAAGAAAACTGGGAATTGCTCCTTTGCAGCCATGCTGCTGCCTACCTGCTGAAGTGATGGTCCAAAATGTCCTGGTTTTTCTTGCTAGGCAGAGGAATATGACAAAGACTTGGTGGATTTGAAATGAAAAGTGCTTGCAGATCAGCTGGGAATTTATTTGCAAATTTGTCCTTGGCTGTTGACGGACTTCTAGGATTACAAAGACAGTGGCAGAGAGGAGAAACCCTCCTTAATCCACAATGCAAAGCACAGGTGGAAACTATCCAATAAAATAGGGTTTTGGGGGGACGGGTTGGAAAATTCTGTCTCATCAAATTGTGATTGCTTTTGCGTGAACATGTGCACTGAAAGAAAAACTTTGCTGGGGAGGTTTTTCAAATGCAGGATGCAGTTTCAAGGACTGACATTCCTTCTTTATTGCAGTCCATCCAAGCCTCCCACCAGCCTCATTTCCTAGAGATAAGGGGACTTGGGTTTCAGAATTTTATTCTCTCCTTATTTTTCCCTTGGAAAGAGACAACCAAAATTCGCATCACTTTGGGCAGGAACCAAAGGCAAAGCTTTGATTTCCATCAAGAAAGGCAATTCCTTTGCAGCCATTCCAGATTGGAGAGGTGCATTAAAAAACAGGAATTAAATTTTTATGCCAGATCATATGGTTCAAAATAAGAAGGGTTTAGTTCTACCCTTTGCTCTTCCCATCTAGAATGCCTCCCAGCAAAGTACCCTGTATTGGAATTTTAGATCAAAACAGTTGCTGTGCATCCAAAGCCTTCATGCTTGTGAACAGAAAGGAGGGCAAAGGAGAAAACTCTTTTAGACACAAGTAAGAGCTGGGAGGGAGTGGAATAAAAGCTACTACTTGAAAATCCATCCCAGAAGATGAGAATCAAAGGTGAAGGAGAATTTTCTGCAAAAGAGCTCATGCATTGCCTTGCTCCTCCAACAGTTTTGTCTTTTTGAAACACCAACAGGGCTGCCCTGCAGAGCAGCTGTCCCATACCCAAAAGGCTGATCAGCCCTTCACACCACCCAGGACCCGAGTTTTGAAATCTCCAAGGGCAGGTGAGGCAGTTTTGGAGAGCAGCAGAAATAAACTGCATGCTTCAATGCAACAACAGGGAGTGAGGGAAGCAATGGCCATCACCTCAGGTCAGGCTGGCTCCTGGTTTCCCTGCACTTTACTGGGAAAAAGTAGCACCAGGTAACTTATTGCCTCTTCCAGGTCACAACAGGAAAAGGAGAGGCTGTGCTGGTCCTGCATGGACAGAATTTGCTGCTGAGCTCATTGACTTTAGCCATGGTCCAGATCCTGAGGAAAAGAGTTTTCAAGAGGGATTTTTCTCCTTGGAGATTAAAGGGAGACAAATTATTATATAAAATTGTAATACTGTGCGTGACCATCACTCCCCATCCAGAGCCTCTGCTGAATCCTTTGCTGTTGCCATTTGAAAGTCTGTGTTTCTCTTCTGAGGAGCAGGGAGACTTTTTAGAGCTGCTGTAGGATGAAACAGGGCAAGAGCAAACTTGCTCTTTTAAGGAGAAGGTCCTGGCAAAATATTGGAATAGAATGAGATGGACATCTCTGAACTCCATTTCAGGGTTGCTACAAATAATTAATATGAAGATTTATTAATTTGCAAGTCATTGTATGCATCGTAGCTATCCAGTTAGCAAAATGAAAAATAAAAATAAAGAAATAACTTGGAAACTGTGGATATGATGGGCCCATAGATGTCTGGCAAACATTTGTCCCCAGTGCCCAAACTTCTCAGTGAGGTTCTTGTATCCAGTATATCCAGTTACCAACTCTTGGCCAGTCTCAACAAGTTTGTTCTTTGGAGCCATTTTGAGCCCTATTCTTTTCTTTTTTCTTTTTTTTTTTTTTTTTTTTTCTTTTTTTTTAATTTTCCTGCTTATCTTTATTGTGGCTGTCAAGCCTGCTGGCAGAAGGCTTGCCCTAGATGTGATGCAACAAAAAATGCAGTCCTGCCCCTCCAAATGCCACTGTGCCTTCCTGGACAATACATCTAACTCATTCTTAAATACAACATAAACTAGGAAACCAACAAGGGATGCTACCTCAGAAAAGGACAGAGGTTCAGAGACCTGTTGGGAGGAGCATTATTTACAACATATTTATATTAAAAAAAGCAACAACTGCTGCAAACTGTTCCACGCCTTCCTCTTGTTTTGGCAGTAGAAATTTTGCCACATCCACTTTTCCAGCAGTATTTCCATTCCCCACCATCACCATGAATGCACAGTAGTGAGTGAACGTTTTAAAAGCAAAAATCCCCCAGCACTTACCAAAGAAAAGACGTTTAACAAATGTTTGATGTCCAATGGAGTGGGGAGAGCAGCAGCACAGACAATGTCCCAGCCCAACCTGCCTTTCCAGGAATGCAGGTTTCCTGCAGAATTGCCCTCTCTGCCTCAGGGCAACACCTCCAGCACCTCTGCTCCTGCCCTGCTCCGTGGTTATTGTGTGCACAGATGAATGGCACAGCCCCGTGTGCTGGGATGTTATTGCTGGATAAAGCTAATAAAACATTTGAGTCACTGCCAGGAAGCTTTCCCATCCCACTACACGCCTGATCCCCAGGGTCACCCGCCTTTGCCTCCTCACCTTTGCAGTGTATGGTGTTATTCTAACCTCTTTCTTCTTTGGCTTTTGGCAGTCTTTTCTGCTTTAAGTATATAGTTATCTTAAGTTGAGCAAGATGTTTCAGGCTACAATAACTGGCTGATGTTTTAAATTGAAACCTCCTAATATGCATTCAATTTACATGTACTAAGGCTCTCATTCAATCTGAAATACCAACCAAGTATAAAATAATAGTGACACTTGACATTTTCACAAGGATTTACAACTTCAAAGGGCTCTATAATACAAACAAACTCTCTCTGTACTTATGAGGTGGGTAAGCAAATACTGTTAAGATGAAGAATGAATGAGGAGGGGCTGCAGAGCTTGCCCAAGGCCAGACAAGGAACTGGTGTCAGGGCTGGGGTCTGTCTTGCTCTCCTGGACCCCAACAGCTGGGCAGCTGTTGGCTCTAAAAGCTGCATCACCAACATGGACGAGTCATGAGCTCTACATCCCAGGCAGATGTATGAGAAATGCAGACACAGGAATTGAATGCTGTCATCCAATCAATTGCACCCACTCTCTCTGTCCTGGCTTGGGGTCACCTGAGCATGATGATTCTGTGGTTCCTTATTTTTGAGGTACCCTTACACCAGTGTTGTGCCTTCAGCACCCAGACTGGGGATGTGTGGCATGATGGTCATGGGGCAGATCCTGCTTGTGCAAATTTGCAGGCAAATGATGAAGTGAGTAGGAAGTCTGTGCACTGACTGCCTGTAGCAACAGCCTGTTCATCCTTTTGTGAAAGGGTTTTCAGCCTATTTTCTCATTTGCCAACATAGGCTGGGCCTCTCTCTTGCAGCATTGTTCTGGTTTGGGGAGGAGACGCCTTCCAAGCAGCGCCTGCGCCAGTAGCCCGAGTTAGAAACCTGCACTCTGCTTGATGGATGCAGCTATTGTTAACACACACAAGCGGGTGGATGTTTCATTAATCACAGCCCATAAACCATTTTGACTAACTGAAAAAATATTTCCTCTGTCTTATTCATGCCATAGTTCCTCTAAGCCTTTCAGCCCATTTGTATGGACTAGAGAATGAGTCGCTACCCGTTATACAGTATGTCCTGCCCTTCCCTTGCTTTGTAAACACGAGCAGCTCCATTCCGTGATGGGTTTTGATGAGCTGCCAAGAGCCAGCTAATGTACTGTTTGCTGACAAGTATATGTTATTAATCCAAAAGCACTGAGCTTGTGGGTTGTGACTTTTTATTTTTTTTCCAAAAGAAATATAAAAGCTAAATTAAACAAGGGTGTGGATATTCCTCAAATGTAGCTACTGTTCCTTCTGTGAGGCAGTTGCAAATGTGCAGCTCCTCCAATTTCAGGGAATTATTTAGGACATTCTACTACTTTAACACATTTATCTTCCTGCAGAAATCACACAAGCTTAACTGGGTGTCCTCTTCTGACGATCATTTCCCTCAATGAACTAGAATTTTAAAGCAGGGAATAAGTCTGTGGCAGCCCTTCCTTGTACACATCGTGCTCCTTCGTGTGGCTCCCTGGGACAGATGGTGACAACAGGGTGGTGACAGCTGCTGAGAACCCCAAACACAACATCCACGTGACCCAGCAGGGATTTCACACATCACCCTGTAAGTTTCTTTTGGTGTGTTTTTGACAAGATCCCACCTTACAGAGTTCTATGACTTTTTGGGATGTACTCAGAAGACCGACATAGACCCTCTGAATCTTTGCTATGGACAAATCCTGTTTCAGGGAACAGCCCATTAACTGGTTGAAAAGGGGCTTGTAGCGCCAACCAAAAAAAGAACCATCCCCACCCCATCTCCAGAAATGGCTTGTGGGAGGGAGTTGCATGGAAGAGGAGGAGGAAGAGGAGGGGGATGATGTGCTTTGAAAGCCTTCCCAAGCCAGGCACTTTGGGGGTGGGTGTCCCTAACCAGCCCACATCACTCAGGGCTGAGTGCACCAACAGGTTTGTGCACTGGGACCCCCCACAACGCAGAGCAGAGCGTGCCCCCAGGGCAGAGCAGCGTTAAGCTTGATGTAAAAAGATGACAACCAAATATGAGCCGTGTAGGCAGAAAACACAGGGGCTTTCATTTCCATGTGCAGGGCACCATTTGCCTTCCAAATTCAAATGACAGCTTTTGAGGCCATTCTTTCAGGTGACAAATGGTAATAAAGCTCCTATTTACACTGGCTGTTGACTCATCTTAGGTGGAATTATGTACTGAAATAAGTAAATAGCTTCCTATTCAATGTGATCCATACACAGCTATGGGCCACAGTACAATGCAAAGCTCCTGTGTAGACAAGACCCCTGTTTGTTGTGTGCTTTTCTAGGTCACTTAGCACTTTGCCTCAAAAACGTGCTTTTTAGGACTGAGACTCCTGGTGTACATGGTCTTTCCCTTGTGCAGAGTAATTCACCCTTAAAAACTAGCAAAGCTATGATTGCTTTTTAATTTGCATTGTCAACACATTAAAGATGAGCTGAGCAAACCAGGACAGCTCAGGATGCCTTTTTACATACCTGAATATGAGGCTTGTGTGATTTATTTTGTTAGTATCCATTTATCTAATGAGTTTTGGGACTGTTAAAAAAAAATCTTGGAAAAGGATCTCAAGAAAATTGCATTTCAGATGGGGCAAGTGCTGAACCTTACATGTGCACGTGGCTTTTTCATAGCTCTGCTTTGTGTCTGTCAAACTGATAGAAGGGGACAGAGCCCATTTTTGCTTTGGGACAATATTTTTCTGGGGTTTTAGAAGCCATTTTGGTGTATTTAATTAAGTTGAAAATGTGTAATTAAAAGTCCCTTAGAAACTAAACAAAACAAACTCTAAGAGCAATTGTTAACAACATGGGAAAAAAAGTGTTTAATATTTTTTCTCTTAAAACACTAAGAATTCTCTGAATTTAATATAAGTACTTTTTAAACAAATGCTCCACTGTGGTGGTGCTCAAGGATTTCTGAACTGCTCTTGAATTGCAAGGAAGAAACCAGGAAAAATAAGGAAACAAGAGGTGAAGTTAATTGATAGCCATTGTGGATATTTCAAGGTACACAACATGCTTATGAACATTTAATCCATTAATGTAACTCAGAAAGACATTCCAGTCCAATTCCTGCTGACTTTCCTCTTGGATGAAGCCATCTTTCTCTTTTGAGTTTCGAGGGACTGTGGAAAGACAGTGTCCTACCTCAGCTGACAAATTATCCATTTTGAATCCATATATAATCCTGGTTGGTTGGTCATTATTTTGAGAAGCTAAAAAAGATACCATATTGTGGTTTTCCATATACATGGATAAGCTTTTGTACCCAAGGCCAGAAGAATTTACTTTCCATAACTGATAGACACACTTCCATCTCTGCTGACTTCTTTCTCTAGTATTTCTCTAGTAGATGCTGAAATCACTGCTTTGCAAAAATCACTGTCCAGGGAACAAGCCAGGTATTGGTGTCACTTTGTGAGGCTTTTTGAGAGACTCAAGGTGAGTTCATGGCTGAGGGAAATAGCAAGCACAGGAATCCAGGTCTTCCAGAGCTCTTCCAGGATCTTCCAGGATCCCACTATCACTGCTGCAAGAATCTTCCCCATCTCAGGAGTTTGTGTTTCTCTGCAGAGAGGATCATATCTACATGCCTGACACACCATGAGTGCACAAACATCTCTGCTGGAAGACAATAAACATTATCTTTTGTTGCTGGAGAGTAAAAGAGAAGTGGGGAAAGGTGTAGCAGCTCTCCAGAGTGCAAAGTGACCTATAGCCCCTCAGTGGGAGGCATGAAGTTATGTAGCTCATTAAATCTTAAAAAAGCAAGGAGAGAAGCTGCTTCCAATTATCAGGATGAAAATTAATGAAATAAAAACTACAGACAGGCTGCAGAATTATGCAATAAAAAGGGCTTTGCTGGCATTAACAAGGAGATGTGTAATATTTGTGTGGTTCTAGCTCAGCCTTGGCTTGAACACACGGCGATTCTGCACATAAAATGTATCCAAATTAATGAATTAAAAATCCTTGACAATCCCATACAATTTTCTGTTCATAGTTAAGTATTATTAGTTGGGAAATCTCCTCAAAAAGGGAAAATGAGGTTGTGATCTGTTGTCTGAGAAAATAACCTCTCTGTCAGTATAAAAGAGTCACTTGCTGGGACGACTGGCCAGAGCCATGGAAAAGCCCAACTTCTGCTTTCTTGTAGGGAATGAAGGCCCAACATAGCAAGAACTGCATGAAATGGGGTCCAGAGGAGATCTACAGGTTGGGGCACATGAGACCCAAGCAAAGAGAGAGTTGAAGTGAACATGCATGAGAAAAACTGCCTTTTTAAAGTGCGGGAACAGCCTTATTAGAAGGCTTCACATCATCCCACAAAGACTATCTTCCACAACGTTAGCTCTGCCTTGGGATCCAAGGAGTGTTGCCATACTAGTCCACATCTGAAATCCATCCAGGGCATTGTGCTACAACCAGAGTTCATTGCCTTCAGCCCTTACCTGAAAAATTCAATGAGCTTGATGCAGAAAATGCTGCTTTTTCCTTCAAAAAACCTTTGCCACTCCTTCCTTTTTGCTTTCATTCCCCTGGATTGTATGAAAGAGCACTACTGCTTTTCTAAGCAGCCGCATGAAAATGTGTTTCTTTGCTTTGCCAACTCCATAAATGTAAGTGATAGTCATGTCTGTCTGCCATGGGATAGATGTAGGACCAAAAAAATGTTCACCAGGGGCTGAGGAGCCCACTGGCATGGGCAGCAAAGCACAGTGAAAGCAGTATACCTGAAAATGTGTTAGTGAGATTGCTGCGCCCCTAAATGTAGACTCAGAACCTCCAGCGAGGGGAAAATGTTGCAATCTAAACATTTATACTCTTGAAAAAAATGGGAAATCATTTGCTCAGACATAAATTAGCTCCTACAGGACAGATTTATTATGGCATGGAATGTTTTAATGAGAAGAGGAGGTTCCACAACCATGGGACACACTTTGCATCAGAATGTTTGACATATAAATAACATTTGGGCGAAATTTTCAACCCTGCCACATTTAGCACTTAACGGGGGATTTGGAAGGAATTTAAGGAAGAGGGATGTGTAAATTGGTTCTTCAGTGAAGTTCTGCGTGCTCTGAGGTCTGACGTCGGGTTTACGCACGGGAGCTGAGCTGGGATGTGGCTGCAGGCAGGGGAGGGCTGGGAGCTGGGTTTGAAAGGCTCACAGAGGGGATGTTTGTGGAGAGCAGCTCTCCTTCTCTGCCTCTCCATGCAAAGCCCTTTCTAAGCCTGCTTCAGGGGATAAGAGAGATGACAGGAGCACAATTTCTGAAATACTGTTTCTCTTTCACCTCCTGCTAGCCCAAAATCTTGTATTTCACATACTTCTAAACTGTTTGGGCTATCAACAATTCCTGGGATAGGAATCTGCTGCAGGATCCCTAAGTGAAGCTGATAGATCAGTCCCAGTAAAAGCTGATAATCAGACTGGGTGATGAGGTCAGGAAGAGTTGGCATCAAGTGATTCAAAAAGGGCAAGTTGTAGGATTTTGCCTATTTCCTATGGCTATTTTTCCTATTTTGTATTAGCAGTCAGCTTAACATCACCTGCAAGAAAATGCCAAGTTGTGAGCTGGGAACTTACCTGAGAACATTTTATATCTAGCCTACACTTATGCCAGGAACAACTTTTTTTTTTTTTTCTTGTTACCTTGTTCTTAAAGGATAACAACAGCAACCCCCAAAACTCTTCCTCCTGGTCTGGTAAAAAGCACCTGTATTGGAAATGGTGGGGAGAAAATAGAAACAATTATAATTGCATTATGTTGTTCTGGTTGGCCATTCACTGAGAAAGTATAAACATAACAGAATATCAGGGGATTTGAGTTTGGACTTTAACAATGCAGATTTTAGCACTTGTGACAATGGGTGTTTTGGAGACATATGAGCTATGCATTTATGGTCTTGTGCTGGTATTCACAGAGGGGAATACTGAGCACTGGCACTGGGGAGAGCCTTTGGCTGGGAATGATGGCTGAATTTTTCACATCAGAAACCCCATTTTCATGATGTGAGCCTCTCTTCCCACCTCCTTTCCCACAAGTGTGGCAGAGGCAGTGTGGTGATTGCCACAGGTATGGCCCCTTCTGCCCGAAGGTCCCAGGAGAGCTCCTGCCCTCCTCTCCCAGGCTCAGTGCTCAGGTCTCTGTCCCAGTTATTGGGCTGACTTTGCTGCTGTGACATCCTCAGCACGCAATGAGAACATGGTGTTTTATTCAAAGAACAATGTCCTTGATTGCATCATCCCAGGAGAGGTCAGACTCAAATCGATGGGATGCTGCTCTGGCAGAGCCCACGGAATGAGCAGCAGAGTGCTGATCCTCCTGCTGCTCTCAGGGGTTTTCCCCCTGTCTTTCCCAGAGGAACCCTTCCCACTCCTCCAGTGCCCATGAAGAAAAAATTGAGTCAGAAAGAAAGATGGGAACTGCAAATGTTTTGGTATTTAGTGGTCAAAAACTGAGGGGAGAGATGGAAAAACCTGAGACATTTCTGGGACAAGTATTCAAACCATGTGCCTGCCACACTGGCTCTGAAGAATATGAATTATTATTTGGGTGTGTAACATAAGCATTCTCTCTTGGAAGCTCAAGAAGATTGCAATGGTTATTTGAAGTTCCCAATTCATGAATTATGCTTTATAAGAAACCTAGTGCTATATCAGGTTGGGAAATGGGCACGCAGTGTCCCTCCAAAGTCTTTAAATCTTAGCCACAGCAGTCTTCTGAGTTATCTTGCACATAAAATTTGCTTATTTTAATAATGCTATGAAGAAAAAAGTATATTTCAACCAATAAGAAAAATAAGAAGTCTTGTAACAAAGAGGGTACAAAGATTATCCTTACTTATTCATTTTTTACACTCCCTAAAGGTAAGTCCTGGGTATTTTATGCAGTTTTTCCTTCCTCTTTACATTTTGCCATGACATTTCAAAGCCAGCAGTTGAAGAATTGCTGCAGATAAAAACATGAACATTTTATTCAAGAGCAATATCCTCAATAGCACTGTATTTGAAGGAAAATTGCAGCATTCAGTTTTAATGTATATAAATTGAGGGGAAAAGAAGCAAAGTGTCCTCTTGCTCGTGTTGATAGAATAATTTTTAGCAGTTTGGGGCAGAAAAAGGAATATTGATGTTTGACCTGGAATTTGTTGTGTTTTTCCACAAGAAAAGGTTATGTTTAAAAAGCATAAATGTCTCATCTTTCTAGGAAAAGCTGTTTTCACCTAATTCATAACATGTTTGCAGTTCTTATGTTGGTAATGAAATGCACTGATTTGGCTGTGTAAGTAATAAATTCACTGACTAAGTTTTGCAAAAATAGCAGCCTGGCCAAATTTGCAAGATCTTGGGAAAGTCATGAAAACCATCAATCTTGGCATTCAAAAATTTACAAAGCACAACTTTGTTTTACATGAGTGCTGTTGTAATAATTTATAAATTTCATTTAGCATTTCTTTTACTTAATAAGTATATAATTCATACAGGACAGAAATTAAGTTGTACAACACTTGGTTTCAATTTTGCTGTTCCTATTAGGGGATTTTAATGTTCTCCTATTATTGCTGCAGAGCTTTTTCTTTGCTGTTGGGCCTTATCATCCATGTGTTGGCCAGCTTAGATGAAAAGCCACATTGCATGTGCTAAACCTTCATACTAATGCTACCGAATGAATCAATTCCTACTCCCTGACTTCTGAACCTACCCTAAGGTGAAGGAAACACGATCCACTGAGGATCATCTTGCAATTAAAACAATTCTCTATGAATCAGCATGACAATGCAGGTGTTAAGCAAGCATCTGTTCAATTAAGGTGGTTTAGCAGTTTTGAGGCAGGTCTATTTTGCCTTTTTTTTTCACATCATTAAGCTTACCTTAATGCTGGAAGCAAACAATAGCTCATTAGTGGATTAGGTGTAATTACCAACAGCAGTCATTATTCCTGAGGCTTAATGGGCCAATTTGCTGCTGTAATAGTACCCCAGTATTGTGGTGCTCCAGCAGAAAAGCCAGTGGTGCTGGAATGAGCCATTGCCTCGGAGGCCCTGGAAATGGCTGAGCAATCCCAGCCCTTCCCAGGACACCCTGCCACGGATGGATGGAGGCTGCCAGCTGGGGGGTCCCATCAGCTCCCAGGCTTGCATTCAAGCTGAAGTGCATTCACTTCATGCTGGGTTTGCTGTCCACACAAATTCCCCAGAGGAAAGTGAGGAATTCCAGCAGCTGTGTTAGGACTGCCCCTCCTGGATTCTCTTTTTGTTCACAGCGTATTTATGAAAACATTTTTTTATTGTCTTTTACTGCAGTAGCCAGATTAAGTTTTTGTTGTGCTTTGGGCCTTCTAATTTTTTCCCTGCATAACATCATGACGTCCTTGTAGCGTCCTGAGCTGCCTTCCCCTTCTTCCAAAGGTCACAAACTCCCTTTTTTTCTTTCACTGAGTTGCACCTCTCTGCTCAGCCAGATTGGTGTTCTTCCCTGCTGGCTCATCTTTCAGCATGTGGGCACGATGATGATGGAGACAAAAACTTGTTTGTGAGCTGCCAATCTGGCACTGTAGGAATGAGGACGAGTGACTCAGCTTCACCTTCAGATTTCCAGGAAGCTTGGTCTGCCTGCAGGACTCAACATCTCTGTGCACTCCACGGGCAGAGGCTGAGCAGAGGAATCAGAGACCCGAGTGCGGAGGGCTGAGGCACCATTGGTGAAGTTCAAATGTACATAATTGTAGTCCTGTTTGCAAGCAGAGTGAAATGATAATGGTAGCTATGTTTTTATATTTACCATTACATTTTCAGTCACTCCTTTCTACCTGAGTGCTATATCATTTTTCTGCTTTTAGGAAGGGGATTAAGAAAGGAAAAAAATGACATAATGCTATAGTGGAGTTAAGTGCCACTTCTTCAGGCTCTTGTCAAATCTTGTTATTTGGAATAATTACCAGTGTCAGGTTTGGGGAAGAAGTTTGATGTAAATTGCCTTAGCCTGTACTCATTCTGTGAGAAAAGAAAACCAATATGTTGGAAGGTGGAGGACTGAATAGGCATCACCAGGAAAATCACTGTGTAAACAGCCTCACTTTAATATACAGGGCTGTATTTTATCTCCATTTTTCTTCATGTCATTCAGACCTGGGCAAATCCTGCTCATGCTGTGACCAATGGTGATTTCTCATTTATTTTAATAGCCCAGCCTACAGACTGCTGCTTAGCAGGAGGTCTGGTGGGCTGCTGAGAATTGTGTTCATTACTATACATGATCCCTTAAGAAACAGGGAAAAGTTAACCAGAGTTAGTTGTACCTCCACGCATGGGAAAGACCAACCATCTTCTACAAGCACCCTCCAAAGATGTTTGAGGGAACCTGTCTGGGTTATGTCTAACTCTGCAGTCCAGCCTTGGTGTCCTGACAAGCATCAGCAGTGATATCCGTGTTTTCTCTGGAGTACAAGTGAGGGTGGGTGGCAGTTTTGTGAGGGAAATTGTTCGCCTTGGTCTGAGGTCTATAGTTGCTGTGGAGCAAGAGGACACGCCCAGGCTGGAGAGGGAAATGAGCCATTCTGACTTTGGCCTGCTGTCATATCCCATCCAGTTACTTTCTTGCATCTGCAACTCATCTAAATTTTTTATTTATTTTTTAATGGGAAAAATAATGTCATTCTCAGAAGCATTTGTATACTTTTAGTCAATAGAATCCAAAACCTAAACCCCATAAAAAACTTGAAAATAATCAACTCACTTTTTTGGATAACATCTCAGAAAACAGTGGGGTTTATTTCTTTCCATTTTGTAAGCATAAAAAACCACACCTCTTTTTATTTTTTCTCTTTTCAATTTCTTTTGAGTTATGGGAGCAGTTTCTGTCTATGAATTGAAATAAATCTCCACTGTAAAAGTCATAGTTTTTGCTTTCTTCACTTCTTGGAAAATGACCTTCAGATCCGTCACCATCGTGCATGCCATCGCAGGAGACCAAGTGGGTGCTTTTGAGAGAGGAATCTTTTGTAAATATATCCAAAAATTGCTGTCTTGTTGTCATCCCTAAGTCCTGGGAGACACCAGAGAGCATTGGCCATCCCAAGGGTTTCCACCCTCAATGCTCTGTGTGGGGATGGCTGCTCCTGGTCCATCCCAGCTGGGCTCTGCTGTCCCTGAGCAGGGCTGCTGGTGCTGCACAGCTGATGCCACCCACAGCAGCCCCAGTGTGACCTGATCTATGGAAGGGACATCTGCCATGGGCATTGCCTTTGGTCACAGCAGCAATTGATCCTGCAGGATGGCTGAGCCAGGCACTGGCTGAAGTGAGAGCCCCAGCTCTGCTGCACATCCACAGCTGATGAGCTGGATTTTGAGAGGAGACTGCTTGGGGCAGGCTCAGGGTGAGTCTGAGCCACCCTGCAGTCACTGCAGCAGGTTTTAACCTGCAGGTCATAAATGACCTCACCAGTCACATGTGGGAAAATGTTACTGACTCCATGAAACCTGTTGAGGTTCCTAGATTTCAGCATACCTTTGTAATGAGGTAGAAATGATGGCCGGTCAGAGTCATGAGCTAGACGTGCTTTCAGCAGCAGCCCTCACAATTATCTTCTGCTCTATTGCCAGTACTCAATTCCCATCTCAACTCTAAACATTAATGACTACTGCAGAGTCTGTGCAAATAAAGAGTGCTTGAAGTGACTGGAAGTCATAGAAATTACGGAGACACACTAAGAATATTCAGATGCTGAAAGTTCTTTTTTTTTATTTTGGGAGGCGCAATCCTTTTATTTGGAGTGTTGGTGGCATTGGTGAGAGCCTGTGATCATAACAATGCTCATCTCAATATTTCTGGGCTCTCTCTGATTACCTCTGTTCTTTCCAAAATGTCTTGCCAGGTCGGGAAAGCAGAGACATGGAAAGGGAAGGAAAAAATTAATGCCATTTCTTTGAAATGAACTTTGCTCCCATGTGTGGGTGTGAATGCCATGTTTGCCAAGGATCTGAGAAGGACCTGGCACCAGTGCTCAAATCGGAGGTCCCTTCAAGGTCTGTTGCACTACGGCCAATCCCCAAGTGCTCTGGACACAGAAAGGATGTCCATGGTATCCTGCCTCCTGACAGGAGCAGTGATGCATGGAAAGGAGAGATAGTCATGCAGTATGAGGTTGCTATGAAGTCTTGTGGAATTTAATAGGCAATAAAATCAGGTTTGACAGAATATACATTCACAGATTATTTGATTTGGTCATATTGCAATTACTATGAGTTGCATTACAGCCACAGTGAGGGACCAGGTGAAATCCTGCTGCTTATGCATTGCCTAAATGAACAGGAAAGGTTGGTTTTGCTTTACAGTTTGTAAGTTAAACTGAAATCAGTTACAGTGGAAATCTGAGGCTCAGAGCAATTGATCCAGATTAACGGGAAATTAATAGGAAATCTTGTGAAACCAAGCCAGACTTATGAATTTCCTATTTATCCTTGTGCTACTCTTCTTCTGAACCTCCTCAAAGCTGACCAGACAGCGCTGGTCTTCTGTACAATGCTATAAAACTATTCAAAGAACATGAAGGAAGCTAAGTTTCCCATTTACGGCTTCATTTTTTTTCCTAGCACTCAGGAAATCTGGTTGTCCATATTGTTTGAAAATATTGTTCATTGATATTTGATTTGCCAAATGCTAATAACCACAAACCTACATGAAGGAAGATAAAACTACTACAGGAAAGTTAACGCTGAGCTCAGTTTAGAAGTTCTGTACTGATGTGACTCTCATCAAGCCCCAGGATCTAGCAGAGGATGCTGCATTCCCATCTGTTTATCCTGTGGTGACTCTTCACCGTAAGCCTGCCCTAGAGTTTACCAGATCATGCAACAATTTGGTGCTGTTCTGTGGGTTGCTCATCTAAATATTTCCTTGTTTAATTCATCTTGGGTGACAGATAATCTGATTCAATCATAATACACTGTTAAAGCATAAAGGCAGTCAAAATAGCATTAATCTGTATCAAGAGTGACTGGTGAGAACAGGAATCCTGCCAGGCAGTTGCCCATCGTGGAGTTGAGCTCTACAACGGCTAATCCTGTTGTCATCTGAATTATCTTTCAAATAGGGTAAAACCCCCAAGCAGTTGCATAATAAGAGGCTTAAGGCCTTGAGCTGGGGAGCAATGTGTGTATTCTGTGCATGCCTGCGTAGCAGTAGCACCTTGAGTGTGATTTTTTTGTTAAGAGGATTGCTTTCCTGGGTAAATTGGTTGATGCTCTTCAGCTTGCTCCAGCCAAATCTGAGTGTGTGTGTGTATGTGCTGAGAGCCTATAATGACAATTAAAGGTCCCAGAAACACTGGCCAGGGCTAGATACCTCAGGGAACGATCCTGGAAAGAGAGTGGTTGATGCTTCTCCTTCTGGGAGCTGGTGCTTCCCAAAGAAAGCCTCAGGAGAGGTCTACCTGCACTGAACTCTTTACAGGCTGGAGCTGCCTGATAGCATTTGGCATGCTTGCAGGGAATTTCAAGCATGTTTCCAAACCAAATTAACATTCAGCACATGCAGTAATTCACCTGGCTCTTTTAAAGCTCCAGTGGTTCTCTCCAGCAGGAGGGATGAGCAGCTGGGTACCTGGTTGCTCGGGTATCTTACAACCAGCTGCTCGTGTCCATGTGGCTCTCACCCATGGTGTTGTGGTTACAGCTTTTGGAGGTATTTTTCCATAAACATTTAATTTATGCAACCATTCAATACATGGAAATAAAACAAGTAAAAGAACACCAAGGCTCACAAGGGAGGAAGGTAATGGCCTCTGCTAAACTCACATTGTAACACAGCAGTTGAAGAAGCTTGAAGCTGGGCAGACCAGTCTTGCTAAATGTTTGCTGCTTGGTCTGTACTCTTTTTTTCAAGGTATGAGCCAGAGAAATTTGTTAGAGTTCAGCACCAAAACCAGATGTTTATTGGGGTAAGACAGCATCAAGTTCATTAATATGCTTTTGTGTTAGGATCCGTTAGGTTGTCACTCAATGGGAATCTTCTCCTTGAGTTTTTGGAGTGTTGTGCTCAGCCACAGATGAGCAGAGCTCTTGGTTCAGTGCTTGAGTTCACAGGAGACAAAGGCATTCAAGCAAACCCTGAGCATCATCCTCTCCTGGAGGAAAGATCTTTTTTCACAGGACTCAAGTTTCAGGTGAGATGCTGCTGTCTTTCAAAAGGATTGATGTGCAATACTTGGCCAAATTAAGGGTACAGAACAATTTGTTATCCAATGGTCACCTCATTTGTCCCAGTGATTCTCATTGCAGGTGGCTCCTGGTGCCATCAGGGTGTTCCGACAGGGATCCCACAGAGGGGCTGAAGGAAAACCTGAGTCCAATCTGTGCTGGGGAAGGCAGGGAGTGATGGAGACACCGCAGCAAAGAGCCTGCTGAAAATGTTCACTCCTTTTTCCTTCTTTATTTCTAGAAGCAGATGAGAGCACTGAGCCCTGAGGGTGCTCCTGCAGTGCAGCAGCCATCACAGACCAGAGCCACAGCCATGGCTCGACTGGCAGCTTTGTGGGTTTGCCAGCCATTCAAAATGCTTGCCAGTATTTAAAGCACGCATTGTTGTGGTTTAAACTTGGGAAGGATTTTTAAGGAAATCTTCAGCTGAGTATAAACGCCAAGAAAAGCAGCCCACAGCTGGCCACTCACATATTGCTGCAGCTGCTCTTGTGTGGCTGTTTGCTTTGCAGCAGCACTTCATGGTGCACGTCCCAGGTGTGGGACCTGGAGGGCACCATCATGGCATGGAGCAATTTTGAGGAAGTTGCTCCTCTCTCAGCTGGGCAGGGCAATGTTTCTGCTGCTATCAGTTTTGCAAGTCAGAAATGGCAATATTTCATTGATGATCCCATGGCTCCAGCTCTTCTGTCCCCTCTGCTGGCTCTGAGCTTGTGGGGTCCTTGGCTGGAGCACTGGGGAGCCGTGGTGGGACCACGACCAGGAGAATGAGCTGGAGCATCTCAGCTCCAGTGCGTGTCCTTGGCTGCTTTTGTCCCCTGTGCCGCAAGAAGTGGCTGTTGCTAGGGGATGGAGGAGGGACAGTGGTACCCTGACTGAAAACCAATTCTCACTTCCCTTGGGTCTCCCATCCCTTGAGTCTCTGCTGCAAAACCAAGTGATTGTGGATGTCAACACCAAATAGTTCAGGGGACAATGAGACTTTTGAAGTCAACTTTTGAAATCAGCTTTTGCCTCTCTTGGTTGGATTGACCTGTACCTAACTCAAAACATTCTTTTTTCTCCCCCCCATCAGTTGGATCATTCAATAACTTCTCATGCAGATATTCTGGTATCTCAGAATATAACTAGACTCACACTTCTGTCTTTCCTCATGTTCTAAATGTTGCATGCCCATTTTTGCAGATTTGTGGGAACTCAGCATCTGTGAGACCTCTTTGTCTGTGTCACTTGGGCTGACTTGAACCTCAGGTTTAATATCTGCAAAATGAATGAGAAATGGGTTGGTTGGTGGGAGGGCTGATGGTTTCACACTGGGCTGGCAAGGCTGAATATTGGGGGGGGAAAAGATAAAACCAAATCAAACCATCAAAGAATCACCAGACAAACAAAAGAGATGAACCTCTCACTTTCCTGGGATGGTTGATATTTCCAAGAGACTACCACTTAAAAATTGCTGTAGGTTTTTTTAGAGGTCTGGTTATTCTCTTCCCAGCTCTGCTACTGCTGTTTCCTTCAGCTTTGGTCAAGACAATTTTTATTCTTAAAGTAATAGTTGTAGAATACAGAAATATAAGGGAGGTTTTTGCTAAATATGCAAGATTTACATATCTAGTAAGTGTGGAATTTTTTTCTTTTTCAGTCTGTGCGATGAGTATTTCAGGAAAAGGAGATCCTTGAGCAGCAGCACTATTTGAGATTCCTCATTCCTCCAGTTCTGAAAGCTGGGGACACTTCACTTCCATTTGTGTCAATCTTTACATTTGCAAATGGGAACAAGTCCTGGCCCCTCTGAAGCCTCTCTCCTTGCCGTGGTGAATGACCAAGGAAGGCTTTGCTGCCCTTTCAGGAATGTGATGGGGTCTAAGTCCCTGGGTTTGGGAAGGGGGGTGGAGCTCTGCACTTCCAGAGCCAATGGTCATTTCGTGATAAAGTGATAATGCTAATAATCCCCAGGTCCTTTTTTTTTTGCCTTTGAACTGAACACTTTGCCTGTCTCAGCTGTGCTTGCCTTTTTGAACTGTCAGTTTGGGAGGATTAGGTGCATGTTTAGGCTGGGTGAACTCATGAATGAAAATATTTTCCTTGGCAGTTTTTAAAATGCTTCCCCCCTTTAAGAGTTGAACCCTTTGGCAACAATCTGCTTTTTGCCCAGATTACCACTGTCATTTTGGGAGGTCTTTTCCCGCAGAACAAACAATGGAATTTTAATAACACAGTGAAATAGATTCAGGACTGCTTTATTTATATTTTCTTTATTTATGCTTGAATACTTCGTATGCAGCTCCAGCAAAGACAAATTTAAGCTTTGTATTACTTCAAAATGATGAATTAAGCTCTGGGAGATTTACTTCCCCAGAAAAGGATATTTTGATTCTCTGCTTTGAAAATGTCTCATAAAACCAATAAACATCACAGAAATTGAAAATAAAATACCCCTCAGTAAGAATTGCAGATGCAAAGTAGAGCAGATACAGAGCTGCTCTTTCTGCAGGGTCTGCCTTGTGTCTGCACCACAGCTCCCTGCTTTAGTGAAGGTTTGACTCGAATGCAAGATCACCACTACAGTGAAGTTGAGTTAATGTTGAGAGTTTATTTTGTGTGAAACCCTGGACTGAAGGGCTCAAGCCAACACCATCTTTGGCTGCCTGAGCAAACTGGCACTGGTTAAGCTCCCAACGTCACTGTCTGAAGAACTCTGCTTGCAGAGCATCCTTCAGAATTATCTAACTTTGTCTAAGGGCAAAGAAATCACACTGACATGCAAAGTGAATTTGGGATCATCTGAAGTGAAGCATAAAAAAGCACCTGCTAAGGCTATGAGCTGAGTAACTACTACCAAACTGAAATTAAGTAGCTTGTGCCTCATACAAACTCTTCTCAGAAACTCTGACAGGTTTGAAAATCAGCCTTTTGTGACCAGGATTACATTGACTTCAGTGGTAAATATTATTCTACTTTATGAATAATCCCTTAAGGTTGCTATATGTTGTGTTTTCTCCTCAAGAGAACTCTGTAATTTTATTTTCCATGCACATCTTCATTCTGGTGTACCATCCTTCCCATTTCCCAAACCTGAGCAAGGAAGTGAAGAATGAAAATATTCCTGCACAACAAATCTGTTCCAGGCCCTTCAGTGTCACATAGAGAAGCCATTGATACTCTGCTATATTCAATTAAGAGAGATGGCACATGGTATGGATGGAAATGAACCAGTGCTTTCAGTCTGGGGATGTGAGAGACAGAAGTGTACTGGAAGGGTCGTGCTATGGGAGCTGTGGCAAAAGAGAAGGAATTAGGGTATTTTCAAGGATGCACTGGGTCTTATTTGTGCCTTACTGTTCTGTTTTTAGCTCTGCTGATTCTATCCTGCTTCACTGAAATCACTTAAGAAATTTTAGTGCATACAAAACACACATGCAGCCTGGCAGGAACCTGAAAAAACCAGGGAGCAGAACGAGTCACTGAGACTCCCTTTGCTGAACACAAGTGGGATTTTTCAGCTCAGACCTTGTCAGCACTTGGTGACATTGGTCATGAGCTGGAGTGGTGTAGACAGTGACTCTGTCTCTCGATGTGAGACCTGCTGTTTGCTTCCCTGTGCTGGTCAAAGGATTCCTAGGAAGCCCTGTTAGTGCTCCTCCAGTCCCACATCCACTCAGCTGATGATTTCAGGAGGAAACATCAGCTAAACCCTATGAGAATTTCATTTGGCTGCTGCCAGAGCAACAGCAAAGGGGTTCAGCCATCTCACAGAGATACTTTAATTTCAAAGCTACTGTAAAACAGCTTCTGCCAAGGATATTGCAGCTGTTTTTCCATTTCTCTCCTCTTGTAAAATCAAGGGTGAAGAAGCTGCAGGAACATGGCTTGCATCCAGGAGTATGATAAAGATGCAAAGAAAAGCAATGATTCTCAGGGGAATGAACCTCTTTGGCCACTTTGCTGTAGCTCTGCCTGCCCGGATCAAAGCTGCTGCTGCACCTGCATTGCATGATTGTAGATGCTCTTCCCATGGATCTAGGGGAGGTGGTTATTGCTTATCACAGAGAGTCTGCTAAAGCAGAACAGCTCTTTGTAGATAAGGGAAAATGCTGCAGGTCACTGGGGAATTTTGGTCAATATTTGACCATCTTCCTCAGGGGAAGGAACTTGTCTTTACACCTGGGAGCCCAGAGGGAGCTGGTGGTGGAGCTTGCAGGAAGAAGAAGAGATTCTCTGCTGTCCTGAGAGGCTGCTCCATTTCTGTCTTTACATCTAACAGCAGTTTGGGGCGGAGTGTGGAGGCAGCACACTGCTCTCAGATTTGGGAAAAGAGAAGAAGGCACCTGAAAGGTGTGAGAAGAGTCAGCTCTGCTCTTCTCATGGATTCATGCATTGCTCTTTCTCTGCAGCCAGTGGGAAGAAATAGAATTGGCAAAGTTTACACCAAACAAGTGCTGCAATTAGGGTGGTGAGTGGCTACAAAAGCAGACCATACAAGAACCCAGAAACCGGAGTCTTTGGACACCAAACTCCATGGCACAGCTGGGCAGCTCTCTGTTCCAAACCAGCTGAGGTGTTTGCCCTCCTCCTGGAGCAGTGGCATCCACAGCTTGTGTTCTGCTGTGTCATGGGGCTGTCAGGGATGGGGCAGACAGCAGCATGGGGCAGTACACAGATCTCCAACTTCAGTGGCCAAATGCTGGTGCTGAGCACTTTAGGCTCTTCCTGACAAAGGTGCTGACCATCTGCAGCAGCATTGGGAAGGCTGGTGAAAGGCTGGGGATGGGCATGGGCACAGGATCTGAGAGCAAAGGAGAGAAATAGGGATGTGCAGAGACAAATGCACATCTGAACTCAGCTGCCCCCAATCCAACCAGAAAAGCCAGGCAAAGAAGCCTGCAAAAGTATCCCATGTCTTAAACTCTGCCAAAGATGTTCTTACCATTGTTGTGACCCACTATTATTTAGATTGATCTTTCACTGTGCACTAATGCATTTAAAACAAGAACAAATAGTATTTTAAAAGGCTTCTGTATCAGCAGAGCATCCAAGAACCAAGTCAGAACTTGTGTTCACTGGTGTTCATGCTGGAACATAGAAATAGATAGAAAGGGTAGAGAATTCTGCCACACCTGCTCATATCAATTTCCTACATTGTCACATTTAGTAAAAAAAAAAAAAAAAAGCAAGAAGGGGGAAATGCAGAAGGCATTGCATAAAGTGCCTGCATAATGAGCTGTAAAGTCCTGAGCAAGAAGAGCAGCACAGAAGCCAAGAGGGACAGTTTAGAAGATCCACTGTTGTTGGTCCAGGGGCTCTAAACCCTAAAACAAGTTACCCCATGGTCATTTCCATGGGAATCAATGATTCTGCATCTGGAAGCAGAGTTAATGAAGTGCCTGATGGCTGCAGATCTCTTGGTTTTAATGGAGTAGTGAATTGAAGCCTGACTATAATTTATTTATTGGAGAAGTTGAATATTTCTTACCTTAATGATAAATGTCCAAAATGACAATTTGGTAAAATCAACATGCCTCCATGCTAACAAGGAAGAGGAGGGTCTGTTGCCACAACTAAACTCCCCTCTTGGCCACCTGCCACGTGTTTCCATCACCAAAATCACTTGCAGAACTGAGGACTGGCTAGGAAAAGGAGTGGAAACAGGGCTGGAAGCATAGGCAGGGCTCAGCTGGCACATCTGTGATTCACCTTGTCTATGGTTGTACCCAAAATAGCTGGGCAACTTCAAGAGAAACTGAGAACACTTAAATAAAACAAAAAAGTGAAGGTTTGAGTTTATTTAACCATCCATCTTTAAATTTATCAGACCGTCCAGTAATTTTAATTAGTCAAGCCAGTAGCTTTAATTTGAGTAATGGTTTGGTTTTTTGATTTCTGTTCAGTGAGGTCAATGAAAACACTTTATTTTTTAGCTAATACAAAATGTGAACTTGGTGCTTTGTTTGCCTTCCAGAGTGCTGTACCTATCTTCCATGGATTCTCAGGTATCAGAGTTTAATCAATATTAAATCATCCTCACAGTCTAAGTATTTGCTTATGTGCTTTGAATTGTGGCTTGCCTCAAGAACAGCAGTGATGCCCCTAATCTGCTTTCGCTGGGCTCCCCCAGACTGTAATTATGTCATTTGGAGAAGGACATTTCCTGGCAGCAGTTCCTCAATCCACTGCACCAGCCACTCTCGGAATACAGGCAGAACAGGGCTGTAATGGCTTGCACATGTGGCTGCAGGGACAATTGACCTTCGTTTGGGAGTGAGCACGAGGCTGGTTTGTTTTTGTTTAGCGTCTCCAAATGATGGTACCTTACCACCAGCAGAAGTAACACTGCATGCCAGGTTCCAGCATTTACCTGTCTAGTGTTATGGTCAGGTATATCATTACCTGATGTCAGAAGTTATGATCAGCTCCAGCAAAGAAATGCTCTGTAGCTGTCCAAAAATGCTGGATATGGGATCCCCCAAGTGCAGGAACCTGTGCAGCACAAATAGTTTCTTCAGAGGTCTGAGCTTAGCAAAAACTGTGCTTATTCCTGATATTAATGAAATTAAAGTGCTCAAATGCACTGACTTTCTGTGCCTCAACTTGATTCTTGTGGAGTTAGAGCAAAGGATGGGGATTTTGGCTTACACAAGATTTTGGGACCACGCAGTGGCAGGAGGTACACATTTGCACTAGAAGAATAGGTCATTTTTGGGTACGCTTGTTTTAGTTAATTTAATTCTAAAGAAAGTTGTTCCCTGCCTGAAAAATTTGACTTATGAGGATTAAAATCATGGCCACCCGTGTAGAGGGTGGGAAAAAAAAACCATTGCTAACCTGAGTCCACTCCGTGCATCACCCATCAATTTACTGACCGAGTGGGATTGTACTGCTGTGTGAAGTCCAAGGGACCATTTTATGTGGTTAATTTTCAATATAATATTTTTCCCTCCACATTTATCTGCCTTTCTTTCTGGTGTATTTGTACAATAGTATCCTTCTGCTGGAAAACGTGGAGCTCACAAGTGCCATAACAGAACAAAATATACACCAAATATTAAACTTATTCCTCCTCATTTCTGCAGTTCATCTGAAAAGCTATAATCTATTCAAAAAACCCATAATTTTTCAGTCCCAATAAACAATGTTAATAGAGACTTTCATGGCTGCCTACAAACACTGAACATCTTTTCAACACAGAAGGCTTCCAGGTGCTGCCACAGTCAGGATTTCAAAAGGTGCCAGGCCAAGCAGTTCCCTGCACTGAAAATGCCCACAGTGTCATCATTTCCTAAAATCCAGATATTTCTTATATTAGTCCCTATATTGGGGGTTTTTATGACTACAGGTTTCAGGATAAAAAACTGATCAGAATTACAGGTGATGGATGGTTCCAGTTTAGTTCTTGCTGCAGCTGCAGCTACGGCTGTGCTGGCTGTTTTGGCTAAGGGGGGATGACATAAAACTTCCTGACAATCAGGATCCCTGTGAGAAACCAGGGAAAAAAGAAGAAAAGAAAGATGTGGGAAAAAAAAAAAAGACAGACAAATAAAGGATAATTTTTGGAGATGTGTAATCCCTTTGAGCTTTGTTTGTCTTTGATACATCAAATGTGGCCACAAATTATTGATAAAATTGTGTGAGGCCATAGCCTCCACCAAAAGCTTCCCTGGAGTCCATGCCAAGGCATTGCTCCTCTTCCTATTAAATAAATAACCTTGTTAGTAAGAGCTGTAAAACACTGCTAAGGTGCTTCTAATAAGCAAAACATCAGAGGCAAAGATTTACGTTAAATGTAACAGAGACAATGAGAGCTAAAGTTGACATCGTTTGTGCGCTGACAAAAAAAAATTCTCATCTGTTTTACATTCACATATGGAACATATTCCCAGGGGAGAGCAAGTGACATATTTTTAGGACACTATTTCATCTTAGGAAATCAATGTTCAGGCTATTAAAACTCAATTTTTTCCATGAATGATAAGTGTAATTACATCTCTCTTACAATAAAACCTTGTGCTTATTAAATGTAAATATTTAACAATGATTAAAATACATTTGAAGGAAATTTTATAGCTTTATTTTATATGTTCCCATCTGGGTTGCCTTTCCTAAACCGCTATACATTTTGGAGAGTTATTAAATTATTATTTTGAGAAGGACTAACACTCTGCATGTCCCTTGCTTCAATTTGAATTTCATACACTTTCAGAATTTATTGAAGTCTGGTGAATTTGAGATTCAATCAATGCACTGTTGTATTTGCAGAGCTGCATTGAGGGGAAAAGTGGCTTCATGAGGTAGGAAATGCCACACTGGCACGTCTTCTGTGCGCCCAGTTTTGACGGCCAGCTAAAGTTTCCTGACTCCACATGCTCCAGCTCTCTTTTCTTTCCAAAGGAAGCAAGCTGGTTCCTTAAATGGGTTTCCCCAGTTTTATGTATGACCCTTCTGAGGCAGTTTTAAAAGTAAGCATTAATAAACAGCCCAATCTCACAAGTGGCAGGTCTGGATAAGGAGCACTGTGGGTGCAAGCTGCTGACCCTGGGCACCATTCAGGCTGTACAGGCAGGATTGACCCCTCACAGAGCAATCTGATAGGATTACTCCAGAAAGGAATTCGTGGGTGACCAAGGGTTTGTCAGATCCAAAAAAAGAAACCCTGTCTGTAACCAAAAACTCCCCTCCAAAGGTTCTTTAGAGTGCCCAGGGAAGTGTTGCTATGGATTTTAAGGGAGTTGAAGTCAGTTTTCTATCAAATCCTGCAGCTGATTTAAAAATTGCATTGCAGGGATATAATCTATTACACTGCTGCAGAACAGCTTAAATACTTCCAGAAAGGACACCACTCCCTGTTAAATTTTTATAAGTTCTTGATATAGTTTGTGCTCAGATGTGCTGATTTCACCTCTATTTGCTTTTAGAGGTTTGCACTCCCCAGCAATCCCTAATTCCCTCTTATTGTTGCTTTTTGAAAGAAAATTGTGTGGAGCTCAACTTCATACCCAAGCTATTCCAAAAGGCTGAAGTTAATTTTTAATTTGACTACTATTTTTAGTCATATAAGCAATATCACCAAAGTCAGTTACTTACTTGAGAGAGTGCTAACAGGATCAGGCCACTGAGAGCTCATTAAAGCTCCTGATACTGCAAAGACTCAGGAGCAAAAACCACTGCAGAGTTTCTTGGACTCACCAGGTGCCCCTTTTTAGCAAAAATCAGGCAGGAAAATCCACTACTGCTATAATTAAAAAAAAAAACAAAAAAACAACACCAAGAACAACAACAACAACAAAAAAAAAAAAAAAAAAAAAGAGAGAAAAATTCAGTATTTTTGTTCAACATGTTAAAAAATGAATATTTACCCCAAATTTCTCATTTAGGTGCACACCAGCTTTTGAAAAACCTGGCCAGGGTGCACATTTAAAGCATCTTTAGGTTTTACCTCTCCTCCTTTCAGATTGTTAAACACCCTCAGCAACTCTGAGATGCTGCAGTAGACAAAGACTCAATGTGTGTGTGTGGCTTTTCAAACAGTTTTCTCCGAGGAGGAAAATTTCTCTTTAAATAAATCTCCCTCCTCTCTTGAAACTGGTACTTAAAAAAAAACCCCCAAACCCAAGGAAGCAGCTATTTATTTCTGAAATAACACACAGAACATCATTGTACAGCAGTTTAAGTTACACCTGACGAAAAGAAAATTAATTTAAAGCAGTGATTTTCCACAAGATAAACCTTTGGGAAATAAAAGTTTCTCTTAGAGAAAAATAAATAGTAGTAAAACAAAAGGGTTTGGGAGTGTAGACATCTTTAATTGCTTGTTTAACTAAACCTCTCAACTAAATATTAATTTATGAAATTTAATTTTTTTTTTGTGAAAAAAGTGCTGGCTAAAGTTAGACTGTATGTTTGTTTGGTTTAATCAGAGACCTGTATTTTCCGACAGAGCAAAGAGCATCTCTTGCATAAAATAACAACAGAATATTACAGGTAACCTTTCCCAGGGACTTTTGTAGTCTGTAATGCAGGACAAATATTTGTGTATTTTTGGCTGGTGCTGTTGTCACTGAGATCAATGGGGCAGAAACCTCAATGGGAGAAAGACAACACCCTTGCTGCTACAGATGTGATGGAATAATTCAAGGCAATCAGTTCAAGGCAATCAGTTTTTCAGTATTTCTGAGCTATTTTTACATCATAATTAAACATAATGCACAGTGTGTGTGTGTGTGTGTGTAAATGTAAATGCGTGCACAAGAGCTTTAACTCAAAACCTGCTAAATACACCACAATTTCTGAAATGATATCAGGTACTTGTGGAAAATTCTGTGTGCCTTGATAATTAGCTCTATCCGTGTATTTTACCTCCACAGGTAATTTCATTGAAGTCATCGTGCCTGCTTCTCAGGGGGAGTTAAAATAATAGACCATTATTTTGATCTTGGGCACATGGTTTTATTATTCGTAGTCTCTGTCACTTTCAACTGCTCAACACACACACTTAAAATGCAATGTCCACTAACAAATCTAGTTTCTGTTTAGGATTATTTATTGTTTTGTAAAAGAAAGTTTTGTTTCATATTCTTTGATTCATTATTCCTCTCTGCCCTCTTATAAACCAGACTCCTGGAGGCGTTTTAAGTACAAAATAAAAATGTGCATATATACTGCAAGCGTATATTGCAAATGAAAGAACATGAGGCTGTTTTCACAAGCATTTAGAAGGGGAAATCTTTCCCTTCACTTCTGTCCTTTGTTCCCAAATTTCTTGCACTGAGGATTGTAATACAATGTTCTGAATTTAACCTCTATGCTTCACTCTGACTGAAATTGCCTTCATCTGTTTAATGACAAAAATTAAATCTCATCCTGCCAGAGTTACCATGCACTTTCAGTGTGGCTGGGAATTGCACTTTCTTTAATTCTAGAGGGGCAGATTTAGTACTAAATATATTATGGAGGACAGCAACTGCCCATAGGAAAAAATAACCTGATCTAAGCCCTCTAAAATCATCCTTTTTTTTTTCCTGAATGCTGCATTTTCTGGACATCAGGTAAAGACAGAGCTGATCCAAAGTACATCCCTGAAACAGTTTTGTGCTGTGTTCATGTGCACCCAAATGTGAGGCTGGGGAGAAGCACACTGTGCTTCTGTATAAGGGCTGAAACTCTCCCTTCGTATTTTCATATTTCATTCCACACAGGTAAGGGTAAATGTGTCTGATTTAGGTGCAAAATTTGCTGAAGATAAAGCTAACCTGTATTCTCTGTGCGGCTTTCTGAGTGGGGGTCAAATTTGTGATTGTGAATACAAGATCCATAACAGAATTAGCATTTTGCCTTTTGCCGAATAAATCACTTGCAACCAAAACACTCCCATGTCCACCCTGTTTGTGGTGGGCGACAGCAAAGGTGAGGACACTAAAGCAGATTTATCAACAAATGAGGAAATTCCACAGAGCTATTAACCCCCTCCTTCTAATGAATTATTTCATCACTTCACTCTTTACCTGTTTCTCTTTGCATTTCTCAGCAACTGGGAGGTTTAATCCACACTTTCCTCCAGCAGAGACCTTGATGTTCAGCGTTCCTGCAATGCCTTTTTATAAATCAGTTCCCTCTGCAGGAGCCATAGCCTGCAATATCCGCAGCAAGGCTTGGGGAAGGACTCTAGCTCGGGCTGTGATCCCCGGCTCTGTAGTGTCAGTCCATTCCCCTTTTTGCTGAGGTTTTTCGTGTCTCCCTCAGCAGCTGCCAGCACGGTGCAGCACTTCAGGGAGTGTAACAGGGCAGTGCAGTGAGCACTGACATGGAATTGTCTCTTGACTCAACAGGTTATTTAAAAAACAGGGAATGCCTTTAAGTGCATGGAGATTTCTCACTTCTCAATGGGAAAGCATTAACAGACCAATGCTTTAATCTTGCTATATAGCCCCAAGTTCTGGGCTTAAAGCTGAAAGCTTGCATTTCCAGCTCCTGCTCTTTTTGCAGAGACTCCTGACAGGCCATAATATCGCTCACAGCAGTATTAATCCCCTCTAGAGCCGCTCTAATAGTGACACCTCCTCGTACCACCCAGGCTCGGCGGGCCCCGGGCTTGGGCAGGCGAAGATAAGGCAGCCCTTGCTCCTCAGAGCACTCGGAGCCCCTAATTGCTCACATTTATTGCCATTAAGAAATTTGGGAAAGGGCCCAGCCCAGGTCTTTCCTGTGTTTTGCTGCAAGACAAGGCCACCGATTTCAGCGGCCGCAGGATCAGCCCCGAGTTTTGCTGTCAAATCCAAAGGAGCTCCGCGCCTGGGAAGGCACATTCAGGAATCCAGATTTATACTGCTGCAATTAACTGCAAAATTTGGCCCTAAAAATCCCACTGATGTAAACGCAGGGCTGCAGGTCAGCACCGAGAACACAGCCTGGGATTAACGGCAGCTCACTACTGCAGCAATTATCTCCTGGCAAAGCCAAAAATCTCCCTTGTTGAGCAACTGTGGGGCTCTTGGTACTCTCCCTTACACCTGTAAAATGCCAGGTAAGGCCACCAAAATAGAGGACTTATTTTTCTAGAGTTTCACTGAGAGAGCAACTAAGCGAGCAGTGTGTTCTCAGCATTATTTGTGAAATGAATCTTACCAGCCTCTGAAGAGGAGTCACGGAGTGGAGAGGCTCGACCTGATGTTTGTCAAGAGAGTTAACAAGCCTGGCAATGAAACCCTGGGTAATGATAGCTCTGAAGAGTTATGTTTGATTTGGAATTTACTTTTAAAAAGCATGAAATTTTAAGTTGGAACAAGATCTATAACTACCTATACAAAGTAAGAGGTTTCAGTACTGAGAGAATGATGGACGCAATTCTGTACTGCTACTGCAGGGCAGATATTTTATTAGGGGTGTAAGATCAGAACACAGTGAGTAATGCAATAGCTGAAGCTTTGTCTTTGGTAAGCAGAAAACATTATTTTCTCTAATCAATTTGTTATATTACTTTTTTTTTTTTTCTTTTAATGACAGTCATCATTTGCAGGACTTATTCTTAGCATTTACTGTTGGAAATTCAAGCTGGTTTGGTTTCTTTGTGCAAATATGATTTCAGAAGTTTTCTTTGCCTTTTCTCCCACCAGAGAGAAATCCAGAGTTTGCATCCAATTCCATGACAGTGTCAGTCAGTGAGGTGACTGAGCCCCCTTACAAATTACCTTGTTGTAAATTTGAATGTTTTTGTGGAGTTTGCTCAGCGTTATAATGAACATCCAACTTAGCCCTCAGACTCTGCAGAGGGAAATGAGGCATTTCTTCAAATACCTCTCCCCTCTTCTCACTCTGCTTTGTGCCATAGATTAAGAAATCTCAGATTTTACTACAGCTACGGAATCCAGGCAAAACTCCTCTTAGCAGACACACAGGATTTACCTGAGTAAACCTGGAAATATTGAGGAAAACAGTTTTTTTTTTGTTTTTTTTTTTTTTTTTTTTTTTTCCCAAATCCATAACGAAAAGTGCAGTTACTAATGCAGGATAAACCTCCAAATTAACTTAAACCTGGGCAGGATTCGGAGGGAATAGGGGAATTCCTGATCTCCTCAGGCAAAGCCCGGCTTTCGTGAAAATTCCACTTAAAGGAGCTGACGGGATCACTGTGAGTTTTTTGAGATGTTCCCTCTGCCCTGGTCCTCGCTCCGGTGGCGGGACCCTCCTGTCCGGCGGGCGCTCCCGTTCCCCGCGGCTCCCGCTCCATCCCGGCGCTCTGCCGCCTGCCGGCCGCGGAGCTGCAGGCTTGGGGCTGCTCTTCCACCCGGGCAGCCTCGAAAACCCCCTTTTAAAAATTACTTTTTCCTTCCCTGTGTTTTTCTTTCCCCCCCTCTCCATGGTTTTTTTTCCCCAGTTATCGGAAGCCGATGGGATGCTTCCTGCAAGCCCGTCCTTCCTTGGGAAGGAGGAACTGCATTCATGCCTCCCGTGCTATTTAAATCAACATAAATATACCAGCACGCTTATGTCAGACATACCATTGCAATATTCTTGTTACTATAGGAGCAAAATACATGTAAATATTTAGGTGGATTCATTCCAAGTGGAAGGGGCAGCTCTGGAAACACACGGTGCCTTGAGCCAGGACATGCTTTAGCACACATGGAAGCCCCGGGTAGGTGAGCTTCCCCCAGAATTCACACAATCCATACAAATGCCAAGCTCTGCAGTGCTCAGTGCACACCGAAGTGTCGGTGGGACTGATGTCTGACTGCTTAGGGGAATAATCCCACCAAATCCCCGTAATAAATGTTTCCAGGATCAGCCTGGAATGATTTGGGAGAAAGTTTCCTTGGTTTCTTTTGTTTCTTTTCAGTCTTCAAATGACAGATGACATGTAAAAGTCAGTCCCTAAAAATCCTATGTGTTACAGACAGACAACAACCATAAAATTGTCCCTTCCCTACAGAGCTTTGCTTTTTCTGCAAGGCCTGATTTCGTGTTTATGATGGTTGGGGAGAAGCTGTAGGAGGGCTGAAGAAGTCTTTCCTTTGACATTACTGTGCAAAAAACCAAGGTTTTGGAATTGCAGCTTAGCTGACAAACTATTATAAGACAGAAAAGGACATTTAAGTCAGGAAAACTGAAACAAAACAAAAATCCTAAATCTGTATCAGTTATAAAAGAACTAGGTTTATGAAAGAGGGCTGGATTTATCTCCCAGCTCCAATGGATATCAACACTAGAAAGTACTGTTGGTGGTATCGAACATAATTTAAATGTCTCTTTCTTCCCTGTCTTTATTTTTAAATGGAAGATAAATTGGTTTAAGTAATTTAGAGCACAGGGTTTCTGGTCTGACATGAGTGTGGCCAGTTGTCTCTGTGCCGTAGTTTATGCATTGTTCTGAAGAAAAGTAACAAATATTGGCTACCCACCAATAATTGTTTGAGAAAACCAGATATGTTCTGCAGATTTTGGCTATGCCGTTAGTCCTTGTATAAGCAAAATGGGTTGTTTTTCAAACACTGCACTCATCTGAACCAAGCCTACAGATGGTATTTGTACTAATCCAGCAAATTCTGCCCTCCATGACATCCGCACAAAGGCCACGGCCAAGTTTGCAGCTCGACAGTGCAAATGTTCCCACTTTGGAATTGTGTGGACGAGGGAGGTTTTGGTCAGTGGATATGTGCACCAGTATGAGTTGAGATCCTAGTGTTCCCCCCTGCCAGAGTTTCCCATTAGGGAACAGAAAGGAAACCTTATAAACCCTCCACATACCATGGCACATACCATCGCTGAGCCCTCAGCTCCCAAACCCTCTGCAAATCCTTCCAGCTTTCCTGACTGAGCTCATGCCATGCACTTTCCCACCTATGGTTCTCCCTTTTCCATGGGAAGTGGATTCCCACATGGGATGAGTGTCCCCCGGCACCCACAGCAATCATTGCCACCGTGGCTGATGCACTGGCACGACCCAAAACTGCCCAGAGCCAGCTTCAGTGAGAGGCCCAACAATGGTGCACTGTATTTAGCACTGTGTGCTGTGGGAAATGGAGAGAAGACAAACGGACTTTATTTTACAACATAAAGAATGTTACACCCTTTGGTAATACGTAACTAATAACTTAAACCCATTAAAAACTGTGATCTCTACTCTACCGCTCACGAATGGAGCCAAAGCTGTAAAAATTCATGAAGGAATCAGTAGCAGGCTGGCTGGGGTTACAAAATCTACAAAAACTGCTAGAAGTCACAGTTTTCTCCATGAAAGGCATGGCCATAACAAATATCCCACACAGCTCGCTTTCTAATCCATTCCCAGGAAGCTGCATTGTGTGAGGCTGAGCGGATCTTAACATCCAGCAAGGGCAGAGGCAGCGAGGGGCAGACAGGAGGGTGTGGGGGACCACACGGATGTGTGGTCCCACTGGGTGTGGGCTGCCAGGGCAGGAGGGAACCCTGAAATGCCTCCAACACTCTAGACCTGGGTTTGTCCCATGCTGGGTGTCATAAGGCTGGTAGTTGACTGATCACACTGGGAAACAAAAGCTGTACCTGGAAGAAAAGGGCTCCTTTTCATTTCCGTTCCCCATGTCAGGCAAAAATTAATGACTAAATGCACCTTTCTCTGGTGTTGTCCATCATGCAAATACTGCTGGGCAGGAGTCAATATGAACTTTAAACACACCTGACACAGGTGGCTCTTGCCTTTCAATGTTAAATGGCCACTGGCCAACAATTCATGGCGCAGCATAAAGGAATCCTTGTGGCAAGCAGCTTTCCCTCTGTATATATTTGTTATTCCAGAATGAAGCTATTCATCGAGGCTGAGATGAAACTGCCCAGGTGAACAACTTCCTGAAAGCCGGTGCTCCTGCAGGAGTGAGACCAAAATCAACTGCATGATGAATGTGGTGTGTGAGCCTGAATATCTGGGAGAAGGCACAGGAATTGGAGATGGTGGAGGGCAGGATGCAGCTGGCAGAAGGTGTCCAGTTGCCCAGGACTCTGCTGCTCCAGCATCCTTGTCGTTGTGTCTCTCCCAGACACTGGTGATGCCAAATCATTTCACTGGGGATTTTTATACAGCCAGTGGATCTTTTCCTTGTCCTCTGGGTCACATCCTTCTGCCAACAGACCAACACTGACACAGCACGGATGGAAAAAAAGATCAGTGAATGGTATTATGTTTTCTTGTTTTAGCAGTAAGCTTGTGGATTTTTCCAAGAGCGGTGATTTGAAATAAAACTCAGGCTGCTCTCAGAAGTGTTCAATGGCACTGCTCTTTTCCTACCAAGCAGTTGCAGTATGTGTCCAGGAAAACAGACATAACCCCACATCGGTTGTACTTCATCATTCTGCAATTTCAGTGCAAGCATGTGCATAAATTCTTTTGTCTTTTGGATGAAGCATATCCTATTCTAATATAATTTAATCAAAATAAAAAATAGATTGCACTGTATCAAAAAAAAAGATATACAGACTAAATATTTTGGTGTGTAGTCACCAAAATAACTGTAAAGAGGATTTTGTAAGCAGTTCGGGAAGTTTTCTTTTGGCTTATGCATACAGAAATCTTTCCGTACTATCAGAGTTGGGATTAATTTATCACCAAGCCCAGGAACTGTTCCCAATTGGAATTAGCCACACTAATGTCTGGAGCTGACAAGCACAGCTGCAGCAAGCTCGCTCATGTTTATTATTGTAGTTTTTCTTGTCTTTTAACAGTTTGTACACTAATGGAAGAGCAGGAGCTGAAACTGCTCATCTCTGCTCTACCATTGCAATGAGTTTGTTAAGACAGTAAAGCACCTTAAGGGCTGGTTTTAAGCTCCTGATGGGATCAGTAGTAGGCACAGAAAATAGCTGCATGCTCTATAGGTATTTTCTGACTGTTTTGTTAGAAAACTTTTGAAAGTTGAGCACAGAAGATTGCATTTAATTGCATCTTTCTGTGTTGCTTGATTTCTGTTTTAAAGACTGTTCTGGAAAATAGTGCTCTGTATAAAGGACTTGAGATATAAGTCTTTGATGAAGGGGCAACACAAAAAAAAGGAAAGAGGAACAAGAAAAAATGAATTTAGCTGCTATACAAAGGTTTCAAACTTGATGATAGCAGAAATAGGATATCAAGTAAGGCAGCTGGATATTTTGGCACCCAACATTTTCTTTTCCTTGATGCTCATGCAGGATACAAGTCATTCTGCCTCTGAAAAGAAAATGCACTGACAGCATGAAAATCTAATCTATTCAGTAGGAAATTCTTATAGACCAAACGGACAGGTTATCAACTGGTATGTATTAAAACTTCCATGCAATGTGCATGGTATAATCTAGAGCTCAGGGATGATTCTAGGGCTCTGCCATGGCTGTGGGCATGTACTGGGACTGTGGTCACATTAATTCCTTAGGGCTTTTCTGTGTTTTTGGGCCTGTGGCCCTATTTTTATCCCATGGAAGCATAGGAGGAGGGCAAGAAAGCAGGTCTGACATCTGTCTCACCTGCCATGGGAGCTGGGTGAGAGCCAGGAGAGGCATCTGGACTGGGACGTGGAAGCAATTCCAGGTCTTGTATTGTAGGCATCATAATAGGAGAGTAATGTATTTCTATCCCCAGGTTCATTTTGAGCATCATATGCACACTAATTCAGCTGGAATATATCCAGTTTATCTGTTCATTTATACAAGAAAACAGCCAGAGGCAGAGTAGCTGAGGAACAGGCAGTGCTGGTGACTGCCAGATGTCACAGATCTTGTGAGATCCTCACTTGGCTGGGAGCCTTGTCCTTCCTGCTCGGGGCAGGCACCTCTGCCAGACACAGCTGCAGGGCCTGCCTGCTCCCCACTCTCCCCCATGGCCCTGTCCTCTGCAGGTTTTGGGGAGCAGAAGTGGTGGGGAGGGTTGGAGAAGAGAAAGGGAATGATTTGAAGAGGGGCAGATGAGGAGGGTGACTGATGGGAACTTCTCCCGGTACTTGCATCGTGTGGATGCTTATTGGAACCCCAGGGGAATTTATCCCCTCCTCCCTGTCTGGGCTTCTGATGGACGAAGGACCTGTTCTGACAGTCTGGCAGCCTGGCTTTGAATTGCTGCTGCTCCCCCAGGTGGGAAAAGCCAGAATTAACGCAGGAGCAGCGGGCAGAGGTAAGGAAGGCAGTTGCCCAGCAGCCAAGAGCTGAGAAAACACTTCCCCATCAGGTCCTTCTGAAAAATCCATCTTAGAGGCTGTGCATGTGTGTGTGTGTATCTGTGTGTGTGTCTGTGTGTCTGTGTCTGTGTGTCTGTGTATCTGTGTCTGACTCTGTGTGTGTGTGTGTGTATCTGTGTGTGTCTGTGTGTCTGTATCTGATGCTGTGTGTGTGTCTGTGTCTCTGTGCATGTCTGTGTGTCTGTGTGCGTGTCTGTGTGTCTCTGTGTGTCTGTCTGTGTGTCTGTGTCTGACTCTGTGTGTGTGTCTGTGTCTGTGTATGTCTGTGTGTCTGTATCTGATGCTGTGTGTGTGTCTGTGTGTCTCTGTGTGTCTGTGTGTCTGTGTCTCTGTGTCTCTGCCTGTGTGTCTGTGTGTCTGTGTCTGACTCTGTGTGTGTGTCTGTGTGTCTGCATGTGTCTGTGTCTCTGTGTGTCTCTGTGTGTCTGTCTGTGTGTCTGTGTCTGTGTGTCTGTGTCTCTGTGTGTCTCTGTCTGTGTGTCTGTATGTCTGTCTGTGTGTCTGTGTCTGACTCTGTGTGTCTGTCTGTGTGTCTGTGTGTCTGTGTCTGTGTGTCTGTGTCTGCGTGCCTGTGTGTAAACTGCTGATTCAGACTGGTGCTAACTTTGCTCACCATTTTCCACCATGTCTAACTGTATGTTCTCCTGCATGCCCCAGGTCATCCCTCATGGGGTTTAGGATGCTCCATGGATATTGTTAATGATCTTATGGAGTTCTTTACCTGCAGCTCAGCATCTCCCAGCTCAGCAAAGCTGGAAGGTTGTTTTTTTGTGTTTACAGTGACAGAAGAAGGAATGAGGGAAGGTGTTGGTTCAGAGAGGCAGTCAGCTGGGAGGAGAGCAGGTTTTTCAATTTCTTTCAGTTGATGTTTTGCAAGAAAGTTGTGAGGGAAGAGGCATGAACTGGCTGAGCAAGGAGAAGGAAAATGACTAAATGAGACTGCTCGTTAGGGACACAGGGAAGGGAATGAATTGCCCCTTTCCAGTTTTGCATCTCTTCTCCCACCTGTGACTAGTGCAGTGCATCTCTGGCAGGTCACACAGGTGTGTCAGTACATTCACATGGACACAGACAGTGTGTTCCAGCCCTGGGTGGCTGCAGGATTCAGGCAGCTGCTCTGTGCTCAGACAGGTGAATGTGCTGTGCCCACAGGAGTCCTGGGCTCTGCTGCTTTGGCTTTTCTTGCTTGTCAGTGTCTTGTGCAAAGATCAAGCAGAAGAGCAAATGAGCTGGGGGGTTTGGGATCCTGCATTCCTGCTGACAAGCATCCGTAAGCCTTGCAGTGAACTTCAGCAGCATCCCCTGTGCTTTGCTGGTAACAAGAGAACACCTTGGGCTGCCTTTTCCTCTGTGTCTGTGGGAGGGCAGGTGTTGGGATGGCATCCTGTGCTGAGACAGGAGCTGGGCTATGTGGGGAAGGGGGGGCTTGAATGCCTATGTGTTACACCCCTTGGGAGATGATATCATGCCACTTAGAGCAAAGCCCTGCTGCTATTTTGCTGCCCAGACTGCATAGGAAGGCTCTGTCCCTTCCCTTTGCCTCCACTGCTGTGCTGCTTTCCGGGAGTTATTTTCATTTTAGCTGTATGCCAAGTTTAAGGCTTCAAGGATTTTTCTGCACTGACCTTTAAATCCCTTCACTGGTCAATATGATGCATCACCATTCAGTGTAATATCCTTCTGTCTGGTTTGCTGGCCCCAGACTTATTATTTTATGTTTCTGTACATTAAACTGCATTTTCCATTCACCAGCCCTGGCAACCAGTGGATTGAAATCCCTTGTTCCTCATTATTTGTTCCCTCTCCAATTTGGTGCCCTCCACAAACTTTGAGAGTTGTGGAGGCATTTTCATTCAAGTCATTTGCAGGTATCACAAATGAGGAAGTCTCTTGGTGTTCTTATTTGTGGAGCCTTTACAATGCAGGATTACCTTTCCAAAGGAGGATGCAGAGGTTTAGCAGCAGGACTAGTGGATATGAATAGATACCTCTTGCTACAGATCCTCTGAAAGACACTGCTGCTGTCACCAAGGCTTTCCTACCTTTGCACAGATGAAGGCTGCAAGCCAGGCTTTGCTAAAATTGCTGTGGAGCACAAGGTCTGTGAAAAATGGAGAAAGGAAAAGGGGAAGGGTGTGAAGCACCAGGAGCAGCAGCTGGATAGGGAGGGGAATTTATTATGGGAAAACAGGAATTTGGAATACCTGAAATAATACTCTGAGAGGCAAAGGGAACTTGTGGCCAAAAAAGGGAAACATTTTCTCTCTATTGATGGGTTTATGTGACCCTGGTATGTACATCACCCTTGCTTTTAGCTCCACTACCTGCCTGTGGCCTCCTGGCAGGTATTTCCTCATAAAAAAGAATTGTAAACCCCAAAGCTGCAAAACCAGCTGGAGCTCTGAGCCTGGTGTCCTGACCCCAGCCCAGTGCTACCACAGAGCCAGCGCAGCTCAGCCTGCCAGCCCAGCCACCAGCCATCAGTGGCAGCACAAACCAGCTTCAAACCCTGACTTCTTGGGGATATTTACAGCCACCTCCGAAGTACAGAAGGAAACAAAAATGTCTCCACATCAGCTGTGCAGGTTTTATGAAGTATGTGTTTTAGTTTGAAGCCAAAGTGCACTGGGCTGTTTTATCAGTGTTTATTCCTGTCTTTCACAGCCTTTATCAGTTATCCCCATCAGCCCTGTGAGCACTTCGAAGGCTGAGTCACACAAATAAGGCTTTTATCTGCAGTCAGATCTATAATCAGGCAACAAAACCCCCTCACCTCACTTCTATTTAGAGTCCCAACTTAGACTCTTACAGAAAAAGGGACTTAACAAAGGAATTTCAGTAATTATACTCTCCCCTCCATCCCCCAGATGTTGATGCCTGACACAGGTACCTGTGGGTACTTGAAAAGAGCTCTCAGAGGTGCTGTCTCTTTAATGGAAGACTTTTAGAAAAGTGAACTTTAACTTTTAAACTTCCCTATGAAAAACAGATCCATGTTAAGTTTGATACTGTTTGCCTCAGGATGATCTCAGCTCTTAAAATATGATGGGTTTAGTTGGATTAGGAGCCTATATTGTTGCTGAAGAGAAAGAAGGGTGCCTCTTTAATTGCAGCCCAAATCTACCTAACAATTGCCACATGTTGAGCAAGATTTAAGAGTTATTAAATATGAAAGGCACTATTGCTCCTCCACTACGAGCAGCCTTTGTTTTTTAAACCTGGAAAGCACTAAGTAGAAAGGGAGGAAAATGTAAAAAACAAACCAAAAAATAACCCTGCTGAAAACCTGAAATCTGAAAGGGTATGTTTGCTTTTTGTGGAGGTTGGTGTTAGTGCAGTGCATTTCTCTCTGCTGCAGCAATTCCTGCATTGAGTGAAACAAACTGCTGGTGGTTCTGGTGCTCTTATTGCTGGATAAACTCAGTACAAGTTCCCAATAGTCGTTGTTTTGTTGCCATCTGTTATTGGAGATTATTTATAAGCAATGGGTTGATAACTTGATCAGAGCTGTGCCAAGCAGAGTCTCCTCTGACTCTGGTGGTGGGTGTAGCAGCGGGGGCTGTGATCTGTGCTTGCCCCACTCCTGGCAGAAGGGCTCTTCTGCAGCTCTGCAGCCTGGCACAGGCCAACAGAGACACCCAGCACACCCCTCCATGGAACCTTCCTTAAACCTCTCCTGCTCTTGGACTCTCAGTGCAGAGAGTATCCTGGAGAAGGAAGTTACTAGTGCTGTGGATGTCTGGCTGTCCTTTGCAACTGGGCAGCTGAGCAGATCTGAAAGACCTGAAGCCCAGCATGGTGCTGGGCTCTCTGTGGAAGGAGCTGAGGACTGCCTGAACCCACCTGTCCTCAGAGTCCCTGGTGCCCTGGAGCATGGCAGCAGCTGGGCACAAAGAAGCAGAGTGCTCCTTGCGCTAGGACAATGTTTGCCACATTGCTGCCATATTCACTCTGTTGCCTACATGTCCTGGCTGCCCCTCTGTCTGCCCCGAGCAAGCCCCCTGGCTGCCTCAGCAGCAAAGACCTGGCAGGCAGGTTAGATTAGCCTACTGTTGATGCCATCACCTTGGGCAGCTTGGCTTTGCAAAGCTGAGCCCAGCCCTAAATGCTGGTACCAGCCCCAGGGTAGGCAGAGGGCAGCAGGCAGGGCAGACCCTGCACCCCCTCAGCTGCTGGGGAGGAGCTCTACGAGGCAGGATGCTCAGGTTCCTCACTGTGCCTAAGAGCTTCTGCAGGAATTTAGAGAGCTCTCTACTCACTTTGCACCTGTCTGTGCTGCAAGCTCCTCTTTGCTCTTTAGGACACTGGTCCTCAGGATAGCTGGGCTGGCAGGATACCAGAGCCCTGACACTGGTCTGGAAGGATCCTCAAAGTGGAACACTCTCCTCTTCCCCAGTTGTGAGCAGAACAGCTCAGGTCCTTCAACTGACTTCTACCCATTGCTCAGCAAGGTGAATTTTCCACTGAATCTCCCATAATATTTTTTTTTTCACGTTAAGAGTAAACCCCACAACATAGGACATATGCTCTGTTGGGCTGTGGTGCCTCTCTGGGAATAACCTGCATGACTGGAGCTATCAAATTCAGTCCAAAGCAGCAATCCAGCATGTCTACTCAGCTAACTGAGACCACAGGACACAGCTGTGCTGGAGGACAGAGCAGCCCTCAAACAGGTCAAGGCAATAAAGGGGTGTTTTTACAAATCATCTGTTAAACTTGCAGAAGGTTAATGTTGGGTCAGAAGGAGAGTTACAGCTACTGTCTCTTAAAAAAAGAGAAAAAGAAAAACCTAAACCATGATTTTCAGAGGTCAGTGATTAAATTTCTTTTTGGATGTTAGCCCTCTACTCCCTTTCCACAGTGCTTGATAGTATTTCAGAGAGATCTTCAGCCTCCAGCAGCAGGATTTTAAAGTTATGGTAATACAGCTTTCATACAATCCATTATTCATTTTTCTCTGTCTCCATTTAGCAGTCCTGGCAGCTAAGTAGGATGGTAGAGTTTAGGGCAGGGACCACTGCATATCTTTGCACTCTGGCAGGGGAACTCTGCTAAGTCTCTCAGGTTACAGGGAAGGCAATTTCCATTTTCCCTCCTGCTCAGTAAAGTAAACCCCAGCTTCTTAGTTTCAGCCAAGGAATGACAATAGTTGGATTTTTCGTGTCTGTTCTCAGACACACCCCTATAAATCTGAAGATGTTTACAGAGTTGGGAGCCCAGTTCCCTCTTTGGCAAGCTGTGAGGAAGGGGAAAGCAGTTGCCTATATACCATGTTTTTAAGCTTCCTTTTCTACAGGGCTCACAGAGGTAATTTTTTCCTCCTGAGCACCTTGGGCTGGCTTAGCATTGCCCCTGAGATTCCTGCTGGGAACAACTCCTGCAGTGCATTGTCCAGCCTGTTTCCCAACTGTCCTTCAAAACCTTCTCCACAGCCTAAAAACCCCCCGACAAATTAAAATTTGTGCTGACAAGAACAAATGAAACCCCTTCACTCTTAAAGTAATGGAAGTGTCGTTTAGAGTATGGCATTGTGGTCAGGATCCCAGGTTTTGCCTTTGTCCATTCTGCTGTGTGTCCTTGGATTGCAATTTGCCAGACATGACCACGATGTTCTTGAAATTTCTTTGACCAACAGGACTAGCTTTCAGAACAAAGCCAAATCTTTGTTCTTTTTCCATCCCCATGGTAGAGTTAGAAAGTTAGGAGACATATTTCGTGACTAATTGTCACAGGAAAGGGGATAATTAGGGCATTTTGGGAATAAACCAGCTTTCCTGAACTTTCACTCTTTGGCTCCACCCTTCTCCCCAACAATAAAACACATCTTCATTTATTGTGCTAACAATTGAATTGACATGAAATTGGCATTGTTTCTTCTTCTTTCTCTTCTTCTTCTTTTCATTTTTTAACTTTTAAACTTTCCTTTATTATAAAATTCCAACTTCCAACTGACCCTTGAATAATTGGTTTTGTTGCAAGGGTTATTTGAGGTCTAAATGAGCCCAATGACATCTGTTTAATTTTAGATGCTTGGAAAATATTCTAAAATTAATGAAATCCAAATGTACAACAAACTAATAGAACGATTTTATTTATTAAAAAAGATGGTTAAAATAATTCTAAACATTTCAAGGAAACAAAAGAGGTGAATGGGATTTGTCATTGTTTAAATTGTACTTATTATATTACATTTCAGTGAAATGCCCTCTTGACCTTCTACAGTTTGCTCGATTTCCTCATCAGTCTCCTTCCAGCTAATTTGCTTTGACATAAACAAAAAGAAAAGGACTCAAGAATCAAATGCAGTCATCCACTATTTGGGGTCTCAGTGCTGATTATAGCCAGATACAAATAAGAATGGATGGAACTTGCTAAAAGCAAGACCATGTTATTAATTCTTCATGAATATTTGGATGGTCATGGGAAATGTACGAAGCGACACAAATCTCAAATGTGTCACAAAGTGCAGCTTGAGTGCTCGTTCCTTTCCAAAATGGAGTTTGAAATGTTGTTGAAATGTGTGATTTGCAGTTTTCCTCTTTTAGCAGGTTTTAGTCCTCCTCTTTGGGCTGCAGAAATGTTAGGTGGTTTAAGTGAGCAATCACAAATCACAGGTGAGGAAAGGTGATTTATCCTTTTCGTGCACTTGATTTGCTACTTGTACTCTTTTGAGAGGAATGCTTAGCCAGAGGAATTACACAGACATCACAGATCATCCGGGAGAGAGTTTCTGCAAATGTTTTAATATCCTTAATGGAGCTGGTGCCAGGATTCTATTTAATCATCACCTCTTGTGTGGTGTAAAGCCCTCCAAAACAAATACAAATTACAGTTTGTGGGAATACTTGTACACACATATAATATATGCATTTTTATAGGAAATAAAATGGGGTTTTACAGTATTTTTGTGCATGCACCATGGCATTGTAAAGCATGTGACAAGTAGCAAATTGGGCAGCAGGAGTGACTCTGCAGGTAAGCATGACATTGTCAGTGATATAGGTGATAATTCCCACACATCTCCACCTTTAAAAAGGAAATAAAACTCAGCAGTGTGGGGAGAGTCCCCTGAGCCTTACAGAACATCTCAGGAATCTTTAAAATAGATTGTTTAGGAATGGCTTTTCTACATAGAATGCATCCGGGGTAGAGTGTTTCTGTTTCATTTACAGCCTCACCAGGAATGACACTGACCATGACCCAGGTGTGGAACCTGAGAATACAGAGCTGAGTATTTGAATGCAGGGAATTTTTAAAGTTGCTTTCTCTTTTTGGGACACCAACTGGACTTCTAGGTCACTTCTGAAGCTGAATGTCAGCCCTCCTTTTGGAACACAGAAGTATGAAAAGCTAAAATTAGGGTCAGGATTCTGGAAACCTCTTAAAAATTATGGGGCACAGAATGGCTCAGAGAGAGGATCAGTCTAGGTAGCTCCTTTTATTTCCATCCAGCTTTTTTTTTTTTTTTTTTTTTTTTTAATGAGCAAAGAAAACCAGAATTATTAATAAATCTGACAAGCCATTTGTGCTGATAAACTTTGCATGGAGGTAATTTAGTCCATGGATGGATCTTGCTGTTCTTCTGGTGTGTGGATTAGATTTATATCCTTCCTGTTTAGAAAAAGCCAATGAAGAATCCATATTATACACGTCTTCTGACATATCTCCAGTTATCATATTTGAGGTCAATCATTTTGGAGAGCTTTCTCTGGTTGGTCTTTACAGAATCTTTTTGCACTGACTTCTCTTGACTCCTTTGCCAGACAAAGGCATCAATGTGAGAGGTCTGCTTTTGACTGGCAATTTACCACCCTTGTTGAAGGCCAGCTTTTTCTGAGGTCAAGGTTACCCTCAGGTGGTACCTAGTTCCTGTCACTCAAAAGGCAAAAGCAGTCTAACCCGTTTCCAAATTCTCTGAATTCTGTTGTCAGTGAGTTTGGTGCTTTCTCAAGCAGCTGCGGACGTTTGAAAAGAAGACCTCATCTCGCACAGAAACTGCTGGCAATTTTTCATGAAATTCCAAGATTCCTGAGGGGTTGAGCAGAATCCACTCTGGTGCCTCTGAAATCTCTCAAGTTCTTGAGAATCACTGATTTACTGCTAACAGTAAATTAGGCTAAAGCTGACAAATACATAAAAGATTGGTGGAATCAGAGCAATCAGCAGCATTCTGGAAGCTGGATGTATTTGCTGTAGTTATATCTGATAACAATGTGAAGCTGTTTAAGCACAGTTTATTGGACATTTCTCTGTAGTACAGGTGCTGAGCTCCAGATAACTGCTCAGTGCTTAACCTTATCATCCAGTCATTTTTAGCTCAGTTGACAGAAGGATCACTGGTGTAGCTGCAATTGGAGTTTACAATGTTTGCAAGTATTAGGTGCCTTGTAGCTTAATGCCATAACTATAGGGACAATAAATTACATGGTCATTAAAGGGCTTTAGCTATTCATTTAGTATTAGGCATAAGAAGGACAGTAACATTTCTCTAATAACACATAAAATGTATATTCCAATTAAAACCATAATAGGATAGACTTGGCATTACATTACAGCCTCTCACAAATTTCACTGCTTAGAAATTATTACCGTTAAAATCATGGTTTCAAAGACTTGTGCACAGGGATAATAAATTCTCCCAAGCAGGTTTAGAGAGAAGCATTGAGCCTCCATGGAGAAAGACTGTGCCTTAAAGCCAGGAAAATTCAGCCACTGAGCAAAGGTTAGAGGGGTTGGATTTCTTGCTCTCTTTTTTGTTTTCCATCTTAGGCTGGCTCCCCAAACCAAGTGTGGCTTAATTAAAAGCAATTGAGCAAACAAAGAGTAGTCAGAAATTATATTTAGAGGCTTTTATCTTTCTCTAGAAGGAGTTCTGCCCCTGTAGGTTACTGTGTGTTTTGCTGTATTTTTGGGAGACTTATTTGAAGGGATGTTGAAACCATCTCATTTTTAAATACCAATCTGTTTTCTGTCTTTGGTATGTGCAGATTTTCTTTTACCAAAAGGCAGCCCAAAAGAGGGTAGTGAGAGAATGACTTTGTCTAAAGAACAGTTTAATGCAAGACATTCTCCAGTGTTCAATACAGTTCCTAGCACTATTTCCCCTCACCACTGATGTCCCCAAGGACAGCACACAACTCCTCTGAGTGTGCATTCAGACATCAGAGCTTGGTCTATTCATTATCCTGAGGGTATGTTTCATTAATGTTTGAAGGTGTCCAGTCCTATGAAACTCAAGCCTCTGTCTCACTGCAAAGAAACAAGAATGGGCTAATAAGACCTTCCAGAAGAAGGCTGCTGGTCAGTATGGGACCCCCTTTCTTTATCTGAGATTAGACCTCCTTTTTTGTTCACTAGTCACTTCATCCTTGTAAAGCTGTGAATGACACTGAGTTGTTTGGAAGACTAACTGAACTGTGCTTCCTTGGTCAGTTCTTCACCCCTCTCTCTCTGCCCATCCTGCAATAACATCCTTAAGTCTCAGTCATTAAAATGGTTATAAACGGCCCTTGGGAGATTATGAGTTTGCATCACAGTTACACAAATATTATTTGAAGTGCAGTTAACATGGACTAGGACTTATCTCCCAAAGCTGTTTCACAACAAGCAGAACTACTAAAGACCTCATTCCAAATAGTTAGGAGATTACAAAGGAAAGTTAAATGGGTCCATAGTGGGGGAAATATAACACTTTTTAGAAAACAAGATTTTTTTCTCAAAACAGATGCAAGAATGGTTAAGAGATAAACTGACTATTTTTCCTTGGAATCTTCAGCAGCAGACAGAAAACAACAACAAATAAGCAAGGCTGAAGTTACTTCCAAGATGGAGAGTATCAGACCCTGCATTGGATTGGCAAGTGCTCCTTTCCCTAGAGTCGTAGCAGATGACAAATGTAGATGATGAAAAGAACACAGGTGTAGCAGCAAGAGAGTCCCTCTGCAGTTCCTTTTCTAGTGCCACAGTATTCCCATCCTGTTTCTCCAGGGTGAGTTCTGTTCTCAAAATAAACCATTTGGTGAGTTTGTTGCACCTTTCCCCCCACCACAATCTCCTGTGGGAACCTCCTACATCAAAACCACCCCTGGGATTCCAGGTCAGTGTCTGGTTTGTTTAGCCTGCAGCATGCAGCATCCTGCTCCTAAGATCTTGTGCAAAAGGAGGAAGAGGGATTTGCTCTCTCTTAATCCCCAAACTCAGGGGATTCATATCCCAGCAGTGCTGGCTTTGAGGACCAACTTGCTGATGTATCTCCTTCATTGGAGAATGGAGACACACAGGGCAGCTGTGCCTCAAAACTTGGCAAGCACCAGCCTGTGCTGTAAAACAAACCCTTCTTGCACCGATGAGTACTTGGGTCACAGCATCCCCTGAGCTGGGACAGACCAAGAGGGATCATCGAGTCCAGCTCTTGGCCCTGCACAGGACAGCCCCCAAAATCCTACCACGTGTCTTAAGAGTGTCATTCAAACACTCCTTGAGCTCTGGCAGGTTTGGGGCTGTAACCACTGCCAGGGGGAGCCTGTTCAGTGCCCAGCCACCCTCTGGGGAAAGAATCCAACCGACACTTCCCCCGACACCACTTCATGAAGAATGGAGGCTGGATAAGACCAATCAGCTGTGAGTTACATCCCTCCGACAGATACCTCCACAACCGACCCCACCTTGTACTTTGGGAGTTGAGGTGCAATCTCCTTTCTCTTCTGTCCAAACCCTTCTGGTATATAACAAAAATAAACAAGGAACAGTCTCCAGTGCACAGGCCAAAGATCTTATATTTGCTGTAGGAAACATACACAAGCATCCTCCAATGGAAACAGTGTGATGTCTTCTTGCATGTCCAGAAATTTTTCATTCTGTCATAACAGTGTAGTCTCTCCACTCTTCTTCGTAAGCCCTTCATCCCTCTCTGCTAATGGTTTACAATATAGAATAATTTAACTGTATATATTGATGTAAATCATGTCACCTTCTCTGTGAATTATATAAAATAATTCATACTGAAGAACTCATGGAAAGGTTTTTAAGGCTGCAATTCATCTCCTCTTTTCCATTACCCTGGGCAAGAATAAAAGCCAGATACAAATTTAGCTCTTTCCTTCAAAAAGGAAAAAATGTAGTTATTTATACCTGAAACTAGTAGTTTCTCTATGTTCATAAATTGGACTGTACAAGCTCTGGGGAAGGTGTGTTAGTCCAAACTCCCTCCATTGACATCAGTGGAACTATGGACAGCAGACAGCATAATTTATATTGTTTCTGAAGTCCCAGCATGTCAATAATACTAAAATAATTACAGATAAACACAGATTCTTTCCAATTTCTTAACTTCTTACCTGGTAAATTTTCATATCAAGTCTAATCTATTGGTGCCTGTACACTTGAAAATCACTGTTGGATGGTTTGATAGCAGCTGCCCCTTGTCCCATCCATCTCTAGGGTGTAGAAGCTGTCTTACCTTGGGACTGGGGAGTCCGGCCCTACATCCACTCTCTGCTCACTGGATGTTCAGGCTTTGGATTGGTACCATGGATTGGCAACCACTTCCCTCAAGTGGCCACCACGGCTATAACCAGGAATGATCCCGCAGATTCCCCAGGCTGGGGAAAAATAATTTTGAGATCTTTACATTCCTGCAGTTCTTTGGAAAGCTTCCAGACTTCTTTTAAAAGAATAATATTTTACTCAACTTGTATTTTCCCATCTCAAGGTTGCCAATGCTAGCCCACAGGGTGGCTGATTTGCACGTAAGGTCTGATGTTGAAATTCAGGCACTTGAACTGGGGATTTAAATTGGGTCCAATTTAGGTATATGAAATAAGACTTGCATACATTTTTTTCTCAACCTCACCACCAAAAGTGAGATTCAGATATCCATTTAGGGGGCCACATCTGAGAAACTGGCACTATAACATATACAAGCTTATTAAGTATGCAATTATGGTCACCTAATTGTGGTATTGCACACAGGGGCAATTGCTTGGATTTCCTGTGGGGAAAAATGAGCATGAGTCTGCTGTGGAACAGGAGAACATTCAAATGGTATGCAGCTGTACTTGTATGCACAAAATGCATGGAAAATCCTTGATGTGGGGCATCTGTGTTAAACCAGAAAAGGAGAGCCCCAGAAACTCAGGTATTAGGAGTTAACATTACAATAGCACGACTTCTGAAATCCCTCCTTGTACTGTCACTTTAAATGTTTTATTGATTAAGGCCTAGATTACTTAACCTAAAGCCCTATATTTATATTTAGCCAAGGTAAGTTATGAGTCACAAGTAATCCTTTTGATCCAGAGGTTGCCATGGGTCACAAGAGAAATGAGTTGAGCTATAATATCCTAGCAAACTAGCTGTGTGTACGGAAGAATAAATTAAATAAACTCTCCTTCAGAAGGTCTCAGTGATTCCATACTCTGTTTCTGTTTAACCAGAAAATGTTGTGTTTGTTTTCTCTTCTCCCCCAATCTAAAACTGAAATATGTTTGTGATGACAGATGCAAATACAGTCACTGCTGTTTTTAGCCAGCTGAATTGTCTTTCCACTAAGGGTGTCAGCACTTGAGTCCCAAGCCTTCAGCTGAGAACTGCTCTTTAAAAACACATGTGAATATATTTGACTCAGGTGACTTGTCTGTGCTGAGCTGCACGTTGAAGTGGCATTACCCAGGGGTGTTTGTGTCTGTCAGACTGGATCTGCTGTTTACTACTACAGCAAAACTAAGCTGATCCTCATAATCTTCAGTACCTGCAAAAGATGAGAAATACAAGTATGGGTCCAAGTATTCGCCCAATTCTAGCCACAGTGGAGTAAGATATTTCAGTTCTCAGACAGGCCTGCCTGCAGACCCTAATGAGAATAGGAAATATTTTTGTTCTTGCTTTTTATGGTTTCAGACCATGTTTAACAAGGTGGTGAGTACCCACGTCTTCCCTTCAAATCCTGCAGGCCTGGCTTCACATCAGGCTCTGCTTCACAGGGACTGCTCAGTGAGGGTGCTGGGTGAGGGGACTGCACAGCCACCCCTGTGCACACAGCTGCACCCTGCACAAACAGTGCCAGAGCACTGAGACCTCTGCACACTCTGGGGAGGACACAGAGTTACTCCAGAACCTGCACAAGCTGTGCCTGCAAATTCTCTCTCTGGACACACAGGAAATTTTGCCTAACACTGGCCTGCTGACAGACCTTGAGCTTTAGAGCAGACGTAGCCCAAGTCATAGGTCTGAATTCACTTTGAACTGAAATTGCTATCATAAAGTAGAGGAGCCTTTTGCTTTGTTTGCTTTCTTTGGTGTGGTTTATTTTTAAAATGTATGCATATTTCCAAGAAGCATCTTGAAAATTTATTTTTATCGTGGAAATGGAATGCTTCTTAGCTTTTCGTGAGTCTATTGGTGTACACTTATGTCCTAGATCAAGTCAGTGTCAGCAGTTGCATACCAAAACCATGCAGAGATTGGAACAGATGTGACTTTCCATCCAAAGCAGGTAGACCTTGCCCATGTGAAGCTGGATGACCAGAGGCTCACAGGAGTGTCCACTGACTTTTTCTGACATAAACCTACCAAGGTTTACTGGGCTTGCTCAAGGCATGAGATACATCATGTTCATCACAAAACAATGAGTCCCGGATGTTCAACACTCATGGATTACTAAAGAAAGCAAATAGAGGGAACAACTTTTAAGGACTTAAACAAAAAATGTCTGGTCTGTTTTAGATTCCTAACTTGCCAAGGGGGTGAGTGTCTGTTCATAGCCAAAGAAGTGTGGCAGCCTTGGGGCTGTAAAGTCATTGCTCTAAAAACTCTCCATGAGCTGGGATTAGAGATCCCATGGAAATGTGGCAGCTGGCTGTGGAATAATTCAGCCTCTGAGTCTTCTTTTAACAAATGCTCCAACTTTATAGCAAAAAAAACAGATTCATGAAAGAATCTTCATCCCAATAACTAGGAGAGACTGGGAAGAGTGATAGTTTCAGGGCTTTGAAGTACATAATCGTCAAAGCTCCCATTTTTTATTAAGTTGTTCTCCCATCCACACCAATATGTGGTTGTGTAGCTAGCTGGGCTTAGTGGCACTTAATCTATAAGCATAACTCAGTGAAAGACTTGACCTTAAGAGATTTCCTGTTTTACAAGTGGCCTGTTCTTGAAACAAGAGGATAATAAACAAAGGAGTACTTTACTACCCTGGTTCAGCAAATGGTTCCATTATTGATAGACTCCAGTACTGAGCAATAGAAGATCCATTTACTTCTTCTTTGCATATGTCATCAGCATTTTCTTGTTCATCCATGGGAATTTAGATATTTATGTTAACCAAAAGCAGAGTTAGTCTGCAAAAGTGCCCTCTGCTTTTGCATCATCTTTTTTTCTCCATATTTGATGCTCAGTTATTCATCTACAACTCACAAAACCTTCTGCTTACCTACTTCAGTGATGACTCCATCCCAAAGCTGAATTCCTGTATTGCAATGTTCAGTTTTACAGGTTAATAGTTTGTCACTTGCTTAAACACACAGGAACTCATTGGCAATTTATCATTCTGCTTTAGTTCCTTTTGTTGAATAGGCAGGTCCTGGTAAAGCTGACCTTTGCACGGGTTTAATGTTTCCCCTTCACACCTTCAAGGCTAAGGAGTTTGACTGACATCAATAATTAATTTTTGAACAAATACAGCACACCTTTTCCTACAGTTCCCCTCCAAGGTTTGAGTCTTTGCGCATTGCAAAGGCATGTCATGAACAGGGGAGTCCAAAGGACACTGGTGTGGATCAAAGTCTGAGATTCATCCTGTCTCAGTGCAGTGGTTAGTGCTGTGTCTCACCTCTGCTGTGCTGGCATGTCCTTCTGGATGCCACAGACCAGACAAAAAAGTATCTGTGTGCACAGCAAAGCTCAGTGCATTCAGGACAGGCGGGACCAGCTGCACTGAACAACTCAAATATCTGCTTTGGGAACATAAATAACCACAACAGTTCATTATGGGAGCAGGTCACTTCAATCAACTGTGTATGTCAGAGAAATTCAAAATTAAAAAAGTTCCTCAGATTCTGCCCGAGCAGAAAGTTCCCAGGAGCAAAAGAGGCCATGATATGGAAAAACCCAGCAGTGGTCTTGCCCTTCCTTTGCTATTCTGGCCTGAATGGGAGGTCTTGGTTTGCAGGGCCATGTGAGGATGGAACATTGCAGCAGGTCATCTCTCTTCTCTTTCATTTCCAGGTGATGTAGATGAGATGCAAACCAGCCAAAAGAAACTGTCCTCTTTGACAGTCTGGTGAGAACTAAACACTCAGAAGGTGATGGAGAAAACGGGAAAGGATTCATTGGAACAGAATATTTATCTCTCCTGCTACAGTTGACCATTGCTCATCTCTGATTTCTTGATCTTAACTGGTCACCAGTATTGGCACAAAAAGCTTAACAGGCAGAAAAGTTTACTGTGAGAGTAAACAATGCAAACTTGGAAAAACCTTTGCTAAGTCCACTGTGTCAACTTTGCTGTGTACATCAGCATGTGCTGGCAACTAAGAAAAACAGCAGTTAAAAAACAGTAAGTCATTAATGTGCACAGGTAATCTGTCTCATGTTTTGCTTGCTGGGAATTTGTTATTATAATTTCTGATCTTTTTAAGGACCCTTATACTAGCCAGGGTACTCTTAGCCATTACTATTTTTATCATCCCTGCATTTCTTTATAAGAAGCATCTTTGAAATACCTGATGTAAAATATGGGTAAACAATCCTTCCAATGCCTTCAGCTTTCAGAGTCCTGGATCCTAAGCCATGCTGGCCATGACTCGACCTTGCAAGAGACTGATCTGGGGAGAGGGGAGGAATCTGGACAACAGGTGCTCTGTCAGAATCCCTCGCCTTTGAGGGCAGCATAACTTACAGTGCAATTTGTATTGCAACATAAATCAGGGCTGCCTCAAGCTCCACGTAATTCCTCTGGTGCAGAGTCTGCAGTTCATGTGATACGGGGGGGGCTGAGGGCTGGTGGGGCAACAGATGTTGGTGAGGAAATGAGGTGACAAGTGACATGGCCTCCATGGCACCAGCCTCCAAAGAGAAGTGACAGACAAAGGCATTTTTCTGATAGAGGCCACTCCTCAGCAGCAGATGGGCAAAGGGAAGATTTGGGGAAGGTATTTTACTTACAGAAAGAGGTAAACAGATGCTTTGGAAGAGCCCATTCAGACTTCTACCTGCATTCGAGAAAATGGTAAAAATCTGAATCAAAATGGAGACAAAGTGAGATGGGTGAGGGCTGTCCTTCTGTGTGCAAGGTGGAGAATTTGCTTTGCTTTTGAACATATGGCAATGTGGCCTCTCTGTCACATATAGAAAGGGAACACTGGTGTGTTTAGATCTGCAGGAGTGTTCCCAAATATGCAGCATGTAAGATTACACTTTCTTCTGGGAGATGCTCAGTGAATCCTCTTGCAGGTGGCTATTTATCTGTCTCCATGGGCAGGAAGCAGGGGAAGATTTGTAGGTGGAGAAAGCCTGGGCTAAAGAGTCTCTGGGAGGAACTACAGCAGGTTTGGTGAGGAGATCTGTGCATTATGTTGTTATGAGGTTCCATGTACATAAATCTGGATTGTAGCAGAGGGATCCATATGACTGTGCAGTGTCTGTGGCTGCTTAGTAGTGGTGGAGAGACATCTGCTTCTAAATACTGCTTTCTATTTCCCTCTTGTCAAAGAATCTGTGTGAATTCTTAGATGCTCAGCTCCTGGGGAATTCCCATCATCTTCATTCCAAGGATGAGCTGGAGCAGGTTCTCCCCATATGTCTAAATCTCCATGGCCCAAGTCTTGCTGCCCAGCCAAGCCAGCATGAAGCCAGACAACACTGGCCACTAATAATGTCCCAGATCCCAGGGTAAGGAATTGAACTATCTCCATTCTCTTGAGTATGACAATGCAGCTGTGCCACAAGCCCATGCAGATCAGGGGGCAGAAAATCCCCCTGAATCTTGCCGTCATGGTGTTTTGACCTCATTCTAGGGTAACTCTTGTATATGCTGTAACATCCAGACACCAAAAGAGCAGCAAAGATTGATATTTCATGGCCATTCTAGGACAAACTCAAACATATGGACACAGGATGGAGGTGGGACATGGTTCTCATCTAGTCATATTCTTAAGTAATGTTCTTGTCACAAAACTCTGAAAAAATGGAAGTCACCTGGCACTAGAACAGATGTCACCGTTCTTCATCCAAACCCCACTTCTAATCTTATTTTTTTAATGTATTTGAGACAGACTGTAACAAAAAAAAAGCAGAGAGAATGAAGTCCGGGGGAATCGTAGATCTTTACTGCACATACCACAAAGAGGCAGCACACTGGAAAGCACTGCTGAGCTTTCAGGAGCTGGAAGGTTTGAAAGTTTGCAGGCAGGATTGCAGGCAGTTTCCCCTTTTACTGGAACTTGGAAAATTCATTAGGCCTGGAAATTGCCAAATCTACTCTGAAGGAAAGAGAGAAGAGTCATGTGAAGTTTGGAGAAAATTCAAATTGCTTTTTATTCTTTTTTTTCTTTTTTTTTTTAATTTATTTGCAGATTGTGAGAAATTGACTTGAGCTTCCAATTGTAAAATTTTGTCAAACATTTATGTTGGGTGGGGTGGATCCAGCCAGGAGCTACAGTGATGAAGTGTTGGGCCTGGGCAGTTTCCACTGGCAGAGATCTTCTGGAACCCAGGCTGGATTTTAAAGCTCCCAGCAGGAGCAAAGCTGGCCACCAGTGCTCATTCTGTTCTGCTGCTCCATTGGCACCAATCCACATGTGCAGCAGCACCCCAGTTATTTATAGTTGACTTATATTCAGAGTTGGTTATGATTGTGCACCAGAAAGATGCAGAAGGAAACCTGGAGGGTGCCTAAGGCAGAGGTTGTGCAGAGTGTGTATCCAAAGGGTGAGGGCAGGGGTAAGAGCACGGAGCAGGTTGATAATGAGTTCTGAAAGCCAGGATTTGTTGGCCACTGATTAACAACATGGAAGACTGAGGTAGAGTGCAAATTAGCAGGATTGCTGTGTGCTCATAACTCCTCCCCAGCTCCTGAGAGAGTGGTTTGTTCAACTGATTTTTTTTGTTGGGCTGGGCTGGAAAGATATAAATTAGCTCAATGCATGAATATTTTCATTTAATAAAACAGCCCCCACATTTGTTTGGAGTTCCCAGGCTTCTTGGGAGAAAAAGAAAGAGATCTATTATGTTCTACAAAAACAGTGACATTTTACCCTCTGTATTTACTCTTGCAATAGAAAATCTGCAGTCAGCCAAGGTCCCTATCACAGCAGCTCTCCCTCCCTGCGTTCCACATGCCCTTACGAACACCCAAATCCACTCGGAAAAGCACTTGACTTCATCCACCAGTCAGGGTTTCACCTTCCCTGCAGTAAAACAAACTACCCCAAAGTCCTACTGACAGATAAATCCTCTTACCCTGAAGAAATTAAAAATAGATGCAGAAGAATACAAAACCATTCAAAGACGTGATGTGTATCCCAGGAGCTGCTGGAGCCACATTTTGGGTCATCCCCCAGAGCACTGGGAGCAGACAGGTAGGGCAGGACTGCTTGGTGCCCAGCAGCTGTTGAAGCCTGGGCATGTCTTCCTCGTGCCTGCTGCTTCCAAGCTGACCATTATACCAGGGCAGGGGTGGCCAAAACCACTGAAAGCTCAACAACATCTGATAAATGTTCATTTGGAAACTCCAGTGGCATCCCTTGTGCAGTGCTGCCTGGATGGAACATGCTGAGCTGTCCTCTCCAGCAGTGGCATGGGGAGGGTCAAGGGAAAGCACCCCAAGGCTGGGGGACATGGGGCAGTGTGAAAGCAGTCCCTCCTCTCTCTTTGCCTCAGCTGCTTTGAGCCAAGGCACACACAGAGGTTTTGGGGCAGAGACTGTCCAGGAATTAGCCCATAATTTTTAAAATATCCCCAGTTTAAACCCTGCGTGGTGCTCCAGACACAGGTGCTGGTACAGGCAGGGGTGTCCATCCTGCCTTAGTGCATTTCACAGAGCCTGAGAGAGGCAGCACACCCTGAGGGGACAGTACAAAACACAAGGGGACCATTTTATACCCAAGCAGGAAAGGGGAATCCTGGGCCAGTCATAGAGTGGTTTGGTTGGAAGGGACCCTAAAGATCTTCCTGTTAAAACCCCCAGCCTTGGGCAGGGACACCTTCCACTAGACCAGGTTGCTCCAAGCCCCATCATCCTGACAGGAATGAGCTATCCCCATCTCTGGGCAGCCTGTGCAAGGGCCTCGCCACCTTCACAGGGAAGAATTTCTTCCTAAAACCCAATCTAAGCCAGCCCTCTGTCAGTTTGAAGCCATTTTCCCTTGGCTGACAGGGCTGTGGTGCTCTGCATGGAGGGCAGGTTCAGACACAGGCACTGAGATGGGCGTCAGCTGTCTCAGGGGCACAGAAGAAATGTGCAGAAAGGGAATCATTGAAAAGTCACTAAAAGATCCTCTTTCCTTTGAAAACCTCCCCATGTGGTTTGCCTGAGTACCAAGCAACTTAATTGCTGGACTCATTTAAGTAATATTAAACTCTGCTTTTTTATCCCCCATGTTCAAAGGAAAAGAGCCTGTATCGGTGCGATTCATTTTTTAAAGCCTTTTAAAAGTTCTCTTTGGCAACACCTCTTTGAAGTCTAATCCAATCTGCAATATATGTCTTCCAAGTTAATCCCAATTTTTGCAGGACAACCAGTAATGTTACATAAAAACCTTCCAAAGAACAACAGGAGTGCAAAGCACAAAATAGTGAAATCTCCTGATAAGGGGGACAATTCTGCTATTTACAACAGCATAAACCCCCAGTCAGTTCAGCAGTGTGTTGACCATGCAGGACTAGCCCTCCTGGAAACCAATTTATTTCCGTTCTGCTGGGTTTATTCTGTATTTGCCACTCAAAGTGAGATTCAGGTTTGAAATGTTAATTTTTAATAAAGCAGCAGTTTTATTTTAGAAGCTTCCAGGAACTGGTTCTGGTTTGTGTTCATTGCAGAGCTTTATAGCTTTCTCAGGATCTCTAGACCTTCCATATGCATTTTCTAAGTACCTTCCTTCCCAATCTGTGCTGTATTATGTGTGATCCCTGAAGAGTAAAGTTAGGGACTCCTTCTAAGACAAAAGAAAGCACTGGGTTAAAAAAAAAGGAGTGGAAGGACCCTTAAATTGAAAGGAATATCCATAAGTAGAAATTCTGGGTTACTCTACCAATCCTTAAATATCACAAATAAAAATCTCTTTAGGGTTGGCAGACAAAGTCCTCTGGCTTCATGTCAATGAAGGAAAAATCAAACCTGGAAATGAGAGGTGAACTTTTAAACACGGTGTAAGTTATTAATAAAACAGCTTCCCAAGGGACATGATAGAGTCTCCATCACTTGAACTCTGTCTTATTGTCCATTAGGATTTTCATCACAAGACCCTTTTCTCCAACTAACCCCCCAGAACTCCAGTTCTCTGTCCCACAGGGACACCTTCCTCATCTCCTCAGCTCCAGTCACCCTTTCTGCCCAGCCTAACAGGATGACTAACATAATTACACACCACGGAGATGGTGTTCTAAGCCTGTGTTGGTTTTGACATTGGCTGTCTCTACAAGGGCTTTTGTGCCCCGAAGCTTCTCCACTGTTTCCCAAGAGTTTTTGGTCTAATGAATAAGCAACTCTTCTCACAGACTCTGCCTCTCCACATCTTTTATTTGGAAAAATCCATGAAGGAGCTCTGTCACGTGCTGCAGACCCTGGTGCAGGAACAATTGACTTGAGTGAGAGAAGGGAAGCCCCTGTTATTTGTGTGATCTGCAGGACCTTTCAAACAGCAACTCTTCCCCCTGTGCTAGCATTCATCTCCTGACTGAGCTGGGAAAGGCTTTATGTCAGGGCTTGCCCCAGCCACTCCCAAGCACCGAATTATGTTCCTGCTTCTTTGTCACCAGAAAAACTCCTGGGCAAAAGCAGCGTATGGTCTGAGCTGGTTTGGGTTTGGTTGTTGGCCTTTATGTTCCTGGACGGCGGATGCAGGGATATGTTACACTACTGAGCAGCTTTTCTGAGCCACAACTGCTTTCCAGGACTTTCATTATGTGGCACAGGTGTTCTGCATTATAACTCATTTTTCACTCCTAGGGCTGTAAGGGGATAGGGCAGTCCTACTTATTATTGTCTTTTTTTTTTTTTTTAAATGATCTGCATTGGTGTTCACAGTTTGCTGATGGCTCATTTGCACTGTGAATGGTATTGATATGTCTGGTAATGTGACCCAGCAGATTTACTGCACAATTGGCAACACTAGAGAACCCTGAGACACCAGCCAGAACTCAGAATTGATTAGGTAGATTGCTATTGCAGATAAAATATACATCTACAGTGTCTTTCTCAGGGTTCTTTTGGATGCTGCTGGATGTGTTTGGCTGTGGAACATAAATCTGCTTCCATCTGCATTTATTTACCTTGCAGAGTGTACATGATGTTGGTGTGTCATCTGTGCATGCACATGCGCCTGTGTGTTCCTATATATGAGTTTAAAGACATGTATATTATGTATCTACCACATATTTTTTCAGTTCAAGAGCCTCTCACATGTCATTCCATCTGTTCTCTTTTACTGATGGAAAAGACATGTTTAGTGCTAAGTTATTTTTCCCTTATTCTCTTTCCTGAAGATGTGCTGTTGGTCTGAAAAAGAAACATAATAAAAATGTTTACACAACAAGACATGAAGGTAGCACAGACTTTGCAAATAGTACATAGTGATGTGTGGAGCTGATGAAAGCTTAGGCAGGATTTTTGTGAACAAAAAATGTGGTGGAAACAGAATTTTCATTAGGAGCAATCTCTTGGCAGGAACTAATACATAAAATTTGCACTTTTCAGGAGATTTATTTTGGTGCCCAGGTTTTCCCTTTTCCAGAGGAAATATGATGTTTTTAGCAGAAGAAAAGCACTGTCCATGTATTTCTTTTAGTTGGAATAACAATTTTCCACAGATCCCCCCTCCCCCCCCCCCCCCCCCAGTTTTTATTTTATTTTGTTTTTAATGAGGTCTAGCTGTGTGGTTTCCTGGCTTCAGTCAGAAATTTCAGAGCTGGCTTAAATGAATATCTGTCTAGATGAACAAAGCTAAGCTAGATTTAGGTCATATGTTAAACACTCATGTCCCAAATCTTTGCCTTGTGGCCTGTATGACTTCATAATGTTTCACCAGCATAATCTGGCCCCTTTTTCAGACTGATAAACAGCTCATTAGATCATGCTGCCACCTTCAGAGTGGGCTGATCCCTTTTTCTGGTCAAAAAACTGGTCACCTCACTCATGATAAGAGGAGAACTCAATAAAGTTCAATAAAGGTTATGGAAGGACTGAATTTGTTCAGCCATAGTGGGGAAGGACACAGCCCCAGAGGCTGCACCATAACATGGCACAGCTATTTCATAGGATTTTAGCTGAGGAAATCTATATTTGCATCCTGGAAGAGATTTGCCCAAGCTCATACCTCAAGGTGACTCATGCAAACCCAGCAGTTGTTGGGGTTTTTGGGCAGCCAGGGGGTGTTACACATCTGAAGAGACTAAATTCATTCAAGTTGGACAAACTGAAGTTCAAAAAAAGGATTAAAATGTCCACATCCCCTGTAGTAAATATCTGTGCGTTGTCACTCTCTCCTCTAAACTTTACCTCCCATGGAAGTTTTTGCAAAATCAGAACACCTATGGTTGTGGGTTTCTTTTTCCTGGCTGCAGAAGACCTGGAGCAAAAAGCAGTGGAAGAATTTTGGCAAAAATAATTCCTCTGTCTTTACCAGAGTTATATTTCCAAGAACACAGTCCCAGAATAAAAGAGAGACAAACTTATTCTTTTAATTTTAAACTGAAAACTGAGATTCTGCTTCACAGTTCTATGTCTCCTCTGCCTAGAAAAAAAGATAGAAAGGCCAGTGGTTTTGCAGACCAACAAAATTCACCCCGAGCTGTTCTGAAAATAAACAGCATCAAAACTAGATAGTTTTGCTGAAATAAAACCCAGCAGCAATAAAACAAATGACTAACACTTTCTATTGGTCTACATAGCATAGAACACGAAACATACATGCAAGCAAGTCAAGATGGATGAGTCATCTTGACTTAATAAAATGTACAAATACTTGCTAAATATTTGAGAAGTCACATGCCAGGAGCCTTCATCACTTGTTTTGTTAGACTCCTGCTTTGCCAAGTCAAAACAGTCAGAAATCATAAAAAATAATCCACACAATCTGTCTGAAAACACAGTTTTCTCGCATTATTTTTCTTGCTTTACAGCAACGAGTCCCTCATTCTGCCATCAAAATTTTGCAATAGAGAGCATGACTTCCTCTTCATAAGGTAAGCAAATGTTTTGCATTTATCAAGTTCCCAGAGTCTAAATGGAGAGAGAGTCAGCAGACCTCACATGTTTATGTTTCTTTACTGGAAATGAGCCACGGGAAGTTGCAGTTAAAAGGCTGCTGTGTCTTGGGGTTCAAGGGACACAATAGGCTCCAATGACTTTAACATTGCTGAACATCTGAAGCTTTTTTGCCCTAAATATGAATTATAAGTGCTCAGAACCTCTGCAAACAGGGCTGGAAACCAGAAAACTACATTTATTAATGAAGCCCACTGCTGGTTCAGATTGATTCCCAATCTTGTTTTCCTATTAAAAAATTAATAATTGCCCTCACCTCTGCACCATCAATCTAAACCACATCCAACCTAGATGTTCAACATCTGGGTTTCTCTGGACACATTTTCCCTCTTTTCTTGGAAATTTTGCCTGAGTTCAACTTGGTGATTTTTTTGTAAATTTAGGAGGAGATATCCAGATGTTTAGTAATCCATCTGGTTTATTGTGCCAGTTAGGCTGCTGACCACCCTGAAATTTCAGCTCTGTCCATTGTCTGTGAGCAGATCAAAGCAAACCCAAATGTGATTTGGGGATGGTCAGACCTTTGGCTCAGGAGCTGCAGGCACAGCCTGCACCAGTGATAAACATGATGTGTTCAAGACACTGTGGGCTTACTGTGCCAATGCATGCACACCAGGACTGAGGCTTCCCAGAAATGTCTGGCTCGTTAAACATGCCAAAAAGTGAAAACCTCAATTGGTTTCTGGAAAGAAATATTGCAAGGTAACCCAGCAGTGCATGGAAAGTCCACACAGGTGACAAGAAAAGCTTGTCACTTCGAACAAAAGCAGGGGATACAGCTGGACAGGTGGAAGAACAGAAGGTTCCGTGCTAATTTCCTCCAAGTTACCTGTGCAGGTTGAACCTGTTACTCACTAGTCAGAAATGTAATAATCAGCAGTGAAAGTGGCTGCTCTTCCCTTGCAACTGTGCTCCATAAATCAGAGCCCAGGTGTGGCCCTTTAGCAACAGAGAGAAATAAGTGATTGAGTGTCAGTGGAACAAAACAAGTAATGGAAAGGGATAAATGTTATACACTGAGTTGCTGGGGTATTAAATTAGCTTAATTGACCATAGATGGATGAAATTTCTCTCATTACCTTCCCGTTGTGTTTCATTTGCCATCGAAGGGCTTAGTGCAGCTTTAGGTCTCTGCTGTGCACATGTTCAGTGGCTGGGAGGAGTTGGTGCTCTGCTGAGCCAGAGTTCTGCAGTTATAAACAGGAAGAAATATAATTTGGCTTTTAATGTAAAATTTGTGTCCCACAGCCTTCCTCCCATCAGAATTGATCATTTGTCTCTGACACCGAGGAGGAACCGCAGCATTACTGGGAAAAGGAGAGAAGTTGCTCCTTTTTGGAGATGGCCTCTCTCCAGCTTTGCTCCAGCTCAGCCTTGTGCCCTGAGACAGCAGGATACTGAACTCCAGTTGTAACTACAGAAGTCAAATTTCCAGCTGGCTGATCAGCTTTCCCACAAATGTACCCAGCAGTAACGTGTGAAGCCCTTTGACCCAGAGGCTGACGTTTGTCCCACATGGCTCTCCTTTCCTCACTGTCGTCTGCAAGCAAAGGCGGCACATGCTCTGTAGACAACCTTGTGCAAAACAAAAATTTATGAACCTAAATGACTTTGGAGAAGCTTGTCTGAGCAGTGTACAAGGTAGTACTGGAGCCCTGGTGAGAAATAATATCAAACACTCATTCACAGAGGGCAAATAAATAATTTTTCCCATTCTATCTACTTTTTGCTGGGGCCCTGCTGTGCTCAACACCTTTTGTTCCTTTGCTTCGGGTCCTAAAAGGGGCCACTAATTGTGAATTCAAATGGATTCCCCATATCCTGCTCTTCATGGTCCCCACAAAAGGAAAATGCTCAAAGTCAAGCAACCTGTAATGGTAAGAAGATGCATGGACCAAGTGACATTTTTTTTGAGGTTAAATGCATAGGACATCAGAGTGACATTTTCCTGTGGGGCCACAGGGTCACCATGACTGTTCTGATCTGCTCTGTCTCTTTGAAGGTTGCTTTCAAACACATTTTTTTTAAGCAGTCAATGACTGTGATAAACATCCTTCACCATTTACATTTTGGTGTGTATTAGGCTCTGAAGGAAGAACTATACATTTGTGGGCTTTTGAATTTTTTCCACTCAAATTAAGAGTGGTAGGGATTCAAAGAGGACAGCCCTTTCCATTGCATACCTGTAATCCCTGGACCTTGAACCTTTCAGCACATGTAGAGTCTTCAGGGCCCAAATCAGGTTTTTATTGAGGAGCTACTGAGTGCCTTCCTTGGGGGAGATGGCCAATGATACTGAGGTCTCTGCTAGTCACACCTATCCAAAAAGCAGATTACATTGGAGGAAATTGTGTGTGGTATATTTGTGGTTAAGGCACAGTTTTTAATATGATTTTTGGTGAAATAATGGACACTGAAAGCTGGTATTAGAAATCACTGCTGCCTTAACTTGTGTTTGGTTCTTAAGTGAATTTCCTTTTTTCCTGAACCCACTGCTGGTACCTTCCCAAATCCTTGCCTCAGGCCCTTTGAAAATTCATGTTCCTGCATCAGTAGCTACATGCTCTATTGTCTCTTTTTAGTTGTAAAATTTCATAGGTGGGAATCCAAAAGAATTGGAAACCCAACAGCTGAGCACTAGTGCCTCTGCCAGTAGAAGCAGTGCTTTAGACAATTCTGTGTATGAAATGAAAACAACACAAAACTCTTTTACAACCTATTAACATAACTGACTCTTAATTTTAATTAACACAGATCTTGTGGAGGATGGGAAGGGAACATCATTAAAACACCACTGTACTGGTAATATCTGTGGTGGCAACACTGGTTAGTTTCTTCTTCTTCTTCTTCTTCTTCTTCTTCTTCTTCTTCTTCTTCTTCTTCTTCTTCTTCTTCTTCTTCTTCTTCTTCTTCTTCTTCTTCTTCTTCTTCTTCTTCTTCTTCTTCTTCTTCTTTTTATCAGTGTATATTCCTAAAATATCTAGAAGATGAACAGATTTCATGAATTGTACAAAAACCTCATCTAAGAATGAATAGGGATTTTAGCAATGAGCATAGAACAAAAGGACAAATTTTTTAGAAGATCTAGCAGCCACCTGGGATCAGCTGGAACATTCACAGGACAATTTTGGACCAGAAGGACATGCTGCTGAATTGTCTCTGCCTTCAGGAAAATTTGTATCTCCCAAGAATATGGTACTACTTGTGTGAAGAAGGGAAATAAACTGCAATGTTTTGGCCTCTTGGAGAAAAAAGAAAATCTGTTCTTACTTCAGTCCCTGTTTTTCAACAGTTAGGGACACCAATTCTACAAACCCTTTCAGTTATTTTTAAAAAGCTTATGTGGAGAATATGCAGACAGTTATTAAGATATTTGTCTGTTGCAACAGAAGATTAGGAAGGGTTTGATCTTCACTCAGGGAAGGACATTGTCTTTACTCATAAAACCTTTGCTTTGAACACTCAGGGGTTCCTAACGTGGGCCTGGATTGCAGCCCCACTGTTAAACCCTTTTCCCTGGGGACTGTCCCTGCAGCATCCAGGCAGGGGGGCAGTGCTGGCTGCCCTCCTCTCCCCCCAGCTCTGTCCCTGTGAATCCCCTTGAGGCTGAGCTCTGCTTCACAGGCCCCAGGGATCCCCTGGGATCCAGGAGCTCTGGAGGCTGCCTGGACAGACCCTTTTCCTGCAGATCCTCCCCACAGCTCCGGGGCTGCTGCTGCCCAGCCTCGCCCTCCGGAGCTGAGGCTGCTCCCTGGGCCACCTGGGGCTTTCTCTTCCCTCTCCAGGATGGAAGGACAACACAGGCTCACATGTGGTGTGGTGTGGTGTAAAAACAGACACATCTCTTGGGAATTCCTTCTGGGAAGTTTTCAGGAATATGAAAAAGCTAAAGGATATAACCCCACAGCAAAACAAACTCAACACAGCGATTTATGAACTGATTTTGGAATTCTTCCCTAATTGTTGGCTGTTTTCAAGGAAATCACTCAATAATATATATTAATGATAATAACTTCACTCTGTTATGTTTTTAACTACTGATATTCAGCGGCTCAAACATGGAGGGTAAGATTTATTTATACAATTAGTTATTTATTAGTGCTGAAATTTTAATGAATTAGGCTCTCTTTCCATTACTGGAATACTTAAATGGAATGGCATTTTTCCTTTTGGGTAGTATCTGCCTTGGTGTCTCCTTCACTTCATAAACAAGGGCACATCAAAGATTTTACACTACTGTAAAAAACTCTGAAATATAATTCAGTGCTCCTATATGGCTGTTTTCCTAGGATTTTCAGAATATGGAACTTATTTTCATTTCTGAGTATCTTAAAGGTCTTAGCACCCCTTCCTTTTCAGTAATCTTCTTTGTGTTTGCTGTGCACTATGTTCCTCCTAATAAAAGAAAATATTCAGGCTCCCATTTTACAAGCTTTTAAAAGAACACCAGACTCCAGTGACTTGGTAAACCTCCTTTTTTTACCCAAAGCTTGAAAAAAAAAGGAGTAGATAACTTGGGAATGTGTGGCATTCTTATTTGCCTTGAAAGCCTTTGATTTGACAGTATTTGCAACCACATTTTGTATGCAGTGCTTCAAGACAAGCAGTAACTGGGTCTGCTTATCTGGGGCTCTGCAGCTCCTTGGTGGGAATGACTCTCCTCAAATAAAATCCAAGCAAAATGTACCTTTGCTCCTATTCTTTAATTGCACACAGAAAGCTAAGGAATTCGGGCAGTTTTTAAGTAAATGGGGGGGAGGGTGGGAAATGGTGTATTTTAGACTGAATTTTAATATCTTTATTTGGTGTCTTTGTGAGCAAGATCTTTCATTGGAGCTGAAGGGAGATTGTTTTGTCACAGTAACAATATTTCTCATAATATCAGAGTTTCAGGTTTTTTCTTCAAATTCATTTAAGTCTATTCTACTTATAGCTTTGCAAGTCTTTAAAATGACCCCAGAGAATTCTGAATCTGGTCCTAAAATGCTTCAAATTAACTGCAAATTCAATATCAAGAAAAGAGAGACACCACAGGCTAGCCAAAAATTCTAGAAAATCTAGTGACTACGTGACATTGAAAGCACATTTTCCATTTTCAAAAATCTGTTTAAGTAATTTCTAAAACCTCTCCATTATTTTGTCCCTTGAGTGTTTGATTTCTACAAGTGAAAACAAGTAATTTCAAAACATGGGAGTTGCTGATTATTTTCACAGAGTGATTTCCTCCAGCCCTACATTTCTTAAGTCAGTAAAAATGAAAAAACTGCCATTAGCTGATTATATTTATCTTATTTATTCTGCATGTAGAAACCCCCTACAACCAAATAAGCTTAATTTTTATAGCAAAAAATGAGAAGAGGTCTTGAGCTAAGAAAATGTGTTTTCTCATTTGTGTATTTCTGCATCAGCAGAAATAACAGACAGAGAAACAGCTGAAATATCAGTGGTGGATCATAAGCCCCTTCTCATGTTAGTCTGTGCAGCTGAGCTGCATGATAGCAGCTTGTTGGGCTGTAGGTTTTTATTGAAATGCTTATTGAGTAAAACATAATTCATGCTGCTGCTCGCCCTTAAAACAGGAAATAATATACCCATTTAACTTAATCACAATTTATATTACATGTGCATATTTCTAAACAAGTGCTGTAGATGGAGAGTTTGGTAGCAATAATATTTATGAATTACACTTTTAGTTAGCAAAGGAAAATGTGTGACCTCTTACATTTTGTTTGACATTTGAATTTGGTATCCCGTATATGTGACATGGTGATGGATGCTTATTAGCACAGTGTATAAACAGGAAATGCTTCTAAGCTGACCATTTATTAGTGCACTATAGTGTAGTGCTCAATCTGAAATTTCAATTTTAGCCGCAGTATTCTTCTCTGATGACTGCACAGCTGAAATAAAGGTGGGTTTCTTTTTTGTTTTGTTTTGTTTTGCTTTCTCGTTTGCTTTCCTCTACAGAACGGACAGATTCAACAGTGTGAATTAACAGTGTGAATTAACAGTGTGAATTTTGCATCCAGATCAATCTTCCCAATGCAACTTGAGCGAGTTTATGAACACAAAGACTTCTCTTTGAAGTGTAAAAAACAGAGACATAGGAAACCTATCAAGTGAAAGGATTTTGTAGAATTCATAGGGAATTTTCCCTCTTAATAAATAAATAAATAAATAAATAAATAAATAAATAAATGCACCCCCATTCCTCCCCGTGTCCTGACGTATGCACCGAGCCATTTCCCCCTTTCCATCATTTCTGCAGAAAGGCAGGGGGGCTCCATTCCCTGCCCAGGAGTCTGACAGCTGATCCACTTTGGATCTGTCCTCCAGGACTGGAGACATCATAATTTTTCACTCACACTTAATTGCTCTTTCTAAAGAACCCACCCTTAAATTGCTGACAAATATCTGAAAAGCTTTGTCAGTGAAAGTTTCAACACTTCATCTTATCAAAGCAGAAGGGAAAAACTCCACGCATTTAGAAGGTTTCTCCCAGCAGAGAACAAGGATACTGTTTTTTTCTAAAACAAAGACAGTCCTCTCCACTTTTCCTGGTGATTTACTGGAGAAAATATATGGAATAATACAGAGACTCTGTTTCCCTTTCTGTATCCCGTTTAAAATGAGCCCTCAGGAGAGGGAACATGCATCTAGTTTTCCTAAGCACAGCCTCAATATTCCAAAGCATTTGGATAAAATTTATTTGTTTAACAAAAGAACTATGGTGACATGGTGAAGTGACTCAAAGGGAAGATTTTATTTTAAATATCTCTGTCCAAAGAGTTCTCCTGTATTGTACAGCGTAGGTCAGGGAAATGATTGTCCATGTAAAAAATCAGTAGAGAACTTCAGCCAGCCATTGAAAGCAGCAGTTATGAGACCATCTCAACCATTACAGCTAATGTTAAATACCTTTACTGAACACACAGCTTTCCACAGTGCAGGACCCAATCACAGGAAGGTTAGCAACCTGGAAATTGAAACTGGCAGATCTTTAATCTAACATTCTGCTTTTCAGTGGAAAAAAGTAACGTCTTTATAGATGAGAGTCAAAGGTTAAATTTAGTTTGTATCAAATTACAAAAATATGCTTTTGGTGAGGTTAGATTCTCATGCTCAGAGCAATTCAAACTGTAATGAAAGCAAACATTGAAAGAGATAATCCCATTAAAGATGAACTATTCACTTTAACCTCAAATATTTGGTAACTAAAATAAAACCATCCTAGTAGGAGGATGAAGTTCAGCACTTAAGGGAAACTGGAACTCAGTATTGTACCTCAGACTGCACAAGGAAAAAAAAAAACAACCAGCTCTCCTGTTTCTAAAATAAAATGTTATTTGAGGGGAACAAATTAATTCATGTTCTTCTCTTGAGGTCTACACAAAACAGTGGTGACCTTTCTGGCAGTGTGCGCTTGTACACTGCAGGGTAAATTGTGCTTTTCTCCAGCCAGCAGCTGGGGCAGACACAGGAACCCCGGGCTGTGCTGCCCACAGGGGGCAGGGAGAGCAGGGGTGATGTCTGCTCTGGGAAGGGCTCAGAGTCCCAGGAGGCACCCAGTGCACAGCTCTGTGCCTGCTCCTCCTCCCACACCATGGCAGTCCCCAGTGTGCAGCTGCTTTCTGAGAGGGCACTAATTCTGACAAAAACCTCGAGTTTCAGCTCAGAATAAAATCTGAACAACCCTGATTTCAGCCTTCCCAGTCTGTCCCCTGAGCCACCCCAGCCTGGACAAGGAGGGATCCCAGTGGGACCCCCAACCTGGGGCTTGGCCAGGGTACTCAGTGTGGTTCGGAGGTCCTGGTAGTTTCAGATTATCCACTTCTCTGAACAAAAAGGGGACCAAGAAATATTTGTAAAGCCCCATGGCAAAAGAATTGAGCTCTTTAATATAATGTGACAAAGCTTTTGACTTTCAAGAAATACCAAAAAACATCTTTAATCCCTGAACTTCTGATATCCCATTGAAAACTCACCCATAAATGCAGCCTCAGCCAGAGTCTTTCTTCATTCCCCAGAGGCCTGGATGATAATTTAAAGAATTTGGGAAGAGTTTCATATTCTTTCTTTTTTACAACTTTAAATAGACCGAAAAGATTTTTTTTTAAAGGTTAAGAAAAAATATCATAGACTGATATTTCTTTTTTATGCCAAGTTTCAGCCTGGAGAAAATTTTATGGCTGAGTTCTAATCCACTGCAACCCCTGGTTTATAACAGAAATGCTGACACAATGATAACTGCAGCGTTACAAATGCTGGTGCTATGATATTTATTGCTCCCTAGTGCCAGCTGGGGTTAATCCTTATTAAATGCATTCATTTTCTGGCCTGGTGGAGAACAGATCCCTCCATGATCAGGCAGGGTTTGGGTCCCTGGTAGTGTTAATGGAAGATATCACAGAAGACCCAGTAAGTGAGGAGTCTTTGAGGGGGCTACTGGAGGTGTTTTTGGGGATTAAGTGGCCTTCTCCGGGGGCTTGAGCTCAAATCCAGAGTGTCTGTGCTGAGCAGTGTCTTTGCAGCAGTGGAACAGCACACACTGAGAACTTTGTTCTTTTTAGCATCAAGGAAGGGTACGAAAGGAAACGCGACGTGGTCGTGTGTCTGCACAGCCAGCAGTGGAACAGATCCCACTGATAAGGAATTATCAATCTCCCAGGTGCTATCCCAGGTGGGATATTCAGGTGTGAACCCAAATATCCCAAATGTGTGAACCCAAATATCCCAAATCCTTTGCCATTGAACTGTCCTGTTTAATGGTGTTGGAAGAGAGGAGGAGTGACAAGATCCCTGTTCAATACACACCAACTTATTCTTTCAATACTACCCAAGAAAGAGAAAAATACAGCTTAATTTTATTCACAAGTTTTTCACATCCCACCCTCACATGCATTTATATTTTAGCAACAAAGGAACTGAAAATCTCACCATAAAGCTATGTGGGACTATGGGTAAATTTTTCCCAGAGATTTACGCACCAACATGATGCTTGCTATATTTATATGACAAACTGGACAAACTGAAGGAAAGTTGCAGATTCATTTTAGGAAAGAGTAAGACTCAGTGGGCATTTTTGCATTTTGCTCTAGCTCTGGGTTCTGCAGAATGAGCCTCAGTTCACCTGCCAAGCTCAGCCTGCAGACCTAAAGCAAAGGGGGTTGCTTGCTATGAAAAAAATCTCAGGACCAAAGGAGTGAGCATGTGTGCAAAGTTCACCATGAGTTCAGTGAATGATCATATTTTCCCCACAATAATAAATACTTCTATAATTTATAAATGCCTCGAAAGGCTGAGATATGTGGGGGATGCAGAATCAAAGTGGCTTGACAGGAGAGAGACAAAGGAATGAGCCAGAGAGTGAACTGACTACTAAAATTCCTCATCTCTGATTTGTTTCTTTTAGAACTTGTCCCCAGAGAAAAGGCTGCACTTTCTAGAGAGGCTTAAAAAATCAAAAGAAATCCTCTGGGCTTGTGAACAGCCAAGAAGAATTTTAAAAACCTTCAATTTGAACACAGAGCCAAAGAATAATACTCAAGATTTTCTGCTCTCTATTTGATAATAATTTTTTAAAATATGAGCAATGAGATGGGGAGAAAAGTCAGGCTTTTATAAGAAGATTAAAATAAGAGGTATGTTTTCTTCATTTCAAGGCAATGTTCTGCCTTGTTTCATGCAAGCTTTCTAGTAAAAGAGAACCAAAGTAATTTTCATCAGAACTACTTAAAAGAAAAACAAGGAATGTTCAAGGGAAGAGAAAGCCATGTTTTCAGTATTAGGAAAAACATGAATGTTTTTATTAAAAAGTCATTTTGAAAGAAATGGGGCTAATGCACTTTCCCTTGATATTCAGAGAAGCTGGAAATCAAAATAAAAATAGCTTTATTTTTGTTTAAAATTTCCACAGGGCAAAATGCAATGTCATGACCTTGCCTAACAGATGAAAAATAGAAAAATGTTCATGTGAAGAAAACAGCCAATGGAATATTCAGGAAGGTGCCTTTAGGAGGCAAAAAATTACTCATTTTCATTTAGCCTCTGTCAGGTACAAAGGTTTTGTACTCTGGAGAACTCCAGGGAAGCAGAACAGACCAAGCACAGGACTGCAAGTTCTGAGTGTCCCCAAAGCCATGGGATTTTTCATGGGAGCTGGGAGGGGTGAGTGCCTGGCAGAGCCAGTTATGGGATCCATCACTGGGAGGGAGCTGTGGAAGGACAGACAGACCTTGCTGCTTCACCCCAGTGCTGTCCAGTGCCCCAGCCAAAGGAAAAAAGGGTTTGGGAGAGAAGGGCACTGTGCTCTTGACAAGACTGCTGGCACAGAGAAATTATTAACAGCAGAAAAGGACAATGACCTAATCCTAACCCTAACCCTAACCCTAGCCCTGGGTTAGGCAGGAGGAAATCAAGCACATACCTGCAGAAATGAAGCAGACCCTGGCCTTAGTGTGCCACATCTGTCCCCTGCACTGCAGCACCAGAAGATCACAGGCAGCAACAATAAATGTGCTGAGCTTGGCGAGTGTTGCTGGGGCTGTGGCTGGGTTCCAGACCAGCCCTGGCACCAGAAGCCTGTGAGCGGGCAACTTTTCAAATGTGTTTAATGCAGAGCATCTAGGATTGTGTGAATACAGAAAAATTGGGGAATAATTTAACATGTATTCAAAGAGTTGTGGAGGATATTTTCAAAGGAAACTATTGATTAAAATATTAACCTCCCTTGCCTCAAATACATAGGTCCTTGAAATTGCTCCAAGCCCCATCCAACCTGGCCTTGAACATTTCCAGGGATGGGGCATCCACAGCTTCTCTGGGCAACCTGTGCCACTGGCTCATCACCTCACAAAGAAGAATATCATCCTAATATCTAATCTAATCTGCCCTCTGTCAGTTTAAAGCCATTCCCCACTGTCCCTTAAGGTAGACATCTGCTCTGATTTTCTTTCCATCAGAAGCTTCCAGGTGAAAATCAGAGATAGAATCCCAGTGCTCTGCAAACTAGAGCAAAGAATTGCTATTTTTAAACCTAAGGGCCAGTGTGGCAGCAAGATAACATAATCTTCTCTGGATACCCCAGTACATCTTCTGTGCTGTACAAACACATCTTTCTGCTTTGATTGCACCTCAGTGTAATCATGCTTGCTTTCAGTGGAAATGTTGTGAGGCATATAGATGCTGTTTACACATTTTGGTGAATAAAGGCAAAATCTTTTCAGACCTCAAACTATGTATTTATTAAAATAAGATTTTGTTTAGACTTGTCTAAATATTGGTTGTACATTTGGAAGTGGGGTTTATCTAAGGCATAAATCTGCCTGAATAAAAATCAGAGCAAAATGCTTTATATTTACTTATATTGGAAGTGCAGAAGATTACCTTCCTGAATGATAAATACAACTCTTACTGGCACAGGGAAACACTGTCACAATCAGGCAATGCATCACTCTGGAATGTGCTGCAAGTCCTTTTGTCTTTTTTGTTATACTGAAAAGGAAAAATAAGGAACTACTATTGAAACATCCATATGTGTGAGGCCATTAGTGGGAATTTATAATTCATACAATCTCACAGAATGTGACAGGATTTCCAAGTACTGAGCTGGCAGACACTTAGAGATGCTGTAAATTAACCCACACATGAACCTGCCGGCTCTGTCCTTTCCCTTCGTTGCCTCATTTCAGCTGAATTGTCAAGACAGGATTTCTCCCTGGATCCTGGTACATTACATACACCTGTCAAGCAGAAGCTTCAAGTCAGCCCTGGGGAGCATCTTTAAAAGACAGTCCTGCAATACCAATGAATTCTCCATCCACTGGCAGTCTGCTTTTTTAATAGGATCATTGATTTCAGAACGCACTGACCAAACAATCAGGCACACACTCGGGGTAAAGAATGATAATACCTGGGGCTGGACCTGCACCTCCACTTGCACGCCAACAAATGAGGGTAGGTCTCAGCAGCAGTCAAAGGGAAGTGCCTTGTGTTAAAAGGGAGAGCAAGGAGAAGGTTTTCCAGAGAAGCTGTGGCTGCCTCACCCTTGGAAGGGCTCAAGGCCAGGTTGGATGTGGCTTGGAGCAATCCGGGACAGTGGAAAGTGCCCCTGCCCATGGCAGGAGTTGGGGTGAGATGGGCATTAAGGTCTCTTCCTGCACAAACCATTCCATGATTGCATGATAAGGTCCCCTGGCCAGGCAGGGGCTGCTGTGTTTGCAGGGGCACGAGGACCTGAAGGATGCAGAGGGGGATGCTTCTGCAGGAAGTCTGGCTTTCAGTGAAATGCAGCTCCAACCAAGATTTGCCAGTGACTCTCCTGAGTGCTGCTGATTTCTCCTAGCCAGCATTACAGCATCCTGGCCCCAGTGCTTGGCTAAGAGCTTGGCACAGAGAGAGCTGCTCCCCGGGGCTGCCATGAACAGCCAAGAAACTGCTCCCCTGACTTCTTTATCCCAAAGATTCATGCAAGAAGCTTGAGCGCTCAGTAGGGTCCCTCTCCATTCCTCCAGAGCTGGGGGGCCACTGGTCTGCACATGCACCTCTCTAAATCCTGGCTGCCTGCTCAGGAATGTAGATACCAGCTCGGCCCTGGGCTCATAAAGCAGATGAAGTGTTGCCTTGCATTTCAGAAAGAATGTCTTAACACCAGCAGGACTTTGCTGGCTGCTTTTATGCAAAACCTCCTGTTTGTTTTGCAAAAGATGGGAGGATTCAGCTGAGTTTAAACTGGGCTAAAGTATGTCACTGACTCTTTTCTTTTTTATTGTATTTTTTCATCATATGCTGGCTCCTAAATTTACAAACTATTTTTAAAGGACTCCTTACATAAGCATATTTAGATGGTTTAAATTTGTTCTTAATAAGTGGAAAGATTTACTAAAACAGGCCTGATGTGATGACTTGGGAGGGATTATTCACCACTGATGCCAATATATTCCAGACAGCCTGAAGAATTAAGCACTCTGGGTGTCGAAAGCAATCTGAGTATCACCAAAACCTTGTGCTAATGGAGCTCTGGTCTGCAAGGGGCAGGAGTGTCTGGAATGCACTGCAAACCAAGGGACTGCATGGAGGGCAAAGGCAGGTAAGAACAAACTTTGCATTTTTATGGGAGCTTTTCAAATGATGATGCAGCCAAGCTCTGCAAAGAAATCTGTCTGATAAAGAGATGAAGCTCTGATAAATGATGGGCTACAACTGCATTCCTACCAAGTGCTGCTGTCACTCACTAAGCAAATTTATCGTATTTTATTCTAAAGTGCATTGGATTCCAGGGTTAGGAATTTTCCTCTGACCCTCTTAGCCTGCTTGTGGTCTCACTTTTCTTTAAGGAAACAGATTTAACCACTTATAAACAGAATTTACTAACAGTTCTTCATGACAGTCTCTCAGATGGCAAAGGATTTCCAGGGAACTGCAGACACTTCCATAGGATCAGTTTATGCAGGTAGCACTGGCATAGGTCAAAACAGGGTCCTGGCAGGATGGCACTCCCTGTGAGGAATGCTTTCCAGGGAGATCATTCAGGCATTGATGTATGGACAAATAACCAATAAATTATAATAAATTATTAAATAAATTATTAACATCAATTATCATTCCTTCTTTGGAATTCCAGAGGAAGGAATGATAGCAATAATTCCCCAGGATGAAGTATGGCCAAATATGAGTAGGATGATCTTTTTGTAAAACAGGCAGGCTCAACTCCATCTGAAATATCTGCTTGGGTAAGTCTGAGTGCCCTGCAGAAGGCAGAGGTGTTGACTCATATCAGCCCCTGTCTCTAGTCAATTTTCCTAAGTGAGTATTTTCCAGATCATGTTCCCCTGACAGCTGTAGAGCAGCATGAAGGTTATGGTTCAGTAGCCTCAGCTTTCCTCCTCGTGGCCACCTGTTATAATAGAATATAGATTGTTAAATACCTATTTAAAGGTGAGCTTGAAATATGCTTTTTTTCTGTAACAGTTACAAGGATGTTATATTTTTGTTAATGGAGAGAGAAAAGGCTAATTTAATTGAAAATTAATAAACTCACCCAATGGCAGAGCCTTGAAAATCCTTTTTAAACTCAGTGTGGATAGTAATTTATTTCATTTACTCTATTTCCTGTTACCCTCTTTGGTCAACTACCATTTCCATTCCAGACCATGCAGGACCCTCACTGTCACACTGACCCAAATCACAGCAAACATTCAGTTCATCTGTTTGTGCTAAAGTCATTACCAAAATAGCTGACATTTCACTGGCAGTGAAAGGTGCGTGGGTTCACTTCCTTTTACCACAGTCACCTGCATGTTTTATTAACAAGCAGGTGAAAGCCAACACTTCAGGAAGATATTGCAACTGCAGAAACCAGACTTGGAGGATGACTGAAATATTTATCTCCTGTTAAATGAGTGGGTCATAATAGGGGGCAGAAATGTGAGGAGGAGCCTTCCTGGGAGTCCTGACCAAGGCCATCCAGCTGACTGCACCGTGAACAAGCTACATGACAAGGCTGGGGATCAAAAACATCCAAAAGTGCTGCTAGCAGCGTTGCTTCTTTTTATTTTTTAACTTCAGAAATCAGCAAGTCTGAAATGTGCCAGGCTGAGGTCCAGGTCTTTCTGGGATCTATGCAAGGGTGTTTCTAAGAAGACTGTAGAAAGTTCCACTTGGCACGTCCTACTGCATGACATAACTAGTGATCAAAGCACAAATTCCAAAGCTTAAGCTTAACATCTTTCCTTCCACAGCTATAAAAACCAAGAACAGCATGAGATGCTAGAGGCCTTGCCCCAGGAAAGAAGTTTTGTACACCAGAAACATGGATTTATTTTTTTTTTTCAGTTTTTGTTATTGTTTTTGTTGCTAGTGTGTTTGTGAGGAATGATTCAAAGATGTCTTGACCGCTCTGAGTAAGAGGTGACTGCAAGAGAAACACTGACGTAATTTTATTTCTATTTTTATCTATCAAATAGTAACCTTTGAAACCAAGGCATGGAAAGATTTGGCTAGGGAAGTGGCACCAATCTCAAGGCTGGAATCTCACTTTTGCTACACAAACAGTTCCCCCTATTCAAAATGAGCAGCTTGCTTGGGCTTCCCTGCAGCTAAACACTAGCCAGGAAAGTTGGGTACAGATGTCCACTGGACTACAGACAATCATTTTTAACACCATACAGCATGCAAGAATGTCAAGATCCTGGTTTCAGTCTGGAGGACAGGTACAGCTCAGGTATTTTTGTGCTGAGCTCCCATTCCCTGTGTTCCCATTGGCAAAGCAGCCTCACGGTGCATGGTGGAGGACAGGCTGCCAGGGTTGGGGTCTCTGTGTTTCACTGTCTCCCTCTCTGGGAGCTAAAGCCTTCAGTGGTACCTGGTGGGTCTGTCATAATTCTTGGATCTTCCTCTCTCCTCTTGTGAGCATTATAAATGTTTATTACCTTTACTTACCAGCTAAATTACTTTATTTTACATTATTTCTTCACACAAAATGATTCAGTCAGAAGATCTGATAGACGTTTTTCTGCTATGTAAATCATCTCAGAAGGGAAGTAAATTGTTCTGCTATTGTCAAATCCCTGGTGGTAAGAGACATTCAGCCCAATCTTCCCTTAGGTATTCCTGCAACCCTTACCTTGCAGGAAAATGAATTGCTAGATCCATGTGAAGCAATTCTGGCAGGAAAAACCACACTCAGCTGAAAGATATGTTTTAACCTTTTGGATATAATTTCAGCTTTCAAGATAACTGTTCCTTTGAGGAGCTCCAACTATAAATCCCAAAGTGCCCGCAAGGAGTTGGGTAGGAGCCAAAAATGCCAAGTCAGGGGAAAATAATTGTTTTCAAATGGTGACAAACCTGCAAGGTCGGCAGAGAACAGAGGGGCTGTGCTGCTGGATGGAGATAGCCCTGTAACTCAGGGCTGTGAGCTCTGTACACTAAACAGAGCCCAACATCTCAACAGGGTGTTTGACTGCTGCAAATGCAGGAGAGAACTGGTCTGCACTGGTCTAACTCACATGGCAGAAATGATATTGAAAGAGAATCTAAAGATGTGGGGTACAGACACAGTGTCCAGTGCTAAAGCTTTGGCTCGTTCTGCTTTCATTTCCCTGAGGTGAAGAAATGACAGATTTTGTATTTTTTAAATTATTGTAATGCAAATAATTTGACAACTTGGTCTGGAGGTTTTTGTGTCATGAAATGTTGTTTGAAATTGTGCAAGTCAATGCAATAATTATACAGTCAAGCATGTCTAAGGATGAAGGATACTTTGTGTAGATGCTGTGAATTTGCCACTCGTGTGGCTCCAGATTCCCTCCTGCCTTGGACAGATTCCTACGCAGTGTGGGAGGGGTACCCAGGCTTCAGGAATGGCACTGCTTTGAAACTGCAGTTGCAAGTCATGAGGAATCAGCTTGAGGGAGCCTGGTGATTACTTTCTAAGGATATCTACACATTAAAAAATATGCCTGGGGGTATAAATCAGCATAGCTCTGCTGGCTGCAGCATAGCTGCATCCATCTCCTCCAGCTGAGGATCTGGACAAAAGCACTCCAGCAGCACAGAGGACTGAAAACTACCAGAACACCTTTAAAGCTCATGTGCCAGCACACATGAGAGGCATTCAGCTGTGTGGAGTGGACTTCTTTCATCTGGAGCAGTTAAAGAAGAAAAGTGAACTTTAGATTCTCACAATTTTACTGCATCTGGTAAAGCAGTATTGGCTTTCAGCAATGAAATGAGTATTCAGGCCAAGTGTCTCTGCAGAATTTCGGGCACTCCATGAACGGATAAAATTTCAATTGCAGAAACAAGAGAAAGTACCAGACACAAATGTACCACGTATTACATTTAAGGAAAGACAGTGAAGGGGCAGGTTATACCGTGGGAATAGGCAGCAGCTGGTGGCTTGCTCTGGTGTTATGACTAAGTCATCGATGAGGCCACAAAAAATTAAGAAAATTAGTAAGAGAGGGCAGCGCGCCCTTAGGAAATCCAGGAGGGCCGGTCTGCAGGCGAGCAGCAGAGAGCAGCTCTGATCTGGTCCCTTGCTCCCCGGCAGACGGAGCTGGCAGCAGCCTGGATCACTCTCTGGTGGCCCCTCGGGCCAGAAGGAGGAGGTCCATGGCAGCCCAGCCAGGGGACAGAGCCAGCTCCCCGTGCCAGAGCTCAGGCTGCTCCATCAGTGCGGAGGGAAGGCTGGAGCAGGGCCCCTCGAGCAGCACCCGGGGCTGCCTGGAGAACCCAGCCAGAGCCACTCACCAGTCTGAGCATCCTTGGCTCCCAGGCTGGGCACTGGTGTGGCTGTGGCTGTGGCAGTGGCACTGTCCCACCTGGCCAGAGCTCCTTCAGGCTCAGTGTGGAGAGCTCCTGGGGTCACCTGTGCTCCAGCAGCTCCTGCGTCAGCAGCAGCTCTGCTTCCCCCGTGCTCAGGGCTTGCTGCACGTGTCTTTTCTCTTCCCTCTGCTGGTCTGGACAGGCCTCCTGCTCATCCTTTCAGTTCACTAAAAGGGCCTCAGCCCCTCCTCTAGCATCTTCAATCGCAGTGCTGGGAAGGTCAGCAGTGGCAGGGGTGACAGGCAGAACTGGAGTAACCACTTGTGCTGACAGCCCCTGCAATTACCTTCTGTCTAGGTGAGACTCCCTCAGTGATTATTTGCTCTTCTGATTTTCATCAGCTGAAGAGCTGCATCTTTGGGATTATCCTCTCAGCAACTTTGCCTACCCCTTAATGTCACGGGCTTTGGCCTGTTAGTCCACTTATAGTTTGTCTCAATTCCAGCCTTGTCCTCCTGCAAGGGTAACTCACAAATAAAGCAAAGTGGGAGTTGCCATGTTAATTGCTTTCCTTGAGCCCTTGGGGAAAGGTCCTGAACATGATTTCTTCCACTTGGATGGAAAGAGGAATTTCTGTTAGAGCCTCCATGAAATTACAGTTTTCTTTTTTTATGAAATGTAAACCAAAGTAAATATTACCTTAGAGTCTCCTATTCGTGTTGCAATAAAATGAGACACTTCCTTGGAAATAAGTTTTAAGACACGAGTCTTGTAATGTTGGGGTTTATTGGAGTGGAGTTCACAGCTGACCTGAGGTCTGGAGGGTTTGGAAGCAATAGTCTGTGTGAACTTCCCCTTCTCCAGCACATGAGGTGCAAAACTGGCCAGTTATTCAGAGACTTCCCCACCCTTCGTAAGCTCGTGTGCTCATATATCTCTCATGGTACATAAAGAATGACATATTGCAGTGAATCTGCTAAGAATAGCTTGTAAAATACATCATTATATGAATCAGCCTCATTAGAAGTCTCCTTCTCTCATGATTTAAACCAGACCCAGGAATGGAAACCAGTTTTTTTTTTTCTCTCCTGCTGGCATGTTGCACTCAACCAAATGTTGAAACAGAAGAAAACAATTCTCTGAACTCAAGGCCAGAAGTAGAAAGTAAGTACTGCATTACCCTGATGCCTTTCTGGCATAATTAAGGTTTGGGTGTTTCCCTGGATGTCTGACTTTCCAGCTTCATTAATAAAATATTATGTTGCTCTTCTGAGCAGCACATAGCCACATTCCTCACATACTCCCAATCCCCCTGACTCAGGACCCTGTAACACCTCACTTTCAGCATCCTCAGCCATTCCAGCCTTTCTCCCACAGCTGCTGCTGTTTATGAAGGGGATTATACAACACGGTGCCTGCGATAGCAGGAGACAAGGCTGGGTGACCCAGGAGGCCTCTCCCAGCCCTTTTTGCTGCAAGGTGTTGTGCACCAGATGCCACGGCTGTGTGACTCAGACCTCATTCAGATTGCTTGTCTGCTGGTGCAACCCCTTGCCAGTGAGCTCAGTGAAGGCAGTTTTGACTCTGACAAGGCAGATGCAGCCCCAGCAACACCCCAGGGTGGCGGCAGCTCTGGGCCAGTGGCCGTGTCCTGCAGGACTCTTGGAAACAAAGGGATGGCTCTGTGCTCCAAGGCAGGGAAACAAAGTCTTTGTAGAGCTCACTGACAAACTGCAGGTACAGCAACTTTTTAGTGTTTCTCTCTTGTCACTTCAGGGTTTGAGAATGTTGTATTTCTTGCTGTTATTTCTTTTAAACCATGCCAACACACGCCCTCCACAGCACACTGCCTTATAAACCTCTAAACCTCTGGCTGCACTCTTCTGAATCACACTGATTTTTTAATTAACTGTTGTAAGATCAATTACTCAGCTGCCCTTGGTTGCTCTGGCCTCCTATTGCTTCCAACCATGTAACCCTGGTTCTCCATCCCTGGTTAGCTCTGCACTGTGGTCTTGTCACCACGGAGCCTTGTCGGCTGAACACCACCAGGTGTTTGTCTCCCACCCAAGATTTTGGGCCAGGGACAGCCCCAGGAGGCTTGTCACAATCAAGACATCGTGACTTTGCAGGCAAGCTGTATTTATCTTGAGCTTACTTGTTTGTTAGACTCCGTTTTGACTTTGGCAGAAGTCAGAAGCGCAGTCTGGATGAATGTTACCTGCAGAGGTGATGAGCAGCTTCTGCTCAGGCCATGGAGGCTCCACAGGAAGCACCACTGCCTGTTCCAACAGGCTTTAAACACTGCCCTTCTAGCCTGCAGTGTCCTCAGGCTGCTCTGGAACCGGCAGTGCCTTTGGGTGCTGCCAGTGCAGTCACCTGGGAGCATCCTCAGGCTGGATTTCAGCTCCACGTTCGCTGGGAGCTGATGGGCCTGCTGGGATGGCCAAAGCTGCACTAAATAACCCACTGAGAGACCCGCTGGGAGTTCTGCCCTCAGGAAGGAAGGTTCCTTGGCTCTCCTGTGCTCTGGACATCTGTTCTTTTTTGTCAGTAGGAAATACAAATCCCTGATTTTCCTTCTGCCAGAGTTTGGATGTTCTAGCAGGTGATCAGTAAATGGTGCCGAGGGTTCAGCATGGCCCCAAGACGAAGCAGTGTTTGCAAATATCTGGGACTTTGTGCAATTGCATCTCACCTGGTGGCATTTTAGGGCTTAAAACAAGCACATTTTCTATTTAATTCTAGACTTGGTCACCCTTATCCACATATTTGCCTATGTGTCATGATTTGAAGGAATTATTTTTAATAGCAATTTACATAACTTTCATGTCACTGCTGCTTTTGCTATGACAGAAATGGGTTTATTTTTGTCTCCCTCTCACTTTGTTCATCAATAACCATTTTACAAGGCCTGCTGTGATTTTTACCTTGGGACTGTGCATCCTTTGCAATACAAGCCCTGTCTGCTGCCCCTCGGATTTGAAGTGAGGATCTGGTTCCCAAACCTGGGATTTCACAGCTGTGCTCTGACTGGTATCCTATCAGCACATAGAAAAGCAGAGAGCACACAGCAACAGCTCAATACCCCCTTCAAACCTCAGCCTTCTCAGCTGGAACAACTGCTGTGGTTTGAAGCTGTTTTGTTAACTTCTTTGGCTAATTGATAACATCTGCACCTCACCACCCTTCCTTGCCTCTCAAGCTGCTTTCAAATAGATGGACAGATAATACTGTGGCAGATCTCTGTTTCTTACTAGTGATCTATTGTTACACTTTTGGAAAATTGTGTGAGAACTGGGGGGTGTCTTCGAATAAAGCCTCCTTTATAAAGGCTCCTTTCACACAGTCTCAGAAACAAGCCCAGAGACACTAATAAACCCTCATGCTATTAATTTGGCATTTCTCTTGTGATCAGATAAAAGAACTTATGATTTCACACTTTTTTCACCCCTCTCTTTTTCCCTACCATGTTTTCTAAAGGTGGAAATTTACACTTGGGCGTTAAAATGTTGGAATTAGCATTTATTTCTCATTAGTTTTCATTTTGTTCATATTACAATAGAAGGATCAGGAACTGGTATATGTGATATTTTAGTAAATAAAATCCTTGTATTCAGGATCACTCTTGAAGTCTGGTAATACACAGTGACACCATATAGGTCCCAAGGAGACATTATGGTTGTAATGGAAATATCATATATCTCATACCCCAGGCCTGATATATCAACTCAGCAATAAAAAGAAACAGGATATTTGCAACTATATTTTAAACAGGGATTTTTCTGTTACTATGAGAACATGGATTACTTAGAAATTTTAGTGAGAAAACTCCTTAATGGTTTCATCAATGTCTAACCCCAGGAGATTTCAGTCCTCTCATTGCTATTTGAAATAGCTGTTGATGCAGTGAAAATCAGAAATAAATGAGCATGGTTCATTGGTGCCTGCATGTACCCCTCTGAGCTGGGTCTCAGTGCAGGTCAGAGGGTCTCTTCTCTCAGGCTGCAGGATTCCCAGGATCAGATGTGGGTTATGCCTAGAGACATGTGTGCCCTGTGAGCTCTCCCCACCTCGACACCTTTCCCTTTTGGCCGGGGAGAGGTTCCCTCCTCCATCTCCCTCCTGGTGCTGGGGAGGCTGGTGGTGCTGCTGAGCTGCTCTGGAGATGTCTGTGGTGTGCAGGGAGCTGAGACTCGGAGGCTGATGCTGCTCAGCCAGTCAGGAGAGCCTCGTGAATGTCCTTGTAAAAGGAATTTCTTAGGATTCAGGGAGACTTGTGTCACATAAGACTTTGAAAACAAGATTTGACACAGGATAGGGCTATCCCCTTTATGAAGTCCCCAACAGAACCCACATACTGCCATGAACACTGCTATTATTGCAATTCTTTGATTTTGTGCCCTTTCAGCACCACCAGCACCTACAAAAAAGATAAAATCCCAAATGCAGATATCGTAACTTCACCTAATGCAAGCTCAACACATTTGGTCTTAATCTGAGTGCCTGGACTGGGATGAGTTCTGCAGGGCTGTAATAAAATAAATATTTTCCTGCACTGGGAACAGCTCAGGGAAAGGTTCAATGTCAGGTCAGCAAAGGGAGCTCTTTAACCATGTTTTGCTAGACATGGACCACATCCTTCTCTAGGAAACTGTCAGAGCTCCACAGTGGCTGGTGGATGGAAGTGATTGCAAGTATTCACCTTTTGCTCATTTTAAATGTTGGATTTGGTTGGAATTTGAGCAAAGTTGGGCAGTGGGTACAGACCCAGCTTGCAGCAATAAGAATGTTTCCACTTGAAAAAAAAAATATTAGTGAATGAATGACTTTTGGTTGGAATTCCCTTTCCTTCCCTGCTTAAATTGGATTACTTGCAGGAACAAAGGGAACAAGCAGCCCTGCTGCAGCAGACCAGTCCCAGGTGAGTAAGGCTGAGCTACTTAACAACTGGCAGTATAGGGAGAGCTCCTTTAATTGTTTTTTCAAACAAACCTGACCCCCCTGTTCTGCCATTTTAATGCAGGAAGCAAGGGAAATGTGATCCACAGGTGCATTATAAAAGGGGAGGCAGAGGAACTGGGGAAGGAAGCTTGCTTTTTTGCTGCAGTGTGAGACAGTGCCTGAATGTTTTGTGCCATTGCACATCTGGTGCAGAAATAACCTGAACATCAGAAGAATTTGTTAAGGTTAGTAGCTTTCTATTCCTTTGCAGACATGTTGGTTTTTGGTGTACCACAGATGAGCAAAAAACCCCATCTTGCTGCCAGGTCATTCAGAACCTATTCCAAGAGACTGTGCCTCACCAAAATTCCTGGTGTCAATACTGCTGCCTTTCTACAGCTGTGTACTGGTGCAAACTCAGGACAGTTTCCTTTCAATTTCCTGGGAACTGATTATGAACTCTGGAAATAAAATGCAGTTTTTTGGGTGGGGATTCCTTAGCTTAAACTAGTTCATTGAGCAACTTTCCTAAGGGTTGATACTTTTCTAGTTTGAGACTAATTCATCTCCAACTTAAGCAAGCATTTAGTTATTGAATGTTTTTTTCCTTTCCAGACTCATACCAGCCCATGCAAAGAACTCAAGGTTTTGAACAAACTCAAAAAGAGGACTTTGAGCAGAGCTGGAAGTGAGAGCAGGAGTTTTGGTTAAAGGCACCTCTGACTAATTAATTATCCACTGATGTGATTCAGTCTCCAGAAAGATCAGACATCCCCACCATAAACCAACCAAGCTCAAAGCAGAGGTGTTGGATGCACAGCTGCAGACCTAGGCCAGCAGGAAAGCCATTGTGGGCTCACAGAAATGGATGATGCTCCACACCTGGGCTTAGGTATTGTGCTACTTACGGAAATTCAGCAAATGCATTCCATGTGCTCTTGTACCACTTGGAAGAGCCTAATTCTCTTTGTTCAATGAAAGATGTATTTATTGAGATATTTCAGTGGCCACTCTAGGAAAAACAGGTGGGTCTCGTGGTTGGACCTGGGTCGCAAAGGAAGACTTTTGCAGTATTTTAGCAGAGGATTTTCAGGCAAAGATTGAGTATCTATGTTTTTGTTTGCTGGCTGTCAGTGAGAGGGTGATGTGTCCTGTCCTTGCAGAAGTTGGTTAAGTGAAAGTATTTCTTTATGACCATTGCCATTTTCCCTTTAATTTTGGAGCAGCCCTAATCCCTCTCCTTTCAGGGTGTGTCAGTACACTTACAGACTATGATAAGTTGCCCAGCATTGAAGGTTTTACAACCTCATGTATATTTTTGAATTTTTTTTGGGACGCATATAGATCATGTTAAAAACCAGAAGTCCATTGTTCAATCAATCAAGTTAATCCTGGTGCTCCTTGATAACTATAGCTATCACATTTCAGAGTGATTTTATTGGATATTACTGGGATTACTTGTAGTAGCCACTCAGTCTAGACAGGGGTTTCTATTACAGAGAACACAGACAAAAGGGTAAGAAATATTAATGCCCAACATCCATTAACCATGCACAAACTGCATATCAGAGAGTGGATCCTGTTCACTTGGCTGGGGGTCTCCCTCCCTTTTGTTTATCTCTCAGAAGACCACTGGCTTCTTAATTAAAAGGAAATAAGTTGTCTTAATAAAGGAGTAAAAAAGTAAGGAGCTGCTTGAAAAAATTACCTCTTAGAGCTCATAAAAATTAGAGACCTTTCAATCAACAGTCCCAATACTGAAAGGCCCTGGGTATTTTGCCCCAAAATCTCTGGGATGTCTTTCTCTTCCCACCTTTTTGTGAGATGGGAGCAGTCATGGTGATCTTGCTTAGAAACTGGGATCTCCCACAGTCCTGTTGTGAGAAGTATGATGAAACGAACCTCCATGCTCACCAGAGCTGAGTAAAATCATACTGCCCTGGTTTCTGAAACAAAGCCTGGGGAATGACAAGCACTCCAGGAATGCTGTGCCTTGAATAAATGTGATGGGGCAGTGATGTTGTTCCCACTAGCCCTTGGAAGACAGCTCTGCTCAATGAGGACTGTTGGCTGATTAAAATTAGACCCAGTTAATGAGGCACTGAGTGAGGTAATGAAGTTAAACTCCAAAGCATTTCAAAATCTCATTTTATACTACTCCACATGTTCACAGAATCATAGCATATGGGCAAACATTGTACTTGCTGCCTAGACCACTTGTGTCACAGACTGTATTTTGGATAGGACATGCTTCAGATTGTTGTCAAATTGCCCATCATAACATGAGCTCCACCAGGTCTTTCAGAGAATTTTGGGAGTCAGGGGAACAGTAGAAAACCCAAACACTGCTTGCGTATGGCTTGCTGTCCTGCATTCATGCACCCAAAGACCTTGATGTCCTTTTGTTCTTTGCATCCTTTTGGGATCAAAAGTTAATCAGCCTGCTGTTGGGAAGGGTGTGGGATCATGTAGAAGCAGAAGAGTCAAAAATTCTTTTGTTGGAGGGTGGGAATGAAAAACTAATTCCCTAGTTATATAAGAAGCTTGCAATTATTTCAAGATCCCCTTAATTCCTGGGTCATGAGGTTGATTATGGACTGTATAGAGACATAAATCAAGATTTCCCCACAAGACTGTAGCTTGGTGTAGACTTGGAGAAAATGCTCTGCATGCCAGTGCTCTCACCCCCCTTTTCCATCTGACAGCTGATGCTGGTGTGCTCCAACACGCTCTGGGGGCACTGGGGGCTGTGCTAGGGTTGCTCTCACTATGTCTGTCATCCAGCTCCTGGGGCCCAGCCCTGCTCATCCCTAATCCGGCACAGCAAACTGGCCTGGGACCGGAAATCTCGAGTGCTGCTGGCAGAGCCCAGCCGTGGCTTTGGTGGGTCCCCTTGGTTTACATCCCTGCCTTATAAATGGAAGTGCTGCCATCATGGAGCTCCAGATTATCCAAGCATGAATGCCTGCTTCTCTGGGTTATTTTAAGCAGCAGTTATGCCCTTGATACAGTTATGGCTATTACAATAAGTTACTTGTACTAAACCTGTGGAGCTGGGCAAAGAGTTGGATTCCCTCAGGTTTTAGACTCAGCTGTGAACACTTTTTCCTCTGTTGTATGTATTTATCTTCATCCAGCAGCTACAGGTCTGCTTGCCCTGACAGATCTCTTCCCCTAAACTTTCATTTCATGGTAATAAACCATGAATTGCCAGGGTATTTCTCAATGTAGTGCCAGAAAGGAGAGGGCAGCAGAAATTTCTGCCCTTGTTTCCAGGAAGATTATCTTCCAAGAAGAATTATTGTTATATAACTTCAAGATCACAGTATACAAATATATATATATAATTTGAGGCTGTTTCTAATAAGCATTGTCTCTAGCCTGTGGTTCACTCTGGTTTAAATGTTCTCAACTTTTTGGTCAAATAACAGCCTAGAACAATATTTTTAGGAAAAGATAATGCTGGGCAATGGCTGGGAATTTTGTGGCTTTCACCACCCTTCAGAGGGCTTGGGGTAATGTGTGCACTTTTCAAGAAAACAAAAGAACCCCACCCCCAGCCTGGAAAAGCTTTAACTAAAACACCATCCAAGCCAACTTGCAACTTTCACTTCGATTGTGTTGCTGATGTGAGGGTTCTTCTTTTCTGAATATAACTGGACTTTCTGAATTCTGTTTGCTTAGTTTCTTTTCTTCTTTTTCATACTTTCTTCTGGTACTTTCCTGAATGCCACCCAGGTCCTTGCAACTGAGCAGTCAATGGTGCTACACCAGTGTCACTAATTTTGGATCAAGCATTTTTCTTTCGACTTTGTCAGAGATGTGAACGTTTTGGAAGTTAGACCGTGAAGGAGGCAGTTAGCCATGGGAAAGGCTGGCTGGTGCTGTTTCAGCCATCTGGCTGGGAGATCCTGATTGTCTTCCTTCTGACAGGTTTTGGATGACTGTTGAAGATGTAGATGTTTAAATGATAATTGATAACATTATTCATCTCAGTGATTCTCTTGGCTATGCTCTTGCTTTAACATTAGTTTTTAATAAAACTTGCCACTTTAAATTTCATTTTAAACAGAAAAAAACATTTTTCAAGTTTCAGATTTGGAAGCTTTTACAGAGCTTAATAAAAATTCACTTGGGCAAAGCACAGTAGACAACTGCATTGGTACTGATGGCTTCTATTTAAAAAACATGTCTCTTTTGTTTGCTGCATCTTGCAGCTGCTGAGATTCTTTGTCTCGCTTCCTCTAAGTCTTTCTCTTGGCATCTCACAGGCATCAGAGAGGGGGGAAAGTGCCTCCAACACTCCCATTGCAGAGAACTTGATTTTCTTCTCTCTCATAGGACTCAGACCTTCCTATTGGTGTGGGGACAATCTGGACAACAAGCAGGGATGCTGGGGAGAAAAGGAGATGCTCTCGGTGAATTGGGATGGTCAAACACCCCACCAGGCTTTATAAACCCTTGTTAGATATTTAGGCAGCAGGATGGACAAGTGCACCAGTTTTTCACGTGGGAGAAACAGACCCTTGATCCTCACTGCTGCTCCCTGACCCTCCTGTCAGGTAACTGGGCAAAGTGCTCCCAGGGAAGCTTGTTGGGACAGGGATTGTGTGTGTGGAGCTGTTTGTAAGGTTCTGTAGAGACAGGAATGACACTGCTCTGGGAATCCTGCTCTGCTTTTGGATTTGACATTCAAAGGACAGAAAAGCAACAGCCAAACAACTCACAGAGTAACACAGACTATTCCAAGAAAATTATTTAAGGGAAAAAAAAATCACATATAAATGTGCTGGGTAAAACATCTGTCTGGGGAGTCTGGGATCTGACTCATCCTGCTGTCACATTCCTGGATGTCCCTTGTATCTCTAGGAAGAAGTCAGCAATTTGAAGGAAAGGAAATAAATAAAGTTAATCTCTTCCCTAGCTAGTAGCTGTATCTCTTTACCAGCTTAGCACTTCTGGGCTGTATATCCATGTAGGAACCCCAGTTGTACTTCTTTTTATGTGTATTGACTTAGTGAAGTGCAAACATGTTAAAAAGTTCACTTTCTCCTTTATACGAGTCTATAAAAAAGCTCTTAAAATGGACTCATAGTGTTTCAATGAGACAAATGAGTGATCAGCTGAGACCCAGCAGTCCTTTCCAACGGATTAGGTGCTTGTGTGAGAAATTCTAGGATGCTAATCAGCCTGGAGACTTTTCATGCCTCCAGCACTATGTAATGACACAAAATATTGCAATGCCTCCAAGTTATAATGGGACAGGCAAGGGGGATGCAGTCATAGGTATCATTCCTGATATTTGATTCCAGCTAGAAGGAGGCTTTCAGAAGTCTCTAGGCAGCAGAGATTTCTTATGCATTTATGGACACTGGGGTAAAACTAAACATATCCACACTAGCCTGGAATTTTTTCTAACAACTATTTGGACACAGTAATGTACAAAAATAATTATAAACACATGCACAAGTAGATCAGTGTGTGTTTTCTGTGCCTGCCTTTTGGAGGAATCACACATTAACATCTTTTCTGAATTTTGCGAATGCGCTGCTGAATTGCAGCTCAATAAATGGAACTTTGTTTGTCTAAACTGATGACACCAGTATAAAATAAATATATTTTCCAGTTGGGATTTAGGAAGCTGTAAGACATGACAGAAGTGTTCATAATTAGACATTTCAGCACAAATTTGAATTCCCATGGAGTTGGTCCAAAACCAGTTCTCTAGCAAAGCATGTGTCTGTTTAAACACTTACTGTGGAAGGGATCGATCCCTCTGCCAGAGCAGTAAAACACATATTTGCTGTGATAGCACAGAAGTGGGTCACAGTTTACCAGAAGGAATCACTTACTGTACAGAGCTGTTAGACTTCATTTCTGTACATTTGGAATTTTTGAGTTATGTCCTGTCACAGCTGCAGGCGTGCAAGTGCTGTGTTTATATTCTGTGTTAGTCACTGAGAAAATAAGGAAGAAAAAAAGAGGGTATTTCTTCAGCATGAAGGTGGTGAGGCCCTGGCACAGGGACCCCAGAGAAGCTGTGGCTGCACCATCCCTGGAAGTGCTCAAGGCCAGGTTGGGCAGGGATTGGAGCAACCTGGGCTGGTTGAAGGGGTTTCATGGCAGGCTCTGGAATGGGATGTCTTTAAGGTCCTTTCCAACCCAAACCATTCTATGATTTATTTCTTTCTAGGTGTGGTATTGTTGTTTTGGGAGATAAAGAGTAAAACTGAGGCATTTCCAAACAGCCCTCAGGATGGTGGGCTCCCTACAGGCTTCACTGAGCATTAAAGGATGCACCTGAGTTGGTGCTGAAGTGGTTAATTAATAACACAGGGCTGGGAAATCGGCTTTCTGCCTGGCACAACTGCTTCAGGAATCCTGCCAGGAGCCAGTAGCTGAAAGCCTCACTAAAACCAACAGGACAACACTATTAAATGCCTGGAGTCTTAAATGATTTGTGGTTTGTCAGGGTGACACGCTTGTGGTCTTCATGGGAGTGCAACCTGAGAGACATCCCTGCTATGAAGAGAAATGTGTAAGTAATGTAGCTTGTGAGTGTTCACATTGTCATTACAGGAACAAAATATTATCTGCATAATTACAAAATTATATTCTGGTAGAGATTCTTATTTAAGCCTGTTACATGCTCCAGTAAAGCAGAAAATCCCTTCCTGAGCACCGTTAATAATGGAGCATTAAGAATACACTGTTTTCTTTTTTTGCTTTATATACATCTATTTATTTTTAAAACAACTGTTTTCTGGTGCTTTCTAGGATTTCTTTCCTGGGTGTTGGAGGGAGCATTTCCCTGGAGCTGGCTACAAGAAGGAATGTCTGTGCAGCCATATCTGGTAATGTTCCTGTGCCTTACTGGGACCAGCCCTTTCCCTCCACAGTCTGCAGCAGGGCCTGGGACAGGGAATTTAGGTGGGCAAGGTTTGTCAGCTCTGAGGAAAGTGCATGGCACAGGGGAGGTTGATAATATTAATGGATTTCTTTCTGTAAAGAACTTTATTGTGCAAAAATTCATGTTTAGTGGTGGGCTTGGCAGTGTTAGGTTAACAGTTGGACTCAATCATCTTACTTTTTTTTGCAAACTTATAATATTCTGTGGTTCTATATGATGCCAGAGGACTAAAGTATCTCTTCTTTTCCACCCTAACAATCTTATTAGCAGAATTCAGTGAAGTGAACATGCCCTCAGGGATGCCCCAAGCATTAGCTCACATCTGGGCAGTACCACCTTCAGGATGGAGGGCACTGGGAATCCTTCTTGGGGGCTGTGGGGGCTTTTCAGGGTGTGCTGTTATTTAGGATCCTTGCAGCTGTTGGGGAGGGGCTCCTCAGGGGGCCCCACCAGCCATTTCTGATGCTCAGTGAGCCAGCCCTGCCCTCTCCAGACCTGGGGAATAAAGGTGTTTCATCATCCTCTACAGTCCTGTGATGGGTTTGGGAAATATTAAATAATGTTCCTCTAAATGAAAAAAGAAAGAAAAGGAGTGGGAACCCCACAAAGAGAAGCAGGTGAGGAGGGAGGGGCAGAGGGTAACTCCTGGCAATTAAGCCTTCCTGGGGGCAGCCCCACTCTCTGGGCAGAACCTGCCTGGCTTGCTCCTTCCACTGGTCCTGCTTGTGCACAACAGGACAAACATCCAATGATGATTAAAAAAGACCCCCATCAATCAGGTTTTGCTTGTTGAGTCACTGGGAATTTGTATCTGGAAGGGCTGAGGAACCTCCTCTGTTGGGTGCTGCCTGCAGCTGAGAGGTGCTGGCTGGACAGGGAACAGGGCAGCGTCCTGCCGTGGGAGGATGGCTCAGCAGCAAAACCCAGACTGCTCCCTGCAGCTTCCTGCAGTGGCCCCTGGATGTATCCAGTGATGTGGGAAATGAGCTGGTCTTGCCAGTTGTGTTAAGGCACAGCAGTAAATTAAACAGTGGTAAAAGAAACCAGGATCCCTTCCTGGGTACTTGCAGGACTGGAAGTGTAACACCAGTGATAGTGGCTTTATTATGGACATGTGCATGCTTGGATCCCAGGCCAGTGGCTACACTGAGCAAACATTTGTGTGGGTGGGAGGAGGGAAAACATCTATTTTCTTGTGACAGTACAAAGGATGACTAATTACACCAGGAACAGCTGCAGTGCACTTGAAACTGTAGAAGATCAGCTGATCCCTGCCGTGCTTCCCCAGCCAACTGGCAACACCTGAGCCCTGCCAGGTAAAAACCAGGCTCTGTGCTTTGTCCAAGTCATTAGAGCTCCACTTGGAGAGAAGTGAGCAAGGAACAAGCTTTGCTTCACTGCTTAATGTTGCTCAAAAAGAAAAAAAAATACCTGGAATAAATATTTCAGTCCAAAGCAATATTTACTTGGGTGCTTAAAACTTTGTAAAATGCCCTGAAGGTCACAAGACATTCATCCTGCTGTGTATTTCTCTTTAAGAAGGTGCTTGTAAGTACTACTGGAACACATGTGTGATGAGGGGTTGCCATGGCAAACAGGTTTTGGCACTATTTAAGAGAGAGTTTTATTGCACAGCAGAATAAATAAGCATGTTAAAGCCACATACAGTAACTTGTTGGCACATACATTAATGCTCCCAAGGGCTGCAATAACTTAAGCACCCTCCCTTTAAACATTTTTCAGTGTTTTTTCTTTTTTATTGACTACATGCATTTAGTATTAGGGCTAGGAATGTCCCATTTCCACCCTCTTTTGAAGTGAGTAATTGAGGCAAAAAAAGAGGACCGTCTAATAAATCATAAAGGGGCATTGTGCACAGACAAGAGGGGCAATTTTCCCATTCCTAGCATACATGAGGATAAGCCAGTGTGAGACCTGTCTGTGTGCTAAATCCTGACTTGCTCCCTCTAGACACAGGAGCAGATTGGCGTGTTTATATTTCTGATGGAGCCTGAATAATCAGGAATAGTTTCACACTGTTCTCTGCAGTTTCTCTCTTGCTCTGTCGTGCCAATCCAGTCTTCTCCCACATCACAGCGGCAAACTCATTACTTTGGCTTCACTCATTTCAGGAACCACCTGCTCTGTTCCCAGTTCGGCTCCCAGCTCGCTCCAGTGAGGAAGGCTCATTGCTCCCAGGGTTAGGAAGTGCTGCAGGGAGGCGAGAGGCAAATCTGTGCCTGCGAGAGGGCTCCGGTTTGTGGTGCTCTTAAAGGTGAACATAAATTACATTTATAATGAAAGCTCTGGTTTAAGAAGAGTTATTAGTGTATTAGTCCGGGCTTTATTAGCTCGGAGGGTTGCATCCATGCGGGAGGTGTGACACTGGCTCCCTCTTCTGTGGGAACCAGAAACTCTTCTGCCTTGGAGAACTTCGAAGCCGCCAAAAGCAGATGAAGCCCCCGAAACCTCCCCCATCCCTCCCACCTCGGGACACTGCTATAAACCCCATTATTGCAGATGTGATCAGGTAACGCCCAGCTGCGAGGCGGGGCACGGCTGCCTCCTCCCCTGGGAAGGGAAGGATGGCCAGGGCACTCATCAGGAGCTGCTGGGAGCTGTGCCTTGATTAAAACTGGGAGCTTGGTGAGTCTGATGGACCCAATTCTCCTTAGTCTGTTGGGGGAGAGGGACAGAAATTACATCTCACCCTAAAAGAAGAGTGCAGGCAGTGCTGACTCCCATTCTAGTCAGAGGGAAAATCTGGATTACATATTCCCGATAGTTTTAGGGTGATAGCTGTAACATATTTTACTCTTGGAACCCTTTTTGCCTCCTGCCTCATCACCAAGATTACTAAGCACCCTTCAGTAAGGCTTGGGCTGATCATCAGAGCCACTTGTTTCTCAGGGCCAGGCTGGATGGGGCTCTGAACAGCCTGGTCTAGTGAAAGGTGTCCCTGCACAGGGCAGGGGAGTGGAACCAGGTGATCTTCCAGGTCCCTTCCAACACAAACCATTCTGTGATTCTCCTCTATGATTCTAAACCTTCCTGTGCAGTCAGCAATCGCTGAAGCATGCTCAAGCTTCGGGAAATGGGGGAGGAAAAAGAGAGTTCATTATTTTATGAAAGGTGCATGTTTGTAATATTGCATACTGATGGGTGCATTATGAATTACAATTCGCTGAATAGGAGGATTCCTGCGGGAGGGACAGTGCACAATGGAAAAAGAAAGGCAAAGGGAGGGAGGTGATTTTTATGCCTGTAGAGGTGTCTCCTGGGCGTACCCAGAGTGGAAGATACACCATTTCCTTCTAGCTGTTTGGATTTGTTTGCAATTAAAGTCTAGTGGAGCTGTCAGGGGCTGTTGACAAATATATTATAACCAACTTAGGTTAAGCGAGTTACTTAAAATTAATCCATCCCTGCACAACACTCCTGTTTCACTTCACAAGAATGTGCCAGGAGGAAGGAGTACAATCCTGACCACATTGGGAGAACCTCCTCAAGGTGGAAATTTGCAAATAGGGCTACTGTAGTATGTAATGAGAAGCTGCAGGGCTTTCAATTATCCCACATAGTCTGTCTCTTTGCAACTTGACTGACAGCTAATTATGCTGGTGCCATTTTTTTGGCAGTGGAATTTAATCTCCCAGATGGAAAGCAAATCAATCTGCCCATTGCTGCAGCTGAGGCATACTTTGACTCAACTTTAATTTATTCTCCTAAGCCTAAGAAGGTTAGTCATTTCAAGGTACAAAAATATCAAATTTCTTCCGTTAACCAGGCTGGTGAAAAAGTGGGGAAGAGTTGGGATTTTATGGGCTGCGCTGTGAAACATCGTCGCTCCTTCCCTTGTATTAGGCAACAGCAGTATCATCTCCCCTTGATTCCTGGTTGTGGAATCTAACAAGGAAGAAGCATTTATGAGCAGGTTGCTAGTGATAATGGTTAAACATGAATTGTGGAGGCATTAAGTGGGATTCTATGGAGGAGCAAACTAAATCTCTGAAGAACTTGACACAAAAAGAGATCGGTGGCAATTTTCAAGCACTTTAGCCAGTGTGCAATAGCCTGGTTCCCTTTGGGTTTCATGCCAGGGATATAAATACAATCCTGCTACTTACCTGCACTCTTCAGGCCTATCAATTATGCTGCTCCTTCCCAGTTGCAGTTACAACTTGAGGTATTACCGTCCTCTGTAAAACCAGCACGGAGCAGAGTGTGTGACTGGTTAGCACAGGCTACAGCCCTCTTCAAGTACCAGCACCTGCAGCTCCTGTCAATGCTGTTTCCAGGCTAGAAACCCCAATTTTAGCTAGGATCAAGGGGAAGGGAGCTCACAAAAACTTGGTGCTAATGAATGGTGGAAAGCTGGAGCCTTATTTTTCCGTTGACTTTTGCCTCTCTGGTTGTTTCAGCCTGAGTATGGTTCTGATGTCTTTTCAGTGTGTTGTTGTTTTCCCTTTTGGAGTGCTTTTACTGAATTCTCTGGAGATATTTAAGCCAGGTTGGGCTCAGCAACCGGTTGTAGTGGAATGTCCCTGAGATGATCTTTAATGTCCCTCTTAGGACTTTAGTCCCATCCTAGGACTCTGATTCTACTCTGGTTTTTAGAGTTTATACAAACAGAAAGGTTCCTGATTCACCTTCTTACTGAAAAAAGCATTTCTAAAGGTGCTTTGCTAACACCTAATGACTCCAGTCTTTCTCACATTTTTACAAAACTACAGTCACTTCAGTGACTCTTCCTTAGTACTCTTGGTGGCTGAAGGATTACTCTTCTATCTAGCTATTAACAAGTATCTTTTTGAATTTCCATATTATCCTCATGATTATGTTGATACTGCTCCCAATGGACCCTTGAATTGCATTTCCCAGTTGTGATGAAATCTTGTACATTTTTGATGTCCCATTGGTGCATTTGTTTACCCTGCTGCACACTGCTTCTCCATTATTATGGTTATGAGGGCTTGAGTTATTAATCTAAAATTAATTTTTTTAAATCCATCATTCGTTAAACAATTAGAACAATTGTTTTCTACTGTGCTGTAAGTTTAAATGCTGATGATAAAATGTAGTGTCAGACCTGTAATCTCTGAGTCAAGCACATGGAAGCAAGGCAGTCCCTCCTATTCTTTGCCTGGTTGTCTGAAAATAGGGAGCAGTGGGATCTCCAGGGTGCAACAGGGATCAGGACAGGCAAAGTCTGTGCCTCCTGTCAGGGTCATCCTTGCTCAGCCACCTGACTTCTACTGACGTGAATTGAAAATCCTATTGGCCACAAAATGCTTTAAACTTTTTTTTTTACTTTGAAAGTACTGAAAAGGTAGAGAATGTCTATTTTCACTGCTGTGTTCAGGTAAAAGACAGTAAGAGTAAGAAGCTGTAAAAGCACCTCACTGACATTTTTCCATGTGTGGTCTTCCCAAAGTGTGATTTTTTTTTTTTTTTTTTTTTTTGGGGGGTTTTTTTGGCAAGTGAAGCTTGCATGTTTAGCTCCAACACACAAAATGCCACAGAGATTCCCAAAGCAATGTCCTGGCCCCAGTGCACATGTTAGCAGGAATTTCTCCTCTTGTTTTCCTTGTTATGAATGTAACCTGATATGTTACTTTTTAGGTTCTTGAATAGGTGCCATAATCTACTCAGGCTGCCTGAGGTCAGGCCTGTTCTGGGATCTCTGGCTCCCCTGACAGAGCCTGCTGGATTTTGGGACCTTGGAGCAGCACTCCTAAGGCTGTGGGAGATGTGGGTGAACACAGATGGCTCTGGGCTGTTGGAGGAGTTAGAGGATGCTCTGGTGTTTGTATAGAGAGAGAGATGATGGCAATGCCCCACATGAGACCAGCTCCAGCACTGTAAATTATTCTGGTTTTGCTTTTTCCTTACAAAAGCATCATAATCCCAGCAAACAAAATGGCACATCACAGGTGATCTCAATGAAGTCAGCCAAGCTTCTTATGGAGCCCACAGCTAAATAAAGGAGCTGACATGTGAGGCCAGAAGAAGCAAGTCCATGTGATTTGAATTACAATTCAGTTTGCTTTAGGATTTTCTAGTTGGAAGACAAAAGTTGGCCCTCCCAGCCTGGTGCAGTGTGAGTGAGATCTGTTAAATGCCACTGGAGATGGTAATTTCAACCACCTAGAAAATAAACTGGATAAACACTTCAGTTGACTTTAAAACTTTCAGAGTTTAAAATAGTGAGATTTAATACAGTATAGTAAATTCTACACTGCTAACAGATCAGGATTCTGTGATCTGAATCCTCAGTGTGATGTGTGCACTCCTGTGTTAAAAATCCCCTCCTGTACTGAAAAAATCAAGGCCCATTTCACTCCAAGTTAGCTGCTCATGAGAGTTTTTTGATCTTTTTCAATTCTTTCAGTGACATCTAGTGAAACTTGGGGAAAGTGCAAGTTCAGCTGAACTCCAAGGATCGATCCAACTGCAGTAGCAGATGCTTCACAATTAAAAGCCTGAAGTACTGCACCTTATTTCATTTACTGTCCCTTAAGCTGCTGTCTAAGAAATGAACAAAATGCATTTTGGCCATTAAAAATTTTAAAGTTTGAGCTCATATTCTGGTCAAACACTTTATGCATTTGAAGCACAAAAATAATTTACTCTTTGTTCCTTTTAACTTTGGGTATATATTTAGAATAACTTTAATATTTTAAATTTTGCCTCCTGCTATTGGTGCCATTGCTCCTCTACACTTGAAGGCTCCAAGTATTTTGACTTACAGAAAACACTCCAAACTTTTGCAGGAATTCAAGCTACACATTTTTAATATTTGGTATTCCTGAACTTACTGAAAAGTCAGCTTTGGTCTGCTTGTTGCTCTGGACTAATCCAGACTGGATGTGAAATACTCTTTCATCAGCAAATGAAGTTTTCAACAGAGATGGAAAACGTATGCCTCCTACCTAGCAATCAGTAAAAACTTCAAAGGAAGAGCTGCCTCCCTCAGAGCAGCATCCACATGCAATAGCTTTAACAGTGTAACTTCTTTTTCTCAAAGTACAAACCCAAGTGGCTTCCATAAAGTCTATGTTGGTATGGATTTCAGCTGTGCAAAGGACAGGGCCACCACTACAAACAGGGCTCATAAATATTTGGAAAAAATACAAAGTAGCTTCAAACAGGCCAGTATTAGATGACTGGAAAGAGTTCAAAAAATCTCAGGCCTTGCTTGATCTAAAAGGCTTCAACCTCCCAAACTGACTAGGCAATTAGGGCAGATTCTGAACGGGAGGATCTGAAGCAACAACTGGGAAGGGTGAACACTCTGGAGAAATCCCAGCTGTGGGTGGCACTGAGCACACTCGCAGCCAGCACAGGGAAGATGCCCAGCATATCCAAACAAGCTTCCAGGTCACTGATTCTGATCTGCTCTCATCCCTCTCAGAGCTAACTTTTCAGAACTTAAAAAATAAAGGCTTAAAGGGAAAAGCAATCCAAGTACACCAAGAGCAACAGTTCAAACATTTTACTAAATCAATTCACACAGTTTCAAAATTGTAAATATAATTAAGGACGACAGGGTTTCTGTATTTTTTTTCTTCCAGAATCATTAAGACAATAAACAAACACAAATTAGGTTTATAGCATCTGTTCTTTTAAAAAATGAAAGGAACGCCACTTGATGTATTGATAAAGCACCACAACACAGTTACAAAATAGGGTTGGCTTGTTTCTTTCACAAGTAAAAGACTACATACTCCTAACAGCTTCCTGCTTCAATCCATACTTCATTAAAATAAAACTATAAAATCTTCTAGATTACACTAATTCAGACAATGCCTGGTAAAACAGTGCATTAACAGCAGTAATGCCAACTATCAGTGCCAACATAAAACAGTTTAGAGAGGAAAAACAAAACAAATAAAAAATCCAAAACAAAACAACAAAACCCCCACCTTTATCTCCCTAGATGAGCAAAATTTAAAATAAGAGATGCTCTGCCTCACAATGATTTAAGAATTTGGGGATGCTGATGGGTGGAGGAGGGGGCTGGTACTGTAGCTTTCTAGGCTTAGTTGGCATCTAGTTTGGCCATTTCCTGCACGTATATCCCTATACTCTCGCTGTCGAAGAGCACGAAGTACACCGTCTTGATTGAAGAGGACATTGTAGACACAAAATAGCTGGAGATGGCTTTCAGGATCAGCTGAGCAGCTGTTTGCTTTGGGAAGCCATTTCTAGAAGGAGAGGGAAAAAAAATAGAAAATCAAGACTCGCTGAACCAACTTTTGATGGTTTAACCTCCCAGGGAAGGCTCCAGCTTTTCTCCAACACCTCAAAGCTACAAAGCCAGTGTTTACAGTGTGAATTAGAAGCTTGTTGATTTAAGGCAAGACTTAAAATGCTCAAACAGAAGAAAACCATTCCTAAAATATGAATACAGAGTCTACATGCACTGCTAGGTTGAGCCTCATGATACCTGATGGGTCAATTATTCTCATTTAACAGGTAAGTAAACCAAGAGCCTGCTGTGTTCTGGAAAGCAGTGTATGTGTTGGAGCTGCAAAATTAAACCTGTCCTGGAAGCAAAGCAACTGTTCAAGAAAAGTAAAAAGAGACAGAGAACTTGAGATAGAATATGAAACATGGAAAGACCCAAAGTACCAAGTCTTACCACTACTAATGGTAACTAAGCACAGGATTTTACAGGACCTAACCTGACAACCTTTCTTCACATTTCTGTCTAGGAATCCTTGTCTGAAAGATTCATCTATTCTTAAAACATGTCAAGCACAAGTAGAATGGTATGAACAAAGCTACCTGAACTTTATGATCTGAATTTTATAGATCATGGCAAACTTCTGGAATTACACCTGGTAACTGTTTGGAAAATGGCCTGAACGTTGTTGCTGTGTGTTACTCCTGAAGTACTGCTACTCACCCAGACCATGGCTTTACCCTGCCAAATTCTGAGCCCTCTCCGAGCCTCAGTGATGTGCACTCCACAGTCAGTCTGAAGGTGATGGGACATGACCACTCTCTTAGGAATAGCACCCAAAAAGAACCTGAAAGAGCCTGTTGAACATCACCTGGTTCCCTGACGTGCACTTACAGATACCTGGTAGTTAATACTCCCTGATATAAAGTGTGTACTATTAATACTACAAATAATTCACAGATTACACAGATGGATGAGTTTCTCAGCATTTCTTAAGCAGTTCAAGGAAGTTGAGCTAAATCCACCTCTGGCACTAACAGGTGAACATTTCTCAGCACTTGCTCACTGAAGCACTGCACTGGTAGTAAAATGCTGTTGTAATCTCCCTCTTATTTTGTGCTGCAACACACCAAATGTGAAGGGCAAGTGCCTGTGTCATGGCTCATTGCTGCACATTGCCTCATCAAAAAACATTCGCAGAGAGCAATTCTATGTCAGTCCTGCCTGTAATGTGATATTATACGTGCTGTCTTGAAGATAATGTTTGTGGTATTTAAAAAATGATGGCATGAAATAGCTTATTTTTTCTTTTTTGAAAATGTCTGATTTTTTCCCTTCTATTGTTGAAGAAAAAAAAATAAAAAAAGAAAAAGCATTGTGAGCAAAGCTTGTACTGTTCCAAAGCAAATCAACCGAGAGCAGTTTTGACACAGGAGCTGCTTAGGAGTGAGCAGCTTCCACAGCTGGGCACTTGCAGGTTACTTTTGAGTGCTGCATCCTGGCATACAGTGCAGAGATCTTCCAGGAACTTTGCTCCTGAACTGTCATGCAGAGCAGCATCAAACATACACTGATTCTGAACTGTTCTCAGGGGCCTCTGAAGTCACACAACATCCAAGTGTTCTGGCAGAGTGGTCACACCAGGGCACATGAAAGAAGAGTGGCCTGGTGAAAGGAAGGCACAGTGCCAGGCAAGCTGATAACAATCCACTGCTCAGGACACCTCTCCCAAAAGAAACGAGAGCGCAGAAAAATCAGCAGAAAGGTGCTGGCCTGACGGCCATGTGTGGGCTGCAAGAAACAGAAGCCTGAGTCACTGATCAATGGGTCTGAGTTAAATTCTCGTGAAAAGGCAGTTTGGGATTTTAGCCAAACCAGTGTCAGTTCAGATCAAAGTCAGACCTCAGAATGAAATCCCTTCTCAAGGATGAGTTCATGTTCAATCCCTAACTCTCCTTTCCCTTTTCTCCTGCTGGCCCTACCAGACTGAACTCCAGGCTACCTCTGAACAGAACCCAAGTTGTGCTTTCCATAAGTTGGCTGTAGCTGAGCATCTGGCCCAATGAATGCTACAAGTATGCTATTTTATTTCCCCTCGTGATTTATTTGAACTGCCCTCATGTAATCCCATTCCTCAACTATAAAAGAGAATGAAACTGTTTATGTGGGTTTATTGGGTGATGTCTGCTTGACAGATGCCTGTACTAGAACAGCTGCATACATGTGGTGTCTTTGGCATTTGTTATCTTTTAAAGCTTTACTTTTTTCTTTTTTTAATGCTTTTGACTTCATAAAAACAAGTAGAGAGTATTGTCAGAATATATTATGTTCTCTCCAAAATTAACTTACACTTGAGTATCTCTAATTAAGGGAGGAAAAAATGAAAAATACATAACCTCATATATTACTCAAGGCCTTTTGATTCCTCTCCATCTTTTAAAAGCACCACTTCAACTGGCTCAAGTAAGAATGACGTGTATATGCCAAGTGGAGGGCTTGCCCCAGATCCTGCCTGTCAGTAACCAAATTTCAGAACAGAATATGAATCCTGAGGGTTGTTCAAGGCTTCAGCATCTTCCAGTACCAATCACCTACTTCACAACAAGGGCTGGGAATGGTTCTTTGCTGGGAGCTATCCAGAACAGACAGGGCTGTGTGGAAGATACTTTACGCGGTCCCACTTTTACATAACCAATTCCACAGACACTCTGCACTCTCCACATTATTCTGTGGAGGAATAGAGTTTCACCCAGAGAGTGATTCAGAGCTGCTCTTTGTACTGACCAGCCTGTGACCCTGACAGCTAATCCAATAAGTTACTGTGAACCCCCTGCTTTATTTCTCTACTCTTCTGTAAAGTTTGCTCAAGTTATCTCCTTCAAATGACACCTATGCAAATCAACCTTAGCTGGAGATTTCTATGATGCAAGTTGCTTAAATTTAGCATCCTAATGAAACTTTTATTTCTTGTCATTCACCCAAAACCTCCAACACTGTTTTCTGCCTTAGCCCACAGAATATGCAAGAATTAATCTAGTGTTGCAACACAGCACAGTGGGAAGAATATTCTTGTACACCAGCCAACTTCTTTCAAACTTTGAGTGGCTAACTCAAGAGGGTCAGTTGCTCAGGGTTAAGAGACACAACTGTGTAATTCAGCCTAGATTTGGCCCTTGGTTTTCCTACTGAGCCATCAATGAGGGCCAGGTGTTCCCATCCTCCCTCTGCACCCCAAACCCAGGAGCCTCAGACTAAAGGTGCAGTCAGTCTGAACTGAGACTCTTAAGAACATGATCTGACTTTCAAAGGCACTGAACACACTGTACAGAGCCAGAGGACCTGAACTTTAGACTGAGGTTTTCAAAGACCTTGGCAAGGGTTTTTAAGGTCTTTTTTTTTTTTTTTTTTTTTTTTTTTTTTTTTTTTAATGAAATAGTCCCATGATGTAAACTCTATGGAATTCAGCTTATGGATTTTGGATGAAAGCTTGAAGTGACTCTGCAAATCCTGAGAATCAAGGCACTTTAGGTTTGCTGCTTAAACAAACACTAAGTCATGTCTTCTGGCCATTGCAAGACAGGTAAGCTTCATTATGCACTAAAATCAGGCAAAAGAGACCCCTTTTCTTCATGTTCTTTTCCACATCTCCAATTTATATGAATGAATGAATGGTCTGCAAGAAGTCTTTTAACAGTCCCTTGAAAGTTCATTTTATGCTCTTTATCCTATTTACATGCTTTGAGATTTGCAGGGATCAATCACTATGAGATCTGCCCACACTAAACTAGTCTGCAGGAGAACACTGCAGGCTCCAAGCACTGCCTAAACAAACCTAGAAGAAACTCTTCTTTTAGGGAACTGATTCAAACAAGGAAATAAAAAGCCACATTGTAGGAATGTGTTTTGTACATGGGAAGGGACTGGAACACCAGATGGCACTTAGAGAATGTGACCTATTTGGCATCAGGTTTGCCTGACAACCCTACCTGCCACTGCCAATGGAAGGAAATGCAATTGATTTCAGCTTCTTTTCATCAGCCAGAGCCAGGCAGTTCTTCACTGTCTTCTCCAGCAGCTCCTCACATTTATCTGAGCCCCAGCCTGGGCTATTACAGTGGATCACAAATTTTGCAGGCAGTCCATGGCCAGCACTGACAACAGCTAGGAAGAATTGAAAATGAAACATAATTACCTTCCTCTCTTTAGGATTAAAGGAGTGTACATGTGATTAAAATAGCAATCAATCAACAGACATTCCCTTAGCCCATGAGAATGTTTTAGATTATAAATCACAAATCACACAACCTAAAAATATAACATGATTACAGAGACTTTGTGTTTTCCATTTCCAGCTGCATTTTGCTGTGATAATTTATAAATCATCGCTAGGATTGAGCTTATTTGAGAGAGAGCAAGAATTCGTGGCTGACATCAAAAGAAGCACATTTATACTTAGGACTGGATAAGGAGAAGGGCAGTATCTGTTAGAACCCAAAGCCAACAAGGGATGATCTTGCTTTGGGTGGGTTTACTGCAGAGATACAGTAAATGCCAGGATGCTGGACAGGCACAAGGCACTCCAGTGATCTTCAGCTACTCCTGCTAAATGCAGAGAGTTCAGCTGGCTTCTGATCATACCCCAGCCCAAACTGGAGCAGTTCAGAGCTACTAGTGCTCTGCAAACCCCAAAGGAAGGAAGGAAAAGAGATGAATTAAGATTCTGGCTTTATTTCCAGCTTTGTCTCTGAATAACTATAATGAAGACATTTTGTGTCATTTCAAGACTTTGGGCCTGGCCTTATTTTAGCTTTTTTTGTGTATAGGTCATCCAAGATCACTTGAACAATGCTGGGCTTAGTTTCTCTCTTTCATCACATTCTTGACAGAAGGGTGTAGAGGATTCATTTACAGATTTGCAGTGTTTGATTCACGTTGTTTGTGTAACAACAGGCCAGACCTTGTATGTACAAAGAAATGAAAAAGAATTTTTACCATGCTAATCATATCTTATCACCACAATATTACCATGGACACATGGGGACTAAGAAGATGCAGCAGACCCTGCCTACAAACTGCTGACAGGCAGGGATTCTCCAGAGGAGAGGCCTCCTTCTCTGCAGGAGAACACGTTCTGAGTTCACCACTTCCCATCCCAGAGCAACAACAGACTGTGCTCTGCCTGCCAGAAGCCAGGGTAGGAGGATCTCTGTCATTTCTGAACTCACTGGGCTGTGGTTGCAACTAAAAAGTTGTGACTTTGGTTTGTTAAAAAAAAGGTGGGGGGAAGCAAGCCACCCTAATCACAAGCTAAGGGAAGAAAAACATCCATCTAAAATCTCACAAGAACATATAGCGAGCCTTCACAGAGAGTCAGCCCCTAAAATACCCCACAAAAGTGTTGGTATAAAATGGTAACTTATGTCTTCACAAAACTATAATAAAAATAACAACAATTTAAAAAAAAAATTTAAAAATCAGGTTTACAGAGATGCTCATAGAAATCCTCTATTCTGTTCTGGAATGTTTAGGAAGCATTTTGCTATTTAGGTATAGTAGAGGTAACTCTTGGCACATGATCATCACATATGGATACTATCTCATGGCTGCTGCAGGAAAGAGAAAATAGACTTTGTCATATGGATCCTGACCAGGGGTTAACCAGAACATTTTGAAGGACAATGAAAGCACAAGCATTTATGTTCTTATGGCTTTGCAGAGTCCCAACATGTTGAACAGCCTCAGTGTTAGGCAATGTTAATTTGTCATAATGTGCAACTAAAATGTTGGCAGATTCAGAATACATCATAAATCCAAGAAATATCTATTAAAAGCAGCTGATATATCTCTAGTCAGATGTGAAATGTGGATATCACCCTCACCCTGAAAGAATAAAATACTGTATTGATACACATGACCAACTTTAATATTTCTCAGGGAGTGTTTTCCAGGGTAGTCATTAATTAACTCATTAGGATTCTGATGAGGACAACCGTTCATTACCAAGAGCAGCTGTCCTTTACTTCAAATGCAAATGCACTGAAATGGGAAGTAAGAAAGATAAAGCCAACTATGGACTTATTCTGTGCTAGTCACATACCAGGGAAGCATTCTGGTTATGGACAGATTAAAGGGATGTCCATAGAACTGAGAAATATGAACCCTGGGTATATGTAGGATTGAAAAATGGATGTATTAGTTCAGCTCTAGAGTCCTCCAACAAGTCCCTAACGGCCAGTTTATCCCAGTGACTGCAGAGCTGCCCTGGAGTAAGACTGCCAAGCAACCCAGATCTGAGGGATGCACTGACAGCTGAGAAAAATAAACTTTTCTTTTCAGCTTGCCACCTATTTGGAGCAGTTTGGTCTGGGCTGGTAAGCAATCTTGTACAGAAGTTAGTAAAAAGAAAAAAAGTGAGTAATTGATTCTGCATATTTTCGCAGAACAAAAATTCCAAGAAAAACTTATTAAAATTTTTAAAATGCAAGGGAGAAACCCCCAAAGTATTAAGCTCCAGAAGTAAACAGTTGTAATTTTTCCTGTCAGAGTTGAATTCTTACATCTCCCCTTCGGCTGTAGTTAGGATTCGTTTACAAAACTGTGCACACTGTATTTATTTTTATAGCATAAACACAGATGGCAGAATCAGCCTTCTATATGAACAACATGGATCAGCAATTTCACAGATGGTGTAAAATTATATATTGCCATTATCAAACTTTATTACTCACATAGTAGATTTTTCTCTGAGATTACATAAATTTTGATAACTAGGCATCAAAAAGTCATAAGCTTTTACAGTGATGATTTTGGCACTGATTAAACTAAGTACCCAAGCAGATGCTGAACTTTAGGCACATGCTTAAGTTCAGTGAAAGTCAGCGGCATTTCAGCAAAGCAGATGTTTAACAGAGCTGGACTCAAAAATCAGCATCTCATTAATTTTTTTTCTGAGCTGTGCCCTTAATGATCAACACTGAGTGTGCATGCACGTACCTGTGAACAGCCTGGCTCTACTGTAACACTACAGCACTGCCCATTTCCCAGGTGCTTAGGTAAAGGTTACTTAAGATGCAAAGCGTGCAGTTTAACTGTGGAGAATACAAACGCACAGCCCTTGGGAGCTGCCTGCAGACAGCAGAGCCCCAGCGGTGCTGCAGGGGGAGCTGGGCTGTGGGAGCCAAGCCCCAGTCCCACAGGGCTCTGGGTGGGGGTCCCGAAGCGCAGCCTCACTCACCTCCGGCTATGTCCAATGGCCCGTTCTTTTTGCGGAGCTCAATGACGGCTTCCACAAACTCCTTGCCACCTTTCTTTTCCAAAGTGCTCCCTGAACAGAGAATCGTTAGTTTACTCCTCTGATCTCAGCAGACATGTGACTCATCATTCGCTTTTGTTACATCACTCTAGAGTTTTCTGCCCAAACATTTTTTGGGGACTGCAAAGTAAGATCTAAACCTTTTGGGACTTGAGAATAAGCTAGTCATTAAAAACAACAACAACAACAACAGAAAGAACAAAAAGACAACCCTAAGAACCCAAAAACCTCACATTCCCTTGCTAACATTCTCAGACTTGAATTTACTGTCAAGAAACATCTGACATGACATCCCTACCTCCTTCCTTCTCATGAGCATCTCTTAGTGTGAAATGTTCCAGAAGAATGTGCTAGCTCAACAGTGGTTGAAGGTTTGTAATTCCTTCCCCTAGGATTCATTTCCCCTCTTCTCTTACAAATTGTTTTAAAGAGCCATTTGCCACAATAAGAATTTGAAACTCACCTGATCTTGGTCCCTGACCCCAACAGGTGGCCCCAGGAATGAAACAGTCTCGTGAGTGCAGCGGGCTGCTTTACTTGGTAACTGCCCAGCTTGTTGAGCCACCTTTAACCAAGAGGAAGAGCCTCAGAAATAAGGAGAATCTCTAAGGAACACATTCCTCCAATGAACTTCTCTAACTACAACTAAGGAGCTGGACAAAGTTATTCTGGGAGGAGAAGAGCTGTGCAGTGTGTCAGGGCAACCAAAAGGTATGCTCTTTACAAAGGCAGTCCATCACTAAATGGTTTAGATCTTATTTTGCAGCTCTAGTTTTAAATATTAATGAAAGAAAAAACAGCCCAAGAAAGCATTTTCCTAACTACATAAGCATCCCACATAATTTTGCACTGTGCATATTAATTATAAAGACAGATAAATAAAAAGCAGTGATATCATAAAGGCTCTGATTCGAGATATTGCTTTGAAAACTGATTTCCAAAAGTTCAGAACTAGGACCTCTAAAGATCTAGACATTTATTTGGTGACACCCCTTACTTCCACTGATGAAGAAAGAAAAAAATGCAATTTCTGATGGAAGTGCACATACTATATGCTCCAGGAAGCAGAGTCCCTCCTCCAAGATTCCAGTTACTAAATCAGGTTATGCAGCTCTAGGAACCAAGAAGACTGCAAGATGCTTTTGTTTTGCTAAATTTCTTCCAAACTGAAAAGCTGAAAACAATATATTTGTTTTCCATTCAAAAACTGACTCTGTGACCCTGAGTCTATTTTGTTTGTGGGAGTTTATTGCTTTTGGGGTACAAAAGCTGAAGACAATTACAAAAGCTGTGCTTTTTCTTTGGCTTTTTCATAACCAGTTCACAAGAGGGTTTGCCAAAAACTGGATTGCAAGGTCAGACTGTGTAGGTCAGAGTGTAATTTGCTGTTTGTGCTCATTTAAGCTTTTAAATATAAATACTTCAGCCAAACTTCTAAGGATTTCCTGAACTTAAAGTTGCCTATCCCAGTGCAACTGAGTAGGAGGATCACCTTACAAATCTCTTAGAAAAGACAGTAATGGCTTTACTTGTAGCAGCAAGGTGTCTTAGGAGAGTGCTGGGAAAGGAGATCCAGAGGTGCTTGGAAGCACTCTGCCCTTCAAAGGCAGTGAGTAAAGCACAACACCCTGTGCCCTTTGCTGAGCCCATCCAGCAGATGTGGCTGACTCCAGGGTCTTATAAAATCACTTTGACTGAGAAGGGATGGAGAGGCAATGAAACAGCCTTCCATTCTAGTTATATTCTTCTTGTATATATTTCCATATCATTCCTATTTATATTTTTATATATATACCAATTATATTCCCCATGAGTCCATGGACTCTGATCAGTCCTAAAACCCATGACAGTCATAATCCTTAATTTCTCTTGTTTCAAGGGGAAACATAATTAAGCCTTGTGCAGAACCTAGGAACAGCAAAGTTCTATTAAGTAGGTCATTTCTTTGCCATTGCAAAGCTGTTGTACATTTAATGGAATTTAGCCTAGTTTGGTTTAATTCAATCCAGAAGGATCAGCTTTTTCCCTTCTACTGGGAATTAATTTATAATTAAAAGCAATGAACAATCATGTCAGTTTATTCCACTGAGCTCTCTTCTTGCAGACCTGGTACAAAGAAGAGAAAAAGTAATATTTGGTACGAATGGGTGAAATATTCTGCATTTACTCCTCAATTATGCTCTTCTGATTAATAGTGAGGGTTTATATTGAAATCATACTTGACATCTATGTTGTAAATTAGCTTAATGTGGCAAAGGACAGACTGTATTTAACCATCTTCCACTACACTAGCAAGTTTCTTAAGGGAAGCCTTGCTTCACAGCTTCAAGGTTAGTAGCTTATTTGCTCACAAGCATAAATATGTGTCACTCCCATGAGAATAAGATCATTATCTCATGCTTTCCAAGCAGGCATTGGTATCAGTGTTGAAAACAGCGTTAGCAGAAATTTAGGCTCTAAAATTCTCAGGATAAGCCCCCAGTACACTTAAATTGTTAGGGAAAAAAAACCAACAAAAAATTAAAAAAAAATTTAGATGGGTAAAAGTTAATCATTGGAAGCTAAGCATTTGTGCACTTCTATTCTTTCTTACAGCAGTCAGAGGCAACAGGAACCTACACTAAGGAATGAGCAGTCCGACTTCAAGAGACAATTTTCTTTGCAGAGTAGCAAAGCATTTCTTTGTCACAGGGTAGGAGACAGGCACATTGGCTAAATGGGTCTGACAGACTTTGGAAGCATATTCTTCAGGTACAGGCTACTATGACACTGCATATTATTTAGCCAGCAAAGTCACAGTGCTTCTGCCCCAACAGGTCATCCAGAGCTATATTTCTCTGCTTGTTACTCAGAATGCAGCCCTTTCAGAAAAAACAGGTGGTGCAGGACGTGTGTCCCTCCAAGTCAGTACTGAAAACAAGGCCTCAGGCATGGGGGGAGCTCGTTCTCACAGTGATGGTGAGGTCAAGATGAGATGCAGAACGGAGGCTGGGATCAGCTGACTTGTTCTTAAGCAGTGCCAGCCACTTCTAGATTCGGCCCAAGTTCTGATTTGCCTTCTCAAATTACCAAGGCAGTTCAATCAAAGTTCTCCTATCCTTTTATAAAATCCTTCAAAATTCTGTGTATGAGAGGGGTAAGAGAAGGGCTAGGAGAAGAGTTACTCAAGGGACAGTTAAGATGGCTGAATTAAGAAGTCTGTCCTGTTTCCTGTCATGCCTTCTCTCATCCTTGTAGCTCAGGTGACCGATGTATGTGCTGCCCTAGCCTGGGCTTGTGGGTGTGAGGACCCTGAAACCAGGCTAGGAAGGTCATCGGTCCGTAAGGATAATCTTAAGAGTTTGGAACATACAAACAGGTTAGATCCAGCCCATGAATCCAGATATGAACATCTGAAACTTGGCATGGAGAGGTCATCGGTCCATAAGGATAATCTTAGGAGTTTGGAAAATACAAACAGGTTAGATCCAGCCCATGAATCCAGATATGAACATCTGAAACTCGGCATGGAGAGGGTGCACTGGAACTGGTTTAAATCTAAAGATCAAGACTCAAACCACATTCAAACCAGGCACTTAAGGTGTCAGACCAACAGTGTTGTAATTCATTTTCCTTGGTCACATGCCTGCATTTAACGCACTGTTCCTGCACTTCAATTTTGGCGGTGCACTCCATGGTTACTTCTGAAAGGCTGATTTGGCAACAAAAACCAAAAATGCCCACTAGGTTTGTAATTGTTCATTTCTTGTTAGGATCAGTGGGGACTGCTGGAAGTGAGAAATGAATGCAGATCTGCATAGCTACAACAAGCTGGTGGCTGCTGATCGACCATGCACACACATACGAACTGCGCAGCACTGAACTTGCCATTACCTACTTCACCACCGGTGTAGAAGTCAGAGTTTGTCGGGTGAACGACAGCATCACTGTCGATCGTGGCAATGTCAGCCTGTACAACTTGCAACTACAACAGGTAAACAGATGTATATCAACCACGTTGGACAGAGACCCAGCACAGGCTCTACATTTACACATGTACCAACGTCCATTTTTCCTACCTTTACATCTCCAAACCTTGCGCCAAAGGAGTATGCTGAGTTGTGTGTGCAGGTGTGTGTAGAGAAAGGGGTGTAGGGAGCAGGAGAAGGAATATTGAGTATGACATGATCAAATAAATGTTAAAATGACAAGTCAGAGCAATCACATGAGATCATTTCCAAAGTTTTAAAATCAGCTAATGCCCCATTTCACTTTGCAGAAACCTAGAACAACCAGTTCCCCACAGACCATGACATTAAAATATGGGATCTGTTTAAAAAAGAGAAATTCAGGATCATCAAGACAAACAAAATAATTAGTTTCTCCATTTTGTCAGCATTAATAAGCTGACAGCCACTAATCTTCATATGTAAAGCCATTTATCATTTTGTTTCTAAAAATGCCAGTTTCCTTCACATGAAGGAAATGATGTATTTGCAGCCAGGGTTGTACAGAATTTGCTTTAAAAAATACAAATAATTGTTTGTTAAAGTTTAAAAGTAAGGCATATTTTTTAATATGTGCTGGAATGGCTAAGACACTTGCAGAAATATATGTACTTCTAAGAAAGGCTGATATAAAAATTAGCTTTCTTAGACCTTTTTCTTGTGTACTTACTTCTCTACATTCCCATAGGAAATGCAGCAGTATTAGAATTATGGGTTGTATTCCATTAAGGAAGTTTCAAAAAAAGACAGCAGCAGGTCTACTCAAATAAGAAGGGAATGCAGTACATAATGCATGAAAGGCAATTTTTGTTTTGTTGAAGAATAAACTTCTATTAAAGAAGGATTTTTTCATTTCTTATCAATCTGGATCAAGAGAAAAGCTTCAAAAGTGATTCTCCACCCATGACAGTTCACTCTTGGTATAATATCAGTATTTGTTTCCAGCTGAAGGTAAAAGTGACAGAGAAGAACTGAAACATAATGGAAACAAATTATTGACTGAATTAAACATCAGATCAAGAAATGGAAGATTTGGGGACAGCTAATAAAGTTAATAAACCCTTTCCAAAATTTTAAGCCTACTCTAAGTATTGAAATAAAACCCCTGAGATTGCAAGTAGAATGGAGAAACTGCTTATTTTGAGAAAAACCTGACAAAAAAAGTATTGTAGTCCTCAAAGTATCCAAATAAGAAACCCCCCAAAATAGCTAACAGTCACATATGATCATTATGGAAAAGAATTTAAAATTTTTGAACTGAAATCAGCTTGAAGACTAGCAATAGCTTCAAGTGTTCAGAATTGGTCAAAAAGTGTTTTGAATATAGTTCTTCAACAAAGCAGGACCTGCAAGATTTGAATTTCTGCTCTGATTAAAGGTATGAAGCCCTAGGGAGTAAATTCTGGGTTCCATAATTTCCATGTGACCGTTAGTTGTGTCAACCCATGCCCCATTTACCTAGGTCATCTTTAAGGTCAATGTCAGCATTGGTAGGATTGATAATGGCCTCCACCTCGAAGCCGGCTAAATTACTGATTTCACTGTGAATAAGGTTCAGCTGAAAAGAAAAGCATGAGGTGGGAAATAACAGGACAGCTGGGAAATCACAGAGAAGCTGCAGAAAAGTGAGCTTTGCAACACAGATGGAGATAGCATCACTGCAAACAAATATGCAAAATAAAAGGCAGGTCATCAAGGGATATTAGCCAAAAAAATTCAAACACAAGACTCAAACATTGTTCATAGTGGGAGAACATGAATGTACCAACTAGTAAGCTCTATTTTGGTTTTACACTGATCACTATTTGGGATTCTTATTATTATCCAGTATGTAAAGAGGGCTTACAAGAAATCTGGATAGGGACTTTTCATGAGGGCATGGAGTGACAGGACAAAGGGAATGGCCTTAAACTGAAGGAGGGGAGGTTAAAATTAGATATTAGGAAGAAATTCTTCCCTGTGAGGGTGGTGGGGCCCTGGCACAGGTTGCCCAGAGGAGCTGTGGCTGCTCCATCCCCAGAAGTGTTCAAGGCCAGGCTGCATGGGGCTTGGAGCAGCCTGGTCTGGTGGAAGGTGTCCCTGGCCATGGCGGGGGGTGGACTGAGATGAGCTTTAAGGTCCCTTCCAAACTATTCTGTGATTCTAATTTTGCCATTAAATGAGGGTATTTGTTTCTTCCCCACGTATGGAGATGAAGGACAACCTAAGCATCCCTTAAGCATCAATTACAGGGATGTGCTGGGACTATTCTGCACTGAAACAGGATCAAAGATGCTGCTGCTCCTTCTTTAAGCCAGCAAACATGAGCCTATCTCTGAGAAAGCAGACACTTGTCTCCAGCAATTTCTCCATCCCAACAAGGGGACGTGTTTTTTTTTCTGTCCTTATCAGTGGTCACCATGTTCTGTATTACAGCACTTCAGTCCTCATTACAGTTCTGCAGCCTTTGGGAATGTCTGGTGAGGTACTGTAAGCAGGCACATGATATTATGTGCTTATTGCTTCTAGTTTTTATTTTGTTTGCTTTACTTCCTTTTGTCCCTTATGAAAGCAGAGATTTTTAAATCCACCCATTAATGCTCATTTACTCCTCTAAGTACCCCCATATATTTCAATCGTGTCTTTCAATTTCTTTCCTGTTCTAAACCAGGAAGATTTCTCCTCTCTCCTGAGGCACACAGGGAACTGCAGGAGGCAGCACAGAGATCTAGAGCCTGGCCTCACATCTGCACTTTGTGTTCTTAAGAGACAGTTCAGGGGTCTCCTCACGGGATGTGACCCACAACACAAAACCAACTCTACAATGTGAAGCAACCTAATGGGAATGCTAAACTTGGCAAAGGTCAAAACTGCAGGTATGGGAAGTTTCTAACAAGGGTTTGAGCAGGTTTGACACTGCTTCATGGCTTCTGTTAGAAGTCTGATTTCACAGGAGCCATGTTTACTCCTGACAAAACTTTAAAAGTGCAAAAGCTTTTCCAGACTTTTTCATTTTGGGAAATACATTAGTGACAGCATATCCAATGCCTGAGTTTACAATATGTATTTAAAATTATTTTTCCAGTAGCTGTTTGGGTGATACAGAAAGCAACCATGAAGGAGAAAGCTCTCATTCATTTATGCAATTCCTGCAACCAGCTGCAGTTAGGCCAGGCTTTCCTTTTAATCCAAAGCCCTCAGCCTACAAAGCATAAAATCTTCAGGCATGGCACTTTATATCATCCATATCAGAATTTTATCTCTTGTTTGTTGTAGGCCATGTTCTTAAAATTAACTCTTCAAATAATTTCTTTGTGTATGTTAATTTATTAACAGGGAATATGAGCCAGTCCATGAAACCCATAAAAGTGAATGGGACATTTAAGGAGGTCATCATCCCTATATTAAAATTTTCTGAAAAAAGTATTTCCATTTCATTCGATTCTATGAATTGACCTTCTTTCTCTTTTTAAAAGCCTGCAATTTCATATAATTTGCATATGTTTCTTGAGTAAACTATGTTACCTCAAACTAGGGTGACTTTGACTGAAAATGAATGTAATTCAGGCCTGTTTTAAGTACGTGTCTGTTTGGGAATTTGTAAAAAAATCTAAGAAAGCTTCCTTTCCAAATAGCTTGGAATCCTTTAATACTTCACACGTGGTGAGTTATTCATACTGAGTTTGAGTCTTGAGTTTGACTACAAGCAACTGCTGTTTAAAAAAACAGTCAAATCAAATCAAACCAAAATGTTAAAAAAACTTAATGAATTTTTAAATTAAAAAAACCAACAGCATAACACATGCACACACCACGACTGTTTTGTGGAGATTATAGTATGTTCCTAAACATATTTTGCTCATTCTGTAAGTGATTTTTTGATTCCTAATTCTGTGCTCTACAAGTTTTTACCCCAGATCTATTGCTGCAGACTGTTTTTGTTTTGGACCTTAAATCTATCCCTGAGCCTACTCATATATGGGATTTACATAACAGACAGCTGGTAATTAAAGTTTCAATTTAGCAACAAGAAAATGCTTAAAAAGCTGCCCATGACTGATAGCATGTGTTAGCAGCTAAGTATTATTTTACTAAATTCTGCATTTACTGCTCAATGCACTGTTAGCTATCCAATTGCCAAAAACAAATAAAAAATTAATCAGAATTTTTCCTGCAGAATGAAATCCACCAATGAGTAATTGCTCAATTTCACTACCCAATAGTATGAAGCATGTATTAGGCAGAAGTGATCCCCTAAAGGGCCACTTTAAAAAAATAAATAGACACAACTTGCATATACATGTGCAACAAAGAATGGACATAACTTGAGGTAACATTTCAATTAAATGTTAGTTAGATAAAATGCAGATGGCACTTAGCACATCCATGATTATTTATGCCAAGCCTGGCATTTCTAATTTTGGACAAAATTACCTTAAAAGTCTTGGAGCTTTTTCTGGTATGAGTTTCATACTGAAAAGTGAAGATGCCTAGTGGAGACCAAAAGCTGAGGTCTCTTGGAAAGTCCAAACCTTAAAGCTTAGGCTTGAGATCCTGCAAGTCTGCCTCTACTTTGTAATACTCTCAGGAAAAACAAAGTAGGTAATGTGCTCAATGCCACATTTCCACTGGGATGTCACTCGTGGATGTGCAATCATTTACATATTAACTAGATTTTAATAATTAATGTGGCAATAATAAACTTCTACAGGTATAACTGAAGGATTCTTTGCCATTTCATGACCTCTAAGAATTTCCAGCTGAATGTTAGCAGTTACCTAAACATTTAATACAATAACTGTAATTTTAAAAACTGAACAATACCCAGGTTTGCAACATTCTCATTTGTAGTTTTTGCATCAAATTAAATTTAGGGTTATTAGAAGGATGAAGAGCTGCTCTTGCAAATAAGTTCCTTCCCTTCCATAAACATGGAGCCAAGAAAAATATTTTTCCATTAAACACTTATGAATGGTGTGATATCAAAACCAAGATTGTTTTCCTCCTTCTCTGCATTTAGCAAAGGATTTTCTGATCTGGCAGATAATGGTTTTGCAAACCAAACAGATGTGCTAGAAAGGTGTTCAAGAATGTCACAGAAGGTTTGAAAGATCCTGATTGATTGATTGATCTTAGCAGCAATTATTCAAATGCCTTCTCTAACTCTCAGAACATGATCTCTTTGATTTGGAGTGTTCCTTCACAGGAGACAAACAGGTTTTCATTTTCTTTTAATTTCTCTTTTCATTATGTGTTACAACAAAATGCTAACAACTGGTCCTTCTCATGTGCAGGGCTTACTGACAAGGACCCAGTGCAGGGATGGATGTGTTACACCAGTAATTTTCTCAGGGGGCTGGACTCAATGAATGAGAAAGCCAAAAAGTCCATTCCCCGGTATTAGGACTCACTGGGAGGCTGTACAACGGACACTGGCTTTGCCACCACAGCTTAAAGCAGTCCTGCAGTTCATGATTTTCTTCCACTGAGCCCAACAGCAAAGCCCCACTGATTTGCTGGGTCAGTCTTGCTGGAACACAACACTAGGTATTATTATAGGTTTCCTGTGGTAAATAAAATGAGCTCACAATCAGCTCCAGAAGTCTGACATTACTTGCTTTCTTGAAACAGTAATGTAGACTATAAATTTTGGGTTCTGATTTAGTCATCAAAATGTTTTTGAAAAACCACCCCCCTAACAGGAGCAAAATAAAAACCAACCCTACCAAACCAGCCACCTAGCTGTAGCTGTAAGATTAAATGTGGAAAATCAGAAGTATTGAAAAAAATGTTACTCTCATGCATGTCACTTGGCAAACAAACTGGAGGATAAATGGAGAACAACCTCAGTATGAAATAAAAATGAGTCAGAGGAGTTACATTCCACAATGGACAATGGCTCATCTTTTATGGCTTACAACACAATGATCTGATTATTGAATGATAGCAGAAAGATGCAGTTTTACTTCAGAAAATTTTGCATCACAAATTAAAGGCAGGTTTCAGGATAAAAGACCAAATTAATTTAATGACTCATCTCTTTAAATGGATCCTCTTTAAGCAGATATGTATTTGTATTAAACCAACCCACATCCCAAATCATATTCACAGGGAAAAAAAGAATTGTTGATCTCTAGCTTTTCATAAAAGCATCATTCATTATTACACAACATTAACTTCTGTAAATCACAAAGCAGAACACAGCATAAAAACATTATTATGAACAAATGTCTAAAATAGGTTTTGATAAAAACCTGTAAATCATTTACATCAGCAATGAAGTGGGCTGACTGTTGGAAAAAATGCATTTTATGCTTAGAATAATCTCTTTGGCAGATGCTTATCTGTAACAATTATGCTGTTTATGAAAGAGACAAATTACAAGCACACAGGCTTTCCTTCTAATTAAGTATTTAATGATGTAGTCACATGAAGACTTATTCATGTACTTTTTAAAATGCTCTAGAAGTTGTTTCAGAGAATTTCTTTGATGAGAAAAACTGATATCACACATCTCGATTGCTCAGTGGGGAAATGTCCATTGTACCTAGATGTTTTGTGGCAAAGGGGGTAGTAGGAGGGGGCTGTTCCCTAAGCAGCACAGAAAAATAGGTATTAATTTATAAAAATGCAGGATCATACCTTCTGGCCAAGAAACAGGCTTTTGGTGGACAGGACTGTGAAACCATCTGCAGGAGTTCCCTCTGTTGTACTGTCAGCACTGGCAGATTTGCTCACTTCTCCCTGCTTCTTCTTCCAGAAATATAGTTAATTAGTTAACTCAAGGCTCTGAGAAAAACAGTTTAATGACACCAAGATATATGACATGCACTAAATGCTTAGCAGGCAATAAAATGCCTGTACAAACAGTGGTGTTGGATTTTATCCTGTAGTCCAACCAAAGTGCCTGATAACAGCTGAAGGGATCAATAGGAAAAACGACCTCAACGTCTGCAGATCTACAGGCACCTCCTCTTGCCCACAACAGCACACAGTTGAGATGACAGTTTCTTAAATGTTGCGGGAAAACATTTAAACAGCCCCAAACTTATAACAGCTTTCTAATAGCTTGTGTGGACAAAGATTACAGATCTCTGTGTGTGGGCAGACACTCATTGAAAGCTAGAAACTGACTTGTCAGAGAATAAATTTTATCTGTGAAGGGAGGTGCTCCCAGATTTCACAGACTTATTTTTAGAAATTCTCCTTTGTAATGTGGCTGTCCTTAGAAGCAGTACTTTCTATCTGCCTGCTTGCAGGAAATGGGCTGAACAATTTTCCATCCTCACCTACTTTCATCTACAGTGAAACTGCTGGAGAAGAGAGGAGTTCCCCTCAACCATCATTTGTTTTTTCAACTTTATTACTGCAGTGAAATAACAGGTTTCAGGAATTAATTGGTTTACTGAACAAAAAGGAAGATTAGAACATTTTGAAAAAGAAATCAATTCACAAAGGCTGTGGTTATAAACTCAATTGGTGCCAATTTCACATTTTCAGTAAAATTATTACTTACAATTTCATATAAATATTTGGAGCCTCAGCAATATCTGTGTTGAAGCAAAAAAAAGGACACCTGGAACACTGAGCAAGCCACTGTTCTCCTATTGTCCCTTTCCAAAGTATATAAACTAAGTCTCAGGCCAAACAACTAAAATGACTTTGATGCATTGTGGGGTACATTGCAAAGGGTACATTGTGCTTTTAGAAGCTGTAACCATGCTTTACTTTACACAAGTGTTTTGAAAATTAGATTTTCATGGGTCTTATTTCAATTCCCTAGGAGTTTACTGTTAGCCAAATACCAATATATTAAAGCAGACAATACAGTTTATTGTGTGGAAGAAAAACAGAACCCCACAACAGACTTCCTGCTTTTGTAATCAAGCAGGGCAAAAAAATTCCAGATTTAGGGGAATTATTCCATGGTTATTGGAAGCACTGCATTTGAAATGTCAACTACTAAGCGTTCCGAGGGAGAAAACTAAATTCAACAGCTCAAAAAACCAAAAGAGTGAAACAATCAGAAGAGAGACCTAGTAAACAGAGACAGGATAAATAAAGAAGCTTTGCTTGACCCAGAGGGAACTTTCACATTCCTTGTCCATTTCATGTGAAATTCCTGTACTTTTCTTCCTGCTTGCCAAACTTATTGCTTAACTGTAGTTGCTTTGCAAAAGAAAAAAACATCCTTGGCTACACATGTACACACTAGAAAGATTTCCTACTCCTACAAACTGAAACCTGTAAGGTGCCACCAGTACAGCCCCCAGACACCTTCCTCTTGTCTCTGGGCACACCCTCTGCCCACCTCAGAATGTTTCTTACAGAGTATTTATGGTCCATCTGTCTGTGCAGCAGACCTGGGCCCCTCTGAGGGTGTTCAGGCTCCAGATGCACCAGGGGCAGGGCAGAGCTCGTCCTCCCCTGCTCACACTGTGGCTGAAATCACCACTGGTAACAACGCATGCAAACGAGAGCTGACCCAGTGTGAAGCTCCCTGCAGCTACTGCTGGCAAGCTTTGGGTTTAAAATAAACACATTACTCTACCTTGGATTTCCTTGCTCCTTTCTTGCCGCCTGTTTTCTTTGATACAGTTTTTTTCTGTGATGGAGACTTTGCCTTCTTTGCTGGAGGTGGAGTGATGATGGCTTCCAGTTTTCCTTTTGATCCTCGCTTCTTCGCCAGCAGCTCTGGGTGAATATTGGGTAACACTCCACCACTGGCTATGGTGACCCCTTTCAATAGCTAATCAAAATGAAAAAAAAAAAGTTGTATGTGACAAATTCCAGTATTTACTCACTGATAAATAGAAAATAGGATTTACTGCAAATTTTGTATACTGCCTTGAGTCTCTCCACCATTATCCTTGAAGAAGTGATGAGAAATGTATGCAATGGAGCTGACCACATACTTGATTTTAACTGTAAAGGGAACATGTGTTCTTCTTGCACACGTGTTTATTATGATCAGCATCTCCAGGGCTCACCTGAGATCTGTTTCTCTGTTTTTCTGAATCCATGCCATGAAGGCTGTTACCCAATAAGGAAAAACAAGACAGCCCCTGGCACACACCTGAGGGCCCAGCAGGGCAGCCTGTGAGAGAAAAATGGGACCCCAAAGTCCAGGGTGTGAGACTACAGCAGGTACCACACTGTGAAGAACCCAGTATATGTCCCAAGTGCTGCATTTTCCTGCAATTGTATTATTAAAAGGGTTTCTTTCATAGAAAAAGCAACTTCAAAATGGAGGGCAACATTTATACAAATCTCTATAACTGTCTTCAAAAAAATATGCAGCTGAAGATCAGTATTCAAAAGTGTGCAGTTTATTCAAGCCTTTAAAAACAGAGGTGAAATATCATGTTCTGTATTTAAAACCACTTTAACTTATTTTTATACATCTAACTGGGACTAATTCACTATTCAGGAGGATACAGACGGTGACATCAAAGTCCCCCAGGTACTCCCACCTTCTGATTCATATTTACTGCTCCCCAGTCTCAACTCAGTGAGGCTCCAAGCTTACAAAGGGATAATGAATGGAAAGTATTACCAAATTTCAGACAAAACCAGAAGGAGGTTGCTTGGGGGAATATTATTTTTTCCTGCTCCATCATGATACACAGATTTGGAAAAAGTATCTTTTCAGAGGGGTTTTTACAACACCTCACACAAAGGTACATTAATCCCAGCCACTGCCTCTGGCTGATACCACAGCACTGTAATAATAATGCCAAATTTTTTATGGCCAGGTTAAAGGCATCTTTAAGTCTGCAAAGGACAGACTTGCAAGAGTTTAGAGTTCTTCTGTGGTCACAAGGACAGACTTCAGTGAGAACAGGATAGGTCCCACTGAGTCCTCAGCTGTCTAAGGGAGAAACTAAAAACAAACAAAAACCAGCATCTGCAGGATTTTCTCTGTGTCCTTGAAGAATTTATGACAACACCCCAGTCCAACAGAAGTGGTTGTAATAGTGTTAGCAAACATCATTTTACATCTCCATTGCATTTTACACATTTTAGGAGTGCTGAAATACATAATTAAGCTGAGTGCTGTAGTCAGCTACACAGCCAGCGTGCTAGTGAGTGTTTCCTGGTATGCTGCTCAATAAGCAGAGGTCTTGAGTTACAAGTCAGCTATATGAAAAGACAATTTAAGAAGCCCTAAAGGAAATCCTGGCCTTCACATGGCAGAGGTTTTTCTTACCTGATTTAATTCTTCATCGTTTGCTACAGCCAACAGGATGTGTCTAGGAGTGACTCGACCCTTCTTGTTGTCCCTTGCAGCATTTCCAGCCAATTCCAGAATTTCCGCTGGGGAAAAAGTAAGCTCCTTTAATTACAATGTGGTCATTAAGAAAAGTGTTATTTAGCATCCATGTAAAAAGGTATGGGAGTTACATCATGTTACTCCTAACTACTGTACCTACCTGCAATAGACATCTAACTCTAAAATTACCATATTGTTTTTACATGTCTAATCACTGAAGAACAAATACACACTTAAGTCCTGTGCTTTAAACTAGAATTATTTTTATTATTTTTTTATTCTTTTGAAGCAGTTTCCCTAGATTCCTCACTTTTCTGTGTTCCTCTCAAGGCTACTGTGTGCTCATCTCTTAGGACCCTCCTCCTATCGGAGGACAGAGTACAGCAGATACACAAATTCTATAGGTCCTTTTCTCAAATCTGTCAAATGTGAGTTCTGGCTTGTATCACTTCTACTTTTTTATTACTGGAAAAGTATTACTGTTCTCAATGACTCATTTTTAGCATTAGGGAGCCATGTAAGCACACATCCAAGTTAGGACACGAAAAATACAAATTCTGCTGCTACACTCACTTAAAGATTTTTTTCTCTATCTGAGAAGAAGTTTTTAACCAGAAAAAATAATTGATGAATCATGTTTGTTTGCTCCTCATAAATTATTCCTCAGAAGATATTTCCAGCACTGACAAAATAATGTTTAACAGCTAGGCATTTAATGGCTTTTATTGAATTAGGAAAGATTAACTTGCTCCCTGTGCAAGGATCTTTGAAGAGAAAGACTAGAGCATTACCTGCTAACTGATTTATCTGCAGCTCAACAAACCTCGGGCAAGAATGCAATTAATTACAATAAAGTCTAGGGAATAATTAAAAAAAATGACATAACATGTTTATCAGACTCAGCAATTATGTGCTACTGCTGTCTCCATTACACCTAACCTTTCATCTCCCTCTCTACAATCTGTGTTTCACTATTGCACTTGGTAGATTTCCTTTTGCATATCTGGTAACGTGTGGAGAAAAAAGAGGGAAAAAAAGGGAAATGTCTATTTTTACGTCTATTACACATAACATTAAGCTGTATGTATGAGCTTGATTTCACATTTAAGAACTGACTACACCATGAGAGCTCTCCCACAAGCTTGATTTAGAGACAAAGAGAACTGAATTAAGGCATTAACCTGGAAACAAAAAATACTAAAATCCAAGTTCATGTGACCACATGCCTTTACTATAGGACACAGTAAATCTTCAGTAATACTATACAGCACAGCTTCTCATTAGACTGAATTTAACATGATTCACCAATTATTTTTCATCCCAAGTCCCATAACAAGTAAGCTATGATGCTTATTGGAAAACTTTTAGCTGCTTCTAGATATTCCACAGTTAAACTTCATTGAGGATTTTGGTGTGTTTTCACCATTTTTGTTTTTTTCAAAGCACACAATTAACTTTATTATAGCATGAGGCAGAATATTAAGTCTAAACCCCAAAGTAACTCAACATTTCATGCTGACAACAACTGCTTTAATTTATTTTTAAAGCTGGATTAGCAGGGTAAGGTCAACCTGCCCATGCTTTCCACACCTCCAAAGAACTGAATTAAGTTGGCATAATCCCATTCACATACTTCTGGCAAGCCCAGCTCAGACATGTGAGGTTTTGCAGCCTGCAGCCTGTGGTGGCAAAGCCCTGCATCACCTTGCAGAGGACACGGTGAAATGCTGGGTGCACCCCAGGCATCCCCTCTGACCTCAGCAAGGCTCTGTCACCGAGTAATGCCACCACCTCCACCTCTTCACACCAGGAATGCAACTGTTTGTACCTCAGACCTAATCCCAGCTGAAAAGCAAGGGAAGGCTTTGCTGCTTTTTGGTTTGCCTCTGCTCCCCCACCTCTGCTGCTTTCCGGCACCGGGCCCTGCTGAACAGTCAGGCCGTGTTGCTCTCTGTGACTGATCAGCAGAGCTATGCAGACAGGCCATTCTGGAACTAAAGACTCTAAGAAAGTGTTATGCCTGTAAAGCACACAGGAATGTTTTATTTGTTCCTCATAAAACTAAAATGTCTGCCTCGTACAGTGGAGAACTGTTCTTGTAAGTGCTAAGCCCTCTTCCTTGGACAGGAAACTCATTTTGAAATTACAGTTTTCTAATGGTCCTTTAGGGAAGTTGAGGTACCCCACTTCCTCTTCAGGAAGGGAACGCTTTGCACTGGTGTTGAGGACCACAAAAGAGGAGCTTGGGAGAGGGAGAGAGGAGGAGGCCACGGAGGGTGGAATTTCTCCTCTGGCCTTCTCCTCAGCACTCCAGCGACAATCAAGTATTGCTTGTACGTGCAGAGAGACCCACAGCACCGAGCACTGCCAAACTCAGCTACGTGCACAAGTCTGCTAGGAGGGGGGCTCCTCTATCTAAAAACAGAGGATTAGGAGCTATTCAAACTGAGGCCAATACAGGCAACGACTTTTTGATTTAGAACTGACAAGAGACAAACCTAACCCAAATCCAACAGATCAGAGCACTTAGAAATGCTGGAAATGAAGACTTTCTGGATGCAGACAGGATTCAGACTGCTTGCCTGGATTTTTCTTGTAGACAGCACTGCTTTCACATCTGTTTAATGCTGGTTTAATTAGAGAGATTTAAATGGTGTTTTGCCCATTTTTAAAATAAATTTTAAATTAGAGAAAAGCCTATATCTCTCTGTAAGGGGGCTGATTTAAATTTTCAGAAGAGTAACTGTGGATTTACCTGGAAAAATGTGTAGGTGGGAAAAAGTAATTGAGACTGGACTTGAACTCTTATGTCAACCCATCACTTTGGAAGTGTCATTCTACCAGGTTCAAAGGTTTGAGTCATGAGAAGTTCTGTTTCATTAAAAGCAATCTTCCCACAGTAAGAGAAAAGAGACATTTAAAAATCAACTCCAGCAACTGAGCAGGGTCAAGAGAGAAAGCTTTGCTTAGAATTGTTGAGGCAAAAGAAAGTTAAGAGCTTCCATGACATCAGGTTTCACTCAGCTTGTATTTATCCAGCCAGAAGACCAAAACAAAAATGTTTTACAAAAATGAGGCCTCACAAAAATGATGGAAGTTGCATAATGTCTATTCCATTCGTTTCATGTATTTACTCAAGGCATTTCCCCCCTAGAGAATAATTACATCACTACCACTCAGGCAGCAGGCAACTGCAAGACTCACTCTACAGAACTACAGAACATGAAAAGTTCTATTTTTTTAAAAATGAAGAAAAATACCAAGTTTTTCAATATTATATGGTTTGGAAGGCATCTTTCAACTACCACATACTGAATTAATATGAAGAGAAACTCCATCTGCACAAATGACTTTTTCTGTGCTTTTGAATAATTCCAAACAAAAATGCAAACCCACATGTACTGCTTTAAGAACAGATATAAAACAAACCAGAAAAAGGTGTGAGAGCTGTATAATTAGGAAAAGAAATTTAATTAGGAATGCAATGTCAGTATGTGATCTGTTCATGTATGGACAAGTGTTTGATAGCAAAAAAGGCATGGATGCCTCAGAAATCTGACTACACCATGAGCACATCAATATGATTTAAAAGACATAGTTATGATGATTATTTTTCTTTTTTTCAGTCATTATTAAAGAAGAAGTGTTGAGTGGGAAACCCTAAAAGTTAAGAGATTTTCTTTAAATTTTATCACCAAGGCAGTTTTCATTTAGATCACTTGAAAAACTTCTTGGTAATAGTTAGAGCTGGGATATGGGTAGTGAAAACTGGTCTACGCCTGTTCTCAGCACTTGGACCAAAACTGCTTTTCTTCAGCTGAGGTTTTTAAAAGTTCGGTTAAATATTTTTAAAGGAGAGAAGCAAACCGGTTGTACATCTTCATATTTAAGCTTGAGATAAGACCACAGGAAAAGCTGTTCTCAAGACATTTCCTACTCAAACACAACCAAAAAGTGTCAGAAGTCTCCACAGAAACCTCATCCTGAATGAAGTTTTCAGGATTCAGGACTCAGATTTCAGTTTTCCTCATCCTTCACTTTCAGAGACCCTGGTCATCTCTTAGACACCCTACTAACTTCCCAATTTCACTACTTGCATTTCCCTGTTTCACGGGGGGCTGCTCTCTGTCCTGAGTATTGTTACACTGGTATTTCACAACACTTGCAAATTCTGGAACAGAACACAATACATGCTTAAAATGAAACTAATTACTATTAGGCACAGTACAAACTGCAGACCTGGATGCTACAAAAGCAAATGCATTCTCCTCCCACTCCCGGAGAGTGCTCCAGTACATTTATCACTAGTTTTCAAACAAAATATTACTGGTCATTACTGACTAAACTCCTCTCAAGCCTAAATAACAAAGCCTTTAGCTTATCATGCATTCCAGGCTGTAATCTTTCTCAATGTAAACAGTAAATTCAATTGGTCTGACTTCATCTCCAAAATGGTGTTTTTCTCTTTTTTTTTTTTGGTTTACATTGCAAGCTAAATCACTGCTGTTGCATCGAATCTCTTCGTCCACCTTGTCTTCAGGGAGATGAAATCATATCTTTGAAAATTAAACTCTTAACAACTAACAGGTGATGTGCTGATACAAAGCCAATTCTGGAACACGCAAATTCCAACAGAACAAGTCAGGGGTTTCTAAAAAAATTGTGAAGCCACTCCTCAAAAGAAAATTGAAAACAATATCCAGAAATCAAAGAAAAATGAATATTGATACAATTCCACTGAGAAAAATATGTATTTGCTACAGAGTCAACCAAATGACAAAGAGTCTGCTTATTGTACTTCAAACTAATCATCTTTCCCATCAGCACTTTATTGACTTGAGATTCATTTTACATGATTCCGGAAGGTTTTAACCCAATCAACCCCAATCAACCAAGGCTGTTATGAGTTTCCTGCATTCTTCTCTCCGTGTATTCCACCCAATCCCCCTGGAATCTGCAGTTGCAAGAGTGAAGGTAGAATAATTTAACAACACTTTCCCTCTTATGCATTCCAATAAAACAGTTCTCAGCCTGGGTTCAAAGTCATGGAAATCTGATGCAGTGAAAATCAGTTCAAGAAACTTTACTGCTTTGAACAAGCCTTGATGAAACCTTAACTCTCAGCAGGGCAATCATTCTCTTAGGATGTGATAAAAACCCCAATCCTTTCAGTCTTGAGTGTCTGAGCTGTATCAAAACTAGGCCCCTTAAAGGAAAAACTGTTAACTTTGTCAAGTTATTATAAGTTTTGCCTTTCTGTGAGGCAGATGACAGACTGCTGTTTACACAAAACACAAATTCAGGCCACAAAAGCCACTGCCATTTAGAGCCTTCTGATCCGACTTACACATCTCTTCAGCTTTTTTCTACACTTTAATACCACCCATTGTTTGTTTTTTTTTTTTTGGTAAGACATCCAATGTTATTTAACTTCTTTTTTTTAATTTATTTTTAGATTTTAAGTTCTTGTTTACTATTGATCTGTAAAATATATGAGAGTTCAATTTGCAGGGAAACCCAAATTTCAACTCAGATGTTATTTATAGCAATGGCCACACCCTGAGTACTAATTTAAAGAGACAGCCTAGCTCATCTCCACAAGAACCCTGATCTAACTCAAATCAGCCTTCATTCTTTTTTCAGTGGAGCTTCCTCTACCTGGCAGTACACTTTGCTGTTCCTCATAACAGCTTACATATGTTTTAGAAATGCACTCAAACATGATTAAAGTAACTGCTGCCAGACGTTACCTGATCAAGTGCAGCATGTGGCACTTGGGGACATGGTTTAGTGCTGGACTTGGCAGCGCCAGGTTAACAGTTGGACTTGATGATCTTGGAGGCTTTTCCAATCGAAATGATTCCATGTATGCTTTGGTCTGGCTGTTAAAGAATACAGGAGACTACTCACATCCTGAGACTGGGTCCTGGCTTAGTCTTTAATGCTGCATTTCTAAACATTAAAGAAATCAAGAGGACTTGCTGTAACTTCCTTGGAGCAAAGCCCACATCCAGCCTGACCGCCGGTCCTCAGCCAGTGCCCAAGTGCAGGCGGGCGGGAGCACTAAAGGAGCAAGCAAATTTTCCAGAACATTCCCTCTGATTTCAGCCATGTGCAGCTGAGTGGTTCCCCAAGTTAGAAATGCTGACCTTTTGTTTAGTTCCCCAACAGATTTTACTTCTGTGGATGTGTCTAATTGTTTTCTGAACCCATTCAGAAAGGTTTAGCACCATTTTTAGTATCCATAACATCCTGCACTAACAAAGCCTGCTATACCACAGACATTTTTGCAATTTGGGAGAAAAGTACCTCCTGCATAGTTTAGAAATATTCTATTTCACTGTATATCCCCTAAATTTATATTTCCCCAGCAAAGTTTATACTGAGAATGGAGCATTTCATCTGAATGGCACCAAAGAATCCACATGGAATTTCATTTCTAAAGGTAAATCAGGGAAAAATATACTTTGGAAAAATACTGAAGACCAAAGACAGAACATTATCTGAACTCAAGCATTCTAAATAATCCTCATGGAAAAAAGCTGGAAAAAAAATCATGCTTACAATACTTGATGCAAGAACTTCCAAAATTTGAGAATATCTGAGGAAAGAAACTGCTTGGTAAATACACTGTAGAGTCAGAATGTCTTCCTGCTTCTACCCAGTTGTCCTACAACTGTCATTCCAAGAATAAAGGGCCAAAGAATAAAGGACTTTATAAAGCTGAAGTCTTTTCTTCTTCTCAACAAGGAATTCCATGTAAGACAAAGGTATGGGTAGGAAAAAACTGTGTAACAAAATCAGCCACATTTTTATTTTACACTTCTCTTACACTCCATTCTTCCAAACAAAGGCTGATACCAGTATTAAACTGATAAAAGTATTAAACAATAGTCATTACTCTGTTGTAACTCAGCCAAATAAACAGAAATTACTTACTAGAATAGGAAGTATTTAATGCTAGTTAAAACAGAACTGAAATATAGCAAAAAATTTACATTTTCCAAGGAGGAAATATTCACTGATCATGCCATAAAAACTAAACCAGCCCCATCCAGCATTTTGTACATTCTTGCAATACAACACATGTCACATATTTAAATGTTGCATATTTACCCCTCTGAACTATGCTGACATAGCAGAATGCACTGCTGGAGTTTTTATTACAAGAAAACACACTTGTTGGTTCTTACAGTTTTTCATTAAACCTGACCTGTGCAGCTTGGAGAATACATCAGGACTGTAATCAGGTCAGAAATTTTGTACTGAGTGAGCTTTTGTAACTCAGAGATCCATGGAAGCTGACGGGACTACAGAATAAGACAGACACATACCTAAGTGCTTACAGGGCTGGACCCAAGGAAGGGCTTATAAGTGAAAGAAAACTCTTCATTTATATACATTCAAAAGACACTGATTCATGCATTTATAATTCAAAAAGTCGGTCATTCAGTTGATAACAGTGCAAAGTTTTATATCTGAAGTTGCACTTCTTACAAGTAGAGCAATTTTAAATTGTGATCATGACACTTCACTTGAGAGCATGACACAAGTCTTAGGTACAAGGAATATTACAAAGGAGTTTTCCTATGTTGATACAGTCAAAAGGTCTCTGCTTGTGAGGTTATGGCCATAAACAATCCTGCTGTATTTTAGGAGCAGTATTAATCCATACTGAAAGCACACTACTTACGAAGAAGTATTTTCATGCTTGCTCAGGGAAGGCACAGGCCCTACGAGCCCCTAATTTACTTCCAGTGTCTTTAGGACAGAGTTTGCGGTACACCACCATAGAATGAAGTAGTGTTTCTAAAGCTGCCTTTTTAAACAGAAGAAATGTATCTTGGTAGTGAATGCACGTTTCAATGGTATCAAAAAGATATTGTCAATTAATTATCTTCTTAAATTTCATTACTCTCCATGGATGGTTATTTACGGGAGTCTCAGACTGCCTGGAGCTTGAATCTGCTTTTTACCTAATGCTTTTTTACTATGGACCCCTGAGCTCCCCTCTGCTTCCAAGCAGGAGTTCAGTGGAACATCTGCTTTGACAGAAAGGGCAAATCATTGTTTTCCTCTGTGACCCTGTGAAGATTTTGGTCAGTGAGCAGAACACAAGAGGTGAACAGCAGTTCAATTTAATCAGCTTGGACATTGCAAAGCAAGCATCTGAAGTGAGCAGTTAAACCTGCTGCTCTCAGGAAGGACTTTTCTTTTGCAGCCAATCAGCAGCTGGATCAAAAATGTTTCCCACATTGAAAATTCATCAAGATAAAAACGCAATGAATTGAGCTCCAGCACATGAACTCCCATTATTTGATTCTGGTGACATCAGAAAGCCTAAAAACAAAAACTCAGGTAAACATGGGAATGCTTCAGATGCAATTCTAACCATGGGGTTCAAGAAGTGCTTATTTTACATTTCAAGAAAATATATGATCAACAGTACCCCTGTGCAAAAAAACCCCAAAAACACAGCTGAGAAAAAGATCTAATGGAGAAAACAGGTATTTAACATTTTCTCCTACCTTCATATGTACGTAACAAATATAAATCAGTCTCATTTCTTCTGTATTCCTGTGCTCCTGCTGTTTTATAAACTTCTGCTTCTCCTCATTTGCTATGACATTTTGGCAATTGAAAATTATTTACAGTGTAGAACAGATGATGGGGGGGGGTAACAGAAATCACTTGCAGGCCTGGTTCTTGCTGCCTTTAAATATGCTCAGGAGATTTCTGTTTTCCAAGGGCAAAGGAGTATCTTTTTCCACTAGTAAGAAAGGTTGGACTGCATCTTGTAACTTGTGCAAGCTCCATACCTGAAAAGACCATACTTGATGAGATGTATGGCAGAACCAGTTCTGACAAATACAAACAGATGAAATTCATGCGAGTGGCTGCAATGCCTCAGATGAAGTCTGTGGCCATTCTCTTGACTGACCTAGAGCTCTTTTTTGACATAAACTGATACTGATGCACTACTTTGCAGAGAAATTATGGAGGGGATTGCAGTTTTCTGAAGTCCATATTTGGAAAGACAAATAGGCAAGGAACCATTGGAAAATAAGTGCAATAAGGAAAGAAGACAATAGGAATCACCACCACAGAATGTGCCAACTGAAAACTGTTGATAATGGTTAAAATTAATTTCTGCTTATGCTGCAGAACTGATCCACTATTCTGACTATTCCCTGCAAGGCAGGAAGCACTGCATGAACTGCTGCTTCAAAGAGGAAAAAAAAAAAAGAACTGTGCATTTATAGTTCTTTGGCATCCACACTAATCCTCCAGTGTAAAGAAAGGAAGCATATCCACCTGCTTCAATATCGGTAACACTCAAAGGTACTTTCTGCACATTTACCCATGAAAGACACACTTGCCTCCTGTTTACAGTGGACATAACACATTATTTCCATAGATAAAAAACAGGAAACAAGAAGCAACTTGGCTTAAGAAACCAAACTGGATACACTGCTTGTGCTGATGAGAGAATTATTTTCTAATATTACTTCTAGGTAACAAGGAACCTTCAGTGATTAAGTAAGAAAAGGAGGATACTCACTGTGCAACTTTTTAAAATGTATATATGAAGTATATTGAAATCTAAGGATATAAGAAATCACAGAATGTGTACTCTTCTGATGAGGAGTTGTAGATAAATGATAAAAATAAGCTACTTTCAAAGTACAAAGTGGTAAGTCATAACTCCAGATGAATCCAGAACAGAACTTCAAGTCTGAACAGCTGGAAGCATTTCAGAATTTCAAATCTCAAATTGAACAAAAAATCCCAAATCTGACCACATTATGGGCTAATTTCAGATTTATATTGAAGTTAAACCTCAGAAAAGGCCAGCAAAAATTTAGCACCTCACCTTCTTAACGAATAAAGTTGGTTCCATATTCCACACACTGATGAACCAGTTTTTAAACCTTAGTAGGTTCCTTTCTATTAGGCCATGTCTCTGTCATTTCCACTCCCATTTTTGTTTCTGAAGTTTCTCTTTCCTATGACTGCTTTTGATATTTTATACTTCTCCTTCCGGGATACACAGGATTGCTTTTTGATTTAGCCAATTTATTAGCATGCCAGTTCACATGGTCTCCTTCCTATTATGTCACGTTCCTGGTTTTACTTTGAAATGGTTGAAATGCTTTGATTTGGTCTCAGACCATGTGCTAACATAAGGATCTTTAAAAACTCTCCTGGAGAGAAGTCAGGATTTCTCTGGTTTTGTGAAGTAGTAACTGCCAAGAGGTAAAAAGAACACAAACCAAAAATCTCCAAGCGTTCCATTTCAAGGGTCTGTTTCTGAATTACAGTGAAAAAGATGAATGACCTGAAGTTCAGAAAACATACTGAGCACTAAAGGCTTAAAAATTATACTATACATTGTGTGAAAAACGTAGAGAAAGGAAAAAGAAAACCCACCAGATTGAAACAGTAAGGGGTCTACAAAAAAGCTGGAGAGGGAAGGACTTGTAGTGATGGGACTACAAGGGGGAATCACTTCAAACTGAAACAGGACAGATTTAGATTAGGTATTAGGAAGAAATTCTTTCCTGTGAGTGTGCTGGGGCACTGGCACAGTTGCCTAGAGAAGCTGTGGCTGCCCCATCTCTGGAAATGGCCAAGATGGTTCAAGGCCACCAGACTGGATGTGGTTTGCAGCAACCTGGTGTAGTGAGAGGTATCCCTGTTCATGGAAAGGGGATTAGCAAAAGATGAACTTCAAGGTCCCTTCCAACTCAAATAATCCTATGATAAAACCAGTACCAACTCTGGAAAGAAAGGCATATCTGTGCTTTTGAGAGGCATCTATGTACAGGAATGAAAGAAAGCCATGAGATACAGGTTACTAGGATTATCTATCTAGCCTTCCAAGGAGACAGAAAAACCACAGCAAAACTGCTTAAAAATAGTTAAAGGGATAAAGAAGGAAAGTACTTTTTCCTTCAGCTATTCTTTCATCCTGCTTTTTGTTTTTACTAAAGTGATGTATGTTATTTTCCTTGGGTTTTTTTTCTTGTTGTTGGTAATGTCCTCAGACAAGTTCCCAAGATGCACAGCAGTTACAGAAACACCTTTATTTCCCCAGTCTATTCTTAACTGCCTAAACTACCACTGCCTCAGTCAACACTTTAAATCATTTAACTCATAACATGTGCTGCTCATTAGCAGAGCCTTAAGCTCACCTGCATTGCTCTGTTTCTTTAAAAGGACAGCATTCAAAGCACCCTTCACCCTCGGAGGCCTTTTATTTGAGTTGTTATTCCTGTAAGCAGCAACCTAGCTAAAGGAAATGTTAATTTTTAAGGCCATCTATGAAGTTTAAAAGCATTTTTTTAAAGAAAAGGCCCAAATAAAGAATACTAAATGTCAACAAGTGAAGGTGAAAAAAAATATATTTGATGGTTTGAATATCCTACAGAAAACAAGCATTCTATTAATTATTTGGAGTTATTACCAATCTTCATCTTTAGGGGAAGAAGAAACTTTATAGGAAGAAACCTTCTGTCCTTCAACGTCAAGAGCCATTATAAAATGTATCTAATATTTTGGTAAGGTCAGGTTGCCTCAGTTTTAAATACTCCCAGAAAAGTCAGTAACTTTGTGCTCGAGTCAAAGAAAAACCTGTACCTTTTAGAGGCTCAGCACACCAATACAGCTTAAAGTCTCCTGTCCATTGAAACATTTGAACCTACGGCAAGAACACCGACACAAGCAGATGCACTGGAAAAAGAAACACTGCTTTGAGAAATAAGATCCAATTTAAACTTTTCCTTAGTCATGCTAATAGAATCTAGCTCCAAACACTCGTCTGTCTGGCACTTGTGCTTTTTGCTAGATCCCTACACCACAGGTATATACTTAGACATCAATCTGGCCATATGAAGGTGACTGAACCTTCTCATCCTTTTTTTTTTTTATTTTAAGCAAACCATTATTGCAAAAAGCCCATATGCTGATGCTATTATAGTTGGGGTTTTCTGTCAAAAGACTGCTTTTGTAATGTTGTTTGGAGTGGGTAAACTTGCAACGTTTTAAGTTTTGTTTGAGAACAAAACAGCTATGTAAAGATCTTTACTTGCATGTTTGGTTGTTTATGTCATTGGACAAAGCATTTTATTCCTTTGAAGCTTATTTCTAAATGAAGGAAAAATAATACTTTTGTCCAGCATGAAGGTGAGGATGAGGTAGTTATTTAAGGTATTCTCATTCTGATGTGATGAAGGGAACAGAACAAGAACTACATAAGCTACATAGATCCAGGGCAGATGAACAGCTTGCATGTATACACAGACTCAAACAAATTGCAAACAGCACGTGTAGTCTGAAAAGAAATCTGCAAATTGAACAAAAATGTTTAAACAAGGCTGTAAGCAGTCTCAGCCCTGTGTAAACATGGAGAAACTCTCAATTTAAAATTAATGTATATGCTTAACAGACTATTATAACCCAAACAAACTCATCAGGCACAAAATCAAAGCAAGGAGCACTGCAACAATGTAGTCCACACACACTGATGGCAGTGGGAACCCTGACTATGTGGAAAGACCATGTTTACAAGTGCAAATTCTATGCTGGAATGAACAAAAGTCATCAAGGCCCTGAGGCAGGGGTGAGGATACCTTGATTTTGGCTTAGATGTGTGGTCAGCAAAACACACATTTCAGCTATAACTTTTTTTGCTTGTTTGGGTTTTTTTCTGTTTTTAAATTCAGTTTGTGTTTAACTTTTACTGCTACTATTTCACATCATTCAGCAACACCTACCAGTTAGATATTCCAGTACAGCAGCCATGTACACGGGAGCACCAACACCAATTCTGTACTTCGGGTGGCCTTTCTTAATGTACCGGAGCATTCTTCCAACAGGGAATATGACCCCAGCCTTTGCGGAGCGCGAAGTCTTGGTTGACTTCTTCTTTCCACCCCTGCTGGACATTTTGTCTGTATCAGGTCTGAAACAGCACTCTATATTTAGGAGGAAATAAAAAAAAAAAAAGGAACAAAAGAGAAAAGGTTATTAATAGGGACTGATACTATAAGACCAGAATTCCAAGGCAAATCAGCATTTTTTGGGTAGGCAATGCATTACAGTATCTAAAACATACAGACAAGTTGCCTTTTTAGAGTATACACAACAAGAACCTAAAATAATTTCCCACGGAATGTTTACTTCCCAATGTAATTCGGTATAACTTTATACAGAAAATATATAAAACAAGTTATTTCCAAAGAATCTACTTTCCTGAAATTCCTAACAGATTAAGCCCTGTACCACTAATGGAGCAAAGAGTGGTAGGTACTGGACTTAAAACAGAACTTCTGCATTGAAGCAGAGGATGCTTTCTGCAAGGAGACTGACACAGCCCCCTTATCTCCATGAAAACCTTTTGGTAGGGCATTTGAACAGCTGTGGTAGGGCAGTTAAGTTCATGCATAATTACATTCCAAACTAGGAGAAACCACATCTACCAAAGCTTTCATAAAGTGCATTCACTTCCTTTAAAAAACTCGATTTTCCAGATGTGTGAGAATTGACAGAACAAAGGCCTATGGATGGCAAAATACATCTCCTGTACAGTAGATGTTCTATTTTTAGAAATATCTTAAATAACCCCTTTGAGATTTGAACCTACCAAAACTCAGCCATCTCTACATTGAAGACCATATTGCTTCAACACTCCCTCCAGGAATCTGACAATCTTCTATCTGCCACCTTTCCCTGACAGCACAGTGCTCTGAGCACCCGGCATGTATCTGACAACTGTATCTCAGTTTATCTCACGGAGGGAACCTACTGCTGATACAGCTGTCAAACATATTCTGTCCTCTCTTTGAGTTCTGCTCAGGCTGTAAATAGAAACTGACAAATCCAAAGAGGTGGAGGGTTCACAGGCTCTCAAGGTGTCTTTGAAGGTTTAGGCAACTCACTGGGTTTTGAAATTACCTCAGAGGAAAGGAGACAGTGTCCATCTCCCCATCTCTCCCCTCCCTCGTCTGAACTCCAGGGAAACCAACGGAATGCATCAATGATACAGACACACCTCTGTGCACCCCACTTCTTCCCTTGCTGCACAAATCCTACCTAACACACATGGCAAATCCACTGATGTGTTTATACACTCCACAATGAAACCCCCTTTAGTTCTGCTTTCCCATCACACCATTTCTCTACTTCCCCTATTTTTCACTTGTTTATTCTAAATTCTCTCCTTGCCCTCGTGAACCTAACTGTATTTTCCACATGCCTGAATCCACAAAGAAGTGATCTCAGAATTAGGCAAAACAGGTTCATCAACCCCACTTCCAGGTTTTGCAATTTCTGTTCTGTGCTGACACATCCTGCAGCCCTTCAATTCTCAATGAGTCAATAAGATTCAGGCTACATAAGTGCCAAACAAATACCAGTCAGAATAGCTAAAGGAACATGAGCATCAGAGGTTTCTTCTCCTTTCCACTTCCACATTCCATTCGTAAGAGTCTACACCTGCACAGCACATTCAGTAAATTAAATGCAATGAGTTTACTGTTTTTTAAAGCTAAACAATATAATCCCATCTTCGAAGATCAGATGAAAGTCACATTATGTTTAGGAAATTCATGTCCAGAAACAGACAGGAATCTTTGGAAAGGGGAAGCCATCCAAAGGGCTCCTTCTCCTTTCATCTGCTGTGGACTCAGCTCTGTAATAGCCATTGTTCTGTGAAGAAGAGGACAAAAGCCAATTTTCTTGCCTTGAGAAATGACCCAAATGCAGCTCACCAATGATTTTAAAAACATCCATTTAATTGCATTTTCTCATCTAGCTAGCTCTGTCTTTGTTAGCAGGAAGGCTGGGTGGGGCTTTGACTTGTCTATAGACCTTCTGCCAGGAATTATTTTCATATTTCATAATCCATTTTCATCCACAGTACTAGGGATGTTTAACCTCAAATGTTAAGAGGTTCGTTGAACGAAACACCACGGAAAGTGGCATAAGAAATATCTGTGCTGCCCCACAGTATATTTGGTTTGTAACTGAGAGGTCAATGATGAAAACCATAATTTTTCTACAGAAAGCCTGCAAGCCTTTAGCAGTAAACGTCTATTAATCATTTAGTGAGTTTATGGGATATCAGAACAGCTGGAAGAGAATATGGAAATCCTTACTTCCTAATGTTTTCTTTCTTTGGGAGAATGTCATTCTAGCTACCAGCTGCTATAACAATTGCACCAAAGCATTAGTAAAGTAGGTACTAATACAGAAGAGCAGTAACCCATAAATAAAATGGTGTGTTTGGTTTTTTTTTCTTTCATAAGCTACTTTATCACCTGTGCAAATTCTACAGCTAATTTCTCTCTTCATTTTATGCACTTAGGTCCAGGGTATCCTAAATATTAATGTGAGTAATGTGACCATCTTGACAATTCACCTGATCCCCTTACCTGGAACATCAGAGACCTTTCTAGCTGTAAGTTTATTTCTGAGGAGAAACTTTGCCTGAATCCGAAAGCTGCTGGTGCATGGGGCTGCATAATGAAAAAAACAAGACCTTCTGAAACTTTCAGTATTAAAGGTGAAATGTGATACAGATGAGTTTCAGACCTTCCCATCTCAAGGATCCCATTCCTACATGTATGGTCAGATTGCTTAGATGTTGGGGGTGGAGGGAGGAAAACTTCAATTACGTTTCAAGTACCACTTTTACCAACCATGTTGGAAGGTGAAAGTGAGAGCCTGGCATGGAAACCTTTTTCAGGGCTTCACTGTGCATTCAGGATCATTACTTTGCAGAACCTGTTTGTCCTGCCTTTGAGCTGCAGGATGGCCCAACCAACTCTCAAATGCCTCTTCCCTATTTCTAGCTCTCCACCAAAAAAGAGAACAGAAAGAGATTTTACTTGCAAAAGCCACAAGAAAATGTATTGAGGTGAAATGCAAAGAGCATGGCAACAGATCAAAAACCAAAGAAAGCTGTATGCCTTACATGTTCCGAAATGGTTTATCTTTGTAACACCAGAAACTCTGGAATGCTGCCAACACTAATGAACTAGAGCTGTTTGCTGAGTCACTGGGAGCCCACAGATCAGAGAGGCAACCGAAGGCAACCTTATCACACACATCATAGTTCAGACAAGATTTGAGCAGTATAATAAAAGTAAGTAAATATATTTTTAAATAAATCACAGTCAATGGAGCAGTACTTTCCTTTCTTTCTTCTGTCCTGCCTTTGTAATGGAATTTTTGAGAACTTTACCAAATACATTGCAAAGTCTCCAAATATTTGATGATAAAATGATTTTGTTTCAATGTGAGAATTCACATAATTATAACTGTGATAATTAGGGGATATCATTGAGGAGTCAAGTATCTAAGTTCACCTTTGACTTCAAATCAAATATTCTTCAGTGGCTCTGCTGTGCTTGGATGCAGATCACCTTAGATGCAGAATTTAGCACTTGATTCACAGCCTTTTGCAACTCCTTAAAGACTGGCAAGATTCACACTGCTTTCTAAGATCTCCAAATGCATAAATAAGATTTGATGATGTATTAATTGGGTGACAGCAAAGATTCAAGCTACAAGGCTCCTCTGCTGTCATGTCTTTGCAAGCCAGAAATATATTTCCTAAGAAACAACCTTAAGGTCTAGCCATGAAATCAGCATAATTAACATTTTTCTCTTTGAAATTGGCTGGAGTAACTCTGGTTGGCCATATTTTTCTGTGTGAAGACAGACACTCTGCTGAACCACACTTTCAAACACCATCTTCCTCAAATGCACAAAGGCATCTGTTTTTCTGAAAGGTTTAACATCACAAAATTCTTTAAAGTACAGCTTGAACATCCTGGTAAAGCAATACCCAAATTCCAAACACGAGCACTTCATTAGTTCAGTTGATTTGACACCTTGCTCAAACAGCAGTAATAAACCCAGCCTGTTATTAACAGTTTTCAGGTACTGGTTCTTAATGACTAAACAAATCACTATGAGTCTTACTGCTGTCAGACAGAGACTGTTCTGATCGTGGGCTTACACTGGTTTATTAACTGCACTTAGCAAAGAGATGATTCAGTTTAGGGCTACATCATCATATCAGTAAGTAGTGGAATCCAGGAGATCACTACCACAATAGGAAAAACACTAAGATGTAATAATTATTTTTCTTTCAGTACAAAGACTAAGCTGGAAAGTTCATTTTTGTATCACAAAAGATTAACTGCAATACTATTTTCTTTCCATTGTTTCAAAAGATTAACAATGTAAGTGCTGCCATTCTCTCTTAAATCTATTTATGTCCCATAATAATAGCCACTTGCTGAACTCTTGCTGAAAACGTTCATTTGACTTTGCTGTGACAATGAACTTGCTCTGTTCTTAGCCAGTCAGAAGCCACTCTGGCATATTTATAAAATGGTATAGAATGGTCTCTGATGATACTTGCCTGGCACAACAGTGTCTCTGCCTGGAACTGTGGATTCTAGGTACAAGAGAACTAAAAAGAGCCAATCACTCAGTTATCATTTGATCTGATGTGATTTCAAACTTATCTCAAGCTCTATCAAAGCAGTAACTTTTTGAGGTCTGAAACAGACAGAAGAGTGAAAAACAGTTGTAAAATAGTTGTTCCAAAACTTCATTAACTTCTCATCTGAGAAGATAGCACCATACTTTTATTTTCATTTGGAAAACCAAGAGAACACTCCCCATCTAGGAATGCACCACAGGTGTACTTTCTGTTGAATATTAAGACAATTAAAATTCCTATAGCAGTAACATAAAGGATAGGACAAAGAGGAATAGCATTTTCACAAAATCTGTGTGCTAAACAAAATACTGCTGCACAATTGTATTCTACTGGCAGAAGTCCCTCCCTCCCACAGTGGGTCTGAAACACCAAAACAAATGCCCCTTAATGTGCAAACTTCCACTAAGAACTGTGCTGGGAGCATGACAAGAGTTTCTGCTGGGCATCCTGCCACCAATAACCAGGAAAATGTAAATACAATTGTCTTCACTGACCACTGCTGGGAGAACTGGCCTGAAATAACCATTATATATTATAGTTTTGTATACTAGATAGAAAGCGTAAAAATTTACAGAGGGCCTTAAGTCACTGGACCATTTGTGAATTCAATGCACAAAAACTGTTTTAAATAACACTTTGAAAACAACTTTGTCCCTTAACATTTAGGAAAATAAAAACACAATAAAGAATTCATGTGGATGCTTCCAAGGCAAAATTCAGATGCAGAACAAAATTTAAAATAGATAATACACTGCTGAGAGAAGAGATTGCAAGAACTTGATGCATCAAGGAGGTAATGAATGGTGTGATTCTTGCATCACTCCTGGAACAAGGACCATGAGCTGAATCCTGACCATCCTGTCTTTAGAATGGGCCTGGTTAAGGAACTGTAGCTTCTTTGTGTGTTCTCAGCACCCTTCCCAAGCAAGCCAGCCCTGCAGTCTTTCCACAAGCGCTGTATTTTTCTTTCTCTTTTCCAATTTTACCTCTTGAGATGACAAAACCTAATGCTCAGCACTACCCAGAAGGCCAACATTTCCTCTCCCAATGGAGGATCTATCTGGAGGCTCTTTTCTCCACTTGTGACATCAGTTACAGATCCCTGCTCCTTTATTTCTACTTTATAACCTTGCTGGGGTAGGACTACCTTTTCTGTGCAACAGACAGCAGGCTTTGATCCTGGCTGACAGAGTTGCACAAAAATATTTCTGTTCTTCTCTGAGAGCAAAGGTTCACGATTATTCTTCCAGACTGTGATTATATCACCTACCTTATCAAGAGAATATCTTTTATCAAAGCTCATTGCTATGTATTGGCAGAACTAGGCAACTCCTGAGAACAAACTTAAACACACTGGTTTCTTTTAAGACTAAGCTTGCAGTGGTGGACTTCTCTTTTTGCTCATGCTGATCTACAAAATAAGCCGTGCTTAAGCACTTTACTGACTTCACTGTCATTAAGCCAAATTCTAGTCTTGCCACTAGTTTTTATATCAGTTATGGCTTAATCTACACTGTCAACATTTGGCTTTATTGGCAATCAGAAGGGTATACAGCACACACAGCAAAGTTACTCTTTAGAAACCCAGAAGACCTAGATTTCAGTGCGAAAGGTTACGAAACATAATGCAGCAAAATAACCTGCAACCATTACTAAGTAAACAATGTAATGGCTTTCTTTCACAATATTAAAAAAAAAAAGCCCCAAACTCCCAAATACACTGGGTAGTTTTCTAGTGATGCAAAATTTTTCATACCCAACTGCATTAAAACATAAATTTCAAAGAAACTGTAATTGTCTTGTTCCAACATAAGTCTTTCAACTCTGGGCTGTCCCCGAGAACCCAGGTACTGTTTTTATTAAAGGCACGCTTGCTCCTTCGCTAATTTATTTCTTTTACTCTTCAGAATGGGGGAGGCAGTGGATCTGCCAAGTTCTCTACAGACCTGTTGCTAAGTGACAGCCACACACAGTCCTGGGGAAAAAATGGTTGTTCACTTGCATGGTCAAGAGATAAATAACAAGTCTCATCCAAGTATATTTCAACAACAAGACTCCTTCCATCTCTACAAATGAAGCAACCTCAGCTTTATACCACCCTGCTTGCATAGGAGCTAGTTCCAACTGCCGGCTTCAGACACAATTTCACGGGCCTTCCACAACTTTTAAAGATTACAGAAAAAACAAAGGGATTAGAGGGGGATGCGAGTCACAGAATCAGTCTGTCGCCCTCACTGTCACCTACACGCACAAACACGCCAGCCTCGAGTCTCGGTCCCAGCGCTCCTGCGCTGGAGCCGGTGCGGAGCCCCGGGAACCCGCATTCACCTGCGCCCTGCAGTACTCGCAGTCCCCTTGGAGAACACCCACAGCCAGCCAGTCCGTATGGGCTGCTCAGATCCTGCAGGCAGACATATTGCAGCCTCTACAAGAAGTGACAGTCCTGAAAGAATAAGGAGCCCTGTTCTCAGACAAACATTTATTTTTACTACTCTCAGCAGCCTCTGCTTACGGTTTAAAACGCATCATTAGGCTTTTTTAAATTAAGTCGTTCACACGAGGCAGGTAACTTTTATACCACGGGTTCCTCGTCCCGAAGTGAAACGCACGGAAAACGAGTCCTGCTGTTTTTTGCCTTGCGCTTTTCGCAGTCTCCCTCGATCATCCTCCCCTGCCCGGCGACCCGCGGTGGGAACAAGGACGGAGCCCATCCGTGCGTGGAACAGCGGGGACGCGGGGGACCGCGGCTCCACACCCCCGGCCGCTCCGGCACCCCCGCCGGGCTCCCTCCAGCCCCACGCCGTCATTCCATAGCGGATTCCAGGGAAATACAGCCCCGCTGCCACCATTTCGCGGGGCGCGGGTGGATCTCCCGGCTTCACCCGAGGCACACCAAGAAGCAGCTGAACCGACTGCCGGTTTCCCTCAGGGGAGGGGACCGGCACCCCTCCGTCCCACGGCGAGCCCGGCCGGCTCGCGGCCCCCCCACCGCCGCCGGGTGTCACCGCGCCGCGACAGAGCCCCCCGCGCCCCCTCCTTCCCGCACGGCGGGCGGCCCACGGCGGTGACTTACGGCGCGGGCAAGATGTCTCCGGTCGGCCGGCGGCGGCCCCGCTCCCGTCCCCGCTGCCGCTCCCGCTGCTCCGCTCCGCCCGCGGGGCCACCGGGATCGGCTGGACGGGCTGGCGGAGCTCCCACAATGCCCCGCGCGCCCGCGCGTCACATCCACCGCCCGCCCCTCACGGCGGGGCCGCCGCACGGTGCCGCGCGAGCCATCGCGGTCCCTCACCATCCCCTCACGGTCTCCCCACGCTCCACTCACAATCCTTCACGATCCCCTCACCGATCCCCTCACGATCCCTCACGGCTGGGCCACGGGCTCCGCGATCCCGGAGGTTCCCGGGGCTCTCCTGGCTCTCCTCCCGCCCGCACGGGCCCCAGGCGGCTGTTGAAAAGCCCGGTCCCTGCGTGGGGCTGGGCTTTGGCACCGCGGCCTCCGCAGCTGCTGCCGGCCGAGCCATTGTGTATTAATGTGTTCGCTCCCAAATTTTCAGGATGGGGAGGCCAGAACGAGGGGTTCGCGCTGTGTTCTCCGAAGAATTAAGTTCATGGAGGGAAGAGAATGAGCAGCTGGATTGTTCTGTGAGGGGCACGCACCTTCTTCCTCGTGCTATACAAAAATGGCTCCATGCCATTTTACCAAGGCCCCAGATGGAGCCTTTGGAGACGTTTGTGCATGGGCCACACAGATGTCCTTGAGCTCACCTTGCCGGATTGGTAGCCCTGGGTTGCTGCTGCCCCTTGCCCCCACGCCCTGTGCCAGACTGAGGGTTCATTCCCTTTTCCACCTCTCCTCTCCTGCCTCCCCCAGTTGCCTCGCCCACCGGCTGCCAGTGGAAAAGAGGAACTGCCTCAGCAGATCTTGGCTGCAGGACAGACAAGTCAGGACGGACAAGTCACAACAGACTGCCTCTATGTTTATAATGGTGGGACTAGAAGCAGCTGGAGTTTTGAATATCCTGGAAGATTCCTGGCTTGCTAATGCTCCCAGACTCCTGCCACTGCCATTTGAATGGAGCATCCTATTTCTTCAGTACTCAAAGCAGAATGCCAACCCATAGCCTCCTCCCCAGTGTCCCTTGCTATTCTTTCATGGGTAGAGCTGTACTAGCTGACAAGTGGCATAATGCCATTACTACTAGATTACAAGTAGTTTCTCTCCTGCTCTTCTCATCAACCACTTTGAGCTCCAGCTTTCCTTATTTTGCTATATCAGCATATCATCACAGGGCCTTTGTCATACAAAATAGAAAGCAGAAAGGAAGAAGGGAGTTTAAAAGAAAAAGGAAAAACAGGGGAGTGGGAACAGCCTATGTAAAATGTGTGGCTGGTCTGAGAAAATCCTTTCAAAAAGTGTTTCAGGCATTATAATTGCGATGCTCTCATCCATCTAAATGGCCAGACCTGGTCTGGTTTTTAACATAGCTAAACTCAGTGACTCCTGAGACATCTCTTATTACTTCTCAGTGCACCACACGGTCAAATGCAGCCTAGTCCTGGCTGCACTCCCTGAGTGCTGATTGCACCCTGCCTGTCATGCTGTGGGGCAGTTTTGCCTAACAAAGGCTCCCTGCTGGATGAGTACTCTGATTGCCCTTAACCCAAGGATATGGATACAGTCCTGACTAGGCCATCTGCCACGGCTCTTCTTAGGAAGCTGAGGACACACTCTGCTTTCCCTGTGTTCCTATCCACGCACATCATCTCCTTCCCACCTCCCCCTCCTCCTCCTCTTCCTCCCCTGTATTGCCCCGTTCCCTTTTTCCATGCTGGTAGTCTGCCCACGCAGTCACCTTTTCCCTATGCTGTGCAGAGCACCCAACAGAACTGGTCCTCCAGCGCTTGGCTCTTCACACTGTTTTCCTGGCACCTACACAAGCTTTATTTAAATAAAGAAAAATCCAACAAAACAAAAAAACAAACCCAAACCACAAAACCAATCCTCCCCCAAATATCTCTGTTGATATGAGCTGCAAGGGCCCATGTAAAATTAAAGAACACACAACATTGTCTAATGGGATTGATGGAAGGCTGCAAGGGGTAGGAACTTGTGGGTTGTAACTAGATGATCTCTAAGGTCCCTTACTACCCAAAGGTCACTTTCTGTGCTCGTCTGCTATCATTGTTCATTTTGTCCGGTTTGAAAAGGAGCCTATGGATTTAATGATTTTGAAGAAAGCCTTCAAAACTTTCCATTTTATCTTTCAAAGCCTTCTCAGTTGGTGAGCATTTCTGGAGTGGGAGCTGCCTGAGTTTGCAGAGGGCCTGAGCAATTTGTCTGTGGAATAGGATGCTAGCATGAAGACTGCTGTTGATAATGTGTAATGTTAGCACTGACTGGCTCACCTCCCACCAAAACACAGATTTTATATTGAACATCTGCTGGACTTACAAAGAGTGCCCATTTTGAAAGCACACAATGTATCATGACTGTCTAGAAGTTTCTACAAAAGCCTGTGAAACTACACTACATGAACTACCTCGCTAAAACAAACCTTGGCTTAGATTTTGTTCTCTTTGCCAGTTGTGATCTATTTATTTATCTATAGAATGATAAAGAGCACCTTTCCAGGGTTCCACTGTCTTTATTTCCAATATAAACGGTTCATATTCTTACATTTATTTACTCTTATTTTATTTTGACACTCTGATTCTATAATCAGTTCTAAGAACCTCAAGGGACTGTTTGCAGAAGACAGTTCTGAGTGATTGAGAATACAAACACTTCACTTGTTTATGCAGCAGAGGTGGTGGAGAAGGAAGTGTCACCTGGGAGGGGGCAGAGCAGCGTGGGAAGGGCTGTGGCTGGGGGTAATCCTCTTAAACTTAGGTAAGCTTTTTCACTTTGGGACAGCTATCCTAATTCTAAATGTGTCACCTCTTTTGGCACTGGTATTTGTTTGTTGTTGTATGTTTATTGGCTATGAGACAATGAGAATGCATGTCCTAGGTTACTGCAGGTTGCTGAAATATTCCTTCAGGATGTTGTGTGCCTAACCAGCGGATCCCTGATGCTTTTCTTCAAGCTTCACATGGTGAAAAGAAAGTACAGATTCCTCATACCTGACCTGCTTCTCAGAAGGGGTTATCTGAACCACCTTCAGCTGCTCAGCCTCCTCTCTGCTGACCATGTGACTAATCCATGCTTCTTCAGGTTACAGTGACACAGATAAATGCACCTGTACTGTGCATCATGCTGGTGGCATTCTTGCCTTCACCATCAGAGGGGCACAGTGACTTTGTACCGAATCCACTCAGTGCTCGTGCTTCTAATGTGACCCCACAGACCTACTGCCTGTCCTAGGGGAGTATTAGCTGTGACTCCCAGAGGGCTGACCCTGGCCTTCCAGCAGATTGCTGTAATCCACCGGTGTCATTGCCATCCCGAGGAGTGACACACCACAGGACTTGAGTGTGTGGGGGCCAGGCCTTTGCTCTCACTTCCCTCTATTTTCCAGCCACTCGGAGGAAACTCAGCTTCCCTGTTATTCAAAATTAGCCCATCAAGACCAGGAAGTTCTGCAGCTAGGGTTGCCCACAGACCGGTGCTGGAAGCGCGGTATGTTTGATACCTGTTTGGTTCAGGGTCAGAGCCATTGATCTTAATGATCCCTTTTTTATCTCCTCTATCTAGACCACCAGAGAATTGCAGTTTGGTTTCAGTACAGTTCAAAACCTGAGAACTGACTGTTGAACTGAGCTGCTGTTTTACTCTCAGCCTTTCTTTATCTGCCACAGGTGAACAGGATTAATTCCATTTTCAAACAGTCAATCTTTGCTTTGACATCCAAGTCATGACAATTGGGATATCCTCCCTCTTCAGAACATTTCCTCCTGCCTTGACATTGTCAAGGCACTGGTGACTCTGTTAATTGCCAGGCATGTTGTTCTGTAGCAGAAGTGCTGACTGGTGCTGATATGTTATGGTGAGATTAATACTTCCAGGGCACAAAAAGTGGATGTCTAGGATTTCTTTCCCAGGCTGGTAGACAGAGATAAGTTAGTACCAATAATTTACTTTGTTCCAAATCTTTTTAGGCAGGCGACCTCTTAATGTTTTCCCCAAGATGACATTTGTGCAAATTTTCAAACATGTATGCCATTTGTCATTGCTTTCTTCTAGAAAAATGTCGGTTACGGATATTTTTTATCAATGTTTATACCCGTTGTTAGAAAATGTTTAATTGCTTTCAAAATACTTTAAATAAAATGTCACCTTTTAAAAAAAGAAGGCAAATGTTTTATATTTTTAAGATGAAAATGAGAGCCACTATGATAACTGCACCTTTTAAACCCAGATTGGGAAGTCGTTCATACAGTTAATGAATGCTGGGACAAAAGAAAAAGCCAAAGTTTGTAAAATCATTATTAATCAGTAGATTGAGGGTAATATTAACCTGCAATCTGACACACTTCAAAACCTGCTTCTTCTAAATAGAATCTAAGTGCTTTTTGATTTATAAAACCAATAGCCCAACAGCAGTATGACACAGGGGCATCAGGAAACTTAAATGCCTTTTTCTGAGCAATATGGAAGAAGTGTGCTTTGAAACAAGCCTGATGTGCCCTGGAGTACCCAGGCAACAGGCACACTTGTCCCTTGCTCGTGTGGTCACAGCTGCTGCTAACATAACTTGACTCCCACATTGTCCTTTGAGCAGATCAATTAATTCCTTTCTGATTTTGAAAACAGCCTCTTGCATTGCTGCATTTTTAATGTCAAGTGGCAGGGGAAAGTTCTGCATTACTGTGCAAAGAAAATATTAAATCCAAGAGCTATGATTTATATTATTAAGTCAAAGAATTCAAAATTACTTCACATAATGATCAGCTCAATGGTTCCTGGTAGCTGGTGTAAAGCTTGGCAGATAGTAATGTAGTAATAACTCACATTTCTTATATTTAGTTATTAGGTCCCATTGCTCCACTACATTAATTTTCCATGTAAGCAATAGCTGTACTTGCCAGAGGGATTTTATATAATTGCAGATGGTAGGAGACATAGTTGGTAATTGCAGAAATGCAGAGGGAGATGTCCAGGAGATGATCTTCTATTAAGATGTGGCTGTTGCTATGGAATAATTTCCTAGCTGCTGTTCTGCATGGGATTGCTGTGATGCATCATTTCATATAAGAGGTTATTTTTAAAGCAGACCCATTTCTTTGCCTGCAAAAGCAAAATCAGATCACCTCTCTGAGGAATATTAATTAAAAAAGCTCCTGTGCTGGACAGCAGATATTATATAGAATATGGTTCATGAAGGAGGCAAGAGAACTAGAGTCCACCATAATACCAGGCAGCAATGAAATCAGGTGCTTTCACATCCATCTCATCAGACAAACCCAACTCCTTAAATTAAACAAAAAAAACTTCTCTTGCAGATGCAAAGATCATTGGCTGTCATAGCAAAGCATAGGTTAGCAGAGGGTGATGTCCTCAGTTTAACCTGAGCTTCATAAATTCATTATATGAGAGACAGCCCATTATTCCTTCTGTTTATTTTGAAGTTCTCTGTGTGGAAGTACAGAATGAGGAATTGATGGTGCCAGCTATTTGTGATGAACACAGAAGTATGTTCATGTCAAAAGTGCCAAGTGATGTGGTCAGCCTGGCTATTGCTGAAGGATCCAGAGTGTGCTGGGAATGCAGTAGCTGCTTCATTGCTTTGTAAGAACAGTTTCCATTTCCATCCCTCTTTAGGAATCATAGAATCCCAGAATGGTTTGGGTTGGAAGGAACCTGAAAGCTCACCTCGTTCCACCCCTCTGCCATGGGTAGGGACACCTGCCACTAGGACCAGGTTGCTCAAAATCCCATCCAGCCCAGATGAACACTTCCACGGATGGGGCAATCGCATCTTCTCTGGGCAACCTGTGCCATCACCTCACCACCCCAACATGGAAAAGCTTCCTCCTAGCATCCAATCTAAGTCTCCCCTCTTTTAGTTTAAAATCATTCTGCCTTGTCCGATCACTAAGGATAGGACATCTGCCCTTGGAATAAATTTCTATCCATTTTTTGTAAGCTCTCTTTAAGTACTGAGAGTCCTTAACAGGTCTCCCTGGAGCCTTCTCTTCTCCAGGTTAAACACCCCCAGCTCTCTCAGCCTGTCTCTGTAGCAGAAATGCTCCAGCCCTCTGAGCATCCTCATGGGCTCCTTTGGACAGGATAAGAAAACAATCAGGAATTGTAAATTCAGTAATGCTGGCTCAAAAAAGCCATATGGCAGGAGAATGGAAACATTTAATTCAGTAGTAGACATGACTGACAAGTTCTGGTGAATGCTTTGCTCATCTTCAAAATCTAGATATTGGGAAGTGTCTGTGCCGTGAGTGGAGCACATGGAGTTTTTCCTATGACGTGGACGGAAAAACTTTGAAGCGAGGAAGAAACAAAGCAACATCTCCCTCTATGGGAATCACCTGTACTGCAGCCCCAGGCTCTGGGCAACTGAAATCTCCTGCAGTGCCTTACCTGTGTGGCCAAGCCTCTGCTGCTCCTGCTAATTCCAGAGAGGCTGGGTGGGCTGATGTGGTGCAGATGCTGAGGGTATGAACCGTAACTAATTATTTCTAACTTAAGTCTTGGTTTCTTGACAACTGTTCACAACCTGAGTTTTTAAAGAGTACACATGTTGATGACAAACCCTATGATTATTGCTGGGTTTTGCTTTGCTTTTCTCTTTTTCCTTCCCCTAACAGACTTTGCACTGTGGTTGTTCTTCCATGCTACTTTTGCAGGGGTAAGCAGCATTAAGCTAACAGGGTGTTACCAACAGAACAGGTCCATCTTTCTGTCATGTTCAGATTCTGTCACTTAGCACAATAAGAATCAGCAGGTGCCTGTAACATATATATTCTTGCGTGTGGTGTGTGTTTACATAAAGCCCTACAATTCATGTCAGGGTATGTTATTCTTTTCTACTTGCTTCTTACTAATTCATCTGATGACATTTTTATCCATAAAAATGGCTTATGGAAAGCACTGGGGTGAATAGGAGAGAGAAATGGGCCAGGGTATTTGTTTGAAAGTGCTTAGAGGGTCATTCTGAAGCTTGTGGATTAACCAGGCAAGCAGAATTAGTCTCAAGTGTCAGTTGACCTGCCCCACAAATTGAGCTACGGAAAGTAAAACGTTCTCTGGGTGATAGTTGTGGTGAATACTTTCCAAACAATTCATGCAATATAAATACAGTCACATAAACTGTTTATTGGATAATAAATTAATATGAAATATGAACATGAAACAAAATTAATATCTTTTTATGCACTGTTTTGAAAAGAGTCTAGTCAGTGTTTGATGACTTCCTGATTGTACTGATTATTGTCAATAACCCTCATAGCTTGGAAATATGCCTCTTAAATTAATTTTTGATTTCCCTGTATGCCATGCACTGAATTGTCAGAGATTTCTGTCTCATTGGTACCATAACATTTTTCTGAAGTCTGGCTAGCTTTAAGAAAATAGAAGATGTATAGTTTTGTGCTAAATTACCCTTATCACACATGGAAAAGTTTACTAATGCCCAACATTTTTCCTGAATGCACCTCATATTCTTAAACTGCTCTACAGATTGTTTTTCCACTGAAGTTGATTTTTAGGTACTGAAATAAAAAATGAAAACAAAATACTAATTTTCTTTCAATGTATGGTTTTGTAAAAAGACAGGCATATAGGAGTCCCAATGGAATTGAATGTGAACTCTCTGCACAAATCCTTCATTGTCACATGTGTGCATTGTATTCTCTGTGTGTGTATGTACAGTTAGTGTTCTACAGTTGCTGGAAATGTATCTCTGGAAACTGGATATGGGAAACAAAACATCTGGTCATCAAACCGCTATTTCAAGCCTTGTTCATGAAATACATTCAATTTTTTTTTTAACTGAGAGGACATTTGTTGCTTCTCCTTAGACACATTTGTGTTTCAGAGTATTTCAGGATTGGTTTTGCCAAATGTGATTAGTGATTTTGCAAATCAGATCTTTTGGACATGTTTCTATTAAACAGAGCTATAGAGATCATTAATCACTTTAGAAAGTCTTGCCTGGTATTTTTCTTAATGGGATGTATCATAGATCTTCCTTAAGCCCCTTAGCACTGGAAGGGGAGAATCCTTAAGCCCCTTTACCATCTGTATGGGCAGACATGATGCCATTAAGGAGCTCAGCCAGCAGGTGGAGTTTAAATTGCGTTTAAACAGCAGTTTTAGACTTTGATTAAGGTTTATCTGAAACTGCTACTGGAAATGTCTCTTAAGGACACTTCTGGAAGAGTGTTGGGTTGGTAAAGTTTTGTTGCCTGTCAGACTGTTTAAGTGAGGACCACATTGCTGCTGCAAAGGTGGCATGGGCAGTTTGTTAATTTGCTTGACTCACATTTGGAGTAATGTGGAGGAGTGCTAAATAATCGTCATTATGTGTAAATTAAAAAAGAAAAAATCATCTGTCATTTTTATATGTACCTGAACAGACATGAGGGGAGAAGGAGCACTCAGATGAACTGAATTCCCAATTTAAACTGTTTTATTTTTGCCTTAATGGCAAAAAATAGGATTAGAATAAGTTCAGTGTAGGATTTGATGGCAGTGATTCACTAGAAGCTGCATTAAGCACTGAAAGAGATGGAAGAGTCAAGAAGTCTCTGACAAAAATCATAAAACTGCACTGGTAGCAATGGGAGGTAGATGAGAGCAAGGTTTATTGCATCTGTCACTGAGCTTTATTATGAGCCTAATGCTGAACAACAGCCAAAGCAAGAGAGACTGGGGCTGGCCAACCCTTCTGAGCAGGATATGGCTATGGCTGGCATCTGCCTGGGAATGGAGCCAGGCTCCAAGGCTTATACCTCAGTCTTAGAGATGAACTGTGCAGTCTGGCATCACTTGCACTGTGAGTTCTGGTTTGAGGTTAAAGACAGGAACTCCTTAGTAAATGCTGCTATGATAAGCTACTCTGTTCTGGAGGCAGCTTTTGTTGTTATCCAGAAATCAGTGTAAGATGTGTGTAAGACTGTGAAGAAAAACAATGCAGGGATTTGCTTTGGTTAATAGAGTTGTAAGTGGTCCTGGCATCCAGGGAAGACCTTATGTCACAATTTTTAGGGGGAAAATTGTTACACTGTGCTGTGGCGATTTAAAGGTTGCATCCTTTTGGCCAGGAGTGGTTTGCAGAACCTCACATAAATGGAGTCTATAAAATCTAGAGTACTACTGGACACAAATCAGGCAGGAACACGCAAAGAGGAAAGGGAAAGCAAACCAGATGGGCAGATCAGGGACTGCCAGGTTACCTTGACTTCCTCTGAGCTATGCAGGAGAAGAAAGGGAATTGGCAGCCATTGAAAGCACATGATGACACAATCCCATTGCTGCAGAGACAATGTGAATTACAGGCAAAACACTGAAGCAAATTATACAGACTGAAATTTCAGTTGTGGAGGCTACAGAAAAACTACTGCTTTCATCTAAACCAGGGCTGTCCTGAACTAGTGACACTAAACCTGTGACAAAGGACTCAAAGGAGAGCTGCAAAGCACCACAAAAATAATGTTCAAAGCAGATGACACAGGCTGGAAAAACCTTCTAGAAAATGTCCAGACAATGTTTGGAAGCATTGAAATGATTTTCAGATCCTTGCATCTGAAAACGTGCTTGTATTCTCAAATCAGTCAGCAGAACGCCTCAGGAGAGAGAAGGGAGTAACAGGAGCTGTAAAACGAGCATCTCAGCACCCATAATGGATGCAGCACTGGGGAGCAGATGGACAAACTTCACTAGACCAAAGTAGCATTAAACAAAGCCAGAGCCAGAATTTACTACCAAATACCCTGAGTTCAGTGAATACATTTCACCTGGCCAAAAAAAAAAAAAAGAAAAAAAAAAAAGAATTTTCTCCTTACTAAGTGCCAAAAAAAGGAAAGTTGGCAGCCGATGCTGGAGAAGGAGAGCGGCCGTGGCCACGGAGGCTGTCATAAATAACGCTGGGAAGTGTTCCAGGGGGCAGGTCACCCCTGCCTGGGTGGGCCCAGACAGCCAGCCCTGGCTTATTCCTACTGTCTCGCCAACTGCAAAAATTAACAGCGTTTTGCTTGCCACCTTAGAAAACCTCAGCAATGCAAAGGCCTGGATGCTGTGCTTTCTGCCATAGCAGAAGGCTGACTGCTGATCTAAGGATCTGTTCCAGCGCTGGATCTCGGGTTTCAGTTTCACATCATCACCCTCTCATGGCTCACCAGGAGGCAATGCTGAATCAGCAGCTCTCCCCATGAAGACTTTTTAAAGAAAGCTACAAAAAGCAAAGAAAATATATGGCATTCCACTCTTGAAATGATACACTATGAACAGGCTTTTCAGCCTCCTGGTGCAATGCTTCATGCCTGATGTCAGCATACTTGTGTACCTCGGTGCTTACAGTCCCACCATCATTTTACCTGCCAGGATTGAAGGGAGTAACAGACATAAGGGAAGAAAAATGTGCAAAGGATGAAGACTGAGCTACTGGCAAGCTATAAACCTCCCTGAACTAGAAGTGGAAAATTCTGGCAAGATCAGGCTATTTCTTTTTTAATTAAATAAACTCTTCTCATATTTCTGTTGGACTCGATGATCTCAGTGGTCTTTTCCAACCTAAACCATTCTATGTTTCTGTATTATTTTTCTTTCTTCAGTTTCTAAACAAAATCTAACTGCCAGTGTATGGGGTATGAGGTCAGTGGGATGTACCTGAAATAATATGGGATTCCACAAGTAATATGCTGCTTGGATTCCCACATATTAACTGCAGTATTTCCAGCAGAATGACTTTTATTTCAGACATCAAAAGACATGAACAAGCATTAAAAAAAAGAAAAGAAAAAAAAGAGAAGAAGGAAAGGATTCGAAGTCAAGGACGGTGAATTGCTGTACAAGATAAAAGAGGTGATGGTGAGGTAACACATAGTTTCACCTTTTGAGTTGCATCTGAACCTCAGTCAATCAATTCTGCAATGAACTCCAGTTTTACTTGGATTTGCTGTGTATTCTGTGTGATCTTGTCCTTTACTGCCAACACACAGCCTCTGGGAGAAAAATTGCTGTTAGAGTATTGCAAAACTAACTCTATTGTAATGTCTTTCAGAGAGGGTCAAACAAAGTTTGGTGATTTTACATTTGCCAGGGTTGAGGAATATTTGGACAGTCACCTCGAGACTGTCACAGAGACTGCTAGAGGAGGCAAGTGTTATTTTATATATGTGCCAAAAAAATGGCAAATTGCAGTGAGGCTGGGGAGAGCAAGCCTTCACTTCATTAGTCAGTAAATTACGACAGATGGTTTTAAAATGACTTCATCAGCAGCAAGGCTTTGTTTTCTGCAGGGATCCTTGCCATCACCTCAGTCCGAAGACAAAGCAGACAGTGGGGGTTTTATTAGTATCAGGTCTTTGCTGACTTCTAGCAGTCAGAGGGAATAAGGAGGGAGGAATCTAAGGTGGGGAAATTGTCATGGAAGAGGGTTATAGGAGATCATCCCTTTGATTTGGAGGAAACTCACTATTTCTTGTTAAAGGACCATTGTTTCTGTGCAGGAGCTCCTGCTCTTGTATCATGTAGCTTTAAGCATTCAGGATACCTATGGTAGTTCGTCACCAAGGTCTATTGCTTTTTTTAGGCTATTCTCCTCAGGCTGAAATGTCCCCCTCCTGCTGCAAATGGTGTGGTCCCTGTGGCTGTGCCATGCCCCAGTGCAGCTCCCCTGCAGATGGCTGTGCTGGAGGCTGCTGTGAAACACACACAGCTCTGCTTTGCACACTCCTTTCTTTAAATCTGGGAATCAGCTCCTTGGCTGTGAAAGCAGTTGTTCAGAAGGCAAAGGGCACCCCGGTTTTGCTCTCTAACTGAGGTAATTACTGAATTAAAATGAGGAGGTTATGGTCAGTTTGCAGTGTGTAGGAATTGCTATTGACTGTTTCGAGGAGGGGATTATAGCACGGGAAGCAAAGGAATAGAACACTGCCGCTGGAATAAGCAGATTTGAGCTGTTGAGGCTGAAAGAGGGCTCATCAGAAAAGAGTTTGGTGATTTTATCAAATAAAGGCCTCTGTCAGATGTGCATCCTAAAGATGTGTATCTCTCTTTAGGCAGTGCTTGCAGTGTATCACATGAGGTATTTATTATTTTGCCTTATAATGCTATTTGTCTGTGCTCTGGATTGTGTAAAACATGCTGAAGGAGCTCACTCTCCCTGGCTTCTGGACTCCATTATCCAGACAGTATTAGCTAGTCTAAATCTATTTCTCCAAGAAGGCATAGAAGAGACATGGAACTATATTAAAACATTTAAATGTACAGCCCAAATATCTCTGTTTTGGTTATCAGAGAAGCTTTCAGCTATAAAAGAAGAATTAATGTAATTACATAAAAAATCAGTTTTAAGATAATAGAGAAACTTGCAGGGAATGTAGCAGAATGTGAAGACAACTTCTGCACAGGGCAGTGATGTAGTGTGATTGTGTCTAGGACTTAGTCTGTACTTTCAAGAAATAAATCCTGAATGTAGCTACAGAGCTGCCAGGGAAATGGAAATGAAGGGATTCTGGAACAGTTTCCTCAGGGTCTGGCAATAAATAGTAAGAGGGTTAGAGAAATTATTATTATATCCAATATTTTACTGCAAGTTTAAGGGTGGATGAGGGGGAGAGTGGCATGACAGAAGGTCATGTGCCATGCACAGCCACAATGCCTGGAGCTCGCTGGTTTGATCAAGAGCTTAAAATACTTGAGACCCACTCAGCTCTTTCTCTTTTTCAATCCAGAGAGGCTTCACTGCAGAAGGTTTCAAGTTTCATCCATTTCATGGTTTGGTTGATGCCCATATATGAAATTATTAGGAATATGAGCAAATGCTATCCACATCCAGCTGGTGAGTAACAGAGCTGGGATTTTTATTTCTGGGAAGTATCAGCCTTTCCTCATGAGCCAACTCAATTCCAGCCTGTGCATCTAAAGTTTTCATCAAAGAGTTTTGGATAGGAGACAGAGCTGGTGCCAGGGACACTTGTTAGGGTTTCAGACAGCTGATAGCAGGATAATGAATGTGCAACAAAGATTTTCAGGTAGGTGTCAGGAAAATACAGGGACATACTGGTTTGTTAAAGAAGCAGAATTAATCCAAGTCTTCTTCTCATGCTTTCATGAGCACTGACTTTCAGAATCAGTCTTTCTCTGATGGCAGGAGGGAAACCAGACTGCATTTTCCTAATGAGAGAATGAATCTGAGGAGACATGTTGCAGTTCCACCTTTCAGGAAGCAATGGTTTCAAGACACCGCCTTTTTAATCACTGTGGCTTGACAGCCTTGCTACGTCATTGCGTTTTTCCAGTCTGGGCTCAGGAAGACTAAAGTAAACCAAAATAAGTCAGATCAAATTTGTCCCTCCAAAAAGACAATTAAAAAACTTGAACTCAAAACATGCCAAGGTTTACATTGAATGTTGGAAACAAGTGAGAAGCAAACCAGAACATGAAGGGTCTTTATGTCTCTAAATGGATGCTAACAAATATAAGTGACTGGCCAGATGTGCTGACTGAGAGGTGCATCTCCTCAGCTGGACTCAAAGTTCTGAACTCATCAAGGTCTAAAACTGTAGGACAAATGGCAATGGAAACAACTTACTTTGGTGGGATTGCATTTTCAGGCTGACAGCAAAGAGAATGGACAGTGAAGAGTAAAGAAGTTTTAAATTGCTTTTGATTAAACTGACTTCAAAAATATAAATAAGCAATTATACTAATTGGAGATATTTGGCACTGAATTGTCTGTTTGGGGTAGACTGGCACAGCTCCACACAAATGATAGTTCTGCACTCTCTGACACCAGGAGACAATGTGTGCCCACGGTATTTAACCCTAGTGGCACTCTGAAGGTTGCAAAGCGGCCGTGTTAAGCAGTCTAACGTGTTTCCAAAGTCTCCTCCATCATCCTTCCCCAGGTGTGACTCCTAACACTGCGTGTTTGGTCCCTGCTGGCTCCTGCTGTGCTGTGAAGGCACCCGCAGTGCTCTACATTCCCTAGCAGCCATTGCTCCTGTGAGAAGAAAATTACAGCTCTGACTTTTATTAGCACCTTACCACCACCTCTTTTCTATGATTCATATTGCTTTAAGAGATTAGTTTTCTTTACCATTTAACCTTTCTCAGTATTGCTGCCTGAACCAAATTTATGTCTTGGATAAAGCTATGTCCTCCTTTTATTGAATCCAGGTACTTTTCATAATGAAACTAGGGTCATGTGATCTTTGATTGTGGTACTTTAAATTCTTTATTGAAAATGTATAGTATATATTTTTATGGCATTAATTAAATGTTGCAAAATAAATGACAGCATAAAAAATAATTAATGTCTCTGTTTGGCTCGTTATCTCTTTGGATTTGATTTGTGTTCAGAGCTGGAAATTCATCTGATCCATATAGATTTAGATGTTTCAGAGCACTGCCTCATGGCAGAATTTAGGACTGAAGAGAGAGGGCTCATTTCATGAGTATGGTACTGTATTTTTTATTTGCTTGCAAGTTCCTTGGGTAAATTGCTTTCTCATCTATACAGGATGTTATTCCACCTTCATCACCAGAGAGTATCTGAGTGCCTTCCAGCCAAGCATTATGTGATCCGACTAACATCTGCCATGCTCATTCTCTCTTTCATCCTTACCCCAATGTGTGCATGTTTGGTTGTTGGGTTTAGATCTACGTGCTGCCATGTGTCAGTTTTACAGAAAATCATATGTGCATCAAACAGTCCTCTAAATAACTTGCATATTGATCCTGCAAGACCCCTCTGGTTTATGGCCTGAGAGTCCAAAAACTGAACTGGAGGTATGAGGCTATTATAATCTTGAAAGACAGAAACAATTATAAAATACATCAGGATTTTATTATCTTTATGTATATTTTTATGTTATTCCAGCATCCTGGAGATCTTTAAGCATGAATTAGAGCATTTGTACAAGAAGCTGTACAGTCTGTATTTTGAAATCGTTCACAATCTAATTATAAGATAAAGATCTTGTCCTTTGATGCATTAAACCAGCTTAATATAGATTAAGGATGCAGTTGTCTATTAAATCCCATAGAGAATTTCTAAATGTCAGCAGAACTAGATTTCTGTTAAGTCTTGCAAGCAACTCCTGTATGGGTATTATTATTAATGATAATACTGTTTTTATTATTTTTCAAAATAATAATTTACTGTACAAACACAGAGATATGCACAAAAGGTGTTTAAAAACTTTTTCTGGTGCACAGCAGGGAGTTCAGGTGCTGCTCAGATTCTGGTTCAAACCCTGCTTAGGGCTTCATGAAAGAAACCATCTGATGAGGTATTTCAGGAGAATATGGAAGCACTTGAAAGACAAGTCCAGTGTTAGCGGACGATTGACATTTATTGACTTCCTGCACCATCTAGTGGGGATTAAAATTAATTGCTCTCATTTCATGAAGACTCTAAACCGTTCAGGATGCCTGTGGCTTCCTCTCCCAGGCACTGAGAACAACACTGGAGGAGCTAGTTCTGATCATCCTTTGCACAAGGGACCAGGCTTTGTTGGGATCATCAGTGCCATCCAAGGCTGTGAATAGCTGTCTCACCCAGTCACGTACAGGGATCAATCCACCTGAATTAAGGCCAAGAGGACCACGTGGAAGGGCAGACCTCAGGGAGCATTCCTGGTGTGCCTTTGAGCTGTGGCCATAAGCAGGACTATGGAGTCAGGCAGATCTCCTGGTCATGGGAAGCAGAGAAAATATCTGCACACAGTTCTGAGGGGCTCACATTGTGGTTGGCGTGTTGAGATGAATTTCTAGAGATCTGAGTGTGGTTCCTCCCTCTCTCTCATGACCTGCTTGGAATTAAGCTCTGAGACTGTCCTGAGTGAATAGGACTTAGGAGAAAACCTTTCCATTACACAGTAAGTTTTAAAATTCCCCCACAAACCACAGAGGAGAATCCACGAACTGATCCTACACGTGGAAGTACAATTAATTCCCATAACTTTAACATAAGGCATTTCCTTGAACATATTTTGCCTAATTATCAGTGAACAGGATGACATTAGGTGATTAAACTCCTATTTTCTGCACAGGAAACAGGAGCAGCTTTTTCTGTTGCTTGGCAACAGATATGCTTTCAGATTTGATTGAAGTAGTGAGTGATAAACATTTTTAAATAGACATAATATCCTGACAGAGGCAATCTCGATTGCTATAAACAGGCAGGAGGCTGGAAAATCCCACCTACATAATATAGTTTATGAATTAAAAAATTGCTCAGGCTAACTCCAAGGGAGGAATATAAAGAAAAGCTTGAAGAAGCAGAGAGAGATCTCCTCCCTTGAGAAACAGCTCTAATTGTTTCCACATGAGTGTGTTTGTTATTCCTGGTGCAGTCCTTGTTCAGTCCACCCATCACCCTTCCCTTCTCAGAGACTGCTGGACATGGTTGTCCATGTGTGTGTGTCATTATAGGAGGAAAGGAATCACTCTCTGCTGGGAAACTGGTGCATCTGAGGCTGCGATTTGTCTGTGGGAAGTGTTCTTTACTGCAGAATTTCTCCCCTTCCAGAGCTTATCTGACCTTATTTCTTGAGAAATATGGACCAAGAGGATTTGAAAAGCTGCCCTGGTAGCTTGAAAAGTCTCCCTTTAGTTTCACTTCAACAGGGTCCCAAGGAGTTCATTGACCCATAAGGAGCTGGGCTCTACAGAGACATCTGCTCATCTTCCTCCTCCTTGAGAAGGTCCCAGCAGTTTCTATGAGATGTCATGGGACAGGGACTCTGAGAGCCTTTGCAGGCTGTGATCAGCTTTTTAGCATGACGGAAACCAGAAAGGATAAAGACCTGAACATTGTGTGTGCTTTGTTTTCTCCTTGTGAGTGCAGGATTCCTGTTTTTCCACATGAATTTCACACTGCCAGAACATAATCTGGTTGTTGCTGTAACATCCCATTCTGTATCCTAGTTTGCAATGACAGAATTTCATACAGCTTCGTTGCAGGGTTTGGTTTTTTTCCTATATTTTTCTTTTTGGCTTGATACTGACTATCACTGACACTACTTTGCTGCTTTGCCAGAGAGTTTGGAAAGGTCTGTTGCCTTGCACTGATCTTGATGTCAGAGGCAACTGGTGTGTAAAGCCTCTTACTGAGCCCCTAAAAATACCCGCTCCAGCTGCCACACTGTTGCTCTTCAGGCACAATGACAAGACTGTTTTAAAATAGTGTTTCCTTTAAAAGCCCACATTGCAACATATCAAAGCAAATACCTTCCTAAAGATGCTACTGTGTTCACATTGATCACTACAGCATTTTTCAGCTCTAAGGAATTTTAAAGCTGATGGAGAAAGTCTTATTTCTCACGTCCCCCAGAAGGCAAAGGGCCTTCCTACCACAGAAGTGCAATGTGACATTTCCTGGTGCTTGGGGCGCTGGAGCAGCAGGAGACGTTGTTGAAACTCCTGTCCCATCAATAAAGCCTAACAACACCTTCTCGGGGAAGGTCTCACTCCTTTGGGATTGGCAGCTGTCTCTTAACACAGCCCCTGCCTGGTGAGCACAGCAAGCTCCCTGGTCTTAATAGTCTTTGAGAGTGTCAGAAGCTGCCTTGCAAAGCATCTTCCTAGGATACAGACTCCAGTTTTCACAGGCATTTGTGACTATTCATATTTAAATTCACTGAGAAGGGAAAAGGAGTGTCAGCAATTTTGGATGACTCTTATACTGAATTCACTTTTTTTTTTTTTCCTTTTAAGCTATTTTTTTGCAATAAATTTTGCCAAAAACATACTTTAATTGTGTGCATTACTTTGAGAGATCTGGCAGAATTGCAAACAGAAATGACTGCAGATGCTGTGCTGAGTCTGTAAAAATGGAAATTCCACAAATATTGCTCTTAAAAATCTGGCTTTCAGGACTTGGTTTACTTTTATTTTTTTTTATGAATTAATCCAGGTGATGAGAGACTGAAAGTGCTGGTTTGAAATGTCCCCTCTTGCCTTTCTCTACTCAGCTCTGCCGACACCCCTCAGCCCTGATCACCTTTTCTAATTAATGCCTGGCCTTCTTTGAGGAGTCATAGAATCACAGAGTGGTTTGGGTTGAAAGGACCTTAAAGACCATCTCTTTTCAACCCCTCTGCCATGGGCAGGGACACCTTCCACTGTCCCAGGTTGCTCAAAGCGCCATCCAGCCTGGCCCTGAACATTTCCAGGGATACCTTCTCTGTGTGTTTGTGCCAAACTCTCAGAAATCTTTGCTGCTAAGACTGTTAACCACAGGGAGAGGTGACCTTTGTCACTTAGTCATGATCCCAGTAAGTACCATAAGCTCTTTCTAACCCCAAAATGAATAAAGATCAAAGTTCCCAAACCTGTCTTGTTTATACTTAGGCTTGAACTTGGGAGTTTTCTTGGCTTTGTTGTTCATTGCTTTCCACAGTAAGATTGTCTGTGTACCTTAATGTTCCTGTCCAGCAAATTCCTGCAGACATTGCTATCTTTGCTTCTGATTTTGATTCTGATCACAATCACAGAAAAATAAAAAAGGTGTTAGGAACTTAGGTGGGTGTTAATAACTAATGGGACCCCAACAAATTGCCTGAAATACAAAGGTGGGTCAGATGAATGGTTTGTATGTAAGTAACTCCCAGTGAACCATCAGGTGGGAATTAAAATTTAATTTAGAATGTACTATCACTGCTGCAGTGGTGGTGGTGGTGATTTACTTGATTGACTGCTGGTTTCTTTCACCTTTGTGAGCCTTAGGTTTTTACTATCTGAGGAAATTAAGGCTGAATTGCAGCAGGAAATTCCTTGTACCCAGGTGTTTCTGGTTATCCGATGAATAGCTCGGCTGGTGGGGAGGCGAGGATTAGGATGGGATGGTTTGGAATCTAAATGATTCTCATTGCCTAGTACCACACATTGACATTCTGTCAGCTCTGTATTTGTTCTCAGCAAAGGATGGGAAATCCTACTGAGCTGGGCAGCAGGTCCAGCAAGCAGCGATAATTCCATTGTTCTTTTTCAATACTTAGAGTGGAAAACTGGTTTTATTAGGTTGTCCTGGTTTAATGCACTGAATTTAAAAATCACTATTGAATTCTCTTGGATTGTGATTTGAGTTGCCTTAATGATGAAGGGGCCTACTCTACTCTCCTGTTCTCCAGCCTGCCTTTGTGTTCTCTTCCTTCCAGATGAAAGAAGGAAGGGCCCAACCTCAGTCCCACTGACTTTCTGGGAGATGGGTCAGGCTGGAAGGTCTCCAAATGGTTGAGCTGCTCTTTTGTGAGTGAACACAATCAAAACAAGTCCTAATTGAGGAACTGATGACCTTTTGCTGAACTGCGGTGGTGGTGATAGGCTTCATAATTCAACTAAGTAGGTGAATAGAGAAGAAAATACACTTTGATGAAAGTAGTACTTTCTGACCTTAAAATTCATGATGCAATGGACATACTATGCAGTGGCAGGCCAGGCTGATTGGCACAGAAAAAACACACTGACTTCCCTTCCTTGCCCAGCTTTGGGAATGCACTGCCCCAGTGCTGTGGTGATGTGATGGGACTGCTCCTTTAGCCAGTGCTGTGGCAGCTGTGACCTCTGTGCTCAATGTGACCCATTCCAGGGGTATGCAACTGTTCCCCAAACACAAAATTTGCTGTCTGCCCTGGGCTCAGAAGCCACCAAACTATGAGACCTTGGTCAAGAGATCCCTCAGCAAGAGTGAAATATCCAGGAATAAATCTTCTACTGCCTTGATACACTTTTCACAATGTAATAATGCTCCATTCCCACTTCAGCTGATCATGAGAAACAAAGGTATTAAAAGAGACAGAAATGTTCTTTCCTTTGCCCACAGCTGAGGAACCTGTATTTCATGTACTGCGGGGAAGCCAGCAGCCAGCTCTGGGAGCTGCTGTGATGTGCAAGCTGGCAGCCAGCCTTGAAAAAGAAACAGAGTGAGGGAGCAAGAGAATTATTTCCCCAAGCTCCCAAAGCTCTAATTCCTGTAGACCCCTGGGCTCGGTTGCTTTGTCAAAGCTAAGTGGACGGAAGCAGGACCATTTCCCTTCAGCAGTCATTAAGGAAAATGACTTCAGATTATTCAGGGTATTGCTGCACCAGCCTAATGGAGTGATAAACCAGTTACATCTTCTTGGACTGCACCAGCAGATACAACCTGAGTTTGTAAAACACCAGAGGTATCAGTTCTCCTCCAAACTGCAAATGGAATAGCCCCAGAATAGAGTAAATCTGTGCAAACCATCCTTGGTGCCAAATGGAAATGTAATTTGCAGGCATGTCTCAGCAGAGAAAGTCCTTTCCTACAGCAGAAGAAATTCAAGCAGCCACATGGAAATACTTTAATTTCAGCATTAACCATCAGAGGAGATGGCTGTTGCAGATCATGGAAGCCAGGTAATTCAGTTCTGTATTTTGAATACGTGCAGTGCCAAGAAGTATTAGGAGATGTGGAATGTTTAACGCAGCCCTGCACCATCAGTGCTGCAGAGTCAGGAGGGAAACAAGAGCAAAGCTTGTACTGAGCTGATTGGTACCTTCATGGAGCCACAGCACAATATTCCAGCTGGGAGCTGGCTTTGAAAAGCCTGAGCTTTGCTGTTTGCCTCTTAGTCATGAGGTATAAAATGAGCCTGGATGTTGCCACCTTCTCCGTGGTGTGATTGCAACAGTCAGCAGCCTGTGCCTGCCAGGGGGTGAGGCATGGAGCTGATGCCCCTGTCCAGTCTTCAGCCCTCCCTCCTTCTGTCCAACCTCCCTACCTCCAAACCTGTGACTTCAAATAGCTCCAGGGTGGGTGGATTTTTCCACCCCGTTCCAGGTCTAATTTCTCTTTCAAACTAGTACCGTATATCTTTCCCCACCTCCCACTTGTCACTTTATGGCTTGCTGGATCTGTTTCCTTTAATGCTTGAAAATATACAGTTAAAATCACTTTAAAATTTACTAATATGCCTTTTTATTTGAAAGGCTTATTTCCCCGAAAGGCTTTCCCAGTCTTATATGAGGGCATGCTCTCTAATATTAAACATTTTTTTGTTAAAAATGGGTGCACATATGTTTGATATTTAACTCGAAACAAATGGTGAGAGTGGAGAACATAAGCAAAATTACGCTTTAGATAGCTATAAAAGGTCATTTTTGCTTTAAACTACAAAGGATGACTAGGGGCATATGACACACATAATAAAGGCAGAGGTAGGTTTAAAATGACCTCAGGCTACTCTGAGGTCAGCTGCTAGCATACAAGAAAAGACACAGTTTACCCCTCTTTTTTGCCACCCAAAAGTGTGGAGTAGCAAGCTGGGATCTGTGTGCAAGGAAGGTCACTTAATCTCTATCTTAAAACCCATCACATTTTTCTCTATCATTTTCATAAGGGATACTGAACTCTCAAGCCTAATAACTAAATAATTGATTCCAAACTAACCCCCCTCCTTCCTGGCTGAAAAGTGGAGAAGGGTTTAACTTGTCATGCTGAAGAAACCACTGCTTGTGCTCTGCCATATCATGAGAAACTTCTCATTATCAGGCATCCAGATGATCAGCAAAAGTTAGGTGTGTTCCTGTCTGGTGCAGGCAGAAGGGTTTCTGCAAAAGATACTGCAAACAAGCAGAACTTGCTTTCCCTGCAGTGATGCCAGTGCAGCAGCACTGGGCTGAGTGGCTGGCTTTCCTTTGGGTTGTGGATTTAGCCTGTGCTGGGCTTTTGGGTCAGGGCTTGGTTTGAAAACTGCCAAGCACTCCCCGTGAATTGTGAAGGGGAAATGAAATGGGAAATGGGCCATTTCTCATTTAGAGCTGGCATGGGACCAAACCAATGGGAGCAGATGAGATTTTCAATAAGACCTTCCTGAAAGGCAGAGGAAGGTAGAGACGAGATGCTGGTTGTAGTCCGGCTCCAGCCATCTGCTCCAGAAGTGCTGGGGATGCAGGGCAGGGGATGAGTAGCACCTTGTTGATAAAAGTGACGTGGAAACTTGGGCTCAATTTTGGTCATCAGGTGGCTTTTGCATCTGCCAGAACATCTTTTCTGCTATTAGAGACAGATTAGGAAAAAAATACAGAACAAGAAGGTCAAAACCTTACCTGTAGCTCCATCCCTCTAAGGCTTATTTGAAACCTTGAACTTATTTCTGTATTGAGGGGGCAAAGTTATAGTCTTACTGTTTCTTTGCAAAGTAATTCAACTTTTTAGTTGATTTTTTTCCCTTCTTCTCAAAGCACAAGTAGGTCATTTATCTTGGTGGTAGTTTAGAGTTTATTAAATTCTATCGGCAAATCTAAATTTTAGATATGAGATATGTATGCACATTTAATGCATTTGGAGCAGAAACTCATTGTATTTTCTGATTATTCCTGAGCTTTGTGCTCCAATCTGTAATCACTAGAAAGCAAATTGTCCATAGCTCCATCCCATAATATCGAGGTTATTAATGGGAACCAGGTATCCTCCTTCAAAGGAACAGGACCATCAAGGCTCATATCTGTTTCTCATGTTCTAGAAAACATTTCACAGGTTTAATGATTACTCAAAGGGGGGGAAAAAAAATCTGGACAATAAATTTAGGAGCTAGCTCAGTTAGAGGTACAAACACATTCCCTGGCAGAAATTCCTCTTACTGAAGCCTGATAGTCTGTGCTTTGTCATACCAGGCACACGAGGCTCCAGCTGCCAACACGAGGGCACGCTGGCAAACAGCCGACCCAGCTGCTGTGGTGACAGTGCCATTGTAAACTTTTATTTTTTATGCTCAGCGTGTATTGAGAGTGATCCCTTTGTTCCATATGGCTTCCATATAGTGACACTGCATCCTGTGTAGGAGAGGTCAAGGAGTGGATTATCAGCAAGTGTTTCAAGTCAAGAATGAAGGGAGCTGGCAGGGCAAAGCTGCACAAAGCCTGTTCTGTGCTTCCCATCGGTGCGGTGACCTCTGGGTTTCGGTGTCTGTGTGTTCCCCCCTGCTCCCTCCCTGTGCCGAGCACAGCACCGGCCAGCCTGTTAGCACAGCATTTCCCTGGAAGGTTTTAGAGGCAGAAAGAGAACAAAAGCAACCCTGAAAGGCTGGCTGAAACGTTTAGTTTTAAGTGGGGAGGCCAGGAGCAGGGAGGGAGCAGTGCAGGGAAGGATATGCTCCCATTCCCATCCCCATCTCCATCCTCACCCCACCCTGCTGTCGCACTGCCCAGCACCCCTGGAGCCAGGCATTGTGGCTGGGTGTCACATTTGCTCACAGCTGGGGCCTCCCCCGTCAGCCAGCCCTGATGGTAAATGGTGGAAAGTGGCTCAGGACCCTTGGGTGGATCCCATCAGGCCCCACAGACCTGAGCGTGTCTCAGTGGTGTAGGAGGTCACTGCCCATTTCCTATGTTGGTAGGTATGCAAAATTCATAACTTCATTTAATAACTCCTGACCTGCAAGACCCCAGCGATTGTAAACCTCACAGAATTATTACTGGCCAAGTAAAAATCATATTCCATTTGAACATTCCTCATATAATATCCCCACTGCAGTCAGCACTGAAAGAAAAACAGTGTTGCCACGGCTGTTTCTGTGGTACCTAATGAGTTTGCTTTGGCTGGGGATCAGGAGCTTTTGGCTGCTGTAGGTTACATTGACCACTCAAAGGCTTTAGATATTCTGGACTGTACCTTGTTGTTTAATGATATAAAATTAAATTGGGGCTGAGGGGAGCTAGTCAGCTGGTTACAGTGATGTTGGAGAAAGTGCATGCAAACCCTGTGCTCATGAGCCAGCTTCAGCAGGAGCAGTGCCAGAGGGGAGCTGGGCTGCAGTAGGACTGGGGAGAGAGGACAACAGCCAAGGGACAAGGACTGAGCCTCTGGCATGGCCCAGGGCGCTGGGAGCATCAGGGACACTCCCAGGATGTGAGAAAATGCATGTTGACCCTCTTCAGCCCCTCTCATCATCTATTGACAGGGAAAATGATTTCTCCTTCAGTCTGAAAGTCCTCTGAAATTTGTAACAACGGATTTATGAAGACACATCACCTCTTGCATGGGAAACTGAGGGGAATGGGCGAGGAGGGGCTGTTGAACCCTTCCTGCTTAAGCAGTACTGAGGGGTGGAGGCTGGTAACCCCTCTTATAGGAGATATTTCAGAGTGGGAATAGTCTGGGAGTGATCCAGAGAACAGGGAATATACTGCCATAAAAAGAGAGGCTAAACAGAAGCACAGGGATTGGTAAGACTGTATGTGGGCACATTGAGTAAGGAGTGATTTGTCCTTGCTGTCCTCAGACAAAAGGAGGGAGTGCTCAGGGAAATGACAAGACAACCACCCCTGAACAAATAGAAGTGTAACGAGGTCCTGGAAGCAGTCCTGGAGCTTAGCTGGCTGGTGGCAAACATGCTGCTCCAACCTGGAACCTCAGGTTTGGGAGTCCTTACGTGCCAGCACGGAAGAACAGGGAGAATCATCACACTGTATTCATCCTCTTCCTCATTTCTTTTTCAAAAGCCTGAGCAGCAGCCACTGTCAGCTGGTTCATCTTTGTGTGACCCATTACTGACATTGTTGCATACTTTTGATTTTATTTCTATTTTGCAGTCATTTCTTTGTTCACCCATGAAAACAGATTAACATTCTCTTTAATTTTATGTGTCAGAAGGAACAGATGTCAGCAGTGAAAACAAATCCAAAGAGTTCTTCCCTTATGCTCTATTTACACTGGATCATCTTCTGTCTGATTTGATTTCAGCATCAATATTTTTCCTTTTTTACCCTTGTGCCATGCAAAAAAACAGGGATAGTAAAAGTGATGGCATGATTATGTTCCTATAAATAATATTATGTTGACTCTTCTGTGTAGAACAAATAATTTATTTGAGTTAAAAGGAATATTATTGAGGGGTTTTGCCTGGCAAGTCTAAAGCTCACTTAGAATAATAAAACCCACTTTTTAGCTGAATACCCTGGAGTGTTTAATATTTCAATTTGAATAGTGTGGCAAATTGATCTAGAATCTGTGGATATTTGGTGCCCAGGTGCAATAGAAAATCCTGCTAGTGGACAGTGCCTTTCCTAGAGCCTGAGTGCCCAGGTGGCTTACACAGCATCCAACTTGGCAAGCAAATTAAGAGTAGAGGAAAATATCTTTTCCCCCTTCCTGCACCTTCTTTGTTAGATTATTTTTAAGGAATTATGTAGAAATGCTTCACAGGTGACATTTCACTCTGTTGCTAAAATGTATCCAGTTCTTCTACGCCAAGAGTGTCAGCTCCTTTCCTGGGGCAGTGACATGCTGATCTGCGTGAGGTCTGTCCTCTGTCGGAATGCACAGAACCAGCTGACACCATTAAATGAAGAGGAAAGGTCGGGAACCTTACACTGCATGGGAGATTTGTGCCTTATCACCATGCAAATGCATAAATGCAAACACTTAGGAGATGTCAGTCCTCTACAAAGTATTTGATTTGCCTAATTTGAGCAAATTAGCTAATTTTAGACTTCCTGGGTGAGACTCTTCATGGATTTTTCTTGGGAGATTCATGGCACTGGAAGCTGGAAGCACATTAGATGTAGTACCACTCATCTATCACTGGCCAATAAATGTTACCCAGCTCATTTCTGTTTGCAACCTCATAACTTCTGTTTTGCCAAAGCACGTCTTCCAGGAAGACATCCTGCCTTCATCTGAAGACCTCAAGAGATAGAAAATCCAATTCTGCTTTTATAATGTGTGCTCACTGCCATCACTCAGCCGAGTGCAGGTTCCGGCTCCTTTCGGCCGCCATGCAAGCAGCCATTAGGGCTTGTTAGAGCTTTGGAGCTGCTGGGGGTTTGCTCTGCACTCCTTTGGACTAGACTCACACTTTCATGAGAGCATTGCCAGTATTTTTGCATATCATTTATGACTTTTTTTCTGTGTGACTGTGAAATGTTTACAAACTTCCAAAGAATGGTGAAGCCCTGCTGTTTTATCTGGGAATGCAGGGTCAGTAACTTTACTTCACACATGCACCTTTTTTTTCTGAGTCATGGCGTAACAAAACCATTAAAATTGCCAAATTTTTCTGCATCAGCATATTAGAACCTGCATGATCTGAAGCATTCATTTCTTGTTATTATGGCTGTTTATTGTTTACCCTAAAAATGCCACGAGGATGCTGGTAATACTCTCACTTGTTGATTCCAAAAGAACGTGATGCTTGTTTGCTATCTAAACCTGTGATTGTGAAGTATTAGAATAAAATGGGAGCAATTTATTGTAGAGATCAAATTTTCTCTCAGCAGGATTAAAACTGCCACAGCAGTAAAGAGTTTACAAACTCACTAAAGAACTGTAATAACTTCCCTTCCCACTGCCGGGTCAAGGAAAGGTAATACATGTTTCCAATCAGCTTTGAATTGAACTCAAATTGTAGGGTTTATTTCACTTTAATCCATATGTGAGTTCATGTTAAAGGTAAGAGAAATCACAGGACTGCAAACATGGAGTAGAGTTAATTAAATTCTGCAGCTCCTTTTGGAAGAAGCCCTGGCTCTGTTTATGCATGGAGGATTCCAGGGTGCTCCTGAGGGCAAAACCAACTGGGAAGTGGCTCAAAAGGTGCAGCAAGGACAACAGCACATGAACTTACAGGGACCAAGCACAATCAGAAAAATCATGTAACACTTGGGAAATATTTCTTTTTGCTGACCTGTAAAAGCCTACACCACCACTGCCTCCCCCCACCCTGGCCTTCCCCAAAAAAACCCCTTTTTTCTTTCCCCTTTTCCTCTCTGCCCCAGAAAAAAGCAGCTGTAGTTCCTCAGGCACTGGGGGACTCAATGGGAACACAGCACATTGTCAGCTCAGACCCAGATGAGATCTTTCTCCAAGCCAGTCACCACTGCAAATGCTGCTTTTAGAGATGATGAACGTTTATTAGTATTCTTTCTCTGTTTCCCACTTACTGTGGGAATTGAGCTTGGTTTTTATTTTTTCCTTTTTTTCTGGTTTTCTGTCCAATCTCATTTTAAATGTGTTCTGGAAAAGAGCTTCAGCCAAGTGGGAGAGACTATTCATGTGCCTACAGTTAAGTCTTCATTTCACTGCCTTGCAGAACTGGGACCTGAGCTCTGGCCACTTTGCAGGATCAGGTGCACTAAGCCCTTGCTTATCCTTTTGGCAGGTCTTGTTCAGAGACAGTGTGCAAACCTCAGCCCCTGCCTGCATGCACCTGGGAGGAGATTCAGCTTGAAGCCATAAATGCTTATTTAACGTTCCTTTTTTCCCTCTTCTTCCACATCTGAGATGAGCTCTTGGAGTATCTCCAATATTGACAGCAGTGTTTAGGGCAAGTCAAAATGGAACAGGTTGCCCAGGGAGGTGACAGATGCCACATACCTGGGAAGATTCAAGGTCAGTTTGGATGATGCTCTGAGAAACTGACGCAGTTGAAGGCTCTTTGCAGGATGCCTGGACTAGATGACCTTTGAAGGTCCCTTCAAACCCAAACTATTTTATGAGTCTATGATTGCATGACAGTGCATGGCTCACTCGAAGTCTCCACATCACTGGGGACATGTTAGATATGGGACCTGGGGATGAGAGATGGCTGATTACTGCAGGGAAGGTGACGCATTTTTGGTTCTGCATTAAACCATGTCCTTATCATTGTGCCAGGCTGATCAGCAAGGTACAAACCTCAGGAGAAGGTGTTTTGTATGTATTTTGTTGAATGGTGGATTTCAGTAACTGTGAATAGTTTGGAAAGTTGAATGTTCACCAGAAAGAGCTCTCTCAATGCTCTGGATTCTGGTTGTTGGTCCTTGTCTGGAATCCCTGCATCCAGGGAAACAAAATTTTCTTCCCATGTGAATGTGACAGTGAAAGGGTTTTCTATTTAAAAATGAATCATGTTTCACAACAAATTGCATGACATGTGTGAGGTTCTGGAAAAGTGAGCCTTTCTCAAGGACTAAAATGTGACATTTTAAAAGATGAATTTTAAAATATTGCTCTATGCATTCATTTTACCCCATGCAATAAAAGTCTCCCTTAAACAATTTTATTATTCCTAAACTTTCCAAGAATATCAGTGAAAATGCAAGTCATTTAAGCATCAAATGCCAGATTTATTGTCTCCTGAAGTATTTCTTCATGGCTTTAACAGGCCTCGGATCAGGGTCTGCAAGATCATCTACTGGGATGCCAATGGCAACTGCCCTTTCTAGGTAGGCTTGAAAAAACCTCCTGCAAAAACTCATCCACTCAACAAAGGAGTGCTTCAGACTTTGCTGAGAAGAGCTGAGTTTGTGCCAAGGAGTTCTCCAGTTTGTCATAACCATTTTAATAGTAAATTCTCATTTTCCTGTATTCCTCTGCTCAGATCCTTGCATGAGTACTTGAAAGTTATTTGTTGTCAAGGGCACAGATCTGTGAAGAGGCTGTTTTCGTAGACATGCCCAAGAGCCTTTCCTATTTCTCGTCCTAGCTACTTAATTTTCCCTCTGTGGAGAAATGCTCTTGGCTACTCCAAGCTTCTGTTTCCTGAAGTTTTGAAGTTTCCCTGTTTGCCAACTCAGATGCTCAAGTGCTCAGTTCTCGGTGCTTAGAGGTGATTTCAAAGCAGCTCACTGTGATTCTTCCTCTTATATAAACACTTCAAAATTACTTCAGCAAACTGAAACACTTGTACATCAGGTAAACAGCTTTTGATGATGATGATCTTGTGTTCTGTGCATCCAAGTACTTTTGACTCAGATGGTGTTCTTTGATATAACAAACTTTTCTCTTAATAACTTCCTGACTGCAAATTCAAGTTTTCTTCTGGGCAAAATTGGAGATTTGAGCACAGCCCTGTTTTCTCTGTTAACACTTAAGTGTTTTAAAACAATTCTTTTCTTATAAACTCCCATCTCAGACTTGATGAGTTTTTTATATTGCTTTTGTTTGTAGCATTGTCCACTCACGGAAACAAAACTAGTTCAGGTCTTGCTAGTCTAGCTTTTATTATCACATACAATTTTTGGTTTTTTACATCAGTCACCTTTCTTTAGCTGGATTGATCTATCAGCCTAGGATTGAGGAAAATCAGTCCCAGGTTTGAAGCAAGAAGACTCTTTTGTGACAACATCCATCACTACATCCATTCTACGTAAACGTGCAGTTCACCACCTCATTGCAATCCCAGTCTCTCTCTTTATGCCGGTGACTTTGCTTGGTCACATTTCTGAGGTCAAATACTAGGAAAATGTTTACAAAAAGGAAAAGGTTAATATTAAAAGGTACAAGGCAAGAAGGCTGACTCTATATCCTTCATCCTGAATCTGTATGTGCTCTTGCAATGAACAGATCATTAACTTTTGCAATGCAGCTGCTGAGAGATGTCTTGAAATACTTCAGCTCTCCAGTCAGGGTGATAGCAGTTCATTAAAGCACAGTATCTGAGCCCTCTGTTCAAAGAGGTTTGGAGATCGCTGCTATTTCTCCCTTCTGTTACCACAGAACCAGGAAGGAAATAGAGGTCGGCTGATATTTTATGTCCTTGTGCAGAATGTGGTGACCTCAGAGTTGAGGCACTTGCACAGACATCCCTGTCCTGTAAAAAAGCAATCAAGGGTTCATTACCCAACACAGGAACCTCAGTGCCCAATGGGTTAAACTGAAAATGGACTCTTTTCTGGGAGCTGCATTAGGAAGATAAATCTGTAAGAGATATTTGATATTCTGTAACAAACTGAGATTTACATTTAAACTAGAAAAATCCATCCTTTTTCTTCCTTCTGCCCCACCATTGCTGCACCTGAGGCACAGCTCCTGAACGAGCCATGTTGCATCAGTCTCACATCCAGCTAAGCCACGTGAAGAGCTGATGAAAGTCCACTTTATGAGCTGATTATAAGTTTTGTCATTACTCTGAGCTGCAGATGTTCATATTTGTGGCACATATTTAATCTAAGAATCTTTACAGATGAGAGTTAGATGCTGATGTCTGCCGTGCTTGTTCCTGAGCTACCCCATTGCTCTCGTCAGTGGTCCCATTTGTGCATGCAGTGGCTTTTCCCTCTTACTGGGTATGAGCAACATGCAGATGGTGGTTTTAAAGGAGATTTTCCTAATGACCATGATGAATTCCTGGAGGCAAAACCTCAGAGGGAAATCCAGCTATTCCATGAAGAAATATGTCAGGACTATGTATATGTCCAATGAGTCAAATAAAGACACTGAACATGTTTCCCTGGGGCATCTGCAGGAGAGGAATTCAGCCTTCTTCCTTCTCAGGAGTGTGTGAATTATCTGGGATGCAGCAAGTACATCTTGGACACAGCCCCCAGTTGCCAATACTCAGGGATGTGAGTGTGGTCCTTTGTCTCCAAGGTGTCCATGCTGCAGTTCCTGGGGAATGAACACCTCAGGGAACCCTCACAGCCTGCAGCTGCCCCCTCCTTAAGCTGAATTTCATGCAGAGCTCTGCAATCAGCACAGCTGCCATTAGGTTTCTGGGTGAAATTCCAGGTCTGGAGCAGAGCTTGCAAAGCCTTAACCATTTCGTGACCTGGGTAATAAAGAGAGGGAGGGGAAGAGGGAGCTGCTCCCTCCAGGGACCCGTAGCAGCAGAGGGCATTGGAGGGGCTCAGGCCAAAATCCCTGGTGACTGGGGGAGGAGGTGAGAGGGCATCCTGATCACAGCCCTGCTTTCTGCAACGTGCTTCCTCTCATTTGGTCCATCAGGTTTAAAAAACTCACAGGCAAGCTGCAAGGACCATCTGTTTTCCAGGGTCTTCAGGGATGAGTGCAGCAGGGAGGAGGAGGTGGCTTAAGGGGTAATTGAAGGTCTTGCAAGTGTGTCTGGTTTTCTTTGAGGGAAGAGTGGGTTTAGGCAGGCTCTTTGTCTACAGCTACAGATGATAAGTGATGTGATATATTTTAATGCATTGTGGGGAGGTCGGATAACTTGGTAAGACCTGATGAGGCTCATTTCACAGACTGTGCAAAGATGAGCTGCTGCTGCTGCTGCAGCTGCAACGCAGGTCCATCAGAAAGGAGGGAGAGAATAGCCAGGAGAGCAGCACAAGGCTTGGCTAGGCACCAGGGAACTTGCCTTGAGTTGGACTTTTGCCTTAAACAGGATTTTTTTCTGACTTAGATTCCCTCCCTTTCTGGCTCCCAGGCTGATGTGGTTAGAAGGAGGTAGAGTAAAACCAGACTAAAAGCAGAAGAGGTGATGCAGTGCTGAATCAGAGGGGCTGTAATGGACAGAGGAAACCTAAACCCCCAAAAAATTGTGACTCCAGAGGTTTACTTTTCTCTATGTAGTCTGTTGCCTCCAAAGATGACAGAGGAGCAGAATGCCTGTTTGATGAGACTATTGCCTTACAGAAGGTTGAAAACATATATTGCATTAATTTTCATTGCATTTTGTCTGAAGCAAACTTGAAATATGTTTCTATAACCAGCCAAGCTCATTCTTAACTATCACTGTTGGACATTCAGCAAGAATTTATAGGCAGTGTTAGAAGTATTCATATCCTCACCTATTGTTTGTGCTGAAAGCCTCTGTCCTGGAAAAAGAATTGCACTTCCTAAAGCTCACCCACAGCACTGTGAATCAGGAGCTGGGATGAGCACACATGCATCCTCTCCTGCACTGGCCATGAGGGTCTAGGAATGTTTATTCTTATGGGAAAGAGCTACTTCTCCTGTCTTGATCCCTCAGTCCACTGCAGTAGATCTGCAATAGATCTGCTTCCCTAGCGGAGTGGAGCAGGTGCTGTGGGCTGTTCACAGAGGGAGCAGTGGTCCTGAAGCACACCCTGAACTGTGTCCCTGCCACAAACAGGCTGTGGCCAGGTCAAGGGGCTCCCTGCAGACACCTGCATCCTGCACGTGGTGCTGAGGGCTGGGGAGCAGCTGGGGAGCTGCTCTTGGTGGGCCTTCAGGCCTTCTGGCATCCTGCTGGAGCACGGGGAGAAGCTCTCAGCAGGGTCTGGGGTCTTTGCAGCCCAGCCTTGTGCTTGTGCTGCCTGTTCTTCGTGTCCTGCAGTGCCTCCCATGTCTGGGACATGAAATGGAGCTGACAAGCTGGTTGAAGAAGATGACAGCTAATGAAGCAAACTGGGGGTCAGCCGAGGAGATCCAGCCTGCAAAGAGAACACCAAAGATGTGGTTCTCACTGGTTTTATTCCATTGCACTGGGCAGAGAGAGGGCAAATCTGCTCTCAGGGAAGCTGGAGCGGCTCCTCTGAAGTCTGCTCATTCCAAATTTACCTTGATGGATTTGAGAGCCAAAACTGGCCTGAAGTATCTATAAAAATGTATTAAGGCTTTGGGACAGGTTGTGCTTTTCTTGAATATGTGGAGGGGAGGGAGCAGGAATTTCCCTCCCTTAAAAAAACTTAAGCATAATAGTAGGGAACAAAAAAAGACAAGAAAGTGATGGAGGTGACAAATAATTCCTGTGAAGCTGTCTGGCCTTTTGACTGATCTTTGGCTGTACCAATGTCCTGACAGTAAAATCACAGCAGCTCTGCACTCCTCATTCTCTGCTCCCAGTGGAGACCCCTGGGGACAATGCTGGCTTTCTCCAACCCAGTGTGTTCAATAGCTGTGTTCTCTGTGGCATGTCTGGAGGCTCCTGCCTGGGGAGGTGTGGTTGGTGTCAGCCTGCAGCACCCACAGGAGCTGCACTGGGATGCACTTGGCTCCACAAATGCTTCAGGCAGCAGGAGCTCCATTTCTGTGTGGTGAATTTTGAAATCCCTGAGGACAAGCTGAGCTGCAAGACAGCAAGACTGCAAGAAAACATCATCACAGGAAAGCCACAGAGGGGCCTGCACACTCTGCTTGGAGCTGGGGCACACTGTTGGATTAAAAATAGGCACCGAGTTAGTTTTGCTGAGATTTAGCATCTTCTGTACATTGCTGATTTAGTTCCTGAGGAGTAAGTAACATAACACATGCTACTCTCCTATTTCATGGTAATCCTCACCCTTTGTTGTCAGAATACAAGCCAAAGGTGCATATTTTTCAAGGAATTGTTTGAATTGCTCTCCTCATCTTGGTACTTTTCTTCACTTTTTCCTTCATCAACCATCCTTTGGGTATTAACCTTGTATTTATGCTCACATTAACCAGGGTCAGCATCAGAAAATGCTCTTGCTCTTGCTTTTGCTCAGCCACCTGGAGAAACAGAGAAGGGAGACACTACCAGACACACACTAATTTCTAACATGTGTTTCCTGCCAGTGCTGGCCTCAGCAGCTCAACCACATAAGTCACCCTGGGAGTAATTGCTGTTTGAGTACAGTCTGTGGATGTGCACGAGGCTGAGGAAGCTCTGCCATGGAGTGGGTGTCCTGCTGAACCTCAGCAGGCTGAGGGCGAGGAGGCAGGCTTGGTACAGATGTCACAGTAGTTGGTGATATGCAAAAGATTCAGTTTGGCTTCATCTGAGCTACTTAAATAGGTTGGTTGAATAACAAAAGAAAAGAGCTGTAAATTGGGATGAATATTTCTATCTGGGATAACCTCCCCCCTCTGTTTGAATATTAAAAGTGAAGCCTGGCAGGCTGAGTTTCCGTGTCCACACCATTTCCAAGAATTCCAGCAACAGCATAAATGGTCTGGGTTTCTTCTGTGGTTTTTCTGGACCCGTGAGGTTGGGGCTTGTGGACTTGTCTCACGCTGTGCCCTGGGATGGGCTGGGGCTGTGGTGTGTCCCTGGCTGGGAGCAGACATGACTTTTGATGCCAGTGGCCTCATTCAGCTCAAGTGGTGAAGGCATCTGACCCTCAGCAGCTGCACAGAGTCTCTGAGAGTTTGGTGGCCTGGAAAAGAGACTGTTAAGGAATGAGACAATTTTGTGACCACTTATTTAACTTTTGTATGCAAGCGGATAAATGATACCTTGTCTAAGAAAGCTACTTATGTCTGACACCTTCTCTGCATGTCTGTAATTTTCATTGCTATATGGCACAACCCCAGCTTAGATGGAGTGGGATTCTTTCCCAAGTGTTTTGCTTTGTCTCATCTTTTTCCCTCACTGGAGCAGATGGGAATTTTGCTGTTGATTTCAGTGTGAAGGGAGTTTCAGTCTGGAAAACCCAGCAGTCTCCTGGGCAATTGGGTCACGGCATGTGATGGGAACTGTTTTGTGCCTGCTTAGGGAAGGACATATTTAAGGATGAGCCCATGTCAAGCTCACTGTGAGTCCCAATGACTTCAGAGCTGAACCTGGCCAGGAGCACTGCTCCCAGCTGAAACCATATTCCTCATAATTTTGGAAAATATAATGCTGTGGAAACTTTTTTGCCACTTGAAAGTTAAGAGCAGCCCCAATCAGCCTCTGATTTCTCATGGAAGTGTGTTTCCTAACGCTTGTGTCCCTCACTGTGCCTCCCTCTCCTACTTCTCTTGCCCTCCTGTAACTTGTGAATCTATTGGTCAATTTTATACAAATTGAGCAAACGATAAGAAAGCTCTGAGATACTGACATGTTAAAAGTTTGTGAGGTCTGTTTGTAATGTCTGAGAAACATTACAGCACCAGCTTGCCCAGGTGGGACTCTGGAGTCCCCATATGTGATCAGCCCCAGAAAAGGCTGAAGCTCCTGCTTCACCTTTAAAATGAACCACCAGAGAAAATGTGGACAGATCCAGGCTTTGTTAGTTTTGCTGTTCACAGACTAAATCACTGTGTTAAAGCTCATGAAGAAGTTAATATTCTCATTTCTAGCTTTCTACAGGGTGGGGGGAAGGTGTTTAGCAGTGGGAATCTGGTTTCTTGTAAAGGCTCTGCCAGATTCCTAGTCTGTAATGCCAGAACCTTTTCCTGTGCCAAGCTAGGAAGCTGATGTTTTTGAATGCAACCTTTGCAGCAACAGCAACTCCCCATGCAAGGCATGCAGCTCCTGGTGAGCCCCTGCCTGCCCCCAGAGCTCTCTGCATGCCCACAGCTTCTGCTGGAAGCTTCTTGTGAGGACAAGGGAAAGCAAGGGCTGAGCTTCTGGAGCTCTCCAGGGGCAGCCAGCCTTGCCAGCTTTTCCATTATGCTGTTTGCTACAGCGTCTCTTATTTCAGTGGATGTGAAACCTAAAAGGTGAAAGAACACTGTTGGAAATGTGGTGTTGGAGGGAAGCCCTTCCCCACCCAGCTCTGCTCACCAGGCCTGGGAGCAGAAGGGATCACAATTCACTTCTGACTCTGTTTTTTCCATGCAGTAATTCCCAAAGCAGTGCCCCTTCTTTAAGCTGTCTTTCTTGCTTTTGGAATTTCACTCCTCCTTGCCTCACTGCCGGGACTATGAAACCAGTTCATGACTTTCCATTTTCCTAGGCTGAGTTTCAGCCAGTGCTGCTCATGGGGCTTTCCAAAGGTAGCTGAGGTGTGGGTGCTGCTGGGGCTCCATCCCAGCTGCCATAACACCATTCCTTCCCCTGCCACTCCCTTCTCCTGGAGCTGGGTGTTTGGAAGACTGAAGGAATGAGAGACATGAATTGGGAGGAGACCTCAAGCCCATCAGGTCTGTTCACACTTTCCATCATCCTGCTGGGCTTGCCCAGCCAGTCTGGCTCCCAGAACAGCTTTTTCTCCCCCAGTTTCAATAAGCTGGAGCTGCAGCCATTGCCTTTGGCTGTGTTTGAATTTTTGTACATGCTAGGTGCCTCACAGGTGTGTGCCAATCCTTAAGGCAAATTCTGGTGCAATTCCAGATCTCCACGTGCTTTCCAAAAAGGGTTGACATCCCTGCTCTGGTTCTTAGTGGGGTAGCTGAGGCAGGGAGCAGGTCTGTGTTCAAAAAACATGTAGATGTGTCCCCATGCCTGGGGACATGGTTTAGCAGTGGGCTTGGGAGTGCTGGTTAAAGGCTGGACTCAATGATCTCAGAGGTCTCTTCCAACCTAAATGATTTTGTTACTCCAGGCAGAGGCTGACCTGGGAAGGGAAGCATGGTCTCGTTCATGCTGATGGCAAACATCTCTCAAGCCACGCTGCCTGGGGTGTATAATGCTCCTGCTGGAATTCAGAAGCCTCCTCTGTGAGGGGACATGGAGCTGGCAAGGCTGGCTCTTGGTTCATCTTGTGCCCAGGGCTTGGTGCTCCCTGAAATCCTCAGCCACTTTTTAAATGCTGTCTGTCAGTTATTCTTTGTGGGCCACCAAGCAGGGGTTTCTATGTTGGGCCAATTCTTAATTAACAAGGTTTAACAGGACCTGGGTTATCAGCCAGAAATAAGATGTTGCTTTAGCAGGAGAAACATTGATTATCACTTCCACGGTGCTCTGGCTCTGCATAAACCCCCAGTGCTTCAGCTGAGCCTATTTTGAGGAAAAAGTCACCCAGTCCAGGCTGCCCCCGGGGCTGTGATGGCTCCTGGGGCAGCCCCAGCTCTGTGTGTCTCCAGCTTTCCAACACTGGGGTTTTATTCCATTTGCATTCCTCCTCTGACACAGCCTTTAAAAATCTTCCTCGCTACTGCACTGCGAATGGGTGAGATGGTTCATTTTACTGTAGTTCTCTTTTCATGGTGCAGCTGGTTTTCATAACCAAATAAAATATCTGCTGACATAAGCATCTTCTTCAGGGACACTGTTCTGTGTCCCCTTGGTGATACCCACGTGCCTTTCTCTGGGTGTGGACACACAGCTTTGTTGTCCCGGCTTTTGTCTCACCTCCTCAGGCTGACCCCAGTAATGAGAAGTTCATTATTCCCAGAGGCAAAATGTGGAGTCAAAAGCTGCTGCTCCCCCCAGGTGTGACACGGCCATGTCTGTCACCCCACAGCCACCGCGGGACAATGCCAGCAGGACACTGAGATCTGCTGGTGCTGCTGTCATCTGGCTATCCTAAAAGAAATATATTTTTGTGTGTATAGAGGCATATATTTCTATTGCTCAGTGTTTACCCAGGAGCAAGGAGATTTCCACTGCTGGAAATTCAGCTCACGCATTCCCCACTGCAGCAATCCCTGGTCACAGGAGAGCTGGGAGAGGAATGCTTCTTGCTAAAAATAAACACAGGAAGGCTGGCTATCAAGACCTTTTTTTGCCTTTCATTGCCAGCTTAAAAGGCTCCAGCTCACATGATTCTTTTCCCCCAGGTGCTGGCAGCTGAGGGATGCTGCCCTTCAGTTCAGGCTGCTGCTTCTTGTGCTGCTGCAGTGCCATCCCTGCCATCCCCTGCCATCCCAGCCATCCTCTGCCATCCCCAGCCATCCCCTGCCATCCCTGCCATCCCCGCCATCCCAGCCATCCCCTGCCATCCCTGCCATCCCTGCCATCCCTGCCATCCCCGCCATCCCAGCCATCCCCTGCCATCCCTGCCATCCCTGCCATCCCCACCATCCCCTGCCATCCCTGCCATCCCAGCCATCCCCAGCCATCCCCTGCCATCCCTGCCATCCCAGCCATCCCTGCCATCCCCTGCCATCCCTGCCATCCCAGCCATCCCTGCCATCCCCTGCCATCCCTGCCATCCCAGCCATCCTCTGCCATCCCTGCCATCCCAGCCAGCCCCTGCCATCCCTGCCATCCCTGCCATCCCAGCCATCCCTGCCATCCCCTGCCATCCATGCCATCCCTGCCATCCCTGCCATCCCCTGCCATCCCTGCCATCCCTGCCATCCCAGCCATCCCCCGCCATCCCCTGCCATCCCCACCATCCCCTGCCATCCCCAGCCATCCCTGCCATCCCTGTCATCCCCTGCCATCCCTGCCATCCCCTGCCATCCCTGCCATCCCATCCCAGCCATCCTCTGCCATCCTCTGCCATCCCCAGCCATCCCCAGCCATCCCCACCATCCCCTGCCATCCCCTGCCATCCCCCACCATCCCAGCCATCCCCAGCCATCCCTGCCATCCCTGTCATCCCCTGCCATCCCTGCCATCCCTGCCATCCCAGCCAGCCCCTGCCATCCCTGCCATCCCTGCCATCCCAGCCATCCCTGCCATCCCAGCCATCCTCTGCCATCCTCTGCCATCCCCAGCCATCCCCAGCCATCCCCACCATCCCCTGCCATCCCCTGCCATCCCCACCATCCCAGCCATCCCTGCCATCCCCTGCCATCCCCTGCCATCCCCACCATCCCCTGCCATCCCCAGCCATCCCTGCCATCCCCAGCCATCCCCTGCCATCCCTGCCATCCCTGTCATCCCCTGCCATCCCTGCCATCCCAGCCATCCTCTGCCATCCCTGCCATCCCTGCCATCCCAGCCAGCCCCTGCCATCCCTGCCATCCCTGCCATCCCATCCCTGCCATCCCTGCCATCCCTGCCATCCCTGCCATCCCTGCCATCCCCTGCCATCCGTGCCATCCCTCTCTCCTTTGTGCTCCCTGCCATCGGGGATGACAAGGGGCACTCCCAGTGCTGCTGCTGGATTCCTGGGGTGAGCAGAGCCACGGGAGGGTGTGCCTGTGCTTGGTGCTGTGCTGCAGGCCCCCAGATCAGGAGTGCTGAAGTGCTGACACAAAACTGGCAGCTGAAACGTCCTCACTCCCGAGGATCCAGGACCTCTGTGCTGTCTGTGCACAGCTCAGGGATTTTCATTTCATTTTTTACTGTAACTACCTTCTGTGGTCCATAAACTATATTGTTTTCATTTAATTCTGGGAACATAATGAATTTCTGTGGGCTTGTTTCCTGTTTAATGTAATATCTTTGCTAGATGTGAGGTTTATTTCACAAGCTAGTTATAAATTCGTTCAGACTTGCAATTGTTTCATCTTGGGAGCAATCAATAAAAAGAAACATGAGGGAGATTTTAGACCCTTCACATCCACTGAAATTCAGGGATGTAAATCTGTCATCTGACTTTTTTTTTTTTTCCTGAGTGCTGAGTAATGTTGGAAAAATGTTAAACCTCATACTGGTACCTCAGTGTCCCTGTGGAATGGCCAGAGTGTGAAATTCTCCCTTCTTTACTACCAAAAGAATCTTCAGCATAAAAAACCTCACTGGGTGTTGTGCAGAGGCAATGAAAAGCTGCCAAAGATGGAGGGTGTAACAGTGTCAGGGTCTGCTCCTTGGACAGCCATCCTTCATGTCATGCCCTTACCTCAGCTCAGTCTACTCCGCCTATCCACACTATCAAGTGGATAATATCTATTTTTTCCTCAGTTTCCTGACAATTTAGGATAAAAGCTAACCTCCCTGGAGCTAATCTGCAGCTGGCCTTTCTGTGCCTCCTAGCAGGAATACCCAGACTAAAGCTAACATCTGGCTATCAGCAAATAGGTTTAGAACAGCAGATATATATTTAATTTTCTGGATTTATCCTCTTTATTTTTTTGCCAATAGCGAGAACGTGAGGAGCTGCTGGTGTCTCTTTTGAAAAGCTTGCCAAAAAAAAGCCTAATTTCTCTTCTCACTTGTGCAGGCCAGTTGCAGATTGCTGGTGGTGACAGTCTGGTATAAATAAAACCAAAATCAGCCACAGGCTCCTGAGGTCACCAAGAGCCACCTGGGAGACTCCTCGGCATCCTGGTGTTTTTAGACTCAGCCTGGGGATGCTGCTTGTGCCATCAGGTGCTGCTGAAGGGGAAATAAAACTATGGTAATCCAGCCCACTTCTCTAATGGCCTCGCCTGTCATTGGCTTTCTCCTCAGGATGTTTCTAAAGCAGTTCACAGCCCTCTCATCCATGCAAATGTGCCTCTTGTGCCAGTGAGCTGGGCTGGGGCTCGGGTGCAGCCACCTGGAGGCACACAGGAGCTCGGGGCAGGAACCCAGACTGGTGGGCAGCAGCAGCAGCAGCCCCACAGATTCCCCGTGCAGCACCCACAGATTCCCCGTGCAGCACCCACAGATTCCCCGTGCAGCACCCACAGGTTCCCCGTGCAGCACCCACAGATCCCCCGTGCAGCACCCACAGGTTCCCAGTGCAGCACCCACAGATTCCCTGTGCAGCACCCACAGATTCCCCGTGCAGCACCCACAGATGCCCCGTGCAGCGCCCACAGATGCCCGGTGCAGCACCCACAGATTCCCCGTGCAGCACCCACAGGTTCCCCGTGCAGCACCCACAGATGCCCCGTGCAGCACCCACAGATGCCCTGTGCAGCACCCACAGATGCCCTGTGCAGCACCCCACTCACTGCCCACAGGCTCTCCTTGCTGCTCTGGGATGCACTGTGCTGCTCAGATTTCCATTTTTCTTGTTGCTTTCACACAGAGATGCTAATGAATCAGAATTGCATTGAGCCTGGGCTGAATTTTATTTTGCTGAAGGCCAGACAGCAGAAAGCTTTTTTTTTTTTTTTTTTTTTTTTTTCCCTGGAGATTGTTTTGCTCTGGATTTGAGAAAACCATGGAGCATGAAACAGCAACAGCAGCTTGAGAAGCCCCTGTTCCCACTGTCTTGAGAGGTTGTGATGACTGTTTGAGTGCTCTTCATCCATTCCAGTGCAGACTGAACTAAGCTCACGTGGACCTTTATTGATGCAGACGATTAGCTGGGTGAGGAATTAATTTACAAGAACAAATTCTGCATCTAGTGTATTTCCAGCCCTGAGATGCTTTAATAATAAGCCAGATTTTGCCACTGAATTCAGGGATAATTTAGGACCTGGTGTCGTTAATTAAAAGTAGAAAAGTCTTTTAGCAGCAGATGAATGAATTTGTATTGATTTTGTATGTTTTTGCTGCCTACTTCTCTGCTCAGTTTCAACCTCCCAGCCCTAAGGCTTAGTGATGGAGAGGCAATCCAAAGTCTCAAGCACCAGGTGAAATGTGGACATTCAGGGTTCAGTGTCTCTAAAATTTCCCAGCTTTGTGTGGACAGCCTTAGAGGGTTTAGCTGAAATACAAAAAGAAAGGCCAGAGATATTAAAACCCAGCATTTAACATTGGCCTTCCAGCTCCTCAGGGTTTTGGTGCCTCCTTCAGGGAGGTGCTGGCTGGGCTGAGGCAGGACAAGGCCCAGGGTGACCCCAGTGCTGAGCGTGGGGCTCTGAGAGGGGGAACGGGTGCCAGGGGAGGATGAGCATGGAGCTTCAGGCACAGGGTTTAACTCTCCTTTGCCTGCAGCGTGTGCTCCATCTCCTGGGCTGCCCTGCTCCCCTGAGGAGTGAGGGATGCCAGTGAGAGCAGGCTGCTCCTGTGTGTGCACACACATGGATTTACACCTCTCATCCTGAGAAGCACACAGCCCCACTGAATGGAGATCCAGAATAACTGGGAGTGAGCCTGGGCGTGAGCACAGATGTGGAATTTAATTTTTTTTTTCCTTTCTGTTTGAAGAATTTGTGATCTCAAGGGGGAGAAGGAAAACTAACAAGAGACTCACTCCTGATTTTATTTGTGGTGGTGAGATGTCCCAGCACACAAGCTGTCAAGGAAACTCAGAGGAGCATGAAGCAGAGCTGGCTGCTGGGCTGCATCCCAACATCCTCCCTGTGACAAGGGGCTCCTGCTGGGGACCTGTCCTGCTGTGGATGGCAGGTGAGGGGCTGCAGCTCCACTCATCCCAGCCAGCTGGTGAAAAGGGGCCTTCTCCAGCTGCACACCCCACCCAGTGCTGCTCCTGCTGGAGAGGTGATGGGGTGTGCTTAAAAATCCCTGATTAACTGGAGGCAGTGGGAATCTCATGTGCCAGGTCCACACAGGAGAATTTGTTCCACAGTAATTTGTGCTTAAATTAAAATCATCAAATAGAAAAACTAGTTCCTTATGGTGAATCCAAAGAAACCAAAGACCAGTAAGGAAGCACATTTGGACAATTCAAACCCACCTTTGTGCTCAGCTCTGGCTGTGCTGGCTCACCCTGCTCCATCTGCCAAATAGGGTTAGAAATGCACTGTGGATTCCAGGGCTTTGTTCTTCCCAGAAGCTGAGGAAAGTCCATGAAATAGGTTTTCACTTGGTGTTTTTCTGGTTCTGTTTCCAGATCTGTTCAAGACACACAGGAGGGAAGGTACATGACAAAATCACTGTGGTAACAGACCTGAGGCTGCTTCACTTGGATGTTTCAGTGGAAATTTTGACTTGAATCCTTGTTTTCCAGTTTGATGTAAGCTTGTCTTCTGGCTGAGTTTTCTTCAGCATTTGCAGCCTTTTTTTCTTTTTTATCCTTTTTGTTTTTTTAATTTAGTTTTGGCCTGTTTTGAGGGGGATTCTTTGTAACCTGAAACCCCAATCCCAGCCCACTGCTCTGTGAAGAGGCTCACAGTTTGCAGTGCAGGGGAGCTGCTGCTCTGTATCCCATCTCCTGCCCAGTGCCACCCACGGGCTGCTCCTCCACGAGAAGGAGTTTGCTCACAGAAAAAGTTCTCCTGACCAGTAATAGTTAGAGCTCAATTATGCCCAGAAGAGCAAGGATGAGCACTTTGCCTTGCTATGCCAATGATGGGCCCTGTCCTGTCCCCCACACCAGGGTCGTGTCTGCCCCTACTGACATCATGGCAAAATCCTCATCCCCTGGGTGTGTTTTATCCCCACTTTCATTTGTCACTATTTCTCATCCAATACATTAATTTATTAATCTTCTTTATTCCCACTTCTCTTCTTCCCCCCAGTATGTTTGTTTAATGTTTAATTGATGCCCCTGATCTGGCTGTGCAAATAACTCTTCTGTTTGTAGCAGGTCCACAGTAAGTCAAACCTGCAGGTGAGGACATGGAAGCTTTGTGTGGCAGTGGGGAATTCAGGTCCTTTCTCCCTCTCAGTGTCTGCCTCATGTGTATCTCCAAATGTGTGATCTTGCCTTGGAAAAGTCTGTAATGATTCACTGCCTCTCCTGGATCTACTGTCAGTAACACAGTTAGTTATAACCAGTTAATTAACTGCAAACTCTAATTACTTTAAGTTCAGTCCTTTCCTGTGATTTTGCTGTTGCAGGAGAATGCCAAATAATAACCATGCTTTTCAATATACCCTTGTTTCATTTTTCTTGGGGAACATACAAAAGTTATGTGTAAATATTTCTTTCTCCAGCAAGCTCACTTTATTATCCCTTTTCCTTTAGCTTTCATTAAAAACTGCTCCCACCCCTTCTTTAGTTTGAACATATAAATAAATAATGCTTGATCCAAACAACCTCAGCCATAAAAACCTGCTTGAAAAGAAACTCAGGCAACTACCACATCTGGAATAATAGTCAACATATTTTAGAAAGAGACTTCATTTTTCTCACACAGGATACTAAATCATGATGGCTGCATGTGCCAGAAATAACACAGTGGGATATGACTATGGGAGGACGTGAACCTATAATGAGGTTCAATAAAGTACTAATCTTATGGGGTAATGCAATCTGGTTTGCTTTTGCTTAAAGAAAAGCCTGTGTGTGTGTTTGTGTGTGTGTGTGTGTGTGTGTGTGTGTGTGCTCAGACACACTGGTGTGCCCACAGCATTGCTGCCTCCACGCTTTTCAGATTAGGGCCACGCATGGGGATGGGCACTGCAGTGGCAGCCCCAAGCTTGCTGGGAGGTTCGTGTAGGGTTTCAGGGAGCCACAGAGCCAAGAGCTCCAGGGACAGTGGAGCTGGAAAAGGCACTGCCAGGGCATCATGGCAGGGCCTCAGCATTGTTGACACTGCCCTGTGGTAATGGGGGTGGCAGCAATAGCACAAGACACCAGCAGGGTTGGGGTTGGGTTTGAGTCAAAGAGCCTACAGCTCCAGGAACACTGGGACTGGAAAAGGTGTCCCAAGGTGACCCCAGCAGGGCCCCAACATTGCTGCTTCTGCATCTTTCTGATCTGCACCAGCCCTGGTGTGGGGAGCCTGAGCCCCAAAGTCAAGCTGCTGCTAGGCTTAGGGTTAGGGTTAAGTTTGAGAGTATTTAATCCAGATTCTGGTGACTTCTTTCAAACTCTTTTCACTGTTTTGCAATGCGAATAAATATTTCAAAGCTCATTAGCTCTTTCCCAAATTAGCCTTATTCCAAGAAGGATGATGGATTCCACCTGGCCTATCATTTCAGTGGAAAGAAATCCAGTGGGACTATGTAGAGTTGTGGGAGAGCAAGAGCTTTACCATCTACTGAGCATCTCCAGAGGTGCTCAGTAGTTCAGCACGATTTCTTCAGGTTTGTGATTATCCCTTTTCTTCCAGTTCATCTCCAGTTAGAAGGGGATCCCCTAATTACAAAGACTAGATTTTAAAATAATCCCTGATCTTGGGGAGATAAAAGATGGATCTCTTTTTACCCCATGGAAATGGGACACAGATGAAGATGACAACAAGAATGAGAAATTCAGGAAAATACTAACCAAAGAACAACTATGAATTACAGAAACCACCTTCTAATGCTGAAAACCCATAGCCTGAAGTTGCTAAAGGAAAATGGAGAAATTCCTATTCCTTCAGATGTTTTTACTTTCTGTAGAGGAGGAAGACTGGCAGGAGTGGTTATGTGCCCACTAAGAGGAGACAGGGTTTTTCCTGTTTTTTTTGGAGACCCACTTTCCAAGTAATATCCTCCACTAGGTTCATCTCCACCATCCAGGGTCCAGCTGTGCAGTGGCAGCATCTCTGGCCTGGAAGGATGGTGCCGAGGTCGTTGCACACAAACCCAGGATGGAGGATCCTGCCCTCCTCCTCCTCCCCTTCCCTTGCAGCTCTTGCAATCCCAGGGGAGGAGGAACTTTGCTTCTTTACTTCCAGCTGACGTGAAAACAGGAAAATAGCTGGGCCAGGGCCCCAAATCTCTGGAGCTTCACTTAATGCATTAGTGGACATTTTAATCCCACACCATTCTTCCTTCCCTTCTCCAACTTTATCTGCAGGAGGCTGGTACAAATATATTCATCACTCAGGTTTCTTGTGACACAAGAAAGGCAAGACACATGGATACTTTGGCTCAGGGAATTCTGTCCCGGGTGGCTTTTATCAAACATAACTCAACATTTCCCCAGACATCTTGATCACCAGTACAGTACCAGCCCCTCTGAGCATACAATTTACTATGCTGTAAATAAATCTAACTTCAGCCGATAGATTTTTTGCCATGTAATCAGTCTGCTTTCATAAAAATTCCCTTCTCTTGGCATTCATTCACATGTGCCTTACAAATGTGCACGCTGTGTTGAATCAGATGTGTGGGAAATATATATTTTTTCCATATGGATCACAATATGCCATAAAAGGTTTTCCCTGCCCCCCTCTCCCCCCCTCACAGTCTCTTGAGGGCATATATCATAACAATTGAAATCTGATGAGAAAATGAAAAAATGCTTGGTGTTCATATATTCCAAGTAGTTTTCCAGAGTCCTGCTGCTGAAAGGAACATAAATCATCATCAGCACTCAAACAATGTTGTTACCTGAATACACAAAACAAAACACAACTTGTTTCTTGCTACTGGAAAGAGGAAAGTACTGCAGCCAAAAAAAAAAAAAAAAGCCTTCAAATTGTCAGTCAAGCTATATTTAGCTGGAGAAGTTTAGCTGGAGAAGTTACACATGCTCGAAGGAGCAGTAGTCAAAAAAAAAAAGGGTGCAGCCCATTGCAGGCATCTACCTGGCATGAGGAAGGAAAGCTGGAACATTCTGGTGCTTTTTTACCCTGGATGATGTCCAGACTGGTGCTCACCCAAATCAGCATCCCTCCACCCTGCATCCAGACATGCTGGGGCACGGGCAGCATCCTGGGGGATAAAGCAGGGTGAGTCCCCTGCTGGCAGCTGCAAAGGGCTCACAAGCTGCCCTGTCTGCCTCCTGCTGTGGGATTCTCTCTGACCCTGGCACCGAGGAGAAGGGGACAGAGCAGCCAGCAGAACCCTTCTTCAGACTCATCAAACCTCCAAGGTGACAGCACTGAAATCTTCCTGCAAGATTCTTCCTGCAAACCCAAAAGAAATAAACCAGTAAGAATTCTTTCACTAAGACCTCTTAAGTCACTTTTTAAAAATGGTGTCTTTGTAATTGAAACATCTGAAAATGACAAACTGCCTCTGGATAGCTCTGGAGGCAGAAAAAAATAGGTGATAACTGTTATGAAAACATCATCCAAATAATTCACTTCCAGCCCCAAATTTTGAAGTTATGCTGTGAATCAAAAACCAAAATGCCTTGAAAATATCCATCAGGTCACTGTGTTTGAGGAATACCTTCCCAGAAACTACACTCTGATCCAGGATATGGCATCAGCTGGAAAAAGAGGATAAAACCTGGCACTGAGTTACGGTTTGTGAGTGACAGCAGCGTGCTCTGTGCAGCACCTCTGCTTTCCTTCACAGGCAGTTCAGCATCCCTTGCTCCCCTCAGCAAACACAGGGACACTGACTGGTTCGGGATCTTGTTCTACTTTGGACAAAATCAGCCACAAGACTGCAAAAAAAACTCGTGTCTCCTGATCCCATCCTGCTAACCAGCTGCATGTTCTTCCTCTGACAGGGTGCAAAGGAAAAGAGGAAAATCAGTCTCCTTCCAGCAACCCTCTGCTACCCTACAGCATCTCCTCTCCCCACTGTGAGCCGCCTGCATCACCTCAGGGTGGCTCTTGAGAAGGAGCAGGGGTTGTGCATGGGCAGGAGGGGAAGGTGGCTTTCCCACACCGCAGCTACTAGTCCCAGCTTTCTGGCTCCATCTTCTGGAAGTGAGACAAAGTAGAGCTTTCTCAAAGCCTGAGCTTGTATAATGAGTTTGTAACAATGTCCTGCAAATGTGGGCCCTGCAATATGTCTGCCACAAATAAATCCTTTTCATAATGTATGAAATTTGTAATTAATCTCTGTAAAACACCTCTGCAAGAAAATATAAAAGGAGGGCATGGCAGTGTTTAAGTGAAACCCAAGCTGCAGGGAAGGAGCAGGGGATGAAGCATTTCAGGGCTAAACCGTGCAGGTTGCCTGTGGGTTTTTTGGATGTATCTGACAACAAAGCCAGCAGAGAAACAGCATTTTCTCTCTCCTTTTTAAGTCATTCCCCAACTGGTATGAGATGACAGGGGATCCAAAGCATAAAAGCACTGTGGTCACTCAGTGGACTTTCAGTTAGGAAAAAAAAAAAAGAAGAGAAATAGCTCAAAGGTTATTTCAGAGCTTTGCTGAGCGGTCTCAGTGTGCACAGCGTGCACAAATTCTCAGCCCAGGTGTTGAGATTTGCCCACCCAGTGTCAGGATGCTTCCTGAGGGATACAGAATGCTTCCATTTCAGATCCAGTAGATTTCCCACAGCCTTATGCTCAGTGTCTGCCAAACAGACTCCCCCTCCACTAACTGCATTTTGGTTTATGCTTCCAAATTTAGGTTTCTGTGCTTGGGCTCCCTTTGGCTGTGGGATGCTGCATGTCTGGAGTACACTGAGGCAGTCAAACACAGGCCCCAGGAGCACAGGTCTAGAAGTTTCATGTTGCTCTTTTGTTCTGGGGGTGCATTTTGCCTGCAAACTCCAAGCCCTGCAGATTCTCTTAGAGGTACTAATTAATTTCCTGTAACTTCTGTAATTGCACAAGAGCATCTTTGCCCCTCTCAGAGCTGCAGTGCCCAACCTGCCTCAACAAAAAGGAGTCTTTGTAGAATCCCAAAATGCTTTGGGTTGGAAGGGACCTTAAAGATATCTTGTTCCAACCCCCTGCCATGGGCAGGGACACCTTCCACTATCTCAGGTTGCTCTAAACCCTGTCCAACCTGGCCTTGAGCACTTGCAGGGATGGGGCAGCCACAGCTTCTCTGGGCAACCTGTGCCAGGGACTCACCACCCTCACAGGGATCAATTTCCTTCTAATGTCCAATCTAAACCTACTCTCTTTCTGTTTAAAGCCATTCCCCCTTGTCCTATCACTCTCTGCCTGTGTAAAAAGTCACTCTCCATCGTTTTGGTAAGCTCCCTTTAGGCACTGGAAGGTTTTAAGTCTCCCTGGCGCTTTCTCCTCTCCAGGTGAGCACCCCCAGCTCTCTCAGTCCGTCCGGAGCAGAGGGGCTCCAGCATCTCCACGGCCTCCTCCGGACCTGCCCCAGGTCCCCAGGCCGGCGTGCCGTGCTCTGAAGTGCTGTTCGTCCTCACCGAGCATCCTTTCTGCTCTCGGCTCCAGTTTAGCGCTGTGCCGGAGGGTGGTGCTCGATGCAAGCGCTGCCGCCCTCCTGCCGCTGCCGCTGCGCCCGGGGCGGCCCGGAGGGACCGCGGCTGCACCCGGGACAGCACGAGCAGGGGTTCCAGCTGGGGCAGCACCAACAGGGGTTCCACCTCGGGCAGCACCAACAGGGGTTCCAGCTGGGGCAGCACCAACAGGGGTTCCACCTGGGGCAGCACCAACAGGGGTTCCAGCTGGGGCAGCAGGAACAGGGGTTCCACCTCGGGCAGCACCAACAGGGGTTCCAGCTGGGGCAGCACCAACAGGGGTTCTACCTGGGGCAGCAGGAACAGGGGTTCCACCTGGGGCAGCAGGAACAGGGGTTCCACCTGGGGCAGCACCAACAGGGGTTCCACCCGGGGCAGCACAAACAGGGGTTCCACCTGGAGCAGCAGGAACAGGGGTTCCACCTGGAGCAGCAGGAACAGGGGTTCCACCTGGGGCAGCACCAACAGGGGTTCCACCTGGGGCAGCACTAACAAACAGCTGCCCGGGATCAGCCATCCGGGCAATATTCCACCTCAGCTCACCCTGAACAGAGGAGATCTCTGCCTTTGGCCTGTAAAGCCTTGCTAAAGTTTTTACTTAACTTTCTACAGGTTACTTGTAATGATCTCCTGCCTCACGCTAATCAGATTTAAGGATAAATTAGGTATTAAATATGTTCAGGATTATTGTTTCAGCTTTGCAAGCTCTTACGTGGTTAAAAAAATAAATAACACAGAATCACAGAATGTTTTGGGTTGGAAGGGAACTTAAAGCTCACGTCATTCCAACCCCCCTGTCAGGGGTAGGGACACCTGTCACTAGACCAGGTTGCTCAAAGCCCCATCCTACTTCTGCAAGATCAAAGTCTTAAGCAAACCAGAATAAATTCAAATGCAGAAACAATTCCCCATATTTCTGCAGAGAGAAAGGTGGGCAGAGGGTCTGACTTTGGGGCCAGCAGCCCTTTATTTCCCTTACCAGCAGTATTTCAGTATCTCTAAGGACATCCCCACCATGTTCCAGCACAGGCAAAAGCTTCCTCATGGTCATGCATCCTCTTTATACCCATCAGTGTAATTACGTAGATTAATAATGGTTATCCTATTTAAAATTCATTTTTTTCAGTGGAGAGATTGATGCCCTGAGCAAGCAGCAAAAGACTTCCATAGCTACACTTCTGTTGCTTTACCTAGACATCAGTCCTGAGCCACCAGAAGAGAGTGAAGCACATGAGCTCTTATGCTCACTGGAAAAGCTGCAGAATTTAATTCTGAAATTCCCAGAGATACATCAAAAATGTGCACAATGAATTCCCAATTGTGTGTCTCACCTCCTTTCCCTACCCCATTGCCTCTCCACATATAAATCTGTGCTTCTGATGTGCGAGTTAGGATTTTTAAATGCTTATTTTGGCAGCGTGTGGTGGTGGGATGTTCCAGCTTTGCCTAGAGGCCGGAGAGGGACTCTCTCCTTGGAGACAGGTATAAATGTGAGAGACTTGGCCAAGAACTTCCTGGTAGAAATCGGTGTTCTCTGAAGCAGAACTCTTTAAGGAAAAAGCCAGGAAGCCAATTTGGACATCTGTATGGTTTTTGACTGAGATAATCGTAACCACGGGATAGTGGCCTGAGCAAACAGCAAAGCAAACCACAGATGATCTGATTAGTTTTCTGCTGTGGACATTTTATCTGTATGTTCAACACAGAATGAAAGACCATTCTTCAAAGCCCTCAGTGTCTTTGGGGAAATCTTCTGTCATTAGTCCCCATGGTGATGTCAGTCAAGCCCTACCCCAGCTCCCGGGCAGAGAAATCCATACCTTGTCCCAGCAGCCTCCTGCACAGGCCAGGGTGAGTGGCTTTCTGCAGGAGGCTTGCAGCAGATATGATCATACTGCTAAGCAGCATTCTCTTGCTGCTGGAAGGCACTTTGAAAGCCTCTCTCTCTCTTTCCTTCCTCAGGGATAGATAGTAGAGTTTCCTTCTCCTTCTAATGGCATTCCTAGGCAGATTTGGGAGTCTTGTAGCCTTGGAGGGACATAAATGTTGCTATTAAAATACAAATAAATTTGAACATTTATTTTGGTCATTATGAATAATAAAGGGAGGGGATAAAGTATGAATACTGCTTATTTATATATCTTTTCAGGACTTGGAAATCTGAGATTGATTATAACAAAGAGTTTTTAGTGTCTCTTAGGTGTGGCAATGTAACCCAAGGCAATGGGATGTGGTTGGACTCCAAAAAGGTTTGTATGTCCCATGGGGACAGAGATTGAAGATTATGCTCTTTCAGCTCATCATGGCATGGTAATGACTCCATTAAGCATTTAGGAAATTTAAATAGCTTTCTAAATTTCCAGCAACCCTTTGGCCAAGTAATGTATTTTATATTTAACATCAGCAGCAGTTGCAACATTTAAATGTTTTTAACATGCAGGATCTGAAAACGCTGTGGGATTATTTTGCTCCCCTGTCCTGCTTTTAATCTGCAAACTGTGTCAACAATGGACAAGAGAGAGGGAAAAGGTTGGGGTTTATGGGCTTGCAGTCACAGACTACCTGGTGTTGGAGAACTGGCAGGTCCTCCCCTAAAGAGCCTTGCTGTCCCTTGAGCCTTGTCATAATTTGGCTCTTTATCAACACCAGCTTCACCTTTTCCCTTCTAGTTTGCCTTCAGAGGCAGTTATTACCAAATATTCAGGTTGGTGCATTTACCAGCTTGGTGCTCAATATCAGCCTCAAGACAGCAGCAATTTCCACTTTAACTTTGCTCCCTTCGTGTTCTCCATCGTGACCCACAGCTTTGGTCACCCGTTTTTCCTATCCTAGGAAAAAGCTGGGCGAGAAATAAATTATAGGCTCAAATTTCAGTGCCTTGAGAAGTCATTTGGTTCCGACTCCTCTCCAAAACCATGAGCCCATCTCCTTTGTGTGTGAGGGCAGGCTGGAGTTTGGTGTGGCCCCGGGAAGATCCCATTCTGACGGGCGCCATGACAATAAACATGTTAATTAAATTAATTAATTTAAAGGGGCAAAGGTTCAGTGGGCGGGTGGTGCTTTTGTATTTCCAAACCAGTTAACTCAGCTCAAATTCAAAGCTGACCAAGACAGATCTGCTTTGACTGGCAAACCCCAGCGCTCTGCAGAGCCACAGCCACGCTCTTTGTACGCGCCCGGCCCCTGCCAAGCCTCTGTGGCTGGGATGAGGCATGGCCTTAGGTTAGCAGAAATGCAATAAGATATCAAATTAGTTGGGGCTCTGTGTCCTTTTTGAAATCTGGGAGAATTGTGATGCGCCAGGGCGCAGAGTGCTATTCTTCCTATCTCTTAGCACCATTGTGCGGGGGTGAACAAAGCCAAGAGGTGTAATTTAAAGGTGCTGTGACCTCCCATGAGCAGCTCTCCCCATTGTCAGGCCGGTTTTGTTTTCTGTATGTGTTTTTTTTCCTCCACTGAAATCTCCTGATCATAAATATGCATGAATAAAAGAGCCAGGGGAGAGGAGGGGAGGGGGAAGGGGGCTCATAACCAGCTTGGATAAAGTCCTTTTCTAAATTTTCCACTCTGGGCTTCCTGAGGTCGGATGAAATAAGGGACCACACCACCGGATTAGCTCAGCCGGAGTTCCTATTTCCAATTGTAAAAGCAGAACCCTGGCATCATAACAATCATTATAATTATCACTTGCAGAGGGGTCTTATCATATAACAGCTTCTTTTTATTCGGGATGAAGTGGGACCAAAGGGGGCTGGGGGAGATAATTCCAACCACAGGGGTTTGCGTCTTCATTCATCACCTTCCAAACAAGCCAGTGGAAAATTGAGGTCCCTGAGCAATTTACAGATTACAGCTCTCTCCTGGTACAGGGACGTGTGTGCACACACACGCCCGCTGCACGCATCCGCCAGGGACCAGGTACGCTGTGGGTGACCGTCAGAAAGCAGGATAAAACACTCCCCCCGCCCTGCTTTTCTGCTCCAAACTCAGGCAGAAACGGACGTAACCTTCCCTTTTAAGCCTAGCAACTCCAGCCTGGCCGCACAGCTCCTCCTGGATTAATCTTTCTTTTTTTTGGCTCAGTGAATTGTGGTCAAGGCCATTGTAACGTGAGTGCTGCCGGGGCGCGGATTGGCTGGAGGAGGCTCAGAGAGGCCCCTTTTCACAGGGGACTAATTGCTTTAGACCACCAGTATTTGGGAGCTACAGATGTCTTCCTTAATTTGCCTAGAGAGCACAATCGGCCCCATCTGTTGCATTTTTTTCCCCCCTCTGTCTCTCAAGTCGCCTTCTTCCCCCTGTCTGCAAAGGCCTAAATTGAAAACTCATCAAAAAGTAATACAAGAGCAGTTTGGCTGGGAAGCTGCTGCCGTGGGGCTTTGCCTTTAATAAAGGCCCCCCTGCTACTTTTACACATGGGTTGGGGAGCAGAGAAAGGAGGAGGAGGAAAGCAGAAACAACCTAGAAGGAGGGGGAAAAAAAAGCTAAAAACTAACAGCCAGATGGGATATTTGGAGGCTGGATAATTTGATGTGTCATGGCTGGAGGAGAACAAGGGGCAGCCCCTTGTTTTCTGTGTGTACACACAACAAAATAGATGACTTCTAGAGATGGGAAGGGACAGGAGAGGGGGCCGGCCGGGGGATCTGCACATCCCAACGTCGCTGGTGTGGGCAGCGGTCAGCGCCCTGCGGCCCACGACTGCCCCAGGGCACACCTCCAGGGGCAGAGGGAGGTGCAGAAGGGTCAGAAGAAGGAAAGGGGAATGAGGAGTGATGAGCCTCTGCCCCTCTGCAGAGACAGAAAGGTGTCTTGGCCTGGAGTTGTCTTGGAGCATTTGTAGGCTGTGCACTGAGGATGCTGCTCTGCACTTACCCGTACCCAAGAAATCAGGAGAGGGTGTTGCTTTCTTCTTGCTTGGTCAGTACTTCATCTCACACCCAGTTCTGGGCAGAAAGAGAGGACAAGCTTAAAAACACCTAAAATATTAATTGGAAAGGTTGTGGGGGAAAATAGATCTCATCTTTCTTCAAAATTCCCATCTTGGGCAGCTCAGGACGCACAGCTTATGAGAGCATCATAAACCCCCACATTGCTTAATGCAAGTGGAAATGGTGTTTCCTTCTGGCAAATTTGGAGCTGGTGCTCTGTGGGGGACATGGTGAAGTCACCAGCCACCCCTGACCTAGTGTGTGCTTGGTCTCTGCCCCTGCAAAAAGCAGTGGATTTGCTCACAGGCTATCTGGGGGAGAGTAAATGTTACCCCATCGGTGGCATGAGTCAGGTGGGAATTTAAATCTCCTAGTCCCAGCCTGATGACACTTGAAAGCAACTGCCTGGGCTTGAAGGAACAGCCCATTTCAGCTCACCTGTGATTTATTTCATAGAATCACTGAACAACAGAATGCTTTGGGCTGGAAGGGACATTAAAGATCATCTAGTCCCAACACCCCACCCATGGGCAAACACTAAACCATTGTGCACAGAAGATTTTTCTCCACTTTCCTCTCTTGCCTTAAAATAACTTTTTGGTAGGTGAGTCTAAGGGAATGTGGCAGGCTGGTTGTTTGCTTGCCTGTATGCTAGAAGAGAAGTCCTCCAGTGATGGAGAAAGCCCCACACCTCCTCCTTCCACCCAGCCAGTGCCTGTGTGGGCTGCCCCAGCACCTGCTTTGCCAGGGATGGCTGCTGCAGGGGCAGCAAACCTTTGGGTCACCCTGTGCAGAGGAGGGCAGGGAGCTGCCCGTGCAGGCAGCCCAGCGTGTGGCAGCTGTGCAGGTGAGAGGTGCTTCCTTACTGGGCTCTGTCCTGAAACCTGAGCCCAGGTGCCAGTGCTGTGGCCATCAGCACTTGATCAATCATTCCCATTTCCTGTCTGCTCATCAGGCATCTCCCCCTGAGTCCTTGGAAAGCTTTTGTTTAGATGTCCAGTCAGGGAAGAAAAAAAATGTCCATTTATCTTGAAGGACCCTGTGAAAACAATGTGAAAGAAATCACAGCAGAAGTTTGGTGCTGCTGCTGGGGGTCCTGCAAGGAGCAGCCTGTGGGCTTGGGAGCTGTGGGGTGGAGCCAGCAGCTCCCATTCTGCTGTAGGGCAGATTCCAGCCAGTGCCACCACCTATTCCCAGTTTGCTTACACCATCAGCAGCTTCCTTATAGCAATGGCTTCCTAAAAAGAAGGGAAAACAGTGCTAAACTGGCACCTGTGAGCAGGAGGCATGGGTAAAGGTGCTTTCACTGCTGGACAGTGGGATCCACAAAGCACTCCCAGCCCCTGGGCTGTCAGAGATATGGAATTGGAAAGCTGAAAGGGCACTAGGAGCTGGTTTCCATGTTCTATGCACTGCCATTCTGCTTGGGAGTGAGGGAATTCTCCCCCCTGGGCAATACTGAAGGTTTATCTGACTCAGTGGGGCTGAAGGAGGTCCTTCAGTGCTGAGGAGTTCTTGGAGAAATAACACCACAAGCAGCCTTTATTGCTGTCCTCACTTTTCTTTCCTTATTGCTTTGTTTATTGCTTTTTGCTTTTCCTTGGATAGCCCTGTTTAAAAACCATGTAATTATTGCTTCTCCTAAAGGAAACAAAAAAAAAGAAAAAAAAAAAAAAGCCAGTTTATCAAACTGGGAAGGTCTTGAAGCATTGGTGAAGAACAAAGGCTGAAGTACTGTGTCCCAGGAGTGGAGCCTCTGATGAAAAACCCACAAGCACAGCTCTGTGCTGGGGCTGATCACTTCCTCTCCTTGGGGAGAAGGTGTGAATGGCTTCCTTGAAAAAGTCACTGGATAGCCTTGGCCAGTCTCAGGCTGGCTGCTGCTTCCTGCTGGCTGTTGCTGTCTCACTACTCAAAAACTGGATACTCTGTTGTGACATTTGTTTTTCCTCTGATGCATGTCAGAGAGTAAACCAGCTGTGCCAGTGGGGAGCAGAGATGCTGCAGGCTGTGGGGTGAGAGGAGAGGGAGCCAGGCTGGGGGGCACCCCTCTTGTCTGTCTGTGTTTCCTGTAAGGCTTAACGTAAAGATCAGCAGTTGAAAGCTCTCAGAAGGAATATGGCAATGATAAAAGGGAGCTCTGGTTCTTGTTGTCGAGGCAGCCCAGAAACTGTTGAAGAGGCACTGGAAAAGCCATTGAGCTTTTGTCTAATAACTCCTGTGATAATAATTAGCTCAGCCAAAGCAGATTTTAAAGGGGCTTTAAAGTTCTTGTTCAGTGGCTTGAAAGAAAAAAGGCAACCAGAGTCTCCTCTCATCTGAACATCAATGTGAATCCCACAAAATCCCATTATTCCTCTTTTATATAAGCAGTTTGATCAGTTCAGCCTTTTCCCTCCCCAAGGCAACAACTTTCCCCCTTTGTGCATGTTTTCCCCTCAAAATCTGAGCACCTCACCATGTACACACACCATGTCTAGAGCCTTTGCTCCTTCTTCCCTGAACCCTTGCAGCAAGTGGCACTGACTTGCTGCCCCCATCATGCCAGAAAGTGACCAGGTGGAGGCAGAGGAGGGAAATCTGCAGGAGCACCCACATCCACCAGGATATTCTTCTTAAAAGAAGAAAGACTTTAATACATATAAAAGCGAAATGCCCTCAGGCTTTGCTGTAGCGCCTGATGTTTGGAGACAAAACCAGATGGTCCAAAACTCACATCTACATCCAGAGCTAAGTGTTTGCAGTGGAAGTTAAAATTCTGCTAAAAATCAATGATTTGGGTAATTTTTTAATGGAGCCAGCTATGGAGGAGTGGAAAAGGAAATGCTGACACCAGCCCAGACCTGTTGAGCACAGACCTGTCAGTGCTTTGCATCTGCTGGAGACCTTCTATACATCCCCTTCCCAGGCTGACTGAGATTCAGAGCAGCTGTATTTACAACCTGTGTCTGCTGGGAACATGCCAGGTTGGATGCACTTAAAGACAGGAACTTAGAGACAACCTGCTGCTCTTTGAACTCTGGGGGACACTAAGGCACCTTCCTCAGGAAAAATCAGTAAATATGGAAAGATTCAAAACCCCCAAAGGCTCTACCAGTACAACCAGGGGTGGAGGGTATTTCAGCAAGGTTTGATTCAAGAAAAGGGGTGGGGATGGAGGCTGACCTCCAGTTGCTACACGGAAGCACATCCCCATGGCAGCTGTTTTCCCTTGTGACTGAATATGAGCTGAATATATCCCTCCCATGCGGGTTTGACACAGCTTTGGACAGAAATATGGAGGTTAAAGAGGTCATGAGAAGGGTGGCACATGTCATGGTGCCCAGAAAGTTTTGCCAGGTTCAGAACTGGTGCTCTGTGTTCCCCAGTGTCTGCAGAGCCCCAGACAAGCTGCAGTCCTGATGGCCAAGGAGCCTTCCTAGGTTTAATACCAAGGCAAAGCACAGCAGTTTGGAGCTGGGCAATAACCCCTCCAGCATGGAATACAAATTCTCCCCAGGCTGGAGCAGCTCAGGTTGCAATGCCTCAAGAAACAGCGAGTTCAAATACAAACAAACCCCATTTTCTCTGCAAAATGTTCTCCTTTGAGTGGACTAGAAATGGCATTGAACTGAAGGCAAGTTTTGCTAGTAAAATATACTAATAAACTGCTTTGGAGACTCATAAACTGTGTTGTGTTTTTTAATGGCAAACAGTAAAGGAGTCTAATAAAGTGTTGGTTTTTTAATGGCAATTTTTTAAGCGGCTGGAGCAGAGATCAGGAGTTCAGCCTCTTTCCTTGTTCTGTTTGTGGTATATTTATCTTCATGAAGAGAATGGTAGCAGGGGGATTTATTTTTCTGAATGAATGTCTCTAAGCCCCTCATACCTCCAGGGCTTATAGTAAGGTTGGATCCAATGACAGGAGAGTCAACATTATAAGCCCTTAGAGAGGGCTGAGTGCCTTGTAGATAGTCTCAAGTGGATGCGCTTTCAGCGTGCCGTTACCCCGGCTTACATTAGCGGCTGAAGAGACTTTGTGTGTCCCCGATGCCCTCGGGTGACCCGCGACCCCTGCGACTCCGCTCTGCCGAGATCTGACGCTCGGGCGAGCCCCCGGCCGAGGAAATGGAGAGGGGCATTGTGCCGCGGAGAAAGAGCAACACAAACACAGGGTGTTCTCAAAGGAAACAAAAACCCAGTGGAAAAAACCCTCCCCAAACTGGCAGCGAGGGGCAGCCGGAGAGAACGCGCAGGCACACGGGCTGTGGGCAAGGGCACCCCAGAAACTGGGCAAAGGCACCCCAGAAACTCACTGCTGGGGGGCTCTGGAGCCAGGCTGGCTCCTCCTGTCCTGGGGTCTTGGCTGCATTTAGTGTGGTATTGCAGGGTCCCCAGGATGAGGGAAGAGATGAGTGACTCTGACTCCATTGATATCAGAAGGCTAATTTATTATTTTATGATATTGTATTATATAAAAGAATGCTAGACTAAAACTATACTAAAGAACAGAGAAAGGATACTTACAGAAGGCTTAACAGGAATGATAAGGAAAGTTCGAGACTCCTCAGAACCTCGACACAGCTAATGGTGATCGGTCATTAAGTTAAAACAACTCACACGAAAGCAATCAAACATGCACCTGTTGGTAAACAATCTTCAGACCACATTCCAAAGCAGCCAAACAGTGGAGAAGTGAATCAGATAATTATTATTTAGATTTTTCTCTGAGGCTTCCCAACTTCCCAGGAGAAGAAATCCTGGTGAAGGGATTTTTCAGAAAATATGACAGTGACACATTTCGGAGTGGCTGAGCAAGCTGAAGTGGAGTAATGAAAAATGGGTTTCCCCGTGGGTTCTGTATTTCTAAATATAAAAGAAAATTGGCTGGGTTTGGATTTGAGGAGTACTTTGGGGCAGAGATACAGTGTGGAAATTATGTGCTATATCCAGGTGTCCCAAAGGAAAACAGCAGAGCTCAGCCCTGCTTGTGTCTCAGCAAAACACGCTGAAGCTTCATTTGGAGTTTCAAATGTCAAAAAGGGGCTGGAGCAACCCAAGCTCCCTGCTGGGGGGGATGCCAAGCCCTTACCTGATCTCTTAGAGGGTGTGATCACCAAGAGGTGGATCAGACGGCCAGGCTGGCACTGTCACTGGGCCTGGCACTGTCCCAGTGCAGGGGATGTCGGTGGGGGCAGGTAGGATGGCTCAGGGGTCTGTAAGCTGTAATGCACAGCCAGCACTTCACTTTGAACCGTTCTTAATGCCCAAGAGAGGCCACCCTGCCCCAAGCAGCGGCGCCCTGCAGGGAGGGATGCTTGTGCAAACAGCCGCGTCCCTCCGGGACCTTTGTGCCGGTTTGGGGTGTTGAGGGTCACCACCCTGCCTGGCCCCAAACCCATGCCCAGCTGCTGCTTTCTGCCTCACTGAGACAGCCACATCCTCATACAGCCCCTGGCTACTGCTCAGAGAGTGTCAGATCTGTCACAAATCAGAGCCAGCAGTGATGGCATCGTGTTCCCATCTCCTCTCTGACATCTGGGCTTCCTCCACCTGTGCCGTCCATCTCCCCTGGCTTCAGCCCCTGCTCGGATTCTGCACTTGGCAGCATCTCCGAGAGAAGCAGGATGTGCTCCGTGTACCGCCTCTGTGGCACCGACAGGGACAGGGATGGGGAGGAGGTGACAGAGCGGCACCTTCTCATCACCTTGGAGAGGTGGGACGTGCCCCGTCCCGGCCCACCCAGCGCATCCCAGCCTGGTCCATGCATGAGAGCATTTTCCAGATGCCAGTGTGTGTTTAAAGTTTAAAAAGATGAGCAGAAAAGCCCGTGTCATGGGTGCCCGAGCTAGAAGGAGAATTTCACTGTCATGAGGGAATGTATTGTCCCCAGAGCCGGCCAAGTGGATTTGCATGCTTAATTCCCACTAAGCATTTTTGAAGGAGTAATCTGATAAAATCTTCAACCGGCTGATAGCATAAATTTAATCGTATGTCGCTCAGACAGGGGCAGTGGGACTCCCAGCTCCCAAACGTGCAGACCAGGGGGTGCGGTCGCCCGCCGTGACCCGGCCGGGTCCATCCCAGGCCAGAAGCCAGCGCTCACCATGCGCCGCTGGGGAAAGATCAGCGCGGCTGGGCGCAGACGGAGGAGAAGAAGACTTTTATCCCATTGTTTTTCCCTGTGATTAATCCATCTAAAGTGCTCCTCTGAGCGTAGCCAAGGGCAGTGTAAGAAAGAAGCAGTTTGAGCTTTGTAGGGCTTTTCTCTTCTCCTTTTCTCCCCCCTTCCCAAGTGTGCTTTACAAACATCCTCCCCGCTCGCCCTCTGTATTTGCAAAACCGTCTCCTTCTGCCCATGGCTCCTGATGAAGTCCTTGCAGAGCTCCTTGTCCACCTCCAGTCTTTTCAGCACGTATTCAAATTAACCCTTTTGTCCCATTCACACCCCCTTTCTTTGGCGGATATTGTGGCTTTGCCAGCAGCGATCCTGCAGCGGCTATTCTAATGTAAGCGCATTCTGGCAATGCCTTGAGAACCTGATCAAGATCATCCCACAAGTTTAATCCCTCCAAATTACAAAATGTTTACTATCATTCACCTTCGCGCAGCTTTATTTCGTGGGCTTTCTTCAAGGAGCGAGCGGGACGTGTGTGTTGCCAGAGATGCCCCTTCACGTCTCCAGCTGATCACCTCAATGGGACCAGAGTCAAATGGTCAAGGCCATATGCGTATGAAAGCCTGGGCTGTGCTGCCAGCTATTCTCTCTAGCTCTGCATGGATTTCACACTTTCTATCCTGTTAGGATGCCTACCATTTACTTTAGCGTTGATTTTTTTTATTCCATTTCTACGTCCTGTGTCATCTGGATTTAATCTAGTTAGCAGATTTTCTGCCTAAAATTGCATTGTTAAAGGGAATTGTTTAAATGGGGACCGGTGGAGAACCCTGAAACCCTTGAAACCGGGGTATCCCCCCGCCCAGCGCCGGCCACACATACCTCGACTGCTGCGGCCCTTGGCTTGGTGCGAGGGGCTCGGAGGTGGCTTTGCTTTCTTGAAAGCATCCATTGCTATTTTCAGAAGCACAAACAGATGCAAATGTCTCTGCAAACATTGCACAATGAGATGCAGGGAGAGGACAGCCTTTCAAAATCTCTGAATAGCCCTTCAAAGCAAGTCTAATTAGGGTAAGTAGAGGTAATAGGCCTACTTGCGTTTTTTACACTCGAATTTTTTCCTCCCTCAAAGCCTGCAAGGCTCTTTTTCCCCTGTGGCTGGGGGGTGGTGGTGGTATATACCCTCTCCCATTTGTTTGCGCTAACAAATGTAGGGATGAAAAGAAGGGGGAGAGGTAGAAAGGGGGGGGGGGGGGAGTAGAAAAATCAATCATTTGAAAAGTCTCCTCTCTTAGTTTTTTTGGTGGCTTTTCCTGGTGAGATAGATAGCGGCAGAGCACGCAGCATCCTGGCTGGGGCCGGGTGTGGGGCAGGCACCAAAGCAGAGCCTGCAGCTCGTGTCATGTGGAACTTCAGTAAGTGAAAAAGAAAAGCAGAAGGTATGGGCTGAATACTTGGGTAAATCAGTAATAGAGCTAAAGGGCATATGCCTGTAGGGAATATGTTGGCATAAAAGAGCTTTAAGAGGGGCCATTCATACTGACAAAGGGAGATTTGAATTGCTGCCTTCACAATAGCATGAAAGGATGGGCTTGGGGTGTTCTGAAACAAAGTGGAAATCATACTGCCCTGAACGGCTCTAATAAGCTTTTAACTATTTTACATTATGGCATTACCTCTTTTTTTTTTTTTTTTTCCCTTCTTCTTGTGAGCCGAGTGCCAGCCCCACTTAGAAGTGTGATTTATACTTTTTTCTTCATGGTAACTTTGGAGGAAAATAGATGGGAACTGAAAGGCAGTAATTCAGCTTTTTCAAGACAAGGAGGGGGAAATGCCATCATTTCTGAACGTCCCAGAATCACACCAGTGCGCTGAGCCCCCTGACTGCCGCCGGCAGCACCCTCGCACGTCTGGGCCAGGGATGCCGGCTCACGACACCAACCACCCGTCTAATTGTGCTCATTAGCAGCCCTGCAATCAGGCAGATAGCGCTGTGCACCAACACTCGCTTACTGCGCTGGGCAACTTAGGTGGGCTCCAGCGTGCGCTCCAAAAATCGCAGATATTGCTCGGCAACCACCCCGACTTTCACCATCAGCAGAGCTTCAGCATCTCAGCCTATATTTGGGGAGACCCGGGGGGTGCAGCTCCCACCCCTGGCCTGGGAAGGAGGCAGTTGCCTGGCCTGCGTGTCGGGAACCGAGCTGGCTTTGTGTCGCTGGGGCTCCCTCCCCGAGCTCCCCCCAGATGGTGCGATCGCACGACTGCACTGTTAAAATAGAGCTCGTATAGACAATTAGCCAATTACTCACTCTGTCATTGCACTTTCTTCTTGTAACTGAGATGCAAACTGGACTATGTCTTCTTTGGTAGCTTCATTCATTGGCAGCATTATTTAATGACACTTTTGTCAGCTTTGGGTCTGCCCAAAGATTTCTGAACGTAGCTTTATGAACCCAGAAGGGGCGCCCCGCGGAGTGAAAGCGGACTTTGAACCTACAGACCATGCTAAAGACAATGAATTTCCCAAAGTCAGGGAAAGAAACCCAGAGCATGGCCACCACAGGGCATGTGGCTCAGTCCCTCATTGTCAGCAGCGGTGGCAATGGGGAGAATAGCCCAGTAGCCAAAGGGGCTTGAGCGTGTGGATGCACGGGCCGCTTTCCCTGCTTAGATACCTCAAAAAAACATCACCGCAAGTGTTGCTGGGTCTTTTTAAAGATGCAAAGGTTGGGCGGTTGGAACAGCTGTTTTGGACCAGATCACTCAAGAGCCTCTCTAAGACTGGCCAAAATTAAGTTTTATTTCTTTAACAGCCCAATCTCAGCCCAGTGTAGCTTCAGCACGGCTGTGCACAGCCACAGCCACAGAACTGACACAGTGGAAACGCTGAGAGACACAGGTTTGGTTTTGGCATTTTTCAGGGAAGAACAAATACTTGCCTACTGCCTAATGAAGAAAACGCCATCATTATAAATATGTTTCTTTGAAATGGGATAATGCTTTTATTGTCCATAACTTTTTGGCAACAAGCATAATTGGTGCCTCTTACCTCTGAAGTTCAAGCCCATACAGATGCAGGGATGGCTCCTGGGGTAGCTTTAAGAAAGAAGGAAAGAAGAGGAGAGAGACAGAGACAAAGATAGAGATTATATATATAGAGAGAGAGAGAGGAAGGAAGGAGGGAAGGAGGGAAGGAGGGAAGGAGGGAAGGAGGGAAGGAAGGAAGGAAGGAAGGAAGGAAGGAAGGAAGGAAGGAAGGAAGGAAGGAAGGAAGGAAGGAAGGAAGGAAGGAAGGAAGGAAGGAAGGAAGGAAGGAAGGAAGGAAGGAAGGAAGGAAGGAAGGAAGGAAGGAAGGAAGGAAGGAAGGAAGGAAGGAAGGAAGGAAGGAAGGAAGGAAGGAAGGAAGGAAAAGAAAGGAAAGGAAAGGAAAGAATAAGAATTCTCATTTGTTTCCTTCTTGAGCATAGAGTTTCTGTGAGATTTATCTGTGAATCCTCCCAGCTGGATTAGAGTGAGGCATGCACTGGACATACACACTCACACGCCAGTTTGGGGTGTGCACAGTCACCAACACCTTCCCTCAGCTGGTGATTCCCTTCCTTGTATCCCACGTGGCTCCCTGGCTCCCTGCATCTCCCGGCATCCCAACAAGTGCTTCCCGGGGAGCAGCGAGGTGACAGCCGTGCTGGTGACAGGTAGCCCAGACCTTCCTGCCCTGGGACCACGGACCTCATTAGTTGCCACTTGATTTATCAAGAGGGCATTATGGCTTTGGAAGCTGACATCTTTTTTGGATTGCAAATAGGAGAGGAGGAAACTGTACCCTGTGAAAAGATTGATTAAATACTAATTAACCTCTTTTCTTAGATAATGAAAGCACTTCAGTGAGCTGGATAAACACGATGCGCATCAGTTGCTCTCCTGGTGAAGCAGGGGGTAATTGAGAGAGCAATATCCATTACTGGTGTTGTGACAGGAAGGGTTTTCCTTTCAGATTACAAAAGACTTGTTGCAGAAGAGATGGTACTCAGATTGGAAGGAAAAAAGACACCATATTCTTTTATCTCAGGAGTTAAATCCCTTCAGTTCGAGTACAACTACCAGTGAAGTGGAGAAACTGCATCTATATCAAGGGATTGTCAAGTGAAAAAGTAAGAAAGTAAATCAGAGTCTTGGGCTTTGAAGGGAGGGATTGGCTCAGCTGCTTGTAGTTGCTGGTCTCTACTGGCAAGGTCTCTAGCTTTTCCAGGGTCTGAGGAAAATGATGTATAGATAAATATTGCCTGTTTTCTATGAGTCCCAGAGACCAAACTGGAAAGCTACAGGGGAAGAGATGCTTCTTCTGGTCCATGTTAAATTTACATCTGAAGGCCATGTCCCATCCTTCCACACAGATAGCAGCCTTGCCTAGAAGGACATTGCCACCTCCAAAGGGAATATTTTAAATGAGAAATCCAGGTGGGAAAAGACTGTTTAGGGTAGTTTGATCAACCTGCAAATAGTGATTTTCATTATTTCTGACCCTGTATTTGAGACTCTCTTATCTGTGCATTATCCTGAAGGTCAGCATGGGGAATCCAACGTGAAATTGACCACGCTGGGAATTTTGTCTTCCTCCAATTAATTTGTAACATTTGCCTTCTCTGTTTGGCCTCATTTATCTAAACTGTTCATTGAGGGCCCCCAGATCTCTTGGTCCCTACAATGGAGACAGGGCAAACTTCTGATTCCACAGTGTCCCTTGGCTGTGTGTCTCTTCTCCTGCACCTCCAAAAGTGGACTAACAACACCTTAGGTTTGGGATTTTGTATTTTCATGTTTGCAGATGTTGTCTTTCTTCAGGCTTGTCATCTCAATGGAAGCTGCAAGCTGGAAAAGCAAGATGTTCTGCCTGGTTTGTGCTGGGCTGCAGATGCCAGGTGCTGCCCTAGACATCCTGGGTATGATTTTATAAAGATCGCTGACATCTGCCATGCAGAGAGGAGCAGAGCAAGTGGTTTGTTTGTAAAAATAAGTCAAATTAACTCCTACAGATGGAACGTAATCCGTTATTTGTGCAACAAACCATTAAGGTCTGTAATCACCTTGGACTGTCATTAGACAGCTTTAAATGCTCTCCTAGAAGGCAATTTTGTAAAATCTTCAGGCTAAAGAAAAAGATTATCCTGGAATGTGCAGAATGTAATAATCCAAGAAAGAGACAGTGAAGTCCTGAGGACTCTGCCAAATCCCTGTTTGGGAAATAGAGGCATCAGTCCCCTCAGATGCTTCAATTTGTAATTAAGTACATCTCACAAGCATGAAGGAAGAGTGGAAGGGAGACCATACACTGACATAGGCAGGTCCTTCTCCTTAGCACAATGAATCTCTTCGATTGAAAGCAAGGGATCAGGAGGCTGAATAGTGCAACTAAATGAATGAGCTCGAGCAGGGATGTTAGTGAGACACTCAAAGATTTTCTTTCCAAATTCTGTGTCAGGATGCCAGATTTCTGGGCTTGATTTTGAAACTTCCATTTGGCAGAGTGCATACAAGTCTGTGTCTGTGGACCCTTGCTCATGATTACTCAAAGAATAAAGTTAATCTCTTCTCTAAAAGTCTTGCTTCCACAAGTTTTTACTCTCTTCAGAGAGAGCTATGCTGTCTATTCCGTCCTACTGACCTTTGCCAAAATCCCACTGACCTTTGCCAAAGTCCTACTGGCAGTCAATGAGTAAAACAAATAGAGTAGGAGCTGAGTGAGAAGAATTTCTTGTACTTGTGGAATCATACACATGGCATGGAGGAGGGTGGCATCTCAGTCCCAACCTCTCTAATGTGATATTTCATTTTCCTTTTCAAATGATCAGAGTTTCATAAGATTTTCTAGCAGGAAGGTGAGAGGTTCTAACAGATGCTTTGCAAAGTCAGATAGAGGCAAAAATGAGAGACCTGAATAACAACAAGTGCTGTGCCATCAACATTTCCACGCTGGCAGAGAAGAGCATTATCATTGGGAAGAGTCTTTTCACTCTTGTCTAATGGATCTTAAACTGGAAGAGTGACAAGTGAAAAATAATAGTGATGATAATGGAGGAGCACTGCTCGGCGTGTGGAGCCTTGGTCTGCCCAGCAGTGCCTCACGTGAGCCCTTTGCCATCCCTCTTGAGAGAACAGAAACCTCAGCATGGGGGAGCCCCTGCTTCCAGGGGCTGCTTCACCCCCCCAGCTCAGCCTCTCTCCTCACTGCCCTGGGGATTAATGACAGGGCTGGGCCCCACAGGGCTTCTAAAGGGATCTGTTGCTCCACCATGGCCCTGTGACACCTGTGGGGTCTTCAGCAGCTCTTCACAGAAACCATTAGGCCTTTTGGCTGAAGAGGAAGAGAGAACAGGGATTAGTTGTTCATGGGCACTGCTACTGGGCTATTGGGCATAAACCTGGCACTAATGAGTCATTTAATTTGTTAATCTATACTTGAAAAGCTTCTAGCAGTGTTATTTGGAGACTATACAAGTAAGAGTCCGAGTATCAGCTGAAAGTATTTATGCAGTATTTTTGCATCTCTGTTCTGCTCACACGCAGTGCTGACAGTAAATCTGCTTGGACCTTAGCAGCTCTGCTCCTCCAGATGACTTCTTTTAATTGCATGTGCCACCAACAAAAAAAGCTCCTGAAAATTAGTTCTCACCTGCTTCTGCTCTGATAATCTCTACTGACTATACAAATGAGTCTTAATGGAGTATTTGAGCCCCGGAGATGTGTAATTATAATATTAAGTTTCATGAGCTCAGAGGGGGTAGTGCAGACTGTATTTTACAGATCATATACAGAGTAAAATCAAAATCTATGACAGATTGAGACCCAATAATGAAAATCCTTCTGAGGATGCTCTTGTTCATAATGAAACACTAAGCATCATTTGAGCCTCACCATGTCAAGTATGACACTGAGTAGGGCACCACATGGCATTGAAACCACAGAAAATACTTGTTATTTAAAACCTGTGCAGAATTTTGCATTTGCAGTTATTTGCTCACTTGTTGAGCACAGGTAATTCGCAGAGAATCTCCAGAGCTTCAAATCATTTAGAAAAGGCTGAAACAGAGTAGTTCCAGCTGCTGTGGGCCCTTCTCCTCAGAGCACACAAGCATCTTGTAGTTGGTAGGCGAATTTTCCCCACAGTGAATCCCAGCAGAGAGAAAGTGGGATAATCCCAGCTGTGTTTCGAGAAAGTCTGTGCTGGGTGTCTCCAAACCAGCAGGGATTCCCTATCAATGGAGCCATCTCAGACTTTCTCTCCTAACTAAAGGGGAATTAAGAGAGACCTAAGGACTTGCAGAACCTCCTGGCAGAGGGTCCCTAATGCCCTGGAGGTGGCTGAGTGGATCCAACAGGGCTGAAGTGTTACCAACACCTATCAGACACAAGAAAAAAATGCATTTACCCACGTGCAATGTGGTGCCAGGATTAAAAATCAAGATTCTATTTCAGTTATTTCTGAAGTCAATAAGGATCTTGCCATTGGTTTCAGTGGTACTGGGACTGTTGCCTATTTACAGATATTTTTTACCACAGAACAATCTGGTGTTTCCAAAAAGTTTGCTAATGCTTTCATCAGCCCTAGTAGTTAATTCACGTATTTTTCCCCCTGTTACTAATGCAAGGAGATTATTTTAGTGCAATTAAAAATAGCCTCCTGTTTCCAGCTGGGGAAGCCTGTTCCAATTCACCAAACTATTCTTTTGATAAAAATAAATACAAACCCCCTTGTTGCAAACGGGGGTGCAGGTTGGTCCTGCAGCCTCTGAATATGGGCATTCCATCTGTCCCGGCGGCAGATTTGTTCAACTATGTCTGAACCTATCACTGCTCCGGGGAAAAACTGTTCTCTGACTCATGTTAATGTATGAATCTAATTGTGTCCTCACGCAATTTGCAGCTTTCATTGCCCATTAGGAACATTAACATCATACACTGAGTCCTGCTAGATGTATGGTCTTTATATACTGCATAATGTCCACAGATCTCTGCTGGCAGCTAAGAAAACACAAAAGAATAGAGGATATTTTGAAGTTTTGTGGAGTTTTTTTTTTCCTTCTTTGAGATTGAAGTCCAGTGTCTTGGGACCCAGTGACTTTAGATGACCTTCCGCCTCCATGGACTGTACTAAATTTCAGCCCCTGGAGGCTCCTGCATACAAAACCTCCTGGCTTTCAAGGGCAGGTGCAAGCAAAGCTTCACTGCGTCACAGATTAAGACCTGTTACTGCCAGAATTAGATTTCAAAAATCTCTTTTATTTAACAGGACATCATTAAAGAACTGCCCTATACTGGTTGATGGTGTCTTTAATTAATTATTACGATGCTATTAGGATTTAAAAAAAAAATAGCACTTTTCAGCATTTATAGTTACTGAGAAGCAGGGGTGGATGTGTGTCTGTATGGACATGCATATGAAAAGTATGTTAAAGAAATATTTATCTATATTGCAGGCTCAGGAAATGCTGACACTGAAGTATCTGTGCAAACTTAATTCAGCTCTTCTTCTAATTTTTGTGATCATTATATGATCCCAAATTACGTTTTTGATGATATCTCCACCTTCTTCCCACAGGAGGGTTAACTTTCAGGCAGAGTTTTTGCCTGTGTGATGAACAGATTCTCAGTGTTCTGTCTGGGGCTTTCAGTGTTTGCCCTCTGCCTTTTTCCCCACACCATGTATGATCATGTCCTAAAGAATCCCTTCCTGGGCTTTTACTGCAGCCCTGAGCATCTGAGTGCTCTGAAAGCTCTGCATAATTAAATCATTAAATTCACTGGTGGGTGGGATGGTGGTACCCCAATTTTGCAGATGGGAAACTGAGGCACAGAAGAATGAAAGTCGATTCCTTCCGTAATCCGTGGCAGTCTCATCAGAGATCTGATTTATTTGAGTTTGTACAACACCATCTCTCCATCTTTCTGCACAAACTCCCTGCTACCTGCACCTACAGTTCCAACTCACCCATGTTTTGGAGATGGCTGAGAGACACATCTGAGCTGCCTCATTTGCCCCACAAAACAAGGCAAAAAGGATAAAACTTGTTTTTAAGGGTCTGTGTGCCCAGTGCAATATGAGAGCATTGAGCAACGCCAAAGAGAGGGGGGATGGAGTCAGGAAGAGTAGAAGGTAGGATTTTGGGGGTCAGAGGGCTCCTCCATTGCACACAATTGCAGGAGAAAGGAAAGTTTGGGATTTTGCAATGGTGGAACAGATTTCCTGGTGACGAGGGTGCTCTTGACGCCCTCAATCTCTAACTGAGTGCCAGAGCTGTGCCACAGCTGGTGCCGAGACCACGGGATGACACCTTTGGATGACAATCTTTTTCCTTTCCCTGCCTGTGAGTGAACTGGGAGAGCCTCCATCGCACCTTGTGCCTTGAGGAAAAGAGGCAGCTCATGCCAGACAGTTCTGCCAGTGTCACAGGTTCAGGGAAAGTTACAAGCTCTGTACCCTCTTCAGGGGTTCAGCACCTTCTGCTTGCCCCAAAGCTCCTGACACCTTGCAGCCCTGCTGTGAACCACGGCACGGACAGCCTGAAACACGGGCACCGCTGCCGTCCCACCGTGCTCCCGCTCTCTGCCCACATCTCCCGCGGGGCTCTAATCCCCTCTCTGGGACACTCGGGGCGAGCAGGTGTTTGCAGGTAGCCGCGTGTGTCTGTGGCCAGTGTCAGAAGTGCTGGCTGCTGCCTTGGGGTGATCCCTTCCCTTCCACCCCCGCCTCCTTCGGAGAGTGAACCCCTCGAGCTCAAGAAACAAAACTCCAGAGGCGCTGCCGAAATTCAGTACAAACGTTAAAAATTTTATTTACAGGGTAAAGTACGATTTCTTCAAAAAACCAAACCAAAACAAAACCCCCACTTTGATAAGAGGTATAATAATAGAATAAAGCTCTTTATGTACAAAAATACAATTTTCATATGAATGAACATCTTGAATAAATTAAACCGCTCTCTGGTCCAGTCGCTGAATACCCCGTGTCTGCTCCCACTCTAAAGCGGGCCGGCCGCGCCGGGGGTCAGCATCTATAATGCATGAGCCTCTCCTCTGTCCGCCGGGTGCGGGGTCCCATCGGGGCCGGTGCTGGGACCCCCGGGAGGGGCTGAGCCGCCCCGGGGCAGGGCCGGGGAGACGCGCTGAGCCCCGCGCCGCATCGGCCCCTTAAGCCTTTTCATGGCATTGTCAGGGCGTTCAAACCAAATTTTCATGCTCGTTTTTCTTCGCTGGAGAGCTACAAATTGTAAAATTGACTTTTCACCTCGTCTGCGGCAGCAAATCTGTCGCTTTTCTTCTTCCCAGTTTTTCGGAGTGGCGCGGGAGGCGAGGCGGGGGTCGGGGGGAAGGGGCTGGGGGGAAGGAGAGCGATGAAAAGTGCAACGGGACGAGGCCCCCCCTCGCCGCCCCCGGCCCCGGGCCAGCGCCGGGCGGTGCGCGGGGGCGCGGGGCGGTGCGCGCTAGCGGAGGGGCGCGCCCGGGCCCGCGGGCAGCCCGCGGAAGCCCCTTAGGCTGTCGGCGGGCGCGTAAGCGCAGTCCTCGGAGGTGGCGGGGCTGCTGGGGCCGGAGGCGGAGGCGCAGAGCGAAGGGGCGGACGGGGAGGCGCTGGACAGCCAGGACCCCGCGTCGCTGCCGGGGCTGGGGGGCGCGGCGGCCCCGCGGAAGGCGGGGGGCGGCGGGAGGCACTGCTCGGCCAGGCGGAGGGTCTCGGAGAGGGCCCAGATGTAGTTGTAGGCGAAGCGCAGGGTCTCGATCTTGGTGAGCTTGGTGTCGTCGGGGAAGGTGGGCAGGACGCTGCGGAGCTCGTCCAGGGCGGCGTTGAGGTGGTGCATGCGGTTCCGCTCCCGGTCGTTGGCCTTGACCCGCCGGCTGCGCTTCAGCGTGTGCAGCAGCGCCTCGGTCCGCGCCCGCGCACGGCCGCGCCGTCTCCGCCGCTCCCGCGGAGCGCCGGGCTCCGCGCCGTCGCCGCTGCCGGGCGCCTCGGCGGGCATCCTGCGGGAGAGAAGCCGGAGCCCGTCACTGCCACGCGGGGCAGGGCAGGATGGAGGGGGGAGCGAAGGGGAAGGTGCGAAGCTGCCGGGGAAGGGGTGGGGGGGAAGGAAAAAAAAAAAAATATAACGGAGAGGGTGGCGGTGCGGGTGCTTGGCAGGTGCCGGCGCTCCCGTACTCACATGGAAAGGCACTCCCGGGGATGCGGATAAGCAATAACGGTATAAAATCACAGAGAGGAAGGAGCCGAGCCGGCCGCTATGGGGAAAAGCAGGGGACACAGCGCCGGGGAAAAAAAAAAAAAAAAAAAAAAGGCGAAAAAAAAGCCAAAGCCTGGGGAAAGGCGGGGCGGGGGGACACGCGACCGCGCGTGGCTTTGAAGTGCTGCGGGCTGCGATCCGCTCGTGTGAGCGGCGGCTTTGGCACACGACGGCGCGGCCGCCCGTTCTTATAGCGGCGGGCGGACAATGGCCCCGTGGCCGCCCCGCGGGGCCGCGCCGAGGCGGCAGGTCGGCCCCGTGCGCCGCGCCCTCCGGAGCGTGCCCGCAATTACCGCGGGCGGCCGCGCATCTGCCGCGCCCCCGGGGGACGGGGGAGAGAGGGGGGGGTCCCCCCGCTTTGTCCCCCCCGTGTGCGGGGAGGGAGGCGGCAGGACAAAGCGGGGCAGGGGGGTCGCGGCTCGGCGCGGGGGTGGAGGGGTCACCGTCCCGCTCCGGCCGGAGGGGCTCCAGCGTGAGTTTAAACCTCTGCGAGCAGGGGGTTTGGGGAAAGAAAAAGGTTAATCTGGGTTTCCAGAGGATGAGCCGTGGCTTATTCCCCAGCCAGATGCGGGCGGAAGATTTTGTCAGGTTTTCGTTGCACCTTGCGGTTTTTCTACATCCACGCGTCAGCGTGAAAATGCTCTAAAATGATAAAACTCAAAGCGGGTGTTTCCCTCCTGCACTTCTCAGGTGCATATCAACACGCGCTTTGGCTTTCACGCGCTTCGCTTTGACAAGGATTTTGCAGGTGTTCAGAAAGTTGAAAGTTCCAAAGGACATCTATTTTACAAGCTTCGATGGTTGTAATCACAATACATATACCCTGTATATACACATATACACACTGTATGTACAATGCACAAATACAATTCTTCTTTGTCTGGATAAAAACAAAGAATTATGCTGAATTGATTGTAAAGTTCTTGCTGCTTCTGCCAGTCCCCATTCAGTGCTAGGGTATCGCTATCTCACATATTGGGAAGCCACAGTTTTGTAAGTGGCGAAAAAGTTTCTTAATTCTGACATCTGGCTCTTTACATCCTGCTCTCCCTGCTTGGAAGAAGCTCCATTGTCAGCACTTGGGTACTTGTGTCCCTGGAAGGTTTTCAGTTTCACCGCCCATCAACAGCCATTTTCAGGTGCCTATGCCTCAATTCACATGTATTTACCTGATTTCCTCTTACACAAAATGTAGATTGATTCTCCCTCCCTTGATTTTCTTCTATGACTCTGATCTTTGATAAACAGGGAAAACGGACAGCATAAATTATTGTATATCTCTGCATTTTAAGCTCTTAGCAACCATTCTTTACTTGAACCTGAGCGAGGAATTCTATGAGAATGATTTCTGTTTTCCACCCTCCTCGCTTTGCGATGACCCACGACACCAGCAAACTGCCACAAACAACCTTCTTTGTGCCAAGAAGATCACGCACAGAAGTGAGCAATCCAAAAAGCCCTGGGTGATGAATATTAACGAGTCTCAAACTAGAAGCAGTTTGGCAGTGGCCGAGCTCGCAGGATCAGCTCTCTTTCTGCTTTTTTACGTCTTTATCCGCTTGCAGACCAGGGCTGTGCAATACACCCAGGTACGGCAGGCGGTGCAGGGGGGGCTGGCTGTCCCCGGGAGGGACGGGGCTCTCTCAATCACCGGACCTGCAATCAGGCTGATGTTTTTAGGGCCTCTGCATACATAAGTGACTTTCTGCGCTAAGCAGTTCCACTTCACTGAGTTACTCATGTCCTTAAGTGACGGCACAATTAGAGGGCTCTGTCAGCAGGCAGAGACCGACGGCAGAGTTTCCAGCGCTACCCAGAAAGCCAGAAGGGACCTAAATTTAAAGGTTATGGAAGCATATGGCAAAAAGTGTTCAACTTTTGTTACTGTGCATTTTATATATAGCGATATAAACTCCAGTGTTGTCTGCAACACTCTTATTGTCTTTTGTTTAGTTGTCTTTGCGCAGTCAATAGTTTATTCATTAAAATGTTTATGATTCCCTAGAGTTCCACAGACTTTGGCACAACCGATCACTTGTCTGAAAGTTCGCAGTGAAAGCGCATTATTCATTAGTCCTTATCCATCATTTGCAGTTTGTCATTTGTTATTCTCTTGTTTTAAAAGTTTGTGCTCCAATCAAGGAGGGGAGAGAGCACCATGTGTCTCTGTGATCAGTCACAGCCATGAATAGCCAGGGCTGAAGTGAATGTTTCACAAACAACCCATAGGCTGAAATTTGTTTGCATAATCTATTCACTGCGTACTTATGAATAACGAATGCATTCACAGAACCAGAATTGTTTCAGGAAGCCTTCGCAAACAGAAAGAAGTGCTAAATATCTTGGATAATTTATTCCCGATGAATAATTCAACCAGTTCTATCACAGGCAGTCTACTAATTTTGCAGATAAATTATTCAGCCAACGCAGATAATAGCTCTTACACCTTATGGGCCTGCTCCTATGGAAGTCAGCTGCTGAAGTTATGTGAAGTTTTCTGGGATAGGAAAAGAAAAAAATTCCAAAATGAAACAGGACCAGTGATTTCAAGAACCTCACAGTGTGTTGCCAGCATCTCACTGCTGTGATGGCCTTATTCTGAGTTTTAGCCTTTGATATTAATTTTTCTTAATGTAAAAGTAGTTGGGCTCAGCTGTACTCATGGATGCTATTAATTTCATATTTTGAACTCTAAGGAAGTTTTCAGAAATACTTTATCATTTGCTTTCAGAAACAGCACTTTAAAAAAGTGTAAGAGAAAAAGATTCAAATTGTATTTTTTACTAAGAAAACTGCAAATGTCCAGCTGGATCAGCCCATCCTTCCTTACAAGAGATGGCAAACTGCTCATCCAAAATCAAAATTGTTGTGTGTGCATTTCCACGCAGCGCAATTAACACTTGTAAAGCCTCGAGCGTGAAGCTCGTTCCTCTGCCCTCATGTTGAGACATCATGCATGGGGTCTCACTCACGGCTGGACTCCAGAAAAAGTTGGAATTGATGAATAAAGGTGGAGGAAGGGCTTTTAGAGAAAATGTGCCACAAGGCTCCCTGCAGCTCTCGGGATGCACTGTTTCCTTCAAGGAAAAAGCCAAGCCATGAGAAGATGCCATTCCCTGGTGAATGTTTGTTGTACCCCATAAAAATAAAAAAAAAATCTGTGTTATTCAACTTCACATCTAACCAAACCAGGATTTTGTCATTAGATCAGTGTTAGCATCACTCTTCAAGCATGGAAATGAGCAGTTCACAGTAAAATTGCTCCTACAATTGGAATGCTTCAGAGAAGTCAGAGGTACATAATTTTTTGAGGTCTTAAGATTCACATCATTACAGCAACTCAGCATACTCTCTTTTGTTACATTGCTACAAGAGGTCTTGAACTAATGATGAGTTCTTGGGATGAGTGGCAAAATAACAAATGAACCAGGAGAACACTGCTTTTTTGCTCCCCTCATTGTGTGAAAGCATGGCCAGAGAGAGAAGGCAGAGCTGCCTGTGGAGCGTGCTAGAGCCAGATTTGGAGAGCTGACATGGCTGATGGCAAAGCCATCACCCGGAGCAGAAAGCTGGACCCGGTGCCTGCAGGAGTAAAGGAAGGATCATGCCTCATCCCCCCTGGAGAAGCCCAGGGGATGCAGCAGGGATTTTAAAAGCAGGAAGAAAACCAGGAGATGGTTCAGTGGGACAGCTCATCTCCTTGTGCTTGTCTGGACACGGTGCAGAGCACAGTGACTTCTGTCCAGCCTGGTCTGGGGACAGATGTGGCAAGGGCTGCCAGGATAGGGGTGGGCATATGGTGCTGTGCTGCTGGGACCCTTCACCTGGCTGGAGTCACCTCACAGTGCCCAGCCCGAGGCTCACAGGGGCTTCAGGGGTTGCTGCTGTGGCTGCTGCCCAATGGACAGCCCTGGAAGCCCAATGTTTGAGAGGGATCTCAGCCTTCAGGGAGGCAGCATTAACCCCTTTTGGAGCAGGAGCCAGTTCTTCTGCTAGAGAAACACCTTGGGAGCAGCTCAAGGGCTTTGTAAAGGATTTGGCCTCATCTCCTACCTGCCTGTGGCCAGTGTGAGGCCTCGGACTGTGTGCCAGGGACTGCCTGCGGTGGGGAGCACAGGGGCATCACAGGGAGTGTCCCCAGGCACCAGTGGGGTCCTGGCCCAGCGAGCCAAATCCTCCCTGAAATCCTGCACAAGTGCCTGGGAGTTGCAGTCAGGGCTCAACCCCTCCTGGGGGATCTGCAGAAATAGAGGGAATGCTTTATTTTCAGGTTTTAAACGTGTGATGTAACATTTTGCTTCTCTTTGAAAGGGGGGCTTGAGTTGGTAAACGATTGTTCCCTGCAAGCACAAATGTATTTTGTTTGTTGTAATTAAAATGTTTTAATGAGACAACCATAAAATCAACCATTAATTATTTTTTTTCAAACACTTCTGCTTCCTTTTGAGCTAGGTCTATTTAGAAATAGTTTAGAGAGTAGCCTGCAGTTTTATTCTTTCTGTGGTATTATACACAGGAGTGGAGAAGTCATTTATAAATAATTACACAATGTTTTGGGTCTTTGGGTTTGTATAATATATCAAAGCGATTAGTACATGCATTGTTCCATTGTAAATGGTTTTTTTCCCTTCCTTTCAGTTTCACTTGCCTTGTCTTCTATCTAAACCTTTTTCGTGAAATCCTTTGTCTTCCTCATTCTTTTAGCTTGTTACAGTGCAGGGACATTCTTCTTATTCAAACACTCACAGCATGAGCAAAGAAAGCTACTTCTGTCGCATCTTAAGTTTTACCATAACTTTCTGGCATTTTCTTTTCTTCCAATTTTCCCAGACTACTGATAGGGTAATGAAGAATTATAACATACATCAATTATTGGTGCTCACGGTGTATTATGCTTCTGAATTCAAGGGGAGATAAAGAGGAAAAAAAAAAAAGTGCCACTTTCTGTGGTTTTGAGGCACATGAGAGAGGACTCGGCACAGATTATTTATAACATCTTTCTGAGCATCAATTATGTTTGACTCCTACAGCCACTTCCTTGTCCCACTGGTTTTATGGCCAGAAGGAGTCATTTTTGTGTGTGGTAGCTGCGGCATTTAACTTGTTTCTTTTATGAGGAGCCCAAACAATGCATCTTCAGGCCAAACAATCTATCTCCTTGAATAATAGCCCAAATGTCACTCAAGTGCTCAGGGCTGGGAAATGTGTGATCATGGTAAAGGGCCACGGGAAGAAAGCGTGGAGACAGAGGGGTTTGTGGGGTCCCTGTGGGGCTCCCCAGCATGGGAACCCCCGGGGAGATGGGCTGGACCTGGTGTGGGGTGCGGGTGCCTGGGAATGCAACTGGCTGCCCAAGGTTTCAACAACCCTGATCCAAGTTCTCCAATAAAAAGGGCCAAACCCTCCTGGTGTGGTCGTGTTGCTGGGGCACACTCCCTGCCTGGCCCTTCCGCAGCCTCCTGGCTACCACATTAACCGGGAGAAATGAGATTAGGATGTTGTCACTTCTGAGAAACGAGCCTTTTCCTCCCACACCTATATTGTGCCAGAGATTTTTCTTCTCTTCTTTTTCCCCTTCCACCTTCTCCCTCCCACAATTGTCCCTCTTTTGTTGATTCGTATTTTGCTAATTGAAACTAGAACACTTATCCTAAAAGAAAGGGGCAAAATTCACTGACTGCCCTGCAGGAGAAATCCCCCAACCTCATCCAAACCAGGAAGCTTAACTACATACTCAGGTTTGCTTTTATACCTCCCATATCAATAATTCTGCTTAGGAGGGGCAAAGACAACCCGAAAGATTTGAGCACCATAAAGTGGGGGTGAGATTGAGCCTGAACTCTTGGGGGGTTTCGGGGGTGCCCCCAGCTCTGGGGGTCCCGTTTGGCTCTGAGGATGCAGCCCTGCAGGCGGGGGAGGATGGCCCAGAGCAGCCTGTGAGTCCCCAGTGCCCCGCGGCGGGGGCCCGGGGGATTTGCTCCATTTGCATAGCAGGTGTTGAGTCCCGGGCCATTCTTCCTTAAGGGAGTTTTAATACGGGATAAATTACTGGGAATTAGGAGGAGGCAGGCGACAAGAAAAGAGACTTCTCCTGACCTTGGCAGGCAAATTGGAGAGAATGGTTAAAAAAGGGAAGAAAACCTAAATGCAGAGGCTTCTGCCCTAATCCAGGGAGTTTGAGGTACGCAGGCACTGGGGGGGAGCTCTCCCCAACTTCTCCTGAAATTGAGGTTTGGACTCAGGAACGCAGTAATCCCAGGACAGAAATGCGATTACTGGCCTGAGGATCTTTGATTGAGTAGCTCTGGAAGGGGAGTTTAAAATGTTAATCCCTGGTATAATCCCTTCTCTGGCATTGTACGGACAAGGGTTGCACCCGAAGGGAATTGCCTGCTTCCTTCCCCAGGATTTGAGGTGGGAGGGCAAGGCTGGGGAGCAGCCCCCCCATGGATGTGCCACACAGACACGTGTCCCACATGTGCTCCCAGCCGTGTACCCACGTCCCCCACACCCTCAGATTTGTGCAGAAACAGTCACACGCAGGCACACGTGCAGCTCCCGTGATGATGCTGATTTTACATACATAAGTATATGTACCTCTGCACAGAGAATAGGAGAGGAAGGCTGGGTCACTCGCATTCCCAGGAGCCTTGATCAAAATTCCCTGTCACACCTCAGTTGCTGCTCAGCCCCAGAAATTAGAGCACAATGTACATAAAAGAAAATTCAGATGTTTAAGGTGGTTTAAAGTGTGGAGCCATTTTGAAGTGCATCCACTTGCAGGCTGTTGGGGCAGGTAGGAAAGGTTTTTCTCTAAAAGGACATCAATATGAAACCATCCAGATGCCCTTCACATCAAAGGAAACTGGATGCATTACATACATAAAGAGAGGCAATCTATAGTAAAAGATTATATCAGTGAGGAAGAAGCTGACAATTCCTCAATTACAAAAAAACAAAAACAAAAACAAAAACAAAACAACAAAAAAAACCCCCAGGTGAATTCACCCCAAATGAGATGTGAGGGCTAGGCAGGGAGCTGACAGGGCTTACAGGAGCCCCAGAGCCTGGGCAAAGTGGACAGGTGGGAAAGGAGAGGAGACAGCTCCAGCCACCAGTCCTGGTTCAGGGTCCTGAGCCCTGACCCCAGGGATGACCCTTTGGGGTGCAGGTCCTGCCACCCTGGTCATGAGAGGGACAAGGGTGACACCCCAAGGCTCAGTGCTGCAAATTCGACCATGTAGGGACAAGGGTTTGCATCCCGGCCTATGGTACATAATGTGTAGATTTGCCCTGCTTTCTGGAATTTAAAGGAACCCTTTGCACTGACTCTGGTTCTCCATTTAACTTACCATTTATGTTAACATTATATGTGCAATATATCCCTTAAAGGTCCCATTTTTCAGGGACAAACCCACAGGTATGAACATCTGAAATTCCAGCCTGAATTCAGCCCCTTGTGGGTGGAAGCAGCTGTGAAGGTGAGGGAGTCCATCTCGCTCTCCATCATTCTCACAGCCAGGAACCACCTCTCTCAGCAGCTCTTTATGATAAATGCCTCCAGGTACAAAGAGAGAAGAAGAGAAAAATAATAGTGCTGAACTGCAAGTGTAACAGCCCCTGAAAGCTCTCAGGCAGCACATGGGCCCAAACTGCTGGCTTTGCTGGCACCAGGGCAAAAGGGTGCAGCTGAACTGGGCAGACAGCGAGAAGGAAAAATTCTCCAGGAAGACACTTGAGGTGCTGTGCTTTATGTCTGGAGTGGCACTGGGGAGGATCAGGGGATGCAGCTAAGTCTGGCTCACAGTTAAGTGGAAAGAATAGTTTCCAAGGTATATATTAGCCTTTATCATCCCTAAACATTTGTCTGCTGGTGTAGCTCTAGGTTTTAGGCCTGCTAATACATATTTTGGAATGGCTTGAAGGGGTAAAATGCTAAGTAAATACAAAATACTAGGTCTAGTATTCAGGAATTCAGTATTCAGGAAATTAGACAATGGAGCAGCATGATTAAGGGAAAGCAAATGTTGTCCTAGGTGAGGTTTTTTTTCCCTTGGGGCTGGATGCACTTCCACAATAAGAAGCTCCTTTGAAACAAGTGCTTGGCTAATGAGGAGAGACAAGTGTGGCTGACATGTCTCTGCTGGGCCTCTGGTGAGGGGATGCTGCTTTCTCTTCCTATTCAAGCATGCAGTAAATTGTGTTAAAATAGCTAATTATAAATGAAGAAGTGAATGTGCTTCTTCTTAAATCCAAGGCATAAAACCCAAGGCATTTTTTCCTTCACCTCAGGTTTAATGTGTGTCAGGTCTTGAGCTCTTTCTGTTTGTTCCAGTGGGAATAAACAGAATATAGAGATATTTTCTCTGGACCTGGTGCAGCTTCACTTCTCCAAAGCAGCTGTTGGAGTCAGTCAGGGCTCTGCCCCTCTTACCCCACTGTGCAAACAAGAGAGGATCCAATGAGACTGAAAAATCAGTGAGAAATGTCTTTCACTAGATCACTTTTTATTTCTTGTCTTGTGGGCCTTGTGTATATACAGCTGGTGCTATCCCAAGGAATATTTTTCTCCTTTTCTTTATTTTTCCCCCAGAAACAAATAGGATATGACTTGGATTTATTTTTATATTGTTCTCAGTGTTTGGTGTTATTTATCTTCATTAAACTGTTAATGGCCCCAGACCCCCCTACCCCACTGATGACATGCCAGGTGCTGGGAATTTACCTCTGGGGCTATGAACTCCAGCCACCATCCTCACCAGAGGAAAAAAACAAAAAAAACAACCAACCTAATAAAAACAAACAAACAAACAAACAAACAAACAAACACAAAAAAAAAAAAAAGAGGAAAAAAACCCAGCTTTTCTGACTTGTAAGTGATGGGAATTGCCACAAGGTGTCAACCTCCACTAAGCTGCAGCTCGGAGCCCGTTCTGCTGGGATGTGGCTGGGATGGATAACCCTGTGCAGAGGCTCTGCTGGAAAACCTGGGCACCTGCTTCAAGTAAGTGGGGAAATATCTCCTATAACACGGAAAAATTATTGTTTCCCCTCCATTCTTTGCTTTATGGCTAATCTCATTTCTATTTTGGTTGGTTTTTTTTTTTATTTTCCACAATGACCTTTAGCCAAATTCAGTGTTTTCCTTCATCCTTTTCTCCTGACCCTAAAGGAACATTTCCCAACCATCATGACAAAACCAGTAAGTTTTTTTTTTCTTTAAATCTGTCATTTTCCCTTTGTAGAGCAGCATTTCAAGGCATCATTGTCGAGGATGTTCTGTGCAGTTGAAGTGTTGGGATTTTACCTTCTGGGCAGCCCAAACTCCTGCTTCCTCACAGGACCTTTCACGTGAGTGTTGGACTCGATGATTCTTGTGCGCCCCTTCTAACTCAGAATATTCCGTGTTTCTGTGTTCCCTTTGGGCAGGCAGTGTGCTGTTTTCAGCCATGCTTCTCAAGCACCACTTTCTGCAAAAGCACTGTCCCAAGTGCTCCAGATTGAAAGCAATCCCAAGGATTTCTAGCCTATTTTTATTCCTCATTTTCCTGCAGCCTTGGCTGAGCATGACGTAACTCGTGGGCTGGTGGCATCGCTCAGAGCCAGACGTGAGGATTTGACACTGGGTGCTATAATGAGGAACTGGATTTTCCTGGCAGAACTGCTTCAGCTCTTGCACAAAAATGGAGAGGGAACACCCTGCCAGTCACACTTTGAATTGGAGAGGTAGCACTTGGCAAACTGGTTCTTGCTGGGGAGATGTGGCGCTTGACTGGGAATTGCTGGCCCAGGGAAGGAGCTGAGGAGCTCTGTGCTGGTTTGATTTTCCTGATGTGGTCACAGAAGAGATAAGTCTGGAGAGATAATAAAAAAAGGAAGTATGAGCAAACCACAAGGAAATATGGAAATGGTGGAATTATGAAGGTAATAGAAATGGAGAAGTGTTTTTATGCAAGACAATTGAATGGTCAATAATAAGGTAAAAATGCTGAGGGGTGAAGACAAAAGACATTTCTTTCAGGATTAGAAGTGAGCTCAAAATTGCCAAGGCCTACTGGAAGTGGGGGGTGGTGGTGGAAAGAAGCCTGTTGTAGCATTTCTTTTCCTTTAATAAGCTTCTTTTTCTGGGTGTTCTTTTTCTGGTCCTGAGTGTTCAGATGTAGCACACTTAGTGCCTAGTAACCCAACAAAGCTTTGATTGGTGCCTCTGCAGAAAGATTTTCTTTTCCTTGCAGGTTTCTAATCATGAAAAAACTCCTGAGATCAGTTGCTTCAGAATCCTTAATTAAACACAACAAAGAAGGGCAATTAGAGCTGTGTTTTCCTTTTGTCATCCAGCAAATCTTGTAAACCTCAAAACCCTTTTCCTCCTGCAAGATTTATGATGGGAATAAATCATAATTATTCCTGTAATTATCAGCCTTAAGTGAACATGAACAGGGCTATTTTTTTTTCCCTTGGAGGAGGTTCTGAAACCCATTCAAGAGGAATTCACTAGCATCTTTTACTGAGCAGGGGGAAAACCAAAAACACAGGCGTGGTGATTTTCCAGGCCTTGGCTGCCTGCCTCCTCTCCTGTCACTTCATGTCATGTCACTGCTCCCTCCTGGGTCCCGCTGGCAGGAGCAGCTCCTGCTGGGCTGGATGCCCTCCATGTGTGTGTCAGAGCAGCCACTGCCCAGAGAGCTGATGGCACAAACAGGCAGCAGAGCAGAGAAAAATCAAAGGGGATTTGAGGACTTCAGAGGTCTGTGAAAGGACCAGCAATGCAGCGTGTCGCTGGGCGTTCAGAGAGTAAGCTCTGTGTGTGACAGCCCTGCAGGCGCTTCCTCCAGGGATCTTGGCTGCTTGGATGTAGCTGTGCTGGTACCCACAAAAGGGAGCAAGCTCTCCAGGCACTGAAGGTGGTGCTGTGCTTGTGTGGGTTTTGCTGCTGGGAGGTCAAAGGGACCTACCTGAGGACAAGATGGCAATGCAGCACCAGAGGAATGGCAACCACACGGGGCCCTGGGCTTGCTGGAGAGCAGGTGGCAGGAGGGAGAACCTCTGGGCAAGAAAACCATACTGATCAGAAATGCTTGGTGTTTTTAAAGGATCTGGGACAGGTGTTTTGGGAATGAGTCTGCCCTGAGTTGTGCTGCAATCCAGTTTCCCATGCTGGTGTGATGGATGTGGCTCCTGTAGACAGAGCAGCCAGGTGTTCTGTTTTCCCTTAGTGTACAAGCTCCAAATTGATGGGATAATACAATGGTGTGAACCTCTGAGCAGGCTTCCCAAAACCACAGATGCTTTGGGGTTTTTTTTGGTTTTGTTTTGTTTTTTTCTTCTTTTCTTTAAAAAAAAAACAAACAAAAAACCAAACTTTGGAGGTTTTTCCTAAACCAAATGCAATAGTTGAGGTTTTTCTTGTGGAGCTAGGGAAGAACATTCCCAGCAACAGCAGCACAATGAGCAGGCTCCAAACTGATTTATAATGCAGACAGCTGTAGAGGTGTCCCTTGGCTGACTGAGAAGGTTTTTGGTTGCCACTAGATGTCCTTTCAGCCCTGCTTTCCCCACTGCTCCATCAGAACAGTCATCTGAGTGGGATTTGATGGCCAGGGCCAAGGAACTGCTGGACACCCGAGTGCTGGTGAGAGAAGGGAAGGGACCTGGATCCCAGGCTGCTGGGGCCTCACAGACATCCTTTTGATCTCTCTGGGCTTTGCCTCCAGCCGTGCTGGCTCATAGAAATGCTCCAAACCCAGCTTCTGGACCTGTACTGTCCTGGATATTAAATTCTTTAACACTTGTTGCATGCCCCAGGAACTGCTGCTGTAGCACTGGTGGTTAGCAGAGGTGATGGCCCAAAGGGAAGCCTTGGAGGGTAAAAAGGATGGTGACCCCATTTAATTCAGGTGTTCAGCTTTCTCTCCTCTATGAAACTGTAGTTCAAATATCTTTGCGGGCATATTCCACAGAGATGCAGGTATGTGTTGTCAGAAAGCACAGCCAAATATTTTGTGAGATTTTCCAAGTTGCCTGGATGCCCAGGATTTTGGAAACAATTCATATTTCTGTAAGGTGTGCGTTGATATCTGCAAGCACCTGGAGCTGCTTGCAGATGCAGCTGCATCCTCTGTCTCTCAGGCAATGGCAATCCCTGCTGCTGTTCTGGGTAAAGGAATTAGAGGAGATCTTTGCCAGAAATGTCTGCTGGTTACAAGGATATCTGCAGGCTCATGGGGTGCAGCCTTTCTAGGCAAACAAGGAATTTCCAGGAAACACTTGGCTCTTTGTGGTTTAGGATCAGAGAGAAATCAATGACTAACAGACACAGAGTTTCTGATGGAGCAAACCCAGAGTTAGTGAGCACTGCAGACAGCAATCCTCAAAAATACCTGTATTTCCAGTTGTGGCCATGCACACCCCAACCCACTGAAGGGAACAAACTGAACAGCAAATCCCAGCACGAATGCCAGGCATGGAAGACCTACAGACTGCCCTGGCATGGCCTTGGTGCAGACAGGGCTTTCAAGATGGGCTGCCCATCCTCCCAAATTGCAAGCCCAAACTCAGCCCAAACCATCTTACCTTTTCCCAAAGGTGCTGAAACAACCAGGAATAAGTGACATCTTGAGATCTGGATTTCAGTGCTTCAATTTTTAAAACTGGCTTTGGAGGAAAAATACCCCAAATGTGATTGGAGCTTCATTTGACTTAAGGGAAGTGTGTTTTGGAGAGTGCAAGGGCCCTCTGTCTGGGCTTGTATAAAGCCTGCTAAGTGATGTCAGGGTGCACAGAGGCCCTTTACCCTTGAACAGGCACAGCTCCCTGTCTCTATCCCAGTGGGATGGTGAATCCTGGGGACAATGACTTTTTTATTCACATTTGTTCCTATTCTCTACAAATATGGGCCCAGAAGGGACCCAGCTCTGCTGTTGAATTAGCTCAGAGAGCATTTGTGTTGCTGTAACACTGCCTTCAACTTCCCCCCCAGGTCTCAGGGGTGACCCCCGCCCCAACAATGACTTTACCATCGATCCCCACGTTTGCTCCCACAGCCCTGATAAAACTTCGTTGGTGTGCAACCAGCACTTCCACCACATGGACGTGCTCAGGAGAGGTCCCCATGTGTGTGATTATCTGGTGTGGCCTCGTGCCTCGATTGAGGGAGCCTGTGGGAGCTGGGGCACAGCAGGACCTGCTGAGAGCCATCTCACACAGAGCACCAAGCAACCATCACTTCTTAATAAACTTTTTTGGCCATTGCTGACCTGGACCGTATATGAACAAGTGAAAAGCAAGTGGTGAAAGGCTCTGTGTAACGTTACTAATCCCATGCAGTGCTCTAGCTGAAAAGGCCAGGCGGGTCTCCCTGCTATTGTGTCCTCTCGCTGCAGCTGCTTGGGTGAGCCTGTGCCTTTATTAAAATCAAATCCAATAGCTGTGGTTTGGAATGGTGCAGCCTGTGGGTGCCCAGTGCCCAGGGGAAGGAAGGGCTGTGTGAGCAGCTCTCCAGTGCAGGGCTTGCTGCTCCTGCAGAGTGCCAGGGAGCAGATTTGCAGGCTGCATTTGCAGTTGCCTGCTGCCCTCTTTGGAGGCTCAGGGATGGGTTCACACAGTGGTGGTGCAGCAGTAAAGGACCTGTGGGGTCTGTGTGTCCTGCTCCTGTAGCCCAGGATGAAGCAAGGCTCCTGCTTCTCCTGCCTTCAGGCTCCTGGGACAGTAAATGGGTGGCTGGGGAGCAGTCATGGCTGGCTGGTGTGGGCTCAGACCATGTGTCAGCGGCTTCATTTTCAATCTCAGAGCACAAATGTATGGTCTGTGTGTGAGGGAGGCTGGGCTGAAGGGTTTCCTGCTGCTTCACAGCCTGAAATCTGCTGGGGAAAACAAAACCATACCTTAAGATTGCTGCCAAATCTTGGTGGAGGAAGTACCTACATATACACATGTATATTATATTTATTTAAATGTTTTAGCAGAGATGTTTCAATCTGAGAAGTGGCTGATGCTTTGTGTGTGGCTGTCACCTTCTGATGCAGTATTTCCCTTTACAACTGCATATCAGGGATAGCAAAGGATTCTCCTGTTGTTCCTGGAAAATTAAAAACCCTGCCTGGAGATGCAGGCTTACAGGCTTGGGAAAACCAGCTCAGAGTCAGTTTTTTCTCTTTAGGTGTTTAATTCTTGTTTCTGAGTGTTGTTTTATTCAAAGGGTTTTAGGGTAAAGGAAATAAAAGTATTGAAACCAGCAATTTTTTGTTGCTTATTTGTTTTTAATTGGTTTATGATTTTTTGTTGTTGTTTTGGGGGTTGTTAGTTTGTTGTTTTTTTTTTTTTTTTTTTTTTTTTTTTGTCTCCCACTCTGTCAAGTGGAAAAAAATTGCAATTGATTTCCTCTGGGCTTCGTTTCTATTGATGCTGGTTTTTTTTGGTCTGGCAGATGAACCTGGAGCTAAGTCATTTGTGCATGCTCTGTCCTGCGAGGTATGAGTCGGTGAGTCCTGTGCTTGGGCAGTCAGAGCTGTGCACACCATTCCCAGTGGATTGAACCACCTCTCGTGCAACCATATCAATATTTTCCCAGGAAATATATTGCCCAGTAGTCACTAAATGAAATGAAACATTTTTTGCAGTCTGCCAACATGTTGAAATCAAATCTTCTCAAGGAAAAACTACTGGTTTTGTTAAAATGTGACTCAAGAAAGAAGATGGTGCCTTGGCACAGGTCAGGGTTTGCCTAGAGGCTGGGTTCAGATACTCAGCCAGAAACAGCTCCCTGTGGTTGATATCCCCAGAGATTTAATTTCTTAAATACCCTGGGGTGTTTTTCAAGAGTTTTACTACCATAGATATCTGAAACTTGATCTTCATCATTTTGCAGAATAGGAAACTACTCTGAAATTCTCTTTCTCCTCCATCTCTGCCAGGTGCTTGTCTCAGTAATTTAGGCTATATATGTATATATCTATATCTATATCTATCTATCTATCTATATATATATATAATGTTTATTTTTTTCCTAGTTTTTCTGTCTGAACTAAAGGAAGCCCTTGAGCTGAGGTCAGGCATTGCCCTGGCTCTGCAGGACAAGGCTGCTGTCACTGAGTTCGTGCTGATCCCAGGAGCAGCCCCGTGTGCAGCTGCCCCAGCACAGCTGGGAGCAGGCAGGAAGGCCAGCAGTGCTGTTCAGGGAGCACCAGGAGCTTTTCATGTGTTTAAACTCTTGCTGGCTTTGCCATCCCAAGCTGCTATGTTCCTTTTACCTGGGGAGGATGTGGTGTTTGCCCTTGGGTGCAAAGTCATTCCCTGTGGGCGAGGGCAGAAACTGGGCAGGAAGAGGAGGTGGTGGCTCACAGGTTTTGTTGCCTGACTTTAATTGTATGACCGTCCCTAATCTAAGCCAGATCTCATCCAAATCACTTTTAATGTGGTTTTCTCTGAACTGAAGTCGTTGATTTATGTTTACTGAACACAACACTAGACCAGTGGTTACAGGCAAATGGCATCGCCCTTCTTTATGTCACAGCATTCCTCAGGGTTTGGCTAAAGTCCAAATCCTAAAATGAGAAAGGAAAGTAAATTGTGCTGGAATAATGTTTTCTAATTCTAGAGTCATCAAGATGTCCTATCTCTAATCAGCTTCTCTGATCTACTATTTCCCCCTCCCCCCCCAAACCAATTCAGCTACCAAGTGATTGAAAGTGGCAGGAGCTCCCTGATGGCTTAAGGAAATTTACACACAATTGTAAAATTCTTTTTTTAAATATTTTTTATTACTTTTTTTTTCATTTGTCTTAGAAAGAAATATGAAATCTGCATGCAACTTTCTAAATATTTCAAACATTTAAATAGCATATGATAATTTAGCAGTACAGTACATTATACAGCGAGATAATATAGGGAGACTTCCTATAGTGTATTTACAAATGAAAAGGTAGTTTTGTTATATTAAAAAGAGGAATGCACTGCTTAACATTGAAGTATTACATTCAAAATAATGAATATGTTGTATTGTGACTAAAACATACATACGTATTTATATGTTTGCCCTATCATATTTTTCATAAAAAGGTACCTTTTAAAGACTTTTTTTTGTTGTTGCTACAAATCTAGGAAAACATACACAATAGTCTTGAAGCTTAGGATGTCTCAGTACTGAAGCCATGAACTTTCTTTAAGTGCTTCAGGTGGAAAAAAAAATACACATTTTCTTAGTAATAAAAACGAGTTAGAAATGCTTTGTAATGCATGAGAGGTTAAATGGGAGATACAGGACGCTTCGCCTTGCAGCAAGACCTCAAGTCCATTAAAGAAGAGGTACACAAGTGATGCTCACGCTCACTTGACGAGGTGCTGAGGGACCTCACTGCTGCAGGTACAGCCACAGCATTTTAGCGGCATCTTCCCCAGCAAACTCGTCTTTGGTCCCTGCTCTGCCTGGCTGAGGCGGGAGCTGCAGACACGAGCAGCAGCCCCAGCCCGAAGCTTTGCCACTGCCGTGGCTGCACAACGCCATCACGAACAGTTCTGTTTGCCTAGTGAGCTTATAAAGCTCGATTGCAATCATAGTGAAGTATGAATGAATCACAATTAAAACCAAAAAACTCCCAAAAGAACTTCTTTAAAACGAAAAGCAGGTGTTTTCCTAATTTCAGTACGGAGCAGACGGGTATGAAATCAGAAGTGCAACAGATGCTTGTGAAATCTGGAAGCCTTTTGCACACGGCTATAAAATGTAAAAACTGACCCTTGGTAAAAAGTGCTTTATAATAATATAGAATTTGTGTCTTATGTCTGCGAGAGAGAAATAATCTTCTGTAGAGCTCAGTCCTATGCCAGCCGAGGGAGTCCACTCCATTCCTTGTACCACTTTCTCTTATTCTTCATAAACCCTACACAAAACAAGAGCCAAGAGCAAGGTGTTTAAACCAGGAATTTAAAAACTTCATTTCAAATAACAACAATAATAAAAAAAAACCCCACAAAAATAGTAAAACCCCAAAATCCAGATTTTTAGCCTGTGTCTCAGTAATTTGGAAAGTAAGTTATTGACTTCAGCAGTCATCAGATTGCTACCTATGTCCATAAAGCATCTGGGAGGAGAGTTGGACTTTGACACTGTCACATCTTAGAGGCATGTGGGGAGTGACGAACTCTACCACAATTATCTGGGTAACTAACATGAAGAAATCCACATCTACTAACTCACTTTAAATGCTGGAAAATCCCTATTTCATATAAAAATGTTGAAGATTATCATGAGCTGTATATAGACAACATGTTCACAATATCTGTTGTTTGCAATAATATTACTCCATTTTCTAGATTATTTACAACTTGATGGGCTTGTGTTTCCTGAGGGCACAAGCCTGGGGCTCAGCATCCTTTATCATTATGATGGCCTTATGTAAAAAAGAAAAAAAAAAAAAAAGAAACAGGGGGAAGAGTGTAAATATGTAGTTATGCAATAGCCAGGGCTTCCCAAGTGCTCTGCTTGTGAAGCAGATGCAGGGAGCTGGCAGGAATTCGGGGAGATGGCCAGGGGCTTGCTGTGTCCTGGCTTGGCCTGAGGCACCACCGAGCACCTTGGGCCTGTAGGGAGAGGGAGAGGAGCCTGCTGCTCCCTGGCCTTACTTGAGCTCACTTTTGGGGAGCAAATTCCCCTCCATGAGGAGGATGAGGGTTTGATGGACCTGTACTGTGCTTGGAGGCTCTTTCTTGGCCATGACTGGAGACGTGGCAGGAGTTGGGCTGCACCCCTTAATTGCAGATGGGGACAGACATCACCAGTGGCCATCAGGAATTCATCTCTCACTCTCTGTCTTCTGCCTATGACTTAGAAAAAACCCCAACCCTCTTTACAAAGGAGAAGCTGTCGGATTTTTATCAGAAAATTATCATTTTTCTGGGAATGATATGCTAGTTAAAATTGGCAAATACCTGCGTCATCAAGTACTGATGATGTTGAGGTGGTGTGACTGAAGTGTGGGACAGGGCTCCCTCTTTCCATGTCTCCTGACTGCTTTTCTCATGACTGTGTGAAAGTAGTTAACTTTTCATCTTGGATTTTTACCCGTAGAAGGGAGGTGAGTGTATGTAAATAACTGAGAACGTCAGCTGATGCATATTTTAACCAAAAATAATTACTATTTATAGTCAGAACAGCCTAGTGCCAAAATAGAATCAAGAACTGCGTGTGGCAGGAAATAATTAATATCAAGAGCACCCATTTAAAATGGTAATTTTGGTAACGAAATGCATCCTCTGCGCTAGATGGAGCATTTGCCAGCGTGTGCATTTTCCTGGTTTTTCTATTCCTGAATGCTGCTGGTTGCCTGACTTGCCTCCAAGATCCTCCCCCATCCAGCAGGCTGGGACTCACCTGCCTTTCTCCTTCCATACCCGGTACCACTTGAGCAGCCGCACGGTGTTCTGGCGCTTGGGGTTGAGGCAGTGCTGCTGCTCCCCCCTCACCCGCGTCCACAGCGTCACACTGCAAGGCAAGGACAGGTCACAGGGATGTGACAATACCCCCTGCTCCCACCCCCTGCCAGAACGGGCCAGGGGGCTCTGCCCAGCAGGGCAGGGCAGGGTTTTCCAGCTCGGTGCCTTATGGCACAGAGATCAACTCAGATATTTTGGGTTTACTGGAGAAGGTCAGAACAGCTGTTCTCGCTCAGTGCAGGGCATTGAGGTTGTACCAGATGAAGATATTCCTGCTGGTTTTAATCAGAGGGTTTGCTCTGCCTAAGTGTTAGATACCTTCTTCTGAGCCTAATTAATTTAATTGGAGCTCATTCAGGCAACCACAAAGACTCTGCATGAGGAGACAGCTCCATTACACTCAACAATACTTCATCCAAGAGAAATGATCAGAATTGCTTCATTGATTATTTTAATTTTTTTCCTTAACTCTGTGTATTTTAAATGCCTGCACGTGGCAGAGTGCTTGTGTGCCCAACAGCCAAGCTCTGAGCCCCAGCACCAGCCCTGGGGGCTTCAGCCTCCTCTGATCACCACCTGATCCTGCTCTTCTGGCCACTTTGGTGTCCCCTTACTGTCAGGACCAAGACTGCTGGGAGACAAAACATGGCAAAAGTCTTTTCATCATTTGAGGTTCCCTCCTGGAGGGCTCAGTGAGGCTGCCACAACTGAGGTGACATGAGGGATTGGGAGTTGGGTCCCAACAGGACAGCTTTCCAGAAACATCAACACTGGTCCACTTTTGGGACTCAAAATTGAGCAGTTTTCTGGTTTTCTTATTACTTTTGTGATTAAAAAAAACCCAGAAAACATCCAAAAACCAACCCACGATGACAATTTGTATTAGAATTAATGATTTTCTGGAAATACCATCCACAACAGGCAAAATAAGTAATTGGTTTAACTAAAACCCTATAGTGGAATTAATTAAATGCTGCTAGAGACATGAGTATAATGGTGGCAGAAACCCAGAAATACCTGTGTATACTGGAGGGCTTCTTTTATGGTTTGGTTCAGAAAGGAAGACAAAATGACTTGCAGACTTTCCCATCTCACCCTCCTGGTGCCTCACAAATTAAAATGTGCTGCCTGCATGAACTGAGCTGAGGGTCTCACCACGATTCCAATTTCAAGGTTTTACAAGGTGTTCAAATAGGTTTTTCTATTCAATTAACCTTCCTCCCTGCGTCTCTTTTCTGCTCCATCTCCAGCTAAGGTCACAAAATGTTAAGGTGTAATTTCCAGGTTGTTTTCTGGGAGGATGTGGACTTTTCCCCAGTGCCTGGGAAAGCCTTTAATGGTTGCAGGTATCAGAAAGGGAAGGGTCAGTGCTCAAAACTATGGACTATCTCTGTTCTAAGGGTGTCCTCATCCAACTCCTCTGAGAGCAGTGCTTCAGAAGGGGAGTTTTCCTGTAGCTTTGAATGATGTGAGTTTTAAGGGATTTGAGGGCAGAGCAGAGTTTCTCCATGCAGCAGCCCCCTCAGCTGTGATGTCTGCACTGGCTGATCCAGACCTTGGCTTGCATTTCTCTCTTCTGACAAACCACAGAGGATATTTCCAGAAAGTGATGGACAAGCTGAATTGCAGGAGAGAAGCAGGAACACCTCTGAAAAGCTGCAAGCCCTACATTTGCACCAGAAGCAGTGAAGGACACTCTGGATTTACCAGTCTGCAGTCTGAGCAGGAAGAGATCTATGGTTTGCCTCTCAGGTGAACTGAGATGGCAGTTCAGTTTTCTCAGGCTGAGATGCCTTGCTTTACATCACATGTAGGTTTTCTGCTTTGGTTCTGGAGGATAGACAACAGAAATACTCCCAAGGCAGCCCCATGGTCCTCTGCCATTCTCAGACAGTGCCTGATGGATGCAGGGTTTGGTGGCAGCATGTTTGGGCACCCTGAGATGACCTGGGCCTGATTGTGGGGATGCTGGTCTGACAAATGTAAGGGAATGTGCCTAAGAGGAGCTGTGGGAGCTGAGTGAGCAGCTGCCTGGATGGGCTGCAAGAAGAGCTTGAGAGAGGTGTAGAAGGGATGAAGCACCAGAACCTACACCTCCAGTAAGATTCCTGCAGTGGGATTTGTCCCTTTGCTGCCCAGGGCTTGTGGCTGGAGCCTTCACCCTGGAGTCTGAGTGCCCCTGTGCCAAAATTCTCCTCAGTATGTCCATGCCTCCAGGGCTGTGATAAACACCCCAGTCAATCTGTGACCCCAGCACCCTGTGCCCCCACACATCTCATCTGCAGGGATGGAGGGGCTGCACCTCTGCCTACAAATACCCTGTCTCCAGGACCTCAGGGATCCTGACTCTGGTCCTTTCATCCCAGGCTGGGGTGGGAACTGCCTTTACTGCCCCTGAAGACAGGCACTACTGTGAGCCTATTTCCCACCAGCTCTTCTCAGCCTGACACATCCCCACACTCTGCGGTGGGGCAGAACATGGGTGGGGGTGTTTCAGAACATTGCAGGTAGAAGGAGTTAAATTCCCTCCTATTTTCTGCTGCTTCCCCTCATTCCAGGAAACAGATACACTCACAATCACTGCTAGATGTACCATGAATCTTGATAGGTTTTGACTAGACTGAGGACTCCGTTTAACTCTCTCTTACCCTGTTGCACAGCTCTGCTGGGGGTTATGGCCAAAACCTCCCTAACTGCACCCCCATACCTACTGCTTCTCATTCCAACACAATTTATATCATGTTTCTGCCATATGAGAGCTTTTAAGGAGGGCAGAGGGGGATGAAGCTTTGACAACTTGTTTTGGATGATCACTGCAGCAACAAAAACTCAGTTGCAGGAATTTAGCTCCTCTGTGCCGTGTCCAGAGGCCCCCGGATAAATTTGTTCCCAGAATATTAATTTCAATGCTTTCAATGCTGAGTTCAGGCTGCATCAGGGGAGCTGGAAAGGTGGTAATGGCAGTGGGTTTGCCCTGCCTGCCCCACAGACACCCCCAGAGATGAGACAGTGATGGGACAGTTCTGTCCCTGCAGCTGTGCAAACCCTGGACAAGCCTCAGCCTTGAACAGCATTGCCTGACATCTGCCCTGTCAGGCTGGAAAAGCAACTGCTCCTACGTGGCTTTCTTGCTTTCCCGGGTTTCTCATTGGAAGTAAAATGTTGCATTAATGAGATTTATTTCATATCCCCTGGTCACCATCTGCTTTTGGGCAAATAACTGGAGTGGGATGCCAAGAGTTAGTGTCCCTCTGTCACATCACTTTGCTATTGAAGGGTCAAAGCAAACAGAGTAAAGCTGTGAGGAGCTGATTCAGGCAGGGTAGCTCTGCAAGAACTGTTCCGTTCAGGTCACCATCAGCAGGTTTGGGCTTCAAAGACATGGGTCTGACATTCCCTGAGCTCAGCATTGCTCACAGGGATGCTGCTCTGGCTCTGCAGGAAGCCTAAGGAAGCTTGAATCTCCTTGCCTTCTCCAGAAGCCCTCTGCTGAGCCTGGCAGTTCCATGTGGGCAGTCCTGGTGGATGGGCAGACCCGGCCCTGTGGGCACTGCTGGGTGCTGCAGCCTGCACAGATCCCCTTGGTCAGCCACTGGCAAGGGTTCCATGGGGGAGCACAATGCTGGATTAAATCAGTCCTTAGGGTCCCGGGCTGTGGCTGATCTTGGGGCGCTTTTCCCCCCTCTTAGGTGGCAGGGGGGCTCGGTGCAGTCCTTTTGGATTATCTGCCCTTCTGGCTCTTATCCAGCTGCATCATGTGCTGGTTGAATGGTGCTTTGTAGGGGGAATCTTTTGATATCCAAACAGGACAGGAAAAAAGCCAAACCCACCCATATTTGAAATGTAAAAAACCCCTCTATTTTTAGCCAGTTACATAAAAAAATCCCTGTACCTGCCTCAGCTTGGTTACCCACTACATCAGTTTGAGATTTCACAGCAGCATTGGTCCTGACTTGCAGGGACACTACGAGGAAAGAATTTTATTACAGGCTGAGTAACCCCAGCAGCAGTGAAGGAGATCCCTCTGGTATAATGCAGGCTGGGGTAACTCTTCCTGTCAGAAACCACCACAGAGCAAACTCCGCTCATGTTTATTCTGCATGCTCAGAATAACCTGAGTAAATAGTTCTGAGCGTTGTATCAGGCAGCTTGGAGTAGAATTTTTCCCAATTTTCACTTGAATTAATGATAATCTTTTTACTGCTACCCATTCTGGAAATACTTATTTGATTAAAAAAAAAAAGTGTGTCAAAAAATGATACTTGGGATTTTGGTCAAAATTACCTTTTTTTTTTTTTTTTTTTTCTTTTAAATCTGATGCAGGAAATTACTATTCCCAGGAATTTGCATGCCAGGGCATGGGGAAAACAAAGAACAAAGAAGGAACTTGCAGATAAGGTGAAGCAGTTCAGCTGACAGGGAAACAGAAAGCAATAAATGAAGGAAAACTTACATAATCATCTCTTCCACGCAAAATGGGTACCTTGGTTTTATTTCCAGCTTCCGTACATTAGAGAATCTTATTTTAGGACCTTTTCTTGAACATTTGCACTTCACGCCTACAAGAGAAAGCATTTTCTCATGCGCCTGCAAAGCTTCCTGCATACCAAGCGTCCCTTCCCCTCCAGCCTGGGTGCACCCAGGAAAACTTCAGTTTGCTCTTTCAAGCCTTGCTGGGAAAAGATGAATTTTTTTTAACGCTGTTGAGCTTAAAAAGAGATAATTTTTTTCCTTTGGTATATCCCAGAAAAAGGTAGTGACTCTCTGGAAAATATGTTTTAGAGCACTACATATGCTCTGGGACTTTGTAAATAGCAGATTTTTTTAAAGTGCACCTGCTGTGATTAAATATAATTGTATTTAACAAAAGGAAATAAAAGAGTCAGAACTCGCTTTAAACTGAGCAAGCAAGTGCATGTCTGGGCTACTGTTTCATTCACTCGTGTCTCACTTGGACTTTGTAGGACTTTGAGTCATTTCTCCTTGCATTGATGCTGTGCTGCAGTCATAGCCAGACAAAAGCTGAGCATTTTTTAACCATCATTTTTGCACACAGCAGAAAACGCAGACTGTGCCACCACTTCACATCCAGCTCTGCTCTATTTGCCCTGAAAACCAGCCTCAGTTTCAAAGGAGAGATGCTTGAGCTTTATTCCTGAATAACGAAGAACATGGCACGACCTGCCCCACTGTGAGTTCTTTGCCTCGCACTGAAGACACAAATGAAGACACAACTTCGTCCCTTGTATTTTACCTTTCCTCCACCTTTACATAACTTGCAGCTCCCTTACTCACAGATTCCACGTATCACACCTTTCCACCGCGCAGGGGACAGCTCAACCCAAGCCAGGGCTATCAATACACAAACACAAATTACTGGAACAGAGATTACACGGGAATAAGAGAACAAGCCGCTTTACCTTCCGCGCTGGCTAAGCACATCGCGATGAAGAGCAGGAGCAGAGCTGCTGTCAGGAGCTTCATCGTGAGACAGCAGGTACCCAAGGAGACGCCGGGGCTGATGCGCGTGTTCGCCCGGGGTCCGTGCCCCCGATCCCGCTGTCCCGGGGCTGGCTCACCAGGGAGGGGACGGCGGAGCGGCTCCCGGCGGAGCGGCTCCCGGCGCTGCCTGCGCTCTGCCGCTGCCTTGCCTTCTCCTCCTTTAAAGCGCTTCCCGCTGCCCTCGCTCCCGGCTCATTAATATGCAGAGCAACTCCACGGCTCCCTCCGCTTCCTCAGCCCGGCGGGGAGGGGGGACCGGCACCCCGGGGGGAACATCCCCCATCCCCGCCCCGAACATCCCGTAGGGAGCGCAGGCGATGGGGCGGCCGCTGCTGCCCCTGCCCAGCTGGGACTGTCTCCATCGGACGAGAGCTGCTGGGGAGGGTGATGTGTGTATTTGTATGAATGGGGCCGTGAGCTGGAAACCATCCGCTTGTGAGCGCTCCAGGGATGCCCGCGCGCCGCGGAAATTCCCATGCACCTTGGAAATAAGATTTGGTGAAGTCTCACCTGGGAAGGGGTGTCACCTTTTGCCACAGACTGGCTTGAATATTAATTTTTCTAGCTTTAGCAGGCTTTTAAATCTAAAGGAAAGTTAAGCGAATCAAGTGGGGGGAAATATTCCTAAAAGCGTTGTAAGGTGTGTTTAGCATGTGGAAGGTTTCAGGAAATAAGCTCGGTTTATCGCTGCTTTAATGAACACTCGAACGATATTCTGCTCCGTGAAGAACAGGGTAGCAACACGCAGGAACTTCATGGATGTCAATAGATGTTCCTTGCGGAGTCTGTTTCTGATTTCAGAAACAGCTAAAAGAGCATCTTCAAATCCAGATTCCAGATTTTTGTCTAAATGAAACGGGTGGAGATCAGAGCGGGGTCTGATCGCCTCCACAGCAGCGTATTCCAAACGCCTCTGCGGCTCCGCGGCTGCTCGCAGCCCCGCTCAGCCATCCCCGTTATGAGAGCCGACCGAAAGCGGCCCCCGTGCCAGCTCGGGCCGCTTGGGGAGGACTGGCCGCGCACTCCCAGCTCCACTTGCATTTTAAGTTTCGCACATGGCTTGATTCCTGCCGGCTCCCATTGGCAGCGGCCATCCCGCTGCGTTCCCGGCCCGGGTGTTGGCAGGCTGCGAGTACAGCCCTACCACACACAGGCTGCACGTTGCGCGCAGGCAGCTGCGGCGTTCTGGCCCTGGCTCCCATGCGGGACGAGCCGACGTGCCGGGAACAGCCCGCCCGCTCTGCCCTGTCCTGCCTGTCCTGCCTGCTCTGTCCGATCTGCCCTGCCCTGGCTGCCCTGCCCTCTCTGCCCGCTCTGCCCTGTCCTGCCCTGCCCTCTCTGCCCGCTCTGCCCTGTCCTGCCTGCCCTGCCCGCCCTGCCCTCTCTGCCCGCTCTGCCCTGTCCTGCCCTGCCCTCTCTGCCCGCTCTGCCCTGTCCTGCCTGTCCTGCCCGCCCTGCCCTCTCTGCCCGCTCTACCTTGTCCTGCCTGCCCTGCCCTCTCTGTCCGATCTGCCCTGCCCGCACTGCTCACTCTGCACTGCCCGCCTTGCCCTGCCCTGCCTGCTCTGCCTGCCCTGCCCGCTCTGCCCTGTCCGCACTGTCCGCTCTGCCCTGCCTTTAGCCTGCTTTTACCCTGCCTTTGCCCTCCCTGCCTTTGCCCTGCCTTTACACTGCCTTTGCCCTGCCTTTACACTGCCTTTGCCCTGCCTTTACCCTGCCTTTGCCCTGCCTTTGCCCTCCCTGCCTTTACACTGCCTTTGCCCTGCCTTTGCCCTGCCTGCCGTGGGGGAGCGCCAGGGGCTGCGCATCGGGGACAAGGCTGGGGGCACTGGCTGACGTGGCACGGAGCTTTTGGGGTGAAAGACCTGTTTCGGGGCTGTGAGGCTGCTGCTGGTGTAGTGCAGTGGAGGGGGAAGGTATGATACAGTTTCTGTTGTGCTTTCGGTATTTTTGCAGCACAACTCTAGCCCAGCTCCAGCGGCTCTCACTGCGCCCTGCTAGGAATGGTTTGGTTATTAAATGCCAATAGGACTCAAGACAGAGGTTTGTTCCAGAGCCTGGGATGAAAACAGGCAGCTGAGGTATGGAAGGTCTCCGTTCAAACCTTTCAAATAAATTCTCAATTTCTTACACAAAAACCAAAAAAACAAATAAACAAAAAAACCCCAACTAAAACCCACCCCAAAAACCCAAGGAGAGTACAAAAGGCTTCTTTCAGAATACTATCAGCTGGTGGTGAAGATGCTCATTGGGCACGGAGGAGAATTGGCTGAAAAGCACCCGCGTCCAGAGCTTTAATCCTTCCCTGCTGCATCCTAGGGTAATTCCCTCCTTGCAGCTTTCTCTGCACTGTGCTCAGGAACAGCCTCAGGGAGAGTTGTAGTAAGGAAAAATCTTTTTCCCTCCCCCTCTGCTAATAAGAATTTGGGTGCAGCTTTAGCTGACGGCAATTTGAACTTTCCCCAAACCCGGGAACTCATGTACAGGCTGGAGAAAAATTAAAGGAAATTCTCGTGCTTTCCACAAGTGAATCCCATCTTCTTGTATGACTCTTCTCATGCTGAAAGAGCCAAGTTTATTAAGTATGGAGTAAGGAAACTGCTGTTTTAGTTCCAAATTTCATGTAGAAATGAATGTATTTGAGGTGTGTGTACACATATGGTGACTCTCACCGTGTGTCCAAGCAGTTCAGTGTCTTTATGCCAGGCACTGTTTTTGACAGTAATTATTTCTGAGAGCTCAAAGGTGCCTCTTGCCTGGTGTGACAGATTTTGGTGGCCGTGTACAGCTGTCTCTGACACCTGCTCTGTCTTAAAATGACAAACACAGAAGAAGTTTTAGTAAATGATTTGAGTAAAAAGAAACAGATACGGAATTCACTTCAGTCCTGTCCCAAAAGAAACTCTGATAATTCAGATACATTTTCTTTATGCAATCATATGCTGAGTTGCTTAGCATACACTGGAGAGCCTGGGGTATGTCCAGCAGATCTGCTGAGCCCCCACAAATGTGTTTTGATGAGCAGCCAGGGCTCCACAGGCTGTGGAGGGTTGGCCAGGTGAGCACAGGGCAAGCGGCTGAAGCATCCCTTTCAGACCTCACAAAGCCACCCAGTCACAGAATAATTGATCAGGGCTTGGGTTTTGCCCCACACAAAAGAAGCATTTCAGAGCAGACACAGTCACCAGGGTCCTGCTGCTGTCCTTGGCTGTGCAGATGGGACATGCTCAGAGAGCCGTGTGTCCCCAGGGGAGCATCACTGTACCTGTGCACAGAGCGTGTCACCTGCTCGTCTGGCTAATTAGAGGGGCATTGTTGCTGCTGAAAGGACTCTCATTTCATCTCATCCTCTGATCTTTTCAGGTCTCTGCCTCAGCATAAGGCTCTCTAGAAAACCAAGGCTGAAGCCTGGCTTTGCTTCTAAGGGTGAGACCCAGAGGGACCAGAGGTGATTTGTCACCCTGGAAGGGTGATTTGTGAAATGGGGGGCATGCATGAGTGGTTGTCTCCTCCTAAACAAGAAAGAAGTGTTTTAGCAAAGGGACTACCATTTGAAGCAAAATCCTCACCATTTTTATCCACTTGGAAGCTGAAATCATACATTGTTGAGCACAATGTGTAGCTGAGCTGGAGCAAAATATTTGTGCTTGTAGACATGGGGACAACCCCCAAATGCACACTGCCCTTTGAAGGGGAGCTACTGGAATGGGGCAGTTCAGTCCCAAAATAAACAGTTGTGATGGCACAATGGGAGGGCTCCAGAAGAGCTGTTAAATCTGCCCGGGCAAGGACATTTGTGTCTTTGTGCTCAAACAAGACTGGGTGGGCTCCGTGCCCTGACCTGACCTTAGGTGAGGCTTTTCCTCCTGCTGTGAATAGATTCAACTTCCTAAGCCAGCACACACAGTGTCCTTTAGGACATCTGCATCCCAGGGACCAGGATATATACTATTACAGTCATCCCCATTGTTAGAAATGTTTCAGTATTCAGCTGTCTTTGGATACGCTGGTTATTTCAAGCACAGGGCAATCTATGATTTGGATTAACTGTCCTTCCAAATATCATAGTGTTTCATAGAGGGAAGATGAAGGTGCTCGTCATGGGAGAAATCTTTGCAAAATGGCCATGAAACTGAAGGCAAACTGTGAATGGCTCATCTGAGTTTAATGTCTAAGAATATCCCTATCAGCTCGTCAAGAAGATTAAACATTAGAAGTGAAGTGGCAAAATCCCTGCATATCGTGCCAGGAATTTGGAGGAGGGATTAAATGCTCACTAGAAATTTCAGCATTAAGGTGGAGGTGTACAGATGTGATGCATGTTGTATGCATTTTTTTGTCCTGGGTGCTGCACTTCCTTTTTTATGCCTTTTTTGGTGTTGTAACCATGCTGTTGAGCCCTCAGCCCTTGCAACAGAGGAAATATAAAGCTCAATTCCAAGATTGAAGTCAGGGGTGAATTGCCTCAGATTTTGTGAGGCTGTTGCAAGCCTGCTCCCACTGTGCTGAACTTAGAGGAGGATGTGTTTCAGCCTGTGGTCAAGACCATGTTTTCACCTCTAGCTCTAAATGACATTTTTCTTTCCTCAATAGCCTGAACAGTAGTTGTGTCATCCTTGCATGTATTTATCTATCATAAGTTGAAAGGCAAAGCTTTGGATTTCATCTTTGGTCTCTTGAAAATGAAACATATTTCAGGGAAAACAGCTGTGTTCCCTTCTGTGGAGTTTCACAACGGATGAATTCTGCAAAATAAGGCTTGTATTGTTGTTGCAGTCACTGTGTTCTTTTGATATTTTATTTTTATTTTTATTTCCATAATGAGATTAAATTCTAGACACTACTTCTTCCCTTGGGAATAGTTTTAAGGCAGCTCTCTTCCTAAACCTAAATTATTCACCGAGGAGGATTTTTTGCTGAAATGAGAACAAGGAGGTCGGATCTGGGACTGTTGTCATGGCTTGGAGCTCTCTGAAGCTCTTTGTCATGAATCATTAAAAAGGGCTGCAATAAAATGGCAAAAGGGAGAACTGGCTCTTTGTGTATGTGATTTGAGAGTCACCTCTAGATATGCACAAAAGGATTAATCCCAACTGTGACTTGTTACATTGAGAAAATAGTAAGTTGTGTTTAATTTCCTACTGACTCATTTCCTTGCGTGTTACAACTTACCACTGGTTTTTACATGCAAGCACAGCTTACACTTTACACAGTTTTGTTAATGGGCATTTCAACTTGACTGGCTGTAGGTATTTATTTTGTGCCTAATAACACAACCACATGGGTGGCTTTCTTTAGCATCCACCCCAATGCTTGCTGCAATGTAGAGGGAATAATGTGAAGGTAAGAAAGGGAATTTGTTTGATCTGACTGACATTCCTGATAGTGCTGGCCAAAGCCTTGAGAAATCTCCATGGTGTTGAAGGGGATGAGGGATGGTTGGGACAAGGATGGGGATGGCATGGGCCCTGTCCTTGTTTGTGTGTTTTCCCTGTCCCAATTGTTTTTCAACTCCTGAGTCAGACTGAGAACTGGGGTGAGGACACGGTGTTAGTGCCCAGGTGTGCAGTTAGAACATCCCACACTGGATAACACATCAGCAATGGGAAGGAAAACCCTTCTTTTTGCCTCAGGATCGGAAACACATTGTGCCATCCTGATTTGCTGATCACACCTCTGTTTGTGTGGGCGTAGTTTTGGGTCATCTGTGGGTTCCAGCTTTTCCAATGAAAGGCTTTAGGCTTTAGGAGTAGAATAGGTGGCAGTGTATGTAATGAATTACAGGCAGCTTCTCTATGGGCTATAATGCCACTTCTTCCAAAAGAGTGGCTTTGCTGCCAAGCCATCCATATTCAAAAGCACAGGGAATGTGGAAAACTGAACCACAAGGTTCAGTGTAAAAACACCACAAGGTGTTTTATTTTTGCAAGACCAGAGGACCAAAAGAGATCAACGCCTGAAAAGTTTCTAATCCAGTCCCAGGTGAGTGCTTGCTCAGATGGGGAGCGCTGACAGCAAGATCCACAAATGTTCAGGCATGAGAAAACTCATTCTTGACACTTCTCCTTTCTGCAGCCTGTTAGAACTGGACATAATTTCAAACATTTCCAGGAGCGGCAGGAAAATTATTTAGTACATCTGCTTCCAGCACTGGCTCCATGGGATGAGAATCCCTTAGGAGAGCTGGTGAGCAGGACCCTGCTGAAGTGTCCATGTTGCAATGGTTTTATGGGCCTCAATATGAGGAAGCTGAGATTGTGGGGGAGAGAGCAGCAATGCTTGGTGTGTATGGAGCCATTTACCATGAGCTACAACGGCAGGAGCAGAGCCTTTGTACCCTGCTGGCACTCTGGGTGGGAGCTGTAGTGCCTGGAGGGTGATGGCCACTGCAGTAGTGACAGCAGATGAGGTGGTAGGGACATGTTTGCAGCTCTTCAAGGCCTTCTGCAAAGCCTGCAGTGAGAGTCTTTTCCCTTGTCTGTCAGGAGGGCTTTTGAAGCAAAAACATGGGAGACATAAAATGATTGATACATAAAAATTGCAGAGGCAGAGCCATGCAGGGTGTCGGTTCCAGCTTTCTGCTGCACCTCAAGTCCTGCTTCATAACCTAGGGGTGACATCCAGGCATGGAGCTGCCCTGGGGATCCCACACATGAGGAAATGACTGGGCAGGGGTGACTGCCCCTCCAGGAAGACATAATGATTACTTTGATGTATTCTATGGTTATTCTCTCTGGTGATTTCTGGCATCTTTTTCTTTTGGACTTGTGGCTTCATCTTTCCAAAAAACCCAACAGCCAAAAGTCTGTGGGTGTGTGGATACAGCACTCGACGGAAGATCTTCTTGGCAGCCTTTGAGAGGTTTGTTTTTGTGCTTGTTCCTGGTGACTGGGAGCTGTTTACATTTGCCCACAGAGTAACCACAGCAACAAAACTGCCCAGCACCAAGGATTAAAGCCATTAGTTGAAAATGATCATAATACAGTGATTAGGTATGGAGGGAAATCATCTCACAGCATCTCCTGTGGTGATGTGCAGGAGTGCCCGGGGTGCCACTGGAGAGGGGGGCATGCAAGGATGGGAGTGCCAGGACCAAGCACTGCAACACACTGAGAGGGGCTTGGGCACAAAGCCACGACATCTGTAGGGGGCCATAAGGCTCTGCAGGGCTTCTCCCACCCCCTCAGTGCTTTCTGTAATGTGCAAAAATCCCTTGCAAACTTAATGAAGCCCACTCTGCTGCAGACAGGAAGGGTGCTTCCTATCTCTGTTCATTTTCTGCTGAGCTGTGTGTTAGTAATGATGGGAATTTTTCATACGCTGATTTCTTTCCTCCCCTTGGGATAGGAAACATATGTAGTGTCTTTAAAAATAAATAAAATTAATGGCTTAACAATAGAGACTTTGAATATTTGATGAAACATTAGTAGGCTGCAATCAATCAAAAAAAGATCTTTTTCTTCTGAGTAATAAATATGTTAATTATTTTATCTACTCGGATAAAAGCTTAATTACCATAGCACTTGGGAAGTGGGAGTTGTTGTGCATAGTGTTCCTAAGAAAATCAGTTCATTCTGCAAATAAACCAGAATTTCTGCGAGCAAACCAAGAGACATCCTACTGCTACAGACAAGCTGTGCACTCCTCCTGGCACTGGTATAACCAGTAGGGACTTCATTGCTCTGAACTTCCCCTCAGGCTGCATTTGCCCACTTTTCTCAAGTTTTCCACCTGGTTACATGCTCCACTGTGAGCATGCCTTGCCACCCATCTCTTCTTCATGTGTGGTCTGGGTGGGCTGCAAAGAGCTGGGCCAAGCACTCCACAGGCCCACTTTGCCAGCAAATATTCTGGAGTTCATCACTCCCTAGGAGCAGGGTGGTTTGGCCAGGCTTGCAGATCATCACAGGGAGACACCAGCAAGGGAAGAGCAGGGACCACTGTGCAGCATCCCCCTCCTTGCTACACCCTGCTAACCCCTCCCTGCTTGGCCATGCTGATGGTGCCTGCATGAAGAACAGCTAAAGCACAGAAAATTCACACTTTGCTGTACTGTCATACCCCTGATTAGGTAGAAGTGAAATTCTTGGGTTTTTTATTAACAATCCAAACAGAATCACACGAAGATGGCACATTGCAGAAGTGATGCAGTGAAGAAACAATGGGTTTTTGTTGTGGACATTAAATGACAAATCATCTAGACAGCAAGACAGGGCTGATAAAGTCTATAAATGCCAAAGACAGTGATGGCATGGGGCTGGGACTGGGGACTGGAAAACTGGTGGTGCAGCCCCTGCTCTTTGTAGGCTGCCTTAGGTGTCCTCTCCAAATCCAGGGCTTTGCCGTTTTCACTCTCGAGGACAAAAATATGTCCGGCTTGTGATCCCTTCCAAAGGCCTTTGGCAGCCTCTCCTGGCAGTTGGCTCTTCCTGAAAAGGCAGGCAGCTGTTGCTAAAGTGATTTGGCGGCAGAAGTGGTGCTCTGGAACCTCAGTTCTGCAGGAGAGGATCAGCACCCAAGGTAGCTCCCGTTGTGGATGGGGCTGGCTTTGTGCTAGCAGCTCATCTTGAGGAGGAGTAGATGGGTGTGAAGTCTCCCTCTGTCCTTCTTCATCCCCTGTGTCAGATCACTGCGCTGTCCCAGGGAAAATTGGAGAAACTCAGCAGCCAGCATTTCTTTTGATGCCTCCTAAGGATTATTCAAGTATCTGTCCCATTCCTGAGAGCTCCCCACAGCTCAGTGGCTTGGAAGGGAAGTCTCAGAGCAGCAGAATTTTCTAGATGTGGATGTGGCTTTATGGATACTCTCAGAGATCAGGGTGCCTAAGAGTTAACATGAATTTCAATCAAGAAGACATTAAGAAGAGCAGAGGGAAAACAGATTAGCTGTCCTCTTGCCTTGCTCTATAAGATGAGACAACGAGAGAATGTGATGAGATCAATGGAAAAAAATAAAAGGAAATGAGAAATCAAAGGAATTGCTGCTTTACAGCTTATTTCATATGGTGAATTGGGAAATTTGCCCTTCAGGGGATCAAATATTCCCTTATTTTTTAAACAGATTTGGATAACTCATGACTGCAAAGATGAACCCCGTGATAGAGACTGGTCCCCCGCAGGGATTCAAAATGAAACAATCCACTTCAGGTACAAGTGGTGGGACACTGCTGGATGTCCCCTCCCCTGGTGCTCTCAGTAACCGCACAGAGCTGTGGCATCTGTCAGTGTGGCTTCCTGCAGGGCTGGAGGGCTGGGTTATTGGAGCTGTAAGTCCAGGGACATTGGAACAGCTGCACCACAGGATTCTCTCAGCACCTCAGGGAGGCTGAGCTGCACACACCTCCCCTCTCCAGGCTGTTCATGGAGCACTGGGGCAGATGCTCAGAAGCAAGACAGAGAGAAGGATCTCCATCTTACCCTTCCAACATTTCAGTGGTCCTTCTGCAGTCACACTCCTCATGCCTTAAAGCAGATCCAGCAGATCCTTTCTGGGACTTCAGGTTAGCTGTGGGCTTTGGCACTTTGTGTCCCAAGTGACTTGCCCTCAGAGAAAGAAGTACTTCCTATGAGTTGTCATTCCAGCAGTAGCTCTGATTCCTGTACTTCCTTAGGGCTGTGATTTTGTTTCTTCTTCTTTTGAAGCATTTTGCTGTGCCCACTCCACAGCTCCAGGTCATTGCTGAGCTTTGTATGGGTCATACACTCCCTGTCTTCTTCTGCAACCCAAGCCTCGGCCGAGGTGGAAGTCAATGGGAAAACTCTTGCACTGGAGGCTGAAAAGAAACTTTCTGTGTTCTTGGGTAAAGGTCCTTGGGGCACCAGCAGTCGGTGGTTGGTGGTTGACTCCAGCCAGTGCTGGCCTTTGATGAGCAAAGATTCAAAGTTTTTTTTGCAGCCAGACACTGCTGCCAAAGTCACTTCCTCTTTGGGAGTCACAACCACCCCAGTTTTCCTCCTTCTGTGATGTACAAGCCCTTGGTCTGAAATCCTGACCACCTGGCTGGTAGCAGGCAACTGCTGCCAGAGGCTAAGATGAATGATTTCTCCTTGTGCTACTGTCAGAGTTTCTTGAGACTGATGTCTCTCTAATGAACATGTTTACCTCCATAAATTCTTCATTAGCATTTGTATTTCTGGTACTTTGCATATGTTTGCTGGTGATATTTGCTAGATTAGACATGTTTCCCTTCCTGGTGTCTGAATGCATTTTTCTTTCCCCCAGTAGTGACTTTGGCTGTGCCAGGCAGTGTCGCTTCCCCTTGGCACAGTATACTTCCCATAGATATGGTACTTTGATGACAAAGGAGCCACATTTTAGCAGTAAGAATACCTTGGCTTTAACCTTTTGAAGGTTAAACTCCAAAATAGAAACTCCCCACGGATACGGAGAGCCACAACAAAAAAAGCTTTTAAACTGCACTGCTCTCTGTGTCTGCAAGCGGTGGGTGCCAGCAGAAAGGAGGCCAGCTCCACACAATCCCAGCCTTGCCCCACACTCTGCTTCCAGACTTTGAACGTGTTTTGTTTTATCTTATACTTGAGATTTTCTGTTCTCTCTAATTGCGTTTAGTGCCTGGCTTGGGAAAGGCTGTTCTGCTGCGAATGCAGCTGTGCCCCTGCTCCCTGCACAGCCCACCCCTCTGCTCAGAGCTGTCAGGTGGGACAGCTGCCTTGCAGGGCCTGTGTTTGCCAAGGAGATGTTGAAATTATTGGCCAGTTCTTCAAAGGTCTGCAGTGGTTCTTGATGTTCCTCACCGGAGCGGGGCAGCGGAAGAAAGTCGCCTGGGACATGCTGTCTGGAAGTGAAAATTGAATTCTTTAATGCTCTTGAAGAGCAAATAAAGTTTCTAAGTATGAGAAGCAGCCCACGCAGCCTTTAGATGTGTTTGTACACAAACAAACCCACGTTGTACCCAATGTATTGATTTCTTTGGCATGTGAATTGCTCCAATAAGCTGTCGGGTAAGGCTGGATGCAGGAAGCAAAAATCCAGGACAGGTTTGCCTTTCCCACAACACTGGCCTGATCTTGTATCCATGATTGCCCCAGCTGGTCAGGAGGGTTATATCAGATAAGAAAGTTTTTATTAATTTGACTTGTATGTGTAGGACAGGGTGGACTTGTTTTTCTTTAAAAGCTCTTAAAATGGTCCAGTTCAAACTAAGGGACCATCTCCTTACTCTTCCATTCAACCCCATGATTAGGTCCAAGGGTATTTGAAGTTTCAGGGTGTTTCTTGGAATTTTCTCTCTTGCTTGTTTTGTAAACTCTGGATGCAGAAGCAGCAGCCTGTGTCAGCAGGTGTAGCACACCTCTGCTGCTTTCAAAGCCTGTTATATTAACTTTCATCCCCTCTGGGCTGACCTCTGTCCACTGAGTATAACACGCACCAGGGATTTCCACTGTATTTCATCCCTGACCTCATGTGTAATTTGGTTGGATGTAACTTGGAGTTGCAGAGAATCTGGCTGATGAGAATAGATGGTGAAAAAGTTGCAGTAATTTCTTTCTTTATGCCAACAACCACTGTTTTAAACTGCAATTTGTGCTTCTGTCTGCACAAATCCATCTAGAGCTAGAGCATGATAAAACAAGTTGCCCTTTAGCATTCTTTAGCTTCTGTTCTTTGCTGCTAGGAGACAACTTTCAGGGCAAGGCAGCTGGATTTACACTTATGGAGAAAAGTTGGAGTGGAAAGAAGCAAAATGACAACTGTGGTGCAAATTACAATAATCCTAATGACTGAGGCAGCAGCTGGGTCTGCTCCTGCATGCCCAGACCAGGGGAGCTCCTACCTCTGCACCAACCCAGGGAGCCCAACCCCTCAAGTCCACACAGGGCAGGACAGGGCAGGCATGTGTTTTAGTATGTTTGTGCTTCAAAAGGATCCTCAGGTGCTCTCCTGGCCTCCTGACAGGCCCAGCTCTTGCTTTGAATTGTTAGAATCATGGAACTGTAAAATCATTTAGGTTGGAAAAGCACTCTCAGTTCATTGAGTCCAACCATTTCCCAGAACGGCCAAAGCCACCACTGAACCCAAGGGATGTCTCCAAGTGATGCATCTACACAGCTTTAAATCCCTTCAGAGGTGGTGACTCCACCATTTCCCTGGGCACCCTGTGCCAGGACTTGATAACCATTTTGGTGAAGACATCTTTCCTTGTATCCAACCTAAACCTCCCCTGGCACAACTCGTGGCTGTTTGTTCTTGTCCTGTCACTTGTTACCTGTGAGAAGAGGCTGATCCCCACCTCCCCTCACGGAGTTATAGAGAGTGAGAAGGTCCTTCCTGAGTCACCTTTTTGTCCAGGCTGAGCCCCCAAGCTCCCTCAGCTGCTCCTCACCAGCCTTGTGCTCCAGACCTTGCCCCAGCTCTGTTGCTCTTCTCTGGACATGCAAAGACTGCTTGGTACCACTCCTCACTAGGATTAAAAAAAGAGATGCAATAGAACCAATTTCTTGTTTAGATACCAATAGTCAGCTCTGATGTTACCATGATTCATCCAGCTTGCTTGAAAGCTGACAGAAGCCAACCAAGCAAAAAAAAAAAGGAAAAGTAGAAATAGCAATTTCCCCTCCCTAATTTTCATGGTGGAATTTGCTGGACATGGGGCTGATGGGATTGGCAGGGTATTGCTCATTGTTTGGGGAATGTCTTGAACAGCATAAACCAAGTATGAGATCTTCAGGCCATATAAGCCAGCATAACTCCATGAGCAGAAACTCTGCTACAGAATATTCTGGTTCTTTTCAGCGCATACTTTTAACAAACTCACCAGCCAGATCTTGTGTCTTTCCCTAATTCATTCAAGACACATACTATAAATCACCCTTGATTCTGACCCATGAAGGAAAACTAACTTGACAAATCCCTTTCTGTATTAATTTTTGTCAAAACGTTGTTTATGGCAATGGGTAGGTTGCTGATAGCTCTGGCTCTTGTTGCCCAGGACCCTGTGGGTTTGGTAAGCCGTCAGGTGGAGTCCATGTGGATGTCTTTCCTCAGCTCTTTGTTTCTCGTGTTAAGACTTGTGTCTTAGAGAGAGGAACCTGATTTATTAAAGAACACCATACAATGTAATAAGACAGATGTCAGCAGCGTTAAATACCTCCATAAATTTTGCTTCTCTAGAGCAGATCAAAAGTGCAATTATTTGAGGCATGATGAAGGCATCCTGCACTGAGGCAACGTTTTAGTAACCTGATAAAGTGAGCAGTTCTTGCCATGTGCTTACAGAAACGAGGCTGTGGGATTGCACTGTCTCTCTCTTCTCCCCCAATAAATATTTCAAATTTATAGCTTAACTTAACAGAGGACTTCCTCCTGATGGGTTGCAGGTGACAGCGCTGGGCACCCGCGTCTGACTGATGTTTTCTGTGACATGTGGAGATGTGAAGGTCTGATATTGGCTGTGCTGTGCATCTGGCTATTCACCCCCACAAGAGTTTGAAGTAGAGCCTGTGGCCCTGCCTGGAGCTTTCCTTTAGAGAGATGGGGGATGCAGGCACCAAAAAGAGCCCTAAGGGATTTTTATGCATGTATTTGTGCTTTCCTGCCCCTACAGAAGAATTTTCTTCTTCCATTCCCAGGGTGTTGTCCACTGTATCTCTTTTTACTTGTCTCCCACATGTCACTGCCAGGTTCTTGAAGCTCCTGGGGCTATTTCCAGCCCACACAATGCTGGGCTGGCAGCACAGAGCCTGGGGAAAAACCCAGCCTGGAGCACAGCCTGGGGCTGCAGCTTTCCATTCCCAGTTGTGGCTCAATGTGGAAAATGTGTGCTGCTCATTTGTCTTGCTCTCCCTGCCTGTAAATTAGTAGGACAAATTAGCATCCAAAAATAGGTGGAGTGTTAAGGACTTGCAAAGGTTGGAAACCATTATATCTATAAATATTCAATATAATTCAATCAGAATTAACATGAACCGTCCTTGTACAAGTAAGCATTTGTTTTCCAAGATACAGGCTCACAGTATTCTAATATTATTATTATTAGATTATTTGGAATATGTTAATAATATTTAGATTGACTATTAGGAAAAATTTCTTCACCAAAAGGATTGGAATAGGATGCGTGGTAGTGGTGGAGTCACCATCCCTTGAGGGATTTAAAACACATGCAGATATAGGCCCTGCGTACATGGTCTGATGGGGAGTTGGCAGTGCTGGGTTAAGGGTTGGACTCAATGGTCTTAGATTAGAGGGCTTTTCTAACCTAAATGATTCTATGAATATATGATTAAACAGATATATGTGTTTGTGTGCATATATATATATATATATATATATATATATATATATATATATATGCAGGTATTGCAGCTCTGTTCCAAAGCACATCTGGGTTTCTTTCCCAGTGAAAAACAAGGTATGTGGGGACAAGGAAGTAAAGGTGAAATGTTTCTGTCAGGTATGGAAAGTGGTCCTCAATCTCTCAATCCTGTTCTATGAGTTTGTGGGAACAAAAATCACACCATTTGATTCCTTAAAAAAAAAATCCCATTGTGGATTTCTAAGGTTTTGAAATTGTTTAAACAGGGTGAAATTTGCATAATCAATGTAACAGTCTCAATAAACCTTTTGATCCTTCGGCATGCAGGAGTCACACTCACTGTGGGTTTGTCCCCATGAAATGCAGTAGCTGCAGCTCCTCTGTGCAGGTCTGTGAGGAGGCAGCACACAAGGAAAAACCTACTGAGGGTCAGCAGAGAGATGAGAGCCCCCGGGCTCAGTGGGTGCTGACAGCCATGATTTATCTCACTCTATTGTAGGGCCAGTGAAACTGGCCCCACACCTCTGTTTTCATGTCTCTAGCACAACCTCATCCAGCTTTTGCATTTTGTCCCGCTGCCAAGTGCTGTGCGAGCCCCTGCCGTGCCTCCCTGCCATTAATCACCAGAGCCTTTCCCTGGGCTGCCCTGTGCTTCCTGAGAGACTAAACCCTCCTTATCATTCACATATAATCTTGTTACAGCTTTATACCTGCTTGCATGGTCCACTTATCAGCCAATAAATCTGAGCAAGACCAAACAGGGGGTAACGGTGGATTCGCTGGTTCCTGGTGTTCATTCCCTGGGCTTGGGCTGTGCCACTCAGGCAGTTCCTAAACAATCTGTTTTTGCACTGCTGCTTAAAGCAAACACCTCACCCCAGTTCTGCCTGCCATGAACCTGGGTAAGGTTTACTGTCCAGCCAGAACCACTCGCTGTTCTCACCTTGAGGAGTTTCTGTGCAAGCACCCTCATTCACACGCTGTCCCATGGAAGAGAGCACTCTGCCCTCTGCCTGAGCCTGGGCATGGGCAGAGCATTCAGAACAACCTGAATTCCAGAGCTGCATTTCTGAGCCTTCCCACTTTTCTTTGCCTAGATATATTTATGCTGGCTTTCAGGATAAAAGTAGGATTTTATGAGAAAGTTGAGTTTTTTCTATGGTTAAAGAAAGTCCAGCTTAGGGAGGGTTTCTGTGACCTCGTTCAACATGCTCAGGCTGAGGCATCAAAAAAATCCCTCCAAAACAATCAAAGCAGGAAAAATCAAGTCTGACAGTTTTCTGTAAGTTGTAGGTGAGCCAGTAGCTAAGATTTAAGTGGCAGATGAAGGAGTTCATTGCAGTAGTTTTGAAATATGGACCTATAAATCTCCAGTTTTCTACATGAAGAGCCCAGCATGTTCCTGCATATTTATTTTGTTGAATGTTAAGTGGTTCAGTTTTCCTGTGGTTGCCTTGATTTCTTTTTCCTCAGTGGAGTTTAATTCAACATAAGCCCTACTACTTAGTAATTTTGTTCATATTTCTTCATTTAGATGCTTGTGCAGGGAAAGGTTAGGAGCAATCAGAAAATATTGGAAGCAAAATAAATGTTCTCTAATCTCTCTTCAAGCCCAGACTGAAATGTTATTAGTACTTCTGGGCTTGTCTGGATTAGTTTCTTAAGAAGCTGAAGCTGAACAGATCTAACTAGATTATTAATTTAGTAAAACAGGGCCTCTCCAGGGACTAAGCCAAACGAGTATCGTGTTGCTTTCTTTCTCTCCATGTACTCATGGCTTCTGTGGTGGATTTGTCCTTCTTTAAAACAGGGAATGATGTGAGCAAAGGGGCTGTGAACACCCATCGTGGCAGAGGTGGGTGAAGGGCATCTTCAGCCTCTCTCCCTCCTCCTCACCATGCTCCTTGATGTGTGTTTGGGTTAAGAAATGTGGGCTGCAAACAGCTCATGTCTTATTGCTTCTGCAACAATGTCAACTTGAATCTTAGCCTATGCTGGAATCTTGGCCTATGCTGATGGACATTATTACCCTTTTCAACCAGAGCAATTCTTTCATTCCTGTGAAATCTGCTGTCTTATGCTTTATCCAGTGAGGAGATACTGATACAGGAAAACAGGATGTTTTTCTGGAGTGTTTGAACATTGCACAGAGTCGCTCCTCTGGACCAGGGAGACATCTGTGAGCAAGTCCAAAAGTTTCATGGTTGGGCACCTGGGCTTGAGATGCTGCTCCCTTCCCAAATGACCTGGGAGGAGGAGGGCTGAGCCAGGAGCAGTACAGGAGGAGTACAGTACAGAACTGCCTTTTGTGATAAAGGGCCACAGTACACACAAAATCAAGGTTGCTTTAAATGAAAAGATTTATTTCAACGTTGTACCTGGTGCATCCATAACTGAGAGAAGTCATGGGCACAGGGGTATAAATGGGGTGGAAATGGAGGCAAACTGGCCTGTGAAAATGGGGTTATTGGTTACCAGTGATTTTAGTCCTGATTAAAGCTCCAGGAAGTGCCCAGTGAGGAATGTCTGGATGCTGGGACTCTGTTGAACCACGTTCTACCTGCCACTCCTCTCCTTCCCCAGGTCAGCACCGTGCCCTGCTGTGCCTGACGCCCAGGGAAGGGTAAAAGGATGGATTGCTCCATGGGGTCAGGCAGTGATGCAGCCCCTAGGCTTAAACCCCTGGGGTTTAAATACAGGTTGTAGCCTCACCCATCACTCGAAGGAGGGCAGAGGAGATAGGGCATCACCCAGAGAAAGCAGGCGATGAGAAATGTCCCATGATGCCAGAGTTTCCTGAACATGAGCTCTGTTTAAAATTAAAAATAAGTCCTTACAGTAGAGGCATTGACAGTTAGTAGTCAAATCTTTAACAAACAAGGACTAAATGGGTTTGGTTGCTGGTGGAGTCCATAGGTAAGAGCAAATTGGCTCAATGGGCTCCCTCTTTCTGTAGGAGACAGGCAGGCAGCTCCACCTCTGCAATCCTTGGTGCTGCTGCAGCATGGCCAGTGTCACCCAGAGTGCAAAGTGGCTCCAATGTCCCAGCCTGAGGAAAGCCAAGTGTGAGATGAGTTGGATCCTTCCCCCTGTTCTCTGAGTGCGGTCGATTGCAGCATCTGGTTCTAAGTGTGAGAGTAATTCCTTGTGGGCTTTAGTACTGGTGGTAGGAAAAAGATTGCATTTTGTGAGGTTTCCATAAGTGACACCTGCACTTCAGCAGCTGAAGTGCCCTGAGGCAGCTCGTGTCTCATTACTTGAGGGGCTTTTTTAACCCTTTCCACAAGGCTGGCTCCTGTGGCTGATGCATGATGGCAAGGTTTAGAACTTAGGGCTGTCCTCAGGTGGGAATGAACAAGATTAGACTGAACTTATGCCTCGTTTTTCTCCTTCCCTCCCAGATAATGCCTTTAGGATGGATCAGTTTTTGGTAGTGAGTCCCCTCATTTCCTGTTTAAGGACTGTGCAGAGATAACTCAACTTCTGTAAATGTCTTAGGTTCCTCACAGAGCCAAAGTTCCCACTGAGCAACTACTCAGCATGTATAAACTGGTTAAAATCTCAGGGGTTTGGGTCACTTAGCAGAAAAGAAAACCAGTGACAAAATACTTTCACAATTGCAATGGATCTGCCAAAGAAAATAGATTGAATCTACTAAGGAAGAAATCAGAAGTTTCTTGCTGAGATCCAAATAGCAAAGCCTGTAAACATGAAGCAATTTGTCTCTTGTATGAGCCATTTCCAGAATCAGCAGCAGTAAGTCTAAGCAAGTTTAAGCAAACAGTGAATTTTTTTCTGTTCTTTTTCTGTTTCCATAATTTTTGATAGGAAAATGGAGTTTACACATAACCCTGACACTGTTAGTTTTCTTCCAGCTGCTTTCTATTTGTGAAAGCGTGTGTGTCATATTTATCTTGTTCTCTTTAAATAACCACAATTTTATTAGTTACTCCTTATAACCTCTCTAAACATAGCACTGTTTTGGGAGGAACATGACAATTTTGCGTAAGAAAACATGAAGTGTTATATAAAATGTGAAAGGAAGGGAAGGCAATGATGGTAAGTGGAGCTGAGCAGAACGTTTCTGGATAGTTCTGAAGCAGAATGTCCCTTTGCAAAATCAATATTTGCAGTGGGCAAATTTCAGTGCTGTGAAGTATTTTTAATTTCCTTTTGGAAAAATTAAATGGATTTCCTAGCCTTACCAGAAAGGCACTTCTCAATTCTCTTTTTGGCAGGAAGCAGTGTAGATAAAAGGCTTCTAAGCAAGCATGTAAAAATACTAAAAAACCCCTCACCCTAAGTGCTCCTAAAATTGAATTGGATTATTACATATTTTTTATTCATGTTTTACTCTATGTAAAACAGGATGTAGGATGAATATATTTTAAACATTACACATTTTTGTGGGAAAGGACTTCCATGTTCTTGTGTTAAGATAAACAAATAAAGATGCTCACTAATTTCCTACTTTTAATAATACTACCTCTGTGTGGTAACAGGATTGGATTACACACTGGTCTGTCTAAGCATTTAATCATCTGTACAGCTTTCAACATCCAAATTAACTCAAAAATCTTTCTGTGCTCAGAGCATCACAAAATGCTTACATGGCTAATTTTGGCCACAGTCAAATGCTTTTCTGGATTAGACAAAAATGACCAACTTGATGTGTGGAAACAATGGTTTGGTCTTTGCTTTCCACTAATATTTCTGGGCATGCTCATGGAGACATTCATACTATTTATGCAATAGAAAGATTATTTTCCAATTTGGGACTTTTTGGATTTGTTTTTTCCTTTGATTTCTGGACAGGCTTCCAGAAAAATACATTGACAATGCTGAAGGTATTGCTGTGATTCATGACTTTTTCTTGATATTTTCTAGTAAAAAAGGGCTTAATCCACTTAAGCCCCTTCAAAATTAATTGGCACGTTTAGCAGTTTCCAGTAATAAATATTATTCCATCTGTTCCATTGTTTCCTGCTGAAAAGTTGTTTTGATTTTAATTTGTTTCTGATGGTTCCCCCCAGCCTCTGTTTGGGGAAATGGTTCCCTTTTATTCATTTTGTCTGGAGAGCGAGCGCTCCGGCGGCGTTTCCCTGCGCCGGGGCTGCAGCTGCCTGCGCTGCACCCACAGGGATGGCAGGAGGTGCATCCACAGCAAAACCTTCCTTGCTGGGGTAGCGGGATGGGATGCGATCAGAGGATGAAGGGTCTGCAGCACGAGCCCTGTGGGAAGTGGCTGAGGGAAATGGGGTTGCTCAGTCCCGAGAAAAGGACGGCTCGAGGGAGACCCGGCTGCGCTCAGGACTGCCGGAAAGAGGCTGCAGGAATTGGCCTCTTCTCCCAGGCAACCAGCAGCAGGACAAGGGGAAATGGCCTCAAGTTGCACCAGGGGAGGTTCAGGTTGGATATTAGGAAAGATTTCTTCACTGAAAGAGTGGTTAAACAGTGGAAGAGGCTGTCCAGGGTAGTCCCTGGAAGTGTTCAAAAAATGAATAAATGTGGCACTTTGCATTATGGTTTAGTGGGCATGGGGGGAATCCAGCCAAAGGTTGGATTTAATTATCTTGGAGGTTTTTTCCAACCATAATGATTCTATGATTCTTTGAGTTTGTGTAGGCAACAGTAGAGGTGAGGGTTGTCATCAAAACCTGGTGATTTTGGAGCAAAGCAGTTGTATTTGCACATGGTAATTTTCTGAACTTGTATGTGGCTCTGCTCACCTTGCGTGAATTCCTAATTTCTGGGTTGGAGTATGGCAAACATCTGCTACCCTGCTTGTGAAATATTCCCAACTTTTCATTAAATCACAGCCAGAAGGTATTGCTGAGTGTTTTCCTTGTTAAAATACTGCATGGATGACAGCAGGATGCGCTGTCATTGGTGACTGCGGGGTTTCTGATGGCATGGAGGCATGGTCATAAATCCAGTCATTGGTGGGCACATTTCTAGTGTTGTGGATCACCACAAATCTCTTTCCAGAGGAAAAAAAAATCACTGGTTGGACACAGCTTTTACTTCCGACAGGTGGGGTTTGACTACCTGTAGCTGCACTTGAGCTGTATTTTTCTCATTGTGTGAGAAGTGTGTAGCAATAACAAAGTGACTTTTTAATCTTCCTCCAGGTGAAAGTTCTGCTGCAAACTTGAGTTACATATTGATTAACTGTGGTTCTGAATGATTTTATTTTACTGCTTTGGATCCCAGGGCTTTTCTCAACTCGTCTCTGAAGAACTTAGAGCAGGAGTAAAACATGTACTTTGTAGGGATGGTTTCCTCCTTCCGTGTTAACATTTAATTGTATTTCCCATGAACACACCTTACTGTGGAGTTCATTTTCATCTCAGGATTGCTCATGAAATTGTGGATTGCTGAGAATGTGCTTGGGATGCTGCAGGCCGGGAAGGTCCCCTCCCTTTGCAGAACATGAGGGGGTTCAAGTACCAAGGCAGGCAAACATTTCCTCCCTAAACCAAGAGGAATCAGATCTTCTTCCACCCACCCTGGGCTCCCAGCACTGCAGCTCTCACTGATGATTTATTTTAAGTCAATTCCTGCTGGTGGTGACAGGTGACTTTGGGTGATCTGTGTGCTTAATATAAGCAGAATCCATAGGGAATGTTTTTCTTGAGTTATAGATTGATGAGTGACTCCCATGTCATATGGTGCACAACTGGTATATAGATTTGAGCTAAACCACACACACATGCATTGTCAGCAATCCATCTCTAAGAATTTGCTCACATTATCTTTTCCCTTTACAGAGTGCCATACAGCTTAAGCTATCAACCTGGCAAAAAATTTGAAGTATCTATTGAGTCTATTTTGTTGGTGTTTGTGGTTTTTTTTTTTTCTTATTCTTTTTTGGGGTTCTTAGACAAAACTAAAAGAAAGATATGGGAAAGTGGGAAAGTGAATTGTGAATTACAGACTCCTACTCACCTGGATGACTGCTCAGCCAAAGCTGTGTGGCTGTCAGGGCTGTGCAGATGATGCCCTTGTGCATCTCCATCCCAAGACCAGCTGCACTGTCCCTGCTGGCTGCTCTTCATCCTCCTGTGGTCCAGGGTGAGCCTTGGGCATTGTGTTACTGAGGTGCAGCGTTAGTCTTTCCCAGTGAACATCTGGTCCTGCTTGCTATCCTTAACCTCCATCCAAATTTTGCAAATGTCCTTAAGTATTTTGGAGAGCTCGTGGCTGTGCAGGAGGAGAAGCACCTTGATGAATAACACCACGTGCAGTGGAGCAGCGGAAATGGCCAGTGGATGAGGCGAGTTTCAGCGGGGAACAGAAGCAATCCAGATGAGGACGTGGAGGAGTGGGATGCCTGCAGATGGGCCAGCCCCTGCTGAACACTGGGATAGCCCATTGCCCATGGAGAGCTGGGAGAGGTTTCTAGGACAACTGATGGGCTTTGGGAACAGGGAAAGAATGGAGCCAAATCTTTAAGTCAGATGAGGAGAAAATGAGTAACATCTGCTGAGACGTGTGAAAGAGCCATTTGTGCTCACTGCAACCTGAAGCCTTTCTCCAGCAGCCACGGCAGTGTGGGCCAGCTCGCTGTCCCCCACACTGGCTGGCTGGCCCAGGGGTCGTTAGGGATGATTTATGTGCTCATTACAGCCACAGCTCTGGACACTGCCCTGTGCCTCAGTGGTGTGTCCCCCAAAGCCTCAGTACCCACACAGGGGCATCACTTCACCTCTGTGTGTTCACAGAGAAAAGCCTCTGTCCTGCCCCGAGGCTGCACAGGGGTGAGGTCCTGGGGATGCTGCTGCTGTACAGTTATTAGTTATATTAATGGCTCATGAATAACAGGTCCCTGCCAATCTTTCATTCCTGACACCGTGGGTCCATAGAGCTGCACATCCTCTGCATCTCCCTGGTGCCTCTCCATGCTGATGCAAGGGTAAATTTCCCCTTGACTCTGATGGGGCAAATCACTCTCCCAGATTCTCTAGCTGGTCCCTCTGCTATTTTAACAGATCAGCTTTTTGCCTCTAATTAGGCTATTTTCTGCAGTGCAGAACGTGGCTGGAAATGCTGGAGCTGGAGGTAGTGAGCAGTCCAGAAGGATTGCACCTGTGGTTGCTAATCAGCGGCCGCTTCAGTGAGCTGAAATTAGGAAAGCACACAAAAGCGCGAGTAATTTTGAAAATGAGGATGAACATCCCGAAATTTTTAAGAACAATTATGTTTTCACAGCTGTGCTGGTTGCCCCAAATGCATAGAAATCAAGTCAAAAACCAAACTCCTTTAACTCAAAGAAAATTAACCTTCATCATTCAACTCAATGAGAAGTAAACTTACTTTCCCTTCAAGTGAATAACATAGTCTTGAAAAAACCTAGCAGCAAGTTATGCTGTAATTATGTTCTTTGAATTAAAGTTTGTCAGTCCAAGCAAAATAAATAGAAACACAGGCAGGGCAATAGATATATTATAGTTGGAGTAAAATTTGGCCCTGGTATGTTGTTTTTATACTAAAGCTATGCCAAAGTTAATCTACTGTAATTGTGTCTATTACCAGATGCTAGTATAAATAAAGGAGACAATCTGAGAGCTGTTGATATAATTCTTTCACTAATGTCTTGGTGCCACCATGGAAGGACTTGGCCAGATCTCATTTGTCAGGAGTCAGGCCAAGAGTTACTGAATTACCCAGCAACTGTACATTTTGCTTTGAAGGCACACACTGAATGTTTCCCTGTGGCTCCCAGGCCAGCACTGCTACTGCAGGTCTGTGGGAAGGGGAAAACCAGAGCCCTTCCCTTTCTATCAGTGAGGAGCATTTGAAGTGGTCAAGGGGTGCTGAGGGGTCACAGTCAGGTGGGATGCGGATAAAGCTCTGAGCTTGCTCTCAGGGGATTACAGGGGGCTGGGATGGTCCCCAGGAGTTGGGCTGGGCATGGCATCCAGTGGATGCAGTCCCTCTGCACCAAGGTTTGGCTTAGGCTGGGAGCAGAGTTTAATTTGAGCTCTTTCCTTACTCTTTGGCTAGCAATATTGAGGATTAGGATGTATTTCTCATAAAAAAAAATCACCCTACACAGTAATGCAAGGAGAGAGAGGGAACTGTTTCTTACACAGGTGGGAATTGATCTTATGGGTTTAACCTTCAAGTATGCTTTTAAGGAACTCCTTTTCCTTCCAGTTCTGCCCTGCCTCTGACAGAAAGGAGGCAGTCTGTGGCTTGCTCCCATCCTGTTCAGTGCCTCCTTGGGGCCTTTCTCTGGGATACCCTCAGGCTTTTTGGCTGTCTTTAAGAAGCATCAGCTTCTCTTTCCCTTTTGATACCTTTCTGTGGGTTTCTGCTGCTCCTTTCCTCCTTACATGCTGCTTTTGGATGCTCAAAGGTTTTCTCTCAACAAGTCTGCCAAATCCCATACTGGCAGCAGGATTAAGAAAGGTAACTGCCTGGTGATGCCTCAGATCTGAGATATTATTCTGAGGGTCTCAAGAGCTTTTTAAAGCACGACCTAATTCTGTGCCAGTCAGTATACAGCACTGTTTTAGGGGTGTCTCAAAATAAAGCTTGCTTTAAGTTCACACAGTTTAAAAAGGTGCTGGGGAACGGGGCGAATGGAGCTCTCTGCAATCTACATGTGTCACTAATGTAACAGAGGTAGAGAAAGAAATAGTTTTACCCACATTCCTAAAGTTATTAAGCAGCAGAAGTGAAAAAAATCCTCTCCTATGTTTGATACAGTTTTCCCTAAGTGACTATTACTTCTTTCTTTGCATCCAAAAAAGGAAATTATCAAGATTATGAAATCCGAAGGAAATAGAGAAAGTAACTAGGTAGGACAGGGTACTGAGGAAAGGTTAAATCCTTTAGCAAACCTTGTCTCCTTACATATAATGTGAAATATTCCAGATTTGATCATCTGCAGCTTACTTTGTGTTCTTTACAGTTCATTGTTTTCTCCTTTGGAAAAAGGTTTAATTTTTCTAGCCAGTCCCTATGTGAGCTCAGATGTTCATCAGTGCTCCCCCCTCTTTCCAAGGACTGAGTTCATGGAGCTGTTTCCTGGGAACTGTGTTCAGGGGACGCCCATTCATTAAAGGGCACTGTGTGGTCATGAATGAAGGGTTCAAAAATATTCCCCTCCACATTAATTTTGCATGTATTAAAATCTAATTTCTTGATTCAGCTCATTCTCCAGGGCATTGTCCAGGTCACCCTGGCTGTGACAGTAGGCACATCCCTGTCCCCCAAGAACAGGCTGCTTCATGCCCTTACTTTAGCATGCACCCATGCCCTTTGCTTGGGGAGGTAGAGCTGGCATCTGCCAAAGCATCTTGCTGCACAAAAGATGAAAAATGTTGATGGTTCAAGGAACAATTGTCCATCTGTGGGTTGATCACTAATCCTTAGTCTCCCTCAGTTGGTTGATGGATGGCAGGCTGATTGTATCTGCTGCCCAGTCTCTTCTCCTTGAGGATCCTGGAAAAAAATCCCAACACAAATTTACAAAGCTCTGTATCTCACCAACAGACTGAGAGAAAGGGAGAAAAATCAGCAGAGGCCACTGACATCAGGAAGGATTTGTTCTTGACTCTGTATGTTGGGGTGGTGCCCATTTCCTGCCATCCCGTTGATTGATCTCCAGCTCTGCTACAAATCTGGAATCAGAAGCTGGCTCCTCAGGATTTTTCCTCTTGCCCTGCAGCAAAGGAAGGGAGGCAGCTTCAGTCAAAAAGCCTTGGCCTGAGGGAGAACTCGTGGCACAAACCAGAGGGAACAGGATCCTGAGGAGCTGTGTTTACCCCAGAAGTTGGCTCCAGCAGCCAGGCCGTGCAATGCACATGGAAAATATGCAAAGCTGGGAAGTGTCTGCTGGCTCTGGCTCCTTTTATGCTCTGGACCATTATTTTCTGCATAAGCACCTCATGAAAATATCAGAAAGAGCACGGTGCTGCCAATGGAGATCTTTTGGTCTGCTCTGAGGGGCTGTGAACTGTGATGTGAATGTAGTGTGAACCAAAGAATGAGACTGGGTGAAGCTGGAGCTGAGCAGCCACGTTTTGATTCAATGTATGTACTGGGAGTGCACTTACTTGGCCATCACTGGGAATGGACCACGAGAGCTTGTTTTTGCTGCTAGCCATGATGGGCAGTCCTTGGGTTCACTGCAGGAGAATCAAACTGTCTGACTAAACCCAGGATCTGTCACTTCAAGAACAGATTTTCAGCTAACAAATGTTACATACACACTTTAAAATTCCTTAATTTTTGAGTGTTTTGCTGTACAGTAAACAAAGTTTTTGTGCCTGTTTTCCTATATAAATATTTATTACAAAGTTGGTGGCTACTGGTTGAATGCGAATATTTGTTGTTCCCAGCATTTTTGGAATGATCTACCAAAGATACACATGTGGTTTTAATACACAGTTACTTTCTACTGCTGGAAGACCTTGGATTAAGATCAGCTCCAGGAGTTGCTTCTACAAGAAGAGAATTGGATGGACTTTTGTGTCAGAAGGTTGTTAATCAGAGGCTGTTCGATAAAGACGCTTGTGAACAGGATTATAGAATGGTTTGGGTTGGAAAGGACCATAAAGATCACCTAGTTCCAACCTAGTTGCACATGGGGACATGATTGTAATGATTTCAGATTGACTTGTGACTGTTCCCTCAGTGGGTGTAGCAGGGATATATATTAATTCACCAAATTTTCTGTAGGTTTTGAAAAGGTTTGTGTCTCCTAGTGCCCCTCTCCTCCCTGCCTGCCAGAGCTTTGCACAGCAGTGTTTTTCCTTTATGCAGACTGGATGAGGAGAAGTTACATGTGAAATGAATCAGCAGTAGCCAGCAATGTGTGTGGGCTACATGGCAAAATGCTGGATGCCTGATGAGGTGAAATAGAGACTCCCTGTTCTCCTCAAGCAACAAGGAGAAGGGAAGATGCCATCATCCTTCAGGAGTATGAGCAACCTCTCTCCATAAAACCAGCCTACTTGAAATGCAAACAGTTATAATTTAACAATGAAATGCAAACAATTATCATTTAACAAACCATGTTCTGCCAGGAAACAAAATAAAGAATTTTCCTGGATTTGCTAGTGAGAAAATGAGTAGAATATATTTTAATCTTTACCAGATTTCCCAGATTCTGGAGGAAGAGAGTGGAGCCTGCTGTGCAGAGGCTGGTGAGGGGCCTGGGGAGATGATGGCATGTTGGCATCTCACTGCCAGACTGCTGACACTGTGTATGGATTGGGGGGCCACCAGTCCAGCCTGGCCCATCCCTCTGGGTAGGAGATAAGGTGGAGAGCATCTTAAGCCAGGCTTGAGTACTGGCAGCAAACATAATGTTCAACCCTTTTTTTCCCTCCATTTAGTGGGAAAGTTACAGTCCCAACTTTCTCACAGCATTAACCCTCCCTGGGCATTTTGTGGGATGACAAAGTTTGGCAACGTTGGAGAATTTGTTCTGAGACTGTGCGGCCTCACTTGAGGCATTTGAAGTCCTGGGAGCCTGGCAAAGCTCTCTGGTTATGCCCTTAGCATTCGACTTCTGAGAAAGCCTGGAGAAGGGCAGAAGCCTGCAATATATGGAAGTGCAGTATTTGCATCACCATCCAAAAAGAGGGTGAAAAGGGACCATAATTCAAGGTAAAACATGGCCTTAATCTCACTGCTGTCACAGACAAAATCCTGGTTATGTTCAAAGAAAACCAATTAATCTCTAGAGCGTTTTTTCCTCCTTCCTCACACCTACACTCAGTTGCTTTGTACAGCTGCAGCTTTAGGACACTCTGTAAGACAGACATAATCCTGCCACCAGCAGAATGCAACAGGTAATAAATTCCACTGTGTATAGAAGCAGATCCTGCAGTTTCCATAACTTGTTTGTGCTTGTTCTGATTGTCCACAGCCTCTCCACTACATTGGCATGCATGGAAAATACCTGTTGTGTTTTAAAAGGAGTGTCTGGAGACAAGAAATGAGCAGTGTGGAGATGGGAATTAATACATCACGTGTAAACAGGTCTCTTTTGCTTTCTTTGTTTTGCTATGTGTTAATGGACCAAAAAAGTACCCTTGACAACAGATGGAAAATGAGTCCCAGTATTACCAGGGGCTCCAGTGAAGATCATGGCCCATTGCACAGGAAGGATGCATTCACTTCCAGAAGATCTTACAGTCTAATTTAAGCCAGAAAACAGAAGGAAGGTAGATGAGGAGGAGGAGTGTGGGGGAAGAAGAGATAATGCCTCCAGGAAAGTCATTAAGGAACGCATGCCTTCCTGACTTTATGTCTTTTAAAAGTATATTTTCTCTCTCCTGTTGGGCTTTGAACCTTTCTGAGTTTATTTAGGCTACTGCAAACTTGCTGACTTAGGGAGCAAATAAGCCTCAGGGATCAAAGCAGCTGGTCTTGTCGGAGGTATTGAGGGTGAAATAACACATTAGCAGAAGGAGAGCTGAGAATAAAAAGAGAAAGAAAATCCAGCTTGATTATTTTGTTCTCTTTTGCTTTTAGCCTCCATCGTAGGTTGATCCTTTTCATTTGAACGGGTATTAATTTTCTTTGTGTTTATTTCAACAGCATAAATATTTAACGGTCCTAGATTACACAGTTGAAACATGACATCAGTTCCAACCTTAAAGATTGGTGCAGGGTCTCTTCCTCACATTTAGATGACTCCCACATTGCAGGGAGGAACTTCTCCCATCTCTGTGGGAGGAGCATCTCAAGCTCTATTTTGCACTAATTTTCTTTTCTCGGTGTTGTTTGAGGCTCAGAAGACATAAGCACCTCGCCCACTCCCAGTCATTCTGTTGCTATTTTATGGTGACATGCTGTGCCAGAGCAATAGCTCCGGGTTATCAGGGGGACTGGGGCATGCAGGTTCATGAGCCTGAATGCTCTTTGCTACCTGCAGCAAGCAGGCTCTGGGCTTGGGAGCTGTGCAGAGCATTAGGCATGGAAAAATCCGTGCAAATGTGGTAAATGTGGGTTATGTCTGCAAAAATGAGAGGATCAGTGTAGATATGGTGAAGTTACCTGCACTAGTTTTTGTTATGCAAGACAGATATTTCCCTTCTCAATTGCTTTCACTCTTAGAGAGAAATACACAGTAAGGAGCTTTGGCCACTGATTTTCAGGGTGCTAAAGTGAAAATTAATGGAGATTGCAGTCCTTGGATCTCTGAAAATCAGGGCATGCCTTTAAAAGCCCACATATCAATTTAGGTACCTAATTTCAAGCCCACAAAGCGGGGAAAAAAAATGAAGGAACTTAATTATGATGATGTCAAATAGTGTAACAGCTGGTAAAACTGGAGATTGAAGCCAAAGCCTGTGAGATATCAGATACAATCTCTCCTCTGGGGACAATGCAGGTTTACCAAGGCAGTCAGCAATGCTGTGGGAGAGGCCATCTCCAAGGTCTGCACAAGGCTCTCCTACCTCTCAGGGGATCAGAGGAATAATGAAAAACAGTCAGAACTCAGACAGCCAGACAGCCTTGTCCACTGCTTGTGGACAGAGCAACACAGCTCAGCCACACCTCACAACAACACAGCTCCATCTGACATGAAGCTGACAGCACTTAGCTGGATTAATTAATTAAATGCATCAAAATGTAGAACAACGAAAAGCACTTCAGATGCAAAGCAAATCGTGAGATGATCTAAAGGAGAGACTTGCATTAACTCCTAAGCTCAACCCACGGAAACAGCAGGTTTTGCAGGACTTTAGAACTCATGTAATTAGATGGCTTTGCTGAGCACAACAGCTCAAGTGATGTCAGAGCCCATCAGGATTCTCTGCTTGTCTTTTAAATCCATTTCTGCCCAGGGAATGAGAGCTATAAAACGAGCTTAAAATACTCATTACCAAAACTCATAATTCTAGCCCCAAATAGTTCATGGTGATTTTCTCTGTTGGTTTCGCTGAGGTTTGGGAAGTTGCCAGCTGTATTATGTGATAAGCCACAGCCAGTCACCATTGACAGAGGAGTCACAAATGAAAGTGCAAAGGGCTGTCCATTTCCCTTATCCTTCAGCCAAAAAAAGGCCTTCAAAACTTATGTGCTCTGCTCTAAAATCCTTTCAACCAAATAACATTTAAATCTGTGTCTCACAAGTGTGATTTCACAGCATTAATATGACACTGCCATTAGCATGTGGAAGTGTATGTGACATTCCAGTGCATGTATTTATAGCAAAAATGGGACAGATTCACAGCTTGTGTAAACCAGCGAGTGCCTTTTTATGGGTCTCCTCTGATTTATGCAACCTGAGATCATGAGGCAAGCTCAGTAGCCTGTTCTTCAGCCACTTTTAAAAATTATTATATCAAAGCAATTTCTCCAGAGAGTCAGACTGAAGATATAGCAACTTTTCCTTTTAGCTGAGAGATCTAAAACATTGCTGAAAAAATTGTTTCCAGGCATTTCAAATTATTGGGCTCTTTTTTTTTTCCCTTTGCAAAGGGAAGGAAAAAGAAGTATTCATTTCTTTTACATAAACCATCAGACTATTTCTTCTAGGAAATTATGAAAAAAATAGACAGGCAATTTTGGAAATACTCAAACTTCTTTTTAGAAATACTGCCAAGTGAATATGTTGCTAATCCATTATTTAAACTTATTAATATAGTTTTGAGAACTGTTTTAGAAAAGTGTGAGAAAAAACCGCCCCACTGTTAATGAGAACCTATTTTCTGGCTGTTTCAGATCACTTTGGGTTGAATTCTGTATATGTTTGTTGTTTGGATTTACTTGGTGTTTTAATTAATTCATCTCACCTCAAACAGACCTGAAGTGCAGTTTTCAGCAAATTCACTTCATTGTGTTTCAACAGACAGGGCAATAATTACTTTTGTAATTAGAAAAAGAAGCATGTGGGGAATAATTATGCCTTCACCTCTTCTGGATGCTTAAAAATACCCTCTTTTACGAGGTGCTGTCAAGGCTCAGAGCTGTGAGGGACGTGGCTGAGGAGCTCCCTGCATCCCTGGGATCCCGACTGCGCAGGAGTGATGCTGCTGCACCACACACAGCTCCAGCCAGGCTGCAGCCTCAGCATGTGGGAATTGCAATTGGTTTCTTAAAAATCCAGGCATTCATGGCAGCAGCATTGTCTTTTGGGGGCAAGATAGCCCAGTGGATTGATTTAGTCACATCAGTGTGCTCTGCAAATGTGTATTTGCCTTAGTCTATAAATAAAGGCAGTAGGAGTCAGTGATCCGTGAACTTCTCTTTTGTCTTGGTGGCAAAACAAATCACAAATATTAGAAATTGACGACTCTTGCCCTAACTGTCATAAGATGGGCTTAATAACTACAAATGTAAATGAAGAATTTGTCTTTTGATTTTGAGCCATCAGGCTAAGGAAGATTTCCACTGTACGACCAAAAGGGTTTGGGAACACAGGATTAGTGCAATCTCATTACTCCAGATTGAGAAATTAAAAACAACTGCAATTGATTGCAATTTGACCAGGATCCAGTTGAAGCAATGAAGCTTCCTTCCCATGAGTAAGGAGCATCTTTTGGGATTGCTTAAAGTGCTCATCGTTGGACTCCTTTCTATCTTGCCTACAGGGGCAAATGCAAGAAGCAACCAATGCCAGTTTTCATTTCTGTAATTTAAGATAAAAACCCTACAGGCACATTACATGGCTTTGGGGGCAGGTCAAAACACCATGTCCCCACCAGGATGGCCCATCCAGGAGGCATCAGTAGAGGCGTGATGGAACAAAGAGAACTTCAACCTCTGAATTTGGACTCGACCTTTCTAGACAAATGTGGCAGAAATTTCACCTTTAATCAATCCCAACCTGAGAGGAAAGGAGCCTGCCTGACTCTTGGCTTCTTCCTTCCCTGAAGCATGGCCTAGGCTTGACTAGAGGAGCTATTGGCAATTTCTATTCTGTTCATTTACTCCTTTTTGCTGGCTGACTCCACAGTACAGATACAGATGCTAAGGCACAGCTGTTTACCATTTTTTACTGGTCAATCATGTGAACTGATGCCTTTTTTGTTTTGTTTTGTTTTTAGGTCTAACATCTTCTGGCAAAATCTCTGTTGATTTTCTGATTTTTTTTTTTTATTTTATTCTCCTAATTAGTCACAGTGCCTGAGAAAAGACATGGAATGCTCCAGCAGAAAGATGCATGTGTCAGCTGTGGATTCCTCCCTGTCACCTTCGCGGCGAGGAGGCGTCTCAGCAGCTGTGCTACAAACTTGGGCTCCTCTGCTGGGTGGTCCCTCTGCTCTGTCCCACGTCTCCTCTTGGATCTGCCCCCAGCCTGGTGCCTCCCCATGGCTCATCCTGCTCCTGCAAAGAGGCGCTGGAGCTCAGCACCTCCTGCTGTCCATGTCTGAGCCTCAGAGCACTGTCAGAACATGAGGGGTGGGAGTGGGGGTTTCTGCAGGCTTTTGAGACCATTTGGGAACAATCATTTCCCAGGAAATATGTTTCAAATGCGGTTCTTCTGCCAAAGCACCTCCTCTGACAGCCGGGCTGCAGCTCCCTGGAGCCATGGGGGGATGCTGGTGCCTCCCAGATGGGACAAGGGAGCTGTGCTGTGGGCCATGGACTGAGCCAGTTAACCCTGGTCATTGAGGAGACAGCACAGTCCTGGCAGGGGTTCCTGTGCTTGAGCTCCACACGTTTCACAGATCCCTTTATATGGGCAGGCTGCAGTGTTGTCCCTTCCCTCAGCTTTCCTTGTCAGCTTTTGGGATACATCCCCTAGAAATGGAGCTGTAGAGCAGCACTGCCTCCCCCCTACACCCAGCACTGCCTCTCCCCTACACCCAGCACTGCCTCCCCCCTACACCCAGCACTGCAGGAGCACCTTCCACTAAACCACACCTCAAGCTCCATCCAGCCTGGCCTTGGACAGTTTCAGGGATGGGGCAGCCACAGCTTCTCTGACTATCCCGGGCCAGAGCCTCTCCACCCTCAGAGGGAAGAATTTCCTCCTAACATCTATACTAAATCTCCCCTCTTTTAGTTTGAAACTGTTTCCCCTTGTCCTGTCACTATTTGCCTGTGTAAATAAAGCTCATTCATGCAAAGAATTCTTCTTTCTCCTAAAGTTTAGCTACAGAAAATCAGACTTAAAATCAGCTTGACAGAGAGCAGAAATTTAGCTGCTCTTCTCCACCACATATCTGCATAATGTAATATATGCCTGAGATTTCTATAGAGGTTGATACAGTTTTATGTAAGCCTCTGATAGCAGCCACATCAAAAAAAAGAGAAATGTTTTGAAAGGCTTTTTTGGTGTCCTCTTCTCTTGCACCCCTTAAGTGAAAACGAGCAGATAAAATCAAACAGATGATTGTACAGTCTTGCTGAAGCCAGGAGTGGGTCTGGGCAGTGAAGATTATCTCCAGATCCCAAGTGCTCTGATGGCTTGCAGGGATGTTGGCCATGGAAGCTGCTCCTGTGGCTGTACTGGGAGCAGCTGGCTTCAAAGCAGGGCTGGGAATTGCTTCCTATTCCATATAAATTGATTTCTCCCTCCACAGTGGGGCTCTGTGCAAGTGCAGAAGGGTTCATGACGTGGTGAGGGCTCACTGAAATGGATGAAAGGAGGCTATGAACAAATTCTGGATTCTACTGGGGCATGTCTTCATGATTCCTCATCTCCCTCTATTTTAACAGGTTCCCAACATTTACTCATCTGTAGAGTGTTAATCTCCTGTTGCTAGCTTTTCAACTGTTTGTAACTGCAATGTGCTTGTAAACTGCCTCTCTTAAGCAGTGACAGCCTTGACCAAAAAGTGATTTAAAAATAATTTCTTCATTAAAAATATTGTGTCAGATGTAAAACGGTGGTAAGTGGAGTTTACTAAGTCTTTGATAAAGTGAAGTCTGATTACCAGTAACAGATCAAATAGTCCTGTGACAATGTTTGGGTTGACCAGGGCACCAAGATAAGGGTTAAGGTATTAGATTATTTTTCAAAGAGTAAATGGGATTGTCCTTTCTGTTTTGTGAGACAGGTGAGGATGGCATTTAAGCGGGTTAATAATTTCATTTAAACGAAAGGAAACAAGAAGTCCTGGCTGTTACATCAGGCTTCCCATATCTGCCTCTGTTTCTCTTGGTTACTGTTGCTCCCCACAGCTCTCATTTGTGAGTCTGAGGCAAATTTGGGCAACCTCATGGTGCTAAATATGGCACTACTGACACAAGCATTGCAGTCATAGGGGTCAAACCCATCCACGGCTGTCCAAGACATTAATCCTACACCTTATAACTTCTCTGTAGACCAGCTGGAAGATTGATTCCCAGCTCAGCAGGCTGTAACCATGCTGGGTCCCCAGCGAGAGCACAGCCAGCTCCCCCTCTGCAGCAGCTCCTCTGTGTGTCCTTCCTCCTGGCTGAGTCCTGCTGGGTGGTGCTGGGCCCCTCTGTGTGCCCCCATGGTTACAGATGAGCCTCTTTGTTCACTCTTGGGTTATTTTCCACTTTCCAGACCCTCCTTCATGCAATAAATTAAGTCAGTGTGGCTTCCAAGCTTGTTGGTGTAGGGAGCTGTGTTGCTGCATCCTGCTCCCAGCCCCTGCCCAGGGCTGAAAGTCTTCTCCAGCATGGGGGAGTTCCATGCCTGCATCAGGAACATTCCTTCTGCTAAAAACACAGCAGAAATCATGAGTTGTATGTCACCCCAGACCACTGATTTTCACACCAGTTTGCTTTTCTTTTTAAGCAAGGAACATCAGACATCCCAAAAGTGGCAGCTCCAAACAGCCAAGGAATCATAAAGCCACTCTCTGTTATGTGCAGTGCCTTATAGCAAAGAAGTTGCTAATGATATCAACCATTTAGCCCTTACTCCTTTGTTTTTCATGCTATTTTAGTTCTAATCTTCAGTCTAAAATCCCTGCCTCAGTTGCCTACTCTAACCTGGCTGGAAATTTCAGAAACTGCAGAAACCACCAAGCTGTCCCACTGAGTACAGAGCAGGTTCCTGGGAAGAGCAAAACAGGGGAACACTGTGGACACACAAAGGAAGAGAAATCCTGGGAAAAATTGCATCAGTGAGCAAATCTTCTGGTATCCATTAAAAGGTAATAATTCTAACCAAAGGAAGGGGGACTTTCCCGATGTGAAATGAAATAAACATCCAGAAATGATTTGTGCGTGTGTTCAAATTTAAATTTAGAATTTTATTGAGTGCGTTGTTCAAAGGCCCTTTTATTCTCAGGGTAGTTTGGATATAATCTTCTCTTGAGAAAGAAAATCCCTGCACAGAACACAGCCTCAGCCCTCACCATGCAAAACCACCATGCTGGGATTGTAGGCAGAAGACCTTTCCTTTTTTTAATTCCTGCTGTGCTCCTGGTAGATGCACATCATCTCAGAGCTGAATTTGAGGATTTCTGTGCTAGGTTTGTCCTGAAAATAAATATGGATAATCATGGGACAACAGCTGAGGGAGATCCCTGCCTGATGCCTGCCATGGAGCTGGGGGATTTGCAGGTTGGAGGGCGCTCAGTATTCAACTTTCAGACCAGTTTTCCATTGGAAATGATGCTTCAGCTCTCCTGACTGTCACTTTGAGGCTGGTGTAAGCCATCAGAATGTGTGTAAGTCCCCAGACTGCATCACACCAGCAGCAGAGCTGGGCTGACACCAGCCTGCCCTGCCCTGGCTCTGGGGTGCTCAGGCTGTTGCTGTTCTTTGATGAGGTTTTCCCTGTCTAAACCAAATCATTACAAATTCAGTGCTCAAGGGCTTTTCATTTAAGTTGAACTCCAGAAACTCCTGTGACCTATTTCTCTTAGGAGGTCAGGTTTCAGACAGAGCTATCTGTATGGCAGCACTTAGGTTGGATACAGGTTTTTGAAATTGCTGCAGCATTTTTTTGGCAATTATATTCAAGAAACTATTACAAAGCAGTTATTTATGAAAGGCAAGCTGGCTCATTGTCGAGGCTTTTTATTTCACTCACTTCTTGATTAAAAAAGGGACTTGTGTGCATCTTGAAATACTTTCCTGAGTAGAGAGGAGCTTATACTGAAACATGTGTGCTCCAAAGTAGTAAGGCTGAGGTCCATGCAATTAAAAAAAAGACATTGTTTTTTAAAATGTTTGTGTTTGCTGAGCACAATGAAGACTTTGTGCTCTTATTAAAGTCACAAAAATTACCATTAATTTTATCCTGGCCCCACTCCAAGAGTGAAAATCAACTCGGGTCTGTGTCATTAACTCAGTGTGGCATCTGAGTAGCTGCTGGGATCTCAGGTGCTTTTTCCTATCCCACATGAGTTTGTATATTCACATACATCCAACTCCCGATGTTCCTGTCTGCAGTCCCATACAGTGTGGCCACTGGAGACTCCCTTCACTGAACAGCCTGGTATTTTAATTGTGCATGAGCCCTCATCTCACCATTTATCTCTATTAATAATGCAGTTTCTCTCCTTAGTTCTTCCATTGATTCCCTGTGGTGGTCAGGAAGAGTCTAGGCTGCCTTTGCCTCTAAACCCCTTTGGCACGTGGGCATCAAGTTCCCTCGTGTGGAATTCCCATGGAAATTCCAGCTGGAGGACTGGCAGCATGACCGTGGTCCCAGGCCTCTGCAGGCAACCATCTTGTGCTGTCTGAAATGCAACATAACCTCAAAAATAAAAATCTGGCCAGGATCAGGATCCAGATGGATAAACTCAAGCTGGGAGCCCAGTTTTGACCCATGTCTGATTTAAATGTGAAGTACTGTAAATCATTTGAACTGTTCCTGTGTGCATTTAGGCTCACCCATGCGAGCAGCATCGTTGGAGTCAATTATGAACAATGGCATTTCTTCTTTATTCACTGCTGATTTCTGATACAGAAAATAAATGTGTAAATGACTCTCTCATTACCTTTGACACCAAAATCCCTTAGCCACAACAGGGACATTTCACTAAGTGATAAATGCTGCTTGATTGGGGTGGCTTTTAATTTTATAATCCTATTAAGAATGAGAATGATAGATATGTCAAATATTTGTGCCTGCTGGACAGAACATATTATTCAGCTCTAAGGCTTCCAGTTTAATTTTTTTTGATCAATTGGGCAGAACCACTGCTGTAAGACAAACAGATGCTCTTCAGCTGTACTTTTCCATAAATGATTTTGTTCTGTGGGTTTTTTTTGTTCCCCTACCAGGCATATCAAGTTCAAAAGAAAATGTTGCCTCTCACTAATGAGAAGATTAATCTCATTCACAAATGCAGCAGACTTTGTCAACTCTGTTGAAAGTTTGATGACCTTTAAGAGACAAAGTTTTAGTGTGCCCAAAATAAATAATTCATCCTCCACAGATTTGCCCTGTGCATCCATCTGCTTAAATCCGAAGCATGCTGATTAAAGCTTCTGAGTGCAATTATCTTCCTATTTCATTCAGATAAAATCTCTATTTTCTCACTGCACTTCAAAGCACAACTGTTCATTTATGGATATCACCAATCCGATGTACATGGGGTCCATTTTTGCTCTGACTTATGCTCTCCACAGTCTTCAAAATCTCACAAAAAGGACTGAAGTTCTCTTTCCCATAGAATTTCCTTTTCCAGCGCTGAAAGCTGAAATGTGTAATTAATCCTCCTGTAAAAACTTTGAAATCATCATCTTCAAACACAACCAGCAAATTAATTTCTGTTCTCATGTCCAGGGAGAAGAATGTCATGTAGGCAAGGGGCAAGATGTGATTTACTTTGATTACTGCAATTACTGTCGCTGCTGGGCTCCTTCCACCTCTGAAGGCTGCAGGCAGCAAATTCCCAAGAGAACCCCTTGCCCCTGTCTCTGCCCTGTGCAATGCCCACTTGGCTGATTTCCTGCCCCACCTGTTGCCCTTTTGGCTTTCAGCCACACTTTTGCACTTAATGCTGCGTGTAAGTGACATCGTCTGGGAGCGCAGCCAAAGGGGCTGCTCATGGGGGCACCCTCAGAATCACAGAAACAGAATTGAGAGGGACCCACAAGGATCATCAAAGTCCAGCTCCTGACCCTGCACAGAACCCACCAGGTGCCTGCTCCCTGCCCCAAAAATGCGCAGCCATCGTGGCTTCCCTCAGCCATCGGCGTCAGGGGGAGGTTTGAAGCTTCCTGCAGTGCCCACATGCAGATAAATAAGCTGATTATAAAATAGCCAAGCAGATGGTCTCTTTTGTTGCTACCTGTGAGAATAAGCACAGTCCTCCCATTTCCCTGGGAGGAAGGAACCAGCTCTGTGGACATCACGCAGCTCTCAGTTTCTTTAGGACACTCTCTGAAAGAAATGCTGAATGAGTATTGCAGCCATTTCAATGAATCCTTCCTGGCCCCACCTGAAACTGGACCAAACTGGCACCAGGTAACTTTGTTACTGGAGAGAACAAATATTTCCTCTGGCAAAAATCCTCCTTCAGCCTTGAAAAAATGTTGGGATTTTTTTTCATGCAGAAACTGAACTTGGTCATGAATGCTCTCTGGATGTCATAGATGAAACAATGAAAATGAAAGGGGAAATAACAAGGGATTGCTGGGGTTTTAAAGGTGATTTACAGGAGCAAGGAAATCCTAGAGATTAGGAAGTTGTTTAAATACCAGTGACAGTCAAATATGGAAACATTCCAAAGTCGGAGATTAGGGGAAAAGAAAAAAACAGGAAAAGATAGGAATTGCAAAGAAAAAAATCACAAGGAGGGGAAAGTATATCCAAAAGGAAAACAGTATCCATGGAAAGAAAAACAAAAAGCCTCTTAAAACCAGAAACAAGGCACCTGCTTTTTTGGCAGCTATCAGCAACAAGGAAGACTCCACCTGCCAAGCCAAATTCTTGCCATCAGCAAATCACCACACAGGTAAAATAACAGGATGTTGGAAATGAAACAATCAACGCTAATTAGCGGATCAGATACCACTCCCACACACTCCCTGCTCTCAGCGCTGAGCAAGAGCTGGGGTTTGCTCCCACTCAGTGGGACAACCCTCTTCCCATCCACATGTGAGCATTCCTTTGCCTGCAGGTTGCAAGTTGAGGTTGGTGGATGCAGTTGCCCATGAGCCAGAGTGATCCTCTGGGACCCTTCACCCCAGGGGCCAGCTAAGGAACCAATGAAACAGGGAAATTGGGGTGAGAAAAAGTATCTTGAGATGCTGAAGCCAACCTCTTCTTGGCAATGAAAAGGAAGTTTCAAATACTGGAGAAGGAGGAATCAAATCTGTTGAAAAAAGGAAGAGCAGCCTGGCTGTATGAAGATCACCCACATTAGCATGTCACATATGGTCATACTCCAAAATATTCAACAGCTCAACCTAGAGTGTGTGTGAAACAGAAAAACAGCAGCACAAGAATGGAAATATGGCATAGGGAATATAAACCATAAAATACATCAATTAAATTGGAAGTTGAATTTTGAGCCTCTAGACCAACATAAAGCCTGTGATGTATGTGGAAAATCAGTCTCATGTCTTTTGTTCAATTTAATGGGAGTGTTATAGCTGGAATCCCTCACATTACACTGCATGTGTCAAGGCTGCCCTTGGTAGAAACTATTGATGGCCAGTGATTTTGATTTTATCTTATGCTATTGTGACTTCATACGCTCATGAGCACTTCTGATCCATGGTGTTTGCTGGGCAAAGCATGGACTGAGCTGTGGGTAATATCAGTGCAGAGGAACTGCCCAGAGGCTGTGGCCATGTTAGGATTTCAGAAGGGTGGTAGGAGACCACTTGGTTTTGCAATATTTGAGTATCTGAATTGTTTGCCAGCATTAAGTTCATTTGTGAAAATCAAGGAAAATCAGACCATTATCTAATCACAGTTACATGCTAATGTTGATGCAAATTTGGTGGAGGTGCCTAGCGAGTATCATAACTGAAAATCTCTGGTTAAGTTGTCCTTCAAGTAAATGTGTAAAAAATGAAGTAGATCTCAAAGGTAAGTTTAAAGGAATGGTGTTTTTAGACATTTTCTCTGCCAGTCCATATTGGGTTGAACCAGGCAGACAGACAAGATTTTTTGCTTTTAGTGATCAGAAATGGTGCTGCTCTAGTGAACTTGTGGCTTGATGTTTTAATTGACTGGTCAGGAAGAAGCCTGGGAACGGTATCAAGGGCTCTCCATCTCTTTGATCAGTGATCAGAATCCCCTCAATGTATCTCATTCATCCCTATCATCAAAGGCACGGTAGAGACCATATGAAAATTGCAGCCCTGTTAATACATATTAAACAGTGTTTCTTTAGCAGATGGGAAACCATAAACAGTTTCCTAAGATGCATAAACAAATTAAAGAGAACTTCCAGCTTTGACATCTTAATAAGCTGTGATGAATAATTTGGCATTACTACAACATCTCTGCCAAGATAAGGATCAAATTGCTCTTTGAAAGAGTTATTCAGTAGCTTTCCTATCTGAGCACAGATTATCTGGTTTATGGAGGACAGTGGAAGGTCTTGCCAGGGAAGTTTATCTGAGTTGGCTCTCGCGGCTTTATCCTGTCACCAAGATCTTTACCATGATACCTTTCATGTGAATCAGCTCTGCTCCTCTATTTTTCATGAAAAAACAATGTCTGACTCATATCCCACAAAGAAGATTGGTACAACAGGGGAAGGGCTTAGTTGATTGTTGAAAGAAAAAACTATTAGCCTCTTTTATTATGGTCAGGTTATTTTCTGTAATAACAATTTACCAAAGTAAATGTCACTACCTGGGGAAAAAAAAAAAAGAAAAAAAGAAGACAGTTGCAGTTGCCTACTGTTCACCAATACTTTATTAAAAACACTGGTAAGAATAAATCCTTGAAAATAAAGCTTCACATATGTACATGTTTCAGTTGCAGACTGCAACTCAAATAAACAGTGATTCATGGCAAAGGAAGTTGGAATTAATTAGAGAATCGCTGGTCTTGGACAGCCACCCTGTTTTCTCTGAACATTGAGTGGTTTTGGGGAAATGCTTATTGGTTATTGGCACACACAGAGGTGCAATAGACCCAAACCCAGGTTTTTCCACTTTTATCAGAGATGAGCACTGTGTTGCAACAGCGCAGGGCATTGTAATAAGGAGAAGCCCCAGGAATGGGGATGGGATGTTTTTCAGAATGCAGTTTCCATCCTGCCACCTCGGTTATTAATTGCAATTTCCAGTGCAAACAGAGATAAATCTAGACCGAGGCTTGGCACAGCTTGGCTGTTCACATCTTGTGTCTCAGCAAACTGAGAATGCTCCAAGGCCCAGCCAGCCCAGTGGGGCTGCAGCTGAGGGGGGAGACAGGGGAGTCCTTCCAGAGGCCATGAAGATATCTGTGTGTGGAGATGGTGCGTGGGGACATGGGGCACTGGTGGACTTGGCAGTGGTGGGGGGAACTGTTGGACTTGATGATTTTGAGGTCTTTTCCAGCCACAGAGCACAGAAAGGTCACTTGTGATCAGAGCTCAGACCCTGCCCATGCCCTGCTCCTCCAGGTAAGATTAAGCACACTAAGTCCCTTCTTTATTTCAGGTTTGCTGAAATAAAGTCCCTTCTTTATTTCAGGTTTCCTTCTGGGAAAGGGGAAGCAGCAAACCCGAAATAGCTGTGCAGCTCAGCTTTCAGGTGCCCTTTCCCTGTGCGTCCCTAATAATCCCTGAAGCTGCTGTCTTGGTAATAATCTAGCAATTAAAGGAAAATATTGGTATTTAATTAAACTTGTCAATCAACCAGGAATGAGTTTTCCTTATCAAGAGGAGCTGGATGTGATTTTGCCACTTAGAAGTGAATGTTGAAGACTCTTGTAGAATAAAACTTTAATTAGGAAAGGAGATTTGGATTAACATGTAAGGCAGAGAGAGAACGAAAGGTCCTCAAAAATCATCTGAGTATGATTCACAGGAAGAGAAAAACCTAAATATGGGAACAGATTTTTTTTTTTTTTTAAAGAAAAGAGCAGCTATATGGTGCTAAAACTCATGGGTAGAAGAGGCATAGGAGGGATTTTGATGATGCTAGGATATCTCTATTCAATCCACTTTCCTGCTCTTAATATTTAGTCATTTCAGATATTCAAAGTCTGGTCAGAAAGTACACAGATACACTGTGGGGCATTAGAAAATCCTCAGGATTTGAATGCCTGACTCTCATAAAATTAGATATCAGAGGACCAAATGTCTCTTCTGGGAGATTTGAAAAAGGTACAATTTTTTGTCACTTTCTGGTGGTGTTGGTAACATGGAGGACGCTGCCCACCTGCACCTAATTCCTAAACCCACAGAGCCCCAGTCCTGCCAGGCATATCCCCACCAGGATCTGCCCCAGGTGCCAGTGACTGCACCCTCATAAATCCCAGTGTGCTAAACTCAGTGCGCAGCTCTACTTTTTTTTCAGACTTGTTCCCAAGAAATATTGAATTTCATGGCATTGACTCCTGATCCTTGGATGGCTTCTTCATCCCTTCTCAGGTGTGTCTCCAAAGGTTGTTGCCTCAGGGACTGAACGTAAAATCACTTGCATTTTCTTTTTTTTTTACGTACTTTTATTTTATTTATTTTTCATGGGAAACAGGAAAAAGTTGAGAATACACTCAAAGAAATCAGAATTCATGAAAGTCTGCTCTGCTCTGCACATCGAGTCAGAACAAGGCTGGATGCAGGGAGCTGTTGCCTGGAGGACAGCAATGCTGCTTACTGTGAGAACTGGAAAACAGCTTTGCTGTCACTCCAAGATTCTTCCAACCAGGGGATGTTGAAATCCATGTTCTGAATTCCTGGAGCATTGCTGTAGTGTGCCCAAAAACACAGTTTTCCATGGAACAAACTGGCAAATATCATAAGGCAAGATGAAATCTCATAAGAATGTACTGAATGGCCAATGTCAATGGAAATGTGCTTCATACATTGCCAGAGATATTTTCAGGCAGAAAAAACCCCAAACCCCACCTCCCAAACAAATTACTTCCTGCCACTTGTAGTTCTTTAGCGCTTCCCTCTGAAAAAAATGCAGGAATCAGACACAAAAAATATAATGAATCTCACATTAGCAATCTAGCAGGATGCTGCTGCAGCAGGCAGGGGTAGGTGTTCCACCAACACACTGACCACTGTGAAACTGGGCTGGAAGGTTTCTGCCACGTCAAGGGTTGGCTTTTAAACTTTCTTCTTGAAGTATTCTTCTCCTCAGTCATTGGTTTCTCCATTGAGTACATAAGCCCCCCAAAAATCATGGTTTTTTTTCTAATCAGCCTGCCTAGACATGTTGCTGGATATTTGTATTCTATCACCTGTGATTGGTATAAAATTTGTCAAAAAACTATGGGGAATATTCTCCTTTATAGCTGAGAAAAACATGTTTGTCACTTGTGTGATCTAACCTGAAAGAAAGGATTTTGCCCTGAAGAAATTTTGCTTAAAAGTCTCAATATATCTTAATGGTATTAGTGGAGACCTGATCCAGAGCTGCCTCAGCCTTCACAGTAGGAGAAACAGGTTGCTCCTTAAATACTTCTGGACAGAGAGCTCTGGTTTTCCCAGTTGTGGTTCTCACAATTTATCTCTCTGCTAGGAGCTGTTCAGTGCACCAAGATGCAGGAAGGCTCTGGGGTTGGATTTTTGAAGGTTCAGGCAAATCCCTGTGGTTCATCAGCCAACAAAACAGGGATGGGGAGAAGCTCTCCCCAGCCACAGGGAACAGCAGTTCCTCTCTGATCTCAGCTGGAAAGGCGACACCCAACACTCCCTCCATGGCCACTCGTACGTTCAGCTTACAGAATCATGAAAGTTGGAAAAGCCCTCAAGGTCATCGAGTCCAACCATTAACCCAGCACTGCCAAGGCCACCAATAAACCCTGTCCCCCAGTGCCATATTTACATAGTTTTTGAACACTTCCATGGACAGTGACTCCACCACTTCCCTGGTCAGTGCATTCCAATGACCACTTTTTCCATGAAGGAATTTTCCCTAATATCCAATCTAAATGTCCCCTGGCACAACTTGAGTCCATTTCATCTTGTTCTAACTCTCATTACATGGGAGAAGAGCCCAGTCCCCACCTGGCTACACCCTTCTGTCAGGGAGTTGCAGAGAGCAGGAGGGCCCCCCTGAGCCTCCTTTTCTCCAGGCTGAGCCCCCCCAGTTCCCTCAGCTGCTCCTCATCAGACCTGTTCTCCAGCCCCTTTCCCATTGCCCTTCTCTGGACACACTCCCATCCTATTGCTATATGTTGCTTCTTCACCCCCAAAGCCTGGAATTTAACCCCACAGCCTGGACAAGGCAGCCATTAATCTGCAGCACATATAGACTTTCCTTCTTGCCTCACATTTGTTTTCCTTTGATGGTGTTTTAGATGCATCTGTGTTTGCTTTAGGACTCAGACCAGAGCTATGTACTCTTCAGCAGACACTGGGGCTTATCCTGAGGTCTTTCATGTGCTGTTTTCATTAGAATCCTGGTCGCATCCTGGTTGCAGAAAAAATATTTCAGTATTGGAAATACCATTTGGCCAACAGGATCACACATTCGTATTATACAACCCAGCAGTGGGGTTCCCTTTTTCTGGGAATTCTTTGTTCTGGAGAAGTAGTGCCAAGGCAGTGAGATTGATTTATGTCACCAATAGAAACCAAACACTCATGGCAACATTTCACAAACAGCAAACAGCTCCAAGGGCCTTGATATGGAGGTGACTAATGCTGCTGTCCCTGAGCCCCACAGCTCCCTCCCTCTGCAGCCAGACACAGGGAACAAAGTCTGGACACGCCGTGCTGCCCTGCAGAGGGGTAGGTGCTGGCTGGGCAGCTCATCCCCCTGCAAGTCTCCCCTTTAAGTGTGCTGGTGAATGAAATAGCCCAGGATATTTTTAGGAAGCAGAAGAACACAATAGTTTAAAAGATGTAGGGTTTTGAAATAAAACAGCATAGAAAAACCCTGCCTATAAGCTGGGAAAATAAACTGGGGGCACACACTCGCCTGCAGTCAGGTCTGTGGTGTTGGCTGCAGGTGACCACAGGCTCCTAAGGTAGTTAAACACCCAGTGCTCCACAGTAGCCTCTCTTACATTTTTCCATTAATCCATTTGTCCTACTGCCAGGATAAAATACATTTTCCCCATCCTGATTTTCCTTATCCTGGCTATTCCCCCCTCAGGCTGTTTTAATCCCCTTCTAGTCCCTGTGTTCTTTATCTATATGATGGGACTCATGCAAGGCTTTTAGTGTAATTGCTTCCTACCATCTACCCCAGTCCACATGCCCGGGAAAAGCCTCTGCCAGTGCAGAGTGTCTGGACAGGCACTGCAGCAAAGGTCTCTGCAGCACAGGAGGATCAGATCCGAGTGCACCTCCTGGTCCAGGGCTCCCTCCCGACGTGCTGCCTGTGAATTCATGCACCAGGCACACACACTGAGCTCTGCCTAACCCGCTCAGGATGTGCTGCCTGCATCCTGCACCTCTGAGAACACATGTGCTCGCTGTATTTAAAACAATCACATCTTAACTTCTAACATCAGGGGTCAAACCATTTTGGGTGATCCCGGAGCAGCACGAGGAGGCTGTTTGCTCCTGGCTTTCCCTTCCCTGTGTTGTGTGGCCAGGTGTGACATCCAGGCTCCCCAGAGCCGCAGATGGAGGGGGCGGGCAGGGCTGCGGGTCCTGGATGAAAGCACAGCTGCTGGGCAGAGCATCCCTCATCCCTGCCCCGCCAGGCGCGGGGGCTGCTGCCCGCGGCACACACAAGGCAACTGCAAGGCAGCTGCACATCTCAGGCAGCTGAGAAAGGGATGGAAGCTGTTCTTGGGATGGAAAACGCGAGGATTTAAGTAACAGGTGTTGTCTGGGGAAGCGTTATCCAAGCAAAGCTTCAGAACACAGAGAAGCACCTTTCTTCTGTTGGTACTTATCTTTTGAGATCTGGAATTCCTGCAAGGTTTTCTGCTTGAAACACAAAGAGGTAGAACAGCACCTAAACAATCATTTTGTTTGCTTTGCTTGTGCTGATGCAGAGGTCAAGGAAGTGTCATAACGTGATCTAATTCACTGGCTGGCGTGACTTCCCCAGCTATAATAAATATCATATAGTGCCAGAAGTGGATGTAAGCTATTAACCATGCTGAGGTAGGAAATCCAGGGATCAGGAGTTAAGTGACTATATTAAACCTTTTATTTGAGATTCAGATGTCTCATGGAAGAACACAGAGCCTTGAAATGAGATCCAGACCAGCTGATGGCTTGGATGGGCCAGGCTGGATGGAGCTCTGGGCAATCTGATCCAGTGGGTGTCATCCTTGCCTGTGGCAGGGGGTTCTATCTTTAAGGTTCCTTCCAACCCAAACTGCTCTGTGGTTCTGTGAACACACCAGTTTGCACATCACTGGAACCACTCTGATTGCTCCAACAGGGAATGTGGCACTTACAGGTCTGGTTGCAGGAAAGGAAAATAAGTGTTTCAAGAGATGCAAATTCAGCATTTCTGGTCAGATCAGAGTGAAAACAACAGATTTCCTTCACACATCAGCCTGAAGAGAACCAAGTGTCTTTTGCCCAGTGCTCACCAAGAAGTCTGCAGAGAGACATCCAGCTCCAGAGAAATTCCATAGAGGTCAATCACGACCCAGTAAAGGCAAAGGGATAGTAAGAGGAAGGTGTGTTTGAGCAGTGTTCACAAGTAATGGGACTGACAGTGTTGCACACTCGTGTGCCAGAGGCTTTTCTTCCCTACTGAGGCAGCAAAAGAATAGTTTTAGCATATTCTGACATTAATTGAAAATGCATTAGTGGCTGAGAGCAAACATTAGCTCTTGGTCTTGAGAAATTTCCTTTGTCACAAGCATAATTGTAATAAAAACTGAAACACCAAAATAAATGTTAGAACATTTAAAAATCATAAAGCCTTCCCTCTTTCCACTTTTCTTCTGCAATAAATTAAAAGCATGAGAAATTTCCCCTGCAGACACAAACATTAAGAAATCATTTGGCAAATGACTTTTTTCAAGCCTGGCATCTCTAGCCTGGGGACAGCTTTGGAAAGGTCATGAGAATTTGTCCCATGAACGGCCTCTCTTCAAGCCTGGGGGGGTAAATCTGTGGATCTGGGACAGAATGATGTTGGAGGGCAGATTGTGGGGATGCTGCCTGTTCTTTGCCAGGGGAGTTGTGCCACCTCCTCCCCTTTATCATGTGCACAGATACCTTTGCTCCAGGAGGCATCTTAAGTCTCATTTCAAAGGAATGTAAGCCCTTTCCTAGAGATCTTTCCTGAACAGCAGCCAGGAGAGATGACTTGAATTGTTGTGCTGCCCTGGGCAGAGACAGGAGCAGCCTGTGAGTGCCAGGATGCCTGATACTGCCAGCAAGTCTGGACACACAGGCTCCTGTGCCCTGAGGAGGGACAGACTCTGCCCAGCAGGTCAGGAGGAGGCAGCAGGTTTCACACGCTGCCTTCTCAGCACACAGCCCACAGATCACACCATCAGCCTTGGCACATTCCCCTTCACCAGGAAAAAATGGGAAATGCAGGACAACCACCAAGATATTCAAAGCTCACATTTGGCATGCTACCTGCAGATCACCCTTAGGTTCCTGCATTTAAAAAACCCAGTGTTTCTCTGTGTACAATAATTTCTTCTGACAATAAAGTCCCCTCTGTTTCAGTCTGTGTGCTCTGTGTCAGAGGCACCTGTGCAGGTTTTGCATCTTGGTGCCTCTAAATTGTTTCTCTCTCACAATAAACATGGGGAAGTGCAGACACATTTTTATCTTTACTTCTCATGGGTGCTAAGCTAAGGACCCAAGAGTGCTGTGTTTCATGAAAGATCAAGTGTTGCAGTGTGAGAAACAAAATACCCAGCCCAAGGACACTGCTCACTGCACCCTTCCTGTGGCTGGCTCTTTGTTATTGCTGCCAGACTTTAAAATGCTGCTGGTTTTCTACCCTATTCAGGATTGGTGTTCCTCAGAGTCCTAAAGGCATGTGGCGTTCCTGCTGTAAAGTGAATTTTTATGGGGAAAGTATTAAGAAGAATTATTATGTGTATAGCCACCAGAAAGAATATTCTCCATCCAGAATGAAAAAGAAAGGCCATTTCAAAGGAATAATTACCACACTTAGTACCATCCATAAACCCACACATTCTCCATGGGACGTGGGTGGAACTGTAATCCCTCTGAGTGACAAGTGTGACCTTCCTTTAACCAGCAAACATTGGTCCGGGTTTCCTAAAAGTAATCTGTTTTGCCATTTATGATTTAGTGTGAGCTATAAAAACTGTTGCAACAAGCTGTTTTCATCCCTGGGGACAATGCTCTGCTCCTACTGTGTGGTGAGGGAGGGTGAGCCCTGTCAGGCTGGAAGCCAGGGGGGTGGCATCACAGGGATGCCACCAGGCAAAGCAGCACGGTGGAATATCTTCCCATAACCCTCAAGTTTTGGGATTCTTTCTCAGTTACCTGCAGGCAGCAGCTGTAATTTCAGCATGTCACACTGGGGTGACATTTGGAACTCTCCTCCCCAGACGATGAGGTCCAGGTGATGCAGTCCAGGTGTGATGTGAACTTTGAAGACTCCTGGCTTAGGAGCACCTCCTGTCTTGCCTAAACAGAAGAACAATGTTTCTAAAATGAAGCAAAACTGAAAAAAACACCAGTCCCCACTGCAGGAAGAAGGGACCCATGAGATATTGCAAAAATGTGTAAATAAATAAAAGGCCCAAAGATGCCTTTTATTTTATGGTGGAGCAAGACAGAATCAAGTGTCTGTAACCAGAGTGAAATTACATTTGAGCAAAAGCTACTTTTATATCCACTCATGCTAAAGAAAGGATTGAAGTTCACCCAAGGTCTTCTGCTGGCTCTCTAGCAGTCCTGACTTCCACTCAAGAAGAACAAACACATCTTTGCTCATGTAACAATAAGAATATCTTGGTCTTTTCCTGAGTGACTTTGCCTCAAATTAGCCAGAGGGAGAGAGCTAAAGTTTGAGATAGAAATAACTCTCATCAGGAACAAGTGCTCAAGGGGCTTAGAAATGTGATTTTATTAACTTTCTGTCAGTTTTCAGTGCAGGATAAACATCCATTTAAGAGCATTAGCAATGCATTCCCTCAGAAAAGACATTTGCAGGACCTTGTTCTTCCCAAGCTGCTTGACTTGCTTTGAAAGGGTGAAGGAACAAGCAGCTGGAAGGGCTGGAAGGATGGAAGTGGAGGCAACCTGCACAAAACCTGTCCATTTCAGGTCCTTTGGCACCAAGTCCTCAGCTGCTGATGCTCAGAGCACGAAGGGGAGCAGCAGTCAGGGCAAGGAGGGGCTGTGGGAAGCCCGAGTGACAAACAGGTGCTCACCTGACAGCTCCAGCTGTTTGTTTGAGAAGGAAGCAGGAGCCTTGTTTGCCATGGGGGATGCAACATCTCACAAACAGGAGTGCAGGCTTTGGCACAGCAAGGACAGAGGTGGCTCCCACCTGCAGGAACAAGGGTCAGGTGTGGTGAAAAAAAAAGGTTTTAACAAGCTGAGCTTAACACTGCTGAGTTAGAGCATGTGTCACAGCTCACTGAGAGCCTGAACACTGGTAAAGAGTCTGTTCGTTTATTATGCACCTAACTGATTTGTTTCCTGGCTGAAGGTGGAACAAAATGGGACCTGAACCTCACTTGGGGCTTCTGGGTGCTCGGACTGACACCAACACTCAGCTCGTAAACTGTGACATCAGTCTGTAAAATCTACATGTAATGAAGCTTAGCTCTCCCCACCTTGGACAGCTAAAAAGACCGGTTGATGCACCAGGAGCAAGGGTGAAATATTTCCTCACAGCATCTTTGGAAGGAGGATCTGAAAGAAAATATCAATACACCTGATGCCTCCAGTCCCACAGTCAGGAGATCTCCTCTTGGCACTGACTCCATCTACTCTCAGCAGCAGAAGTTTTGTATTCCTAGATTCCCATCTAGGAAATCCATCTTTGTTAAGTTCCCAGAGTATCCAGCAGACAACAGGGAATATCTCTGGTTCCTAATGCCAGAGCACAGAGCAATAAGGGAGAGTGCTGTGCCAAGCCATGGAATCTGGTAAGATCCCCCCAGAGATTTCAAAATGTAGCGGAAGTGAATGTCCATGAGCTCACTGTGATGGGAGCACCAGGGCCCTGGGGAGAGCATCATCCATGACACAAGGATCACTGAGGGGAGGGAGAGCTGAAAGCCCCCAAATTCCCTTCTCCTCAGTAAAAAACCTGTTTTTGAAATACTCTTCTGACATTCAAACCCCTTCATCTGTTTGTTTTTAACAGCTAACATTTTTTGAACTTAAATGTCATCTCAGCTGTATTCCCAGAACTTAAATCATTCTGGTCCTATAACCATTCTTTTATGCTTATAGCATATATTTTGAATTAGCTAAATTAGATTTCACTCTGTTGTCAGTGACTGTCAGTTGTGATGCTTTTAACTTTCAGTTGCAAAATGTGTGGAGGTTCAAGAGGCAGCAGAGTAAGCAGATATTCAAAGCATGAATTAGACTTTTAATAGACAAAAAAAGCTAGGAAGATGGAACTCATAAATTACTTTAGATATGTGGCCATAATTATTACATGCATTTGATTTCTGTATACATATATAGGGATTTTTAGGAGGCTGGTTGCTATGGTAACTACTGCATGGTCCATATGTTGCCTCTGAAATTCTTTTTCCTCAGTGGAAAATTACACCCATGGACATGGATGGCATTTGTAAATCTCCTCAAAAAGTGGTAATTTTCCTTTTCTTCCTAAATGTCATTGACTGTGTAATGGAAGTCTTTGAAGTTCAATTCTCCTCGTTGTCAGTTCACCAAGAAAGAGACGTGAACTGCATCCAAATCTTCCCTCTCTGCCTCCAAACCTTTGCCTTGCCTGGCTGGAAGACTGACTGATAGCAAATGCCCTGACTTTGTCATGGGAGAGTGTGAGCTCACTTCTGTGGACATGAATGGTTTTGGGCTGGAGCCCCTCTGCTCTGGAGCCAGGCTGGAAGAGCTGGGGGTGCTCACCTGGAGAAGAGAAGCTCCAGGGAGACCTGAGAGCCCCTTCCAGTGCCTAAAGGGGCTCCAAGAGTGCTGGACAGGGACCTTGGACAAGAGCCTGGAGTGAGAGAACAAGGGAGAATGGCTTCAGACAGCAGGCAGGGCTCGACTGGATATTAGGAAGAATTTCTTCCATGTGAGAGTGGTGAGGCACTAGGAGGAGTTTGTCCAGACAAGGCTGTGGCTGCCCCATCCCTGCAGGTGTTCCAGGCCAGGATGGATGGGCCTCTGAGCAACTTGGACTAGTGGGAGGTGTCCCTGCCATGGTGGGGAGGTTGGAACAAGACGATTTTTAAGATCCCTTTCTACCCAACCATTCTGTGATTCTATGCAAGGAAATCAGTATTTCTGGCTGCAGAATGACAACTGGTTTGAAAGATTGTTGTGGAGCAGAATGATTGTTTTTTCCACGTGGCTCAGGATGTCCCTGCTGTACAGAGCCAAGGAGCTGGAGACAGAACCAGCTCAGCTCCAGGTGTGTGCACAGCTGGGAACACCAAGAGCCTTTGGAAGCTGCACTGTGCTCTGCTCTCAGGGTGGACAGAGCAGCAAATTAGAGCCATCCATAGGCACACCAGAACTTTTTGGTGTGTTTTTTGTTGGCTCTGAACCTTCTAACAGTTCTTCTAAGGTTGTAGCATTTCACTATTCATTTACTGGGGTTAGGAGAAAAAACCCCAAACCCAAATACCTGCACTGTTGCAATCAATTGCTTTGCCTGGTCTGTTTGTGAAGATTAAATCAAGGGATTAGGAATCCACAATAGAGGAGTCCAGCACTAAGGCTGGAGGAGCAATTCCCTGAGCCAAGAGCCAGGATGGCTTGTCTGATGTGTCCAGGCTCAGGCTGTGCCTCAGCATTTCATTGCTGCCATCAGCCATGAACGTGTTAAATATGTATTTCATCCACTTCTGTAAAATATGGATTTCAGTGAGATTGGATTAGGGGTGGATTTAACTTTGTGTATCTGAAGTTTACCCAAAACCCAGAGACACTTAAACGCATTTTTAACCTTAGTTTTTGCAGCAATTCTGATTAACGACTGTGGCTTGGAAGCCACCACCTTTATACAGCTAAAGAGTCTGTGAATGCTGGCTTTGCAGAAACCTTTCTTGGTGCCTTACACAGCTGCACTTCTGTTTTACATTGGAAAGGTTTGACACCTCAGCAGTATAAAGTTATAGGTTTTATCCCTAAAACTTCCCAAATGCAGTTTCCATTATTAACACAATTGTGACAGCTATAGTTTGTTTATATTGCTTCACCTGGGGCACATAAACTTAAAGGACTGAAAATACCTCCGTGCAATAAAAGAATTTTATATAATTGCTACCTCTTGCTGTAAGGGACAGCTGGCCTTTGAAAGTTGGGAACACATTTACGTCATTGAAGTAAAATGCAAGCCTGGGGTTTAAATGACTGTAATTTATGTTTCTGAAGCTCAAAACAAAAATATGGCTGTCCAAAGGGCAAATACCTTTCCAAACAAACTAATACTCATCATTCATATTGGAGACTGTATATGTCTTCAATCTCCTTCTAGAAGGCTTTCAATGGCATTGCTGTTTTCTTTTCATACTTATTCTCTATCACCTCTGCTTGCTGTCCCCAGAGTTAAATGTCCATTGACACTTTCCTAATCCAGCTGTTTTTAGTGTTTCCTTATGTGCTGTGCAAGGCTGCGCCACATCCCTGTACAGCCCCAAAGCTGTCACGGGGGGCTCTGACCAGTGCAGCCCAAGGTAGGAGTGGAAGAGGCTGTGTCACCAAAACCTCTTGAAAGCACTGAAAATGACTTAGTTCATGTGGCTGGACAGCACCAGTGCCCTGTGAGCAGAACAGTTATTAATGACCCTGCACTTCTTGTGCTGAGCGTTTTCTTGTCACTGTCTCTCAGCATGTGTCTGAACATCATTTTTGTATTTTGGGTTTAGGGCCCCATTCCAAACAGCTGTTGCTTGTTTAGCCTTTTAATTTTTTCCCCCTTGTTTTTAATTTATAATACTGAAAATCTCTCTAGCATGGGCTGACACCAAAAATGTTTGCTCTAGTCCTTGGATGAAAGCACCACTGCTTTTATGATTTACAAATTCACCAACATTTATTATGGCATTTCAAAACAACAGTGACAATAAGAAATTCAACCACAGCTCCCTCACAGCAAATTCCAGGCCCAGAGCTCCTCTGCAGTCTTGCAAGCCCATCATCAAGGGGGAGCCTGCATCCATTTAGATGGTTTATTTCCAAATCTTATTTGGGGTGTGATCATGCTCTGCCTTGGCTCCTTCTCACATTTGTCATTTGCTTTTAATACATGTTCAGATCATTTGCTTTTAATATATGTTCAGATATACCCATGACTTAAAAATGAGCAACGTCACTTTCATCCTTTTAAAGAGTTTGGTTGGGCTGCCCAGTATAGCTCAGCGGAGAAGAGCAAATGGCAGATTTTGTCAGTCTTGGGTTGTATAAGTGTGAACACTGAAATCAGGACTCTAGAGCAAGCAGACCATGACAGGTGAATCCAACCCAAGCGTTGTGTGGGTGATCTTGATTCCTTCCTTAAAAACCTTTCTGGGCAAAGCTGAGCAGGATTGCAGGCAAAGACATCCAGTTGAAATGAGGCTGAATATTCAGGCCCTGCTCTACCTGCCCTCACCACACGGGGAATGTGACCATGATGCTGCTGAGAAGGAGAGGACACAGCCAGTGGTGTCCAGCTGATCCTCATCAGCTCATTTACAGCTCCTGTGGGCTGCACCTGGGAGCATCCTTCTTGCACATCCCTGGAGCTTTATTGACTGGGCTAGCCTGGTGTTTGGGAATGCTGTGCCTCACTGGGGATCCCCAGTAGCTGCTGTGGGACAAAATTCCCCTTTTCCACAGGGGTTTTCCCCTGGCATGGGGATATGTGGGTGCACACACCCAAGTGAGGCAGGTGGGGTTGTGGCCAGGACACAGGCCCTCAGCAGTTTGCAGGCTGACCCTTGATGATGGATTATTTTCCCTTTAGAATCACAGTAGAAGTATTGAGGCAGGAGACTGGGAAAAACACAGAAGCAGCTTTAGAGAATGTGCTCAAACCCTGCTCCCAAGTGAGACGGGGAGCCTGAATGCAAGCCCAGTCTTTCCCTCCCAGCACAAGTGCAGCCCCTGGGATGTGCTGTCACGTCCCAGGAATGTGTTTCCTGGACGTGCTGCATCCATCTCCTTCAGCTGGCTGTCCTGGTTCTGCCAGGACCATCCTCCCTCACTCTGCTGGCTGAGCCTGCTCCAAAGGGACACCTCGGGCTGGGGATGGGGCAATTGCAGAAGGACCAGGAGCAGGACCTGTGTTTTGGAGGAGCACAGCTGCCTGCAGCTGCTGCTGTGGTAAATAATGAGTATGGATGGGCCACCCGAGTCCAAACCCCTCAGCCTGACTGGTGTGCCCTGGGGCAGGAGTGGATCCAGTTCCACACTGCACCAAACCTTGCCAGGGGCAAAGCAGTGAAGCTTGAGTGAAACTGGATTGCTGCTGTTGCCTGAGAGAAGCAGTCCCAGATGCCAAATTCACAGAATCCCAGAAGGGTTTGGGTTGGAAGGAAGTTTAAAGCTCACCTTGTTCTAACTCCCTGCCACGGGCATGGACACCTTCCACTGGGCCAGCTTGCTTGGTGAAGAATATATTCCTAAAATAAATTGAAGAGTGAACAGAGCCATCAAGTAAGAAGCACTGGTCACTGCCATGTGTGCATGGAGGTGCTGATGGAGCTGGCAACCCAAAAGCAATTTCCCTTCTTATTCCCCTTCAAGGGCTGGACGTCACAGGATGCAGTGGAAGTTTAATGTTTCTAGGAGGACACTATAATGAGCAGCAGCTTGTCCCCTCCCAGGAGCTAACTGATGGAGGTGATTGCCATGACCAGAGACTGCTATTCAGGTCTGGACAAGTTTTTCCAGTCCTCCCTCTGTGTCACTGGTACCTTTTCTTCTCTACCTGCTCAGAAACAGCTGCAGATGCTGAGAATTTAAAGCACAGCCCTTAAGATCTAACGTAGTTGAAATGTCTATAAACACCTTGAGTCTCTTCAGAGAGCTCTGTGCCTGCCAAACTGTGCAGCTTAGTAAGATGTCTCATTATTTGTGGTGCTTTCCCCTCCTGCAGTCCATGATTATGTGAGAACTGCAGGAAAAGCATCTTTAAAGACTTCAGTACATCCTTGATACCTGAACTGAAAAAGTAGTCAAAGAAACTAACTTAATTGAAAAGTTGAAAACTTTTAATATTATTTAAGATGACCTCAAGACTTGGAGCATATCTGTGTCTTTTTTTCCAGCATTGGCAGGTAAAAATATTGAAATAGTATCAGAATATTTTCCCTTATTTCTTTGTATTAATAACCCGAGAGCACAGAAATCTGTTGAACATTAATCACCAGATTCAGTTCTATGGCTGAAATAAATCTGATTAGAAAACAGAAAAAAACTTAGTAAAACCAGTGGCGTGATTCACCATGATGGAAATTCACTGATGGAAACAGGCTGCTTCTAGAATTCAAATTTTGGTTTTGAGTAGAGCTACGTATTGCACACTGACCAGGGATCAGCTAAAAAGGCTGCAGGCCATTAATCAGCAGTTATCTTCCCTGCTTGTGTATGTTGGGAGCATGACAAGATAATGGATCTAGAAGAGCTCCAAGGATATACAAGAGGTAATATTTTCTTGGACATTCATTAAAAAAGAAATTTCATTTTCTCTGCCTTTACAGTCTGGCTCTCCCACAGTGTGGTTTGGGGGCTGCAGAGCACCATCCATCCATCACAGGAATGTCCTCCTAACAGGTGGGTGCTGTGCCCAGGTGTATCTATGTAAGATTTGTCATCAGGATCAGAATTTGGAAGCAAATCTCCCAGCCATCTCCCCTCTGGGCAGTTTGGTTTGTGCCATGGTGTGGAGCTGCAGCACACGAACTGGATGGGTCACTAAAACCCCTCAGGGCTGGCACCAACCCCCTGAAACAAACACCCAGCCTGGGCCTGGGGAGAGCAGCACTGCTGCCACCACCAAGTCCCTCTGCCCACAAACGTGTCAGGCAGCTCAACCATCCCCCAGCTCATGGGTGGGATTATTGCTGTCAATACCAAACGAGATTTTAGGGACTTTCCACCATTTATTTTCCCATTGCCTCTCTCCTCCCCTCAGGTGTACACATGATACAGCCACTTTTCTGCAGGGGAAGAACCTGTTTTCCTGGTGGACAGGAATGATGACCCACTTGCCTTCTGCTTCAGGCATCCATCAAACCCAGCCTCTGTGTCCCCTGCAGTCTTAATTTTCCTCTTGACAGCAAAGACAAATGACTCCCCTGGGGCTGTTTGCTCATGTCTGCTCAAGGTTTCTGTGACATTTCTTGAAGATGACCTGTTTTTCAAACACACAATGGGATTTCTTTCCACTTCCACCTACCACTGTGATGATAGAGATAGATTTGCTTTAAGAAAACCCAATGGTGTCAATCTCTGACACATTCTCCCTCTCTGCTTTCTCCTTTAGGCATCTTCTGCTTCCCAGATGTTGCCAGCTGTAATTTTTTTTCCTGCATTTGGGGTTGTCCTGCACAAATAAAGCAAAATTTCATCGAGGTACACCAACTAGAAGAAAATATATTTTAATTTTTATTTTTTTTAAATCCAAGTTTCCCCAAACTCACCCTGAAATCTGCCTTTTGAGTCCCCCAGCTCCCAAATGGTGGGGAATATTCCTGGGGAAAATATTCTCCTGTCTTTAGGATTATCCTACTCTCTCTGACCTCTTCTGAGTACACAACACAAAAACCTGGGAGCTGTTGTTTGAGTCATCAAACCAAAGGAAAGGGTTATTTGGGGTGCAAGCAAACATTACACCAGGAACATTTGCCTTTAAGACAGCACACAAGAAACACCAGCTTAGTCAAGAGACAATTGGATGGTTAATCTCCCTCATATGCATTAAGGCTTTTAATTGATTTTAAGACTCTTTTTTTTTGGTTGTTGCTGTTCTTTATTTATCAGATATTTCTGGAAATGACAGCCATATTTTAAGTGTCTCAAGGACAATTTCTTTCCAGGTATGTCCCCTGGGATGAGAGTAAAGCCATGGCCACCCACCTGCCAGCCCCTCACCTGCTCACAGGTAGTTTGTTGTCTGCAAAGCTGTACCTTGAGCACAGCTCTCCTTCTCTCCAACCTCATGGAAGGAGCCCAACCTCTGCATGCCACCCAGGGGAGGCAGGCAGGCAACACAAGGAATCAGGAGCTGGTTTTGTTATTGGTATTTTCATGATGAGGCATGCAGAGAAACAGGGGAAAAGCACCTTCAATTCCCCCATTTTCTCATTTTGGAGAGCAATATAGCAATATAGCTTTATATAGTCATTGCAATGTAGCTCTTTAATGTCATCCCCAGTAAAAATGTCCTTCCTTTAATTTCCCTCTTCCCAGAACAATTGCCCTGCAGTATCATCATGGGATAGCCAGGTCTGGCACTGGAAATACCAAACACCCAGATTAGCAAGGAACACTGCCAGCCCTGGCTATGATTAAACCCCATAAAAAATGAAGGGTCTCTCTGGCCAGATCATTTGGATGTTGAAACAGAGAGGAATGTGATTGCCACTTTCCAGTTTCCCTTGGCACAAGGATTTTCCAACCATCCAGCACATCCTGAGGACGGGAAATGGTGCTGGACCACCTGCGTGCTGGCTGTGCTCAGTGGCCAGCACATCCCTCCAAGCATCAGCGTTTCCAAACACAGCCCTGAGGTTACACAAAGTCTTTTGATCCCACCTCAGTGACCCCAAGGCTACACATGCTGCCATGGGACCTTCCTCACATTGGAAGGAGCTCCTTGTTCCCATAAATCATAGAATCATAGAATAGTTTGGATTGGAAGGGACCTTTAGAGGTCATCTAATCCAACCCCCAGTGGAAAGATTGCAATTTGGGCACCCTACCACGCAAACTCTCCTTGGCTCTTGAGTGCAATAATCACACTCTGGATAGCTGTGAGTTACTCTGCAAAGGGAAAAGGCCTCTCTCAAACCCCCTGCTTTGTCCTTTTACCATTGTGTTTGCGGCTGCTTAATATATATTGAATAATTTAAACAATCCCCATGCTATAACATGCCCCCAAATGTTTAGTTGAGTGTCCCCAAATCTGTTTTGCATGTTTATCCTTCCATTCGTTAGGAACGTAAATGTTCTTTGACTTCACCCTGTGCCTTTCAGCATTATTTTATGGAAATTCCGATTTCCTGCACTGAAAGAAACCCTGATGATAATGAGAGGCTTGAAGCGTTTCAAACAAAGAAAAAGCAGATTGAGTCAATTCTTCATTTTGTTCTTAATCAAAACTAGTTGTGTGCATTTGCATTGACAATGAGCTCAGCACACAATGCTCCATATGGGCTTGGCTGCTGGCATTCAGTGAATGGCAGAAGCCACTGAAAAAGCTCCCTGGCTTTCAAAGATTTAGGGATGACCTTGCAAAAGTGTCATTTGTCACTGCCTTCCTTGTCCAGAATCGCTAGGAAAATCCCTGGAAACAGGCTGTGGAATTGCAGAGCCCAGTTCTCACAGGCCAAAGCAGCACAACAGCACTTGCCTACAGGGAAACAGTGGGAAATGAGAAAGTGGAAGCTTTCAATGGAGCCCCAAAATATTCCTTTTCATGATCCTTTATCTGGATACTGGTCTACTACTTCAGATGTTGCTCATTTTTCAGGTACACTATTATACCAACTCCACCATAAATACGAATGCGCACAAGCTATGGCCCATTAATCCAGACACCTATTTGGAATTCCAAAGTGTCTAAAACACTTGGAAACAACCCACAAACTTTAACTGTTACTCATTTCAGACCTGATCTCGCAGGACCCCCTTCATGCTAATTCCAGTCCAGTTGCACCCAGGAGGTGTAACATACGTGCCATTTTAGGACCAGGTCCTCATTTTTGGGCACATTAGCAGCCCCCAGCAGGGCTGTGGTGCACAGACTTTGCAGGTCTGCTCTGCAGAGCATGAGCAATTAGAAGAAAGAGGGATGGCGAGTCGCACAGGCATCCCTGGGTGTGCTGTTGTGAGTGGCTGGACAAGCTCTGCTCAGGAAGGATTTATTTAGACTCATTTTGGTCTGTGGCTGTGAGAGGCTTGCAAAACCTTTCACCTTCTTTCCCTGGAGTCATGTATATTTTATGAGAAATTTAAGAATTACCTCTTATTAAAATGGGGATAGTGTAATTACCAATAAAAAGCAGATGTTATGGCATGACTAATGCTTGAAAATGTGTATGTAGCAAGTACAACATACGAGCACATCCAGACTTTTCACTGAGATAATAAAAATTGTCTTTGTTGAAACAAACTGGCCAAGTCACAGAGGTCTGAAGTCACAGGAAAATCATTGCAGAAAACACTGAAAGGCTCCACAAAAGGGCAGCTTTGCTCCCACTGATCTCAGCAGCAAAATGCAAAATGCAACAGCAGGAGGCTGAGACAGAGAACTGGCATGGCTGTTCACCCATGTCAGGAGGTGTTTGGAAAGGTGTCCTGTTAAAGCACCAAAACTCACCATGCTGAGAACATCCTTCCCCTGCATGCTGTAATGAGCTGTAATTAGTGAGCTCCCTGACACCTCCAGCACCTCTCAAGGGTCCACAACCCACCTGCAACAGTCAAGATCATTCCCTTGGATCACTCCCAAGTATTTTGGCAAGGCGTATCAGGAGCAATCCGTGTAGGCTGACTTTTGAAACAGGAATGTGCAAATAGCATGTAAATAGAGTTGTTCAACAAATCTGTTCAGGCAGTCCCAGGGTTCAGACATTTCTGCTGAGTTCAAAACTTCCTCTCCCTTCCTTGCCTGAAAATTGCATTTATTGCTCTCTACAGATACCCGAAGGAAGGTTGTGGCAAGGTGAGGGCTGCCTCCTCTCCCAGGGAACTAGAGAAAAGACAAGGGGAAATGGCCTCAAGTGGCACCAGGGGAGGTTCACACTGGATATTATGAAAAATTTGTTCACTGAAACAGTGGTTAAACATCGGAAGAGGCTGCCCAGGGAAAAGGAGGAGTCATCATCCCTGGAAGGCTTAAAAAGTGAGCAAACATGACACTCACAATAAGGTTTTGTGGTTCTTTAGTCAAAGGTTGGACTTTATGATCTTGAAGGTTTTTTCCAATCCTAATGATTCAACAATTCTATTGTTTTTTTGCCACAAAAGAATCTTTAAAGATGCACCCATTTTGCAAAAGAGCCTTTGCAGCTCAGGACGTGTGAGGGTGTCAGCCTGTGGGTATAAATCTGGGGGCACAGGAAGATCTGTGCCTTGGCCAGAGGAGGCTGCAAGGCAGTGGGAGCTGGAGGTGGGAGCTGAGCACCCAGGGGTGCAGGAGGGGCAGCCACGGGCTGCTGCTCACCCCCAAACACTCAGCTCCAAATCCCAAGTCTGAGTCTTTGAGCTGTTCTCTGTCCCAAAGCCCATGCCCTGCCCAAAGCCCAGCGATTCAGGGTGCACTGGAGGCAGCAGAGACCTCTCCACTTTTTTCTCAAGTCCCTCCCATATTCAGTCCGTATTTCCTCTGCTCACAAATTCCATATTTCGATTTCAAGAGAAAAAAGCACATCCAAATCCTCAGACTGTTCTTGGCCCTGCCAGAGTGCTAACTCACTGGAGGAAGCTCCAGCAGTGGCTGGGCTGTGCTGCAGGCTGGAGGGGTTTCTTCCTGTTGGTTTGTACCAGCACTAGCTCCGTCATTCTGGGAAATCAAACTAAGATGTGCATAAGCAGCCTTGACAGCAATTAGTTCTGGCAGAGCCTTTGTGGTAATGAATTTCAGTGATGGAGGGGTTTTGGGTGCCTGAACACTTCATCAGCTGCTTGTATATCAGACTGTTGCAGCTGAGAAATCACATTATAAAAAACCACTTTTTACTGCAGGCACCAACCAGGATAATATATGGGATGAATAATAATAGTCCATTCAAAATCATTCCTGTGCTTTAGAGCTTTGGATTTTCAGTAAATAGATCAAATACTATGCAGAAATGAATCTTATTCAGAATTTCTCCATTACCCAGCTATTTATGAACATTTTTTAATGTATTGTCAGAGAAGTTGCTCCACTCTATTACGCTTGCCAGCTAAGCTCTGAAATACATACATGTTGATGCAGTAATAAGAAAAATAATCTCTAATGTAGCAAAATGTATTTTAAGTTTAAATGGAAGAAAAAAACATGATAACTATTTCAGTGTGAAATATCATCAAGTCTGTCTCTTTCTTTTTATTTATAGCAAAAATTCTTCTTTTAAAGTATAGAAATACATGACTTAAAAATACCTTAAAAGGCACAATTGAGGCATTCTCATGCTTCCTTCTATGTTTATAAACCAGAAATGCATTATTATAAGGCAGATACTGGGAGAGTAGCTTTGTGCACAGGCCAATAGTGATAAGACAAGGGGAAAAAGGTTTTTAATTAAAAAAATGAGAGATTTAGGTTAGAAGTTTGGAAGAAGTTCTTTACTCAGAGGGTGCTGAGGCCCTGGCACAGGCTGCCCAGAGGAGCTGTGGCTGCCTTTTCCCTGGGAGTGTCCAAGGCCAGGTTGGATGGGGCTTGGAGTGACCTGGGATAGTGGAAGGTGTCCCTGCCCATGGCAGGGGGTTGGAACATAATGAGATTTAAGGTCCCTTCCAACCAAAACTCCTCTGTGATTCTGTGATTTTGTTGCAATAGAATGGAATGTTACTTATCACTGTCTTTACAATAATTAGCCTGACAATGAAAAAACCCTGAATTAATCTGAAGCTATTTCTATTGGAAAATTTATCCTTTTGAATGTGTCACTTTGGCTGCTGGTCACATGGTTGGAAGCCCATCAAACATTCTCTCCTACACCAGAGAAGAAGGAGGTGAAGGAAGGTGAAGGAAGGTTTACCAGGGCTTGTCTCAGGAGCTCATCACCTCACTGGATAAAAGCAGCTGATGTTTCTCTAGAAAGCAGCCAGGCCATCTGCAAGCATCCCAGCAAAGCCAGGATGCCCCCAACACTGTACTGGGGAGGAGGAAAGGGGCAGCTGTGCCAGCAGGGAGCTGGGTGGGGTGCTCTCCCTCTGTGATGCTCCCCTGGAACCCCATCGCCATGGCAGCCAGAGATGCAGGATGAAGATTCTCTCCCTGCTGGCTTTCCCTGTCCTGGACTCTTCTTGAACTCGTGGTAACCATAAAAATATCCTTTGCCTCACCCTGGTGAACAGGTGCTTGGCAGTTTTGTTACCCAATGGGTAGGTTCAGGCCCATTTTAATGAAATATTTTTAAGGTGTCCATAAAGTGCAAAAAACCTTGGAGACAGGGCTTTAGGGAGGAAAAAAGCAGGAGAAAGTCATCGTGGATGGGGAAATAACAGCACCAGAGCAGCAAATAGCCAAGAAGCAGACAAATTTTCTAGTGCAAAAATATTTGTGTATGTTTACCTGTAACAGCAAGATGACCTTTCTTTTCCCCAGTAAAATAGTGCCTTATATAGCAATGATATGTTAAATTAGCTTTTCAAACAAAAACAGAGATAAAAGAAGAATTGATTTGAAACTTCAAGTTCAAACTCTTTTGAAGACCTGAATTGGGCATATGCCTATTTTGGTTGTACAGAAAACTCAAAAAAATATATATCTGGGGGAAGTAGGATTCTACAATATTTTTCCTTCAGGCTCTACCCAAATTTCAATGTTCTTTCATTTCCAGAATGCTCATAATGACTGTTGATCTACAAAGATTTTCAGGAGACCATAAATCACCTTAAATAGCCCAAAGATGTGGGAGTTCTTTTCTTTGGCTTGGAATCTTCCAAGGCAGCTCATAAAATCTGATGTCAGTTTAACCTCAAATGAGGTAAAAGCACTCTCTCAGCTATGGTTTCATACAGTGCTGAACGGTAGCCTGTGAAAAATCAGGTAGTGAGACTGGGGGTTGTTTTTTGAGCTTTGTTATTGCTGTTCTTAATCAACAAGGAGAAAACACCAAATCACATTTTTTCTCTTGTGTGAACTACTAAAGACTGATTGAGAGTATAGGAGCTAACTTGGTATTTAGATTTCATTGAAAACCCTACTTAAGAAAACATTTCAAGACTTGAGAAGAAAGAGCTGAAAGACAATGTGAAATCCTTACAATCCCTGGTCTTTAACTGGTCTGATTCTCTCTCAGCAGTGGCTGAGGTGCCACGGCCTGGGATCAACATCGGCGTCTTTGCTTGTGGCCCTTGCCCACTGACGGCACAAATTTATCATGTTCAATCAAATATGACTTTATTTCAGGATGTGGAGACAGAACAACACCACAGCCCTGTCATCCTGCCCAGGAGGCTTGGAAAACCTCCTGCTGACTAGAGATGGTCCTGAAGACTTCAATCCCAACCTCCTGCTTTGCAATGAGCAGCCTGGCCCAGATTCCCAGGCGCTGAACCTTGAGTACCTGCCCTACTTCAGAACATCCCACATCTGTGTCTGCCCAGCACCTCACATGTGCACAGAAAGAGAGAAAAGCTCCAATGAAGGCAAGGCTAACACTAAGCAGGATAAGAAAGTGAGTTATTCAGCCACTCCACAGGATATCTGCCACGCTGTGGGACATCTGAAGAGCTTCTTGGCCAACCACTCATACAGATTACATGTATGGTTATATTGGGTTAAATACCTGGAAATTAGGCTCAGGTGAACTCGCCTTTAATGTTTCTAAAAGGGGTAGGAAGGGAATAAGAGAGGCAGGCCCATATCACATCAAAACGTTACTCAAAATTAGCCCCTTAGGACCAAAATGATGACTTGTGCTCTGAAAACACAAAGCAGGAGCAGAGCTATCTGCAAGGATGAGAAACAGCAGCCCTTGCAAGGTCCCTCTCCCTTGAAACAGCTTTGGACCCAGACTGCTGCTGTGTGGGACATTGCTGGCTCTGGGTGGGACCTGTCCCACTGCTGCAGGGGCCGGCTGTGTTCCCAAAGGCAGCGTTGTTCCCAACATCCCATCATCTGACACTCAGCTCTTGGTCCTGTACATTTTTTTCAGAGCATCCTGCCAAGTTTGGAGCTGAGCAAGAGGACAATTTCTCCTACAAGCAAGGAAGAGCCCCCAGCCCAGCAGCTCCTGGGAGCCAGCAGCTCTGCACTCTGCCTGCCCATGCCCTCCTTCCCCAGCGGGCTCCCAGCCCTGAACCAGCCCCCTCCCTGCACTGGCTACTTCCCTTACTACAGGACAGAGGCAGGGATTTGCACTGGCCCACTTGAAAGAACAGAGTCCTTCACCAGGATAGAAGTTCTGGAGACCAAAGAGGGAGGACAAAGGGCAGGATCAAGCGTTTGGAATCTCCATGACAGCTGCTTGGTGTCCTGAGAAGAAAGAAGGAGCTTTATGGATGCAGATGTGAAGGAGAAACTCTTGAAACCTATGACAATATGAAAATCTGCATGAATTTGAATAAAATGAAAATATTCCTTCTCTCAAAAAAAACCCCCAACAAGTGATATCCCAGGCTGTGCAATGGAAGCAGAAAGAAGCAGAGCAGGAGCTTGGGAAATCCAATAAAATTTCTCTAGATGTGAGGAAGAGAACTGTGTGTCTCTGTAGCTAATCCCAAAGGCAAGATGCTCACTCAAGGGATGTGCAGCTATGGGAAATGGCCAATGGGAAAAAATGAAGAATTATTTAAATCTAAGTTGCTTGGAGGAATTAAAAAGAGACATAATTTCCAGTTGGGATTGGGAAATACATTTCCTTTCCCCCTCACTACAATCCTTCCATTGTATTACTGGCATCTGTTAGACCTGTGCACAACAGCCATACACAGGAGAAAAAAAAAGTTTTTATTTAAATTCTTGGTCAATATGATTTTTTGAACACATTTCCATTATGTCTGTCTTCATTTCACTTGCACAGTCAGTAATGAAAATACTCTTGATTACTTTAATATGTGCAACTAGGAGCTTCCATAAACATCAGTTTTGATGCTGGAAAACTAGGAAACAGCATCCAGAAACATTTTGGCATTGGTGAATCTTGACTGATTTACACCAGATGAGAATCTAACCAAAAAATGTCAGCTCAGTATTTTCTTTGCAGTTGTGAAATCTTGCAACATCCTCTCCCTACTGCCAACTATGTCACCTCCTCAAGACACCACACGAGTTGATGAAACACGGCTCTTACCCATCCCTGCACTGTGCACAGACAATTTCTGCTCAAAATAGGTGAGTTCACTCCAGCCAGTTAGTGAATCTGCAAGTGTTTCTGTAATGATTACACACTGGTATGACAGTGTATTGACAGGCTGTGTCTAAATGAACCAATATTTTAAGGACGGAAGAAGAAAAACACATCACATTTTACTATTCACATCTCTATAGGTAAACCAGTTTTCCCTGTGGTGTGACACTGAACCAGGAGTGCTACAGCCATGCAAGGCACATGATATTTTAATAATAATTTCTGCTTACACTGCACTTGAGTGTTTTTTGACCAGTTGGGAAGGGGTTTTGGTTAGATGCAGAAACCAGCAGAGCTCCCAGACAGGAGCTTTGATCCCAGTCTTTCTTCTAGGCACTGCTCAGATGAAGTGGTGCCTCACCCCCAGGTTTTTAAAAAATGTTAAAAAAATCTTTGGTCATCCAGACTGGTGAAAATTCATCCCCATGTCCTCACACAGCTGCCCCAGCTGGAATCAGGAATGCAGCTAGAGCATCAAGCATGCCTTCTGCATCCTTGCATTCCCAGGGACACCCAGTGCCACCTTCCTGCTGAAAAACAAGATAAATCAGATTCCAGATGAACTAAGTCAGACTGAAACAGCTTCTGGTTTTAAGCACAAAGAAGGCTGATGTCTTGGGAACGTTGAAAGAAAGCCATACAAAATAGAGTGAGATTATCCAACTCAAGGGATCAGGCAGAGGAGGGAAGGAATTCTGTCTGAAAAGCAGGTGTGGATGTTCTGCGAATATTAAATTCAGCATTTCCATAAATTTGGCATATTAAAATACTTTGAACGATGTAGTATCAAATCCCCAAATCTGCCTGATTTTTGCAAGATAGAAATTAGCTGCTGTCTATTGGCTGTACTTGATAATTTATGGGAACAGTGAACATCAGAAATCAAGGATTTGGGAGATGAGAATATTACAAGCTTTATGCTCATGGATCAGAGAAGGCTAATTTTAATCAAAAGCTGGCAAATATCATATCATATGTTGCCATCTTGAAATCAGAGCTGAGCAAAACTCATGATTTTAATGTATTTTCCATACAGTCTTGCTCAGAGGTAAAAAGGAAAGGATGGAGGGCAGTGCTGGAAGTGTCTGTGTTTCTCTCTAAGGTTTCTGCTACTTTATTACTTTTCCACATAGTTAACATCCTGTACACAGGCAGCAAACCATTTTCCTCAAACTGCTCCAATGGATCAGATTCCTCCTTAGTGAGGACATCATGTGCCTTCACCCCAAGAGTGGTCCTAGTCACACAGTGTGGTTCATCCTTTATACTGATAATGTATTGCCTTTCATCTCTCTATTTGAAAAATTCATAATTACTGCCCTAAACCTTCAGTTCTTCAACACTAGCAATCCTCTGAAGTTTGAAAAACAATCTGCAATTACTTTGATGCGTGCTGTGCAGTCTTCATTGATCCTGTTTAAGCTTTTAATCTCATGAATTCACAAAGTTAATTCATAAAACAAACCAAACAAACCACGGCAAAGTATGCCCTTTAATAGCAAAAGTGGCGATGATTATAGATGTCTTTGGGGATTTCTGATAATGCAGGTTCTTCTTTCTCAACAGTTGATGTCAGATTTCATTTGGAAAGAGGGGACAAGACTTTAGCCATAATATTTGTTAGTCTGTGTACCCCTTGGGAAAAACCTACTTCAAAGTCAATAAAAAGACTCACAGAGGCATGTCACGTCATGGAATTTGTCTCTGAAGTCAGGTACAAGAGACTTGTTTTAGTAAAACACTGCAGCCCTTAAGATCTAGACCCAAAGATTCCTAAAATCAATGAGAGGACTCCATCAGCCTCAGCAAGGTGGAGCTTGGGCCTCCAGTCTCCCCATATGGAACAGAACAGCACATTCCTTATATAAACCTGACTAAATGTTGTTTTAGGGAGAAAATGATCTCTCCAACATTTAAATGTATTGGTGTGCACCCTGCCCTGAGGACTGGCATTAGCAGGGCTCCCTTTTCTCTCCCAAATCCGGATTGTGTCAATGGATATGACTTAATAACTTTATTTTGAACTCTAGAAAGGAAGCTTTTGGCAAGTAGCATTTATCACAGAAGAGCAGAACTCAGCATGAAACAAAGAAGCTTAAACAGGTCCCTGCCCAGCAACGTGATGGGAAGGAATGGAAGTGAGTCATTAAGAGGAAACAACCTGGCTTCCTTTCAGAGCTGTATTTATGGTGAGTGACTAGAGAATACCTTGAATGTACACCTCCATGCAAATACCAGAACATGCACATCACTGGGCAAGCCCAGGGCTGGGGGAACAACACAGCTCTCCTGCTGGGACAGCCTAATCCAGGATACGGTGTTTTGCCAATGCAGTTTAGGAACCACATCAGAGATGAGGAGCTGTGTTCTGCAGAGCAGGGGAAGGTTGCAGGTAGTGCCTGAGGGCTGTGCTGCATGCTGATCAGCAGCAGGAGCACGGGGAAACATGAAGGAATGAAGAAGCAAGGGTTGCAAGGTCCGGTCATCCACAGGGAAGCTGATGCAACAGGAGGGGAAGCAGCTGTGCTTCTGTCACACCTGGGCCCTGGAGTGGCTTCCATCAGTCTGTCCTGACACACAGACATGTTTCTGTACATGCCTAGAGCTATATCCTAAATCTCACCCGAATGAACGTGTTTGGACCCAAGTGAGGTACCTGCCCAAAATAAAACTGTTCTTTAAAATATGAAAAGGAGGGCTGGGGTGAAGGCACAGGCTGGCCCAGTCTGCGACCCTTTCTCAGTTAATGATGCAGGTGGGAAGGGATGGTGAAAAAGCAAACAACTTGCTGACCTACATAATCCCCCATAAATCTGTCTGTCCCTACCCCAGTGCTACCAGCTCCCATTCACTCCTCACAGGCTCCTGGGGGCACTTTTGCCTTTCCCAGGAATAAAAGCTGATGGGATTTGCAGGCGTTGGGCAAGGCAGAAATGCCAGCACCTGATCCAAATTATGCAGTCCTTGACTTCTGCAGCAATCATTAGGGTTTCACATGTGGAAAAATGCATGTGCTATGTATTTTAGTTTGCAGCCTTTTGTCAAGGGTGGTGTCCTTGGGCTAATTTCTGCTACTGGTAAATATAAATGGAGAAATGCATCCCCAAGGACAGCTGAACATCAGGATCACCTGAGCTGCAGACTCCTCCAAACTTGTGTTTGAAACATATCCACTGTGCAGGGGAATGTGCTCTGCCTCTCTGAGCACCCACCTCTGTGCACGAGGAAGAACTGTACTGGGAGGGTGACTGAGCCCTGGGACAGAGAGGCTCTGGAGCCTCCTTCCCTGGAGATATCCAAAGCCACCTGGACACAATCCTGAGCAATGTGGTCTAGGGCATCCTGCTTGAGCAGGGAGGTTGGACTAGAGTTCCAGTGGTCCGTTCCAATGTGAGCCATTCCCTGACTCCTGCGCCTCAGTAACTGGGAGGGGCACAGCCACCTGCCTGTCTGAGGGGAGACTGGGCCACCTTCTCATGTTTTTAGCTGGGGAAAAGTAATGCCAAAGCCTAGAGGTGGCACAGAGCTCCTTCTGTTGCAATTACACCAGAGTAAGCACACTCCATGGTGGCTTGTACTGAGCAAAATCATCAAAGGCCAACAGATAAATTGGAAATTCTTGCAGGAGCAAGACCTGAGGAAACTGGCAACACAAGCAATGCAAAGGGAGCGTGGTGGAGAGTGAGGGGTTAAGATTGCCTGGCTGACCAGAGCTGTGAAAATAGACACCAACCTGCCTGGGAGGAGGCAGAGAACTCTTTCCCACTCCAAAGCTTGCAATGGCTGAGACATCAAAACCCCAACACAATATAAACCTAACAATAGGGTCTGACAGCTGCACAGTGTTTGAACAACGCCTCGGATGGGGAAGCTTGTGAAATCCTCTGTATCCCACCGGAGCATGGGAGCTGCAGCTTTTCCTGGATTCTCTGGCTGTATTTTCCCTTAAAACAGAGACTGTGCCCCTGGGCTCACCACATCCTCTCAGGGACCCAACTCACACCCACAGCCACCAAGCTGTGAATTTACTCCCTAAATACATTTCCTCTGGCAGCAGAGTGCTGATCCCTTCCTTTGAAGAGCTCACTCTCTTATGGCATCCCCATGAATGGGTGCTCTGGGTAAACTTGAGGGGGTCTCACTCCAAGCAGCTGCCCCGTTAGCACCTGATGATGGCTAATAATAATGATTAATGAATCTTAGTCTTCCTGCCACAATTCTCTTTCATTAATATTTATATTTGGCAGATGTACCCCCAAGGGATAACTTGAGCTGCTAAGTATTAGTCTGCTATGTACAGCTGGTATTTTCTCCAGAAACTTTGAGGACATTCTTTGAAAGAGCATATTATGTGCAATTTTATTTTCAATTGTTAATGCTGTCACGTGTCAGCATAGAGAAGAATGTTTATTTTAGGTCTCCTCATCTGATGAAGTAAAGAAACTCCCTCAGATACCAACATTTTCATGAAAAAAAGGATCTGATGTAAAGCAATGGTTACACACTTAAACAACTGGCATGATCACACAGGTCAAGCTCAGCTATAGATACACCACTAAGCCTCCTAATTACAACAGGGTGTAATTTAAGGCATCTTTAGCTGTCAGTGATTAAGTGTGTGCCATTTTCCAGTTAGATGTATGTGTTCAGCTTCTAAAAAAAGTCAAGTGAAGCCCTTTTGGAAGCATAAACATTCAATTAAATGATCTAGTTGAGTCCTCATAATTGGGCTGAAGTCTGTTTATAACTAATTCATGACACAACATAATTAGCCGAATGATTAATTGGTAATTACTCTATGAAAACAAATTAATCATTGTGTTTCCCAAATCAAGATCCTCTCTCTACACCACTGCAAACCATTTGGCTCTGGTCTGTGACTGTCTTGATTTATTTCTAGTTATCCATCTATGTCCTGGCTATGAAATTTGGAAGAATCTCCTCCCGGCTCTCAGCAATGCATTCACAGCTGTAGCAACAGGCAGCATCAAAAACATTTTCCATTTTTTAGCATTTTATTACCCTCCCCAGACAGGCCTGAGCCTGCTGGTTGGATATTGTTTTTCTTTGATGGTGCTCTCACTTGAAGGTAGGAAGGAGAATCTTGCAATTACGTTCATATAAAGACTAAGAAAATGAGCAGATGAGGATGTGAAATACAGTCAGCCTTTGTGTCTGAAACACTCCTCAGCCCACAGGGCCTTCAACCTTACAGTTTCCAAAATGAATTGCTAAACCTTGGCCCAGGGAAAGCACCAACAGGTTATATATAAAACAAAAAGCTGCTTGCACAGTTGTGAGTTTTCTCCAGGAGCTGATGGGAATGCTCTAGCCTTTGGGAAACATGGCTCACCATGTCCAGCACAGGGGGGGACAACTGAGCTCACCCATCAGAGGGGTCTGGGGGCAGCAATGGGCATGAAGGAGCTGCACAGCCTCAAAATAGAGTCACAGAGCAATTTAGGTTGGAAAAGCCCTCTGAGATCATCAAGTCCAACCATTAACCCAGCACTGCCAAGTCCACCACTAACCCACGTCTCTAAGTGCCACATCCACGTCTTCTAAATCCCTGCAGGGATGATGACTCCATCACTTCCCTAGGAATCTTATTCCAATGCTTGACAATCCTTCTGGTGAAGAAATCTTCCTTAGCAGTCAACCTAAACCTCCCCTGTGCAACCTGAGGCTGTTTCCTCTTGTCCTAGAAGATTACAAAAATGGAAAAGTAAATCTTTAAGTGGCTGATGAACACTTTTATCTTTGCTTGTTCTCAGAAAGAGAAGGAAAATCTGAAATGCTTTAAGAGGAAGGACACTGGCAGAAAGGGGAGGTCAGCTCTCAGGGAACGTGCTGGTCATCTGGAGAGAAAAGAGACCATCCTTTAGCAGGGAGCACAAAAATTCTAAAACAGACCAAAATTGAAGGTTGTTTAGAATTTCCTGAGGAAAGATTTCAAAGGACATGCTTAAACAAGCAGGGCAGGCAGATGGGGTGTAAAACCACCCATGGGAGGTGGCTGGATTCGTGACTCGAGTGCGATAGAGATGTATCCTGCTGGTCCCACACCGAGCTGGCAGCCCCTGCAAAGCTCTGTGCTGGCTTCAGATGTACAGCCAAGATTAACCACAAAGCCCCCTGCTGTCTGGTGGGCCACCTGCCAAATAGTCCCTGAGTAACCAAAATCAGATCTACCTGAATCTCCTCGACAAGAGGTCAGATTTCCAGTCTCAGTTTGCTCCAGCTTTTGAGGAACTATGGAGTGAAGCTGATTCCTGTAGCAGCCAGAAACTGGGTATGGTGGTGGCTGGGTGGTGACTCCATGGCAGCACTCCACCAAGTAATTTTTATTTAAAAGGAAGCTGGCATTGCTAAGTGACACAGAAGACATCAGCTTCTTTATGCTCCAGGTATGATTCATAGGAGTTTTAGTATTTTAGCAGGGTAAGTAGCTTCAGTGACGTGCTAGAAGTGAGGGTTGAGCTGTTTTTCAGCTCGGGTGCCCTAGGGACCCTGTGCCGATTGCCAGATTGCTTCCTGGATGAGAGCGTAGCTCAGCCATCAAACATTTTTTTTTACCCTTTGCATTCAGCTTTATGTACCCAAAGCTGTTCCTAATGGGGTGCAGATGTTTCTCAGACTGAGTTGTTACACAGAACGGGCAGGGGAAGGAACTACTGAAAACTTCAGGAGAAATGAAGGGAAATCACGGCACTCGTGAATCACCAGCAATGAAAGAGTTGGGGAGAAAAAACACAAACAAGCTCTTTTGTTGTTTCACCAATCATTGCTGCTGTCTCATGAGGGAAAGATGGGAGAGAGGCGAGGACAATTGGAAGTCTGAAAATTAATAAAACATAAAAACTCACAGAAGGAAAAGGAGAAAACAGAGGCTGTGAGTCTGTGCTGGGGTGAGCTGCAGTAAGAGCAGCAGCTTGGGTAGCTCAATCCTGGTCCCAGCACTGCTAATTGCAATAATTGCACTAACTGAATGACTTTGGGGATAACACAGCCTCAGCACTACCTGCTGCAGCTATTTCCCTATTTCCCTCTAGGCTCCCCAGGATCTGCTGATGAAGAACAGGATACCTGAGGAGGGACAGGGATGAAGTCACAGCACATCCAGGCGTGGTGCCTACAGATTTGAGATTTGGTTCACACCAACTAAAGAAAACTCCATGCAGTAGCAAGCAGCTGTGGGCTAATAAAACAAGCTGGAAGTTTCTGCTTGCCTTCATGTACAGCAGGTCTGGACTAGTTTTATTTATGTGATTTTTCCACTGAGCAGCAGCAGCGATGGATGGAACGGAATGATCTTGGGATAACTTGAGAACAAGTCTTCTGACACTTCTTCTAAGTCCCTCACTGAGAACATTTTTCTCCCTTCTGTCTTTTTTTTCTGTCTTTTTGAAAGTAAAACGCTGTGGTTAGAGAGGCAGGGCTGATGGGCTGGATACCACATGCCCTGTCGAGGGGGATGCTGAGGCTGGAAACAGGAGCTTTCTGCCTCCTCCCTGCACAGTCCCAGCCTGCCCTTGGGAGGACCCTCACTCTCCAGTGCCTATTCCTCACTGCATGCTCACACAGCAATAGTAGCAAAAATTCAACCAGCTTTGAACTGACTCTGACATTACCCCTCCTGATAGGGATAGGCAGAAAGCTGGAAAAATTATGTTGAAACTATAATTTTTAAAAAAATCACAAATAAAAACAAACCCAGAAAACCTGAGCAGGTAAAAATATTCCATCTGTAAAAATGTCACAGCCACAACTCGAAAGGTCACCATTACCTTTGGCCCATTCAGACCATTCTGCTGGCTGCATCTGTCAGCTGTACACCAGTGTGTACCCTCTGAAAGGAAAATAATTGCATAGGTGATGAGCCAAATGCTGAAAATCATGGTCCTCAAGGGGGTCTGGAGGAGTGGGGAAGCTGCAGCTGCCTTTGCTAGAGAGGAAGGATTAGAGGAAACCCAAGGGCAACCAGGAGCAAAACCATGGCAGGAATTTTAAGGGAGGAAAACAGCTTTCTAAACCATTGGGTAGTTGATGATGAGAAAGGCAAATGCATTTAATGCTGAAATGAAATGGATATAAAAGCCATCATGAAAAAATTATCTCAGGTGCTGAGTGCTGTAAAAGCTCCTCAGGATGCCCCATGGTTGGAGAGGGCTCGTGGTCCCCACCATCACCTGCCACCTGCACCCGTGTCCTCATCCCTGCCCCATCCTGGTGTCCCCTGCAAGCACCACAGTGAAACTGTGCCATGCTCCTCTGAAACAGAGAAAATCAAACAAAAGGGAAGAAAGCAGCATTTGGTAGTAGGAGTACAGCCTGCTTTTATCATTACTGAGGGCAAGAAGCTGCCTTTGAAAAGAGAAGATGAAGTTTTGAATGATACCAAAGGAGTGAATTACTGACTCTGTACACGTGATGCTGCAGGAGAGCTCCAGCTCTGAGCCCCAAGGGTAGGGCTGACAGCCTGGCTGTGCCTGGACCATTCCTCAGGAAAAATTGGAATATTTTCAGGTTGGTAAAACAAATAACAGCTCGTGCAAAATGCTGGGAAGAGACAAAGATCCTTAAGACTGTGACAAAAGACTATTTTTATACTTCTTCAGTGCAGGGAGGCCAAGTTGTGGTTTCCTCATCATCAGATTAAAAAGAAATAGGGATATAGATCCTTCCCCCACAGCAAGGAAAACACAGCTTGTGCCAAGCTCTTTGATCCTTCCTGCTCTGCTCCAACGGATGAGCCTGGCCTCACTGCACCCCCTTCTCTGGCTTTCCCCCCCTCAAACACACACTGGGGTGTGCTGAGACCCAGCAGGAGCCACAAGATCCTGCTATGCTACGTATCCAAACGAGCAATGTTTTATCCAAGGTACCAAAGCAAGGCAGGGTGGGCTGTGCTTTTCTCAGTCAAAGTGCTCAGGTGCAGCTGTAGCATCCAGGTCTGTGCAGAGCCTGAAGTGACATCCGAGCAGGAAACTCCTGAACATTCCCCTGAAAGCCAGGGCTCTGTCCTGCTGTGCAGAGTCCATCTCAGCACCGGCGTGTGCAGGTGAACAGCACCCTCTGCAGCCACCCCGGCTGCCAGAGCAGGGAAATCCAGCCTCGGAGAGCCATCAGAACCCATCTTCCTCTGCAAATAGAGACCGTGAATCCTCATTAAATTCAGATAAACTTGCAGCTGCGATACCAGCTTAATGTAAAGCCCATCAGATGGGCTTACTTTAGCAAAGTCAGCTACAGCGATGGGTGCTTTAAAGATCTGGGCAAACTCTAATAGGTTTAATTTCTTGTCATTGTGCCTGCTTGGAAACAAAATAATAAAATTATTCCAGTTTAGCACAAGCAAAGAAAATGCTATTTTGCAGGATACGGGGAATATGTTTTCCAAAACAAAGAATAACATTTATCCATGTGCTGAAATTTAGAAGTCAAACAATTTTATTTGATTTTACAGAGCTGGAAATATCTTCAGCTGCTAAAAAGAGACTCTCCCAGCTACACCAATAATTTCTCTTCCCCGGTGCCTCAGGAGGGCTGGGAGTGTTTCCCTCAGAGACAGATGTACAGAGGAAGGGGTAAAGCAGAGATGTGGAGGGAGGGCAGCAGGGAAGCTGCTCCAAAACCACCGTCAGGAGGCATTTCTAGGATGGGTAGTTTATCCCATTTCCTTGTGGTGGCACTGTCGGCCCGAATATTATCAAACATCAGGTCCAGGTCCTTGGGGCTCTGGCGTCCTCAAGGTACCAAAACCTGGCTCTTGGTGCTGAGGGAAGCACATTGCAGCAATTTGTTTCTGTTGCTTTCATAGGTTTGGGAGGAAAAGTGCTGATATATGCAACAAGGCAATTACTCAGCATTGCATCTGTGACAAATACCTGAAGTTTTTGTGCTTAAGTTCCTTTTGGTAGTGCTGTAGACACTGATGGTGTCTCTGGAATGACAGCAAGGATGCACAGAAACGAGCCACTGCCAAAATAATACATTTTGAAGAATAAACATTTCCTTGAGCTTTGGACAGACACCACAAGAACACAACTCAGACCAGATCTGGGCTCTGATCCAGACTTCCAGAGTGAAAAGCTGTAGAATTTGCACACAAGGACCCAGCTCCTGCTGTGAAGCCCAGCAGCCTGAGCTGTGAGGAGCCCAGCGTGGGGACAGGGCTGCTGAGACATCCCTGTGGCCCATGGCAACACCAAAACCAGTGGGAGATGTTGTCATGCAGGGAAGCGACCCTTCACAGCACCAGACTGAGACCCAGCTGCCTGGATGGGAATGGGACCATGGGTGATTAGCAGCTGCTTTTGCCAGAATTTCACTGGCTGAGTTTTTTTCTTTGCAATGTTTGTCACAGCCTCCCTCTGCTAAAGCCCAGCAGAAGGCCTGCCTCTTTGCTCCAGAGTGTTTGCTTTCCCTGTTTGTCCAGGAGATGGACAACTCTTCACCACACAAACCCCCAGTGAGCTCCAGGGCAGTCACACACCTCCTGTCCCAGGGAAAGGAGCCTCGAGCAGGCATTTGTTCTTGAGGCATTCCTCATCTTCAGCAGCTCCTGGAGCCAAAATGCACAAGGACACATCCAGCCCCAGCTGAAGGTACAGCACTGTTCCCTGATTTACTGGACTTTAAGGAGCTCTAGAGGGACCTTCCTGAAGTCCTGTTTATAATGTCAGATAATTGCCAAGGAGAGATTTGCAGAGGGTGAACAGGATTTCTCCAGCAGACCCAAGGCTCTGCTCCCCATTTTCCCACCTTCACTCTGCTGATTTTTCCTCCCCGAGCCCTTCTCAGCTTGATGCTGTCTTGATTTTTCCTTTCACTAGTGAGGCTGCAAGACCTTCCAGAAAGGATGAACACAAATTCTTCCTATAGACTCCACAGTGAATTAATGGGGCTTAAACAGGACTTTGTGAGCAGGGAATCAGCGAGACTGAACACAAACAAAGGATGCTTCTCCATTAACACAAATGAGAAACTGTCTCACTGTGCCCATTCAATCAAAGGATTGCCCACAAAGCAGTGGTGTTTGCTTCTCTCATGTAAATTTTCCTGCAGCTTTCAAGCACCAAGATTGGTATTTGCAACTTTGAAATCTCTGGTTAACTGTGTTTGCAATTCCTCTCCCTGGTGGCATTGACTGCAGAAATGTTTCCAAGCAGATAGAGTGCTCATCCTGTAAAGTTAGCCTGCTCCCCTTCCCCCATGATGAGTTTCTACCCCAGCCCAGCTGGGCCTGGCAACATACACAAAATCCCTTTCCTACAACAGAATAGTAAAAACGGTGGAAGAACATTTGGAGGGGTAAACACAGAGGAGATTTTTTCATGGAAGACAATCATAAGCACACACACACACCTTACACCATTGAAGTTTAATTTTAGAACTGAATATATTACTTACTCCCAATTACTGAGATTTTCAAGGCGATTTACCAAAGCCAAGGTCCAGTTTGCCATTTATTTTTCTAGAGAGTAAGATATCCAGCGTCCAGAAGCTGAAAAGTTTATTCTAATTTACAATTGCCAGTGGGGTTTGTGTGAGATACTGTGCATTCACCTGCTGGTATTGCAGATGTGGTATTTAGCAAATGCATGTCAGCAGAAGGGCACATGAAGCTGGAGCTCAAACTGAGCACATCTCACCTGAAGAGGCTCTGCCTGGTGTCTGGCTTCACACAAGATCTGGAAAACAAGAGTGGGGGTTATTTTACTGAAATGTGGATGTCTGCAGGGGGACTGTGTACACCTGACCTTAGGTTCCCACTGGATGATGAGCCACAGCTCACCTCAGATGCCCAAGGGGGCTGCCATGACCAGCCCAGGCAGAGAACTGAGAAGGAAAACGTAAAGATCAAAGGAATAAATCCTGTCCCAAGTGATGAGAAGATTCCTCCTGGCCACCAGCCCTTTTCCCAAGACCTTCTCATTCTTTACTGTGAGGTTGCAACAGGTTGCCCAGAGAAGGTGTGGATGCCCCATCCCTCCCTACTCCTCAGGAGTGTTCAGGGCCAGTTTGGATGGAGCCCTGAGCACACTGATGTAGTGGAAGGTGTCCTGCCCACAGCAGGAGGGTGGAATGAGACAATCTTTAAGTCCCTTCCGACCCAAACCATTCTGTGGTTCTGGGACATGACCATGACGTATGGTGGGGCTGAGCTGAGCGCCACGAGCTGTTGATGGAACAGTCAAAACTCAGAAACCTGGTCATGGCTCTGGGCAAATGCTCCACTCAGGCTCACTAGCAGTCCAAACACATGTCACCTGCCCAGCTGCCTCTGCCAGGGAAACTTCCTGCTCTTTCCAGGTCTTATCAATAGCTGCTGTGTGGAAAATGAACCCAGGCAATGGGAGCATGGATCACAGCTGGCTGTCTCCTCCTGCCAGGAGAGAAGAACACCTTTGCTGCCATACTGCAGCTGGCTTTTACAGCATTGCTCTGCTCTCAGCTTCAAGCATGTCCTGCTGAGCTGGCTCACCTCAGCCAAAACCTGAGCTTGTGGGACAGTCAGCCTTGCCTGGGTGGGAGCGTGGCTGCAGCTCACCCAGCTCCAGACACTGCTGCTGCTCCTGCTCTCCAGAAATGGTGGCAGAGGAAGAGCTCGGTGCAGTGGGCAGGGCTGCTCGTCTCTCTCAAGAAAAGGTGTTGGATGGTGTTTAGAGCTGCTGATGGAATGTCTGCCCTGACTGCTGGCTGGTGCTCAGCCAGGCTGGGATCTGGGGGGATATGTTAGATATTTTAGATATGTTAGATATGTTAGATATTTTAGATATATTAGATCTTGGTGCTGGAGGCTGAGGGCAGTTGCTCCCAGCTCTGTGCAGCACCATGGAACTGCATCAGCTGGGTCTTGCCTGTAGGTCTGGAGAGAGATCTTCTCATGGGATGGCAGCTACTTCAGGCATTCATCAGAAGAGTTCGCTAAATAAAAATAAACATATAGAGAGATGATTGATATGATTGATATGATATGATATGATATGATATGATATGGATGATATAGATACAGATGATGAAAAGACCAGAGGATTCCCTTCACTGCCTAGTTCTTCCTGGAATGCTTCTCCTCCAATAAACCCTACCCAGGTCCTGGGCAAGAAAGGGAGAGAAGAGCTTTTCAGCTGTTCACAGTGGGGCCCTCCATGCCTGTTTCTGGTGTGTTTGTAGCCTCTAATTCATCTGCCATGCACATTCCTGCAGAGCAAGCACTCACATTTTGCTGCCTACAGAAACAGGCTTGTTTGGTAGCTCCTGGAGGGAAAAACTATTTCTGCTATGTGCCCCCTGACATGTCTTCCCACAGCCTGGATCTGTCTGGTTGCTCTAGCCATGAAGTTGTCCTCCTATCACCACTTACACATTGCTTCAGACTGCTTGTACATTGCTTTTTTAATTTTACTGGGCTCTGCTCGTGTGACTCAGCCCCTCAAAGAGACACCAAGCACTAGAATCTGGTACCAGTGACTCTGGCTGCAGCAGTGAGGTTTAATGTCATTTCACTTGTACCTTGTCCAGCAGCTTAAGCCATTATTTGTTACTAACAGGTTAATATTTTAAAGGAATTTAAAGGGAATTTGAAAGTGAGCTCACAGCGAAATGCATCCCAGCCCAGAAATTGCTTACAGATGGATATGAAATTAATAACTCCTTTCTATCTCTAACATACTCTGTCCCTGCTGAGTTGATTCTTTAATTCCCAGAGCAGTTAAGTTCCTGAGCCTGTCTACCACAAGTTCCTCAGTCTGTCCCAGTTCCTTCACTGCAATGCTCTCCCAGAGAAAATACACAGCTCCAGGTAAGGCAGTGGGAAATTCCTTTCTTTTTATTGAAGCATTATAAACCTGCTGTGGCAACTATGTAAACTGGTCAAAAGAGAGTGGTACTCTAAAAAAAATAAAAAAAAAAAAAAAGAAAAAAGGGTTTGTAGTTGAGAAGGAGGCAGAATCCAGAGTGTTCAGGATGACACAATCTCCCTGCTTCCCTCTTGAGGAAAGAGAATTCCTCATCCCTAATCAAAATCACACTTATCTGCCTCTGACCAGCACTTGTGAGTGGCTATGAGCCAGGCTGGGACTCAGAGCAGCAGAAAGGATGGATCCCTTCCCAGTTCTCCATATGTCACTGCTGCCTGTTACCAGTAAAAGGAGATGCCCTGCCAGCTGGGAGATGGAGGTGTGTGCACAGCTCTCCACAAACAGAGCTGTATTTGACAGCAGCAGGTGGAGATAAGAACTCCAAGCTTTTGGATGTGGCAGCATGCTGGAAAGCACTCCTGAGAGCAAAGATGCCACTGCCCAAAAGCAGTTTTGCTTTAGTGGTTCCAGCTCAGTCCAGTTTGGTAAAAATCACAGAATCATAGAATCCTAGAACAGTTTGGGTTGGATGGGAGCACTAGAACTCATCCAGTTCCAACCTGCCTGCCCGGCAGGGACACCTTCCACAAGGCCAGGCTGCTGAAAGGAGAGAAGGAGCTGCAGCACAGGTTCACCTGTGCACCACCAGAGAGGTGCCTCAGCCTGGCCGGGAGTGACCCACCTGCTCCCAGTCCACAGCTGGCACTAAGGATAAACTCTTTGCGTGGCAGCCACTATGCTTCAGGGACAAACACCCCCTCACAAAGCACAGAGGAGCAGGGCACTGAGGGGCTGAGCAAACGTTCACTGTCCTGGCTCGCACACAGCTCCCTGCCCGCAGAGGGATCCTCCACAGCTCTGTGGGCACTGCTGTCAGCAGGAGCCTCGAGCATCCTGCACCCCTGGTGTGTGCACAGGGACAGCTGCAAGGGCATCCCCCTTCAGCCTGCCCCAGCCTCCCTGCCTCCTCCTCTAGGCCAGGAGCTGTTTAGAGCAAACTCTCCACAGCGCGTGGTTTCAGCTCCAGGTTCAGTGTTGCACAAAGACCATGTCCAGTGTTTTCCCTGAGTTAGCAGATGTTCTGAATTTGTCATGGAAATGTGTCACTCCCAGTTAAAGAGAATTCATATGATTAATGATTAATGTGCTATCTGAATAATTACCTCATTCAGCCAGCTTTTCTTCTGGTTTTGCAAGAAAACGTGCATGAAAAATGAAGACAAAACACTTTTTCCTGTGTTAGTGTACAAGTGGAATAATATTTCTTCTAAAAAGAAGATAGCAAATTTAAGAAAACAAATAACTGACAACTTTCCACAGTGCTTGTGCACACATGTTCTCTCCAACATTTATCCAGGACCACAGTCCCCCTCAAAATCCCTTAGAGACGTGGTGCTTCAGGAAAACCTTCCTCAGGAAGAATGAGCATTGTTAAATGCATTGAAAAATCTAAAGTTTCAGGTGTAGATTATCTGAGCTGATAACCATGCACACAATATTAAATTTCTATAAGCAATTTCTAGACAAAAGCCCCCTTCAGCCAACTCGGTGATAAGGTTTCCTGTGTATATGTGCAAGCACATAAGGGAACATTGTTTCAAGACCTTTTTGTGGAATAAATGATTTAGCAATGAAAATACCATTTTTTAAGGAAAAAAATTTTAATTTTTATATTTTCAGCCAGTATTTTGGCATTCGGGATTTCTTGCTCATGAGCTACCAACATTTTCTATAGTTACCAGAACATACAGACAAAATACATTTCAAGAAAATCCAACCTTGCATTTAAGGAAGGCAATGTAACAAACCTGATGCCGATCTTGTCAGAAAGCCTCCAAAACTGACCCAAGGAGCTGCCACCTACCGAAATCTAGCCTAGACAGACTAAAATTTGCTTTGGGCTGTAGTATAAACCTCAGCCAGATGTATGTGTACAGCGGCCAAGGGCCAAAACATCTTTTTGGGAGCAGTCATGCCCCTGAAGTCCAAGAGGACATTTCTGATGGAGTTGGTGAGCACAAGGAGAGCTGGTTGAGGATGGTGAGGAGGTCCTGTGTTGAGTGGCCAGGTGCTGTTCAGGTGTAAAACACTAGATTTGCTATTTGAAAGTGCCACAGAGGAGGCACACCAGCCAGGTTGGGCTCAAGATCAGGTATTCGTGATTCAAAAGAGGGAGCCCAGCCTTCAGCCCCAATCAGAAAGGCATGTTAGGAATCCCCAGAAAAGGGGCTGAGATCAAAACAGAAAATATCTTTATTGTGCTGAGTTTTCTCAGCACATATTTCCTATCACTTTGGCTCTGGCTGCACAGTTGAAAGACTTTAAACAAAAATGATTGAGGAGGGTGAAAAGGAGTGTCTTGCATGAAAGCAGAATAAACCAGATCCGGAATCTTGACTCTGGGAAAAACAGGACAGAAAGAGAAGCGTGTAACCAATGTATAAGAAAATTGTGAATACTACACAGAATGAATCATTCAGGGGGGCAATTGTTCACTGCTTCCCAAAATACAGAAAATGGAGTTATCCTCTGGAAAGATTATAAAGAAATTGGAGTTATCTCCTGGAAAAATTATACAAAAATTGGTGGTATCTCCTCAAACGATGATACAGTCATTCCAGCGAAGGGAACGGAGATATTTTCCGGCTGATTACGGGTGCAATACTCTTTATCTCTGTACTTCCATCTCCAATTCGTGAGTGTACATGACCTCGCCCACATCCCTACCTTTCCCCCGTTCGCGCCGAGCCCCGTCCCCCGCTGCCTGCGAGGAGCGATGCTGCTCCTCCCGCTCCTCGGCGCCCCCGCCCCGGGCCGATGCGCAGCCCTCCCTGCCCCATCCCCGCCGGACGAAGCCCGGTCCCGCCCGCCCGGACCGCGACCCTCCCCGCCCCGGCCGGGCGGCGTCCGCGGCCCCTGCGCCGCCTTTAAGCGCGGAGCGTGATGTCACAGCGGCTGGAAGCCGCGGAACGCGGAGCGCACGGGGCGCTGCCCGCCGGCAGCCGGCCCCGCGGGACGGGCATGGGCAGCGTCCAGCTGCAGGACTTCGTGGCGGGCTTGGTGGGCGGTGAGTGATGCCGAGAACGCGGCTGGGGAGGCGGCGAAGGGCGCACGGCGGTGGTGCCCGGGGATGAAACCCGCCGGGGATGGATGAAACCCGCCGGGGATGGATAAAACCCGCCGGGGATGGATAAAACCCGCCGGGGATGAAACCCGCCGGGGATAAAACCCGCCGGGGATGAAGCCCGCCGGGGATGAAGCCCGCCGGAGATGGATGAAACCCGCCGGGCATGAAACCCGCCGGGGATGAAACCCGCCGGGGATAAAACCCGCCGGGGATAAAACCCGCCGGGCCACCCACGGTCCGTGCCTCCGCCCGGCGTGTCCCACGGTTTGCTTTGCTTTGGTACACAAGCTCGGTTTAATCCACTTCCATGGGCGGGATAGTTAAAATTGAAGTTTAGAATCAGCGGTGCTGCTGTGTGGGGCCGGCTTGCAGCGGCTCCCGCAAGCCCCCAGCTCCCTCCGGCTCTCCCGTCCTTCCCCCGGGGCTCTCGGCCCGGGGCTCCCCGTGTCCCCATCCCCGGGGAGGCACTGCCGGGTCCTCACCCTGCCGTCACAGGCTAACGGCCGCGGCAGGGATTGATCCTGTCTGCCGGGAATTCCGATGGCAAACACCGGGAAACCGGTAACAGAAAGAAAAGGAAGGCGACGACACGCAGAGGTGTCAGTAATGGGACAAGGTTCACAGAACTGAGAGATGCCAGCTGAGAGGGCGACCAGCTCTGCTGCCCCCGGGGCTGCAGCAGGACAGAGTGACCGGCCACCGCAGAGCAAACCTCTGCCCAGGTGACCCTTCAGACCCGGCACAGGAGCAGGGTGTGAGGTGGCTCACAGGTGTCCTGCCAGATGAGGTTAATAAATCAGCAGACTAAAAAACCCAAAACCTCTGCCAAATGTTTGTGTGAGCAGCTGGTTTTTGGATCTCTGTAGGCTGCTGCTCCTCTCTCTGCCCCGCTGCCCTGTGCTGTGGCTGCACACCCCTGGACACGGGACAGGATGTCCTGGAGGTGAACCGGTGCTCTGCAGCAGTGACAGCTGGGAGTTTTCATGCATAGCACTAGACCATGGGTGGTCCCAGGTCTGGGAGGAGAGGGAACATTTTTTAACACGTTTTTAGAAAAGTCATAATGTGTTGACCAAGGACATGATGCTCTTTTCAGTACTAATCCACTATGAGTGAGAAATTACATGTAGTCTCCAAAGCACCTGTGGGCACTGGTTTGCACAGAGATTTGCTGGTGAAGAAGCATCACAATTTACAAAATTTACACATCTCCACAAACTCTAAAACCTGCCAGTGTTGTTTGCAACAAAACCATATCCTGGCCATGGCACACAGGTGTTCCATTCTCCTGGAGAAGAGGGAAACCAAACTCTGCTCTGTGCTGCCACGAGAGCTCCTGGTAGTGAGTGGTGTGAGTAGGTGGGTGAAAGGTAAGAGAATATGGGCCAATTTCTCCCCAGAGAACCATGGGGAGGAAGGCAGGAAGGCACTGGATAGTTCTATGCAGCGCAGGATCCTCTGTATCTGAGTCCTTTCTGATAGGTATCTCTACAAACTGCTCTTAAAACAGCAAAAAGCGAGGAGTTTGCAGGTCCAGTTAGCAGTCAACTAATGGGACCAGCTAATCAGGACCTTGCTCTGAGCCAGGAGAAAGCACTGCCTTGTGTTGGACAGGAATCTCACCATTCTGAGGCTAAACATTTGTATGAGCTTACATGAGTGCAAAAGGGGTTGGTCCTGGACAAGATATACAAACATGAGTTCTCCTTCTCTGGTGCCTTTGAGATGTAAAGCTGAAGGAGTCCAGGAGAGTGTACACAGGAAAGTGTTTAAGGTCAGCTTTTAGCTGTTGTCAGGGAAGGGGCATTCTGCTGGTCATTGCTCTGGCTAGGCCCCTTACAACTGTCCCTATGGAAATCTCTTCTCTAAACCCATTGCATCCTCTCCTGCCACAAAAGCTTCAATGTTGTGCATAATACTTTGCTTTCATCCCCAGGAATTGCCAGTGTGCTTGCGGGCCATCCCCTGGACACGGTCAAGGTAAAACACTTTGAACTGTGTTCACCTGTCACCACCCAAACCCCCACCAATTCAGAACCTTCTCTCTAGTTGATGCCTCAAAGAATCTTCACTTATCCCAAAGGGGAATTTGGAACGTTTTCACAGACTTTCTTCCTCTCCAATGCTCATCTTGAATGAGAAACTAAAAGAACTGACTGATACGTGCAAGTTCCTCTGTGAAGAATTAATGCTGAAAATTAACCTGGCCTTACTTAATGTGTGGTTCACTGAACAGTTCTGGCAATGTTTTATTGAACTTTGCCACAGACTTGTATTCAAAGGGCAATGAGGGAACTGTATTTGTTTTGCTGCAGGCACATTTTTATGTTTTCCTAGAGCTGGTAATGCTGGAAGGGCAGAGTTCTGAAATTGTTATCCCAGGGCTGTGACACACAGTGTTTATGATTCCCTCATGGTAATTATTCCTCCAACAGAAGGATTTAGCGAAGTAAGAAGGTATTTGTCAGCATGATGCACACAAGCCCATGCACATACCAGTGCATCCTGACTCAACCAAGCTGACCATCCCTACTGCTGCAGAGACAGGGAGGAAGATCCTGTTCCTTTCTTTTTTTTTGCCCAGGCATTTCTGGACAGCTTTCAGCACTTTAGCTTCTCTGCCCTTGTTGGGGGTGTTCAGCCTGAAGAATAGAATGCTACAAAAAAATTTTGTTGTGACCTTCTTGTACTTGAAGGGGGTCTAAAATAAAACCGGAATTTTTGGTAGGGCCCAGTGCGATAGGACAAGGGAGACTGGTTTTAAACAGAGAGAGAATAGGGTTAGATTGGATATATAAGGAAGTCTTACACAAAAAAGGTGGTAAAACACAGGCACAGGCTGCCCAGAGAGGTGGGGAGATGCCCATCCCTGGAAACATTCAAGGGCAGGATGGATGGGGCTCTGAGCAACCTGGTCTAGTTGGAGATGTCCCTGGTCACTGCAGGGAGGTTGAATGAGATGGCCTTAAAAGACCCCTTTCAACTCGAGCTATTCTGCAATTCTGTGACTCTGTGCTCCCTGCTCTGGTTCAAGCCTGGCCCTGGCACCAGGCAGGGCTGCCAGTGGCAAACCCAAAAGCCACTGGTCACGTTTGCACCCTCCACCCTTTGGAGGGTGATGCCAAGGAGGCAGGGCCCAGCATGGCCCACACCACATCCCTTCCCCAGCCATCACAGCCATCCCCTTGCACACACCAGGCTCTCCTGGGATCAGGAGATGCCCAGCCAGCCCTATGCTTTCTGAGCTGCTAAAGTGATACCCCAAGGGCATCCCTGTGCAAAGGTGGGTGCAGACCCCACGCAGGAGGAGCCACAAGGCTGCCCACACCACCCAGCCGTGGGCAGGGCACAGGCAGCAAAGGCACCTCTGCCCAGCGTTGCCAAGGCAGTCCCCATCTCAGGCTGGTGGCCATGGCATCATTGCCTGGCTTGGGGGAGTTTGGCTATGAGAATCCTGCTTGGAAACATCGAGTTTGGATGCCAAGAAAGAGCAAGCCCATCCTTCAGTGGTTATAAAGACAACTGTCAGGCTGCCCCCTCTGTTGCTCTTGGCTTTGGGCAAGGCTTTGCCTTGGGAATACCAAGTAGGCGGACTTGTTATGTTCCAAATTCAGGAGCAAGAAAGAGGAAAAGAGAGTTTTTACACAGCACTAGGCCAGCAAAGGGGCTGCTCAGCAGAATCTCCAGCCTCCAGGGCATCAGGTGTCTTTTCCCATCTGAGGGAGGAGGCAGGACTGAGTATAAGGCTCTGTGGGGTAAGTGGCATCTACACCACACTTCCCATCAAGTCACCTCTTCCCCCTTCAGCCCCCTCTTCCCATCATTGCAGCTTCCATCAAACCCCAGCTCCTGCTTTTTCCCACATCCTTGCAAAGCTCTAGAACTTGTGCCTTTACTCACTTTTCATCCTACCCATTGCATTCATTTTCCCAGAACTTTCTTCAGCTCCTGGGTGTCACCCAAGAGCCCTATCTAATCAAAACATAACAAAAAGGAGAACTTTCCAGAGGTACATCCATACTGGTAGTAGCTGACTTTGTCGCAGATGCCAGCAGGGATTTCAGTGCCGGGTGTTAACAGATTAGCTAAGGGACATGTGTGAGAACCAGATTGTGAGAGCACTCAGTTGCCCCCAGTTACTCAAAAAATATATTAACTTGAGCCTCTAAATACCTGGTTACTGAGTAAAAGAAAAAAAAACCCAAGCCCATGGAGGCAAAGTGGAAATGTCTGGGCTAAGACGAAGCCAGGAGGGAGCTCAGGGCTGGGCACTGGGGTCACCTTGTCCTGGGTCACTCTGGGTGTACCCACCTTCCCCTGGTCCCCCCAGCCCTGTCATCCCCAGTGTGAGTCACGGTGTGCCTGGTCTGCACCCATGGCCTGAGCCTGCCCACATTGCACAACACGTGCTGTGTGAGCCATGGCAGCAGCTTCATGTACCAGCTTGCTCTGAGTGCTCAGTAAATATTCTGCTTTGGTTGCTGCTTCTCCGTGGCCTCTGGCCAGGCCTGGAGTGGAGTAGGGATGCTCCATGTGTACACAGAGCTGCGTGGAGTCACCCCGGGGTGAGGGGCAGCCTGGGCTGAGGGGTGAACACAGACTTTGGTCCCTCCTGCTCCTGTCAGGGTCCCATGGCACCACTGGCAGCCTCTTGCATGGCTCTGGGCCAAATGATTGTACCATCCAACCTGCTGTTTGCCATCCAAAAGCTCCCACCAGTCATGAACTCTGGCAGGCACACATTCGTGTGGGCTTTAAATTCCCAAATAATTTCCTGCTTCACTCTGGTGTAAATCAGGGCAGAGCCAGTGGATGGGATTGGACACCATCCCTCCAGTGCAGGCTGGCAGTGTCCCTTCAGCCTTCATTGCTAGCAGCAGTGCTGATAAATACAGTCAGAAATGTTGTCCCCATTTCCTAAAAACATTCCTGGTGGAGCATGTGTGTCTTTCTATACCAAATGAGCTCTGGCCTCAGCCAAGAGGAAGCCTGAGGTGCTATGAAATGAGCATTGTTTTCATTCCTTGCACACCTCTAAGCCCAAAAAAGGCATCCCTCGTAAGGATGTTTCTAGTGCAACCTTGTGAGCAGCTTGAATGAAAGATGATCAAAATATATAGATATGAGAAGGGGAAATGTTAAATCGTGTAGGCTTTGTTGTGACCTACATGCCATTTCTGGCATCTCTTGGAAGGTGTATAACCAATTTGCTTTCCAGAAACAAAATGTCTTTTTTTGAAATTATATGAAACTGTTTTTGAGTGAAGCATGGATTCAATTCTTGAAGAATTTCTGAGATGGTGCTGAGTTATTTTAGTTCCACTTAGTATCTCTGTGTCTTAAAATCCACCTTGGAGCAGAAGGGCCCCAGAAGTCTCCCAAGGGAGCTCACCTCTCCTCTCTTTGCAACACATCCCAGCTTTCCCTGAGAGTCTCCAAATGGGGAAGACCACACTACTCTCCAATTTCCACATAAATCAGGCCCTTGCCAATGACAGCACTGCACACCAGCAGCCTGCTGTGCCGGGTCAGGGTGGCTGGTCCAGGCTGGAGAACAGTTTGACAGCCATTGATTCCAGATGTTGCAGAGAGCTTCAGGCTGTGAGATCCTGCTTAGCCTTGCTTCTGGCAAAGTTCAAGAGGGTGGATGCACATATATCTTATTTTATTGCTCAGTTCTCTTTACGACTAAGGAAGGACTTGCTCTCAAAGCAAAGTACACACTGTTTACATAGCATGAGCCTCCATTGGGCTGGAAACATAGGATTTTAATCACATTTTACAAATGTCTTTCGCAGACTCGTTTGCAAGCTGGACAAGGATATGGAAATACACTCAAGTGTGTTCTGACTGTGTACAGAAATGAGTCTGTAAGTACTTCGTCGTATGTTAAATGTGCTGGTAGAAAGTGCAAGTCAATAAATAGATAAGTACATAAAGCAATTGTACAAAATGCTGTTGACACCAGCAGTTATATAAAGACCAATAAAGTTTATGCAATTGAGCTTGCAAATCCCTACAGCCTTCTCTTGCTTAACTCTAAGGTTAAGTCACCACTTGGTGACTCCTATAGGGAAAAGGGAGATCCCTGGCATGGAATGATCAGTGTCTCCACATGGGTTGCATCCACAGCAACTCTTCTGCCTGATCCCAATGGCAGAGGTCTCCCAGAAGGATTATGCTGACTTTGGTGAAGCCAGAACAACCACTGTCTATATGAGGCACTTCTACGTGGGTTCCTGTGCTTTCAGCCATATCCCGTATTCTGCACAATCTTTATAAGCCTTTAGCAGCATGAACCAATTTCCTTTGCTCAGCATGTGCGAACAGTTGGTTCCAGGAGACATCTGTTACTTGGATTTGCATTTCATCCCTGACTATGGCAGGGGATTGGAATGAGACAACTTTCCAAGTCCTTTCCAACCCAAACCATGGCATGGCTCTGTGATTTCTAACCTGATGCACAAGTTGGGGTTTACATTGCTCAGTCCTGCTCAGTCTCCTAAGCCCTGCTCCCTTTCCTGGGTAGCTGACCGGCTTCTTCAAGGGCATGTCCTTCCCACTGGCCAGCATTGGCATCTACAGCTCGGTGGTGTTCGGAGTCTTCAGCAACACGCAGCGGCTCCTCAGCCAGCTCCGCCACGGGGACCCGGCCGCCGCGCCCTCGCTCACCGACATGACTCTGGCCAGCCTCGTGGCTGGGGTCATCTCTGTGGGCATTGGCACGCCCGTGGAACTGGTCAAGATAAGGCTACAGATGCAAACACAGCCCTACACCAAAGGTAGGAAGCAAGAGTTTCATCTTCCTGTCTCTGCCAGTCTTTGGCTCATACACAGAGCTTTACAACCTTGGTCAAGGCTGGGCTTTCTGCTGCCTTGTGCTGCTGCAGTTGGGCTGAAAATTCCCTCTTTTGCCTGAGGATGGACCCCATCCTGTTCAGCTCAAGGGAAGGGTTTTTATCAATGGCATTTCCAGACAGCTGGAATCTATAAGGAACATGAGGCAGGTCTGCTCAAGACCAGAAGCTGCAGAAATTGTGAGTCCCTGAGCTGTGGGGTCCCCTGGAGATTCCAGCAGCAGCACCATGACTGCCAGCAGCAATGCCAGCTCCCCATCTTCCTCTGCACACTCTCAGTCCCACATATATTTTTCCATAAACCTCTGTTATTCCACCCTTCTCTGTTCAAAAGCAGAAGTTTCCCATTTACATTTAAAAACTGACTTATTTTACACAGGGTGCCAGATAAGCCCAGGTGTGAGCAGGATGGGTCAGGAGGGGACATCAGCAGGATGGCAGTGGGTGGCTGTTCTCTGCCCACAAGGCAGAAGGAGCTGCTTCAGCTTTAGACAGCAGCTGAATTCCATTGCAGGCTGCCAGCATGGAGCAAACCCCACCAGAGCACATGCACAGCCAAATGGAGACATGGAGCAGCTTCAGAGCTGAACAGCTTGGATTTCAGCATTTCACCTTTCTCACAATTACAGTCATGGCATTTAACTGTGAAATGCTGGCATTTTTCTGTTGCTTTGATAAAACAAGATTATGTCCATTTTTAAAGCCTCCATGCAGCTGAGAAACATAATGCCTTTTACAAAAACAGCTTGGTCTGCATGGGAAGGGCCAGACTCTGGAGATGTTAAGGCTTTCAGAGATGTGACCTGACATAAGTTGAAGTTAAAAATCCATGAAACTTGGGAACATTGCCTTAAACTTATTTGAAGTCTCACTGGGCACATACCTATTGGGAGGTATGCCAAGCGTCTAAGAAAATCTGTCTGAAGTGTCTACATGTTGACATTTCTGAAAATGGACCTAAATATTCTCTCCTAAAACATTTTCCCCATGTTATCTGCTGACCCCAGCAGAAGAAACTGGATGTCAGTGACTTCTAATCAATGGCAGTGGGCTTTGGAGAGGAGTTCTGTGGCAATATATCTATTCCAACAGTTGTATCTTTTTTTTTTTTTTTTTTTTTTTTTTTTTGTAGCAAACGTTAAACTAAATTCTACAGTTCCTGGATCTCCTGTGTACCGAGGCCCAATTCACTGCTTAAGGACAATCCTACAGAAAGAGGGGATACCAGGAATATACCGAGGCAACGTAGCAATGCTCCTGAGGGATGTTCCCGGGTACTGCGCCTATTTCATCCCGTACGCAATGTTCTGTGACTGGATAACTCCTCATGGAAGCATTTCTCCTCATCCCTTCTCCATCTGGGTGGCCGGGGGTGTAGCAGGTAAGCACCTTTACTTCCTCACAGCACTGGCAAAACAAGAACAGGAAGGTTCTCAGGGCAGATTACAAGGGTGACTCAAGGGCCACTGCATCCTCCTGAGCACCGGCAGAGGACATGGGACTGAACCTTCCTTCCCCAGGGCTGGGTTCCCTGGCACCACTGCTGCACTTTATGACTTGACAAACTTTATGGAAGTCGTGTTATCAGACCTTCCTTGGGCTCATTGTCAGTGAAGAGGAGAACAGACAGTGCCCTCACCTCCCTGTATGCCTCAGGGCAGCCTGCCAATCACATTGCCAGGAATATGTGGTAGCCAAGATGCCTCCAGAAGAGGACTTCAACCTGTTGGCTGCCCACCAGGAGGGTGTGCACCTACCCACACCTAGCAGAAGTTCAGTTGACTGTTACTGATCTTCTTCTTCTTCTTCTTCTTCTTCTTCTTCTTCTTCTTCTTCTTCTTCTTCTTCTTCTTCTTCTTCTTCTTCTTCTTTTTCTTCTTCTTCTTCTTTCTTCTTCTTCCTCTTCTTGTTCTTCCTCTTCTTTTTCTTGTTTTTTCCATATGTATCCTTGCCAGTAAAACTGGCATGTGTCCCCCAGCATGTGAAAGGTCACCCCTACTCCCACTCCCCACTTCTTGGCCATTTCTAAATTGCAGATCCATAAAGACAAGTCAATCCTTCGCTCAGGTAATGATAACAAAATTCCTTCTCCATTTCTCCTCAAATAAAGAGGCTCCTGCTGCCTCTGGATAGCTTTTCTAGTGTCCCCCAACACTCACGTAGGTCCAGACAAACTCTTGTCTGTCCAGCTGGGCCATGGATTGCAGTCATGTACTGATCTTTCCAGAGGCAAAGCATCCCACTCAGCTGCAGGCTGACCAATGGAAGCAGGCATTTCTTTAAAGGAATGACGGGGTATCTCACTGTGTGGAGCCTAATCCTGGCAGCCTGAGATGCACCCGTTATTTATATCCTCAGCTCACACTTTGCTTTACAGTGGAATTATCAGAAGACTCAGTTTTTTTTCTGAAATCGTCCCAAGCAGCAGCTCAGGCTCTTCCCATGGCATGTCCATGTTCCACCAGAAGCACAGCAGAAGATGTATTTGCACCTGGAGAAGCCCCTCTTGGGTTGCCTGCATCTGATCAGCAGCATAACCTCCAAAATCTGAACACTTCTTCCAGAAACAGGGAACTTTCTCCCAGAAATACTGTTCCTGTGCCTGGGCAGGGTGAATGCCCTGAATGAAAATCCCATGAGTATGATGTGATAGACATGAATTTCTGAGTTCACTGACCTGCTGGCAAGGAAGTATAGAGAAGAAATTATTCAAATACTTCTGCATTTTTCCAGGAGCCGTTTCCTGGGCAGTATGTACTCCAGTGGATGTTGTGAAAAGTCGAATTCAGGCAGATGGAGTTTATTCAAACCAGTACAAAGGGACCCTTGACTGCATCTTGCAGAGCTACCAGAACGAGGGCTTAAAAGTAAGTGACATTTGAAGTTAAATCTGGTTATTAGGTATTTAATTGTCAATTGGAAAATACAGTGACTGTTTAAAACCTATCTGCAGTGTTGAGAGACAGCTAAAGCCAGTTAGTGCTAAATTATTATTATGGCAGTAGGTAATTATTGTGTAGATTCCTTCTAAATCAAAATAGTGACAGTAATAATACATGTTACATAATGAAGAAATGAATGACTGGGGGGGTCACACACTGCTGGTGTAATTAACTTCAAACAACATTTCATGTTAGTGCACTTAATCATGGATATAATTTGACTTATCATAAATCAGAGGTAGAAAGTCTTACCTCTGTGATTCTTCTGCAAAATGCAGAGGTCAAATGTTTCCCATTGACTTTGGTGTCAATAAACTGATTCCAGTGGGACTGTCCTGGCATTCTCCGGGTGTGTCTGGTCACCTTGGGCAATGCTTTGGTGGAACTAATGCTGCTTTTGCACTGCTTGTCCTCATTTTGCAGCAAGATAGAGTTGAATGTCAGCGTTCTTATATCAGAATTGCTTTCGTTTCAAATGTGAAGAAGGGCTGCGTGCCAAACAACTTATCTCCCTTTTCTGACTTTGTCTGTTAGTGTAATAAAAGATACTTGTTCTACCTGCAAACTTTGCCTCAGTTAAATATGAATGGCAGAGAATAAAGGTTTGCAGCTTTATTGTGTTGCCAAGGCATGGTTCTGGAAGTAACGCCTTCTGATATTGAAATAAATCTGTATTTATCATTGGAACAGCATGTGGTCTCTTAGCTCCAAAGCATTAATTTTCACATTCTGAGAGAAATGTAACAAGTTACAAACAGGAAAATAACCTGCAAAATCACAAGTCAGTGTGATTTCAGTATTTGCCAACATGCCACTATTATGCCAGCTGTCTCAGGAGCCTGTGGTCTGGTTCAGCTTTTGCCACTGGGTGAAGAAAGTCACACTCATGTGAAGCACAAGCGCCTGGAGAGATGCTGAGGACTGTGCTTGGACAGTCAGATGGGGAAGAGGGTGCCCAGGCTCTACGGTACCTGCTTTGTGCATTCCACGTGTGTGCTCTTTCACAGCAGGGTGGCTGAAATGGGAATTTCCATGGGTTTTCCTTTCTCATCCTCATCCTCTGCCTTCCTTGTCCTGCCTGAACTAACAACTAGAAGAGTTTTCTGGTAGAATTCTGTAATTCTTGTGGTTTTTCTGCCATCCCATCTGGCACCTGCCCCAAAGCTGTCAGTAGGATTGAGTAATCAGTTGACAGCAAGACTGGATCCTGCTCTCATAAGGAAAATCTTTTTAAATGTTGGGAGACTCACAAGTGACAAACGGCAAACCCAGGGCTAGATGTTTTCATTCTGGGACAAAGGAACAGCATTCTCAGTGCTGGCAATAACTGCCTGATGTACACAAAGAAACCCAATTGTACCCTTGTCTTTCTCCACAGCCAGGTGTGTTCACTCAGATAAGAAAAATTTATGCCTCGGGGCTTCTCATCCTAAACCTTCATTATTATTTAACTTGGATCTCTCGTGTTACTTTATGGATAATGCAAAAACATTCCATTTCCTCCCAGAAACTTCTCTTTCCTAGCAAAATAAAACATCCCAATAAATCAAATAATATCCTAAATGTCCCAATCCTGCAATTGCAATTGCAAGCTTTCTCTAAAATACGTGAACACATTTTGATTCTGTCTCAAACAAGTCAGCACTATGCTTAGGATTTATTGGGCACAAGATATGATGATGTTTAGTAGAGTTCAATAATTTCAAGGGGAAAATAGGTTATATGCTTAAATCTAAGGGCTTCTGATCTTGGGGCCAAGATTTCTTCATGGTTTTTTACAGTAGCTGTGGGAACTTAGCTGTTATAAAGTCTGGAAAGGGGTTTGGTTCCTGATGTTCCTTTTGACATCTATTCTGAACTTGTGTTATTTAGATTAGTGGCTTGTGGTGATGAGCCTTGGTGGTTAATGGAGTGATTTTGTGAGAAATCAGCAAAGGTTTAAGCCAGCACAGATCCCTCCTGGAACCATCATATTGTGAGCAGACTCACTCCAAAGTAAACAGTTTGTGCACACTCTCAGACACACCAGGGTGTGGTGTTTGTAGCGAGGAGCACAATGATGCCAAACCTGTGACTTCTGCCACTGTGCTCCCCTTCCCCTCAGCCAAGACCAGCAGTGGGAGCACATCTTTCAAGCAAACCCAAAAGATTTGGTCTTTCAGAATCCTACCATGACTTCATTCAATGTTTTCTTTCTCTTCTCAAAATAGTCCATGTATTCCTCTGCTCTAACCTTGCTCCATTCCCGACAGGTCTTTTTTAGGGGCCTCCTGGTCAATACAATAAGAGGATTCCCATCGAGTGCAGCCATGTTTCTTGGCTATGAACTGTCTCTCAAAGCAATGAAAAGATGCCAAACTGAGACCAATCCCTAACTTCCAGGTCAGCACATAAAGACCCTCTAGCTTTATTAAAATTACAGAATTAATCTTTGAATCAAACAGAGTTGCAATTGTATAGATTCTCTGAAAGTCGCACAAATTTCATGGGTATCTACACCTGAATAGCCAAACACAATTTGGGTCTGTGGGATTCAGAGCAGACTGCAAATGTGCCAAGGGATTTTAGTTTCAGTCCACGTCTCCTGGAGCTTCATTGTAATCTGTTCTGATTGTTCTGATTGTTTTAATTAATATCAATCAGAAATAAAAATTTGAAAGGCGATTATTCTCTAATATTTTATAAGTTTTGAAATATCATTTTTACTGTAGTCCCTGCAAAGTATTCTTTCCTCACTTGTTCTCAAAGATATGAAATTAAGCTCTTTCAAAGTGCTTTGACTATCATGTCACTGTTTCACTCCTTCCCTCAGTAACTTGGAGTTGCATAAAGGAGCAGCATTAAAAATATCTGATTAAAGAAACTTTTTTAGCAGCTAGATACTCAAGGTTTTTCTTGGCTATCTTTGCTGTTTTCTGCAGTACTTCATAAATCTCCTTCTTTCTAATTTCAAAAGTGTTGCCAAGAAGACCAGAGAGTCTCCTGCCTTCCTGAGCCAGATCAGCAGTGTGGTGTTGGTGAGGGCTCAGCTGCTCTGACCGAAGACCCCCCTCCTGCACCTACAGCAACTGCTGTGGACACGTGGTCCATGGAGCACTCCGAAAATCACACCAGCTCAATCAAACCCAAAGGCTATTTCATTATCAAATCTTTCACTGTTGACTAAGAGCACCTTAGTAATTCTGGTGGTGGTGGTGGGCTTCTTCACCAATGGCTATTTTTTGTATTGAACCTGGAAGAGAACTTCCCTTTCCCAAGAGATGTACCCAAACCCAGCCCACCTCAAATCACCAAGGGAGTGTCTTTTGTACAGCACGGCATTGTAACACTCGTCTTCTTTGGTGAACAAGGAAAGGAGGAAATGCAGTGGGTACACAGGTGCTTTTTCTGGCTCCCACCAAATCCTAGCTTGCCTTCAGGATTTGGTGAAATCAAAGAAGTGGGTGACTCCTCCCTACAAACACGTGTGCTCTACAACAGTTTGGCACAATTTAACACATTATCATGAAAAATGTAAAGGCTTTAACAACTTCAGCCTGTTATCCAAGGTATAAATTAAACTGGGAAACAGGAAGATGTTAAATTCAGAGACTAAGCTGCTTTTTTTTATACAGAAAAAAATAAACCAAGTTTGCATTTCAAATAGAAGGCTGCCTATTAATTTACACAGCCTGCCTGGTGCAGCCCTCCAGGGACTGGCTTGAGGTATCTCATTAGACCCTCTAAGCTCCCTGACATGACTTGCCAGCTGCCAAAACCTGCAGACATCACTTTGTAGCCGTGAGCAGACCATCACCAAAGGAAGTCTCTTTAGGACACAGCATACTTGAGACCTCCAGCTCTTTGCTGGAATCCCACTGAGACCACTGGGGCAGGCCCAGTCTCTCTTTGGTCTACCTCAGCATCTCAATTATTCCAAGATCATTTACATCATTATTTTTTCTCTTTATGATGTTAAATATCCTTAGGATTTATTTTCTAAGCATGGAGCTTTTGATGCCAAAGCCCAAGAAGAACCAGCTTTGCTGTGACAAGAGGACTCTGGTGGCACTGGCAGGAGAGGCCAAGGGGGCTCACATGCAGAGGGACACATGACATGGGGGAATAATCCAGGACAACACCTCATCTGGGAAATATTCTAGAGGAAGAGCTCTTCCTGTGGAGAAGAGCTCTGGGGGAAAAGCCCAGTGCAGTTTCAGCAGATGCCTTCAAAACAAGCTTTCAGAGGACAATGTGGAGCAGATGTCCAGCTTTCCTCCATAAAATGAGGGGTAGGAAAGAGAAACTCCTATGTCTTCTTCCCTGGATGAATAGGGGAATTGGTCATAACACTTGAAGATCACAGCAGGAAGTGCCTAAAACTTTGGGTCTTGAGCAGTACTGGGAAATGGGGTCGCCTTCTTTGGGCTCCTCATCACCGGGGCCCAGATTAAAAACAGAAGTATGGGTGCTTCCAGAACTGGCCTTAAAATGGGGAAGAAACAGATAAAGCTGGTGTTGCTTTATCTCAAAAGGCTCACAGTGCCTTTGACCTTCTTTAAGATACATGGAACAGTTTTTAATAAACAATATGGAAAAAATTGATGATCCTTCACACAAGTATTTGTTGCTGGCTGCATTTAAGGATTCATCCCTTTCATGTTGCCTATTTTGCTGCATGTAAAACATGGTTTTTAGATGAATAATATCATGTGTCTCCAGGGATAATACTTGGGCAGACTGTTTTTTAATGCAAATAAATGGTGTGTTCATCTGCCTGCATAATGTAAAATGGATCATGAATGAATTAAACTGATGAGTTCACAACAAGCTGTGTATCTGCATGATCCTGCCCTCATGGTGCCCAGGTTTGATTCATTCAGTGCTCTCTGGGTGTAAAGCCCTGAGACCCATGCTGGAGTTGCATGGTGATATTTCATGGTATTATTCATCCAATTAAAGAAATTTTGAGACTGGAGCCCAGGACTTGTCTGGACAAATCTCTCGTGTAGCACACACCTGGCAGAAGCAGCTGTCAGGGACAGCCGTGGGTATCTTGGTGTGGAAAGGGAGCAGAGGGCAGAAAGTTACTCTAAATAATATAAATATATATGATGTAAATATATATAACATAAATAGAAAATCATGAAGATCAAGTGGGAAGTGAATATAAAGCTTTGGCCACTTGATGGCATCCTCATCCCTGGCAGGGCATGTGTTGCTCGCTGGAGCTGCCAGGCAACCCCTCTGTGTCTTGTCCATTCTGCTGCCCAACCAGCACACATTCCCTTCCCCATGGACAGCCCCACACTGCACAGCCTCTGGATGACTTTGGGTGACCCTGCCCTGCCAAAGGCTGCCCTGGTCTGGCAGCAGTGGAGACAAGCCCTGGACACACTGGTTAATCAGTGCATCACACCATTAGTGTTCACAGACAAACCACAAAAGAGGCAAAGCAACTCCAGGCTAGAGCACAAGGGTTTCAAGGGTGACAGCAGCACAGGCCACTGTGAAGGAGGTTCAGCTGCCTCTGGGCCACTGTTGGTGACCAAAAATACCTTAGGGTTGGGACAAGCAGCTTTTGAAGCACAGCACTCTGTGATACCCTTCGCTGTGACCGATGACACCCCTGGGAAGTGCTCAAGGCCAGGTTGGACAGGGCCCTGGTTCAGTGCAAGGTGTCCCTGCCCATGGTGAGTGGGCTGGAAGGAGATGAGCTTTAAGGTCCTTTCCAACCCAAACCCTTCTATGGGTCTATGATCCCTGCACATGGAGACTGACAGACTGTTTAGTCTTGCTTTTGCTGTAGTGAGTGTGTGGCTGTGCCACCAGTGAAAGAGAAAGAGGTCCAGTGGTGCTGGGGTCGTGTGACACCACAGGGGGCCAGGCCCGTGTCCCAAAGATGAAGGATGGCAATTAAAATTTATACACACAGAGAATTTACATGTCTGTGTCTCGTGAATAATCTTCTGTATGATATATCAAATGCATTAATTTTTGGAAATAAAATCACTATCATTATCCATGGACAGAAATTAGGATCTCCATAGAATTTTTCGGGGACCTGGTGATGAGAGTTTAAAACAGCTTTCCTGGGAGGCAGACAGACAGACACACAGCTGATTTAGTGGGGCACTGATTACACATGTTGGCAATTTTGTCTCTGAATTACACGAAAGAAAACCCTTGTGTCAACAGAATTCAGAATATGGACCCAGCTCCTTGTCAGTGCTCTGTCTGTACTGACCTGCCATCAGTGGCACGTTCCCCACATATGCTGGAGTGGTAGAAGCCATCTGCTTGGTAGGTTATTCAAGGTGTTTACAGAGCCCCTCATTTCTAAAATAAATGCAGTAAATCCTGAAATGGTCAAAAAATGAGAAGGGAGACCAAAAGAACGAGGGATACATACTTCTGTGTGTTTGTTGCCTGGATTATGAAAGCATATTCAGACCTGTCATCCCTCAAATAAGTCTGTGATTGCCCAACTTTCATGACTCTGGTGGCATTCCAGCTCTTACAACAGCCTGTATTACTTAATGAGATGCAGGCTGTTTTTCACACTTCATAAACTATTTAGTGATATGAAAGGAAAAAATGGTAACAGCAGCTTATTTCCTTCATTGAAAAAAACCCCAATCGAACAGGAACAAATGTCCCAGTGAAAATCCATTTTTCTAGAAAACAGCCCTGACCTGGATGAAGGCCTTTGGGGCTGGGAGAAGCATCATGATGTCTATGGTGCATAGAAGTGGGAAGAGGCTTCCCAGCAGTTTTAGCATCTACTGAAACCCTGCCTGTAAAGGTCTTTTCCAACCTAAATGATTTTATGATGGCTCTAGGCTAGGCTGAGATTTTCTCATGCCTTGGAGTCCCTGCCTGGTGTTTCTCCACCACAGGGGAAGGCAAGATCACAATCCACATCTCAGTTTCTCTTTTTCTGAGACAGAGGAGTCTGTGACGCTCATGCAGGCATTAAGATATATCTCTTTGGTTTATCTGAAGTTCTTTGTTTCGTCATAGAAGTTGTTATAGTGGAGATTCTTCTCCTAGGCGTGGCATTCATGTCAGCCAAGAAGGCCAATGCCTATCTTGTACTTGCTAAGAAAAACGTGAAGTGCAGAGCCAGAAAAATTATGAGATCCAAGGAGATAAGTGGGAAGAAGTTCAAGTGTTAAATTGAATGTAAACTGCACAAGAAAAGCTTCCTCTCTCTAAAGCCATTTTCTTCCTGTATATGCTGCTTCAGTAATGCACAGACCGATCACTTCCAGCTTGGATAAGTAGTATGCAGGGTATCCTGCCAGAGACAGGCTCCAAAAGGAATGAAGCCATGAAGTGAGAGGAAATTTAAGTAGTCATAATAATTTTCAAGGCAGTTTTCCTAAACTGTTGATCTTGTGACAGATCCAGAATCAGACACAAGTGGAACAACCAACCTGTTAGAAGCCACTCGTGCAGCAGAAGTGTATTTTTTAAGGGGTTTTAGAGGTCCTATGTGCAGTTTCACTATAAGATATAAAGTGCTGGACACATCAAGAAATCCTTGCTTAGTAAGGGTGAAATTCCAAGGCTACTGGGCTGTACAACACCCAGTCTGAAGAGAATACAAAGGTCCTCTTTGAGTGATGGAGAAAGCAATGGATAATCTTGAGTCACAAGGAGAAAAATTTGGAGAAACCAGAACCTTGCAAGTGGGGAAAAACATGTTAAGATGCCCTGCCACCAACACCTGCTGCATCAAACTGGCACCTGCATGGCCTCACCTCTGTGAAAGCACCAGGACTTAGCTCATCTTCATGGACTGCTCTATTCTCCCATGTTTCAAAACATTTTATCATTAATGTAGCCTACTTCACACACAGTATAGAAACACATGGTATAGAAATCCTGCCAATTCTCATGGATAAGGGCCAGCTTGTTCTTACTTATGCAACCAGGTGGGAACCAATATCCGTCCCTGCTTCGCTGTCAAATTACTATTGCTGTGTTTCCATCAAGCAGCCTGCAGGTGGATTTTCAACACTGCCAGCATGAAAAGTGAGCTGCAATGTGGGGCTGGCTGGTGAAGAGCTCCAAAAAAGCCGTGGAGTGAATGCCGTGTGCTGTCTGTGTGTCCTGCATGTTCAGCCTCCCTCTGCATGCTGTGCTGAGTGGGAAATCCAGCACACAGGGTCATCGCACAGTGGGACAAGCAAGGAAGGGTGAGTGGACTTCTGATGGGAGAGCCCTCAATGTTTCCCTTTCCTGGTATGAAAGACCACGAAAGAAGACACTGGAAGAGGACACTAGGAAAAGTCTTAAAATATTGTTGACCTCTATGATTAATTCCTGCTGCCTCCTGCCTGCTTTTAGAGATGGTTGGTTGTGGGAAGCATTTTCAATATGCATGACACACATCATGGCTGGGCTGTTGCTGTCAGGGCTTTTTTTCTTTTAGACATCTTGGCTCTTGCTAAAAATCATTGCAACACGGAAAGCTTGGCTGAACCCAGGCCACCTCTGGTGACTGTACTATTGCATGGAACAAGGAGGACTTGCAGGACTGAAGGTCTCTCTCATGTGCTCGCCCCTCTCACAGCTCCTGAGTGCCACTAGTGTTTGTTAATAAGCTTAAATGGTTTCAAATTATTAAAACTCTTCTGAAAGTAATGAGAGCTCCATTACCTACAGAAGATAATGTGAGTCCTGAGGATATCCCGTGGTCCACTAGCTAGGGCAGAGCACAGCATGTGGCTCTCAGGGGGTGCACTGCTCTCTTGGATTGGATTGAATCTGAAATGTTCATCAGGATTTGATGTTATAAGTAATCTTGCTATTACTACACTATGGTTTACCCTTTCACAAAGGGATTAGAATGCCCCTATTTTCCTTGATTTCTACATTAGCTTATGTCATCTTTATCTAAGAGAAAGGGAAAAAATACTCCAAGCCACCTTATCTCTGGAAAATGAAACTATGATCTCTTCATTTGCGGTCTTTGCATCTCTTCTATCTTGATCAGTGCACACAGTAAACGTAAAACAAACTGCTTTGTTACCTGGGTGTTTTTCCTCTGCAAGGAGTTGGTTTTTTCTACATTAGAAAACCCAAAATGTGTAAAGATTCTTAGAAACTCTACACTGGGATGCAAATTCTCTCATGAGAACTCATAAACTCTGGAGGTTTATGCAAACTAGATTAAAATAGCAATCTGGAAATTGGATGTTTTGTGCAGCATTTTTGGCCATTCAACCTAGCACCAAAGTAAAGGCATTATAAGAAAATATATATCCTAAAGTATTTACACATAAACCAAAAATGTGCAGGACATTAGAGTCTCCAAAGGAATCAGAACAAGCTGCCTGTAAGATTCCACAGAAATAAATTGGAGAGTTTTATATATTCACCTTTTCCAAATAATCTGTTCAGGGCTGGAATCTTAATATCCCATCACTGGAAAGTTGATGGGCTGCCCTGGTGCTGGCAATGCCCGTGGTGATGGAGCTCTCTACCCTGTCCTTACTCTGCTCCTCCACTGCACCCTGCCCACTGCATCCCTCAGCGTGTAGGGAAGTGGCAGGACATGGGGACACTCCCTCTGCTGCTGTGTGGCTCAGTCCCAGACTGACCACAGAGAGTTCCCTACTCAGGTATCCTCATGGTAATAAAGGGGATGTTTCTACGGGCTACTGCTCTCAGTACCTTTAAGTTTGGTGATCTTTATTTCATTTTTTTGAGCAATGGATGAAAAGCTTTTATTTCCTCTCCTCCACATTTTGATCTGTATTGCTGAAAGAGAGATTAAGGGAGAAAAGTGGATGATCAGCTACCTAGACATGAGGACAGAAAATAATTGGCAAATGACAACATATTTGTGAAAATATGTTGCTGCAGCTTGTCATCATAATGAATATTTTTAAAATATCAAAGCTAAATGTTTGAAGATTCTATTAAAAAGTTAGTATTTTTGCTGGGATGGCATCAGATATTAATTTCTACAGCCTTGGATCAGCCTCTAAATGTCAGAAAAAAATCTAAACTCTCTAAAGAGAAGCTGCAACTGGTGCCACTCGCTCCTGTTCCCCATCCACCTGGACTCTAACCAATACATGGAAAGATCTTTCAGTGCCAGTTTGACTTCTGATGATTTCTCTTTCACTGTAAATTGAACGCAGCTTCTCTGACAACTCATTTAGCCCGGAGCAACAACAGTGTGAGACAGATTTCACTAAGCAATCAAATAGAAAAGCTAAGATGTAGAGATAGTGCTGGCACTGCTGGCAGAGAGTGACCGTGGGCAAGGAGGAACCACGGGCATGGGAGCAGCTCAGAAGCAGCTGTGGAAGCTCTGCCATTCTCATTTGCACTTAGGAACAAAAATACAGACTTTGCCCCTTGGGCTGTAGGCCTGGGAAGAAGTTCTTCTCACTGCCCAATGTCCATAATTACACCTTGTGTATGGAAAGGTCTTAATTATGGGCTCTGTACACCTTCCACACTGAATCACCTGAGGCAGGAAGCATCCAGCCCAGCCCAGAGGAGGTGCTGGTGTGCAGGCAGGGAGGCAGGGGCAGGAGCAGCAGGCAGGTCCTCCGCCACTGCCCTTGCTGGTAGTGGAGCCACACTCAGCCAGGTGAACCCATTGCTGGTTGGCAAATGCCAGAGAAAAACCAGCTAATTGTAGCTCAGTGTTTTCTCTTTCCAGGACAGTTTCCAGAGGGATCACACGAATCCTTCAGCCAGACTGACCTGAAGAAGTCTCAAGCTTTTGGAGGAGACCTTTAAGGCATAATGGGACTTATGGCAAAGAGAAGGGATGCTTAGAAGTCAACACTGGGGATTTAAAAGAAATCTGAAAGGCTACCATTTGCTCTGCCAAGGTGTGCAACTTGCAAAAAGGAAACTTCTGTGACCAGGGAGGGCTCTCACCAACACTCAGCTGTATTTGGAGAGGCCACCAAATTTCCAAGAGAATTTCCAAGTTAATACCATTGGGGTTCCCTAGGACTACTTTTGCATCCAGTCCTTCCAGCTCAAAAGGCAATGGTGGGATGCAAGCCTGTTTGCACTCTGAGGGCCCCACGCTCAGCCACACACTGCTGCACCTGCACTCAGCAGAGGTGACATCATGGTCAAGGACTATGCGATGGCTCTCTGGATGCAGCAGCTGTAACTCAGTGTGACAACTTGTCCAGGCAGTGCTCCACGACTTCATCCATCTGTCTGTCTGCTCCATGGACTCCTGCAGTGTCACCAGCTTTCTTTGAGCAAGATCCTGCTCTGGAAGGCACCCTGCAGCACATCAGTTTGCTTTCTCAGGAACTTTGGCAATGTTGTAACATTATAATCTCTTTGCTTTCATGTAACTATAATTTACATAAGTGCAGGAGGCAAACCCCACATTTGAAAAAAAAAAAAAAAAGCTTTCGTAGATTTTTTTAACCATTGTTTCCTGCTGGGGTGTGATATCATAATGTTCAAATTAATCACTTCTGAGGAGCATTTGTGAATTTCCGCACTACTAAAGTCACTCGAGTAGGTGACTCAATTCCATGTTTGATTTGTTTAAAATGCTGTCCAAGCTATGGGAAAAAATAGTGGGCACCTGGTATCGGTTTTATTGGGTTTTTCCATATTAGAATGGGAATTTTGTGAAGACTCAATTAAAAGGAGTGTCCTCCTGTTCTTCTGTCACCCATCAGACTGAGCTGACATGAATGCCAGCATGCTGTCATACATACTCTTCTCTTGTCTGCTGCTCTCTGTGCAAGCAGAGTATTGTGCTGTCCGGGAAATTATCCGCTATACACAGCGCCTACTTGTAAGTGCCTGTTTAGCACATTAATTCTGAAAAATGCATGCCTGTGCAGGAGATGATAGTAAATACTGACTTCTCACTTGCTCTTCTTGCAGGATGATAGTTCTGTGAGTTGCCCATGTAGGCAGACAGCTACCAGTGTGAGTACATGGCTTTTGAGAATATAATGAAACTGAAAAAAAATCTGTTCTTGTACATTGAATGCTGGATGTTAACACTCATTCTTTTTTTGTTTTTTCAGTCATGTTCATGTCTCCCCATTCCTGAAGTAAGTATATTTCTTTTCAAGCTCTTATAGATGTTAAATAAGTTTGGTATTAACTGAGTTTAAGTTTGTTCACTTTGCTCCTTATGTAATTTTTGCTTTCAGTTATAAGGAAGATTTTAATACACCAATAGCAGCAAAACTGAGCTTGATGAATAGTTGTGGGGAGGGAAGCAGAAGTCTTGCCACTACAGAGCAATCAGAATGAAGCCCAGATTCAGGCAAAAGTCCTCTGTAGGCTTGACTTGCATATCAAGAGATACAGGCCCTTGCTTTGAAAATCTCTGCAAGGCTTTGTTTTATGGCTGGGTGCCTAAATACTAAGTGAACCTGGGCTAAAGATGTCAGGCCTCTGACTTAGCTCTAGCTGTATCCAGCACTATTTCATTGTTTTAAGCCTCCTCAGATATGGTGAAGCCCCAGCATCAGCTGAAACTATGCCTCAAAGAGGTAACATTTACAGTTTCAGGTTTTCTGAGAGATGGGATGTTTCTTATGGCATACACGAGAATTCAGTGTTTTACAGTCCCCCCCAAAGGTCTTCTATCAGTTTTTAATACATTGCAAAATCCGTTGCATTTGACTGTGACATGCTGCCACATTTAGGAAAACAAATTTCTTCCTTCTGTGGATAAACACAGAAGGCATTCTGAGTTTTTCTAATGCTTTCTTTGTTGAACAGCGTGGCCACGAACTGGCATGCTTTGTGGATGGAACCAAACACCTGATGGAAAACAACTCATCTTCCAATCCAGTAATTACAAGGCTTTACTGGACCTTCCAGGCTCTACTGGATAGAAGCCTCTGTAAAGTAAGACTTTCTTACTTTTCTACAGATCTTCTTCTATCTTTTACAAAAGAAAGCATTTTTAAAATAATTTAAACATTTGCAGATAAGTATTTCATTAATTTCAGATGTGTTTTAAATATTCACATTGTGCAGGAGCCAGATAAAACAGTAACCTCTGTGAGGCAGTGAAAAGATTTTCAAGTTGGCAGAGGAAGAAGGGGGATGGGCTCTGCCCCACTGTGCCCTTTCTCTTCTCCAAACCCTTTGAACATAGATCTCTGGGAGAGGAGCTGTATTTAAATTGCTTTTCTATTCTCCTTTCTCAAAATGTGTTTTGACATTAAATAATAATGACCTAACACTGGGGACTGGATGTGCAGGAGTTGCATGGCTGGAGCCAGGTGGGCAGAGTATCCTTCTCCTCTGCAGCTTTAATTCTACCTAAGCAGCAGTGTCTGCACTGATTCTCGGCTGTGAAATACAGCTGTGACCTGCAGCATCTTGCAGCTCGTGATGATGCTCAGGAAGGCTCTTGGGTCCTCCCTCAGGTGCCTTTTCTGAGGCAGTGAAACATCCTTTATTTACATACTGAGCAAAGCTCCTGTGTGATTCCATGAGACACAGGAGATGCTGACCAGCTCCTTAAAGCTGCCTTCAAACTTGCAAGGAGGAATAGTTTGGGTGGCCTTGAGACACTGACCCCTTGTCCTAATCTTACCCTACTCCTCGTGGTATCTACACTGTTTTCTGGGTTGAAACAGCCTTGTTTAAATGACTTCAGCTATAACTGAATATATAGAATTATATGACAATCCACCCTCCACCTTCTTAGTGGAGGGGGGATTGTCATACAATTCTATATATATATTCAGTTCATATATTCCATCATGAAAAGCCATTCTTACACTCATTGCTCAAGGAACAATTCTCTGGGACATTATTGTGTAGCTCCAAATAATGTATATTTTCACTGGTTCATCTAAACTCTTTATTTAATTTAAAAATCTTTGCTAACCCAATATTTGTTCTTTCTTTCACAGAGACTGGCACATAGCGATCAATGCCAGTATGAGACCAAGGGAAATGTGAAGGAATTTCTGAAAAAAATCCTGACAACCTATCAAGAAATTGATAAATTCGATGCTTAATGTTTTTTTAAAAAGATTTTTAAAAATCCAGGCTTTGGAAAGAACAGAGTTATTTATTGTATTTATTGTCCACCTGGAATATAGAAGGTAGAAATAATCATTAATAAACCAATAAAATTACAATTTACCTGAACACAAAATGTATTTGAGTCTTCATTTTATGTTCTGTACTTGGTGAAAGGTTGGAACACCCTGCTATCATACCTGTCAAAATGCTTCTGCAAAGCTCCAGTCCAACAATTTCACCAACAGGAGATGCTCCAGCAAAATTCACACTCTGCCCACTGTATAGCACAAGAAATATTTCAGGACTTGAGATGGAAACAAAAAAATCTGTGTGTTCTTTCTGCATCACTTATTTTTCGATAATACCTACACACCATGAACAAGTCACTTAACTTCTTCCTTGCACGGCTGCAGGTTTTCCTGCCTACAGCCACTTTTTTATTTCCTTCTAAATATTCAGTAGTAGACAACTCCGGAACATAACTTACAAAAACAGGGCCAAATCCAGCATTAATTACAAGCTCTTAACAGCGTTGTGCATTTGGAAGGTGTTGTGGACAACTGTTTCTTTCTCAGTATTTAATGCTGTTTTTTTTCCTATAGAGTCATGAACTCAGCAATGCTTCTCTATCACTTCTCTACTCAGCTCAACAGAAGAGTCAAAAATGGAGCTTTGTTGGAAAAAAGAAACCAACCAATGTGTAAAAGAAGATGCTTATCTCAGCCACCTATTCCAGTCTTATCAACATCTAACTTAGATCTCTTCACAGTTGGGAAAATCCCAAATTTCATCTCTGCTGTGGCTCAGAGAGAAGCAAAGGCATTGTAATAGGGCCTTTGAGATGGAATATCTTAAATATCTCCAAGGACTCATACCTCCACCACCTCCAATGGAGTCAGGTGGATTTTTCAGAACCTCCACAAAGAGACAAAAAGCATATAATTTCCTTTCTTTGTTTCATCGATGGGATGGACCTGTGTCTGGGATCAAAAGCATGATGGAAATGCTCCTCTACACTGCTGTTCTTAAGCCTCCCATTTGTATGGGCTTCAGGAAAAGACAGAACTGGGTTACAGAAAATGCATCTGATACAGCTACATAAAGGAGTTAAACTAATGTAACATATCAGAAGCATTTTCTCATGTGTTTCTGCTGCCTGTTTCAAATATGATAAAGAAATAACAAATGCTAAAAGAGAAAAGACTATTATTCTCTGTTAACACCTACAAATATGAAACCAAGAAATAAAACAACTATTTATTCTCTCCCACATTTTCATATCTTCCTACATTTTCTATACCATTCAGCTCAGGCAGCTCTCCCCTAAATAACCAATTGGTTTATTGCATTCTAGTGCAAAGAAAAATCATCCACGATTGAATCAGCACAATGATTCAATCCCAAAATATCCATCTGACAAGTCAGCACAATGCTTATGTCTGCTCCTGGCCCTAAGCAGAAGAAAAAGGTTCATTAATGTCCATATTGAATCTAAGATGCTAGATCCCAAAATTCTAAGTATCATCTCCACCAAACTGATATTGTTTTGTAAATATTTTCCAAGTGCTATCCAAGCTATTCCAGTCTTCCTGTTTTGCTGATGTTTTGCATTGTGTGTGCAGCTCACCTGCACTGTGTCTAGACATGTTATGTAGCAAGAGGAAAATCTGAAAAAAGTTGATTCATTTTTATAGATGAGCAAAAGACTTCCCAAGTCATGGCACTGCAAGGAAAAATAAAACTCTTTGTCTAACACTTTTTATTGCCAAATTTACTTCATTAAATTTATGAAATACAGGAATGGTGAAATTGTGACAGAGGCAAAAGATACATAATAAATTCAGCTTTGTCCAGCATAAGCTGGCAAGAGTGGAATATAGTCAGTCAACTTCCAGTCAAGAGACAATAATAGGAAACTCTTGCCCAGAATTTGAAAAAAAAAAAAAACCAACTTTTAAACTGCAGAAAATACATCTGCAAAATATCTATTATCTGATGCCTCAATTTGCACTTGCATGAGAGAAGTGATCACTGTGTGCTTAAACCATCGAGTGCAGGATTGTGCAACCTGAAATAAGAGCTCCACTGCCACTGAGCCCCTGTGAGCTGCTGCAAAGTGTTTGCTTGCACTGGTGACCTCCCCAAGCTCCTGTGAGTCCAGGAATGGGGCAGTGCTTCATCCTCAAATATTTTCACTGTCTGCCTCCCCACAGGCATATTCAGATCTTCTCTCCAGGACTCTTACGCCCTGCCAGACTTTGCAAGCCCCAGGGCAGGCTGTGGGCAGGGCTGGGTGTCTCTTGGCAGACCAATACATCCCTTCACCTGACCCTGGGCTGGCTCCTGGGGAATTTCAGACCCAGTGGATGCCCATGGTCCTCTTCTCACTCTCATGTTTGACTCTCAATAGGACTGGAAACTGTCAGATGAAAACAAAAGGCAACTGATCCATTGAGTTACTTAATTACCGTAACAAGTACCTTATTCTGTTATCTCAGTTATCTCTCTGTTGCAGCTCTCTAGCGGGATGTGTCATCTCATGCTCTGATAGAGAGGATGTGGCCTAGGGCAGGGGGGACAGGGGAGGTGAAGAAGGTCAGATATTCTGTGTGCAAGATAACTTGTCTGCACAAGTCAATTATATTGTGGAATAGACTGACAAGTCTTAATCGTCAATCAACCGTGACTTTGGGAAAGAGCCCTTATTCCAGCACTTCAAACCTGCCCAGGAGCCCATGGCAGGGTGTGAGCTTGTCTTCAAGTATGCACAGCTCCACACTTGCCTTGTTTCTACACCTCACATCAGATACAGGAAACTCGGAGACAAAGTGGACAATTTGCTTTATGATTTCAGAGACAGAAACACTTTGTGACTGAGGATAGTCGTGGCTATTTTCTTTAAAGTGGGAAGTAACACCATTATCTGTGTACCAAGCACCTCTTTCTTCAGGAATGCCTGCTCAGGAGAGTTCAGTGTTTGGCATACACAGACCAGTTCCATACCACGTACCCCCACAGCTGTAGTATTTTCCTCCTAAGCATGAAGTAATGCAAAACTGTATGTTAAGACTGACCCAGATGGACTTGAGAAGTTATTTTGCTCTTCAGCAAAGAGGAATTCTCCCAGTGCTGCTACAGCAGCCAGCACACAACTCTTTCTTTGAGGGGTTTTGCTGCTGTCAACAGTCAGCCAGAAACCCATTCACAAAATCTGCATTTCCACAGTAGAATTTTCTTAGTTCAGGCATCCACATAGCAGCATGGATATTGCAAAACTTGTAGAGCTGTCTTCAGAAACCCAGCTAGGACAGCTTAATGTGCTGGTGTGTCTGCTAGGACACTTCCCAGGGCAGAAGCACAGCAACAGAGCCAAAGCTCTTGTGCTGCAGTCTGTTATCCCTGATTTTACCTAGCTCCATGACCTGCTGCAGGACAAGCCCAAGCCCCAAGCAGTGCCAATGGTCCAATAAGAATCTGTCTCCAATGACAAATAAATGAAAACTGTTTTTGAAGATATTTCTGGAGGCACTAGAACTGTCCCAATGCATCTGGCATGTTGCTGTTCTTCCCTTAATCTCCTGCACCCCTGTAAGAACAAGTCTGGTATATGCCATGCTATGGGAAGGAGAGGCACAGGCTGCTGTTCAAATGCTCCCAGCCATAAATCACACTTGGTATATAAAAGCAGCTTTGCATACTTGTAAAAGAAAGCTGATCTTATCTGGGTTATCCTCACAACACCCTCTTGAGGCATGTGGACAAGCCTCACTCTTCTAGTTTTACAGAAAAGTAAGGAAATTAGTTTGTTAAGATGGAGAGCTCATTTCTCTGCATTTCACAATTTTCTGAAGACTGGTAGTGCTTGCTTGTGAAGTTCAACACACACCAGGGTTTAACATTGTCAAGACTCGATAATATCACATAAATTATATCATAAATAATATCAGCTGGAGGTATTGGGAAGAATAAAGCCAAAGGAACTACAGCTCCCAGTCCCAAATAAACCTCTACGTGCTCATAGGTGGTTGCAGCTCCCTTCCCATCTCCTCTATTGGCCTCCCACTTTTGATTTAATCAATTGAAAAATCTCCAATAGTGAGCACTAAAGATTCTTCAGGACCTCTAGGTGCATCTGTCATGGAAGCAACCACAGTGATCTATAAATTGCAGCATCTTCATGGACACACTCCGTAGCACAAGTTGCACGTGTTATCTTTTGTCATCTTCCATGAACTTCTGTAAATAATCCTGAATTTTTACAGCACTGTTATGAGATACAAGATAAACACTGTCTTCTTCCTATTGGGACACAGATATAGTTCAGGTAACAAAGAAGTGAAAGAGCTTGAAAGACAAGGCAAAAAGCTTCAGAAACACACTGTCATGACTGCAATTTTTTTTTTGGTGACTCACACACAAAAAATTAATTATGCTTATTATGAATGAGCAATGTGTCTAAATTGTTTTTCCTCTCTTAAATACAGTAGTGAAGTAACACATGATACAATCCTAAGTTTATATCAGGTTATAATCTAAAAAAAAATCATTAAGTACAAAACTACCTTAAAGATAATTTTCCGTGCATAATACCAGTGATATTTCTTTTTACTCATGTTAGAAACAGCATCATCAAGATACTTCACATGAAAACAGATGCCCTTGATTTTTTCATTGTGTTCATATTGCTTATTTTTAATTTGATAAATATCAGACTAAATAAGTATTTCCCAATAAGTCAACAAAAAGCCCAGGAGTGAGGGGAGTTCCCCCTGACTCCCCACAAACTGGAATTGTAAAAGAGCAAAAGAAGAGGGAAGTCGTGACTTAAGAGATGAAGATAGTGATCTGCCTAGTTCTGACTTTGAAAGCAGCCTGTGGGAGAGAAGAGACATATTTTGTCTAACATTGACTTCAGGCAGGATATAAATCAGTCACTGATGTAAGATTGTTCCACAGTGGCACAAAGTTTCTCACTCTCATTTTGCCATACTTCCATAGGCCTGACATCATGCAATTAAGTAAAACGGAATAGAAAGCAAAGCATGAAACTGAAGATCTCTACTGACCACAAGGGATTTTCAGCAATATAGTGCACTTAGAAATAGAGGCTGTGGCATTAAAAGAAAAGTGCAAACATGCATTTAATTGTTGTCACCTACTCAGAAGCAAGCACCCTATAGACCATTTGCTTAAGTACATCTCACAAGGGTTTAAGAGAGCAGGCATTTAGGGTCCAATGAGCCCTTCACTGATGGCTGACTGAGGCAGCAAAAGTTGTACAACAGTTCTGAGGAATGGGGAAGAGAAATTTATGAGTTTTAAAGTACAGCCTCCCTGCTCCTCATACACTCTGTGATGCTGAGGGCAAGATGTGCAAGTGAAGGATAATTTAATTCAGCTTTCACCATTCCAATAATCCTCTTACTGATCTTTGTGGAATTAAGAAGAGCTCTGAGCACAGCTCATATTCTGCATATTTAAATATAATGCCCTCATTAACACAGAGCATAAAGATGAGGGGGAAAAAAGGAGTGGCAAGAATCAGGGAATCACAGAACTGTTTGGGTTGGTAGGCACCTAGGGCTCATCTTGCTCCAACCCTCTGCCATGGGACACCATCCATGATTCCAAGCTGCCCAGGTCCCTGAGCAACCTGGCCCTGAACACCTCAAATTCATCAAATCTGTTTGATTTTGATGAGTAAAACACACTTCTTGGGTTACATGGGAGCTGCCATTCTATGCTGCTGTTGGAATATTGCTGGTTTTGCCACTCTGCCCCTGCTTAGCTGTGCCAAACCCTGGGTCAGACTGGAAGGCCAGACCATTCCCATGACTGTTGAAAACTTTGTTCCTTGCTAATTACCTCCTACAGAGGCCCAGTAGGTAGAAAAAGCTTGGGCACTGGAACAAACTGATTACAGGGATCCAGATCCCCAGGCTCTGAGAATTCCCCTTGCATGAAGGGAAGCCCATGAGGGCAGTGGAGCAGTGTGGATAAAGCAGAAGCAAGAGGTGCAGCAATGCTCTGCTGCCAACCCCACGATTGCTGACAGCAAGGCAATACCAGCTACAGAAATGAACAGAGAATGTTATATTACTCTCATTTTATACTTATTTAACATAAGGAAGAAGGACTATTACCAGTTCATGAGCAAAACCTCTGTCTGGGTGTATGGACGAGAGATGCATCAGGCACTAGCCAGTGGAGCCATACAGAAGCCTAGTCTGCTACTGGTTTGATACTAGAGATATTTATCAAATGACACGTCCTAGGAATGTTGTGCTCTTCAATACAGATATGTTATGAAATACAGACAGTCAAAATACAGACAGAATTCCTGCTATAAACAAAGTATCTGAAGCTATTGGCAAGTTATTAGCAAGATATTATAGGCTGACTATAATATCAAAACAGAAGCTCCAAAAATTCTCCAGGGAAGCAGTGATTAGAAAATACTGACCAACAAGTGACACCTTTGCTACCACAGACCCCACGAAGTGATGGGGTGACGACAAAATGCCTGGACTTTGGAACAAGGTGGCTGTACCTTAACAGTTTTGTATGCAGAAAACGTGGCTATGTGGGATGGAAAACTGTCCCACCCAAAAAGTATTTGTTCATTTTCCATCCAACTCTTCACACAGGAGGGAGAGGGCAAAGAAGAATGAGACTGAACCCTCATTGGGCACCCTCAGTTAAGTAAGTGTATTTTGAAATTAGATTAGGCATATCATTGAATTATACTTGGACAAGTTGCCAGTTTTTCTGCTCACAAAGGCCAAGTCCAAGTACATTCACTCAAGGTATCTTTTCAATCAACACCCGGGTAAGTACTTGTGGCAGCAAGTTTTATCCATTCAGATTTATCAGTAATGAAAGGAAATCTGGCAGAATTATCACTCCTTACAAGTCTTATCTGACACAAATAAGATGGATGGATCTATGGATCTATGATGAATCCTTTCATCCTGAATATCTGTGTCTCAAAACAAAATTATTTTCAAGCAACACCTATCTGTTCTTACTGGAAAACTATATTCTTACTGAAAACTTTCAGAAATGTTGTTCATTTTCAGCAACTGAAAACGAAGGAAAAACTCCTATTTTTCAATGAGGTGATCTAAGAAACTTAGGAGATTTAATAATGAAGAGTAAAAGCTTTTTGTTCCCATTCAGTTTTTCCTCGAAATTTCTTGGAATCAAGCAAACCTGTCATGTGGTTCTACAGCTAGCACTCCTCTGGCTCCATTTTGAAAGGAAGCTCAGTTATTGCTGAGCTTTGGCTATACTTCACACAACAAATGTGCAATCATCCTACCAAAATTCCTGATCAAGCTGGAAAACTAGTTATTGCAGATTAATCCACAAGGATTAGATTAGCTAGAGCCCAGACTCAAAAATAACACACACTCTTTCCCAAGGAGGACAACCCAGGCTTGTAATTTGGCTGTATATATTACAAAAAGACACACCAGTAAAGGGCATCTAAAAGTACATCAAGACACAAACCAACTCCAGAACCAGCAGCACACAAAAATACAGCAGTTCAAATATACAGCCTTGAGAGGGTCTTTCTTCCCTTTTCTAGCAGTGTTTGTGCCCACATCCAGGTTGTGGTACCACACATGGAACTGCAGAATCCCAGAATCATTTAAGTTGGAAAAGATCTCTGAAATCACTGAGTCCAGCCTGCGACTGAACACCACCATGTCACCAGACCATGGCACTGAGTGCCATGTTCAGTCTTTCCTTTAACACCTCCAGGGATGGTGACTCCACTGCCTCCCTGGGCAGCCCATTCCAATGTCTAATCACATTTTCTGGGAAAAATTCTTTCTAATGTCCAACCTAAGCCTCCCCTGAAGCAACTTAAGACAATGTCCTCTCATCAGCTGGTTGCCTGGGAAAAGAGGAGGCTGACCCCCACCTGGCTACACAGGTTTCAGCAGTTGTAGACAGTGATAAGGTCCCCCCAGAGCCTCCTCCTCTCAAAAGACGTGATAAGTTCTAACAGCATGAGACATGTTCTTGGCTGCTGCACCTGGCTTGAGGTCTAGCATTATTTGTAGTTTTTCTGGACTAATCCCAGTCTTTCAAGATTTTGAAAATTAGATTGTGCAAACTTTGTTATCCCACAAAGTCAAACTAACAGGATAATGGTATGCAGGTGTGGTGCACTTATACAGGTAATTAGACTGTTTAATAAATCAGATGTAGAGATTATAGATAATGATTACTTATGCATCATCTTCTCTTAGAAGTTTCAGGACCAGGAGCTGTATTATCTATCAAAACTGACAGATATCAACTGTGATTCATAGATCAGTAAGCAAGTTCAGGTTAGGAAAGCTTACTTCTATCCTTAGTGGCTTTCACTGAATAAACAAGAACCAGTTTAATAGAATCAGCTCTGGGCTTCTTGAATCCAAACATCTTCTCCTAGATCCCAAAACATGTAGTAGTTCTTCTAGTAATCCGCCTTTGGTGCAGGACACCTCTTTTCTCAAAGGGCCCCAAATCCATTGCAACACATCAGTGATGTGCAGCCCAGCACCCCCTGCACGTGCAGCAGCGTCTCCAGCCATGGTGGGGATGCTCTCCACAAGGCTCTAGTTGAAGGGTAGCACTTGTTCAGAAATAACACCTGAAAGCAGCTAAGGAACTCACGCAGTCACAGGACAAAATGGAAAATGTGCAAAAAGGACACGATGCACCTGAAAGACAAACCAAGCAGTTTGCCTGAGCGCTGCAAGTGTCACCTGATGGTCTATCCCCTGCTCCAGTGGGACTGCAGTGCTTCACGGCCACATGATAAGCCAAGGGCCACTACAGTCTGACAGCAGTGCTTAGCAAATATGTGTGAGGGACCAGACACACCCCAGGGGTGAGACAAGGTGGTCCATGTTCACAGAGGAAGCCAACTCCTATTCCTAGGAAACCAATCACCTTGAGCATCTACAGCTCAAACAGCAGCAAACCCAGATCTTCAACTGCAAGCTGTGCATAGGCTGTGTTCTCCAGGAGCTGGATAGAAATAGCAGCAAGGTTCACAGAAAAGTTCCCCTACTGTGCTCAGTTTATTAGGGAGATTTAACATGTGCTTTTTTTGAGGAACCTGCAAATACAATAGCAGGATTATTGGGCAATTTCTTGACTGGGAACATCAGCGTCAGAAGATGAGGACACCAAGTTCTGAGAACATTAGTTGTCAGGTTAGAAAGCTCTGGATTTATAACTCAATTTATTTTAGAAATATGAACCTTGAGCAGATTCGATAACAATCCATGATGCTGCCATTTGCACCTAGCAGAAATTGGAAAGAAATTAGTATTTGAGTCTTCTCCTTTAGTAAATGCATTTAACAATGAAATTATATTCATATACATTAAATACCGTAAATTCTGGAAAAGATCCCAAGTACTGTCAAATTTTGGCTAGCAAATTCACCTCTGAAGAGGTGAAGAGCAGATAGTTCAAATAAAGGGCTGCTCAAACTTTTTTGGTGGGAACAATCCCTGCTAGTCAGGCTCTGATGGAGGAAGCATGTTCTGCTCCATCCTCGTACCATTAGTACTGGTTTTGAGATTTACAGAACTGCACAGTGGGAACAGAGATAAGCCATAACCCATGAGCATATATCTATGAGTGTAAATATGTACCCATGAGCATAAAAAAGCTACTTCTGGGCCATTCTAATGCTCTTTTCTACTGCCATGCCTGCCAGGGTATGTTGGTAAGGCATTGTTCCTTATTTCTGTGAATGGTTTCCTTTCTTTGATAACTAAAAGGCAAGAATATATAAATAAATGTAGATGTATATACACACATTTACACCCCTGGCACATATGCATATCCTATTATCTCTTTATCAGTCTGCAGAGTCCTCCAAGTTCTAATACAAAAATAAATCCCAGAGACTGATATGCGAGTTCCCTCTTGTGACCAAGTGATGTTATAGCAGCAGCTGAAAGTACACACAGAATGTGTTTAAAAAACACATTAATAAAGAAAAGAAACAACGCAAACTGCAGAGAATCCGTCAGTTTTGCATTTTTTCGTTCACCAGCTATTGCTCTAAAATTAAAAAGAAATTTTAAAAAACCACCATCTGTGCATAGTACGGAAAAGAATGAACAGGAATATGTCTGTGAAGAAGACTGTCAATAAAATGAATTAAAAAGCAAGATGAGGATGCTAAAGCTAAAATATTATTTTATCTATGCATTAATCCTCGGCCCCACAGATAAAATTCAAATAAGGTGTAGGAAAATGGTTTATACCCCTTCTACAGCCTTTATTGTTGTTAGAATGTCCCTTCCTGGCACAGGAACTGCAACAAACCCACTTTCTCCTCCTGCCAACTGGGTGAACAGATTTTCTCAAATCTGTGAAAAAAATGGAAATGGCAGAAAAAGAAGATAAGGACATAAAGAGAGCATAAATGACTGCAATATAGGACTGAAGGGTAACTTGCACAGTTGTTGAATCTCTTCCTCTGATGTGAAGCATGGTTTTGTATATCTACACCATCCTTACCCAAATTTTCTTACCTGCTCTGGAGATTTTCCAAAGAGGGCTCTGGAGGCTTCATAAGCAGCTTTGCCAAGCTATAACTCAGTTATAAAACTACAAAGCTTTTTCTGGTATTAAAGCACAAAATGTTTGGTGCTACAACAGGTATTTCTTTTATCAGCTATTTTTCTGATCAAATCTAATCTTCAGCTGCCTGCTATGGACAGCCTTAGTTCTCTAAGGTCTGTGTTTTCTCTGTGTGAAGGGCATCTATTTATTAAAGAGAGTAATCAGAACCAAAAGTATTAAAAGTGGCATTTAAAGACAATTTTTTTCTTTAAAAAAAACCCTCAAACACATTTATCAGAACCTCAGTGGATATGGCCATTTCAGAGGATTTCAATACTCAGGTCAGACACTGATCTCTATACCAACACCAATAAACAGAAGCTGAATTAGCTGGCAGGTTATTTTTAACTCTGCTTAGATAATATTGAGTCAGAGGATCAAATAACCTGTGCTTTACAGGATAATGGGCAGTTACTCATTGAAAGTGTCCCAGCACTAATACATTAATAACCTAATAGGCACTAAGAGCCCTGAGCAGCCCAGGTCTCACTCCCAGCCTTGCCCCAGGGCCCCCAGGGCCTATATAAGCTCAGCCCTGGCCTGTCAATCCCTCCCTGAGCAAAGCAGGAGCTGGTGCTGGAGCCACTGCCACCCCTGAGCCTGGCCAGGAATCCTGACCCAGCTTGACTGTGGACCTGCCACACCCCCAGGGACCTGCTCCATGATGTGGCTGAAGCTGGCTGTCACCTGTGGACCCACCTTGCTGAGCTGGGTGGTGACCCCAGCCTAGCTGGCTGCCAGACCCCTGGCTCCCAGCCAGCCCTCATTTTCCTGGAACCTTCTTCAAAAAGTTAATGATTGAAAAACTGGGGTTTTTTGCTAGATAGAGATTATATTTTTTTAATTTTTTTTTAATTAAAGATTAAAACACATTTGTCCAATGAGGTTTGAACAGCATGCCTACAGTACACCACAGGAATACAGCAGTTTCTCCACACAGTTTATTTTCACACAAATTATAAACTATTAATACACCACTGTGCTGGCTCTTTCCACAGAAAGAACAAACAGCACCTCTGTCAAGAATTTTCTTATCTTGTTTTGCAGTTTGATGGGCACTGTTAACTGTACCTATTAACAATTTTGTCTGAAATGTATGTCTAGCATAAACATATATATATATAGGAACTGTAATATAATATCTTATAGAATCACAGAATTAAACAATGGGAGTGGATTGGATTGGATTGGATTACAACACACCTAGAGTTACTCCCTTCAGTGATTCATAGTTATTTCTGGAGAGACAATATTAGACTGCTGTTGTATTTCTAAAAGTGCATCTCATAAAGATTTGCTCATATAAACCCATGTTTTACTTCATAATTAGAAAGGAAGGCTTTTGCAAAGAGGCATATAGATAAGCCATTGTTTTCCTAATTGTATTTCAGGTTCAGTGCGTACACTAGAAACTTTTACAAAATAACTTGAGTGATTTCTATTCCAAGACAGGCTGTTTCTTGCTGCCTGCCTGTGCAGCAGCTGGTGTCTAGCAGAGCAGCTCCTGAGCCTCCAGCAAACACGACATACTAACCCACTTTCTGGGCAGAAGTCTTACTCACTGCTCCGGTCTGCAGTGTTAGGTTTAAACTGTTTAAGCTGCAGAGTTTGATCACAAAGTTTAAGTATTTGGGTTTTAAATGAAGAATTATAATTAAACTTTTAAAAGGAATGGGTCCAATATAGGACTTATGTGGCTTAGCACACTGATACAAATGCAACTGCTTTCAGAGCCAAGGTAAGACTGACCCTGAATACCCTTCAGCATGGAAATGATGGGGCCTGTGTGAATTCCAGCCAAAGCCCAGCACCACGGCCTTCTCTGTGATCTTCCAAGAGTTGAAGACATCACTCTACCAAGAGTCATGTCCTTCGGTTATGTGGATTTGTCAGAATCATGATCACAATGAAAATGAAGCAGAGCTTGCATTAAAATAAGTCCTGCAATGAAGTTCAGCTATGCCAAAGTATGGGTTTCAAAAAAGCTGGTGGTGAGTTCTTTTTGAGACCTCTCTGTATGAACTGGCTTGGTACAGCACAATGTACTGTATGGCTTCCTGCCTGATTTTACAATAGACATCCTAATTTCCTTAATTTTTTTGCTGAACTCTCTCCTCTCACTTTTGCAGTCTGTCTGTTAAAAACTAGCTAAGAAATGGCCAATAATTTCTAGACTTTTCACATGGTCCTTGTAAAGCTTTCAAGTTCATGGCATACTGATTGTGAATTGACACATATTCAATCTTTGGTCTCAGGGAAATTTTGATTTCCTGAATGCTTTCTTCTAATTAACTCACGGCTTTATTCAAACTGTTTTTCTTGATTACTACTTCAAAGCCCAGTGATAAAAAACTTGAATATCATTCTTGATCAAAGTGCAGAAAGAGTCTGTATTATGAAACCTGTCTGAATTACTACGCAAACCATTCCTGTAATCACCATAAACATGAGAAGTGAGTAGACTGCATCTTTCCGTAAATCTGGTTTGAGGAGAGACAACCACAGGAGGAAGGCTAAGCTTGACTTTGAGTGGCTTTGACGTGGGCAGTAAGGGCTTAGGAAAGGAGGGCCTGTATCCAGTGTACCTGCCTGCATCGGGGCCAGGCTGGAGGGGGCTCTGAGCAGCCTGCTCTAGGGGAAGGTGTCCCTGCCCACGACAGGGGGTTGGAGCAGTCTGACCTTTAAGGTCCTTTCCAACCCAAACCATTCTGTGGTTCTGTGATCCAGTGATGCAGCTTCCCTTCATCTTTGCATCTTGTGTATGACATGAAGGATTTGGAGACACCAAGCTCTGGTGTCAGGCCGCTGGGGTATGAGTAGAAGACAGAATCTTCTGGGTGGGCCCATGTTTGTGCCTCTTTCCTTCCAGTACTGTCAAATCCTTGGCTATGTTTTTTTTTTTTTTTAATTCATATATACCTGTAAGCATTTGAGCAATAATGACTACAGCTATAAAATGCATAGAATTCCTCTATACTATTTTATACTTGTCCATTTTAAGTTAGGTATAAAATGTGTTTCTGCTAGACTAGATCAAAACAGGAAACTTCTATACAGAAAGCCTCAGAGATTAATCTATATGAATCTGTCTAAGGTACATTTGAACCTGTTCCTGCACAGCAGCCCAAAGGTTACTGGCAATGCACCAGAGAAACCCATGACTGGTGGATTTAGATAGTAGCTGCAAATCTGCACTAATCTCTGTTTACAATCTATCCTCTACTACTGTCTGCAGAGACTAACTACTAAGCTGAAGATGGATTCCATAGCAGTATATACTGAAAAAAAATCAGGTTTAATTCATCTACAAGGGACAAAATACTTGAAAATTTTACCTGGAACCTAATCTCCTACTTCCTGTAAACTCTGAATAAAGCAGTCAAGAACCATATAGGTAAGAGTAATTTTGGTAGATTTTCTAAACTATATTGATTTTAAGAGTGTGGTGCATTTTCTCTCTCTGTTTGAGGAAACTGAAGACTACTTGAGAAATTGAGGAATTTGAAGATGTCACAGTGGCTGTATGATAAATATTCCTTTCAGTTTGTTTCATTAGCCTTTCAACATGCTAATTTTATAGGCTTTTAGATGTGTGGGAATAAACTGTATTTTGAGGTCACACGAACAGTCAGTTAACTTTTGCCAGCTTTGGTTTTATGTAGGGCAGATATAATCTACCATGGAAATGCTGCATATGTTTAGCATCACCTCTTCATAAAAAAAAATATTTAAAGGCTTACTATGGGTAAATAATTGCTATATGCAAGAGCCAGGAAATCCATGGCTGCAAGTGTTTTGCAGTTGGTAATAAAAGCTCCATTGTTCAGATACAGCAAGATATAACTACAATAATAAAGCAGCACTGATTAGCAATGCACTGCTATGCAGTGTGTCTGCACAAATTAAATCTGCAGGGCTTTTAAAAATTATGCTTTAGATAACACATTAAAAGGCATACTTTGGGCATCTGCAGTTTGGACATGATGCAGTGCTCAGCCCTCTCTCAGTGGGGTGCTTTGGAGAGGCCCCAGAGAGGATACACACAGCAAGCAGGGACAGCCTTGCTGTTCAGGACAGGGCCCCTTTTGGCCAAAGATTGCTAGGAAATCAGTAATAGCTGCTGGTAAGCCCTCCTTCTTTGAGTCTCTGATTCTATGCCTAGCTCCCACAGGAAGGGCAGGGGATGGCTCTGCCTGGAGGGAGCAGCCCCTGGAAGAAGCTCGTGGGGCAGTTTCCAAGGCCAGGGCTGCCAAGGAAGGGCAGGGGATGGCTCTGCCTGGAGGGAGCAGCCCCTGGAAGAAGCTCGTGGGGCAGTTTCCAAGGCCAGGGCTGCCCTAGCTCAAGGACAATGAGGGCTTACAGGCACTTCATGTCAGGAGATGATGGAAAATACATGTGGCAGGAAATGAATGTTAGCCAGCATGTGCCCAGGTGGCCAAGAAGGACAATGAGACCTGGTCTGTATCAGCAACAGTGTGGCATTGGGACCAGCTACGGGATTGACCCCTGCACTTGGCACTGGTGGGCCACATCTCCAGGGCTGTGTCCAGTTCTGGTGCCCTCACTTCACAAACACTGCAGGACAGGAGCAGGTCCAGAGAACAGCAACAGAGCTGGGGCACAAGTCTGGGGAGGAGCAGCTGAGGGAGCTGTGGGGCTCAGCTTGGGGATAAGGGGACTCCAGGGGGATCTTCTTGCTCCCTACAAGTCCCTGACAGGAGGGTGCAGCCAGGTGGGAGTCAGTGACCAGGCAACCAGCAATAGGGCAAGAGGACATGGTCCAAAGCTGGACCAGAGGAGGCTGGGCATTAGGAAGAATTTCTTCACAGAAAATGTCATCAGACATTGGAATGGGCTGCCCAGGGAGGCAGTGGAGTCACCATTCCTGGAGGTGGTAAAGGAAAAGCTAGACATGACACTCAGTGCTGTACCAAAAAATCACACTAGGAAAAGCCAGTGTCCATGAAGGAGAAGAGCCCTAAAACTTCATTCACAGAAGGAAGAGAGGCCAGTGCAGCATATGCCTGTGGGGTCTTGTCTCTTGAGCTTTCAGAGGGTGCAGCCTCCTTTTATCCTAAACTCCTGGCCACATGTTGTCCTCTTCCTTTCCCCATCAGCTGAGGCACTAGGAAAGTACAGCCTTCCCCAACCACCTACCACATATCCTCCCTTGAAGCTGCCATTTTACCCCAAAGTTCAGAAACTCAGGCTTGTGCATTCGCCTGTTTCAGGAGTCAAACCACCTAGGTTCTGCAACAAACCCAGCTTGAAGTGGGTAGAAACATGAAGACCCATTTCAAAGACGTGGACACCCATACCCTCACCCATGGAATTGCTCAGAAAGACATGAGCACACGTCCTTCCTATCAGAACCACGGTCTGTTTGACAAGTTGGTGTTTGGTCACAGGTTAGACTCGATGGGGTCTTTTCAAACCTAAATGACTGTGGTCTTTTCCTAAAAGACAGAGGTCTTTTCAACCTAAATGACTGTGTGACGCTGCGATGAAGGCCTAGTGAGGGGGAACCGACCGCCTCCTGCTCCGCGGGCGAGGGCCAGGAGCAGACCGCTCCCTGCGGGGCTGCCGGCGGCCGCCGCTGGCCCCAAGCCCACAGCTCGGCCCCCCCATTTTGCCGAGGGCCAGGAGCAGACCGCTCCCTGCGGGGCTGTCAGCGGTCACCACTGGCCCCAAGCCCACAGCTCGGCCCCCCCATTTTACCGCGGGCCGAGGGCGGCGGGCGCGAAATGGCGCCGCCGTCACGTGCCCGGCGCCCGCGGCCTCGCGCGGCGCCTGCGCTGGGGCGGCGGGGCCGCGGCTCCGCCCTCGGCGTGTCCCGGGCGCTGCGGGCTGAGCGCGGTGCTGGCCCTGCTCTGCCCCTGCTCGCCGCCTCGGCCCGGCCTCACGCTGCGAGGGAGCCGCGCACCGGCGGCGGTGAGCGGCGGGGCGGCCGCGGGGACCGGCCCTTGCGAGGCGGCCGGGGGAGGGGGGGGTGGGGGACAGGCCGCGGGGGCGGCCCGGGTTGCGGAGACAGGCGGACGGACAGACAGGCGCACTCCGCACCTGGAGACTTAAATTCTCCCTGAGCGCCCAACCTTGTGAGGGGCTCGGTGTGCGGTGCCCTGGGTTCGTGCCATTCCGGGAGCGCTCACCGAGCTGCCGGAGCGCGGTGCATGGGAGCTGATTTCCTCATGTAAACAAGCTACGATGGCTTGTTAAGGTCGAGTAGGGAGGTTTCAAGAAAAGCTGTGGAAGTAACGATTGTTTTTCATTGCTGCCGTGGGCGTGTAGGTGAGCCCTGCAGAGAGCTTTTCTGAAGAGCTGTGCAGCTTCAGATGTGTTGTTGAGTAAAGCGAGGGGGTCCTGGGCGTTGGGCACAGGGGGGTGGCATTCCTTCTAAAAATAATGCATCACTAGAAGTCCAATATCTAAATTTCACCACCGAAATAGTACTAAATGTGGCAATGCACTTGTGTTTCCTCAGTTAAAATTAATGCAATTATTGAGATGTTCAGCTGAATATGGTTAATTTTAGAACTCTGAGGGTTTGTCATAAACGTACTGAAAACGTGGTAAATGCCTTGAGTCAGAGGCTCGGTTTTGAGAAAAATAAGGACTGATTAAAAAAAAAACCTAAATAATCCTCTTCAGAAGCAAAAATGCCACCCATGAAAGTCTGATATGCCCTAGATGAAGAAAAAGCTTTATTTCTGAGCTCATCATCCTGAAGGACTAGATCATCTGAGAATTAGGCTTAAAATGTGTTTTTTGCCTATGTTTTGCACCATACGCAGTGGTTGAATTTGTGGTGGCAGCAGTTTTCCAGGGCTGCCTGCCCTGTGCTGCTCTTGTTCCCCAGACAGACTCTGAATTCCGAGTTCCTTAACGTGGAACGGGTGCTGTCACTGAACTGCGATTTCTTTAAAGACACTGTGATTAATGGGACCGGTATTTCAGCCGTGTAAGGCAGGTCTGTAAACATTAATTTCCAGGTGCTAGAAAGTTAAAGCTTAATTATAAAGATGCCAGCTTTATCCCAGAATATTTCCAAGCTTGTTTATTTGGAAGGGTTTTTATTTTTCAGGAACTCTATATTTGCTGCATTTATGTTTGGTTGCTACTGTTTCTTCTAGAAACCTGATTTTATGATTTTTTATTAATTCCTTTTGAGTCCCGGTGTTGTTAAGAACTGGAAGGGAAATCTAGAAATCAGAGGAAGCAGTTACTTCTTTGTGGCTTGAATCTGTGATATGTTTGGTTACAGTAATGAGACCTTTTTTTGAACTGATGTTGTAGCCTGGGTGGTATTGAGCAGCTACTGAAGGCTTGTTTAACAGAGCCACTGCTGACCACTTTTCAAATCCCCCATCAAGCCCCCATGCCACAGGAGAGGTTTTAATGTGTTAATTTTCGCAGAAGTTTACAGCTCTGTTGGCAGGATAAGTTGCAGAAACAGTTAATTAACTTGATTTTTTTCTGAATCCTGTTGGCTTTAGTGCATTTGAGGTAGTTTGAGTAGGATAACGTGCAGCTGTCAAAATACTGGATCACAGGTAGAGATGTATGGGGGACGTGCACCAATTTTTGCTACTTTGCTTATACAAATGAGGATATTAATAGTGTTGGAGAACCTCAGCAGTTATCAAAGTGTTTCATTTCGATGTGTTGCTGCTGTTTATCTTTGATAATCATTTGGATAACTACCTTAGATAACAATTCACTGTTGTTTGCATAACAAGCTTGTATTTGATTGCATCTCTGATAACTGTAATATTTTATTATATACATTTCTGCTTACATAAGCTAAGATTTACATTGCTTTGGATGGTTCTTTTGACCTTAGACACTCAGATGTACATTGGATGTACACCGGATTATGTTTTTATTGCTAACAGTCACTTCCAGTAACTTTTTTTTTTTTAATGTACTATCTAAAATTCTGCTAGTTCTTATGTGCAGTGTAAAAGTATGAACTTCCTTCTCTTCTGAGGGGTCTTGGACAGGTTTGTTCAAGAGAAGCTGTCTTCCTCAGAGGTACTCTTGGTTATTAGACTATTACAGGTCCCATCTCTGTGAAATTCAAAAGCCTGCTGAGCATTGTAGATAGTCTTTATTGACTGCCTATATTAATACAATTATTGCTATAAAAGGATATTACTGTCCTTTCCTTGATTTCCACATGTCAGTTTACTGTTAGTAATTACTTTTGGCTGTGGCCACATGAGGGGTGTTGGGAAGAATACTGAAATCCTGAGTTCAGAACGGATGGAAGGGTACTCATCCCCCACCCCCATGAAGGGGTATGTAAAAGCAGTGTAAAGCTTATCACAGCAAAGATTTCAGGGGTTTGTTGTCTTTTTATAAAATAATTTTTTTCATGATGTTCCTGGGATAAAGCTTTGAATGATTACTTGTGATGGAAGACTGAACCATAAACGTACCTGTAATGTCATATTAAAAGACAATAATGTGGAGGGAGCCAGGGGACTTCTGATCTGAACCCCTTGGTGCAGTGCCTTGTGATCCACGTTCCCAGGTGGCCCGGGTGTCACCTGGGTGCCGGGAGCTCATAAACAGGGAGGTGGCTGCGGGCTGGGTGCTCTGTTGTTGTCGTGTGACTGCAGCCAGGCCTGGGCAGGTGCTGGCAAGGGCTGTGCACGTCTGTGGCGAGGAGCTGAGCCGTGTGCCTCTGTGCATGCATCACACGGGCCATTAGACAGCCTTGCCACAGAGGGGAAGAAGGCAGGAAAAAACATTTGGGTGGGTTTTTTTCTCTTTGTTTTTCATGACTCTTAGATTACTTTAGTAGCTACGGTGTTATTTACCAAGATGCAGTAGTAGTGATAATGGTAATGCAAATACTGAATAACTTGCTGTTTACGTTGTACTGTTGACCAGTAAATGTAAGTGCAGTTGCAACATTTGTTTCCCATCACTTTTATTCTTAATCTGACCTCATGTTTCTTTCAGTGATAATATTTGCATTGTGGGATAAGCTGCCTTGTGTTAAGATGATCCCCGAAGCTCCTTTACAAAAGCAAGGAAACTTATAAATTGATGTCAACGTATTTTCCCATCATTTTTGCATTGGATGTAATAAGAAATTATTTTTTTTTCAAAACTAACACAGGTTTTTGTGGCATTTTATCTGGACAGGAGGGGAAAGCAGACAGATGCATGTGAGTGCCCCATGGCTGCAGCTGCCTCAGTTCACTCATTTATTACCTATTGTAACTTGGAGGCATTCTTTAGGTAAGAAAGTTGCTTCAAAATATGTGGTTTATAAACTTAGTACACTTCTCTGTTGAATCTTTAAATTGCATCTCAGTGTTTTGTGCTCTTAGTTATAATGTTACTTAAGCATGCTGTTTATATGTGGCATTATAAACCTTGTATTTGTTAGACCCTGACAGTACTCATGAAAATGAATTCTATGTGCTGCACAGACTCTGCTCACTTCACAGGAGAGAGAACATGTGATACTTGCAGACTGTGCAATACAAGGGCACCATAAATGACAGATTTCTTCAGGTGCCACCCACAGACAGAGTTACTAATGAGTATCAGCTTTCTCTTTATAGACAAGCATGACTACTCAGCTCTAAATTTTCTGGTGTGTGAGCTTAGCAGCAGCATTACTTGCACAGATTGCAGTACTTGAGTTTGATTTTGTGTGGAAGATGGCGGCTACTTCTCATGTATTCATAAATAGTGTGTACTACACCTTTGTTAAGCTTGGCATCCATAAAGCTGATATTAACTGGGTAGTTTTTCTAAAGATGATGATGAGATCTGGGAGAATCTAAAGTCTTGTCCAGTTTTTAAAGAAAAATGGAGAAGTTCAGCATTGAAAGATTTCTATAGATGTTATTACTGGTTGAACACAATACCTGGTAAACATCTTCTGTTTCTACAATCTGTCATGATTTAGTGAGGTGGGTGTTGCTGTTCTTGTAGCTTTCCACTAAAGCATCTTTGGATAATGTAAAATTGGTAGCTGGCTATGGGGGGTTTGGGTCTATTTTCTCATAATGCACCAAGATGCTCTGTCATACTAAGACACAGGATGGTTTTTTCATTAGTATGTGGGAGGATATTTGTACATTATTGATACATCTCTTTCCAGATTCAGTTTAATTAGCCAGAATTGTTTGTTTACTGTCAACATTATCATGGTGCAGTAAGCATTCTTTTGGAGTAAAAGGGAGTAAAGTTTAATGTCAAGAGTCTTTAAATGGCAAAGTATCAGAGGTCCTGTCTTGTAAGTATAACTTTTGATTCACATGGTTTTGGTATAGACTGAAAAAATATACCCTATATATAGCCTATACATAGGCTGAAAAAAATGAAACATTTGTTATCAAGGTTTGTAGTTTTCTTTGGGTAATACTTGAGAATTCAGAGCTGTATCTGTGTTGCAAAAGAGTGCTTATGTGACTAAAACTGTAGATAATGCAAAAGCTATTTTTTTTGCCAACAATTACCTTCCCCTTAGTTAAGTGTTATTTTTCAGATGATGTTTGGCAAAACTAAAGTGCTTGTTACATTCTATTGTTCTGCTTCCACATCTGCCTTCAGAGCAGTGGATTCTGTTTGTCTCAGTCTCTGTTCTGAGTTGATGTTAGTCTTTTCTGTGGGTTTCCCAGACACTGCAGAACAGTTTTTCTTTGGTTGGTGGCTTCACAGGTCAGTTCATCTTCTGGGACCCGTCCCTGCCTTCTGGTTAAGGAATCCATGCACACATACAGGATGACTCAACAGTGGGATGGATGTTCAGATACCAGAAAGGTGCTGGTAACTTGACAGGAACCTCCACATTCTTTGGAGGTAGGGTTGTGTGTGTGTGTGTAAACCTCTCATTTGAATGCTGCCTGGGTTATATCACATGGGACTGTCATTTAGCTAACTTCAGTTGTGTTTTAAAATATATACTATTCATAAGGATTCAGAATGAAATAAGGATTCTTCTTTTTGCAGTAAATATTGGGGCTTCATGTTTGTTAAAAATGTTATGATGCATAACCAATGGAACCTTTTTCTGGCTTTGCATCCCACGCTGAATAATAGGAATTCGTTTTGCTAGATATAAAGGACTGAAGTGTAGAATACTAAACATAGAAATTCTGGAGAAAGCAGTTTCTAAAGGCTGTAGCAACAAGAACAAGTTCTGGCTAAATTCCAGCAGGCAGAGCATAGATGCTGTGTATACCAGCATTACCACGCTGCATCTCTTCCTACATCTGGAGTGCTGCTTCTGGTCTGTAGCTTGACCTGTGGTTTAGGGAAATGCCCTTTCTGGTTGTTCTCAGATGTCAAAGCTTCCTTGTGGGAGCCAGATCAGCACCCATGAAGTTCAAGTAAGTGTCAAGTAAGATAGGAGAAATTTCCTTTTATCAGAAACCCATCTTTAACCAAGATGTTGCAGATCTGCATGAGAATAGCAATAGCAAGGAGAAGCTTCTCAAGTAATAGCATGTGTTCAATTTCATTTTTTTTGTTCTGGACTTTTGTTTTAGTAAACAGCCAAGTCTGTAATTCCTCTCAAGTAGGGAGGAAGAAAAACAAGCAAGAGGTGTATTTGACTCAAAAGGTATTTAGCCTTTGCTAAATTTAGCAAGGCTATGATCAAGTGTAAGAGAGAGTTTTGTAATGGTTAATTACTACATCCACACTTAATGGTTTGGAATGCCCATTTGTTGTGTGACTTAAAGTAGTATAAAGTCATAAAACATGGTTGTGTAGATGACAACTTGATGGTCAAATAGCAAAATGTTTATTCATGCTGAGCCTGTGTCTTCATTACATTAGTAATACTGTTACTGTAAGCCATGTGTCTACTCAGGGAAGAAAAACTATTATTTAATAAAATTTAAAGAGTGTTGCTAGCTTATCTGTCTGCATATATTGCTGATTCCAATCACTAATGGAAATTTAAATAGACTGGGTGAATATGTATAACAACTGCTAGAATAAATTCCTTGGTGACTGAGATAATTTGTCAGGAAGTCAAGCAGTGGTGAAGCTGGTTATATGAACAGCCCTGCATTTTTCTTTCCAGTTTCTCAAGGAATACACATGCTTTTTTTCATAAAAATGGAGTTTATCAGACACTCATGAGCCAAACAGATCAGGTTTTATAGGTTGGGGAAAATGCCAGGTAAATTTTTGATAGGACCATATGTATTTTGGCAGCTGTTTTTGCAATACACGGATTTGTGGGGGTTTTTTTCCTTCCTTTCCCCCTCCCCTCCATAATAAAGATACTGTTGAAGATTTTCAGTCCAGAAAAAGCAAGCTGTGGGGGTTGCCATGGAAGTTTGTTCAGTAAAAATAGATAATATGCTCTGTTCTTTCTTGAAAAATGCATGGTTTGAGAATACTCACTTCACACAGGTTGGGAAGAGAGAAGGTCTGGATGAACATCTGGTTAGTGGGACATTTGAGAAGGGGCTTCAACCTCTACTAAAATGAAGTGGCAAAGCTAGCTGTTGAAAATTGACTGAACAACAGAATTCAGTCTAGAATGGACTTGGTTAGGTTGCACTGCTTCAGCCTGTGAAAGCAGAGCTTTTTTATTATGCCGCTCTTCTGAGCTCTGGCTCGTGAGGCAGACATCCCTTGCTGAAGCAGATCCATGCAGTTTGCTGATTTCCAAGGTCACTGTCCTTTTCCTGCTGAAAAACAGCATGTGAGCTTCAGTTACTTTGCCCTGCTTTGATAAGTGGCCTCTGAAGTTTTTTACTGTTAGTTACACAGACACTTTCCTCTGCTTGGCATTATTTGGAACAAAAAGCAAACTGAGGAAGGCGGGCAAAACTTTTCAATCTGACTCTTCTGAACATGTCTGTTCCAGGTTTATGTGTTTAAAAAAGGAGTTTATGAATTAGGTTTTTTAGTTGATAAACCTTTTTTGGAGATCATTAGTAGATTCCATAGTTTGTCAACTGAGTTTAAATTTAAACAATCCATTTTCTACTTCTGAATTGAATTGCTGTTAAATACTTGTTGGTCCCTACAAAATGCTTTATGTACTTTATGAAATACTACTACATGAAACTACATTTGGTAAATTAACAAGTCCAAATTCTCCAGATTCAATCCAAGTTGTACAAAATAAAAGGTACTGAGGGAGAAGGTCCTTGACAACATCTATGCCCTGGATATTGATACATGGATATGCTTCTTTTCAAAATAATGCGCTGTATTTAAGTTTTATTGACTTGTTATTGCTTACTGTGTTTCCACTGGCCTTTCTCCCTTCCTTCCATAATCTTCTGTGTTTTTCTAGAGACCTGTTGTACGTGAGACCTTTCAGGAATCTGTGTAGTTTGAATACCTTGGATTGTTACATTCTGAAACTTTCACCATGAAGAGAGCTGGGCAGAAGGTGATGGCTGGAACTGAAGCTCCTGGAGCATCACAGACAAGCAAAAAACAGAAAACTGGTTTATATGGCTCAGGGTTTGGGGAATCTGACCCGTGCACCTCAATGGACTGGGGCAGCCTTCCACACCACGTGATTCTGCGTGTTTTTCAGTTCCTGACTCTAGTGGATCGAGCCAGGGCATCTTCTGTTTGTCGAAGGTGGAATGAAGTTTTTCACATCCCAGATCTCTGGAGGAGGTTTGAATTTGAACTTAGCCAGCCAGCCACTTCTTATTTAAAGTCTACACATCCAGATCTCATTCAGCAGATTATCAAGAGGCACGCTGACCATCTGCAGTACGTCAGCTTCAAGGTAAGCTGTGGATGATCTGTGGGTCAGTGTCGCGTCACTGAGCACGAGGGATGCAGCTGTTCTGTGTCAGCTGCCTTAAGGGTTGTACCTGGCAAGTCTTATGTTTAAGAATGCAACTACTGCAACATTTTATTTCCACATGTGCAGACAGTTTCATCCAATTTTGTACACTCTACCCTCTGCAGAGTTAAGCAATAACTCTAAGTGGATGTTGTGTGAAACCGAGGTGCAAGGTGAGGCAAAATAAGAGATTTGTTCAAAGTTACTCTTCAGGCTTACGAATTTTGAATCAGTTCATTATTTAAGATGCAAAGGTGTTGTCCATGTAGATAAAATGGATTCATTTGCTGGAGCAAGGATTTTGTCAGGTCTTTTTTGGGCTCTAAAAATTGGCATTTAAAAAAAATGCATACATACCACTGTGTATTGTAGCACCAGTACTGTTACAGTATTGCAGTAACATGAGGTTATTTGAAGACAAGACTTAGATTTAAGGTATGTGTTCATACTAGAATTACCCAGCAGTCGCACTCAGGAAAATTTTCTGATAGTAACTTCCCTGAACTCTTTCTGGTCTTGAAATTTTCAGTCAGTATTGCACTTTGTGCCTGTGATGATTGCAGTCGGGAGCTGAGTAGATGTGGAACCTGCAGTTTTAGGTATCCATGGTGCTGTTTTCTAAATAATACTGCAGAATGACTTCACTGTTTTTAAATTGCTTTTATAGGTTGATAGTAGTACTGAGTCAGCAGAAGCAGCCTGTGACATCCTTTCTCAGTTGGTGAATTGTTCTATCAAGACTCTGGGTTTGATCTCTACAGCAAAACCAAGCTTCATGAATGTCTCTAAGGTAAAGTTCTACAAACTGTAACTAGCATATTTTAATTCGCTCTTAAACCAGTTTAGCTTTCTTAATGTTCTGTTCTTAAGTTGATGGCAATTTTATGAAACAGTCTCTAGTTACTTTGAAGTAACAGAAGAATTACTTTCTGGAAAATAAAGGCCATTACTTTTTTTTCTGCAGAAAAACTCCAGATGCTTCAGGCTCATCATTGTGTCCAGTTATCCCTGTAGTTATCAATGGATTACAGTGAAGTGATAAATCAGAGTAGATAAATAATGAGTGTAAGGTTAATTTCATCACATGCAGCAGCTTGTTTTTAAACAAAGATCCTCTCTGTTTATGTTGAAATAATCCTTTGTTACATGAAAAAGGGGATCCATGGGAAGTGTTCATTTTTGTACTTTCTGTGTAGAACTGGATATCAAAGCACTGAAGTTTTGCTCATCTTTTCATAAGAATTTTTCCCTCTTTCAATTTCTCTAAATAGGCTCATTTTGCATCAGCACTGACAGTAGTTTTTGTGAACTCTAAGTCATTATCATCAATCAAGATAGATGACACACCCCTTGATGATCCTTCTTTGAAAGTTCTTGTTGCTAACAACAGTGATACTCTAAAACTACTAAAAATGAGCAGCTGTCCTCATGTTTCACCTGCTGGTGAGTACTGAATGTATGTGAAAAAGGGAGTTGTAAAGTATCATAATTGACTTAGTCTTGAGTTTGGACAGCTGGAAGGTGAAGAAGAAGGTGGTTGTTAGTGAATGAGTTTGGGTTGGTGAAAGTGGGGGTGCTACTCACTTGACTGCATCTTCTGGAATCCTTCTGGGGATATTTTTTCATTTTCTCCAGTTGCTTTGCTACCTCTGATGATAGGCCTTGAGGAGGAAAAGCCTTCAAAATTAGTGCAAGCCTTTCACACATACTCAAAGGATGTGATGTTCATTGCTTTACCATGTGAGGGTAACCAAATGGCTCCTTAATGTGTGTGCAGATTTGTAAACTTAACTAACTGGTGTTCTGTGGGAACACCACAGAATCCCTGATCCATGAATCAGCCACTGCTTGGTGGGATAAAGGAGATTATAACAGTTGTCAGTAATTGTTTTGCAAGGTGCTGAGAGTGTGTACAAATTTCAGAAACCTGTGGTGTTAGACTGGAGTGTTTCCAGCTTGCAGAGTGCCCTCATGTGTCCAGATCTGGGACTGGTGACTTCCTCATTGATTGGTGAAGGACTCACTCCCTTCAAAATACAACCTTGCTGAAAGTTCAGAGGGCTTCAGGGTCCCTTCTCACTTTCCTTTCTCCTGAAACCTTAGTGCTGGGAAAACGGAGTCTGGGTCTGGTCTATTCCTGTATTCTTTTCTGGAGTCCACAAAAGATGACTTAATCCATGTTTTTCATACTGTAGCAGAGTAGGAGCAGTTAGCATTTTTTAGGTCTTAATTCACAGGAGGTTGTAGCTGTTAAACTGGGTGGTGGTGATTTAAATAGTTGACAGTTGAAGGAATGGCAGCAACTTCAGCTGAATCTGACTTGATTTCAGTTGCTTCTTCAAAGCTGAGGGAGTTCTGCATAGGGAGGGGTAAAGAGGAGATATGCAGATCCAAGATGAATGTGACTTGTGTCTTCTAGTGTGAAGGGTTAATGGCCAGAACTCTGTAAAAGTTTGTGGATATTTAGAACTTCGGAATTTCATGGGGTTTGAATATAAGCATGAAAACTCAAGCCAACTTTACAGAGAACAGCTGTGCTTATACTCACTTTTAATTTTAGAGAGTAAATGTTTTTGTTCCTCAGGTATTCTTTGTGTGGCTGATCAGTGTCATGGACTTAAGGAGCTGGCTTTGAACTACTACATATTAAGTGATGAACTGCTGCTGGCTCTTTCCAGTGAAAAACACGTTGATCTCGAGCACCTTCGCATTGACGTCGTGAGTGAAAATCCCGGACAAGTTCAATTCCACACCATTAAAAAGCAAAGCTGGGATGCTCTTGTTAAACACTCCCCCAAAGTCAACATTGTGATGTATTTCTTCTTGTATGAAGATGAATTTGATGCTTTCTTCAGAGAGGAAACGCCTGTCACACACCTGTACTTCGGTCGTGCGGTCAGCAAGGCCATGCTGGGTCGCATCGGCATGAACTGCCCCCGGCTGATCGAGCTGGTCGTGTGCGCCAACGGGCTCCAGCCCCTGGATGATGAACTGATCCAGATTGCTGAGCGCTGTAAGAACTTAACAGCCATGGGGCTGGGGGAGTGTGAGGTCACCTGCAGAGGTTTTATTGAATTTGTAAAGATGTGTGGGGGCAGGCTTACTCAGCTTTCCATAATGGAGGAGGTGCTGATTCCAGATAGTGATTACAGCTTAGATCGGCTTCATCTGGAAGTCTCCAAACACCTTGGAAGAATGTGGTTTCCTGATATGATGCCGACGTGGTAAATCCTCTGTGTGGATAAAGCGGTGGGATCGGGGTGTTGCTTTCTATGCAAATAAAAAATTTAAAAATCAAATGTGAAAATTTTCTTCCAGATTTGAGTTTTTCTTCCTTGAGAAAACCTCTATTAGACTAACAGCAAAACATTCTAAAATATTAATTATATATTGAAATAGAAAATAGATTTAAGTGTACTTAATGGTTCTGAAAGTATGTCTGTGGTTTACAGGTGCTTCAAATTTCAGTGAATTTGGGCTTCTCTGAGCTTCAGTTTAAACATTCCATTTACTTTAAAGTGGGTTTGCGTTTTTGGGATTTTTTAATGTCTTTGTTTACTCTTTCTGATCTAGTCAGAAGAGAAGCTGTTTTCCTTTAGGAAATCTATCTGTGGAAAGCTGGATAGAATTTTGAGTACAGTAGTATTTGTCATGACGTTTTATATAGCTATTTTTTAAATAATTCATGTTTTAATTGTAAAACCTTGTATATTAAAATACACTATCCCGGGTTAATCAGATATAATCTAGCTTAAATTCATGGCAGTATAATAAAATGTTAATAAGCTTCTGCTTACAAAAAATTTTCCAGCTTTACATTGCACTTTAAGTAATTTTGTCAGATTACAGAAACTAGGGAATGAATTGTACAGTATGTTGTTTTTATCTTATGTGTTAAAAGGATGAGAAAGAGATTTTGTTAAAATTACTGATTATAAGTTTGGTTCTAGATTGATTGCTTGAGTGAGTAATAAAGCACTTTGGAAACTGTCAGGACAATAAGGAATAGCTTTGGATTTGGGCTCAAGTCTTTGTAATCAAAGACTGATGCCTGAATACTGTTCCATGCTTTCATTGCTAAGAAATAAGGATTTCATAAATGTAGCTAGTAAGAAGGAAAGATCAAAGGCTATACAATTGTCTTTGATCCATTTCTCTTTGGAATCAAGAATTTATAGCACTTGAAATTGTCACTTAGGACAAAATGGAGGACTAAATGGACTGTAGTAATCTCACCTGTTTCTTCCAGAGCTTTGTGTAAGCCCTGATTTCTAGAGAAAGGCTTGCTGAAAGTAATCCTGAAATATTTATTTCAGGACTGTTTAATATTGTTGCTATTAATTGTTTCTTGAGACAGATTGTATTATATTTATTTTCTTAAAAGGGGAAAGGCATGGTGAGTTGATGTAAATTAGAGTATGTATTTTTGTGTTAATATTTTGCACACTGTAAACTTAAATGCATTGTATATAAATTTTTGCTGTAATGATTTTGGTGCCACACTTGTTGCATCTTCCTGTTGATAATGAGAAGTCTACAAGAATTTGCTGGTGGTGGTTGTCACTGTTGTGGCTTAACCCTGGCTGTCAGCTGAGCCCCTCACAGCCAGAGGGATGGGGGCAAGAATCAGAAAGGAAAAGTGAGAAAACTCGTGGCTGGACATAGAGTTTAATCGTAAAGGAAGAGCCACACAGGCAGGCAGCCTGCAAAGGGGGAATCCATTCACCACTTCCATCAGCCATGTCCGGGAAAGCAGGGCTCCATCACCCATAAACACCCCCCTTCCTCCACCTTCCCCCAGCTTTATATGCTGAGCCTGATGTCATACAGGATGGAATGTCCCTTGGTTCAGCTGGCCTCAGCTGTCCTGTCCATGTCACCTCCCAGGCTGTGCACCCTCAGCCTCCTGCCTGCTGGGGCAGTACAAAGCAGGGCAGGGCTGGGCTCTGTGGGCACTGCTCAGCCACAGCAGAAACATCCCCTGTTACCAGTGCTGTTCCAGTACAAATGCACAGCTCCATTCCAGCTCCTGTGAAGCCAATGAACTACTCCAGCTAGAACCAGTGCATTCACAGCAGAGAATAAGTGAGTTTCTTCCCCAGTTCCACAAAACAGCAGGGTTAAACCACGCTTTTCTTGGACACACGTGTTCCCAGCTGGAAACCCAAGGATTGAAGGTTACACACACCTGAGTCAGTAATGCTTTCTGCCTGTTGCACAGTTCAACATGTGAAGCATCTGTCTGACTCTGGTTAGAGGCTGTGAGCTGAGCACTTCCATAATCGAGGGGATTATAATTTAAACACAAATATTTCCAAACAGTATTTGGTTCAAGATGTGTGGTTTGCTTCAAATGGAAATGCAATAAAGTGGTTTAATCCATGCACTAGACTCCTCCATCTGTTGCATTGTGTCCTCTCCTGCTAGAGCAATGTATGGGACAAGCCTTGGGAGAGACTGGAGAATGACAAATTAGTCATTGTCATTTCAGGTTTGTGCCTGAATCCTGATTTCTGGCATGCAGACCATAAGATGGAGTGTGGACAAAGCTTGTGAGTTGTTGGGAAGTCCTAGAGTCCTCCCTCTAGCCAACAGAACAGTGCTAGTGTATTTATAAACACTGGGGACAGAGTTACAGTTCAGGGGGAAGCTCTTAAAAGGCTGCTTTGGATATTGTCCCTCTCTCAGTCCCTGTCACAAAGGCAGTGTTTCTGTGAAGCCACGAATCACAGAATCGCTGAGGTTGGAAAAGACCTTTCAGGTAATCAAATGTGGCTGTTTAACGCCAGCTTGTTCCAGCTCCAAGCTTCCAGTTAAACAGGCCTGCATTGATGAATGTTGGGGATTTTTTAGAGCATTTGTTGTTCTCCCTGATCTGAGCAAGTGAGGCCAGCTGGTGCTTGGGGGAGAAGCTGACAGGAATGCGCCTTCTCTGCCACAGGAGGGAGTGAGCACTTTGCATATTAGCTGATTTTTCAGACTTTGAGAAAGCTTATAGCTAATCATTGCTAATTTCCTAATTCTCTGGTAATGCAAATTCCAACAAAAACTCAAATATTTTTTTGATTTGTCCCTGTTGTCATCCAACAGACGCTGCTTGTGTAAGGCTCAAAGCATGGAGTAGGTGATAGTGTAAACTGTTGTACATGGGAAGAAAAACAACTTTTGGATGCTGAGATGGATTTATTTGGAATTTACTGCGTTTCCATTTCACTCTCTTTGCCCTTTCCCCCTTTCAAGATTGCTTGTAGGATCCGAGTGGTCGCAGTTCTCAATATGAATATGAGATGTGATCCCAGGAAATACTCTTTGCATGGGCAGCATTTTCCCAAGGACTTGTCCCTTGGAAATTGCACCATTGTATCTTACGGGATGGATACAGAGCAGTTTTACACAGAACCCTGGTGAAAAAACAAGAGGGGAAACCTCATATGAGGTTGAAGCATTTGTTCTTCTGTACTATATTTCAGAAATATTAACAATATCTGTCTTGTCCTTCCACTGACATAGCAACAGTGGAAATACTGAAATAGCAGAAATACTGTGGTCATAAAAATTAGGTAGTGGTTGGAGTCATTGACTTGGTAGAAGATGGAAGGCAAGGAGAAGGTGGGAATTTGTGCTGTAGGAAAGGAGAAGACATTCTGCAGAACTCAGTTATTTGCCTTGTAGCAGGAGCAAAAAGTTCTGAATTTAGGTGGATAGAAGAAAACATGGCTAAACTACTTGGCTAACTGCAAGGTAATGCATCCTATATGAGCTCAAGATAAATAAATGTTAAATGACAGCTGTTTACCTGATCCCCTGATTTGGACTCCATCGTCAATGGCATTTCCATTGTGGAAGAATTTAACAGGCCCAGAGAGCTGGCCAGAGAAAGGAGCGTACACGGTGGCCCCGTCAGCGCAGATGACATCCACTGCCCGGTGCTTCCCTTTGCCACTGCGTCTGAAAACAAACACATCTTACAGAAGCCTCTGCTCAGGCCCAGTGCTGCAGAGAGAGGTTAGGCAGCACATGGTGTCCTAACGTGTTGTTAGGACAAAAACAGTGTCAGCAAACTGGCTGAAGGATCTGCAAAGGTGTAGGTGAGGCAATGTCATGTAGGGGGGAGAAAAATGTTGGGGAAAAATGCCTTTCTTCCAGGTCTTTAAATAAAGACCATAGAGTCTAATAAAAATACTAGACCATAGAGGCTAATAAATAGAGTCTAAAAGACTACAGAGTCACAGAAAATTTGGCTGTGTGAAGAACATCAAGCCCAACCCTCTACTTGAGTCAGGAGTGTTCCCAACACTAGGTCAGGTCAGGCATGGCTTATTCTGATAAAAAGCTCCAAGCAGTGGTGTCATGAACAATGTGGGCAGCCTAAAAGTTTCTAAAGTCCAATCCTTCAAAGCTGTAATTTTTATGTGACCTAAACAAAGTTTAACTCTTACTTCAGTGGAAGTACAACAAAACCCCACGTGTTCCAATTATTATATTACCTTGGAGCTCCATAGTATCCACAGCCATACTTATCACAGCCTCTTATCTCGTTGGTAGGGTTCCCAGCACACACTGCAGCCCAGCTCCTGTCCTGTTGTGGCAGTGGTGGAACAGCTTTGGAACACAGGAACACAGCACATCAAAGTTAACTTCCAGATTGTTTTATCACTTGCATGTTTGCAACTACTGTGTTTGATTTACAGTTAGGTAAGAACATGCTGACATTACATCTCATGCTTCTAGTTGGATATTTCTCCATAAGATTTGTAATCCTATAGGAAATGTAAATGGAATGTAGACCTAAGCTGGATGGTAATATTTCTAGATTAAGGTCATTTAATATAAGAAAATGCTTTAAATACAACATTTCAAAAAGACTATCACAGGTCCTGGAGTACAAATCTACTCGTGTTCTGAGTTGTGTTTTCTGTTGCTAAGGGTTTTTTTACCAGGTGTAAGCAGATGAGTAGGATCAGAGTGGTCGCAGTTCTCAACGTGGATATGAGAAATAATGCCAGGATATACTTTTTGCATTGGCAGCATTCTCCCCAGTTGTTCCCCTCTGCGGATTTGGCCGTGGTACCGGATGGGGTGAATGCAGACGAGCTTCACACAGTAACCTGGGAGAGACGGGAGAGGAAGCAGGGTCAGGAAACATCAGCTGCATCTTCTCCTGGGGTGAGCAAGCAGCATTCCCTGCCAGCCTCTTACTGGAGGCTGTTAGGATGAAGCAGAAATGTAGTCGAGGTACCAACAATGGTGAAATCAAAATTACTATATTTGCCAGGGCAAAAAGGAAAAAAGGGTGTTGGAAAATAGAGACAGGAAAACATCCTCTCAGCAAAACTGAGGATATATTTCCGGTGCTTTATTTTTACTGTTTCCTATTTTTTGATTTGGGATTGTTATTTTCCTGCTACCTGTTTTTCAACTCCTTTCTTCCCTCCTCTCCAAGAAAAGCATAGGAAAGGACTACATCCTGCTGGTGCTGTCTTCCAATATTTCAGCGTACCAGAGAGGATGTAAGATTAATCAACGCTGTGCTTGAATCAAAGAACCACAGAAACCTTGCTCAAGTAAATGAAGTGATTACTTGTGCACATTTCACAGCACACCCACTGTTAATTACTTGCCTGATCCCCTGATTTGGACTCCATCATCAATGGCATTTCCATTATGGAAGAAGCGGATGGGTCCCGAGAGCTGCCCACTGAAGGGAGCGTACACCGTGGCTCCGTCAGAGCAGATGACGTCCACACCCGCATGCTTTCCTTTGCCACTGTGCCTGGAGGCAGAAATACATAATTAGGGACATCTCTCAAGGTTAATGCTATGTATCAATTGGTCACAATGCAGGATGATAGCTGAAGCTTGTCTAACAAAAATTTTTTACCTGCAATGAAATTGAACAGAAGTAGCAAGCTTGAAGCATCTTTTTTTGTTGTTGTTGTTGCAAATTGTTCACATTACTCGGACCTTCTTCAGAGTGGGATGAACTTTCAAATTTAAGCTTATTTTTTATTTTCCCGAGTTCATGCGGTATTTCAAACTGTTATGGAAAAGTACCATTTTATCCCAAAAAACATGTGTGCCATGTAAAATAGAATCTTGGCTGGCATTTTCTCACTTAGAAATTTGGAAGTTGCATGATGAAGATGGACACTTTTAGAGCCTCAGGGGAGGAGAAGACAAGAAAATGTGGGAGTCATTCTACATATAAAAGCATTTTTTCAGAGAAATATAACCTGTTGTTTTATGAGGTCCCTACTTAAAGACAGCGATGCTGACAGATTTTTAGTTTGTGTAATTGAATTGTGAATCGAATCTACTCAGCTTCCTGTAAGCTGTTGCTGAGTGTTGGTTAAATTTCTGGAGTATATGCAACAAGGGTAAATGACACAAATCCTTGAAATACTTCCATTTCCTTTACTCTTTCTGTGATTCATGTAACAGCCCTGCTCCTTCTCCCCTGCATCTGTCGTCAGCAGTGGTATCACTGTGCTTCTGTAAGATTGCCAAGGAATATCCCAAAAAAATCAGCAAGAGGTCCTGCAGACAACAGTATTCTGTCATTCGGAGTGCCAGCTCTGTGGAGCTGTAGTCTTTCTCGTGCCTGCACATTTATTTAGGAAAGCCAGGTGAGCCCCGGTGGCCAGGCAGCTGTGTTACCTGTCAGCGCCGAAATTCCCGCAGCCGTATCTGTCGCAGCCGCGGATGCGGTTGGTGGGGTTCCCGCTGCAGATCTGTGCCCAGTGCCTGTGCTGCTGTTGGGGCGGGTGTGCATCCAGCTGCTCGGTGAAAACTTCACATGGAAGAGAGGAAAAACAGGAAAAATTCAACCATGTTCTTAGTCCAGTGCAACAGAAAGCGTTCAGGTACAAAATAGGGTGTTTGAAGGGAAAGACGTGAGCTCCAAGGAGTTTGTCATTTCAGAAACTGTAGGTAAAAGGACATTCTACAACCTGCTGGATAGACTTGATCAGTTTTTTCCTGATGTCTTACTTTAAGGTATATACACCAAAAATAAGGCAAAGCTACAGATAAAGACATTTTAAAATAGTTTGTGAAATAAACTATTTTTATTTTCTAATTGTGCTGGGTTGATAGTTGGACTTGATGATCTTAGAGGTATTTTCAAACCTTAATGATTTTATTATTATTTTTGAAACCTCCAACTACTTCAATATATGTCTATTAATGCACGCCTAATTCCATATTTTATAATAGTCATAACTGTCCACATTGCCATCATTCCTCATAAAACTAGAGGGAAAAAACCTCAGCATTATTTATGCTCAAGTGAATTTCAGTAATTCATTATTGTCTGCCTAAACCCAGTGAAGCCCAGCTGCATTACAGCAATCTCAACTCACCAGTGGACACCAAGCTGACCAGAGTGACCAGACTGAGAGCTGGCATTTTGGGGCCGTGTCACCCGTGTTCTTTGATCCAGTCAAAGACATTGAACAGCTGCCACCTGAGGTATTTATGTGCTTTTGAAAGCCCAAGTCCGTTGTCTTGGCCAATCAGTCTCAAGCAAAGTGTTGCAGCTCCAGGCTGGTGGTGTTGCCATATTGGGCACTGTGGTGGTCTGCAGGCTCTGACAGTTGTTAAGGCTGGTTGGGAAAGATGGATAAAATAATTGGGCTCTTAACAGTAAGAGATGGAAATGACCTCACAATTCAGGAAACTCTGGTTGAGCTGTTTCTTAACACCTTTTCTTCCCTATCCTGGAGTAAGGTCACATTTAGGCCAAAATTGGTAGGAACCACAAATGTGGTTAAGAGGATTGAGCTGGAGGGAAAAGGTGGATGTCACCAATTTATCCTTTGCTGCTCATTTGTGCAGCAAATATCCAGAGTGGATGTCACCAATTTATCCTTTGCTGCTCATTTGTCCCTGGGTGTTTGTGCCCACCAGAGCTTTGTGACTGAGAACACAGGAAGTGTTTTTTGTCAATGAGTATTCCCTTGTGCAAAGAAAAACAGATGCTTTTGCACCAAAACATTTCTTTTTTCTGGTTCAGCTGAAATTGTCATTTATTTCACTTAAATTCTTGAAGTCTGTTCACTGATACCCTGGGTTTTTAACAGTGTAATACTTATTAAAACATCTTCAAGTTCTGAAAAAACAGTTCAAACCCATGTTGCATGGGCAAAACTGACCTGGAGTTCAGTAATTCTAGGTTTTAAAGTGATGCCTTCAGTACCTTCTTGGTTTGTGTCTCTGGCAATCCTTCAGTTTTTTTCTGCACTACTTACAAAAAAGCATTAGATTTTCTTTACACACATGTCTTTGATAATAAGAAATTTAAACGAGGCATGGTGCTTTCACATAAATTATTTGATATTTCAAGTTACAGAAACCTCTAGAAGTCCCACAGATTTTATTCAGAGAAGAAACAGATGTGTCTCTGCCCCACTTCCAGTTTGCAAAAGCATCTGTACATTGTGTTTTCTGAAAACCTCCATGGAACAAGCAGTTGGAGACAAATTTTTCACTTGCGCTTCCAAGCTTTTCCTTACAGCCAATATTTAATCCCCAAACAATCTTTTAGCCCTCCCTGGGGTTATGACAAGTGGTTTGGCTGGTTTTATCCCTGCTGCTTTCTTCTCCATGCTGCCAGGAAGAGCTGCTGGTTTCCCCACTCCTAACCACCAAACAGATATTTATGTAAAAGTTAGGTCCCTTCAGTCCAGTTTGGATGGGGCTTTTGGTTGTAATTTGCTTCATATAATGCAGTCTTGGCTGCTAAATGACACAATGTGCTGGTAAGGGTTCTCAGTGGGTATTCAGGGTTTGGGAATGCTGCTTATCCCTGAGCTGAAAGATGGGATGTGTGGCTTTGTATGATCCTTGCCAGAAACAACATTCATTGCTTATTCTCCTTCATTTGACACAAGCTCTCTTCAAACCTTCTCAGCTCTCCTTAACAGCAGGAGTCAGCAGGGGAGGTGGTATGGGTGGCATTTTCAATGAGGATTTCATAGCAGAGAGGCTGTAAAGTGTTTCTGAGCTTGGCTAGCTCTGTACTGGCTGCTGCAAGCTTTTTCCCTACTGCAATCAAAACCACTTAAAAATAAAGATTTTTTTTTCAGGGGATGCCTAGCCAAGCCCATTTGAGGGGTGTCCAGTGGGATTTCTGCAATAATGATCTCTCTCAACCATATTTTATTTCTGATTTATTTCAGTTTGCAGAGGGAGAGTTTTAAATACTTCATTAGATAACTTTAGCCCAGGGCAGACCTGCCTTGAAAAACTACTGATTTTTATAGACTCCTGTGAGCTCACATGCTCCAAATTTTACCAAGGAAAGAATTGCAGCACTTCAATCTGCTCTACAAAGTCTTGTGAAGGAAAGGCTTAGTGTAAAGGCAGCCAAGCTGGAAGGCACAGGAAGGGGAGGTGTTATGGGTGCACAGACACTGAGGAAGGTTTTCCTTCAGTCCTGCTTTGCAGTCTGCTGCTTTGTAAAATGGCTCTAAACTGCCTGCTCTTTGCAATTTTTTTTCCCATCTCTCCTGAGTGCAGGGCTGACTCCAAATTGCTCATAACTGTGTACATTTATTTTTATTTCTTCTCTGTAAGAGATCCTAACAGCATTGTATCTTGCTCCGGTCTTTCAAAAACACATCAAAATGCCATTGCTACTGCAATATATCTAATGCACTTGGGGTAAAGTACTCTTAATAAAACAGCTTTCAAGTGAAAGATGATGCATTTGGGATGCCTCAGTGCCTTCCCCATCTTCCCTGGGTGAGCTGGCAGGTGCAGACCTCTCACCTGGGGCATGGGGAAGCTCTGAACTGAAGCGGGAGGGATTCTGGTGCTGGGCTCAAGATGTTAATTTAACGGTTGCTGGGTGCAGTTGTGAAAGATGAATTGGCACCCAGTAACAGAAGGATATGGAACAACCCCTGGCATTGCACAGTCCTGGGAGCTGCAGTTGCACCATTTCCTTCCCTATGGCGGCAAGCAGGCATGAAGATGGAGGGGAGCCAGGTGGGTTAAATTGGGAAATGCTGATTCCTTCTTTTGCATGGGGTGTGAGGTCCCCCTTTTCCCCCTTTAACATCAGTATTAACTTAAGTGGTTGTGTAAGAAAACCCTTACACAGGTCTTCTGATGGACTAAGCAATTGCTCAGCAGGCAAATGGGAGTGTTTGGGCTGAGATCACTGAATCACAGAGTAACATTTGGGTTGATTTGGGTTGGAAGGGAACTCAAAAACCATCCCATTCCACCCCCCTCCCACAGACAGGGACACCTTCCACTATCCCAGGTTGCTCCAAGCCCCATCCAGCCCAGCCTTGAACACTTCCAGGGATGGGGCAGCCACTGCTTCTCTGGGCAGGCAGTGCCAGGGCCTCACCTTCCTCACAGGGAAGAATTTCTTCCCAATATCCCACTGAACCCTGCCCTCTGGCAGTGGAAGCCCTTCTCCTTTGTCCTGCCACTCCAGGTCCTTGTCCAAACTCCCTCTCCAGCTCTCTTGGAGTCCCTTAGGAAGCGCCTCTCAGGTCTCTCCAGAGCCTTCTCTTCTCCAGGTGAGCACCCCCAGCTCTCCCAGCCTGGCTCCAGAGCAGAGGGGCTCCAGCCCTCAGAGCATCTCCACGGCCTCCTCTGGTCTTGCTCCAGCAGGTCCACGTCCTTTAGGTGTTGAGAACCCCAACAGGCAGAGAGGGTGTTAAGCCTGATGCTGTCCTGAAGAAATCCCTCCTTTGCTGGGTCAGCCTTTCCAAGATACCCTGATTCTGCTGTGTAAATGATGTCATATTTCAGGAGTGTAAACTGCCAGTTACCAGGGCTTTTGGGTGGAACCTGCCCTGCATGTGTCCATAAACCTTGCAAACCTTAGACTAGTCCCCCTTAATTTATTAATTATCTTAACATTATCTCTTGATAAATTAAGTTGCATAGTAGAAGAATGGAATAAGATTTTGGAGGAAAAAAAACCCAGAAAACTGAGATATGCCTGGGCAATGGTAGTGGTGCCTTTGGGCAGAAACATCAGCAAAGCCAGGGCCAAACAGTGAGCCAGAGCAAATCTACCCCCACTCCAAACCCTGTGGTTTCCTTCCAGCCATGCTGCCTCCCACTTCTGCCTCCCCACCAGTGAGGGCTGGTTTCTCCATTGTTTCCTTTACACACTTGGATTCAACCAATGTCCAAAAATTGATAAAGTCCTTCCTCTTTGCTACCTCTGAAGGGCTGCTCCCCAGTGAACAGGATAAATGAGTGCTGAGCATTTATTTCTTGGTCCTTTTACAATCTCACAGCTGTAATCTTGCCAGGTTTGTTGGCAGGTGATTGAAAAGGTAAATCCTCTTCCCATATCTTACCTTTGCCTTGGTCCTTCTTGGCCAGTCCAATGTTTTATGTGGTAACAAGTCAGTGCTGAGCACTCACCTCCCAGCTGAGCTGTGGACAATAGGTTATTAAAAATCCCTGAAAGCTGTTTCTCTGAATAATGAATGATATTCTAATCATTATGAAATGAAATATATTACAAGAATGACTGTAGAAGAATTTACTCCTGCCACTTGCAGTGCAGGCTTTTGTGGTGAAAATCCAGTGGGCATAACGTAAAAGAAATTGCACTGGCTAATAATTCCAGCTTCTGATCGTTGAAACGGGAGGAATTTTGCCCCAGTGATCAGCTGAGCCCCGTGCACACGCTGAGGCTGTAGTTCTGGTGGGCTATCAGCAGGTTGTGCTCGTTGATCAGCAAAGGGCAGGGCTGCCCTGCCGTGCTCAGCAGCTCTCAGGCTCTGGCAGTGGCAGTGTCCTGCCCTTTTTGCCGAGTATCAGCTGAAGACGAAGCTGAAATTGTGCTACTGCACAATTCTGCTTGAAGGCTTCATCTCAAATTTATTTGCCCTTATTAACAAACATACCTCAGTCTGAGGTAGGCTGGTTTCAGTAGGGTGGACTAAAAAACACAAAATATTTTTTGCTCCCTATGTTCTGTCTCCTGGGGAGGACAAAGCTTCGGCTGAACCCTCCAAAAGTCCTTTAAGGCTTGAGGAAATAGAAGGGCATAGCTTAGATTTGGGTTGCAACTTTAGACAGCTAGTCTGGGACCTTGTGATACGACCGTATAAAACAAAAGGGATAGAAGGAAATGAATCTCTGCAGAACCACTGCAGAAACAAAGCAAATCTGCATGGCTGAGTTTGCTAGCTCTCTACTCAAAAGCCTAATTGCCCCTGTTCCTTCCCCACACATTAAACATTTCTAGAACTGTGTATTTTACCAGCTCCTTTTTTTCCCTCCCAGAGTCAGCTACACGTTGTATTTTCCCTTCCTCTAGACCCAGTTAATTTTTAATAGACTGAGAAGATAAAACTTGATTTCCTTATAATGTTTGCCCCAACTGGTCTGTAACCTGAAATAGTGATATTTATTTGTTCTCGTCTGCTGCTGGGTGGCAGCCCCTGCTAAAACGGTAAGGTTTTATGTAGGAGCATCCCCGTGCTGCTGGAAAAACTCTAATTAAATAATGAATCCCTGAAAATGCTTGGGAAACCAGTCTGTGGGACACACTGGAGAAGCGCTGAGCTGCGGTCATTAATGGACAGGTGAAAATGTTACTCTTGGAGGAGCAAAACTGGGGTTGATGAAGGCTCAAAGCCCTGCTGAGTCACAAAAGTCATCTCAGTTCTCATTAGGGTTTGCATGGAGAGGTGGGGGTTTGAGTGGGCTCTTCTCTTCAAATATAAGCTGATAGCTGTGTTAGAACATGGAATTTTAAACAAGTGAATCGTAGGTGGGAGTCTTTCTTTCATAAGGGCAACCAAATTCCTGTTATAAATTTTAAAATATTTGTCAACCTGGATAACACAGGAGACTTCTGTTGAAATATAAGCAAAAAAGCAGAAGAAGGAAAAGTGTTGAGGTTTTTTTCACAACAAATTCTCACAACTCTATTGTACTGACTTGCCTTCAATGTCTGGTCACTTTATGCCTCTGCATGTGGGGCTGGGTATTTATGTGGACATGCTGATTCTTCATTCATAGCAAAATTGAAGTGGTTCCTGGCAAGGGTGAATAAGACACAGCAGGTTAAGCACCTCTCACAGGTGCAGCAAACACCTTTCTGTAGTTAGAAGAAAGAAACATGCTGCCAGGACATACACAGCCCCCACAGAAGCAGCTTCCCTGCTGTGCTAGGAAATTCGTCAGCCTGCAGCACTTGCAGAGCACTTTAGCCCTTGCCACTCCCAGTAGCATGTTGGCAGCCTTGGCCTGAGAAGCCCTCTCCTGTTAATAAGAGCTTGTTGTCCCAGGAAAGTCTTCAGCTGATTTACTAATGGAAAGAAATGCCTCACTTGGACAAAAAGAAACCTGAGTGTGCCAAGGCAATCCTGAGGCTGGAGTCTGGGGAAAAGGAATGAGTTACTTCATCAGTGTTGTTTTATGGCTTTGGTGATGGGCCCCAGGGAAGATTTGGGTTTCAGCTTTATACAGGTTTTTTCTCCCCAGCTGCCTTAAAAAAGCAGAACCTAGCCCAAACTCTATGACAGCACCAAAGAAATTCAAAGCAATTTGTAGTGAGGCAGCCCTTTAATAATGTGATTTTCCATGTTTAGGCACAAGTGAAATTTCTGGCTTATTAAAGAAATCTTCACTTTTGGCTGAAAGAAAGCTCCAAGGGGAGCAAGCTGCAGCAGGGCTCAGGCTGCACTGAGGATCCATCTCCTCCCACCATCCTCTGTCCTCACTGCAAGAGCCCCACCAAAAAGAACAGTGATGGACTGGGCACAGTAACGGCTTTAAGGCAGGTTTGGACCTTACTCTGAGTCTGGTCTTGCTCATGACCAGCAGGAGTTTGTTCATGGATCACCTTTTTGTTCACCTTCTGAGGTGGAACAACTGCTTGAGGCTCAGCGGTGTCCACTCTGCCGGAGTGACTGCCTGTGCCCAAGCAGTGCCCCACAAGGGGGGCTGGAGGTTTGACCCTGATGTGCAGCCTCCTGCTCACAGCTTGGGACAGGATCTCTTGAGGCACAGTTCTGGACATGGAATATCCATATATCCATGGAATATAACTCCTCAGTTACCCTTTGCATGGGCACCAGGACACTGATTTTCACTTCCTCCAAATGGGGCCACTGTACTCGAAGGGTTTGATGTAAAACATCTTCACACAGGATCCTGTCAACACAGGAGAGAGACAGGGAGAAACTTCTTCCGATGAGATGGTTTCAAAGCCTGCCAAAGTTGTAACACACAGTAGCAAAATACAAATGACAATAAAATGATAAGAGATTTAGCAGCAATGCTTTAAGAAGCAGCAAAGAGTTGACATTTGTGTGTGGGAAGAGCTCAGCAGGCACCATCCCCTTTGGGCTCTGGGAAGAGGAGGGGAAAATTATATGCTGGCACTGGAGGTCTGACCTGAAAGAGTGCAGCAAATCTCTAATGCCTTCCCCAAGTAAAAGAGCCCAGGCCCTAGGCAGTCTTCATTTATTTTATGAATTGCGTATTCTTTGTGAAGTCAAAGGTGCTTGCATTAAAGAGAGAAACATCTCTGGACACGTTCTGTACTGATTGTTCAGTAAAAGGCTTTTAAGAAGTCAGGCATGCTGGTAGTAATCAATATGCCTCAGCTGATTCTTGCTTATTCAATCAACATTATTTCTTCAAGAAAATTTTTCCACAACCCTTGACCAGCTGATGATGGGCTGGAGTTGGCTCCAGAGTCTGGTGTTTCAGCTGCAGACAACCCCCTGAGATCAGCAGGATGCGAGGGGCATCGTCCTGGTCCTGTTACATGAGGGGTTTGAAGCCCCCACTGTCTTCCCACACCTTGCTCTCCCATTCGGATCCCTGAGTGATTTTTTCCTCAAGAAGAAATTGGTTTACTGTTTTCCTGCTTGTCAGATGTCATACAGAGGGAGGGGAAAATCTATTTGACAGTAAAATTGTGAAACAAGATATTTAGACAGACTATGTAGGCAAAAAAATGTATCGTAGCTACTTCCATGCGCTGCTTGCCATGCTCAGGGCTCAGCTAAACCAAGCCAGATAACATTGCACCATCCTAAATTAATTTTGTTAATTACAATTTTGTTTGACAGATCAAAGAGGAGAAAAGAATGAGTGAAGTAATTTTATGTTTCCTCAGAAAATGAGTGTTTTTTTCCCTAATTCTTCCAATAAACATCATGAGGGCTAAATACTCTCAGTTCTTTGTTGCACACTCAGTTCAAAGCAGTGGAGGTGAATGCATAGTGGTGAGAGGCCACAGGGAAACCCCCCAGCTTCAAGGGCATCCTTCAAACACAAGCAAGGTCACCAGCCCATGACATCTGTGATACTCCTGTGACCCACAGGAGAGCAGCTGACTTGTGCTGCTGTCCCCCGAGAGGGGACACCATACTGGGCTGCAGGAAAATGTGCTCCAGCTCTTGTGCCACACTGGGAAATTCAGGTTAAGAGCTCTATAGAAATCTGGATTTCCATGCTGCAGATGGGTTTGTCTGGGGTCTTTTCATAAATTTCTGCCTAGCTGCCACTAGTGTGGGAGAAGATGGTGAAGGCAAGGCATGGCTCCTGGCACCCCTCTGGGACAATTGTTGGCTTCACTTTGATTTTGCTGCCTGAGATGAGAGGTGTTTACAGTGAGTGAATTTAACATGGAAAAGACCAAATTACTTGCTGACATTTTGCATTATACCCTGAGCTAAAGAGCAGGGAGGTAAAGAGTGATTCATGAAGGTTTTGGGTGAGCTGTGCGAGAGCAGTGGATACTTTGCCCACCTCCTCTGCCCCCACCATGCTGCATCTCATGGGGGTTTGGCCTTATTGTGTGTATCAACAACATCCCAAGGCTTGGAGCAATGCAGATAACCAACCAATTTCTTCACATTTTCCTTATTCCTACCTGGACCCAAAGGTGGGTTTTTTAAAACTGCAGAAAAAATGTTGGCAGACAGGTGGCAGTGACTGGCAATTCCTGAATTTTGCATTGATGGCAGGAGTGTGGAAGAGATGAAGCAGGACAAGAGGAGCAAAGCAGGGCCAGGGGTTGTGTGGTGGGGAATGTGAATGGTCTCAGTGGAGAGGAGATGGGGGAATTGTGTGGGAGGTAGGTGAGGCAGGATGGGATTTTTCTCATCTCAAATAGTGCTGGGAGACACTGAGAAAAGAGGAAGGGGTGTGTGAGGTACAGGCAATTCTCTTGAGCTGGGGCTGCAGAGCCTACGTAGTGTGTCTGTCTGAAGGGGAAAAAAATTCACAAAAACCCCCAAACACTGCAGCTCTGTAGGCTTTGCAGGTCACCCTGTGGGGCAGGAATGCCCACTGATTTGGGGGCTGCACCAGGGAGGGTGGGTGTCTTCCTTGCAAAGGGGTGAAGAAGAAGCGAAATGGTGAACTGCTTATGTGCAAGTAAGCACCACAGAGCAATCAAATTAAATGTAATTCAAGTGAGATTAAATTTAAAAGACAATGGCATTAAATTCTAGCTCTCAAACTCATAAAACTCTCTAAAAGCAATTTCCAAAATCGTAACCATGCTGAGATCTAATAAAGTTTTCACTGAAGAGGAAGTGCTTGACTCAGTCTGTCACTTAGCAATAGGAGAGTTGTCTTCCCCTGTTTGGAAGGGATGCAAATAGCTATAATAGTTTCCTTTCTGTTTTACCAAGTACCAAGGCATGACTAAAGTGGTTGGCAATGCTCTAAGGGATGTGAATCTCCAACTTATGCTAAAAATGCTCTTTTGGTAAGACAGGTATCTGAAAACTCACAGCCTGTTCTGGCCTTTGACCCAACAGACTAGATCCTTGTTTTCTTCCCTTCAGCAGTCAGTACAACCTGACAGACCTTAATGTGCTTAAACAGAGCCCCAAAGAGAGAGAAATCCATGGTTGTGGGTAGATGGCAGAGAGGGAGAGAGGGTGATTTGCTTTCCTGAATGTCAGGTTTTGGAAATGTCCAGGTTTTGCAATATTCTAGTTTAATTTCTTACAGGAGATAAGCCCTGGGGCACAGCACTGCAGATGCCTATTAACAATGTTTTATTTTTCCTCAATTTTTTTCTTGCTGGTGATAAATGCCACAGGAACCATATGAGATGACAAGCTGCAATCCCATGTGCAGCACGTTTTTCCTCTGAGCTGTGTCTCTACTATTTCCTAGATGCTGCAGACTGCATAAAGAGGGCCTGAATTAGTGTAAAAATGAGCTGTTTATGGGGATAATAACTTATTGTTTCCGTTGATTATGCTTATAAACATAATAATTTGGATAACTAGAGGGCACTGTGATGTCCAAAGGCAGCTTTTGCCTTCCCTTCTCTGATAACATTTTGGACCTTCAAAAAAATAGGACAGGGTTTAACACCAAAACATCTTTTAAAAATTATTTTTTCAATGGAAATATTGTTGTTAGCATGTAATGGATTCCTGAAATGCAGCATCCAACGTGTGTAATGGGCTCTGAGGGAAAGGATGGTAATGAAACCCAATTTAACTAATGAGTGTAATTTAGAAAGAGACTTTACTGCAGAGTTTCACAGGAAATAGTTTAGAAACATTCTGCCTGTGGAGAAGAAGGGGTTTGTGGTTCTTCAAAAAGCCTTGCTTCAATCTGCAGAAACACTCTGTGGTTTTTTATTAGTTAATGTGAGCAACGGAATTGCTGTGTGCAATCCTGGCATTGCAATTGTCCCCCCAGTGCTGCCCTGGCTGAGGGACAGCTGCCTCTGCTGTCCCACGAGGTGCCCAGCCAAGGGGCCACTGGTGACTCTCTGCACCACACTGATGATTTAGTACACTATCAGTTTAAAATCCTGCCGTTTTCTGTGCACAGCTGGCTGTTGCTTCTTGCAGAAAGGAATTTCCCTGGGCTCCTGGGTCCCCATCAGTGTGGCAGGGAAGAGCTGCACAGCCCCATGTCCTGCTGTGGTGCCAAGATGTCCCTCATGTCCCACCAGGTTAATGGTCACTCTGTGGTCCCCATCAGTGGCCTTGTCTCTGCTCTTGTCCTGTTGCTGGGTTGGGGAGTATCTTTGGAGGCTTTTTTCTCCCAAAGTACCTGTTGAGCAAGACCTCACCTTGGCACATCAAGGCTCATCCAGGACAAGGCTGTGGAAACCTGGTCCCAGCCAGCTCTTGGCTTTGGGCACTGCAGAGCCAGGGACGGGCAGCACTCGTGCCCCAGAGCAGGAAGATATTGCTGAGATGAACTGGGCTGTGCAGGGGACAGGGAAAGTGGCAGGGCTGCCACTGCCCTCTGATGGAAGGCAGCTGAAGGCAGTTCCACTGAGCAGCCTGTCCTGCAGACCCCCCTGGATCCTCATGAATGTGCATTGGTAGAGATAAAATGTCTCTAGTGTGTGTGTGTATGTGTGTGTATATATATATATATATATATATATATATATCTACATGTATATCTACATGTATATATATATGTATATATGTGTGTATATATATGTGTGTATATCTATATATATACATATATATGTATATATTTGACACCTGTCCTGCTCCTTCCCTGGTTAAGGGGAGCTCAGCCCCAGTGTTGGAGTTGATGGGGATGTTTTGTGTGTGCTGCAGGGCTGTGTAGTGCAGAAGAAGTCCCTTTGCCTCCTCTGCTTTTTATCTGACATGAAATGATCACCTGCTAATAGCAGATGTTTGTGGGCAAAATGGAAAAATTGCCTTTTTTCCCCGTTCATTTCAACATCTGTTTATCCCTGCACCCCCTGGCATCCAAGGTCATGCTCTAGCACCTTTGCTTTCGTCTGGAGGAAGGAAGAGATATTTATCTCACCTCGAGTAATTTAAATCAAAATCCTCGAACTTGTGTTGCCCAGGATCCCAAATCTCCCCTCTCTGGGTGCCTCAGCTTCTGGGATCAGTCCACAAACAACTTCTCAGAGCTCTGGCATTAACAGGGTGGAGAGCTGCAATATACTGGATATCTAATTATGAAAACACATAAAGGAGACTGTAAAAATAAGCCATGCAGCTATTGTGGTGACTGCTACTCTTTTGTGTTCAGCAGATTTCTTTTACCCTTTAAGAGGAGCTGTTGATGGATTTAGCAAAGCTGCAGACAGAAATGTGGCTCTGCAGTGGGGCTGGTTTTGCTGATAGGCAAAGGCAGGTACCACCTTTCCCCTCACCTTCATGCTGGCAGAGCCCTGTCCCCGCTAAAATACAAACTGTGTGGGCATGGCCTCCTGGCAGGTCTGTGAACAGAAACCATATCATTATAAACCACTGTCTAGCCTGAAGTACTGCTAAATGTTGGAGCTATCACATTTCCGCGGCTCATCCAGGGGTATTTTTAGTGCTGGTGGAGAAAGTTGCTGACTCCAAGTCAAGTAATCCCTCCCAAGATCTATGGTCCTGATTCAGGGAAGATTTGGTTAAATGTTTGTTCTAGTGAAGCCTCTCTGCCTGCCCCTGCCCACGCCTTCCCATGGGAGGGGACTGGGCCTGGACTGCAGGCACGAAGAAAAGAGAGCAGCTTGCACTGGCATTCAAAGTAGAAAAGTCTGATACTGCTAACATGTAGATCTCTGCATAAATGTCATTTCTCTTACCTATTTGCATTGCTGTGCTGGATTTTCCCAGAGTGGAGGCGAGCAGCAGGGAGCTGCCTCCATCCAAAGTGCCTGAGGCTGTTTGGGGCTCAGGAATCCAGCTGTGCAGCACAGCTGGCTCAAGAGCTTGGCTTTGTTTGTTTTACACGGGAGTCTCTTGGTAAGACAAGGAAGGGAAGGCATTGTGAATCTGTCACTCACACTGCAAAGACAAGAGCCAGGAGCTGGAGTCTTGCAGGGCATTTGTGGCCCTGTTTGCATGTCCAGTGGCTCACTGCTCCCTGGCCATGGCTGATGTCCCCCATGTCCCTCTGCTCCCTCGTGGGCAGGGGTGTGTGAGAGCCACACTGAGAGGGGCCTCACAGGGCTGAACCCACAGCAGGGACAGAGCAGAGGGACACCAAGGTGCCAGCACAGGGGAAAGGGCTCAGCTGGCTTTTCCATGTAGGAGGAAACTTCCAGGGGACAGCTGAGGAGGGTTTCTGGGTGGTGGAGAAGAGCTCTCCTGCATGAGGAGAATAGCTGGGTGATGGAAAGGAGCTCTCCTGCAGGCAGCCAAGCAGGGGACTGGCTGGGGTTTGCCTTTGGCAGTGGAGGTGAGTGGGGCTGGCAGATTGCAGTGGGTGTTGATGGTTTGACAGCACGTGGGAGAAGACCAGTGTTGGGATGAGCTGAGGAGCTGTGAGATGAACATGAATCAACGTGTTTGACATAACAGGGGGAGCCATGGAGAGAGAGAAGTGATGTGGTTGTGCTGATAAGCCAGAAAATGAGCCTGGGCTCCTCTGAGTGAGGAGATACTCTACAGTACAGCTACAAATGCTGGGGCCAGAGTGCATTATTGAAATCATCCAAATTCTAGTTCAATTAAAAATAAATTCTAGAAAATACATCCCATTTAATTTTAACCTGCCAATGAGTATCCAGCAGCAAGTCTTTCTTGTGGGCAACAACCCCTCAGAGTGGAGGACATGAGCAGGGTGTCCCTTGATACATCTGCGGGGTCACAGCTGCTTTGTGATACCTTAAATGCCACTTCCAGTGGTATCAGCACTCTGCTGCTGAACATGTGCTCCAGCTTTGATAACTACATTTCACCATTAAGAGAGGGTTTGCAAGTAACTCCTTCTTGTGCCATTAAATTCACTGATCATTCCCTGTGCTTTTATTACCTTTGTGCTGATAACTTTCCTCTACGAGTTCTCTCTGAAAATAGTATTTCCTGCTGAGAGTTTCCTTCACTGGTGGGTGAGGATTAATTAAAACATCCCTAGGATTTGGTGCTTTGCTGCAATAAGGGATAGGGCATGGTTTTTTCCCCTTTAAGAAATAATCAATTGTCTCCAGGTAGTCTGCATGCTCCTGCATCTCTCATAAGAAATTTGTACTTTTTTGCAAGGTCCTTCTCGGACACACAGCTTTGGATCAGTTGATCATATTGTGAATTGGGGAAGACCCGTGGCTCTAGAAAACTTCATGGACTAATGGTTTGTTATGGAAACTAAGAGTGCTCTATCTCAGGCCATGGTTGTCCAGCTCTGGAGCTCAATGCTGCCTCTGTTTTGTTCTGTCTCTCCTCAGAATTTGGCCATGCCCCTCCAAGAGCAGTGGGATGTGATCAGGAGCTCACATGGGGCTGAGGATCCCCAAAACCTGCTCGGGTTTGGAGTCTGCCATGGGCTGTTTCAGCTGATTTGTGGGTGCTCTTCATCCCAGCAGCAAGGGGTGCCTGGCCCTTCTCCAGCATTTGACCCAGATATTCCCAAACCAGTAGAGTTGGATCTCCCGCATTTGCTCCTGGATGCTGCTGCAGGTCTGTCTGTCCCTGAGCACTTTGGATACTTAGGCTAAAAAGAGGTTTAATTTCAATTATTGCTGGAAGCAAACTTGTCTGCTGCCCTATTATCTTGTAGATGTGGCTGACACTGAATTTATAATTCCTGCTATCTAGAGCACAATTTGCACCACTGTTCATCCCTACCTGGGATGAGAGCTGCTGTGAGCCATGCTGTGCTTCCATCTGTGCTGTACAACTGGAAAGACATAGTCAGGAAAAATTGAATTCTCTTGTACAAGACAACACATAATGTGTGCAGCTTGCCTGAAGTCAGTCCCGAGGAGTCCCCTCTCCAGGCTCCAGCAGAGGGTGCAGTGGCTTTTTCTGTCTCCAGAGCCAGCTTTTAGGAAAGGTTGTCTTGTTGTCTTCCCTCCCTTCTCTTTATCCTTTTTTTTTTGTTGGATTGCAAGGCCCTTTTGCTTCTTAAAAACTAAAGTTATTTCATGCCCATAACAAAAACAATCTCTACTTAATCTTAGAGAAAAATATAGCAGTATTCTAGTCCATTCAGCAACCACTCTGATATCCAGCTGTCTGAAACCTTTGTCAATAGGCAACATATGGGAGGTTTATAAGAGTGCTTTCATATTTAATCTTACATTTTTTAATGAAGCCTTTATCTATCAAATTAAGTTGCAGCTGTTACAGTTTTGTAATACTTTTTGGGATGTGCTGATCAGTGTCTGTAGTGAGGGCAGGATATTTCTTTCCTCACGTTACCAGTTCCCAGTATCACAGATGCCACAGGAGAGCATTATCTGGTGCATCATCTCAACTTTAGACTCTTGCCTCCAAAATGCAAATACTGTGCAAAATTAGCTTTCCTTTACAGCAAGTACAAGTCCTCTCCCAGTGCTCAAAGGCTGCTCCTTCCAGTGTCTCTATAGACTGGTGTGAGCTTTTTCCCTCAGGATAGCAAGTTTTAGAAGGTGTCCATGCACAATGTACAGTTGGGTGGCAGGAGCCTGATACTACAGTGATGGAGCCCTCCCTTGTGGTGCTGGGTTCTGAAGTCACTTTGATGCTTTAAGATTTTAGCCTTTCTATGTTTCAAGTTTTGTACTGCATTAGTGCCTAACTCTGAACTCCATACAGAGTGTTAGCTGCTGTCTTCACATTTTGGGCAGACAAAACAATTCCTCTGGGCCTGAAGCTCAAGGACAGCCTCCAGCCTCAGGCCCTGGAAAGTATAAACAAAAGTGAATTAGGGGATTAGAGGGGAGTGAACTGTGGGACTATGACTTCATTACCTGAAGCTGTAACTGGAGGATTAACCCCTGATATGCAAATAGACCAAACCTATATTTGTCTGAAAAACTCCTGACCCTTGTCCATCTTGGGTGTAGCCTCTGGGAGGCTCCTGACTGCCCAAGGTGAACCTATTGAAGGCCTTTAACAAATACCCACTTTATTCTCTTAACCTCGTCTAGCCTCTGTTCTAGGTGGCCACTCCAAGGCATCAGCTTGGTTATGATCCTTCTATCAACCAGTTGTGAATAATTCCTCTGCCAACACGGGTCAGCCAAGCTGTGCTAAAGAACTGCTGGAGGTCAGTTTTGGTCGGCAGAGTCTGGTTTCATGCTTTTTTAAATTGAAAAAAAAAAAAGAAAAGAAAGAAGAAGAAAAAAAAGAACAAAAATCCCCAAACACTGGTCCTCCAAAGAGCCTGGAGGCCTTTTGGCCCTGGTGAGGCAGGAGCAGCCATGGTGAGAGCTGGGCAGCCTCACCACACGCTTGCCCAGGGGGGCTGTGGCCTCTGTGTGCTGGTGCCTGGTGAGAGGGGCAGAGGATCATTTCCCTAGATTACAGACCAGGGTTTGATGCTGCAGGCTGTGTTGATCAAGGCCTTGATATTCTCATAGCAAGGAGCTTCTGTGCCAAGTTCCCCCACTGGCAAGCAGTGTGATGTGAGTGCCAGGTCTCCAGAAGGTTCCCAACCTCTTTGCAGCGGTCTGGGGACTTATTTATTTCACAGTGCCAGTTATGATTGACAGGAATTGGCATGGGGATAATGAGGACTGCTGCAGAAATGATCAGTGGGTTTGCAAAATCTGCTCTTTGAACACCCAGCATGTAAACTGTACATCTCCAGTGGGGTGGGGCTTTTGTGGTCTCTTTAAGACCTGGAACATGGCAACTCTATGCAGCCTAATTGGATTCAGCCTCCTAATTTAAGTCTATATTCTCTTCATAATGAGCTACAGTTCTTACAAAGATTATTGATGGGATATCAGTGTGTGTGTTGTGAGCAATGCACCAAATTTATTCTTCCTGCAAAGGCAAGGAGAGCCAAGACCTGCACAATGCTGCGTGTGCTGGTGCACCCAGGCAGAGCCCCCCTCACTCCCTGGCTGCTGCAGCAGCCCTGGGCATTGATCTAATGAGGGCCAAAGAGTGATCTAATTCCTGCAGGAGCCACACTGAGCACTTCAGCTTCCATACTCAGACTTGCTGCTCCCATGGAGAGCTCAGCTCAGGTCTGGGTACAGCCTGGGACCACGTGCTCTCCTGCTTATGGCTCTTTGATTGTTCTCTTTATTCTGAGATGAACAGTCAGATGATTCAGCTGCAAGTAAGAGGCACAAATTCAGCAGCTCCTTGTTGCTGTTCTCCTGGTAGAAAGAGAAAATGAGAAATTCCCCATCCCAATGAATGGTCTGAGAAATTGGGTAAACTTCCCACATCTGTCAAAGAGGAAACCAGCCAGATGCTGCTCAGTATTCCAGTTTCCCCATTACTTGTGCTGTGGGTCAAAGCTGACCTTTTTCGTCTCTGGAGGTAATTTCTCTGTGGAAGGGCTGAGACCCCCCATCTGCTGTTGAGGGTGGCCTGGAATGCACTAGCAGAGCAAAAGAGATCCCAGCAGGAGGGTGGTGTCAGTGCAGGTTGGGATGGATTGATATGGAGGGCAAGATGAGATCCTGGGTTAGAAGAGACCTTAAAGCTCATCCTGTTCCAACATCCCTGCCACCTTCCACTAGATCAGGCTGATCCAACCCATCCAACCTGGCCTTGAACATTTCCAGGGATGGGGCAGCCACAGCTTCTCTGAGAAACCTGTGCCAGTGCCTCACCACCCTCACAGGGAAGAATTTCTTCCTAATATCTGATCTAACCCTCCCCTCTAGCAGTTCAAAGCTATTCCTCCTTGTCTTCCTTCTTGCTTGTCTCCAGGGGCCCCTTGGTTCAGGGTGGAAACATGGTGGGTGGGGGACTCAGCTACTCTGTTTCAGCCAATTTCCAATGGAAAAAAAGGAATAAAAAAAGAGTATGAAGTCCTCTGAGGCACCTTCCTGTGGCATTTCTTAAACTCTTGAGTAAATTCAAAGTCTTACTTGGATTTGAGGGGAAGAGAAGGGGAGCTGCTCAGGCTCTTCTGCCATGAACAGGGCTTGTGAGCTTGCCCTGAGCTGCCCACTGCTCTGCTCTGGTGATAAACAGTCCTGGAAAGCTTTCAGCCAGCTCTTGCTGGTAATTAAGAGGTGACCAATTAATATGATTCCATAGTGGATGTTTCCAGCAGGGTATTGAGTTCCCTGCTCCATTAGGGTATTTCCCTAATGACCAAAGCAAGCTGAAGCCATGGTGTGCAAGCTGAGCTGCATCCTGTGCTCTGCATCCCTTCAGGGAAGGAAACTTTGTTCCCCCAGCTTGACACGCTTCCTAGCAAAAAGCTCCAACCCTAACCTAGCTGTATATAAGTTCTTCAGAACTGATGAAGCAGTATTTTCCTACTGAAAAGTTATTCCACCTCCCCTCCCCCTTCAAGTGAGCCTTCATTTTCACTCTCCTTGAAAAAAACTACATCTTGTTTCAGCTTTGTCCTGGTCCCAATTTTTTTTTGCATTTGCAGTTAATTTCCTACTTCAAAGAAAAACAGAAATATCTTTGATTTACTAGATTGTCTAAATTCAATATCTTTTCCAGAAACAGTGGCTCAGTGTTTCCTAAAAATAAGTTCAAACATTTGAGTGATACAATTTCCTCACTTCTGACACTCATCAAAATCAGCATATTGCATCCAGTATGGGCTCCTTCATCTCCCTGTGGCAAGCTTAGCATAAATTTTATCCACTTTAAACAATAGCTGTGTTTGCCACACAGCGTCCTAAAGCTGCAAGGTCTGATTCGTGATACAAATAACATGCACAGTTGGATACCTACATTAAGTATGTATGATGAGATCACTTCCAGTAAAATCCTGAAATGCAGTAATGTGAAAAACATCTGGTTGTTGTGCGTTTGATTTAAAGTTGGAAGTCTTGGACAAAGAGACTATACATTTATTAATGAGTTCTCTGTTTTATGGAGGTTTCCATGCAATTTACTCATTAGACTTCAAAAGCAGGAAATTATACCACCTCTTGATTGAAATTAGCTTATTAGACATCAAAAGTAGGAAAATATATGATCTTGGTGGAAAATAATTATTGCACTGGTTTGGCTTTTAAAAAAAATATTTGAATTTAGCATAGCAATTCCCTCCTATGAACCCTCCGCTGATGCAATATGTCTGTGTTTGTTTATGTATGCATATGCCAAAAAAAAAGAAAAAAAAAAAAAGAAAAATATTTGGATGCTGGCAGTTGGCCACCCTGAGCCGTGCTGATGCCTTAGCTGGAGGTGCTGGTGTACAAGGGGCAATCCCAGAGCAGGGACCCGAGGCTCAGCCCTGTGGCCTTGCCAAATGGGTAAAGCCACAGCGAGTGGCCACACCATGGCTCTAGCCCAGAGCAAGGAGAAGCAAGGACAGAGCACCTTCTCCCCATCACCTCTGGCCTGGGTTAGTGCCTGACCCCCCTCTGTGCCCTCAGCAGGGCTCACTGGGGTCTCAGCTGTCCCCACTGCTCACCTCCAGCTAAAGTGCACTGCGTGTTTGAGTCCCATCCACAGCAAGCTGTGGTAGCCATGGAAATCCCACTGTTTAGCAAATTGTAGAGAGGAAAACTCAACAGAGATGGCCAAGGGGATGAATTAGAGCTGCCCCTTGGCAAGCAAAGCAGAGAAACTGGTGGGTTTGGGTTTTTTAAAAAGAAAACAACCACGCACTATGTGACATTGCTAATTTTTCATTCACTGCTGACTTCCTGCTCTGAGAAGTGGAAAATACTCGCAGGGGCATTGCAAATTCTGCCGCATTTCTCTTGTGGTCCCGCCTCACCTTGCTGCACTGGCCTCTCCCTGAGTGCCACTGGGGTGGGGTGTCCCTCTGCCCCCTCCACCCCGCAGGAATGTGCTCTTGCTGTCCCCAGAGTCACACGTCCTGAGGGAAGGTCCCCAGACATGTGGGAAACGTTGCTGGAAATGTTGCCAAGAGCCAAACTGGCAATCAGCTGGCCCTGTGTGACCCATTCATCTGCCCATCACCTCTCTTTCTATACATAAATCTCTGTATTGGATCTCTCTGTTGGTCTCCTGTTGTGCCCAGGTCCTCACAAATACCCAGTTTTGGTGTTTTTTATAGTTTTTTTCAAACATGGAAGCTGTGATGGCAGACAAGACTGGAAAAATCTAAGAAATGTGTATTATAAGGTATCTATACTTCTGGAACTGCTTTGTGCTACAGCCCTTCTGATGCTGCTTGAAGGTGCATTTGTTTCTATAATTTGTTTGCTGCTGCTGAGGATTTTGCTGCATTAATACTCATTTTCTAATAAATTGCTATATATCTTAGAGAGAATTATTATTTTAGTCTCTACAACCTCTGGTGTAGGGAAACAGGGATGGCAAAGCAGTGTATCTCCGCAGCAGTCACTGTGTTGCCCTTAGAAATATGGGCAGTGAGCCAAGCAGAATTTAAACAGTTTATTCAGAAAAACAGTTATTTAGATCTTGCCTCAGGCCGCATATTTGGGATGTGGATACACAAGTCCTTTGGCTTGGACACAGTGGGGATAAATACAACCAGCTTCCACCCCATGTGCAGCTCCCCATGAGAAAGAAAGATGGAAACCTCAAGACTTTACAATCTGTAAACAGTTTTTCTGACCAGTCATTTTTAACTCGTTCTGTTCTGGCTGCTCATCTTTTGGGACCAGCAGTGTTTCAAACACGACCATGCTTTGCTGCAGGCCCCTGCATGGGCCAGGAAATGTCTGAGGAAACCTGTCCCCTGGATGTACAGACCATTACAAATGACCACTTACTGGAAAATGCTCTTCTAACGAAACCATCTGCGTACAGCCTGACTCACCCAGGAGCTGACGAAGCAGACAAGTCACCTCTCCTGTTTAAAAAAACAGGTTAGCCCCATGTATAAATGTTCTTTTCCAGTAGCACCATTACTTTATCCAGCAGGCATGTTCTGCTGCGGGTTGGCTCCCAGGAAAGCACAAGCAAGGCACGACAGCCCCACGAGCACAGCACATCTGCTCTGTGTTTTCACATGATTTATGGCAACATGTTGAAAATACATGTGCAGATGCATGTGTATGTATATGAACAAATAACACCTTATCACTGATCAAAAACCCTGCTTACTACTCTAATGCCAACAAATGTATTTTTTAGGCTTCTCAGGTCACTTGCTGCCAAAATTCCCACGTAGCATGCTTGCATAATAAAGTAAAATGAAAACAGCAACTCCATTGATCTTCAAAACCAACTGCACTTCATTTTTCCACATGAAAAGATGAGGGAGAGATTTATTTATGATATTCCTATATTCCTGCAGTTAAGACTAAGGTACTTAGCAGGAGTATGGGTCAGCTTTGGACTGTATGGAATCATTTATCTTCATGTAACACCAGTGAAGGTCTCTAATTATTTAACTGCTTACAGGGTTTATAACATTAGCTCAGATTCCTCACATTAGGCTCTTTATTTGCTTTTTATTCTGAAAAAATGTGATAGCCTTTGGAAGGAAGAGAAACAGGGTTTTTTTCCTAGATAAACAGAAATTGGAGCTATGACTTGGCAGGAAATTTTCTTGATGACTTTTTTACAGACTAGATTTCACTATTTCAATGCTTTTGTGTTTTCTTCTTCCCACTCTGCCTTTCTTTTTTTTTTTTTCCCCTTTAAATGGGAAGGACCCTGTCTTCCTTCTTCTCTGCTTTTTACAGAGTGAGCAGAACATGAGGCAATAGAACTGGGGACTAACAGTGCCAGACATTTCCCTGTGGGCAGACACAACAGGAAAGTCCAATTCTAACTTGAAAAATATGAAAAACCCTCGGTGAAGATGCCCAAGGGCTTAATGGGCCAGGTACTCAGCTGTCATTGGTGAGTGTGGATCTGTGAGCAGCAGTGAGACATCCCTGGCTCCTTGGTGCTGGGATTACACTGGGATTTACAGTCTGGGGAGCACGGAGAGCTCAGGGCTTGCAGGTGACAACTGATGTGATGGGTGAATTGCAGATGTGGCACAGCAACAAGCAGCTGGGCTGGTTTCCCCTGGCTCCTCTCGCTGCTCCTGCAGGTGAGTTCATCCTCCCACAGGTGATGCCCAAAGCCTCAGCCCCAGGTCCCCTCTGCTGGCAGCTGGGAACACAAAGGAGCCCCGAGGGCAGCAAGGAGCCTTCTACAGGGAGCAGGATGGGGTGAATGAATCATGGCCTGTGATCATGTCAGACCCTGCAATCTATTTCTCACTTCCTGAACTAAGGCTTTTATGGGACAATAGTGCAGTGTGTGCTCTGTAAAAGGCAAGGGAGTGAAGGACAGCAGGGAAACCAGAGCAATGAGAACTAAATAGCCCATGGCAGGTATGGAGCCTGCTTCTTTCTCTGCTTTTTGGTTTAAATTCAGTACTTAGATAGCATTGGACCTGTCCTCCTACTAAAATCAGCATTGCCCCATATCCTCTTTTCTTCCTTTAGGTTACTTAGAGCCTTCCAAACTTTAGGGAGAAAAATTATTAAATTAATAATTCTTAAGAAATAATAATTTAATGCAGTTGTTCATGAATCCACTGATCAGGATATATAAGAATGTTAGGTTCTTCTTACCACAACCAAGCAATCCAAAACCTTAAAACCTTTTCCTGGTGGAGGTTGCCAGCCCTGTTTTCAGAGTTGAGGTGTGGTGCAAAGCAGGGGGGCTGTGGTCAGGCTCCCCCCAGGGCTGCCATTCCTGGTGGCAGTGTCCCTGTTTGCAGGCTGTCCCCAGGCCATGGAGCAATCACAGCCACTGCAGGACACTCCACACATGAGTGCTCTGCCATAAACACTTCACATAAATCCTCCAGGGCTCATAATGCCATTTTTTTGCAATGACTGTTTTGGCTGAGAGCAGTATAGACTTACTGGAAAATGAATAACCACTGTTGCAAGCGTCAAAACTAAACATTTGCTTTGCTCCCCACTTTCACCCATCTCCTTTTTCCCTCAAGGTCTCTGTTTCCATCCCACTTTGCTTCCCAGGCTGGACCCAGTGCCTGGGGGCTCCTGGGTGTTCTGGACCAACCCCCTGGAAAAGAATTGCATGGTTTTGTCCTTCGTGGGGGAGGAACAAGGTGGCACTTGTGCTTTCCACCATACTTGCACCTCAGGAGAGCTGCAGTCAGGCTCATCCATCACTGAGATGAGCTGTGGGAGGAGGTGGAGGCAGCCTGAGGTGGGCAGGAGGGAGGTGCTGGGAGGCATTAGGTGGCAGGTCTGCTGGATGCAGCCTTGGGGATGCACAGGGCTCAAGGGAAAGGAGGCATGCTCTTATATTAGCACAGGGGACCCCAATTTTGCAGGTTTCTGGGGTTTTGGTGAGATTTCCTTTATTTCCATTTACTTTAAGGAACAATTTCTATGAGGCAGCTCCCCAGGGCATTGGGGAAAGGAGCAGGGAGCATGGGAAAGGGTGGGGGGATGGAAAGCAAACCCAGCTCCCAGGTGGGGAGAGGAGGGACAGGGCTCTGGGAGACAGGTTTCCCCAAATTTCCTCAGGGAAAACCTGAAGCACCCAATTTCTGAGATCTTGTTTTGGAGAGAGCCAGTGGTCTTCTCCGAGGGCCAAAGATCTGATAGCAGTGGAGGAAAAAGGAAATAAATCATCACTGGGAACTGTGTGAGAGGCAATGAGTTGAGTCAGCACTTGTGGGCTCAGTGTCACACAGACACATCTTCTAGTGGTTTTATGTCAGGAAATTTGGAGGACTGGTTCCAAGCAGTGTTGGCCATGCTGGGCTCCCCTGGCAGATGTGAATCTGGGAAGGGCTCAGCCTCCAGCTGCTTTTCAAATGGATGTGATGTGAGCTATCCTCGGCAAAATTAGTGCATGTGAGTTAAAATGAGGCACTAATGTCTCTGAGGAGGTATCTGTGTTCTTTTACAGCACAGGGTTGTCCTGTTTTGCAACCAAACCTCGTTGTTTGGGGTTTTTGCTGAGTTGCTCTATTTTCTGCTTCACCCATTTATGACACATTGCTGTGGAAGTGATGCTGATGGTGAAGCTGGTTTCACACCAGGCAGAACATCTCAACCCACGACATCTCTGCCTGACTTCTTGGTTTATCTAGCAAATGTCTGGTGCTTGTTCTGAGGCTGCACTCAGTTTCACACACTCACAAGTGTCTGCCAGCCTCCTCTGGTGCTTTGTGTGTCCCCATTGGGCACTTTGTACCCCTCACTGAGGGTCCTGTTGAGCTCCAACACAGGCTGTGGGCTGGGCCCTGCACAGGTCAGTGTTGAAGCCCATAGAGAAGGAATAAATCTCCAGGAGTTGAGCATTTCATCCTGTCAACCTGGGAGAGATTTGCTCAGATGACTTACATTAATTTTAATGGAAAATGTGTGCAGAAACCACAAGCTTAAATCAAGAAGATTATGTCAAAAAGAGCAGACTTCATATCCATAAATCCAAATGACAGGCTCCAAGTGGGTTTTTCTGTTCACTGCAAAGAACCCATCACTATTTTCAGCTTCTTAGAGCTGACACAATGCCCAGCCTTCATGGGGATCAAGTTTTGGAATGGTTTTTGTAATTCAAAGGATAAAGGAAGAAATCTCCCCAAGCAGGGTCATGTTAATAGGCAGCTGCTCTAAAGGAACAGTTCTCAGAGACTTCAGCCCAAATTCTGGCTTGGCATCTCACTGCAGACTCTGTGCCAAGGTGGGATGGGCTGCTGAATTACATTTCCTTGTGGTGGTGTGGTTGGGAGCATGGCAAAGGATGTTGCATCAGTCCTGCCTGCCTGCCCATCCCAGGAGGGAGACTGGCACTTTCCATGGAAGAAACAGTCCTTCCTGTCCAGCTGTACTTCAAAAGTTCTATCCAGTAACTGCAATGAAAGGAGGGGAAAATATAACCTTTGGAAATCTCCACAATGGATAGTATTGATTTTTTTTTTTTGAGGATAATTTAGCTTTACAAAGTACCTCTTGAGCTTGTGTGGAGATGGAGGTATAAGACAAGTCCAACACAGCAATCACAAACTGATCAAAATGCAAATGAAGAAAGGGATGAAATTTATTGTATTGAAACAGTCAAGAAAACCATGACATGTCTTGAGCAAAGAAAAGGACCTGGCAGGCAGGCTTGGAACCAAAATCCTGTTGTGTTCTGTGCCTGGGAGAGCCTCTTGTCACAGAGTCACAGCCTTTTCCATGACCAAGACAAGAACCCCACCACAGGGTCGTGTGGAAGGAACAGTCAGAAGATTTCTCTCTCTTCCATCCTGAACTGCTCCCAGCCAGCCCTCCCACCTACTCCTTTTCTCCAAACAATCCTGACCTCAGTGCCTGCTTGAGTTCCTACCTGGCTCCCTGGGGCTGGCACTACCAACAGAGAAGTTTAATGTCCCCAAACTTTAGGAGAACCTCACAGCCTGGGGCTGTCAAACCCCACTGGCTGGAGACGGATCTGCTGCTTGTTTCCTCTCTACAGATCCTAAAACGCCTGTGCAATGTGGTGCCGTGTGCCAGTGCTCCAGCAGCAGCACTAGGGCAGGTCTCAGCTGGGATGGAGATCTCCTCATGACCCACCAGACAGCAGCCCTGTTTCTGGGGTAGGAAGAAAAAAACCCACCCTGCAAAACCCTCCCTGCTTTTGGAGGCAGGGCGGAGAAAGCTTTTCTGCCAGGAAACAGTGGCCATCACTAATGAACAGGAGCCACTTGTCATTAGACTCTTGTCAGTGACTGACATGTTTGTGGCTCTGGACATCTGGAAGGGATTTAGCAGAAAGGTCTGGATCCTGTGACACTGCTAATCTCCCTGGCTGATGGATTGAAGGGAGTGAGGTAGAAGGAGAAAACTGAAGATCCAAGGGCTGATTCTTCCCACATGTGAAATAAATAAAGGACCTGCTCAGGGAAGAGGGTAAACAACACCATCCTGCAGCATCAACTACTTTCTCTTGCTTTTCCATTCTCCAGTTTTTTATTTGACTTAACTACAATGAGCCAAAAGCAAAAGACACTCAGACCCACAGGGTGCGGGGTTTCTGCACGGTGGTGGAGCTCAGGGACTCTCCCCTGACTGCCCAGCCCCTTCCCCTCTTGGACAGAGTGTTTGGGGCTCAGTGATGTTTCCCTACAGAGGTGGTGAGCAGAGCTTGAGCTACACCCCAGACCACCTCCTGCTACAAACTCTCACCCAGATTTTGTGAGTACTTTTGAGGCTCAGCCTGTGACCCTGCCTTTGTGCAGGATGACCCCAGCAGCCCTCAGTGCTGACCTGAGACAAATGTGGGTGTCCTCCCACTGCTGCAGACACGGGGACCCAGAGGTTTTAACTGTTGGTTTCATCTTCCTGTGATGTAAGAAAGAAGAGTTATGGCAAAAACTTGCAGAGATTTCCCAGAGTCAAATCTGGGGGCTGGTGGTTGGGACACACCTCGTCTGTGGGAGACCTGAGCTTGGCTGCAGGTAAAGGGGCTGCTCGGGGTTAGTCACACTCAGAAATCACTCAGACTTACAGAAAAATGCACAGCTAAAGTCTGATTCAAAACAAGGAACATGACCTGCCTTTTCAATCTCCTTGACTACATGGCTGTCAGGTTCTTCTGAGTGACTCAAATTTCATCTTGACTGAGGTTTGGGAAACCTTCCAGCTGCAAATGCCACCCCACAATAAGTTGGTTGTGTTCTTTCCCTTGGTTCAGTCCTGCTCAAGATAACCTCATGCCTAGACATGGTGCTGCTATACATTGTGTACTGATGAGCAACATATTTTAAGTTGTTTCTGGGAGTATGACACATTATTTGGATGATTATCTTAAGCATGGCATTCCAAAAATATACCATTGGATGTCTCATGGTTTTGAGATGGTCTTTTTTTAGTACCATCTGGGATAAAATAATAAGGGTCTGTCCAGGACCCATGAGCTCAGACCTCAGTAGGATTCACATACAATTCCTAATTTGGACAATTTTGGATTCAAACAGTCACTGGAGGAAAATGGTCAGGGAATTCCCTGGTTCTTCAGTTTAAAATGTAAATCACCAAAGGCCAGTGAAAGCTAATGAGCAAGTCAAAGATACTTTAGCCAGCTAAACAAATATTCCCAGCAGTAATCAGCTCAGAGAGCCTTTAAATGACCTTAAAAAATGTTTTATCATACTCTTCACTTTTGAGAAGGATTTTTGCTTAAAAGAGCTTTCAGGGAGTTTGACAATCGGATTTTGCCAAGTTCTGGAAAGTTAGAGCAACAGGTGCCCAGAGCTGGTGCTGGAAATTCAGTGTTGGCAGCCCTGACGTGCTCTGGAGCAAGTCCTTGTGCGTGTTCATAGGTGTGTATTTGCACATCATGTCCCTAAACCCCTGTGGGTTTTTTTCCTGGCCAGCCCCAGGCAGGGATAAGTGTGCTCCATCTTCCACCTACCTGACCTGGCCTCTAGAAAAAACAGGAGAGTCTGGGATTCAACAAGCATGACCTCATCCAGGGAGTTTCACATTACTGCAAGGATTAGGACCATATGACTGGAAAGCCCATCTGATAAATATTTGTTCCTGCTCATGGATGAAGCATCTCTCCTGCAGCAGCTGGAGGAGGGAATGTTGTCCTCCCGCTTCTCCTGGCTCTGCCGGCACGCTGGGCTCCTGGTGTAAACCAGCCCATCCCTGAGCTGTAATAAAAGAAGCAAATGTGTCCACTTGCCAGCTTCAGAGTTGGAGAGTGATGAGTGTGGACAGTGCCAAACCATTGTGAAAAGCAGACTTAGAAGAATCAAAAACTAATAATGAAGAAATTAGTCTGTCTTGGTCGTGTTAGAACTGCCAGACTAATCCTCCTGGAATCCTCCCAGGCCAGAGCATCACTTACTCACTTTCTCAGTAGCTGGCAACTCTGCTTTTTAAAAGTAGTGGTGGAAACTACTTTGGCTTTAAGAAAATCTTTATTTGTAGTGAGGTCTTGCTTCATTTGGATTCCAGATTTACAGGCACTTGAGGCTAATGGGAATACAAACTCCTATTGCATCACACCAAAGAAATCACTTCTCTGATTCTTCCCATCAGTGCCCAAAGCTGAGTTTGTTGACCCTTTCTGAATGAGAAGCCCCACCAAAATCAAGAGCTCAGTTCACCTTTAAGAAGAGGAACTGGATTTTAGCCCAAGAGATCTTGCTTTACAACGTGCTATGTCTCCTATAAAATCCATGTCTCCAGTTTCTCACTGCCTTGGCTATGCCAAAGCCCTGGTGCATGTTCAGACATCCTCCACAAGACCTATTCCCACACGTGCATCTCTTGTAAAAAGCCATAAACCTACGTGCATGTGAGCTCAGAAATGTGTGTGTGCTTTGCAGGACAAATCAGCGTGTGCCTGCTTCAAATACTTGACTGAAACCTGTATTAAACACTGCTCCTCGTATTTTATGGAAAATGAGCGACATGGCCCTGGCTGGCTGTAAAAGTGTTTTATCCAGGAACATATGTCTGTACATTGAACTTGCATAATGAAGGCAATTATTTTCCATTCAACCCTCCTGACACATATTGCAACGCTGGTTCTCAGCAGTGGTGAGGAAATGGATCCAAACCACTCCAGCTCTGCCTGGCCCTTTATCAAGGAGCCTCTGCAAGCACTGCAGATTATATTATTAAATCATTCCCTCCTAGAAACAATCACTAGCCTTGTCATGTTATCTGCTCAGCTGTAATGAGAAAACCACTGCAACTCAATGAAGGTGTAAGTCCCCCAGAATTCCTCATGATGATGATGGACTTGCAATATCTAATTGAGAAGTGTGTGTCCCTATGGTTTTGGGGTTTCTAGGTGCATGTGCATCATGGACTGGGGAAAAGCACTGCTTTTTGGGCAGGCAGCCCCAAAGCAGACAGTGGTGAATGGTGTGTCTCTGTCTGAGGAAGCAGAAGGAAAAGGTGAAATCCAGACATGAAGGAGCTGGTGAGGTACAGAATCACCTTCAGAGTGTGATGTCAAAGCTGAAGGAAAGCCTGAGGAGGTGTTTTGCTGCCAATGGTGTGATGCCAGGCAGGAGAGCACATGAGGTTGCTTTGCTCCTGTACCTACACAGTCCAGCCCCGTGGGGATCAGTGTGGAGGTGGCCAGTGACATCTTTCCAAGCTGTTACAGAAACCAAGAGGAGAAATCTGTCAGTTTTCTCCCTCCCAGTTGTGCAGGGCCTCTCCAGTATCAAGTCTGTATCAAACAGAATCATTAAGGTTGATCATTAAGATCATCACTTCCAAATATTAACCCAGCATTGCCAAGTCCACCACTAAACCACGTCCCTAAGTGCCCCATCAGCACATTTCATGAACACTTGTATAACTCTCCAGAACTGGAATATCAGGCATGTTACATACTACATGTAACAGACACCAATATTTTTTTAATTTTCATTATTTTTTCAAGCCCTATTTCTTCTCTTAGATGCAGCATCTGTTCTTAAGGTGTGACACAAACAAGGCAAGGCAGCCCTGAGAAACACTCTGTTGTTCTCCAGTTTCTTACCTTCCCAGAACTTAATGATTCTAAATATTTTTAATATGCTCCTAACTGCAAGAACCCACAGGGCTTGGATAAACCTTTGGGATTACTTCAGAAGTATGGATTATATGTTGGAAAATGTACAGTAGGGAACGTGCTGGCACTTTTGTGCTTTAAGGCTCTTTTTCTTCTCTTCCATAACACATACAATGCATGGAGAGATTCTTGTGCAGAGGCCTCATGCTCTGTGAGCCATGCCCACCTTGCCATGTTGGGTGTAGCATAGTAAAATGTGAAAATCTGAAATTATTGTTCTGAGCCACATAGGCACTTCTTGAGGCTGGCCTTGAGGCCAGAGTTGTGTCATGTTTTCAGGGAGCTGAACTTCATCCAGAGCCTGCAGGCCAACAGGAGCAGCCTGCTGGCTACACAGCTCCAGTTATGAGATGGTCTATTGACATAATGGGGTTTGTGTATCTTTTTGGCAGGCAATGCCTTCTTCTGCCTGCTCTATTTAACCAGAATTAATTAGTACCTTGGGTTTTGTTTGGTTTTTTCCTTTCTTTTTTTTTTTTTTAAGGAAGTTCCAATGTATCATAATAAACTAAATGAATTCAGATTTCAAAGCTTAGCATCCCAAAATAACAGTCAGTTGTAATTTGGCTCAGGATGCTCCAACGTTTGCTCTCTTCCTGCATTACAACATGGCCTGGGGCCAGCCTCAGCAGATTACTGTGCTGATGCTGGGTGTCTATCAGGCCTTTAAATCAGATGGAGCAGGCCAGAAAAAACTTGCTTTTATCCATTTTAAGGTCTGCAGACTCTGCTTGTCAAGTGGTTTGCTCTCCAGTGATGCCACAGACTTCTCCATGGCTTATGCAGCTATGCATGGAAATGAATATTCCCCAGGAAGATATGTCAGAATAAGATTTCTTAGGGGTTTTCTACTTCATTGCTGGCTTGCTGAAAGCAAGAAGATAAATTGCAGGATAAGGAATAAAATGAGAACACGCAAGAGCTAGAAATGCCTTGTGGGAGAAGTTTTCTATCTCTCTTTTTTATTTTCCATATACATGGATGATATGAATAAGTGACACTGAATTATTCCCTGAAAGTTGAATTGCCACTTCTTGTGATTTCCTGATCTGTAAATCTACTGTATGATATATCTACAATATTGGGCAATGGCAAGGAGGGGAAAAATAGAAAGCAGGTGACGAGATACCAGCTTGGCCCATAGCTCTACTCCTGAGATTCAGTGGGTTTGTTTTGTGTGTGTGCCTGTCAGCAAATGAGAGAGCAGCAGCAACAGAGAGGTGTTCTTAAAAAGACTCTTCTCAAAGTATCTAATGTGGGAAGATACTTGCAAACTTATAGGATGAAGTAAGAGAATTGTTTTGTTTATACAAGGGAAGATAAAGCACATTTTTCATCCATCAAAATGATATATTTAAAGGAAGCAGAATATTGTGTGTAATTGCCTTTTTGGCCAGCTCTCCCGAGGCCCCTGAGGACAGGACAAGAGGTCCTGTCCCTTCCAACCCAGGGCAACAACCCTGCTTAAATGCTTGGGGGAGGCACTTCAGCCCTGCTCAGTGGAGATTAATTGGGCCAGGCCTAACAAGATCTACAACAGCATCTTCACTGTTAATCACAGAAGAGAGACAACCAAACAGTACCTATGCATGGGCATGTGGTGACAGGACAGAGGGAAGTGGTTTTATACTGACAGAGGGCAGGTTGGGATGGGATATTTGGGAGGAATTCTTCCACGTGGGGGTGGCCAGGCCCTGGCACAGGTTGCTGGTGGCTGTGGCAGGGCCAGGTTGGATGGGACTTTGAGCAACCTGGTGCCAGAGACTGAAATGTTACCATTAATGGCTAAAACATCTTAATGGAGGGCTTTTGCCTATTACAGCAAAACTGTGTAAAAGCTGCAGAGAAGACCACCACGCCCTGACCGAGGCCCTGGACTGCTTGTTGATGGAATAAGATAAAAGTTTCTCAGGTCTGGGCTGAGGGAAGAAGAATATTCACTGCGGGATGGAGCTGAGCACCTTGAGGGTGGAGAGCACAGCCCTGGGCCCATCAGCTGCCAGGCTGGCACAGACCCTCACCCCAAAGGAAGAGGGCAGGTTTTGGGGTGAAAAAGCCTTTGGTGAGAGGCAGTGAACAGCCATCCTCTGCTGTGCAGAGCAGCTCAGCTGAGGGGCCCCTTCTCCCAGGGAAAAACCCATGTGAAGGGCAGCAGAGGGGGTGTCCTGGCCCAACAAAGACCCCCAAAGGGGTGCCCAGCCCCTGCAATGGACCCTCAGTGTTGCAAGGACAGTGCCAAACTGGGGCCCTGCAGGGGAGAAACCTGGGTGTTCCCACTGGCCCAAACTTGTGTTAATCCTCTGGATTCTGTGCTCAGGACCAAGGCAGGGGACACGCACCACCAAGAGCAGATGGAGGGAAACCACGAGATGTCCTTGGGACCCCCAGGAGGGTGATATGTTTCTACCTAACCCCTGTCAATCTTTCCCTGCCCTCCCCACCCCCTCACACTTCTTTTTCTTTCTTTTTTCTTTTCTCTTTCTTTCTTTCTCCTTGCCACTTTTACTATTAAATCAAATGTATCACTTTCTTTGGAACCAACGTCTAGCCTTGTTTGGTTTTAATCAAGTTTTGGGGTATATTTTGAACCTTTCTGTGTTTGATCCATTTTATTCACAGAGATTTAGTTTTCTTTGTTTTGTGTTTAAACCAGTTCATAACTCATGGTCTAGGATCTTCTTGTTCAACCAACCTGCCATGGGCAGGAGCACCTTCCACTAGGCCAGGCTGCTCAGAGCCCACTCCAACCTGGCCTTTTGTGTATGTTACTGTACATATTTTAATTTTACTATTTTATTAGTATGTTACTGTACATAATAATAATAACAACACTTCAAGTATATAGAGGGCCTTTTGGACACGGTTTGGAGTGAAGCTAGAACATAAATCCCATTAATTCCCTGCCGTGTGTGGTAGAGGCAAGTGGGATTAGCTCTCTTCCTTTTCCAGCACGCCCTGGACACATCAAATGGAGCTGTCTGCAAAGGGAAACGAAGAGAATTATGAGATCTTTATCGGGATCTTGTTAAAAGACTAATGTGTGAAAGCAAGAGCACGTGTGAAGGACCAGCTGCCACATCGTTAACACACTGGAGGTGGAAAGCAGCCCCAAAAGGCAAATGCGGGAGCATTTGGGGTGAAGAAGTTGTTCCAAAAGAACTAGGAAGACACAGAAGGGAGATATATTCACCTGATGTTAGTATGGATAGTGAAAACAGGGTGTGGGTTGAGATGGGGTGTATCTCACACCAATGCATGCACAGGTTTGTGGTCACTGTCACTGCCCACCAGTTAGTGACTCCTCTCAACTCCCAGCCCAGGCCAGGCACGAGCTGTGGGCTGTCAGCACTGCAGTCACCAGGGAATATTGCTCTGTGATATTCGGAATCCCCTCTCGGGACCATTTGTTGTTTGCTTCAGCCCCATTTGTGCTGGAGCTGCTCTGATCCTGCTGTGTCCCGTGCAGGACCCTGCCTCCAGCCGTGGCAGTGATCTCCCTGCCTGGCATTCCAGAAACACGCAGGAGTGAACTGAATGAACCTCACCTTCTTATTCTTCCAAATAAATTCTGCCCAGTTTCAAACAACAGCATAACAAAGATGCTCAGAGCTATTTTCAGTGCTTTTTCTCATTGTGAAAACAAGAGCAGAGGCTGCTCTGGGGGAAAAGAAATTCAACCTGAAATCACCATTAAGTAGAGCTCTGAATGAAATGGAGATTCAGCCTGTTGCAGGAATGTGAGGGCTACCAAACATCACTATGACTTTTTATTTTGGTAATTAGAGATTTTTCTGAGGATAGCAGAAATTTAATATGGCAAAAAATACAAAGAAACTACTTTTAATTTTATGTTGTTGATTATTTACCTTGAAACTATTACTAGAGAGGTGGAAAGGTGGTTTGTCTCCAAAAGCTCTCCTTCTGGCCTTTCTGTGCAGCTCACAGAACAACGTGAAAAATATTTATGGTCTTAATGATCCAGTAATTTCAACCTTCAGTTTTGTTTATACAGGAAAAGCTTTTTAAATAATAGATGTTTATTATTGCCGAAGATTTTTTCTTTTGGCTTGGGGTATGTCTTTGGGTTCCTCCCTTTTGGTGGAACAGCTGTTATGTCTGAAATGTGTATGGAAGGGTCTATTTGTGTAAGTGCAATTTTCTACGTGATTGATTTTGGAGTATTTGTATGAGTGTGCAGAGAGTCCACTGCCCGTGGATTTCATTTCAAACTAAACATCCGTCTGGAGGCAGAGGTTAAAACAAGTGCAAATCAAAGCGCTGGTTATTCACAAGTAGGTTTGTCACAGTCTGATAGCCAAGGATATTTAAATATTTCTTTGCAACACTTGAACTGCTCTCAAACAGATTCTAGAAGCTAATTGAAAGCTTAATCAGTACAGAAAGTCCTGTTGGAGAGGAGTAATGAATAAAGATGCACTGAAGAAGAACGAGGAGGCAGCTGGACTGGGAGGGAGGGATGGGCAGGAAGCAAAGCAGCGGTGGCAGATAAAACCAGTGGATTTGCCTGCATGTGACTGGGAGAGCCTGAGCCTGTCAGTGCTGGCACAGCATGGCAGTGGGGCTGTCCCACCCCTCCCCACACTCACCCTGACCCCTCACAGCTGGCTGGCCCTCCTCACTCCCTGCTGGCTTTATCTCCAGGGAAGCATTTCACTGGGAAAAATCTTTGTCATTTTAATTTCCAGCATTTTGGGTTCAACAAACTTCTGCTGGATACAGTGCAGGGTTTGGTGTCTCAAGGACATCAACCCTTGTTCTGGAAGGTTGTAATAGGAACATGGGGTCCTGGTGAGCTCATCGCAGGACAGGCAGCCCTGGGGAAAGATGCTCTTCTGGGGGTTCCTGCTCCTTGGGGTGTCTGGGAGAGAAACTCAAACATCTATAAACCAGCTTTGTGAGTGAAAGGGACCGTGTGATTCCCAAAACAGCAGTCTAGCACACGGGGGCAAGGCAGGAGCCTACACCCATGGCTTGGCTCTGGCACCATGTGGGATCTTTGATGTTTTTCTTCTGAGGAATTGCAATTGGCTGCTGTTTTCAGAGGCCTCAGCAGTTGGCAGTGCCTTTGCTTGATTTCCCTCTGCTTGTCATTCTGTTTTTAAGAGTCTTAAGCCTTCCCCTAGCAAAAAAAAAATTGCACTAGTTTGTGGAGGAGGAGTTGGACCAAGGGGTCTAACTGACCTGGAAAAATGCACAACCATCAGATCGGGCTTCACAGCTGAAAATCTTTGCCCAGAGCCAGGGAACCAAGTCACCCCTTTCTGGGCAGAGCATAGATCACTGCTCTCTTCTAAAGAGAGAGCCAGAGGCTCATAAAATTGCCTCCATTTTATAGAGGTGCAGCTGAGGCTCTCAGGCAATGCTCAAGAGGGTTTAAAACATCACCTTTTCCTCAAAAAGACCTGAGACCTCTGTTTCTTATCTTTTTTTGCTGGAGTCATGAGCCTTTGCAGGTAAGATTTCATTATTTATCTACTTAGATGGAGGAAGTAATGAAACATTCCCTGGGGAGAGGAAACCTGACTGAGGAATGGTTTAATTAATAGGTTTTATGCAGATCAGATTTATTTACTGTGGGGGGGGGAAATCTTTGTAAATTTTAAGTGCTTGATATTGCTAAAGACTTTTTCTCTTTGGCTCAGTGCTGCTTGCTGGACACATTTCAATTCCCATCCTTTGCTGAGCAGCTGCCCTTGCTGGCCACTGCCCAGTCTGCAAAGCCACAGGAGGGTTTTGCACAGATCTGTCCCTTAGGGCAAGTGGCCCCAAAGGACCCCTTTTGCTTCCCAGGCAGATTTAGGGAGGAAAGAACCCTTTGACTTTGATGTCAGTCCAATCAGAGCAAATCCTTTACAAACATTGGGATGCTGCAGTGAATCATAGAATCACACAGAGGTTTGGTTTGTAAAGAACTTACAAGCTCATCTTGTTCCAACCCCCTGCCATGGACAGGGATGCCTTCCACTATCCCAGGTTGCTCCAAGCCCTGTCCAACCTGGCCTTGAACACTTCCAGGGATGGGGCAGCCACAGCTTCTCTGAACAACCTCACAGAGAATAGTTTCTTTCTAATAGCAAATCTAAATCTCTTTCCTTTCAGTTTAAAGCCATTTTCCTTTGTCCTCACACTATCTACCCATATAAAAAGTTGCTCTCTTTCCTTTTTGTAAGCCCCATTTAGGTGCTGTTAGAGACTCCAAGATCTCCCTGAAGCTTCTCTTCTCCAGACTGAACACCTCCAACTTTCTCGGCCTCAGAGCTCCTGCTTTCGTTTGGTTTGGTATAAAAACACCAAGAAACCCCTTGCCAAGGGTGACCCCTGCCAGTGCTGGAAGTGGCTGGGAGCGGGTCGACACCAGGAGGCACTGAGGGGACCCAGGGAGCAGCGCGGGTGACATTCCCGCGGTGACATTCCCGTGGGCAGGGCTGGGCTGACAGCAGGAGAGCCCGGGGCAGGGGAGCCCGGAGGGGCTGCAGCCGGTGGGACACCCGGAGCGTGGCAGTGCACCCACTGGGGGCAGGACGCAGGGAGAAAGTCCGGATGAAGAAGAAATTGAAAATGAAACGCTGCTCTGGGAAGGGGGATATAAAACATCCCTGTCTGCTTCCCCCCCGCCGCGGCGGGTCTCCGGGGCACGGACGGAGCGAGGCGCGGCAAGACGTAGGGATGGAAGGGCGGGTGGGCGGACGGAGGGACGGATGGATGCCCTTGGCGGGGGGCGGCCCCTCTCCCCTCTCCCCTCCCCTCCCGCCGGGCCGGGCCGGGCCGGGCGGCTCCGCTCCCCCCGCGGGGCCGCTCCCGCCCCCGCTCCGCCGCCGCATTTAACGGGGCTCGCTGCCGCCGAGCCGTGCCGTGTCGTGCCGAGCCGAGCCGTGTTGAGCCGAGCCGAGCCGAACCGAGCCGTGCCGAGCCGGTCCGGTCCGGTGCCGTCCCGCTGCCCGGCCATGGCGCGCCCGCTGCCGCTGCTGCTGCTGGCGCTCGGGCTCGCCGCCGCCGCCAAGTCCCCGTACCAGCAGGTCCTGCAGCACAGCCGGCTCCGCGGCCGGCAGCACGGGTAAGGGAAGCCAGGGACGGGGGGAAAAACTCTTTTAAACCCTTTTTTCCCCTCCGTTTGCGCCGCCCGCGGGGGATGCGCCCGGTGCGGGCTCGCCCGTCCCCGCAGCCCCGCCGGGTCTTTGTGCGGGCGCGGAGGCGGCGCCGAGCCGGGGCCGTGCGGGCACCGTGGGGAGCTCTCTCGGTAGCCACTGCTTGCATTTCCTTCTCTTTCATCCATCCCCTGGCAACCTTTTTTCTTTCGGTAACTTTGCATCACAAAACTTAGTATTGCAGATGTCAGTTCAGACCCTTCAATGCTCCTTTATCATTTTATCCCTGTTGAGGAAAAAGGGGATAAAAATCCCAAGATTTTGCGCCATTAAAGATTTTGTGGAAAGAATTTTCATTTTTATGAATTTGTAAGAAAAAACCCGTTCAATGACTCTGTGGAGTCAGCACCAACTTAGTCTTTGGCTGGAAACCTCAGTTAGTCTTGGAAGTTTTCTTGACAAAAATAATCACTAATTTACTCATAAACCTTACAAGATAAGGCCTATGGAAAAATGCCTGTAGACCTCTTGCTTGATACACAGCCTGTTATAGAGTGAGTACTTTGAGCCTTCATTAATAGGCAGAAAACTAACCCACTGTTAATAGTTGTTCCCACTGTTTTTAAAGTTTATTAAGAATTAGGAATGGTGAAAGGATGAAAGACCTTTCAGCTGGCTTCCATCTCTCGGGGTGGTGACAGTGATTGAGGTGAAGCTTCTGTTTAAGTGCGTTGCTGGAAGCAGGGTCATGAAATGCTTTAAATAAAAAAAAAACTCCCAAGATTTAAATATTGCAATTTGATACATTCGCTGGCAGGGATCTAGGTCAGGATTTATGACAAGGGATGTGCTGTTTATATGCCTGACCAGGCACCATCCAACAGGCAAATTCTGAGCTGATAATTATTTGTAATAGGTCAATAATGTGAGAATTCCAGTGATTTACATAGAAATACAGTGAATCTTGTTCATCATCTCTGTGTGATCTCAAAGTATGTAAATAGTTCTGCTGATAGCCCTGAGATTGAAGTTTGCTCAGGCCGAATAAGTTAGGGCAGTCCTGGTGTGAAGCAGTGCACTTATCTCTGCAGAGAGAAGCTTGTTAGGTTACTCCCTGCACAATTACCAGAGGCACTGGGTAAGATGAGACTCTGGTCCACTCTGGTGCCTGAGATCTTTGGAAGACACAAGGAACTGGAATGCCAGAACTTCCATCTGACTTGAGATAAGCCCAGTGAAGCTGACCACAGCTCTTTGCTCACTGCTCCCATTGTGATGGAGAGAGTGATTTTTACCGAGCTAACTTTTGAACATACGCGGAATTTTGAGCATTGATTAATGACGTGCCAAAGAGATACAGCAGCACAAAACCAGCCAAAAACATCCTGGATGTGGGGCCTGTTGTGTTGCTTGCAGGAGCCAGCTCCAGAGGGATGTGCAACCGGGACTGCCACCCTTTGCTGTGAGCATCCCCCACACCATCAATGCCCCTATTGAGCTGAGAGCGAGCTGGGAGGCAGAGCTTGGCTCTACAGCAAAACTTGTATGTCTTAATTAACTTTTTTTAAATGAACCAGCTCAAGTCAGTGAGAGGAGCTGAAAAGTGCATAAGGAACGTTAACATTTGAAGATGAAGATGTAGGAGTGCTCTTCCCAAAGCCAGCCAGCTTTGTAGGCACAAGGTGATGCTGGGGAGCACCGTGGCCGCGGCCATTGCAGGTATCTGGGGCTGTGCTTTAAGTCCTGCTTTTCTCAGCTTCTTCCCAAGGGCAGCCCCTGTCCCAGCAGCTCCCAGCTGCTGCTGCCAAGCACAAGGCTTTGGCTGAAGGGGAACAATAGGCAGTCTTATCCTGGAGTCAGCGCGGCTGGCTGGGAACGGCATGGCAGAGGTGATGAACTCCAACGAGGAGAGGGAAGAGTGTTGACAAATTCATTTTAAGCCAGACTGGGCAAGGAACCAGAACATGCAATGCAGGGAGCTGCTACTACAGCGTGCCTGCAGGAATCATTGATAACACAGCCCTGAGAGGGGGTTTTTCCACACTGAGCAAAAACTGGAAAGAAGTTTTCCCCCATAAGTCAGGGAGGGAGGAGCAGCCCCCAGAGCTGCAGTCCCAGGCAGGGAGGAGGGAGCAAGGCAGTTAAGTACTGTCCTGGAGGCACAAGGGTTTTCTTGGCAGGCTGCTCCTGGGGATGTGGGGGAAGTGATCAAACAAGTCCTTCAGTAGCCAGGCTTGTCAAGATGAATATTAGAGGGATTGTCCACTGCCGTCAGCCAGATGCTGAAATCGAGGCAAGGTTTGGAATTTCGATGTAATTGGAACCATATTTCGGCACGGCAGGGCCGGGTGGCCAAGGTGGGCTGAGTCAGAGAGCACAGACGTCTCTCTAAGTGATGATTTGGCTTGGAAGTTGCTGAGTCTGGGCCAGTTTGCACCAGCTGAAAGTTTGGTTTTGTGTTTTTTAACTTTTCTTCAGTAGGTTCTCGCTCCTTGTTCCCTGCCTTATATACAGAAACCGAATGAAATCCTTTCATGAGGAAACAAACTACCATGACTGGATGTGGCAGCAGTGAGGGAAACGATGAGCTGAGTCTGCCCAGGTCCCGCAGGTCCTCTCCTTCCCCTGGGGGCAGGATGAAGGTGCCTGGGACACGCAGGGTCGGATGCTGCCTCCGCAGGGCCCTGCAGCAGCCGCAGCAACAAAGGCTCATTGAAGGCGAGCCAGGCTCCCGCGGAGGCTGGCACTGGAGTCAGCCAGCGTATGGGAGACCCTCAGGTTAATTCATGCTAATGATGGCAGGCTGGCCCCTTCTGGGATGCCGCTGAAAAGCAAGCACGGCCACAGGAGGGCTTGGTGGTTGGGCTGCAAGCTCTGCTTTTGTTCATTTTGGGGGGCAGGCGGGCAGCGCCTCGGTCAGACACAGCGGGACGCAGGCTGCTGCCTGTTCTCCTGAGCACAGCAACGAGACCTTCACAAGAGCATCTCCAGACCCCATTCGGAGTTTCGCTTGTGCAAACGAAAAATCTGCCCTGGACAGCACAGAGCACTTCTGACAGGCTGAAGTGGTGATTTATGTGTTTTGCCTAATTATTTGTTTTCCCTTCATCTGCTTGGCAGCCAATACTGTGCATACTTTTACTGATGCTGCTGCAACTGGGACATGGTGGTGATGTTGGGAGTCCAGCTGAGCTGAGCTAAGCATCCTCAGCTTGCTTGAGCATTTGCTACATCTCTGGTCAAGCCCAGAGGCAGTTGATGGCCTTGCAACTCAGATCCATAAATCATATCTTTTGTGCTGACCGTGTTTTGCCTACACACGTGGCCAGGGCTGCTGGCCACAAACCACAGAGCTGGTGAGCCAGGCAGAGCAGGGAAGTGCTGTGCTGGCCAAACCAGCAGCAAAGAAACTCCCAGCTCCAGCTTGACCACATCTCTGCTCACGGTGATACCACTTCTTAGAAAGCTGCAGGGCAGCTCTCAGCAGGGTTACTCACACATGGAACACCAACAACCAGGTTTTTTGGCTGAGCAAGAGCTCTTGGTACCTTATGGGCTGGTACAGCTCCTCTTGATCTGTGCTGTCATATCCGGTGTGTTGAAACAGGAGAGGGCAGTGCCACTGCTCCTTTTCCCCACATTCAGCTTCTTTTCCCCTCATGTCCAGAATCTGCTGAGTCTATCATACAGCCAAAGTTCTGGAGTTCTGGGTTTGATGCAAGTCTGTAGGTTGATAAATATCTGGGCTTTGGTTTTTTTTTGGGTTTTTTTTTTGTTTTTTTTTAATGTCCTAGACAATAAAATAATGGTTTCTTTTGCAAGGATTTGTATTATTGCATAATTTCCCAGGTTTTAGCTGAGTTTTGATTTTTAAGTAACTGCACACCATGGAAATTCTGACCAAAGGATTTTACTTGATTTCTTTATATTTTGGTGAGAGGTGGAACATGGAAAAAAGTCAAGAATTTGTACTCAGTGAAGAAAGAGATGCTCTGGCAGAGTCAAGAGAGATCTATTACACTGCTTCCTCCACTTCATGGTAGTCATTGTAGGTCTAAATTGACTGGCAGCTCTCAAGGTTTCCTCCCTTGCCATCCCAGCAGGGCTTTTCAGGCACTGTCAGGCGGGGTCTGGCTCCGTGCTGGGGGTCAGCACTGGCAGGAGGGAGGCTCACGGGACCCTCTTCTGCTCTGTTCCCTGCAGCCCCAACGTGTGCGCGGTGCAGAAGCTGATCGGCACCAACAGGAAATATTTCACCAACTGCAAGCAGTGGTACCAGAGGAAGATCTGCGGCAAGTCCACGTAAGTCCCTGAGTGCCAGGCAGGGTCTCCCCAAAGAGCCCCTTGTGGAGGTGGGTGCTGGGTGGCAGAAGCAGACAGATGTGGGATGTCAGAGCCTGTGGTGTGTGTGTCACGTGTGTCCGTGTCAAAAATTGTTTCAGCTTTTTACCCCTAAGAAATATTTGTTTTTCTAAAACACTTTGATGTTAAGAATGAAAAGTGCCATGTAAACACAAACCCTGATGGTTTATTCTAATTGCATTTCTATATATACTTATATAGCTCTCTGTGCTGTAATGAAGTGTGGGCCAGATGTTTTCTAGTGCTGTCTGTCTCCCTGATAGGCTCAATGCTGCCTAGATTTGAGAAATAAAAAAGGGGAAAAAGAGGCAGCCCAGAGCTGATGGATATTGGAGAGAATGTAAAATTCATCTCCATCTGTTTGCTTTGGAAGGGAAAACAAATAAAAGAAAAGAGGTGTCAGCTTTAGCCAACACTCTCTGACTCCACCAGGAAAGTTAATCAGACTTGCAGGCCAATTCCACATCTAACATTGCAAACAATAATATTCAAGTAGCTGTTGCATGAAGAATCTGTGTGAGCAGCCTCGGGACATTCTTTTGAAAGATGCAGTCAGCAGATAATTAGGGCTATGCATGCTTGACTATCTGCCAGGCTGTAGAGCAGGAGCAGAGAATCTTTTTCCTTGCTGCAGTCCAGGCTGGGCTTTTGGACTCCCTTGCTGGCCCACAGCATGGACCATCACAACACCCAGGGTCAGTGCAAAGATTCCCTGAGCAGTCCTGGCTGTGGGATCAGAGCTCTGGGCCAGGTCTCATCCTGGAGCTGCAGGGTCAAGAACAGAGAGAAGAAAATAATCTCATTTGTTTCCCTTATGGCTCAGTGTAAATTGTAATTAGATCTATAGCAACATGCTGTTCTTCACTGCAGATGTGGGTTGCCATCGTTGGTTTAGCTGTGACACCTGGTGTCAGGGTTCATGTGTGCTCTTGGTGTGGGGAGGAGGGAAGCAAACCAGGAGTCATGGCTGTGCACAGCTTTTTGCCTTTCATTGTACTTCACATGAATTTGCCCTTAGGAGGAAAATTCTGTACTTCAGGAGGATGTATTGCTGGCTGTACCATGTCGTGTGCATGTACCATTGTTTTCCTTATGTCCAGTTGTCTTTAAAAAAAAAAAAAAAAAAAAAGGAGAGGCAATATTGTAAAAACAGATCCCCTCCCCTTAATTCTACAAACAAAATTTTGGGAGGGCTTAGCTTGGGTGATTAGAGTTCAGGCTGTCATCTTGGCTGAATAATGGTGCTTCTTGACATGACATGGACAAGGTTATGGCACGGCAAAATGGTCTCATCATTGCCTTTTCTGATAACAGAGTAGCTCAGTATGTCTCCAAAGAAAACACGACTCAGCTGTGGATGGGGGGGAGAGTTTTGCTGCTGTGGTCACTGAAAGGCAAAGCAGTCCAGCCATGGATTTCTTTAGCTCTGAAGCAAGGGACAAGCTTAACCTTATATAAACCAAGTGTGCAGCTGTATTTGGCTCAGACAAACTCATCCACTTATCTTGAGGAGGAGGTGGAATAACTGGCATCTGGCAGTATTTCATCATTTCATTTGAGGAGAAGTCTTTCATTTGGGGTGAACTCTTCTACCTCATTTTCTCTGCTTTTACCCAAGTGTCTCACCCAGTGATGCATCACTGAGAGAAAAGCACACAGACCATTAACCTGCCTGTTAACCTATGAGGTAATCTTTCCATTATCCACAGAATTTGCTCACTACTCTTTGCTTTACATCATCTCCACAATGGGTGTTATTGTCCTCTCTCCTCCCAGTCATTCCTGAGCCTGGGCCCTGCTCTCTCCTTTAGCAGTGCTGGTGCAGAACAAAAGACACGTGCCTTGACTCAGATTTTCCGGGGGACCCTGGGACAGCTCTGATTACAAATGTTTGCTTGTGATGGCTCCCACTGGACGTGGTGTGCCTGGCATATGGAAGCAATCAGGAGTCATTTGGGCTATAAAGGACAGGATGCATTCTGCTGTAGCAGTCAAATTCCTACAGCAGTGTCAGGAGTCTGATGTTGTGGCGTGCTCAGGTGTCAGAGCCCAGGAGACCAGGTGGGCACAGCTGATGGTGCTCAGCATGAACCTCCAGACTGGCCCCTCCTGTTGGACTGAGCTGGTCCATGAGAGGTTTTGAGAATACCCTTAAATCCTAGGGAAAAATCAGGATTTGGCACATCTGTCATAACTGGATGGATCCAGCCTTTGCCTGGGATCTGTGGTCAGCAGTCCCCTCCTAAAGCTGTGTGGGTGGTCCTCTCACATGCAGGGGGATCCCCCCATCAGCCCTGGGGGGATGGTGGAGCTGCATAAGCATGGTCATTATATTCTCCTCCTGTAAAGGTTTTTCCCACCTGAGAACAGCAGTCATGGGGAGGAGACACTTGAGCCATGTCATCTACTTCACATTTGACCTGGCTGTTTCCTCTGTGTTTGCTTAAAGGGTCACTGGTGCCACAAGCTGTTTGTGTGTTGCAGGTGAAAATGCCGGGCTCTAGGTTTGACTGCTATGCTTTCTTTCCTTTTCCTGCTGTGAGCACCTTTTCAAACAGGTAGTGGGAGGGAGGTCAGTGAGAGAGCAGGAACTGCCAAGCAGCAAAGCTGAGCTCCTGCAGAGCAGAGAAATCCATCGCTCAGCAAGGGAGGCACAACAGTTGCTGCGTGCCTGCAGCATAACTTCACTCCTTGTGGAAGGATCACATCCTGCACCAGGAGGCTTAGAATGATGGGAGCAGCAAGGAAAGCCAGCCTGAAAAGCACAGAAGTGCTTGTTCTGCAGTCCTGGCTCAGTGTGCCTCACCTTTGGGTGCTGCTGCAGGTTGGGAGGGCTCGGTCCCCTGGGGAGCAGCAGGTGCCATGCTGGGCTCCTCCGTGGCTGCTGGCACAAACAAAGGGCTTTCACCTCGCTGGGGAGACTGGGGGCTTTGTACATTTGATGCTTGGGGGGCATTTTCTGGCCCACAGAGGTGGAGTAACTGCACTGGGGCTGTGCACAATGGAAATTTTAATCCATGCATCAGAAGATTTCTACCTCTTTATCTGCTTTTTTTTTTTTTTTTTTTTAAATTTGTTTTTCTCTGCTGAAGTATTGGCTCACACAGTTACGGAGAAATTAGGTGGAGGATTTATATAGAGTTTTTATCTTTGCTGATGAAGTGAGATAAGATAGTTGGCAAGCAGTCTGACACTGCTTTGATTTCAAGGAGCGCTGAGACAAAAGTGTTTTGGTAATTAGGTAACTTTCCACTCTTGGTTATTCCAAAGTCAAAGAAGTAGTTAATTCAGAGTATGTTGTCATCATTTTGCCTGAGTATTTTATATTTTACTCCTTCCCTTGTGCACTGGACTCGTTCTTCCAGAATGGAACACATCCCCACACACTGTTTTGTCTTGAGAATGAAGTCAAGCTCAGTTTAGAAAAAAATTACTGGCACTTGTTTTACAAAAACAAAACATATGGGCTTTATTACAGGAAATTATTACAAATGGGTCTTTTTTCACTAATATATGCCTAAGCTTAATTTTATTACCTTGAAAAATGCACTTTAAATTTAATTTCAGCTCCTAAGAATGCAACAGCAGAGGAACAATGACTAATAAAAGCCTAAGCTAAAGGAGCTTGCTTCTGCAGGCAGACACAAATAGACATTAAAGAAATAGCTTCAAAACCAGGGGCTAAAAAAATGTAGATTTAACTTGAAATTACTCATTGAGGAGGTCAGGAAATGGTGGTTGAGGCGTTGCAGAGTGGATGACAAATGCTCTTTGTGTGAGGGCAGTGCCAGTCTGACCCACTGGCATCCTCTGTGTCCCGTGCATGGGCTGGGGCCACGGGGCAGGCAGCACAAACAGGGATGGCCTGGGCAGTTCCAAAGGCTTTTGTGCAGAGCCCACAGTGTGGAGCAGTGGCTGGGAGGTGCTCAAGGGAAGTTCTCCTCCCTGGGCAGGAGACTGTGGCTCTCACCCAGCTGGAGCAGGACGGACCAAGAGCAGCCTCCCTCTCCCATGGATGTGTGGGGGAAGGCAGCACTGAGGTGCAGAGCATCCTTCAGCCAGGGCTCTGCTGCTCCTCTCTGAGGGCTGGAGGTGGCTGCAGGACCAGCTGGGGACATGCCAGGGGCCACCCCTGAGCAACCCCTTCAGTGGTGCCTTTGGGTGGGCTGGGTGGTCTTTTGTTTCCACCTGGTCCACCAGCCATGGGAGGCCAAATGCCTGCAGCTGAAGCTGTGTTTTATAGCCCTCATCTCTGGCTCCTTGTAGGTGCCAGCCCTTGGCTGAGCACCTCTGTGTTCACCTGGCCCCTTGCAGCAGTTTGCAGAGCTTGGAATGGTGATGTGCCAGACACACACCAGGTGATGCTGAAGGCCACCTTCAGTGGGAGAGTGAGACAGGGGACTTGAGGGAGTCCCTGCCCAAGCGGAGCTGGCCCTGCTTCTGCCCTGGTGCTTCTTGCCATGAGCTTCCTTTGCTGCTGGAGATGCCCACAAACCCAGTGAAAAGCAGGAGGTGCAGTCATGGAATCACAGAATGGTTTGGCTGGAAGGGACTTCAAGCACCATCCAGTTCCACCCCCTGCCATGGGCAGGGACACCTTCCACTTGACCAGGTATCTGCGTCCCTTCCCAGTGCCCTCCCCTCCTGGCAGGCACCGGGGGCAGCTCTGAGCCAGTGTGCCACAGGCTGTGTGCATCCACATCCTGCCCCTTCGGAGCAGCTCATTAATCTCCAATTGATCTATAAGTAAGGCTTTTAAAGCCTTCCTCAGCACTTTGGAATGATTTCTCTTTAATCAGCCCTTCATCTTTGACTACAGGTCTGGACCAAGGGAACTGTCTAGACTGGATTTAGTTTCTAGGGTGAAAAAAAGAAAAATTTGAGGTAGGGGAGGGAAGTGGTGGGGGAAGAAAATGTGTGTTTCCAATGAACACGAGACAGGGGGCTGGGAAAGCAGAGCAGCAGGGTGTTAAGATCTCCAGTAGTCAAAGGAAGGGATTGCTTTAGGCAAACTCTTTCCCACATGGAATATATAATGTCTAGACAATCAGTCTGGGTTTGGTTTGTAATTCTCTTAGGAAACCATGACACAGAATTTATTTGCTTCTGTCACACAAAAGCAGGTATTTGTTTCACTTTCTGGCTCTTAATTACCCTGAAGAATTCCCTATTAAACCCCAGGCATTTCTACTGTTTGTTAAAATGATGACAAATATCTGAAGCTGGAGGATTTTCCTCTCTCTCTGAGTCAATGTGCTGACCGTCAGCAATACAGCATCCTACTTGTCTCAAATACAACTGGGAGCACAGAGGAAATGCTTGTCCTTGGGAGGAACACCTATTCCCTGGCTCTCTCAGCCCATCAATCAGGTGGCCTTGTTACTTTCACACCAAGCATGGAGCAAGAGGTGAAAGAACCCCCTGAGAAAAATAAGCAGGCAGCTTCTGGGTTGATTTTTCCCCCCCTTTTCCTTTTCTCTTTTTTTTCTTCTCCCTCTTAATATCAAGCCATGTTCCCCCAAAAGGCCACCTTTGAGAATCAGATGATTAAGCTGCAGATGATGGATGCAGTTTTCAGGCAGCTCTTGCTTATTTAGGGTCTGCAAATCATCAGAACAGCCCGGGATGGTGCCTCTGACCCCTCTGGTTTTACAGGAGGAAAGTGCTGCCAGTCAGAAGGCAGTGCTGCTCTGAGGCTGCTCGCAGGGACACAGCTGTGCTCTGGTACTGCCCGGGCTGCCTGTGGGTGCACATCCCACCACTGGTGCAGTTTCTCCTGGCAGGGCTTTTCCCAAGTCCTTGTGCCAATGCACACATCTGAGAACAGGGTTCTCCTTTCCCTCCAGGTCTGCCTTGTGGGTTTTGCCATAAGTAAGCAAATAATTTCTGGTGGTGGACAGAAAGAGGGTGGAATGAGAGGGAATGCTGGGCAGGTTTGGTCAAACAGCCATGGTGGAGCTGTGGGTGTTGCCTGAGCAGTGATGAGATGTGACAGCAGCAGTCAGCCGAGGAGATCCCAAATCCCATGGGAAATGTGCCCAGATGAACCAGCACTGGCATTCCTGTTGGGACTGTGGAATCAGTTTCCATCCACTATCTGTATAAAGTCTCCTGGAAAGTGTATTTTTGAAAAGAAATTGTGTCTGCTTTGTTCTGTGGAGAAATTGGCAACATGCAGCCCTGAAGGAGATAAAAGTGTGGTTAGTCTTTGTTGAAGTCTGTAATTCTAATGAAGAGTCTGCTTGGACACATCCCCAATATGGATGGACCCAGAATTACATCAAATAGAGAAAAAGCTGTGAGACGCTGCTGGTTAATCTGCTGTATCCATCTCTTATTGCAGAGTAATCAGTTACGAGTGCTGTCCTGGATATGAAAAAGTTCCTGGAGAAAAAGGCTGCCCAGCTGGTAAAAACATGTTTGACATTTTTTAGGCTTCTTAAAATTATACAGCTGCTTAGTAAAGGGAAATGTTAGAAAATTGCTCAAAGTGGATTTGATTTTTGCAATTTCTGCACAATATTGCCATGAACAAGTCCAAAATGGACTCGGTGGAGCACCAGCCAAGAGTCAGATCAGCTCCAAAGCATGCTAAATGTTCCAGACAGCTTAGAACCTTGGATGTAATTGAACTTAATCGAGCATGGGAAGCCCATAGGGAACTACTTAATCCAGCAAGTAATAGATCTGTATTGGAAATTCAATTCAGGGGAATGACAGAGTAAGAGACAGCTCTGCCAATCTCTGCTCATTTTCATTTTCATAGATTCATAGGGTGGTTTGTACTGGAAGGAACCTTAAAGATCATCTGGTTCCAACCTCCTGCCATGGGCAGGGACATCTTTCACTAGACCAGGTTACTCCAAGCCCCGTCCAAGCTGGCAAAATACAGTTGATACTGGGGGGGGGTGGGGGGGGAATAAACTGGGTTTATTGAAGAAAGCCATATTCTGCTTTTGCTTTTGGAACACTTCCTACTGCAAAAGTCTGATGCCTCTAGCTTAACCACATGGGCTGGTGCACGTGGTCAGTGGACACTGAGACCAGCAGTGTCCAACACCAAATCCCAAAAGCCTGAATACTAACAGGACTGGGTGAAAGCAATCAATATCTTTGCTTGCCTAAATCACATTTGTATAAACCCAGAATAAATACATTCAAACTTGCAAGAATACCGCAGATCCAGGATTACTGCTGTAATTGAGGGTGAAGCTGTCAGGCTGTGATTATTTATTATCTAATTATTGAACAGACCCCAATAATCCCCTGATGTGTTTAATTTCCCAGTGCTCTCACCAGCTATGCTTTAATTCAGCCAGAAGGAGGAATGATGTTTTTGGGAACTTAACTTTCTTTTCTTTCAGCTCTGCCACTTTCCAACATCTATGAAACCCTGGGGGTAGTTGGGTCTGCCACCACACAGCTCTACTCCGACCGCTCCAACCTAAGGCCAGAAATCGAAGGACCTGGAAGTTTTACAATTTTTGCTCCCAGTAATGAGGCGTGGGCATCCTTGTCTGCTGTAAGATAATTCCTCTGCTTCCTTCTCTTCCTCTTATCTTCCCTAGTGGAGATGCAGCTCTGCAGGGGTCTGGCAGGATAGACATAGTACTGATAGAGGAAGGACTGTGGATTTCCAGGATGGTTTTCATTGTACTGGTCCATCAGCTCCAGAGCTTTGCTTCTGAAGGATCCCTTCACCAGAGAGATGCGGGTATAGAAATCCCCTCATTCATTCCCTGCCTGTTGCCATTACAGATTGAACTGAGACCTGCAGCAAGAAGCTTCCCATCCCTTACCAGTTTTCCTGTTGACCCTTAGATTGCCATTCTGTTTGTTCTTAATTTGTACAAATAGCCAGTCCCAGCTGGAGCCTCAGTAATTCCCACATGACTGTGTCCCATGCTTAATTAGATATACATTTCCTTTACATTCATTTTGATTTTCTCTTTCCATGTCTTCTGATGTTTCCACTCCTGAAGTGGTCACTGCTGTCCTGCTGCTGCTCCCATCCCAGCTGAGCATCCCTGTGAACAAGAACAATTACTAGGGCAGGGAGAGGGGATATTTATTGGTCTCACCACTGCCAAGTCTCTGCCCCAAATGCCCCAGCAGAGCCCCTTGCAGGAATGATGCTATTGGGAAAGGTCTTTTAGTGTATTTGTCAGTGGCCCTTTTGTCTTACTGCTCTTTTCAATGCAACGATCCCACTCTGGAGCTGCAATCATCCCTTTGTGTGCCAAGGACGGGGTGTCAGAGCTTTTGGCTGCTTTTGTACAGCAAAAGATAAGGATTTGAGAAAGCTGAGATCTTAATTTACACAAGTGGCATGAGGCTGAATGAATCACTTAATATTCATGCCCACACCCCCACCTTGGGAGCCCCTGGGAGCAGCCAGACCTCCTGATACTCTCTAGCAGATGCCTAATTGCACTCAGTACTGAAAAGTTGGTTTTTCTGATTTTCAGGAAACTCTGGATTCCTTAGTGAGCAATGTTAACATTGAGCTGCTCAATGCCCTCCGTTACCACATGGTGGACAAACGGGTCCTCACAGATGATCTGAAACACGGCACCACGCTCAACTCCATGTACCAGAACCTGCCCATCCAGATCCACCACTATCCCAACGGGGTAAGGCACCCACAGAGCCACACTGGCTCAGGCTGGAAGGGACCACAGTGGGTCACCTGGTCCAACCCCCCTGCTCAAGCAGGGTCGTCCCAGAGCACATGGCACAAGATTGTGCCCACAGGGTTCTGGATGTTTCCAGTGAGGGAGACTCCACACCCTCTCAGGGCAACTTGTTCCAGTGCATGCTCACCTGCAGTAAAGGAGTTCTTCCTCATATTCAACCTACCCACAGCAGGCTTGCTTCTTTCCAGCTGCCTTGCAGCTCCTACACTGTCCTGGGACCTCCAGGGCTCTGTAATGCTTAGGTTGACAGCTACTAAGAGACATATTATGAAGGAGCTTGAAAATTATATTTTTAAACAGATGGTTTCCTCAATGCTGTTGCAGCCTAGGCTGTGTAACTCTGCTTGCCCAAGTACTGGTTCTGACTTATTTTCTTAGTCTTGAGGGTAGACAAAACCACTGATGATTTTCAAAGCTCTTTAAACTTGAAATATTTCAAACATTCTTGATAGAACATCCTCACTTTTGGTGGGTATTTTAAGGAAATACAATTCCTGATCTTGCTGACTCAATAAAAGTGCTTGCTGCATTTGAAACAGAAATGGAAAATCAGCAGAGGCTGCTTTACCTTCTGGTTTTAGTGCATGTAACACCCATGGGTCTTTCCCTGTGCAGATTGTGACTGTGAACTGTGCCAGGCTGCTGAAAGCTGACCACCACGCCACCAACGGAGTGGTTCATGTCATCGACAAAGTCATTGCCACCACCACCAACACCATCCAGCAGATCATCGAGACTGAGGACAGCCTGGAAACCCTTCGGGTCAGTCAGCACGTGGATGCTCCAGGTCTCCTTAGAGAGGCTCAGGCATCCCACCCCCAGCGAATTGTCCTGAAGAGCTCTGCCAGTGTCTTGGGCTGTGACCCTGGAGCTGGTGATGAAATCCGTGTACCTTTGTAGCTCCTTTTGATTTAGGAAGAGAAGTGCTTGCTATGAGTGCAAGTAGGGTTTTATGACAATAATTGCCACCCTTCTATGGCTGCTCAGAAAACAGAGACTGAGTCTGTCTCCTCACTCTTGTAGGGGAGTCTTAGCCTTAGGAGATATTAACTGTTTCAATTTGATGTGTCCTGATTTATTTGCCTTGGTATTTACCAAATTAAGGACAATGCACAGGGGATTTGCAGTTAGCCAGCTGTGGGTTCTGATCTGAATTATTCACTGGAAGTACTGTGAGCCTTTCCAGGCATATCTGGGTGTTCAAACTAGCTCTCAGTCTTGCCAAAAAAAAAAGGGCTCTTGTACTCAAATTTCTGGAACACCAGAGAACCATGGGGCTGGGTCAAATTTTTAAAGGGACCAAAGTGCTGAATGAAGCTATTCAGGATTTTTTGTAAGACCTCTGAAATTATAAAAGCCTTAATAAGTCTGGGCCTTAGTGTGCTCCTGGACAAAGTTCTGACCTTTGTATTCTGACTGAATGTGTTTTCCCTCTCTCCTTGTTTCTGTGAAGACTGCTGTGGCTGCATCTGACCTCAGCAGCTTGCTGGAAAGCGAAGGCCAGTACACACTCCTGGCTCCAACCAACGAGGCCTTCGAGAAGATCCCACGAGAAACACTGAACAGGATCCTGGGAGACCCAGAAGCCCTGAGGGGTAAGTGCTTGTTTACTGAGCCATTGAGAGACTGAAAAGTATTTTTCATTTCTTCTAAATTTCTTCTCAAGGATAAGTCAACAGCTCCTTGATACACTCTGACAATAGCTGCACTAAACAGATGTGACAGAGTCCATCTTTTTTAACTGGACAGCCCAGCTCCCTTCGGTTGTAGATGTGTAGACATGGCAGAAGTGGCATCCAGATATGGATGAGTGAGTTCAAGCAGTCCCTTTTCTGAGTTTTCTTTATCACTTTTTGTGGTGGTGATTTCTATTGATCTGTCAAGATGCAAGAAAAGTAAAATCTAATCAGTGTGACTTCTCCTGACAAGTGAGTTGAGTGCCCACATGAAGCCTTTTGAAGTTGGCAAAAGTGTATAAAAAGTGACTCTTTTTAGGCATTTTATTTCACAGGCTGTGGAATTGAAATCAGCTCAGTTTAAAATGACTGCATTTTATGGAGTACACCCTGGCCATGGAACAGGATCCCTGAAAGCTGCAATACTTTCATAGCTGGTCTTTGCAGCTCACTAAGACACTGTCGTCTCTCACAGACCTGCTGAACCACCACATCCTGAAGTCAGCCATGTGTGCTGAGGCCATCATCGCTGGCCTGACCATGGAGACCCTGGAAGGAACCACCTTGGACGTGGGCTGCAGTGGGGAAGAGCTGACCCTCAACGGGAAGCCCATCATTGCCAACAAGGATGTGCTGGCAACCAACGGCGTTGTACATTTTGTTAATGAGCTGCTGATCCCAGACTCAGGTACTGGTGCCTCTCTGCAGTGCTCTTTCTGTTGCCTTTCTTTTGTCTATTTTGCCAAGGAAATCCTGGATTTAGAGGGCATAGTGATGAGTGGATAACCTTTAATGCGAGGTTACTATGTGTTGCTTTTCTTTTCAGCTAAGACTGTGTTTGAGTTGGCACAAGAATCTGAAGTTTCCAAGTCTACAGACCTTTTCAGACAAGCTGGGCTCAGTTCTCATCTAACTGGCAGTGAGAGAGTGACCCTCCTTGCCCCAGTGAATAATGTGTTCAAAGGTAAACCAGGGATTAAATCCCTTTCTTCCATCACTTTGGGCCACAGATCTTCAAACAGTTTTCAGCCAGATTTCAGTACACAAGTATGCAAATCCTCTCTCAAATGCCTCGAGGCAGTGGCATCCAGGTTTACAATTTAAAACTGATGTGGATAATGCTCTGTATTTGGTTTGTAGTGCATCAATAGCTATTTTAAGTGAATCACTGGTTCTTTCCACACTTTTTGCTGCAGATGGACTCCCCGTTATTGACAGCAACATGAGAAACTTGCTTCTGAACCACATTGTTAAAGACCAGCTCTCCTCTAAATATCTGTATCATGGACAGAAACTGCAGACTCTGGGGGACAAGGAGCTGAGGGTTTTTGTGTACCGCAATGTGAGTCCTTCCTGTGTGCTGTGCTCCATGGGCTGGGTGATGCTCAGGGTTCTGATGCTACAGCTCTTGTGTAAATAGGGGAAATGAGCATTGTGGAAAGCACACCACCTCTCTTTTGAAGCATTCTAATGAAGCCTTCTTTTCTGTGATTGTGTTTGCAGAACCTTTGCATCGAGAATGCCTGCATTGCTGCCCATGACAAGAGGGGAAGGTTTGGGACTCTCTTTAGTGTGGACAAAATGTTGACCCCTCCAACTGGCTCAGTGATGGATGTTCTCAAGGCAGACCATCGCTTCAGGTGACCCTTCTGCTCTTCCCAAGTGTCAGTTAGAATCAGAATAGCTGCCAAAGCAGTTTCTATTTATTATGGGTCGTAGTCATGACAATGTATATGTTTTTTAGCATAGAAAGATCATCCAAAACCATGGTCTCTCTAAATTATAGGGAGTGAAACTTCAAATAACCCTCAAACTGTGAGCCAAGAGTAAGTGGTTCCCTCAATACCACAAGAATCTGGCTCTGAAGCCATCTCTGCCCATCAGATCCACTGTAGCCAGACCTCTCTGACTCTCCATACCATCTGGTCCCCGTGGAGTCATCGCTCCCAGGTTGCTTTGCCATTTCTCAGATGTTCTGGTTGCAGCCCTCAGGCTCATTTCCTGCCTAATCACCATTTTGGCTGTTTGATTTGCTGGAGCCCGGCAGGATTTCACACTGTAACTCCCCAGCTCTCTCTTGAGCCCAGCTCCCAGCTGGCCAGTGCAGTGTTTTGCAGTGAAGCAGTTGATGCATGTTTGCTTTGCAGTACGTTGGTGGCTGCAATCCAGTCTGCAGGGCTGACAGAGAACCTGAACAGGCCGGGAACCTTCACGGTGTTCGCTCCCACAAACGAAGCTTTCCAAGCCATGCCCCAGGGGGAGCTCAACAAACTGCTGGGTGAGCATCTCCAGAACGTTTGGGTGATGAGCTGCTGTGTGTGACTGCTGTGATACGAGGAGGAACGGCCAAATTTCTGTTACATTTCATTCTGTCTGTTGGAAGCATGAGCTTCCTACCCAAAGGAGTTGTATGAGCAGAAGCTGAGGATGCACAGAGGGGCATTGAATTCCCCAAGAGGGGTTTATACTGCCTGTGTTCTGGGAAGACATGTTTGTAGTGTGTGTCACAAACTCACTGTGACCTCTAATTTGGCTGTACTGGTGGTGTAACTGAGATAACTCCCAGATATTTCTAAAAGAACCCCTGCCTTTTTCAAGGATGAAAGAAATGAGAATGTGACTCTTGACAACACAGGAACAGGGTGTCTGCAGTAAGTTTTGCAAGGAGGAGACATAATCCACATACAGCCTCAAGTTACACTGTATGAAATTTAAGTAATAAAAGGCTGAGGCTGTTTCTCCTTCTCCATGTACATGGACAAAGCAGGAGGTCCAGTCTAATCCTGGGAAGCCAACAATGTAGCATTCTAGCTCAGACAAAGACCAGTATCCTGAAAAGCAAAGGCATGCAGGCTGGGTGTGGAAAAAAGCACGGGAATGTTTAATAACTCCCTTCTGGATAAGCAGCATGATCTTTTATTTTGTTCATGTTGAAAACTGGTTATGGCTGGAAACAATGTCAGGTATTTGAATGCAATGTCTTGTCACTAAATCCCAGCCAAACATTGACATCATAATTTGGGAAGCATGTGCCCATGGTAGCTGGTTATCCTTTTAAGTGCAGGGATGAGGAACCAGTAATATCAGTCTAGTCTTATGCTTAATATATAAATATTTCAGAAGCATTTTGCAGCCATTGTAAATGGCTGCAGGAATGAAGATTCCCAGATGCAGACACTTGAGATGTTCTTTTCTCACACAAATGTTTAGCTTATGCCTCTGATGAAGAAGTGGATTGTGCTGGTGAGGATGTGCAGAGTGAACCGTGGCCACCCTAGGAAAACCATAGTGGAAAAAAGCTTGCATACAATCTTTGAAAGCATTGAAATGAAAAATCCCCCTTGGTGAGGGAGCTGCTCTGTGGATGCAGGCCACCTTTGCACTAGCTGTCTGTGGGGCTTGTCAGTGACTCTGTCTGTGGGGCTTGTCAGTGACTCTGTCTGTCTGCAGGGCTTGTCAGTGACTCTGTCTGTGGGGCTTGTCAGTGGCCCTGTGTCCTCTGAAGGAGAAGATGAAGAAGTGCCACTGGCCCGAGCTGTGCATGTCACCACCTGTTCTGGAAAACAGATGGTGCAGGGAGAGCACCTTATCTTGCAAAGATCTGTTTCAAAGCACAGCTGTATGAGTGGAGTCAGTGGGGTGGTATCAGTCTATGAGACATTAGTGTCACTTCTCCTGCAGTTTTCCCCTTCCTACCCAGCTGTGGGGATTGTTGCCAAGTGACACTGGCCTGGGTGACATTTGAAAATACCAGAATGCCCTATCTGCTTCCTTATTTCACATGGGTCTTTCCCCACCCCATCCCAGACTTCCTTGGGAAGTGAAAGCAGCAAGAAAAGCAGGTTCATTCCGAGAAGCAGGTTCTCACTTGGCACAGTGAGAGAATGAGGGATGAAAACCCAAGAGAGAGAATTCATCTGTAGGGCAGGCCTGGTAGTACCAAGGTGGGACACTGGGAGAGTGTCCTTCTGGATTTGGGAACCTGACCTGCCCAGGCAGGAATGGCCTCAATGCCCTAACCAGGTCCTCCTGCCTGCTTTTTGGTTTTGGTTTATTTTTTCAATTTTACATTGTTTATTCACACTTCCAGGAAATTATGGTGTTTCCCAAGTAATTCCATTCCAGCACGTGAAATGTGGGAAGCAAGTGCTGATGCTGGTTTGCAGATTTAAAGGTTTTCTTCCCCCAGGTAATGCCAAGGAGCTTGCCAACATCCTCAAGTTCCACGTGGCTGACGAGATCCTGGTGAGCGGCGCGGTCACTGCCCTGGTGAGGCTGAAATCCATGCAGGGAGACAAGCTGGAAGTCAGCATGGTGAGTCTCCTCAGATGGGCTCCTGCGGTCAGCAGGGCTGTCCAGTGTTTGGTTGTCCATGTCATGGACCAAAGCCCGTGTCTGTGCTCATTTGGATGGTGTGGGAGCATCTCCTGAATGTGTGCACGGTCCCACCAGTATTGGAGGGACTGTTACCATTGTTCAGTTCAACAAACTGGAAGAATGAAATGTGGTTTGCTTCAGCCTTCTCCCCAGAAGACCAGTTGTGAATGATTTCCAGGAGCTGCTATAAATTTAACCCTGAGTCATGGGGGAAAAACATAAATAAATGAAATGAATAGCTTGTTCAGCTAACACATCTTTTTGTGTAATGAACATGATCTCTGCACAGGCTCCCTTAGCGCAGCAGAGTTTATTTAGATGTATAATTTCATTTCACAAACTCTGCACTACATAAGGGAATGTAGGATCCTCTATTGAGGAAAAAAATCATTTCAGAAAATAAGCAATCACGGCCCACTCTATGAATAAGAAAACACAATAGGAAAAACAAAAGGAAGGGACTGTGTTTCTAGTGCACTGAATTGGCCAATGTGCATCCTGGACTCTTCCCATGTCCAGTCCTGCTCTGCCCTGTCCTGATCCCATCTCCACAGCCATCCCCCTGGCAGGGTGCTGGTGGATGTGCTCTGCTGCCGTGGGACAGCATTCCCAGCCAGTTGCACTGAGGAAGTCCAAAGCCTGCCAGCCATTCCAGGACAAACTGCTCAGGCTATAATTTGTCTTTATATTCTCCTTAATTGGCAAGAGGAATGAAAATGCCTTCAACCATCCAGTAAATGAATGAATGCAAAGTGAAGGGGTTTTTTTGATAACATTGGAAATGACGAAAGATTCTCATTTTCTACATTTTTATTTTTTCTTTTACTGAACAGAAGAACAATGTGATACATATCAACAAGGAGCCTGTTGCTGAAAGTGACATCATGGCCACAAATGGTGTCATTTATGCTGTGAATTCTGTCTTACAGCCACAGGGTAGGTCCATGGTGAGAAATGTCCAGAACAGCCTTGTTACAGCAGAGCTGCTTTGGGAGGGACTTGGGAGGGACTGGGGACACGGGGCAATTGCTTCAGTTCGGTGAGCAGAGATTAGTTTGTAGTGGGATTTTCAGCAGAAAACAGTGGAAGGAAGCAGCCTGCATGCTCTGACAAGTATTTCAATGCTCTCAATGTCTCACTCTTAGCTTCAAGGCCACAAGAAAGAGGTGACGAGCCTGCAGATCCCGCATTAGAAATCTTCAAGCAGGCATCTGCATTATCCAAGGTAAAAGGGAAAAACCTCTCACTGTGAAACTGCTGAAATAGCATTTTGGTAATAATGATTGGCAGATCGTGTCACATTCATGTGCTGACTTCCAAGGAAAGTGAGTGTATGTGTTCATGGAATGATCCATCCTCTCTTCTTGCATGATTTAATAAAAAATTATAAGAAATAATAATTAATTATTATTTATATAATAATTAATTATAAGAAATATTAATTAATTATGGTTTAATTCTTAATTATAAGAAATAATAATACATTTTGCAACACAAAGCTTCAGTTTGCAGCACACTGTGAATGTAACCTTGGCATGGTACTATTATATATCAGCTTCCAATAATGAACAGTCACCCGTCCATAGTTTTTGGAGACTAGGGATAGCTATACTGACATACAGACTGTTCTTATGGCTGCTGGAGATTTGTTGCATTTATGCAAACCCTGTGCTTTCTTTCCATGCAGGTTTCTCAGAGGAATCCTCGACTAGGTAAAACAACTTCTCCAGCTCATCTCTAATTTCCATGGTGTCCCCCCATCCCTTAAAGGGAGGTTTCTCCTGTTCTCTTGCTCTAAGCAAGATGTAGCACGACTGGGAGGAGAGGGGCAGGGGGTGCTTTGTGTCTGCCCACCCACCTTGCTCTTCTCCCTGGCAGCCCCCGTGTACTCCCGGATACTGGCGAGGATGAAGGAGAACTCGGGGGGATTCTGAGCCCGTCGTGAGCAGCCACAAGTCAGTGCCTCCATCCCATCCACTCCAGCTGGCAGCTGAAGAGAAGGACAGAACCGTTTTTAAAAACCAAATACCACCCTTAAATTTATTTTTGTTTGCAAAGAAATGGATAGGGAAAATGAAAAGCCATATATATGTATATATTTTAAGACCATTTTTATTTGGTTTTGACTTTAAAGTTCCCAGACCAAGGAAATGTTTCAAGGGCTTTTGTTTGTTTTTGTTTAATTTTTGTTTTGTTTCTTTTTTTAAATAAAATTATTCACCAACTTTCAATTTTTTGGGCTTGATAGGTACATCCAAGGGCCTTTTATTTTTTTAAACAAGCATGTCCTTCCTTCTTCCCTTGGATTTTAAAAGTCTTCCATGAAATTCTGATCTGCAGGCTTTTAACAAAATTTTCTTTATTGATATTGAGAAAATTGCATAGTTATAAGCTATGGTTTGAAGTATTCTCTTTTTTTTTTAACTGGGGTCTTTTTTTTGTGCCTATGGGTTATAACTGTGCTGCATTTTGTTCATGAGATTTGAAATGAGAGTTCTCCCTGGCTGAAGCCTTCCAGTAAATGATTCATTTTTAATAATGGTTGTTTTTTAATAAAAATTAAAAATAAAATCAAAAATATAAATATGGAAAGTGATGACAGTGCTTGGTTGGGTTTTTGCTCGGTTTGAATTGCCTGATGGCACCAGGTGATCAAACCTGAGCACTGGGAAGGAGGGGAATCAGATTTGGCTAGATCAACATTGATAGGCCCAATAGTTACTGGAGTGGAATCTCAGAGCTTTTCCCCTCTCTGATCCTGGCCTGGCATCATTTTTTGCTGGTGGTTTCACGAGCAGCCACTGTCACTCTCCAAGGAGCACAGGGCAGCCGTGCACGTCCTTCCAGCCACCTTGGCTGGCAGCTGGAGCTCAGTGCCACCTTCCATGCTGCCAGCAGCATTTACTCCCCATCGATATGGGATTCAGAGTCACTCCCTGGGAGTTCTTACCTTGGTCAGACCCCAGGTGTAGGAGGCAGAAAAGAGAAAGAGGGTGTCAAGTGCAGAACACAAAAGACTCAAGACTGTTTTGCTTGCTCTGGCAGAGAAATATCCTGATAGTTCTCCTTCTATTAAAAGCCCAAACTGAAATCCCACATGCTTGGAGTCATCTGCATAACTCAAATGTGTGAAAAATACCCAGCTCCTCTTTTAGCTCTTCTTTTATTTCTCTTCTTCACTACCCTTCTCCCCACACCCCCTCATCTTTCTTTTGTTATTTTTCTGGCATGATACAGTCCTGGTATTTCAGGCTGAGGAGGAATTTTCAGCCACCTAATCCCAGCAGCCCAAGGCAGAATAGTTATATCAGGAGATTGGATTTTGGGAGAGGCTCAGCTTCTAGCTGTTAAACTAATTACTGTTCCTTCCAAAGCCTGAGAAAGAGGGAAAGCCATGTCAAATCTGCTCTATTTTCTCTTCCTTGATGCTCCATAATTGATATAAAGTCTTCTCAACTCGGAAGGGTGAAAAGTAGGTCTGCTCCTCATCTGGGTGAGTGTCCCTTGTGTATAGTTTCTTGGTATCTGGCTTGGTGACTAATTGTTCCATTGCAAAGTGAAGCCACTTGAGTAGACAGGAGTAGGGGAAACTGCTGGGATGAGTTTAATGACCACGAGCAGTCCCATCTGCTGAGATGACAGTTTTCATCTGCTGGAAATACAGCCCTGGCTTTTCACTCCATGGCTCCTGGGCAGGTATTAGGATGGTGGTGATGGGGTGATGGTCTCCTTCGTGCTTTTTGTGTGGCCTGGCTATGCTAGGCTTGCTTTTGGGGGGTCTCATAAACCAGGTTTATGAGTCCGGGCTGTTCCCAGTAGTGCATTATCCTTTCAATCCAATTCCCTTTTTGCTCTGTCCCTTTGCTTATTCTCCCCGGTCCTTTGGCAGTGCTCCCTGCCTCACTCCTGCTGCCTGCTCCATCCCCTGAGCTGCTGTGGGGTGCCAGCAGCAGCCCCCACAGTGCTGTGGGTGGGGGCTGCTCTCCCTCTTGTGTTGGCTCTGTCATTTCCCTGGGATCCTGCATCCTGGGAAGCCATCACAGGGTGCCTTCCCACAGCCTGCTGGGCAGCTCCCCAGCACTTTGGTGTCTCCAGATTACAGCTCATGGTGGAAACTCTTGAGAGTTCTGAAAGCTCACCCGGCTCCAAATTGATTTCTCACCCTCTGTGTTCAGGGAAGGATGCACAGATGGATTTGATCAGTGGCTGAGCTCTCGGAGTTGATCAGTAGGGACTGTATCCCTTGCTTTGATTCAGTGACACTTTGGGGATATTTTTCCCCGTGGATTTGTCACTGTGCCTTATCCAGTGATGTGAGGGTGAGTGCTGCCAATTATTCCACCAAGGGGAGCGAGATGTTAATGCCTCAGCCTCCAAGGGGTGCCCAGGGGTGAAGCAAGAGGAGAGCAGCTGAAAGACGGGGAAATAAGGAGTGCTGAAATGATGGGAATAAAAACTTATCTGTCATTTTCTAAATAAATATTTTTAATATTTTTTAAATATGATAAAAGGTGGAAGTGAAAGGAAGAAGGAAGTTGCTGGTGCTGAGGCAAAACACAACTTCCCTGGGGAAGTGCTGGCCAAGGGGCAGAGATCTCCCATGGGCCCAGCTGGCTGTGGGAACCTGAGGGATGTCCCAGCCAAGGGCTGTGGTGTGATGGAGGAGCTGGAACCCCCCAGGGTACCCATCCCCTCCCAGAGCTGCAGGAGTCTCCAGATAACAACCTTCAGGGAAGAGGAGAAGCAAAGCCTGATTCAGAACTGCTGAGTGAGAGTCAGGGCAGCCTTGGGATGAGCAGCATTTGGGATTGGCCTTCAGGGACAAACAGCACTGGGGCGTTCAGCACAGAGCCATACTGCACCAGGGGGTTTGGTCTCTCAGTGTTGTCAGAGTATTTCCACATGAAACCCAGCGTGTGGTTGAACGTCACCATGACCTTGGACCACGTCTGTGCTCCACGGGAACTCCCTTCAGGACTGGGGCAAAAACACTAAACTGAGACCAAATAAGAGTCTTTTGGAGGAGATTTTTGCTTTCCCCTCCTTAAGAGTCAAGAGTGTTTTTCTATTGAAAATTTGCAGGGATGTGCAGCTGCCCTTGTTTATTTTTTAGAATAATGATTCCTTCATTTGCAGCAGTTCCAGTTAGGCAAAGTAATTAAATGCATGCAGAAATCCATTTAGGAAAAATACTGCTTTTAAGTGTGTGCTTTAGGTCCCAAAATGATGCCAGCATGGCCAGTCTGCTGCTCGTGGGTCACTCCTGTGCCAGAGGAGCCCCAGGGTTGGAGCAGTGAACAGAAAGTGGTGCCTCTGAAGGGCTAGAAAAGCAAATGTTGACTGCAAAATGCTGTGTTTTGAGAAGCTTCATCTTGTGGTTTTGCTCATTTACATCTTGAGATATGAACCAGAGGTGCTTTTCTTCTAGAAAATTCTTTTGCTATCTGGCAGCCTTCTGCAGAGATATTTAAGGCAAGAGGAAAAGCAGAGCTGAGCTTTGTTCCAAGGGAGATCTCACATGCAGGGCTGTAGTGGAAAACACGTGTTCCTCCAGTGTCAGGGGGATCTGGGAGCTCTGTGTGCTTGGCTGATGAAGGAGGTTTGGAGCTGACCTGCCCCGGGTGCTGGTGGGGGAGCCGGGCTGGGAGGGCTGCGGGGTGGGCGAAGGCAGCTCTGTGCCTCGCTGCGGGAGCAGGGGAAAGGCAAAAGCCTTTGCCTGTGTCAAAGGCCAGGCAGAGGCTTGAGTGAAGCCAGGGCAGCTCAGCCAGAAGTGCTGACCCCTGGAAGGGGTCACCTGGAGACAGGGGAAGCCACCCATAGGCTGTCACTGGAAAACTGTACTCCTGCTTTTGTGCTTAGGGAAATTCTTCTACATGTGATTTATTGGAAAGTTAGCTGGTGTCCCAGGAGGGGAAAAGAGAAAAAACAATGGTGAAAGACAAGCTCAAAGGAGCAGTTGGGATGAGAGGCATTCAGCTGTGGCTCAGGCAACTCTTGCATTATTATTGTTTTTCTTTGGAGTACATTTTGGAGACACATTTGAGAGATTTTTCAGAAACCTGTAAATTCTCCAAAGAAAAATATTTAGGGGGACCTTCTTTCCAACAGTGAATGATCCCTTACTGTTTTGTAAGATTTTTATGATCCCTTTGCAAAAGCTCAGCACTTTTCCTAGGAGAAGTCAGTTGGTGCAGGGGCAGAGGGAAGCAGTGACTGGTAAGGGACACACTGTGCCATGTGAAGGCATCTCCTGCTAAGGGAGAATATGCTAAGGCTTTGTTTTCACCTCAAGGTGACAGGAAGGGCTGGTTTGCTGGATGATGCCATTGATGGTACTGAAAAGGTCGTTACAGAATTGCCATGGGCTGACCTATGCACATCTGTCCTGCTACACTTACCCTTGACTTTACTGCAGCTTTTCAGAGGGCTTGGCTGCCTCTGGCTTTTGACCTGTCTGTTCTTTCTCTGTTCAGCATTTCCAAGGGATTTCATCTGAATTTGGAACTCACACATTTCTTTCACATGCAGCTTGTGCATCAAGCCCTATTAGCTGGCAAATGCAAAACTCATTCTGTTTTAATTGCTCCTTCTGGGAGAAGAGTCAAGTTCTCCTGTTTGGAAAATAATTTTGCAGAAGTTGAAGGCCGTCTCAGGGCATTTGTTAAAATTTGCAGAGGCAGGAGGATAAATTCCTGGATTTCAGGATTTCTACCAGTGTTGCTGTGTAGTCTTCTAGCTTTCTACCTTTGTTTCAAAGTTTGCAATTGGGATAAACGACCTTTCTCAGGAACCTTTAGGTGGAGATCCCAGATAATCCCCAAATATTAAAGTACTATCTTTGTACATATAGCACTTGGGAAGTTACCAAGGGAAGAGCCAGAGGATTGCTCTGAGGGAAGATCAAGTATCATGATGACCATGACAGCAATCACGAATTTATAATTAAGGCTGGTTTTATAACAGTGACCTGAAGATACATCCATTTGCTGTAAACTCTAGGCACCCTAATCCCATGCTCAACACAAGTGTGTGCTCCTCTACCAATGTGTTTGGGCTCCACACACGCTCAGGTGGTTATGTGGCTTCCAGCTTGGAGCTGGCATCTCAAAGTTCAGAATGTGTGGCTGGACCAAGCCTGGCTACACCTGGTCCTCCTCATAGCCAGGCGACAGATCCTCACCCTTCTTACCACCCAGAACACAAAGTTTGCAGACAGAAATATTGACAGGCTTGTCCCTGACGATGGCAGATCCATCACGGCCTGCTGAGAGGTGTCCCTGCCCATGGCAGGGGGGGTGGAACTACACGATCTTTCAGGTCCTTTCCAACCCAAACCATTGTGTGACTCTGTGATTCCTGCCCTGGAAGCTGAAGGGAGCTGATTTTGCAATCGTGGCCCATGTGAATGGCAGGGACACGCCCGCCATTGCCCGCGGACGTGCGCTGGCACCAGCGCGGATTGAAGCAGCAAAAGTGGCTGGTTCCTTTCTGTAGCTCGTAACTAAAGAGCAGGAAAAAGTGGAATAAACAAAGCCAAGCTGCAGAATAGTCACGCAAGGCAAGGGGAACTGAGGAGCATCAGCAGAAAGTGCTCCAGGACAGCAGCATCTGCGAGCACTTGAGGCTCAGGAAATGCTGCTCTTTAAGGAGTTCTGGTGCTGCTGCGTGGGACAGGAAACAGGCTGGGGGTGAGGCTGTGCCATCCTGCCTTTCATTTGCTCAGCATTTTTTGCCTCTTTTTACGTAACACCAGCAAATGAGGAACTTACAGTCACTTCTCCTATAAAAGTTTTTCTACTGCAGAATTATTTTATGGACTTTCTTCTTCTGGGCTTCCTCTACCTTGCATTCCTGAAATAAACTAGGTAAACTATAATAAAATCACCTGTGCTCCAAAGTTTTCTGAAGTTACAGAGGCTTTGAGTTATGGACCCAAAAGATGGGACAGTGAGCAGGATCAGCACTGAACTGTGAGCCACAGTAGGATGGCCTGGAGCGTTTCCTGTGCTGTGGAGCTCCTGGTGCAGACCTGGGAGATGCCCTCCCCCAGGAGTGCAGACAGGGCAGGAATGATGCTCATTCACACCTGACTGCCCGGGCTGGGCCATGGGAAGCTGTGCTTGCCATGAGGCCCCAGCTGGCCCTGGCTATGTGACTGGTGTCACTGGGACACAGTGGAGAGGCTCTGGGGTGCCCTGGCTTTACACCCTGGTGTAGGTGTAGCAGCAGGGAGGTAACAACCAGAGCAGAGGGGAAAGCAACTCACTGGCACATCCACCTGCCACTCCTCTGAGTAATCTCCCCCTTGCTCGGCACCTTTGCAGTAAAAAGGGAGCTGCTCTTTCAGGTTAGTGGTTTCTGAGGAAACGCCACTGACTGTTTTTGGGTTTGCTGACCCCCAGAGTGAGCTGGCTCACTGGGGAGCCACCTTCTCCCTCTCCTCTGCCCAGCACAGAGCACTGGGACACGCAGGGTTGAAAGTGTGTCCATGCAGGGTCATGTGCATCAACTGCCAAAAAAGTCTTTCTGAGTCCAAGGAGATGTTGAGACGTTTGGAGGCTTAATTTTGTTAAGTACCAGATCAGTTCAGATCATATTGGAGGCTATTTAAAAAAGATGAGAAGAAATTGGCCCTGGGAAGCCCTGAAGGGAGGTGGTGGCTGCCTGAGGGGCAGTAACCTGCCTTTCCTTCTGCAGTGGTGAATGCTTCAGAAAGCTGTGGACAGACCTGCCTGGGAAATCAAAGGCTTGTCTTCATCTGGGCTCTTCCTTCTGCCCTTCACCCTGACTGGCTGATCTTTAGCTCATATTAATGAAAACTGGGGGAACTGAGGCTGGTGTAGAGGGAGAGGATGGCCCCGGGCTGGTGTAGAGGGAGAGGATGGCACCGGGCTGGTGTAGAGGGAGAGGATGGCACCAGGCTGGTGTAGCAGGGAGAGGATGGCACCGGGCTGGTGTAGAGGGAGAGGATGGCACTGGGCTGGTACAGCAGGGAGAGGGTGACACTCTGGGATGAAAGGGGCTGCCAGGCTGGGAGGGTGGCTTTGCTTGGAGCAGTTTCTGCACTGCACAACCTGGGGATGCCTGAGGGCACTGGGGGAGGGAAGCACAGTGAGCAGTGCTCAGAGTAGGTGGTCCCAGGCCTGCTGACCAAATGTTCCTCCTGAGCTACTATATTTGGATACCACAGGCAAGTGATTTCACTTTCCTGTTTGGAAACAGACCCCCTGAAGTCGGGCTGCTGGCTGCTAACACTCTCCTTGCAGAGCACACAGCTCACCCAGCAGCAGCCCCTCTCCTCCCGGGGGTCACCTCAGTCCTGCCTGGGAGTGAGGGACTGCACAGCCCCATCACTCACTGCTTAATTGCAACCAGATTTCCCTAGAAATGTCTGCTGAAATATTTATAAATATTATAGCCAGCAGCTGCTGATGCCAAACAGGAAATTTTAAGCTGAACAAACTTTTCCACGTTTCTAAGTGGGGAAAGTAAACTGTAGCTAAGATCAGTATTTAAAAAAAAAAAAGTCTAAATAGCAACAGGCTTCCAGTGTTCCATATCCTGAGGGAAGTTCATGATTTCTTGAAGTCTTGGTTCCTTCAGCCAGGCCATTTTCTATCTGCATATGAGCAGTGTGTCTGCACAGTGATATAGGAGGTGGCTTTAAAGAAGAAAATTAGGTTATATCTCAACACAGACATGGTTAATATAATATCAAGGGGAAAAAAAATAAGAATACACAATTTAAAAGAAACCCAATGGGCCAGGGATCAGGCTGGTGGAGGCAGTGGGCACCTGAGGGAATGGAGCCCTGTTTTATTTTGCACTTCATGTTTTGTGCTTTCCCCTCTTTCCCCCCTTCCCTCTCAAGTTCTTTTCTAGGACTTTCCTATTCCTGCTCATTCAGTACTTGGTATTGAAACAATATTTTTGAGCACTAAAACATGGAAAAAATGTAACACTAAATCTTCCTGGAATTAGCTGTTTTAAACAACTTCTGCCATTCATGAATTCATTAAACAAAACTTCAGGCAAAAAGCATTATTGGGCTTTTAAAAACTGATTCATGTAATTTCCTAGTCAATGATATTGAAATAGAGATGGAATAAAGCAAAGATCCACAGTGCACATCTAAAATCTGAAATTGTATTCTTTGAGCATCTTCAAAATGAGGTGCAGATCAAAAACTTTCAGTCTTTTGAAGAATAAATTATCAAAACAACTCCATTGATACCATTCCCACAATTACCTCCATATACAGACATTTTTCATCTCTTTTTTCCAATTATATTCTGTTCACTGTAGTACCTTAGAGGAAAGAGAAGAGCTCTCTGATGCTGAGAATTTGTTTGTTTGGTTTTAACTTCTGGCTGCTGCTAGCAAATCCTCATCCACTTTCTCTTTGTGAGTTAATTTTCTTTGAAGCAGGTCAATGGTGCATGGTGAGCTGTCGAGTGCCTAGACTGAATGGCCTTGCACCCTCTGGGTGGATTTTGATGAGCAGAATCCATCTTAAGAGGCAAAAAAGATTGTCCAAGGAAATGAAAGTTTGAGAAATCTTGTGAATTTTAGAGACTAATGGTAGTAAGATCTCAGGAAGCTTTTATTGCAGTTTAAAGTGTGGAGTTCAGCAGGAAATTTATTCATAGCTTTTCTACTTGAATGGATCTGTTTTAATTCTGGGTGGGAAATAAAGCACCCAGGGGGCAGCCCTGTGAGTAGCTGAGTTTATTGTGAAACTGTGATAAAGGAGGGTCTCAGCCTGGTGTGGGATGAAGGGGAGTCATGCTGGCTGAGCAGTCAGAGACACTGAAGGTGCTCAGAGGTCCCTGCCAGCTTCCTTGGCAATGTGGTGTGCTACGTTACCAGCTCAGAAATTCATGACATGGGAAAATTGCAGGATTTTCATCTCTAAAATCCACTTTCCTTTCAGCTTTGAGGTTTGATCTCACTCGGTGCCCAAGCACCCTGGCAGATGCACATGGGGCCAAAGGGAGGGCTCAGTCTCTGTCCTTCCAGACAGGTGGTACTGGCAGAAATCCCGTCTGTTCTGTCCCCATGCATGACAGAAAACTTCCCATTGCCATTACTCTTTCACACTGTCACTCCAGATACTATGCAGAAAACAAAGTGGAATTTTTCATCAGCAGAAGTGGGGGCTTTTGGCTCTTATCCCCATAAATGTTCTCAGTCACAAGGTTTTATAACAGGATACCTGGCTAGTTCTTTGTCACTGCAGAGTCAATCCTCAAGCTCCCTTGAATGCCACATCTCTCAGTGCACAGGTTTGCCAAGCTATAGTCTGTCATGCCTGAGTGACATTTCCCTCAGGAATTGTTTGTCCTGCTGTGGAATGTATCCATCTTGGACCTTCAATCACCTGCAGCAGGGGCTTGACTTCTGCTCTCAAATCCTGGCTGAGGGCACAGGATGCACAGATTCCTTAGCAGCTGCCGGGATCTGCAGCACCCTCCTGCCATACCCTTTAAAGTGTCACTGGGTTTTCCTTTCCCTCCTCAGCAGGAGGGACCAGGATCCCCAGGGCCAGGACAGGCATGATGGAGCATGAGTCACGAGTTCTCCATGTTTTGGCATGGGGAACAAGTTCCTGAGTCTAATTCAAACCAGAGAGTGCAAAAGAAATGTGGCTTCGAGCCTCTGCAGATGTATAGGCAGTCAGGAGGGGCATCTCTTAGCAAAGGGAAACGTTTGGTCTCTTTCCTAGTTAATACTTAAGCAGGAATTCACTGGGAGTTAAGCATTAGGAGCCCCCGAGTGTCACCAAGTGAGGCTTGAAAAAGCAGTTAAGGCATTTCCCTGCCCAGGGTAAGCTGTAAGTCTCTGAGCTCTTTGATGCATGGCTACAGATCTAACAGTGTCAGTCTGGATGCTCAGCTGGCTGCTCTTCCACACCTACCTTCCCTCCAGGTATGGCTTTTCAAAATCCTTCCCAATGGCTTTACCCAAGGGCTGGTCAAAGCCTTGATGTGGATCTTGCAAAGGAAAACAAGGGAACTCAGACCTGAGCTTGGCTCTGAGCTGTTGTGCATCAGCAGTGCTGGAGCAGCCCCAGCCCTTGCCTGTCTGCTGTCCTGTGACTCCTGTTCAGGTTCTCCATGGTCAGTGTCTTCCTGTGGCCGCAGGGGTTCAGCAGCATCCCAAACACACAGATACAGGACAAAGCAACTGAACTGTGCTCAAATGCTATGGCTGTGACAGGGAGCTCAATTTACAATTCCAGTTTGGAAAGGCCAGCAATTAAATCCATGTTCTGCATAATTGATGAGACAACTCTGGCTACCTACCCCAAAGCTCTAAATAAGCACCTGGCTTAGAAAGAAGTTTACTCTTCCCAGAACAGGGTGCTCTGTGGCTTTGGGCTGTAGTTACTTCTCAGTCTGTGCCCATTAGCTTGGATGGGCTTTACCTGATTCCTACCCATTTTTTGTAATTCTATTTTAACATAAATAAGCACAAAGGTTCCATTCTGCCATTCCTCTCCCAGACTCCATGGATTCATAGGGAATGGCAGGACCAGAGCAATGCCAAGAGTCTCTTTTGGTGGGGTTTTGTGGAGAACACCCAATGAGAGCAGAAGGCCATGTCCTGCAAGGCAAGGCTGACTCACTGCAGACCAGGGCAAACACTGAATCATGAGCATGGTCTGCACCAGCCACAACCACACACAGGATTCCAGACAGCTCAGAGCAAGAGCCCACCAACAGCTGGAACAGCAAGACAGAGGAGAAAGGAGCAAGCTGCAGATCTTACTGCAGCTGCCCATTGCAAATTGGGTTATTCAAGGTAACTGGGAAGTCCCTAAAGAGCAAAAGGAAAACAGCTGGCCAAAGTACTGTGTGCCAGGTCACTGCTGAGGTGGCATCATTGCTCCTTGCCTCGGGCACTGGAGCTGCAGCACTTGAGGATCTGGTCTGGAATTTTTATTACATTTAGGAGCAAATTCGATCTGGTTTAGGAATTTTCCAGTGAAATCCTTCTTTGCTGGGAATTGTTGATTCACTGAATGTAAAACTTCGGCACAATGAAATCTTTCTTGCTCTGACCTGGGTGGGACTTTGGGTAAGAGATAGATAGAGACAATCACAGCATGGCTCACACTTGGACTGGAGGAACTGAGGTTGGTATTTTGGGCTGGATTTAGGCGAGAGGAAACTCTCCCATCCCTCAGGTGTAGCTTGGTGCTTTTCCCCACCTGAGAGATCCAGGAGATCATACAAGGCTCTGGGAGCACTCAGGCATTGCAGTGAACTAATGTTGGGCAGTTCCTGAGCTGGCTGGCTCCTCACAAAGCTCCAGGTGGTTTCTGGAGTCTGGAGAAGAGGATGTACCCTAGGCTGCCACCCAGTGCTCTATGGGCCAGTCATGAGGCATTCTTTGGGCACACAGAACTTGCTGGGGATTTAGGAGGAAGCTCACATCTGTTCTTGGCTCCACAATGTAGAGAATTAACTTGTGAGGTTTAAGCAGGTTTTGACTTTTCCTGGCTGCAATAGTGGAATAGCTTGATTAAATCCTCCCATGGATTAAAATTCACCTTTCCTATTTACAGCCTGCTTCCGGTTCTTCATCACAAAGCAATGACTCTAACTTCAAAATTTCCATTAGACCCTTAAAACTGGATCTTTCAGAAGGACTGAGGCTCTGAGGCTCTGCTGTATTGGAAGCTGTGGTTGAATCTACTCACATGAATGCAACAACACACAGCTCAGGCTGTAGCACAATGCCAGGCTCAGAGACAAGAGCACAGTGCCCAGCAGCCTGGGCACCCACCTCTGAGCAATTCTGGGCTTGTTCACCACATGGATTGGAGCACATATGTCTTGCTGGGCTGACTTACCCCTTACAGTCTCACCCTTTGGTGACTTGTATGTGCCACATGCTGATCCAAAAGCAAAGACTTGTGTGAGAGCTCTAAAACAGCTTCACCCACCAGGGATCTATTCATAGATGTACCCTTGAGTTATCTCCTTCAGCCCACACCTTTCCGGAAACCTTCTGTTATCTTTGCTATTTTCAACCATGTCCAGAATTCAAATGTGTGATGGTGCAGCATCAGCTCACAGCCCTTTCTGTGATGGCCCCACACCTGCCTGCCTTGTGTCACACCTGACAGCTCCTGGTTGGGCTCCTCCCTGTTCCCATGGTGCTGGAAGGATCACAGAAGACTTTGGGTTGGAGAGAACCTTTGAAGATCACTTAGTGCAAGCCCCGTGCTGCTGCAGCTCAGCCCCAGAGGTGCTTTGGCTATTGCTGTCAGACCAGCAAACCACAGAATGGCTTGGGTTGGAAGAGATCTTAAAGATCACCAGGTTGCAACTCCCCTGGGCATCTTCCACTATGGCAGGCTGCTCACAGCCCGGTCCAACCTGCCCTTGAATGCCTCCAGGGATGGGCATCCACAGCTTCCCTGGGCAATCTGCTTCTCCACTCAAACTTTAGGTAAGTAGTCACATAATCTGTGTACAGATAATAGACACATAACCTGTTCAAAATGCAGTGCTGTAATACCACTGCTACCCCTGGCAGCTCCATCCATGTAGACAGGGCATGTTCCCATTAGTGTGGCCTTTCAAACATGGCACGAGATCTCTCTGGGAATGATTCCCCATCCTTCTGCATCCATGTGCTGATGGGATGCAGACATCTATAAAGGCTTGTTCTCCAGCGGCTGCAGTTGCTGTTAGCTCAGTCTGGCAAAGACTCTGGAATTTGTTCTGTGTTTCATCTGTTGGATTTTAATGAGGATTTTTTTCCTCCATCACTCTACATTTTGCGTAGACAGATGCCTTGCATTTCATGAGCCTTATGTAGAAAACCTACCACTAGTGTAAGGTTGTAGTGTAATGATGTTTACTATAAACTCCATCCACATTCTTCTGGTTCTAGTAATTTGTTTCTGGAGAATAGATATCCATGTCTCTGGCAGTCAGATATGTCCTAACTGTGTCACAGCATTACTGTAGGAGCAGAACTGCTGTCACTTGCAGCAAGTCTGTGTTTTTATTTGTTCAAGGGTGACTATAATTGGAACCTCCTGCAGCCACTGAAGCCAGGAGCCTTTTGGCTTTAACACAGTTTGCTGAAAAGGCTAATGCAATTACTTACGTGAACTAATCTGTAAAGGATGTTTTTCTGTTGTCTCTGCCTTAATTGTTTCCAGCTTATGGCATGGAAATGTTATTGGCCCTGGGAGGCCAAGGGAGGAGAAGGGAAAGAAGAAATGTCAGAAGCAAATGGAAGATTTGGATGAATATAGGAGCTCCTTGGAGTTTTTCCTGCTACTCCCAAATTCATTAAATCCTGGGAATAAAGGTAAAGCTATTTAAGTCACACTTGGTAGAATAGGCCTTGGTCTCTTACAGGGCAGCTGAGAACTGCTTGTAGCTGCAAAACTTTCTTAAAACAGGTCACGCTGGTCTCCAGGTGTCTCTTGCTGCTTGGGAGCAGGTCCTCAGCCTCCCTTCTGTTGCTGGTGCAAAGAACTGGCTCTAGTAAAGGTGTCTGGGATTCCTCTCCCTCAAGAGAGCCACAGACAGGCTGGCCCAGGTGGCTGCTCTGGGATTCTGTGGATTCCCTCAGGAGATCTGCTGCTCTGCATCTCTGGGTGTTTTTCAGGAGAAAACACTTACAGAGAGGATCTGTCCATTTTCAGCACTTGTACTGCTTGAGTAACTGGGGTCTGTGAGTGGAGCCTGGAGCATTTAACTCCCTGTTTCTGAAGGGGATGTTGGAGCCAGTGTCTGACTCTCCTTTGTCTCTGAAGACTTCAACCATGCATGTCAGCGCTCAGATCTGAAGGCAGCTGTGCTGAAGAAACGTTCCCAGATCAGAATGACTCATTAGCAGAGGCTGGGCTGAGGCCATAAGATTTTGAATCCAGCTCCTCTTGTCTTGTCTCCAACAGCCAGGCTGTTCCAGAGGCTGTAAGGGCTGGATGACCTTTGCTCATTAACTACCACACGAACATCTCTTCCCAGCAGTAGCCTTCCACATGCTGAATTACTCACTTGACATCTAAATTTTAATGGAAAATGTCTTTTTAATACTGAAAGCTATTCCCTTCTCTTTTTCATGTCCAAACTGTAGCCTTTTGGATAAGCTTCTGGCTGGTTTCTCCAAAGCAGCCATGTCCTCCAAAGGGTAAGCAGCGAATGGAAAGAGAATGTTCTTTTGAAGCACTTGGAAAAGGAGGTCAGGAAGGGCTGCACACAAAAGAGAAAATTTTAATGACAGGTAAAGAAACTAGAATTTCTCCTTGGAAATGCCTATTGCTTTGCACTGGCTGTTCTTTCCAGACATTGAAGTTTCTCCTCCAGGGGCAGGGCAGGGGAGGTAGCTGTTGCAGAACGTTGCTTGTCAGGGTGTTTGGCACATTTTTGTGTTGTTTTCCTGGGATGGTCTCTCATGCTACCTGTTCCTCTTTTCTGTTCCATTTTGAAAATGAAAACAGCTTGCTGTGTCAATGCTCACAGCCCAGTGCCATCAAAAATGGCAGTTTTGCTAAAGAAAATATAAGCAAGTTATTTGCCTCTTTACATAGGAGTCCTTCAAGCATGTCAAGTATTCCAGTTGTGGAAAGAGCACGGCAGTTTTAATATATTCAGACTGTAAATAGACAGCCTAGGGATTTCAGAAAACATTTCCTTAAATTTTATTGCTGTTTCAAGCTTTCATTCTGTCTACAATATTTTGTGTCCAGGGTTTTCCTTTGCAGCCAACTCACCATCTACAAAGTTGTTTTAGATATGCTACTGTACTGTGATCCACTTTACCCAACTATTAACCAATGTTTCACAGTGAGGAGAAGTGCCTTTGCTTTGCTCTGTAGAATCAGGACTGATTTCACTGAGCTTCAACCCAAGAGCTGTCAGTTCCCTCCCTTCAGATGTGGCTAATTTTTAATTTAAAAAATTAATTGATGGCATACTACTTGAATAGTAATTCTTGGTCAAAACCAAAACCAGGATAGTGCCATTAGGTACCACACCCATAAGGATTCCTGGCTATTGCTCTGCCATGTGCCATTGTTTTCCTTGGTTGTAGTCAACATGTTAAATTCTAAGCGTGACCCTCAGGTCTGGAAGAAAGCATTTAACTCTGATTTTAGTCATAAAATATTTTGTTTCTATTGCAACCAAAAAGCTCAGGTCTTTGCCTGGGCCCTGTGGTTTTCAAAGACTGTGGCTCTGTGTGTGTTTGGTTATTCCACTATGCAATTTGGACTGCTGATGCAGATGGAGAGCCAGGCAAGGGCCACGCACCCACCAGCTGGCTCCTGATTTAACATTTCTAGCAGTCACTGGTAGTGACATTAAGGCACACTGGAGCCTCAGTCTCTCTGGGACTTAACAGTTCTGGAGTCAGCACTGACAGTCTCATCAAGAAATCCTTCAAAAATCAACTGCAAATCTCAAGTTTCAAATTCTTTATCATCTGTTAAACATCAGCACAAATATGTGTCTGTTGCCATGTAATAAGGATTATTTCAATTTATTCAACAGTGTCAGGACTTGGGAGACTTTCTGTTACTCCATTGAAAAGTGGAACAGCCTGGGTGTGGGCTAGTAAATGGAAAAAGTATTCTCTTAAATCCTTTAAATCCTTCCTCTGCCACCAGTTCAGCAGCACCATGTACATAATAAACTGTGGGGGAGAAATCGAGCTCCAGTGTGGATGTAAGTCTCTGGGCATGACCCTCTCTGTCTCTTCTTGTGGAAAACAGCCCAAAAGTATGAAGCTCCTCAAGTTTTGGGGGGTTTATTTTGGGCTTCTGTTTCTCCTCTGGGCCCTTTCATATTTTAACAACGGGATTTTAACTTTCAAGGCTGTTCTTGAGCTTGTCTGTCCTGCCATTAGTGATGACAGATTGAAAGTGCCTCTGTTCTTGCGTGATGGTAGAAGAATTATTTCTCTGTTCTCCTCTGTGCACTCGGTCTCTCCTGTAACCTCTTGGGCTTTTTGCCCTGCAGATCCTCCAAATCACAGTGAATTTCAGGGTTAAAGAAAGAAGGACTCTTGACATTTGCTATTCCTTTGCTGTACTCTTCCACACAGACTGAGGAGCTGTCCCTTGGCACAGCCTGCCCTTGTAGTCCACAAACCGTCAAACAAGAGGTTACAGCAGGAGAAAGTGAGGAGAGAGAAACCAATGAGGCTTCCTTTAAAATAAAAATAAAATTAATGGGATGCTGAGAGGATTTAAAGATGAATTTCTAATCTCCCAGCACTCTTGGAATTCCTGGGGCTGCACAAGGTGAATAGAGAATTAAAGATGAATTTAGACATTGGCCTCCAGGATGGATTTCTCCCTTGAAGGTCTTCTGGCTTCTTCCTCAGTTTAACAAACCTCCTTGCAGACCAATTTCATGCAGCAATAGTCTCTCCAGCTAAAAGTGATGCCATGACTTTCTCTAAGAGTTGAAAGAGATGCAAAATAAGGTAATTTCTGCATACCTGTGCTGGTCCAAATTCTGCTGAAATTAGAAGTATTTTACAAGGTTTCAGTATTTTGTTTCTGTGTATTTCTATAGTTCTGTTCCCTGCTTTGTGGGAGGAATTAGAACTGTTAAAATATCAAGGGACTGGGATCCTCCAGTCTTCTAGTAAAATGATTCCACCTTTTATATGACATTTGAATTGTCCAACCTTTTCCTATGATGGGAAAAACATGTTGACAATAATGAAATTGCTTCATTTCTGCAGGAATTATTGCTTGAGTTTGGTGCCACTGTAAATTCTGGCATGCTTTTACAAGGAAGATGTCTGGAGTTCCGTTTATAGAAGAAAATTAACAATAAGCATGTAAGACTGATAAGAAAAGCTCTGGTTGCTTTTGAGCCAAGCAATTAAAAAAGCGGAAGAATTGTAAATGAAAGGAAATCTCTCCAGCTATCTAGATTCTTATTTCATTGCTATAAATTAATTTCATTTAATTTAATGGAATTTTTCAAAGCTGAGAATTACATTTAAGGTGGAAAAATGAACTGCCATTCAACTATTCTTTTAGAGGTAATATTACATTCATATTTATATTTTAATATGTTTGCCTCCCTCAGAGGAAATCTGAGCTCTTGTTTTTCAAGGTGAGGACAATTTAACTTCTCTCACCAAGAAATGAGGTGTGGACCAAAAGCACTGAGGTGTGTAGGGAAGTTGATGCAGGAAGGTGACAGGAAGCAGCCATTATACACCCAGTTTCCATAGCCTGAAGAAAGTTACTTTTACCATCTCTGACATTACTATTGAGCCTCTGGCTGTAGCCTATGAAAAACAGGGAGTTTAACACCTTCTAGGATTACACTTGGCCAGTCATGCCATTAAGTGGAACGGCAGAGTCACCATCCCTAGAAGTGCTCAGGAAACAAATGGACGTGGCACTTTGTGACATGGTTTAGCGGGCAGAGGGGAATTGGGTCAAAGACTGGACTTGATGATCTTGGAGGTCTTTTCCAACCTTAACAATTCCAGGATTCTAAGCCAAGTAATGCAGGAATGCAGTGCAGTCAGTGAAGTTTGGGCAGCTCCAAATGGGCAGGGATGTGTTTCAGGCACAGCAGGCAGCCAGCCAAGCACATCTCTCCTGGCTCCTGCAGGAAAACACCCGCTCAGGGATGGAGCTTTTGCATTTCTTCTGTTTTCTGAATGTGACACTGCCTAGAGGTGGCACTGCCGTTCCCTGACAACATCCCATTCTGCACTGGGTCTGTGAGTCTTTGAGGCCGTGGGTCCTCGTGGAGGGATGGATGTGGCTGGTAAAAGCCTCGGCTTTGATGTGATGTGCTTGAGGTACAGGTCAGCAGTACATAGGTTGGCAAATGAGATGTATTTTCAGGGTGCAAATTGTTTGCCCAGAAGAATCCCTCAAAGTGGGGGTCGGCTGTGTCTTTCCAGAAAGCCCAGTTTCTGGTAGAAAATGTTGTTTATAAAGGGCCGGCTTGGGAATATGGAGTTGTTGCTTGTCCTCAGGCTCGTCCTGTATTTATCTGCCTTTATTTTAATTGGATAATTCTTGGCTCTGGAAATGTTTCCTTTGAGTAATTACAGCTTTCATTTCTTCCTCTGCCTCAAACACATGGTGTGAGGGAGGTCTCATCACTTCTCAATGCCTTCTCTCTCTATTCTTCTCCCTGCCAGTGTCTTCAGGAATCTGCTCTCAAAACACATCAGGTGTTTCTAAATTACTTCAAATTGAATTGAGTGGTAATTTGGGGAAGCAGACAGAGATTTATTTCCTATGTTTGATTGGTTTTCTAGGTGTTCTGGAAGAGCTGTCTTGGTGTCACTTTGCTTAAACCCTTTTAACAGATAAGCCTGCTTATTTCTTTCAAACATTTTGAAGCTCTCCAGGCACAGAATTTACTGGTTAATTTCTGGTGTCTGGATCTACGAAGCTGGGGGTGTAGCTCCTTCCCTGCTCCCTTGCTGCTCATCAGATTTCAGATAACAGCTCAGTGCTGTGTTCTGACTTTGAAAGCCATTTCCCATCACGGATTCCAGACATCTTTTTCCAGACTCCATGCTCTTTCGTTGTTGGTTAGGCAAAGTTATCAGTGAGGGAGGATGCAATAGCTAGCTGGCAATTCCTGCAGCTGGTACAGCCACAGCACTGCTGCAGGTGCCAGGGAGCCCCACTCCTCCTGAGTGAGCTCCCTGGACCTGGGTCTGGGCAAGCACTTGTTTTGGTGCCATCTAACAAAGCATTTATAAACCAGTGTGGTCTTCTGAAACCCTCTTCTTCATGGCAATGTGCTATATCAAAATAGAGGGAACACCTTTTTATTGTAGAAGGTGATGCTCATAAGGAAATGATGACATCAGGGTGAGCCCTATTGCTCTTTACAAGTCCCTGAAAGGAAGCTGTAGCCAGGTGGGAGTTGATCCCTTCTCCCAGGTAATATGTGACAGGATGAGAGGAAATGGTGTCAAGTTGTGCTAGGGGAGGATTAGATTGGATATTAGGAAAAAAGTCTTCACTGAAAGTGCTGTCAAGCATTGGAACAGCCTGTCCAGGGCAGTGGTGGAGTCACCATCCCTGCAGGGATAAAAAGACATGTGGCACTTGGGGATGTGGTTTAGGGAGTGAACTTGGCAGTGCTGGGCGGGACTTGATTAACCTAAATGTATTTTCCAACCAAAACAATTCTATGATTCTACGAAGGAAGAAATAAATTCATGTTCAAGCAGAAAGTTGGGAGATGATACTTCATGTTCTGCAGCCCACGGTCACCACCCTGTGTGTGATGCCAAGTGTCTGGTCATTAAAGTGTTGAGGTGACAGAAGGACAGACCTCCTCACATAAACAGAAACGACAAGACAAAAGACCTAGTGGAGAAAGAAGCTAAATTTGGCTGTACATATAGATGACTCACACAGAAATATCATCCATTTATAGGTTGCCTCCCGGATAGCGACTGGCCCTGGAGCAAATTCACCCTGGAGTCAGTGGAAACACTTACAGGGAATTCAGTGGGAGTTCATCTTGGCTGTAGGGAATCTTTTCCCCTTTGTAGCTCTTTGGTTTTTGTTGAATTGTTTCTTTCAAGCCTGGGGAGTGCTAATGGGCAGCACACAGTGTGATGAGGCAGACACATAATCCTTAGAGCATCACTGCTTCAGCTACTGATGAAACATGACTTTGTGCTGAAATCACATCTGGGGCACTGAGGAAACAAGGTCTGAAGCAGATGTTGGTGCAGTGCTGCCTGGAGATTGCTGCGGGGAGACATTGCTCAATCACCCATCAAAACAACATCTGCACACGTGTGCCATTGAGTGAAAGCTGTGGGGCTGGAGAGGGGCCTGGAGGGTGCCAAGGAGGAGCGGTAAAATCTGGAACAGGCAACATGTGATGGGTCACAGAATCATGGAATGGTTTGGCTTGGAAGGGACCTTGTAAGAGTCATCTTGTGCAGCATCCCTGTAATGACCCAGGACATCTTTTAGACCAAATTGCTCAGAGCCTCATCCAACCTCACCTTGAATGTTTCCAGGGATGGGGCATCCACCACCTGTCTGGAGAGCATGTGCCAGTGTTTTATCACTCTCATTGTAAAAATCTTCCATCTAACCTAAACTGACTTGTTTTAGGTCAAAGGGTAATGGTTTTAAACTACCAGAGGGCCAGGAAAGGATGGGATGCTTTGAGGACACCAGGCACTGTTGCTGAGGACACACTCTTTGCCCCAAAAGGGAAAACTAAGACTAAACATCCCCTGAGCCTTTCAGTGGAACATTCAGGAGCTGGCAAGGGCCTGCTGTGTTCACAGAGCAGCAGCCCCCTCAGAGACCCCCCTGTGTGGGCAGCAAACCAAGGCAGAGCTTGGAGGCTTTCCTCCTCTGCCAGGCAGCAGAGCCTGCTGGAGCATCTCACTGCTGGAGTTTGTGGGGTGACTCCCCCTGACACCACACTATGGAACTTGGGGAGCAGAGAGCTGGGGCAGCCCCCCTCACTCCAAAACCACCATCTCCATGGCCAGCACAGTGCAGCCCTGCCCAACTGCACAGGGATGGCTCCCATACAAGTTCAGCAGCCAAAGGAAATTATCATATCAGGAAAGAAAACCCCCTTAACATCAATACAAGAATTAATCTGTACATAATGCAGAGCCCTGGTGATTCTTGCTTGCAGTCATTATTTCTCACTCATGAAAAGGCTGCTTATTTTGGACCTTATCATTCAGGCAAGAAATCACAAGACGTTTGAGAAGGCTGGGGGCAATTTTGAGATTGGGGTTTTGCCAGCTCGCTATTAAACAGTACAAAGTTTATTATTAAACAGGTGGAGTCGTGCATATGGGTGACTAGCATTTTTTTGAGGTACCATTTAGAACTACCATTCCTATTACCACTGAAAATTGTTCCACAGCAAAATTATCCTTATATTTAAAAATCTAGACCTGATTTGTGGTGCATTCAGAGCATGTTTGAACTGTGGTGCCATTAGATGTGAGCAAAAAACTTCCAACAACTGCTGGATATTTTAAGAGCAGAAATAAAATTTGAAACTCCCAGCCATCTCTTTGGTGATGATGTGAGGCAGAAGGAGCTTTTAAAGCCAAATTCTGTAAAATTTGGTGATGTGGTTGGGAGATGCAGCTTGGATGGAGGCAGCAGGTGGTGCTGGGAATGTGGGTCTGGAAGGAAACCTCTGTGCTTTGAGCATTTCCAGAGAAAGGTTTTGAAGTGGTATTCCTGATAACACCACACATGCTGTGACAGAGCAGCAACCCCAGAGCCTTTCCAAGGAAGCCAGCTGGAATCTGGGCCTAATTGCAGACTTCTACTCATAAATGTTTGTGTGTGTTTACTCACCCCTGAACCTCTTCTGCAAACACAGTCAGCAATTAAAGCCCATCCCAGCCTTCCTGCTCTGAGGCTGCCTTTGCTAAGCCAGGCTCTGGGGAGGGGGAGGCAGTGGCTGCTGTGGGTGCCCCTGGGTCACACGTGCCCTGTTACGTGACCTGCAGGGTGCTGCTTGTGAGGCTGCTCGGGGTTTGCTGCAGGTGTGTGCTGGCACAAACTGCAGCTCCATATCCTCTCCTTGTTCCTGTGGCTCTCCTGGGGATTTGGGGAGGCAATCTAACCTCTAATCTAATTGTTGTGGGAGCCTAATTATACTCAGATTTATGCTAGAGAGAAAAAAAATCTCCCACCAGAGCAGCTGGGATTCAGGACTGCTTCCATGGAAGGCTCCTGCTGCCCCTGGGCCCCCTGCCAGCTGAGGGTCCTGATAGGAGAGGGAAATGGAAATTGTGCAGCCTTAAACAGACACTCTGATAATGTCCCCTTGGTCCATTCAGCCTCCAGTCTACCCATGGAGGGGTTAATTGTATCTGGCTTCTTGGTTTTGGGCATTAACCAGTGTTCCACTTCTCCTCCAAGGTATGGATGGGAAGATCACACAAGAAAGTGGGTTTTAATGGGAGATGAGGAATCCATTTACTTAAACTCTTGCATGCAAATGTACTGATTCAATTCCTTTCTGGTTGGGAAGTCTGAAAATCAGAATTAAGTCCCTACACAAATGTTATGGTGGGGAGTGAAATGTTCTCTCTCTCCATGGATTTAAACTGCAAATGCAAGGTTCTGGTCTAAATGGGGTAGAAAAGGAATGTGATTCCCAGTGAATGGTTATTGGACCTTGATCCGTCTCATGGGCAGGTGCACTTTCTCTTGCTCACCAAGGTTTGATTTGGAATGATGTGCAAAGGTAGAAGTTACTGACATGTTTAAGTCCCTGTGCTCTTGCAGGGGGTACATGGTGGCTCCTCAGCAGCTTTGCCGAGTGTGAGGCCAAAAGCACCTTGTGACTCCTGTACCTTCTTCCTCACATGCACTGGGGGCAGCTGAGCCTGGAACAAGGAGCATGTGTCTTTTCTTTGAAAATGAGAACAGGGCTTTGCTCTCCTGGGGCTTAGCAGTTCTATCCAGAGATATTCACCCGAGCTTGGGCTCAAAGTGAGGGCTGCAGCGCCTCACCATCACTGCAGGAATTTGACTGCAGCCAACCGACACGTTCCAGGGGAGCTCCGATGGCCTGGTGCGGAGGGGGCTCAGCCCAGGTGGGGCTGCCCTCTCCCCTGTGCTGCGGGAGATGAGATGCTGCCGGCATGAGCCTCTCATCCCACCCAGAAAATCCTGGCCTCTCCTCTGAAGAGTTGAACCCAGGCGTGACCCGGGGAGGAGCAGGACAGCACACAGCCGCCTCTGGGCAACCGCAGCGGGGCGCTGGGCACGGGGGATGCTGCCCAGGGGCACGGCCGGAGCCCGGCGCTGGGCACGGGGGACGCTGCCCAGGGGCACGGCCGGAGCGGGGCGCTGGGCACGGGGGACGCTGCCCAGGGGCACGGCCGGAGCGGGGCGCTGGGCACGGGGGATGCTCCCAGCCGCACGGCCGGAGCCCGGCGCTGGGCACGGGGGATGCTCCCAGCCGCACGGCCGGAGCCCGAAACTGGGCACGGGGGATGCTCCCAGCCGCACGGCCGGAGCTCGGCGCTCCCAGCCCTGGGCAATGGGTCCCTCTGGTGGGGATCTCTGCTCCACAGCCCGCCCGGAGCAGCACCGACACCGCTCGGCCTAGGCTCCCCACGGGCAGCTCCGGACACAGCGGGTTTGTCCTTCTGGCCCCACGGCAAGCGAGGGAAAGGCTCCTGACACCCCTTCCTGCCCGGGTCCTTGGGCCGCTCGCCGGCCTCGCCTGGCTGGCACATCGCGGCTCCGCCTTCCCAGAGCGGGGATCTGCCCAGGAGTCCTGCCAGGCTCTCCCGGCATCTCCGGGCTGCGCCCGAGGCCGGTGGGGCTGGCAGCATCCCCTCCCTGCGGCTCAGGAGCAGGGCATGGGGCTCGCCAGGGCGAGGGCAGCGGGGAACGCCCTGCGCCTCTCCAACTGCAGCTTCCGTAGCGCAAAAACAGCCCGGGAGGAAAACCAGGACACCTGGCTCGTTTGCCAGGAAGAAACCCACCAGGGAGAGGTTGGTTTGCACTGGAAGAAGCAGCTGTCGGTAGCACAGAAACAATCCCATGACAGAGGTCAGCAGGGAAGTTTATCCCTGCTGCCCATGGGAGGGAGAAATCACCTCTCCCCGCCGTTGGACACGCTGTCGGTCGAGCCTCGAGCGTTGTGGCTTGCCTGGCTTTGTTTATGATTTCTGCGATGTCCCCACCCTGCGTCCAAGGGCTTGGCAGCCTTGGGGAGGGCAGGGAGCGCAGGAGCGGGGTGGGAATGCTGGGGACAATGCAGCACGGGCTGCGCAAGTGCCGGGCCAAGGTCACCTATTGTTCCAGGAGTATAAATAGCTGTGCTGTAACAACGCAAAACCCAGCCTGGAAATCAAAACTTGATTTCTTCTTCAGCTCTCTAGCGAGGAAAGTGGAACAAGTCACCAGCAGAGAAAGGAGCGTCTCCAGGAATGCCCTGTCCACAAAGCAGATGTATAAAACATTGTTATAAAGTTATGCCCGAATTTCCTGTTTGTGTCAGTAATAAGATTTTTTTCCCCTGCAAACTGCAAGAGGTAATTCTGCTCTGAGCAGAAATGTAAAACAATTAGTGTGTTTTCCCCTGTTATAAATAAATATGATATTTGTATGTCACAAATACAAATGACAGTGTTACTTCAAAATCAGGTTCAGAAAAAAAAAATCAAGTTTCTCTTTGACAGGTTTTCAGATACAAGAATTACATAGTGATTTTTTTTTTCAATAGTTTGGCTAAACCTCAGTAATCCTGACTGTATTCATCTCTTGAATGAAGTTATTGGTTTTGCTGCTTTGGAGAAGGACTGGCTCTGCAGGGAGCTGTCTTCACCAGTGCAGGTTCAAGGACATTAAAAGTGAAAACATTCTTGTTCAAAGGCTCCTGGTGCCCACTTGCAGCCTGTTCTATGAGGTCTGTGGTTTCAATCTCATCCCCAATGATCTTGTCTAACAGGGTTAATCCCTCTCTAAACCTTTATGTGATACTGTCTGGCTCTGGACTGTCCATGTTGCCCAACCTGAGGGGGTTGGCTTTGGGACACTAGTAGAGCAGGATATACCTTTTGATTAGTAGGGTTCTCCTTTCAGAGAACAAACCTGAAATCAGTTTAATTGAAACAAAAGAAGCTGTAAATCTAGTCATCCCCTACCCCAACCTTCATATCTTCATTTGGGAATTTCACTTGAAAATGAGTATCACCCTAAGACCCACCCACACTTTGTAAAGAATGTATGCATTGAAGAAAAAAGGCACCACAGATAAATTTTCAGTTAGGTAAAGGGCAGACTGTACGTGCTGGTTGAGAAAAAGGCAGTTTTAGAGAAGCTGTGTAAAATGAATGTCTGTTGTTGTGACAGTGTGAAGTACTTTCATATGTCTCAAAGTCTTTATCCCCTTTCATTATGCCATTTTCTTTCTTCTATTAAAACATTTATTGTTTCTAGAAATTGACTGAAAGGCTGGGCTTGCATGTCCACTCTTTTTGTGAACCAGAAGCTGTCAGGGTTCTTTAACTGTTTGTGCCTATCTAACTGGATTGAGGAGTGATGAGACGAGATGGTCTGTGCCATTCAGCATTGATGCTGTTGGGATCACGTGTGTGACCAAATAGAAAGCTGTGCACTTCAAAACTCTCTTTGCAAGAACAGTGCTCTGAATTGTGCTCTGGAGTGCTTCGATTGTATTAATGACAGCATTACTGCACCTCATAGCTCCAGTGCATATGTTAGTTTATATCTCGTCTTCCTCTGTCTTGCAAGCCCAGAACAGATACAATTACAGCACATCTTTCCTTTTTAAGTTTCCTGCTGGGATATTTTCTGCTTGAAATCAATGCCTGCCAGCGTGCCTGTGAAATTTCCTGAGGAAGTAGTTTAAATGGTGCTGTAAAAACCAGGACTGATTTAGTAAGCAGGAGCAATCCAACATTGTTTCCAGAAACCCATTGCACAGAGGGAAAAGGAGGGCAGAGGGGCTGGGGAGTTTGTGCCCATCAGCTGCTGGCTGCACTGCTCTACAAATACCTGCATGGGAAGGAAAATAAGTGGAGAAAAAGGAACATGGATATGGAGCAAAGCAGATGCAGGACATCAGGAAGGATTGTGTTCTTCAGACAGGAAGGTCTAATGAAACAAGGGAAACAGCATCATTGCTTCAAATTGCTCTGCTTGCAGAAGGTGTCCTCATCTCTCATTAGCATAATCTAGACTTCTGTTGTGGTAAATAGCAGAATAATTCCCTCTTTATCTCCTCTAACTGTCTCCTGTCTCGTGTTAGGATGCACCCAGCCCAGTAGCAATGGTTTGCAATCCTGATCTTTGCTGCCACACACGTGGCCCCAGCAGCAAGTGGGAGAGTGAGCACTGGCCAGCTGGGAGAGGTCCCCAGCACTGCTCTCCTGAGAGAGCACAAAGGCAAGCAATAAAGATCTGTCTCTTGCTCTCCTGTCATTCTTCCCTTGCTGTTATGATCCCAGGAGTAGAGGATGTCCCTCTGGCAGAATCTGGGGGTGGTGCTGCTCTCTGCACACTCACCAGCAGCATCTCTGATGGGGCCAGGCTGCATCAGGGAGTGCTGCCAGGCTTGGGGAGGAGGGGATAGACATCACCTCACTTTAAACTCTCACACAGGTGCCAGGCTGCTGCCCTGGGGGTGTTGGACTGAACTTGGTGGTCTGGAGGGTCCCTTCCACAGGTAGCTGTGCTTGGAACTGATAACATCCCCTCCTAAGCACTTGAGCCTCTGTGCTAAGAGGTGTTTGAACAGCTGGGTGTGAGCATTGGCACCCTGCTGCAAGGCTGCCAAAGGAGCTGGTGTTTGGGCTGGAAGATTAGAGCAAAGGGCATTTCTAGGGTTATGGGTATGTTTTACATCAATTCACCATCAGATGGAGCAGTTTTGGAAGCAAAGACCAGAATTGTTCCACTTGCACTCTGCGTGAGGCCAGGATAAGCAGTGCTATTGCATCCTGCTTTCAGATCAGTGAATCTTCAATTATTTGAGAGCCTTTATCTGTGGGGTAAAAGAGTGGGCTCACAAGTCACTGTCAGTACTCACTCTCTTGGGAAGTGCAAGAGGTAGCTTTCAGTTTCTTCTTGCAAAAAAAATAGGAATTCTGCCTGGAGAACTGAGTGCTGCGTGAGTGTGGGGCTGGCAGTGACTGCATCTCGTGGGGAGCTGGGTCTGCAGGAAGGAAAACGGGAGAGGCTGTGCTGGGTCATGGCAACTGCAACAGCTTTGGGCAAGTACACAAATTGCAGTGGTGTTTCAAGTGAGGTGTTAAAGCAGGTGAGTGAGCAGGACAGCGAGGGTTTTCTGTGCCTCAAACACAGATCTGTCCTGTCTCACCTGTGACATTGCCCTGATTTTGCTCCTGTGGACATTGGTTCACTTGAGCCAGGCTGTGCTGCTTTGCTCCAAGAGCAACAATCAGCCGTTTAGGGCAGATATTCAAGCTGTGTTTCAGAACATCACTTAGTATTTACTTTGACACTGCAAGAGTAGTACATAAATAAGTGCCTCTATATTTAGGCATTGGTCCATCAGGGGAGGTTTGCTGGAATGGGGTATCTGACTGAAGTGCACAGTGAGGTGGGGATAAATTCTGGCTGAAGCAGTAGAGAAGAATAAAAAGACTGGATTTCGAGAGACTGAAAAAATCCCTTTGCCTCTGGAGACCTCTGTGGAGAAGAGAAAAAGAGAGTATTTTTCCTTCCAACTGTGTAACTTCAGTTGTAGCAAGGCACAGGCTGTTGACTGCATGCTGTCTCCATTAGCATCTTGAGTGCTTCCCAGAAATACACCTGCTGACTCCTCTGAATAAGAGGAGCTAGATGAGGTACATTAAAGCCACGTTTCCTTGCCACGAATTTCCAGGAGCTCAATAATGCTGTTTTGGCAAGTTAATCTGGCAGTCCTTGTAGTGATGTCTTTAAAGGGTCATTAAAACCTCTTGGTTTTTTCTAAACAAAAGACTGAACCAAAGATTCTTGTGAATAATGACCTGAGTTAAAAGACTTGGTGGAGATGCTGTTGCATCAGGGGTACCTCATCATCCTTATGATGCTGGAACAAACATCCTGATGATGCCTCAGTGTGGGACAGAACCTAATTGTCTGGAGCTTCCCCAGGCATTCCCTGCCCTCAGCAGCTCTCCTGCCCAAGGTGTGCCCCATCACTGCAGGCATTTCAGATTTGACATCACTTCTTGGTGACAGACAGTTGTAGGTGTTAGGGGTTAAATCCTACCAGCTCTGAGCACTCGTCAGGAATGAGGACCTTTTAAAAGTGAGTTGGAATCCTCTTCCTCCTCCTTGCAAAGGCTGCTACAGCTGGGATGCAGACAGGGAAACATGAACCATCCCAGCCAACACAAGGAGATGACAACCTCCCTCGCATCGCCAGCCCTGCCCCCCCTGTAAATCCACTCCGTTGTTTTTGGCCAGTAAATGAAAGCCAAGCTGAGGCCTTGATCCAAAACTTGGTCCCAGGCTGTGTGGGAGAGTTTGTACACGAACCTACAAAGGACAGACTGTTTTGCTTGTGAGGTTTTTTTGGTGGGTGGTTGATTCCCCTCCTTCCCCCCAGTCAATTCATTTTAGGTTTCACAAACAATATTAAGCCAATAATGTCTGTGCCAAAAAATTGTGATTCTAATCCTGCTTCCTGATACTTGCAATCCGGACTGTTTGTCTGGGTGAGCAATTTGTGTCAGTTGGCTTCTTCCCTGCCTCCCAAATAACTCTCCCACTGTTGGGAAGCCCTCTACCCAGGCAGGCTGGGAACAGCTCTTCTACTCCAGCTGCCAGTGACAGTGGTGCTCCAGCTCCTCTGTGGAGTTAGCAATCACCCTGCAGGGATACCCATCTCTGCCCTGTCTGCTGGGGAGAGGGGCTAAGGACATACTGACATGGGTACTGGGATGAGAGATTTGGTTTAGCATGAGGGGAAATAATGGGAAGGCCACTGCACACAATAACTGGTTAATTTGCAAGCGGCCTGTAGCTATTTTAGTTACAGTCTCTTTTAAGGAGATCAACACTGAGGGCAAATTCCTTCCCAGATAAATCATGCTCATTCCACATGCACAAGAAAGTGGGGAATTTTGTTTTTCAAGTGGCTGCTTTGCATGTTTCCCTGGCTGGCAGCTCGTGTGCCACTGCCAGGGCTGGGTTCACTGAGAGCGAGGGCTGTCACTCCGGGTGCCAAGGGGAGTTTCAGCCTCACGTGATGCTCATGGGATAACACTCCCTAAGATAATGCTCTGAAAAAGCACAGGATTCTTTTAAAAATCCTTTTAGAGATGGTGTCCCCCTTGTGCTCTTAATAATCTTTTGAGCCTTGGAATAAGATGGTTTTTTGTTTAGAAAGGAAGGGGAAGAACAGCTTTAGGGCACAAGCTGCTTTTCCTTTGCCCTGACAGACTCATTCACATCCTAAACCTTGGGCAGCTGCAGCCCCTGCGCTCCCTGCACGCCCTTTGGATGCCCCAGCCCTTTGGATGGCCTGGGCAAGGCGGGCAGCCAACAGCAACACCGGTGCTGTGGCCACCTCCCTGCACAGGACCCAGCTGTTTCCCAGGGCACTTCTGGCCTGATCTTCACTGTTCTCCTGACCCCGCTCACAAGGCACAGCAGTGGCTGCACAAGAGCTCACAGGAGACCCATGGAGGCTGGGAGTGCTGCAGTGGTGAGGACTGAGGATGCAGATGCCTGCAGCTCCTCGCTGGGACTCTGAGCATCACCTCTTTGTGCTTGGCAATGACAGGTGAGGAAAAGCTGCCTCCTTAGAGTGCCAGAATTTCACTGCAAATACCTTAGTGTAGGAGAGGAATGGAGGACCTGAAATGTGGTGACCTGACCTTTCCTATTCCTACAGGCAGCTGTAGCTGAGTGTGGAGGTTTCTTTCTCTCCCATCTTTAAGCTGTGTGCACAGAAAACAATTCCCAACTGCACACAGAGAGGAAGCTCCATGCCTTCCACCAGGACCATTCATGGAGATAATTCCTCTGGAGATACTCATGAACACCATGAACATAAACACCACCAATATTTGTCTATTTTATCTAGTGAGATTTATCTGTCTTTTTTCATGGTTGAGCTGTGTGTTAGCTCTAACTCAGTTGTAAACATGGCTTAAATTTTCCACGTCTGTTACTCTGAATGCGGAAGAATGAAGATGTTTTTGCTAACTCCCTTTAATGCTAAAAGAATTAAGATGTTTTAGTTCTCAGAAACAATGCTGGTAACTTCCATGTGGTCTGCACAACTTTGTACTGTACAAGGAGGCCAATATTGCCTTCGGATGCTTCTAAAACTCTTTGCATCTTGTAATTGGTCTATAAAATCAAGGCAGGCCCTGTGAAAGTGACTTCAGTAAATCACTTAGTCTGTTACACTGGCCCAAAGTTAATCTGAGTCTCCAGCCAAAGCAATGGATTTGACACATATTAAAATCCAGAGGTTTTCTTACACTTGCATAAACAGCTCTAGATTTGAGGGTTAAACTGAATTTGTCTTTGGAGGAGTGAAAAACATGTGGCCTGGGAGGGATTTCCCCCCTCCATGTGTCTCAAGGACCCTTGTGCTTTGTGTGAGTTTTTAATTTTATATGAATGAGCACCAGCTGAAATGTTCTGCTCCTTGCTGTGGATAACAGCATCTCTAGGATGAAATGCTGAAGAATTGTTCCTGCATTTTTCAGTAGCTCCTGACCTTAAGCCAGGCCTTGTTTCTGTAGCTGGCTCCTTTCTTACCAAGAAGCTGAACATACAGGCAAACTCAACCAGGCCAAATGAACTTAGGGCTCCTGGGCTGAATTCTGCCTCTTGACTCTGCCACTTGGTTCATTGATGCTTGCTGGAAATGCACTTTCCATGAGCTCTTCTGACTCATGAAAGGGCTCTGATTTCCTGATGTGTGTTGTGCACATTAAACTTCACAAGCAGATCCTGCTTTTGGGCAGCATCTGCTTTTCCCAGTCCCAGCCCTGCTGCAGCCCTGGTATTGTTTTACATGAATCTGAAGGCCATGTGTGTTTGTCCCTTCCATGGATAATGTCATTTCTGTTAAGAACCATCATGTCCTTTTTGTTTTGATCCTTTTCCCATGTGCTTGGGATGTACTTGGGGTCATCTTCACTGCAGGCTGAAGATCACTTACAGGGCATTGAATATTTATTTGCTGGATTTACAAGAAAGGTATTGACTGCAGCTGCAATGATTACTTACTAGTCTGTGCCACTAGATTTGTTGATAAACTATTTTCTTTGCTAGCTCTTATTGCTGTGAGTTTCCTTTGTCCAGAGCAATAGAATGTTCCGAGATAAATATAGGGCTCCTGTTTCTGTTTCACTTAGCAAGTCTGAAAATTTTATTTCCACATGTTCATAGACTGGCCTTTGATTTTCTTTTGGGTTGTGTTTTTTTGTTGTTGTTGTTGTTTTTGGTTGTTTTGGTTTTTTTTTCTCCTTGAGTTTCAGTCTGAAGGTTTCCCTTTACTCATGTTTCGAATACCCGCATGGATTTAAGACCTTGCACGGAATTGCAATAATGCTCTTTTCCCACAGATATTTGCTCAAAAATAAGGATTTGGTACATATTGTTTTCCACTGTGTGTGCGGGATGTACAGACTGTGACGGGGAGGCACAGACTAAACCTACTGAGAATACTGAAGTGGGTTGGGAATGGGGAGCCACTTTTAGGGGAATTATGCTTCCCATACCCCACCCACACACATGATGCCTGTCAGTAAGGCTGCATGAAAATATTCCCATTCACACATGACCAGAGATGTAACTGGTGTCAGCTGAGCTCTCTCAAGAGAAGCCAGAAATGCTGTGTTCTATCAGAAGCACGGAGATACTCAATGAAAATCTTCTCTGAGTTCCTAATTGGAATTGCTGGGGTGCCCTTCTCTGAACAAATTGCTGCATGGGCCTGTGGAGGCAAATCCAGGGTGACACTTTCAATATGTGTTTCTGAAAATCTCCTTGGACCCCATTTGTTGCTATCAGTGCTTTTAAAACCCTTAAAAATCAAATTCTAAAAAACCAGTTCTTACTGTTGTGTGAACTTTTCCATGCTCTTGAAAACCTTCCTGTGTATCATGGAGCCAAATGCTCTGTTGAAGTGCAAGTCTGTTCAGAATTTAGTTCAAAGGGGCTGGAAGGAATTCCTGGTACTGCAAAACAGGCAGTGCTGGAGGCCAGTCACAGCCCCTCCATTGCTGCACGGGCCTGGCCAGAGCCCAGGGATGCGTTGGGTTAGTCACAGCCTGATGGGGAATCCAGTAAATGTCCTGGAGGATTGCACTAGATAGGATGTTCTCCAAACATGGCAAGGAAAGAACAGCTAAAACATCAGAGAATTTAATGCATGCCTTAATTTAACCATGCCTTAGCAACCCTAGAGATGTATTTTCATGACAACTCCATCCATATTTTGAGAACAATCACTCCCAGCCATTAAACTATCAACTATGTACTCAGTGTAACAAAATAATTCATAAACTGATGGACTAAGTGCCAGGAAAAGATGTGATCAAGCAGTCTCATGATACTCCAGAGAAATACTGTCTTGCTCCAATGTGCATTTGAGTTTATTTTTTGTTAAAAATAGATGGAGATGAACATAAACTGAACACAGTGAATGTCTGAGATAACTTACAATGAAATGCTGGGGAGGTTGAAATTGCAGCACCAAAGGAAAAACATCGTGAGATCTTAGACTTTGATACTAAGATACAACTTGTGGGCTCAGCATTATTCTAGGCTTTCCTCTCCATATTTCAGTGACCTTAGCCAAATGAGAGCTGACCTTAGGAGTTCTCCATCCCACTGCCCCCTCAGGAGCACTCTGCAGGGCTTTGATGCTCTCAGGCGCAGCACTCTCACAATGTTTCTTCCTTACAGGAGTGGAATGAAGCAGCAATGCCTGGGGCTCCTTATGGGAAGGGTTTGTCACTGGCTTCTGTGCCCAGAAAGCTTGGGACCACCCAGTGAGGGCACACAGGTCTCTGTGATCCTGTGTCTTGGGCATGTTCATGGTTAACAAGGATGAATATGACTTGATTTCTGAGGGATTTCCCACATATTTCCTTGGTAGTCTTTACCTCAACTTAATCTCCTAAATTTTTCCAGGGCATTAACTTCTCCTTGCTGATAGTTCCCTGGGAGTTTGGCTATGCAGAATCAGATCACTGTGTGCTCTGCACCCCCAAAAAAATGAGGTCTGGTGCAAATGGGGGGCACACTCAGCCACGAGCCTGTGCCACGGTGGCCAGCCCAGCCCCACCTCCATGGCCAAGCATTCCAGCCTGTAATCCAGGGTGAGACTAACCACCAGATGTCTGACCTCCTCACCCTCCTGGCAACACTAAATGTCCTTTCCTGTAAAGTTCTGCAGGGTTTTATTTTCCTTTCTTTTCCCAGTCTCCAACTGCTGGTTATTATCATTATTAAGCATAAATGGCCTCTTTCACACTCTGCAAGGCGAGTGCTCCTATGAATGGAGCCTAACTAGCGTGAAAGGGTTTGCATGGTGATACTGCACAGGATTCAGAGAGCGCCTTGTAACTAAATTAATAAGAGAAAGGAACATTATGAACACATCCCCTTTCATAAGTGAGGGGATTTTCCCATAGGCTTGGATCAAGAATGTATCCCATACTTTTGCAAATGAAAAAGAAAGACCAAAGTGAAGCCTTTTCCTTAGGATAAGGAAGCTATCTGAAGGGCAGCTAGGTAGAAGTTTCAAAAACTGAGTAGCGGGAAAGTATTAAGATAATACTCCAGCTCCCAGCCCAAAGAAACAGTTGTTTTTCAGTGGTAAGTGCAATTACCTAAAAAAAAAATATGGCAAAAGGCATCCATCTACAGAACCTGGCAAGAAAAAAAAAAAAGTATCTCTTTGCTGTGGAACAGATGAGTATTGTCCTTGCACTGCACTTTTAATTTATCATCCATCACATCTATGCACTAAGGGCAATCTGAATGCAAATGTTGCTTTGATTTGCATGAAGGGCTGAAAATAGCTGGATGCAGGTTACAGTTACGGGCATGTAGATATCAAACCTCCCCTACCCGCATCCTGTTACAATTAATGGGCTGTGTTCCTAACTTCTCATGCTGCAATGCCCTCAAATATCACAAACTAAGCAGAGTCAAGCGGGATCATTACAAGGAAAGAAGAGCTCTGAAGAATCCTCCTGCATTGGCAGCTTGGGTCACTCTGAGCTGGCGTTGTCCTGATTCCCAGCACAGCCCTGTGACAGGCTGCTGCACAGAAAAAACAGAAAATACACAACCTGAGACTGAAATTCAACAGTCTTACATATTATATATAGAGATTTTTGTCTGTTCCCTTAATTATGATTTGGTGCACAGCTCCTGCATCATGGTATTCCTTGGTAAGGCCAGGCTGATTCATTTCTACACCAAAATCCTGCAGAGCTCATCCCCGAAAGAGCTGATTAGCTCCTCTCTAGAGGGAGCTCCCTCTAGGCTTACACACAACCATCCCTTCCCCCCTGAACACAGGGGTGAGCTGTGACCCCCGCAGGTGAAGAGGAAGGAGCATCTATTTTTCCAAGAGGAATTGAGAATTTATGTACTCTTTTGGAAAATGCATCCCATGGAAATATCAAATACAGCATTCCATAGTCAGAGGTATGTTCAAACCAACCTCACAGATCTGTAAGACCCACAAAATTCAGACCCAGAAAGCCCCCACCCTGAGCTGCTGCACACTGCAGAGTGCAGGGATTTCCCGGGGCTGCCAGAAGTCCCAGTTTCTGGTGCTTCATCCACCATTTCAAAACCATTTTGCAGAGGTATCAGGACATGTCTAATCCTTGAAAAAAAAAAAAAAAAGTGGACATCGTGGTCATTTAGCAAGATTCCCCCCCTTTCACTTTCCTTTGTTAGAGTAGAATGAGATTGGAGGACTGTTGTTTACAGTCCCTTACAGTGGACTCTTTTACTGCCAATGCCACAAATGATGTCATTTGTTTAGCGGGAGACTGACTATTAGAAATGCCAAATGTAATTAGGATCTTTCCTTTCAGTTGGGTCTCACAAACACTGATAGTGAGAAATGGCTCCTACCTTTTGAACTTTCAGACTAGCAGTGGGATCCTTGCCCTGACAGGGCTCTTGGCAAAGGTTTCAACCTCGGGTGAGAGAAGATTTCACACGACATTTGCAATTCTCCTCTGAATTTGGAAAGTTCATAAGCTTTCAGCTGGGAGTGACATCACTGGAAATAACTCCTCTCCTGGGAAAGAAAAAAAAACCCTCATTAACCCCTGGAGATTGTAGAGCTGAGGCTCTGCCTGCTTCAGGTCCTCCAAGTCTGGGAGAAATGGGGCTGAGCCTGGCCAGATGCTGCCAGCTGGTGTGGAGCCAGCTACTGGGATCCTACTCCACCCATGACACTTAGAGAGAAACAAAGGGTGCAAAGGGTGTGTTAGGGACAGGAAGAGGCGTGATGCTTGTGACTGTACTGCAGCTATTCTCTACTGTCAGAAGCCCCCTGAGGGAGGAGGTGGGAGGAGGCCAGGGGAGGAAGGCCAGGAGCAGATGGCATTAATTTAGCACGGCTCAAGGCTGCTGCACAATATGCAGAAGCTTGGTCCTTGTTAAGAACCAGCCTAAAAACCTGCAGCCCTGTCCTTGCAGGCTGGCCATTTACCCATCATCACAGGAGAGAAAACTGGGCATCTGAGCCAGTCCTGAAATTCACCCAGCAAAGATCCAGCTGACATCAGTCATGACGCTGTGAGAAAGCAGTGAAGCTCCAGGGCCCCATCCAGTGCTTGCTGACATCAATGGAAACCTTTCAATGGGCCTCAGCAGACTGTGGATCAGGGCCCTGGTTTGCAATTGTGGGCATACATGGCTCCTTCTGACCAGAGATGGCAAAAGTGTGTACATCTCTTCAATGGCTCTGGCTGTCCAAGCACTGTTCTTGCTCTGACAAGAGGAGTGTGTGACCAGACTGATACCACACAGACACTTCTACACTCATGGCACCTGCTTCATTGTGATTTAATTCCAGCACACTCAGCATGAAGAATGCCACTTGCTATTGCAGCTGGCATTGCTGAGTTCTGGGGTGTCCAGCCCTGCCCTCTCCACTCCCCTTCTTCAGCAAGAGTTTGCTTCTCAACCTGATGTTGACTTAACTGCAAAATTTACAACCAAGAAAACCTTAAAGGTCCATTTTCTATATTAGGTCCTATCTGTTCTTATGGTCACCCAGCAGAGAGCCTAGCCTGTGACTGGACAGCTTTGTATTGATGTGAAGAAGTTTAACCCAAAAAGTTTTTGCTGCCTGTGATCCTTCAGTGCCAGCTCCATGCTCTCCTCAGACTGTTTCCTTCCTCTTCCAGAGTCTTCCCACCACCTCTTCCAGGGATTTTTGTGCAGGTTATTTGAGGATAGGGGTACTTGAATGAAAATATGGTGATGAAGCACCTGTGCTTTGACTATACACTATCTTCTGCTGTTGGTTTTAATGTTCTGTACATTCCTGTGATTACTTTTTCTGCATCCCCTCTCTTTTATTGAGCTTGCAAATGCAAATCAGCTCTGGGTTTTTATTAATTTACTTCCAACTGATAAAACGTCTGTGAGGCAGGAGGGAGCCTGGAGTCTGGTCTGTGTCCTTTAAGCACACACTGCGTGCAGCCAGCAATTTTATCCTGCTGTTCACAGTTGCATCCATAACAAATGGATCAGAAAAGAAAAGCTGATTTTATTCTGAAAAGATGGAAAAAACGTTTTTCTCAAAATTCTCAGAAAACTGAAAAAAAGAAAAGGGATTTGAGATCAACATTGTGGAACTGAAAAAATCCCCAAGTTACTCTTACCTTCATGCTGCTAAATTTACTGAATAGCTTTTGCAAACCCCAGCCACTATGTGGCCCTCTTAAAAGAGCAGCCTGGCTACATGGTGAAGAACTGCCCCCGAATTTCTCCCTATTTTATGTAAATTTGCCATTATATTTTAGGGATCTCGTTATTGCTTCCTTCGGGTTTTGAGGCTAAAGTTCCTTTCAACTCTTCCAATTATAGCAAATCAATGGCAATGCAGCTTGAGGATAGATCCAAAATGTTTTACTGCTTTTTTAAAGCTTTCTGGTATTATTTTGGTGCTACCCTTTAGTTTGCACATCTGTGCCACTGAATCCACACAGCCATTTATTTTAATTAGTTCTGAACCTTTTTCTACTACACCAATAGGATAATATTGTGTTACCATGCTTAGGTTATGTTAGATAATACTGTGTTATTTATTCTTAGGTTATATTCCTAGCCAAGGGTGAAAAAGAATTTTCCCAGTTCAGGTTCATAAGGGGAATATTGTTAATAAACTTTGTGTTTAGGACTTGTAAATCAGCACAGAACTGCAGAGATTTAGGAAGAGGGTTCTCAGTCTCCTGTTTTTGTGCAGAGTGCCTAAGTCCAGTTCACTGCCATCTTTTCAAAAGAGTAATGGACTGATTTAAAAACTGTGCCATGCTCCTCTTCTCCTCTTCCCACCTAGTTTTTTGCTTTAGGAGCAGAAGATGAGATGGGAAGCTTGTCATTGCATGTAGGTACCTTGGGGTCCACTATCCCAGCCAGACTGCTGTGCACCCGCTGGGAAGCAGAGCTCTGCTTTCAGTGTGGGGGTTGATCAGACACCACTGATTTCGGAGGTCCATCACAGTGTCCCTGTGACTTTGGGCAAGGCACAGCCAGCACAGTTTGGATTCTCTGCATGCCATGACCCTGCTTTTCACAGCTGCTGGCTACCAGCTCCTGGGCCTGTGGCTGCTGAGTGAAATGAAGGAACTCGCTCAGAGTGCTCAAACCTGGCCAGGTCTGGATTTGCTGAGCACATCCCTGCACAAGCTCCATGCTCCTGATGCTCCTGATACTAACACCAGGGGTAGCACCAAAGTGGGCAGGCTCAGCAGGGCAGCTCTGTCCCTCCCCTGGATGTCACAGGAACTGACAGGGCTGTGTGTACAGCCCTCCTCCTCTTTGCCAGAGGTTAGCTCGAGATGCAGCCGTGGGGCCATGCTTTGTTCCAGGCTGGTGTAGGACCCACTTCCTGGACACTGGGAGGAAGGAAACACTAAGGAAGGAAGATGAACAGCACTCTGAGTCATGACCTAAGTCTCAGCCTGCCTCTGGGCAGCATGTGTCATGCTCACCATGAGTGGGGTTTAGGGCACAGTGACAACAGATGCTCCAGATTCAAGTATTGTGAAGATATTGCTCTTAGGTTTTCAACTTAGCATTCAGTAATTTATATCTACACTGTTTTTAAATGTGAACATCCGGAGGAATATAAAATGTTGTGGCTTAATTAACCAATGTTAACAGTAAGCACAGGTCAGTGCATAAGGCAAGATAATGAAGGTTGTAGTGCTGATCACGTGTCCTCCCGGTTTGATGCACCATCAGAGCTGGTGGCTTTGGCCAACCCCTGAGAATTTCCAAAAGCAAACGCAAAAGGGAGCTGATTCGTCAGTCTCTTTCTCCGGGCAACAACAGACAGAACAAGAGGACACAGTCTCAAGCTGCGCCAAGGGAGATACAGGCTAGAATTAAGGAGGAAGTTTTCACAGAAAGAGTGGTCAAATACTGGAATCATCTGCCCAGGGAGGTGGTGGAGTCACCATCCCTGGATGTGTTTAAAAAAAGACTGGATGTGGCCAGTGATCTAGTTGAGGTGTTAGAACATGGGTTGGACTCAATGATCTTAAAGGTCTCTTCCAACATAAAAAAATTCTGTGATTCTGTGAGTAAGCCAGAAAGAAACTTCTCAGATGGAGAAGACTTTGCAACCTTCCCGTGACTTGACTTCAACTTGTGTATAAACAAAACCCTTTCATTGCTGATGTACTTGTTTTAAATAGACGAGGAAGAGTCATAAATACTCAGTAACTTCAGGCTTGAACTGCACGGTGAAAAGCTTTGAGGGGAGGAAAATGCCCTTTCCTCTTCTCCCTGATGATCCATTCTTGACTGTGTCGCAGTCCCTTCCAGGCAGGGCCACCTGCTGAGGCTAAATGGCCTTCACCCATTTGATTTCCTAAAAGGACATTTGGGTATCTCACTCATCAGAGATGTCCATTAATAAAAGGCTTGGTGCAGTTATTTAGCTGGATGAGATAATGAGATGAATTCTTGCAACAGAGTAAAAATGACAAAGCTGACATTTTCTTGTGTTGGAAACAGAATGTTGTGACAAAAATTTGAAGCTTTTCAGTAAAAAGGGTACCCAATGGGGTTTTGACACTTGTTTGCCCATTGCTCTCTCCACCTAAATTCTGACACATTAAGCCTTCAAAGAAATTACAAAAGAGATAAAATTGTCACAGTTTGGGAATAAATCAATACCCAGGTGAAAGCAATGAAAATTTTTGAAAACAAAGGTAGCAAAACCTTGAATAAAGATAAAAATTCTTTGCTAACATTTGGCTTTCCAGCCTCAGATGCCTGCAAAACGTTTGATAACTTTACACAGAGATGTTCTTGTTTATTTCTTCTCTCCAATCTTTCATGGTCATTTGAAAGTTAAAACAGATCCTCCTACTCTGGACAATCTAGTACAGTGAAAGCAGCTTGTTACAAAACATGGCTAGGAATGTTTAAATAAAAATATGTAGAATAAAGGAAGGAACTATTCATGATGCATCACTCCTCTGACAGGCTGTGAAGTTATTTCACCCTTCAACACAAGTGCTAAAACATAATGGAATCCCTACTGAGTGTTTTCATGCTTACCAGAACATAAAAAAAATAGCATAACAAAATGCCCAGTGTGCCCCTAACTATTAGCTTGGATGAGCAAGGAGGCCAGGGGAAAACAGTGGCACTGTGGGAAATATTTGTGGCCAGGGGAGGAAACAATAACTGAAAGTGATAAAAATCAATGATTCCCGCAGAACCATGCACAGACCATGCAGCTCTTTGTGCCCCGTGCAAGGAGGACAGTCTGTAGACACAACATCAATGTAGATTGTGGCGTTTTTCTCTGTGCTACCATAAAGAATTTTAAAAGCCAGATTCAGATTTAGAAAAGGTCTCCAGTCAGGAAAGGAGGGCATTTTTTGGTTACAAAAAAAGGCCATTCAGCTCATAAGCAAGACTATGTGTCAGATACTTGGTATGGTACTTGATACTTGAAATGGTAATGCACCATTTCAATGTATTCTTTTTGGCTTTTAACTCAGCTGAGAACATGAAATGGGCACAGATGCAGCACTGCAGTGTGCAAAAGTGGGGCACTAAATGGTGCATTAACATAGAGCTGAATTTTGTTGTTGTTGTTAATCAGGCCCTATTCAGAAAGAAACAGTGAAGCTTTTTGCCTGCATAAAAACACATATGACTTGGCCTTTAATATACAATAATTCATTTAAATTTACTGAATCCACTGAACTTTATGAACTCAGAGTGGTTGCTCAGGTACACATTAATGGTGAACCAGCTGTAAAGGATGATTTGCTCCAAGGAAGTTATTAACTCTTACTGGTTTCTTTTCCTCTGATTCGCAGCACAGATTGTGAGTGCTTCTGAAGTCTTGCGTGTCATTTGATGTTTAAATGCAAAGAACCTATGAAGAATTGTCCTGAATTATTATCATTTACAACAAGGAAGTGAAGTTTTATGGAGGTTCCAAAGCCCTTCTGTACTCAGAAGATGGGATGGTTTGACTTTGTTCTCCCTTTGCATTGATGCAGCTTCAAAACCACCCAACGGGAAGTGATGGTTATAGTGTTGTAAAACTGGTGGAAATAACAGGATTACTTTTGACTAACCACAGGGTTTTCCATGTCAGGAATTTGAACAGCCTGAAATCATTCTGTCCTCAGACTTTTTTACCTTTTAGAAGAAAGGACTAAACAATATCTTTAGGGCTTATATGCAGATTATACAAAGCCTGTGAAAGTAAGTGGAAAGGACAAAAGGTAGGCAATGGGGAGCAGTCAGCCAGAGGGACCTCTTCAAACCAAACCCAGTGTTCCTTCTACTTAGAGAAAGGTGTTTATCAGTCAGATGAAGGGCAGGACATGGGGAAGCCATCCTACTTAGCATTACGCTGTCTGTAAATTTTTGAGCCACCAGCAGCACCAATATGCTGCAATTTGAGAGAAAACCCCTAAGTGCTCGTGCCAACTTCTCAAAGTCTCCCTTCATTCTCATGCATATGAACTTCCTGCAGCAATACTGACCTGGAGGAGGGAAAGCCCTCTCTCCTTCCACCTCTCTGGGCTGGACCATCTCCCTGGGGTACACGATGGATATGGTCAAGCGTTTGTGGCAGCTCAGGTGCTGGTTGTACCCATAGCCACCTGCCAGTTCTTGCAGAGGTGAGCTGCTCTAAACTGGCTGTGAAACACTCAAAACTCTTGGTATTGAAGGTACTAAGTTTCCTGTCCAACATTCTCCCAATACTTGTCCAGTATTGTTGCTGTTCAGCCAGGAATACATTTTCCTGTATGTAAAAATAATTGCAGTAATGTTCACAATATAAAAATGGAAGTGTGCTTCATGTGTTCAAGGTATTTTTTCATACTGAGCCTCTGCTAATATAATTCATAGAAGTAATTGTATGAAAACCCAAAAATTCCAATTTTGTTGGGCTTGCTTTTGGTCTGGTTCCATAAACATTAACAGCATTAGAAAATACCGAAACTCTTTTATTTCACATTAATTGAAGTAACTATGACAACATAACACAATTTATTTCCTTTAACATTGAATGGTGGTAAAATTGGCATTGTTTTAGGCCAGTTCACAATTTGCATCAGAAATAGCCTTGCCAGTTCTGTAAGCTGGTTTATGCTCAAATTTTTCAATTATTCTTTTACTACTTTTTAAAATGGTTACTTCTCTGGTGAACAGATCAAGTGTTAATGACATTTGAAAGGGCTTTTTTTGAGCCACATAAGACTTAATAAAACCATAATTTTTCATTTTATTGCTTCAGTGGGGAAAAGCTGTTAATTAGGAGTGCCATGGTAAAGAAAACTGCTTTTTGGCTCTGCCTACCAACTGGTTTATTCTGCTTATAAACAATTGGTCCGACTTAATGACTAGACCATACTGTATTTACTAGCTACCATCAAGCATTCCCAGACCTCATAGCTTTATGCCTGTGAAACACTTGCATATTATGATCTCACCTCATGATACAGAATCTCTCTCTTCAAGTTCATACATGACGTGGAAAGTCTCCGAGATGTACTCTGAGGTGTAAAATTAGTGTAATTCCCCTGGAATGAAAGAGACGTGCCAATTTCTATCAAGTGGAGCTATGGCCCACAATGTCTCAAAGACATTTGCTTTTGTCTAGAAAACAAGCAAACAAACGTTCTTCATTTCAATGGAAAACAACACTGATGTCTCTCTTTGCTCAAGTACAGAAGGAGATCAAAGATGGCACAAAGGCTCCTTGCAAGGCAGTGTTTCACTTCCAGACAATTAATATGATAGTATCAGGGAAATGAAAATCTATTCCTTGCCTAGGTGTTTCCCCTCATGGACTGGAAAACTACTTGGTTTATAATTTTCTGTCTTTAGGCAAAAAGGTAACTCTTATTTGCATGTTTGTCAGTATGTGCTTGAGAGTACAAAATTTACTTAAAAACAAGCTCAGCCAGCTAAATGAAATGCCAATGGTCTTATTATCCTGAGAGAGCAGAGCACTTAAGTCCATTATTAAAATGAAGTTAATTGAATTTAAACATGGGCTTAAAGTAAAGTACAGCTGTAAATACTTCACTGAATAAATGGGAGATTATTCTTATGCCTAAATGTAAGCACTAATCAGTATTTTCCTAAAACTGAAGTTTATAGCCTTCTATCAGCAGTTCCAACCATCCCACTAATAATACCTGGCACTAAAACCAGAATTTTTCCAAGAAATTTGGTCAACAGCATGAAAATCAAGACATTGCTCATACAATAAATTAGAAGACTAGGTTTGAAACAAGAACACAAATATTAAAATCTGGGTGTGATGAGTTTTGTATAAGAAAGGCAGGAAAGAGCTTATTTCAAGTTGAATTGTGTGGCTTTCTCAGAAACAGCTCTTTGGCAATCTAGAATGGAAAAACCTCCTTGCTCTACAAAACCCCAAAAAGGAGAGAACTGTAGAGAAATGTGAGAACTGCAGAGCAACTATAACTGCTCTGTGTTTATACACCCAAGATCCTCTGCATCAGAGTAGTCTTTGGAATCAAAATTGGGGGTTGAATTAAAAGCTTGAGCCCTGAAATTGCCGCTGAATATCTGACTGATTTTGGACTTGTAGCATTTTCTAGGTGAACCTAATTTTCTTCATATTTCTAACAGCAATGCAAATGCTTTCCTCTTAGAAAGTGTAATAATCAAATATTCCTCAAGTATGTTGCCATCCTTTTGGGTTGGACCAAAGAATCTCTGGCCTACATCTCTTCCACTGGTCTATATGAATTTGTTAAAGTACCTTGTGAAATACATTGTATTTTACTGCCAGTTTAGAGAAGGAGGAGAATGGACAAAAGGAGAAGTTCAGCTGCAATCCCATCTCATCATTGCCAAAATTCACGTTTTGGAAGTTACTTTTCCATTCGATGTTCCTCACTGGCACTACTGTTTCAAAAAGATTTTTCTTTCATCAAACAAAACTTTTCAAATGCCAAGTGATTGTTCTGCCTGCTACCATTTTCTCTTCAGAGCAAATGCAAAAAACTCCTTTTTTTTTCCTTGTTTGGCATGAAGAGAAGTTTCTCATCGTTACACAGCCTGTTTCAAAACCTAACTGTCATTGCTGTACCTAGTGATACAAAAATGTGGATGAAAAGATGCAGCAAGGTTCCCTCACTCAGTATCTGCATTGGGCTATGAGCTCTCATAGTCATGCTCTTCCATGCTGAAGCTTCACTAATTTGAGGTTTCTATTTAAATTACCTTTAATGTGGAATTCTTAATAATAGTTTCTTAATGTACATTAGAATAATTGATGCATTTTTGAGTTGTAAACTCACAACTCAGAGTGTAAACTCATTACTGACTTTTTGGAATCTTTGCTTCTGAGTCTATTGAGAAAGCCAGAGTGGTACATAAATGAAAACAATTTCACAGTTTTTGAATAGAAGACATCTATTCCTATTAATGGGTGTCTTTATATGTATAATTTATGTAGATATAAAATATTTGTAGAATGTAAAATAATTGTAGAATGTAATTTGTAGAATTTGGAGAGGTAGAACTGGGGTATCACACAATTTTAGAAAAATGCAGACCAGAATTTGTGATATTATAGACAATAAAATGTGACTGCAGTGAGAGATGAGCTCCGGAAAGAAAAACAGTTGTCCTGACATGTGAAGAACATGAGTATGACTCTCACAGGTGGAATCAAAGGCCTGTCCAGCTCAGTGTCCTGTCCAGCAGCCACAACAGGGATGCTCAGAGGAAGAATGCAAGTGCTGGGAAAACAGTGATGGCATGGAATCCTCACCCACCAATTTGCAACCACGGGACTTCCAGAGCCAGAGACTAGTGTCTTGTATTTAATGACTTTTAATGGGCTTTTCTTTCATGAATCTGCTCTGTCACCAGTTTTGATTTTTGAATTCATGTAAATCTTTAATATCCACAATGTTTGGTGGCAGAAATTTGAACTCGTTATTACACTTTGAGTGAAGAATGACCTTTTTCTTCTCAAAAGCCTGCAGCTAAGCTTTCTTCTTCCAGAAGTTGAAGACAAAGGCTTTTCTTTCACCTTTTCAATTTGGGCTTTGTGCAGATGTCTTTAATATCCCTTTTCAGCTGTTGCTTTTTCAGATGGAAAAGAATATTTAGGCATGCTCTGCATGGGACCCATTTGATCTTCAGACCACTCCTTTTGGCTTGTCTGTACCTCTACCAGATGTAGCATTCCTTCCTTGAGATGGAGAACTGGCCCTCTGTCTGGAACCTGTGATGCAGGTGCACCAGGAATTCCCAGCATGGAATCAAACTTTTCTTTGTTTGCTATTGCTTTGGTAGCAATTCCTGATGTTCAGTTCATCCCTTGGTGATCAAAAATTCATCCAATACCTGCACTGAACTACTACAAAACATAGCTAGTGATAATATGTTAGATCATGTAATCTTGGATGATACTTCACCCCCACGAGTGCTAATTTGCATTTATATCTAGGCTGGATTTCATCTACCTTTTATTTCCCACTCAGTATGGGAAACTTGTCTTTCAGTTCTTCACACCAAGTCCTCATCTTCACTTTCATACATGACTTTGTTATCCACAGCTCATCTAAGTGCCTTCTCCAGCTCACCCAGTGACACACTGAGCAGCACCAATGGGCACTTTTCCCTTCCAAATTCCACTTCCTTTGCTTTGAAAAGGAACCAGAAACCACCACTCTTTGCTGCCTTCCTTTTGACTGGTTATATATTTTAGGAGACCATTACCTCTTCTTCCCTCGCAGATAATCTTCGCTAAGACAAGTGGGAGACGTTGCCAAGAGGCTTTCAGAAATCCAGGCTGAATACATCAAGAATATTATCTTCCTCACACTCTGGCTGAATCCTTCAAAGAAAACCAGCAGTAATCTGCAAAGTCTGGCTTTCCTTTGACAAGTCAACACCTCACAGGGGGTTTTAACCTTCCTTTGCACTGCTGGCTCAAATCTTGTCAGAACATTGATGTTCTGGCAAGGGAACTCAAGCTTGCAGTGTGAAGGAGACACAAAGTTTCTCCCAAACAGGGGTATGAGAGTGTTGAGCTGGTCATTCATGCACAGCTCTAGTCATCTTCATGAAGAGCAAGAGCTAATGATTAGCCATAATCATAATAATTTCATTATTTTAATAATAAATGATTTGATTCTGCAAGCATCTAATAGCATAAATTTGATGTTCTGCATTAAGTGGTTCTTCTAGGGAGTGCAGCTGTTAAACTGTTCCTGTTACTGGACTTTGGAATCTCTGTGAGCTCTGTTGTCAACAAGACTAATAGGTTTTTATGGTGTTTAGCTCAGTAGATACACAGAGAACAATCTGTCTTTTGCAGACCTGGATCCTCATTTGCAAATGTTACTCTCCATTTCTGCCATCTTGTTTATACATACAGAGTAGTAAAATGCAAACATAGGCCTGGTATGAAGATCATTCATACTGTATCATTTTTGCATGAAAAGCACCATTATACTAATTAAATTTCCCAATTTTGACGTGTGTGTGTTGATATGAGCATAGACATAGCATGTGAATACCTTAAACATGTGTATACATAGGTATTTAAACATATTATACACACTTGTACACATTTATATCCATGAAAAACTCAGATTGTGCTCATTCTTTTTCTGCAGAGACACTTAATGCAAAGAATCAATACACCGTGATTGCAGTTCCCGTTTTGCAAACTAGATAAATTAATCACCCAAAGGGATCAGCGTGCTCTGGGGCAAAGCCAGGATCCACACCGGCAAAACCCCGGGATGGTGGGAAAGGCACAGCACAAAAAATGGCTGCGTTGCATCGGAGCGAAGGGCGGTATTACAGGATGAAAGAAGGAAGGGAAAAAAAGACCTGACACACGAGTTTTGCAGAAAGTTTCTAAAGCGGGGATGAGGTGTCTCCGCCGGCACTCGGGGGTGTCACCGCCCCGTCCCTGTCCCGCCGCGCCGGGACCCTGCGCAGGGCTCAGCCCCGGCACGGGGACAGGGGCACGGGGGTCCCTTCACGGGAGATAGTGGCAGAATGCAGCGGGAGGAAACGGAGCTGCAGTAATTGCTGGAAGGTAATGCTGTGTTCATTCCTTACCTTACTGCCTTTTTTTTTTGTTTTGGTTTGTTTCTGTTTTTTTTTGTTTGGGTTTTTTTGGTGTTTTTTGGTGTTTTTTTTTTACTCGAGCCTGCCGGCCACTGCATTTGTTCAGCTTTGAAGTGCGTTGTGCAGCAGGGAAGGAGATCCGCGGAGATGGCGTCACTTTATAAAAGTTTCCAGATTTTACCGAGCTTTCTTGGTTTTTTGTTTGTTTGTTTGGGTTTTGTTTTTTTTTTATTTTATTTTTTAGGAGAGGGAGTTGTACTATTTGTCATGCAAGTGGGCGATGTGCCCGAGATCTAAATATACCCCTGTGAAAGCAGAACCCCTGAGATAGCGACACCGATAGCTCAGGCTATTGTTAACTTTTGGGATTCCAATTGAATCCCGCAATGTTAAATATTTATTTAATTACTGGAGAGAGAGCAGGAATTCTCGTTGACTCCACTCATGGAGTCAGAACAGTGCAGTAGGGGAAAGTTTTTTCTCCTGCCCCCCCATCGCTCCCACTTCCAAGTTTAAATAGCTGTGGACAAGCACAGGCTGGAATATGAACATTAGGGGGAAAAAAAAGTTTCAGCTTTGTTTTAGGAGTTATATTTCAGTCGGGTAAGCAAACTATATTGCATGTATTTTTCCATATCTTCAGCTCACTCCAAACATAACATTCCAAAGGATAAAATCTGTTACAAAATAAAACTGACTTTGTGACAGCTGAGCTTCTATGCGGAGTCTAAAAATTATCTAAAAGCGCCTCGAGAATCCTAAATGTCATTCCCAAGATGTGGCGAATTGTAATTACGGTTGTGAACTATTTTAGTGGCCGTGCCTTACACGAGGCTGGCTAAGCAGCTGGAGCATTTATGAATTTATTTTTTGCCCTTTACAGTGTTACAACAGAAGGTATTTAGACCACAACAATACTAATTTGTATCAGATTAGAAAAAATGCAACTAAATTGAAAATGAGTTGTTTGCCTTTTGATTTTCCTTCCTGTACTTCCTTTTAAAACATGTCATAGGGCAGTGCTTAAAGAGTGCAAGAAGACTCATCAACAATAAGACAGAGAGTGAGAAATAACATTATCATTACTATAATACTGTTTTATGATTTTCTCATCTTACTGTCTTTTCCAAAAACTTTTGGGTTTAGAAGATGATCCAGTTCCCTCTTCTCTTAACAGAAAAAAAAAATAAAATTCAGTGGACATTTTGGTAAGAGAAAGCAAATAGCTTGCAACACACTGTCCAAAACCTGTACTACACTATGACCAAAAGCACTTTAATTTACAATAGACATTATTATGCTTGTATATGCAGATCTTGATATGGTAGAGGAAATTATTAAACCCAACTATTTGGTCATGAGGCTGGAAAACAAAATTGTGTCCTTAAGTGTGCCACAAAATTTAAATGCAAGTTATAAAGGCTCAGCACCCTGTAACTTGGTGACTCCGTTGGAATTACACCCAGAAGGAGAAAGTCAGGTCCTGTCAGTTCCTACATGAGAAAGTCTGAGTGCTCTGCACTGCCATCACTAATTGTTTTGTGTTGGGAAATCGTGAGGTGATAAAACGGCTGTTAGAAAGTTGGCTTGTGAGTAATTAAGTGTAGGTCTAGCTATTAAAACCTGATTTGTTACTCATAGGTTACACTCATCTGTATTGCCTTCTCTCAAGATACAGATAAACTCAGTGTTCTTTTCACTGGTCTAGGCCAAAAGTGGCTGTGTGATGAATGGAGAGATGTCACACATATACAGGTGGGAAGAATTACCTTTATCACAACAGATACAGTTACTGTAATAGAGAGCTTCTGTTTCAAACAGTTCCTTTCTCCTTTCATTTATTTCCAGAGGAAATGCTGGAGGATGCATACCCTTCTTCATTTAAAGTTTAAAATACTTATTTTGCTCATAAGCGAAACTTCAATTTAAAAAAAAATTCTGTTTCAGAGTGTCTCTGTTTACTATACTCAAGCTTCTCCATAGAGTGGGTGTAACCAGGAGAAGAATTTGGCCCATGATGTGAGCTAAATTTTCAGTGCTTCCACTATTTGGAGCTCCGTTGTGCTAAAAATAGTTTTCCTGTGGTTTTGGCCATGGAGCCACAAATGCAAGTTTTCTGTGCACAGTTATTGTGGATGTTGGGTCCTTCTATTGCTGGATGACACAGCTCATGACTGTGTCAGCAGATGATTATGTTGAGTGAGATGATTATGTGAGGCTGCATGTCATATCTCCTCACTGTCCTGGAGTGAGCATGTGTCCCACCCAAATGCCAGGGACCACCAAAAGGGACCATGCTTGGAAGGCAGTGCTTGAGCTGGACACTGAAAAACCCTAGGAAAAACTGGGACCATGCAGGAGATAATGTTGAGGAATTCACCCAGAAATCTCCATGTTTGACTAATGGTATGGATATAAAACAAATGGAGGGGAGGGAGTAAACCTTTAGGAAAGGAAGACACAATTTTCTTCACGGCTAATTTGAAGCCAGTTTTCATCAAAGAAATAAGCTCATGTTGATCACAGGGTTATGGTACATGTAAGGAGTTCACTGTCATGTCAGATTCATCCTATTTCTGTACTACATATTTTATCCCAATTCCATGGTCCATCTTCTCTGTTGTCCATAGGAAATTGGTCTGGTTGTTACAAATAGCTTTGAGGAGGCAAGGGCCAACTTTTTTTCTGAACTTAGTAGCAGGTGTCAGACTCCAGAATGTGATGCGAGGTCATATTCTGGAAGTAGTTGAAAATCACTGATTTAGAAGAAGGAGAGCACTGCGTGTTTCTGTACTGCTGATGTGATGGTGAGGGCAAGCTGGGGATGGTCCAGAAAAATAACACCAGAGGAATATTCAAAGGAATTGAGCTGTTTAAAACTATCTTCTTTATAATTTCCTCTCTAAGAGCACTATAATACTTTGTGTTCATCAGCTGGGACATTTTTTCATTTCTCTGGGAAGGTGGTGCCACCACAAATGGTGGTACCCACTCTGATGTGGACTTTGTGACAGTTCTCAAGCAAATGCTCTTATTCATACCTTCATATACATCTTACTCTTCCTGCAGTGTCCTTTTTCCTTTCATAGGATGTTGCCTTTTTAATATGTTTTTCAGACTTTTTTTCTTGAATTATGTGTTCAGTTTTGCATTCTAAGTGACTCTCAGGTCTGCTGGACTGGATATATCATCCCCAATATATTCACAATTTTATTCTGTGGAGTGGAGCTGAACTTACAAAACTTTTACATAATTATGTCTTTGTTTCTAACATCCCCAAAGATGTCCCATAGCATTATTCAGCTACATGTATCAGCCCATTTCTTTTTCCAGTCTAGGAAGAAAAGCTTACAGCTTTAAACTTGCTCAGAAGAATCCTTTTGGCTTGCCTTCCCTCTCTCTCCTGGTCTACAATTTCATGTTAATGTCTTCTATCTGTAGCTTCAGGAAACAAGACTAATTCTTCTCTCCCTTTCTCTATGTGAGCTGTCATGCAAGGTACCCAGAAGTGTGGCTGTGACAATAACAGGGTACTTAATTTGAGAATTAGCTCTGGGGATTCAAAGGCTGTGAGCCAGTGAGTGTAACTTCACAGGAGCCTACACCTCTGAGGGCCTTGTAGATAAACACTTTAATATCTTTCCTCCAGACACTAAAGGTTATTTCCATTTTCTTACATATGGGATGCAAGCTACACAGCATTTGTATTGTCTTCTTGGGAGGCAGCCTCTTACCACCTCCTGTGCCTGTTCTCAGCCTGCTGTCAATTGTGGGCTTATTTAAGAGAACCAAATGGCCAGAGTGAATGTCACCTCCCTCTCCGCTTGCTGAACTCTGCTTAAACACAACACTGTTTTTCTGCCTCAAAAATATACATAAAGGTATGTATAGTATGTTAGCCCCTCCTTAGCCTTTCCCACCCTGAAACCTTTCAAACAGGGATGGCATGTTCCTCCCTTCACTGCCAAAAAAAAAATAAATTCCTTTCTCAGCATTTCCCCCTTCCCCCATTTCTTCTCAGCTGACAGCTGTGAGAGTGGAACTTTCTTGAGCTATCCTATCCATTTCCCCCAATTCTGTTTTTAAGCTAGATTTGGTTTAAATATCCAAGCCATCTTTCACACTACAGGATTTTTTTAACATACAGTGGCTTTGCAAATGCTTAATGTGGGTAGAGACATGGCAACTGTTTACATGTATTTATTTTTATTTTTTAAACAACATTCCGCCTTCTTCCCCCAGCAATTTAGAAAGTTGATAGAGAATGAAATTGAACAATACAGCCATTTATGAAATTACAGGAAGGCCAAAGTTTTGTAATAAAGCAACTTATTTTCAAGACTATTTCCTTATCATTCAAACAATCTATTTGATTTTCAGACTAATTCACTTCTAACCAAATAAAAATTTCATTAAGAAATATAGTAATAGTATTCAAAATCTGGAGAGTAAAATGAAAATAATGGAATTTAAGACAGTTCTTGAACTTCACACTTCTCAACCACGGAAGGCCTGATAGCTGTAGGTAGTTCTTCTGTTGGTTGTTTTGTACTTTGATCAGACGTTGAGGTTATCTCTCACTCTGAAATAAACACCTACTGTAACCCAGCTTTATGGGAAGGTGCTTTCCTGCCCTCATTGCCATTAGCCTGTGCACAAAGGAATCAGACAGCTACTTGCACTTCAGCTGACTTTACAAGGCAGGACCCAAAGTGTAAACGTGCAGTTGTCCTAACATAATTTAATTATTAAAACATTCAGGTAAGGGAGAGGTTGGGTAGTCACTTTTCCTTGGATTAACACAGGTGCATGTCTGTGTGCTGGAAAATCTGGGTTTGACAGTGATAAAATAGGATCGATGGCTCCATGAGTTGTGAAATTCTGGAATTTGTGAAATCACATGATTTCTGGAAAATGTGTTCAGGGTGCTTTGAGTATCCTTGTTGTCCCTTTATTGAACTTGATATGTTGTTAGAGTGGACCCACTGGAATGTGGCACTAGAGATCCAAATGATGGCGACCATGTATGAATAGGCAGTGGTGAAAGTGGTGTTAATTTTCCTGTGGCCTTAAAGGCACACAGACCTGAATTATCAGATAGCCAATGTCACTTGTTTTGTATTTTATTGGTCACATTGACTACAAAGAGATAATTTGACTTCAGTCATTTGACTTCAGTCATTTGGGGTTTGCCCATTCAACATTAGTCTATGACAAAATGGCATGGAAAAAAAAAGGAAACCTACTTTTCAGACCAGTTATCATATTCCTTGCTACCACACTCCAAAATAGCCTCTGCACTGTGCTTAAAAATCACTGTTTTCTGAGGAGGGTGTGCCGCGAGCAGATATGTCTCCATTGCCTGTAGTTTTACATAGAGAATTTTTAGGAAAACTTATTTTGGAAATCTTAGAGTTTTCCTTGTCTTCCCCATACTCTTGCACACCTTCAGCTTCCCTCACCACTGGAGCCCTGAAACCTCCACAGCAGGAAGTGCATCGGAGCTCTGTGATGTAGATTCACCCAGCAGTGTACAACTGTTTTGTAACTTCTCAACAGAGGAGAACATATTGTTTTCTAGAGACATGATGGTTGGCACATGAACAACACCTAAAATGCCTGCTGCCAATTTGTTGTTTGTTACTTGGTTTATTAATTAAGTTACACAAAAGATTTGGAAAAAGGCCAACAGTTATTGTTTTATTTTTTGTCCCATATTTTGGACTGCCTGGCCAAAGCAGAACAATTGCTGGTGTAGAGATACAGAGGAGTCCCCAAAGGTTAGCTCTGTTCTGGGACTAAATTACACCAAAGCCTCGCTCCTTCGCTGCTGCTGTGAACTTTAGTAGAGATATCCTGTTGGGCTATTAATTGACTTCTTGAGAACTTCTGTTTGCATCCAAAAGAATCAAGAGCCATGTAGTTTTGAACCAAAAGAAAATTTCTTTAAAGCTCAAATATACTTGAAATTGAAATTGCAATGGCTCATTTGATATTTTTTCCCTATTTCTATGAACTTGACATTGCTGTTTCTTGATTTATTTTTTTCTTTTTGGTACATGTTTTACCTTTAAGTTACACAAATAAAACACAGGGCTTCATGTGGCTTCTTTGTAACTTAATTATATATTTATTTTTATATGTATATAGAATCACTTTCAATTACATTTGCGTGCTTCTATTTTTTTTCCGAAAGCAATCTGATAGCAAAATTCAGTTGGCATACCAGATACAATTGACATGCCAGGTGTCTAAATGTAGCTACATGTTCTACAACAGACACACAAATTTATGTACAAATATGTGTTTGCCACATATATCTGTTTGACACAATTTTTTTTGACTATAGGAAGAAACTCTTCTGTAGGAATTTCTGTAGTTATCAGACTAGGGTTTAGCTTAGTTCAGTAGTGTGTCTGAAGCTGGCCATGATCAGCCTCCTCTCAGGAAAGCAGCCTTTGGGTTATGAAGTGAGTGAAGTGTGAAATACTTTCCTCAATTGTGGACATTCCTGTTGCCCATATAAAGTTAAATTTTTCAAAGCCATTGGAGTTCAGACCTCAACAATGGTTTGTGGTGAACGGTTCCACCTGGTCCTGAAGAGCAGAGTTGAGCGTGGGTCAGCCTTGCACTCATTGCTCATTCTTCTTTAAAATACCCTCACATCTAATAATTCACTCAGATAAAGATGGCAAGAAACACTTGTGCCTGCAGTATGCTTAACCAAGGTCAGACATTGCTGTGCCACACTGGATGTGTTTTTGGCCCAGCACCTCTCTGAAATTTTCTTCTGTGCAGTCCAAGAGCAGCTTTGAGGCAACAGTGCTCACTTCCACGTCACGCAGTGAGTACAGTAAGTCTATCCCATAGTGACATTATAGACAGTAGGAAAATCTTCATCTGTGCAATCCTTTCTAGAGCCATCCTTAACACCGCTGACACATTTTCTTGACGCTTCACTGGGTATTTTAGTCATTTAGTCAGACACAGCCCCCTGAAGGCCCTCAACTGCCCCAAGACATTGTGGATAACACCCAGTCCCACCAGAGATGAGGCTCGGGAGACCATCACACTCTCTGCAACTCCTTGGAAGGAGGCTGTAGCCAGGTAGGAGTCGGGCTCTGCTCCTGGGCAGTGACAAGACAAGAGGACACAGTCTAAGCTGCACCAGGGGAGGTTCAGGTTGGACATCAGGAGGAATTTCTTCGCAGAAACGGTGCTCAGACATTGCAAGGGGCGGCCCAGGGAGGTGAAGAGTTTCAGGAAAGACTGAGCGTGTCCCTCAGTGCCGTGGTCTGGTTGACACGGTGGTGTTGGTCAGGGGTTGGGCTCAGTGACCTCCAGCTCTTTTCCAGCCCAGGTGAGCCTGTGGCTCTGTGAGGGCAGCCCCCGTGCCCAGGGCAGCAGCGCACGGTACTGCGGGAGAGCGCCGGCCCTTGGCCCCAGCGGCGCCCGCCATCGCAGCGGGACCTTCGGGGCCTTTTGTATTGCTCCGTTATGTGGCACGTTACTTTCTGCACGCCGAACCCCGCACACTTATTTACTGATTCATCGTTTGCATTTATTTCGCTCCCTTTCACAGAGCGGGGCCGATTCCCCGCAGAGCCCCTTCCCACACGGCTCCCGGGCCGGGCCCGGCCCTTTTCCCGCTTCCTCCCGCCGCCGCCGTGGCGCGCGCGCGGCCCCGCCCCTCGCGCACATCCGGGTCCCGGCGCTGGCCCCGCCGGCCCCGCCGCCGCCGCTCCCGTCCCGCCGCCTCCCCCGGCAAAGTTTCGCTGCAGCAGCAGCAGCAGCGGCGGCCGCGGCCCAGCCGGCGCCTCACGGACACCCGCCCCGGGGAGGCCGCCTGCTCCGCGCCGGGTGGGTCGGGGCGGCGGGATGGTTGTGGGTGGGGGGAGGTTGCGGGCCGCGGGGTCGCGGCGCTGCGAGTCGGGTTCCGGGCGGCCGTGGGGGTGCGGGGGCAGACGGGGCCGAGGCCGCGAGCGGGCCCGCGGTGACACCGGGGTCCCGGCGGGGCGAGAGGGGACGGGGAGCGGCCTGCGGGGGAAGGAGCAGCCCCGGGAGGGAGAGGAGAGCGCGGGGCCGCCCGCGGGGCTGCTCGGACACGCGTGGTGCCGGTGCAGGAGCGGACATCGCAGTGCTCGGCAGAGGCTCCAGAGGGCTGGCTCTTGTTTTTTGTTGTTTGGGTTTTTTCGGGTTTTTTGGTTTTTGAAATTTTATTTTTTTTTTAAGACGAGGACTCTCTTAACTCGAGTCAGGCCTGACCGAGCGAAGGGAGAGCAACAAACACGTTTGCAGGCGCTGGTTAAGAGGCGGGAGGCGATGTGCGGGCTCACAGCTCTCACACACACAGAGCTCATAAACACACAGAGCTCACACACACACACACACACAGAGCTCTCACAAACACACACACAGCTCTCACACGCAGAGCTCTCACACACACACACACACACACACAGAGCTCATAAACACACAGAGCTCTCACAAACACACACACACAGAGCTCTCACAAACACACATACAGAGCTCTCACAAACACACATACAGAGCTCTCACACACACAGAGCTCTCACACACAGCTCTCACAAACACACAGAGCTCTCGCACACACAGCTCTCACACGCAGAGCTCTCACACACAAACACACGCAGAGCTCTCACACACAAACACACACAGCTCTCACAAACACACACACACAGCTCTCACACGCAGAGCTCTCTCACAAACACACAGCTCTCACACACTCACACAGCTCTCACATACTCACACAGAGCTCTCACACACAGAGCTCTCACAAACACACTCACACAGCTCTCTCACACACACACACAGAGCTCTCTCACTCACACACACAGAGCTCTCTCACTCACACACACACAGCTCTCACACACACACACACAGCTCTCTCACACACACACACGCAGAGCTCTCACAAACACACACAGCTCTCACACACTTGTCCACCTTGGCCTTCCTCGCGTGCGCCCAGCCCTGACAGCTGCCTGACAACAGATGCACAGCTTCAGTGATTTAGAATGGCAATTTTTGTCTTCTGCGGGTTGTAAATTTAATAGAGGAAATATGCTCTTGCGGTTAAAAGCACAAGACTGGAAATCAAATGATCTGTGCTTTGTTCCAGTTGTGGGGTTTCTAATGTGACCTTAAGGTAATTGAGTGATATTTTACAGGAAAGTGAGATAGGGAAGAACTGATTCAGCAGTAGTGTTGAATGTATTATTGAATAGGTTCAGCTAACAGTTGTTGAGTCTCTTGGTAGAATAGGTAGGGATTTAGAAATTCCATGCAGTGAATCACTTGGGCTTGCTGCTTTAACAAAACCTCCAAGGAATAACTGTCAGAATTTGCATCAGCAAAGTTTTGTCTGTCATGGGAAATTAGATTGTCAGTATATGATGGGTTTAGATGAAATCTCATGCTGTTTTCACTCCTTCATTAATTTCAGATAATTAGCCTTCCACGGGTGGCTTCAAAAGAATGAAAACTGAAATGAGCATAGTTCATTGCGTGTGTCAGTTACAGAAGTTCTGCACAGAATATCTGCGTGGTATTCTGAGGAATCACAGTTTGACTGGAGTAAAGAAAAAGGTGCAAACAATTGCAGGCATGTGCCTGTGCTCATCAAAACCTGTAATGCTTTATGAAGTTGGCAGCTAGTGGTAGTGGAAGTTAATAGAAGCAGCAAATAACTTAATTGAAGATGTTTCATAATTAGTGTGTTGTAACTTTTGAGAGTGCCCTGTCTGTGTTGGATTTAATGTCTTAATCCCTACCGTTTGATAGTGGTTTACTCTTACCTCTGATATTAAAATTTTGTTCACTTGGCCTTGAAATTGCTGCTAAGTGACTAATGCCACTTATTTCTGCAAAATAAAACCCCAACAAACCCTGTGCTTACTGGCATACCTACCTTTTTCAAACCTTTCTTTTCCTTTCAAATGTGGAGGACACACATTTGAGATAGGAATTTTCTCTTTTTCTGAAGGAGACTTTCCAGGTGGAAGTCCAGATGGACAGTCATGATGGGGCTGACAATGGAAAAGAAGGAACAGAGGCTTCCTCTGCATTTCTGTCTATTGATGACAAAAGATCACAACGGGGTGTGCTGCTGTGTACAGCTGTGGTGGGTGGGTTTTTTGGGGTTTTTTTTGAGGTTTGTAGTTTTAACCTCTAATGGAACTTGAAGGAACAATAATTGTTGTAATTGTTGACCCTGTACTATTTTGTACTTGTTAGGAAGTCAGATTTTCAATCTTGCACCTGGAGTGGGTGATCTGTGCAGAGTTTTTTATGATCACAGAATATTATTTGAGCTGAAAAAAAATGTCTCCCAGGATGGAGTGCTCATGCTCAATTAAGGAACTTTTTGGGCTTATTTAAATGTTGTTTGCAAATTATGTTGTGATTTTTAATTCTTTGGAGGACATATTTAATTGCAGAAAACTGTCCTCTATTTTCTTTATAGATGTCTAAGGAAAGTGCTAGGAACTCTTTTATTGCCCTTGGCTGAATTACATACCTGCAGAAATACTCCTCTGGCGATTCTGTGCAAGTCCCTGTGTCTTCCCTTCCTTCCAGTTAAGGCCTTGCTGGTTATATTAATGTTTGTTTTTTGTTTTTTTTAATTAAAGTACTAGTTTCTTCAAATGTCTCCCTTAGATTTGGTGGAATGAATTTTATTTTAATCTGTTAATGTTTCTTTAAAGATCTTTACTGATTTTTTTTTTTTAATAACAGATAAGGAGCTCGTGTTCAAAATGAGCTGAGTGCACTTGAGATATCTTCATGGCTAACGATAAACAGCTCATTAAAAGCAAGCTGAGCAGTAATTTAACACTTTGGCCGTTATCATTAGTCACAGTGCAAGTTCCTGCCCTGTTCTCTGGAAGCCTTTTTAGCCGTGTTCCTGTGACCACGTAGAAAAGTTTGGCTGGCACTGGAGCGCGCTTGACCAGCGTGGGTTGGCAAGGTGCAGGACGCTGCCTGCCAAGTCCCTATCCCCACTGACCTACCACCAAGGTTGAGCCTGCCAGCACTGTCATCCTTGACAGAGGATCTTTGTCAGAGTCCCTGCTACTGATACACCAACTATGAAGTAGTGTCTCTGAATTCTGGGTCAGTGGATGTCACAAACTGACAAATTTAGAATACTTTGCCATTCATTCATTCTGTGCAAGGGGAAAAAAAAAAAACTTGCTGAATTACTATTGTCAGTGTTCCCTCCAATCCTGTAGCTTTTGTAAACTTGTCACAGGCTTAATGCAGTTCAGTTGGAATGAAGTGTATACACACACACACATATACATCTTTATTTTTTGTCTTCTTTTAAAGCTTTTTGGCTGTCCCACTTTCCAGAATATACTTTCTGTTTCCAGCTCATAGTATTTAGAATCTTGGTCTTTAATGAAGGTCCTGCACGTGAGTGTCTGAATTTTTAGAAGGCTTTGTCCAGCTTGTTAATTTTTTAGCAAACTTTAGGGTTTTTGAAAAGCACAAGATGCCCTTTATTTTCCCATTTTTGTCTCCAAGTGTAGTACTGAGGTCATTCCTAATCACCCACTTGCTTGTCCATGTCCAACCTACCAATGGAGCCATAGGCCTTTGTTTTCATGTTTAGTGAAATGTAGCAGTGCTTTTCTCTGGAATTTTAATTAAGAAATGGATTCTAAGTTGTAGTTATCTGCTTTGGTTAGAATAGATCTTAAATAACCTTAAAAACAGGAGGCAGTTTCAGAGCTGTCTGCTGTTGATGGTGGCGTTTTCCAGCATAATGGCTCTGCTGGAAAGTGCCAGTTAGCTGAAATAGAAAAGTAAGAAAATGTACAGTTCTGATAAAACACTTAAGGAAGACAGGTTTTGGTTCTAAGATGGAAATTATAGTTTTGAGAATTTCTACAAAAGCTAATTGCTCAGTAATTAGAGCAGCTGCAGAGACCAGGGCCATGGGAGCAGTGGATTTTTTTTGTTGAAAATGTGGATTCTTTAAGAAATAGAATATTTTAGGCATAGTGAGTTTTGGTGTTCTCTCCCTTCCCCTGTATCAGAGTTAAACTCAAGTTTTGCCATGATGCAGAACAAATTCAAAACTGTTTTTTGATTATAATTTTTCTGAGCTTTAATTGACATCAGATGGAAGTGAGGGTACTTTAGAAATGCATTGGAGCTCTCTTAGTGATCTCTTTGCCTGGACCTCTTTTGTGATATAAATCATTATCACTGTATTATTTTTTGACAATAGTTTTTGAGAAAACTTTAAGAAGAAGCAGAAGCATCACTTAGCTATCTGAGTTATATCTTACATGTACATTGTATGACTTGCTGCTTGTGCTTGGCTTCAGAGTTTGTTAGGTTTTTTATAAGAGAGTGCTGGTTAAATACTTCTCAGCTCACAGAGCTAAATGCTTCAGCATTTTTTTTAAGCTATGTTAGATGGTGTACAGATGTGGAAATTAAAAGCAAAAGTATTGTGTGAGAAAGCCCTGTCAGCAATTGTCAGTAGATTTTTCTGTTTGCAGGGCAGTTAGAAAAAGTTCTGAAGATACCAGACAGCTCTTTTCTCTTCTTGTTTGCATATATTATCAGTTAGATTATATTGCCTTACAAGGCATGTTTGAAGCAAGAAATCTAGTGCTAGGGTAAAAGCACTTACCATAGATTTTGGTCAGCTGGATGCCAGTTCTCATGAAAATACCACAAGTTCCTTTTTGATATAATTTATAAAATCTCTTTCATCTTTTACTTAAACTTATGGGGAGAAGAGACAAAGGAAGTTTTTTCATTGGTGGTATTCCTTGTGGCTGAGATGTTGCACAGGGTAATTGAAGAGAAATCCTTTCTGTGGGTAGGCTGTGGCCGTGGTTTGAAGGATGCAGGCCCTTCAAGTTCATTGAACAAGTTTTTTAACCACAGTGTCATCTTAGGATTTGTTTTGTGCTTGATGTGTATGGAGAAACTGTGGAGTTAACGTTTCTCCTGTGTTTGCTTTTAAGAAAAGACTCCAGTATGTGCCATTGCATGGGACTGTGTGCTGGGAATGTAAGCTTGGGAAAATGATAATAAAACTCAAGCACAATCCTGCACAGTTCCTGTCAGGAAATTTATAAGGAAAGAAGGATTTTAATAAAACCAAATTAAATTATATGTGAGGTTGTAGTTTTAAAGCAAGTATTGATCTGTGTATATAGCATAACACACTATAATATATTATTGCAGTTGAGTTTCTGAGCTTTGAATATGTATTTTAATGTATGGAGTCAAAATACTCGAGCATTTCTGAGTTTGAAGGGCAATAAAGTTTAGCACAAGAGCTGACTGCAGAACAGCTTTAACTGCAGATCTGAAGCAGCTCTAATGAACTCCCAGTTGTGCTGCTGCTTATAAGTGGTGCTTTGTTTATTGTATGAAATTGAGTCTCAAAACAGCTTCTAATCATCAGCAGTGCAGTTCCTTGTTTCAGATTGGGAATGATGCTACCAGAGGCTTCCTGAATTTGCAAACAAGTAAATTAGTAGGAAGAGAATAGTCCTTGTACATTTGAGCACTGCCTTAGTACTGGCAGTAGAAAGAGATGAAGGTCATTGGTTTTACCCATTTTAAGATGGTTTTACCCATTTTATTCTTGTGCTTGTGAAAGCATCATTCACTGCCCTGCTGCTTGGGATGATGGTTCTCTTGGTTAATGATACTTCAAACCTAGATTTTACGGGTGGAAAATTAGTTTGGAATCAATGGAAGAACACGTTACATACAAAATGCATCTCATAAATATAGGTGCACCATAAATAATGTTACATTTTCTGTTCTGCAGTGACTCTTGCTCAGGTCCTTTTAGCCAGAAGGAGATTCCTTGGTACGACATCAAATGAATCCCCTGAACTTGCCAGTTTAATGGGAACTAAAGGGAAGTCACATTGTTTGGTATTTGTGAGGGCAGATGGAAGGTGGTAGAGTTCTCCCATCTGCATAAATGAAATATAAGATTTGTTGTTGGCCAACTTTGTTTGTATCTGGCTGGCTGGCTGAAGTATTAAGGAGGGGGTTCAAACAATGGACCTGTTCACCCAACTAGTTTCCTTCCATTTGCTGTAGTCATTAACAAGAACTTTTAAAGTATAAATAATTCATGCCCCAAAGTCTAATTTTGATACAACGATTACTTCCTTTTATACTTGCCCTTTAAAAGCCCCCTCATGCTACTCCATGTAACTCATTACACTCGCTCCTAGAAGAGTGTTTGTAACTTTTTTTTTTTTAATGTAATAGTGTGGTTTTCAGTCGATGTTCTCTTGTAGCTCAGATGAAAAGTTATTTAATAAAAGAAGGTAATGTATAATAGACCCTCTGCCTCTTAAGGAAATTTAAGCAAGGTTTTTTCCCCCATGAAAGTTGTTACCAGCTGTGTCTAGAGGTGCAACAATAAGAGTAATTTGTGCACCATGGAATGAAAATGTGACTCTTTAAAGCATTTGTTTCTGTATTCAAAGCTCAGTGATGCTCTGCAATCACTGCTCATAACTTGGGCTTTTAAGCCTCGGAAGAAATTGATTGTAAGTACAGATGATCTGGGGAAGCTGTTCCTGGCAGATGTCAGGATTACTTAGAAACCTTTCACAAATCAGATGCTGAAATTACAGCAAATGCAAGTAAATGTTCTAAATGTGGTTTATGCCACACATTCAGAAATCTGGAAAACCTACATGAATTGCAGTTTCTACATGGAAATGTTTGGTTTCTGCATAAATACCTGAGCCTACAGCTTTGTGGCCTTAAATAGCTCATGAAGCCAGCTCATGATTCATGAACCTTTTTAATTCTGCCTTGTTTTCTTAAGAAAGGCAAAAGCTGTAAACCTTCAGTGTTTTGCCATCCAGAATGAACTTCTGGAAGGTGTGCAATGGGATAAATTCAGTGTCATTTTGTACTTCTCAAACCCTATTAGTATTTTGTTGCATTTTCTTTCTTGCCCTTGATTCTCTTGAGCAGGTTCAAATACACTTCTACTGAAGAGTCTTGAAAGCCCTATAAGTGGCCAGAATGGAGTTACAGTGAATGGCATTAAGGTCTTCAACAGTCTCATTTTTCAGTGGTTAGAGTTACAAGCATGTGTGTGGAAACTTTTTTTGAAGAAGTTGAAGCAGTTTTGATCAAATCTGTTCTGATGCTTCTGAAATACTTGTTTTATCAGGCTTTGCTTTTGTTGATGGGCCCTCAAATGTAAAGTTTTTAGAGTTAATTATGTTACTTACTGCGAGCTGATTATTTTGAAAATGATAGTTTGTAGGACAGTCATTTATCATAATTCCCTTGCCACTTGCCCTACAAATACTAATTACTGCAAAATATCGTCTTAGTAGATGTGTTCCAACTTCCTTTCCTTTTAGTGAGCTTGTTTATTCCATGAGCGTACTTGTGAGCAAATGATGTTGAAATTGTATAAAACAAATAAGATATCTGTCCTAGTTGATCCATTATGTTCAAAATAATTTAAAAATATAATTTTACATGATCATAGCATAGAATTGTAGATCTTTAAATTTGGTTTCTTAATACAGATGGGGCTCCTGTAATGGGATCGATCTGGCGATGTTTGTTAAGCTCTCCTTTGACCTCAACTTAACTAGAGGAATTTCCAGTGCATCTTCTGCCTTGATGATGCGTAGGATTCTTTGAAAGCATAGCTGAAAGCAAAAATAGAACATTTTAATTGTCTTTGGTCTGAGATGCTAGGTGGGTTCATTTCCTTTTCTAGGGGTGTGAGCAGTTGCTGATCTTGCAGCTATTGAATGTATGCAAGGCTTGAAAGTAAGTTAGTTGCAACTATAAACAGCTTTTACTTTTTAAAACAGTAAACTTTTATCCTCAGTAAAAGAAAAAATTCAGTCTGAGTTCCTGGCCAAGTTTATTTCCCTTTATGTATTTCCTGTTACTTTGAAGGGTGCAAAGAGTCTCATGTGTAATAGTATGAGGGAACTAAATTAGTCTGAAAGTGCAGACATGGTGATATTTCTGAAGAAAACAGGTGATATGTAATTATTTGAGTGTTTTCCTTTAGTTTTTTTTTCTCAATATCTTCTTCTAGGGAGTTACTGAAGCAGTGGGAGACTTCTATTCTCTTTTTTTTTCCATTTTGTTTTGTTATGAGAGCTCTAGGAAGACCTTCAAACAGTTTTTTTGTTTTGCTTTTCCGATTTTTTTTTCCATATTATTGAAACAAAGTCGAATAATCAGAGAAGTACCAATGGGATTAAGCTACGGCATGAAATAAATGGATTTTTTCCCATAAAGGAGCACCAACTGTCCTTGGGCTTGTTCCCTGCTTTCCTCACCCTCTAACTCCTTAATAGAAAATATAGGATGGTTACACTTGGGACATAAATGCCTTGCCTAGGGATGTTTGCTGTAACTTTGGCTGCTGGTGCTTAGCACACGGTTTGGTTACATAGAAAGATCTGTCCAAGTGCTTCAGTGAGCCTGTAAATGTGCCCAGACACTTAGAAAGCCTTATCAGATGACGTTTAGATTATCAAAGATGGGAGGAAAAAAGATCTTCTTGATTAAAGGTAGCAATCTAAGAGAACCAGCACAGAGATATTTAACATTTTGCTCCCCCACCCCCTTTTTCTCTTCTGTGCAGATTTGATGTCTTGGGCTGGGGTAGGTGTTCTAATTCACCGTGGTTTATCAAAAGTGGAGAGACAATGTTGTTTGGCAGTCTCTGTAGCAAGAGAGGAAGCATCTTTTGTTATTGACATCCTTTCTCTTAGCTCTGCTCTTGCTTTTTGCCAGCTGCTCATTGTCTATACTTGCTTATTTAGTATTCACAAGGGATTTTACAAGTTCTTATCAGTTCGTTGCCACAGCACATCATTTCCTCTTGTCATCGGTACTCCTTAAATTGCTGGGGGGAGGATTTGCATTAGGGCTGGTGAGTGGTAAAACACCATTCATGAGCCAGTTGTTCTGCTCTTCTCCTTTCCGAGGCACTTTGTAGTAAAGGTCACATTTCTAATGCTTACTCCACCATGTCTTTTCCCCCCTTCTTTTTTCTAGGGAGAAGAAAACAATTTTTTTTTTGCCAAGGCTAAAAATATCCAGCTCTTCAAATACTCTTCTTAAAAGATAGAAGGAAGTGCAGCATAAAATTAGCTACAGCTAAAAAAAGGTTGACCACCTCTCTGGTTGGCTGGAGAAGGTTTGGTTTGTGCTTTTTATTGGGTTTTTCTTTTAACCGTGCTTTGTTTTCTTCATCTACATTTTTTTTCCTTATTTCTTTTAATACTCTCAAAAACATGGGGTAACTAGAGCTCAAGAAAAAGCAGAAGCTTTAGTATTTTTTTCCTTTTTGGAAATAAAGATCCATTTGAGAAGCTGAGTATTTCCATGCAGTATTGGCCTTGGAACTGGTGGTTCCAGCCTGCCTCTTCCCTGTTTATTCATAGCAAATTTAGTCTTCTAATGCAGCATTGTGACAGGGATATATTGCTAGTTTGAAAGCATAGTCCTCAAGGCGATCTTCTGAGAGAAAGTGATCAATTTAAGGAGTGTTAATGGGAACTGTGCTGTCTCTGCTGACCATCATCCATTGATGGTTCCTTTTCCCACTAATCAGTAGTGCAAGCTTTGGGGTCTGATCACTTTTTTGGAGTAGGGTCCTAGTACTACTGGGATTTTGTTTTGAAACAAAATCAGATGCAATGCTAGGGTTGAAACAGGAAGTCTTCTCATATATGCCTTTTGTTTTACCACAGCCTTTACTTGTTTACTAATTCCTTGTCAAATTATCTTTTTACTAGAACTAAATTGGAGGAATCCATCGTCATTTTTGATGTGAAGGCTTCATCACTGACATCTCTATGTTCATTTGTCATCCTCCAGGAAATAATACGGCTCATCAGTTGCAATAAGTGCTTTGGGTGCTCACTGACATTTATTGGGGAAAAAACAAATTAATTAACAAAAAAAAAAAATAGACAAAACCCGACAAACTTTTTGAAGACTTGTGTCAAATGACGTCAATGGCCAGTTTGTTCTCCTTTACTAGCCCAGCTGTAAAGCGTCTGTTGGGCTGGAAACAAGGAGATGAAGAGGAAAAATGGGCAGAAAAAGCTGTTGATGCTTTGGTTAAAAAGCTGAAAAAGAAAAAGGGTGCTATGGAAGAACTGGAGAAAGCCTTGAGCAGCCCAGGGCAGCCCAGCAAGTGCGTTACTATCCCCCGCTCTTTGGATGGACGGCTGCAGGTTTCTCACAGAAAAGGCCTTCCCCACGTGATCTACTGCCGTGTGTGGCGCTGGCCCGATCTACAAAGCCATCACGAGCTGAAGCCCTTGGATATTTGTGAATTTCCTTTTGGATCCAAACAAAAGGAGGTCTGCATCAATCCGTACCACTACAAGAGGGTGGAGAGCCCAGGTATGTTTGAAAGTTACTGTCCTAAAAACTGAACTGAATCTTTGGTACTTAACTATTTACTCCATCATCCTCTTCCTCCTCTGGTACTGTACAACCAGTTGAAAGTTGTGTGTGAGGCAGTTTGGGAGAGGAATGTTCAAAGTATACATTACTGGTGGGTTTTGGGGAGATGTGTGGTCCATTCTGTACTAATGGTCCAAGCTGTTTTCTTTGGGATTATTCGCCTTTTTCCCACAAACTTCTTAAGCCTGCTGCCCTTAAAGTTAGTAGCAAACTTCTCCTTTGTCATGAAATAGGAAGCAGTTGATGTGTTCTTTCAGGTTCAGTTTCTTTGAGAAACTTGTTTCAAAATCTCAGTCCTTGCAAGGAGGTTGGTGGCTGCCTTTCAGGGGCTTCCTATGTAATCAATGTGTGACATGATATGAGGAGATGAAAAATAAAAATAATAAAATTCTAGGGTGGTAGAATTCCCCACATGACTTCCAGTTAGGAGACAGCAGAGATGACTAGAACCAGGAGATGTGATCAGTTAGAGGAAGGTATGTGTCAGATGGGTGTCAGGGAAGGAGCCTGCTGTTAAAGTGTGCTGTGGGAAAGGTGAGGAGGACTGGGATTGCAGTGGGAGAGATGAAGAATATTGCTCTGGACAGTGTGGTGAGAAGTTGTTTCCCTTGCTCCCCAAAGCGGTTGTAACTCAACTGCACTGATTGTAGTGCTCAAGTGCACTGCTGCAGCACTGGAATTCCAGGCTCCAGCGGTCCTGAAGTTAAAACATGTGGCAGTACAGATTTTGTTTCTCTTCAGTGGAAAGGACAATATGTAACTATATAGCTTGACTGTAGTAATAGAGACTGTATTTCCATTTTGTCTGATTTGCTAACGTGTGCAGATGTAAGCGTTGCACTTCTGCATCAGTGTTTCAGTATGTGCACATGTAGCCTGGTTTGGTTTATTATTTTTTTTAAAAGGTCATCTTTGAGTTGTGTGAAATATGTGTGTGTTTTTGTGATTCTTGCAAGAGTAAAGTTTGACTCTTTCATAAAGAATTATGTAAAAAATGAAAGAGAAGATGGGTAAAGGCATGCCACATTCATCCCCTGCTCCTCTTTCCACCCAGCTAGAGTTGAAATTATCACAAAGAGCAGAATAGCACATTATTTGTATCTCTTACTTATATCTCAGGTTTTAATCTAAATGTATCTGGGATTTGTTTATTTTTTGCAGTTCTACCTCCAGTGTTAGTGCCTAGACATAGTGAATTCAACCCCCAGCACAGTCTGCTAGTTCAGTTCAGGAACCTCAGCCACAATGAGCCGCACATGCCACACAACGCGACGTTTCCGGACTCCTTCCAGCAGCCCAACAGCACTCCGTTCTCCATCTCACCAAACAGCCCCTACCCCCCCTCTCCAGCCAGCAGCACTTACCCGAGCTCCCCAGCCAGCTCTGGGCCATCCAGTCCCTTTCAGCTGCCAGGTGAGTACAGCCTGAATGGCAGTTCAATAAAAATCATTGAAATGTCACACGTTGTTGTGACCCGTGACCTCAGGAATTCGTGGTGTTTGCCATAAGTGGCTTGTTCTTTTGCGTTTTATGGGATTTTCTTCCTAGTTTTGTCACTGGTCAGAGTTAATTGTTACAGTTTTTCCAGCTGTTTTTTGTCATGGATGTAGTACTGGTGAGTTTTTTGCACAGCTTCACTACAGAATAACTAATCCATACTTTAGAAGAAGAAATAGCAATGAAAAGAAAGCAAATGCAGGATGCTGAACAGGAAGTTTACTGATGTCTTTCACTGAATAAAAACATCTAAAATACGGTGTTTAACTGGAAAAAAGTAACATTTTTGCTGGGAACCGATTGGATTAAACTGATTCTGTTTAACTGAGTTGGAAAACACAGAAAAAACAATTCATAGGGACAAAAAAAAAGAAGGCTTACTGATTCTGATTATTGGTGTGGTTTATAAAGCCAGGAATTTAATAGAGTAAAGGCTTTATTTTTCCACTAGCTCAGTGGCCTGATCTTTGTAGTCTGGTTGCTTGGTTCCCCAGAAGTGTCCCAGTCAGAGGGTATCTGTGGCCAAGGACTGGCATCACTGGGGTGGTTGCATTTATGGGGCACAATGGGGTGTTGCCCCACTGAGTGCTGTGCTGATGGAAGAAAATAGATCCACACTTCTGTAATGACCTCAGCCTGCAGGAGCAGCAAAAACCCCCAAACTCTTCTAGGCCTTTGTTATAATAAGCAAATTGTTATTTTTTCTACTGATTTATTTTTGAACACTGAGAAGAGAGTAGGCAAGAAATCTTACATTTGTGTGACAAAAAGGGGGAAGCAGAGTCATCATACCCAAATGCAGGAGTGCAGGTATTAAAGAAAAAATAATGCAGAGAAAAAAGTGCATCTCTTATTTTTTCAAGTTTCCAATCTTGTTATTGGTTTCATAGGTGAAATTTCAGCTATTGAAGGAGTTTACTGTAAAGACAGCTGGCTGTGTTCAGATTTCTTTGAAAATGAGGCCAAAATTTTTAACATCTTGTTTGGGAATATTTTTGTATGTTTACAACTGTAGAATGTATAAATAAATACTCTAAATTGTTGAAGTTTATTCTTATTTTTTTCACGTTTGTAGCTGATACTCCACCTCCTGCATATATGCCCCCTGATGAACAAATGGGGCAGGATAATTCACAGTCTATGGACACAAGCAATACAATGATCCCTCAGATCATGCCAAATATATCTACCAGAGGTAAGTTGTATAGTCTGGTGTAAAATTACGTAGTTTGGTGTCTTGCAACTCATGACCAAACTGAATGAATAACTTCAATGGGCCAGTAAATCTTGCTGGTAGGTGGAAGCAGTCCTCCTAGGCAAACTAGGGCTGTAAGAGACATAATTGAGAGATAAAACTTACCTTGCTTATTTTTATTTTCATCTTTTCCTTTCAAAGCCTCAGGTGCATAGTGTTGCTTACAGTGAGTTGAAATTTTTTTCACTTCTTTTCTGCTACCTTTGCCTGTTGCTGGAATAACATTTGCACAAAGGCTCTGAAAATTGAGTCCCAAAATACCAGTTACAACAGATTTTTAAAAAAGTGAGCAGAAGAGTTATGTTTTACCTCCTATCACATAGTCTTTTCTCTCTCTGTGTGTGTGTAAGGTTGTTTTTGTTTAAGATCAGGCTTAAAATTGGAAAAAAATCATAAAATCAACTGGCCAGCTAAAATGCACAAAGGTCAAAATCTTTAAGATTATAATCAGGACACTTCTTGCCCATCATAATTGTTTACTCAGATTTTACTTAGCTGTTGGTGTTTTGGAAGTTAGACAGTTGTAGCTTTAGTGTTTTAACTCTTACCTGAAGTGTTGCTTCCATTTGCTTTTCAGATGTTCAGCCCGTTGCCTATGAAGAGCCCAAACACTGGTGTTCCATTGTGTATTATGAGTTAAATAACCGTGTTGGGGAGGCTTTCCATGCATCTTCCACAAGTGTCTTAGTAGATGGATTTACAGATCCCTCCAATAACAAGAACAGGTTCTGCTTAGGTTTGCTCTCCAACGTTAATCGCAACTCAACGATCGAGAACACTCGACGGCACATTGGCAAAGGTAAAACTGGCTTTGTCTCATGGCAGAGCCAAAACTGGCTTTGTCTCATGGCAGAGCCAAAACTGGCTTTGTCTCATGGCAGAGCCAAAACTGGCTTTGTCTCATGGCAGAGCCAAAACTGGCTTTGTCTCATGGCAGAGCCAAAACTGGCTTTGTCTCATGGCAAAGGCAGAACTGGCTTTGTCTCGTGGCAGAGCCAAAACTGGCTTTGTCTCGTGGCAGAGCCAAAACTGGCTTTGTCTTATTGCTGAGTTTGTCTCATGGCAAAGGCAAAACTGGCTTTGTCTTACGAACCAAGTCCTTGGTTTTATTTCTCTATATTGCAGCAGTGATAATGCTCAGATGAGAATGCTAGAGGTAATCTGAGATGTGATACATTATCTACCTCTTCAGTATCAGAAAACAACTTAGGCATGGTTTGATTCTAATTAGTCAGGAATTGCATGCATTTTTCTTTGCCACTAATTAAAAAGACTAAATATTAGCCCTTCCTTACCAAAACAGATTGTTATTGGGGCTTGCTTGTTAGAGTAGATGTAGTGGTCTTTGTTTCAGCACCAAGAAACATTACAGGATATGCCATGATACTCCTCCACATTATATCTACTTCTTAAATTCTGCATGCACCTTTGCAGTATGTCAGATTTTTTTTTGTTTTGTTGTTGTAAGGTATTACCTTCTGTCTACAGTATGTTCAAATATCTTGGTGAGTTGGCAGCAGGACTTTGAAGTGCTAATACAAAACTGCAAGGGCTCATTTGTCTGAGTGAATCCATGGGGCGTGGATGTGTGTGGGAGGGATTCCTGGAGACAGCAGGTTTTGCAAGATCTTCTAGTTTTCCTGTACTGTTTTGGCTGATAGTACATAGAGATGCACAGTTTTCATCTTTGATGGAATGTGCCTGGATTATCTTAAATTGTAGAACACTTTTTCTGAATATATTTTTTTTTTGTGATTAACTCAGTAGTGAGAAGAGAACCCTGTTTCTCTTGCACATGTTTACAAGCCTTTTTACCACCTAAGAGCATTTGGTAAAGTTGATCTTGAGCTTAGATTGATGAAAATTCACCCTGTCCCATAACATTCTTTTAATTCAAAACTATTATAAATATGACAAAATTTTGCAGATAATTTGGAGACCAGAAGTTCTATTTGTGTCTGTTGGAAACTTGGCTCTGCAACGCAGTTGTCCCAAAAAAATTATAAATAAAAAAATATTATAAAGGGGAACAAGTGATTCGTGTGGCGTGGGAGGTTTGTCAGGCTCTTTTGTTTTGGCTCACCCCTTTTAGTGGTATTGGCAGAGAAATCTTGTGCATCTGCCTAAGGTCAGAAGTGTAACCAGGACCCATCATCATATTGTAGAATAGTAATGAGCTTTAAAATGTCTGCATCTCTAATAGTGATTATTGAACTTAAACTTTGTTTTGTGATAACTCTTCTGACAACAGTTATGATTGTTTAGAGATAAAATACTGTTTATTTAAGGCTTTTGCTTGAAAGGTCTTCAGGTTTTGCTTCCTTAGATCCACCCAATCCTATGTGCTAAGGTTTTTTACTGTACCTGGCAAATGGTGGTCACTGTCTTTTTAAATAAATAGGGTTGTGTTGTGAAAATGCAGTCTTGCCCACCCCAGATTCTCTGACAGCTGCTTGTAGTTGTTGAAGCCAACAGTTCCTCTCTAACCTCCATCCTACCTTGGTCCCAAGTGGGTCTAGCACTGTTCACAACAGTGGCTGCTGTCTAAAAGATTAACTTGCATCTCTTGACTTGCTGCAGCCTCCTCTGGCACATCACGGGATGGTCCATGGTGGATTCTCAGGGTATTGCAGGGAAGACTTAAACGGAGCTGTATCCCGAGCATGTGAAACTGGGACAGGGGAAGGAAGGCAGGTGTCTCAGTGAAGCAGCAGGGAGCACCTGAGTTTGGTTGCTGAAGGGATTTGCAGCTTTTGTATATTAATTTTTAGTCAATAATAACGTTGTATAGACTTCAAAACATGTGCAAGCTGAACGCAGGCAGATGTGATAAATCTGGGGGCTTTGTTGATGTTAAGGTCTGTAAACCCTGACGGTAATTTAAGTGGAGCAGCTAGTTGGACTTACCTGTCCTTCAGCTTGACAAAATGTACTGAAAATCAGAGCAGACTGTGTATATTCTTTCTCATTCATGTCCCATCAATGACCCTTCTCCCAGGACAAACCTATTTCTGTTCTACTTGACATAGGCAGAAGCTGCCAGATGTATAAAACTGGGGTTTTAAAATCCACATAACTTCTCTAGAAAAACAGCTTGAAATAACAGTTGAAATGTGGCAGTCATTTTTTCATTCTATTCTGTAATTGGTCAGAGAAGGACATCTAGTGGCTGATGTATCTTGAGCCTGCTGTGTTGAAACCAGTGTGTTACAGTGCAAGCAAAAGCTTTCCTGAAAACCTCCTCAGGCACACATTTACTCTTTTTTTCCCCCAATAAAATAAAATTTAAGATAACTACCTCGAAATCAGAGACAACAAAGTATGTTGAAATGTTCTTATCTTTGTTTTCAAGGAGTTCATCTCTACTATGTTGGTGGAGAAGTCTATGCTGAGTGTTTAAGTGATAGCAGCATATTTGTACAGAGCAGGAACTGCAACTACCACCATGGCTTTCATCCAACAACTGTATGCAAGATTCCCAGTGGATGCAGTCTGAAGATCTTTAACAATCAGGAGTTTGCTCAGCTTTTAGCTCAGTCTGTCAATCATGGATTTGAAGCAGTATATGAGCTCACCAAAATGTGCACCATTCGAATGAGTTTTGTAAAGGTAAATTATTCTGAGAGTATTTAAGTTTATTGTGGGTTTGGGTATTTAGCAGTAATTCCATTAGCACTGTAGCAAAGCTGTTCTGGCCTGATTGGTTCTTTTCAATTATAAGTATATTTAAAGTGATTAACTGAGGGAAAAGGAAATCAATGCAAGAAAGGAAAAGCACAGATTCTATATTGAATGTTGGCTGTGTATTCAGTTATTTTAGTATTCAGGACAGGAATTTATTCATTATGGTATATGTAATTTTGTTAAAGGAGATTTAAGTTCATGGTCTAAATTTCAAGGAGTAAAGTGAATAACAAGTCCACTAAAAGAATGTGAGTAGAAAGGAGAATAATTATTGAAGAAAATTTTCAACTTCTTCAAATTGATTATTAGTTTAAAAAAAATCCCTGGTTATGGAAAAAAGACGTGGTTTGAGTTTCTGAAGTCAAACTGTGCTGTTATTCTCACAGGAGTGTTTCCTGAGCATTGTTTAATCAAGATATTGTCTGTCTCAGGTTTAGTGTGGAGTCCAAACTTGGCTTTCCAGGTGTTTTGTTTGCATCTTGTCCACAAGATGTCTCATTGGTTTTGTCAGGTATGACAAATATTGCTCAGTTTGAGAGTGTGGAGGAGAGGGAGCAGGAGGTTGAAAGAGAAGAGAGATGTGGCCATGGCCAGGAGTCATCCTCAAGGCAGCAGTGAGCTCCACTGGAGGCTGTAGCTGGCAAGACTTGTTTGAGGCTTCCAGGTGCAGCTTCCCTCCTGCTCCTTCCCAGCAGTTCTTCCCAGTTGTTCTTTAGATCAGTGTGACTAGATTGTGAATTACCTTCGGATAAGTATCTTGAGATCATGATTTCCTGCTTCTTGTTAGTAGTTATTTTAAAAGACAAGCATGTCCTCAAATTGATCAGTACCATTTTGTTCATGTTCTAGGGCTGGGGAGCTGAATATCACCGGCAGGATGTCACGAGCACCCCGTGCTGGATTGAAATTCATCTTCATGGGCCCCTCCAGTGGCTGGATAAAGTACTTACACAAATGGGTTCTCCCCTTAATCCCATCTCATCTGTTTCATAGTGCTGCAATTCCATCTTCAGCCTTATTTTTAGTGAACTTATTCTAATTCTAGAGAAACTTCCAGTGGATACTGTGAGCTATATGGAGAATGGATCTTATGATTTAACTTTTTTTTTTTAGATCCCTTTGTGACCAATTCCATTGTGTATAGCTAATCAGTTTTACATTTCAAATTGTTCTTATGATGCTTAAGTGACAGTTGAGCCCTAAGGGAAAAAATAGTCTATTGAAAAATTCAGAACACTTTTCCCCTTCTTCCCCTTAAAACTTAAACAGACAAATGTCTTAACTGGAAAACCTTTTTGTCTTGTAGTGACAAGAATTAATGAAGACTGACTTCAGAAAATAAATACATATCATAATTTGGGATTTTTTAATGTGTTTTAATGAAACTGTTTGAACATGTGCAGCTCCAGCTTGCAAGCTGTATTTCTAGCTTAGTGTTTTAACATCTTAAGGTTGACATCTGTCATAAGCAAAATTAGATTTTATTATGGCTAATTTGCCTCAGATTGAACAATGTGATTTTTTTTTTTTAATGTACACATGAAATATACTTTTTACAAATATTGGAGTGGTGTAAAAACACTTGTATTTTCTATTGGAAAATGCTGTCATAAACACATTGTATATTAATGCAGAATAGCAGTTCTTAGCCTTTTCCCACTTTGGTTTTGTAATATCTCTTTTAACCACCATTTAAAGTAGTAATTGATCCAACGTAAACATCCTGCACGGTTCTGGAGTAGTGATTCTTGTTTTGCTTTGATTTACACTCATGCCGTTTGGATTTGGTTGCCAAGGCTATTTCTTTTTAGGTACCTTTCTCTATTTTAACATAAACACTACTATTTGTAAATGGCAGTGCTTACTACTTTTTGGAAGGAATAAGTTTTTTTGTTTTCTTTTTGGTGTTCTAGCTGTTTATTTTACCTGTCTGGAATTGATCTGTGTTAGGCCTTTTTAGTCTCTCAGTAGACATTATGCAGTATTAGTGATTACACTGTATTTAATTCACTTTCAAGTATGAGTTTGAGTCTCTTTGAAGACTGTGAGTGGCTTAGCAAATGAGTAACTGAATGCAGAAGCTTTTACTTCCAGATCATGTAATTTAATTCAGACCTGTTGGTAATGACCAAAAGTAATCACTTCTTTGTAGCCTGCATAAAACTGTGCTCTTGATCTTGTCCCTGATGGCAGGGCTTCAATCAGAAGACTTGTAGCTGTGGTTGGCATCTTTATGGGATTGAAGGACTGCGTTAATATGACAGTGGAATTTCTCTCTCACATCTAAAGAATCACGGAATGTTAAGGGTTGGAAGGGACCTTAAAGATCTCCCAGTCCCAACCCCCCTTTCCATGGGCAGGGACACCTCCCACCAGACCAGGTTGCTCCAGCCCTTCTCCAACCTGGCTTTGAACACTGCCAGGGTTGGGGCATTCACAGCCTCTCTGGGCAACCTGTGCCAGTGCCTTACCAGCCTCACAGTAAAGAATTTCTTCTGTATGTCTAAGCTAAATTCGCCCTCTTTCAGTTTGGACCTGTTACTCCTTGTCCTGTCACTACAGTTCCAGACAGAGAGTCCCTCTTCCAGCTTCCCTGTAGCCCCTTCAGATGCTGGAAGGTTCCCATGAGGTCTCCACTCAACCTTCCTTCTCCAGGCTGAACAGCCTCAACTTTTCCAGCCTCTCTTTGCAGGGCAGGTGCTCCAGTCCTTTTACCAGAATTGTGACCTCGGGACTTGCTCCAGCAGTTCCATGTCCTTCTTGCACTGGGGGCCCCAGAGCTGTGCTCAGCACTGCAGGTGGGGTCTCACAAGGGCAGAGCAGAGGAGGCAGTGCCCTCCCTCCCGCTGCTGCCCACGTTCCTTGGGATGCAGCCCATGATTCTGTTGGTTTTCTGGGCTGTGAGTGCTCAGTGCCACTTCATGGTGAGCTTTTCATCAGCCATCACCCCCAGGTCGTTCTCTGCAGGGCTGCTCTCAGTCACTCACTCCTCTGCCCAACCTGTGGGTGTGTCTGGGATTGCTGGGACCCCGGTGTAGGACCTTGCACTTGGCTTGGATGAACTTGATGTTTGCATAGAGAATTTTAACACTGTACTGAACACTAAAATCAATTACATTACATATGCATATTTCTTTCCTTTATATCATAAAAAAGAGGCTGAGAGAAACATGTTAGGAGAATTAGAAGTGAATTATATACAAAATTTTGCATGCAGAAAGACCCTATTGTATTTTTTAAACTCACCTTGCTTTTTCTCTTTCCTGAACACCTTTTCAGAAAAGGGTTCAGTGTTTGGGGGAGAGGCTGAAAACTATTATGCAAATACTTACTAAAAGATGTGTTGCAGTTAACTGCAATCCTGAGAAAATTATTTTTTAAACAAGTTCTTGTGTCTTCTGTTGAATGACAGTTTCTCCTCAGATGTGGAAATCGTGCATTGTATGGTACCTAAGTAACAAATTATCGTAGTAGATAAAAATTGTTTACGTGTCATTAAAATGTTTTTTATGAATTGCCTTAAAGGAATAAACTGTAACACTTCTGCAGAACCCTAATGTTCTCTTGTACAGGAATTTCTGTGTTACTGTTTTGGTTTTTTTGTGTTTTGTTTTGTTTTTTTAAACAGTTTCTCAAGTATGTTTGAAAACAGATGAGTGCATTTTGAGGAGAAGGGGAGTGACATTATTTGCCACTTAGCTTTGGTTTCTTCCCTTTCATTCTTTGGAGCTGCAACCCACAGACAGTTCTTTTGATTGACTAAGATGCCAAGTCAGTTGGCCACAGGATCCTGCTTCTATTTTCTTCTTGGGGCCTGACGTTTGTCAAGTTGCTGAATATGTATATTTAACACTACAGAATATTATATTCCTTGATTAGCTTATGTAATAAACGACATGGCACATTGAATTAAGGAAAGATTGCAGTTGTAGGTACAAGATTTTACTTTATCCAAAATGTTTTTCACTTGGCTTCTCTCTGTTCACTTGCATGCTATATGTGGCCAACTGAATGACTCAAGAATGGGTGCTGCAGTGGGTGCTGTGAGCCAGAGCTGGTGTTTAGTGCTAGTATTGTGGTTAGATTGGCTACCCATGCACTGAACCATAATTTCTGCAATAATATCCAGTTTACCCACTTCTGATGCTGTCATTAAGTACTGAAGTGCTCTGGCATTTTTCTGCTTGTGTACATATTCTGGAACTGTAATAGCTGCAGTGCTGGGATATCCTTGTGACTGCTGGCTTTGGCAGGGCAGGCTTGCAGGAACAAACTCAGATTTGTGTGTTCTGTTCTCTGGTCCTTCCTAGCAGAGCTTTTTGGGAGCTTTCTGGTTGGCAGATTTTGTGTGCTACTGGTTCATGGTGTTGCTAATCCTGTTTTGTTCATCTGTGCTGCTGATACAATATTCAGATATGGGTGCATGGATGGATTGGATAGAAAGTTGTTTGGTGCCAACAGTGAAGTGTCACGAGAGCAGGGAGTGCTGCTCCTGGTACAGCACACTGTGCAGAAACCACCCCTTGGCCTAGAGGGAGGGATGGGGAGATTGACTCAGCCAGTGGTGTGGTAGTGGCAGATGGAGCCTTTCCAGTGTAGCCCAGCTTAGACTCAGTGTTACTCTTCAGTAAATACTCATTTGGCTCTTGTAGAGTATTTTCCTCTTTCTGGGCATTTTTCTGCTTTGCACCAGCCCCAGCACTGGTTGACAGCTTTGGCAATACCAGCAGAGAGCCTGGAGCAGGCTTATCCTGGAGGCTTTCCTGGGAGTGCTTTTACAGTGCCTGAGATGAGACAGCAGCTCGGCTGTTGCTCCTTAGACACCTGGGCCTTGCTGGCAGTCAGGCAGTGCCTTGTATATCACACTCATTACCTGCGTTAGGCATGAGGGGCTGACACTGGGTTATAGAATCTACAGGACCAAAATAAAACCTGGCATGACTGACCAGTGAGAGACAAATCTGACAGAACAGCCCAACAGGCAGAAGAATGATGAAACCGCCCAGGTGTTATGATTCAGGATAGAATTGTTTAAAATGTTGGCATTCTTCTAGTTTTGCTTGAAGCAATGATTTTTTTTTTTCCCCCACAGTATTACAGTGTGAAAGTTGTCAGTTCTTGGGTGTAAGATTAACTTGGATTCTTGCAGTCTAGCTCTAAAGGACATTAAAATGTGTCAGGCTTCCTCACTAGTCTAAAATAGTAACTTTTTCAGGATACTGTTTTACTTGCTCAAAGTGTTGCTGGTGATGGTTTCTGGAAAGGCAAAGAAACAAACAAAAACCAAAAATAAAACCAAACCATTTTCTAAATGTTTTGCTTCAAATGACAAACATGTGACTAACTTTCTTCTGGAGTTGTGAAGTTCCTGTTGGAGGAGGATTTCCCATTCTGAATTCAAATCAATAGACCAAACCATCAGATTACAATATAATGTTGCTTTCTTGTGCTGCTCCATAAACCTGCTTCTGTGTTTGTTGCAAGCATAACCTTTATGCTTTTGTTTACATTGTAGAAAACACAGTTCTAGCAATGAGGTTTTTTCATTTAACTCTAAACATCTTTTTATTTTGTTAATTTTTAAATTACTAGGTTTTGCTATGTTATGTTTTTAAAGATATTTTTTGCATACTGCTGCTCATATTTCAATAAACAAAACAAAAACCCCACATATTCTTCTGATTTCCTTTTTCTGTAACTCTGTGTCTCAAGTATTTATTTACAAGGGTTAATTTATCATGTGCTGATGCCTCTCCATGTCCATATTCCTCGTCACACAAAGGTGATCCTGTAACTTCAAGATACTTTTCCGTAGCTTTTTAGTAACATGAAAGCTGCTGTGCTTTCAGAAGCAGAAACTTAAATTATTTCATAACTTAATTTTAAAGAGTTTTTTTTTTTCTTGTAGAAAGCAGCCAGCCAGAATGGTATCATTTTGATGGTACTTATATAACTATTTTTTGAACTACCAACTGAAGTATTTCTGTGAGACCTCAGCAATCTGCTGACTGTTGGGGGTGGTTGGGGTTTTTTTCCCACTGTGGCCAACTATAACATTTTGAAACAACTCATCGTGCCTGAATGTGTTGAGCTTTGAACTGCTGACCAAGAGCCTTTCAGTGAATTGAAGGCTGCTCAGATATCTCTTGTAACTCAGTGCTGCTGCAATGAAATGTGCATTTAGAACTTTAGTGAACTGTATATTAGCTTGTTTTTAAAGATTGAGGGGAAGAAAACCTTTCCCTTGTTTACCAAGATACTGCAGAAATAGAGGTTGAAAAGTGGTGTGCATATATTAAATCTTTTTTTGGCAGGATGAGTACAAAAACACTGAATCCTAATTCCACAATGACAGATGATTTCTTTAGTATAAAACTGAAATGAAAATGTTGATACAACTTCATCTTGTCTGGGCTTCCTGCTTTGGGATTTAATTTTACCAGCAGACTGGCACCTGCAGTAATACTCTGAAATTCTGACATTTTCTCAATAATAAGAGCTCTGAATGAGAATCCAGTCACTCAGGTAAAAATGTATTTTTTTAATTAATCTCTTGACACTGTACTGTTTTCATGGGTTTGCTTCCAAAACAATGATTGCCATGAAAATCCCCAGATTTACTGTAATAGTCTTACACAGATTATACAGCCTAATTTTTGAGCAAGATCTCAGATGAAGCTTCAGTGGCTTATTGGCTTTCCAGAAGCTTTATGTGGATTTTTATGAATAGTTTTGGGGTTTTTTTAAGTAAAAAGCAAGGAAACAAAATACTTTGATTATTAAAAATTTTAAATAATATAGAAATGAAGAGGGCTTTTTTAATCTTACTGCTCTTTCTGGGGAATTTGGAGGTGCAGTAACAACTCTGGGAGTAGGTAGCCAAAGTAACCTCTGAAATGCTTTATTCATGGGATTTTTACAGATGGAAAAAAAGTTTTGGGTGAAATAAAACTCTTCCACCCCCTCTCCAACCTACACTGCGTGTTAAATAAGTCAGAAACTGCTTCTGTTCAGCTGCTGCACTGCAAGTGGGGATTGCACAGACAGGGCACAGGAATGTTCCTGCTTCAGGTGGTGTGGGACAGCAGGAGCCAGGTAAAAGTCTCATAAAGACAGGTGGGATTTATACACAGCAGCAGATCAATGTGAAATCAATGTTTTTTTCAGACTTAGGTCTTGAAAATAAGCTTCCAACTTGTGTTCAGAAATAAGTCTACTTAGATAACATTTCCCCTCCCAAAGACAAATTCACCATGGAGGTGTGAGGTGAGGGGGTTGAAGGATGATTTTCTGGGGGTAGAAACTTTGGGTGATCTCCAGCCATTCTGTGTTTCAGCTTCTTGCAGGGCTCCTTTTCTGCATAAGGCATTGGAAGAAAAATCCCACACCTTTTAAATTAGCAGCTTTTCTGTTCTGATGTGAGTTTTGTTTTGTTGTTTATAAATATATATTTTTTTCCATTCTCTTTTTAAGAAATAACTTTGTTGTTTGCAGTAACAGAATTTATTTCCAGGACTAAATTATAAGTGCTGTGTAATCCAGTCACTCCTGCAAATCCTGATTTTCTGAAGTCTGTTAGAGAAACTGCTGATGGCAAACTCAGGAGCCACTTGAGACAGCTTTGAGCTGTGTGTGTGACTTTGACTTCACACACAAAACAGACAGAATGGGCTCTGTTCTGTAAGAGCCAAATGGAGACTATTTTTTCTAAGATTTCAGGTCTCTGGTGAGCAGTGTCACTAAAAGATTTTAATAGAAGGAATTCTTAAGTTTTCTCTAAGAAATTGAGGTAAATGCAGTATTTTAAACTTAAAAGTGCAAACTTAGGAGTGACCAGGCTGTGTCCATGAATAGAATTCACCGGTGGTGCTCTATGCAGATGCTCAGCCCTGCAGGGAAGAATTTTATGATACCAGGAGGGCAAAAAGAGGGAAAAAAAAACTTGAAAAGATGTGGCTGTGTACTTTTTTTTGCCTGGGAGACTTTCTGTATGGATTGATGGATTTGCAGCAAACTTCTCTGCTTATATATTCATTTCTGGAAGAAAGAACCTCCTAAACACAAATGAGCTGCGAGCACAATGCAGGTCTTCCTTTCACCACCTCAGTCTGATTTATCTTCCATTGTTTTAAATGTTTCAAATATCAGGTAGGTAAAGCTCCTGGCTCTCAAACTGTGTAGGAGAGCAAGGACCATGGCAGAGCAGTGTTCAGTGGGGACACTGCCTTGGCAGAGCTGAACTGAACCTTTTGATCTCCTGGGGTCAGCTCTGGCCACACTCTGCTTGCTCTCTGGGAGTGGGGCAGCTGCTTGTCACCAGGAAATCAGGACTTGAGCCTGCTAGAAAAATCTCCTTAAAGCAAGTGAGTTGCAAATTGCAGTGGCTCCAGTGATACAGGTTTGGAGAGTGTGATCATGTCACACAGCCTTGCTGTGCAGCACTGGCTTGGTTACCAGGCTGACACCCCAGAAAGACATGGAATATTTAGCTGTTAGGATTTATTCTTTTCTTGTTGTCTTGCTCTGCAGTTTGACTGATTTGTGATTCCTACAGGTGAGTTCTTTCCAGGCAGAAGCTGTCATGGCCATGTGGCATGGCGTATAGAAAACCCTCAGCTCCTGACTTTTAGGGGAAAGGGAAGTGCAGGAGGACCAATGCTCATGGGGAAGCCCACCTGTAGCAGGAAATGTGAGAAGAAAGATGTGTCCTGCTGGGGCCCTGGCATGTTACCAAACCCAGTGTTCAGGCAGAGCAATGGGATGGGTGAGCTCCCAGCTGTGGAATGCTCTCCAGAGGAGCACAGAGCTGCTGCTTTCTCCCTGGTTACTCAGTACAGGGCTGTGGCAAACTCCCCGTGGGCACTGCCTGTGCATTCAAACAGAATGAAATATCACAACAGAACGAAATATCACAATAATAATCCAGTGAAAGGGTGGCATCAGCTTCAAAGCATCTACAAAGTGATGAGTTGTTTCCCTGGCCCAGAGGGAGAGTCAGAGCCCTCTTTAACTCTCAGGTCCTCATTCAGCAGAGCGCTTAGCTGTGCATGTGAAGCATATGAAAGCTCCTCAAAGTGTTGCAGGGGCTGCTCATCTTTTGAAAGCAAAGCTTGTAATATTAAGAATTTCTCTGAATGGGGACCACTCTGCTCCTCACAGCCTCGTGGCCCAGATTCCTGGTGTTTCACCCATCTTGGGTGTTGCAGTGTATTGACCTCCAGTGTGCCATGAGGAAAAGCCATCAGGAGGGGAGGCTGCTGCAGGGCTGATCTTCTAAAAATCACATTGAGAAAATGGGATTTGGTCAAAGACACAGGGAACATTGTGTTTGTGTCAGGGACAGGACTGTGACTGGCAGAGAGTGAGGGAAAGGGATGGAGAATCCATGTGGGACCCCACACGTGTCATACATCCAACAAAACAGTTGCAGCAAGTGAAGCAGTGCCTGTCAGTCCCTCCCTGGTGTGCTTGTGGTTGGAAAGTGGATTTTTTGGTCAGCTTGATTCTGAGCCTGGTGAAACAGAAAGTTTTCTACACATATGTTTGGTACATTGGCTAAAATGATGGTGGTGCCCCATCCCTGGAAGTGCTCAAAGCCAGACTGGAAGGGGCTTGGAGCAACCTGGCATTGGAAAATGACCCTGCCCATGGCAGAGGGGTTTGTACTGGGTGATCTTTAAGGTGCTTTCCAACCTCAGCTGTTCTGGGATTCTATGATTCTGAATATTATTAATGAAACTTTCTTCTGCAATAGAAATTATCCCGGCTATTGATGAGAGCAACACAGGGCATGGATAAAAGCATTCCCAGAAAATCAGTTAACACTCTCAGCATGACAGGTTCTTCTGTAGTATTACTCCAACCAGGCTGTGGAGAAAAATAGGATTATTCTGGAGCTATTCTTGATCTGTTTAAATAAAGAGTGCAAAGCAACGTGTGCTCTGTCAGGTTCTGAGGCTTTTGCCAGCAGAAATTCTTAGACCAAACTCATTATGGCTGGTAGCTGAAAACAAGCTGTCATTACTTAAAAACAAATAAGAAATGCCTGATTTGATAAAACTTGATTTATTCAAAAAGGGCTGAGAGAAATACACTTGCATTTCTTGTTGCCTTCTGCATTAATTGGAATTACACCAGTTAAATTTGGTTCAGAGGAAATATTGGCCACATATCAAGGAATAAAATACTGGAATCTGTTATGTAGTAGTTTAGCTAATTGGAGCAAAATAAAACATGGTAACAAAGACAATGACATGGAAGTGTTATCAACTGTGCAATTTTTGGGTTAAAAAAGAAGAAGCTTGCAAACAGACTTCCATATATACACATTTTGTCTGTGTTCTCCAGTGCAAGCCCGTATGTGTGTGTAATTGCATTGTAAAATCCTCCTTTGGATGAAATAAGTTATGTAGACATATATACATGCAGCTCCTCTGGAGTACTCTGCAGGTCAAGAACAGGGTGAGGAGCAGTATCTGACACCACTTTGAACCCCATTTCAGATGATCCAATACCCAAAACTGCAGCTATAATAGTATTTAGGACTAATTTTTTTAGCTAAATAGGATTTAGGATTTAGCTATCCAGAAATACACTGTATCCAGGTGTTTCTGGATAGCTGTAATTATTCTGTATGTTGAGCCATTTGATTAAAAAAAAAAAAAAAAACAAAAAACAAAACCCCAAAAACCAAGCCCTTTGCCTGCTGTTTGTGGGAATTGTGGACACTCTTCCCACGTTCATGAAGCTTTATCTGGAACTGTGCTGTAACTGCAAGTTTACAAGAAATCAGCATCTACAAAATAGCTTGTCACCTACCAAGTTAAGCAGAAGCTTTTCTTGTTCTCATTTTAGAAAAAAAAATTAGACAGTAATTTGAAATGGTAGGGGTTGCCAGTGACCAGTGTTGAATCAAGCTGTTGTCAAATTGATAATTCATGCTTCTAATTGTGCTAGGTTAGGATGAAGAGCAAGGAGTGGCAAAGTAAAGCTACTCTTCCTATAAAGCTGTGTCTTATGGCTTTCAGAACTTACCCACTTTGTGTATCAAACTTGGAGCACTCTGCTTACACTTTTCATTAGTTTGCATAATATTAAATATATTCATTTTCTTTCTCCACTTCTCTCCATCCTGATTATTTTGGTTTCATGCTGTGGCAAGTAATTTCCTTTGCAGCTTATGAAAAATGAAAATAAATTCCTTAGGTAGTAAGTGTTTTACATAAGTAGTAACATAAGACTTGATCAATGATGCATTCAAACTTCAAAAACACCCTTAACAGAATGACAATCAAAAGCCTAATAAACATTTTTCATTTTCTTCTCCTGCCTGGCAGGCCTCCCACAGCATCACCATGCAGTTCCAGCAGCAGTTGGGAGAAAGGGATCTGGAAAGTAAACTCATCTCTGTGGAGCTGTTAGGTAAATACACTGGTTTTTTACATTTGATGCTTGGTTTGCTAAACATGGGGGAACAAGCTCCACCAGATGCCCAAATCAGAGATTGTTGTTAATACAATTATCCTTGTATGGGTGGATGATGACATTTGCATACACGCAGAGCTTAATCTGGAATCGCGGGGCAATTTTTTTGCAAGAACTGTATCAGTTTGCTAAAGCATTCTCTTCAGTTCATAACAGAGCTTTTTATTTACAGCTACTCAGATTGGCATACAGCACAATTCTGAGCAATCTCCTCCTGCCCACTACTCTAAAGGGGGTCACATCCCTGCACTGGCACATGGCACTAACTCCTTATTGCACAGGGTTTGTGGTGCCTGCTCCTGCTGGGATGAGAAGTGTCAGACAGCTTGTGTCCTCCACGGGTTCCTCGCCTCCCTGAGCGATCTGTCGTAAGGAAGAGTAGCAAAAAAAGAATTTTTCAGCTGGCAGTTTATGAAGAACACAATGAATGTCACAGTCAAGAACAGAAAGAAAAATAGAATGATGTAAGTCACCAGGTCTGGCTTATTTATTTCCCCTTCTTTTAACACCCTGGCTGTCGACATGTAAAGAGCCGAGGAGCTCACGGGTCTCGGAGTGCTGCTCAGGTAGGGCGTGTTGGTCTGAATCATTAGGTGAGCTTCAGTGGCACTGGTAGAATTGAGCAATTCACTATACATGTTCTTGATTAAATTTCTTCCACAGCAGAAGTAAAACAGGAGGGCGAACGCAGTCAGTCTTTGGCATAGGAAAGAAATAATCCTGCTTGTAAAAGGATGCAACCCAGCCGCATGTTGTCTAAAACAAATTAATTCACTTGCATGGCTCAGTGACTTTCTTTTAAATCTTCTTGGCCCATATTTACAGCATTTATCCACAAATATTAATCAAAAATGATACAGGTACCTCGTGTCCTGGCCCTTGTTCCCCCAGCACGCCTCCTTTGGGGAAATGCGCTGGCTCATCTGCCGGTCAGCCGGGATGTGCGGGGAGCTCCGGGAGCGCGCCGCGAGCCCGGGACCACCGCTCCCGCATGGGCTGGGGCAGAGAGAGCCCCTTCAGCCCGGGCTGGGGCAGAGAGAGCCCCTTCAGCCCGGGCTGGGGCAGAGAGAGCCTCTTCAGCCCGGGCTGGGGCAGAGAGAGCCTCTTCAGCCCGGGCCGGGGCAGAGAGAGCCTCTTCAGCCCGGGCCGGGGCAGAGAGAGCCTCTTCAGCCCGGGCTGAGCAGAGAGAGCCTCTTCAGCCCGGGCTGGGGCAGAGAGAGCCTCTTCAGCCCGGGCTGGGCAGAGAGAGCCTCTTCAGCCCGGGCTGCGGCAGAGAGAGCCTCTTCAGCCCGGGCTGCGGCAGAGAGAGCCTCTTCAGCCCGGGCTGGGCAGAGAGAGCCTCTTCAGCCCGGGCTGGGGCAGAGAGAGCCTCTTCAGCCCGGGCTGGCGCCGGGCACGGAGCAGCCCCCTCGGGCTGGCAGCGCTCACTGTCCGTCCGGGGGAGGCACGATGGCTTTCCAGCTGCTCTGCAGAAGCGGGATGCGCATAAATCCGGGGTTAAACGGCATCTGCACGGAGAGGCAGCCGCTGCCTGGAGATCCTGCCGGATTCGCCGTCGCGGTTCTCTGCCTCGGGAGGCTCCGTGCTGCTGAAATCCTGGCGCTGGGAAGCATTAGTTGACTTTCTTAATCCCAGTTAACGGCGCTCTGTGGAGCCAGTGTTCAGAGGCTGAGCATTCTGCTTGAGCTTTCCGGGCGCTCCTTTCATTGCTTTGAGAGAAATGAATTTTAAAAAAAGAGCGATGTCCCTTTGCTTCAGAAAGAAACCCCCAAAAAAGCTGCCCTGGGGATGGGCGAGGGTCAGTTCTGTGGAAGCCTCCCGCAGCACTGGGCTCAGCCGAGCTCGGGCTGTGTCAGAGCCGGCTGAGCCCCGCAGCAGCCCCAGCCCCGGCAGCGCCGCTCGCTCCGCGGCCAGCGCAGGGCAGGGGAGCGCAGGGCAGCAGCGCAGGGCAGAGTAGGGCAGAGCAGCGCAGGGCAGCGCACGGCAAGGCAGCGCAGGCAGCAGCGCAGAGCAGGGCAGCAGCGCAGGCAGCAGCGCAGGCAGCAGCGCAGAGCAGGGCAGCAGCGCAGCAGCGCAGGGCAGCGCCGCTCGCTCCGCGGGCAGCGCAGGGCAGCGCAGGGCAGGGCAGCGCTGCGCGGGGCTGCCGACCCCTCCGCAGCCCGCCGTGCAGCTGGCACTGACACGATGCTAAAAAGGAAGAGATCTTCGGATAAATTCCCGTGAGTGCCTGAGGCTCTGGCTGGAGTGGAGGTTTCGAGCTGGGGGAGGGTAGCAGAGAACGGGACAAAAAAAGAAGAAAATTGCCTCAAAACCTTTCTTTCTTCCTTAGTCCTTTATTGTTTAAATCTAGAGTAATCGATGTCCCTTTTCTTTTTTTTTTTTTTTTTTTTTTTTTTTTTTTTTTTACTCCTCTGTGATCCCCAGCACCCTCTCCAGCCTAACAATTAGCATGTTAATTCTTTTTTTTCAGCAAATTGCTTTATGCTGCTATTAGCTCCTGGCTGCTCGCCAGCTTGCTCTCACAATCTCCCATGCATCAGATAAGCGCCGCTAATACTTTTATTTTAACGCATTGGAACTTGAAAAAGGGGCAGGGGAGACAAGAGGAGCGAGGAAGAATAACTGGGCAGAGGAAAACACCACCTCCAGCCCCAGGGTGCTGATCCCAGCAAATGCTAAAGCTCCTTATGATGAGCTGTTGCAGCCAACGGTGCAAGTGGTTAAACATTTCCCTTAGCATAATAAATGTTTCTACTGAGAGAGGGCGAATGAAGAGAAATCTTCTGGTCAGTTAGATTTGAATAAAATCAGATCAAATTGACACCCTCTGAGACCCTGGTCAGCATGTTCCTCATCTCCTGCCAAGCTCCAGGTGCTCTATTTACACCCCTTGTGCCACCAGCAGCTCTGCTGGGGTGGTAGAAAGCTGACACATCTGTCACAGTCCTGTTCACATCCTCCTGCATCCATCCTCAGAAGAGCCATTACCTGTGTGTTTACTCACAAGTCCTGGTGACACTGTCATCCACAAGGAGGTCTTCCTCTACGGAAGGTTTTCTAGACTTTTGTTCCTTTCTGTCTCTCTCTTCCCCCCGTTTTCCAGCCCCAGTGCTCTGAGCACCTCACACTGCTCTCCAGGATGGCAGCAGGAGCTTTTCCTGCCTGCCCCAGTGCTCCTCCTGGGAGCACATCTCCTGCCCACAGAGCCACGGGAGTTACACCTATTTACTCTGCGGGTTCAAAGAACAGGATGCCGAGGCAGGCAGCTGTGCGGGCTGGAAAAATCAACAGAGCCACAGAGGTTGAACTCTCATGTAGCAACCTCTCCTTTCATGCCTCCTTCAAAGAGGGGACTCTGTGAGCAGCAGCACAGCGAGGCTGAACGCCTTCCCAGCACCATCCCATCTTCAGCTCTCTCCTCTCTGAACTGTTTTTGAGTTTAACAAAGCTTTGCATCCTTTTTTATTTATTTCCTGTATGGTTTTCATTAATATGTAGGAAAACCAAGAAGGCGTCTGGGGCTGAACCCTACAAATAGTATGCACAGTCCTAATGTTCAACATACAGGTTCTCTGCAGATGTTTCCAACTCTGTAATAGGAGGAAAATGCAACAAAAGATGCATAGGGATGTCATGGTCATTGATGTGTTTCCTCCCTGCACAGAAGTGTGGTGCAGAAGAAAGGGCCCTGCCAGGGGCTCCTTGGTATCTTTCACTCCATCCCTCCCTTGAGCCCGTGGGGAGCGTTCCCCTGGGTGTGTCCCTGGGGGAGGATGGCACAGTCCCGGGATGGGATGGCTCCCTGCGTTCCCCTGGGTGTGTCCCTGGGGGAGGATGGCACAGTCCCGGGATGGGATGGCTCCCTGCGTTCCCCTGGGTGTGTCCCTGGGGGAGGATGGCACAGTCCCGGGATGGGATGGCTCCCTGCGTTCCCCTGGCTGTGTCCCTGGGGGAGGATGGCACAGTCCCGGGATGGGATGGTCCCCTCGCTGCTGGGACAGGGTGAAGGCACTGTTTGCTGTGCCCTATAAGTTCCCCCCAAACGCCTCGTGGGGCTGCATCCCTGCCCTGCACACACGGAGTGCCCCTCTGAGCACCCTCTTTCCACCCCTCTTCGCATGCAGGTTGCATGTAGACACAGAACCAGACTCTATTTTTTACCTTTTGCTCCTAAACAATGTTCTCTCATCCCTGGAAGATCCCTGCCGTAGCTCAGCTCTGGTGCCAGTGCTGTGATTGTTTCCAGTGGTCACCGAGCAGCTGCCCAGCGTGGGGATCAATCCTCAGGGTGTTTTACAGGTGCTTTGTGTGCACACAGGGAGGTCTGAACTCCTCTTGCTTTTTGGCCGGCTGGCTGGAGCTCATACACAAACAGATGAGAAGGCTTGGGAGTAAATCAGATGTATTTTCTGTGGCACTGTATCCAGGCTTAATCTTCAAACAGCTAAATTGCCATAAATAATGCCTTAATTGCAAAAATAAGAGCTGATCCTTTCCCTTTGTTCTCCTTAATTTGGAAGAGTTTTTAAAGTCTTCAGTTTCTTTTAATTTTTCCTCATTAACTTATTCCTTATTTAGTAGTTTCACTGGGTTTGTTTCTTGGTTTTGGGGATTTTTTTAATTCTTTCCCAAGGCTGCCAGCATTTAGTGGCTGATTTTGTTAGTTTTTATGTGCACTGGCAGTAGCACTGCAAGGACAAACACAGGGCCTCTGACACTGGCTGGAGTTTAATGATAATAAACTTTAGAGTGTTGCAACTTCCTGTCCTGCTTAGAAACTGGGTCAGCATTGCTGGCCCCGGTGGCATCATGGGACAATCCTGGGGCTGGAAAGGCTTCTCCCTCCTCCTGTGCCACCCCCATCTCTGGGTTTGCCTGCCCTCAGCTACATTCAAGAGCAAGAAATTTTGTTCAGGAGTGTTGGAACCCCAGCAGACCCTAAGGAGTTGGTGGATGGTTGTGGTGACTCGGTGGCAGCTCTGGTCCAGTCCTGCCAAGGTGTGAAATAAATAATGACATAAACTGTCCCGAGCTGAAAAGAGGGAGAGCAGAGCCTGTGCCCCTCAGCCCCATCCCCTGCTGCTCTCCAGGCTGGCAGAACAATCCTGTCTGCTTTAACAATCCTTCAGCCCAGCTCCCACCAAACAGAGCACAAATCTTAGCGGGTGGGAATTGCTGGGCGTTGATCCACGCTCTGGAAGGCTGGAGCCTTTCCCCAGCTCCAGCCTGGTAAATAATGCATGATCTCTCTCATGTGCTTACGCAACCCCTACCACGATAAACACCAAGCCAGGGAAATGAAAGTGGAAAGAAACATTATCTTTCTCCGTAATGCAACCATTTACAATCTGCATTACGATCCTTCTGCTCTGCAGAGTGAGCAGCAGTCAGGGGGATGTTTCTATTAGCAGACCAGAATGCAACAAATCATGGGCTGTAACTTTCCAGTGCCGCATAAAAGCAGCTTAAAACCATATAAAGGAAAGAAAATAAAAATAACATACAGGGATTATTTCCTTTTCTGCTCACTCCAAAGGCAAATACTTATTTCCAGCTGCCTGAGTTTCAGATATTTAGGAACATATTTTCAAGTGCAGAGCCATAAAACTTAGCACTAGACACCTAATGTGGGGATCTTGCCTTTGGTTCTTAAATATGGGGCAGGATGCCTGAAAAAAATTGGCTCAAGTGCAGAGAAGTCATGAAAATGTTTTTTTTCCAGAAGAGCTTGTGTGTGCTATTTCAAACTAACTTCTACCATTAGGTTCCTCAGGACATGTTTGCACCAGCTAAAGCAGGAGCATTTAGGAAGTCTCCAGAGAAGTCTGAGGCAGTGGAGTGGAACTGGGTGATCTTAAGGTCCCTTCCAGCCCAAACCATTCTGGGATTCTACAAAAAGGAGCTTGTGTGCATTTGGTCAGTGCTGCATCCAGATCCTTTGCTCTTCTCCAGGCTGGGAGAAGTGCTGTGATTCATCCAGGCACGGGATGGGCAGTAAGCACCACACACCTCCTGCCATCCCCGAGAGCTTTGCCACTGCTGCAGGGGGTGTAGGAGAATGACTCTGTTACATGAATGGTGGGAGCATCCCAGCCTCCCTGCCCTGCCTTCCCTGGCCCAGCATATGGGCACAGTGGGCTTCTGGGGGGCTCTGCAGGGTGAAGAGCTTCACCCTTGGTGAAAGGTGGTGCGTGGTCATGCATGGATTCCCTGGGTCCTGACAAAAATTGTCATTTTCTCTGTGCAGTCACCTTCTTGGTGTGTTCCGAAGGCAAAGCACAGCTTGTTAGAGTTTCACACAGCCAGGAGATGTGGGTGGGCATCCAGTGACGCTCCTGGGGATGCAGCTTCCATACATCCACACATGGAGAACACGAGCAGGAGGTGCTCTGGAAAAAGAAGCAAAAGGTTTAATTGTAGACAAAGCTTGTCTTTGGTACCTCCTTTACACTCAAACAGGTCCTGAGTCAAACAGTGCTGCTTTGGCAGCTGAGCTGGGAACAAAAGGGGCTGTGGAGCTGGGCTGGGCTCTGCAGCAGGAGAAAAGCTTCTCCCAGCTCAGGGCTGCCAGCTCAGCCCTCGGCTGGGCACTGTGCTGCTGCCTGCATGTGTTGGCTCAGGACCACGGCAGTCCTGGCCCTGCAGCACCAGGATGCTCCCCGGGGCTGTTTCTGGCCCATCCTGGTGCTCCCTGGGACAGGGAGGAGAGTCCAAGGACAGGAATGTGCAGGAGCAAGGCTGTGTGCTGTTCACTGGGTCTGTATGGCCAGCCTTTAACCCCAGTTATTGGGGGTTCAATTTCAGTAAGAAAAGAAAGGATGAAGGGCTACAACTTCAACAAGGTTTCAGTTTTCAATATGGTTTGCTTCTGGTGTTAGCAGTCCCTCTCCAACTTGCAAGATGAATAAAAGGCAGTATCAGTCCCATCCTGAATAGATCCTCTGGGGATCAGAAGGAGGTTTGGGGAGGCTGTGGAAAATTGTGCTTCTCACCTGTCTCCTGTTCATGTTTCTTCTCAAAGGATTAAAGGGAGTCTTTCTCCAGGCTGCTGCACAAAAGATATCCCACCTGTGTGTATAACCCTCCTCCAGCCTGTTCCGCTGGGATGCTGCAAATCTTCCCATTTAACTGTAATGTTAACTTCACTGTAGGGAATTCAGACCAGGAGTGGCTGGGGGTCCCCATCATCTCTTGAAAAAGTGTTGAACTCTCAGGCAGAAATCCTCTGGCATCGCCCTCCTCCTCCCTACATTAATTTTGCCAGTATCAGGTGTTTGGGATGAGGCAAGGATTGTTTGTGAAGCTTCACAGATCATCACAGGGTTCTTTTATTACCAGAATCTGTCTTTATTTATGGCTTCTTGCTGGTACAACTCACCTGTCTGGTGTTAGAATTCTCCCCCCTCTGTTTCTGAGCCCAGGGCAGGGTCTGTCAGTGGTGGGCAGCTGTGGCTGTCAGGCAGCAGGTGACAGCCTGGGGACATGGGGTTCCTCTTTCTTCTCTGGTTATTGATTTTTGCTCTGTTTGTCTTAATGTTGATATTGTCAACTCTGAGAGGAGTCAACAGCAAGTAATAAGGGGAGTTATTAAACCTGGGTGATCCCTTAGACATAGAGAGGGAAGTTATTTTACAGCCCATGGGTGTTCCTGCCTCCCTGCATGCATGCCAAGCCTGGGTGTCTCTGTGCAACAAGATGTCTGCATTGCAATATCTCAGTTTGCAAACTCCTCCTTAGTTTGAAAAACAGACTTGGTAATACTTCCTTACCCTGCAGGGATCCAGAGGATTAATCAGTAAAGGTGGCAAGGTGCTCTGATGTGGTTAAAAAATTAAAAAAAAAATACTAAAGAACCATCTAAACCAGGATGGAAGATGGAGCTGAACCCTGGGGGTGATGAAGCTGAAATCTTAATAAGCTATTGACACTCTCTGGAAAGTTATACCATCATCCCTCTGGAGCACCAGTCCCTCAGTGTGGCTGGCTACTGCTTTAAGATGTATTTCCATCTATGACTGTGAAAAAAATTAAAGGAAAATTGAACATAGTGTTCCTCAGCAGGCCAGGGATTGGGGAATTTAATTGCCTGTGTGCTGCTTGATAAAGAAAACCAGTTTTGTGATTTGTAATTTGTCATTCAGAACAGTCTGACTCAAGAAATCACATTGCTTTTTTTTAACTCCACGGTCTTTTTGATGTTATGATAGAAATCTCCTCTAAAACACACAGAACACCTCTGAAAACAGGTCCTGCCCAGAGCAGGGGATGGTCTGTCCTTAGCAGAGGACAGCTGAAATCTTGTTTGTGTCCTAAGCTGAAGTAAATTTTCTGTAGGATGGCAGAACAAAAACTTTGTTTCAGTTTCTTTTTATGAAATACTTTTTGAGAAAAGCAACCTCTTCCTATTTTTCTGCTCTCTAAAAACGCCTGCAGATGTACAAGGGAAGGGTAAATTCATCATTTCCATTCCTACAGAACAGCTGATCTGAAAGATTTGTGCTGTTTACTGAAGACATGCACCCAAAAAGGGAGACAAAAAGCTCTTAGACCTGTGCATCAGGTTTCTGTGTCTGTTTACTCCTTGTTCTGGGGTGGAGTCTGAATCCCAGAGAAGGGTTTGATATTACAAAATTTTACATATTTACATATTCAGCTATTCTATTTCTATTTCAGCTACATTTTTTTACAGAAGGGACAATGCAGCGTCCCTGCCTGAGCAGACCCAGCCTTGAATCAGATGAAATTTTGCTGGTGATCCAGATTTCCAAGTGTCTCCACAAGCCCTGGAGCACGCTCTCCTTGTTTCTGTGAGAGGTTGCTGCTCAGACCTTTGTGGAGAGCCCGAAGAGAGGAAAGCCCAGCTGCCAGGCAGAGGTGGAGAACAAGATCTGTGAGTGGGAAGCCCAGCTGTCAATGCCTGCAGCAGGGAATCCACCCAGGCTGGCACAGCTCACCCTTGTGAGTCCTCTGTGTCCTCTGTGTCCCCTCCCCAGCTGTGACAGCTCCTTTGAGAGCCTGTGGCTCTCCCTGCCTGAGGCTGTAATTAGCAGTAATCAAGGCAAGGTGCTGCCCACGCTGCCACAGGGGATGGCAGTGCAGTGTGCTGGAGCAGCTGTGCTTTGGGGAGCCTTGGAGGCATCTCCTGCCAGGGCCAGGGCTCCTCATGGCCCCCCAGCAAAGCTGGAAAATGCCCTCAGCAAAGCTGCTCTGCAGCTTGGGTTTATTGAATGTACCTGGAAATAAAATCTATCGGGGTGTGACAAGGGTTATTTTAATAATCTAAAAATCTTATTGCTTCTGGAATAGCTGCTCCTTCATGGAGCAAGAAAATTGGTTGTAATTTCATGGAAATAAATTTGAGAAACTCAAACTCCACTATCAGTTAGGAAAACAGCTTTTTCTTTTTCTCACCTGTAACAGTGCTCATGAAACTGCAGGAAATATAAAGCAAATAGAAATACTTGCAACTAATTTCCCTCATTAGTAAAGTAAAAACTTTACCTGATTTTTAACTTTGCAGAGGAAAGCAGTGCTAGCAAGAGATGGTTCTTTTGAGGTGATGGAAGATCTTGTTACTCAGTCATGTTCCTCGCCTCGATAGAAGCAGATACATTCCTGTTGTATTTTAATTAGTTCTAAACCTATGCAGGTGAGGAGTACAGTACAGTATTGTTATTAAAATTCATGCTTCATAATCAGAACAGTTAGTGCAGCCTCTGAGAACAGCAAGCCAAAGAGCTTTTAACTTTGGTTAATAGTGGAATTATCTAACTCCTGCTATCATTTAACCCATTGCTAAGTTTTGAAGTAGATAGAAAGGTTGTGATCATAAAGTGAAATTGTTGCATTAAGATCATAAGGAGAAAAGCTGTGATCCTTCTCAAAGGCCACATCAGGCCAGCCATTAATTATAAATGCTCATTAATTATAATGGATTTTCTGCCACAAAATCTCTAACTGATCTCTTGAACTGAACTTCAGTGGGGCAGCAGTGACAAATGTAGGAGGATTGCCCCTTTTAAAAGGCTGGGGGTTTTTCTCTTGTGGCATCCATGCTGAAACGAAGCAAAATGACTAATGAAGTTAAGAACCTCATTCTTTAGAAGATCAAAGTCATAAAATTCTGTTAACTCCCTTTGAGACAAAATTATCAATTATAGCAAAGAGACTTTTTTCTCTGTAACTTTTTGTTGCATTTTAAAACTCCCTAATTGTTCCCCAAGCCCATCTTCCTTTGTACTTTGCTACGAACTAATTTACTGAAGTGTCAGGAATCTAAAAAAAGGCATCTCTAGGACAAAACATCATATATTCTTCTTAAGAACAGAAGTAACACCCAATTCCTCTTCAGCAGAGCCCAGCACGCTCTTTGGTTATCAGAGAGCTCTGCTGGCATTCAGCTACACAAGATCCATGTTCCTAGAAAAGGAGGAGTAAATTTGGTATTTTTGTGTAGTGTTTATACTTCTCATCTTCTCCTCTCTGAGCTGCTTCCTTCTCCTCTTTTTGGAGTTCAGGACTTTTTGCTGAATTTTTGTAGGGCAAATGTCATCAGAATGTCTTCAAATCACCCCTCCCAAGTGTATTTTTGTGTCCCCATTCAGTTTGGGGGAATCCTGGAAGGTAGGGAGGGACAGAGATGTTTAACTACATGGTTGCAACACAACTAAATTTGGCTGTAGCTTTTAATTTCTCTTTAACTGCAGTTTTTAACTCCTCCAGTGCCAGGCTGTTCCTAGAGCTGCTGCCATCACTTTCCACTGTCTAGTGTTGTATTTGGCAGAAATATCCCAGCTCTGTGTGGTCCCCAATCTGTAGCCTGGGGGTGCTCATCTCTTCAGTTAAAAATTTCCACAGAAGTATTTTTTTCCTTTGATATGTTAGGAAAAAAAAATCGTAGGATGAAAATGTTGCATCAATATTTTTAATGGTTATTTAGAGAACGAGGCGTTTGGACGTGCTTGAAAATACTGCTGGGCACCTATTTGCATGTGTAGGTGCCTAAATATCTGAGAAAAACAACCATATGGTGTCTCTGGACTCAGATCCTCAGAAAATGTGTAGTCTACTCAAACAAAGAGAATCTAGGCACATACATTTCCTTTGATGATTTGCTCAGCTCCTAATATCTCCCTCTCTAATGTGCAGAGGAAGAATACACAAAAGGCTTTGAAAGGCTCTGATGCCTTTGCACTGTCTGTATGTGTTTTACAGATAACATTATGGAAAACTAGCAGGAAAACCCATATATATTTTATACAAGCATTCTGCTCTCCAATTTCAACATCCCTTAGAATTCTTACTTTATAAAATAAATAATTGCCTACCTGGTGCCTAGATAGCATTGCCAGTTATTTCAAAGTCAATTAATTTCTGCAATTATTTTGAGCTACCTCAAATTGCTTCTCCTCCTTAAAGACTAATTTTCTTCCATCCTGTTCAAGCAGAATTCCAGATTCCATATTTTAATTTCTGTAGAACTCCTGGGTTGTCTATAGGAGAGAATTTGGCCTCAGCATGCCAGAACACAACAAGTACAAACCTTTCTGCTGCCAGGAATCAGCCCTGCTTTGTGCACACCTTACCTGGGACAGAAGACAGAAGCATTAGCACCTGAATGCAGAATATTTTCTGATCTGTGCATGGTGCCTCTGCTGGAAAGCAACACAAAATCCTGTCATTCTGAGCAGATGACCATATTGTGCCAGATTTGGGTGGAAGTTCTTGCTGGTATCAAGATAATTCCCAGTGGGTAGCTGCCAGCAGAGTTTTGGGGTCACTAGATTAAGTGGACACTGAGAAACAATGGTTTAAAAAAACCCACTCCTAAACATACAAACTGTTCCAGCTTCCACAGGGCAAAGCCTGGAACAGGGAATTAGTAAAATTATATTAATTTCAATGCTGATTCTTCAAATATAGGGCAACGTCTTGATTCTGAACCTGTTACATGACTTTCTTCCCTCAGTGTTGACAGTCTTTAATGCCAAAATTAATGAGATACTCATTGATGCTGGGCCAATTCCCTGACTTGCACATTGTCAATCAGGTAGAAATCCAAATGTTCACCCACTCTCTGAACCATTTAATGTCTCTGACTCCATCAGAAGCACATGACACATCTTGTGGATCATGTGGAATAAAATCAGATATTCTTTCCTTTTCACTCTGATGGAAAAGAAAGCACCCCACGATTCCCAACTCTATAATCGTTTCCTATGAAATAAATTACTTTATCTGTCTTAATACTGTCACACTTCTGTTCTCCAGTGATCTACTTCTTCCATCTGTGTGCATAACTGCAATCTTCTCTACACCTACTCTATGTATGCTCAAGTGTCAAAATCCAGCCTCAATCATTCCTGTCATCAGTCTCTTGTTCTGATGGGATAGTGGGTAAAGCATCACTGCCCCCCAGACTTCTTTGGGAGATTTCTGGGCTCACTTTGCAGAGTCTACATGAGCTATCTGAAATACAGGGTGACTGAGTTTTGCTTTGGTTTTTGTCACCTGAAATTTTCCACTTATGGAATGACAGGGTATTTTCACTGCTGTGTGTCTTGTTTCCATCATGACTGATGCTGCAGTGAAGCATAATTTCAGGAGATATCCACATCACCCAAATCCTCTGAAAGTTGACTTGCTGTTTCTTATTGAGTAATTCTGTGTGACTCATCCTTTGTTCTCTGATACAAATTTTTTTCACTCATTTGCAGAATATTGTTCAGACAATTGAGCTGACTTTCTCAAATCACCATCTTTTCTGGTGAGGCAGCACAATCACTTTCCCCTTTCACAAAGCCCTTGTGAGAGAATGAGGCGACCCATTTGTTACCACCATCTTGTTTGCCTTGAAATACAGATTATACTTGGCTAAACAAAACAACTGCTGGAAAAACAAAAAGAAACCCTCCTGGAAGCTCTGCATTTTCATAGTTTGACATGGCAGTGTGCCTCTCCTGCTGGGCCACGACTGGCTTTGCTCACAAAACACTCTCACTACCTTCCCCCAAACATGAGGCTGTGGGAGCCCCAGGAATTCTGTACTTCAAGATGTGAAGTGTCAGTCACTGACAGCCCTGCAGTGTGGATTTCCTTGTGAATCCCTGTGCCAGGGGCCGTGCTGCTTATCGTGTCTCATGTAAATAAAATAACCCCTCTTCTCCTGCAGCTGTTGGTATAATTTCCTGTCTCTGCCCCAGATTCCAGGCTGCCCTCAGCATCCACTCCTCAAATTCACAGCTGGGTAAATTTTGCCATCTCATGAAAGATTCTGATACTTCTTTGGACTGATTTATTTATCAGCCTAATTAAAATGTTTTGCTCTGGTAGTTCAAAACCTTTTTTCTTTCTTTTCTTTTCTTTTCTTTTCTTTTCTTTTCTTTTCTTTTCTTTTCTTTTCTTTTCTTTTCTTTTCTTTTCTTTTCTTGCTAACGGACAGGAATCCTTTTTCTTTTACATTGTAAATATAAATTTGTAAATATTGTAGATATTGCAAATATTGGGTAAATAGATTTACCCCATCTATTGTGTGCATCAAAAGTTGGTAGGATGCCTGCTCATGGAGAAACAGGAGGCAAGAGTTTAAGCATCAACAGCTGTGGGAATGACCTACAACATATGGGACATTTGGTAATGATCCAGTCTGTATTATGTAAGACATAATATCACACAGTTCTGCTAAAACTTGAAAGTAGAGAGAAGGACAATGATGGCAAATGACTGATTGCAAAGATAAAGATTCTTAACTGCATATTCATATTGTTTGGATCTTTAAAAAAATGCCTAAAATTTGCTTGTTGAATTCAAGTTAGTTACAGAGCAAAGGCTCGGCTTTGAAGGATGTTTATTGATAAACGAAGAAATGTTTGAATCATAAATATCCACAGCTGAGAATGATTTACAAATGTGTGACTGCAGGGACTGGCTGTGAACGAAAGCCTGTGCTGGGTTTCTGTGCTCCAGTTGGAGCAGGGAGGATTTCTGATGCGTGTCAGGAGACAGAAGGGTGAGCTGTGGACTTTCCAAACCCTCCCACCCCCAGTGCGTGGTATTTGATGTCCAAATGAGGCAGGCATTTCTACTTCCAGGGGGTGAAGTCATCAGAGCAGAACCAACTTAGAGCAGGGAGAACTGTGGAGTTGTGTGCTGAATAGATCTCAGCAATGAAAAATTAAGTCAGTCTATCCTACAGATATGGGTGTTGAGTTGGACACTACAGGAAAAGTCTCTTTGTTGGAAAGGTTATCCACTCCTGGGATTTCTACAGGGAATTTCTTTCCCCAGAATTATTCAATGTTGTTGAGCCTGGTAACATATTGGAAAACCAGCTCACATGCACAGTGTTTAGGGACCCCGAATGAATTTACAAACTCTCTCTGGGAACTGCTCCAGTATGTAATTTCCTCCCTGACCATGGAACTTTGAGTAACATTAAGGAGTCTCACTGCACATTTATCAGCTTGGAATTTGGACACCACTATACTGTTGGGAAGCAGAACTGTTCTACAATAATATATACCCTAATTTCTGAAAACATGTGTCTGTGTAATTAAGATGTGTACAGAAGTGGCAGAGTGAGGTTTATTTAGAGATCCCGTGTTTGACACTACAGCCCAAATGATGAGTCCTGAAGAATTCTGTTCCAGCAAGGCATAATCTTCCACATTTTAAATGCTCAGAAGTTGCCATTTGCAGTAGTTCTCAAACTCTTTGCTTAGTACTTACAAATTCATTTTGTGTTGTATTTTGCCTACTTATGGCATTGCTTTACTTGGATTTACAGAACTCACCCTTGCATATAGAAGGAAGCTGTTTGTGCTGTATCTTGCCATCTGTGTGCTTGGGTTAATACTTCTTTTATTATTCACAGTTTCAGACATTCTGCTGGTGAAATGTACATTCTGAAAGCAATGCCTGAATCAAGGATGGAAATTGTCCTCTGAGTTATGAGAAACACACACAGCCCAGCCCTGCCCTCCTCAAGAAACTCCCTGACAGCTGTTGAAGCGTTGCTGTGCTGTCCCTCTGCCCCGTGCCACACACTGTGTTGAGAGAACTTTATAAGAAATAAGTGACATGTCTGAGCTTGCAGGAGCCTCAGGATCTTCCATGGCAGCAGAGCCAAAAGGTGATGTCCTGTGCTGTTCTTACCAGTTGGCTAAGGTAAAAATCTGCTGTGATATGCAAAAATAAAAAAAAAAAGAAAAAAAGAGAGGATTCTGGATTATAGCTGAAACCACAGCCTGCCACTGGAGGACATTTATTAGAAGTGGCTCAGACACTGCTTGCCCTCCTCATTTTGAGTTGTCCCTTTCTCTGCAGTGGAGCTCATTGATTTCATCAGGGCTACTCACATCCTTAAGTACAAACAGTTCTAAGTGAGGGTGAGAGAATTGTACCTTAATCCCTAGACTGTTTCAGACCTTTTTGTCCATTACCTAAAATTTTGATGCCACCAGAGTAAAAAAATTATTTGCATCAAAAGTCTTCATCTTAGATAAAAGATTTGAGTTGCTGCTTAAAAAAATAAGTGACACTACCTCTCAAATAGCTGCAGATTCACTTTTCAGATATGCAATTTTTGTTCTATTGAATTTTTTGACATGTGGTTATGTAAAGCATCTAAAGCAAACTCCATCCATTTACACCCTCCAGAAGGCAGCGACTTCAGGAGTTAATGTGGGATTATTTTTAGCACGTATTCAAGTTTATTCATGCTGAAAGGTAGTACTTATCTTTTGTAATTTTAGAGTAGTTATTTGAATAAAAACATGAGTATAATTCTGTTTTAACTGTCATGTGACATCTGGGAACTGGTTCAAACCTCTCTCTCTTGGAGAGGTGGAAATCTCAGCAGTTTTTCCTTCCAACATCTCAGGGGTACACACAATACCTGTGTATGTGTTGAGACCTATGTCTGTAAATAATATGAGTAACAAAATATGAGTAATCTTCTATATGCTGAGAGAACATTATACCAGGAACAAAGAAAGCATCGACCAGAGAAAGTGCAATTTTCAGTGTTCTTTGTAGGAAAAGCTTGTTGAAGTTAAATTACCCCTTTGAGTACAAATTCCATGTTAAACTGTCACTAGAGACACTGTTAGATAAAAATCTGTGGCTGAGTATTTTCCCTCTAGCTGGGTAAATATTTCTGTTAGCCAACTAACTGAGCCCTTTTGCAAGTTCAGAGATGATCTGTGCAGAGGTTGTGAGTTTCTCATGTTTTGGGGTCACTCCTTGTATAACTCTTAAGCTATTTCTACTCTCTAATGAAATAGTAAAACACAAGGGGGCTGCAAATTTAGTGTGTAATTTTGGTGGAAGGACTTGGACTGTTTGTCCAAGAGGACACACAGGGATTTGGCTGGGGCTGGCTAATGCAGAAGCAACAGCAGGAGGTCAACAAAATTCCACAAAATTTTATTTGTTCCAAGTTTGATTTACAGGAAAAGGAATATAAACCTCTTACTTAGAGATGATTGTGGGTCTGACACTGGGAAAAGCTTTGCAGTAAAAATAATAATTAAGTTACAGTGATAATGAGGCTGTAGTTACACAATGCCAAGTGATCTTTTTTGCCTTTGCAGGCGATGCACAATTGTACATTTTGATATTCAAGATAGTCTGGGTTGCTCCAGCCTTGGGGCCTGCATTGATAGGTCTGTGCTGTATCATCCTGCAGAAGAACATATACCTATATTCACACAATAATGCCTTTCACAGTCTCTTCCTCAAGCCAACATGCCATAAAAGTATTTGTGATACTGGGTCTGTTGACAGTGATGTTCAAAAAGTCATTTTATGATGTATTTTGTGGTATATGGGTAAAACCTGACAAAAGAAAGGCCTTGTAAAATCATGGCTCAGGTCTTGCTGCTTTGGCTGGGTACAGCTAACAGCTAGCCTGATAAGCTCCTGTGAGAAAGGAATTGTAACAGTGAGAATCAGTTTGGATATCAATCTATTCCTGTGGGAGCCAATTTGCACCTGTGAGAAGAAAGATTCTACCCATGTGAAACATCTTTTTCCCAGGAGACAAGAGTGTAAACATCTCTGGAGAGGAAAGTTGTTGATGGACATGTACACTGGTTAGCCATTACTAACCAACGAACTGAATTGCCATAAGTTACTAACCAATTAGAATTAAACATGATGCCTTAGAAAACCATTAAAATATGAGCTGTGAAGAATAAAAAATGGATATTCTGGATGAAGACACAGGTGTCTTTGTCCAGCCCTACTGTGACAGTATTTCTTCTACCGATCTATATTTCTATTCAGTGCATTTTGAAAGCTTTTCCAGCTCTGAGTCCCAGTGACCCAGCCCTGGATGTGCCACTTCCCTCGATGATAACTCTGGACCCTCAGGCAGTGTTTGTCACACAGCTCAGTCCATCGTGGAGAGCAGATTCCTGGCAGTAACCAATGCACAGGAATGACTGAGTGTGCTCGACTTTGCCCTCTCAGTAGCAGAGAGGTAGAACAGAACCATTCCCGTAGGATCCCCCTGTTTCCTTCGAGCATGAGCTGTGTGTGGAGTTGGGGTTGCTCTGACAGGGGAGGTTGGACCTCAGCTCCTTCCCAAGGGCTGTACACACCTCCTGCTGGGATCCCAGCCCCTACACGAGCCTTGAGGTCTTCTCAGCATCTGGTCTGACCCCCAACAGATGCTGGGCAGAGTGGGTGACTCCTTCAGCTCCCATAAAACATGAAACAGCCCTTAATTTCAGCTGCTTGAACCCACTACTGGCTGCAGATTTGGTGGCAGGATGGAGAGGAAATAATAATTTTGTTCTCACGAGCTGCTAATTTTCACACTGAGTGTGTGTATATCTTCTCCTAATCCTTTGCCTGAATGGAATATTTCCATCACTTGTTATTGGAACTAATTCCAGAAGACTGTAAAGAGATCCTGAGCTGAGTGATCTATTGTAATTCACTGAGAAAAGACTCAGCAACCTACATGGATACAAAAAGAACTGAAGTAGATCCTCTTTGTCTCAGTTACAGGTCTTTCCTCTTGAGTTTGGAATTTCTTAGTGAGAAGAATCTCCAAGAGATGTTATGTCCCTCTTAGCATTTCTGCTGCATAAGAAACAAACTTTGATGAAAGAGTTACTTAAATGAAGGAGCCACTGTGCATGGATCCTGTCAGCTTTGTTACCACTTCTGATCAAATTGTTCCAGTGGGAGGTGTCCCTGCCCATGGCAGGGGGTTGGAACAGGATGATCTGTAAGATCCCTTCCAACCCAAACCATTCTATGATTCTGTGTTCTTTAACACTCCTCTGACCTACATTTCATTTGGAGAGTGGCCACTTGGGCAGGCTGTTCCTGGGAGTGTCAGGATCCAGCCCTCCAAGTTTTGCAGAGACGGGATTGAAAAGAAACACCTCTGTGCCCAGCTGTCTCATCCCTGCTGCCAAGTCAGGACAAGCACCCCCCTGGCAGAGAAATCAGACCAGTATTTCTCCACTTGTTTTGGGAATACCCACTGCTACAATGAGATGGTGGAGTTTAATAACTCTGATGTGAGAAACAGTTGTTTTGTGTTGTGTCTGTCTTCCTTGGGAAGGTGTCAGTGCCATCGCTCCTGCCCCTCCAGTGTCCAGAAATGCCCTTTCATCCTCAGGCTGAAAGCATAAACAAAAGGTCTGTCACTGGTCCACCCTCCCCAGGGGTGGTGGTGGTCCACCCTCACAGGTCCCCCCTCCTCAAGAGCCAGAGAAACACCCCAGGTATCTGAAGAGCTGCACTTTTGATCCCTCCTTGAGAGCATCTCTCCTCTCCAGCCATCCCTCCCCATCACCCACCTGTGCTCTTGCTGGGAACCCAGCACCCTGCATGACCCACTGGGGCTGCCCCTTGATCCCAGCAGGAACAGCAGAGCTCAGCAACAGCCAGAATGTTATTTCTTTACCCCCAGGCCTTCCCCATTTTGTTTCTCTGTTCATTGCACCAGTAACTGATTAACTGAGGCAATCTCCTTTCTTCTCCTTCCACCTGCATCCTTCGTTTCCCTCAAGGGCTGCATCACTGCTCCGGCATCACTGCTCACAGAAATTGCTCTGCTCCTACTGTCGGCCTCTGCATTCAGTTTTTCTGCATTTCTGAAGCAGAGTTTTTGGTGGAATTGCCTAAATCTGAAGAAACACCCCCCATGAATCAGACCCATTAGCTCCCTGATGTTTTATTCTTTTAATTGACTTCCCTTTGTGTACACTTGGTGGGAAGTGACATGGTGAAGCAGATCCAAAAAGCCAGCATTGACTTGTCCCCAGGGGAAGCCCTGCTGCAGCATGTGGCTTGCACACTCTGTCAAGTGGAGTCAACCCCTCCACTCCTTGCTGCTGACAATTTTAAGTCTGTCAGTAGTGAAAGCAAGGCAAGAGCTTGTCCCTGACGCTGTTTAAAATGTCTTAATACAAAAATACATCCCTGGGCTCCAAGTACATGGCAACTGGCAGGAGCTGCTGGCAGCAGGTGGATGGCAGCTCTGGGGCTTTGGAGACCTGTGTTACACATTACTTTGGCTTTTAGCTTCAAGAAAGCAAGAGAGCAGCCCAACATCTGCTTTTGCAGTGAAAATTATAGTAAGCTTCTGGCAGCGCCAGGGAGTCTCTAAATTGATTCTTACTCCCTCTGCCTTCTTGTGTGAAATAAATTGATATAATTTGTTGTTGAATTAACATAAGGTGGCTTTAGAGATACAAAAGGTCTTTGCCAGGCTTAATCCACTTACAGCTTGTGAGCAAATTGTTTAATTAGTGGGAAATATTTATATTAAGTGCATGTGAGAACTTCAGACAGGATCTCATTCCAAGCTATGGGCAGTCCTGAAGAGCCCAGAGTGAGCCCAGGATAAAGGGCCATGATGGATCAGGTCTTTCCTTGGACATTTTCACTCCAGATGAGATCTGGTGTTTGGCATGTCTGACACAGCTCCATGTTTCAAAGGTCAGGGTGAAAAGTGATTTTTCTCCACCTTCCTGGCAGTGTCTGCAGTGCTGTGCAGGAATGACCCCTGGGGCTGGCTGAGTGTGCTGCCTTGAGGACGGGCACAGCCCACCAAGGCATCCCTGGCTGGAAGGAGCAGGGGCTCTGTGGTTTGGGCTGGCCTCAGTGGCTCCCAGTCTGGTGTCCCAGGGGTCCTCAGAGCTTGGGCCACACTGGGAGATGGAGGGGGCTGGTCCCAGAGCCCTGGCACACCCCAGCTCCAGCCTCACCCCATCCCCTCCAGCCTCCTGGCTGCATCTGAGACAGGACACGGGGGGGTGTGGTAGGAAGGGCCCCAAAGCAGCGAAGCAGATCTGCAGTGATCTTGCAGGTAGTGTCTTATCTGACCTCTACAAGAGACCCAAGCACCTGAGAAGTTTTAGGGAAAATAGAGCTGTTTTATTTACTGACTTGCATCTTTGGTAAACTAAGAAAAACGAGATAAAAACCTAGCTCTTGTTTTTTTTAATCTCTGTATCTGGCTTTATTTACACAATCCATCAAGAGGTATCTCATCAACAACATTATTTAAGCTGAAATAGGAGACTCACTATTAGACTTAAAAATTCATAAAATAAACGGGTTCTGACATTTAATTTGTTGTAGCCAGTAAAAGAATAAATTACCAAGCAAACATTATGCAGAAAATATTTAAGCAAAGCAGAAATCAGTGTTCTTTATACGGGAACTTAAACCAGAACCATATATTTTGTGTGTTCTGTTTATTTTTGTGTTGGGTAAGATGAAGTGTGCAGTTTGTATTGTTTGCTTAGGGAATAATTCAAGCATGGCTAAGAATGGAGCATGTGTCGAACAACTCTTTGGTCAGTAAACAGTGTAAGATACTTTTTATTAAACATAGCCCTGCCCTCCCCCTTTCCAGGGATGGATGAGAACAGTAGGCACATGAATTTTCTCCAGCAGAAGGACCAGGGTGAGCTGAGCAGGAAGAAATGGCTGCTTTGTTTCACAGCTATGCAGGCATCAAAATGATGTGTGCTGTGAGGAAAAGAAATGAGGGGTAGAGCCAATGCAGCTGGGCTCCAGAAAAAGTAATGAATGTCAAATTAGTGAATGCCTGAGGTAGCATCCTCCAAAAGAAAGCAGAGTGGAACTGGGCTGGTGAATAATAGGATTTCCATTAGTTTACCCAGGCTCATCATTTCACTGAGTTGATTTTGGTACAGAAAGGACAATCCTGTCTCGTTTAGAGATCTGCTGTGCAGCACTGCCTGCTGAAAGCCATGAGTGGGCAATGCAGAGAGAGGCCATGCAGGACAAGGTGTTCCTCAGGGGCAAACACATGGACAAAACTCAGGAAACAGCTGGCTGTGGTGTCAAGGGGCAGCTTGGGGCTGGTGGGACTTCACCCTCTTCATCAGAGAGTGTTGGAACTGCCTGACTCCAGTGCTGCCTCCTCCTGCCCTGGCCTCCTGCTCTGGCTCTTGTGCCAGAAAACACCCTGGCCCCAGTATCTGTGATAAATCAAACATTGTGGTTTTGATTTTAAAAGCATCTTCTTTAAAACTTATGAATTGTTGAGAAAATCTGTTATAAACAACAGGTAAGACTGCTGGAGGTAAACACACTGCTCTGATTATTTACTTCTGTTTAAATTTCACTAGTTTTTAAAAAATGTTAATAATGAAAACCACACTCATATAAGTGTGGTTCTTATTCAAAGGAACACTTGGTATAAGCCTAGGAGTTTTTCCTATCTTTCCCATCCCTCCATGTATTCACCTGCATCTCTCACTTGCTTCTGACCTGCAGAGATGAGCTCCCAGGGTGAGCTGGGGCTCCTGGCTTTGCTGCCCTGCAAATAATGACAAGACATAGCCAAAAGGTGTTTCCACACAGATCTGAGCTACGTTGATTATTTCTAACAATGCATGTGAAACTTCCGAGCTCAGGTTCAAATTAATGAATATTTTCTTCATTTGGTCTAGTGGGAGCTGTGGTACAGCCAAGAGAGATGAGGCTGGGACTGAGCAGCCTGTGCTGGGATCCCAGTGTGGGGCAGCAGATGCTGGAGGCTGTGCTGAGAGATTGGATTCAATTTGCTCTGAGTGCCCTGAGTGCTATGAAATTGGGAGCTGGGTGAGCCAGACCAAAGCAAAGAGGTGGCAGATGGAATAAGGGCAAGATGATTAATTGAAATATACCAAGCAGCCCTGTATTAGCTCCTGCTGCATTTTCTGAAGTGTGGGATGGTGAGGATCATCTCTGGTTTGGGGGAAATCTGCTTCTCTGTGGAAGCAGTCCCACTGTGGCCTTCAGAAGCACTTGAGTGTCAACATTGCTTACCAAGCTGGGAAGTGAAAGTAGAAAAGAAAGGAAAAGAAAGGAAAAGGATACACAAGAACAGAGTCTCCAGCTCCCTGAAGCAGGCTGAGCTAGAGGGACAGGAGAAGAGGAGCTGCAGTAGGAAAGCATTAAATAGAGACCCAGACAGGCGTAATGATAGAGACAGACTTTTAGATCAGTTAGAAACTGTGAAGAAAAGCTGTTCAATAAAAAACTGCCATCAGTGAACCACAGGGACAGTATCCACTAAATGACATCATTTACCACTCTGCTTGTTATCACTCATTATGCTGTAGATCCTATTATGTGCTGCTTGATGTGAATCTGGCCCCTGCTGTGTCAGGCACTACACACAAAAAGAGGGGAAAAATAATTTCTTGCCCCAAGGAGTTCATGGTGGAGAGTAAGGAGTATTTCTATGAAAGGTTGCATTATCAGTTCAGTGCTGGAGATTCTGGAAGACACTGACAGGTGGACAATATGTTTCTCAGCTTTATAACAAAAGCAAATTATATATATGTAAAGTAGAAATTACAGTTGGCTGAGTGCAAGAAAACCTTGGAGGTATGGCAGTTTCATTTTGTTGAAGGGAAATGATACATTTTAGTGGCATAGGGATGCTGGAGATTTCATTAGATCTTAGATTTTAGTAGGCTACAAATCTTCACTGTTCTAACTCCTGTGGGATTTGGGCTTTCATTTGAAACCCAGCAATCCTTGGTAACCACTCTTGCTTTGATATGGTTGCTGCTTCTAATGAAGGATCCAAAAATTCAGCAAGAGATAAGTGCCAGAAAATAGAAGAATTCAGGAAAAGTCTTGTAATCCAAAATTATCTCCTTTTAAATAGCTAATAGGAAGGCTTTATAACACCACTGCAGTCTAAGGGAGCAGCAGGAGCCAGCAAGAAGGATTGGCCAGGAGGAGGCTGTAGTCAGCCCAGCCCAGCAGTACCCCCAGGTTGGCTGAATTTAAGATAAATAAGATTTACCCCCTCCTATGAAGGACCTTGACTTGTCCTTCTTGGGAGGGGGTTTGAGGGTATGTTGTTGGTAATTTGTTTAGGTGGTGTTGTTGTTTTTTTTTTTTGTTTTTTTTTTTTTTTTAGTTTGGTTGGTTTTTTAATTGTTTTTGTTTTTGGGTTTTTTTGTGTTTTTTTTTTTTGGTTTTTTTTAGTTTTTTGCAGGGAACTTCATTTCCAGTTAATAGGGATCTATTTGATGATAGCCTGGAAGTGAATTTGTGACAGAATGATTGCCAGCAGATGGCTTGTAGCTACAGAAGGATGCATCCCAAGCCTGAGGTGTCCTTAACTGCCCCAAATGACAAACTTATCCTGAGACCCAAGAGAGTGGCTTTCTTCTAAATTCATCTACTGTGGGAAGTGGGGTTGGGTGCTCTTTTCGAGAATGGCAGGGTTAGAGACCAAGCTCAACAAATTTCAGGGTGTAAATTACACTCCACAAAGCCTGGTCAGGCTTCTCCATATGTAAATGTCTGTTTAATTCATCCATCTAATTGGACAAATTCAGGAATGTGTAACAACACAGGACTTGGCTGCCCTGGACCCGGCTACCAACTCCTGAAAGGAAATCCAAGCCTTAGGCTCTGCCATTTGCATATCAAATGTATTTTGGAGTCGACCACTGAATGGGTGTGGAAAAGGTGCAAACATTTCAGAGCAGAGGACTTCAGTGGAAAATTCACACCAGGACCCTCTGTCCTGGTCAGAAGAAAATACCTGCTCAGGAGACAGAGGCTGAGGCCAGACTAAACCCCAGTGCTTAGTTTAGTCTTAGGGACATTGTGGTGACTCAGTTTCCTCGATTTAGGGTTAATTTGATTTATTTTGAAGAAAGCACCTTTTTTCATAGAATTTACCATATTCCATTTATTTCCACAAGTCCCCATCCACTGCAGAAATTTCCTCCTTTGTTTCACTGCATTTGACAATAGAAGAGAATTTTCCTCTCTCCACTGGCAGATTAACCATTATAGTTAGTGAAAAATACTGTCCAACAGGGTTAAGCCATCCCACTCAGATGGCTTTGACTTTGCCATGCCAATTACTAATTTCCATTAAATTCAAAGTATGTTTTATGCTGATAAAGCTTCTTAAAGCATTTTCTCTAAAGCTGTATTAAAGAAAGTGATGCTTACATAAGTCCTTTGGAATACCTAATGTGCCATGACTTTTGCTATAAATATGTGCCAGTTCATTATTTTCACTAAAGTTCACAAGTGGGTAGGTATAGATTACTTTACAGTTAAAAGGGAAAAATCTTGGATACTTGCACATGGTCTGGATAAGCTTCCAAAGCAATCTGCTGTTTTCAGTCTGGCCAAGTGGGTGATTATTTTTCTGGATTTCCTCCCTTCTGTTCCCTCCTGGGTTTTCATATTTTTTTTTGCTGGCCAGTAATTTGCTGCCTGTAAAAGGTGCTTTACTGTTAGGATTCAACTAGAAAACTCTCTCCCCAAAGTCCAAATAGGTTTTTCACACCAGGGAAGAACTTAAAAAATGTGAGGATGAGAAGAACTTTACAAAAAATGTGCAGGTGGGGCGGGGAGGGAATGTGGGTCCTGGCAGTGGTTGTGGGTAGAGCTGCCCCACAGCAAATCCCTGCTCTCTAGGATAGACTGGGTTTGATGGATCCATCTGCACAATGGAGCAGCATCTCCCACAGTTTGCCCAAATTTGTCCTTGTTTGTCTCTGACTTCTCCCTGAAAGCTCCTGCAGCCTCAGGGTGATGGGCTGCTGGTCCAGCCTCCACATCGGGCTGAGAGTCACTTTGGGATGTTAGTCCACACTGTATGTAACTTAATTAGCCTGGCTGCTAATTGATTCCCTGCTCCTCTGGCTAACAGGCCCATAAAGCCAGTGGAGGGCTGTCAGTCTGCTGTGCTTGAGCACCTTGGAGCAAATGCAGTGCCAGGCTGCTAATGAAGCTGCTGTCAGCTGAAGGACACTGTGCCACCAGCTCTGGGGCACTTTGCTTTTTTGCTTTGCTTTTCCCTGTCATTTTCTCATACAGAAATTATTTCCAAGGTCTTGTGTTCTGTTATAAAAGTCTATAAAATCATCTTTCTCTGACAAAAATGATTCAACACTGTCCATGGTCTTCTCACCTCTTCCATGGTTCAGGAGGTTCACAGCCATGCTGGATGTGACCTCCAGTTAATCCTGAAATTTTAGAGTGTAATATGTCCTTTATTTCTGAATATCAGAAAGGAATTTGCTAATTAGGGGGAAACCAAGGTCACTCACATGGGGAACATTTTAAGAAATCAGAAATGTCATTCTGCTATGACAAATGACACTTAACAATGATAAAATAACATTTCATAGCAGCAGAGGTTATTTGCTGCTGATATTGCCGAAGTCTGGAACTTTGAAGGACTCAAAAAGAAGGAAAAGTAAAGCATGATGCTTTACTTAAAATAAGGGACGGGTAGGAAGTGAAGAAGATGACTTTCTTACCTCCACAGGGAAAGATGTCCTGAGACCCACCTGGAATGTCTGAAGGAGCAGCAGAGCTGATCCTGCCAAGTTGCAGTTTTTACACTAATTTCCATCACCACACCTTCCCTCCACTCTGAAATTACTTTTGGGTCACTGAGCCCAGTTCACTGTGGTATCTGGGTTAGGCTGAACAGGGAGATGTTAATTTTGGTGGGGAGAAGGATGCAAACGCTTGTGGCACTGATAATTCACATCCTGGTAATTCACATCCTGGCTGTTTCGTATTGGTTTCTCAGTGGATGCAAGCCCTGGGGATGTGACTTTGATTATCTGAATCAGGCAGCTCCAGATTACCTTAACGTGGTGCTGCCTTCATCCGGAGTGCTGTGCAGAAAGGGTGATTATCCATTCAGCCAGGCATGGCCAGAGGCAGCTGAGATGGGATCAGCTCCAGGTGCTTGGTGAAATGCTGGGAGATGGCTTAGTCTGGTGTGAAACTGCACCAGGGCAGACTGGAACAGCAGCATTTGCTCTTGATGGATGAGCCCTAATTTATTTCCACTGCAAGAGGATTTGGTGACAAGGTTACCCTATAAATAATGCGTAAATTGGAATTTTGTTAAGTACCCTTCTCCTGCAGGGGAAAAAAATAATTGCTGCCTTCTTTGATTATTCCAGGTATTCAGTAACCCATCCTCATGCCCAGTGCTATCAGTTATTTTATACAATATGTCTGTATTTTAGTATAATGTATGGATCTCTGTATCTATGTGTTTATACACACACACACACACACACACACACATATGTGTATATAGATATGTTTATCAGGAGAAAGATAATTCATGGAGTGATGCCTGATCCAGCTAAGCTCTGCACAGGACCATCGGAGCCATGGGCAGCCGTCACAGCTGTACCTGCTGCAAGGTGACACATGGCACTATCCCTGTGGGACAGCGTGTGCCATCTTCAGGAAAGTGTCATCACAGCATTGGCTTCTAAGAGGATTTCCTCTGGCTCACAAGAAATGGGAGAGGCTTTCTTCCTGACAGGCCATGGACAAGAAGGGACTGAAATCAGCCACCAGAGACACCAGTGTGGGGAGGGGAAGGCACAGCCTCGGGTGTGTGTCCCAGTTTCCAGGGCAGGGTGGAAGCTCATGGCTTCAGACCATGATCCCTGTCTGAATCTTCTCCTAGAGAGCCTCACACATGGTTCTGGTTTGATGTGGAACAGAAGAAACATGGACAGATGACTTCCCACCCTGGCTCCCTGATTTATCCTGATCCTCTTCACTGGGGCATGGGGCAGATTGAAAACCAGGGCTGCTGCTGACAGGTCCAGTGGCACGGGCAGCACAGTGGCCACTGCTCCCCAACACTGTTTGTGTCCTCTTGGTGCTGCTGCTGGGTATGGCTTCATCAATGAGGCACTCGCCTCTCCTGAGCAGCTTGCCAGCAGCAGAGGTTTCAGCCTGACGGCTGCTGGCTCCCAAATGTTACCTGGTGCCTGGCTGGGGGAAAGGCAAGCTGCAAGCACAGCCTTGGGAATCCTCCTTCTTCCCTAGGGGCGTGTGGCAGAGTGGCTGCAGACTTTTCTCTGTTGACTCTTGAGTGATGGTTTCCCCAGCAAGTGTCTGGGACCTGCCTGGTGTTTGGTTTAAAGGTTTAATTTTTAATAGAAATTTGGCACTTGATTTTGAGAGCAGCTCATTGTGAAATACCTGCTTATATTTAAAAATGTTTTTTCTACTGAAGACCTTTGTTCTTCTTCTGTAGCCTCACTAGGGATGTGTCAGCCAGCAGAAGGCTGGATGATGTCCTGGATCCAGGCTTTTTGCCTCAAAAAAAGGAGAAATATTAACATAAAATCGGGAAGTAAAAACGGTGTAATTTAAACAAACTCGGTGGGGATGGGGAGAATATTTGTTTAAGTCTGTCTTCAACACTTTAATAGACAGGTTAGGAACCTTTCTGCCTGTGAGCAGCTTTGCTGCAGCACGATGTGAGCTTGCAGCAGTCCTGCCAGAAGCAGCATCGCCTGTTTGACGAGTGGGTGCATTGCAAACGCTGTCTGGAAAAACTGTTTAGAGGGATGTCACTGGAGGTGTTTCAGCCAGGATGACACCTGGGGTAGCAGGGGGCAGGGCTGGTGACACAACCCGGCTTGTTTCCTGGGCTGTCCCAGCTGCAAGGGCCGCCAGGAGCAGCGCAGCCCCCGCTGCCCGGGGCTTGGCCTCATCCCCAGGCTCACCCAGCGCCTCCCCAGCCCCGGGCTCTGCCAGGCTCGGGGATCCATCTGCGGGGTCATCTCCCCTCGGGGATTTTGGATTTTGGCAGCTGCAGAACACGTGGTGCCTTGCAGTGAAGCAAGTCTGTCTGCTTTTCCCAGCCCAGGGCTGTGTCTCCTCTCGGATCAGATGCAGTGAATGCTGTTCTCCATGCCCTCAGAGAGAAGCACGAAGGGCTGCATGGAGATTCCTGAGGAACACCAGGAACCGGCAGCAGCAATTGCTCAGCACCTCCTTAGAAGCCTACCCAGTGCTTGGAGGATGTGGAGATGCACGTGGCATGACAAAGGTCACCAGGGACAATGTGACAGGGGGATGGCAAGAGTGAGGCACCCCAGAGGCCTGCTGGGAACATACCCTGGTGTGTCTATCCAGGCAGAGGAGAAAGCAGTGTGCTGATATTAACAGCCATTAACTCAATTTTCAGTGTGAAATATTATCTACATATTTACATCAAAAAATCCCCTTCCAAATAATCAAAAAACCTTTGTAGGGAAACCAAGGAATTTCTAAGGGGATATAGCAATAGGACAAGTGGGAGTGGCTTCAAACAGAAAGGAATAGCTTTAGATTAGGTATTAGGAGGAAATTCTTGCTTGTGAAGATGGTGAGACCCTGGCACAGGTTGCCCAGAGAAGCTGTGGCTGCCCCATCCCTGGAAGTGCCCAAGGCCAGGTTGGATGGGGCTTGGAGCAATCTGGGACAGTGGAAGGTGTCCCTGCCCACGGCAGGGGGATTAGAACAAGGTGATCTTTCAGTTTCTTTTCAACCCAAACCACTCTGGGATTTTACAGTTCTTTGAAGTACTGGTACTAAGGGAAGAGGCTTGCAAAGGTTAAACAAGTGAGCTGTCCTGACCTAGAGAGTCAAAGAAAATTCAGTTGGGTCATGATTCATTTTTGTCCATGGAAGAAGTCTGAGACAGACCCTGACACAGACATTCTGTCTACTCAGACATCAGGGAAGGACTTGTTTCAGTCTCAGGGAAGTGATTGCACAGGACTGAGGGCTTGAGCTCCCCGATTCACTGCAGTTATCTAATGGGAAGAGCAACGTGGAAGGTGGGAAGGGTTCTCAATTATCAGTTTATACAGCTTAAAACTGCAGTCCTGCCTCTCTGGAGCCCTGGTGCAATGAGAGTCACCGAGGAGCAAAGTGCAGAAGTTTTGGTTCAGCAGGTCCCATCATTGCCTGGTTAGAAGCCTGGAAAATCACAGGTTGCAGAAGCAGACTGCCTTAACCCAACTACAGATGTGCTCTGTAATTACAGGGCTGTTTATGTGCAGAGCCAAGTCTGCTGTGGGACACTTTTCTTGGCTGGAATCAATGAAAGAATCCAGCAGCCTCACTGACTGAGCAAATCAGGAGTCAGGTAAGTGCATTCTGTCAGCAGAAGGTGATTTTCATACTAGGCTGTGGTCTATCATTAATTAAAATAGACATCTATTATTTGCTTTTGAGATTCTTTCCAAGAAGGAAAATAGAGTCTGGAAAGGTTTTTAGAGCTGATTAGTTTTTCAGAGCTTTGCACAGCCTGGAGTGTGCTTGAGACTGGCACGAAGAGGATCTGGGGAAGGAAGACAAGGCTGGGGAGGAACAAAAGGTGTTGAAATCAATGTCAGAAATTAGAGAAAGAACAGGCAGGGAGGGAACAGAAAAAGAAGCAGAACAAAACCAAAGAAGACAGACAAAATGTGATTGATGAGGAGGGAGGGTGGCAAGAGACGGCTGAGTGACTGGTGGGGGTGACAGCACAGATCTGGAGCTGGGGAGTGGCTCTGAGACATTGTCCCTGGGGTCTCTAAGGGCAGGCTGGGCAAGCATTTGCCAGGCATGGTGTTGGTGTGGGCTTTGCTGCCTGAGGGGGTGGTGGATGAGAGAACCCTGGAGGTCTCCCCCAGCTCTGGCTGTGCTCAGGCATGCCATGGCCCCCTGTGCCTGCCCTCCCCTCACCCAGAAGGACAGCAGGTGGAGATGTTATAGGTCAGGGTCTCTTTCCAGTTCACACAGGAAGCAGGCAGATGCAGGAAGGGCTTGGAGACTCCTGCCTGGCCAACATGATCCTGAGCACACACCCAGAGCCCAGGGCCAGCTCCAGCATGTGCTGCTCTTGTCCTGCAAGTGCTGCTCCTGTCCTGCTGTGGTTCTCTGGCAGCAGACGCCAGGTAAGCACATCTTTCTGCTGGGAGTGGAGTAGAAATCCCTGGCACCTCCATAAAACAAGTTCATAAAGCATCTGTGTGTGCAGGGGCTGTCAGGGGAGTGCTCCAACCCCAAGCCCTCATCCCTCAGAGGCTTCCTTACTGAGCAAATGAGCTGCTGTGGTGGTTGCTGTGGTCCTGCAGGGACCTTGTGTCTTCTCCTGTGACTGCAGGAGAGACAAGCCTGCACTTAGCCATGGTTTCTGATCTCTGTTTAGTTCCCAGCAGAATAAAGAGCTGCTCTTTTATGAGAAGCATAAGGCAGGTTTGAGGGCAGAAGGAGGAAAATGTAATAGAGCATCACACCATCTTTGTAGACACACACACACACACAAAAACAACTCCCTAAAATCACAGGTTTTTCTTATTGCTTGATGCTACACCTATAGAAATCACAGGAGAATTTACCATTGAAACCAGATTAAATGCTGATATTGTAATTTTGAATTTTATATTGACCAATAATCAACAGTAGACCATATGTAGAGAGTGCAAGGTCTGTAGGCAGAGAGAAGTTTTGTTTTTTTTTTTTCTTTTAATTGATCTGGTATTACCAGAGAATTCTGAGGGCTTTTCACCATCCAAGTGCTTGTAAGTAGGAACAGCAGCATTCAAAATGAGATAGGAATAGAGGAGTTATTAAGAGCTTTCCTGATGTGTGTCTCTTAGACCATGGTGGGAGGGAAAGAAGCAGGTGTAGTACTGGTGAGCAGTGAGAGCAACATCCAGCAAGGGCTCCTCGTCTTGTGTGTTCTGCTGAAGGTGCCTCAGGCTCTTCTGAAGGTGCCTCTGTGCCTGCTGCCTGGGAGAGACAGGCAAGCTGGGAAATGGGAAATTCAGGCGTGACCTCAGCCAGCTCTGGACAATTGAGGTGACCCGGAGGGAGACATTCCAGTTAATGGGATGGGCATGGGATCCATGACCCGGGGCACAGGCTGCAGCCTGCACTGCTGCCTCCTGCCTGCAGCTGGGCACAAGATATTCTGGGAGAGTGAAGGGCTTGGGATGTCCAGGTGGTTGGAAGATTGGAGATCCTGTAGCCAGGTGCAGATTTCAAGGACCCACAGCCCCAGAATGGCAGGATATTTCACGCCTTCCAACTTCCACCTGCTCATTCTCATTCCTGACCCCCCTGGGACCCTCAAGCCCAGGGAATCCCATGCATCCGTGTCACAACTGAGCACGTTTCCATCACCTTCCACTGCTGCAGAAAAGCCCTCAGGGTCGTCTTGAGATTCCCAGGTGAGTAAAATACAGCCTGAGCTGTGTGGCTCACATGCCATTTGATGAATTCTTAGATAAATTTCTTTACAGCATTTAACTCCTATGGGGTTTCTAGTCGTTGGTGTTGGAGCTAATGGGCAACAGTAGCAAAGAATCACCACAATATCAAATGTGACATCAGAGATGTAGCATTTCTTATGTGCTCTAAACTAGTGACTAATTTCAGAGCATTTGCTCAGATGTCCTGTTGATGGGAGAATGTTTTCCTTCCTCCTGTAACTATTTCACACCATGGGGAAATCAAAATCTGCTCTCCAAACAGCTACAGACACTGCCTGTTTTTAAGAAGGTGTGAAATAGAAAAGAATAGAAAGATGCTCAGCACCTCCTACGTGGTTCCCTGCTCTCCTTGAGCAACAGCCCCGTGCAGGATGAGGCCCCGTGTTGGCACCAATTTCTGAGTGAACTGCCTCTGTAGAAATTGAGCATCTGTTTCTATTAGCAACAGCTGCTTCTGCATGTAAGAGAGTGTTAGTGCATTTAAACACCTCATTATTAAATGGAGCTTGTTTGCGGGTTTGGAAGTTTGGGGTCCATAGGGTGAGGAAGGGGCTGCACAGGAGAGCAGGTCACCTCCGGTGGGAGAGATGGGAGAGCACCATTCCTACATTCACCTTTGCAAGAGCCCGGCATCCTCTGCAAACCTCCTGTGAAACCGCCTGAAAGCCGGGCGTTCTGTCAGGCAGGGATGTGCCCGACAGCCAGGGAGGAGCAGAGGGAGCGTGGCTGAGCCCTGTGCCCTGCTGTGTGTCCTGCTCCTCCCAGCCTGCCGGGACAGACGGACACCGCGGACACAAAGGGCTGAGGTAACGCGGGAAAGCGCCGGCGGGGCAGTTCTCGTTCGGAACAACAGGATGCTGCTGCTGCTGCCCGTGTGTTCCTGCTGCTGCCCGTGTGTTCCTGCTGCTGCCCGTGTGTTCCTGCGGCTGTTCCCGGTAGGCGCAGGGGCACGGAAAGGCTGTCTGCCCTGGTGACCGGAGCAGCACGGGAGGAGCTGTGCCTTTCCCTGGCCCGGCTGCGGGCTCCAGCAGGGCATGGATGGACCGCAGCCAGGCTGCCCGTCCGCTCGGAGCCGGGGATGGAGCCCAGCATCAGCAGATGCCGCCTGCATCCGTGGCAGGAAAAGAAACACACCCCGGGGACAGGCTGGGTGCGGCAGGGTGGCGGCTGCACGGCAGGAGCAGCTTCAGCCAAAGCAGCTCTTGTTCGCAGCGCGGCCAGCCCAGCCAAAGGAAAGGCTGGAGAGCAGCCACAAAGCAGCCGTGGAAGTTTTTTCCTATGTAGCTGCAGGGATTTTGTTGCAAGTCTCTAGGAGGCTTTTTCATTTCCTTTGGAAAATAGGCTGCAATCCCCCGGAAAAATGGCATGTGACAAGATTAGGGCAGGAATCACCAGTGAGATGAGCACCCGAAGTGAGCCAAAGGCTGCACGAGTGTGTTTCACTACAGGTGTGAATATTTCGTTCTGCTGTGCTAAAGCATCTCTTGAAGTGTCAGTATTCTCTCACTGAAAAAACAAACCCATGAAATTTGGAGAATGCACAAGGTGAAAATTACATTGAGGTTCCTCTCAGGCTCTGAACTTCCTTGCATACAAGCTTTGTCCAAGTGGAACCTACAATTTTCTGCCACAGAAACACTAAATTCTTCTGACTCAGGAAGTTGTGCTGGAAGGACTAAAACTAAAAAGACGGGGTTGTTTGGTAGCTTATAGCAAACCTTAAAAGCTGGGCCAAGCTTATAGCAAATTCAGCTCAGTAGATTAACATGTATGGATTTTGCAAGCTGTCAGTCCCTCTCCCAGGGTTTCTGTCGGGCACTTGGGACACTCCTTGAGTCCCTCCTGGCTGACACTGCCTGCTCACTCCAGATTCACTGGGCAGACAAACTTTTCTGTTCTTCTTGGGCTTTTGTACCTCGGCTAGTTTCCCTGAGAAGGGGGAAGGGAAACACATTTGTATTGCCATGGTTGCAAAATCTGGCATTCCAAAGGCAAATCAGCTCCCTTTGTGTGTTATTGGGTCAGCTGTGATGAAATGAGGGGCAAAGAATGTGTCTGAGCCCTTCAGCTTTTGAATGTTCAATGAGAGAAGCATTTAAATGGCACCAGGAGGTCGGCTGTGATCTTGCAGAAAACATCTCCACTTGATGCTCAGCTGATAATAACCACTGTCACAGCCAAAGGTGCCAAAATCACATAAAAGCTACTGTTTCTGCACAAAATCAGCTGGTTTATTTTGACTACCTTCATTGGTTCAATCAGTGACCAAAGCCTGTGAGCTGAGCTGGGATGGAGGGGTGGGAGGGGAAAGGTGTGCAGGCAGTGTCGGCATCTCCAGGTCACAGCAAACAGCCCTAGGGCTGGGCTGGAAGGAGGGCATGCATGCAAACTCCTTAAATTCCTCTAGGCAAGTCTCCTCTGGAGAAATCTGGCATAACATGGATTCTTTTAAGGTGTTTTAGTGTCTTGTATAAACAGCACAATGGTGAATGCCCGGAGAGAGCAGCACCTCTGCTTTTGGGAAGAGGTGGCAGCTGACTCCTGTGGGTTTCCCGGGTCTCAGGCTTGCTCAGCAGGCAGCTGAGGGAACTTTCTGATTCGGTTGCTGAAAGATCTTGCTTTTGCATGATGTTAAAAAAATAAGAAAAATTGCACCTCTCACGTACTCTGGCCTTGTTGCTGTTTAAAACTAACCATTTGCTGGCTTTCTCTTCCACTGCTAATCCTGTGCCTTGTTGCTGACTCTTATCAACAGCCCCTCTGATGGATGCTGTTGATCCTCTGCCCAGTACAGCAGATGACAGCCAGGAAAGCACACTCCTGTGAGACCCTGCTGCAGAAGAATACACCCCGGGGCTGCGGGAGCTCCCGAGGTCAGCAGTGGAGGTGCTGCCCTCTCTGCTGGCTCTCCACAGCCTTCCCCGAGGCTGGGCAGGGGGTCAGGCTGGGAGCACGGCTGGGACCATTGCTCCCAGGTATCCATCTCTAATCACCCTCACCTTCCGCAGTGGGAAGAAGCTGATGTTGAAACCTATTTGCCTGGAAATGAGCTTTTCCTGAGCAGCCTAATGCTCAGCTTCTAGGTGAGTTACTATAAATGTGTTTATAATGATTTACCTAATTGCAAGTACTTGCACAAATGATTTTGCTTGCACTTACTGGGACTACAGAAACGTCTGAGGTTATAGTGATGAAATTGTAATGTGACAGGATAGCATGATAGCACCAAAAGGTTCATCTGAGAGGGATTAACAGCAAGATCCCAGTTGTGGGTGCTTAGGTAGGAGCTCTCAGGGCAAGGAACTGCTCTAAAGTGTGGACAGGCAAGAGGCATGGGAAGAAGGGAGATGGTAGGGATGTAGAAAAGAGCAGGACACCAGGAAGCCAGGACTCTTTCTCAGAAGCATTGTCAGGAGTCATGGGCACTGACAGAAAGAAAACATTTTTTATAAGTGACTGAATAAGGCATCCTGGTTTTCCCTGTTTTTTTCTCCTAAAATGACATGAGAATTGCAGGGCAGTTATTGCTGAATAAAGACAGTTTCAGTCTAGAAGGCAGAGCCCATAGAGTGGAGAAGGTGCAGAGGAACAGGTATTCAGCATCACTGGTGCAGGGCACAGCCCTTTGCAGATCCCCTCCCCAGCAGGTAAGAGTGGAGCTTTGTCCTCTGTGGGACCATGGAAGGTGCAGAGGTGATGTTAACCAGGCAATGAGGACATTTGGCCTCTGCCTGGGAGTACTTTTGTTTATAAATCTGTATCCACTTCCCAGGAAAATATTTTTGATGTTGACTTCAGACATCCTCTCTGGGAGACGGCCCAGCCTCCTGGCTTGCCCAAGAGACAATAGAAGGAAAACAAGCACAATAGGTGCATGTGCTAAACACTTTAATGAGCACTTCCACACCATTCTCCTGCATTTCCCCACATCCCCATGAGTCAATAAGCACCTCGTGCAGCTTTCTAGATAGTGTGCAATACACTGATAGAGCCACGGACCAGCCCCAACATCGGCTCTCATTCACTGAATAATTGATGGAGATGTGAACTGATTTCATGCCATGTGTATTGTCTCAGTGACTATTCCCACTAATCCCTGTGCCCGTGTACGCTTCCTACAACGAGGTTCTGCTTCAAATATTTCAGATACAATTATACCCATTTGTGCAAGAGGCACTGTGACAATTTTTGCACATGCACAAATGCCCAGTTGATTGAACTGCACCTGCAAACAGAAAAGGGCCCTTGAATTTGTTGCCCTGTGGCTCTGGAGGATGTGTGTCTCTTGTTTTCTCTGGTTCATTTTGAATACTAAGTTAATGATAGAGCACAAATCCCCAGTGATTATGCTCTGGTCTCCATTGTCACCCAACATAATGTCCTCCTGTGGCTCTTTGTGATGATGCTCTGTGATGCACAGAGCGTTTCAATAGGAAGTGCTGTAAGTTCTGTACTAGAAAGAAAGCATTTATAGTAGTTACTTGGGACAATTTTATCTCCTGGAGACAGGGCTTTTAAATTATGACTAATACATGGTATCTGGGAGTCTTTCATCTCCAGCTCTCTCTCAGATATTTAGCCCAGATATACTTGCATTACTCCCAAACCACTCAGCCTTTCTCTTCCAATGCACACAAGAGAAATTTTTATGATTTATGTAAATGGGAAATTATCAGGCTTCAGAAAATGTATTTATTTCTTAATATTTTTTACATGCAACCAGTAACAGGATCTGGACTGAGGGATATGAATGACAAAGTCTTGTAACGAGAAAAGATGTGAGCAAAGAGGATTTACTTCTCATTTAGACATTAATAAATAATAAAAATGCTCATTTGGGATGAAATTCTGCCTCCCTGCCCACCAAGACCAGCTATTTCAATAAAGTTGGTCTGACTCTGAGCTCTATGTTGGTTGCACCAGCTCAGGACCTGTTCTGATCATTCCTGCCTCTCTGCTGACTCTCTCTGACAGTTTACCAACAGCTTTTCAATTACCTGCGCCTGTGAAAAGCTCATGTAAGTATCTGATTTCATTTAGTGTTCTCCATCATGCTCTAGGTTACACTCAGTGCTCATTATCTTTGCATGTTTTGGAAGCATGTGACTACAAATATAACTTAGTGTGAGTATTCAGAATGAAGGATTGTTGGGAATTTTTCAATGAAAAAACTTTGCAGGAGAAAAAGAGTTCTCAAATTGGCAATGCTGCATTCAACCCAAAAATTGTACTGGGAAAGGTGATTGCTCAGGGAATTGGAGAATGGGATACATTTTACAAACTGCCTCCAGTAAACACTCTAACTCGGCCTTTGCACACCTGGGCTGGAATCTGAATCAGCAGAGCCTATTGGAACAATTTTATTATTGAAACAGGGATTTTAGCCTTAATCTCTTGGACTATTCCCATGCTAATAAAATCAGCAATGCTTCCTAGCTCTGGGCACCCACTGCAGCAATATCCTTTCTCCTTTCCTCTGGTTATTTGTTTTCTTGCACAGGCAACCCAAGACTGAGGCCAGAGTTTTTCTCCCTCAGTGGCTCCTGTGATGTATCTGGTGCACTCTCAGCCATGTCCCACAGCTGCTGGCCTGGCCTTGCTGCTTCTGATACAGGACCTTCCATTAATTTCTGCTGGGGAAAAAGGAAAAAAAAATTAGGAAGTTCCTAATTTCATCCCTCTGCCAAATCAAACCTTTCTGAGTGCTTTTGATGGCCAGAAGACTTTGGCAGAATGAGACTGCTCCTCACTGCCCTTTGTAGCTTTAATCACCGTTTTCCCTGTTGTTCATATGATGAACTCCAGACCATAGCTTGGTTGGCAGCTCAGTATCTCTTTAAATCACTACTGGTTTCTCCTATGTCATTAATATTTTATTTATGTTGTATTAAATTTCGCATCAGTCTCCATGCCAACAGCTCATGCCAGCAGCAATGTCTGACAGAATAATTTAAATCCTCAGAGATACGAGCAATTCCTTTCTGAAAAGCATCACAAAGTTGGATTCATTTTGTCCTCGTTTAGCAGTGTTAAAGAGTCAGGTCTGGACATAGAGTGGTTTGGGTTGGAAGGGACCTTAAAGATATCTCATTGCAAGCCCCCTGCCAAGGGCAGGGACACTTTCCACTGTCCCAGGTTTCTCCAAGCCCCATCCAACCTGGCCTTGGACACTTCCAGGGATGGGCATCCAGAGCTTCTCTGGGCAGGCTGTGCCAGGGCCTCACCACTCCCAAGTGGAAGAATTTCCTCGCAATATCCAATCTAAACCTGCTCTCCTTCAGTTTGAAGCCCTGCCTCCTTGTCCTAGCACTACAAGCCCTGTAAAACAGCCTCTCTCCAGATTTCTTGTAGCTTCTTCAGATCCTCAAAGGCCACAAAAAGACCAGCCCAGAGCCTTCCCTCTCCACACTGAACAATCCCAGTTCTCTCAGCCGTCCTTGTTCCTCCTCTGGCCCATGTCTGTGGGGCACCAACAGGGGGAGTTGAGGACTAAAGCTCAACCTGGCACCAAATGTCATCTACAACTGACACCAAATCCTCAGGGAAAGCCAGAGCCTTTTGCTAGACCAGGTGATAATTCTGGGAAATCAGAATGTTTTGAACAGCAAGTCCCTTCCTCAGGGCACTTGCAGACTCTTGCTTGTGGAGTTGCACCATTCTGGCTACACCCCTGTTACTGCTCTCATTCCCGTGTAAGTACAATTATTTTATTGCATGTTTATTTTATTGTTCCCATCTGCTTGGCTGCTGTCAAGCAAATCTCCTTGATGCTGGCCTGGAGACAAAGCCACTGAGAGGGAAAACCAGCAGCCAGCTTAACTCCCCCTTAACCATGTACAGTATGGTCTCCATTTGGATTTATTTATTTATTTATTTATTTATTGCCATTTCAGCCCTTAGTAGATCTCCAGTAAAGAGCAAGGAATGGTACTCAGTCCCAGAGGTTCAGCAAGAGCAGACAGCTCTGTTGGGACTGTGTGGCTTCCATCCTGTCCTCTGGAATGTCACACCAGCAGCAGAGAAATCCAAAACCCAATAATAAAACAGTGAAAAGTTGAGTAGAAATAAAAAAGAAGAGTAAACTATTAATGTTTAAATAAGAGAAGAATATGCAGGAGAGTACAGCCAAAAATGGCTGGAGTCTCAAGGGAAAGATCAGCAAAAAAAATTTGAGTGTGTTTCTTCATCTTTTCATTCAAGGGATCCCTAAAGAATCGCTAATTGAAATGCAAAGTCTGGATAAAATAATGTGTAAATGGGATAATGTAATGCCACACAGGGAAGATTTGACACAAAACACTTTAGACTCCTGGGGCCCGACAAATACAAATTTTCTCCCACCATATTCTCAAAATCCCAAATCTGCCAGACTTGGGGAATGCCATTAATCACAGGTGTAACCAAAGGCAGAGATCCAGGAATCACAACTGCCTTCATAAGCCTCTGCACCAGAGGGGATTAGAGAGAAATGAGTTTACTGGAGGAACTGTGGAGTTAGCACATATCATCCCAAGGAGCAATTTGTCAATATACAGCACATCTCTGCCAGGGGAGAGAAAGCAAAGAAAGACCCAGGCAACAACTGCAGCTTCTACACGTGGCTGTATTGATTTTCCATGCCAATTAATGCCAGCAAAGAATGCATCCCTGGAGACCCCACAGCATGAACTATAGGCAAAATTGCCTCTCTTGAGACTGCAGCTGCCTTTGCAGCCTCATGGTATCAACCCTCCTTGTTTGCTTCTGCTTTTATTAAAAATCCATGGTGGGAAAGAGACTGGTGCATCTTCCTGCCCTTGAAATGTAGCTGAGGGAATATCCATCTGTTTCAACAAGACAAATCTATCCTCTATCTTGTTATTTTTGTGTTTTGTTTCATTCTTTGTGAAATATAATGAATGGTCTTGCTTATTTCTCCCAACTAGCAATTACTTCAGAGATCAAATCACAAGCAGCCCTATAACCTTCTGACGGGGCAGGATTATGAAAGACCTGCAGAAGTGCCATGCAGACTCTGCTGTGAAATCTGACAATTTAAGAGCTTCCATCCTGGTCCAGACAGTGAAGATTTTTGATACCCTTTTAAAACATCCTTCCTTTTTTTCTGCTCTGACGGGTATTGGAGAGATAAATGAAATGTGCAATCCTTTCTGCAGACGGGAGGGCATTTGACAATTCACTGGCTTGCATGGTGCTAACAGCCATCCTTTACATGTCTTGTCTTGGTTTAATAGGTGGTTGCAGCTGTAGGATCATTGCTATATTTCACAGTTCTGCTCTATTATTAGATATTGGAGGAATATGAGAACCAAATAGCTTGTGTTAAACTACCAGTTCCTGTATTTATTGGCACCACCTGGGAGATTAAAACAGCTGCTGTCACTCTGCAGAGTTATCTTCAAAGCAGGGGAGATATCATGAATACATGATCAAAGCACCCTCACTTTGTCCCATTGTGCAGTAATTACAGATGGAAATGTTCTCTGAAAAGGCAGCACTGGCTCTGCTGAAATAGCAGGCAGAGGCTTTGCCCTGATGTGGGGAAGCAAAGCCAGCCATGGAATCACAGAATATCCTGAGCTGGGAGGAACCCACGAGGATCACTGAGTGCAGCTCCTGGCTCTGCACAGGACAGCCCCAAAGATCTCACCCTGTCCCTGGAGGGCTGTCCAGGCACTCACTGAGCTCTGCCAGGCTTGGTGCTGTGACCACAGCCTGTTCCAGCACCCAGCCACCCTCTGGGGGAGGACACCCAACCTAAACCTGCCCTGACACAGCTTCATGCCAGTCCCCAGCAGCCTCAGTGCTCCAAACACGGGAGTGCTCCATGGCTGTGGTGGCCTCCTGGGAGAGGGAGCCACATCAGCAGAGTCAGCAGGGCCCTCCAGGGCATGTGAACACCTGGGGGTAGAAAGAGGGCTCCTTATTCACAGTGACCAGCACCACATTCATAGAAGAACTCCTTCTGTGATCTTTTGGGATAATTTCAGCTCATTTTGCCACAGCTGCTGAGCAAGATCCTGAGTCTCCAGAGGTTGGTTGGGACCTCCCTCCTCTGCACCCAAGGGAAAATATATTTACCTTGAAAACAGCAAAGGTAATCTGTCCTTCGGAGGAGAATGGGAAGGAACTCTTGGAGCTAGGTTGGGGTATGAAATCTATGGCAGAGCCACTGGCTCATCTTCCTTGCATGTGTGGGCAAAAGGGACTCAATAAATAATGCAGCAAATGCACAATAAATAATTTAGGCACCATGAGGCTTGGATGAGATACACAGGAACACCTCCTAAGATTAAAGTGCCTCTCCATTTTTGCACGGCAGGATGGATCAGCCTCTGGGACCTGTGTTGGTGGCATCCTGAACCTGCCACTGCCCACCATGGCTCCAGTGCAGCAAGTGGCACACACTGAAAGGCAGCAATGCCAGCAAAGGCCTGAGTGAGCAATTTGAATGTTAATTTGCATTTATGTAAATCGCAGCTCTGTCACGTGGCTGCAGCCCAGTGCAAGGTGACGTGCTGGAGGTGTGTGTGGTGGCTCTGGGTCAGTGAGTTTGTGGTGGGTCACCTCTGGGACCTGCCTGGTGCTGCAGCTCAAAGTCTGATGATAAGAGGGTGTTGTGGTTAATGATAAATCTGATCTTCCTCCTTCAGAAACTGTGGGAGCTACTGAGGGGAATGTGAAGCTGGAGAACAGTGAGAGAAAAGCAAGACACAGGCAGGAGCTGGATCCCTACAGCCCCTGTGTTCTAGTGGAGCCCTCAGAATAATTATGAATAAAGCACTGTTTTCCAAATCACTTTCTAAAATAAACCATCCAGATGGCTGTAAGGGAAGGCCTAGTCATCAGTCTGAGTAATGCTTATTTTGAGTAGATTACCCATGCAATGTGTACAGTTGTGCTGGATTGTGCACAATGAGGCTCACAGGGATGCAGAAGCAGGAATATCACAAGTGACAGACGGGGCTGGTCCACACTGTCGTTCTGGGCTTGGTCTGTGGGACAATCCTGAGAGCTGTTTCAGTGTCTCTCATGGAATGTGTAGAGAGGGAGAATGTCTTTTCTTTCCTACAGCTCTATAGGTTCCTGGATCACTCAGAAATATGTATGAGGAGATACTCCGGCTGAGAAAAGGTGAATGTTCTCTCCTTTCTGGGAGAGGTGGGCAGGATAGAGACATCTTCTGATAGTCTCTGTGAACAAGGTTATTTGGCTTTTCAGCCAGTGCTGGGATTCTTGCCCCTCCTTTCCCCCAGAGTGTCCAATTCAACTTTGATAAAAATGAAATCTGAAAAGCAACACTCACAGAGAAAGGCAAAACCCTGGTGCTCTGCTAGGGCTGCCTATACTCTGTGTCTGCTGTAGCACAACAGAGTATAAATTCACTGTGTTTATAAATTCACAGAGGTGTTTCCCAGCTAACACCTTGTTCAGTGCTTGTGCTGCAGTGCCTGGACGTGCAGAGCTGTGCTTGGTTGCTTTTTATGGGTGCACTCAGCGGGATGGCTGCCAGCAGCATTTGTGCCTAAGCGCTGAGAAATTGTCACCAGGTCTGCTGGAATTGTCACTAGCCTCAGGAATACTGGAAGGGTCTTGTTGGCTTCTGCCATTCCTCAAACCTTGAGTGAAAAGCTCTCCACAGGGAACACCCCCATGGTGCTCTGGGGGCTGCTGGAAAGTGTCCCCCCAGTGCCAGGACAGGTGGAGGGGCCGTGCAGAGCTGCTGCCCCACTGGGTCCCTTTCATGGGGCCCACCTGCACATGGCAGGGCTTCAGCTGAGAAAAATACCACCTGAAACTCAGCTTGGCCGCTGCACACTAATTTGCATCACCAGACTTTGTGCTAAATTACAGCCTGAGTAATAGCAACTGCTTTATTTATTTAATTTTCCTGAATGCAATTTTTATTAGCTGTGAAATCAAGCCCTTTCTGGAAGTATGTGAGCAGCCTTCATGTATAGGAAGATTATAATGGTATAGCAGAAAAACCAAACCATTGGAAGCTCTTGAGGCATAAATTCAAACCCTCATTAATCTCTGTGGGCTGCATCTCAAACCTGAATTTTTACAGAACGTGGGTGGTGTTTTCTAAGTGAGTTGCTGGAATTGGTTGGCTGAGAGGATTGACTTAGATAACAATATGTTTCTGAACCACAGCCCTGTTCCTGAACAAGATGCAGGCTGTGGTTCAGGCTGAGCACGTCACATTCAGGGGGTGCCTGTGGCACGGGGGTGGCTCCAGGCCCCGCAGCTCAGGGCTGTGGGAGCAGTGGCACTGACACACAGAGCTGCTGATGGACTCATTCCGACTTTTCTGATCTTCACTAATTCACTTACAGCATGCTTTTATGTCTGCTTTATTCTTTTTTTTCAAGAAACAGCTGAACTTCTTTATCTGGGCCAGCTCAGCTTTTTTACTGTGAATACCCAGTTTAAATTGGCCTGTGCTGGATGTGTCATCCCATCATTCTGTATCACTCCTGCCTTGCACCCCAGCCCCAGAGGAGTCCCTTGCTACACACAGAGCATCTCAGGCATTGCTGGAGACATGAGCACCAGGAACAAGTTGATGCTGGCTTTGGAGAGCTGCTCTGGGCTCCTGAGCCTTCCCCTGGCTCTGGTGCCTCTGGAGACCAGGATTTTTCTTCTGAGAAGCTGAGAAGCCTCAGAAAAGACATGGAAACAATAATTATCTGATTGCTAAGCAATGTGGTCTGGAGGTTGTTTACCAACAGGTGCATCTTGGATTGGTTCCATGTGAATTGTGTTTTCTTAATGACCAATCACAGCCAGCTGGGTTGGACTCTGAGGAGTCAGTCATGGCTTTTTATCATCATTCTTTTCTAGCCTTCAGGTGTACCACTTTCTCTATTTCTTTAGTATAGTTTAGAATAGTATTTTCTAGAATAGAATAGAATAGAATATACAATATAAATCATAATAAATCAGCCTTCTGAAGAATATGGAGTCAGATTCCTCATCTCTTCCCTCGTCCTGGGGACCTCCAAACACCACAATCACGCCACGAGGTCTGAGTCACTGCTGCAAGAAGACCAGCAGGAGATAAACTGCTGCACTAGGGAATTCAGGTTGTGACTGAAGTGCTGTCTTTAATTAAGGACAGGCTTTGTGCCTAGAAAGGGCAACAGCAAAGAGGCCTAAGGCTCAATTCCAGCTCCAAGAAGGATGAATGCTGAAAGGATTCCCCTTCAGAATTTGGAAAAAATTGTTAGTCATTCTGCTATCACAAACATCTTGGTACCTCAGATGTAAGAATTGTCCACATTTTGTTAGAAACACTACCAAAATTGGAAGAAAGGATTAAGGAAACTCTGCATGTGATAGCAGCAACATGCATTTTTATTTTCGAATTTAAATCAGTTTGGTGTTGGCATATGTAGGTACAGACTGGAACAGAACCTAACCTTTATATTTTTAAATCAGTTCAAATAGCAGAATCCCTATATTAGGGAAGCAGCAGTTCTGGCCACACTAGGTCCTACACAAAAAATTCAGCTGAAGAGGGAATTTTCTTCTGGAGCTCTATATCTATATTTTGTGCTGGTACAAATCAGAGATATTGAAAGGTGTTTTCTTCCGGGAGCCTGCAGACACTTAAAAAAAAAAAAAAGAGTAAGACAGTAAAAAGCAGAAAAGTTCTCTGAGTGCCTCAAAGTCAGCTGAAGAAATATTGGCTTTCTAACAAGAAAACAGCAGTTCATCCTTTCTTTTTTTTTTTTTTTTTTTTTTTTTTTAATCACAGGGTTTAATAAGTGCCAGATCCTTGTGGCTTTATGGGCTGTTAAAACACATGGGCCATAATGAGCTGGAGAAAAACCCTGCAGAAAGAGGAGGGTTCTTTTCCTGTAGCTTTGCTTTTGCCGCGGAGCATCCCAGCGGCAGAGCTGTGGATTTCTTGTTCATGAGCACAACCTGCTGGCTCCCCCTGCAACCAGCAGCAAGAGACACCTTGGGGTCCGTCCACCTCCCTTCTCTCCCATGCACAGCAGTTTGTGTTTGGGCGTGCTCCGGCTGTGTTTTCCCCTCCTGAATGCACATGCCCACTGCAATCCCCATGAGACATCCCCAGCTTATCCTACAGCGTGGAGACAATACAGAGAAACTCCTCACAGCTCTCTGCAGCTACAGGAGCTTTGAACTTCTACAGTTAAAAGCCAGGAAAAAACTCCTGAAAAAAACAATCAATCTAACAAACAAACAGCAAACAGTTTCTTCCTCTCAGAGCACTCAGGGGCTCTTAGGGCTTACTGCAGGCTGGGCATCAACTGACATTGCCAGGCAAAATTGTTCCACCACCTTATGATGTCTCTGAGCCAAAGCCAGTGTCTGGGGTCAGGGTGGGTTTTGGCAGACTCTGCAGCTGTACCCATGCTTTGTTTGTCCCCAGGGGTCAGCTCTGAGCCAGCACAGCTTGCTAAAGGTGTTCACAGACAGCAGTTCATGCTGGTGGCTGTAACTCCAGTTGAGAAAGGGCTATTATGTTCCCTTATGCCTGCTGACACCCACTTTTCCCTCTCATTTAATTATATTTTTAGTTGCACCTTTCCCTCCTCATCATTTTCACTTTAGGATGGGTGCACAACATGAGCCCCATCCTTCATCCCCCCAATTTTTTTTTCTAAACATTTAAAGAAACTAAGCAGTAAAACCCAGAGTGCATGGACTTTAATATCCCCCAAAGGGCAATGAGGCACAGGCAGGTGATGCACACCCCAGTCTCCATGCTGCAGCTCAGCTGCCATGAGTGCAAAGCTCCTCTCTCATTCTCACTCCTCTCCTGCCTGCAGGCACCTGCTCCCACCTTGTTCTGCTCTGAAAGCAAAACCTGCTCTAAGTTTGTGGTTCAAGTCTGTGATATCATCCCTTCCATCCTGCCCTGGAGGAGGGTGGCAGCAGTTCTACCCCAAGACCCTGCAGCTCCTGCTCCTGTCCTGGGCTGCCTCTGCCGCCACAGCCTCCACTGGATGTCCCACCAGGACTCCTGTCACAGCAGGAGTGGTGACTCAGGGCATCACGACAAATGTGGCTCTGGTGTGATGCCTAGATGGCAGCACGGACCAACCAGGTGTTCCCAAGTACACAACAAACACTTCAGGGTGTTTAATAAGCACAAAAGTCTCGCTCCAGTTGTGTCTCTTCACTCTGCAGTGAACGGTGCTTCTGCTGAGGTCTCTGTTATTCTCTCCCTGCTGTGCTTTGATCTCACTGAGGCTTTGCCTGAAAGCAAAGCTGGAGCAGTGCTGCTGAGCTCTGCTCCTGGGTGTGCTTAGAGGCTGCCCCTCCAACAAGCCTGCTGGCCTCTCCTCACCCAAAGGCTTGCCTGAGATCTGGGACAAAAATCCAAGTCCTTAAATTATGGGCTCGCTTGGCTGGCTGCAAAAGGAGCTGGGAGTAGGAGTGTGTGTGCCAGCTGTGCTGGCTCAGAGCTAGCCCCTGGGGACAAACAAATAGAGCTGGGAAGAGGAGTGTGGTCTTCTGAGTATCTTGCTGAAGCCCTGTCTGTCTGTCTGTCCTGGCTGGCTGCAGGAATGACTGACAAAACCAGTCAGAGCTGCTTCTATACACACGAGCCCAACAAGCTTCTTTTTAGGATGAGCTCAATTCTTTAATTGTGTTTGGGAATCGTGGTGAACATTTGGCCCAAAGCATATTATTGTACAGAGAGCACTTTTGCATCAAACCAGCTTTTTAATTTCATGGAAGCTTTCATCTTCAAATGAAAACCTTGGAGTGAGTTCCTGCAATCCCTGCTGCAGTGTCTGCCATCAGCAGGGAGGCAGGTACCAGGGCAAAGAGGCTGGGAGCCCTGCTCCAGGGGAGAGCACAGCACAGTGCAGGGTGCTCTCAGCTGCTGGGCACAGGGACACGTTTCTATCAGCTTGTTTCCAAAAGCAACTTGCTGTGAGTCTGTGCCACCCACTCGGGTGTACAAGGGAACAACCTCCATCTCCTGCTCCCTCCCACACGGGCTGTGCTGTGCTCCAAAGCTGTGCCCACCCTGGGGCAGCTGCTGGGGAAGAGCCTGGACCCAGGGCAGTGACTTCACACAGAAATTCATCTCCTCACCAGATCCCCCATGCTTCTGCTATGTAAGCCTAATTAAAACCTTGCAGCACAATAATTAATCATTAGTAAGGGAATTAAATATTAGTCTGTATTATAGTAAACATTAGGTGTATATTAACAGGATCATTAGCTGTTCATTAACTGTTTAATCCCCTTTGTCACACTGTAGGTTTGTGTTAAATGTCTGTCTCAAATGACCTGAAGAGAGTGTCCTGTTACCTGCTGTAAAAGTCATCACAAATTTCACAACCAATTTAGGTATTTTGCTCCTTTGGTTATAATCTCCCTTTCTATTTGACTTTATTTAAATTCAACAATAGTGAAGACATATCATTGACATAGAGCCACTAAAATCTCCCAGGGATTGAAAGGAATGACTTCCCAAAATTATATATGACCACTGAGGCAATCATTCATTTTTTTCCTGTTGCTCTTGTGCTGCTGGCATCAGACATTGGCAGATCCTATCCCTCACTGAGGAGTATATGCCTGACAAAGATGCAGAGCAGGGACTAAGAGAGGGCAAATCTAATGAGCATATTTTCATTCTAATAAGATTCAGAACCACAGCCCTATTTTTGGCCCCTTCCTTCAGGTTATTAAGGCAAACCACTGAATTTCTCTGTATCTGCCTTCCTTCACTGGAAGCTAAGGCTTTCTGTGCAATAAAAATTGTATAAAACTCCTCCTTTCTCAATAAAAAGCTCAGTTCCTTAAGGCTGCAGTTTGTGCAAGCTGCTGTCCAGCACCAGGTGTGCTACCTGCAGGGTTTACAGCCCTGTCACAGCCAAGGTGAAAAGGGAGCAAAGGGACCTGCTGCCTGCAGCATCTGACACTGCAGTGCTGAGAGATTTGTGGCCAAGGCAAGGGCAGAACTGTTTTTCAGGTCACAAGGGAAGTATTTATGGTGTCTGGATAGAGGAAGCACCTACCCTGCTCATCTGAGCACAGCCTGCCAGCCTCCCTGTTGTTGTGGTTCCCTTCCCTGCCTGTGGGTTACTCAGGGGAGCCAGCTGAGGGATGAAATCCCTGTTTGTCAGGCTCCTGCCTGGGCCCAGCAGGCAGCACAGGTGCCAGGGTGCAGGGCTGGTCCTGCCTCCTCCCAGGGCTGCAGCCAGACCTGGCCGTGGTGCAGCAGAGATCTGCTCTCAGCTGCAGATGTGTTTGGAACCCCATCCAGGCTGCTCAACTCTCCTGCCTTTGTGGTGATGGACTGTGTCCTGGCTTGTCCTCGCTGAGTGATCATTCATTTCTTGTATCTTTTAATTAGGGCAATTTCTTTTGGCCTGCTGGAAGTGCTTTCCTCATATTGATTAATTAAAAATAAAGCCGAGCTCTGACAATTTAATATGAGCTCTGGTCAGGATGCAGGCAGCCTTGTAAGCCATTATTCATTACACCATTCATATTCTTCATAATATTTACTCTTGAACCATGTTTTTCGGGAACTGAGGACAGTATCTGTTAGTCATCCTCCACAGAGTTACAGGCAGAATTAATCCAGCTGGAGAGCAAAGATGAGCATGAAGCTTTGCATCTGTCCTGTGGCAGCCCAGCCCTTGCTGCTGAAAGGAGGGGCAGGGTGCCAGATGCCCCTGGGCAGCTCCTTTGTTTTGGGACCTGCACCTGTGGGCAGCAGGGATGCCTGGCTTAACACCAGGCAGTTCAGCCTAACAAAATATCAACTCCTGTTAAAGCTTCCTGCTGTTTTTTTCCTCTCTGTTGGCAGCAGCTGACTGGTTTGGCCTTTGCAAGGTGTGAAACAACTGCCTAGAGACTTGGGCAGTCAATAAATCAATACTGGCTAGTGAATGACTTTGTTCTGATCCTCCTCAGGGTGTCTGTTTAAGTTCCAGTTTGATCTGCCTGTATTTGCAGAATCGTGACCATCTCTTGGACAATATTCACCTTTGTGTGGAGGACTCCAGATTAGTTTAATTTTTATGTGAGCTCTCTTATTTCCCATAAAAAGTTATAATTCTGTATCTACAAGGAATTTGGGTAAAGTGCCATCTCTTCACAGTATGAATTTGTCCAAGGAATACCAAGACCTACACTACAAAGCCCATGGTCAGAGGTGTTACAGACTGGACCAAATCCAACTCAGCTGATGTGACACTGCTCTGCCAGGAGGTCCCCTGGTGATGGGAAATGGGACAGGGGACACACATGTCTCAGGTCTCATCCAATCTGGCACTCACCTACCTTGATTTTTCCTCTTCAAACTCTCTGAAGTTCTCTCAGGCTTCTCTTTCAGTGAATTAATTTTAATTTCTTATAAACTGACCTTGGAGAATAAACTCTGCTTCTGCCAACAGCCCATTAATGCACAGCGAGCAAATTTCTTAGGTGTGTTACTGGGACCAGATGAGAAGAGTGCTCTGATATAGTGGGATTTTGCTTGTCATGAATATTTATATGAAGTCTCTGTACTTTGATACCTTCAAGGATGTAAATGCAAAAGGGGAGGAAGCAGATTATTTTTTTTAACAATATTTTAAATATTTTAGTCTACTTTTGAAGTCCTAGAGAACACTGTGCTCTTTCTTGGCAGATTCCTGAGTGAGAGCAGCATGCTAACTCCCTGTGGCAGGACTGCCCTGCTTCACCTGTGCAGATGCTGGAAGGGCAGGAGCTGGTGGGCACAGCTGCACCTCCACCCGGGACCCAAAAAAACCCCAAAGTTATCCACAGGATGGAGTTCTTTGTGCTGACCAGAGCATGCATTGACTGCAATATTTAGCAGTGGAAGAATATTCCTGTAGGTGTTGCTGTACTGTAGATCAGGCACTTTGCTGAGCTGCAAATATACAAAATATATAACTGAAAATATATATAATAAAATATATAACTGAATATATATATATATATATATATATATATATATATATATATATATATATATATATATATATATATAAATAAAATATATAAATGAAATATACAAAACATAAATGCATCATAGCCTTCCAACTAAGCCTGTCTGCAGGACTTGCATTCAATAGCATGAGAAATTTAAATTAAGGGGGTCCTTGTAAGTTCTACCCAGAACAATATTCCTTAAATCCCTAAAACATGAAATAGGAAGGGTGAAGGAATACTTTGATCAGGAGCTTGGTGTAGAGATGTAATCAGATTAAAATTTAAGACAGTGCTGTGACAACTGGGCTGGTTTTTCAAATTGAAAAAAAGTTTTACACAGTGAGTGGAAAGGTGGGGAGGGGAAAAGTAGTATTGCCATGAAATATATTCCTTCTTATGGAGAAAACTGTATATATATTGGCAAAACTTGCTGTGAGAGACAGCCCAAAGTGCTGAGTAAATACCATTCCCTAGTTTTATTCATTTAAAATGTATTTTAGTTGAGGTGTTGCCTTTGGGCTCTTTCAGGCTTCAGAATGACTATGGTGAAATTACTTTGTATAACGATTTCATTGTTCACATATTGGAGAAAAGCAAAAAAAAAAGGCCATGTAATAGGTAGTCAAAAGATCAAGCAAATATTTCACTCAGTGTACAACAAAATATTATGAGGTAATTTTATTTTGTTTCCATTTTTAGGTAAAAATATTACAGTATACAAGATAATTTTAATAAAGGTAAAAATACAGTATTTTTTTCTCTAAACAGATCTACATACAGTACACTTTTTATTTTGTTTTCTTTCATTTTTGTACAAATATAACTATTATTCTAATAGGCTATATGTATTCTCATCTGGCACTTAAGATCACAGGTCACCTTCTGGCTCTGCTTGCTTGTCTCAGCTGAAACCTAGATGTCATGTTCATTTTATAGGTGTCTCATGTAAACAAACAGTCCAGTTCCATGGTTCCCAAGTAGTAAGGTGTGCTTTAAGTAGTCGAAATCATGTAGCCTACCATGAAAACCCAAGCCATCCATGTTTGTAGTTGTGTTGCACAGACTTACAACTTTCCTGTTGACAAAGTGTGATCCTTCTATTACCACAGCCTTAGAACAGTTTGAATCCTTTTCTCATCCTCGGTAAGAGCCAAAAACATGACAACAATTTCTACAATGATTTTTCCTTTATTTCCTTTTTTTTTTTTTTTTTCTGTCAGAATGTTCAATTGAAACCTTTTTGTACTGATTTCAAGGCTGGAAACTACTGGGCAATGTTCTTTGTGATTCATCTCTCCCTATGGCTTGCAGTTTGACCTCTGGAATCCGAAAGCTGAGCTCAGTTGCATCGCTGTCTCTGGATTAATGTTGTTCTTTGAACTGAATACATTAGCACAAAGTGTTTTATCTCTGGGTATTCCTGGGAAGTGTGTTTCACATCATTACGAATATTTCAGTCCACTGTTGTCGGAGATGGGATCGACTAAAGATAAAAGAGAGGCTAAGTGCATACAAAGAGACCATATCCATCAGCAGACTAGCTAATACAGCTGGAAAAGGTGGACAGGAGTGTTTGGCTGGAAATCCTTTCATCAGGTTAAAGGATAATTTACCCCACAAGCTTGATTTCATTTTTCCAATGCTGTCAGTGTCTACTTGTTGTTTACTGCCTTGGTCACTTCAGCAGATGATTTCTCATCAGCTTTTCATTAGCCACAGTGCTGATCAAAGTTATATTCAGGGTTGCCAAAGTTATATTCAGGGTTGCCAAAGTTATATTCAGGGTTGCCAATGTAAACATAAAAGGAGAGTACACACCCAAGAATAGGAATTTAAAAAATTTTGCAGGGTATATGCTTGGCAAATTTTTTCTTCAGGCTTCACCCATTCCAGGTCAGCACAGACTCTGTTGGTGTTAATGAGCACAGTCTTCTCTGGAGTCAGATGAATGAAGATCTGGCTTTTTTTTTGCCTTTAATTGGAGGTGCCTTCTCCATGGTGCATCTGTTTCTGATGTCGAGGGGCATAGATTTTTGCCATTAAGTCACTTTTGTATCAGAAAAGATTGAACTGGTCACTCACCAAGTGCAGGAGAAACGCAAAGTGCTCCTACCAACACTTGCTTGTCAGCAAAAGCTGAGTGTGCAGTACCCATCTTTCACATGTTTGTTGCCCTCCTAAGATGCTGGTTGAGAATGAGCAATGTTTAGAAAACAAGTTGTCTTTCTCTGTATTCTCCATCAAATGTCCTTATTTAAGGTCTTCCCAAACTTGTCGCTCAGCTGCTGTATTAGTTTTGCCAGCTCACCAGTAGCTTGGGACTTTTCCTCTAAGAGTTCATAGCGGAGACTGGAAATATCTTGTTTGATTTCTTTAAGTTCTCCTGAAAGAGGAAAATGTTCTTGTTAGCCATACTGAACCAAGTCAGTAATCCCTATGGTTCCAAGACCTGAGAGAGCAATATTTGCAGTGTGTTTGGTTAGGAACGTGTGTGGAGCTGCATTTGATCTCCCTGCATTAAACACACAATATCTGTAGTGACACCAACAGCAACAGCAAACATGTGTGGAGAGTTCATGTTTCTTTCTCAAATTTGTTCTCTCTCCACAATCTGATCTCCACCTACACAGGGTATTTGCAGGAGGGTAGTTAAGAGGTGTTAGAGGTTCCTTTCCATCTGCACACAAATCCCACATGCCACCAAAGCAATATGGAACTGAATCCCATTCAAAACAGGTCCTTGGGGCAGGCCTGGGCAGGGCAGTCACAAAATGCTTCATCTGGACACCAAGGTAAGCTTGGGTGTTGGCAATACCCTGGTAGTTGTAAAGGAAGGAGAGCTAGAGCTACAGGGGTGAGCAGGCTGGGTGAAGATCCGGTGAGATGTGTGTTCTGCTAAGGACAAGCAAGGACCTGGAATTTCAAGGGCACAAGGGTGGCTCAGAGCCAGCACTGCTCACCTGAGTGTGAGCATGAGCAAGCTCTCTACAGAGCATCTTAACTAAGCTCAACCCTCGTACTGGCCAGATCAGCAGCAATATCAGCACATGCTCCTTAGGTGGGTCAGTTATAAAATTCCACTTGCCTTCATTGACCTCGTCGTTTTCCCGGTCAACCTGAGCCTTCAGCACGTAGCGCTTAATCAGCCGCTTCATGATCTTCTGCAAGGAGGACAGAAACACTCCTTTAGTGGGAGACTCACATGCCAGACTCATTATGAGCAACTCAAACATCTGGTTTCACTAGGGATGTTTTATTATTGTTATTTTTTCCCATTTATTTTACATTTTATATGGTGAACATTGCACTGCAGTAGTTGATTGACAGCCACTCAATCATGACCCCACATATGAAGCACTTTGGGGTTCTTTGTGGGATGCATGTGAATGTAGAGCATGTCCCACAGACAGAAAGAAAACACGGATGATCCAATAGAAAGCTGAGGAAATGGGTTCCAGAGCCTTCTTTTAGCATGTTGCTGTCTAATAGTACTTTACAGGAAGACATAAGTGGTTAATTAATGATGTTAGCAAACTCGCTCACAGTGCAGCTGACCTGAGGTTCACAGAAAGACTCTTGTCATGGGGTTTTTAAGAGAAAATAAATTTAGAGAAGGACAGAGAAAAGTGAGTTTGAACAAAGGCAGGGAACTTGGCTTAAGGGAGAAAAGTTTCTTATGAAAATGATGGATTTTAAGAAACATATATGGTGAAAAATATAAAGCCATGTAAACATACAAAATGGAAGATTGTTAGTAAGGAAGAGTAAGTATGGAAATAGACGATAGCTATGGATATGAGCTTGCAATGTGCTATTGTTCCAAAAATGTCTGAGTTCCATTAATCTAGAAGGAAAATAACTTTGGCAGTCGTGGGCTGCACTGGGATACTGCTGATGGCCCCATCTTCACTGTGGAAAAGACACCCCAGTGGGGAAAAAAATCTCATAATAAAAAACTATAAAGGAAAAAAGGAATAAAAATATATACACATAAAAAGAACTGCTCTCTCAGAGACAGAGATTTACATACATCCTCTGCAAACACCAAACACAGTGTCTTTGATTGACCAGATGTCCAGAGTTAAAGGAGAAGCCTCTCCCAGCATGGACTCACTTCTCCACAGAGCAATCACATCTCTGCTTGGAACATCTGAAAAATGCTACAAAGGGTATGAAGTTAAGAAAACAGTACACCTGCTCTTTTTTTCTGACTAGCCAAGTAAGGATTATAGCAGTGCAAAAGGCTCGTGGGGATCAGAGAAGGATCCAGTCATTTGTATATGCCATGCAGCCATGGAATATGGGATGACTAAGACTGTCCTTCATGTCAGAGGCATCTGGCTAAGCAGGTGAGTCACTAAGGCAGCAGAGATGAGGTACAGTGCACCTACGGTGTGCTGGAGATGGCCAAGGTAGTAGAATCCAGAGGGAGGTAGGGCTGTCACCTGAGAAAACATAAATGAAGTAATGTTTGGGGAAAGTAGGGAAATCCTGGATCCAAAAATAAGTAATTTTCTTCCAGAGCAGAAGTCAGAGGAAATTTAGACTAAAACAAGGAATTAGAACACAGGTTCTTACTACATGGAAAAAAATGATACAGAACCTCTCCTTACACCAGTTCCCATATTCTCTTTGATAAAGATATCATTTTCCCTAGACTAATTTATTCTCAAATCATGGCAGCTGTATTGACTTGTTTCCCATGCTTTTCAAAATATTGCATGTTTAAATTCTGTATATTTTTGTTATCCCTTTAGAGCACTGTTGATATGTAGTCTTAAGTACACAGACTGCAGAGACTGCAGATACATCCCTCGATAAACACTGCTAAGCTAGAAGCAACTGCTTCAAAGGTTTTCCCAGCTGTAGAAGAAAAAGCTTTCCATTATCACACTGTTCCTTCTTCTTTATGTTCAGATAATCAAGACTATTATATTCTCCTTGTATTATTTGGGCAATTTCTTTCTGCAGCAACCAACTTAGAAAACGTTCTAAGGTAGTTTGAAGACAAACCTGGCATTATTTAAACAAAATAACCGGTACTTATCTTTTTCTATCTATTTTTCAGTCACCTTTGGCTTTTTCAATATTGGAAATAAAGGTCTATTTTACCACAAACACTGGGTGGTCTCATTGAGAAATAGTAGCTACAGGAAGAGAACCAGTCCAGCAGAGGCTGACACATCACCTGTGGGTTTGAATGGATGGGAATGTGTCAGAAGTGCTGAAATGTCACTTTGAGCAGGGCACAATCTCTCATCCCTTTTCCTTTGATAGAATCAAGCCAACTAACTCCAGATGCCAGCAGGAATGCATCCCATTTCTAACTTAGATGTTTAGATACCCCTCCTATTTTGGTAGAAAAGCATGAAAAAAATTAAAAACCAGTAGAAATTTCTTACTGGTCTGCTGAACAGCTTGGAAGCCCATTGTGCTGGAAGCTGTACCAACACAAGACAACCACTTCTGGAATTGCCCTTGCACATTTTAGGCAATTTAACTATTATTTTCCTCATCTGTCTTTAATGTCAGTCCCTTCAGACACATCACTTGCCATCAGATTCCTTTCCACTTTATGCTAAAAGACAAGGCAAAAATTCTGTGGGGCACATTCTGTTTATTGTATTGCCCTGGGACACATCTGCACAAGAAATAACACATCTGCTGGCACAACGCTTGTGCTGGATAGAAAGCTGTGGAACCCTGTGCCACCTCTGCAGCCACAGGGGGGTTCTGAACCGTAGCACATTGCAGGGTTAGCTTGGCAGGACAGCCAAGCCAGAGGAGCACATGCAAATGTTACTGCAGCAGCTGGAGAGATGGCTGAGCCGTGGGGAATGAAATGCTGTCAATGCAAGATGGGAGGAGTAGAGGTTGGGTGATGTGTATTAAGTTAAACACCCTCGAGAGGAATTAATTAGCATGACAAATGCTAACACCATGCGTGTTTCCATGTTGTACAGGCTGCCTTTGTTTCCAAAACACCCCAGCCCAGCCCTGAGCCAGTGCCCAGCCTGGCACATGCCAGGACAGCATGGGCTGGGAGAAGGCAAACGTGATTCTTGCAGGGGAGGGCTGGGCCCTGACACACCTCTCCCCTGGCTCCTGCTTTCATGCTGTGATTACCTGGTATCTCGTGGGCTTGGTGTAAGCGTTCTTCCCAGAAAAACTCTCTGTGTTTTGAATGCTAGAGTGAAAACGAACTTTCTGAAATTATAAAACATCATGACATGGTTAAATCAATGATAGCTTCTCATACCCAGACAGCCCCAAACCAGGCAGAGCTTTAGAAGAACAGTAGGAAATAGTTCTATGCACAGTAGAGTAAAAGCCAGAACATTCAGGCCAAAAAAGGAAATTTTTGGAGGACAGAAAAAACAAAAAGTATACACAAATTAATGGAAAAAAATGTGGATTCTAAATTATCTAGACAGAAATGGTATTCACACACAAGTTTTAGACAACAAGGTGTTAAGAAGCACAAAATACTTTTATCTTAATGAGGCTGATGCTTATCAATTCAGAACACAAGAAAGATAACTACTTGTATGTGGAAAGAACAAGATTGTGGTACAAAACCAAACTCTGAAACACAAGTGATTTTCATGGGTCCTTTTAAAACAGCAGTACCCTTTGCTATTTCTTTTGGGTCAAGAAAAATATACATTTTTTAAACAGGCAATTTTATTTTTATCAGAGGCATGACAGCTCTAGAAGCTTCCAAGGAGACATTTCTGGACACTACACACAAAATTTGTTGGAGGTTACTTTGACTGTAATCCACCTCTGTGGTTTTTGATCCAATACTAACAACAACAACAACAAAAATCACTTATTCAAGGAATAAACATCATAGACTTCTGCATCTATATGAAATTGTAGAGGGGAGGCCCTGGATAAGGGCTTTTCTTCTCTGGTTGAACCAGAGATTCTGATTATTTTTTTTCTTTCAAATCAGGATGTTTATAATGATTAGATTAAAAGTCTGAAGTAATAGTGTAATTTAAAAAAAATTTATTTCTTACTCATCAGGTGTATCATGAGCTTACAGAGACTCTTGAAGATGATATGTGAACAAAATCAATAGGCAAGCAAGAAATGATTGATATTCTTAATTGTTTATGCTAAAGCCATGGAAAATATGAATTTTGCATGAGTTCCATGAAAAAGGGAAAGCCAGACACTTTCTCTCATCTGGCTTGGGGAAGGAGAGGCTTAGAGAAAATGTTATTACTCTGTTTTACGCTTTGAAGCAGAAATTAAATTTCAAACAAAGAGAGCTTAGTGCAGTCTGATTCAAATAAAATTTTAAAAATATTTAAAAATCATTATTTGAGGTAGTTGAAGGAGAAACACTTCTTTCATTTTGAGACTCCACTGTTCTAGTGGTTCTTCCAGTAATCAATAGCAGTGTTAGATGAATTTGTAGACATGCTTGTCTATCTCAGCAATGCTCCCCATGTTGATAGTTAAATTATTGGATAATACAGAGTAAACCCCATGGACAGACTTCTCCCTTCAGTGTAGGTGCTGGCAGAGAGTGGGTGAGCACCAGACCTGAGCAATTCTCTCAAACTCCTGGGAGGATGATCCTCTTTGGAGGCTGTGGGCTTTGCCTGGAGCTGCAGGGCTCATGAGCTGAAGTGCTTACCATGACCTGGAGGGCTCACCACAAGCTGGATGTTTCACCATGACCTGGGGGGCTCCCCAGGAGCTGGGGGGCTCACAGTGAGCTGGAGGGCTCACCATGACCTGGAGGGCTCACCACAAGCTGGACAGTTCACCATGAGCTGGGGGGCTCCCCAGGAGCTGGGGGGCTCACAGGACCTGGAGAGCTCACCACAAGCTGGATGGTTCACCATGAGCTGGGGGGCTCACAGTGAGCTGGAGGGCTCACCATGACCTGGAGGGCTCACCACAAGCTGGATGTTTCACCATGAGCTGGGGGGCTCCCCAGGAGCTGGGGGGCTCACAGTGAGCTGGAGGGCTCACCAGGACCTGGAGGGCTCACCACAAGCTGGATGTTTCACCATGACCTGGGGGGCTCAGTTGTTTGCTCCTCCAAGAGATCCAGGCAGACCTTAAAGCAGCCTACATGTCCCAAAGGCAAATTCTGCAAAGTTTCCTCCAGCTTCCCTTCCCCTCTCCTCAGTCTCCCTTCCAAGGTTACAGCTGAGGGTGGGCTGCACACATCTCAACTGGAGAATGCCACCCTGTTGTCCCCTCTCTGGGCAGTGTCACACAGCTCAGCTGGGAGAGCCTGGAACAACGGCCCTGAGCCAGACAAATTGTGAGCCTGTCTGTGCCTGTCCTTCTCCCCCTCTCTCTGACCTTGCTTATTTGGCCTTGGAGTGCCTGCTTTTACAGAAGTTTAAAAAGTGCCTTCTTTTGTAAAGATTGCCCTTTCCCTGATGGGTGCAATGAGGCCAAACCTTTGGGAGGACCCTCTGCTTGCAATGGGATAGAACAACGGGCAGTGGTGAAGTCCAGTGAGGGGCTGTGCTGTCCCCACAGTCCCTGTGTACCGTGCAACCCCCTCCAGAAGCTCTCTGCCATGAATCCTTTCCACAAAGAAGCTGAAAAGTGGAAATAAAACATACCCGTTTTTTGGAGTTCAGCATCCCCATCTCAAGGTCATTTTCACAGTTTTTGGCCTTAGATTTGCAGAGTTTTATGAGGCACATTTTTATTCTCAGTATGAGATAATAAAATGATTTAGGGCTTGGCACTAGATTAAAAGGAGCAGGTAAAGTCCTTCCTTCATCAAAGTAGGATAGCCAGAGCTTGGCACGTGCAAACTTCCACTCCACATCTGCGTCCTCCTTGGGAAGGGAAGACGGAAAAACAAATCAACACCCAAATTAGAAATTAGGAAGGAATTTAGCTCTGACCAGGACAAACATACAGGTAGGAGTTAACTACAACCAAATCCTGCCTCCCAGAACAAGGCCCCTGCACAAAGCATGCATTTGTAAGCTTCTCTGTGGTAATTTCAAAACAAGGAAAATTTAAACAAAGTGATGCATAATCAGAGCATATGTGTGTTCCAAATATTAGACTATTTCCTTGTATATCAAAGGGGTTGTCTCAGTAACAATCTGGGGTTTTTTGCTATGCTGATAAATTAATGTGTCAGAACATAGAGACATGGAAAGCAGAAGAAACTTTTATGAGCACAACAGCAGCAAAGGCTGTCTGTGATGAACTGCAATGCTCTGTGCCATCTGTTACCACTGCACTGGCCAGGAGTCCTCTTAGGGAGGCTTGGACTCTGCTTTTTTCTATCATCAGCTGATTTCCTCTTGGGTCCTGTCTGTATTTACCACCGTGTATCCCTATACATCTCAATTCTCCTACTATTCACCTCCTGCCCCTGATGAAGGTGGAGAAAAACTCCATCATTCAGTGTCTGTGAATTGCCAAAGTGGGCCAGGATCACTTCCAAGTAACAAGGGCAAGGTTAGCAAATATTTTATGGAGGAAATTGTTCACTTGGCATTTATGCAGAAGGATGATCAGGGCCATGCACCAGGAGCATTTATCAGGCAGAAGAAAGGATGAGATACAGCTGCTGTACTGCCGTGTTCATTGTGGCTTACATGGAGGGCAGAAGCAGCAGCAGAGGTGTGGATCTGCCAGCTCCCTGTCCTCGTGTACATCTGTGTTCTGCTGGAATTCACAACCTCTGATTACCCTGTACCTCTGGAACCTGCTCAGGAACTGCCGTGACACCATGGAGACCAATTCTGCCACAGCTACAGCAATGTGTCTCCACCAGAGCAGCAGCATTCCCTTCTGCCATTTGCTGTTCTCATGGGTTGCACCTCACAGAACCCTTAAGGTGAATTACAGAGCAAGCCACTAGTGAACAGTTCTGTTGCCTTCCTGTTAAGCAGTTAAAAGTACTACTGATGGGAGTAGCTCTTTTCCATGGCTAGCAAAAGGCTTTCTTTCCATAAATCCAAATTTGTCAGGAAGCACCAATTCTTGAGGCATAAACACAAAAAACCAGAAGCAGCAAAGAGAAATGTTTAATGGAAGGCAGGAAAGTATGGTCTTGTCACTCCAGCTAATAGCAAACCATCTGCTCACTGACCATAATGGAATTTAATTCCTTAGTAATGTCCATCCTAGGACATTGTTGGCATTGCTCTGGTCAGACAAACACTTTGGCAATAGGGACTTCCTCTGCAGTCAGTCACCACCCCTGGGGATATTGAAAGATGTGTAGATGTGGCACTTGGGGACATGGTTTGGTGGTGGCCTTGGCCACCTGGATGAATGGTTATAGGTTTTTCCCAACCTATATGACTCAGATTCTACAAGTCTCTTTCATCTTCACAGAGATTCACAGAGAGTTCTTGAAATCTCACACTAGGGAGTACTGAAATTAATTATTATGAGAAGAACTAGTTTTTCTTCAATTAGGAGGATCTGGGCCAAACACTCAACACTTGTTCTGCTTGCTGATACTTACAAGCAATCTTTAACAAAATTTTGAAACTTTGCATGCAATCCAGAAGGATGACAAACCATTCTGCCAAGGAAATGGCTTTCACAAAGTTTAAACTGGAAAGTTAATACAGGCTATCTATTCAGATATTTTCAGAAATCCTTTTTTCTTCAAGAGCATCTCTGTCTACTACAATAAGCTAGAAAATGCAGAAAGAGGCTGAGACCCCTTCTGAAGTAAAACTTGTTTCAGGTGAATAGGATTCAGGAAATTGCTTGATCCTCTGTGATTAGAAACCTTTGGAGAAATGACTCTGCTTTCTGCAGTCCTGAAAGGTTCTGGGGCAGAGAGCATATGTAAGGTCTCTCTGACATTTAGACTCAGTTACAGCATGCACAGATAGAGTTATATTTGTACTACTGTTCATGGATGAATCAGACATTACAGTGAGAAAATATTTTCAGCCCTGGCCTTTTTCAATGTCAGGTTTTGAGGGGAGATTAGGACAAGTAATTACTACAAACCCAACTGCAGAAGTTTGACATTTAACAAATCAGAAGTAAAAGGTGACTCAACATTAACATTATCCAAATAATGTATTTTTTTCTGCCTTTATTTAGATTAGCAGAGAGTTGTTTATGTCCAAAGCATTTAGCAAATCCACTCTGCTAATAGCCACACTACTGAACAGGGCTGGGTAAACCCTGCAAAACCAATTAATATTCCTTGAGGGCTCTGTTTATATGCTTTAAAAGACAGTGTTTGTAAATCTCCACAAAGTCATGTTTTGCAGACCCTAAAGACTCTTCAAAAAAATTGTATCAAGTTTTATGCCTGGTAATTGGACAATATGGAATTTCTAAACATTTTCATGAATGCACATGAGCTTCAGATCTACATGGGCTGGAGTGTTTAAGCAGTAGGGAACAGGGCGAAAAGTCAGAAGAAATATTACTCTGTCATAAGCAAACAATGCAGCTAAGGCAACACACATGGATAAATTATCATAACCAACACGGAATAAAAAATATCACAAGCCACTTTCATTAAATACGTGTAAAGGAAATTTGGTTTACTCACAGAGGGTCATTAAAAACAAAGAAGCTGAAATAGTTCTAGAAATGATTCATTGTTGATTATTAATTCAATCATAATTTGGAGACAGACTGTTATACCATGTATGATGTTTTCGGGATTCTAACCTTGGATGTAGAGTAAACTACAGCCTCCTTGGGTTTTTAGCATTTTCATTAACAGTAAAAATTAAGTTTGAGTTTGTAATCTGATTGATCTTACCTCAATTTCCTGATAGGAGTTGTTGATCATGGCTATTAGCATATTAAGCAGCACAACCACCATAGTCACGTTATATACTCCATAGAGTACATATCCAATATTCTCAATGAATTTATGGTCGTACTTCAGCACCACAGATATCACTTCAGATAAGCCAAATATTGACCAGAATAAGGTTTTAAAACTTTCTTCTACCCTAAAAATAAAACAAACAATCTCTTTATAGAGTTGACACTGGGTTAGCCAGGCCACATGCTAATAATTAAAGCAGCAATCCACAAATATAAATATACCTTGGCACAGTTATTGCAACCCATTATCCATCACCCAGGGATGTGCCAAATCACATTTCCTGATTTGATAAAGAAATATGATTTCTGATTAATACTACAAAGTTACAGTGTGCCCTGATTTGCTCCATCTGTTCTTATCAGGTGCATTACACTTGGATTTTGTGTCCCTAATAGGGATGACAAATCCATGGGCAACTTGCAGTTCGAAACTTTTTATGTAGGGCTTTTTCTTTCACTCACTCACTCACTCATTCACTCACTCTTTTTTCATCCCAAGAAGATAGAACCAAGTCTGACCTCCTTCTATGCAGTTTCCAGGGCAGGAGAGAAGCATGTCTTTTACCCAGGAGAAAGGATTGAAAAGTTCTGCATTGTGGCATTAACATAAAGAACACAGAGTGCAAATATAGTCAGACCATAGTCTGATTTTCTTCCCATCCTGCTTTGGGACTCCAAACATGTCAGACACCCAAGAATTCGTAGGAAGAAATTGGATTTAAGGAGTGGTAGAAGATGTTGCAGAGAGGCATTTCAATTTGATTATTATCCTTGCTTGAGAGCAGAAAGGAGCAAGAGGAAAATTAAAAGGTTGAAAGATAGGAAAAAGAGGAATAAGCCAATGACAAAGAGAAGTGGGGCTGGGAAGAATGAAGCTGGACTAACAGGTCAAAAGGAGAGTCTGATCCAAGGAGTTGGGGCTGTAACAGGGGAGGGGAGCAGCCACAGCTGAAAAGGACAGAAGGAGGAGGAGGAGGAGGAGGAGGAGGAGGAGGGATGCTGGCACATTTTGAAAGAAGCATTTTGCCTAATATTTAACTTAGAAGGCATTTTGCCTTTGCTGAGCAATCCTTAGCCTGTTAACAGTTAATTGCTTCCTTTCTCCTTCTGCCTGCCAGGAGGTAACACCTTCAAATGAAACAATGCCATATAAAAATTATTTTGAGGAAATGTTTTTTACCAGGGTGGCAGACTAATCCTGCTAAATCTGTTTATAAGAGCAGCTTATAGACACAAACCATGGCATATTCAACAGGAAAAATAAACATTACATCAATTCCAGTGTCAATTACACCATTCATAAAAGCAACAGAAATTGATTTCAACCCTTTGAAAGGCTGGTGCAGATTCCCGGTCAGCTCCTTTCTGCTGCAGCAAACTGGTTTTCAATTCTCATCATAATTTGTGGTACTCCATAGCTCATTTACAAGTAGTAGTAAAACTGCAGTAAAGAGTATAATATTTACTCTGTATATTGTTTTGTGGGGACTAACCGTGAGTGGTGTTTCAAATAAATGTTGCACAGCTTCCTGGATGCCCAGAGTCACTGATGCCCCACTCCTTGACCCCTGTTGCTCTGCAGGGCTGCAGAGATTCCCTTGGGGGATCTCTGACCGTGTTACACTCAGGTGCCATTCCTTTTCCACCTGCTTTTTCTGTCCTGTAACACTCTGCTCTGTTCTCCTGCTCTCATCTGCAGCCGAGCTGACCTGGCATTAATGTGTCAGACTCCCTGCCCTGTGCAGTGGCAATCTGGCCACTGCTTCTTCAATAGATGCTTTCCAGTTCAGGAACACATATTACATAAATGATCTTTGGCATTGCAACCCACCACCGAGGTGATTTCCCAAACTAATAAAAACCATAACTCCAGCCTTGAGCTCAGCTGCACCCTGCTATTAACCTTCCTTTTTAATTTAGAAAGGTTCCCTCATTTTTCCACCCTGCTGGCAGACTTTAATACAATGTGTCAGCTCTGCTCCTTTTCTGCAGCTTGAACATTGACCTCTCTACTCGAACAGTGCCAGATTCTCCTTGAAAAGTAAACGGAGAGCTGTGAGCAGCCTTGACCACCCTGAGCCCCAGAGGTAAGGGTGGGGTGCCAGGTTCCTCTGTCATGTCCATAAACCTGATTTCCAGTGTCAGGTGAGGGACCAGTGCCCGTGGTTGTGAGACTGAGAGGCTGCTGGAGAGGCTGACCTTACCTGTAGCACCAAAATGATGTTTAGCAGTGCCCCCAGGCAGATGCTGGTATCTCTCTGTCAGAGGAAATTATTTAAGACCTTGTACCAGTCCATCCCTACCCTTCAAAAAGGCTGGATGACTCTTTCCTTCTCCCTTTTAGATTATTGCCAGGTTGCACGAGATTTGGCACAAGTTGCAGGGAACATCAGTTGGGCTTTTTGTCTTTTTTTCAAGAACATCTCGCTAAAACATGAGAGGAGGATGTTGGGAGCCAAGTTCTCAAAGATTCCAAGATGCCAGTGTGTCCTTGTTGCCAGCTAAGCAATTTACCCCCTTCCTGCAAGGTCAGCAGGTGTTTTATCCTTCTCAAAGGCAAACAAATGAAGGATTTGGGAAGTCAGGTGTCCTGCCCAGGCTGACAGCTCCTGGCAGCAGGAGGGTCTGGCAGTGACAGATTGGCAGATGCTCCCTGTGGAGGTGGCTGTGCAGCAATCACCCTCTTTACTGTGGTAGAACTGACTGCACTGGGGAGACCACAGAGATTGTTAGTTAGTTTGTTTCATTACACTTATTTCAGTAAAATGTAGAGATTTTGCTCTGAGGAAGGTGATGCTTCCTAACAGACCATAGCCAGTTATCTGTGTGCAGATTTTCCTCACTTTTGTATACAGCAGTGTGCTGTTCATCAGAAAGGATCACGGCAAGGCTCTCTCTCTTCCATATCAGTCTTGTGCCCTCCTCTCTAAGAAACCTTAAGGCATCCCTTCAGATTTATCTCCCTAAATGAGTTTGAGAACTAAATCTGCCAAAAAAGCAACACAGTCAATGTAATCTACAAAACTATCACATTTTGACAAAACAAAACAAGTAGAAAAAAGCCTCCAAGCCTGGAAGTAGCTTTGGTGCTGAACAGTGAGTCACATTCCCCTTTGGGGAGAATGAGACAGAAAACCTTGCCTTGTAGCCTTCAGCCTGATTTCTGATGCAGAAAGCAAGATGAACACAATCAGCCTTGCCTCCATTTCGATTTTGTTTGCATAGCATGTTCTTAATTACAGGCTGTTTCAAGAGCTGTGTGCTGTACACAGCATCTGATAAACAGATAAACATAGCTGGCGTGGTGGCAACTGCTGTGGAAATGATCTCTCTTCAGCATTGAAGAACTCACAAAAATTTTTGAAAGTGTATTTAGTTAAATAATTTCTATATTTAACTAGTATGGAGTAAAGACAACTGCATCCTTATTTCCTTTGCTTCCAGAACATCAAAAGGAAAGAAATGACAGAAACTTTGTATAATAACTCAAATCAGAGGCCACTGGGGTGCTATGTGCTTGCTCTGTAGATGAACAGAGAAGAAATTGAGTACACAATTTCAAAGTACAGTAGAAAGGGAGGGCGAAAGTTAAACCAAATATTCACTAACTATTATCATTAGAACTAAGCAAACAATTTCCTCAGCGTACACTCTTTTTTTCTGCTTACATACTGCCCTGGGAAGGTGTGCTTTTCTTAAATGTGTCATTTGAAGTGTTTTAGTGAGCAGCTGTTTGTCTAAGGCTTCCCACTGAGGCAATCCAGGGAGCTGTCAATGCTGTTTGGAACTGCCCACAGTCAATTATGGGCACAAATCCAGTGGGTCTTTTTCTGTCACCACTGTCCAAGTGACCTCTGAGAATTAGAGTTAAATAGTCACATTTCTGATTGCAAAACTTGCTGTAAAATTTCACCCATCCTCATTATAATCCACAAACATGCTCCCAGGAAATGCCTTCTGTGATGTTGCTGCAGTCACAGAAGGGTTATGAGGACACCAAAGTAAGCATTAACCCTTTTTACCCCAGGGATTTTTCAGGGAATGAACAACTGTGATACACAATCTCTAATACTGAAATCTTCCTCCTTTCCATGAGTAAGTTGATGGCAGCAGGAGACCACCACCTCCAGCAAGACCAACAACCAGCCACCCGAAATAGAGCAGGAAGCATTGCTACAACTGGTGTCTGCCCATCTGCCAAAACAACCTTGTAATTAGTTTATTTAAATTGTTTGAGACTGTCTACCTCAGGGCTTCTAGTTTGTTGCATGGAATGTCTAAGAAGGATTTTTGGAATGAATGTAAATCTATTCTCTTTGTTTCACATGATGAAAGGGCTCATTTTCACTGATCATCATTTGGCACTCCTGTGTGTTTAAATAATCAGAAGAAAGTAAGTATTTTTAAAGTCTCTTGCAAATTCTTGAAAGGAAAATTTATGCTCATGTAAGATTTGCTTTATAACGACATGAAGTCCCCCCAGGAAAAGTGGCCAGCAGGCTGAGTTAAGGAGGATCTCTCCCCAGTCCAAATATCCCTTGGGCATCAGAAGCAATCTTTACTCCAGTGAGCAGTCATCATTTTAGTGAATATTTGATCATTATTTCAATCAAAAGACAGTAACTACTGGAAGATGCACTTAGATAATGAGTGCTAATAAGAGAGCTACTGGGCTGAATTGCACCAGTGACTGGAATTTGTCAGTGCTGTTCTCCAGGGATGTGCCTGGGAGATGCCACAAGTGAGGGCTGCTGTGCCACCAGGCACTCAGGGATGGAACTGCCTTGATTCTCATTAAGACTTGTGCTTCAAGGGCATCTTCTTCTTTTTACATCTGAAGAAAGTCACATCCCACACACTCAGTTCTCTTCTCCCTAACTACTGAGCACAGATAGATGTAAATGCATCTGGTCTCACAAATCCTTCCATTAAAATGCACCCTGAGGCTCTGGGAGAGGTCCAGAATGCAAATTTGGCTCAACAAGGGAAAGTAAACATTGTGTTACAGGTTACATGTGGCACAAGAGGGTGGTGTGGTAAAACAGTAAGGCTACAGCCACTTGAAGGACAGAAATGATGCTGGAAAGATCATTTCTCCAAGAGGAGTGATGAGCTTAGCCCCAGGCTCACTGTGTAACTCATTCCAGGATTGACATATCAAATGCAGCACCAAATGTCTGCTGTGCACACAGTAACCACTGTGGGCTCCGGCTCCGTGGCTTGGGAGTGGTTTCCTGGAAGTCAGCTCACAGCAAGGGGAAAACATCCTGCAAGCTTCCCACAGACAGTTGTGTGGGAGGGAAAGCCCCCCCATGTCCCTAAGGCAAGTCAAGGTGGATTTGTGAGACACAAAATGGACTGTCCCAGCGCTCTGCTGGTGCTACATTGCAGTGCAAGGGAGGAGGCTTTCCCCTGGATGCATGGGACACATCCCTCATACTCAGCAGGACTGCCCCCTGCTCTGAAAACTCCTTCAGGACCTCAGCTGTCCCCTACAGGACTGGGACTTGTGTTGGGACTGGACTGGGACTTGGTCCTGGAGAATCGAGACTGCATTTTGCCCTGCCACCAACGGGCTGCAAGTTCAACAGCAGCCTCACCCTGAACCACATTCCATTGGCATTTGCCGACCTCTTTCTCTTCCCAACATCCCTGACAAGGTGAAGGAGGGGTCCCCAGCACAGACAGCTCTGCAGGGCTGGGGGTGCAGGCAGACCCTGTGGGGAGGAGCCTGGTGTGATGCTCTGTGCAGCCTTCACATGGCTCCTGCTGAGGAGCTCCCAGTCAGCACTTGAATCCCACACCCCAGGCACCCTGGGTGGTTTTGCTCTGTTTTGAGCACCATGGCCAGCAGCTGGCTCTGCAGAAGGGCACCCAATAATCACAGCTGCACTGAGATGATGTCCTAAAACAGGTCCCACAATTCCAGAATATTCTGAGTTGGAAGCGACCCACAAGGGCCATTGAGTCCAACTCTTAAATGAATGGCCCCTGTGGGATTTGAGCCCACAATGCTGGCTCTCGGAGAAGAAAGAGCCTTCCTTATTTTACATACATTTCATCTCACAGGTTTAAGAACAGTAATCTTAGGTTTAACTTCTCCACTGCTTCTCTTGACACATCGAACTGAACATCTCACGAAACATTTCCCTGATCTGCTATTTTGATTTCCAGAAATAACCAATTCTGAACTGCTCCTCTCCTTACACTCAGGCCTAGAGCTGGCTCCCAGGGCTGCAGGCTGTGGCACAAGGTTCCCTGTCAAAACCTGGGTGTGATTTCCCCCCAGAGCTGCAGCAGGAAGCAGCAGGGCAGAGGGCCAGCAGGGACAGCCCTGCAGAGCAGCCTCCCGCCCGCGGGTACTCACGTTGTAAACGCGGGGTTGTACTTTGCACCAAGGTAGTAAGAGTAAAGGTTGAACATCCCAATCATGAAGGCTAGGAACACCATGATGAAGATGACCATGAACTTGAAGATATCCTTCACGGTCCTCCCCAGAGAGATCTGCAGGGGGCCGAAGCTTTCGTTGGCTGGAAGAATGTAAGCAATGCGGGAGAAGCTGAGTACCACAGCTATGGCATACAGGCCTTCTGAAATGATCTGGGGATCCGAGGGGAGCCACTTGTTCCTGGCTAAAACAATACATGTACACTGGGTGTTAGTAACAAAAAGGGTTAGGTGGAAGGTGCTGTGATAAATGACCTTTTTCCAGACTCAGTCTTGCATTTGGGTGGGAGTTAAAGAGAAAAAAACAACTGTGGGGCAATTGGGGCAATTGTTCACTGGACCACAACATGCTGTATAAATATGGTGAATTAGTTGTATTTTTCACATGGCAAAGGGAGGAAATTACCAAGTCACTGGGATTTACTGAAGCCACACAATGAAAAAAAACAGCATGGCTTTAAACAAACTTGATATTTTCTGTTTCCTAGTTGAATCAACTGTGCTGTGCTTTCTCCATTTGAAGCTCTTGAGATGGACAACCAAAACCACAACACAGTGGAGTATAACTGTAGATTTGGATACAGGGCACTGAGTCAGTATTTGGAAAGGCAGCATTAGGGAGACCAAGATCTTCTATCCCCACCGTTAGATAAGAAGTTAGGATTTGTTCAGATAAAGCAGGTATAAACATTGTGTACCATTTTCATATTATCTCTAAATTAAAACCAGCTTCTACTCTAGTTACTCTAATATTTTTACTTTAGAAAGCCCCAAATATGCATAATTTACTTAATCTGCTGAAATGTAAACATTTATATTAATATGGCTTATAAGTGTCCTTGCATCAACTCAGGTACTTGATGGAAAGATTTTGACTCACAGCTAAAACATGTGACATCTTCAGGGCCCCAGCAGTAAACTTAGGCATTATTTGCAGTAATCTGAGCCAAAGGAAAAGCAGCAGATGGAGGAATTCACAGGATCTTGTTGGGATATTCTGTTCTGGACCCTTTGCACCTGTTGTGTCATGAACTCACTTCAAATGGGTGAGCAGCAAGGCAGAGAGGAAAAAGCCACAGCATCATCTCCATGGCTCTTGCTGCGTGGGCAGAGAGGGACGCAAGAGGCTGAGCTGGTGGGGCCACCCAGATCCTGTGGCTCTGGAACTGCTCTGGGTCAGGCCCGTGGCTCTGGGGCTGTGTGGGTCTACAGTGGAGGAAGTGCTGCCTCAGCTCTCCTCTCCAGCCCGAGCACAGCAGCAGAACAACCACCTTACAGCCCTGGGGAGCCACTGGCACTGCTTGGTGCCCAGCTCTGGAGCTCCTGCAGCCCCCTGTGAATAAAAATCCCCATGGGTTTTGCCCAGGTGCCATCTAGAGTTTGCAGAGGTGTGCAATGTCTCCAGTCCCCACACCTGTGTGAAGCTCTGTTCATTTCTGTATAGCAAAGGAAAACCATTTCAGCCATCCAAAAGAACATTTTCAAGGCACTGCTGTGCCTTGCATTTCCCAATGTCAGCACTTATAGATGACACAGGCTCTACAAAAATGTAGGTTTTGATGAGCAGCAGCTATTTTTGTTGCAATTCTTATTTATTTTTGTAGAGGTGTTGGATGTAACAGAAATGCAGAGTTATACTGCAGACTCAGATTTTGTGTTTGTTCACACTTTTCCCTCCTCTCTCATTTGGAAAGCCAAGCAGATTAATTCATCTGTAATTTAAATTCTATTCTGTTCACTCAGAGTTCCTGATTATCTGTTGCTCAAGCTACATTTTCAGGATGTGGTTGACCTGAATGTAGCCTGAGCAGAGGCTGAATGAGATTTGGGTCCTTTCTGACTGGTTAGGAAGATGGCTGGAATGGGTAGATCTAGGGAAAATAATTTGGTTTATTTAGAAGAAAACGATATAAATATCACAAAAAGAAAGCTGCTTTCAGTATTGCCACACATTAACTTAAAAGAACAGGAAGCACTAGATAGCAAAAAGCATCTTACCATAGGTAAAGTAAGCAACTTCAGGGGGAAGGGTGACATTATTGAGGTCATCATCCTGAACGTACTGATCTACGTACTGTTGTGCCTCAGAGGCTTTAAGAAAAGCCATGAACCTGGCAGTGAATGATGCCACAAAGATGGACAGCATCCCAAAGTCCAGCAGGTTCCAGAGATGCACCACATATTCACGTGGACCCTCTTCCCAGATCTCCTTGCACTCCGACCATATCATACCTGTGGAGGGAGCAGAGCATCTTTAACTGGCAAACACAGGAGGTGTTTCTGTATTCAGACAGATCTGTTTGTTTCCTGCTTGCAGTGGCTTCTAAGACCAAAGCAAAAGACTCTTCAATTAAACAAATTTATTGAGAATGGCTCATGTCATCTTTTCTTAAAAATTAATACAACCTTTTGTGCTTATGAAGCACTCTCAAAAGAGAAATTTGAATATGAAGAAATCTCAAAATGTCACTATATATGTCAATGAAAAGCTGATTTCTGATGATGACAGAAAAAGCACTGTTCAGAAATTCTGATGACACTAGAAAATTCTACTCCTGATGCAGTTGGAAAAAATGTAGATTTCCCCTCTTGTCCCCAAAATGACCTTCCTACTCCATGGCACTGAAGATGGCACTGCTTGCTCTGCTGCTCTTTTCCTCCTTCCCTAAGATAGTGGGTGTGTCCCTTTTGAGAATGCAAACAGAACTGTTCAGTAGTAAGTTTAGTATGATTAAAAAAGGGTAAGACAGAAATTCTGTCCTTCCAATTTCATAAAGCTCTCTGTATTAAATAATGAATTTCCATACATTAAAGTCTGAACTACCACTTTGAAAACACTGAGTTTAGCCCAAATTTATGATTTCTGACAACAGACTAACAAATAAACCTAAATGCCAAACCCAGTGAATTTAAAGATTTGACATCCACGTCCTGCTGGGAAGAGCTGGAGTGGACAAGTGAATTCAGTCAAAGAGCTCAGGTCAGAATCACCAATTCACCCAACTTTCAATCCCAGCAGGGCTCCAGGGCCGAAATCTTGCTCCTGAATAGCTAAAGTGTTGGAATATTTAACCCACTGATAAATATTTCCTGCGCTCTACCCAGTCTTGTTTCCATGGCAGCAGCAAAATTCACATTTAATCAAGAAGGAGCAGCTCTGCCAATTTCCGTGTGACCTCCTGCAATCTTCTCCTTTCTGTGAGCTCCTTTCATCCTCTCTGCTGGAAGCTCTCGTGGTGTGGCATGTAAATGCTTTTGCTTGGCTACTCCTGAAGCTCCTGGAAGCACGGGGTGTCCCCAGAGGTGCACTGGGAAGTCGGGTTACAGAGAGGGAAACAGGTCACTGGGAATGCAGCCTGAGGTGGAGGAGTGGAGAACTGCTGCTCTCAGTCCTTGTGCGCGGGGAAGGATTTAAAGAGAAAAAGGAAAGCTGAGCTATCCATAGCACCATCAGCCAAGGTCACAGCGAGCCTGTGAGCTCCACAGGCCTGGAGTATCCCTGGAGATGTACCCTGATTTAGGTCTGTCCTGGGAGAGAGCCTGAGCTCTGCAGAATGCTGAGCAGAGGGCAGGAGAGGAGCCTCCCAGCTCTCCTCCTCCATGGTTCTTGGCTGTGTGAAAGCAGGGACTTCATCCCACACTGTCACTCACCATGAGTGAGATTTAATAATAAATAGCCTAAGGGAGAAGGTGGAAGAATTTGTTTCTCAGGAATTTTCCTGGAGCAAGGATGAAATATTAAAGAAACATTTCTACCTTGAAAAAAAAAGCATTCCAGAAATGATGGATAGGAGCCATTAGCCCTGTGCATTACACATGTGTGCTTTATAAAGGTACTAAAGCACTTAAGGAAATATCACATGCATGGTAGCATTGCCCAACAAAGCACTTGTTCACTGATGACCAGAAATTATTCCCATCCAAATTTATTTCTAATCTTGCTCACTTAATATACTTAAGTCACAGATTAATGAAGTAGGAAGTGTCTAAAACTGAGGAGTCTGACTAAAATTAGAATCCATCTGTGAAAGTAACCTGCCATTGACCTATAATTTCCACCATTCTTTTCTCCAACTTTGTGGCAATCATTTTTTAAAAATGTCTATTCAGGACAAGTAGAAAAGTTACAGTAATTACTTGGTCAGTACTGCTGGGTAATTGTATATGCATTGTGAGAGAGCAATTCAAATCTTCCTTAGTAGAAGTATTGAGAAGAGTAAAATCAGCTAAAATTCAGGGGATGGGACATAAGATGAGGTATAAGAACTAAGGAGAAGTAGTTAGACAAAGGAGCTCTGCCAGGATGTGATTAGATTGCAGTGTGGTGTTTCTGAGGCCCCCAGTGGCTCTGGCAGGGGGTATTTCCCTGAGTTTGATGCTAGAGATGTGGGATGTGAGCAGCTCCTAGGCTCCAGCTTCTGCATGTTTCTTGCTCCCACAGCAGGGATAATCAGAAATGTCACCTTGATGGGCAATTCTGGTTTCAGCAGGGGAAGGAGAGTCAAGATATAAGCACAGCCCATCTGGAAGAAAAAATGGGAGTGTGCAAGAAGTGCTGTTCACCGCCTGTGCACAAAAAGGAACAGTTTGTCAGATTTTTATATCCTCTGGCCTGGTACATAAATCAGGAGCAGCTGATATTGCAGAGCTGCCTTTGAGCCTTGCTGGGTCCACCCAAGGCTGTTGGATTAAGAGATTAATAGTGCTCAGATTGCATCTACCCAGAGTTTAACTGCTACCCTGGCTGCATTGCAGTGGGGATTTAGAAATAAACCCTCCTGCCTTCAGTACACACTTCTGCCCATGCTGTGCACAAGGAAAATGCCAGCCTTCCTCATTTGAAGGCAAGAGCTGGGAAGACCTGGCCACAGGGAAGAGGCAGCCAAGGCAAGTCATGAGCCCTAGGTGCATGAGCCAAAATTGCTGTGCACCATGTACAAAGGGGATGTTGGCCTTGTTTAACCCCATGAGATCCTGAGGGTTCCTTAAACTTGTCTGGACAATTCATCCCATCCTTCAGGTGTGTCAGCCTCAGCATTTACCGTCTGCCAGCTCACTAAGGGCTGAGCACTTGAGCCCTCTGTCATTAATGCTGGTATTAAGTAACACTGTCCCCGTACAGATCCCTGAGGGACACCACTTGTCACCAATGTCCATCAGTGGACTCTGAGCCACTGGCCACACAACCTTCCAACAGCTTTCTTACACATCTATCAGTCCACTCATCAAATCCATCTTTCTCTGATTTAGAGAGGAGGATGTTGTGGGGTTCCATGTCAAAGGCTTTCCAGAAGTCCAGTTAAATGACATCTGCAGCTTGTCCTTGTGCACTTACGCAGTCACTCCATCAGAGAAAGCCTCTAGTTAGGTCTGTGTTGGCCACTTTAATTATATTTCTACTTGCATATAGCTATTTATAATATCTGCAAGATTTTAGCACCAAAAGTTGCTACCCTTAGTGCTTTTACAATCCTTGAAGTTCAGGGTCACACATGGGGCTCAACAAGTGCAGGTGTCTGCAGGCCATGTGCACCAAACTTTCACCTCAGTATTGCTGAAACATTACTTGAAGCTTTGTGGAGGCAGGCAGGTAAAATGGCCAGGGAAGATTGTCAGTGCAGATGTAGCAGTCATTAGAAAATCTCATTATATTCAGGAGTCTGTACAATGAATCACCTTTCTTCTCCCAGAAAAGTGAAAACCTTCACTTTAAATGAAATGTTTTCTTCTTCGTCTCTCAGGAACTCAACAAGCACACAGATACCTACTGCCTATAAGAAAAGAATACCTGGTTTAAAATCTAATCATCTTGTCCAACTGCTTTAATATAATTTTAAAAATATATCTTACAGTCTTACTCTATCCAGTCTGGCATCTATTCAGTATTTTCTAGCCTAATATCCTGTATGGGATTCTGATTATCACGGGGACAGGGAACAAAGAAACATTGGCCAGAAAGTCATCAGATAGAGCAGCCATATCCTATTTTTCAGGGGAATTTAAGTACTTATGGAACAGTGGAATTATTTGCTGCAAGAAGAGAATAAAAATCATGGTGGTGAACAAAAATAGCTGCAGAAGAGGTAGACAAAGATTCTACTGAGTTGATAAGCTCAATTTCCCAATAAATTCTCCTGAGCTTGTTTAGATTAGTGGTTCAAACTAAGTGACCTGCCAGGAGTAAATGATGCCTGTAGGAAAAGTGAGACATCTGAATTTGTCTGAAACTCCTTAGAAATTTGACTTGTGCATGTGGCACACTTTCACACTCAAAGGGTTCACCCACATGAATCCTTCCTTACTTTGTAATTGCTGAATAACTTAATTTCTTTTGTAAGATTTGAGCACTGCACTGTCCTCTCACCAATAAAAATTTCATAGTACAGATTTTATAAAATCTAGCTCTTACTTGCCTAGAAGGTTTCATCACTAGAACTTGGAGTGCACTACAAGAAAAGTAAATGACATTATACTAATTTTGCAGACAAAGACACTGAGGTTCAGTGAATTACAGTAGGATCCCATGGCAGGGTAATAAATCAGACAGACTCACCACACTTCTTTCTGCTCACTTTGTCCCAGAGTGAAGCCACAAGTTTCTATTATAATATTATCTTCTTTAAGATGCAATGATTAAACCAACAGAGATAAATATGCAACATCTATAGCATTTTCATTGGAAAGTGGAAAAATCAGGTAAATGAGAATTTGCTAAGCATCATTCAATGCTTTCAAAAGTGATAGCCAAGATCAAAGTTTTCTTTGCTCCTCTTTTAATCAAAACTCTTGACATCAACCTCTAGACTCATAGTGGGTTCTTTCAATTTTGGGGAGTTTTCTTGATTTGGGCTTTTTGTTTGTTTAGCTTGGGTTGTGGCTTCTGGGTGCTTTCTTTGTCATATTTTGGGTTTTTTCAGGTTTTTTTCCCCTTTTTTCTTTTTTCTTTGTCTTGTCACTGTGTATCATGCTATTCCTAATGAAGTTGAATTTCCACAGAGCACTCATAGGCATTTTGGTTTTACTTACCCAATACCCACTTCATGATCAGCAATTCTGTCCATGAGAACTGGGTTGTTTTGACTCTGAATATTTGCTTTGGATGATCCGTGATGGTCTCGTTGGGGAGATTTTTGACTCCTTCAAACCGATCTGAGGCATTCACTACTAACAGTCCAAGGAAGATTGTGAAAGAAACTGCATGAGCCACAAACTTCATGAAAGGGCTTCGAAGGGTACGTCCCAGCTGCAATGGAACATGCACAGTCAGGAGGTTTGTTTTTATTTACCCACCTCCTAGATGTTTTTTTCACTATAAAATTTGAAACCTTTTGCCCACAGTGAAAAGGACTCCGTAATTGATTCTGGATCATTAGCTAAATTTGGTTTAGATTTGTTCAAGTTGTTATTTGCTATTACCAGACATTATGCATTGGGTCATTTTCTATGCATGGCAATGTCTTACAGTGCCTCTTTAAACCCACATGTAATATCTAATTGCCCTGGCCATATGGTGAGTGGGAAATGAAGAGCCAGGACATTTATATGAGAGACATGTTTGTTTGTGTATGTGTTATATGAATACACTCGTGTGCCAATATAAATCCTAATGATGGACACAATTCCCATCCTTATATGTTAGAAGCTTTTATTAATGGTGAATTCTTGGTTCATTATGAATGTGTAAGAAATAGCCTTCTGTTTAAATATGCTTTAGTAATGCTTTTCATATGCTTTGCTATGATAGTCTATAGTCTTCTCTCATAATTAGTACCAAAGCTGGAGAATTACTCCCAGAATATAAGGATTTGTTTCAAGACACCAAGCCAGGAACAAGAGCAGGAGGTCTCTTCACTACCGATAATTGTTCTGCTCTTCTTGACAAGCTTTCTTGGTTAATGAATTTGAATATCACTCCTTAAAATTTAAATTTTCTGTGACCCAAGAAAACATTACTCCAGAAAGAGGGAAAGAGTAGAAGCATTTTCAGGAGCACCAGGGCCAAAGCCTGTAGTGTTGGACACAACAGGGAGCAATGGAAGAGCTGGCTTGGATGGGGTCTTTCCAAACTCCCCTCAAAGCCAACTGGAATTTTTTTTTCAGTTTATTACTCATTGATTCATTCCCTTTGATGCCAAGATATCATCCATTTTTTCTTAATATCCACTGATTTGATAATAAAGCTTCATAAGAAAAAGGACATAAAAAGGAAATTACTTGTCTTCGTATTTATCTCCAATAGCAGATTAATTCCAAGTAGCCCTGGTCTCTGCTTATGGCAGAACAGAAAATATTTCAAAAGCAGAGGTCTCTAGGTCTAGCAGAAATTCAAAGGAATTACTAGGATTCTGGGGTTTATTTGTTTTTCTTATCAGAGTTTATAAAATGTCAATAAAATATTTTATAAAGTTGATAGAATAGGAAATCCTATTGGAAAGTGTGCATGCTTCTAAATAATAAAGAGACTTTCTATTAAAGAAAATGAAAATATCTGCTCTTTCCTGAGGTCCTTATTAACATTCTCTGAGGTCAGTAAGGACATGTTTAGTTGGGTAGATATTGGACTGACTTGCAACCCAAGTTTATTTAATCTTGTCTAGGAGTTATATGGCAAACATAGGAGTGGCTGAAGTGTTAAAACCAGTCTCAACCCTTACAGTTGTGGTTCACCTCCTGTGCTGTCACCATTGGTGTAGTTCAACAGTTTTTTATGGCTGATGTTGAGTAGATTTATGCTTTGTAGTAGAATTTATAATTTCAGTACTGAGCTGAGGGTGATGGGATGGGTCTGAAGTCACACAGTAATAATCTCAGATGTTTCCTCCTATGACCTGAGAGAGTTCAGATTGCAAGAGTAAAGTGGAACAACAGCCATGGATCCTTAGCAAGAAGTTTTTAAGAAAGTGCATTTGCAATCTGTATGAGACTCATTTCTACCCTGAATTCACTAAAAGAGGAAAAGCAATACCCATTGAATCATGAATCCTCTCCACAGAGACTTTTCCTGCTCTCTATAGAAATGTAAAAAAAAGGCCTTGGATTAAAGTAGCATAGTCTCAGTTATCAGATAAATAATCCCATGTATTACGGAACCAAATGAATTCTCTGGGTAATTTCCCTTACTTCTCTCATGATTTAACAGAAATCTGCATTTAGTTAAAGTTACATCAGCCATTTGTCCCACTTATTACTGCAGAAAGTTTACCATTATTTTTTTGAGCTGATGCTTTTTATATCTTCTCAGAAATCTAATTTTTAGCTAAGAGCTACAGAAGGTATAGACTAAAATGTTCTGTAAAAGTGTTATGAAGTGTGAATTCCTCCAACCAGTCTAACACTTTATGACAATAAGATTTTTCAAACAACATGATACAGCTAAACTCAAAGGGTGTAACTGCATGTGTATAAATTTCTTGATTTTTTAGAAAATCAAAGTACCACCTTTCATCAAACCAGGATTGGGGTAGTGTCTGGCTGTTACTGCTAAGATAGAAACACTGACAGTGTGTGAATACAAAAGTTCATTCTCAAGAGAGCAGATAATTTCATGACTTAGTATCCTGTCTCTATGATAGAAAAACAATGAAGCATACATTCATGTCAAAACAAAAATATATAGTGTGATATCATTACAACATTTTCCAACTGCTTGAAGAGATGGGAACAAAAAGGATTTTTTTCCAGAAGCATAAGGAAAAGTCCATTACTATGCTCAGTACTGTGCCTGCAGCAGAAGCACGAAGGATGCTATTGTAGTAATCTCGGGTATTTTAGGGGTCAAAAGGTACAGATGTGGCTTAGGCAGAGGCAGCCATTAAAGCCCCAGTGCTTCAACAGGGCAGAGTCTGCTGCAGTGGGAGCTGCACTCCACAAATCCCCAGCGTGGCTTCAGGAAATGAGAGAACAGCCCAGACTGTGGGGCTGTGTGTGAGTGACCTCTCAGTGCTGTGATGTTCGAGGGTGCACTTCAAACAACCCAAGAAGAAAGAAAACACACCTTGAAGCTCAGCAGACAACCCAAACAGCTCCTCTTGCTCTTGTCATTACATTTTTGGGCAACAGACTGTGAAATTTTTCTATCCAATCTCTTTTCTCTTTTGATCACCAATGAAAAAAAGTTTTGGAGACCAACATAGAAAGCAACAGCTTATTTCAGAGTCACAGCCTCCAGGACATGGATGAGTCAGCATGATATTTCAGGATAGGATAGGCTTAACCTCCATGGGCTGTGTCAGCAGTCTGTGCATCCAGAAGTGAATGAATGATTGACTGACAGTAAAACTGGTTTTAATAAGTCAGTTCTGTGCAACTGAATTAAAAAGATACATAGTGCTGAGGTACAAGCTCCAGTCAATATTATGTACCAAATTTTTGTGGGTAGTATTTGGTATGGTATGTTCTAACCCCACAGAGCTTTATTAAGGACAATTTCTGTTGGGGAGGAAGGCTTTAAAGTATATTCCTAGCTAAGAAACATCAGTGAAGGGATTTTGAATGTGAATTCCTCTATTACCTTATGTGCAGAATTTGATCATCATAAAAATGTGACACACAGTAGTGTTGCTCAGGACAGCTCCTATTGCAGTACTCCACATTAGAGATTTCCTCCATTTTTCTCACTGTCTTGGTCCAGAAATGAGCCCCTGACTCATACCTGGGCACAGGGGAGTCTCTGAAGACAGGCCTGATTTAAGTTAATTATCTTAACTGATTATTACTGTGGAAAAATGATTTCTTTGCCCAATTGTGTAACATCAAGATTGCTTCCATCAGTAAAAACCAAATAAAACATTTGTAAAGTTGACCAGGACAAAACTGGGCTGCTCAGAGTGGAGATGCTGCCTGTGTAGAATTTTCTGCAATAACACTGTGAGAGGATAGGAGGCTCTTGGATCATCCTGCAGCCCTTGAAATTAACAGTGATGATTTTGGGTGAGGTACCAATTCTTAGGGAAAAAATTGTGTTTCTGATTCGGTTATTTCTATCACAGGCCCCAATCAAAAATCAAGACTACATTGTTCTGATCAAGGCAAATCCATGCATTAAAAGACAATACCTGCCTGAAAGAAATTTCAATTGGCCTTTGTGCTAGAAGGTTACATGTGGTTTTTCACAGTCTAGTGGGGTGAAAAGGAAGGAACATTGAAATGAGAATGCATGAAAAGTTTAGGATAATGAAATCAAAGCTGATGAAAAGTTAAGTATAACCCCCACCCCCCCATTTTTAAATTTTAATACATCTACCTCAAGAAATTAAAACCAAGTAACTTTCTCAATAATTTCTTACTTCTGATGTAAAACTGTTCTAGTTTTAGGGGGGGTGGTGTTACCTCAGTTTCTTTCCACTTAGTTTTTATGTTTTTATTTTAAATTCTTCACTTATTTCCAGTCTAATTGTTCTTCCCACCTATTGCCATATTGAAATGTGGCCTCTGTAATTCTGAGACTGCACCACAAATGTTGCTGTTGGCTGGTGTGCTAACTCCCAACACATTCAACAGAGGTGAAGGAAATTAAACAGCTTCATAAATCCCTGCTAGACTGGGTCTGACATGAAGGAATCAAGGTGGTAATTCCACACAATAAATCCCTCTATGACCCAGCCAAAAGCACCCACAGCACAGCCTGGCTTTGGCATGAACTTCTCTGTGAGCACCTCTGAGTCCTGGCTGGTTCTCATGAAAAATGAGGGGCTTTGTGTTGCTACAGACCTCGAGGAGATGAAGTTACATCCTCATATCCTCCAACACAAAGTACTCCTCTTGGAGCTATTTTGGAGGAGACCAAGGCTTAAATGTGTTTTATTATCTCAGATATACTGAAGGACCTTTTCTGATTGTATTATATGTGTTTCAAATTATAATCTTTCCTCAATACTTATTGATGGATCTATAACTACTTGAGTTTGATAAATTTAGAAAGGATTCCTCACTGGTTTTTAGAGAAGATGCTTTCAGGAGTGAATGCAATACCAGTGCCAGGGGTCATTTTTAGCAAATTTAAGTACCTGTGACAAGCCTCCTGCAGAAGACATCTACCTTGCAAGGGATGATGTTGCTGCCTATGGCTGAATGTGAAATGATCTCCCTTGCCACCCCTTTTTCTGTGGCAAGAGCAGTGACAAAGCCATTTATCACTCAGCCACACACTTATTTATGTCCACTTGTTTGAGCAGATTCTTTCAGGATGAAACCTCTACAGATTTCATACCACAAACAACTTGAGATTTTACCTAAGCTAATGTTTGGCTCTGGTCATTTGACCTCTAGGTCTCAACAAACTCTCCTCCTCCATCTGATCTATGTTTAGGTATACAGCAGTATTCCAAGTTTCATCATCTCTTCCCTCAAAACCATAAAGATTTTATGATTCAGTCTAGTCTTTGCTGCAACACTAAAAAATTTCCTGGGGCTTGCCAGAGTCTCAGGCCATGTGTCATAATAATATGCCACTAACTAAAACCACAATAGTGCTCCATTAATTAAAACCACAAGCTCAGAAAGAAGGAGGAAAGGTAACAAAGGAGCCCTGTAGAAGAGAGGAACCCAAAACAAAAAGTGCACAAAAGAAGAAGAATTTAAACATCAGAGTTAACTAAAACAAGAATCTTTAGTTATTTCCAGTTTTGGTGGCTCTTCTACTTTTTCTTCACTCCACTCCTATGTTGTTATCTCCTATACACTTCTTTTTCCTTTTGTTTTCTTGTCACCCACTCCCTCACCCTCTTTGCCCACCACCCCACTTTTTTCCCTGTAAAGATGAATTTCAGACCATGGCAGCTCCATTTGTGACTGTCAAGCAACAGCCCAGGCCTTGCTCTCCCCTGGGGCAATCTTAGAGGAGACCATGAATCACTTCCCAACATCTTGATGGAAAAATCTGGGGTTTCACTGCAGGCCCTGGGTGAAACTGCCTGTAACCCCCCCAGCCCATCAGGAGTTTGTACCTTGCTGCAGGGAGCAATCCAGTAGGCTATGGCAAGGAAGGGCAGCCCGATGGAGACCCCAAAAACAGCCAAGAACTTCACAGCTATGGATTGCTGCCGCAAGCCTGAGAGGTTCTCGTACCACATGGTGAGCAATTGCTGCTGGCAGTTGGGGTGAGCCACGAACTGCAAGAAAAGCAGAAATAGAGACATCAGTGGCATTGTCTGAGGAGGAAGAGATTTCAGGGAAAAACCTTCTGAATTTGCCCGTGGAATGTGACAGGCCATGTCTTTGTTGTCCAACAAACAAACAAACAAACAGAAAACTGCAAACCAGGCACACAGGAGTTGCAGAACATGCATTGCTTCTGCTCCTTGTCTTCTCTAGAGAAAAGCTATTTTTGTATGACTAAAAAGCAGAATGTCTGAGCCAAACCCCAAAATCCATCAGTGGTCAGCATGGACAACATATCTCTGAGCAAGTTACCCTCTCTTGGGGTGAGATAGTGCACCCTGAGATTCAGAAAAGACACAGAGGGGCTTGGAAGTCAAGCTGAAAAACACTGTGATGACTTTGCCAAGGCCATTGACACAGCAGCTTAACACAGCACTAATATTAAATTGTTCTATTCACTTTGTAAAGACCAAAAGGGAGCCATTCTGCCGAGCTCTCTTGCAAATTATGAGATCTGGCTGGTATTTTGCTACTTTAAATGCTTTATCTCAGAGTACCTTTCAAAATATGACAGCTCATTCTTTACTGATAGGACAAAAAGACAAATTCAAAAGCAGCAGGAAAAGCTGTGGTGCTCTGGTACAGAAAGTACCTGTTTTGTACCCTGTAACTGGGACTCTTCTTCAGTTTACTGTTCAGAAGTAAAAAAAAAGAGGTAAAAAAAAGGTGAATGGCAGAAAAGTGAAAAGGGCAGATCCTTAATGGCAAAATTACAACACCACCAGATCCTACCTAACAGTTTTATAATAAAAGATTAAACTTTAGTTCATATTGTTCTTTGAGGTGATTGAATTTAGAATGTGGCTATTTTAATCACAAAGAAGGATAATTAAAATGCAAAAGAATAGAAAGAAAAAATGAAAAATAAATATGTTGGTTGCTGGTGCAGCTAATTTCATAAGTAGAACTGAGGGTTTCATTTATTAGTTCTGTGGCTGAATAAATGTTTCTAGGAGAGAAATGTAAAATGCTCTGCTCTTTCAAAGAGTAGAACTTTCTGGAGGTGAAGGGGAGGAGGAAGGGGGTCAGGAAAAACAGAGAGGAGGAAAGCAGAGGCTGCTGAGGGCTCGGGGGCCACAGGGACAGGGACAGGGACAGTGACAGGGACCCTGCCTGGCAGCCACCCCTTGCCCTGGATCACCCAGCTGGAGGATTTCAGCTGGCATCTGTAGTTTTCTTGGAACTGAAAAGCAGAGAAAATTCTAACTGTGCTTTCATCTTCAGTACCTGTGAACGACGATCGATTTGGGAACTTAATGGACTCTTTTTGAGATGTTTGCATAACAGAACTGTTACTGTTCAGGAGGAAATACAGTTGCACAGTAATTAGGATTGCTCTGCAGTAACACTTTTCCTTCATTAATAGCACATTAGCAGCTGTTTAAAATATGCTTTTGAGATGAGTTAGGCTTTGGGGTCTACATTTCTCAAAAAGAAGAAAAAGAAAAGAAAATGAGACTCTGCCCCTCCCACTGAATAAATCAATCAGAACAAAGAAAATTCATGGGTACTTTTAACCTCCTTTGTCTTTAGAATTTTTTTTCATGGAAATATTAACGTTTTATTATACTTTCTTTTAAGCAGCTTTCATGAAAAATAATGCTTTCAAAAAAGGTAATTATAAATTATGAGTCCTAGTCCCTCTGAGCATTTAAAGTTTAAGGTTGAGGTGATGACAGCAGTATAACATAGAGGCATTTCCTAATCCTGGTGTTTATGTTTGTCCTAATGCTGCTTGGGCTTATTATCTTCCTGGCAAATGGACAAAACATGAAGCGGAACAAAGCTCAGTAGAGAATTGATCCCTTTTGCAAATTTTATTTTCAGATACCATGAATTCAACCACACTTGTAGGGACTCATGGGAAGGGAAATGACACTGGTGAATGTGCAGGCTTCTGGGATGAAGGGCCCAAGCAATACCCAGACTTCCTCCTCCTGTTGCAATTGTTCAGGATTGATCCAAACAAAGAAATTCAGTTGTCCTTGCCAATGAGACAGTCAAAGACTTCTGGTTGGAATTTCAGAGACTTCATCAGACATTTTAATTTGTCCATTTTTTCAATGTGTCTGGAAACAGCAACAATAAAAATGCAAGTATAGGAAAATTGAGAAGGAATTGCCATAAAACCCAGTTCAGTGGAACAATTTATTTTGTACAAGGCAATAAAGACAGGCAGAGTGCCACAGAGCCTAGATGGTGTTCATCTGTCATCTGCTTGGCCCATATCCTCCCATTCCCCACACCACTCAGGATTTTCCATGACTGGCTCCACTCCTGGGTCAGGGGTCTCATCAGCCCCTCTGCACATCTCAGCCCTCACTCCAGACATGCTGCAGACCCTACAGAGGAAGCTTACCAGATAAAATACCAGGAAAGGGGTCTCTTTAACATCCAGGGGAAACAGAGCATTCTAAAAAAGTGACACAACAGATTCAAAGGAGAAGAAGGAAAGGAAAGGCTGAAAATCCTCATCCCCAGCTCCTCCTCTAAAAAACTGGGTGCAATTACTAATAAACCCCCAAAACATGCTACCAGAACTGGGACACAGGGTAGGATGAAGAAATCACAAACCATACATACCTTGAACAAACCCCAGTACCTTTGTAAACTCCCTATATATCATTATCACTGAGCCCAGCCCAATAGCTGCTCTAATCTGTGCCCCTCTACTGTAAAAGCTACATGCTAGGGACAATACTGGAGCTATCTCCAGATAAGAAAATAAACCTAGGGACCAGAAAAGTGCTAAAACCTCAAAAAAGCCTAGGGACCAGAGACACATGGAGGCCTCCAGCCAGAGAGACATTATGAATTCAAGCAGCATGGCTACTGACTGCTTTATCCCAAAACAGAGTAAGTACAACCAAAATGCAATCAGTGCAGCCTTTTTCCACTTTCTCAAGCCCCACGTTGGGTGCCGAAAGAGTTTTTGTCCTGGTTTAGGGCAAAAGGGGGAAAAAACCTCCAAAGGGGTTCCTCTAGAAAGTAAATTCAAGCAGCCCCTCCTCCCCACTGGTTTGGGAAAAGATTTCCTTGGACAAAAGTGCAAAACACTGTTTGTTTAACAAGCAAAGTACTCACAAACATGAAAAAATGAATAATATTAAACAATGGAACCTCTTGTTGTTCTGAAGAGATGGCAAATTCAGAACGTCCTTCTGCAGATGGGAGAGAGAAAGAGTCTTTTTTGTGAATATGTCTTTGGTCTTTTCTTGGTCTCTCTGGGGCTCAGGTCTGATGTCCCAGCTGCAGTGCAGCCTGAGGGGCTCCTGGATGATAGTCCTGGTGTTCCCAGACTGAACAACAGCTGAATAGCTCCAAAAAACCTCCCACCTTCAGCTAACTAAAAAAACCTAACTAAAATCAAAGGAGAGTTCTCTCCTGCTCCCTGTCCATGCTGCAGACAACACAGAGAGCTGGAGCTCTTGTCTCTGTTTTTAAATACAACAGTATTTAAAAATTCACTGCTTTTCCTTCTCCCCCACTTTGCTCTTGGATCTAATTTTAAAGGCACAGAATTTATTTCTGGGCTAAACAGATGAATGGGGATACAATTCAGCATCATAAAGTCACCCCAGGACATCATCTTACTCTGATTATTACAAAAATGGGGGAAAAATAAGTTAAGGATCAGGAAGATCAGAGCATGAATGAGTTTTGATCTGTTACTTGCTTACAGCAAGCAGTAGAGTTTTCATTTTCTCTATCAGACATTAATGAAACACACAGTGACCCCTTGGGCACTGCCAGCCCTCTCTCTATCAACATTTCAGAAACTGGTCTTAGATCTCCTCAGAGATGTTACAGAGCCCTTTAACTTTCTCTCTTCCCTGGGAATGGGCAGTGACACCAAGTTAAAGATTACACTAATGCTTTGGTTAGACACTTAGGCATGGAGAAGAACAGAGCTTGAGACAAAAGCTTCAAGGCAGAATGCTTCAAAGCATAATGACAAATGGTGATGTGTGATATTGAATTTTAGAGGACTGAATGCTGCAGCGCTTTTTCAATGTTCCCATTAAATGCTCTTTTCCTTTCCTCAGTGCTGGAAAATGAGGCGAGGAGGCTTTTAGGGACAAACTGTGGATGCTCCTGTGCTGCAGACAAGAAAGAGCAGTGTGACCAGGGCTGTGCAGAAGGGCAGGAAATCTCTGATTGAAATGGAAGCACTGGCAGTGGAGGGGATTGCCTGGCTCCAAAACCAGCCACTTAAAAGCATTGAGTGCTTTATCTCCGGGGCAGAGCCAGTGAGGTAATGCATCGGGATCTGTGAGCTCAAGCAAAATGTGATCCAGTGCTTCTGCATTCGGAGACCACGGTGGGAGCTTTGCTGGCCCCAGGGCCCCGGGCTCCCAGTAGATGGCAGTGGTTTTTCCTGGTGCTGTGCATACCTCTTGATATAGGAAGAAAATTGCTCTTCTCTCCAGCCTATCACTCACACAGCTTTTTAAGTTAAAAAGGCTAAAAAAAAACCCCATAATAAAATCACACAGCAATCAGCTCAAATAATGAAGCCTCCAAAGCAGCATTTTTGAGAGGCAGTGAAAGGCTCAGGTAAGTATTGACACCTCCAAAAGCCCTGTCCTGTGCTACAGGGGATTAAATAAGAGACATGAATATTTATCTGGAATATGGAAAAAGTTTCTCGAAGAGTTCAGTGGGCATTGAAAGGACCCAGAGGAAGAGTTTTACATATAGGAATACAGAGGGTTTTTCAGAGACCACATTGAATGATCACTTTTCCACATTTCTATTTAATTTGATGCATGACAGCTCTCTCTGGTAGCTTAACATATTATATGTGTTGTGGGGAAACACTTCTGAGCTCTTATGACAGAATGAGAGTTTTTTCCTTAGCATAGCTGCTCATGAAAGCAGGAGTTTCACTCCACAGATGATAAAGTACCTTTATGTTTTATAAACATATAGAAAGTTACTTCTGATAGAAAACATTGCAATAGAAAGAGTTTTATTTTTTAATTTTCTATGATATTGAACAGAGAAAGGGTCTGTAATGAGGAGAGGAGAGGAGAGGAGAGGAGAGGAGAGGAGAGGAGAGGAGAGGAGAGGAGAGGAGAGGAGAGGAGAGGAGAGGAGAGGAGAGGAGAGGAGAGGAGAGGAGAGGAGAGGAGAGGAGTCTCTGTCTTGGACAGAAAAATAGTGTCAGCAGAAATAAGGAAACTTATGGCAAGACAGCTGAGAGACAGAGGTCAGCCTCAGATGATTGGAATTAATTGTGCAGAAAGAAACCAGTATCTCTTTTATTACTGAAATAATTCTATTTCCCTTAAAAGTACAGAAATCTACCACTGAGGCAAAAGAATTAACCACTCAGACACTTTGCTAATGTATCCTCCACTGAATAGCCAGGGGCTGTGGCAGGAAGGCAAAACTCATCAGGGAAGCAGGGAAAGCAGATAAAACCCTGCATATCAGAGCTAACAACATGAACCTGGGACTGTAAAGTCCTGAGGTGCTCCTGTCGTGTCCTCTCAGCTTGTGCCTTCCCTGTCAGCCTCATGGCAAACTTCAGTGTGTTTAATCACTGAGTGTGAGCTAAAACGGAGCTGCATAAATAGACTTTCAGGAGAACATTGGGGATGTCAAAAGACACTGGCAGGGGCAGGGATGAGCAATTTCTCTTTCCATCATGTAGCTGCATTCATGTCCTTGGAACAACCTTTCTGGGCTCATTATTAAGCGTTTATCTTTTGATGTAGCTCTTTGCTTCTGCAAACCTGCATTTATTAACACATTTTAGGCTGCAGCACCTGCTCACAGGAACCCCAGGCTGGGTGTGTAATGCTTCAAATGCCAGAAATCTGAAGGAAAATGCTGACTCAAATGAGTCATCCAAAGGGTTTTGATTGGCACCTTGTGCCCCTGAATCGCAAGTGAAAAAGAAGGGGGCAGCAAATGGGCTGCATGCATGGCTTTTCCCATTCTGCCAGCCCTGCCCATGGCAGGAGGGCTGGACCTGGGTGATCTTTCAGGTCCCTTTCCAACCCAAACCATTCTGTGATTCTGTGCTGTCAGGAGCAGAGCAGCAGTGCTCCTGCAGGGATCCACACATTGGAAAAAACAGGGGGGATCTGGACCACACACATTGTGTGCTCTAGAAAGTTAAAAACACATCAGAAAAATCACAAAGATTTCCTGACACCTCACAGACAAACCCAGCCTGAGCTGAGCTTGCCATGCTCGTGTTCCCAGCAGGACCAAAGCCAGGGCTGCTCTGGAAGGGGAGTTGAGGTTTCCTTGGCAGCTTTGCTGTGCTTGAGCAAAGCCAGAGGGAAGGAGGAAGGGAGGGAGGGAAAGCTGGGCTTGCTGCACAGGCAGTGCTGTTTTTCTCCCAGCAAAGCCTTCACCAAAGGAGAAATGAAATAATCCTTTTTCAGCAGATCGCTGAACACTGTGGGACTATCAGCAAACATTGGCAGGGCTGGAAAAAACTCAGGGAAAGGTCAAAGCAGGATATTGCTGCCCTGCCCCTGAAGGGTGAAAAATACACTGCCATTTCACCAAAGAGGATCAGATGAATTAAGAGGTAAACATATACTCACATGCAAATAAGAGGGAAAAAATCACTGAATGTATTAAAACAAAACATAATTTCTTTGCTTTTATAACACTTCTCCCTTTTGAAGATTTCTTTGATATTTTAGGCATTTTTAAGACTTGAAGCCTTAATAAAGGGTCTGCATTTACACTGAAAAAAATACTTTTCTTGAACTGAAACATACTTTTTTGGGGGCAGGAAAAAAGGTGGAAAACGTGTCATAACATTTTTTTTTTATCCAGTAAAGGACCCGTTACAGATTTGTTTCACTTGATGCAGAGCAGAAGATGACAGAGCTCAGAGGGAAGTACTGAAGTTTGCTGGAAAACACACAGTGCAGGGAAAGATCAGCACAGGCAGAAGCCTTTCCTTATCTCCATGTTGTACTCTGCCCTGTGAACTTCCAAGTGAACAAAGAACCTTTTGTTTTGCAGAAACTACTCGGAGACCTTAGCAGGTGGGATATTGTATATATTATGTAATTATTTCATGCTCTGGAGTGTGAAAAAAAATTGCCTTTAGCAAAAGTATGTGCTATTAAATTCTGACAGCTGAAATTGTCAGGGAGTAAATATGGCTGGAGCTTGGTTCACTCTTTGCTGTTGTGGCTGCAAGAGAGGCAAATAAAACTGCAGAAAGTTTAAGAAAGAAATAGAAAAGTACATGCCCTACTGCTAATGAATTGGAAGTAACAAGTAAAGTTCCATTCCAAAGACCCATGCTGTGACACTGGGACCTTTTCACAAAAAAAGATCTGCTCTAATTATAGTTAAATCCTACCCATGGCCACGGGCCCTGTTTTAAAAACACCTTGCAGTGGACTAACCTTACAAGAGAGAGTAAAAACAGGTCCAAATTCATTTGTCCAAATGCAAAAGAAAGATTTTCATGGATGAGAAAAAATTCAGCTGATAAGTCTTGTTTCAGTGGGATCTAACCACAGCATGAAAGCAAACAGTACGTGACAAAAGGTCCTCTGAGATATTGCTGCAGACACCCAGAGAACAAGGAAACGTCCCTGCCCTGAGGATTGCTGCAGCTTTCCTCTGTCCCTGGGGTTCATTTGACTGTCTAATAGCATCACACAAATATTCATGAGCTTCTTGCTCATGCTGCAGATGAGCTTTGTGACAGGCTTGGTGAATATTCAGGCCTGCTGTCTGGAGTCTAACTTCAGCGTTTTTAAACCTGTAGCAAAGGGGAAAGGTTTGGATTTGTAAGCAAGGCCCAGATGAGCCAGGATTATCAGGAAAAAAAACCCAACTAATTGTGCAACTTCAGCCTCTGAGTTACATTTAGGGCATAAATCCACAAGTATTTAGAAGAGTTTTAGTAATAAACTGCACCTTTCACAAAACCTTTCCCATTGTTTCCTTCTGAACCAAAATGTCTTTGTTATTAGAGCCATTTGGCAGAGGGCAAATACTCACACCAAAACCCAGGATACTCACACATTCCCCAGTTTTATTGAAATCCAGTATCTGGATCCACTTTCTGGTTGACCTGAGTTATCCAGTACAAATTTATAATTATGAACACTGAAAACCTTCACATAGCCCCAGTTTACAGCCACATCTCCTTCCAGTGACTCATACTGCTCTATAAAAACAAATGTTTGGGGCAGATCTGCTCCCTGCTAAATCAGTGAGTGCATTACCACGACTGGGATCTCACTTTGCAAAGGTGGCAGGGGACAGAAGCAGGGCAGTGAAGGTCACCCCAGGGCTGGTGGGGTTGCCCCAAAGCCCCCGTGTGGCTCAGCTCTGCAAAGGGCAAGGCATGATCCTGTTAGGATGAGTGACGGGGGTGGAGACAGGCTTTGATCAGACACAACTTAAAACCCAATAAAAACAAATTGGTCTAACAGAAAACAAGAATAATAGGGTAAAGAAACCTGCCAAGACCACTGCAAATGAATTTGCCCATTGGCACTAATGCTCTGCAGCACTGACTAGAAAGGCAAAATTAATAATAATAGTGGAAGGGACTTTTGTTGTTCTTCTGTTAATTTTGGACCAAATGAATGAAAAGGCAAGTCTGATATGTGTGATGTGTGTAACTAGAAAATGTAGAGTTTACACAAATTCTTTGATTGGTTCAGTTTAAACCTTGCTTTGCCTTTAAGTTTCTTTATAATTTGACTTTCCTGAGACAAAAATAGGGTTTTCTGGGCTCAGCATTCTCCTCTAGGGTAGGGAATAAGGTGGTTGGCTCTTCAGAAAACTTTAGTTTCTTCTTCTAGTGGGCTCCATGTTTTCTGAAGAGATTTATTGTTACTGTCTGATTTCTCCTCTTTTTACATATATGAATAAATCTTATCACTGAATTATTTATCTGAAAACAAGAGACTGAATTGCAAGTCCCAGCCTTTAACATTCCAGGATTTTCATATCTGTGCAAAATCAAAACCACTTGAAAATCCTTATCATTGAATTATTCATCTGAAAACATGCCACAATAAAAAACTACCAAACAACAATGTCCCTTTGCATCTAAAAAAAACAGCCACAGAGGGCACAGAAGGAGAGATTTAAAGCACCATTGCCTCTTCCTCCCTCAGGAGAGCCAGGAAGTATTGTCCCTTGGCTACATGGTGAAGAAACTGGGCTGGTGCTGGAGCTCAGTGTAGATGGATTTATTCCAGCTGGGCTAATGGGGAGACAGAGTCAGTCAGAGGATGAGACTCCTCTCTCCACCAGGTGCAGAGTCCAAAAAATGTGCCCAAATGCTGACTTCTACAGGTGTGTCTCACACAGGAGAGCCTCACCCTGGGACAGTGTCCATGCAGAGCCACATTTGAGCACCACTTGGGAAAAGTGGTGCTCAATAACTTGAAATACTGATTTATTTGTATTTATTTTAATGGTTCTACTCATCCATATCTGGCTTTCCATCCCTTTACAGCTCTATTGCCTATGGGGAATTAAGCAAAGTCAAAATTTGAGTCAGCTAAGGTCAGGTTTGTAGCAAACCGTATTAATTGCCCTTTTCTATGGGAATTTTCTTATTAATTATTAACAAAGGTAATTTTAAGCCCTTTCATCAGTGATGCACATCCATACAATGGTTTTGATGTGTTCTTGTGCTACTTGTCTGTATCTTGATGGGCATTTAAGACCCTGTGACACTTTGCAAATGAAAATAATTGTCTGCATATTACAGTGAACTGGGAATATTGCAGACAATATTCAGGATGGAGACATGATTCATTGAAACCTTAAGAGGATGGATGCTTGTGCAGGAAATAACAAAATGAGATTCTTCAAGGAAAAGAAAAGAAATTAAAACATCTGGGAAAAAGGAAATAATCAGAGTCACAGATTTTAGTGGGAGGAAGGAACCTTGCTAATGAAATACTCAGATATAGAAATGCATTCTGTGGGGAAGGGAAGTAACTCCTTCCCTTTCCAATCTCTGTCAAAACATCTGCAACATGCAATTAAAAATGTAAAAAAGAAAAATTACACAGATAAGCTTTAGAGTCCAGAATGACCACAGCGCTTCCACTGATATTAAACTACATTTTACATTATTCACTGGATCTCCCCTGATAGAAGCAAGAGATACTTTTCTTCCCACCACCACTGTCCAGGCCATCAATGACTTCACAAGACCTCAGTTACATATTCCTGAAACTAAAAAGCGGGAAAAAAATTAATGAGGGATTGCAGAAACAAAAATACAACTTTGTGAAAGCCCTTTTGACTGAGAAGTTCCTCTCCTTGAGGCTTCTCATCAGATGGTAAGCCATAACCCTGTCCTGTTCCATGCCATATCTGTGTGTGTTACAGCCACTGGGGCACGGAAAGGTCGATGTTTGTCCTGTGAGAAATTCCTAAACTGAAGTTGTGGATGTGAATCCCTTCATCTGGGCTACCCAAATGTAGTTTTCCATGGGTGTTCAGGCTGGTGTGCAGGTGTGGCTGGGCCCTGGTGTGCCCTCTCCCCTGCAGCAGTCCCTCCCCAGGGCACTCCCTGCAGGACTCTGCAGGATAACTGCAGACTGAGGGCAGAGATCTCACCCACCCTGGCATGTGGCACACAGACACTCCTAGCTCTCCTACTGCCAGAACTTCTGGTCACTTCTGGGTCTCTCCTGCCCTCTGTTCCCCACCTTAGTTCTCCACCTTATTTTCCTGTGTTTCCTGGGCAAAACCCAAGCTGTCCCAGGTAACCTTCCTAAGGACGCTCCAGTGGAGCTTGTTTGGGGCAGTGTCTGTTACTGCACATTTGGGAGGCAAAACTGTCCCTTCAGCATGGGTAGGGCTGGTTCTCCTAGCCTTCTCCAGCTCCCATTCAGGCTGTTGTAGCAGTTAATGAGAGCTGGGACTTCTCATGCCCTCAAGTATCTGGGTTATGTGACCAATGCAGTGAAAAGTTATAATCTAATGCAGCCATGAGTATTGTGTTCAGAGCATCCTCCACATGTTAATTATTAATAATATAGTTATGAAAAAAGTTCCTGTTCCAGCTCTCTCTTAAATAGGATTTACACAGCCATCTGGTGTTCTGTTTAATTCTTATTTTTTTTTTCCCAACCCAATTTGTGTGTCTTACTGTTAATTAAATGAAAACTCGTGAAAGAGAAAGGTGCTCTGGCTTTGTGGTGGTTATGGGCAGAGCTGCTGAGAAGACAGAGGTGGGCACTCAACATTTGCAATTAAAAGAATAGAGCAATGATAATTTTGCCATTGGGAAAGAAGAGAAATGAATGTCACCTCCTACAGAGGAGCAATAGCTTTACACCTACAGAGAAGCCGCAGCTTTACACCTAAAGGTAAATGTTGACACAAGAACCCTGCCAGCATTAGAGAGACAAGAAAGGATCATATTGGTACAGACTAAAATGAGAACATAAAATATGTGCATCTGTGCAGCTGATATACAGCAGCAAAATGGTTTTGTTGTAAGACATCAAAACTTTAATTTTTTCACCGTTGGCTGTCCAAGGGTAGTTTCAACCTCTGTACCTCTGCCTCTCAAAAGTGGAAATCATATTCTGGCTTAATTAGAAATGAGTTCAAGCAGAGAAAAAAATGTGTGCTACCCTTACCTTTCAAGTACCTGGGTGAAAACAAATTTGTTTGAATGTTTAAAGAAAAGAAAAAAAATTTCTATAAAATTTTCAATCAAGAGCACAGTAAGCCTTCAGATGTTGTAAACCTGCATGAGGAGCAGCTGAGGGTATCCATGGCCACAGAGCTCATGGTCCTTGGGATCAGAACTTCTACTTAGCAACTCAAGCCACTTTTGGTTATAATCCACCAAAACCACCTGTTCCACCTTAATGCTGCTTTTTATTTTGCCACTTCTATGAGCAGCTGCTGGACCCCACCAGAATTTGCTGTCACTGTGAGAGCTCCCAGCCTCTGCTCCAGTGTCCTGGACAGTCTGGCTGCAGCATCATCAGAGTGCTTGGCTGCTCCTCCTGCACCCAGCCCTCCTCCTCCCTGTGCCCCAGACCCTGCCGTGCTGGAAGAGAAGGAAATCTCTTCTTGGCTGAAGTGAGCAAGTGCAAAGCATCACTAAGTAAACCAGGGGAGGCAATGGTAAATTTGCAATGATCCCATAACATGGGCTAAAAGTTCAGTTCTTGGAAAGAACCCAGGACTCAGTAAATGCTTAAGTGTTGGAAAATTGTTTGTTTTGCTCTTGAAAAACTGTTTCTGTTTTGATAAATTTCAAGGAATCATTAAGACAGCTGATCTAAATGGAAAAATGCCTCTGGAAAACTTGGTCAGGAGACATTTGAGTGATTTTTTTCCACAAATCCTGGAGTACAGAGTGATTATTTAGTTCTTTCAAAAAGTGTGAAGAATAACAGCTATACACCATTTTTATAAACACTTTATAAAATACTGTAATTTTGGTTTTCTCCTTGCTGCAAAATGTGTAAAGGCAGAGTTTCTTAATTCTTCAAATATCTTTTATAGAAAATCCTTGAATTAGAGCCTTAAGCTTCTCACCATCTTCTCATACGTGTTAGTAGGATGGTTTGCAGAAGAAAAGGAAAAAAGAGACCAACAAGTGAAGCCTGTAATTGTTGATGCTTTCTTGAATGACTTTACAAGGTTCATCTCAAACTTTGTGAATTAGGAAAAAAGATAAGGATCAGTAAAACTGTGTCCTTTCACTTGACCAGAGAATTGCTTTTTTGAAGTTGAAAATGAATGAGGTTACAGGAGGCTTTAATTGGAAGCACAGAAGGAAAAATGCAGAGACAGACCATTTAGGACATGGAAAAAACCTGCTGTAGATGCCAGCTGCAGGTTTACTGAGCAGGGGAGGTAAGAAGGCTTCAGCTCTGATGTGAATACACAATTTTCCTTAGACACCTGTGAGTGCAATAACTGCACTGTATGAGGACAGTGAAGTAACAAAGAAATTTGGAAGAACTAGGAAGATTTTAAAATATTTTACAAAGGTCTGATGAAACTCTGCAGATGCAATTGCTCTTCTGTCTGAGGGTGGGAGTCCTTGACATCTTTCCCAGACTCTAGAAATAAAAATGTGATGAAATACAGACTGCATCAGCAGCTGTAAAAGTAAAATAATGGCTATTAAATAATAATTTTCAATGTGTTTCATGGTTCTCTGCAATTTTTCATCAAGGAAAGCCTATTGTAGGCACTGAGTATTAATATGGAAATGTGAATTAAGAAGCTAATGGTTGAAATAGATTTTTTAAACATCAAATATTTCTTAAAACTTCCCATGCGAGAGCAAATATTTAGTCTGGATATGAACTTAATGAAAAAATAACTCATAACCACTAACCCCTCTTTCTTTTTTTTTTTTTTTTTTTTTTTGTTTTTTTTTTTTTCTTTGTCAGACCATTCTGAAGTCCCTGAAGTTCTTTTGTATAAAACTCCTGCTCAAGCAGGGTCATCCCAGAGCATATGGCACAGGATTATGTTGGGAAAGTTCTTGAATATCCCCAGTGAGGGAGACTCCAGACTCTGGGCAATCTCTTCCAGTTCTTGGTCACATGAACAGTAAAGAAATTCTTCCTTATATTCAGGTGGAACTTCCTGGGCATCAGTTCCTGTCTGAGGTCTCTTGTCCTGCTGGCTGGAGCACTGAGCAGAGCCTGGTCCATCCTCTGGACACCCTCCCTGCAGGCACTGACAGACATTGATGGGGAATCCTCTCAGGTGTGAGCAGGCCCAGCTCCCTCAGCCTTTCCTCATAAGAAAGGTGCTCCAGTGCCTTAATTATCTTTGTTTTCTGATGGACCTGTTACAGGAGCTGCACATCTCTCTTGTACTGAGGAGCCCAGAACTGGACAAGGTCTAGTCATGATGAGTCATTAGCTTTTAAAAAGTGACTTGAAATTTACAGAATCTGTCCAAGAATTAGTTCATTAAATATGCATAATACTTCAGCCTCCCTCTGATCTCTCTCTATTATAAGATGTCCTTAAAATGAAAAGGGATTTCAAAGCACAGGATTTGTACACATAAGCCTAAATATCTCTCAACTGAATAAAAAGCTTGCACCTGAAGTGCATTGCCTCTTAAGGAATTAATTACTGTGTTACCATAACACAATGTCTTTGTTCAGCAAGTGTGACCAATATCAATCCATTATCATGTCACTGCCAAAGCCAAAGCCATTTATCTGTGTGTGTCTCTGTCTCCCACAGACTGAACTTTCTTGGAGTCAGCAGTTAAATACTCATCTTACACATAGACACACACCAGCTGCTGAAAAGAATGTGCTGAAAAGTGCTGACCTGAGAGTCACCATGAGACTGCTGAATGCTCGTGTTCATGTCCTGCAATTAGTTTAACAGTTGTTACCAGTGTGCACCAAGTTGCTGTGATCCAAAAAGGATGCTCAGCTTTCCCGGGCTTAGGAAGATATTTATACATGGAAGCATCCACTGTACATGACCACCCACTGGTGCTTTAGGTCAATGCTCATGCATTGTGCAAAGCCGCACATACAGACAGGGTGAGAAATGGGGGAATGTCCCTCTGGAGCCAGATAAGCCAGGGTGGAAGTGCCCAGAGCAGCACAGCAGCTCCAGCTCATGGTCTTGGTAACAAAAGAATGACAAAAAATTTCAGAAGGATAAGTGAGCAAAGTAGCACAGGAGAATTCACGCATTGAAAAGGCTCAAGGTTCTGACAAAGGTCCCTTGCAGCTCAGAATGTTCTGTGGTTCTGTGACTGATGATTCTCAGGCCGTGGATCACGGGGCACTGCTCCATGATGAGGTACTATCTGTGTCTTTTAGATTAGTTCATTTTCTGAAAGAGCACCAGAGCAAGTTTGGCCTCCTGTTACCAAAGCAACAATTTCAATAACTAAACTTGACCCAGCTTGTTGAACATCTGAGAGAAGGGAGATGTTCAGCTTGGTCTTGGTGATGGAATAAAGCAGAGACACAACATCCTAGGAGAGAATATTTGGCTCCATGCTACGTGCTCCTGCATGAAAGCATTTAATTTCAAATATGTTTTAAGATTCTCTTTAATTAATGGCTTTCATAACAGGAAAAGACCTTCTCCAGCCAGCACAGCAGCAGAGTCAAGAGGCAAAATGTAGCAGGTGGTGGCTTTGGGAGAGGAACGAGGGAGCAGATGTTAGCTCGAGAATTTGGAATGCTCTTTGAGTCCTGTAGCAGGAGCCCAGTTTCCATCAAAGCATATTGTAAGAGCAATTAATTGGGACCACCAAGGCCTAGAATTTGCCAGAATAACATTTTCCATTCACACAGCACACTTCTGTAAGGCTGACTGGTTGTTTCAAATACTTCTAGAAGCATTTATTTTTCACTTTCCAGATAACCTTCTCCATATTAAAGGATGTGAAAAAATGCAGATCAAACCACAAGTTGCTAAAATTTTAGGGACAGTCCTGGTCCCACTAAAATCTATCTTTTGTTTATTTTTCAGGTGGCATCAAGGAAGCATAATTAAATATGAAGACGTATGGGACCCAAAGAAAGAGCTTACCTTTTTGACCTCGTATTTAATAGCAAGTTTAATCCTGCTCAGACTTGGCCGGTGGTGCTCAGGGCACAAGTGGATGTTCACATCTCCATTCAGAATAGCCTCCACCTCTTCAGTGTCTCTGCACAGGTCCAGCACCCCCACGACAAAGTCCTTGCATTGCATAGATAACTTCCGATAGTCGTTCTGAGGGAAAACAGCAAAAGAGGTATTTAATTGTGTGCTGGAAAGCTGGGCTGCAAACAGCAAATGAAAAAAGGAAGAGAGAGCAATTGTGAGCAAGGTTACTTCTGCAAAACTGCTGCCTGGAAGAGTAAGAAAGCATTTGATTTACACAGCATGTTGATGGCTTTTCACAAAAGTACAGGAACTCCTCCAGACTTAATTAGCAATGTCTCTATCAGCAGCACAGTTTACATGATAATAGAACAAGTTTTACAGAACAAGTAAATAATTTCCAGGGAAATTTTGATTTTAAGCAATCAGTTGATCTCTGCTCTCTGTGTGGCGTATCTCCAGGAATGCAAAAATATGGCCAAAAAAAAGGTCCTGCTAACTGGTTAAAATACATAGCAAATTTTTCAGTTTACATTCTTTCCTAGTAATTCTTTTGTAACTTTCAAGAAGTTCTAGACTGGTGCAGCAATATGGAGCATCACACACAGATGTGTTCAAAAGAATTATATAGTTGCAATACCAACTTCAGCCTCAAACCTTAGAATTCAGTTAAAGATTCCTGAAAGAGCATCCAGATGAAAATTGTCACAACACCTCTCCAAGAAATGGAACTTCAGAACCTCAACATGATTTCCTATGAAATATTTTCACTTTGAAAACCCAAATTACTCTTGTGGGGAAAGAGATAACCAATAACCTGTACCTGACTTGACAGAGGACTAGAAGAGCAATTTCCCTGCCTTGAATTGAATCGTGATTGATTTTCACATGCTGGCACTTAAAAAATGAGAAATGGGCCACCATCTGAGTAAATGTTGTAAATTAGAACACAATTAAGGCTACCATTCATATCATAACAAAATGGTGATTTAAAGGCTCCATGCAACAAATAGGAATAATAAGCATAAGACAAGCTCTAACTGACTTGAGAGGTCTTTTCGAATTAGGTTTGATGAGTTAATTAAATTCAGTACCTTATCTAATTAAGCCAGCAGCCAAAAGAAGAAGACAGTTAAACTTGGCTTTGATGAAGTGATAAGGGTAACCTGGCTTTGTGCTTCTGTATTTTCTAAATTATCTATTCTATCATTTACACATAGCAACATATTAGCCTTCCTTGTTACACAAAGATCTCAAAGCACTGAACAAACATTCATTAATTAGTTAGAACACTGCTGTCTAAAATACTTAATTAGAGGTGGCTTAACGTCTTTGGTCAGTTTTTCCCCTTCAGAACTGAGATGATAATGAATATTTTAAATCAGTTGGTTTAATGATTTTGTCATAGGTATGAGGTTCCTTCTACCATGAATATGTGTGCATGTTCCAACTTTGCTTTTCCTGCATGGAAGGGCTGGAAAGAGCACAGAATAATTGAATAATCAGAGAATAATAATCACAGGGAGCCAGAAAGCCCCTCAGGGCTGCAAGTGGGGCATTCTCACAGGAAGGGGAAGAAGCCATTTGTGATTTGTGTTTAGGAGAAGGGGCTGAGGACAGCTGGGGAATAGCAGGGATTTTCCTGCTGACACCTTCTGCAAGGTGAAACTGGTATGTTTACATCCTCTTATGTATCAAAAAAGTTTAGATCTGAGTTCCTCTGTTTGTCCTTGAGTGCTGTAATCAGACCAGGTGTTCTAATTGTGTTGTTAACAGAGAGGAGCAAGAACTTCAAATCTTCATTAAGAGGAGCCATGAGAGTACCACAAGCAGATCTTTATCTGGGTGAGTGCCCCACTGCAGAAGCTGGGGCACCAAGACTTCCATAAATGTGCCAAGCTAGACCACTAAGATTTAGGGTGTTCTTATGTCTCAGGCAAAAGATGATGGTCCATTTACATCTAAATGTAGTGCATGAGCATTTTGTGGAGATAGATAGGATTTGTGGAGTAATTTTTTTCAAATACAGGGTGAGGTAAAGTTTGAAATGTAAATGAAAGACTGATTTTACTTCACAGCTTCAAAGCTTTCCTCTGAAATCAATTCCATGCTTTAATCTTCGCCACACCAAGGTGAATTTCAATAAATTGGAAGCTTACCTCTTCACCGAGACAACAAACTCATATATCAGCCTCAAAAAAATTACAGAAATAGTGAAGGACAGCAAATATAGATAGATCTGTAAATGTGTGTAGGGTTGAAATGCCTTGCTGCCACAGGTAATAGAGATGCTTAATTAGCCCAGCAGCTTAAAAAAAAACAAGGGTGAGAACTTTGCTGAGCTTTAATACCATTCTCTATGTACTGTTTGCAAAGTTCACAAGTTTATCTCTTAACCAGCACATTTTAGGTAATTCTCATCACCACTTCCACATCATCTGACCAACTAGTTTTTATTAGATTAGATTATTTTCCTTCTTCTCCTTTCTTTAAGGAAAGATGTTTAGTAGCAACTAGGAAAGTACTTCCAAAGCATCTGGAAATGGCAGGTTCCCAGCTGGCAAACTCTATCAAGACCCAACTTTATGCACATCTCCAACCTTAATGTTTTTACTGGTTCTGTACATTTGTAGAAACTATGGATGATTTCCTCATTCAAAGTTTTTTACTCTGATTTTTAAGTAGACACAAGCTGCATTACATCCTATCCAAGGTACAAGCTGTAAAAAGAATAAAATAAAATAAAATAAAATAAAATAAAATAAAATAAAATAAAATAAAATAAAATAAAATAAAATAAAATAAAATAAACTGCCCTCCAGCAATTCTGCAGCCAGGCAGGCAGGCAGATTGCATCTCTCAGGAGACTGCTCATCTGTTAAAACAAGTCTCAAAGATCACTGAACCTATTGTGTCTTCTGATGATCCCTTTTACAAAATCATTTGTCATTTTGTTCTGGCCTCCTTAATGCTCACAGTCATCATAGAAAATCCTGATCACCCTGATGGCAAGAACACACTCAATGACTCTCCTCATGTCAGGGTATTTCTCTCAAGCACACATTATTCTTTACTTAAAAACTGAGATTAGCAGAGGTCTGACAGCCAAGCTTCTCCTGATCCTGGCTTGCAAAGCACAGTCCTGGTGATGCAAGCAGGAATTCTGTACCTGCATCTAAAATCCTGAATTGTGAGCTCTGACGCACGGGAAAAATCCCAAAGAAGCCAAGAAGATTTATTTACAAGCAGCATCCAAGCTCTATCGGTGTTCATGCCAGCACTGTTTATTTCACACATCTGCCTGTATTTCACACATTTGGAAGCATCCAAGATGCTGCTTTCCCTGCAGGAAGGAGTGCTGGGACAGTGGATGGAAGGCTGTACCCCAGGGCAGAGATTAGCCAGGGGTGGGAGGAAGAGGTGAAGAAGAACAAGGATGTGTTTCCAGATACTTCCAGACACTGGTGAGCACTTCCAGACACTGGGAAATGGCCTGAAGCTGTGTCAGGAGACGTTTAGATTGGATATTATAAAAATATTCTTCACCCTGGGGGTGACTGGGGACTGGAAAAGGCTCCTCAGGGCAGTGGTCACAGCACCAAACCTGACAGAGCTCAAGGAGCTCAACACTCTCAGGAACATGATGGGATTCTTGGGGCTACTCTGTGCAGGGCCAGGGGCTGGACTTGGATGATCTGTGTGGGTCCCTTCAAACTCAGAGTATCCTGTGATCCTCTGTGATTCTTGTTACACCAAGAGGACACCAATAGCCCTGAGGACTCCCCTGACCCTGCCAGAACACAGAGGGGCTGATGGCCACTGTGCCTTGTGGTGCAAAGGGACAGTTCCCACTTCACCACTGCCCTGCCAGCCAGGTTCCACCCCTAAACCAGGCACTTCATGGCCCTCCTGTTTTGTTTTGTGGAGAACCATCCTGGCTGCAAGCCTGGACAGGCAGTGGGGTCAGACTTGTACCGCAACAAGAAACTCAGGGCTGGAGACACAAAACCCAGCCCAGTTCTCCTGGCAGGGCAGCAGAAGCAGACACAGGCAATGACAGTAACCCAAACCTTCCCAGGCACCCCAGTTAGGTGCCACATTATGGAAGTCTGAGGATTAAGAGGCTCATAAACCAGATGGATTTTTACAGTAATGAAAATTGCAGATCACACATGAGAGATGCTGGGGCCTCATCTTGACAGGCTCAGTGCTGTCAAGCCTCAGGGAGGAAGATGAGGGATACAACCAAGTAGGCAAGAGAGCCAGTCTGTTTCAAATAACACATGGAAGAGAATTTTATTTCCAATAGAGCCAGTGAGCAGAGCAAGATCAGGATAATGCCTGAGAATGTTACAATATCATTTTTTAAAAACTAGAATGTAATAAAAGGATTCCAAATTAGTAATTTCCTGCTTCTTCTAACACTGTTGTGCATGTGGAGTTAAAAATGTCTAATTTTGCTGTTTTCAAAAGGCTGATGGTACTTGTCATTCACTGCAATTTCTCCGAGTACCCTATTATTATCTGTTGATTATGTTCTAAATGAACTCTGTCATGTCTCCACATCTGTTCAAAACCAACCAGATTTTTTCAGAAAAGAGCTGTTTCAGGTCAGAGGGATGGGGTTTGAATAAAAAAAGTTAAGTGAAATGAGAAAAACTAAGACCAGGAACCTATCTGGCATTTCTGGGTAGCATTAAATTTGCTGTGCAAATGAAAGCTGTAGGCACAATTGCACAGAGTCTCTTTTTATGTTTCTTTGAGCTCTTGGCTCTTTGTATTTATTCTACATCACACATACACATATATCAAGGAGAGAAATATTGCATTCTTAGATTAGCATTCTGAGAAGAGACAGCAGGAAAAAAATGGAGAGATAATTCTGTAAATGTGAACAGAAAACTCCCCCAAGTAAAAATTATTGTAGAAAGAAAACAAAGCTGAGACAGAGAGACAAAAAGCAGAAATATTTCATGCAAGATTTGAAATGAAATTGTTAAATAAACCATCATGTCAAATATTCAAAATGCTTATAAATATTTACCAGTTGGATACCACATGAAATATGCACAAGCCTGTATAGAAACAGATTTCCTTCTGGGTACTTTCAGTGTCTTTGGCTGGCCATATATTTGGGAGTGAAAAGAAGCACAAGGCCTGTGGCAGAAAAGGTGATGAGAGAAGATGCTGAGGAAAGGCCCTGCACTGATCCTGACCATGTAACTTTGTTATCCTCTGAAATGCACTGAGCACCCTCCCAAAGAGCTTTGCCAGCTGCTGACACTTTTGAATACAGTTGAGTGCATTCTCATTGTTTCCAGACTAAAAGCCTACGTGCACAGTCTATGCCAAGGCTGTACAGTTAATTCTCCAGAAAGCACATCCCGTTGGTTTATGTTCTCTTGCTTTTTAAGTGGCAGCACATCAGAGAATTATTGGTGCTCTGGGTACATTGTGCCATACCCCTAGGCATGTCTCTGAATTTAGAGCCCAGTGCTTGTTTAAAACATTTCCCCACTCAGGTGCAGGTTGCTAAATGTTTCTAGAGGTAGGAACAGATGCCTCAGTTCATTTTCAAAATGATCCAGACCTTGGCTTCTTAATCTCCAGTGTGCATAATATAATAAGCAATCTGTTCATATACAAGAGTTTGACATTTCACAAGTGTGACTCTGTTGCTTTCCAAGCAATTTGGACCCTTCTAAATGGAGCCAAGATAAACATGGCCATGGTTTGTCCCCTGAGCAGTGCCAGGCTGCAGCATGGCAGAGCAGAGGGGCCTCTGGGCAAAGGGGGATTTTAGATTCTGTCAGGAGACACCAAGAGATGTGGCCAATATGAGCCCAAGAACAAACCAGAGTGTGTCTGTGTTGATATTTTTCTTCTCCAAAGAAGCCCAGAAAACAACAGGATCATTTGATTGAGGACCAAAAATTTTCTGACTTCCAACAAGCCGTGGAAATAACATCCCTTGCATCATTACAAGCATTTCAATGGCAGTTGCACTGACTGATTTACAATAAGATTATTTTTTTTTTGGTGTCTCTTTATTCTCCTCAGCTTTCTAGCTGCAGTTCATTTCTTCATATGCACTGCAGAAGCTCATCTCTGAGACAGCATTTCCCTCCACCAAAGGGATAGAGCAGTAAGGAATCGATCAAACCACTGACTTTGGATTTCATCTTGTACCATTTGACTGGCAGATACATGAAATACTTCAAGAGGCTCGACAAGATGGTGGTAGTAATTCTAGTTGTGGAGTTAAAATCCTTTCGAATTGTTACCATGCTTTTGCAGCATCATTTGCAGGTGCAGGTATATGTTTAATCTTCAGCAATAACATTCCAAGAACTTTGAAGTGTGAACTGTCAAAAGCAGCAGAAAGGACACGCTTGCACCTCCCTGTTTCATTTCTACTCTTTTGTACTTTAGCTGTTTTCTGCTGTAGCTCTTACAAATCTACAAACTCTACCAATAATACCTTCTGGGAAATTATTAATATTTTTGATAAATGTAGCTTCTGTGGGACCAAAACTAATGAATAAATTTTGGAAGCTGTTTTTCCATCAATAAAAACATTAGAAAAGGAAAAATACTTTACTTTGACTTCCCTTTGGAACAGTTCCTTTAAAAGGTGTCTGGGTGTTTTTTTAAATCTAAAATTAATGGATGTATTATTTGGGGAAGCAAAGGCAGGGATCAAACATAATCCTGATAGTTAAGGACTGAGACTGAGAACAATTCCTGACTCTACAACCAAAGTTTTAGATTCCCTAGCATAAGAAATTTCAGAATCAGTCCACTCTCAGCCTTTTTTATTACTTCTATTGATTTTCTTTACTATCTGAAACTTAAAATAAGTTTCTTGTACTCGTGAACTCCCTCAACACTGAAATTAATGGATGATTTGACTTATCCAAAGTTCTCACTCTGAACAGAATAGTCTTTCTTTTCATACCTAATGAGTTGCCAGGAAAACACCTCCATCTTCTCAACTCTTTTCCTGCAAAGTCACCTTCAGCCTGACAGGTACCATTACTGAGCATCCCTGTGCAGGAACATCAGTGCTATTCAGCAGAGAACTACCACCCCATTCCAAGTCTCTGAAAATACTTGATTAACCTAGAATAAAAATGATATTGGTTTAGATTTTTTTTTTAAATGAGAATATTTAGTCTCAAGGTTGACATAGCAGCTTTTCAACTTTAAGATGGCATTTGATGCTTGAGGTACTTCTCTTTCCTATCACCTCAGCTTGTTTTCAAACACACATCACAAATAAGCCACAGCTTTTGATTCCTCAAATAACTGAAAAGTGGCTTTTTTTCTTGCAGATTTTCCCTAGCTCATTTGAATGTTTATGCTGAAACACCTGTTTTCAGAAGATAAACTGTCAAGTCCCTGGATGTCTCATAAACAGGGCAGAGGTATTAGTGAAACGTGCATGCCAAATGTGGGGAATACACAAATGTGGCCAAGGAGAGGGCCTGTCTCCAGTGTCCTGTCAACAGCTTCTCTTTAAACGCAAACTGTGCATTTCAAAACAACACTATGATGGCTTTGTGGTTGAAAAAGAGTTTAGGATCTGTTCATGTCAGCAGTAAAATCAAGCTCATGATGATGCATGGCATTGCTCCAAATCCCTCTCCATGGCATTCAAACATTTGTTCTCTCCTTGTGTGGGGATATGACACTGGGAATCACTGGTTACCTGGGAGAAAAGGCCACCCCCCACCTCACCACAACCTCCTTTCAGGTCATTCTGCAGCTCTGGTGTCAGAGATTTATCAAAGCACAAAATTACCTCTGGGCCAAGCTTCTCATTTCTCATGCCATCCATACCTTTTTCTCTGACATTTTCCCATGTATATTACATTCCTGATCTCTTTGTTGCAAACTTTACTGGAGAAGATTTCTATTTCCTATACAATTTGAGATGAAATAGCTTCCCTGCACTAAAAGAATTAGCTGCTCTTCCTCAATTGTGTGGCTCTTTTCAGTTCAGCTGCTTGAAATCTCTGTGTTTTCTGAAAATCAGATGGGAAAAACAGGAGAAAATAATGGATTCAAATTCAAAGTAATTGTTTGCTCACGACAGCTTAATTTATCCCTTAGGCTGAGGTAAACTTGGTTCCTTCAACTTGCTTAAGGAACACCCTTCTATGTCCAAAGGTGCTCTGAGTCCCTTCTCTCACAGGAATTTTGGCTACAAGCAGCACATGCATATCAGGAAAAAGACTCCTCCTACATCCATCCTGCAAGTGAATGTTGGCCTAATAGCAAGTGATAATAATTAAAATAACCTTGTGTTTTCCAGGTCTCAAACAGCCAACTACCATAGCTCTCAATGCCCAGCAAGGAGAGCTTCTAATAAAACTGGTCACAAGCATCAGAGTGGGTGAAATTGTGGTTCCCACGGCACATAAGCAGCAACCAAGCACTTTGGAAAAATGTGATTCCAGCTGCTGAGTCCTGCACAGAGCACTCTTGACTATATGGAAATTCTCCTCTCTCAAAGAAGAGCAGACCTAGAAGTCACGCTGCAGAACCTTCTTGAGCAGAAATATGAATATGAAAAAGCGCATAATTATATCTCTTTGTTCTGAAATGAGTTCAGATCCTGGAGTTTGGACAGTGAGAATGAAATGACACCCAGTGGGTAACGAGCTGTTTCCATGATGCACTGGTGACCAATTTCCCTGCAACGAATTATATTCCAGAAAATTGCCATTTTTGAGCATGTAAATGCCAAAAAAACATAGATACTACTACAGTACCTAGCACCATTTTAAAGCAATATGAAATTGTGTGTATACCATTACTGTTTATCCACAATGATCTGAATAGTCTGCCTGGACTCAGTGAGGATAAGTTCATCATAATTATCTACAATAACAACAATTAACAACATAATGAGGGATAAACTAAATCACTTCCCATCTGCATCCTATTTGATGTCAGACTTGAGATCCTCAGAATGTGTTACTTCGTTTACATTCATTAATATGATATTGATTCCCTACTGTGCCGTGGATAAACGTACCTGACTCCATTCTCCCATCTGCTGATCTAACATCATTATTCTATTCCGAGCAATCATCCTCATTAAGCTCATTTGTAGTTCCAGTAGATATCCCTTCCCAACATGAACAATGAGCAGCACTCTTTAGAAAGCAGTCATCTTGCTCATCATAAACCTCCCAGCTCCTAACTGTTCCCAAACCCCAGTGCTGGTACCAGCTGAATGGTTGGCCATTTGGTGCCACTAATTAAATGCAAAGCTTATTTGCAAATCCAGTGTTGGATTGGACTGATATCACAGTAGTGATCACTACCTTTTCTGTCTGTTTTTCTCAACAAGAATTGGATTTTGGCTTTCTGAAAAATACCTTTATCTTTGGTGCTCTACGGTGGACCTGTCTTGGTACCACTCACTGCTGAGGGGAGGAGGCAGGGGGATTGTGTTGCTGTGCCATTTTATATCAGTAAGTACAGTGAAACAGCAGGGCAACCCCAACGAAGGGAGAAATGATGAGGAGGACTCCACTGATATCAGAAGGCTAATTAATTATTTTTTTATACTATATTATTCTATACTATACTACACTATATTGCACTATATCTAAACTGAACCTGCACAAGCACTCAACTCCACTGAACAGAATCCTGTGACTGTCTGCTGATAGGCCAAGGAAACAAAACACCATCACTTTGGGTAAACAATCTCCATATTGCATTCTGCTTTGGCACAACACAGGTGCAGCAAATGAGATAAAAATTGTTTCTTCTTTCTCTGAGGTTCCTCGCTGTGATTTCCAGAAAATATCCTTGGGAAGTTGCGCCTTGCTTTTCTCTGTGAAGAGAAATGCGGCCACAAGTGTGTGGAGAAAATTCTCTTAGATGAGTGGTGAGTGTGTAAGGGCATGCTCAAAGTCGGACAAGCTCTGTGCACCTGCAGAGGACCCAGTGACTGGGAAGGAAAGGCCCAATAACTCTTTCATTTCCAGCAGCCGGCTCAGGGCAGCAGGAACCTCTCCTTGCTGCACTGTCATCAACACCATGCACCAGTTTGAGCACCAGGACTCATTTTGTCTTCCACGCTCAGTGGGCAAGAAAGGAAAACACTCTGTCACTGTTAACTAAACACAGGCAAGTGGCCAAATCACTGTCCCTGCTGATCAGAGCTCCCTGATGAGAGCAGCTGGCAGCAGGGCTGGCAGGGAATGCGGGATGCTCCGCTCCAGAGCGCTCGAGGGCTCCGGCCCAGCAGCACGGCACAGGGACAGGGCAGCCAGGGAACAGCAGGAGGTGGCACAGAGGGGTTTGTCTCACCTTTATTGCTTAGAGACTGGAGAGACAAAGGTTCATCCTGTGGGAGAATCCAGATCATTGGGAGAGGTTGTGCTAGGGATCAATCCCACCTGCTGAGACACCAGCCCATCACACCTGGCTGTGATGGATCCGAGGTGTGAGATGTGATTCCTCATTTGTATAGAGAGGAATTCATGAGCAGGGGTCAGCCTTGGATCAGACCTGCTGGTCACCCCAGTGCTTCACTGCACATCATTCTTTCCAAGGGTTGAGGAAGAAATCATGGCTTCAACAAATCTGAAGATGATGGTCAAATGGGTCATGATTTTGCCAGCTACTGAGTTTTTCTCCCATGTTAAAGCTGTTATAAAGGTCAAAATGTGGCAATAATAAGATTGCGGTGAGCTGAACTTTTTACATTTAAATTTTGAAAGTATTTCTAAACTATTTGTATAGGGATTTTCCAGCTCCTCAGAAATGGGCTCTTGTTGGAGGATGCTGTCGTTGGCTGCTTATTTGTAAGGAAACACTGAAATCCCAGGAGGAAAATTTCAATTTCTACTGGTTCCAGATTTTACACTTTTTCTCTACTTGGCTAAAGCATCACAGTGATTGGCTTAAAAGCTTTATATGTAAAAATGCTTCTGAATTTCTTGGCAGTGTGAGGCAACTGCTGTGCAACTTCCTTATGTGACACTTTTCTATTGCTCTCTGCTTCCCAGATGTTTTCTCCCATTAATGATTATAAGAGGATTCCATGTTATTTTATATTTTTATGATCGTGTCTGTTGCTCACCTAAACTAAAATCCTGCTCCAGGGATGTGTTCAATCAAGCTGGAAGCAGTAAGATGTAAGAGCTGCAGTTGCAATGTTGCTCATCCTTAACTGAGTAGGACTAAAAATGACTTCCCAGGGAGCTGTAAAGGGCTGTAAACATTGCACTGATGGTGTGCACACTGGCATTGCCAAAAATCTCACTTGCAGTAGCATCACAGGAAAGAAAAGTATCCCAGCCATACTCTCTGGGAGGGTCAGATATTTCCAGGGTTACATCTGTCTTGCCATCCTCAAATGTTGAAAGTTTCCTTCAATTTTGGATATTTTTTAGGGGAGCAAAACCCTTGAGGAGTTAATTCAAATATTCCATTTTCTTACACTGGTGCATTGTCTATGCTTTGATGTGTAGAAATTCTTTTTTCCCTTTTCACTCTATCAAAAGAGAAAACGGGCTGGTTCCCCAGGAAAGCAAAGAAAACATTTTCCTGCATGTAAAGTATTTTGATAACTTTAAAGAGGTTTTCTTTCAGCTGGGAGACTTTAACAACAATGTCACTCCCAAGGCAGGTGAAATAACCTTATGGGCAGTGGACATTATCCAATTTTATGTGACTGCTCAGTGGCTTGTGCTGCCAACAGAGTTACAACTTCCATGAAAAATGGTCTCAATTTTCCCAGGTACAGGTGTGGGTTGTAGGTGACTGAGTTATACCCTTCGCTGTGAATCACAGCACCTACTGCTCTGCTTGACTGTGAGCAGACATGGACAGATGCTAACACACCTTCACACACAGAGATACAAATCTGGGTTTCTCAAGACAGCTCCAGACATCACAGCTTTGGCAACGGTCCTACACCCCTCTGAAAAGCTTTGAAGATTTTCTTCTCATGCAACATTTTAAAACCATTTTTCTTGGGCAATATGCCAGGCAGAAAATTATTTAATCACAGAACCTAAAAAGAGCACATACCAAAACAACTCTCAAAATATAAAGGATATTTCTTAGTTTATAAATATGTAGAGAGCAACATAAGAGTCACAGATTTGGTGGGTTTTAAGGGCAGAAAGACTCTATATATCTTTTTTCCACAGTCTCTGCTACATATCCTTAGAAAAATGTAACCACGATTAATTAATTTAGCTATCAAGACAAAGCTGGTGTAGCAGCTATTATTAGTGAATTTGTATCTGAAAAAGAACAGCATAGAGAATGAGATCTTTCTGCACAGAGTGAGCCCCACTCAGTGAGCCAAACATTGATTTCACTAGAAGGCTTAAATCTATTCTCCTTCTTCCAGGCTATTTCCATTATCACTTTTAATTGCCTCTCTTACTTTAATACCTAATTTGTTCCAACAAGAAGTTAAACTTGTAACAATAGGAAATTTGTTTTCCTGCTTTACTGGGACTTGATTCTTATGAGTTGGGTAATTAATTGGTTGTGTCTGTTTATGCATTTGCTTTGCACAAGTGAAAATTTAAATAAAAAATATAGGTTCTAAATGTGTGTATTTTCATGGCAGTGGGGAAAATTGGTTTATAGTGAGAGGGGGAGAAAAGGATCAGTTCTTTTTAAAAGCTAAAAATCACCAAACCACATCCCTGACTCCATCCCTAAGAAAAAAATTGTATTCTCACTAAAGATTGAACTGGAAAAATTAATATGAAAAAAGTCACTTGTGAGTAGTGATGTTGCTATACTCATTTGTACAGGTGATACTTAATTTTCAGGCACTAGGTAAGATTGAGATCTGTGCAAGAGAAATAAAAACAGTAGTAAAAGGCAATGAGTACATTTTGCCTACCAGACTAAATTCCTGAAGTTCCCTGCTGCCTTCTCTTCTTAAAACCCAGCAAAGTGAAACATGGGAAAAAAAAAAAAAAGAAAGCTGCTTAAGTAAAAAATACATCTCTTTAAAATATGCAACTCCTGTCTGGAAGAAAAATAAAGAAAAGAACAGAATGTCTGAAAAATTAAATGAAAACTTAAACAAATGCTGTATAAACACACCAAAGCCTTTAAGAGCAACTTGCTGAAATAATAAATATGAGTCATAAAAGGTATTCCCAAACACAACAGAAGCAAGATGTCTGCCAGAGAATATGTTGAGCGCAGAGATTAGGAAAAGATGAAAAGATCACTCAAGGAAGAATGGGTCAGAGCAGAAATATTAAGTGATGGATTTACAAGAATGTCCATGAGGCTAGAGAGGTTCCCACGCCAGGTTCTGCTTTCAGTGGGAGATGAGCTGCAGGCACCAGCTCCCATCAGTCAGTCCTGAGAGCAAACAAACCCCAGAGTCTGTCTGGCCTGGGTAGGAAGCAGAGTTTCTAAGTGCAGCCTTGCTGGTTTACAGTCTGAGGCTTTTCAAGTATTTTTCTTTTTCCAAGTTCACTGCTATCCTCCATTCTCTCAAAGTATTTCCCTCTCCTACTATTTTACTCTTCAATGTTTTATGCCATTTTCCATCTTTTTGTCACTCATTTCAAAAGACCAAGAGTCTAATAAAGATCTTTTTAACTCCCTGCAGCATGGAGCCAGAAATACCAAGAAAATGGACTAATTTCTCTTAAAAAGTTTAAGTTAAGCATATCCTGTGAAGTTAACAATTTATAGTCAGGTAGAGTAAAAGCTGGAGCTGACTTACTGAGGCAAGAGGAGTGCCAGATCATCCTAAGAAGTCATAGAGTCTCAAGGGCTGTTTTGTTACTCTTTCAACATCATGAGAATGGAGGGATTTGAGGCTCAGCTGCTCTGCATCACTGCAGCTCCAGTGGAACCAGAGGCAGCTCAGGCTCATCCCTGCAGGCATCCACACACTTGACTCGCTGCCCCACCAGCCTCCCATCCCACAGCCACTCACAGCCAGCTGAGCCTGGACCTGAGGCTCACCTGCACACCAGAGCAGGCTCACTGCCAGGACCTGCTTTTGGATCCCAAAAGCTTTTAGAGAAAGTGTTTTAGAGGAAAAGAGACAGGAAGAAACCCATAAGTGAGAAACAAAACATGTTATGCTGTAGTAATTGCACTGACAATGTTGGTGGGAGCAGTAAACAAAGACCACACACCATATGTCTTCCAGGTGGTGATTTTGATCTTGCTTTTAGGAACATTTTAGTCAAGAGGAGCTGAGATCTGATTTACTGCTTATGGTTGGTGAGATCTTTTCTAAGCCTCCTTTGCGAGTCTCTAATTTGATTTGTCTGGATTGCTAAATGGAATGATTTGCCTGATTTACTTCATCACAAGGATGCTTCCTGACACACACAAGCATGTGGTCTCATTTGAGAGCGTGCAAGGCTGTAAAACAGTCCTGGCTGTGGAGTGGGATCTCACCAGAAAAAGGAGCACACAGTCACTGCTTTGGGAAAAGTAAACAGAACTATTATTTTGGGTTTCACTCAGTTTCCACATTGTGGACAGTAATATTAAGCTGATGCTGCTGTTAAAGACAGTTGCAAAGGCATTTCCTGCAGGCTGTTTACTAGAAAGTCAATCTCCTAAGGCTTTTGACAGACATATAAAAACAATTCTGTTGACGCTGCTTTTAATATTCCAGTCTTGGAAATGAGTCACCTGGCTGTGAACAGCTGGTAACTGTGCAGACATCTGCACATGCTTTCACACCGAGCTGCCACGAGGGAGATGGATTTCTCTGGACCAAAGAGGAGAGCAGTTCTCATCAGCCTGGCTCAGGGGTGATGGCTGCTTCAGATGGACAAATCCTGGCCGTGTTATTCACACTGCAAGTGACATCAGACTTATTTATATGAGCAAAACAAACAGAATCCTCTGGTAGATGGCAGAAGGGTTATTTGCTTTGTGACTGAGGTCCAAGATCTGCAAGGTTTTAAAGAAATTGGAACGTACAGAGGTGGGTTTTTTTGAGTAAAAAGGGAGAAGGAGAGGGGAGAATTCTTCCTGTGTGGACTAGAGGGATCCTAGCCCTGCTAGGTTGACAATAAATGCCTTCTCATTCAAAACAGCTTCACATATAAATCATTAGCCTGTTTTCTTCCCTTCGTGGAAAACTACAAAGCACTTTAATTTTGTTCTATAATTGTTTTCATTCTACTTTTGATTTTTAATTGAGGTGTCCCTCAGTTTCCCACCCAGTTTTTCCTACACTCTGCAGAGGCATGGTCACTTGGAACCCCTCAATCCACGGGATCCTTTTTTTCTCTGTGTTTCCAAGGGTGATACAGAAGAAGGGACCCATCCACTGGACTAAATGAGGCCCCCAATCTGTACTGCCTTTGCTCCAGTGGATGTTGGTTTGGTTTTTAAAAGCACAAAATTAAAACTAGAAGGAGAGAGAAAGTCATGAACTGGTTCCTAATTTTGAGCTTTCAAGTGGGATACACAAAAATGACAAAGCACCTAATTAAGGTAATTTTTTTCAGCTTGGGCTGCCTCCACTACAGGAGAATATCATTGCTTAAAGACCTGCAAACATACACAGGGACTCTGATGTTTGCTTCTCACCTTTCTGAAATCCATCTCTTAGGGGTTTGCCACCCACCCCATTTCTACATGTATTTTCATAAAAACAACTGGTTCCACGTTTTTCATTTTACTTTTGGGAGGGGGCCTTATTTATTTCTAGACTAATGGAATACATATTTCATAGCAATTTTTTTCTACAATTAATAAGAAAAATTGGGTTTTGGCAACATTTTGCAAAGCTGTTTCATCAGCTTTGCAGCATATTACTGAATCTTTGCAATTTAGGGTGAAAGAAATCTATTCAGCTTCTGCCACAGTAAAAAACTCAAAGAATGGACAAATTGGTTACCTGTGTTACCACAGTTAACACTTTTTTTTTTCTTTAAAGTGGTCCACGTGGCTGTTTTTTTTCACATTTCTCTGCACAAAGAGGCAACTTGCTTGAAAAATTTGATATTCTCAAAAAAATAGCACATGCATTGGCTTCTCATTTTGAGTGCTGAAAGGTGCTATTACATAAGAGATTTGGGGCAGCAAGCAGCAGGCGAGAAGCACTGCATTTATATTTTAATTAGCTCATGCTAGCAGTTTCTTCAGAGGTTTCTAAATTACTATTTGTCCACCTACATTATTAAAGTTTTGTGTCTTTCTGTTTCAAGGACTCTTTGTACCTCCTGAAAACTGCATTTCTGCAATTGCACATAATTTTTAAATATTGTTCTTAAATAATCCCAAGTGATAATTTTATAAATCTGTTGAGTACCAATTTTAATTATAGAACTTTAGGAATCAAACATATTAAGATTCTTGGAAAATTCTATTTTAGTCACAAATAAAAGCTCTCTGGAACTTGTCTAATTTCATACATTTTCTTCATTTGTGGGCTTCTTAAATAACGTTTTCAGCAATTGTGTTCTTTCCTCAAAATAAATTCTTAAGTTGTCATGTTCTGTGAAAAACCCCCCACTGATTTATTAATACCCTATTTCACATCACACTGATTATGTTAATAAGAATAAATATTTTTACATAATACATACCTCTGGGTTTTTGGGTTTGTTTGTTTTTTTTTTTTGCTAAGTGAGAATACATTAGAATCTTGAGAAATTTCTTATTTCTGGAAGAATTTATATACCAAAGGAATGTGAAATCTTTGAAGCAAACTAATGATATGGGTAGGTACTTCACTAACATTTATGGATGTGTGCTGCACAGACCCTTCCAATAAGACAATGAACTTGGAAAGCCTGGAAATGCAGTCATTTGGCAAATGGTTTCTAGTGTTTTGGGGTTTTTCCTGGTATTGATTTATTCCCATCCATTTGCCAGGGCAGAGATATAACCACCATGGAGCTCTTCAATATTGGATTGTTGATTTGCTCCTGGAGGATTCGTGCACCTGCCAGTGCCAGTAGAGACCCACTGGCAGCTCCAGGAACAAAAGGAAGGATTCTGGTAGAAATATATTTACTCTTCTGCAGCCAGACATTTATCAGGACTGACAGGCATGCAGTACTTTAGGCTGCTCATGCTCCTCTCCATATACAGCTGCCTATGAGAAGAAGCTGGAGCATTAATGAGATATTATTGTTGTTAAGTGTGGGCATGAGCCCTCAGTGCTTTCATACTGGAGCAACCCTCACTCAAGCACTGGGATTCACTGAGCCCAAGGAGGTTGCTTCAGTCAGACTGAATCCAAATAAAACTTTCCCCTTCAAATTATTGTGTTCTTGCATTCTGATGCATATCCAAAAAAATTGCAAAATTTAACCCTGATTCATTTCCCAAAAGATCTCAGCAGACTGGGATTTTTTCAATTACAAAGTCCAAGAATACGTTTTCTTCTTACTTTTAAATTGGAGAGCACAGATTCTTAGAACCATTTGGGTCAGAAAAGCCCTCTAAGATCCAGGTATAAACCCAAGATTGCCAAGGCCACCACTAAACCATGTCCCCAAGTGCCACATGTACACATCTATTAAATCCCTTCAGGGATGGTGACACAGCCACTTCTCTGGGAAGCCTCTTCCGGGGCTTGGTCCCCCTTCTCTGTGAAGAGATCTTTCCCTTTCCTGCTATCCAGCCTAAACATCCCCTGACACAACTTGAGGCTGTTTCTCTTGTTGCTTGTTATGTGGGAGAAAAGACCAACCCCCACCTGGCTAGAACGCCCCTCAGGGAGCTGTAGAGACTGAGAAGGTCTCCCCTGAGCCCCCTTTTCTCCAAGCTGAGGCCCCCCACCTCCCTAAGCTGCCCCTCAGCAGACATCTGTTCCAGACCCTTCCCCAGCTCTGATGCCCTTCTCTGGATCTGCTCTAGAACCCCAAACTCTTTCTTGGAGTGAGGGGCTCAAGACTGAACCTGGGATTCAAGGTGGCCCCACCAGTGCCTGGTGCAGGGGGGTGATCTCCTCTCTAGCCCTTTGTAGTATAGAACTGCAAATCCTGAAAGAGATGCTTTAACACATGAATAGTTTTCTTAATTAGAAATAATGGATTCCTGGTAAGCATCCTGCCCCAGTGTACTCACCACATGGACTTTATTACCCCAGAGTCACTGATCCTGATTGTAGCTGCAAAATAGCCATAAGTCAGAAATAAGTCTAATGTTGATGGCTGAGCCACTGAAAATGAGGGGTTTAATGGCTAATTTATAATAGAAAGGGAGACAATGCTGTTTACATCATGTAAATGACATACAGAAATACTGCAACTGGCAGTGGACGTTTACAAACTCATTATGATGAAATGGAAATCTCAAATAACTTGTAAGAGAGTTCCACAAGCTCTACTCTTACGTTTGGCATGATGATAAACTACATAGCTATTTATTGATTGTTTCTCTTTTCCTTTTTCATGCAATTCATCATGTATAGATGCAGCACCAAACCATTAAGATGCAATGCAGTTTAAATTATTTTACAGAGAACCAAAACTTCTTGATTTATACCTTTTATCATTGTAGCAGAACTAGATGTACTGGATTCTTAAAACAGTCTCTAGAACTCTGCCTCTAAAATAGATTGCTCAATTAAAAGACTTACCTTTCTTACAAAAAACGAGTCTCCATTTTTTGAACAATCTAATTTTTATTCCTGCTGCAAACTAGAGATTCTAAGCAATCACAGTGTGCAACACAGAAACGTAAGCTTCTGCTGTAATATGCAATGTTCAGTTCCAAGCATTTATTAACTGGAGAATGACAGTGATCTGAATCTATGCATAGCTAACACATCTGGCAGTCTCTGCCAGTCTTACTCCCCCACCTCTCAAACAGCAGCCCAAAATTTGATCAAACATGTAAACTACATAATAGCCTGAACACTCTCAGCCCAAGGAAAAAGGCACAGTGGTGAGTTACCTTAAATTCAGTTTCAATGTTGGCTAGCCTGGCCAGTTCATTGCTAAGCTCTAGAGCAGTAAGGACAGGGTCTTCACTGGACAGAGACAAATAAGCAGCACTGGCTAATCCTTTGTAGGCATTCATTCTTGAGCGAGAATGACTAAAGGAGTCTTTCCTCTGCTTTTCCATACATTCATTGCACTTGCAAAAATAGTCATGTGGCCTTTCAATCCGTGCACCTTTCAGAAGTAAGATGTGAACAATTTCATACTCCTGGCAGTGGGCAGCAAGTATGATGGGGGTAATGTCATGGGAGAACCGAGTTCCGTCTTCATCGTACGCGTAAAAGTCATCATCCCTCAGCTCCTGCTCGAGGGGGCTGAGCGTGAGGCGCTGTCCTTGCGCGAAGGCAGGGTGGTTCAGTATTGCTTCCACAATGCGCACGTACCCTTTACTGATGGCCAGCAGAAGGGCGTCCCCAACTCGGGCGAGGTTCTCCTTCTTGAGGAGCAGCTCTGTCACTTCCAGGTGCTCGTTCCCTACGGCCAGCTGGAGGGCGTTCTGTCCCATGTAATCGACGCAGTTGAAGTTCAAGGTTTTGGATTCCTCCAGCATTTTTCGCACCACAGGAATGTTGCCATATTCCGCGGAGTCGAGGAAATGCTCCTCCTCTGCGGTGAGGCTGGTGCCTTTCTCGTTGAACATGTAGGCAGGGCCCCGGATGGCCTGGCGCCGGCCCTTCTCCCGAAGGGTGGCGTGCCTCCGATGCATGTCTTTAGAATTGCTGTGTCTCAACCTGCAGAAAAGCAGAAAGGAACGTTGGTTATATCCCAGCAGAGTCATCATTTCACAGAACCTGAAATAAGGTTGGAAATGTGTCATCATGACCAGATCTGGCTAGCTTTTTACGGCCTGGGCCAGTTACTTAAAATCATTTAGGACACACATGGAATAAAGATTAGCTTCTGAACAAAAGACAATCTCCTGTGATTTGTTCAGCCTTCCTGATTGCAACAAGGATGCTCAGCACATCTTTGACTTGATAAATAGGAAAAGAAATGCACGTATATATAATTTTCCATTTGTATTGTTTAGAACTTCATTACATCGTATTTAGGATTAATATACACAAGACAATATTTCTCTGAACTACTCTTCTCGAATTTTGGCCTTGAGGGCATGAGCGCTAAAGAAAGTTAGCTGGAGTCTCCCTTGTTGATAGACCTTGGATCAGGCCAATAAACTATGTTCCATGAAGTTTATATGTTTCTAATTTTAAGCGCATGGTAACAAGGATAATTATATTGCATATTCTGATAAGATTCAGCTGGTACAAGCAAACCACCTATTCATTCCCTGTTTTTTTTTAAGGAACATAATACTATTTTTCTTTTTCCTGATCTAGAGCAGTTTAATAATGAACTGTCTAATTTCTTACGGAATATAGTTGGCCACTACTTCAAATACAAGTACCCAAATCCAGGGGAGAGTCTAGAAAAACAGGGGAATAACTCCTGATATAGTGTCACATCAGTCCCCAGTAAGCATCTCTGAGAGAGCTACTGCAGAAATACAAGACACAGGTCTCTCACCACAAACAGAGGGCAGGAGAAAAAGAGTGATAAATTTCCTCACTGATTATGTGGCTGAAATGCCCTTCACTTGGAGCTTGGATGAGATGAAGACAAACTATTCTTATTCCACCTTCTCTGGAAGTCCCAAAGAAAACAATGCTACGTGCAGTTGGTCTCATAGGTGAGAAAACACACTGTTGTATTAAATAAATGGAAATCCAAAATGTATCTGTGCCTTTAAAACATTCACATTTTGTACTCAGAGCTGTCTCAATGTTGCTCTTTTAAAAATTTTTATTGCAGCAGCATTTCAACACACAGTGCCTTTTAGAGTCTAAGCATGCAGAGTTAATTGCCATCCAAAGCCCACTGAATGTGCAGCCTGAGTAAAAAGGTAAAAACAACAACTCTTTCACAGACAGCATTTGCAATCAGCCCAATAGCAAGTCCTAAATCACTTGGGTAAAATCTTCAGGAGCCTCTGAGCTGCAGTGGACAGATGTAACAAATAAGCAGGTGTTCATGCTCAGTGGGTGGCAAAGGTTCATCCTTCCATACTCCATCTGTTCTCCAAGTCAGTTCTGACCTTCAGTCAATGAAAAGTTCATGTGTTGCTCTAAAAAAATACTACAGAAGTTGGAAAGCTCTGCAGTGTGCGATGAGAGGGAACTGTGCCAGGAGACAAAGTGGAGAAGGTCCACTTGCCTTCAAGAATAGGTAACAAAGGAGTGAAGGAACCAGCAAGAACCTGGTAAAACACGGGGTTATCAGAAACCCAAAATACCTCAAGATCCAGGACATTGAAATTCTCAAGGTAGCTGTGCTTATGTAACTAACATATACATATGAGTCTATCATTTTAATTCATCACTTTTGTGCTGATCTGGGCTGAGAGCTTCAAACAAATTTTACAGCAATTTTTAAAGAGTTACATTGAAATTTAAACAAATTCTCAGAAATCGATTTTGTGACCACACAAGGTTGAAACAGAGGTTCATAATCAAGAACCTCTCCCCCCAGGCTCTGATGCATAACTGTAACATCTTAATGAAAGCTCGTAGGAACTGAACATCTCATCCCAGGCTCCACTGAGAGATGAAGTGCTGTATGAATCTTAAAGCTATTTCCTTCCAGCATGGTTTGAAGTTGAAGAAGCACACAGAGATGAGGGATACAAGAATAATGAAGATATGGTTAAGTGAATTAAATCCCTAGACAGCATGAAGTTTACTGTAAGAGAAAACAATAACAACTCAATAAATAAAGTATGCAATTAACATATCTGACAGAGATATAGAGCTGTCTATAGCCAAAAAATGTCTGGGGTAAAATCTGGGGCCCTTTGAAGTCAACATTATAAGTTTCATTGATCAGTGGAGTCCAAATTTTGGAAACATATATGCATACACACATATATTTTCCTCAGCAATTTGCTTTCATCTCAGAAGCAGTTCCAGCGAGGCTAGGACGAGTAACATATGGTTAAGAAGAAGTGTTTAACCATGTGCACAAATGCTTTTCTAAACTGGAGCTCCTGCCCTTTGCTATTCAGGACAGCATTTACATTTGAAACATGCAGTGGAACCTTGCTGAGTTCAAGCAAGGACGCACATGCAAAGAAACACTTCTGAGCTGTGACTCTGTGAAGTGGGGAGTTATAGAACCAGAAAGCACTTTAAAAATTTACAGCCTTGGGAGTTCCTGAGTGTTGAATTAAATCTCTTAAAATGTTAAGCAACTTGAAAGGAGGAACTGGAGATGACTTAAGCCATCATTGCCGGGACCAAGGGGAAACCAGCCCAGCCCAGGTGGGTGCTCAGTAATCACCCACGAGTGCAGCAGGATTGCACATGCCTGAATATTTTAGGGCAGGTAATTTTATTAGCTGCTTCAAGTGGGAGGAATTCCACTGGGCTTTTTTGATATTCACCATTTGATATGGTAAGACATTTGGCAACCTTATATTTGTTGTTATATTTAAGTATCTGTACTGGAAGCAACTCAGAAATATCTGTAATTTCCAACAGTGAGAAATCTATTAGATATTTTTCCTGATGTAGAAGTACAGTTCTTGATACTTTACTTTTTTTTTGTTAGAAAAACTTTTCAGGTACGTTTTTACCTCTAAAGGACAAGCCAGATAGCTGGGACAGATAGCCTTATAATCACACCCAAAGTAAACATGAAGCCATAAAATATTACTGTTGGCCTAGTTAAGATTTTTGCCTGAAAAAGAGGTTAGAGTTTGGCCTGGAGCTAATTCACACCTGTTTGTTGTATATGTAAAAACATGCCAGAAAAAGAAGACCTTCCTTTCACTTTCTTCAATTCAGAGAGAACACTGGTTTCATATACAGTTTCTAACAACAGAAATTGCATCAGAAAAAGGGGAAACAGGAAAGAACACCTGCTCTCCACAGAGATAACAACTATCCAATATTTATCTTGCCATAAAAGTTCTGCAGGGATGTCCCTACAGCACAGAGCTGATCTCCACTCCCTGCAGCTAAGGGCAAGAGCACCATCATCCAGAGGCTTCACCTCAGATGAATTATGACCCCCCCACCCCCTTGCTCCTCAGCAGAGAAGATCAATATCTCAGCTATCACACTTCATCATCTTTATAGAGAAGTAGAGATGAATAAAGAATTACATTTTTAACTTTGAATAATTTCATTAGACATGCTCAGCTGTCAAACGCCCTTCTGAAAAAAGTTATAATTATGTTTGACCTGAGCACTGAATCATGACAAGAGAAGCAGCAGTGCAAAGAGCAAAGTGTGCAGTAGCTGGAGCTCTTGGAAACTCAACCCTACTGCAATGTCACGACTGTACCCGACAGCTTGTTCTATTCTGCTTTTCAGCTATGTGCAGGCAGATTTAGAACTAATCATATTTACTGAGCCTGTGTAATGTGCTCACTTAATAAAAGTAATTGCGACTTGATTGCATTTATCTTATCATTTTTCTTCAAAGGTGCTTTGGATTGAAATGACTCTGTATTTGCATTCTTTATTGAGACAGCTAGTGATCAAACTCATCAGGCACTGCAGTTAAATAGTGTTTTTCTAGGAAAGGATGCCAATGCATGCAGTGCTCTTGGAGACAAAATGGTCCAGGAAAAGAAAATTAAAAATTTCAGAGCCTGAGTACTGCTTGCAGCAAAGCACATCCAGCTTTCCATGGCTGAGGGAGCCACAAGATGTCTGGACTCCTGTGGGGAGTGGAGAAGAATAGCTCTTTCTGAAAGGTGATTTAGCTGGTAACAAATCTTCCTCTGGGAGCATTTCAGTTTCTAATTAAAGTGACTGAGAGCAGGTCCTTGCAATTGGCTCTGACGGTGCTGAGGCACTCGGTGTCTGAGAGGGGAACATGGCATAACACGAGATTTGCTCTTAATGTGGAGGCATTAGAAACACACTGAAGCTGAAACTCTCCCTTTTTTTTTGCAGCCACACTCTCTTAACTGATCTTAGTGCTGACATGGAGGACAGGGTGGACATAACAAAGAAGCTGAGCTGCTTCACATCGAGCTTATTCCAGCAAATGGCCTCTCCTTGATCTTCCACAGTGCTCCAGACTCTGCCATTCAACACCTTCTGCTGCCTCTCTAGTCCCACACAAAAACCTATGGAAGGGCAGGGCTACCACCTGGAGCTGGGGCTTGGAGAAAATGTTCAAAGACCCAAGTGGCTTGAAAGGCTGAACTGAGTTTTTACACAGGGCTTTGAACCAGAGCTTTAAAAGTGTGTAGGAGAGGCTGAATAGTACCTGCTTGAGATTTCAAAACATCCAAAGTCGGTGAAAGGTATTGAAATCAATAGGTATTAGGAACTGCAGCAATTCTGGAATTATCAGGTGATGTCAACCTTTGCTTGCCTTTAAGCCCAGAAATTGAGCAGGACATTTACAAAGGCAGCTTTAGGGACGCTTGGTCTACGCTTGGTCTCTGACTACACTTTGGGTTTGCCTTCACTGAGTGGGGAGAGGTTGGCAGGAGTCTCCTTGGCCCTTTCAATGGCCCCCTTTGTCCAGAAACTACAGAAGAGACTTTGGATATGCAAGCATAACTGTGCTCTGTAAGCACTGTAAGCACCCATCAGAGCAGGCTTTGATGAAATGTTAAATCTGCCTTGTTGAAAAGAAAATTTCAGTTTCTGAAAGCCATTTTGAAAGTACTGCCCTCAGTTCCTACAGAGCCTCAGAAACTGTCAAATTGACACTTTACTTATAATTTTTCTTTCTACTTACATCAATACTTCTGAAAAGAATCAGGGCATATAAAGGCTGCAGACTCCCTGAGGCCTCTTTGGAATTGACACAGCTCTTATATATCAAAGGATCATTTTTCTCTGTTAACCCTTGGTTCCACACAGAAAACCTGGCCAGCCAAGACATGCTATAAACACGAACAAAATAGAAGGAAATTTGGTTCTAAAAGCAAACACAAACTGATACAGAAACCAATCAATTTAAAAGAATAATTCAAAATTTTCAGAGTAAAAATAGTAGAATATTTAATCTTTTAATTAAAAATTGCAACTTATTTTGAAGTATACTCCAGACTTCAGGCAAGGAACTTAGACTGAACACAACTGCATGCATTTATTACCCTATATACAATAGGCTACTCTGGCATTCCAAATGCTGCACAGACTTGTATTGCCAGAGTCCTCCTTTTTCTCCAAAATCTTAATTAGCCTTCTAAATCTTACCTTAAGTCAAGCTTTTTCGCCTGTAAGACAAGAATTTTAAGTATCCTTTTTCACATATTGCTGATTTACTATGAAAACAGACTCAATAAAATTTGGGATGGCTGGCTTGATTGACAGCAGCTTAATCTGAAGTTTTCTATGCTTTGAAAAGCTGAAGTGCCACTTTATTTATTCTCGGATTGTGACCAACACTGAAAACCCCAATTCAACGCTGTCAGCAGTGTGGTCATTCTCCTACACATAAAGTTGAGTACATGTCTAGGATGCATTATTAGATTTTTTATTAATAGATTTTTAGGTGTAATTAATAGAAATTTTTAGCCCATGCAGGCAGATATTCATTCATTTGCAGAGTAGCCCTACAAACCAGATGCAGGAAGTAATATCCCCTCCCCATCATTCCCACTGCTCATACAGATAGAACAAAAATTTGGAAAGAGGTCTCTCTCCTCATGGAATTACAGGAGCAGTCAGCAAAACCACACCTTTTCAAATCTTTTTATGGAATGGCAGCATGAGAATGTTCAGGAAGACAAACCAGACCTCTGGTGCCATTAAAAAATGCTGATCAATGACACACATGAACACTTAACATCTTCATGACATGAAGCATATGGTCTGAGGACAATAGCCTAGAAACATTTAGGATGGACCACCAAATCTTTGACAGCACCTACATTATCAAATCCTCCCTGGTCTCTGTTAGAAAGGAGACAGCTCTTTCTTGTGGTTTGCAAAAAAAAAGGGAAATGGAATTTGGTTTCCTACCAGCTATCTTGCAGAAAAAAAAACATCCGCTGCTTTTCAGCTGTCTCACCCTCCTCTTTCTTATAAACTAATCATCAGCATTTTCTTCCCCATCCCATATAAATGTCGTGCACCAATACAAGACTTTTACAGCAGGAGAGACTGACAGATAATCACCTTTGTTCATTTATTCAAATTCTTCTTCTGTTATAAAACAAGTGCTGGGTTACTTTTTTTTTCTACTTCTTTCCTTGTTTCCCCTTAATCTCTGGTTGTGAAGTTGGCTAATTATTAAAAATTTATCACAGAACATTTGATATAGATGTACCAACATTAAGGCTATTTTTACATTCTCTCCCATTGTTCATTCATTAATGTATTTGACCACCAAATGAACTGTCACAAGAAGAATGAGTTTTACTTTTTTTTTTTTTTAATCTGGCTTTAGGAACTAGGAATAATTCACCCTCGCTGTTGGAAGTGCTTCAAAACTCAGGCTTGGATCATAGTAGAGAACACAACAGAGAAATACCTGTTCATTCATAAATTTTTACTAGTGATGAGAGAAACGAAAAATCTCTAATTGTTCAAGCAGGGGGCAGTGTAACGCTGATTTTCAACCTGCAGTTCCATTAAAAAGAGCAAGAAAAGCTTTGAAAAGAACTAGTAATCTCTGTTCTGGCTGTATGTCATTTTCCCCTACTGATGCACCCTTTGCAATGCTCACTTCATAGTTATCTCAAGACAGGAAACAACGTGCAGAGAAGAACCCCTGACAATCATTAGACCTTGCAAGCTGCAACAGGCATGATGGCAATGACACAGGCACGACACAGTGTCCCCTTTCACTTTTTCTTTTCTTTTTTTTTTTTTTTTTTTTTAGTTTCACCTTGCCCAAACTGCTTTAACGAAAAACAAACGCTTAAACATTTCACCCAGCTACCAAAGAAGCCAACAGCGTGGCTCCAAACCATGTGGCTGGGAGCAAACAACAAACCCTTTGCGTTACACTGAAAGCAAGCACAAATTCCGAGGGTGAGAAGCCAAACCACCCGCACACGCAGCCAACCCGCCCCGCTCCCACAGCCCATCCTCAGGCTCGCAGGAGACCGAGCCGCCCGGAGACCTCTCCAACCCCCGCAAAACTTCCCAGTGGAAATAAGGAGCGGCACTGGAGCCAGGAGCCGGGACGAGAGGGGCTGGGGCAGGGGCAGCGTCCACCCCCGGTCAGCATCTTACATGAGCGCGTCGGGGCAGGCTCGCCTCAGGGCCGGGGCGCTGGCCGCGGTGCCGCTCGGCGCGCCCGCTGTCCGCGGTGCTGCAGCCGCCGCCGGAGCCGCTCATCCTTCTCCCCTCGGCGCTGCTGGGGCACGGCTCCCCGGGAGCGCCCGGGATTCGCCTCCTGGAGGAAGAGCCGGCTGCGAGCTTGGCGTGAGAGTCGCGCCGTCCCGCCCGTCTTCCCTCCCCCTCTCGCCGCGCCGCTGTCCTCCCGGAGGGGCGGAATCCGTGCTGCTTTGGGCGCGCCCCCTTCTCAGGCGGAGGTGGGCGAGCAGCCCGGAGCCCTCCCAGGGGCTGCCCCGGAGCAGGCGTGGCGAGGGAGCCTTCCCGGAGCGGGCAGGGCTGCCCGAGGCTGCCCGGCGCAAGGGGGGCTCCGTGGGGCTTCCCCTCGCCTGCCCCGCTCTGCCTCACCCGGCTGTGCCGCCCCGCTCCGGCGGTGGCTGGAGCCGCCTGGCCCCGTCTGCCATGCCCAGGCTGAGATCCTTTGATCCCTTACCTAGGAGACCTTGTCTTTTAGAAGTGGCGGAGAAGGGCTGTGGGTATGCGTGTGCTAGGAGAGGAGGGAAAGGGAGAGTGAAACCAACATGCAAAATAGTCAGGCAATTCCATCACTCCCCTCCCTTGCGTGGCAGGGGAGAGTTGCCAGAACAACTTCAAGCTGCATCCAGGAGCACTGGGGCATCGTTGTGCACCCCATTCCGAGGGGTAACAGCAGGTGTTCTTCCCCCAGTCTCCCTCCAGGATGCTCCCAGTGTCTCCCACACAGCTCCAGTCACACAGGGCTCTCCACGTCCATGACCTTCCATGTCCTTCCCCACTGATGCAGCTCCCCTGCCCACCTGCTTTGCCTTACCTGAATGCAGGGATCCCCACCTAATCATGCAATTGCCAAATAATGCCAGCCTGCCTCCCCTGCCGTGTTTCTGGGAGTTCAAGCCTAGAGGAACCCCTTTGCTTGGAGCAGTGATGGTGGGAGGCAGGCCAGGGCTCTCCGAACAGCACAGGGCATGATTTGCCCCCAGTTCTTCTTCTGCCACCCCCTCACAACACATGAAGTGAGAGCACTGATTAAGAGGATATTTTTCACCATCTTTCAGTCTCAAATCTGTGCTATCAGCTGAGGATGTTATTTGATTGAAACACCTTAGGGCACTGACCATTTTGGCAAGGACCACAGAGAGCTTGGTGTGGCTTCTGCAGTGGCACTAGAAAAACATCCCAGATGATGCCTTTTAGAAACATTTAAAGGTGGCTGATGCAGGACTTGCATCCCACATCTTTGGGCAATGAAGTCAGTTTCACCAGCCTGTGCTGTACTCACAGCTGTGAGGAGGGGAAATCTTTTCCTACTGAGAGGTTTTGTCTTGAAAGAAAGGGAGAAAGTATTAACCTCTAAGGATCCTGGGCAGCAGCCAGACCTGCAGGATTCACTGCACTCTGTTTTGACACTGTCAGCACCTCCTTTTCTGTAAAAGGCACCCATGGCTTTGGTCTTGCCCCATTAGGGCTTCCTGAAGTTCGCTTAGAAATTAATGAGGCCTCATATTGGCAAATATGAGAAGGATGTGGATGTTACCAGGCTCATGGGAGAACAGCATTGTGTGGGAAGAGACAACCTGTGCAGATTGGAAAATCAAATGAAAGAAAACAAAAGAAAGACTCCACAGCTACATACTCACTTATGCTGTTGAGATAGTTTGGAAATTATATGATGCTGCAAAGACACAAATCTCTGCTTTAGGTATTAAACACAGCTTAGGGTAAGATCTATGCCTCTCTTGCCCTTGGACAATTCTTCCCCTAAGCAAAACAAACAAACAAATAAACAAAAAAAAAACCCAAAAACCCCTCTCATAGTATCTTGGTACTTGTCTGGTGCTGTTTTTTTGCTGGGGTACAGTTAATTTTCTTCCCAATACAGATTATGAGGCTGTGTTTTGTGTTTGGGCTGGAAAATGTTGATAATTTGGGGAGGTTTTTGTTCCTGCTGAGCAGTGCTTACAGAGTCCAGGCCCTTGCAGCTTCACACTGTGCTCCCCCCAGTGAGGGCTCTGGGGGTGCATGGGAAATGGGGAAGGGGCACAGTCAGGACAGGTGACCCCAGCTGATCCAGGGGATATTCCATACCATTTGGCATCATTCTCAGCATACAAAGCTGGGGGAAGAAGGAGGAAGGGGGGATGTTTGGAGTGGAGTTTTTCTTCCAAAGTCACTGTAATGTAGGATGCAGCTCTGCTTTCCTGGAGATGGCTGAGCAGCTACCTGCCCATAGAAGTGGTGTCTAAATTCCCTTTTTTGGGTTGCATGTGTGGGTCTTGCTTTATCTGCACCCATGAGTTTTCTCTCTTTTACCCTCCTGATTCTCTCCCCCATCCCACAGGAGAGGAGTGAATGAGCAGCAGTGGGGTTGAGTTGTCACCAAGGGTTAAACCATGGCAGTGAAACTCTTCCTCCTTCAGGTTTCCTTTTTCTGCCATTGACTTGTCTGTCACCATAACAAACTAATTAAAAATCGAATGTGTTTATGGGCCCTAACATTAAAAGTACCCCTTTATATTTCATTTCTCAGGCTTGGGAATATTTGCACTAGGTCCGTTTATTCACTTTTTGGGGTTTTCAGGTGGGTAGATGGGAAATGGGTGTTAGACACAACCAGACTTCTTAATTTATCTTATTCATACACAGTTTTGCCAGGTTGTCTGAACAACATTAATTTTAGGATTAAGCATGGAATTGATTTGACTAAATATATGTGATCTTTCTCTCACATATATCCTGGAAAATATCAAGGGATGGAATCAATGTACTCTCCATGTATCAATGTATTTCTGCTCCTTGTGTCTGTTCAGTCACAATTACATCTCCTGACCCTTTTGAGTTGTAGCTTCACTGGAAAACATTCACCATTTCTATTTCTGTGCTTTTATCTTTTTCCCACCTTTATTTAAAAAAAACCAAAACCCAGCCATAAACCCCTAAATCCCCAGCAATATCTAGCACTCAGTTATCAGGAGGACCTTCTTAATAATCTTAATAATCAACATCTTTCCCACTCCATAAATCTGCAGTTGATAAAATACTGACAGCACTCCCAATTGCAGTTAATTATGCCAGATTAACATGCAAAGCAAAAAAAACATTAGAGGGAAAAAGGGGACTGGGGATGTCTGTAGTCTGTTATTATCAATGCACATTAAGCATGTACAAAGTGCTGTTGGAGGTTTCTGGTTCAGCCCAGCTCAGAACCAGTGAAAACCCACAACTTCAGAACCAAGAAATCTTACACTTGGTTCTTTTCAAAGGCATTTAGCAGAAGGTTCTGAACTTCTGCAAGTTGCCTTTCATCATGATTAACTTTGCATTTTGCTATTCCAACAATTTCATATGAAAAGAGTGTGCTGAGAAATCTATTTCTAATATTATACAAAACTCTTCTGACTAAAGTTGTATTGACTAAAAGACCATAGAAAACTTGTGAGTTTTTTTCTAAAAATCATCAAATATTTGCTCTCTTGTAGAGTGTACCAAAAATGGTCTTGCCTCACTGGGAACAAAAGCAATTCTTTTATGAAAGAATCAAGTTGTTACTTTTTTCATCTCACCTGTGCCTTTAACTAAAGAAAACACATGGTAATTGTTGCATCCTGCAAAAACCAAGCAAGTGCACATTTCTCTGCAGAATCAAAAGATGGAAACAATTCGGCAGTTGTAGAAGTCATGGAATTGCATGGTTATGTCATGACATCGAATGAATATTGAGAGTTCAAATTTTCTCTCAAATTCTGTAGTTTTGAAATTTTTTCAGTTCTTATTGGGTTCGTTATTCTTTATCCTCAAATATTATTGTATTCCCAGACATACTGAAGGAAGAGAATGGCAACTTCTTAACATATTCATGTTAAACAAAAGTCGATTTTTGTTTGCTTATGTCTGGAGTTTCAAGCAGTTATGTGTGCACCATCACTAAAGACTAAAAGATTAAAGAAAGAATTTTGGGGAGAAAGCTTAAATCAAATGGAAAAAAAAGTTTAGAAATTGTGATATTAAACTTTTTATTGATTTAGGAGTAGTTAATTGCCCAGTTACTCATCAGAGTAATTTATCTTGTCTCTTAATGATTTCCACCACTTAATTGCTGTTCACAACCAGATGAAACAAGAGGACAAATAGAAGTTCAATGATTTTTTGGAAGAACTTTTGCTTCTGTTGATAAACATTTTGTCATTACCATTGATAAACCATTTTTTTCCCAGACAATTCTGTATTGTTTAGTCACTGAAAAACTTGATTTGGTCCGTCCTTCAAATCCATGCATGCTTTAATCACCAACATTTCAAACCACTTCAGCTAAAATATAAACAATAAAGAAAAGAACATTAAGAGTATGAACAAGGTTGGCAGGATTCTGTCTCGTTTTCCCTCCTTTTTTTTGCATTGCTCCCTGCTCCTGTTCCCCAGACCTGGAAAAACAACCAAAGGACCAGGAGAGAAGGAGCAGAGTGCTGCTGAGCTTCTGGAGAAGCCAGTGAAGAAAGGAGGGGGGGAGGAAGGGCTCAAACTCATCAGTACTTTTAACTCATTAAAGACACAGGCAACCAAAACCACATTGAATTTCCTTCCAAGCCCACACAGAACCAGCTGTACCAACATCCTACTACTAATACTCCTTTAAATACTAGTACATAGGTCTGTCTAGCATAATATTTTAAAATTCAAGAAGATAATTCCAACCTATATGACATGCAATCCTAATTATTTCTGAAATGATACCCACCTGAACCAGTTTTGACCCAAGGCTGAAGGGCAAAATATTGCTTTACATCTTTATATTACTTCCAGCATCTCATGAATTTCCCATTCTCCAGAGCTACTGGCTGTGATGACTGGCAGCCTACAAGGGTATCTATGAATAGTAACCATGTTGGCTCTACAATCTCATCTAATATGCTTCCACATAAAAAAATGAAATAAATGCTAAAGTCTCCTCACATTACAAAACATAATAAGCAGAATACATTTTTATTACTCACTCTCTGTCTAGTTGTGAACCTTTATATTGAAGACATTTTTATTCACTTCAGTGCCTTTTTTTCTCTTGAAACTTCTCTCACTGACCCAACAGCATCAGGATAACTTTACTAAGACTAGCAGCTGTCTACCACCAACAACAAAAAAATTGATCATAAAAAAGTGATAACTCTCAGATAAAAACAGCAGCAAGAGAACAAATGTGATGGGTTCATTTAAGAGCTTAACAGTGATATGATTGGCCTGACAAGAACTTATTTCTTTTAACCCATTTTATTTCAAGAACAATTTATATGATAATCAGATCTGGTGCAAATTTTTTTCTCATTATAAGGGCACGATCCTTACATATAAAAATTTTTTTTCTATTAACAAATTGGACAGTTAACACTTGAATCAGAAGAAACTCTGGAATACAAGTAAATGTTTAATTTCCTATAGAACCTCATTGCCATTATAAAGTTACAAATACAGAAAAAATATTTACAAGTTAAAATGCTGTAGAAGTTTAAACTTGAAAGAGAAATTCTGCTCCTTTCTTTTAATAATTATAACTATTTGCTTCCTGATAATAAAGACTGCTTTCCTTCTAAAAGTTATGAGTAGTTTTTGTCAGGGGCAAAGACAGTGATGTTTCTAATCATGTTTTCTGTACATATCTCAGCTGCAGAGGCCATTGTAAATGTATTTTTTGATGCACATTTTAACAGCAACGACAATTCTTTGTTTTCTGTGTGAGACCTTACTGGCTCTGTATTCTTTGCTGTTTACAGAAGTGCATGTGCAGGTGTTTGAGGTTTTGCTGCTGTTTCCCACCAAACATTGGGATGATGAACTGTTGCCAACCTCATTTATTTTTTTAAAAAAAATTGGTTATGTAGCTTTTCTCCTCTCCTCCAGGTTTACTGCTTCTTCACAACCCCTGCCAAAGCTTTCTAGAGCTTTTATAATTTTCTTTGTCCCATTTCTCTCTTTCAAGTGCATAATTATTTTTGCTCATCCTTTCTACTCATCACAGTTTCCTTTCTCCTGAGGGTACAGGTTGGGGATGAGTTGCCAGATGGCCACGCTCACACTTGAGCATATATTAATTAGCCCTAAACTCTTCCCATTTCCCTTCTGAATCCTTTCCCTCTGCTGTCTTTTGTAATCAGATTTCATGCAACACTTCCTGCACGTTTCCCAAACAGATTTGGTTGTAGACCCTATGGCCGTTTCCCCCTGTGATGCTTTCACTGTCTGGATCCCACTCTAATTGCATTTCGATGTCAGAGCATAGGTATTGCTCTCATGGTGCTGTCCATCCTCTCTCAACAGTTCTACTGATGTGGTCTGAATTACTTTTATTTCAATTAAATATTGCTCCCTCCAGAAGCATCATAGAACAATATGATATCTCTCACCAGTATTAAAAAAAATATTCTGTGTACAGGTGGAGCTTATGTGTTTCATTAATTTTATTCTCTCTCAGACCTGCTCAGGATTTTTTTATAATGTTCAGCTCACTTTTTTTTTTTTTTTTTTGTTTCTCTGTTCACAATATTGTAAATTGGCAGAATTTCAAGGAAAAAGAATTTTATTCTAATTGCATAGTACAGAACATTTACATCTGTTGGTGCCAAATCTTCCTCTATGCTAAAATGAAATAACTGCTTGAGGGAAAAGAAACCCACAAGGTACAAAATTGCATAAAATTGTGTGATTACTAGAGAGGTTTCACAGAATTGTGATTGTTCAATATTTTCATTTCTTTAAAAGTATTCCCAAGCACAAAATTATTGATAAAACTCTTCACTAAAATACTGTGCATAAAGAAAAAACAACATAAAGTAATTCATTTTCATGGGAATCAATACACATGAACACCAGAAATAAGAGCCCCAAAAAAGATGAATATGTTTTTTGTTGTTTGGAATCAAAAAATCTTTATGTAATCAATACTTGAGAATGTGGGAAAGACATAAAATAAACAAAAATATTCCATTTAAGGATCAAAACACAATAGCAAATTCTCTTTTTGGATTTTTTTTTGGGGGGGGGAAGCAAAAGAAACCTGGAAAATTGCAAAATCACAAATGATTTTTACATGACATTAATTATCAGTCAAAGAGACATTTTTGTTTTTCCAAGGTGAGATATTTTATACCTATTTTCACTATCTGGTTCTAGAGTATAATCTGTAAACATGATATCATTTTAAAGTAAAAAAATGAAAAATATTGATCTTTTGATATGTTTTTAAAGCAAGTGTTTAACCACATATTAGAGAAATGGCCACTTAATGGAAATTTTTATATTAACACTAAGTTCTCAGTTCTGGTACAAATTTTAAGCACAAAAACATTTTTCACTTTTCACTTCCCAGAACATGCACTGTTCCTGGCCTTTTCAAAACTGTATTTTTGATGCCTCTTCGGGAATGAACTCAAACTCTACCAATGACAGCCCAAAGCCTCAGCTGTACCATGCTTATCCTATAGGTTTCCAAAGCAATCAGAATAATATATTATCAGTGAGAGTATCAATGCTGCTGTTCTCTCACCCACTTTGCATCAGGGATAATTTAGGGCAGTTTAGGGCTGTGGGAGACTCGAGGGTAGCTCTGAACGCCCATGGGGCCCTTCCCCAGGGCCTTCTGCCAGGTGTGGTCCTGATGAGCCTCTTGGGCACCCACAAGGTCCCAAAAGCCCAGCTACACTTCCTAACTCCTCTCTTTCACAGCAGAAATTAGATAACACTTCAGGATAACTTTTCAATCTCTTCAAGCATTTGAAGAAGCCAAGAAGCAGAACCCAGATTAAGTGTGTGTGTCTAAAAGAAGGTTTTCCACTTAAATGTTTGTGCACTGGAAACCATATATAACATGGGACTGATGATGATCTGCTTCATTCAATTTTACTCTCCTCGAGAAGAGCCTGAAGCACAAGCTGCAAAATGAAAAGCTTAGCCTTTGAAATCAGGGTTTCCATTAAATTTGCACTTGAGTCCTTGCAGACATGGAGAGCTCAGACTGTGCTGGTGGCAGCAACATTGACAGCACCACTGCTGTGAATTTTTGTATTTAGCAGCCTGTCTGTCCTAAAGCATCCTGCTGTGTGTTCTGGGCCTGAAAGTCAGCATCTCAAAACATTGGCTTGGTTTTGGCCTTCCTTCCTCTCTGAAGCAGTTTTGTAAACAGTGTTATCACCAGACCAAGCTTGTCTGAAGCCCATCCGCTTAGGGATGCTGATGTGATGCCAGTGCTCTTGGAGTTATCAGCTAAAGCAAACTGGCTGAAGGTGAACTTTCCAGCAGTACTCAAAAAACTTTAAATCTCAAAATAAATAAAAAAAATCAGAACTAGACATTTAAGATATTTCAAAGCCAAAAAAATTGTTAGAAACCATTCACAAGCAGTTGCACTTGGAAATAGCACAGTGTGATCAGCAGCATTTGACAGTAAGGCCACACAATGGCCTTTCTTCTGGCTTTGAGACAGTGACAGAGATGAAGGATTGGCTCAAGCACGGATCAATCTCGCTATCTGAGAGAAACAAGCCCTGAAATAACTTAAAATTTCATGCAGGAGAATAAAGTCCCTCTCAGCAGCCTCCAGAGTCAACAGGAGGAGGTAAAGCAATCCAGATTAACCACTGAAAGCTGATGAGTGAAAGGTTTATTAACTGCACCAAGTTTAGCCCGGAGGAATCCCATGCATTTGTTTGACATAATATGTCTGCACATTGATTGAACAAAAGAGAAAATTAACAGAGATGACAGCTTAGTTCACAAACCACTAGTAAATTCCTTGTCCAGAGCACATTGAATGAAATCAATAGACTCCACACACTGCATTTATTAAATTTGTTCCTTCTTTGATCTTCCATCCCAAACACTTTCTTCCCTAGCAGTTTTTCTTTCCCTAAATAAAATCCACAGGAGAAAGGCTATTCTGCATAACATTGTGTTCAGCATGAAGCTTAGATTTGTGTGTACCTTATGTTCTTCTGTGCATTTTCAGCACAGAAGATGAAGAAAAATATCTGAATGAAACAAAAATTTTTATGTATGTGTGTGATTTAGTGTCTTTTAGCAAAATTTGTGTTAATGTCATCTTTGTTGTGCTTTGAAATATAATTTGCATGGTAGAATTAAAATAAAAACAGACCCAAGAAACTAAAACTAGATCTCAACAGCATTTCAAAGAGTGCCCCAATTTGATGCTTCCATTAAATGACCATAATAGTAGAAAACAGATGCCAAAGTGGAACCTGCCTGTGGGTGAATCCCAGCAGAGTCCTCTGAGTGTCTTCCAAGTAACCAATGGTCAGAAATTGTTTACAGAAAATAGACAATTGTTAAGCTTTCAGAAATGCTTTAATAAAGAATATCCATGTCATGCCAGCCAGACTGTGAGCCTCAGATGTGCCTAACAAAGTCCTTACTCTCAGCGATAACAAAATCAGCCTGAGCAACACATTACATAGATAGGCATCTTTCTGGGCAATTCTCTAACTCACTAAAGCATGGTTTTCTTCCGAGGACAAGTTTATTTGTTGATATCTCATATGTCTTCAAAAAACACCCACAGAATGAAGTTATTACATACACATTCATCAGGAGACTAATTGAAATAGTTATCAGTATTTGATATGTGATACCTGGCTTCCAACATTAAATTCTATTACATGCTATAAGAAGAATAAGACAGATAATAAACCCACATCAGACCCTTTTTGAAGGCTAGCAGTCAATTATGTGCCTTAAATGCCTATTACCAGTTTGGCCACTGCCTTGGCTTCCTCTTGGATAAGAAAAAATCTAGAAAAAAATAGAGCTTTTATTCCTTTACCTCATCTTTCTTACTGTACACCAATACTTCAATTATATGAGATTTCTCTTATCACTCTCAGTGCAGTCCCTGGCAAGTGAAGTGAGCTCAGAGATAGGAGTTTTAGGCTGACAAGTGAGTTTTGATATTTGGATTAACAAGTTGCAGTGTTAATCAGAACATCTTTCCTCCATCCTTAGCGGAGCAGCCTGCACCCAGCAGTGCCACCACCCTGCAGTGTTGATGTCACCATCTCCAGTTCTCATCACTGGTGGATTCAGCACAGGCAGTGTGCAGGATGCACTTGGAGCACAAATCGCAGGGTGGCACAGGAGATGGGAAGTGTCAGACTCAGCACAGGGAGTTATTTAACTCAGCCATAAAGTAACAGTTCAGAAACTCTCCTGTGGAACTTCTCCAGTGAGGAGTGTTAGGTGTGTCATTTTACAGTTCTAAAGAGTCAGGATCAGCTCCACACAGGTATTTTCACTGGGATTACTGCTGGTACCCAATCAATCAAAGACATAACAGCCCCTCGGCATCTATTTAGCAACTTTGCAACTGAGGGGTTCAACATTGCAAATTCCTTCAACACCAGTTCAAAAGAGAACAGATGTACCCATGTACTGTTTCAGTAAATCAGTGTGTGCCAATTGTCTTCAAACTCCTTTCTGTTCCATTGCATTAAAACTACCCCGATCTACTTTGTTTTCTTCATCTGCCTAGAGCATGTAATTCTTGATCTTTACTATACTGGAAAATGAGTTTTTTGAATTACTCCCTCAGAGCATTTGATATGCACTTCATTTTAAAGGCAGCAGCATTTGAGCATTCTTGAAACCACATACTTGTTTCATGATGAAAACAAAATGTCAATAGTGTCATCTTTGAAAGGCAGGGAAATAGGTCTTTCGTTCCACCTTGTTGAGTACATCTGTAAGTCATTTAAAGTTACACCTGACATGCTCTTATTTTGCAAAGAAGGTTGCAAGAAAACAGGATTTATGAACAATAGATACATGATACATTACCACAAGAAAGCAGTAAAAACTTAACATACCTTTCAAACAATGTTCAAAGACTTGGAAATCTCTCCTGCCTTTTACATGAATTCATGTCAAATCTTTGTGAATCTAACTGGTATGATAAATACCTCATGTTTATATTCTGATTGCATTCTGCATATAAGGCAATATAAAATAGCATGCACTGAACCCACAGAGGCCAGTTTCTTTCTGGAACACATCTGTGGTTATTTTATATCTCTGCTCCACATAACCTTCCCTGCCCTTCAGAAAGGGGTGGTACTGGCTAAAGGACATTGGTAGGAGAACATTCTCTTCTTTTTTTGATTAGAAATTTACTTGGGAGAAAAAAATCTGATCATTGAAATAGTGGTGGAAAGTAGGTTCACTCTTTTCTCTTTCTCATGCTGTTCAGCTTGGACTCAGGGGTCAGATTATTTATTCTTCAAACAGTGCCACAACTACCCAAGTAGGTTAGAGGATGGATCCATATGTGGTAAGAGGGGGAAAAAGTGAAAGAAGATTCCTTTAACTCAAACACAGGCTGGGGACATGACAGTCTGAGGAAGTCTGAACCAGTTTTTCAGTGAAAACTTTTGAAATTATGTTGTTGTTTTTTTTTTTTTAATGTCAGTCATTGCTTTTAGCCAGTTTGGCTTATATTCCTCTAACCTAATTTGTTTTGATTATATATGAGCCTTCTCATTAGACCCCAGGTTTTAATTTCTCCCCATATTAAAGCAAAGCTCAAAGAGTGGAATAAATAGGACCACACCTACTTCATATGCACAGTGCTCTTCCCAAACCTCAGTTTGCCAGCCTGGGAAACTCTCATGCTGTGTATTTTTTTTCAAAACTCTTCAGATAATATTTTAGACATAATTTTTTGTCTTCACTTTGTGCTTAAAAACAAAAGCTCTCATGAAGAGGCCTTTTCTAATTGCTGGGGAGGACAGTTGTGGTAAGAATCCCCTTTCCTCCCCAGCCTGATGCCACTGCTGACTGCAATCACTGCACAATCCACACTCATTAATGTGAACAGCCCACTTACCTGTCAGAGTTTGTACCATTTGCCTCCCTCCTCTATTTACTGTTAAAGAGAAGCAATCAAGGGAAGCTATGAATGATGAGGTTTAATTAAGCTGCAACTCCATTAACTGAGATTCCCCCAGGAATTACCCAACAATTATTCACCTGCAGCAGGTCATCCTTCCTTCTGTCATTCCCACCCAGTGAAGGGAGCTTCCATTGATCCCGCATACCTCAGCCTGAGCTTTGCTTTTCCACAGGGTTCCTTCTACATGAGAAGTTTGTGGCTGTAGCAAATCCCTGCCTCCTTTCTGTACCTCCCGGGTGTGGGATTCATCTTACCTGACACGGGTTTACAGAGAGAGGAGGTAATGGCAGTGTGAACTGGACATACAGCCTCTCTTTGCTGTCAAAGGAAAGAATTAAGCACTCCCGGGGTGAGATGTGCTTTGTTTAGATGCCTTAGATCTATTCCCAGCATACCTCTTCTCCTCCTGACAAGACATTAATGTAGACAATGATTTAAGGTATAGCTACAGACGTCTGAGTCGTAAAGGACAAATCCCACTTTGAAAGAATCAAGTCACTATTTATAAAATAGTACTTGCAGTGGATGAGGCTCAGATGAACACTTGCCACAAGATGTTTGTCCTGCATGTATCCATCCAACAAAATAATCCTGAATTTGGAGAGGTAACAATTTATTAACTTTAGAAGTAAATTAATTCACCAGATGAGGACATCTTTCATATTCCTTAACTTCAGAATGCAATATTTAGGGGTTTTGCTTAATTTCTAAATTTCTTTCAAAAAAAGGGCTAGGTAATTTACAGTCTACCTAGCCTACTGTCTTCTTGACCCTGACAAGCCTGACAGCTCCTTTTTGCTTTGGCTTTTGTTCCAAAACCTTAGATTTGTTTAGAAGACTTTCCCTGAAATATTATCACCCTAAATCTTTCTCTGTCCTGATACTGCACTTTAGACTTCAAACTGATTTCACTCCTTTTTCTTGGAGCCAGCAGTCAACAACCCATCACTTTTAAATCCTTCTTTCAACTCAATCAAAAAATTGCAGTCTCAGCTCTAGAAAAGTGAGACCAAACTGTGTGAGCATGAAACCTGATTGTTCTAACTCTCCTTTTATGCCAACCAGCACAAGTCAGTATTTTGCAAATAAATTGTCTGGGTAGATGTCTGCTGTGCAAAAATATTTCCTGAAAAAATTACTCAAATGTAATTACTGTGGATTCTGCACTTGCAGTTGAGTTTGCACAGCTTAATGAATAACACATGGTGGCTGATGCTTTATCTATTATCATGATTTCACAGTGGTGATTGGAAAAAGGATTATTAAATGAAAATCCTTTCTATAATGATCATTTAAAGAATAGGTAGGACAGATCTTCTTGATCTTTACAAGGCTTGTTTGTGCTTTGTCTGGAATCAGCAGGAGTTTTGTGACAAAATCCCTGAGACTCAGTAAAGTTTCAAATTAAGCCAGATTAGTTTTTTGTGTCTTCTGATAATCACACATCAAGTGAGCAGTTTTGGGGCGGCACCCATAACCTGATGGTGTAACACAGCCTTCAGCCTGGCACAGCCTAGCATGCCACTGTACAGACAAGAGCCAATGCTTCCTGGAGGAAAAAAAAAATGAGTCTGTCTTGCTCTTGGAGTCATCTTCACAGACCTGGACTGAACCACCACTGGAAGGAAGTGTCAACAATGTCAGCAACACCACTACAAAATGCTGATATTTCACCAGTGGTACAATTTTCAACTCATCTTAATCTATAGGAGGTGCTTCACTGTACTAAGACAAAGATTATAAACAATGCTCATAATACATTTTACGGGTGTAAATAACTAATCTTTCTATGATCAGTTTTATTTGTTAGTATCTGTGCATCTCAAAGCAGTGGAAAAAGAATGTTCTGTAAAGTTTTCCATATGCATTCTGTTCACAACCACCTTCAATAGCCAGATAAAAAGCCCTTATCTCCCCAAAACACAGGTAGACAGTCTGGTCAATAAGAGATGATTCATGAAAGCCATTTGCTTCAGAGAAGCTTGGAGGGGTGAGAAGGTGCATCTTATCAGGGTGACAATGGGAGAGGAGAGAAATCTTTCTTTTTCACAGTTCTAAGGGAAATCCAGCTTCATTTCCTCCACCAGTTCAGAATTTTAAGAGAATATTCAAGGGATGACTGGTGGGTTTGTCCATCTGAGCACTGCACTCAGTAAATAGGAACCTGGGGGCTATTGAACAGAATCTCTGGCTCAGTGACACCAATAAATGACCAAAGGTCTAAAGTAAAACTGAGCCCAGTGAGCAGAAAGAGCACTGAGTTCACAGGGCTTCCCTTGAGCCCATCCAGATATTGTGAATGATGCTCCTCCTGAAGCTTTCCTGCCCATTTTTTCTCACAAATAAAGATACTGAGTTGATAACTGGAGAGAGATTTACGTATTTTGGTTCAAATTTATGACAAGCACAAATTTTTAAATTTTTTTTTCATATTTATTTTGAAAAAGGCTAATCATGGTCAGAGCCTATTGCTTCCCCTGCTGTGAGGTTTCCATGGAAAGATTTAGAAGGTAGCACTGAAAGTCCTGCTCAGGCTCACATCAAGGAAATGCCTTTTCAAAACCCTTTTCTACAGGGTTTTCTTTCAGGAAATGGGAGTATTTTTAGCTAAACCAACCTGAGTAATTTGTACAGACAGAGGTCACTGTGGCCACTTTATGTTCAGATTTATTTTAGTTTTGAGAAACGGTGCACACCACCTGCCTCTCCAGTCTGCTGCTTTAACTATGAGAAGGGTTAGAATCTTCTGTCTCTACTTACTTTCAATACTAAATTAAACGAGGAAAATCTCCCTGCTTTGTTCACAATAAGTCTTTTAGATATTACTGTTTGGACTGCAGAAATAAAGGACACAAGAATAATTTTTCTTTATAAAAATTCAGAGACTATAAGATTGTTTTAGTTTGTCAAAACCTAAAATAAAAAATGTTTCAAAGAGAAATGTTTTCGCAGCATGGGCAAAATCCTTGTTACATCAAATCTGAGTCTGTTATTTGTAAGGTGGCTGCCAAGCCAGTTCCTGTCTTTGAGCAGAAATCATGAGCAAACATCCTGAGCAGCTTGTGTGTGTATTTCACCTTGTTACACAGAACAGGGAATCCAACACATCACTGCTGCAGCTTCCCCGCTGTTCCTGGGGCCAAGATCAGAGCTCTGCAGTGCTCACCCTGTTGGGTACAGAACCCTCTCTTCCACCACAGCAAGGGATGCCTTGGAGAGGCTACCTAGAGCAGAGGCTAGACAAGGTTAAGAGAATAAAGTGGGTATTTATTAAAGGCCTTCAAAAGATACACCTTGGGCAGTCTCTGAGAGGGGCTACACCCAAGATGGACAATAGTCACAAGTTTTTCAGACAAATATAGGTTTGGTCCATTTACATATCAGGGGTTAATCCTCCAGTTACAGCTTCAGGTAATGAAGTCATATTCTCCCAGTTCACTCCCCCCTAATTCACTTTTGTTTATACTTTCCAGGGCCTGAGGCTGGAGGCTGTCCTTGAGCTTCAGGCCCAGAGGAATTGTTTTGTCTGCCCAAAATGTGAAGACAGTAGCTAACACTCTGTATGGAGTTCAGAGTTAGGCACTAATGCAGTACAGGATTTGAAACATAGAAAGGCTAAAATCTTAAGGCATCACCACAACAATAGAGTATTTGCCACAATGGAGCCAGTGGAGCCAACCCTGTGTAGGCACATAAACACTGGAATGCAGTTTCCAGACATGGCAACTTGGTGATATTTTGCTTTGAAGTGATTTTTTTAAATGACCAGGAAGCAAATCTAACACGAGGGTTTTTTGGGGGGAGATTGAAAGGAAAAATCCAGCTGCAGCCCCTTGTAAGCCTAATAGGAAAACAAGTTCCATAGGAACTGAGGAGTGGATAATTATGTGTTGCCTAAGAAAAAGAAAACTTTTCCCTCTTAGAGCTTATTTTGTTTTGAACTTAAGTACTGCTGGTGGATTTCTATTGAGGCAAAATAATGGGAACAGAGAAAACTGGGCAGGAGAAGCTACACAAGGGTTTATATACAGGAGCAAGAAAATATGCTAAATTAATTTCATAGAATCATAGGATGTTTTGGGTTGGAAGGGCCTTATAGATCACCTAGTTCAGACCCCCCTGGTATGGGCAGGAAATCTGGCTTGTTTTCATATCAAAACAGGTATTTTGGAGATGGTGAAGTAGTTATTTAATGAAAGAGAGCAATATGCCTATTAAAGAGGTATTTAGAGTGATACATGAGAGTCAATGGATTTCTTAAAGCACTTGAGTGCTTTAAGAGAAAAAATAGCCATGAGTGCTTTAAGAGAAAAAATAATCACGTTTCAGAGATAAATAGGTGGATCATAGAAGGCCACTGTTGTTCCTATAAACCCACAGCAGTAGACACAAAGAGATGAGGCAAAACTGCAGGGGGCTTCTTAATGGTGCTTGAAACTAAGAAAAAAAAAAGCAACAGCAAAATAAAAAGAAAAAAAATCCATTTGAAAACATGCAGAGATTGGAAAGAATATGAAGATCAGATTCCTCTTAAAGTGTGATTGCAGTGACAGGAGGGTTTCTTCTAGGACAGGCTCCCCCACAGTCTGCTCTGGAGGCAGCCAGAAGTGCACGAGTCAGGCAGAGTCATGCTGAGGACAAAACCAAGCTGGCTTCAGGCTTCAAAACCCCGAGGCAGCTCAGGGCAGGAAACTCACAGAAACAGTTCAGCACCAGCCTGGGTGGAAAGTAAGGGAATTTCTTGGCTGAACAAAAATGAGGCAAGACACAAACCCAAGAGAGTCTGGTCACAACAGCCGTGCGATTAATGAAAGAAATTTTAACAAGGACTGCTGTGCTCATTTTAGGTCACACATTTTGAATTCACAGACTAAAAGGCTGGTTGAGGTTAGAAGGGACATCTGGAGCTGAAATGGTCCAAGTCCCTACTCAAGCCACCCAGAGCCAGCTGTGGCCAGGACTGTGTCCAGACAGCTTTCCAGTCTCTCTAAGGGTGCAGAGCCCCCGGCTTCTCTGTGCAACCTGTGCCAGTGCTCAGTCACCTTCACAGCAAAAATTCATTTCCTTGAGCATTACCAGCCCTTGTAGATGGTTTGGCACTGGACATGTCTTTAATTCCAGTGGTGTGAAATATTGCCTTCAATCAGCTCACCATGCACTTTCCTTCCAGAACTCAGTTTTCACACCTGTAAATCTCAACTGCAAGTCCTACACACAGATTTGAAATTGGATAGTGAGTAGTAGCTACTGCTTTTAATTCCCTTTTAACTTTTGCTGAACTGTTTCCTTTAAACTGGTGCCACAGTCACTTAATCTGCCTCTCCAGCTTTACCAGTTGGTGGGATTTTATTTTGCTTGCATGTTTTGGCTTTTTTTTTGGGATTTTTAGGAGTTATTGTTTGGGGTTTTTTTGTAACTTAATGGTTCTCTTTTGAATGGTGGAATGAAACATCCACATCACAGAGATGCAGCACAAATGATGGGCACTGGCCTTGAGGATATCCTGGCTGTGCCACAGCAGGCAGGATGTTGGCAGTGCTGTGTCACAGGGGGCTGGTGACAGAGGTGGGCCAGGGCAGATATAGGGAGGCTGGTAGCACTGCTAATAGCACGAAATCAGCTCTCTGCTCCAGAAACATGAGCTTTCTCACAGGACAGACAAATGCAGCACGCTGGAAGTTGCGTGTGAGGACTTGTGCTTTTAGAGATAAGGAACAGCCTCACGGCAGGCACTGACCTACATTCACAGCTGGAGAGGTAGAGCTGACCCACAGGGAGCTGCATCTAACCTACCAACACAGAGGGAGTGCTGCTCAAATGGACTGTGCCATTTAAAGTGTCAAACGAAGCTGGAGCAGCTACATGGGGACAGGCTTTGTTCCTGCTGCCAGACATAAAAAGCAAAGGAGAGCAATACTTAATTACCAAGGATTATCTGTAATTGACAATACCCTTTATGTTAGATGAAGTTTGCACCGTTTCCAGTGCAATGCACACTCCTTAGTGACTAGCAGAGTTTTTTTTTCCTTTTCCGATCTCATTTAAGCAATGCCAGCCCCACTTTTGTCCTGGTTCCCAGCAAATGGATCAGCTGCTCCAAGGTAAAAATTCTGTTCAGAACCAAAAAAGCTCTGCTCTATTCACAATTTCAAGGCAAGATTGTTTTCATAAACAGTAGGCTTGTCTGTTTAGAGGTTTGATGTGTTATTGACAGCTATACGAGTCAGGTTATGCAGATGGAAGAGATGCTTCCTTTTTTAGGTACAATTAGCATTTCATTTCCTATCAAACAATTTCCCCATCATGTCGAGCACCACCAGAGCAATGGGAATATTCAAAAAATGCTTCATTGCAGATTTTTGCTATTAAAAACCAACAACCAACAAACAGAAAAACCTAAGCAATTTCTGAACTAAGGGATATTTTATGGTCTTTTTGTTTGGTTTTGTTATTGTGGGTTTTTTTGTGTGCAGGAATTAATTCAGTAATTACTGAATTAATACCAGGTATCACATCTAAAGCTTTAGGAAGGTTTGAACTCTCTATATTTTCTAGTGTTATTTAATTTCTGTGATGGACTTAAAAAGTTTCCTTATAAAAATTCTTCCTGCAGAAGGGAAGTTTATAGTGAATAACATAGTAGGAGAATACAGCGAATAACATAAAAGGAGACCAGTAATCTCCTTGGTTTTTCCCAAACCACCAGGGATGATTTTCTATTATCCCCAGCTTCTGAGGGGCAAGAAAGGGGAGGTGAACCTGTTAGACCCATAGCAGGCTGTGCTGGGGTTTGGGTGCTGCTGAGGAAAGGGCTGAGGGTCAGCAGCTCATCAGGTCACAAATCCAACCCCAAGAGTTTGAATCTCTCACACCTCCAGAGGATTATTGTAGGCAACTGTTAGCCACATCTCCCTGTTTTGAGAAAATTTCCAAGGGAATTCCTGTCAAAACTGATGCATCTCTGGAAGAAGTTTGGGATTTTTTAGGAGGTTTTCTCCCAGCTGATCCCTCCTCTGTGGGCTGAGGTCCAGCAGGCTCTGGCTGTTAACAGACAGAAGATGACACCTTCCTGTCACAAGGCTACGTGATCATTATGGTGCTTGTCTGGTTACTGGGGGGCTCTCTGAGGATGTAAAAGGACAAACAGCCTGATCCATGCTGAATCCTAGCCCAAAATTCATCATCCATAGGACATTTTAGCATGGTAAAAGAGACCAACACCTGGCATTGTAATTTACAAAGCCTCTCCCTGTCAGGATTTAACTACAGTTTGCCACCGACGTCAGCTGCTGCCTTAATAGACTTGATGTGTCATTTTACTGCCTTGCCTCCCACACAATTTCTGTAAACCATGAGCAAGGCTCATTTTGCCATTCAGTGACAGCAGAATGCCCTAACCACACTGTCTGCTGAGTGTCAGTCTAGTCAGTGGTAAATACACCCAGAAAAGCAGGCTGGAGGTTCAGAGCCTGTGCTGGTGACATTTGGGGCTTGACAGAGGGGTGTCACCACACAGAGGAACTGCAGGATCCTCAGGCTGTCATAATAGCTGAAATAGGTCACATTGTAAAACCCAGTGGTGCTTCCTGTGCTAAAACATAAGTTTTTAAAAAGTCATCATGTAACCTCAACTGTCCTTTGCAGAGGGGAAACAGAATAAAAAGAACAAATATCTATGGCCTCTAAGCATAATATTTCTACTTTTAAAATGCATTAACCACTTTGAAATTTAGGTTTTCTGGTCATGCTTTGATTAGAATAGAGGTGAGTGGCAGCTGTCCCCTGGCAAACAGAGATGTCCACAGCTGATGTCCACAACAGGGCAGTTTTAATACCCTGTACATAGACAATGAGACTCTGGAAGAAATGAGCTGTAATTACTGTCCCCTAGTAGAAAGTGGCTTTAGAAGGTTTGCAGAGTGACCAGTTACTTTCTAATTTAGTAGTAATACTGATCTTCTGCTAAAATGGGCTCTCAGGCACATGGTGTGATTCGTGGGGTGGTCCTGTGCAGGTTCCCATCCAGGAGCTGGGATTCTGTGATCCCCGAGGATCCCTTCCAGCTCAGGGTATTCTGTCATTCTGTGTTTGTGTGTGATCACTGGAAAGAAGTTTTAAAGAGACAATTTAATAGCACTTGAAGAACAAGAGTTCATAGTGTATTAAGTTGAAAAATGAACTGTGAAAGGTTCTAACAACAGGGGTTTGATTTCCATGGTAATTGGGATGTACACAATAGAATTGTAGTTTAAGAAATTATCTATAAGATTGTGGCTTCTGTGTTAGCTACATCCCTGAGACTCCTGTAGCCATCCTTAAGCAAAAGAACAAAAAAAAAAAAAAAAAGCAGAGGATTTTCAGGCTTATTTGTCACCTTGAGATAAATACCAAAATTCAACTAATTTCAAAGGGAGCTTGAAAAATGCAGCAATAAAATGAGAAGTATTGGGCAACCATTCATATTTATTGAAAGCGTTAAAAAGATTTATTTTCTGTATAATCAAATACACACATAAGCATCTGTTTCTACTATTGTATTCCAATGAAAGTAAATTAAATTATGTCAGAATTGATGGCTTTTCCTTGTGAAACAGATAACAGCCCCAAATGAGTCTATGGAAAGGAATCAAACTATGGGTCCAATTCATATTGTTTAAAGAGAGCAGGAAAATCAAGCAGCCATGTAAGGACAGACTGTGATGGTAATTTTCACTAAAAACTCTTTAATTATCTTCTTTAGTTTTTTTTTTTTTTTTTTACCCTGAGTCTTAAAAGATTAGGAATGATAATGTAAACCAGTGGCAGCCAAAATAAAGAGAAAAAAGAATCTCTTGTGAAGGGAAAGTTTCAGACATTGACAAATCTCCATCAGCTCCACGTATGAAAGCATTTTTAATCTGGGCTGTTTCTTTGTGCTGTGCTGCCAGATGAGTCACGGATAGATGGAGGAGTTTGTAGTGCAGCAGACATGAAAACTGTTCCTTATAAACCAGTGGAGGAAATTGCACACAGAAATACTTTATTTAAAGACAGACACACAAAAGAGTTGCAGGGAGCTGTTCCTGCAATGTCACTGCAGCCTCCCCAGGCTCAGACACTCCTGGCAGCCCCCCAGTGCTGCCCTGACACAGCCAGCACAGGAACAGCCTTGGGGCCTCTGCTCCCAGCACTGAATCCTGAGAGAAGGCTTGGTTTTCCTTCTTTAAAAATTTCTGCCTTCATTACTCTTCAGCCTGTACATGACAGGAGACCAGCATGCCTCAAATATCCCTGGGCTTGCAGAGAATGTGGCTTTGTCTTGTGGCATTTACTAAACTTGTTGTTGACGTTGCAACCGAAAGTTCTCAAACTGGAAGTTCAGCATCCCTGCACCTTTTTTTTTTCAAAGAGAAAAAGGCTTAAACTTCTTAGCATGTGTGGCCCAGACAGATATTCATTGTCTCCATAAGAAAAGATGAAGTTCAAGCTCTAATCAAGCCAGCAACAGACTTCTCTTGACCCAATAAAGTCAGCCTTTGCTTTGGACTCCAGTTCAAAGTCCATCAGTGCATGAGAGTTGGAGGAGCAGGTGGCAGCAATGATTTGGGACTTGGGACTCCAGACCACAGAGATCCAGAAGATTCTGTTCCAAGTATCTGTCCTTGATATTTGGCTCAGTAAAATGTCCTGCAAAGGGCACAGAAGGAGCAGTTGTCTGGAAGAGCCAAGGTGGGAGTGAAACCCTGGGAGAAGGATGAAAGACAAGGGCCTGGCTGCCTCTGTCCCTGCTGGAACCCCAGCAGGAAGACAGAAACCAAGATCATTTAGACAAATATTTGGAGATGTTAGAATAAGTTAAAAGTTATTGCTGTTATTTTCAGAAAGACTTGGCCCCTGTGCAAAATGAGTTGACCTCATGTAAAGCATGAGGCTATGTCATATTTCTGCTCTCCTGCTTAGTGCTGGAAATCAGGGGCAGGAAAGGCACAGAGGATCTCTCAGTTCTCCCAAGGTGTCTCAAATGACCTCAGAGATCTGCTACAAGGACACTGCTTATATTTTGATCAGATTAGGCCTGCATGATTACCTTTTTAAGGCAAACTTTATGAATTAGAAATACAGCAGCATTTGTTCACTCTGTCTGTGACCTCTAATACAGAAGAAATTCCGACAACTCTGTTCTGGTTTCAGACAACAGCAACAGCAAGAGCTGAAACTGCAATTACGAGCCAAGCAAAACCCAGTGTTTTTATACTGGGAATATGCTGGCGTATGCCATATGTCATATTTATACTGGCAATGCCAAAATGTTTCTCCTTAAATTTTTAATTCTTTCCACTGCCATATTGAAAGCTAACTCCGAAGACAATAAAACAAACCAACCTGCAGTAAATTACTTGCAAGTGAAAGATCCAAAGTATTTTTCTCCCCAACAAAAGGTAATAAATGGAACAGCTGAACTAAGTAATAAAGAAAAAAATTCTAATTTATGGAATGTTAAGAAAGTTATATTCATCCAGTTACTCTGGGGAAATGGTCTGTAGTAATAAATATTTTTTAAATATAGCCAGTAAGGAAGTAGAAACTGACTTAAAATAGAAAACCTCACTATATAAACATTGCTGAATGATGGTGTCTAGATCCAAAACAAAAGGTTCCAGTCCCTGAGAGACAAATGTAAGATTGACTGTGTCCAGCCTTTCCTGGTCTTTCCAGGCTGGCTCATCCCTCCAGCACAGAGCCCTTGGCACAGCTCGGAACCATCCCCAGACCCTGCCCATCTGCACGCCAGATTGCAAAAGGCATATCACCACCCTGCTAACCATCCTTCTTCCTTACTGAGCTCCCCGAAACTTTGCTAGATCACCTCATTGTTTATTCTCAATCCCCCATTTTTACCACTCATAGATATTCAAGATTTTTTCTCTTGACAGGAGTCTGCCTTCGGGCATGTGAAGATCAGCCCCTGTCATACTGACAAATATCTTCCTATTACCTTGTTTGCTCTTATCTATCTGTCAACATCCATCATATCCAGCACTCATATTCTTGGAATATTATATTTTTCGGCAGGTATTGTCTTTTTCTGTTCAAGAGACCAGTACAGCTGTGAATTTTAGGTGTTCTTCCCCTTCCCAGAAGAGCTGGGTGAGTTCACAGCAGGTCACAGAAATTGGATTTAATTTCTCTCATTAGGAAAGGGACCAAGGAGCTTTGATGCAGAATTTTCTCAGCTGAGGACTACAGAAAGAGGGATAAGAAAAATGCAAGACAAATTGCAAAATTATTCACGTTAAATATCGATTTATTCTATCATCTGAAAGCAAAATGCATTTATTTAGGCTGAAAAAAAGAAAAGATGGCCAGGCTGGATAAGGCTTGGAGCAACCTGGTCTAGAGGAAGGTGTTCCTGCCCATGGCAGAGGGGTGGAACTGGATGAGCTTTCAGTCCATTCCAACCCAAACCATTCTGGGATTCTGTGGAAGGAGGAGGAACAGGGTCAGTTTAGAGCTGAGGGACAAGGATTGCTCTTGTCCCAGGAAGCCTCGTGTTGGCCCAGTACCACTCACAGCAGGGAAATGCAGATCCTGCAAAAAATATATAGAAATACAAGAAATACATAACCAAGGAATACATAACCTGCAAAGCTACACCTTCATGTGCACTGTTTCCCTTGATCCATTACTTGTAGTGTGCAATTAACATTTCAAGCTAGACAAAACATTATCATTCTGATAAGAAGGCTAGATAAAAGGGATAAAATATGTATTTTAATTCTGGGTTTTGTTCAAGTTATGTTTTTATTCGTGACTTGTGTTTTTTAATTACTTTGGATTACTATCTCAAGAAAATGTCATACATCAATCCCTAGAGTCTTCCAGCTAGAAATCCGAGGGTGTATCTCTAAAGGCAAACAATTGAAATCCACATTTGCTGCACCATGCTCTGTTCAAGATTCACACTGAAGAAAAACAGTGAAACAAGGGCCCTGATTGTAAAGGGGCAGATAAACATGTATTCCCCAAAGAGCAGAAATAATAATGTAAAGCTGAGCTTCCTTCAGCAGCAATTTCCTAGGAGACATTTCCTAAAACACCTTAGGATCAAATATCTTCCATCTCTGTAAACTCATAGCAGGTCACCATCAGGTACAGGCTGCAGAACTAAACCTGTACATTGTTGTCTTGAATAGTGCAAAGCCACAGGGAGGTGCCACTTCTTTCCAAGCACAATCCCTCCATACAGCCAGCTGTGAGAGTGAGAAACCCTCACTTCATGGAATTTAGAGTGCTCTTTGTGCTCTTCATGAAGGTCCAGCAGAGAAAGGCACACTCAGTACTAAATTACTGAAGCCAAGTGCTGAAAATACATCTTTTTCAGTAGATGAGAACTAAGCACAACTGCCTAATAGTCCAGGAGACCTCTAACACCTATATTTAATCTTTTTAATTTAGACATAAAGCTATATTTTGTATCCAACATGAGCCCTTAGTAATTGCAGTCAAAACTACACACAAATTACTAACCATGGAAATCACTTTAATTTTCCAACTACTTATTATTTCCATACTTCACTATGAGATGTTTTAAGTGAATATGAATTTTTCTTCTCCTCCCCAGGCCTAGATAGTAGATATGAATCCCTTCACAAAGCTCCAAGGACATTATTCATTTTATAAGAAAGGAAGTAATAATACAAGTAATAGAACCATTAGTGAGAGAAAAGGAACATTGTAATTATTGTTGACAATATTGGTGTTCTTCACACCCTGGAGTCATCTCAACCTCTCTACAAAGGGAGATACTTTTTATACTTTGCTTTTGAGAAAATATTGACTTGATTGCATGAATGTAATGTTCAGGTGTTGCAAATACTTGTTTGGATTTTGAAGAGATGGAAAGCAGAAAAAGGTAGGCACTCCTGGGAAAAAGCACAGCTTGAGGCCTATTGTTTAAATAGATCATCAAAAAGATTGTGGTAACAAAATGTGTAGGGAAAGAGGTCAGTGACTAGGAGCAAATGCTGTTCACAAATCCTGACTTGCTCAAAGCTTACCTGGGATTTTAAGAGACCTGTTAATGTGTTCATATGCCTTCTCCAAGCATCTTACTACCAGATAGTTTCAGTGAAAATTGAGGATTTTCTGTGTACTTACCAGATGAATCTCTTGGTAACATGATGCTCAATTACTCCTACCAGTGATCTTCTGTCTCCCACTTCTGCATCAGGCCTCCCACACAGACATTCCCAAAACAAGCTAATAAGTGCAACAAAGAACATCACATTATGCCTTCATATTTGTGTGTTAGTCTGACTGCACAGAGCAGAATGTTTAGCCCCAGAGCTTGGGGATTTTATGGCCTCCACAGGCATTCTATTCAGTGCAGATGGAACTTCTCACTTAAACCAGACAAGTCCTGCACAACATAATAGAACAGAACCCTTGCACTGTGTATGTGTGTGGGGGAAAAGCACTGAAAACCATTTTTCCTGCAAGGGCTCTCTCCCTCTCCTTTCCTGCACTCTCTGGAGAAGGCACATCCACTGCAACAGGGCTGCCCTGACAGCTCCTGCCAGGTGAGTGAACGTTTAGGAAGGAAGCAGTTAATATTCAAACTCCTCTATAGATTGCATCTGGAAATATACCATCCAGAACAAACAACTGGATTGTTCATTAAAATCATCTGATTGCAAGCACTTATCTTTGTGTTCACAACAAAAGAGAAGAGAAGAAAGAAGAGCTGCTTTTTTCAGTCCTTTGTGCCATCATCTCTTTCTATTAGAGTCTGCCTATTGCACAGAGATTTTACCATGATTGGTTTCTTTGACATGTGTTTCTATTGCTTTTCATTTGAAAGGAGAAGGTGACTAAAAATTAAATGAATTGTTCATTTAATAGTTGCCCCTGCTTTGGGAAAAGGTCATCCTTTCTTTGGATTCTTTGATGCTGTGTTAACGATGCCTTTTCTTCCATAGGCTTTGTGCATAAAAGGCAAGCTCTTGAGGAAAAAATTGGAAAATAAACCTTCTCCAGTCCACCCCTCCCATGATGGTAATTTAAGAGATAACTGTTTTCAAGATAAAGCTGATTTCTGATAACAAAAGGCCCACTGTTTGAAATGGGGGTCTGAAATTCTTAGCAGGTGATTGACAAGAAAAATGGTCCAGTAGAAGGATTGGTCATATTGGCTGATGGAGACTTACAACAATGAAAAATAAAGTAGCAATCATAAATCAAAATTACTCCACTCCTCTTTCTGGGCTAGAACCGTGTTTTCTTTGTTTGTATTTTGTTTTAACTATTGGTGCATTTAGACAGAGCAGGAATGTAGGTCATCTCATATGAAATTGCATCCAAAAATGAAAAATAAAATCAGCCAGCTCCTTGCTTCACCCATCCTCTGTCTGTTTGTAGTGCAGACAGTCTGAATTGTGGTGTGTGAGTTATGTGGGTTTTGTGGTGGTTTTCCCTCTCTTATCTTTTGTCTATTACTACTAATAGAAACAAGTTTATATGTTCCTGAAAGAAAAGAAGTGAGAGGAATGTAAAAAGGACTATAAAAATAAAGATATGCTTGGGATTAGCATTTATTATTTTTTGAACGTTGCCTTATTTAGGAATATGTTTATAAGAATTTGTAGGTAAAAGTCCAAGAACGTCTATGTTTTAGCTTTTTTTTTTTTTTTTTTGCTGAGGGATGCTTTCATACTCAACAAATTACAGAGCAAAATATCTAACAACTCAAAGGTGTCAGCACCCACAATCTCATGACAGATGTAGAAAAATGATGCATGATTAAGTTCCTTGCCTAGTGAGAAAGGACACATGTTATTTGCTTTTTTAATTATTCCACTGCATTGTTCACCAACTATGAATATATTGATTGGAGAAGAGGTAATAAATGTCACCCAAAGCCTCCCATTAATTATCATTATTCTTTCTCTACTCAATTATTCCTATCCTCAAAACATTTATATTCTGCATGCATGCCCTACCAGAGTATGGGGGGTAGAAGAGTACTGAGTAAAAGAGATGAGAAATAGGTGATAAATTAAACCAAAAGAGTCAGACATGGCCAGGAGGTGCTAATACCAGCAGGCTGGACAAGAGGCTCTGCAAAAGCCTCTCCAAGAAGAGTTTGGGTGCAGTGCAGCAGCAGCATTCTGAGAATTACACACCAGGTAAAGGGCTGCAGTCTGCTGCCTGGGGAGCTGACCCCTGCACTGACTCCTTTCAAGCTATGTTTGCTTTTTTAATAATAAATGCATGTTTGGATGGATTCACCACAGATTTTAAAAGGCTTGCCGAGGAATATCTTCATTTAGGAGGCAAAATTACTTTTTTATAGTTCTATATATGATTAACACCTAAAAAATTTCCCTCAAAAATACTTCTGGGGGTACATCAACAAGGACTGAATTATGTGGTGCTAAATCACTGTCCCATCAGCCCATAACTAGCTATATAACTAGCTCTCAGTTCTGAGACCTCCAGCTTGCACCAATGGCGATCAGCGTGTAGGATGTGTTTAGGCTCTCAAGGACAATTCAAAGTCTCTCCTTTGGCAGGACCTTCCAGAGTGTTCCAATGACAGCAGGAGAACAATGAGTTGAAGCCAGCACCAGGTCAAACTCCTGGAGCATATTTTTCTCTTTATCAACACCCCTTCCCCTGGAGCTGAGCAAAGCTGGATGCTGCTCCACATGCGCTTCTGAGCCTCAGGGACATCTGGAGAGCACATCTGCTGCAGAAGACCAGAACAGCTGGGTGTCTGCAGTGCACTGGAGCAAGGAGACCCCCAGAGGCCTCAGATAAGTGTTGAAAAGCAGACCAGGAAGTCCCGTTCCCAGGGGGGTCCATATGCCAGGGTCACAGGGGACTGGAGAAGCAGATGTTTCTCATGCTCCTTTGGGACCTCCCTGTCCTTCTTTCTCTCCTCCCTTCCAAAATATTGACTCTGCTGGAGTGACAGCAATTTACAGCTGCACGTTGTCCTGTGGTTTGGGCAATCAACATTCATTGACTTTTTCCTCCAAACGCAGTTGGTCACCTTGTTCTGATCATCCTTTCCTCCAGTTATGTTCTGCCAAGGGTGCCGACACTGTCAGGATGTTCTGGAAGGTGCTGCTCACTCCTGAGCCAGCTGGAGCCCTTACAGTTTTCAGAAGGACTGGATGCACTTCCAGTGCCTGTCCTGAGCTGTGAGCCCAGACACTCCACGCATGCTCCTGTATGATTATTGATGAATTCTAGATAGCTCTGAAAAGCTATAGCTTCAACATAAACCTGAGATATAATTCTGAGAGCTGTTTGCAGAAACAATCAACAAACATAACAAAATTTTTCCTTAGCACGAAAAAGAAATAACCATTCAATTGCACCCAGTTTTAACCAGGACTTCAAGCTGCAGTTGTTTGAAAATTATTGTTTCATCTATCTCAGTTCTTTAAAATTAAAATGAAAAGGGTGGATGACTGCAGGAGCAGAAAAAATGACCTACAGCAGATCTGAAGTAATTGAAATCATCTAGCCTTGAATATAAGAGACTTGAAGGAAAACAATAATAGCTCTAAGATAAAGAAAGCAAATTATACATCATGACATGCTCCACAGCCATAATATATGTATTGTTTTGACAAACATTTTTTTCTGTATGCTTACACTGACTTTTATTAAAATAAGAAAACTACCATTTGGGAGGGAAGAGGGGAGGAAATTGATTAACTGTATCTTATTTCCTCCCAAATATCTGGATTTAAGAATCACAAGCTGCTTATAGCACAATGGTGACACATTTGTTTGGAAATTATTTCCTAATGGCTCATCTCACCATAGGTGGGGAAGGGATAGATTTTGTCACTTAATTGTATGCATGAAACATCACTCAAAAAGGCTGCAAAGATGCAATGGAAGCAATGGAATGTTGAGAAGTGAAGGGAATAAGCTGCAGAAGCCCAGAGATTATTGTGAGCCCTGTTCTAATGGTACCCAATGGTACCTCTTTAGAAGTGAGCAAAATCTCCCCAACATAAGTTGGGTGTTGCATGGGAGTCAGGCCTATCACTCAATATGTCACTATTTTTTGTTATTTATTCAATGTCCATCATTTTTAGAAAGGACTTGAAAGAGGGAAGCAAAAAGGGAGACAAAGATTCAATATATTCACTGTTTATCTGTACTTCATGCATATCTAGGCATCTTCACCTCCATATAAAGGTACATTTTTAGTCCATTGTTTGCCAGTCTAAGGAATCACAGAGAAATATATGATCATTAATCAACTGGAGATACACCTTCCATTTGAGACAGACATATAACAAGCCTTCTTCAAGCCAAGCAATCATATTTTATCACTTCATCAGCAAAGTACTTCCTTATTCCTACAAAGTTTCTAAGCTATTGTATTTCATAGTACTTCTTCTCAAGTATTCCTTCAATGAATTAATCTAACAGCAAAACTTATAAGAAGACAGATTACTACTAGGGAATCATTGTTTGTAGTTTTGTTGTTTAAAAACTAATCCCAAAATAGTATTTGAAAACCGAGAGAAGCTGAGTTACTATCACCACTGCAACTAAGAAAAATTTAGTAGCTTTATACTTCCGTTTGTTAAAAAAAAAACAAAGGAACAAATAAACTGTAAATGAACCTGTCTTTTTCGCTTCAAAATGGAAAATTTAGGAAGTTACCTTGAATAAAACCTGCACAATTGTACATGCCAGTCGAGCTCCTAAAATCTGGAAGAAAAAAGGCTACAGTGATATTTTCAAAGCAATTGCAAATAAAAGTAAGGATAATATTTCATTGCTATAAAATCAGCAGTTTTCAGTTGCTTAGAAAATACCAGCACAGGTAAAGGCAGCTAAGTAATAGTTAATGAGAACCTGAGAAGTAGCTGGGTTCTACATACCTCGTTTGTTCACTAAGGTGAAGTTCAATTAAAATAGAGGAGAATTAATTTACCTGGAGCCAGGAATCCACGGGAGGAGTAACCAGGCTCCTCCTCCATTTCCATCAATGCACAAAAGCATTTTGAGAGGGACAAGTTGCCTGATTTTCTCTGAAGTGTCAATAAGAAAGGCAGAAGACTTCTCTGCTCTAAAAGAACAAAAAACCCCAAAGAAACAAAATATACAAAGCTGAACATCCCTAAATATAAGAAGGTGATGGTGTGCTTATTGCAGGCAGGAACCAAGGCTTAATGCCCCAGTTGGCACTCCTGGAACTTCCCTGCTGATTGTCCTGTCTGCAGCAGCAGAATGATGCCTGAATCAGGATCCATGGGTTCCTGTGCTTCCCTGGCAGCTGTCAGTGTGTGACAGACATCAGTCAGCTCCCGGGGCACTCCCTAGCTATTACATGTTCTTTATTTCCGGTAAAGAACAGAGCATACATGGGAAGGTCAATCACCTCCTGTTTTCAGTGACAGCAGTATTTTCATGCAGCATTTGCCAAAGGACATTGTCACAGACATTTGCACTCAGCTGCACCAGCACTTCCCCTCAGCCTGGGTGATGGATGCAGTGCGAGCTTTGTTCCCTCCAGTGTGCTGCACAGAGAGGGAAAATGAGGAAAGGGTGTGATACTCACTCAGCAGCCCAAGGTGGACTGTGTTTTTATAACTGATTAGTATTGCTGTGCCATTGCATTTCTCATTAAAATCCCTTTCTTGAAGCTAGGTACAATTTGCACCATGTTTTCCACTTGTTTGAGCTTCAAGCTGTCGCTCAAAAAATTAATTTTAGCTGGGTTCATCTTTCCATCACATTTTTTTTTTGTCACAGTGGTTGATTAATTCTATGTCATTGTTTGCTCTTTTGCAAGATTAATTGCAGGATGAGAGAATAGATGACTTTCTGGTGAGGGAATATATGAAGTTATTGTAATTCCACAATGCTGGAAAGCAACTTTTTCTCCATCTGACTTCAGGCAGCCAGAAAATGATGTAATGTAGCTGGTTTGGTCTGTTGTTGGATCAATAACTGACCCAAGGAAAGACTTTGTTGAGTTTTTTGGTTAAGTTCCATTTAAAGTCTCCAAGCTCTAAAAGTCTGAAAAATATATCCTGAGCCCTGGAAGAAGGAAAGTCACATTCACAGCCCAGGCAGACTGACCAGCAGTGGAGAGGTTTAACATTTAAACAATATTTCCTCTGGAATTGTGCCACTCCAGCCCAGGTGAGCTTGCATCTCCAGCTGTAATACACTTAGGACACACTAGATTTATCTGAAGTAAGGACAGGAAGGGAGCTTTGGGATGGTTTTTTTCAGTCTGTAATGACACAAAACTGACATTATTTTGTATTCAGTCAACCTTTCATTGGCTCCCTTTAGTATACATTTATTTCCCCACAGAGCTGCTTGGCAGAGCACATCTTCAATGCTGTATGATACCCTCATGGAATTCTTTTCTATACAAACCTTATTTATTCAGCTCTTATTCCATTTATTCTGCTTACTGATCCTTTGCAAAAAATACTACTCACTTCTTAGACAACTGAATTGATATTTCTTTACTGGTTTTTCGTTTAAGTTTGAACATAGTCTTTTCATTTACCCCATTGTATAGAGAAATAAAAGGTTTTCCAGAAATGTCTATGCTTTCCAGATGTATAATATTGCAATTGCTTGTCCTTTCTGCTCTGAAGGCAAGGAGAATATTTCTCCAGTTTCTATGAGAGCAAGTTTAGGCACTGCTTGTATAAATTAATTTCATGAATAACGAAGAATGAATTGCTTTGCATCATAAGGCATCCAACCCAAAAATTCATGGTGCTGCATAAATGCAATAATATTGTCCATAGTCTGTGAGATTCTTACTATTTGAATTAAATCTATAAATATAGATTGAAAGTGGCTTTGCAGTGTTCAGCAGAACTGTGTAAAAAAGGAAAATGCTTGATATTTTAAATTTTTTGTTAATTTTCCCCAATCAGCTCTAGTTTTTTGCATGCACAAAGTTGGGTGTGCATTGCCAGGAATACTACTCTTTTGTGTCCCGTGACACTTCTGAGCAAATCCAGTAAGACCAATGGGGATAATTCAGGTAAGAGAAGGCAATAAAGCACATTAATTCACTGGAGTTAAACCCTCTAACAGAAGCCACAAACCACCTGGAAACAGCAGCTACTCATAAGTGCCTTGAACTGTGTGATTATATGAATATAACCTGAATGTTATATATGAATATAACATGAATGAATATAATCTGAATGTTGCAATTCTCACCAAATAGATAATGAACACTAAAAATACCAGCCCTCTGCAAGGAGATAAGTACAATTTTGTTTGTCTTATTTCTCCTTTTTTCTGAAATTTAACCAGAAAAAAATTAAATTACTTTTTTTAAGAATGCACTTCAATGGAGTACTTTCAATTTTTACTCTTTGAAAGCTGAGCTGCACATTTTATTCTTAAAAAGACCCTCACTCTATTTCATCCAAGAAAAATACACTGCAGTGTTGGAAGCATGTACTAGCCTTTCATAGTAAAAGCTGACTGTAAACAAAATCCACCTCTCTCCAGAGTAGGAATGCAATAAAATATTTAGAGTTTCTGTATACAGCATCAAGCTACTCATGCAGCAAAGAGGGAAAGGCACTGGGGTGGCTGGACTGAGAACAAGTGTTCTTCACCAGAACAAGGGTTTTGGTTTCTGCTTGTACTGGCCCTCTCAAAAGTCTTCCCCCCATGAATCCTGCTGGGGAGGATCCCTGTGCACAGGGGGATGACAACTGACCACTTGTGTGCCTAGAACACAGGGGGGAATAAAACCCTAGAAGCAGACAGTGTGAAAGTGTTGTCACCCCCAGAGCGTGCAATTGCTCCCTGATTTATGTGTCAGGACTGCTTTAGGAGCAGGGAATGCAAGCCCCAGACCAAAGCCCAGCAGCCTGTCTCGTTTGTTTGGTTTACTGTTTTCCATACTCAAGCTTTTCCAGTGCGTCCTGTCATATCTTGTGAGACAAATCTGCCTCCTAAAATCCAGCCCACAGAGGAAAGAAAACCTGGTTTGACTTTTCCAGATAATAAAAATATGTGTTCTGTGGGGAGCTGCTGTACCCAATTGAGTGAAAGCATCACTGACGTTACAGCATCAAGCCTGTGATTTTGAAAGCCTGGCTTTGGGGACTTACTTTAGAATTTAACAGGAACTATGTGACTCAATCCCATCAGGAAAATCCCACGAGTAACTGGAAAATTTCAGTATTAAAATTGAAATTCAGTGAAGTACTGTGGGAGCAATTTGTATGTTCCTTATGTCCAGGTAGCAATGGTGAAATCACATCCTGTGTGGAAGGGGCCAAAGAAATATGTGAGATGTTGTAACTCACAAAGAATACTCTTTTAAAAGCTATTTTGCCCACAGGAATATTTAATACATCCCTCTCCATCATGAGCACTCCAATGCCACACTGTGATGTTGAAGGAGGCTGAGCAATTTCTGCAATTCTTCTTCAGTCCCAGCTCTTCCAGCCTTCCTGCACCACAGCAACGTGTCTGGGGGAGAATTTGCAATTTCTTGACACAAGGCAGCATCTGATAATCAAAATATCATCTGAGCTATAGTCAGCAAGACAGGAGATGAATTAATGAGCCATAACATATACATAAAGAGGAATGCATAGTTTTAAAAAACTCATAGTTTTCTCTTTTAATGAAAAGTTTAAGTATTTATCAAAGCCCCAGGATTTCAAGAGAATTACTCAGATGTTTAAAGCTTGTTATTTGTTTAAATATCTCATAGCATGAGGAAACCATGCTTAATGAGCAAATTTTGCTTGTTCACAATATGCAATTTTTTCTAGTCTTGGGACTCTTGAGCATTGTACTGAACAATTTTAGAAGGCATTAATAATTAGGTGGAATTGCATCCAGAAAGTAAATCTCAATACATATAGCAGAGTAGGATTTTACAGGACCTTCCCCCTCCCTCCAGGCCATGGTACTCATTTATAAAAAAATGCAAAAGGAAAATATACATCAGTAAATGAACAAAGTCTCAAAACAATTTACATTTTTACATACATCTGAGGAAGTAGGACAGCTTTATTAGCTACAGTAAGGTAGCACAAATAACTGCAGATTCAACTGCCTGGTTTTCTGAAACTTGTCAGAGAGCTTAATAGAAAGATAAATGAGAACTGCAAGCTTTAGGCTTCAAATCCTTGGGATATGTCAAGCTACAGCTTTAATACTAAACTTCATGTCTAATACAGTCTCCAAATTCAAAATGAAGCTATGAAGTGTGATTATAGGCTTTTATTTTGCATCCGAAATTCCATTCTGGTGTTCTGTTCAACATACTGGATTTCTGGGAAGTCCTTTGTGCTTGGAAGTAATATTGCACCTCATATCAGACCAACCTGCCTTACTTTGCCCAAAAATGTTTTTAATTTTTTCTTTGCAGCAGAGTGGTGCTGACATTTCATAGTTTTCTTTCATGTCAGGAATTGGAATGACCAGATTATTTTCTTTCTGAAAAGGGCTGTTTGGAGATTTTAATTCCTCCATTGACTCATTTATCAGGGGAAGCTTCACCTGCTTCAAATTGCAGGACTGTGATTTCTTGCCAGGGATTGAGGGGTACATGGTTTGTTTGGAGACAGCAAATTCCTGTCCCTGCAGCTAGCACTGGAATTACATAAACAACATGGACATATTAGTTTTCTTTCAAGAAGGCAGTGTGTGTGTGTACACTAATACTTCATCCCTGTGTTATCTGTACTTGCTGTTAGAATGAGAATTTTGCATCTGTGTAATTGAATTTTCAAGAAGGCCAATGTCCAAGCAAGAAAACAGAGATCTACAGCAACCCAGCTCCTGCTCTGCATGACCACAATATCTGAAGCCACTGCAGCATACATTTTCAAGCATCCCATTATCCAGGAAATTGCTCTTTGGCTTATAAGCTTTTAATCACAGCACTTTTTTCATTGGAAAAAGTCTCCACAGTTTGCTTGCTTAAAAGACAAAGATTCCCAAGCTGAGTTGAACACCTTAAAAATAACCATGTGCCCCTGGCATTTCAGGGAAAGAAAAGAAGTCCAAGAAAAAATATCAAGATTTTAAGGTTTATAAATAATTTTGAAGTATGCTCTCCATGATTTATTTTAGAAATACCAACAATCTTTCTAAATAAAAACTGGTTTACATGTATTAGTAAATACATGTATATTTATGTCAACTTTTTTAATGCTATATTTTAGTTCATCCAGAAGGTATCCTTTCCTTACAGCCTTCATTTCTCTGCTAAGAACATACTCAGTGCACACCTTCTTCTTGTGGAAGAAATGAGGCACCAGACTCCTCTATCCTGCATGTGCAATCCAGGAATTGTTTTCCCCTGCAGGTAGCAATAATTGGTAGCTGTGATTTGGTTTTCTGGGAAAAATAACAACTCAAACAGCTCTTTATCAAGGCTGTAAAGAGCAAGGCTCTTTTCTCCAAACCTTTTGCTTTTTCCTACCTGCGTATAATTATCCACATACTCAGATCAATTTATTACCCCATGCAGAAGCACATTCACTCTGGTTTTCCTTTCCCTTGGGACCTTTACATTAAGATGACGACTCAGACTGCTCAAATAGCCCAGCTGCAAATGCCCTTTGATCAAATGATGACTCAAGGAGACTCAAAGATTACTTCTGCAGGGAAAGTCAAGGCAAATTGATCAGTGCTGTCACTGGAGAGCAACAGCTCCTGAAGGACTAGATTTAAAATGCATTATCTTTAATGCAATCAAAGGAGCATTTAATTTAATTTTAAAATGCCTTGCAATATTTGTTAGTGCTATCATTTCAGCGTGTTGCAGGGACAAAAGTTAATCACACTGACTAGACAAACACTAATTTGTTTAATTAAGGCTATCCTGCTTTCCTTGTGTAATATTTTTCCAATTTGGTCTACCCATGCCTTATTTTTGAAAGAGTAGGAGCATAGATGTAAATAATATTTCAGGGTAGAGCTGCTGAGCCTAATGAGGTATGAGGGAGAAACTAAAGAAACTAAAGGAAAGTAAGGAAATTAAAGAATAGATCTTTTTCTTACCACCTCACAACACATTTTAGATTTAAATGAGAAGAGACTAAACATGTCCATGGCATGGATTTTGCAGAAGTAGATCATAATCCACCCATGGATTACCCAGGCAGCATGAGTGAAATTTTGGTTTGCTGCCTAGACACTGTCCCAGAGCCAGGGATTAGGGGGGGTTTGCAGCCTTCTGCTGTTTTCTGTGCTGGCTTTGCCCTTTTGAGCTGTGGCAGTGATGGTGGAAGGTCTCCAGAGGCAAAGCCCTTCCCTTGCCAAGTAGCAGCAGAGATGTGCTAAGAGAAGAGAGCCCTTAAACCCAGAGAATCTCTCTCCCAGAGCTCCCCTGCCCACAGAGCCCCACGCCCACCCAGGGCACCAGCTCTGACTGGCTTTTATCAGGCTGGTACAGATAGGCTTTGAATGCTTGGATGAGCCAAATCCATGCATTTCCTCTACTCTTAGGAATTCCATAGGCTCTAGAAAGCAAGTTAGCATCAAGCTGGCTCTTCCTTTCATCAGAAATGACTTTCATTTGTGTGACAGACACTCATTATCCTCTGGTTTATCCACTCTTAAATGACAGTGTTAAAGAAAAGGAGAAATTTAGGAACCAGTGAGAAGTGGACACCTGGAGTTAAATAACTATAAAACAGAGCAGGGCAGGGAGGGAGAAATAGGGAAAGGATGTCTTGGAAATGGAGTTCTGAAGTGAATGACACTGAGTAAGATTAATGTTGTTTCTAAAGATCCTCCAATGGTTTTTTCCCTGTGTAACAATCCACAGGCATAAAATGAAACTCAAACCTTTAAAACCTTTAAAAGGGAAAGAGATGGAGTCTGAAGAGCTTCTGTACTTTCCAGATATCACAGGACAGTAGACATAAATCAGGAACCAACCATAAACTGGAGAAAAGATGATAATAATAACAGGAGAACCAGGATTGCACCAAGGAAAATATGAATTAAACAACAGAGAGCCCTGACTAATGAAGCCAGGCCAGCTGGCTGTAAGCCAGGAGAGGACACATCTTCCCTGCCCATCTGTAGGATATGTGGTTCCCTAGAAAAATCATTTGCCCCTGGATTCTGTCTTTCAGTGCAAGAATATGGCATCCCCTGTGCACATGTAAAACCAGAATAAGCACAGGGAGCTTTGCAGGGTGGTTTTAGATTTACTGCTGTTATAGAAAAGAAAAATCTGTGTGATTTTTCTCCACCCATATCTTTCAGATGCATTTTTTTGTTCAAGAAACTTCATGGTCAGTAATTTATTTGTAGTACTCCTACTTTAAACAAGTTATACAGCAAGAAAGGTTTGTTTAGAGCCAGTCTTTTTTCTTTTTTACTTTCTGTAAAATCTACACTGCACCCCACAAGAACCAGACTTAAACACAGTAAATTTGAGTGAAAAAAAAGCCTGTTAAATAAAGCATTTATTCACTAGCATAACATTATCAAACCGTGGGCAAGACCCAAGATTTAAGAGACCAATGTAAACATTTTCTGGTATTCATACATCTGCTTCCCTATAATAATACTGTGTTTGAAAATCTTCTCTTCAGTAGCATGGGCACAGAGCAGCTCTTTTTCCAGGATGTCATTCCTTGTTCCACCATTGCTCACCTTCACACCAGTCATCTTCTCAGTCAAGCAGAAAAGTGAAAATGGAAGTAACACATCAAGCCAAGAAAATAATAAAAAGCAAGTTCTCTGAACATGACAATTTGGCTAAAAGCATTTCTTTGCATCCTCTCTCTTTGTTACAGAAACAAGAAACAGGACACGTTTGATCTGCTTTCCATTCAGAGCTCCAGCTGTGGGTACAGCTGCTAGAGCTGCTCCCAGAAAAAGCACTTGCACAGGAGGAAGAGCAGAAAAGGTATCATTTTTAGATAAATTCCTAAAAATGCAGAATCAGACTCTGGTATATGTGGAGTACTAGTGCCCCAAGTATAGTTGACTTCCAAGAAATATTCAGTCCCCTCCCAAAATCTGTTACAGAGAAATGTTGGGGTTGTTTTCTGATTCACCTAAATGTAACTCTAAAATTTTCTCAGGAAGTTCAGCTATAATGGATCTCTTCTGTCAAAAAGCCCTAAAAAGGTTCAACCTGAACTGGTTCTTGGGGTCACTGAGGTGGAAAAAGCATAGACTACCCCAATTTGTTTGGGTTTTATTATAGGTTTGTAGCTAGTCATGCCACTCACTTGACTTGCAATGCTGTTTCCTTTCACCACACACAGAATCTCAGCAATGAAAAAGGGATTCAATCTTCCTATTTCAAACAACTGCATAATACTAGGAGAAAATCTGGTTTACATTAAAAAAGGGCAGGTTTTCACTAATTTTCCTTCAAGATTTCATTAAATTAGACAATGGCATCTGCATCTACAAACTGTCCCTTTCCCAGGACAGGCACTCCAGACCAGTCTATGGACTGACAGCTCAGCACCATGATCAGTTTGAGGAAACTGATTTTAAGGCTCCTCTTTTTGGGTTGGAAGGAAAAAAAAAAAAAGGAATAACTTACATAAGCCACATTTTTTTCTCCCATTTAAGTTCAATAAAGCTCTTAACTCTTACCCTGATCTTTTGTGAATATCTTGTATGTGATATCACAGGAAAAAAAAAAAGGGAAAAAACATTCACTCTTTACTCAGAGTAAAGAGAGAGACTTATTCACTCTGTATTTGTTACAGGCAAGTAAGAAGCAACAAGGTTGCAGGATTTATTTGCAATAATCCTGGTTCCATGCCATTAACTATCAAAAAAATCACTCCCCCCCAAAAAAAACCTCAAACAAGCCAAAATGCTGTCTGAAGTCTACATTTCATGTACTCAAAGCAAGTGCATGGCACCTGCTAAGCTGAAAGGAGAACCAGAGGAAATGATTTCTGGTGATTTACAGGTGAGCAGCAGCAAGGCCCTTCCAGGGAATGGAAAAGAGAAATGTGTTGAGGACTTTGGGACAGAGAAACTGAAAGGTAAGAAGAGGAAAACAGAACAGTGGGAACAGACAGAATCTCAGCCTGTGTGGTCTCCTGTGTGCCAGTGGGAAAAGACCTTGTCAGAGTGAAGCAACAAGACCTCAAGGCATATAAATTTCTGGCTTCAATTTGATCTCAAACTCCCTTCACAGCAAGTCACTCTGGAGGAGGAGAGCAGCACAGGTTCAAATGACACCTTGGCAGAAAGCCTAAAAAACTCTGTGCAGGCTCCCACTGGATCATTTCTCCTGCTTCTTGTGGAAAGTTTTCAGCCCAGACCACAGCCAGATTTAATGTGCAAGTTAGCTGATTATAACTTATTGTCCCCATCACAGACCTGCTCTGTGCCACCAGGCCACCCCAGCTGGCAGTGCCATGAGGTACTTTGGAAAAATAAGATGGATGGCAGCAGCAGGAGCAGAACAAGCTCTGAACCAGGAGAAAAGCAGAGCTCATTTAAGTCCCTTTTGCACTGTGCTGCAAAAGCCTGGGAGGGAAGAAGAGAAGGGGTAATGGTTTAAACCTACACCAATTTATATTAAATAGAAGGAAGAATTTTTTCATAGTCAGGGTGGTAAAACACTGGCACCCAGGGAGGTGCTGGGGGCTGCATCCCTGGAAACATTCAGGGTCAGGCAGGACATGGATCTGAGCAGCCTGACTGAGCTGGAGATGTCCCTGCTCTCTGCAGGGGATTGGTCTGGGTGAGGTCACTTCCAGCCCGAGCTGTTCCACAGCTGAATGATGAACTTTCCTCAGAAGAAAGCAGGGTGGGCTGGGCCCGCAGAGGTCAGACTGGAGGAACCTGAACAGAACTCTCCCTAAATAAAGACAGGTTATGGTTTAAGAAAACCCCAAAGAAACCAAAACCAGAAAATTGTGGGATGAAGGGAACAGTGGGAAAGGATTTTAAGGAAGTACCAGGCAAGTAAAATATTCCTCCAGTATTGGACCATACCCAATTTTTTTTTGTACTACACTGTCTTGGGCTGCTGCTGAGGATCCCTGGCTACCCTAAGTAGCAGAGCCTCTTAAAGTCCAGACAACTGGCCTCTGGATGTATGCAATGCAGAATGAAAAGGAATATAGAAAACCAGTCAAGTGAGGAAACCTTCCTTTGCATAGGTAAATACTTTCCCATTTAATTGAAAATCTTCCAGTAGCACTCATGGAAGAACACTTCTATCACAAAAAAATCATTCAAACTAGGGATTATTTCTGCCATATGGACTGGTTCCCTTTGCATGGCATCAGTTACAGTTTAGGGTTAAAAGCAGAACATCTGTTGAAGCTTTTTCCATTTGCTTTACACACATTTTCTACCACCACAGCACGAAGATTTAGGATGCTGGATGTTTATTCCAGCTTTAATTTTCTTCACAAATTCTTCATCTCTGTGGCAAATTAAAGGAGCAGATGCATCCCTGGGAAGGTTTCCAGACTGATTTTGAAGAAAGTGAGGCATCCAATACTTGCTGAGCTGAGCTGGGGTTTCTGATCAATGGTAACACCACACACAGGATCAAAGAAGAGCTTGCAGTAAATAACTGATGTGTAGAGTTGTATTTCATGGTTAGGGTGCAGATGGTTTCTGTACCTCCCCATGGACTGCTGCTGAAGACATAAACTGCTGATCCCCATCTTTGATTATCACTTGGATCATCTATATTGCCTTATCTTTTGATGTAGCTGAATGCTCTGCTTTATTATATGGGTAAGTGATGAAAGCTCTTCCAAAAAAATAAATACACATGTAAATGTTGTATGTACAATATTATTAAACTACTGTGTTATAATCCAAAGTCTTTTCTGCAAAGACATGACTTTTATTTCAGATTTATGGCATGCAAATAACAAATCCCAATAATTCCTCTCTGCTTCCCTGGGCACTTCAAACAAAAAAGGAAATATCAGCTCTTTATTTTGCTTTTAGTGCAGGTCCTAACTAAGGGCTGCAGAGCATTTCCAACGCTGTAATATTCATCTGTTCAGCTTATTGTAGGTGAACTCCCACTGATTTTCATGAGGTAATGAGCATAAATAATGCATTTGAGAAAATTCAGTTACAAAATTAAACTGATCATTGTTCACCCGATTAAATAAATTCTATCCCTTAAGCACAGGCAAGCAAGAGGTTTGGGGATGTGGTTTAATCTCAGAGGGGCTATGAAAGCTGATGGAGATGGAACACTTTTTCTGCATAATCTGGTTTTCAGAACAAAGTTGGGTTTTATTGGGTACATCAGGTAAAACTACAAATAGATTCTTCAAATGCTACCAAATGACCATTTAACTAACTCAAACAAGCATGAGTTTGCAATAAGAAGCCAAAAACCCTCTTATTTCTAATACCAACAGAAATCTCTTACTTCAGTGGCCAATTGTCCTTTTCACCACATGAATCCTTGCCATCTCTTGGAAAAAGACATTTCTTTTCTTCATTCTTCAGTCTTCTTGAGAAGACTGTTTTGGTTTTAATCATGTGGGCAAACCCTGAGGGGAAATTGTAATATAAGTTGTAATTCACTCATTTCCTTTCAGCTCTAGAATTTGTTCTAGTATGAGATTGGCCAAGAGAGCTTTTGTTTCATCCTCTTAACTTTATATTTCCTTTCGAATGGAGTAAAGAGACATTATTTTTGTTGCTCATGTTGAAGTTATTATTCCTGTGTTAAGATCAAAATTGCAAATAGGAAGAGAATGGTTTCATTTATAATAAAAGAAACATAAAATTTTCTATGAATGATTATGTTTGAAATGTGTATTTTTTCTCTCAGAAGTACAGTTCATTACACAATATGAATGCTGAACTCATAGCTAGAGCCTTCAGCAGGGCCCTAAAGGCCAGAATTTGCAGTTCTATGTGCTGCTGTATTCAAAAAAAAAAAAAAGGAAAAAAGAAAAAAAAAGCTGCAGTTTCATTAGGAAAAAGGAGAAGGGATTATCAGGCTCTTGTGCACTATACTTACACTCAGAAAGTGCAATTCACACCCAGAGAAACACTTTCAATGCTGGCTTTCCAAAAGAACTATCTGATAAATTCAATGTGTAGAAGTGAGAACTCTCATACCCTTTGAGGAGAGCTCTGCTGATCATGGAATTGGAGATCTATAATTTAATGTAAAAAATAATTTCAATATTACCAGATTTCCCAACAGAAAAAAAAATAGAATGTCAAGAAATTATTTTTGTCTACCAAACTCAAGCAGTTTTTTCATTTTTACTTTCTTCTTGCACCCACTTTTTCATTTGGCATCTGAACTGACACATCTGGCTAGCCCTGGAAGGGTGAGAGTATGAGGGGATGGATGAGAAGCAGAAGGACACAGCACAGCCAAGAAATCCCATGACTTTTGTCAGGGACACACACTGATGCCAAGACAGAAAAAAGTCTATCCACTAATAAATCTCTGTCTGTCTTGCCAGCTCTAAAACACTTCTTAAAACATTATCCACTGCCATACTGTACTGCAGGACCTGGCATAATCAAGGGAACATGAGTGTTAAAGTAGAGTGAAATTACAGCACCCTCATGTAGCTCATTTTGTGCATTATTTGAGGGAAAACTTAATGAAGGGCTTTCTATCAAGCCAGAAGACCAGGAGGTACTTTCAGAAGTGCACTTCATTTCTGAGATCATGTGCTGAGCCCCAGGATCAGATCTTGTACAAGATTAGCACTAAGCTGCTGTACTTCCCTTCATCTCAGTGTCATTCCTACTGTGACTGGAACTATTTGTAAAGCATTAGCAGAGCAGCACCCCAGTGAGTGTCACCCAAAGGATTCTGGCTCTGGGGACCCTCTCTCACGCCACCTTCCCCCTTGCTGCACCAGGGAGTGTCTGCCTTTCCCAGAGCTCAGCCATCTGCTCTCCCACTGCTCCAGCAGCAGTGGAAAATTCCTTTTTGTCTGAATGGGGAACTGCATGGTAAATCTCAGTGACAGGATCAGGAAACATCTTAAACCAAATTAGCAAGAAGCAAAGCAGAGTGAACAAGTTATAAATTGTATTACCCATCCTAAGTGTCCCTCTGGTCTCAACTCTTGTTCTTTGCTTTTAATCTTACAAAAAATAGTTTGTGCTATTATTTTCCTAAGGTTTCTTCCCCTCTTTTTGGGAGGAGGAATTCAGAAGCAGTGGGATTGTAAGGAGTGGTGTCTCCAACCAGATACAATGGCGTGACCTATTCCAAAGTGCAGTACAACACAACCCTCAGCATTGAAATTATTTGTAGAAATAAATCAATTAAATACAGTTACCAACCTTGAGTAGCAATATCTTCCAGAAAACACACACCCACCTGTCAGGAGATAGATATCAAGTTCTTTGCAAACCTAAAGGAGCAAAACATGAGCCCACTAATGAGTAACAGCTCTTTCGAGCACGTGTGTGGTTTTGCTTCTATTTGCTGCAGGGCCTCTTCCTTTCCTCCCTTCTTCTACTTTACCTGTTTAATTTGCTCGACACAAACCTCCTTCCCAATATATCTTAAATACAGAAAAAGCCACCACAGATTCAGTGATGTATCCAATACAATGTGATGACACAAAGACAAGAACTTCATTTGCAATCACTGCTCAACTCCCAGCCATGAGCACAGCAGGAGGACAGTGCAATACAATGAAATCCACAATAATTAATCAGAATCTGGTAATTTGATCTTTCACTGCCATCCTGAACACAAGATAGGATGACTTTCTGAGATTCGTCCTGTCTTGTGGATTCACTCCTCCCTGTCTAATTCAAGCACTACTGCAATAAGAATAATGTTGAAAGGATTGAAAGACACTTCTTGTCACTTGAGCTTAACTTGTACATTTATCAGCAGCTATATAAAAGCATCAAAGACACTTTGTTCATGAAAAAAATAATCCCAAACCGCATCTATCAGTGTATTTGAAATTATTTTCTGTTGTTCAGCCTGAAATCCTATTTCCAATTGACTTTTAAAGGGTGTTCTCAGGACTCTTCCTGATGTTCTCCAAGCCATAAAGTCTAAAGACTTGATAACTCAAAGAGAAGATTCTTGGAAATCTGAGGAACACAAAAGTGGTGCTACAGAGATGAAATTTTCTGTTAAATCAGTGATGTAAAATTCCCACCTCCTGCCTGCTGTCCTGTTTGTCAGGCTGTGAATAGTGGTGGGAATAATAATAAGCAAGAAGCACCACTAGCTGAATTTCCTTCCTAAGGATCAACCTGTTTCTTCCCCAAAAGGCATCCAACCATTTCTACTGGCAGTACAGAGCTATGCCAAGCTTGGGAGTAAACATCCTAAGCAGGGAGAGCTTAGAAGGACTTTGAAATAATTTTAAAGAAACACTTTACAATTAATGTGAGATGAAGATGCAGCGAGCCTTGTGAGCAGGGAAGCTTTTGGTCTGGATCAGAGGAAGGAGTTGGGAGCTGCAGTGCTAGGTCACACTAAGGAAATCTGCAAAAAAGGGTCTCCAAAATGCACAGTAGGACACTGCTCAGCATTGTTAATAAGACACTTTGTCCTTCAGAAACACGTTATTAATTCAACTTCCCAGTATCCACAGTTCAGCTGAGCCCAATTGCAAAGGCTGCAAATTAATCTCCTTATGGATTATTTGCTTTCTTCCTGTAAAAACTGCCTTAGAATTTAATGTTTCAGACAAGATTTCTCTTTTCAGAAACACCCACCCACCCACCATACGCTGAGTTTGCCAACAATTAACCAGACAATCTGTCTGTAAAATAGCTAAATATGTTCTAAAGAAAAAAAAACAACTTTCTATTTAACTAAAACAATTACAGAACTAAACAGTGTGATTTTTTTGCCAACTACCATTTTTTGAAGACAACATTGCCTATGTCTTGTGTGTACCATTTACAGGAAAGTTGTGGTTAAGACTCGACAGCAAAGAGCTTGATCTCACAGTATCTCTTATATCTTCCTCAAATTAATATTCTTTTCAAAAGCTGTTCAGCAAGGATGAACAACATCATGCTTCTGTTGATAGCAACCTGAAATGTGAGCTTTCCAATATGGATCTGTGGCTTTTTAATTCTGTCCATTCACTGTGGTGTGAATCTCCCAAATACTTAATTTCAAGAACTGATTAAAATTAATTAATAAAATTAAAATTAAATTCCATCTCACTCATCAGCTATCATGCAAACTGAGTCAAGACATTTCCCTCAGTACATTCTGCACTACAGATTTCATCTGCAACACAGCTACAGAGAAAGGAGCTTGTGGATCCACAGAGATTCCAGGAGATATCACCACACAGGACAGTGTTTGCAAATGCAATTATCTTTACATATTACTGTAAACTTGTCACCATGCTGCTCTATTTTGGATTGCTCTTGTATTCAATTTCTTCAACTTTTTTTTTGACATTTGCACTTCTTAAAACTATGCCTGAATAAATCTTCATGCCCTTTCCACTTGCTATAATTAATCACCTTCCCGAAAAACTCCAGAAGAAAGCTTGAAAGTATTGAAAAATCTTCCAAACTAGACATTTTGTGAATACCAAAATTTGAAAGAAAAAGCAACAAACCAAAAAAAGCCACAGCTGAGCATGTTAGCAATTCAGTGCTGTAGATATCCCTGGGATGAAGGGCTTGGTCCCTGGAGGTGCTGAGCGTGTTGGCCATAAATCAGCATTTCACAGCCTCAGGGTTCAGCAGATAAACAGTCAAAGTTCAGTCTCACTTTCCCCAAACAGGTTGCTCAGGAAGTGAGGTGGATTGGAATGAGATTACAAAATTGTCATGCACTTCAGCAGTACTAGCTCAAATTATGGGTAAAAAGCAGTGATCATAATTTTTTAGCAGTTCTCAGATTTGTACTGGCACAAAAATCAGCCTAAGTTTTCCAGGATACAAAGTGTATCTTTTCTCAGCTTGGACACCTCAGAATTTCTTCAATTAAAATTCATTTCTATGTTTATTTCAATTCCTGAATTATTGACAAGTGTTGTATTCAAAGAATTTTTTACTTCTGCAGCAGCATACGTGCACAAATCTGCAAGACAGATGATGCCTGCAACACTGCCAAGCAGAATTTTGCCTGGTATGGCAGATTTCAGTTTTGAAGACTGGAATGTACTGGTCTAAGAGAAGATCAGTTCCAAAATTCAGGATAACACCACATCATAAATTAATGATCCATCTTAGCATACCATGGATGCTTCATTGTTCATCTTTCTCTCTCCACATGGTATCTATCTGGTAAAAAAAAAAAAAAAAAAAAAAAAAAAAGAAAAAAGGTGAAAGAAAGAAAAGAATGCAAGCTGAGAGTTTTGTAGTTTGACAAGTTCTCATGACCTCTCCCATTGAAATTTACTTACAAATGTTTCTAAGACTTTTTTTATTAAATTGAGAAAATGAATTCACATTTTCTCAGGAAGTATAATTTTTCTGGAAAATATGACCCCAAGGAAAGCAAAAAAGAAAATCCCACTGTTAAAATTATATAATCAAAATTACATTTGGAATGCAATTTTTATTTCTCCACTTTACCCCACCTGAAACTCAGGTCTTACATATCATAAACACAGGCAACACAAGCAACAAGACAAAGAGATGTAAATTCACTGTACAGTAAAGTTTTCCATCAAGGCACATAAATTCTGAATGAAGCCAACCTGCACATCCTAGGAGCAGGGAAATATCACACAAATCTCAGAGTGCAATGGTGGGAAGGCAGTGAGGCAAAGGCTGTCCAGCCCCAGTTTGGTCTATCTGTCAGACAACGTCAATGCTCTAGGTAAGTCAGATACCATTTAATATCATGGAACATTTTTTGCCTCAACTGCTTGCGTTTCCTTTCAAGCCATGTTTATGCTACATTTAAGCTGTTTAAACATTTTAAACCTCATCCGGGTGTGAAAGCTTTTCTGTTATTGTTACAAACCCTTTAAAATGAGCCGGCAGTGCTGGGTGTTCGGGTGGGCTCAGCTCAGGGAGTGGCTGGGAGCTGCCCCGTGTCACCAGCCTGGGCTGAGCCAGGGTTCCTGAGGGTTCCTGAGGGTTCCTGAGGGTCAGGCAGGCACACACAAACCTGGGGCAGCAGAGCTGTGGTAACTCTCTGTGTGTCTTCCACCAAATCCACTCAGGGTTCCCATTTACAGCGCCCAGATCCTGCCCAAACACTGCTGGGATCACACACCAGAAGTATTTGCTTTACGCCAGCACCTGCTTCCCAGTTCCCCACCAAATCAGCCTCCAGTAAAAAGCATGATAGTCTCATTCTCTACGAAAGAAAAAGTATTCCTCAGTCTAATGGGCTCACAGTTGCAACCCAGCGCAATCCCTCTGAAGCCAGGGGAGATGGGAGACCTCACACCACCTCCACTGCTGCTGAGGCCCCTGGAAGATCCACTGAGCCCTGCCCTGCTTCTGATTACCTGCTGCCCCACAGCTGGAGCATTCCCTAGTGGGCTTTTCATTTGTTTTTGTTATGCTCGTGGCTTTTTTGTTTGGTTCTGGTTTGGTTTTGTAAAGATAGTGTTCCTCTTAAAATCCCTCCATCCTCATGTCTGAAGAGATTAAAAATTTCCCAGCTAGGTGCAAGATACACTGATCTGCTGAATGTTTGTGCCAGCTCCATCCTACCAAGATCCATGCAAAGCATGTGGGAAGGAGAAAGCTCTAGTGGAGAAACGAGCAACTTCCATATTCACTGAATGTGTCTCACAACACTTATTAAAGAGATTTCTCATCACTATGCTTTTGCTTGAACACCCAGATCCTTGAAAACTTCCACAATCTACATTTATGTGTGTCCTGATTACGTGCTCAATTTCTGAGAAAGAAGCCTGCAGTTTGATGAATTTAAGCTCAACTTGAAGATTTTCAAGAGTTTTGAGGCACTATCAGTGCCTTGATTTCCTCTGCTTTTGATGCCAATAGGAGGCAAAAGGGTTTAAGTAGCCAGAGGTACTGGATTTCTGCAGAGCCTACCCCACTAATGTGCCCATCTCACAGGCAGTGCAGTGAAACTTGATTACCATCCATTGCTTTAGGAACATGAGGTGGAAGTGCCTTTGATCAAAAATGCAGTCAGAGTAGGATTTTCAAAATATTCAACTCCCACTGAAATCCAAACTCTACCCACTAGCTTTAAAGAAAACAGATTTATGCCAGAACTGAACACCTTTAGAAATCCAAACCTGAAGTAGAAGAGCTCCATGTGGTCACCACTCCCTAAGGTAAAAAGATGCAGGTAAACCAGGTCTGACTGGACATGGAACTAATAGAATTTACTTAAAACCATGCTTGAATCTTTGCTGAGTTTCAAACAGTTTATTTTCATTTAATTTGTGATTTTTCCTTACTTCCAAAACGATGAGTTCTGGGAGCAGCTGGGAGTTGGACTGTCATAAGTGTTGTTTCCATAGCATTTCCAGTCTGATTGGAAGCCAAAAACACTAGAAAGCTCATGAGACAGCCTGTTTTCAAGAGTTCTCAAGCAAATTTTGGCTGATCCACTATGTTTTCATGACTTCAGAACAGGATCCAAACTGAGGCATATCTCATAGCCAAGCTAAGACCAAACCCTGGAGAAATTTGACTGCAACAAGATGTGATTTGAGAAAAACAAAGGTGGCCAAATATTTTCTGTGGTTTATTAGAAGCATTTAAAGGCAGGCAGAGCAGAGATAATAAAAATAAAGAGATCCTGAGATATAAGATTGACCAATTGTTTTCCAATTCAAACATTCAAACATTACCCCTTGGCACATAAAAACATTGCTTTGGGCAAAATTCATTCAGGTAGGGTTTGAAGACGGGGATCTCTACAGGATATGTTTCTATATGCAAAAGAAGAACAATTGCTGTTTTCCCCATTTTACCCAAGGAAAGGGTGGGCTCAAGTTCCTGACATGATACCAAAGCATAGGAAAGGCTTTTCCAGCCATGCACTAGCAAGAGCAAAGTTGAAAATCTACACTCAGGCTTTGTATCAGTAATTCACATTTTCATTCCAGTGACAGAGCCTTTCCTTCAGCAAGCTGGATATTAGCTTGTTATCAGGTTCTCCTTGAGTGCCAAATTGAAACCATACAAAAATAATAGTTCCTTCCTCCAGAACATTTCTAGCCAAGGTGTCAAGTGAAGAGAAATTCGTTATGGTGAGAGCTTGCAGCTTGAGCAGTCACAGAAGTAATGGATTTTCCTTGAGTTGGAATGATATTGAAGACCTGAGAGATGAGCTGGGAGAAATCTACAAGTTCAGCCTATCTTTGGTCATTGTGAAGCCCTTCTAGTTTTTTGTAAGCAGTTTAGAACCCTGGCTCTTTCTCTGCCAGCCAGAGGAAAACATGGAAACGTGCTCCTTTCATACCTCACTTTATGTCACGGTCAGACACACAGAGCCCTCCTCCAGCAGCCCCTTCTGAGAGCCCAGTCCATCAGAAAGGTCAGGGGGACACAGGGAGAGGAGCTTCCAACAGCTTTATTTCACTGCTCTCCCTGGTGCCTGGCCAGGGACACGTGAAGGGCTGGCAAGAGCCAGTAGCCTTCAGCTCCTCCCCAAATCCCCAAAACACCTGACCTGCAATGTGATGTGTGCCCTACTTTTCAGACCCCCAAGACTGCTTCCTCTCCTCAGGGAAGATGCCTTCTTTCTGAACAGAAAGGACACAGCTTCAAATAGAGACCTTGCTCCATGTTCCTGGTGGAAGCAGAGCTGCCTCCTGTAGCTGGTGCCTCAATAAACAGAGGGGGAAAAGCTAGAAACAAATAAAAAATTGAATGCATTAATTTACCCTGCTCTCCATGAAGTACTGAGTGTATAATTTTCTGTAAATCGAAGAGAGGATGAATGCTAAGTGTAGTTCCAACTTCTCAGTGCAGATATAACAAACTATTTCCTGGCTCCAATCTCAACCAGCCACCATGCAAGAAAATACATATGCATGTTAGTATTTCTTGTTTGATCAGTGTCAGGATTGCTTCCATTTTTTTATTTCGAAAGAAACTAAGAAAATGCATTTTTAAAATTCACTGCCAAGCACAGATTCAGTGAGAAGATCAAACTCCCAATTAATTGCATCCTTCACAGTCACTGCAACAAATTCAGGGTGCCAGCTGTGTTCATCACCCTCTCCAGACACGGTGTATTACCAGATCTTTAGTTTTATTAGCTGCACCACAGGTCCCAGAGAGACCTCAGCTCAGTTTGCTTTTCTTTCTGCTGCATATAATGCCTCTGGCTTCTGCTGTATGTGCTACTTCATTCTGCATTTGAATTTCTCATTTTAAGTTCAGAAATGTGGCGCTCATTCCCCCAAATGGACTTCAAAGCTCACAAAGCAGGCCAATCCTTGCACATAAATATATTGATTTTAAGAGCACACTTGTATTTAGGAAGAAGACTTTGGCTTTGGAACAATACTCCCTACTAATGTCTCATGATCCAAGTAGTGACAGGAATTTTTCTCAGTCGAGTATGTGGTTACTCATCACAAGGTGTAGCTGCAAATTTCACACAGCAGGACTCCTTTGTCAAAACAATCCTCTGCTGCAGAAGTCTCTTCTGTGGGAACTCCACAGGGCTCTGAGTACTCTGACATTTCAATCAAATTCTCTCAGCTCACAACTCATTTTCAGCTCTCTGTGCTAAGCAGATTTGCTCTGGACTGGCACAAGGAGAACGTTCCTTACTGCTCCAGCAGCTCTCACTGAGTGCTGCTCTCAATTCCCCATCAATACACTCCATGGAAAGCTGCAAGGGGAGCAGTGCAGCTTTCCAAAGGCAGCTTGGAAAATATTTCAAAGAAATGATTCTTGAATGAAGTTTTGCTTGAGCCTCCTTGCTTTTCTGCAAATATAAAATATATAAATAAAGTATATTCAGTGATTTGTAATCTGTGTACAAGAATTACTGAGAACATGTACTTTCAGCCTGAAATCAACGTAATTCCTCCATTTTATAAAGAGTTTTATTCCTATTTATGCTTTCTTTTCTCCCTCCTGTTATCAGGTCCTAAACTGGATGAACTAACGATGTATTCTTAATTTTATTTAAAGCTATACTTAATACTATGTCAAACTAGAGGCTGGCTGCCACCAGACTGGTTAAAACCCTGAAAATCCTCTCTCAATCCATCTAATTGAGTCTCCCTCTTCTTGTCCCTGCAGATCAGAGAGGTTTCTAGCACATTTTTTGACTTTGCAAGCTGGTTGAAGCAGCATAAAAAATGAGAGTGAGGTTGCCAGTTCTGTGACCTGCTACAGAGCCATGGCTGTGGAAACAAGCCACCATCAAAAACTGAGACTGGGAGTACTGACTGAATTTAGTCCTGAAGACGTAGTTTTTGCTTTTGATTTTTAAATACAGAAGGAACTATAACAGTTTTTTTTACAAGGAAAAGAGAAAAGTCTTTAATCTCATAAGTATATTCAGGATTGTAGCAGAATAAAGCTGGAAAAAATAGAATAATACCTGGAAAATGTATTCCAACAAGTTTCTTTTGGAGAGGAGAGGCTACTGGAAGTAACAGTGAGATGTTGTATTAGTTTATTTCAACAGCAAAATGGGGAGAACAATGAAGAGGAAAGGAACCCTAACTTTGCCCATGAAAACAACCTGTACAGTTGTGTGGTTTTTAACACAAAGAACAGTTGAGCCAAATACCAGAAGGCCAAATATTTTCAGGGAAAATGAAATTCACTTTTCACAGCTTTTTTTAAAGAAAAATGTGTTACCACAAAATGGATGAAAGTTAAATCAGACCCAGAGATTTTCTTGTAATCACTGGAGAAGTTTTTATATGAGAAGCCAATACAGCAACAGTAACATGGATTTAGGTGGAGAAAATCCCAATGAAAATTGACCAAGAACAAGGCAATTGAGATGAAAACACCTGATTGTTTTAGAAGAAATGGCTCATTACAAATAGAATTTCTGAAAACTCATTGAGTTATCAAATTGTTTCAAGGGTGGCAGTAGATAGGTCTTTATTTGAAAACATTAAGCACTTGTGAGGCATAATAATTAAACAACAACCAGCACAAATTAATCTAATTAGCAGGCTGTCTAGCAGCACAGTGACACATGGAGTCCAAATGAATGAAGAATATTTTTTTTTCCAGATGAATTTACAAGATGAGTGGCAAGGTCACTGCAAAAGTAAGAGCTCTTTAAATATATAAAATGTTGCATTTTACCTGAGGCCACAGTTTGTAACTCAAGGCTGAAAATCATATAATATTAAGTCTTTTGGAATCTTCTATCAGTATCTAGCTTTTCTTTGTTAGTACTTTAGTCAAGCTGGATTCTTAATGTAGTATTTTACAATAGCTGAGCAAATACAGACAGGTAATAGAGTAGATTAATTTGGTAATAAGGTTTTTTTTCGATTTTCAGTATTGATTATTCAGCATCATCATTAGCAAGCACTTCTTTTTCCTCACTGAAAAGATCATGCAACTCACTGTGTTAAACATAATTTTGTTCCAGTTATTCAATTAATGTCTGCACATATGCAAAAATTAGAACTACAGCCTAATCCACTTTACTGTAAGATTTTCCTCTTTTCATCCATCACTCTAGCAAAATAAGAATCCATACATATCCCATGTCTTCTAAATAAAATAAATGTATTTGAAACAGCAAAGTTAATTCAGTTACTGGAAACGAGTGTTCATTCACATTTAGTGATAAACAGCATCAGAACAAACTCTGTATTGAAGCCATCCATATTGCCCTTCAGTACTGCCATCGTCCTCCAGACACTGCCCAGGTGCTCCTAGAAGCCCCAAAAGCAGATATCTGCAGGTGGGATCAGTCATCACCTGAGGGAGCCCCATCTCCTGCCCGTGCAGGCTGTTTGTGACAGCCCAGAGCTCCTCCCTCCGTGGCTTGGGGAGAACCTGACAGGAACAGGGATGGCTGAGCCCCAGACTCCACCTGCAGATCCTGGGAGATCAAAGCTCCTCCAGGCTCGCTTCACCAGGGCTGTCAGTCACCCCACACCTTCCAGAGGCAGGTGATTCAGATTTGCATTTTAGGATCATTAATTGAGCATTTGTTTCATGGTTCAAACACGTGTCTCCTCGAGATCTGAAGATAGGAGAGCTTGCTCCAAAATCTAGGGGTTTTTTCCTTGGTGAGAAACAGTGCAAAACTCAGGGTAGCCTCTTTTTTTAAATGAAAGTAACCAAATTCACATTCCAAAAATGGATTCTGAAAGCCTTTCATTTGAAGCTCTGCTTAAGAAATTATCCTTTCTTGATAGTGGAAGCCCATTTCTGAGTAAATAACTCTTTTCCAGTTTCTTCTATAGAACTCAAGCATTAATAGTTCTGGGGCATATCTTTTCTATAATGAGCATATACTTTTTGTCCATATAAGTTCTGGACTTATTTACGTGAATATAGATGTAGTAAAATGAGATTGAGAAACAAATGAAAGATGGAGAAAATAAGCTATTGGTACAAAGCCTCCACACAGCCTCCATTTCCTTTTAATTTTCAATGGGTACAATAGCTGCATCCTCTGGGTTTTTCTCTTCTTTCCACTCCCACTTTATCACATTCTGCACAATAATGTGAGAGTTTTTGTCTTAACTGTGCTCTGAGACAGCTGACAGCATGGCAAGTAAATTCCAAAATGGAATGGGTTTGAATATTGGAACATGAGATGATTTCAAAAGAAATAAATAGGATTATTTTTCTTCTCCCTTCTGACCATTGCTTATTTTTCACTGCCAGCCTTGAGATGAGGCTTCTGAATGGAAAATCTCTAGTTCATGTGATGATCCTGTTTTCCACTCTTTCCCTCGTTGTCAAAGTCCTGAGTGTTTTGCAGTGTTATGTCTCTTTTATTTAAAATCTAGGATGCTCTTAAGTAAGACAGATAGTCTGTTTTCAGTGCTGTGGCATGTGTCTGTTTATGAATAATGAGTATGACAGACAGACTGATTAATAGGCATTTTCTATGTGGGAAGAGGCTGGAAAGGAGGACATTGTGTGGAATAATTATTAATGAAGTACAGTCAGCGCCATGCAATGGGTAAGGACTGTGTGGAGAAGAAAGGGGGGAACATAAAAGGAAAACTTCCCAAAATCTCCAGAAAGACTGGAAAGTAGGTGGTCAAGGAGAACAGCACAAAAGAGGAATAACATGAATGGAAGGCAGTGAAAAGTGAGAGTCACATAAACTTAGTTCATGAGCACAAAGAGCCCCTCTTAGATTGTCTAATGCAGGTAAATAAGAGAGATGATCACAGCAGTACTTCTCTGGCAAAATTGTAATTTATATTTTATCCTGAATTAATGAGCACACAGTGTGTCACTGTCAGTAGTGCCACAGCCCGAGTCTCATTCAGTCACTTAAATCTGCCACTCAAACACTAAATCAGAGTCCTCAGATTAAAGATCTGCCAAAGTGAGCACCTGCTGGTATTTCCCCACTGCTGGTATCAGCATCTCACAGTACCTGACAAAAAGTCCCAGGCTGAACTACCCTGTCCAGGAGCTCCAATAACTGGAGCTGGAGAACATATTTGCAGCTTAACAGCAGCAACCTTTTCTATCAATTTAGCCTTTCCTGACAAAGAAAATGGAAGAATTTTTCAAGATTCAAAATAACCCAGAGGCAGTCCAGTTTGCATCACCTGACACTTGTTTTTTCATGTTTAAGAACCACAGCATGCAGCAGCTCACCTCCAGTGACAAACACTTGTCATGGTGGTGTTTTAGCCATCCATTATAGCTTCTAAAATTCTCAGTAAAGTGAAGGAGAGGAGAGGAGAGGAGGGGAGGGGAGGGGAGAGGAGAGGAGAGGAGAGGAGAGGAGAGGAGAGGAGAGGAGAGGAGAGGAGAGGAGAGGAGAGGAGAGGAGAGGAGAGGAGAGGAGAGGAGAGGAGAGGAGAGGAGAGGAGAGGAGAGGAGAGGAGAGGAGAGGAGAGGAGAGAAGAGAAGAGAAGAGAAGAGAAGAGAAGAGAAGAGAAGAGAAGAGAAGAGAAGAGAAGAGAAGAGAAGAGAAGAGAAGAGAAGAGAAGAGGAGATTTTAAAAATGAGAAGTTGCTCTGTTTGTCCATGGACAGCCATCCATGGCTAATATTGTTCATCACTGCTCTTTATTAACAAGTGGTATTCTCACCCTCTAAAGAGGCTGTAAATTAATCTGAAAGTAGGGTTATGTAATGCCTCATTTTAAACAATTTTCTCTTTTTTTCTCCTGGAATAATAACTTTTCTGTGAAACACTAGAATCCCCAGTGAATGCCCTCTGTGTCAAGCAGAGACTCAGAACCAGCATGAGACCTTCAGTTCCTATTCCCAGTCACAGGGAATTTTAAAATCCCTTCTCTATCATTATCTCATAGGAAAATAGTGGCTTTTTCCCCCTGTTACCCCACTTAGTCATAAAAAATGAGTATATTTGCAATCCTGCTTTATTATGTTTCTCTCCAAAGCCTCCTCTTCCTCACTGAAGATACAATGGAGAAATATTGCAATTGTGGCTAATTGTGGTTGTTGTGACCTCAGAGCTTGGTGAGAACCAGAGCTCCCCTGGCACCCTGAGCTCCCCTGGCACCCTGAGCACCCTTGGCCAGCATGGCCAGCACAGGGTGAGTCCAGCAGTGCCAGGACAGCCAGGACACAGATCACAGGTGCTGAAAGGCCATCTTTTTATTTAAAATGCATGAATACCTTAAGAGAACCTGTAAGCACGTTTACTCCATTTGTCATCTGGATCATGAATAAAGGATGGCCAGAGAATGGGATTTCTTTGGAGAGTAGGGAGCTAAGTGCCCTGGCCCTCACCTATTTTAGCATTTCTCTGGACTGTAATTTCCAGTTTGTTTGGTTATCAGCAACTCTCATTGTTTTCATGTTGAAGAGGTGATTTCAGTGCCCAGTGCAGTTTGATCCTTTTAGATCTGATTTGTTTGGTTTGAACTGTCTTTGTGTGGTTGGATGCAGCTGGATCTGGTTTGAACTGGTTTGGTCTGGTTTTATTCAGTTTGATCCAGCTGGATATGTTGCCTGTATATCAATCCTTACTCTAAGGAGATCTGCAGAGCTCAGCTGGAAAGAGCTGCAATGGATTTTACCCATCTGTTTTCAGAACTATTTGTTCTGCTAACACTGCTCACAGGTTTTTCTGTTCCATTTCCTCTTGGTCCCCATGCCCAAACTCTAGGATTATTTTGTTTAATTCAATGAATATCTGCCTCAGTGATATGTGGAGCCAGGCAAAAACCTCATTTGCAGGATGTAATTTCTATTTCCAGTGCCCAGTCCTGTCAATCAACTGGTCTCAGGCTTCCACAAAATTGTGTCAGATGAAACATTTTTCATACTATCCCCTCTAATCAGTCTGAAAGGGAAAATAATTTTATTTCATCTACAGTGTTTCTATATTAAATAAAAAGTTTCTTAAACCTCACCAAGATTCAGCACGCACAGATAAGACAAGCCTTAATTAATTTTTCAGCATCAAGTCTTTGTACATCAGATTTATTTTAACCCTTTACCAGTTGGAAACTACCAAGGCAGATGATCAAGGAGGCCACAATGCAGTGACTGGCCCTGCAAGTAGGTGAAATATGGTGGGAGCAAAGGAAAATGTTTTCCCTCCTTCTCCTATTCCTCCTTCTTCAGACCAAGCTCTTTGGTCCTTTGTGCAATAAGGGATGTTCTTCCTGAAAAATGTTTCATATTCAGCCTCAGCTTCTTGTGAAGACTTTTCCTTGCTTGGGTAAGAACCTTCTCTCCTGCAAAGCAGAACACTGTTACTACAACTTTTGGAAGATGCCCTGTTATAGTCAATTACAGGTCAAGTTTCTGTTGTTAGATACAGAACGTTGTCCACTTTAGGGCACTCTTTGGAAGGCCCATCTCACCCCAGAGTGCCTACTGGAGGAGTGGGAATGGGGGAGGAATGAAATGGCATTGACAGAGAGCCATCAAATGTTCACTTGTGGAGTCTTTCCCCAGCTCCTGAATGTGCTGTTTCAGCACCTAAGGCCTGAGTGCTTGTGGGGTGGGTTTGAAGGGAAGCTGCTCCTGATCTTTCTGCCCACTTTGGATCACTCCTTTCCTCCTCTATTTTTTTTTTTTTGCCATTCATTTTATCATGCATATAAAGTGAAACAATGAAATTTAGTTGTTCAAAGGGCAAAAAAGCTGGAAACCCCGTTGATTTGGTGTTGTTTATTTTAGTTTATTTCTGAGAACAAATTCCTGTCTGTGAGAAAGGGATATGTGGATAAAGACAATGACATTTTCTTTGGAAAGACACAGCCTGCTCAGAAACATGGAGTATTCACTGTTTGTATTTCATGTGTATATCAAAATCATAAAGTAACCCCCTTCTAGAATTTTTTACCATTACTTATCATTCTCCCATTTCAATTTATATCTTTGTCCTCTAAAATGTAAAAGCTTCTGAAAATTGCTTGGAAAGGGACCATATTACAAATAAAAACATCACAAAACAAGATGAGCTGTATTTCTTTTTAACAGCTCATCATCAGTTCCCTCAAGAGAATACTCATGTCTCTGGAAAGAAAAGCACTTCAGCTGAAATAATTCCTCAGATTTTTAATTAGTACATTCCTCTTCAGAAGTCGTCTTTTAATTGCTAATTCCTTCACCTGCCCCTCTTTCTTAATTCTAGAAAACAATCCCCTCAGAAGTTCCAGCAGTGATGTGCTTTGCTCAACGACACTTAAAGATAAATCATAAAAGAAACAATAAAACTGACCAGCTCAGAGACTACTTTTAGAATTCATATAAAATAAATGCCAGCTACTTTTTAGCTCTAATTTTGTTTCTGGTAATGCAAACAGAAAAGAATGGACACACTATTTCCCTGTGACATAGAATCACAGAATGGTTTGGGTTGGAAGGGACTTTGAAGATCATCTGGTTCCAACCCCTTGCCATGGGCAGGGACACCTTCCACTAGACCAGGCTGCTCCAAGTTCCATCCAGCCCCTGTCCAGGGGCAGAGAAGTGCCTGTACACTCACCAGAAAACACGCTCACCTGTGATTTTGGCAGGTGTAAACCCCTCATTTTAAGTTATCATTTGGGAAACCTGAGAAAATTAAGTCAGAGCAATATTAATATTTTATGTCATATAAGGATTCCAGTTCAATACTGGAGATCTCTCAACCACTCTTCATACTGTGCCTTCAAATCTACAAGCAAAACAGTAAAGAGTTCTCACACACAAACATACACAAGGTGTTTGAGTAAATATTCTGCTTTGAAAGTATGAGAACTGTAAGTAGCAGGAAAAATAAATTACTCAGAGAAAATGCATATTCCTCTTTTAAACTCCTGTACAGGCTGGTTTTTGGAGACCTAAAATTGCAAATCAACTGATTTCTTATTTCTGCACAATAGGCTGCCTGGCTGACTGCTGCTCAATGATTAACTTCAAGAGCCTCTGCTTTATTTAAAAATACATATTTTATTTTCTCCTTCATGCAGGAGTTTGTTTTTTTCTCAGCAGTAATTCCATTTGTCCGGGTGCTGGTATCACTGAACTCAAACAAGGCTGTTTATTCTTCTGCAATTTGAGTCACAAGAAGAATAAACCCAGACACCAAAGTGTCTCTGAGCACTGCCACACTAAAAGCAGCCCCTCAAAGTATTCTGCACACTCACACAGGTTGTAAGATAAAAATTTGGAGGTTTTCTCTCCAAACATCTACTCAGAGACACAAGTCTGACTAATTTCATCTCCACATCTGTATTTGGTGTAACTCTTAATTGCTCAGATTCATTCTTTATACTTTCATTTATATTTTGAAAATATTTTTCTACTTTTAAAAGAAAAAATAATATTTTTTTTACGAGGAAAGTGATTGGACAAGGCTTTCAATTGAAAGAGTACAGATTTAGATCAGATATAAGAAAAACTTCTTCCCTGTGAGGGTGGTGAGGCGCTGGCACAGAGAGAAGCTGTGGCTGCCCCATGCTGGAAGTGTCCAAGGCCAGGCTGGATGGAGCTTGGAGCAGCCTGGGGCAGTGGAAGGTGTCCATGCCCATGGCAGGGGGTCGGATGTGAATGATTTATGAAGGTTTCTACTAACCTAAACCACTCTGTGATTCTAGGGAAGAGCACATTGTCAGGCTTCACCTCCAGGACACATCATCTTTGTTGTAGGACCAGGACAACATCACTGACTTCACCAATTTTCATCTGAAGCACACATCAGGAAGTCTGGATCATCAGCCTGATTTAATGGTATAGAAGGACTTTGAAGCAGAGTGATTCATCACAGGGACTGATTCCCAGGGCTCTGCTGTGTGAAAGGCTTGGCTGGATACGTGCCAGAAGACAGCAGGAGATAAAAAATAGCAGACATATTCAGCGAGCATCCTTATCTTTTTAAGTCACCAATAAACGCAATAAATATTTATGCTAAAATAATGTTTTAACAGCTTCTGAAAAAGGAGACAATCCCAGTGTCGGGTAACAGCTGACTGCTTCAAATCTAACACAGCTGATCAAGCAGAGCTGAGGAAATTGAGGAAAACTGTGAAGATTGGTCTCAAAGTCACACAGACAAAAATCCAAAAAAAAAAAAAAAAAACCAAAAAAACACAAGCTCTGTAGAGGAGAATTTCTGACAATGAAATTTTGATTTTGAGAGAGTAGGAAAAGAAATGCCTACTTAAAACATCTCTTTCCTGCAAAGAGGTGACAGCAAATCAAGTGCCTGGTTGATGAAAATTTGCTGCCGAGGTAAGGGATGAGTGGAAGGGGCAGGGTCTGCAGCTGCCTGGTTTTGTCTGTAAGTGCTGATGGAATTTGGCCTTGGTCATGGCAGCCTTTGGTGATCCAGGGTGGGCAGGAGCTGCCTCTGGCAATGGATCAGTGAGGATTAGAGACAGACCAAGAGCAGGGGGTGAGGCTGAAGTGGGGGGGATGAGGGTGAGACTTGATCTCAGGGCACAGATCTTCAAGCATGGCTGCAACAGTGAGACAGCTCCTCACATCTTGAAAACTGCGAATTTTTAACTTCAGGCTCTCTGCTCCTAAGAAGTTGACAACATTGGTGACATGCAACACATTTTCATATACCCCAACTAAAGAATTAACCCTACTTAGTAAAAGTTATTTTTTTGGAAAATTACCTTTTTTTTTTCTACTTCTGCTTGACAGGGAGCCAAATACCTCAGTGTCCAGTAAAACAGAAGCTCTATAACTTCATATAGTTGAAAGATCTAAAAAAAAAATAAATTAAAAAATGTATCAGTACAGATTTTTTAGTAGCCCTGCTTTTAAAGTAAAGCTTTTACATTAATTAGTGTCTCCACATGCTTACAGATTTGGAGATGTCCCAGAAAAGTTTCTAGGGATTGGAAGCCTCTGGCAGACTTCAGCAAAATATAATAGGTCAGAGTAGAAAAATCCATTAATGCTCTGCCCATCCCATTGTGAAAAGAAAAATGGCTTCTGTAAATGAATATTAAATCAAGACCCTAAGCAAGAGGAAAATTACATTACCTTCTGATTTCAAATCTTTATAAGCAGCATAGAAAGAAGGATGGCAAACATTTTTGGCCCTGAGGCATCTCACTCCCTTCCAAACCTTCAAATCTGCATTTTCCTGGCAGGGCCCCTTGCACTTCAGTGGCTTCCACAGAGCAGGAGAACCTGGGAGCTGACATGCAATAAGTTCCATCTGAATAGGACGAAAAACTTCTTTACTGTGAGTGTGAGAGAACAGTGGAAGAGACTGAGCAGAGGGATTGTGGAGTTTTCTTCCCTGCAGGTATTCAAAAGCCACCCGGAGAAGATCCTGGGCACCCTGTGGCAGGTGGAGCTGCTTTAGCAGTGGGGCTGGGCTGGAGGGTCTCCAGAGGTCCCTTCCAGCTCCAGCCCTCCTGTGATTAAGGTATTTAAGAAGCTGGCAGGATCAGGACACAAAGCACCTTTGGGCAGTCAGTTCTATTACTGGTTTCCAAGTATTTATTTTCAAAGCCTGTGGTGACCATTCTGCTATAGCAGAGGTTTTGAGGAGATTATTGTGTGTTCTTTAAGCTGGAAAGGATACATTTTTCTATTCCTGAAACCACACTGATTGCATATTAACACCAATAGTATTTAATATTACATCTGAAAAATTCTTAGCTGTAGAAAGTACCTTGCAAATGTCCTCTTATATTCAAGACATGCCTCTACTAAAATTTTTGTTTTTAAAAAATGGTGTTAGTCCAGAGGGCATTTTGGACCTTTGGTTCAATTGAAGGGGATTTTTTGCCATATTTTTATGAAGACCTAAAATACTGGCTTGTTACCATCCACCCTACCTCATGTGGAAATGAAAATGAGAAAATAATCAAGTACATGGAGACTAATCATCAAGTAAAAGGGAAATGATAACTAGACAAACCAAAGTGCTCTGGGGCAGGACAAGATAAACATTTGTTCCCGGGGAGATGACAAGTTGTACTTTGCTTGGCAGCAAGGAAAAACACCAATATACACCAGAGGAGAGAGCCCAATTAAAGCAATTAAAGAAACACCGATCAGGAGCTGACCAAGTTGAAAGCTTTTCAAAATGCAAACAGTTGTGTTCATGATTGATGACATTCCTGTGTGCTGGGGTATTTCATACATTTTCTCTCTTGATACAGCTCCTGTTTGATCAGTCAGGGAGTAGTATTTAAGCATAAATGTTGCTGTAATATGCTTCATACTCCATTACAAGTTAGACAAGTATTTCCATAGTGAATTGGGGTTAAGAGAATAAGTTAGAATCATATTTCTATATTCTTGTACCTTTCTTGGTAGTAATTTGACAGTTTTGTTACTAAAACCATAAATCTGGTTGAGTTCATCATAAAGGCAATGTGAGAAAAGCAAAAGTAACTCCTCTCTCAGCTTAGAATTATTTTTAATTCAGGAGAAAGAATTACTCCCCTGCCCAGAAACAGGGCTGGGTGGATTACCTGTAGCTGCCTCAGGGTGATAACCTAGGTGCAATCACAACCAGAAATTGCTTGAAAACTCTGCAAACGAGCCTGATTTTGCAATGTTCTGGTTTTTCCTTTTGCTCCTGTGCACAGAAGCAAAACTTAGCTTGGATGGAAGTTGTTTACATCTTATTCTAGTACATTTACCATGGCACAGCCATCTGTTTGCAGCCTGCTGGCTCTAATGGTACATCAGGAAAAGAGTGACCCCTCGGGTTCCCTGCGTCACTCGGGGACAGAGTGGGCTCGGGCTTTGTGCTCTCCCTGGGCCATTTGAGCTTTGCTGTGCTGGCAATGCTGGAGGGACACACTGTGAAACAGCCCAGAACTGAATATCCTGCCTTGCTTCAATAAGTAGGGAAAGGGAAGTCAGTATTAAGGACTCTAAGCATGCAATAAACTCAGTGGGAAAAACCTTTCTGATGATTTCCTAGGAGGTATGGAAAGGTTAATGCAATTATTCATTTATGTGCTTTTATTGCAGCTTCTCGTCCTCCTCCTGACTGCACCAAACCTCCCTCTACCCCAATAAGAGCCAACCACCAAACCTATAACAAATCCCTCACATCACACCACTGTTTTTAGAGGGGTAGAGTCAGGCATCCCAAATTAGACAACAGCATCCTTAAGCACATGCTTAATTAAAACACTGAGTATTGGGAGTTAAATATGTCTTTAAATGCTTTGCTCAATTGCACCATAAAGCAGAATGTCACTTTCCAGACCAAACTTCAGCTATCATTTTTTCCCCTACAGCCTTGTGAGCAGACTCCAGCCAAGCTGCCACACAGGTTCCTCAGAGCACATCAGGGCTTGATTCCCTGCCAGCTGCAGCTGCTGCAGTTTGGAAAATGCCTCTGACTCACATGCCAGCCCCCAAATAGCTTTTCCTGCCCCAGGGCCCTCTTCCACTAATAAACATAAATTGGATTTAAATTTTCCTTATCAGCCTTTAGGAACTGTAGAAACAACATCTAAAATTTCAGTTTTGGAGTAGTCATTGTCAACATGGAGGTGTTTCTGTATCAAACATTGTGCCATGGAGTTTTCAAAGTTAAATAGTGCAATTTCTGTTACAAACTTATGTGTTTTAATGCTTTTTGTAAGTTTCCCTTAAAGCACCAGCCCTTCTGCAGATTAATTGGGTTTTAACCAGCTCTCAGTATAGCAGTGGATAGTCCTGTGTTCCTTAACCATACTGCAGCTCCAGTACTGGGGAAAGGGAGGAGAAAACTGTCCAATATTCAACAGTTTGGGGGTTTCTTTTTCCCTTGCAAGAGCACTTTTCTTTTTTTCAAAATAACCACTCTGCCCTATCCTTCTGCCTGACAAACCTTCAGAAGCCTCAGTGTGAGCAGACTGAGAAGCAGAGCTGTATCCTCCAGACATGGCACAGGTACTGCCCAGACGTGGATCCAACAATTCCCAAAGCAACTTTCAACATTTCAATATACTACACGCAGCTTGTAAGGATTTCCATTAAGCTCATCTAGCAAGAAACAATCTACAAAACACCAATCACCCACAGGGAAAAAAACAAACAAAACCAACATAAATATATTGCAGAGAGCATAATACTGCAATATGCTGTTTAATATTCTGGATCAGAAGTTTTAAAAGGGAAAAAACCCCACAAAATCAACAGCAAGGAAAAAAAACCACGAAAAAAGTCAGAATATGTCCTTTAGCTGTTAAGAAACACCTGTGATTAATTCTGGCAAGGCAGGTGTCCTGAGGAGGGCTTGTGGGTTTTTTTTCTGGTTTGTGGCAGCTCTGTGGTGATGCTTTAGGTGGTTCAGGGTGGGACTGGGCTCAGTACTCCCTTGGGTGCTCAGCAGGGCACAAAGCCTGCCTGCAGGCACTGACCTGCTTGCATGCATGAGGTGAGCAGGCTGAAGCTGGTCGGGAGCCCTTTTACTTCTGATTTAGACTCTCTTGAGTTTCCTGTACTTAAAGAGTGAAGTATCCTGATTTGCTGTCTAATAAATCCCTGTTTTAGTGCGAGAGAATGTCGGTCTTTGCAGGGAGCTGCTGCTGCACAAGGCGGAGTGCTGGCCTGGGGTCTGCTCCCATCAGGAAGCAGCGATTGAGTGAGTGTTGCTCTTAAACTACTAAACCTGATTTAAAATTTTATGGGAGGACAGTAAGTAATGTGATCCTGTAATCTGAGAAATTTGCCAACTAAATACAAAATTCTCAGCTCTGCAGGTTCTCACAGGTGTTTATGTATTGCATGCTCTAGAACTGCAATGTTTCTGAATTATTGCAGGTGCCAACAGGAGAACAAGAGTAATTTTCATTCCAAAAAATATTTACTTTGTTTGGTTGGTACTTTGTTCCTTTTCCTGTCATTTGGAGATGATAGTATTGTTGAAAACTGCAACAAATTATTGCAAATTTCCAAGGTGGATGTGTTTTTTTAACCATAACAAGGAATGCTGGTTAGTTGTTAAAAAGGAGGTTTATCAAAGTTTATTATATTTAGTCTGTATGAATGTTTGAGTTTCTTAAGGGAGCAAATGAAGAAAATGAAAGGTGAAACTTTAGGTTTTCACTCTGTTTCCTTTACTAAAAATGTAACTTTAAATAAACAAAGAATAGTGTCAGGGAAGAGCATGGCAGCAAAGGCATCTGTGGAGCTGCCCCTCTGTGCTTGGGCACTTGGAAGCCGCTGCTGAACAAGCAGAGGTTTGATGGCTCAAAATCAACACCAGCTTTGACTTGAAGAGAAGGGCTGGAGCAGTGAGAGAATGCTGCCCTCCCCCTCTGGGCAATGGCAGGAGCCTTCCATGGAGCTCACAGCAGACTGGCAATCACTTGGAGGGAGTTTGGGGTTTTTGAAAGAAGAAATAGGCTTGGGGAAATGAGGTTCTGGAATCAGGCTCTCCAACAGGGATTTTAATGTAAGTTTTATTCATAGAAGGAGTAACACAAGTTAGCTGCTGAGGCCTGGATTCCAGAACCTTGGAGGCACTGCTTGGTCCCAGGCTCCCATGTTGCTTTTTCCAGGTGCAGGGGAATGAAAGATCCTGGCTACAGCAAAATAGGGAAAAAATGAAATAGAATAGTATTCTTGTACTTGCCTATTTTAACAGGCTCATGTAAAATGAGAGTTACAAAAGCCATTGTTTGCTTTCTTTTTTACTAACTTTCTGGGATCAGTGGGGGAATTCTTCATAGTCATAGACCATTTTATTAAATCCTCAAAGTAATATTGTAATATTGTAGCATTCATTGATGGTGCTCAGATGAGGAAGTAAATCAGAGGGTTAACAGCCTGAGAAGTGTTACAGCATTTGCAATGCATAGCTGGATCTAAAAGCTACTTCACGAAGCAGCTGGTGATGATACAATGATGCTGCACAAGAAAAAGATTGTTATCCAGCTGTCAACTGTCTTACATGTTTTCATCCATCAAGTGCTTTAAAGGGGCACCTTCCTACACTGCTGCAATTTAAGCCTCATAGCTGTGACATCCTAGGTCCATTTTATGCAAATATGAATTATCTGTATGCCAAAAATCCATCTTGATCTCCCTAGTGTGATCTTGAAAATTGAAAAATTCAATAGATCTTTCTATCCCAGCTACACAGATGCATATAGAAGAGCATTTCCTGGCTAAAGAGTTCCCCTAAGTAGTAAATATCTTCCATTCTTTTCTTGGGTTTTGTTCCTTGCTTTTGCTGTTATGGATTTTATCACAGTTCTTACAATAAATCTCCTGTGTATTTGCAACAATAGCTCTGCAGAGAGATTGGCTGCTCCCTCCTTTCCAGCTATTCCAATACTCAGGATCAGATTGTTCACAGTTAAGAGTAGGACCACAGACATATAAAATGCACTTTTTTATTTTTCCTACTGTTTCTGTCATTAAAGTCTTCCTGTTTTATCTTCTCAAAGCTTATCTCCGAAAGGTGTACTTTTAAGAGTATGTAACTATTTTAATTAAAATAATACTTTTTACAGTTAATCACAAATCTAGAAAGATCAGACTCTAAAGATCCAAAGAGCTTGTTTTATCTCCCATAGGTTGTGATGTTCAGTTAACCTGCAAATGCTTCAATAGCAATCAGGGAATAGTCCTAAGGCAGTTTTTGATTACTCTTGTGTTTGTTTTTAACTGTATTTAAGTATTTGGATGATTTAATATGTGAAGTCTAACAGCCTTAATATCTGACTGAAGTCTGCCAAATATTCACTGAACTTACTGACTTCCTTGATAGTAAACATTCATAAAGTAGGGGTAACTTGGATTCGTGTTTTAAGATGAAAATGGGTATTAAAAGCCAGATGTTGCCTTGCATTGAGCTGTTCTCTGCACCTTCCAAAGAGAGAGATGGAGCAGAGCCAAGGCAGCAGGAGCAGGGCTGATCTCTGCTCTGGCATTTTGAAGCTCTTGCCATGAGTCTGGATGGCATTTTTAAATATGAATTTGCTGAAGGAACATGAGCTGGATTGGGAATAAGTGTGTAATGCAACTGAAATGCTATTGCCACTGCATTCCTCGCCTTTCTGCTGATGTTCCTCTGGGATGTGCTGGATCTCTGCCACTGTTGGGTTTATTGGGACCCCTGGCTAGAAAGGAAGAGAGCAGGAGGCTGGTCCCAGCCCATCCTGGCTTGTTGAGGTGATGATGTTCATGCCAATGTACACAGGCTCCACCCAGCCTTTCAGTCTTCTGCGGCTTAGCCTGATGTCCACAGGAGCTGGAATGCTGAGATAAACATTGAACTTTGGCTTATGGTCAGCCCTTATAATTGACTTCAGCCTGAAACGATGGTAAATACTACTGAGTGTATTAGTATTGACCTGGCTGCTGCAAGATCAGTGCCTGTGGTTCAGCTGGGAATGGATTTGAACAAATCTGTGTGGCCCTGCATGTATTTTATAATACTGTGTTTAATGAGCTGTTCATTCTGTTTGTTGCAACTGTATAAAACAGATAAAACAAAAGATATTTTCTCTTCCCAGAACAGATAAATCCTGCTGCTGTTTCTCTGCTTAGTTGACACTGCCTAATAGCAACTCTCTGTCCTCACCGTCAGGGTGTGTGTAGGAGTCTTTCAGCCTAATTTTGCATTCTGTTAGCACCATGATTCTTACCGATGTTTTCTCTCATTGTTACAGCTAATGTTTTGTAGAGTTGTGCCCATGCTGATACAGCCTGGTGCAAGGAACAGCAATTTGCCTCTGGTTTGCTATTCATTATTTCCCCTATCTCTACTGCAATTCACAAATCCATGCCAATGTCACTTTTCCACAGTCAGTATGTCCCAGGTTCTCTTGCCACTAAATTGAAAGCACTCTTGACAGGAATGACAGATATGCCTGAGGAAGAAGTAGTGTCTAGGGGAGAGTGTTCAGAAAAAGCTGAAATTAATAAGTAGATGAGTTTATGATGATGCTCTTGAATAAAGTGGCTAATCAATAAAGCACACTTTAACAAAAACACTCATCCTTTATAAGTGCAGGGACTTGTCTGTGGCTGGAAGAGACAAAACGTGAGAAACTTGCTTTTGTGATGTTAACGGGGCTCTTACAGTTTAAGTTTTAATGCAATCTTTGAGATGTATTTTCCAGAAATGTGATGCAAATATTTTGTAGTTAGAACAAGAAAAATAGGTAGGGATGGTCATAGGATCTGTTGTTGGAAGAATGCTTCTTTTCCACTACTGGTGCAGGGTATTTTTTGCTTTTGTTTTTGTTGTTATTGTTTTTTTGTTGTTGTTATTGTTGGGGTTTTTTTTTGTTTTTTCCTTTGTTTTATGCAAAAGAGCCTAAAGGGCCACAGCTGCTACCAATTTACCAATTGGACAGGCTGGCATTAGGAAGGGTACACTGCTACAATGACTTTTCTCTTCTTTTTTTTTTCTCTCTCTTTTTAAAAATATATTTTTCTGAATCTACATTCAATACCATTTCTGAGACCCCCAAGCAGTCTCCTTCTGCTTCCTTACAGCTGTCCTATCAATGAAAAATGTGACTTCTTAAGTGTTCATCAAGTGCAGTGGATGTGAGTCCACACACGGTGGTCCATTACTCTTAAATGCCATTTTGCAGTCTTTTTCTCACTTGGTATTTATATTCTAATGGTTTTATTCCTTGCAGCCAAGCAAGACAGGTTACTTGTTATTCAAAGTTATCAAAAAACTAACCCCTTCTGTGTGTCTATCCTTCATTCTGTCTGTCCTGGATTTTTCTTTGCAACAAGACAGATTCTGTTTCAGTTTACGTTGTTGGCTTTGCTATTGGCTCTGAGATTCAACCCCAAACTGTAGATAGCCACTATAAAATAATATCCTTAAGCAGCTGTAAGCAAAGTGTGATTTTCATTGCTTGCCTGTGGTGCATGCTGCTCTCCCCATGGGGTTTTCCTGGTATTGAGGGAAAGTTCCATCTCGGAAATGAATTTCCTTGGCAATTTCCTTGTCCGTTACACTCATAGCCATAAAATTGTTTAGGCTGGAATAGATCTCTAAGATCCTCCAGTCCAGCCATTAACCTAACACTGCTAGGTGCAGTCCTAATGTCCCATGTCCCTAAGCACAAAATCTACTTGTTTTTAAATCCTCCCAGGAATGGTGACCCCTAAACCCCCTCTGGTGCAACATGGGGCTGTGTCCTCTTGCCCTATGAACACCCAGTTGTTCAAACCCATTTTTATTAAACTGCAAGGGTAAATCAGGCAGAGTCAATTGCATATGTTGTTCAGTGATAATTTCTGCTGCCAGGAAACACATTCTCCTTTTATTTTTTTTTTTTTAAATTTCCATATACTTCCTGCAGTGGGCTCTTTATCAAGCATGGTGGTTTTGTGTCAATAGCTCAAAAGTGGGAGTTTATGGCAGCAAGGACACATTTGTGACATTACACACTGTGACATGCACTTAGCAGAGTGGCCATGGCAGGGATGTTTGGGATTTAGAGAAGCAGTGCTGTGGATTTTCCACCTGCCTTTAATTTCTGATATTCCTGTGTAATCAATATTATGGCCTGCAACTCTGGAATCAGCATTCCCAGGAAGGAATTCTCTTCACTGAGGCATCTGGCAGTTTTTATCTGCAAGCAGGAAGCTGGCCAACCTCATAAAGCATCTGCCTTGTTAGTCCTGCTCCTCTGCCTCCATGGTTAGTTTTATAGGTGCGTGATGCCTTTCCAGATTGCTTTAAATTTAAAATTTTACATGGAACACATTTCAAAACAAGATTAAAATGACAGTACGGTTTGGACACCATCTAAAAGTACTTGTTTGCCCTGTTCCTTAAGGACACAGACTGTGCTCTGATTTGTTTGCTGCCCTGGGTTTCAGACCCAACCTGGGCATGACAATTCCTCATGTGGGTACAACCCAGCAGTAGGAGATCCTTCTAGGCTGAGGCAATTTGGCCCCGAAGTACCATGAGGCAGTGCAGAACCAAAGCTGGAATACAGTTTCTTTTGTCAAAATACGTGCATTTTGCTGTCCCTTTTGTCTATACTTTAAACAATAAACCACCAATAACAGCCAGATGGGGAAAGCTGCTGAGCCTTTTGGACTTCTTTCTCTCTCCCACTTTCCTAATCACTAATGAACAGTATCCAAGGAGCTTTTATTCCTGTGAGAAATATTTAACTTCTCATGTAGGACTTGGGGACATAGTCAAAATGTAGAGAAGTGGAAAAACTTCCCCAATTCCTCCCTGAACTACACAGGTGTTCATTTGTGCCTCAGTGGAATCATGTAAGTATTTGAGTGACCTTGTTTTTCTTTAATATTGTTAAGGGAGTGGATCCCTGCAACAGCATCAGTGTTATTCCACAAACCCTGCCTGTGGGAAAGACCCATTAGAAAAATGAGCTCTGTGTAAAACCTAGTAAATTTTGAAGCAAGGGACAAAAAGGGACTGCAGTAGTGTAGTTTTGCAGATGGCAAAACTGCCATTGTTTCAGTAGGATCAACATTTCAGTAATTGTCCTGCTTCTCCACAGAATGAGGAAGGAGGGATAACATGCCCATGAGAGATGTGGTATATATACATAGAATAGGTAACACTTGTCAAATTTATTTAAAATTTTTTAACATTATCAAAACATGTAATTTCTAGTATTTTTCAAGTCGTGTGGGAGCATAAGCTCAGCAAATCTCTATGATGTTAACATTTTATACACCTAACTTTTATGTGCTGAAAATTGGAGATTTAAATTTATCGCTGCTATTTCAGTGTTTGGGGTTTTATTTCTTTTTTTTTAATGCATCAAATCTGAGGTTCCCTTGCACAGACTAAACTATTTCCAGTTGTTTTGCTGCTGGGGCTAAGAGGGATCTGGTGCAGTCAAGCCTGTCTTGGTGCACTTGCATCCCAAGCCCCTGCTGGTAAAGGGAACGTTTTTTCCTTTGCTGCAATGTCTAAAATGGTTTTTCTCAGCCTCTTGTAAAAGGAGCAGGCTTTTATCACATCTCTTCTTGACCCTGCACGTCCCCTCAGGGATGCAGTTTCTTCTCATGGCTGGCTGTTACACAGAGCTATAAAATCACACGTGGCCACACTCTGCCACCACAGCAATGTGTGCTCCCACCATGGGGGGCTCTTACCTGAGACTGGCAAATTTCTACTAAATCATCCCCTTTGCTTGAACCAAGGCTGTTTCCAATTCCAGTAATTAATGTGCGTGCACTGAGCTGAGGAATGCAGGGGGCTGTTAAATGAATGCAGGGCATTTGCAGAGCCCCCTCTCCAGCAGGTTAAATGGAATGTGTGTAGGAAATATTCCCTTACACCTGCTGCATGGGAATGAGGTGTTCAGATAGAGCAGGCAGGCTGCAATCACCCCTGTGACTGCCAGGAGCAGGCTATGGAAGGATTCTCTCTCAGGGGTTTAATTGCAAAAATGAGACCGAGTTCTGTGGCTATTGATTTTACTATTTGCTTCACCAGTCATTTAAATGAGTGTGGAAGGGAACTCTTGGGTGCTACACTGCTGAGAAATAATTTCCATACAGTAATTGTGGTTTGTGTCTTTACTAGGCATCCTGACTGCATTTCCTATGAGGGAATTCAGGACAGGGAGGGGTACAGGATCAGTTTGCTTATTAACCTTCTGGCTTTCTAGTCTATTATTTCCTGAACACTGTTTTATAACATACTTTATGTAATTAGTGCAAATCCTCTTATAAAGGCAGCTCTCCTTGCAACAAGATAATCTGAGCCTGGAAGGAACAGTTTGGGTTTTGGTTTCTCAAAACATCACTCCTTGGATAAAGAAATGGCTGGAATTTGATGGGTCCAACTGAAGCTGATGACAAACAGCCCTCGAGGGGCATCAACAGGGCCTTCATTTCTCTTTTTTTTTCCTCTTCATACAAACTATTTTGCTTTATCACCTGAGCAGGGTTTCAGATACTTGAGCACACCTGGCTTTTCTGAAGCTTGTGGCAGGAAAAGGGACTGGCACTGTAAAAAACACAGATTTGCTGATCTGTGCTGAGGCCAAATCTTTCACTAAGAAAAACCTCTCTACCTGCCTGGTGATGTGCAGCAAAGCATACAGAAATAGCATAGATGAGACTTAAAAGAATAAACCTGCTGAGCCAGAGAAGTACTGAAAACTTTGGGAGAAATTTTCTCTGTCCCAGAAGGTCACAGTGCACTTGTGGAGCTTGTAGTGTGTAGAGACAAACAAAAACAAGCAAAAAACCCAAAACTACCAACTGCCCAACCTTCCCACTCCCTAAATAAAATCCTCTTCCACCAAAACTTTGTACACCTGTGAGGCAATTGGAGACTATTTACACCTATTTAGTGAAAGACTAATTCAATTATTTTTGTAAATGGAGGTTTCCTGCATATCTGTGTAGGATGAAAGGATACCTTGGCTCAGGTTGGTATGGTAACAGCAAAAAAGCACATTTTTATTTACTCATTAAAACTGCTGGCAGGGATTTTAAGTTCAAAGATTCTGTCCCTTACACCTCCATCTTTAAAAGAGCAGTAAATTGTCTCAAAAATATGTCATTACAGTTTCTAGACTAGCTTTTAGGTCTTTTTAAGATCAGAAGGATGCAAAGGAGTACCTAGAATATTAATTTTCCTGTTACTTGGGGAGATGCAAGAAGGCCGCATTGGGAGATGTATAATTTAAGTGCATCAGAGGCTCTTTATGAACAATTTTCATTGATTTTTAGCTACATATTAAATATATTAAAATTACTATCCTGGATTGCTGTATTTTACTGGCTTAACTTCTACACAGTCTGAAAGACTTTTTCCTACCTCTACATCTTTCCCATTGTAATTACAGGGGATAGTATTGAGGTTTTTTCCTACTTCCCAAAAAACACACAGGGCATGATCTTGCATTTGTTTTGTGAACAAAATGTACTTGAATGTCAGAGGAAAGCCAAGTCTTGTTTCTTTAATCGTGTTGTGTAAATGGATTTCAGAAAACTGAATGAGTATCAGTGTAAGCAGCATAAGCTTTATTATCAAAGTTTCATCCACCTCATGGGACTAACTTAGCTATTCATCCAGGTTTTTGCCTGAGGAGGGAAGATTAGAAAAGAAAATTTAGTAGGAGCTGGTCTCCTTTGATCACACATTCTATGATATATCATATATGCAACATTTTAATGCCCAAGGTTTGCTAAAAGCTCAATAAATGGCTTCAATTTACAGGTGGCAAAGCAGGCAACCTTTCTGTGGAAAAGATCAGGGAACTGAGGGTATGGTCACATTCTTAAATATGACAGATGCAATAAGAATGCACCCCTAAGTATGGCAGGCTTTCCATGAATCTGAGATAATTTCCAAAGGCTGACTTCTTGTAACCACTTCAGAATCATTTGTCTGAGATTTCAATGTTTAAATGGAGGTGCCCTGACCTGCAGGGTACAGACCAACAGGTAAATGACAGGCAATCACCCCAGATTGTTAGATTAGATGTAAAAAATGGCCTTATAGCCTAACCCAAGCTCATCAAGCAACACAAACTTCTCCTTTTCCTTAGAACTTTTGCATATTGTACAGAAGCTCTTGGAAGGCGGCCAGCTATAATTTATTTGAGGTTTTTTTAATTATCAGTTCAGTCACTGAAATGAAAACATAGAAGTAGACAGGAAAGCACTAAACCAAACTTCTGGTGTGAGGCAAAGGAAACCAGAAATTTCTTTATGATGAAAGCCCAAAGATATATATATATTTATAAAATACTGTTTGCTTTGCCTGGAAAAGAGGTCTGTATTTCCACCTTCAGCTACTATTTTAATAATTAACTTTATTTATTTACTATTTAATAATTAATTTTAATTATTAATATTAATTATTAATAATTAATAATAAAAATATGCCTTTTATGCATGTTAAAATTGTCCTTCATTGGAGCTTTTCTCAAGGCCAAATTCATCAGTGTACGGAGATGTAATTGGCAAAAAATAGCTGTAGTAGATGCAAACCTTGTTTTGCACAAACTAACTCACACAGATAAAGCAATTTCTTGAGTGTCTATTTTCCTCTTCTATTGGGTCTAGTTCCCCACATTCTTCTTAGAGTCTAAAGTACACTTTTAATTTTTATGCCCTAGAAGTTTTTATGGTCACTGTCAGTCACTGGACCCAGCTACACAGATTTAGCTCTCTTAATCTTCCCTAGTAATTCAGTCCACCTCCATCTGCCTCAGTTCATGTTGCTCTCAGTACCCCCAGTGTGTCCATCTCCTGTTAATGGGGCAGAACTACCACCAAAACTCTTGGGAGTGAGACTAATTCTTCCCTGATTGCTGACACGACCCTTTGTGATGTGTTGTACTGGGCCACCAAAGGATTGTGAGGAGGAGACAGTGGGGAGCTGACAGACAGCAAAACGTGTGTTAGTTGTGGTAGATCTGAAGTGAGACAACAAATAATTCTGACTGACTGATAATCAAGTGCCTCTAGAAGCATTAGGCAGTCTTTTTTAGGTACTCTAGAACCCAGTCCTAGGGGCACCTGCAAGATAGACAGGATCAACATATTAAGTTTAACTTAATAATTGATTGGGAAGCCAGCCAGAAGGAAAGAGAAGTCCTTACAGTCCTTGGCACACAGGAGATCTTTGATTGTGCCTGAACCTACACAATTTTCCTAGGGAAGGAAATGAAATTTCAGTAAGTGCAGAAGAGTATTTGCCACTGGCAAAATTTTAGTTACACTATCTAGAACTACTTCCTTGCTTGTCTCCTATTTGGGGTTTGGTAGCTACTCACCAGTAGCTTTGTTAAAGTCTCCATTATGCTGTGTGTGTTGATGGCTATGGTATTTTCCATAACACGTTTTGAGTGAGCTTAGAAGAATAAGGGTTCCAGGCCAGGCTGGATGGGGCTTTGAGCAGCCTGGGCTAGAGGAAGGTGTCCCTGCCCATGGCAGGGGGCTGGGAGGAGATAGTCTTTAAGGTCTCTTTCAACCCAAGGCATTCATGGTTATATTTAGATGTTAAATGAGCCTGTTCTTGTTTGGTGGCAGCTTAGCTGAACTCCTTCTCTTGTGCTGGGACAGTTCAGTCTCAGGGTACAGGTCTGGCTGGTGGCCTCAGAGTTCCCTGCCGTGGCACGTGCTGGGTGCCTGTGCTGTGCTGGGTCCATCAGCATGCCAGCCCAGGTAAGAAAGAGAGACAGCCATACTCTGCAACCCACAAAATTCATAAAAAATTCTAAGGGAAAATGGAACTACCTGGATGCTGAAAAATCCTGACATCCCCCTCTGAACTCTCACAGTCCTCACTGAAGGCTTGGAGATGTGTCCATATAAATAAATATTATACATATATATATTTGTTTATTTATTTATATTTATTTAGGGGAGAGGGGAAAAAAATACTACTGTGAAGCTCTTCTGGCGTGCTGGCACAGTCTGCTCCTGCTCAGCCCTGCTGGGCTGGCGAGGTGCCTGGAAGGAGCAGGCAGCTGCCTGTGGATCCCTGCACAGCTCCGTGCTGGGCAGGGCCCTGCCTGCAGCACAGCCTCAGCTGCTCTGGCACCACAGCACAGCAGCTGAAACAGAGTTCATGTTTAAAAAATATTTTACTGTTGAATTACAGTTAATTTAAATAAAGTCTAGCTGATCTTCTTTTGGCCCTGCTAGTCTGGGAAAGGCAGATCGTGAGCCTTTGAGTGCTGCTCTGCACAGCAGAGCTCAGCTCAGGATAAAAGTTGTGGAATCTGTCTCTTTTCCTGCAATCTAGATCATGCTATAGCTTTTTTTTACCCATATCATTTTAGAGATTTACTTCTACATCAGTGTGATTTTGCTGTATGAAGGCAAAGAATATGCTATTTAATTTTCATTATCTGAATTCCTAGCACTACTACTCTCAAGACATTTTGGCTAGACAAAACAGTGATTTAAAACATAAAGCAGCATTTATGGCCTATTTTCCAGTATTTATAAAATTTAGTAAGCATACATGCACGATGAATCATGGTAGTGTCTTCTGCAGACAAAGCTCCCTGGAATAAACACTTGATGCATAGTCAAGCAGAGCTCTGTTTATGCAAAGCAGAAAATGCAGATACAAGGGTTTCTGTCTTAAAAGGTAATCCTGAGGTAAGACATTTTACTTGGCTGTTTGTTTTTAATAACAGGAGGGAGAAAAGAGGTAGGATTTTTAAGGAACACAAAGCAGGGTTTGTGTTTACATTCAATAACACTGATTTTATATTTTGGGGTTGGGAAAAGGCTTGTCTTACAAAATCAGCCCGAGTAAACATTGCGTACAAAGCTGTAATAACCCTTGAAATAACACTTGATGTGGCTTACACCAGGCTGGCTTGAAGGGTACATGCTTCATTGATTTTCAGAGCTTATTGCTTGTAATATTTCTGCAGCACACTCATTACAACTCCTGGCTGTTATCGGGCTCGGAGCAGGCAGCTGTGAGCTGACAATAACATCTGAAGCTGCAAACCCTGGCTTGAGAGAGATTTACCCTTTCCAAAGTGATTATGTAGATCAAACCAGCACTTTTTCCTTTTGGAATTCTCTTGCAGTGCTCTCATATAACATTTATACAGTATCTTATTGCTCATCTGAAAGGCAGCTTGTTCCAGGCATGAAGGTTCACATCTGTGCTGCTTTTGTAAGAAGAGTTGTGGAGAGGTTGATAATAAAACTAGTATTGCCAGGAACCTTTCAGAATATAATCTCCAACCTAAACCAGTTACCTGGATGCTTATCCTGCACCCAGGTAAATACCAGCAGAGTCTGGCTTTTTTCCTTCTGGATAGTGATTGACTTATTTTTTCTACAGCAACAGGATCTGGATTATGATCTACTTGGAAATTGAGCTGAACCTCCTCTTTTCTATAAGAAAAAAGTTTCCCTGAAAGTACAGCTGCCACTTCAGTTCAATCAGCAAACTGGAGGAGTGAACTGAATTCTTGTGACCTAATTAACAGGAAAATGTATGTTAAGATAGAGATAGCCCCCTAAATAAAAACAACTTGTGTCCTAGAAGTCTGTGTTGGTCTGGTGCCATGAGTTGTCTGGCCTTTGAAGGAAAACAGATACATATTTAAAACTCTAATATAAATAATATATACTTGTATAATACATACATAATTATAATATAACATATACTACATGTGTATAAATATATAAAAAGTATCTGAACTCTATTGTTTCTGAAGTATGGCTCCAACTCCTATTTGTACTAGTTGAGGCTCTGGTTTTATTCAGTTTGGAAAATGAAGTCAGGTTGATTTAGACTGCCTTGAATCAATATAATGAAGGGTTATGTATTCTAAGAATGACAAAGAAAAGAATCAGTCAACAATTTCTCTGCTTTTTTTTCCCCTATTATTGCAGGTACAATGTTTTCCATTAAATTAAAACTGTCACTAACAAATTGCTACTTGGATTTAGGATGCCAGAGAATGTATCTGACACAAACAGTAAGAAGAAAACAGTGCCCACATCAGGGAAATCTGTCATGAAGTGGAAACTCCTGAGGGGCTGTCACAGGCAAGCTCAGTCCTGAGCACACTTATGCAGACCCACCAGAACAAGTCCTTAGAGCTTGGAAAAGCACCTGGCACCTTTATGTTGAGAGGCTTGTGCAGCACAACATCCCAAGGCTGCACAGTCCCAAGCTGTGCTATCTGGATGAAAGGGAAAGGAATTTAGCTGTGGATGGAAATCTCTGATACCTCCTCTGACAAAAATGCTTCTCTCATTCCCTGTGCCCTGCAGTGATGTGTGGTGAGAGGCAGCAGTAATTCATCAGGGCAGGAGCTGCCTGTGGGACACAACATTGAGTTGTCATTGTTTTCCCAGCTCTTGAAAACATGTTTTTGTTTTTAAAAAAGTGATGAAGAATGATACCAGCTGTCAAATCAAGGAGATGTAAAAGCAGGTATTTTGCCTAATTCTGTCAGGTTGTTCAGTTACTGAATTTCAATCCTAGCCCTTTGCTTTCCTACTCATGAATTTCTCTTACTGCAGCACAGGGTTCTTTGACACTGCCAGCCCATACCTGTGCTGGGCCCCAGTGACACTGTCCTGCCTTCTCACCTCGATGTTTGGCAGTGATGTCAAATTTAAGTTAACAAACACCTAAGGGCTGACAGCCATGAGCTGATTGGGTCAATACTTTGCTGCCAAGCTCTTGCCAAACTCCTCTTTACACAGGAATTTCTGACTGCAGCCATCAGTGAAAAACCACCTGGCCCTGGCTGTGGTCAGCGTTGGGCAGTCCCCAAGTGGGTGGCACTTCCCTAGTTCTGCCCTGGTTAGGATTTGACAAGCCCTCTTGGATGCTCCAAAACTTCCTCATTTCCATAAGCTTCTTGGAGGGAAGAAGATGTACATAGAGCTTCCCCTGTACGTACATCACCGTGCCAGAAAAGCTTGAGCAATTTTAAAGTGGTGTTTTGTAGCTTAGCTGTACAAGATAAAGGGTTTCTTTGCACCCTCACAAATGTTCTCATAGCTCTCTTTATACACATGCAAATGTACAGAATGTGGGCTTTGAAAGTGTAATGTTCAGGACATACCCATGTATACCAGAAACCTTTTCCTATAAAACTCAATTTACCCATGTATACTGGAAACCTTTTCCTATAAAACTCAATTTCTTTAAGGGAGGGGGGAACTGAAACATAATCTACATGGTTACTAAATACAACTATCCCTCAGAGGGCACAGTTGTGCCTCTAGTTTGTAATACCAAGGAAAAGCTCTATGTCAGACTCCAGAGCAGCAAAATATTGCAACCATTTAAGTAAATAGGCTGGTTCCTTCATTATAAAAAGTTTCCTTGCTGAGCTAGATGTACAATATTTTTTTTCCATGAATATAAATGTCTGCTACTGCTGGAAACAGTCAGCTGTCACTATACTACAAATGCAAATTGCAAACTGATGGGTGAACAATTAAGATCTAGTGCACAGAGCTTATTGCCACTGGAGGACTGTAATTGAATTCCTATTGCTGTCAGACAGGTTGAAAATTGCTGTAATGAAGAGCATCAGTTTTCTACTTTACATCTTGTTGTTTCCCAGCCAAAGAGCATTGGTGTTATGGAGGTTCCCACAAACAGATAATTGAATGGAGAGAAACAAATGACAGAGGAATGGTACCTGTCATTAAAGAGGAAAGTAATTAATGCTCTCTAGCTTGATTCCCTCATGCCCATGAAATGCAGGGATCTAAAATCAGGGTACTTCCCTCAGTGGTCCTGGCTGTGTTGGTGTGTGTGCAATTAGTGATGAGACAGCTGTGTACCCAAATACTGGGTGATACTGTAAATAATTGGATAACTTGATAGGGTTCCTCTTAATACAGAGGAAAGTTATGGTTGTGTGATGTATGAAAGAGATCTTGAAGTAATCTTTGGTTATATGTGTGAAGGTAGAGATTTTACTAGTACCTCCTTTAAAATATTCAAGGTGTGCATGCACACATCTTCATTGCATCTTAATTATAAGAACTCTGAATAATCTCTGGAGTGAGCAAATAAGGAAAGATTAAATCATTGCTTACAATGTGTATTAGTTGATGCTAAACTCCTGCTTCTTACATAGATACTTCTGCTTCTGATATTGCAGGGAAAAGTATGAAATAGGGAGCTGTCTAATCCTCATTTCTCTGAGTTTCCTTTTTGGGGAGGTTATGGCTCACAATAGCAGTGTTCTGTGCTGCTCTGTGGAGGAGGCTTCCCTGCTGTCTCAAACCTGAAATGAGTTTTGTAGCTGTTGAAGATAACTGGGATGTCCCAGCGCCCCTCCTTTAGTAATGTCTGAGAGCAGGATGTTTGCATCAGCTGGGCTGTTCCCTGTGCCAGGAGCTGGAAAGGGATGGGCTTCCCCAAGACCGCCAGAAAGTATGTGCAGTGCAAAAGAACTCACTTTAAGCTGTAGCACATGTACTGGACAGCTGAGGTTAGACTGCAGAAGTGTTTTCAGTGCAGAACGTTTGTAGCTTAAGCTCTCTGCTAACAGTGGATCTCACAATCAGAAATGCCCAAGAGGTGCTACACCCCATAAGGAAAAAGGGAAATTTGGTCTGATGGGGTCACTCATACCACATCTTCTTGAGCTGCACCAGCCTCGATCCACCTTGACCTAATGCTTAAACAGATGCAGGTGTGAAGATCCTATCAGCTCCTGTAATTTCAGAGAACAATTGGCTTTGGAGATGTCAGCTTTCCTGTAAAAGAGACTTTAAAATTTTTGGGCATCTAAGATGGATTGGAGAGTCTGTCAAGGGGATAGGGCTATTGAAGAAGCATTTGGCTGTGACATCTGTTTGGCCAGGCCAGTCCCTGATGTGGCAGCAGCCTGGAGTTGTGCCTCAGACAATACAGGTGTGGATCCAGCAGTACAAAAAGAAAGCACCTGCTTCATCTAAGCAGCTACAACATTTTTTTTAGACTATGTTATAAAGGCCATATGTTGTGAAACTTATTTGAATTTAAAATATTGCTGCTGTGAGTGATTCTCCGTTTAATTTTCAATTACCCCGCTCAGCATGATTGTGCATATATTCCAGTATATTAAATGTGAAAAGAAAATGAACATTCTGGAATACGAGCAACATGCTGTAATCATCTGAATAGGCATTTTACAATTTAAAATAGTGCAGTAGAAAAATAAAATTGAGGGTTCTGCACAGATTTCATATTTATTGTATGATCTTCAGAGGTCCTGCATGTATTCCATATGTGAGTATATATACCCCACCATAAAAACAACGAAAAAATGGCAATTTTTCTGCTTACTTTGTAAGCTGCATAGCTTAGGTGATGATGAAGGAAAAGGACTCTTAGCCAGTCCAACAGATATTATTTCCAAGTTTGTTATTTTCAGTATCATGTAACACTATTTTCTTGCTCTTGTGGTCATCAGTACCCGGAGCTCATTAGTACCCTGCTTGTGGCTGAATTCACTTTGTACCAGCAGTGAATCCTGAACAGAAAATTGCCTGCTGTTTACTTCTGTTTCCCTAGTGGAAGTCTAAATCCATCTGGGTGTTATAGGGAAATTCTACTGTCACATTGAATATTTAGTACTCCTTAACAGAATTCAATGCAGTATTTATTATTTCTGTCGGTATCAGCAGTTGGTGGGACCATGCAGCTCTTATTGCTTCAAGAACCATTCAATCAAAGTAGAAGAACAGCAGTTCAAGACAGATGTAGTTTTCTTTAAGGCATTCCAGTGCCATAAATGTTGTACTAATGCAGAGATGGTAGTGACAAACAGCTTCCTTTTGGCAAAACCAAACCTATTACAATCTACTAAGAGTTACACCCCAGCAGCTAAATAATTCATGGTATTGACAGAAAGTTTCTGTTCTGTGAGTCTTTTCAGTCCAATGGAGTGAGATGTAAACAGATCTGGGGAGCAAGATCCATCTCTTCCCTTATTAAGAGGTTATTGTACATTAATAGAAAAATGTTCCCACATGCAGAGTTTTCCAGGGCTCTGTATGATGTGCTTGAAAACCACATAATCTAGTGCTTCAAAATGGTTTTGTCCCTGATGAATACTAAAAGTCTAAGCTTTGCTTCAAGTAACAAAGACCATTTTCTGTACAATGATGAATGATGTAGCCAGAGTGGGTCATTTAACAACCAGTTACACACAGACTGTCCACTTTTCCAGGCTAATAGTTTTATAACCAGTAATTGCTTGATTTTGGTGCCTGACATCTCTCACTGAAAAAGATCTTTGCTCATGCTGAAAGAATACCAGGATATTTGGAAAGCTCAGCTCTTTCTGGGCTCCTGTCAGCTGTGTAATGTATTCCAGGCTGGTGACACCTACCTTGGCAGCAATGGTTGGGGAATTGAAAGCATGTGCCTCCCTTGGGAGGATGCAGCCCATTTGATAAAGGCAAGTGATCATGTTATCCTCCACTTAGTGGTATTCTATACCAAAATTAGAATAGACCACATAGAGTAGGAAAGAGCTATCAAGTAAGAAGCCCACTTATCCCAAAAATACTCATTCTTGCTTGGACAGGTGATTTTCAGTAAAAATAAGAGCAGACAACTTGTGCTTGCTTTCTCACTGAGCATCTGCACTCACCTATAACCTCCTGCTTCCCTGGACACTTTCATATTTTCTGGTGTCTTCACCTTTTCCTGATTCCCGAGCACTCTAATGATGCACACAGGCGATACATGGGTGAAATTGTCTGGTGACACCAGAGGGAAGGTTTGGTATGGAAAGTATTTTAAATGGCTGATTGTTGTGCCCTTCATTTTACTTTTAGCACTTAAAGCTGTTCTGTGCCAGCCTGCCTTCCTGCTTTATGCTCCCGAGTTGCCTTTTTTCTGGAGATCACCAGAAAACCAAAGCAGTAGCAACTGGGGGCGAATTGATGCAACCTGTGTCCAGTTCCCATGGTGTGGCCCAGTCTCTATGAATAAGATAAGCAAATAATCCTCACTATGAAATGATTTGTTATAACTTCCAGTTCTTTGGATTTGTTCCACATTCAAATGACATTTCATGTGGCCAGTTTCCAGGAGCACTAAGCCAAGCTTGCCTGCACGCTGCCTAAGCAGGAAAGGTTTTCTGTGTGCTATGAGGTGTGTTGATCAGATGCAGTGCTGGCTGCTATCTCAGGGGGAAAAACATAAAATCTGGCACCAAAAGAAATGAGGGCTCCTTCCTGAAAATGATATCTTGAATGTCAAAATTATGTGTTTAAATTCAGGTGGTTTTTGTTCTAGGCCCAATGACAGACAATCAACCACTTTATTTTTTTATAATAATTCACAAAAAGGCTTCAGATTTGCCAGACTCAAGGGTTTTTTTCTCTTAAATATATATAGATGCCTTTAAGGGGGGGGGGGGGGGGAATCTGCTTTTGGAACATTTCTCTGCAAAGAGGAAGACAAAATCTTGTGGATCATCCTTACTTCAGCTAGAAAATAATCCATTAATACATCAAAATATCTTTTTTTCCCCATCACATTTTTTTATCTAAAGGGAACTCCATCACTGTTTAAAAGAAGAACAACAGTAGTTTTAAACTTCCATGGGTGCAATCCTTCTATAAACCTTAAAATAAAGATTCCTGAGGTGTTTTTGTGGTTAAACTCTGCAGCAAGAGCCACATTCACAGGATAAAACTGCTAGATCAAACAAACAGATTCAGCTATCAGCGCTGGATGAGCTCAAATGCTTATTGACATCACTTGATACTGACCCCAGGAGAACAATTAATTAAACAGCCTCAGCAGTGAGTGCTGAAAACATTATCTGCAATGGATGTGTCCTTGTTTAGTGTTTGGTTTAATCAGCAGAGAGAGCAGCTACGTAAATATTGTTATCTTCACCACCTTTGTCTTAGCTTAAAAATATGTGAAAAGCTCTGCTGTTGTTTTTGCCATCACTGATTTTTCTGAGAAAGGTTTTTAAATTCATATTTAGAGCCAAATTTGCTTTTGCCATATGTACAAATCCACTGACATCACTGCAAGCATTGAAATGAAGGAATGAGTGAGATGCCTGCTTGGAGTAGATTTGTCCATTGGTTTTGTGATCAGGAAAACTAAAATTCAGCTTGGTTGCCATGCTGAATTCATTCCACAATACTCTTTATGTTTTACCAAATACTTTAGTTCTAATTCTTTCTGCTGTAATTTGACTGACAGGCTCAGGTAGGCTCACAGATGCTAAAATAATCTATTGCACACAAGTAAAGTTTTTTGCTGAGATTAAAAGTGCTGTTATTCCATGGAACTTTTTCTCCTGAACAGTCAAAAATGCTCCCCAGGGAGACTCAGGGTGCATCAGGTTCCTGTAGATGGAAGCATGTTAAATGCTTTCTCAGCTGTGGTGACATTAATCCTGCAGCTGTTGAATGAAGCATGCAGAAGGTACTACACCTTATTTTGAACCATTTTTAAATACAAATCCTTTAAAAAACAATCTCTGCAGAGATTCTGGTAATCCAGAAACTCATCTGTCTGCTCACTTTCTCCTTTTTCAAAGGTTTGATGGAAGCACAGCAGTGACCTCAGGCAGGTTCAGAAGTGGGAGGACACAAGTTCCTAATATTTACTGGGGGGGAAAAAAACCCCAACAACACAAAACCAACACCACAAACCCAACCCTAGATCTGTTCCCTGTGAGTGAAAAGAGAACACTTTCTTGTAAGATAGTCTGGCCAGTCCTGCTCCACGTCCTGAGTGCCTGTGCTGTGCCTGCAAGAGCATTTCTGAACAGAGCTGAGCCCACTGCCCCAGGCACAAGGTGTCTTGGACATTCACCAGCCAGCAGAGCTACCTGAGGTGCTGCAGAGGGCAGGGATCAGGCTGTGTCAGTCCTGCTGAGAGCACTAGGAGGTACTGGGATGCTTCTGTCCCTGGAAAGTCAGAGGCTGTTGGTAAAGGCAGATACTTGTCCTGGCACTGATCTGCCCAAGTGTTTTCAGAGGCAAAAAAGACCTTGTGTTCCAAGTCCTTACAGCAATCCTGCATCCCCATCCTTCCCTAGAGGGAAGCAGGGCTGGAGTGTGCAATGGCTCCTCAGTACCAGGGGTGACAGTAAAGTGTCCTATGCCAACAGCACTGACACCCTTTGGGGGGGGATAATGGAGGAGGTTTTGTTTTTTCCAGCTGCTAATCTCTCTGCCCTGCCAGTCTCTATTAGTTGCTGCCTCTGCCAGCAGGCAGTCCTATTTCTTTACCCCAGCAATAGCTGTAAAATTAACTTTCATATATCCAAAACAGCTTGCAGGGATTTAGCCCTGTAATTTCTTCTGACATTAGGGGAAGATACATGATTAGCTCAGTGGCCTGAAATTGTCCCTGTGGTGTGTTCACCTTATCCTGGCACCAGTGATGCCTCAGCATAGCCAGGGCTCTCAGAGGCAGATGGGCTTGAGGGCAGGGAAGTCACCTGCTCATGGCAGAGATTTCTCATCCTGCTTGCTCTGGACACACTGAACATGAGAACCTCTTTGCAAGAAGATAATTAATGAAGCAGGAGGAGGTGTGAGAAGGAAGATGGATGAAGGGGAAGATAGAGGAGGAAGTACTGTCAAAATATGGCTCCCTCCCCACCTCTTGCTTGGCAACAGCCTCACCCACATGAGCCTTTTACACCCTCATCTCAGGTTAGGGTTCCCAAAACCACAAAGCCCAGGGCTCCAGGCACACTGCAGCTGCAAAAAGCATCCCAAGGGGAACAAAGGGGAATGCAGAACTGACATAACATGGCTCCATCCCCCCACTTTCTGCCTAGCACCAGCCTCACTCCTTTGCACCTTTTACATCCTCACCTAGCGTTAGTGTTGCACCTTTATTTAGGGTTCTGAAAAGCACAAAGTCCAGTGCTCTAGACTCACTGGAGTATAATAAGGTAGTAGCAGTGGTATTCTGGCTGGCTAAACATAGAGCAGGTTAAATTGTTGGAGTGGAAGAATATATTTATAGTATATTTTAAGCATCATAGCTGTCATGGACTGATAACTGCTCATAGTGACTTCATTTACAGAAGTCACTTCTTCTGCTCTCTCACAGCATGGAACCTGGGTTTTTTTCTGTGTGGTGGTTCCCTAGGCAGCACTCTGGCAGGTCTGGCCTCTAGTTTCTTCCTTCACTTGCAAGGAAAATTTTTTAATTATTTCCTGGGTCATCACAGGCAGGAATTGAAATTTTAAAGAATTTGGCATGGTCCAAAGCAGAAGATGAGGTGTGCAGTGCTGCAGACTGCTGGGTCTCACTTGTGCTGCTGTATTTTAGCACAGGCCACAATGTGTTTGAGGTAAGATCAGGTCAGGGATCACAGCTGTGCTCCTAAGTGTTCTTAGAGTGGCTTGTTTCACTAGTTAAGATACATCCAGTTCTGTGACTGCTACTCCTTGGAATACAACACAGCCTAAACTGTGAAGCAAACTGTCACAGTCTGGGTTCCTCCTACCCCTCCAATCACAGCACATATTGTATTAGTTCAGGCGTGATTCACACACTGAATGTTTATGAGCTCCCTCTGAGTGTGTTGTACTGAAACAAGCTTTGACAGTTGCTAAAGACTTTCAGTAGTAAAAATATATTCTTTGTGATTCAGGCTGTCCCCAGGCTGATTAGAGCAGCAGAGCAATATGTGTGTCTTGAGATATCCTGGGCAAGAGGTGCTTTCCTCTGAAGAAACAACTCAGTCTGCTAAAACTTCTTTTAGAGAAATACCCAAACAATTAATATGTTTGTTTATTACCACAATTCCCACAGGAAACAGTACCAAGAGTTTTTATTTGACTTCATTACTGCTGTGGAAATGCTAAATCAAAGCAAAACTCTGACTCAAACCTGAAGGTTGAGGTTAAAGCACTCCAAATCCTGGGAGCCCAGAGCAAAGTTTGCTCTTGTTTGGGAAACTGTCCAGGCAAGAGGCTTCTAGCCTAATAGAAGGACTTGTTTTCATGTGCCCATTTTCTTTCACTCCCTCTGTCAGGAACTTCTGTATTTGCTACACTGTTTTATGTCTGCCCCCAGGTGGAACTGGCCAGGCCATCTGGAAAGCAGCTTCAGTTTCACATTACATTTTAATAGTAAAATGTGAAGGCATTGCAATTCACATAATTCTTGTGCCTGAGCTCTGTTTGTGAACATCTCTGAATAAAAAAATCCACAGCAGTACATAAACCCCTTCTACTCTTACCTCTACTCCCTTTCTGGAGAACTTCTGTCCATCTCCATCTTTTCTTATTTTAAACTAGGAGATCTTTGGGGCAGTGATCTTTCTCACTCTGGTATCGTGTGTTCCCAAGCATAACACAGGAACCAAAGCTCTATTTTCTGGCAAAACTTTTAGTTTTGTAATAAAGATAACAGCCTTAGAAGGATAACAACATTTCCTCTCATCCCTTTTTCACCATCTTGTGAAATGATTATGAGCACCCATTACTCTGATTTTCCTGTGAGTTTTCCTAGCAGAAGTGACTTTCCATTGCTGCTCTGCCCCAGGCAGCTTCTCTGGCTTTGCAGATCCCCTCCACAGTAGTGAGATGTGGATCCAAGCAGGATCATTCTTTTGTAGACAATGGCTCAGGCCTGAATGTGAATGAAAGTGTGCACAAGTGTAAGCTCAAATATCTGTAAAACTCTCCCACAGTCCGACTGTCAGCACTGTGGAGCATGTTACATGTTAATCAGTGTCAGAGGAGATGATGTCCTGGTCTCAGATGGGGGAATGCAAGTGTGAAATCCAGTGATGCCCTCTCAACACATTACAGAATGTTGTACAGAATATGGGTAATAAATTAATTTGGCATAAACTGAAAAGTTAATCAACTGGTCTTGTGATTTTGTGCTGTGAATTTCCCCCTGTAGTAGTACTGGCCATTTACTTAGGAGTTGGACCCAAGGATCCTTGTGGGTCCCTTCCAAACTCAGAATATTCTGTGAATTGTGTCCACCCAGACTAGGTAATGAGACCTGCAGGGCCATGAGGTTCCAGAATCCATGCTGGAATAGTAATACACCTCTTACTATGCACAAAGCATCCCACAGATCCTTAACTCAGCAGCCAACCCCAATTCCTGGCTTCTGTAATGCAATAAACTTTCATAGTAAAAGGGTTTTGTTGTCCAAATCTCCTTTTTTTGACTCTGTACATCTGCCTGTTATAAACTATCACTCTGACAGGAATAAAATCCCTTTAAACCCCCAGTGCTGTTGGATTACTGACAGCCTGAACTCCTAATTCACCTGTCACCCAAGAAGAACTTGGTTTCAAGATGAATGTCTGTCACTCCTGTGTATTATTTTATGTATGAAAATCAGAGCAAAATTTTAAAAATAGCTGTTAAATCACAGATTAATAGTTTTCCATTTCTCTCTGCAGTGTTACAATTAATGCTCTTTCTGAACTTGTAAGAGGCTGAGCCCTGCATGTTTCTGTAGAAAGCTGCACATCCAGGTGATCAAGGTTTCATTTTTATTAACATGATGCTGATGAGCTGTTACCCCTGAATAGGGAATAAAAAGTAGAAGAAAGAATAAAGAAAAGTAATACAGGATCCTTCAGCTAAATATAGTGTGGACTCAGTCCATTGAGCTGAAGTGTGCAAACAATTGGTACAGACATCCAAAAGATGTGACAGCTTCTCTTCTGTGCAGTGTTAACACCAACAGCTTTACCTTAGCAACACATGAAATTTAGTGGTAATAGCAAGTGAGTCACTGTAGTAACGTATTCTAGAACTAAAGAAATTTAAAAATGTAGATTTTCAACAGAGAAAGATGTGTTCTATTTTCACAATAGAAGATGTGTCAGGGAGGCACAGTGAAGTACTACTGCACACATCCTATATTCTGAAATCCCATGTGCTAGATAATACATTTTTATTTTCATGCATATCTCTAAAAACTAGCAAAAGAAAACATTTATAGATACATGGGGGTAAAAGGAGCATTAAGGTCAAGTACTAGTTTGGGACTAAACATCCTGCCTTATACTACTTTAGGTATTTTAGTAAATGCTCATGTTGAGGCTAAAAGACCTGTAACTCTGTATAGTTTCCTTGATAAAAATCCCACATCATGATATATAGGCCACTAGAGAATGAATAAAGACAATATAACAAGGCTTGTTTCATATCAGAAGATGTTACTACAAGATAACACTATCACAGCAAGTCAATAATTATTAGCAATTAATTTCTGTTGTTATTACAAAAATTCCATACCTTCTCAGTGAGTCCTCATGGGCAGCTCCTCACAGCACAGCCACCAAACTCCAACTCCTTCCCAAGCAGCTAACTCACTCTTTTATAGCACTCATCCTTATTGGACACAGCTGGGGCCTATTAAGGGCAGGCCTGCTCTTAATCCTTGGTAATTAGCACAGCTGCAACTCCTTAGGGGTGAGATTGCCTTCTGCACTATCTCCATTCTCTTCCATTCTATCCCCCCACAAATTTCAGGAGGATTAATTGTGTTGTAACATCATCTTAGCTCCAGTCCTAAAGATGAGGTTGTGAATATGATCTGCTGAACTCATCAGTCTCTTGTAAAAGCTGAAAAGTCCTCTGTGCTTGCAGAAGGCAACTGTTAATGTTCTCAAATCATAGGGCTGGACTTCTCACACCAACAATATCCTTATCAGATGTGTTATAAACCTTTTTGGCCCAGGGAGCTGCTGTGAGTTTCTGACCTGTACTAACCCTGCCAGCTTTACCAAACAAGAAAGAGTCTGGGCCAGAAAAGCTCACTTTTCCTACTCTTTCCATGACAAGATGCAGAGAGCAGGCTAAATGAGGTGGGGGAAGGAAATAATGTTTGCTGTCACCCTCGTGGGTAGGTTTGAACCTGCTTTGGTAAGAAATCATTTGTGAAATGATTGGTGTTGGCTGCATAAACATTGCATGAGCTGCTCTGCTCAGAGGCTTTCACAAACTGCTCCCCGGTGCTCCTCTGGCTCTGTTCTTCCCCTTCAGAGCTGAGTCACCCTGTTATTCCCCTGAAAAAAGGTGTTCACTGTTCAGGAAAACAGAGACTGTTGGAGGAATGATGCAGATCTCTTTCTACTCGGCAAATTTTGAGCTGTGTCTGGAGACTGCAGTAGCTGCTCTTCCTCAGAGAGAGCTATAACCACCAGTGCCTGTGTTGCCCTGAAGATGTGGGTGTTATGAAGCAGAGGGCTTTGCATTTGCACCTTATTTTGGGGTGTGATGGAGAGTGAGGAAATATATTCTGTTCTTTCAGTTCAGTATCTTCTTTTCCTTGTGGGAACTTACAGAATATTCTGCACTGACTTATTAGCCTTGTCCTTGCTTGGCTTTCTCCTGCTGGAAATGTCCTTAGTCAGAAAAGCTTCTCTGAAATACATTAAACTATTCAAACCTTAGAACATGTTTTCATCCCTCTAGCACAAGATTTTTAGTACTGAATTTACAAAGCATCACTGCATGTAGAACTGTAGACTCTTGCTGGTAGCAGGAATGAGTTGAATTGTCTCTCCTTGGTAAAGTGAGAGAAAAACAGGACACCTAAAGGCCCAGCCCAGAATGAGTATGCTGTGCTGATACACTCACTGATTTCCATGAAAACAATAATTATTTCTGTGTATATAACAAAAATTGATCAAAGTCAAAGAAGATTCTGCACTTCTCCGTGATTATGTCTCCACTGAGAGGTCTGTGTGCTTTGCTGGCTATTCCCTGGGTGATTACAAGCCTTGAGACAAGCACACCCTGCTGAAATCCCATGTCTTTCAGAGCCAGCACTCAGTGCAGCACATTGTCACAGCTTCCCTGCCAGCACAGGAGGGCTCCCATGTGCTTCCCACACAAGCAGGATGCCCACAAGGACAAGGGCACACAGCAAAAAACACCACCAGGAATTTGTCTAATCAGTCCTTCTGGTCTTCTGCTGGCCTGAAAAGTCATGGTGCCAAAAGAGTGGTACAGTCAGGAGAATTCTCCTGGGTGGAAGAACATGTTGTTCGATGGAATTGTTCCTGCATGAGAAAGCAGAGGGAAGAAATCAGCCCAGTGTGCACAGAGGATTGGAAGGAACTCTCTGTTAAAGAACAATGCAGTAGAGGCAGGGAGAGCAATTCCTTTCTGCCCAGGTACATAAGGACAAGTGCATGCTACCTTGAGCAGCTCAAAAGCAAATAAATACCCCACCACAGTTAAAAAACCAAACAAACAACAAACTGATCTCCCCAAACATAAAACCCAACAACTATTCACACTGCTCTGAAGTTCACACTCTTCTGGCAGACCACAGGTTGGTTTCATCCCTCGCCATCCAATGTTAGCCTGCTCTCCTGGAAGGCCCACATGTATCCTGGGTAACTGTTCTTATTAAATAAAATGTAATTTTTGCTGAGTTTCTTCTTTGTGTCCTAGTTTCCACTTAAGAGTACCAGCCATTCAGAAGGAAAAGCCTCTGTATTTTCCCCCCTTGAAGGTCACATCTTTATATCCAGACATTTTGTGGTCTTTGACATTTTTAATGAGTAATGCTTGAAAAGGCTGCTGGCTCTGGCTATTGTGTGAAGCAGTATCTGAGACTGACATTAGCAAAAAAGCTCTCAGTCCAACTCAGGAGTGATATTGCTGATGTGCCTTTCACATAAGGTGCTTTATCCCTTATTCTTACATTCAGATTGATGGATATGCTGGGATTATTCCCTCTGGGCTAATAGCTACAATTTCTTTGTACATAGAAAATTTAAAAGGAGTAGTACATTTGATTGATTTGTTAAGGAACTAGGTGTGATTTTTGGGAATACATTTGAAGCATCAGATGTTGAAAGCTAATTGCACATTTAACTGCTCAGCTTCACTGAAGTTTAGCTTCAGGACTGAGGGCCAGATGAGCCACTAGGTTCACATGACTGGCTAAATGCTAACAAAGCAATTCAGCCCTGTTTGTTCAACTTCCACCTGATTTTGTTCATGGCTGCATTTTTACCTTCCTCCTGCTACCTGACGTTCCTCCCTGTCAACAGCCATGCTAACAGCTCAAACTGAACTTTGAGATGAACCAAGTTGTCTTGAGAAATTGTGCCTGCCCTATAGGAGTTGCATGGTGCTCCCGAGCTGGAAGAATGATGTGCAGAACTCTAGGATATCAGAAGGCTAATTAATGACTTTATTATACTATATTATACTATACTATAAAGAATATTAAAGAATACTTCTAACTAGCTACTCAAAAACTCGTGACTGTCTGCCGAGAGTCCCAGCACTCACACATGGATCCAATTGGTCAATGAATCAAAACACCATCACTAGAATTCAATCAAGCAATCACTTTGAGTAAACAATCTCCAGAACACAATCTACATGAGTACAACAACAGGAGCAGCAAGTGAGATAAGACTTGTTTTGATCGTTCTTTTCTCTGCTTGTCTCACAGCTTCTCTCAGTTCAGAGAGCATGTGAATACCACACTGCCCCATCTCTGGAAGTGTTCAAGGTCAAGTTGGATGGGCTTCCACCTGGTCCAGTGGAAGATGTCCCTGCCCATGGTCAGATGGGTTGGAATAGGTGATCCTTGAAGAATCTTCACAACCCAATCCAATCTCTGAGCCCATGCAACTTAAGATTTTAAAGAAAATTTATCTCCCCCAAACTTGGTCTTGTTGACATGGTACCCATGATGGACACTCTCCTGCCCGGCCTAATGCCTGTACAAAAGTCTTGGTAAGAACTTTTTTGTTTGTAGAAATTTAGTTTTGGTAAGGTTATGAGTTGGGGTGGCAAGTAAATCATCAGCCTTGAGGGGGACTGCACAGCTTCTGTCCCACAGGTGTGTGGAGGCAAGGGACTCAAGGTTGATTTACTCCTGCTGAGATCTGGCCTTGGATTATTTACTCACCAGCATGCCTTCCCATCTTTTCATGACAGACTGTCTGTTCCCTGCTCAGTTGTCTCTCTAATTTTTTCCCTGGGTTATTTTTCACTGTTGTTTTTCTCACTTAACCTGAATGTTAAAGGAAAGACTTTCAAGGAATGATGTAGTATACTTGACTGTGTCTTGGGACAGAAGAATAGGCTAAATATAGTTTTAGAAATACTTTCTTTCCCCATCTTTTATCATTCCATGAGTTTAAGACAAAAGTGCAATTTCTGTGAGACTCTTCATGGGTCAATGAAAAACTAATTCCCCATCTTCCCCTGCAAGAATAAGCATTAAACTGTGAAATGTCATATCCTTATTAGAATGCCAAGACCACGACTGTCTGTTTCAATATTTTTGTGGGAGACAGACACAGAGTAATTATTTTTCAGAATAAATACTTGTTACAAAAACACCCCCAACCCTTAAGTCCAAGAAACCCTGCAGCAAGTCACTCAGTTACTAGTGGCTTTTAAATAATTCTCAATTATATTCCAACATCACCAAATGTGACATACTCTTTCATATGTGAAGAAAGTGAGGAAAGCATTGCAAGAGAAGATGGATCAAAAATTTTTCCAGTTTATGTTGCAAATCTGTAGTTGTGGACATAAGTGTGGCTATGTGCCTAGACACATCATGTCATTTAAAGATGACATTGTTTAGTATATCCAGTATTCCTTATAAATCTGCAATTAATCACATTCTGTTTCATGCAGTTACTTATCTCTCCTTTGTTACAGGCACATTATGCCTATATCCCATATTTTTAGCTTTTATATAGCCCATTTCATGTATGTAATGCCAGAACAGATTAGGAGCTGCAGAGCTGTGCAGAAGGGCAAAGTGCAGAACTAACACAATGGCAGTGTTCTGTCACTGCCATGTTTCTGTTCTGACACTTCTTTTTCATGGTTGTACCACATCAACCTGTCTTGAGGAATCTGTTTTCTTTTTATTCCTCTTCATAGTTGCTATGACTTGAGCTGAATGTGATCAGTACTTTCAGGTAATTGTCCTACAACAGATTTTTAGTGCTCTTTCTAGATTTTTTTTCTTTGATTTGCTTTCTGAATTAAAGCCATTTAAACACACATGCTTCAACTAGTTGTGATTTAGCAGTAAGATTCACTAAAACTTTTGCAAATATTTTTACTTCTCCTTTGAAGCACTTACCTTCAATTCTAGGCTCCTACAGTATCAACCTTTCACACAAGGCAGTGCCTCTCTCCCTGAAAGGAACATCTGTTTTCACTCCAAGAATCCAGCTAGGGAGATGAAAAAAGGACTTGGCAATTTTTGGCAAGAAGTCTTGAGAGCATCCAGCTAAGAACAGCTAAGGTTGATCTGACAGTGTTGTGGGGAGCAGAGCAGAGGAGGGGAGAGGAGGAATCTCTTCCTGCAGGCTGGCTGCTGCTCCAGCTGCTCAGACACAGAGGTGTCTGAGTTGCAGATAATCAAGCACATTCACATTCACAGCACTGGTTAACATGAAGAAAAGGATGTTTCAAGAATCAGTCCTGTCTGCCACCTACATTTGCTCTCTCCAAACTCCAGGAAATAGATTCATTCAAACTTTGCTGATAAATAGCAAGAGCTAAGTCTGTGTTATGACACATGGAACAGGGGGAGCAGATGCCATCTTCCCACTTATAGTGAGGAGAAGAATAAAAGAAGCATCTCTACAAATTGAAAAAGGTAGAAGAAAGGCCATACCAAACACAAGCTCCTCTGATCCTGGACCAGCCCAGAGCACAAGAGCTGTGGGTAGAGAGGTTTGTCCTCTTGCTGAGGATTCCCACAGGGATCAGGGAGGGAGCTGCAGGGCTGCCTGCAGGTGACATTCCCCAGGGGTGAAGAGTTGCCAAGTGTGACAGCACCAGAGCACTCGCCTTGTGAGTTGCATCCCATCCCCTCTATGCAAGGAGTAACATTTCAGTTCTGGGTTCAGGATATTTTCCCTCTTATTATGTGAGAAAAACTGGACCCAAAAGCTTTTCTAGTCAGGCAGTTGCTTTCCTCAGCCCATCTTCCTTCAGGGGCACCCTGGCCATGGAAAACAGAATTGATGCTGAGCCCATAGCAATGAACTGTGATTGTTGCTGCTTGTTCTCTTGCCTTGTGCTGGCTCTTCAACTCGTTGTGTATCTTGGCTGTCATTCATGAGCTTTGCTTCTGTTTTCTTGGCAATCATCGTGATAATTATTCATCTCTTTCATGCACATTGCACACCTTCCTAAACTCTCAAAATAAGACACCTCAGTGATATGAATAGGAGGCACGTAGGTAGGTCCTGTTCTGCATCATGCTCCTGAATATTTACAAGGTAATTTCAAAATGAAAAATAAGTGCAGCTCACTAATGAGCTATAGCTCAATGTTTCCTCATGGATATATACTTATAGGTACATGTTCTGCCTGTTGATCACTAAGGAAACATGTCATGTGCAGGGAGGATCAGCACAGCAAGACTGAAATGTAAATAAGAAAGGTAACATTTAATAATCTTTATTTATTTATAAACAAATAGAAGCAAAACTTCTCATTAGAAAAAAAAAAAAACAAAAAACCAAACTACAAAATAAAGCCACACCACACATTCTTTTCCCTAGTGATGAGAATTCTTTTCCCTAGTGATGAGATTTCTTTTTAGTTCGAAGCTCTTCTGATAGAAAAATAAAATAAGAGGGAAGATTTTGTAGCCATTACTCTCTCCAGGGGAGAGTGGTTCAGAGTAGTTTTACCAGAATGATCTACTAATGAGACTTTTGCCTCAAATTCCCTTTCTCCTCCCCTGAAGAGACTTTATTCTCTCATCCTGAGCCCTACGAACTAGGACAAAACATAATCACAAATAAAAGATAAAAATCACAGCATTAATAATCCAGGATCTGCCTCAGTCATGGCAAAACTCCTGCTGGCAGCTGCAGAGTGACTTCAGTGACCTCTTGAGCCGTGTGTGCATTGAAGGCGTGTGGGAGTTGCTCCTTCATTATGGAGCAGATCAGAGAGATGATCTGAACAGCTCCCCAGCAGCAGCTGCCTGCTGAAAGAGCAGGGGATGAAGTGAGAGCTGTCTGGCCTGGATCTTCCCTTTCAGACTTCTCAATGGTGCTGAACTCAGTGCTCAGGAAAAGCTCTGGGCACCCTTCACTCTGCATTAAGTTTCTTGTCGCTGAGTTACACAGCTCCTCATTCTGCAGCCTGAGCTGGTGAGATGGCCCTGGGGCTCTGCCAGCTGCCTGCTGAGGCCACCCTGCCATGGAGCAGCTGAGGTAACACACCTTGGGGCAGAAATGTGTCCTCTCTGACCTTGGCATTGCCATGGAGCAGCACCAGGGACTGGCACATTTGGGAAGAAATTCCTGATCATCTACCCAAGTTTGCCAAGAATAACTTTGAAGGGTGTGTGGCCTGGTGTTGGTAAAGAAGCAAAGAGGCAGGGTCTAAACTAAAGGACCAGGCCACCTGGTCCTGTCCCCACAGCAGCCCAACACTGAGTGGCTGAGCTTGTTTGAAGCTGCATCTGCCAGTCCAAGGGCAGCTCCCTCTGCCAAGGCAGCACCGTCCTTCCTGGGCAGAGATGTGTTTGGGCGTGCCCAGAGACCCCTACAAAATGAACTGTTCTCTGTTGTGAGAGGGTTTTGGGTGCTGAATCAGCCTTGTGAAGCACTGTCCAAAGCAGGCTCCTGCCAAGGGTCGAGTGGGAATCCTTTGTGTCTGGAAACAGCCATCTCTGCTGTCCAGGACTCTCACCATGATATTTTCTGAAAAAGGACTGCCAGGGTTTTTTTTCTCCTGAGAAGCCTCAGAGAGGAATGAAAACAATAATTATCTGATTCTCTTCTCCTGTGTTAGCTGCTTTGGAATGGGGTCTGGAGATTGTTTACCAACAGGTGCATCTTTTATTGGTTCCATATGAAGTCTTTTAATTTAATGACCAATCATGGTCCAGCTGTGTGGAGGCTCTGAGGAGTCACAGGCTTTTATTATTCATTCTTTTCTAGCCTTCTGATGTGTCCTTTTCTCTATTTCTTTAGTATAGTTTTAATATAGTATTCTTTTAATATAATATAATATAATATCATAAAATAATAAATCAGCCTTCTGAGAACTTGGAGTCAGATTGCTCATCTTCTCCCTCGTCCTGGAGACCATCACAATTACCACACAGGACAAATTTGTTTCAAATGCCAGGGGTTTGGCCTTGCCAGTGACTCAGCCTCTCCCTCACTCCTAGGTACTCCCAGTGTTTTTTCATGGCTCTGTTCTTTCCCTCTAATAGAGAAGGGGACCACCTCCCTAAGATGATAAAGAAATAAATAAATTTCTTGTGCACTCTACCTGTGTAGCAGCAGCACTGTGGGAGATGTTATTTACATGAACTTCATTAATATTTATAATCACATTTATAGAGTTGTTCAGCAGGAGGCTTGATCAAGTCAATAGTGTGTCTGGAGATCAGTCTTGGGTATACTACTTTTAATGAGAATGATTTGCATTTAATAAAGTGCCTGAGGTAGCTAGTTTCAATGCAGATTTGATTTGTCTTGGTGTTTAGGGAAATATTTGGATTAGTGGTTTGATTCCACATCCATTTTCACTTGCAGTGACAGAATGAAAACAGACATCCAAAGCCAAAGAATCAGGCTGACAGGAACAACATGAGAATATGCCAAAAACTAAAAGGGGCATTTTCCTTGTAATCTCTATAACATGGGTAATGCAGAATTAGAGTTGGACTCGGATTGTTTGGAGTCTCTGCCTTTGTCTTAATCCCTGGAGATAACTAGGAGGGGTAGCTGGAGAAGCCTGGGGTCTTCCTCTGGTGCATTTTAAATAAGTTTTACCTGTTAAACCCACTTTTCCCTCCCCACAAATATTCATGCTCCGGCTGCTCTGGTCTCTCAATGTTCTAATTTCACCTGCCTCTGTTTGTGTGACTTCATGGAGACACTGTTCAGAATCAGGCAGTTTTTAGGACCAGCCTTCAAAGACATCCTTCTGCCACTGCAAAAAGCACCACGTTCACTTGGCTGTAGTTATTTATAGGCCCAGGCCTCTCCACAAAAAGTTGAAAGGCCAAGGAGATAATAGATGCAGAGTGACTTCAGATGAAGATGGTGAGCAGAAATAGATCCAGGAAAAAAGCACATCAGAAACCTCTCTCACTCCTCCTGACCTTTGGATAATTTGAGGGAAGGGATTTATAACATTTTTGTTCTCTTCTATTGGCAAAGGCATAGATATATGGTGTATCTAGTTATATGCCCCACTGTTTCTCATTATTTCATAGCTTTGTGATTTATTTTAGCCTCAAAATACTTGAGGCTTAAATACTTAAATAAAATTTTTCCCAAAAAGAATTAGCATTCTACCAGCAACAGTTTTTTTACCTGGGCAGGTGGTTTGGCCAGGCCATGTGTGCAGTGGGATCCCCCTGAGGGTGGTTGTAATTTCTTGGGAGCATCAGTGTGACCTTTGGAAGTGGTGTTACTGAGGATCTAACAATCCTGTGTTACCAGCAGCACCAAATCCCTGCTCACCTGGAATCCTTTGTGGTACCTGTGGCTCCTGTGCATCATTTGAGTGCTGTGTAGCACATTCCACAGGAGGTGCCCAGGTTCCAGCTCTTGCTTTGGCTACATCATTTCATTTTTTGACTTTTGAGCCAGCTGCTTTGCCATAAAGTAGGATATGCCAAGTGTGGAGGGATAGAATAGGAGAAAATAAAGATAGTGCACAAAGTAATCTCACCCCTAAGGAGTCACAGCTGGGCCAATTAGCAAAGATTAGGAGCAGGCCTGACTTTAACAGGCCACAGCTGTGACCAGTCAGAAGAGGGCTATAAGAGAGTGGGCTGGCTGGTTGAGAAGTTTATTGGAGTCAGTTGGCTGCTTTGTGAAGAAGAAGGTGTCAATGCTCTGCAGAGCTCCCTAGAAGGAACCATCAAGAAGGTATGGAACTTTTGTGATAAGGAGACAGCAGTATGGGACTTTGGTAATAAGATAACAACAGCCTTGCATGTTTTCTTGTACTTAGCGTGAGCCATAAATCTTTGGCTGTAGAGTTACCTCCAGTGGTTCTCACTGGTTGCTGAGCTGCTATCTCATAACATAAATGTTACAATAGCTTTACTAACAAAATTGCAGCTAAATTCAGTGTGTATGCTTGTGGTTTTGATGTTCTTGACCTGAAAATCATGGACATAAGGATTACTTTATGTTGTTGTTTATATAGCCTGGTCTTTTGGAATGTGCATCAGCCTATGGCAGGGGCATTGGAGTGAAATTATCTTTAATTTCCTTCCCACCTAAACCATTCTAGGATTCTGTGATATTGTGGAGATGGAATCATTTTCAGCAGCCATTACAATAATTTTTTTTTCTGGATAGGTAATTTCTGTTCAGCTTTTTTGTACATTTTGCAGTAATTTCAGCAAGGGTTCAGCCAACAATAAATGAAGAACTCATTGAGGGCTGACCTTGCAGAGATAAAAGGAGAAGAAATAAACAGAGGATCTGTGCCTGTAAGTGCTTGCAAACACAGAAACCTTGACCAAGGATGATTTAGAGCCTGAGCTGGGTTTATGTAAATGCTACAATTCTTTTGTATTCATACCTTAGTGCTTCTTCACTTCCTCAGGAAGATAGTTTTGTGTCCAAGATCATTAATCTCTCCACAGAGTATACTCCAATGCTCGAGATTTGTTAATACATTTGGCAGTCTTGCTTGTTGTTCTTAAGCATATATTGAATTTTTACACAGCAACTGTTTGTGTAATTCTTGTAACATGCCAGAACAACTTCCAGTTGTTGTCCAGAATTTTCTGTCTGCAAGAATTTTTTAAAAAGAAAGAAGAATTTAAAAGATCTTGCCAAAATGTTATCTACAATTTTATTCTCTCTTGCATTGAAATTTATCCTCTTGCTATTACAGCAGCTGCTAATGTACTTATTAAGAAACAATTTTCATGATTTGGATCATTTGTTTTGAAGTTTGGGGGCTGACTGTTAGATATATTGGGGTAAAACCTAGACTCTGGATGATTATGTTAAGGGCTCTCTGGCCTTCCATAGAAGTTTTCCCATTGCATTTGCCATACTTTTGTGTTCACTCCTCTTCCCTCCCTGCCTTTGGTGCTGAAAGGCCACAGGCTATTGAGAAATCCCAAGAAGCTGATAGTGAGTGTGAGTTTAGTGCAGCAGGTGACTGAACCTGCCCTGAGCAAACAAACTGCTGCAGGACAGGAGGGGTGTCTCAGTCTTCAGCCAGACTTTTCACTAATTAACCCATACTTCCTGCTGACAGTCTCTGTAAGAGGCTTCCAAATCTTCATTTTCATTGCTAGTTTTCTAAGGGGTCTCTTATTGATTTTTCTGGGTATATACTTCATGAAACAATTGGGTTTTAATGGATGCTCTGCATTTCCAGCCATACTGCAGGCAGTCCCTGTGTAACAGTCAGGGGAGCTATTCTAGGTTCTGAATCCCAGTGTGGAAACACAATTACTGTATTCTGGAAACACGCTTACTGTGAGGGATTTCAGTTTCTATGGGACTTTGTGGAAATCGCCTGTGTTCACCAATAAAATGATTAATGATATCACTATTGAAAATGCAAAATGTGGGCACTTTCTGACACAGTAAAGAGTCATCAGAAGGAAAGATTTAGACTTTTTTGTGATGATAAACTGTCCACAGGAGGGGAAATTGGTGGGAATGATGATAACAAAGAAGTAAATGTGTGCTTATATAGTTGAGATGGAAAAATTAAGGTAAATCTTAATGTTTGTATGTACTTTCAGGGTTTCACAAACACTAACTACTAAGGCACAGTGGAAAATCATAGATGCACTTCATTAAGACAAAACCTTTAGATGCAAGTGTGAATTAAGGCTTACAGTGTGCAAATCTACATTAACCAAGGTAGATTTTGACTGCAGTGGATTGTGGTGCTGCTGTCCACATTGTAAACAGGATGATTGAACAGCGGTCACAGGAAAGAGTATCAAAGTCAAGGTTTTTTGGATAGAACTTCTACAAAGGCTCTTTCCATTAATAGAGCAAGATGAGAGGGGATATGATCACCAGACAAAGTTGCTTCTGCACTAGTACTCCTTAACTTAGGAGAAAAGGGTAAGAGCCAGTGATTGGAACGTGAAACTGAGCAAACCCAATGCAGAAATATAATGATGGATGTTTTTATCAGTGTGCACTATCAGTGCCTGGAACAACATGCTGAGGCTGTTAATACCATCTCCTTTTTAGGAGTGTTTTGTCTGCATCCCTTCAACTCTTTACCAAACCAGTATATGACAATAGGTAAATATTTTGGTAGCTAATCTATTAATGTCATCTACTGCTGCCAAAGTGAAGGGAAATGAGAACCTTCACTACTCAGTTTTGAAGGAGGCTAAATATCATGTGAAGAGGGTGAGGAGTCTAGGATTCTTCTGGGAAAAACAAATGGGGAGATACCAATTAATATTACCATCTGCTGTTTGGCAATATGAGGGTTTTTTTCCTTTAATCATTAACCTGTAAATCTACAAATCAGAATAAGGAACAACATCAGTGCAATTTGAAAGTAGCTCCAATGGAGTCAGCAGTGCGAAATTGGTTTGCATAAATGATGAGGAAATGTCTCTGGGGCAGGGATGAGAGAAACTCAGGGTTTTCACTGTCAGAGTGGGTGTTTTGTGTCTGCCTTGCATGGAGAGGTCACAGCAGGAATGCATTGTGATACAGCACCATAAGTTAAGGAAGGTTGGAAGTTAAGGAACACTGAAAATGAAAGCAGCAAAGCTGCAGAGAGATTTGGGTGACTGCTTCATTTGATTCTCATCCTATTTAACTAGTCAACACAAATGAGTATTTTTATAATCAGGGTTCAAAGGTGACAAAAGAGAAGCAAACTGCAGTGAAAATGGGATCATTTCACTGGTGGCACACATGAAACCTTGAAATGCTGCTTGACTTTTATAGGAAGCTGTAAATCAGGCCTGGATTACTTGAAAAGTTCAAGAGCCCTAGAAAATGTTTTAGCTAAATGCAGCTGAGTTTTATGATTTGTGCTTTTATACTCTGAGCTCTGAAAATGAGCAGTGCCATGAAGTTATTTCAGAATCTCCCTAAAGCAGAACGCTGTACCTGCCAAAAGGGAAAGTAGGAACTGGTGATGTTTCTTTTGTCATCTTTGTAGATGCAGCTGTGCTGCTCACCAGGGTGAAGGCATGCAAAGACACAGCATTGTAAGGGCTGCATAGGTATTCCTGATGAGATTTGAAATAAAAAAATCACAGAGCATATATTTATCACAAATTTGTCACAAGTTTTAATCACAACTGTAGAGTTTTTAAGGGCATTGTGTACTTTGTCCTATACAGGAAAGCAAAAGAAGTAGCAATACCCTTGAAATCCTGACATTGTTACCTGTTTGCAATTCAAGAATATAATATTAACCATTCTGATGTCAAAAGGAGGGTCAGGGAGTCTAGGAACTTAGCCTGAAACACAAATGTGCTGCAGTGGTTCCTGGCTGCTTTTTCTGCTTTCTATAGCATATGAAAAAGGGGAGTGTTATATCCTTTATTTACTTTGATCTATTAATAAAAAGGCCTGCCATGAGAAAATACAGGTTACATTTTTCAGAGAAACAAATATTATTACTGAACCACAAATAAAATCCCTATAGCCATGCCCTGATTAACCTTTAATGCTTTTTAACAAAGCAGCCTGGTTTGTAGCAAAGGGCAGTTTCCTCTGCTGCTGTCCTATTTATAAACTTTAAAGGCTTGCAAAGCAACTGGCGAGCAGAGATGAGAATCTGAAATGTACCCGTTACAACCTGGCAATGTTCTTTCTTAGGTTTTAGGAAATTTGAACAGGAATCAATTTTAAGTGCTGAAACATTTTGTGAATTGATACACAGCAGTGGTGTGCTGCCTGGTAAAGAATGCAGAGGAAGGGAGAAGAGGTTTCCATGCCAGCAAATGTGTCTTTGACTGTACCAGAGAACAAAGTGTACAGACCCTGACTATAATTTATATTTGCCACGAGACCTAGAGATGTCAGAAGACATCATGTTAGTCAGGACAATTCAAATTGAAGGGTCTGTACTATGCTTCTTTAGCCTGAATATCTCAAGTGGGAAAAGACATGTTGAACACTTGAAAAAGGAGTAAAATTTGGTTTTATTTCACTGGCAGCTGTACATATTGTTTGCAGGAAAATCACCAGCAATGTCTTTGTTAGCTTTATGCATTATTTGGAAACAGCACTTCCTTTAAAAATCCTTCATCTTTTCTATATCATCATTTATGGCAACTATTGGCTTAAATACATGCTCAGTCTGGAGGAGAGGAGGCTCAGGGGGAACCTTCTTGATGTCTACAACTCCTTGAAAGCTGGGTGGGGGTTGGTCTCTTCTCCCAAGATGTATGACTGGAGGAAAGTGCCTGAGGCTGTGCCAGGAGAAGTTTAGATTAGACAATTCACAAGATTTCTTCACTGAAAGGGTCATTAAGCATAGGCACAGACTGCCCAGGGCAGTGCTGGAATCACCATCCCTGGAGGGAATCTACGCAACAGATGAGTAAATGTGGCACTTGGGGACATGGTTTAGCGGTGGCTTTGGCAGTGCTGGGGGAACAGCTGGACTCCATGGTCTTAGAGGGCTTTTCCAACCTAAACAATCTGTGATTCTCTGATATCCCCAGCTGTACACAAGCATTTGGTCAACAGCTCTGTAATGACCTGCTGGGCTGATGCATCAGGCACAGAACCCAGGGTGGAGATGAAGCCAAGGATGGCTTGGAAGGCAACAGAAAGCTGTGCAGCCTCTAGCACAGGGACCTAGAGACAAGCTTTGGTTTAACAGGTTGTAGCTGCAATTGCTTCTGTGGTAGGGAATGACAGGGCTTATACAGAGAGCTAATCAAATAAACAGCACGGGCATTTCACAGCAAGAACTGATTCCATTTACAGAGGTGTTTCAGGAAACTGAACTGAAAGGTTGAAATTATGGTGGCAGTCATTATTGACTTTGGCATTAACTTGCTGGGATGCAAAAAATCTCTCTGTAGGAAGTAAATTAAAACCCATGAACGAAATTAATTTAATTTGTACCTTTATATTCCATCAAGATGTGATACAGTGTGTACTAAGAGGTCATTCTTCTCATGGTCATTTGAAGGAAAGGGAGCAGCAAGCAGAGACTGAAGAGTGGACATGTCAGAATTAATTTGCATTAATTAATGGTGCTTTGGCTTTAAACAGTTATCGCCACAGGTCAGTTCCAGCTTATAGGAACTTCTGCTGAGCCATGAAATTTCCCGGTATGGAAAGAAGGAGTTTGAATAACAGCAGGTGTGATTCTGTTAAAGTGCTCGTGGCTGAGCAAAGCGAAGTGCCAAGCTCCTGTGCCTTGGGGCTGTTGGCCCTTCCCATCACTGAGGTCTCCCTAAGCCTTCCCCAGGAGTGGTTTGGGAGAGCTGACCTTCAGACAGTGTTTCAGAGGTCACTTCCACCCCTTTCTTTCTGTGATTTTATAAGGAACTTGCCTTTTTAAAGGAAAACCTGCTGCTTCATTCTAGGAGACAGACATCCATTTCAGGGGTGGGGATGAAATGGGAGGTCAGATTTGCTGTTTCTCTTGGTACATATTCTGCCTGTGTATCTGCTGAGGCAGACAGTGAGGCTTCTCATGGAAATCCAATACAATCAGCTTTGTGATAATTCCCTTTTTTCCTCCTCACTCCTTGCATGTCTCTCTGTCTCCTTTCAATACTGTGGCAGTTCTCCAGACTAGAAATTTGATGAAAGGGCAGGGAAGTGTTATGAGCACTGGCAAGGTTTCTCATCTTTGCTTCCTTGTTCTCTGCTTGCTTACCTTCACATGAGCAATGTAAAACCATGCCTCTCATAGGGATAATGAGGATGTGGTATCCTGTCAGAAAAAGCAGATTATACTCAAGGCATCAAACCATAAGAGTATCTAATGGACAAAGAGCAGTAATGAGTGTCTTCAGACACCTCTGAGCCTGTCACAGGAGTGAAGCCCTTGATATCATCATCAGTTTCCAGTACTGAAGCAAATGGACATGTCCCTGGTTCCTCATTATAGGTTATGTCCTTTTATTTCTCAGGAATTAAAACATCCCTTGGAATCTGAAATCTGCTCTGAAAGTTGACTGCTTAGTGCTGTCAAATCTAGTAAAAGCCAAGACAGGTTTGTAAGCTCTTTTTGCCCTGGGATTTATGTAAGGTCGACATGAGTAAGTGCTCTTGCTCCTTAGGGCAAGTGTATCAAATTCTTTCAGGTCTTGCCCTCTCATCCTCTGTTTCTGACAGCTTACCCTGGGAAGTTTTCTCTGCCAGATATGAGTTTGAGAAATAACTCAGGTGTGCAGAGAAGCAGAAATGTGCTGTTCCCTGCTGCCGTGGAGTAAGAGGCAGCTCCTGTAGGTCAGTTCCAGGTGGTGAAATGCAGGGATGCCCAGCTTTGCAGTACTCTTCCCAAAAGAGAACACAAATGAGAATGGGACTCATAGGCCACCCCACCCCTCTGCAAATCAGTGGAGAGTGAGTTCCTCCAGACTAATCCTTCACCTCTGCAGACTCAGATATCTTACAGAACCTCTAGAATTTGAACCTGAGCTGTGTGGAATAACTTCCCATGTCTGCCAGCACTGAAACACCTCACATAGGGGAACATTTTCAGTTGCAGCTCACTGCTCTCTGTCCAGGTACATCCAGCAAATGGGTCAGCTGGGCTTGTGGCTGTACAGGTGGGCAGATCCAGGCAGTGGTGAGGGGCTGAGAGAAGACCTGGGGGATGATTACTCAGTTTTGAAAACCTGTAATTTTCTTCCTGAAGCTCAGAAGTGGATACTCCCTCTCTTTATTGGTGATGGATGCCATAGCTGTGCCAATGACACAGCCCTGGGTAATCAGAGTATGGGGAAAGTCTGTGCTAAGGAACTTTCCCTCAGGTGAGCTATTGATTGCTGCGCAGGGAGGGCTCCAGCACTCTGCCAGGCTGACACAGGCAGACCAATCTTTTCTTCTTAGCACAATTTCAATAAAGATTCCACATCATTTCAGCTCCTCTTTAGATATCAGAGACACTTTCCAGCAGAAAACAAAAGCTGCCCATGCCTGAGCAGTGAGCTCCCTCACATGAACTCCAACAGGGTTGGCTGATTGTCTCAGTATTTGGGTGTTTTCCAGTCTCTCATTTGGGCTTTCTGATCCCTAATAGTTGTTCCTGCTGCAGTCATTCCATAGCAGGCATTAAAAAGTTTCTTCTCTTCTTGGCAGTCCATTTTAACAAAGCTTGCAGAGACTCCTTCCCTCCAGGATAGCTATGCCTTTGTCACCCATCATTCATTTGAGGGAGAAGAAAGCAAAGCACAAAGACTAAAAGGCATTAAGAAAGGAACTATGGGCAGGATTTCATTTAGTGAAAAGACACCTATTTGGATTTTTTTTGTGGGCTTATAAAAAATATTCCTCACTAAAAATGCCAGTAACAACAAAAATTGGTGCAGGCATCACCATGACAGAAGTTACAGATGAGCTTTCTAAGAATACAGAGTTTCAATTTTATTAATAGAAGAAAAGATTGACTTTTTGATAAGTGACAGAGAAATTAGGATAGACTTAGACTAGTTGTACTTTCTAGGTGTGATTCTTCTTATAAGAGAACAAAAAAAAGCAAATTACTCTATTTTTCATGTTTCTCTTAGTCTTCTTGTTCCTTAAATACCCTGTTCCTCCAAACCTGGGCAGTTTTAACCTTTCTAATTCATGATCTCATCAAGCCTCGTCCTCAAAAGTTACTGAGTGAAATGTCACACAATGTATCTGAGAAGATTTTGGTATTCAAAGCTTTCATGAGATTTGGGAACCTTGCAGAAGAAGGAAAATCTCATCAAGAAGTAAACAATACGTGTAAAAATAGAAAGGTTTATGGTTTAAATTTTATACTTTAAATTATTTTGTTATTACTGTTGTTGCTCTACTGTATTATTATTGTAACTAGTATGGTGATATCTGTCCAGGAGTTTATTGGTAACTTTCTGACACCCAAGAAAAGGCAGGCTGGTGGATAATTATACATTTAAGAGTTTAGTGTCATCTATGCAAGTTTCTATATGTTTTCCCTTTAACAGGGACTGTCCCTTTGGAAGTGTTGCTCATCTTTCCAGATCTTCAGTGTAACATGGGACAGGACCAGGTTATAAGATTAATATTTTTCTCTGGTGCTCTGTTAAACCTAAAATTCACCTGAATGAGACATCCCCACAGTGTGGCTTACAAACAACCTACTTGCCCCTTTTTAGCATAGGTTACACACAGCAGAGCCACCTGTACTAAAAATACAGGAAAGGCAATAATTGTATCTGAGCAAAAGCAAATATCCTTGACAATCCCATAAATCTGAGAAGTCTCATGAGGATAACAGAAGGCAATGAAATGGAAGGGGAGCTCAAAGCTGGAATGAAGTTTGGAAGTTTCTGAAGATGTGTACAGGCAGGCTCAGAGCTGGAATATAAATAGATTTACTGTCTGCCTTTCTAGAAACCCAAGGGAAGGTGCAGCTATACTTTCCCTTCCTGCCAACTGCAGAGCTTCTGCAAAGATGGCAACATTTCTGTGTGACACTCCCAGATAAAATATTGCAGAAATAAAGCAGATCTGCAGATTTCCAGGCTGAAACACAGATGTGAGATCCTGAGGCCCATGTAAGCACACAAAGGAAGTATCCTCTGCCTTTCTGGATGCCAGTCCTGCATCTCAAGGCATTTCTGCTCCTTCAGAAAAATAGGAATTCTCCTTATCACACAGCTCCCCATCTCCAAGCAGCTCTGTCCCAGAAAGCTCTGGAGAGCCCTGGCAGGAGATGATCCTTTCCAGCTGATCCCTGTCTGAGGAACCTGCCCCAAAGGGAATTCCAGAGTTCATCTGTGCTGCAGAAATTGCTGTCCCCAAACTGCTGCAGTTTGACCTAAAACCCTTCTGGCCCCAGGCTCCCTGCTCTTCGCACAGTGCTGCTGTAGCTGTGCAGTCTCAGAGAGGCCCCAGATCTGTTCTGGCTTCACCCAGCAGAACTGGAGAGTCTGAATATAAATTATCTGTTCTGGACCTGAAATCACAAAGGTTTTATTTCCTGAATAACAGGCCCCTTATGGAACAGGACAGAGGGCAATTTGTTATTGTGGAATCCAGAGAAAGGAGAAAAAAAGAGTACTGTAGTCCAAATTCTCCTGAAAACAGGGCAAGAGGTAGAAAAAGCCAAGCAGAATGTATTGTCTTGCCTTTATGATCTTCACTAAGAACTGTGGGGTCACCAGTTTCATATTCACTGGCAAGAGGAAGCAATTAACTAAAGCATCTCACACCATTTTGTCACTGCCCCTTCCAGGCCTGAGACAGGAGTGACATTTATATCCAAAAATTGAGAGATTCACTTGCTAGCAGTGTTAGTGTGTGCCAAAATCTATGAGATACAGAAAAATTGATTCAGGGATATTCTGCCAGGAACCCACTTATGTGGGTTCAAAAGCAGTTTAAACTTTAGTCTCAGGCATAATTGTGGAACCCAAAATCATTATCCATGCTTTCTACACACTCACAGGACTTTGCTTAACTGCAGTATAGTCATTCAAAGGGTTTTTTTGTTATTAAACAATAATTTTTTGGTATGGCTTGAAAGGAGGTTTTTGTATGAAATTGAGTCAGACAGCAGAGTGGCCCAGGGACACATGCCCAGTTGTGCTGCTCAGTCACCCCCCCATCACACCTGGATCCTTTATAAAAGGAAAGAGACAGCATTTTAGTTGAGATATTGTTTACAATAAGGAATTAATTTTCCAAACATGTGCCCAGCACTTTAAAGAGTCATTTTGATTGTGCCCAGGGAACAGGCTCTGGACGGATACGCACTGCCCACTGCAATTAGGATCACAGTGTGACTGCTGGCCATTAAATGCAAAATTTTAATTTGTAAAGATGTAAAGGGTGTCAGTCAGACACTTCCTGGGTAACCAACCAGCTGCTTTGTGTATATAAGCATTGAAAAAAACCATTGTGTATGCTATGAAGCCTCAGTGAACCCCAAGGAATAATTTAATGCATTATTAAAAATCCTCAAATTCAGAAGGAGAATATTAACTGTGTTTGGTGCTGAAGTGGAATAGTTAATGAATAGAGGGAAGCAGAACAGTTTTGGTAATAATGGAATTTCTTATCTCTTAGTTTCACATACTTCAAACTAATTTAAATAATTAGGTAAAGGTCACTGTCTCTGCCCCTTGTTCCAGGTAGCAGCAGCATCTGGTTTCAGCTGATTCTGTGTAAACTGACAGCGAGTTGTTGTTCTTCTGAAACACATTTAAATTATTTCTTTAGTTCAATAGAAATTCATCAATTCATTTGATTTCTGATGAAATAACTGAAATCAAAGTGTCACCTGTTTGCTTGTGAACAATTTCAGATCTGTATAGTTAATATAACCCCACCTTTTTTCCCATAACATAGTTGTTCTAACTGTAAAGTAACCAGCACATCTGGGTTATCTCCTCTTTGAGGAATCTATTCCTGTTCTCACTGGCACACAAAGAGGGGCAAGAAGCTCTTGCCTAGAGGAGACTAGAAAAGGGGCATGGCTTAGGAGTGATCACTTCTCACCTTCACCCTGAGAAAAGGACTGCACTCTGGGCTGCAAAAGCTCACTGAGAGAATTGGATATTTGGGAAGCATCAGAGGCAGTGTGGCAGCATCCTGCTCTGAGCTCTGCCAGCTCCAGGGGCAGGGCTGGGGCTGTCACCAGCCCTGGAGCAGCAGCTGGGCAGAGGTGGAGGTGAGCCCTGGGCAGGACCACAGCAGCTCTTTGCTGACCAGGCACCATCCCCTGCTGCTCAGAGAGCTCGTAGAGGAGCAAAGGGCAGGGACTGGCTGCTCTCCATCTCCAGGGAATGCTCTGCTGTGCTCTGGAAGGTCACTCATTAATAAGATCACTGCCACTGTGACACTGCTAATAGCCTTGGCTCTCTCAGGACTTGTCAGGCTTTCTCCTGCCCATTACTTGGCTCAGTGCAAGGCAGTCATTTCTGGTAATTGCAGAGCACCTTGAAAACCTCCCTGGGTGCCCCATGAGTGCACAGCAAGGGGACAGTCACCTCACGGTGGGCTGTACAGCCAGAGGCAGAGAGCAGATGGGCCCAAGGAAAGGACAGGGAAGCACAAAGTAGCAGCAGCAGCATGGCTGTGCTTTTTCATTTATCTCTGGTGCAGTAAAGGGTCAGATCTGACGAAGAATTTTTTTGGGTGGAATAAGCACAGGAGATGGCAGAACTTGGTGTTTGAATGATGAACAAAATGTCACTTAGCAGGGAAGCACAGCATTTTCCAGCACTTGTGATGTCTAGTAAGGAACAGAAGTAAGCAGTGACTGATTCCCTGCAGGCCCATTCTTCAGGTGCTAAAAGATGATCAGATATACATCTCTGCCTGACCTCCTGCTGTCACCATTCTGTGTTTGTTATGAAGGCCTCTCAGAACTGAGGGAATTATTGCCCTGCTCAAAACACCAAAGCACAGACAGAAACATCTGTGGGCAGCACCCCTAAACACCTGCTTTATTTGAGATCTTGTGAATCTCTACCTTCCATCCCTCTGACACAAGCTGCACCCCAGGCCACTGGCTGTGGGTTAGGCATGTGTAAATCAAGAGGTATTAGTGTCAGTTGAAGTGGAATTTCAATTTTTAATATCACCATTCCTTTTGCAACTTTTTCTTTGCACACTGAAAAACCCATCGGGAGGGATTTCTGCTGCTGTTCTGTTTTGTCTGGCAGGATGCTGGTGCCATCTACTGCTCTGCCCACCACTACTGTGTCTGAATTCTGAGACATTTGCCTGGAGGCACCTCTCCCCTGCTAAACCTCATGGGACAGAAACACACTATCCTGGCAAGGAATATGTCCTTCGTAGTTGAGAAAAATTTAACAAAACTTAGCTCCTCCGAATTTCTCCAACAAGCAGTTTTTAAGTTTATTGGGGGAAAAAATATCCCCAGTAAATTAAAAACTGTTGTCTTACTGACAGGTATGTAGGGGTATGGACATTACTACCTGGCTGGGATGCTACAGTGACTACTGTACTCCCAAAACCACCACATCATAGAATCACAGAATTGCTTAGGTTGGAAAAGCCTTCTGAGGCCATTGAGCCAAACCATTACCCCGGCACTTCCAAGGCCACTGCTGCACCACGTCCCCAAGCACCAGATCCACACACCTTTTAAATCTCTCCAGGGACAGTGACTCAACCACTGACCTGAGCAGCCTTTACAATGCTTCACAACCCTTTCAGTGAAGAAAGTTTTCCCAATATCCAACCTAAACTTCCCCTGACACAACTTGAGGCTGTTTCCTCTCATCCTGTCACTTGTTATCTGTGAGAAGAGCCTGACCCCCACCTGGCTACAGCCTCATGTCAGGGAGTTTTAGAGGGTGAGAAAGTGCCCCTGAGCCTCCTCTTCTCCAGGCTAAACATCCTCAGCTCCCTCAGTCACTGCTCCCCAGACTTGTGCTCCAGACCTTCCCCAGCTCTGCTGCCCTTTCTGGACATGCCCCAGCCCCTCAGGATTGAGGTGTGTCTGCCTCAGCAGCTGGGCAGGACCAGTGTCTGAGTGCAAACAGGACTCTGAGAGTCTGGCTTTGGTCCTGCCAAGCTGTGTCTTGGTCATGCTCACTGCCACAGGCCACAGATAAACCTGTTGGGTATAGTCAAGCTAAAAGCAGCTGGTTCCCAAGAAAAGTCCTGGAGCTGTAATGCCACCCTGCCCTCCCTGTTACAGAGTGTTAAAGCCATCTCTGAGGACTCTATTGAAGGGAATGACACTTTGTTGTCTGATTAAGGGAATTCTGGGCTGCTGCAGAAAGATTCCAGTGTCTTACCACATTTTTTGGGTGCTCCATTAGCTCTGTAATTTTTGCACAGTGTATTTTTATCCCATTGCTGTATATTTTTAGCCACATTTCCATTTGCAAGTGACACGCAGTACGATAGCTGTCATTACGAGAACACTCCTGTCTGGCTTTCAGCTAATCATGCACTGTCCCCTCTAACATCAGCATTTAATGTCTCACCAGAATACCTGGGGCTAAAAATAACTCCCCCTCCTACTTGCAACATGAAAGCTGCTTAGTGCAGAAGCAGCAGCAGGTTTAACTTCTGCAGTCACCAGATGTAATGTTGTATGTCAGGTCTGTCACCAGCATTTCATCCTGCAAGCTGCTCCCAGTGATGCTCAGGAGATTGGACACATTGGCCACCACTGGATGCTGACTTTGATGGATGGCTTAGTCTTGTGGCTCTTTGCAAGAGTCCAAAACAAAACATGAAATGAAAAAATATATAACTATATCTTTAAAAGATACATCATTGCCTAGCTTCTATTGATAGGGTCTGTGTTTACATGGCAAAAGCAGTGTTTATGTGTAACCTTTGTATTAAAAACAGTAGGGAAAAAAAAGTGCAGTACCATATGAAAGTATTAGTGACAGGGGAAGAAATGTTTTATTTTTTTTGTCATTAGGCCTAAGCTATACTTTTTTTTCCTTCTGTCTAGTCCATACCTTGGATGCATTTGCAGTTGGATGGATTTCCAGGAGATCACACAGGAAAGGATGTACACAATACTGGAGAATTCAGAAGCATATCTAATTGTAAAACTTCTTTACCACTGCATATTCCTTCCTTATGCTTTCATAAAGTGATACAAAGGCTGGGCTTCAGTGGAGCTGAAAGCTCACCCTGGCACTGGGTGATGTCTCCTCCCTTGCTGAAGAGGGATTGGATTCATTCTTCTAAAGCAAAGGCAGCTGCAAGAGATCTCCAAAATCTGTCATTTGGTCTGACTGCACCACTTGCTTTTATAGTGAGTGATGTTTTTGCTAGAGATGGACTTTATTTGCTTTTGACAAGGAACTGTTCTGTGAGTACAGTAATTTGTGCTTTTCCACAAAACTTCAGGAAACAAGAGTCTGAACAGGTTACCAGCACAGATCATTGCCTCTGCCAGCACATGAACCTTCAGCTATTTGCTTGTCAGGCTCCTCAGGAGCCAGAGCAGTCATCTCCAGGCATGGTACCTCTATGCAGACAGCCTTGGAGAAGAAAAAAAGGCAAGGAACTCTCTGGTCTGAAGCAGGGAATTCAAGGAGATGCTGGAAAAAAGGCAAGTCAATGTAACCAAACACAGCAGTGCAGTGCAGAGCAGCAGGTGTTTCTTACACCTGCTCATGCACCCCCAGCACACAGGCAGTGACTCCTCTGCCACAGCCAACTGCATTTCTGTGGCTGTATCCAGCCTGCTTGAGCTACAGCAACACAGCTTCGAAAATAAAAATGCCTTTTTTCTGACTCCTTGCAGATTAAATGCTCTGGCTGTGTTTTATGTTTTCTTGTCTTCTGGACCATCTCCGCATCCTTCACCATCTGCATTATTATAGAAAGATCAGTAATCCTTGGTGCTGCGGTAGTTCTGTGTTTGTTTTTCTTATTTCTCTTCACAAAAAGCAAAAAATCCTGAGTTTCCATTTCATCTTGATCTCCAAAACCTGAAGGAAAAACAACCAAGCCCCTTAATTCTTTTATCTCAAGCAATCTTACCTGTTCAGATGTTTCCTTGCTTTTCCTTCATCTCCTTATTAGCCTCTGCCCTTCCTCAAATTGATTTCTGCACAGTTGTCTGTATTCATGGGTGAAGCACCATTCCTATTGCTCCAGGGCTTTTCAACTAGGTGTGTGAATTTGTGATTATTTCCACCTAGACTTCAGTTGTGCCCATCTAACTTTATGTCTCATAACTCTGCATTTTCTGTTTATTTCTGGTTATAATTTGTTGGTAGCAGCTATTCTGCCACTGGCCGTGAATTATTTTGTGATGTTTCAGTGATGCTGAGTGCACAAGTAGGATCAATACAGCTGCTGGGCAGTTGCTGAAAAGGCTGTCTATTGCTGTTGTGATTAATTAAGCTTTGAAAACTTGTAGAACTAAGGTCTGAATCACAAACTTGAGATTTATAGTTGTTATAACAAAACCTAAGGGGGAACCTCAGAGGAATTTTGCAGAGTTGCTCAGAAAAAGCTGAGGAAACTCTCTTGAGACTTCCCAATGGAAAGAAGAATTGAGACAGCACAGGCTCAAGTGACATAGAGCCAAACTAGGCAATTTGAGCTGTAGTGGTGTATATTAAAGTAGAGCTTCAGGGCTCCTGAGATGCTTTCCTAGGTGGTGATGGTGGAGTAGGAGCTTCTCTGAGGGGAGGCAGGGTGGGCATGAAGCTGGAGCCAGTCATGGCTCACAGGGGTCTTGTCAGTGATGATACACTGGGGGCAAAGGGGAATTTTCAGACTTTCAGCTAAGTCTGGACAGTTTCTGGTTTATGACATTGCACCTGGACCCACCTGAGTATTTTAGCACCTAAACTGGCACCTGGTGAGTTCATTCTGTAACTTATTTCCAGTTGGAAATTTTTCTTTGTCTTCATAAAGGCTAAACGTATAAGCATGCTGGACTATGGTCTAGGGACCAAGTAGTCTCCCTGACAGCTGTCAGTATCTAATATTGAAAATAACAATTAGAAAAATTATTTCAGAAGGGGTTTGTTTTCCACTGATGCTTAGTGTTGCACACATCACGTGTGTTAGCATACAAAGAGGAGTAAAGTAAAGGCAAAACACACGTTTTACAGCCAGCAGCTTGGAAATACCTGTTTTACTGAAGGAATTCAGCAAGAACCCCGAAGAGGGCACTGTTGGCTGCCTTAAGGCTTCAAGTTGCAAAGAGCTCTTTTTATTCAATTCTATTAATTCCAAGTCTGCCCCTACAGGAAGACCCTCCTTACATTTTTCCAGGTAACTGAAGGCAGTGCTGGAAGCCTTTGCCCAGTAGCATTTACACGTTGCTGTAACAATTAATAAAAGTGCTCCTGGTTAAGTCAGTTCTAGTCAGTGATAAACATATCTGCCTCCTAAACTCTGAGCCCTTCTGTTCCCAAAGCCTGCTGAGCAAGCAGGAGCCCAGTTACTGCTGTGCCTGCTTGAAATGACTGAAGCAGGGGGTCCCTGGCCATGTAAGCACTTGGTCCCAGTTTCATGAGCCTTTTCACTGCAAGTTCTGGGCTACAAAACTCAGGGGTGGGTGTGGATGATGGCATGGCCACTGAGGTGCCGGGACCTCCCTCCTTTATCCTGGAGTCCTGCCCACAGCTGCCCCAAACACAGGTGAGTTGAGGACTGCACAGTTTCCTCTCTTGATATTCCTAAATCTTCCTTGTGTCTAAAGGAAACAACAGCCAGATACCAAATACAAAACCAAACCCTTTTTCTCACAGGAAGTTTTTAAGCCAAGATGAATTTTGCTCTCAGATTAATCATTGAAATACAGGATGAACACACAAGAAAGCTCTAAGAATGTCAATTGAATTCAAAGGCTTGGCTGGATATGTGTGCCAAGAGATGCCTGTGTGTGGGAGGAAAGGTCAGGAGAAGCCTTTGCAAAAGACCCAGATCAAAGAGCTCTCCCTTGCTGACAAATCTAGTTGCACAAAGGACAGCCCCTCTCTCCGAAGTTCAGGCTTCTGAAGTTGTCTTTAGATGTGTGAAATCAAAGGCAGTTTATTGATCATATGCCTTTAGATCACAGTGATTTCCAGGTCATCACCATAACTTTGAGCAGGTAGAAGTGAATGGGAGAATTTCCTTAGGTTTGCAGGGGGGAATTCTGCATCTCTCTTGGTAGGGCAGTCAGTGCCATGGCTGATGCCTTTTTGGGACTACCTAAAAACAGAGGCCAGACAAAATTAAGGGAATAACAAGCAATTATATTTATTGCCTTCAGGTACACTTCAGGCAGACAAAGCCCCTCAGGGGCTACACCCAAATATAAATTTGGTCTATTTGCATATTGGGGGTTAATGTTCCAATTACAGCTTCAGGTAATGAAGTAATTTACCCCAGGTTTGCTCCCCCAAACTCACTTCTGTTTATAGTTTTTGGGCCCTGAGACAGAGAGGTGTCCTTGATTTCCAGGCCTAGAGAGGAGTTGTTGTGTCTGACCAAAATGGGAGAACAGTAGCTAACACTGTATGTGTTTAGTTATACACTAAAGAATTACAGGATTTCAAATATATGAAAAATATAAAAGCTGAAGTCATAAGGCATCATAGCCAGAGCCCTGCTGAAATGTTCCTGCGATGAACTGACCAAGCCCCAGACCTTTCTTATGCAGATGCTACCTTAAAAGGGTGATTTACTAGAGGCTGTACCTTTATCTGCAGATAAAAACCCCAGCAGCTGTTGGAGATTAAAAAGGTGTTTAGCCATGCCAGATTTCTCCTACAAACCTCATCTCTTCCGAAAGCACTGACTTTCCTGCTGCTGGTGTTTCCTTTACCCTGCCTGCCCTTGGTGTGTCTGACACAAGCACCCCCAACACACCAGGTACCCCCTGCCCTGCCATCCCCGGGCTCCCTGAGGATGTCACAGCATGGAATTCCAGCAGAACCTGGAATTTCCCACACACAGCCAAAGGCTCCTTCCCAGGGCCATCCACATCTATAAGAGCTTCTTCTACACGGCAGCATCTTCTTATGCAGGTTAAATGTTCTATGTTTTTTCTGTTTGTTCTTTTTCTGCCTACATGAGAGGAAAGAAGAGAAATGGTAAAAACAATTCCCTGCTCACAAGAGTCTCATCAGTTCCTCTCTTGCCCCTTGATGGTGCTGTATTAATCTGTGAGTGGTAAAGGACATTCATGTGTGACTTGATCCATGATTTTTGCCTGTATATACACTTCCAGCTTCACAGGGCACCTTGTCCACAAAAAACTTCATGTCTCACATGCGCTGTAAATATTTGTCCTTCCACTACACCTTTGCTCCTGGGAGATAGATTGCTTTTGCTGACCTCCCTTTCAGGGTTGAGTAATTTCTGCTCCTGCCTTTTAAAAACAGGCAGAAGAAACATGATATTTTGCCTAGGACATGAATAATATGTTTTCAGCTTAATTTAGACAGGAAAGCAGTAAAGTGTGTGAGAGAAAAATGGAGGAGACAAGGAGCTTTGAAAGCTAGAGAGCAGCAGTGTTCCAGCAAGAGAAAAGCAGCAGGAAAAAGGAACATTACCGAGGGTGGTGTTAAATGGAAACCTGGCGGGGTCGCAAAATCAAGTGAGCATCTGAGATTAACAACAGGCTAAGAATTAATGAGCCAGCAGAGCTGTCCTCAGTGAGCAGCAGCAGTGCCTCGTGCCTCATGCACTGCCTCTTGTGCTCTCCTGCTTACTACACCTCATCTCCCATCGATGCAGAATCATTTTGCAAATCTATATTAAATCCAGGGAGAGAGCGCTTCATGGGCAATGTGTTAGGTCATTCTGTCATTGAAGCTACAAAAGCCAAATTTCACAGTCCTGAAGTCTGATGGTTCCCAGATGGGATCTTGGGATCCAGTCAACCCAAGCAAAAACCTAAGAAATGGCTGGTATCTGGCAAGATGAATATTTGACATATTTGCATCCTCCTGTCCTGTGGCTCTTTGGTCGCTGTTACTGTTTGCAGAGGACAAAGAAAGGCCTGAAGCCATTTCAGTCTGCTGTGATATTCTATAGGGATCAGTTTGAGAAACTACAGATTTTCTGGACTGAAAAACATAATACAGCTGTACTCATCATGTGAGGTGTTTTTGATTTGAACCTTTTAATATCACCAAAAAGTTAAATAAATTTTAAATTAAATATTTAAAAAAATGGAATGCAACCTACAATGAGCCTAAACACTTAAATGTAGTCAGCTTTAAAAAGAGACAAAAAAGAAAAAAGAAAAACAACTGTGGGCTTGCTTACACGGGTATAGCTGATATACAGGTTGCTATGATGCCTTGGTTACTGGTAAAATGTGTGCAGACTGATTACAGTGTCATGTGTGAGCTTCAGTGAGAAAGTTTCTCCATGCTGATTTAACACAGTCCATCCCTTGCATTTCTCCCTCCCCAGTGTTTCTTTGTGTGCTGCATCCTCTTTGCATTAGAATTTTTTTAAAAAAAATTTCCAAGCTTTTTATATCATTTTTCTGGATCTTCTTCCTGCTCTTAAAACACCTGACAATTCTGGCTCATAAAGAATGTAATTCAAAGTTGATGCCACAGGGTTTCAACCCAGGCACCACAGGGTGGATCCAAATGAGATGCAGAGGTAAAAGGTATATCTGAAACAGGGAGAGACAAACACATTTATTCCACATTTATTCTCTCAGCAGGCAGAGGTGGTGGCAGTTCTCTGTATCTATAATCAAGGGCTCACACTGTTGCTAAGTCTGCCATACATTTCTAGTGACTTGAGTAGGATAAATATCAAGAGCTTCTTGCATAACTATGCTATTTAAAAAAAAAAAAAAAAAAAAAGAAATCTGTTGTGGACTGTAGTCAACAAAACACTAGAAAATAGCACATAGTGTTTGTTAAAAATGGCACCCCGAATTCACTTTCTGAAAATTCATGGTTTGAGAGTGACTTGAGTTTTCTATAGATCTTCACCTTCCTCTGCTTCTGAAATGCAGAAAGAAGGAACACACTTCAAACCAACCCTCTGCTCCACACCAGATGCTCCCCAGTCCTTTCCCTCCTGTCTCTTCCCAGCTCAGGTCAGAGATGTTCTGTGACTCACACCCTGAAGTCATGGAAACTTTCAACCAAGTGAGTGCAGGCAATTCCAGACTACTGCCAACAACAGAATAATTTACTAAGAATTATCAAAGTTATCACCAAAGCCTGCTTGATCAAAGCCTCTATTGAGAATTGCCCTTTGGTGAGAATGAAAACACAGATCAGAACTTAGGTTTCAAAGTAGTTATTTGCATATTATTTGTTCTGCTGTTACACAATAGCTCTTGCAGTCTCACCCTCTGGGACTGGGAGATGAGTGGATTCCTCTGTTCGTGGGCTGTGCCTAAACCCAGAAGAACCATGGTGATAATCTGCTCTGATCTGTGGCAGAACTCAGCACAGGAGCCTTCCCCTGTTCTGCTTTAGCTCTCACCTCCTGCCTGAGATGTATTAATTTAATTTCCATGTGTGGGTCCAGCTTGTTTGCTGGTGCCATAACTCCAGGCTGCTTACTGGGGGAAGTTAAACAGGAGATGGCTGTGCAACCTCAATAGAAGGTGAAACAATAGACTTCAAGGAGCTGAGATGTTGTTTCCAACCTCAGAAAACCTCCCAAATTAATCGCCCTTCAGATTTGCTCTTGTTAAAGGTTAGAATAATCCATTCCCTTCCATTGCTGTAACCTAGCACACTGTTATCACCCCTAAAACCTTATTAAATTTCAAAATATGATTAAGTGGATTCTTGAGAGAAGCTGGTGTGGGGGGAACTAGGGTGGTTTTTTTCCTCCTGAAAGGTTAAAATATTCATTTGGATATCAAGCACACAGCTTATAGGAATTCTTCTATTTTATGGTGGCATATGATACCCAGAGGCATTACATATTAAGAAAACCTATTGATCTCTAGGTTTTAATAAACACTAAACTACTGCACTTGTGAAAACAGTGTTTTTTAATCAGGAATGACTCCATTGTGATGAGAGAAGTATCACAGTGTTTCAACCTGCCTTTTTTCCAAAATGCTGCCATCACGCACAGTGACATGTTGAGTCAGCTGCAGGGAGCTGTGAAGGGGACAGAAGGTCTGTGTCATTAGGGATGGCAATCATAGGAACTGGGATTTTACTCTGGATCCAAAGAAAAGCAGAAAAGGTCAACATTTCTGAAGGAATACTCATGCATTTGTATCTTTTTGCTCCAGCAAAAAAAGGAAGTGTTATACTTCATGACTTTGTTTTGAACTTGTGGATTTTATTTCTTAAAGGAAATCTGGGGAAATGGCCCAGTGGTGAGATTGAGCGCAGAGGGTGGGACAAGGTGCTGGCACCTGGCACTGAGTGCTGTGGGAACAATCAGGGAATGCTCACCTTGCTTCCCCAGCTGATGTGACAGCACAAAGCTCCTCCAGTACACCTGGTTCCTAATTACCTACAGGCTTTTTGCCTTTTGCTTTTGTAATAAGGCAGTGTTTAGATGATGTGGGTACTCTGAGAATGCGATATCTGTAGAATCCTAGGCTAAAGCCTTTGCTTGATATTGATGCTATTGGGTGGCTTTTCAAACTGCTTTAAAAATCAGAGTGAGGACTACTGAGCTGGGGGAAAGAGGAGAAGTTGTTCAACCAGCACCTCTCTAATACATTCATGAGCTGCAAGACAGCTCCCAGAAAGAGATCACTGTGTGTCAGGGGACACCAGATGAAAGGACACGATGAGGAACATTGCTTAGGATATCCAGTGCCTTCTTTAACAGCCAGCTGGCCTCCTTCCAAGGAAACTCAGACAGCTGCTTCATCTCAAGGCCAATTTAATGCTTAGAACAAACTTGGATTTGAAGTATTCTCAGAACAAGGGTAATGGGAGAGGACTGAGTGCATCACCAGCACCATTTCCAGCCTCTGAGAACCACCTGCATGCTGCTCCCGGCACAGGTGCACTTGAAGATTCCCTCTAAGATCCCCTCAGTGATGAGATGTTTGTGCAGACAAACACTACCCTGTGCTATAAGGGAAGCAAGAGGGAGAAGAGAAAGCAGTTGATGTCATCTCTGCTGTTTGAGTGCTGCCCTGGTACTTTAGCTAAATCTCTGGTTTGGAAAACCAAACTTATATTTAGCCTTATATGGAAAACATATAGGGCTAAATTGCAACAATTAAATATTAAGTAGGTAACTTCTGTTTCCAGTAGCCTGTATCTGTTCTTGCTGATAAACATGTCTGTTTGCTGCCTTTCCACCAAGCCACACATTTAATTTCTTTAAATCTTCATCGTTTGGGGCTATTCTGTTATTTACAAAGTTATTTATTTTGATGTAGATTATGCATCTTCAGAGGGTGCATTTCATCACTGCTTCAGAACTCGTTTGACACTTTTCTTCTGGCATATCTGTCTCCTGAATAAGACATCTGTGACATAGGCTGCTATAAATCATGGATGGGAAAAACAGCATCAGGGACAATTTCTCTGAGGGCAGTAACACTGAAACCCTCTATCTGCAGGTTTTGGACAAAGATGTATTTTTAAATGAAGATAAAACTGTATTACTTCTAAAATGCAATGAGATCCCTTGATGGGAATTCAGTCAACATTTATTCCATAACATTTGCCCCTGAACATTATATAAGTGCATAATATTTTAGGACATCCATGAGCCAAAAACTGTGCTGAATTAGGAATCAGAAAAGCTCCAACTGGTATATCATTATTATTTTCTAATTCCCCATCTGCAAGGTGTAACAGATAAAGAACCTGTGTCCTGAAACTGCATTTGACAAGTGGAAGAAAAATGCATGTCAACAGTTGTAATGAGAAAGAGAGGCTTAAGAGGGAAAGGAACTTGCACATGAAGCATGTTAAAAACGTTTTAACAGAATAAATGTGCATGAAAACTCCTAATACACCAGCATTGGAGACAGAAGCCTCTACATTTCAGAGACTTTATGAAGTGATTTGGATGTCAAAAAAGAAGTGACATTTAATATCCACTTTGCATAAGTGTTAACAACTGTACAGGATTCAAAAAATGGGAAGTATGGTCTATTTATTTCATCTGGCACAGTATGTTATAGTGCAGTAATTTGCACAGTAAACTGTACTCCAAGAATGTCAAATTTATCATCTTGTCACCAGAATGTTACTGTCCACCAATCTGAGACCCAAAAGGCATAATCAGAGCTGTATCCAAGGAGAAAAGATTCAAAATTTTTTAGTCAATACCTGTCAAGTAAATAGGGTTTGAGAAGTGGGACTCTGTCATTTAATCCACTCTTCAAAGTGTACATACAGTTAATAGAACAGAAAATTCACTGCAGAAAGCTTCACAGAGCTCCTGTTCCTTTTAGGGATCAGCTCTGGAATGTGCTGGAGGGTGCAGCTACTCAGTGTAACCCCTGTGGAGGAGAACAAGCTTTAAATTAGAGCTGGATTTGGGACAATTAACACCAATGAACATACAAACCAGTGTTTGGACAGCTGTGGAAAGGAGAGGACGTGTGTGCAGATATTCTTGCCCTACTCCACGTCTGCCATTTCACTCCTGTGATGGTGCTGACTCCTGGATGCTGCACCAAGCCCTGTCCAGCTGCAGGCAGGACCCTCCTCACCCTTCCTCTTTGGGACTGGGAGGATCTCACCCTGAAGCCAACCTTGCAGCCCCTCGTAGTTACAAATGTGACAGCCACTGTGATGGCAAACTTCCCATGGAGTTGTTTCCTGAGCTGCCCCACCATTTTTTTTGGTCTCTGTAATTAATCTTGGATTTAGCTGCTGTGGCTCAAACAGCAATTGTCCTTTACATGATTACACTGAAAAATGATTTAACACTGTATTACACTGAGCAAAGGGTGATACTAAATACAGGCAAGTATGCAAACATTTCAGTAGGCAGGTAATCACTGTAGCCAGAAGAGTATATTTGCTAGAAGTTCTGCAAATATTTAGCATTTAAAGGTTGCTGCTGTTATTTTACAGCCTTGTAATGTCTTACCAAATTATACTCTTCTAGCCTGAAAACTAATTTTTTCTTCAGCAGAAGTCATGGATGCAAAAAAATTTAGTCAGCTTGGATAACTCGGTCCTCTGCAGGTATGTGTGGTCTTTTCTGTAAGCCAGCACTTCAAAGCACTTCATCAATGATGCAGGATAATGGAGTCCACGTTGAAAAGCACTTCAAAAGTTGTAGCATACTCTGCCAACACAAATCCTCCACACTGCTGGATTTATATTGTGACTTTTTCTAAAGAAACTAATTCTAACCATTGAAATATCACCCCTTGTAATACATAATCTTATAATTTTGTGTGACAAGGAAAGAAATAGATTATTTTCCTCACTATTTTGGCTTCTGACTGCTTACAATGACCAATTCCTACTTACATAGCAGTAACATCAGTGTGGCTTCTCATACAGAGAATCAGACATGCAGCATTCTGATTCAGCATGGTAGTAAGAAAACTGATTGTTTACTTCAAATGTATAAATAAACCTTGGAGTTCCCAGCCCTACATCCCCAAATCCTTTCACAAAACATGGAGATGAATCTGTTGAGACAGATCCCCTGTGTTGAAAGCTGTCCTGCAGCCGCAACTTCCCTGAAATGTCAACAATTTCAAACCCATTTGTCTCAAATAGAGTTTGGATCTCCTAGAAAGTCCTTGTAATACTTAAATTGAAAGTACATCCATTACTTGTCCCATTAGTTTTCTTTTTTAAATTTTTTTGTGTTTAAAATGCAGACTCCTCATCTGTCTTCAGTAAAACTCCTTCTGAAGGGTTGTCAGCTGGAGGCATCACTAGGCTTCCTCAGGTTTAATTTCATGATCTTAAAATGACCAAAGGCTATTTCCACCCAGAAGTTCTACAGCCAAGATCCCAAAAATGGTATTGCAGGTCTAAGAAAGACAAGGCAGGAGCTCTTGCTCAGCTGCCCTGGAGCAAACCAGGAGTAGCTCTGTTAGTGTTAATGTACCTGCATCACCTGGGAGCTGATGTAAGGAGAAAATAAACATGTGGGTTATCTCCCTGCCACTGCCCTTTAATTTGTAATGCCAGAATTATCAACAAGTTCTTCTAATCATTTGTTTTCCACGGAAGATTAATGCTAAGTAATCGGGTTAAAGAGAAAAGATTTTTATCCTGTGAGACCCTGAGTGCTATTGGAATATTTTCCTGTAGGGAGTATTCTAGAGGAAGCAACAGGGATGATTAGAGAGGGCATCAGATTTGGGGACTCCTTTAATGAGGCTGACATTAGTCTCTTGCATAGTAGAAAGGTCATTTCAGTTTCCTGCCCCAGCTTCTTCATCCAGACTGTCATGAGGATGCTCCTTGCCTTCCTTCAGTCCAGCACCTTTCCTTCTTATTCTGAATATCTCTCTCCCCTTGTCCTTGTTATGGGTTAAGCCATACAAAGAATAGTTTCTAAAATAATTTGGGAACCAAGCTCCCCAGAACAGCAAGATATTTGGGGATTTAAAAAGCCATTAAAATTAGATTCAATTGGGTCGCCTTTTGGTTTTCTGAGGTATTCGAAGTTACTGGTGTGGGGTTCAGGGAATCTAAGTAGTTTAGAAGATAGAAATTTGCATTTAAAAATAATGACAGCTAAGATTCTCAGGGGAGTTGAGAATCTTTAAAGGAAAGTACTTTGAAGCATAAGAAATGTTTTAAGAACTGAGAATTTGAAAACTATACTGTGCTTTTCTGAGAGACTGTGCAAAGCTGCTTTTTCTTTTCTTAAGATATTTGTGTCTTACTCTCAGAGGCCAAACTGTGCTTTAGATTAACACCTTAGTATTCCTAAACAGCTGGTTGCAAATGAAGAGTCCTCTTCTCTCTCCCCCACAAATCCCATTCACCACAGCTTCTTGGGAGGCTGCAGGTGACTCATTTACCTTGAGACCTCCCTGACAGCAGCACAGACATTAAACAAAGGCAGGCTGAGACAAGGGCATGGACAAGGGCATGGAGTGATAGAAGGTAAAATGGCTTCAGAGTGACAGAGGGCAGGTTTAGGTTAGATATTAGGAAGAAATTCTTGCCCTGGCACAGGTTGCCCAGAGAAGCTGCGGCTGCCCCATCCCTGGAAGTGTTCACAGCTAGGTTGGATGGGGCTTGGAACAACTTTATCTGGTGCAAGTTGTCCCTGCCCAGGGCAGGGGCTCCAATAAGTGTCCCCCACTCAAGGTCTCTTCCCTCACAAATCATTCTACAATTGTAAGAAATCAGCCTAAGGGCAAACTGGAGCCTTGGCAACCAGTGGCTGCTCACACTGATCATTTCCAATAAAGGTTTCTCATGCTCCCAAAGATCTCTTCCCACTGAGAGGTCTGCTGGGCTTTTATTCTGTGTTGTTTTCCTGGTGTCATTTAGAGGACTCTGAAGCCTTTAGCTGCAGGTCAGCACTGAGTCTTGTTGACTCATCACTCTCTGTGACTCATGGCCCTTCCATGGGCACGTGTGTGGCTGTGGATGCCCAGCATCGACAGCAGTCCATATTAAAGACAGGAAAATATTCCTTGAAAAGGGACCAACCTCTGAACATTTGGTATGGTCTCTACTTTTCAATAACAGTAAGGATTTGAACAAAAAATCAGTGCTGAATAGATGGCTACAGAAGCTGTTGCATGCTGAGATAAAATAACCTCCTGTACTGCTCTGTTTGAAATATGAGTTGGGTTTTGTCTGTAGTGACAAAAATAAGCATTGTAACTGTTCATTTGTGTAGGGAAAGAAGGAAGAGATGTCATTACTGAGCAAACTGGACTTTAGCAGCACCAGGTAAATTAAATGCTAAAATACATCTTTGCATCCTAAATCACGATGTTGGGAAATAGTAAATCCAGAAAGGTTAATCTAATTTCATATCCATCAGTGGCAGATGGAATCAAGGGTTTTGATGAGGCATCAGAATTCCAGTTGTGCCAAGAATGGTGTTAAATTTGATTCCTTTTTTTTAAAGCTGAGGAAATTTGAAGACTGAAAGACGTGATTGTTCTTTAGGATGTAAGGAAACCAAAAGTTGCAGAGCAGCAGTTGCAGACATTAATTTGGGTTTGTGCAATTCTTGCAAATTCAAGGAGATTCCTCAGTCTCCCTCCTTGGTGCAGAGAGATCTGTGGATGTGTATGTGCACAATCCCTCACTTTAATAGGATGGGCTTTTAGTAAAACAATGTGCTGGCCTGAAGAGAGAAAAGCTCCTGGGAAGCAGCAAAGTGCTGAGCAGCCTCACTCACAGTTTTCTGTTTGGCTATCCCACAGGAAGCTCTCAGCACTTTTTATTTGAATCTCTGTTGTGAATCCCTGAAGACTTCATCAGAAGGAAAAAAAAGGAAAAAAGTTCCACTGCTTGTCACACTCATTTTTTTCCTGAGTCTCTGAGGGATAGAGTGTCTCTGCAAAGACAAAAGTAGAACTCCTCCTTTGTCAAAAAATAGTCCAGAAAGTTAATACCTTTATCTCCACACACAGAGTACTCGATATCTCTAAGAGCTTTTTTTAATTTATTTTTAAATGGAGCTATACATTTCCAAAGACTGGCTCCTTTTGTGTGTGCAAAGGGCTCTTTTTCTGCTGGTGGAATTTACCATGCATAACCTTTCTTTCACATAATAAACTCCCCCAGGAGAACAGATCTCTGCTTTTGGAACCTTCAGCCCCACCAGCCAATTGAAGGGTCACCCTGTTCTTAAGGGACAGGTTTCTTGGTCTGTTCAGCTGTCCCTGTGTGACAAAAGAAGAAAGGACTGAGCAGGCAGGTTCAATAGGTTGAATTGTAATGTCAGAGAACACACCACCTTGTTCCATGGGAAAACCTTAGCAGCATAAACTGTGCAAATTTAAAAAAAAAATCATAAAAAGGTATTGCTCTAAATTATTAGAGTGAAATAAATTAGTAATTTTCTGCAGGCAGCTGTGTTGTTTCAATGACTGGGTTGGAGGAAAGGTCTTCACCCAGGTCATGAGACACTGTACATAAGAACTATGTCTAAATGTGGATTTCAATTTTGCAAAATGTATTTCCCCTTTTTTAATAGATCACTAAAATCTGACATTAAACCACTCTGGCACATTAAGGTCTTACTACTACTTAGAGGTAGAAGACCCAAGGGTCAAGTTATTCTACACATGTTGCAGTCTACAGAAATTTCTCTGGGTTTTCAGCAGGGACAGCCTCACTTGTGAATTCAGTTAGAGGGTGGCTCAGTGACTAGGATTTAGGGAGCATCTCCCAAAAAAGGCTTTAGACAGACCCAAATAGAGTTGCTCCGAGCTACCATAATGGGCTGTCTGGCAGAGCCAGACTGGAGGCTGAGCCTGAGCAGATCCATGGTGACTCTCAGCAGGAGCACAGTGCCCTGCTCAGAACTGCCTGACCTCCAGCCACCTCAGGGCTTGCTGGCCTGAGGAAGAAAGGGCTCTCATCACTCCCTGCAGAAATGGCTCTAGAGAAATGGATTCTAAATCCACTGGGAATGAAAGGACTTTGTTAAGTGCTTGAGAAAATCGCTACTAGGCTCCTCTCTTGGCAAATGCAAACACTTTAATAGTGACTCCTAGTGTCTCACTCACTCTCAGTGTTACCTTGCCTTTAGAGTGGGGAAGTCCTGTCCTCCTTAAACATATTAAAAAATAAGGAGCTCAACCCATGTAATAAACCAGGGATTGCAGAGGGCTTGCTGTATCATAGTCTGATTAAGCTCTGATTCAAATAGAATTTTGAATTACAATATAATATTCAAAAGCAGTAGATGAAGACATACAGTTTTCACACAGGGTAGATATGACAGTGTTGCACAAGGCTGCAATGTCTTTATTTATAAAACTCTCTAGTATGTAGAGCTTGGTATTTGCTCCCACAAGCAGTGAGATTTTAGCTCATATAGCTGCTTCTAGGAAGACAAGTCACAAGATGTGAGTGAACTCAAGGCAAATGGGATGAAGTAGAAGTACAGATTCCAGCAAGGATGGCCTCTATTTTTTTATCATCAACATTTACCCTTGTTGACCCAAAACATTTGGAGCCATTGCAAAATATTTTATATCAGTGTTCTGTTTTATCAAGTTAGTTTATAAATAGCTTGATAAAGCTGACTGGACCACTAGAGATTGCTTTCATTTGCAAGAGTAATGCATTTTCCAGCTCCCCTTGGCAGTACTGGAGTCCTGTGGAGCTCTGCTCTGCTGGACAGAGGGGATGCACTGCAAGGGAGTGCTCAGGTCATGAGCCATTTTCCATCCAACTGAGCAAGCTGCCCTCCATTGTCCAATGAGGACAGTGCTTGAGCAGCAGATAACACCAGGCAGAATTACTTTCTGCAGAAAATATAAGGTCATGGTTGTTCTCTCATCCTGCCCAAGGGACATGTCTCAGCTGAGATTTTCAAAGTTAGAAAGTTTATAGCTCAATTCCTACGAATCAAAAGATCTTTATGGAAAATTCAAGCAACTGGAAAGATATTTAGAATGTTGTAGTTGCCTTCTTGTGTACCAAACTTTAAGAAATGTATTTTATTTAACATGGGGTTTTCTTGTTTCCCAGTGCACTATCAGATTGGATTTTCCTCTGCACTCTTGCTCTGGGGAGTTAATCATTGCAGATATTTGGATGCTGGACCTCATTGGAAAGTGTCTCCATTTCCTGTTGCTGGCAGAAAGGGGAACCAAGGCCCTGATAGTAAAGGACTAGAGAGGGCTGGGTTTGGGACTATCCAGCTCCACAAACTTTAGTCCGTGACCACTCTCTAATCAGGACAAAAACTTAAATGCACAAGATAAGTATTTGTGACTGACTAAAGGTTTGTTTTGCCCCTGGGCTCTGCTCCAGTTCCACAGTGTCCCTGTTGGAAGCTGGCTCCAGGGCATCCCTGCAGGGCAGGCTGTGTGTGGGCAAGGAGTCAGGCTGGGGAAGGAGCTGGTGTCATTTCTACTCCAGGCTTCATGGTGGCAGAGCAAATATGTACTTTCTATAGCTCCCCAGCTCAAGATTGTTCAAACAAATAGCTGTACCTATTTTATCTTCCTCTAGCTTCCCAACAGGATACCTCTTTCAGTCGGAAGCAGAAATGTGCATTTCTAAACTGCAGCAGGCTTATCCCTGGAATGAGGTCTGTGTGATGACCTTACTCTAACTGGATAATTTTTTGTGGTATTTTCTGCAGATTGCAGCAGGTAGCAAATAGTTTTAGTCAAAGCTTTCAAATACAGTAATTTGATGTTCCAGATGGTGCTATATGATGTTATTTTGACTTTGCTGCTATATTATTTTATGCTCTTTTTGAAATCTAAGTACATCATGTGACAAAATTCTCATTAAATTATTCAAATATTTTCTTATGGGTCTATAATACAGGTAAAACGTGGAAGGAAAATAATTGCTGGAGATGTGCTTTTTTACCCAAGAACTATGATTTTCCAATAAACATAATATTCCTTGCTGAAGAAGAGATCTATTTATTAAAAAGAGCCATTGTTTGTTTTTCAAGGTAACGTCTTGGACTTTTGTTTGCTTCTTCAGACTGAATGAATAATGTGTATTTACAGTCACTGTGTATAAAGCTGCATTATCTTTCATTACTCTTGCAGCCTTTCTGAGGTGTTAGGTTGGGAAATGTATTGTAATTAAAAACAAGGAGCTGGCTTTAAAAAATAGTTATCCGTGGTTGTGCCTGGGAAAGAAACATTATTTCCTTTGTGACAAAAGAATAATAACCCTGGCAGATGGGTTGCTGCAGAGCTGGAAGAAAAGCTCTGTTAGAGTGGGACTGACAAAGCCATCTGTGCCGAGCAGGAAGTCCTGTTGTGGAGGTAATAAAAAGACACAGTTTCAGTTCAACTGGGTCCAGATAATCCCTACTTTAAGCTTGCCTTCTGACTTGCTAGCAAAATATCATGGTGCCAAGATATTAATGGCTCTTCTAGCTTGTTGAAATGACCTTGTTGCTGTTACTTCAGCAAAGATTATTTAAGAATGGAATATCCTGCCTTCTTCTCTCTGCTGGATTCTACCAGCACGTGAATTCCTTGGCATTAACACAGAGCAGACCCAAGGAATTCTGTTGCAGTCAGGGCTGTGACAGCTGTAGATACATCGCACTGATACAGGAGGAGAGGAAACCTCCCTGTATTTGCAGAGTAAGATGAGTCTTTGAGGAGGATTATCCCGAGCAAACTTCTCAACAGAACTTCAAGAGAATCGTTTCAATTTGACTTTTGTTTTGTTGACTGTTCAATGGTACCCAATCTTTTCCTCTCTTAAAATAGATTAATGGATTTCCTACCCGTCATTCCTCTTTTTTTTCCCTTTCTTTTTCTGTGGTTTTCAGCTGATTTTGCCAGGGAGGAAGCAGTACAGATGTATTATGGCCTCCTCTGGCTTGTTTTACAAATGACACAGACTGGATCCCCACTATTTGCTCTCTTTATTTTTATATTCTTTTTCTTTTTGCTAAAAAAGTCCATTTAAATGAGGTGAAGCAGAAAAGCTTCTTTCAAAAATAATTACTCGGAGGCTTTCCAGCCATGTGAAAATGAAGAAAATCTAAAAACTTAAATCTTCAACAGGGAAATGCAAAACCGTTGGTAATAAGCCTTATCTTGAAAACACAGAAAGGTGCAAAACAGAACATTCTGATACAAATCCCATGGTTTCTTCTTGAGGAGGAAGATGACATTAAATTCCAGACCTAATCGGGATGCTGCTCTTTCAGGATTGGTACAGTCCCACCCAAGCAAGCTGGAGCTTGTTTCTGATTTGATCTGAGCTGCAGCTCCAATATTTGGTTGAAAGGCAAGATATCAGCAGGGCCATTGATGCTGTGATCAATGCTGTGTTTGAGAGTAGCAAGAGTCTTACAATAAACAGCAGGGATTGTTTTCCCATTTTTGTGGAGACTGAAGTACTGTATCAGCTTGAAGACATTTTCATTGTGACACCTGACTTCTCCTGGCATCCCAGTCTCACATCTGCCAAAGATGTAAACCTGGGCATCCTCCTGAGCCTGCACCCAAGGATGCTCTTTGGAAGGCTTTGGTTCAAAGCATGTGGGCTGGGCATTTCTCTTGTCTGAGGCTCTGTATTTAAAGGGAAAACCACCCTCCTTGTTTGATTCCTACCCAGGAGATTCTGATACCTAGCAAATCACTTCTTGGGGAGCAATTATTCATAAAAATAATAATGGGTTCTGAGTAAAAAAGCTGGTACTTGATTAATTATGCCTTTTTCTGGGTTTGTAAGAAGGAGCTGGACAGGAAAGGAAGAGCAATATTTCACAATTTAGTGTTTTCATATGTTGCTGAGAACAAAAGAGCTCACAAGAGTACTTGAGTCTCACTAAGCTAGGGAACAAATGCTTCAAGAGCACAAGAAAGTTTACCTCTTTGTTTTCCTAATCTGTTTTCTAAGTCCAAGCTCAAGTTTCTTTGCTTTGCTTTATTGACCTTGAAATTAGCAATGGTAAACAGACCAATATAAATCACCTTGCTAAGATTAAGCTCTTTCACGGTCCCTCTCATAAAACAGCTCTGGGGAGTCATTGCAGCAGTCTTTGTAGTCAAATAAGTACCAAGCAGCCTTGGTTCCATGGATGAACAGAAACCACATTGTTATTTAATGGTACTAGCAAGGTTAATTAACAAAGTGAGATGATTAATTCACTGAGACATCTCAAGTAAACACAAGAGTTTGAGTTTAATCTCTGGATGTGCCTCCACTGCTAAAACTATTTTATTTTTATTTTAATAGGGAAGAGAAGGTAGAGTTGATGTTTCTGTCAAGAATGTGCTTGACTCAGCCAAAGACATCACAGTGGCTGTTAAGGTGCTTTAGATGTTCTGTCCATGTTGTAGCATTCATAATTACTGTTTTAAGTGTTTGGATTTACAAAGGGTATGAAAATGAATTTATAGCAAATTAGACCTATAGCCTTCTCTTTATATAACTATCATTGCACCATTTCAGTGAGGAGTGTAAAAACTTAATTCATATCAGTGCAAATGATGCCCCCTCAAGCAGGTAACAGGTGAGATGCAGCTGCCAGGTTCCAGCTGCCTGTGTGCCACAAGACACCTGCTGTGAGGCCACAAAGGCCACCATCAGCCCCTTCCAGGTCATACGAAAACACAGGCTGGGGTTCAGATGAGACACGGCATGACACTGTGCCAAGGAAAAAGTAGGTTTATAAAATGTCAAAAGAGACTGAAATGTAGCGACAATAAGTCCTCAGTTTGTTAACTGCTCTCTCTCAGCCAGGTGGGTTGCTGAGGAAGAAGGTGGGATCCTTTTCACACTAAAGTTAACTGTAATTCCCCCACTGGTACTAGAGCTGATGTGTTGAAGCACATATTAGTGTTTCAGTTGCTTAATTATTTGCTGCTTTGGGGCCTGACCTTTCCTTGCATCCAACTCAAAATTAATGGCACATGAAATACTCCCTGATAAATCTCAGGCCTTAGGTACTGACCTAGAGCCCACTGACACTGAGCCTGGTTTTCAGACCCTCATCACCCAGTGACCGAACTGCCACTCTGCACATACTCCTCCTGTGCAGTAACCATGGATTATTCTGAGAATAGCAAGCAACACTTCAACAAAATCATGTTATTTTGGAGCACAATAGGAGCTGATTATCAATATATAAGTAATGAAAGTTTTCTTTTGTATGGAGAATGTAAGACAAAACTCGCTGTTAACAATTGCCACTAACTGAGGATTAATTAGTCGCTATTGGAGTCTTAAGACTAAAATGGACTCTTTAAATACAAATGTCTTTATATTTTAGCTCAGGCCCAATTATTTTTTTTTTTTTTAATTTTTCTTGAAGGGAAGCTTAGTAGCCATTAAGTATCTTCTATTCCTAAAAGATAAACCAACATATGAAATGCTGCATCAGGGAGCCAAAAACAGGAGGTTGAAGGGAATCTTACTACTGGGAGAATGAAAAGCAATCTTAATGTTCAGTGTTAATAGTCCCTCTTTGCCTGTTTAAGAGACCTTCTGTAGTAAAACCCATTAAACAGGTGATAACAGCTTTTCAAAACAGGTTGAATTAAATGTTGAAATTTCAAACTGTGTTGAGCTTCTGTTTCTGACAGAAGAAAATTAAGTGGAAAATGAACAGAAATGTTAAGAAACTACTTCTTATACCTGTGAAAATGCTAGGATGGGAAAATTACTTTCCTTTGTTAGTAATCAGTCCATGGTTCAGCTACTCAGAAAGGGGATATTTCACCCACAGTAGAGAGAGTGGGCAGAACTATCCCAGCATTTGAAGAGCCATTCTTGAGGGAAGGTTTGTAATTGTCTTTGGCTGAACACCAATCCCTGTCTTATGGATAAGGGAATTTTTTTTTAGTGCCTTCACCTTTGCTTACCGAGAATATAACACCCTCTTTCTGTTCTACCAAGCATTCTCCATTACAGCAATGTGAATGAAATTTTTAACATTCTGAGCATCATAAAGTTGGGCAGGCTGCACCCAAGTCAGCTGTCATCATTCTTTCAGAAATAACACAATTTTAAATAAATGCAGTCCCAAGGGTTCCCTTTAGTTATCACCACAAAACAATGCAGGGAAATGTTGCCTGCTGCAGCTGACATGAAGACTGATGGTGGCCCATTGAAAAGACTGCTCACTTTCTTAAAATGCAAATACCTACAGACCAGATCTGAAAACAGCTAATGAGCAATTGCCCTTGGAAACATAGAAGACAGACGACATTCCATCCTGATCTTTTATATATTCTGAGGCATGACTTCTGGGTAATTCACCAGAGCCATAACTCACTATATGATTCAATAGATGTTTAAAAAAATGTTTGGAGTTGTCATAAATAAGATGACAAATGTGTAAACTGTATGTGCAACTCTGATGAATCTGCAGAAGATGAACAAAGCAGACTTTCATGCTCTTTGGAAAGTTCCAAAAATTATTTAAAAATTCCCAAACCACAACACTCTAGCACAGGGATGTCCCAGTTTAGCAAGTTTTCATAAACTGTTTGTCACCACAAATGTATCTGTTTAATTCTCAAGTAGATCTTCTGTAGTAAAGTGTCAGATCTTGTGACTAAAGACTAAAATAAAAGCAAAACTTCTGAATAATCATACTCTACATGTTAGCTATTCTACCTAAAATGTTTTGCTTGACCAAGCACGAAGAGTTTTTCTGACAGCTTCAAGATTCAGAAAAATTCAATATATTATTAATCTACATTTAAAAAGAGAATAATCTTGCTCTAGTTCTGAGTAGCCATACAAGAAACTTTCAGACACTGCACAGCAGTGGAAGATTCTCCAAAGCACAGACTGCATCACACATTGCTTTTTGAAGGCCACATCACTACATCCATGAGCAGTCTCTATTTAAAGCCACTGCAGCCTGTGCCTGGAAAAATGGAGTGTTCTGGGCACCCAGTACCCTCTTCTTCTGAAGAGATTTCACTTTAGAAAGTTCAGTGTTTTGATGGTCAAATGCCTTTTTCTAGTTTATGGGTTGAATTTGCTTCCATTCAGGTTGCCTGGGAGCTAAGCAGCACCAGGACTACTGAAAAATAAGGCAGAAGGTGGCAAAGGTGTGTGAGGAGGAGGAAAATATTAAAAAATGCAAACCAAGTTGATACAAAGTCCTACAAATCTGATATAAATAAGAATAAATGAAGGACTGAAAGTAAATTCATAGAAAACCAAATGCTCTAGGTTGATATTCTTTACTGTTTGCTACATTTTTTATACATGATTGGGACTGAGATCAAATGATGATCAAAAGGATGCTCTTATAATGACAACCATTTGCCTTCAGCTGTACCTCCACTCAGTGCTTTAATTTTGGAATTATACCAAGAGATTACAGATAATAAACTCAAGTTTTTATTTCAACTAACAAAGGTTCAAGTTATATTTCTGTACTGTGTTACACCACTAGTAATGTCTAGACATGGAGACAAAATAGTAGCAAAACAAAGAAAATGGTCAAAGGAGTGGAGAGCTCTAAACCAGATAATCTCTTTCTCTTTCTTATGTGAACAACATCACAGATATATACTTTTTCCAGGCAGTGTTTCTGCAGAGCTAAAAGGCTTCTAGATTCAACTGAGGTCCACATCATGCCATGAGATTAAAGGAATGGGGTATAAAGATAAAGCACAGGAATGACTTATACTCTCCATGAAAGCATTTTGTTTCATATCATTGTAAAAAGTCTTTTGATTATGGAGAAAGGATCTAATTTCACAAGCCTTTCATGTAAATAATTCAGCTCTAAGAAACCATGCCAGGCCACTTTCTTTTTGATGCTTTGCAATATGTGTGCAACAGCAATCCTAGCAAAGCAAAACTTCTTGTGCTTTTGAAAGATGCTGACGACTCTCCAAGAATATTTATAATTTGCCAAGTAGCCTAAGCCTGTTAACTTTGGATGCATTATTTAAGTTTTTAATTTCCTAATCAAGATTTGCACATTTCTGAGGTATCAGCTCTGTTGCTTGCACTGCTGAGACTTTGTAATTCCCTCCTTTGCTCCAAAGTGGACACAAAAAGACTTCAAGGTTTCCAGCAGCTGAGAGGTCAATTCCCCCTGTGAGCCTGTGGGTGTGATTCCTATTTCAAAGCACTGCTGCTACCCCATGGACAGGAATATTCTGCCTGCTGCACCAACTGCCAGAGGCACAGAGAAAATGGATAAGGAAATGCACAAGGGTGCTGAGAACCCTGTGTCAATCCAGGCTCTGTTCAGAGACCCTTGTACAAATAACATCATCTAAACATGACACAAACCCTGAATAGTACACAATGGAGGAAAACCTGTGCTATTGGGAATGGAAAACAGCTCAAAGAAGCACTTGTTAGGACACCATGGGATGCCAAGAAAAAGATTTGTGTTTCTCTTCTGACAGATTATTATACACTAAAGGGAAAAAAAAAAAAAAAAAAAAAAGCTTTACTGTGAATAAAGAGGCCAGGAATTTAATTCTCAGGCTCCTACAGGAAAGGCAAGCCCTACAGGAAGACTGCATTTTTACATGGTCCAGAGCTGAAAAGTTCAAGTTTTGATCAGCAACTGAATGCTTTGACACTGCTTTTTCATGATAGATCTCACAGGGCTTTGGACCCTTTCCTGCTCACTGTGAAATAAAACTGTCAAATCTTGAAAGCTACCATGGAACAGAATGTGCATCCTCCCAGCAGCTTTGCCTGTCATCGACATGACTGTTTCCCTGCTACATACAGGGTAAAACAAAGCTGAGAGGTGAAAGGATAAACCTTCCCTCTACATTTTCCTTCAGGCTTTTGTCCTCACTTATCCACACCTTTATCCCCTTTCACCCTTTGGTTACAATATCATATTGTACCATTTCATATCATATTGTTTCAGTATGTGGCATTTAGAGTCAGAGAGGGCCAGAGCCTTTGGGGAATTTGGAGGCTGGGTGCCTGGGTAGCTGCAAGCTCCCTCCTGGCTTGCAGACTTGCAGACTCCCTCACTCAGACTTGTGGGTGGCTCACAGTAACCTTATGTGAGCAAGGGCTGCTTAAATGATGGGTGATTTAAGCTCCCTGGATTGACCTTGAGCTCAAATTGACAAAAAGAACAATTCTACAGTGTGACACCAGTCATGGTTGGGAGGGTAGTCCAAAGTCTACTGCGGGCATGTTCAGCTGGCTCTGAATTATTGTACTGGGGAAAGGTGAGTCAGGCAAGCCAGAAAAGCCAAATCAGAGGGGTTACAAACTGTCAATTTCCTTCCTGATGTTCATTCCTACTAATCACCCCAGCTTTTCCTTTAAACCATCTTGCTTATGTGTGCACTGCGTTACGTAAAAACAAACACTGCTTTGAATCAATGATTTCCCTGCATGACATTTGGAAGATTTATTTCCTCTCTTATGTGTTCTCCCTCTAGTTGGGAGGGTCAAAGCCAGCCTTCCCTACTCCTCTCACTGTGCTGCTGCACTTTTCTTGTAATTGAGTCCAGTCCCCTGCCTGTTCTTGGGGATTTGACTTCCCCACCTTCACATCATTATCTCCTGCCCTTGCATTTCTACTTAATGTGGACAGTTGTGTGTTGGCATCCAGGCTGTTCCTTAATATTCACACTGAAACACTGTGACTCCAGTAACAGGCTACTACTGAGTTGGAGACAGAACTATCTTACTAAATATTCCTACTCTTTTGTGTCACTTGTTTTCTCAGGTAGGAGCTTCATTCTGTTCTCATAACTGCATTTTTCTAGCAGAATCCTAATACAAGGATCTTATGATTTGAGATTCTCAGAATCTGATTTTTTTCCCCTGCTGCTACGTAGTTTTGACTTCCATAAGTTAACTTCAGTGAATGCAGTACTTAAAATTCCAGCAACTGTGTTAGCTCTCTTGGTTATACATATATTGATAAAGAAACTTAGTACAATTTCATGCATAAAAAGGCACAAGTACCAAATTTGAGTCCTTTTATTGATCTAAACATTGAGGTGCACCTGCCTTATAGAAATTACCTTCAGGCATGTTAACTCTGAGATGGGTGTGTGCTCAGAAGTGTAGCAGAATATCACAATGTCATTCTGGCCATTACAGGGAACTGTTTTAATGATCATGAATGTGCATACCTTGTAATAACATGGCATTCTCTACACAGCTAACAAAAATACTTATGAGCTGCTGTGTGACTTATGCACACAGTTTGTTTCACACGCTGCAGTGAGTCTGGGCTGTGTTTTATAGGACTTGGCACAAAACAAAGCTATTAAAAGAGTGAGCTAGAGAGCCCACAAGGGAAAGGATCTCTGCTCTGCTCTGCCTAGAGAGGAAAAGAGCCAGCTCTTGCCATCATTTATGCAGCACATACAGGGCTTAGCTCACACACTGAGATGTTGATCCTTGTTGACTCCAGGTATTGTGTTATGTTGTGCTCTTCAGGGCTCATTCCAACTGTTTTGTGTAATTGGACAGGAGTGTTTGGTCAAGGTAAAGGCTGGAGAATATTACCCAGTAGCCCCGAAGTGAGAGGCAGGCTCAGGAGTGGCACTGGGGCTGGATGTACAAACTGAACAGCTCAGCTGTACTCATGGTTTCCCACATGGTCACTCCTTGCCCACTGGGAGACCTCTGGAATTCTGACACACAACCAAGAAGCAAAACGTCAGCAAAATAACAGCCTGGCTGCTGCAGCAATCCTGTGAGTGCTCATGCAGGAGCTCTGATTATACAGACACTGATTTGAAAGCAATGAATTTTGGGGGAAATGTCTCAAGCCACTTATTTGACCATAACAAGAGCTGATGAGAATGTGTGCCTGAGGTGAACAAGAGACTGTAATGGTAATAATCTCCAGACCCCACTGATCTAAGTAAATAATAAGCAGAGTTGTGAGACAATCTAACAGCTCCAGACTATCTTTTGCTGCCTAGTTAGGTGAATTGTGTCCATCTTTCCCTTTACATTTTCTGGCAAATGAAAGACACAATCTGTGTTCTCTGCTGCATGGCAGCAGAGGACTGAACACTATTGAAAATACCTGGAAGTATGAATGAGAAATCTGAGTGGCAGAAATACTTAAGCAACTCAATTTTTACTTCTTTCTTTTCTTTCTTTTTTTTTTTTCTTTTTTTTTTTTTTTAAGCAAGGATCTTTAGATAATACCAAAGCTTCTCTCTGCTGACAGACTGCATGCACAGACTGCATAAAGAGAGGAGCATATTTTAAACCCATAAGGGTGTTTCTTATGGGGTGTCACGCATTGGGGCCAGAGAAAACATCCTGCTCTGTCTCCCCTGTCTAGCTGAAATGGTGCCAGAGATGATGGGTCTCAGAACTGGTCAGTGGGGTAGAGGTTTGAACTGGAGCAAGGGTATCATTAGATACTGTTAGACTGTGGTGACCATACTGTGGCATTTCAATAAACATTCTCTTTAGACCCCAGTTCTTGAATAATCTACACATAAGCCAATAGAACAGGTTTATCTCCTGACACAGAATTGTGTACAAATGCTGTAGGGCACAAATACTTGGGGAGGGGAGATGACAGATCTTTTTGCAAAAGGTCTTATTCCATTCTGTTGTGCTATGGATCCAGAGAATGATGGGTTCAGGGTTTTTTTTTTTTCTTTTTAGAAAAATGAAATATATTTCTGTGGATCCTAACAATGAAATTTACATTACAATGCATGGCCTTTCTAACCTTCTGCCTGCAGTGTTCCAACTTTCCTTGTTCATAGTAATGATTAAAAATCTCATGAGCATACAGGATTTTTAGATGTTAAAAGATTTTATAAGAGGAAAATCTTAGATTAAAATCTGAAGTTAAACAGCACATAAGGACAATTAAATACACAATTCTCACTTCCTTACATTCTCCTGTTTGGTGTATTGCCTCAGGTTTCATTGCTTGTGATCTAAAGATGAATACGAAGTTCAGACAGACACAAATAGGTCATCCTCTCTTGCCTGGCGGTATCAGTATTGTGCAGCTGTAGTTGAGGTTTGCAAGATCTTTAACAGAAGTTCATTTCTCATTCAGAACACAGACAGATTTGTGTTGCTGAATCCTTTTCACATCCACTCACCACACAAAAAAAGCATGTGCTAAATTGAGTTCAGCCCATAGCAACAGTTCCTCTGATAACCTTGGAATGCAGACTGCATGGACAGAGGACACTTTAAGTCTTTAGGAGGAATACTTATTAAATAAGCCCCTGCTTTTATAATAAAAGCCCAATTTTAATAAAACACTCTCAGGCATTCTCTTTCAAGTAACTACTGCATTTATAAAGCCAGGTGCTCCTCTTGCTTTTATCTCACCACTTCTAGCACAATCTCAATTTATGGTTTTAAAATTTTTGCTTTCTGGCTTTTGTCCATCTCTCTTTATAATTGGGCTTCTATGTTTAACTCCATGCTTGCCATCATGAAATCATGAAAATTCAGTTGCTACTGCTGTTTGGATGTTGCCATTTCAATTGTTTAACCACAGTGCTCCTGGGAATTTCTATCCTGTTCTTTTTCAATCTAACCCAGATTTGATTCTGAGGAGAAGTAACAGTGGGGAACAACAGATATGAGGTGAGATTTCACACTTCTCTCTGTTTTCTGGCTCTGAATGGTAGGTAGGCACACAGACACATTTCTACTTTTCCTTCCCTGTCCCCAGCACTTGCACCATACAGCAAAAATCAGACTATTGTTTTTCTGGTCAAGCTTTCTAACAAATAGAGTTCAGCATTATGGATGTCTACTGGAAGGATCCTGGAGTGGGCTTACACTCTTTCCTTTTGTTCAATACCATCTGCCCTGCTCACTTGCTAAGTATTTTTCTTTGTCTAACAGTGATGATGAAGCAGCTCCACAAAGGGAGATTAATGGGCATTAGGTGCTACTTGTCTGTGTGTCCTCTCTGGAGCTCACCCAGAGGGCTGGCCTGCAAAGGAATCCAAGGAAAAACAGATGAATGCTCTTTCAACAGATTATCATCTGCTCTTACTGGATAGAATAAAACAATATAAATAAAATGCTGTATCACACAAAACTTTTAGATGATAAAAGGTGAAAAAAATCCCATTAAAGTTGAGTGTACATGGAATGTTTTGGGAGACTTATCTGCCTCTACTTTCATGGCATCATAGCTGCATATCTTTATCATTATCCTGAACGAAATTCTGCCATGTTCAATTACCAAAGCCACTGAAGATATTTGCTGTTATTCATTTTAATTTTACCCTTCTGGATTTTGTGCATCACTAAGTTACATCCTGTTCTTCCCTCTGGATGTACTTCCTTTTTAATAAAACACAATCCTATAAGCAATAAGGTCTTCCTAACATCCTTCACCTTAATATGTTGTGATCCATTCTTTAGGAATGCTCTGCATGCCTTTGCTCAGAATCAGTTGTGTTGGCTCTTAGTGATGTTGGTGTTTCTTATCTAAATTGCCTCCAAGTTCCTTTTTGGGTTTGGATGCTTGAAGTAGAGAACTAGATCTCCAGCAGGCATAAATCAACACATCACTATTGATTTTAATTATGTGCAGTGTCTTCTTATACTGGCAGATGATCCAGCCTGGAATTACAGTACAATGGATGCCTTGTACATTTCAAGGAAGGAGGCACATTGTTTCCCCCCCAGCTGTGTTTCCTGTACCATTTTCTCCAACAGCAACATTGCACAGGCCTAACGAGAGTTTTCTAAATCTCATCCTTTAACAGAAGAGGTGTTCTTGTGATACAGGAGAGCTTCTGCCAGAATTAACCTTCCCTGGTTCAAGATACAGTCATAAGCTGCCAAATCTGTATTCTCACAGTGGTGGATCTGAGCCTCCCAGATAAAGTAAAAGCCTTTCTGCTTTTTTCAGTGTCTCTGGGATTTAGCTTGGTATCTTCTCTTCAAGCCACGATGAAGAGATGAGGACTTGATGAAATAATGCTTAATATTTCTTCCTTAATGGTAAAGAAACTCTGTGGATTTGGACATGATTGAGTAAAAGGCCAGTTCTAAATCCCTGTTCTGACAGAAGACAAGCATGCCAGTATATTTTACGAGATTTATGTGTTAATTAGACACTCTTTCTCATCAGCCAGCCTGAGACAGGAATTGTATTCTCCAGAAAAGAGCCAAAATCTTTCTTAGTTGCTATGCAAAATACACCTGTTTTGGTTGCTAAATCTGATGTTTACAAATAGGAACTAACACTCAAAAGCATAAAGGTAAAAAATAAGTTTAAAAGTACTAATTACAAAAAAAAATTGGTGTGGTTCTCTATCTGAAAAGACAAAAAGGGAAAAAAATACCAAAAATCCAGTTATGTTTGATGCTTTTATGCTAGAGGAAGGACATTTGATACAGCAACATAATTGACAGCAAAATTCACCAGCTAAAATAGTTTTTACACTTAGAGATGACAATTACAAACAACTTATAGTCCTGATTAAAATAAACAAAACAGAAGAAACACATGAAAATGAAACTCTGTTCTTCAAACACAGTTCATAGACAGAATGACTAAAACAAAAGAGAACTCAGTTTCCCTCCCGTGAAAGCAAAGAAGAATTGGACTGTCAGTTCTTTAAGCCAATTCTTAAAGCAGTTTGGGATACAGAGGTGACTGAAAAGTGATGAAAAGAGAGAGTAAGATGAGGGAGTTCTTAGAGTGGCACCACTCTATCATGAAGTAAAAGCTGTGTTCTATTCTCTCTGGTCAATGCCAGCCATAAAATATATGTACTCCATACACTGGGATCAAATTCTGAGCCTAATTGTTATAGACTATAGACTGAATAATAAGTTAAATTCTGCAATCCACTCTGATTATGTGCAAATTCAATGTGACATAGTCCTAATTTGAAATGTGTAATTAAAGGTCACAGCAGCATTTCCTAGTTTCAGAGATTGATTTTTTTCCCCCACCCTAACTCAGCTACTCAGATACATTTTAAGGAAAATTTTATCTAGGAGAACAATCATATAATTTTAAAACTGCTTTTCATATTCACATTTGCAGAGCAATGTTGACTGAAAAGAGTATAAACAATGACTTCAGGGAGGCTGTTTTCATGAGTAAGATTGCACACCATAAATATGAATTTTGGAATTAGACCTGACTGGCAATTTTTGTAAATGCACAGTCCTGTCCATAATGATATTCAGCACTTGCTTTGACCCAGGTTTATTAAATTTATCATACGTAGCTGCATCACAGCAAATTACTGCTGGGGCTGAAGACAGGAGATGGTGAATGCTGAACTCTGCAGCAGAGCTGAATTTTGAAGACAGGAACTGTGGTTAGGCAGATGTTGATTTCACAGAGCAGCTTTGCCATTCAATAAGTCAGTGCATGTGGGAGGGATGCACAGCTGGATGGATGTGGAGGTGCCTGCTGAGCACTGCAAGATTGTACAGATGTGTGCTGGGAATGAATGCAGTGATGCTGTGGTAAAGAAAGTCACAGGATACTTTGAGGTGAAAACTCCTGTTCTTTGCACCTGGTAGTGAGAACTCAAAACCATGAAACCTGGGCTCCTGCTGCAGAAAACTGTGGTTCTGTGGACCATGCTTCCTGCTGCAGAACCTTCCATAACAAATTATTCACTGCCTGCCTTGGCAAGCTTTGGACACAGCTGAGCACACCTAACCTGGCCAGTAGAGAACCCTGAACAGACCCACTGGAGTTCCTCAGCAAAATTACCCTCACATTGCAGTCTGACACCAAGTCCCACTTCCTTGCCCTGGGATGAGACACAAGAAAACGTCACCTAACCAAGAACTGCAATGCAAGACAAATGTCCAAAGTAACAGGAAATTAATGCAGCTTTCTGAAAGTAACCTTAAGCAAATAAAAAAGCCCCATATATTATCTCATGAGAGTGGAAGAGTAAATAAATGCTATCTAGGGTTTACTAATCAAGAAAAGGACAGGAAAAAACACCCCATCAGCATTTCTACTGCTTATCTGAGCCCTAAGCAGTCAAGGTAACCAGTTCAAGCACTAAGGTTTCTCTGAAGATATCTCTGAAGGTCTTTACTGAATTTCTTAGCTTGAATTACCTAAAATTTTAGCTGTGCAGCAGAATCTGGAAGAAGGAAGTCACTAATGGTTGGGCTGAGATAGTGTATCATGCTTCTTTGATATTCAGCCTTAGCATAACGTTTTCAAAATAAAAAGGCAAGTAATTCTGCCTCCTGCTAAGGAAAAAAGTTGCTACAAAGATGGAAGATGGTTGTGTCTCCTGAATTTCTTTTACTGCTCTGCTTCTCTTAAATACCCTGCCACAGTGGGTGGGGAAGAAGAAAAAAAACAAACAGGGAAAGTAAAAAAGAAGCAAGAGAAAATCCCTGAAGTTGCCTCTAAGTTTACCCACAAGGTCACATCTATGTTTAAGTGCTTTGCTGAAATAACTTCTGCTATTAGGGCGCTGGCAAGGACTGTCTCATATTTTATGTATGAATTCTGAAACCTCTGGTTGGTGTTATAATATAAACACTAGTAATTATTTTTAATGTTAAGGCTGAAGATAGCAGCCAGCTACTGGATGCAGACTACAAGGCTGCCCTTGTCCTGAAAACTTTACAATCTAATTAGGAGTTGAAAGTGGTCTGAGGATCAACAGTCACACATCTTCATACACATATATTGTTCTCCTCAGTTCCCCAAAGAAATGCATAAAACCAAATCCGCACTTCATTTAAATCTACATTTAAAGAAAATTAGATCTCATAAATAAAGCTGAGTCTGAGGGGAGAAAAACACACAAGTAGGATTTCCCAAGTTGCATGGAAAGTGGAGAATTAGGAACAAATATACTCAAAAAGTTACTCTTTTATTAGGCAGGAGCTGTCCACACAAATTAGACACTAATCAGTGAGAGTCAAATAAGTACTTTGTTATAAATTTCCATCTTTAGCAAAGATAGACTTAGTAAATTAACATCAAAGTCCCAAAAGACTCATGCAGACAGATGCTAGGAAATCTTCTAGAACAATGATCTTAGTGTGCTTCAGACTTCACCCTGCATGATGAAGCCCATGAAATAACAGAAAAATTTTAGCTAAAAAAGGGCAATGTAGAATATAGATGTAGGAGTATTTAATGATGCCATAAGACAAAAATCTCTACATTGTTTCATAAAAAAAAAAGTACAAAATTCAAGTAATGAATCTTATAAAAACAATGGAGAATATGTGCCATGTAAAAGGTTAAAAAGATATTGTGCCATCTTTAGGGTTTGCCAAAGCTGTGCTTAGATGTTGCAATCCTCATGACCAACTCTACAGCAACCTTGAACATGGAGGGGTCTATATTTAGAGCAAAGCACATTGTCAGAAAGTGCTGTCAGAGCAGGCTGTCTGCAGAGGGGTGGGGCAGGCACAGTTTGTGCAGGGAATCTCAATCAAAGCAAACCCACCTTGGAACTTCCATCTCAGCTGCAGCTCTTGCATGGCTTTGTGGCCCATCATTGTCCCAGCACAGCATGGCCCACATGTCCTCTCTTCTACAGACCATATAAAAATAAAATACAGCATAAAATAGGATTTTACTGTGTGAGGTGATGGGCACTTTCTTTCATACCAAAACCAGAAGTAGCTAAATGCCAAAGATCTTTGCTCTGATTATAAGAGAGAGCTACATCACCACTGTGCATAAGAAATCTTACATATATATATCATTAAACAATTCAATGAGTTGGATTGCAGATATAAAATACACACCATGAAAACTGGGACCCAGACTTTGATTCCACTGCTTTGACTTAATCCTGTGCCACTGTAAAGTTTGGCTCTGCCTCAGAGTTTGGGAGCAGACTCTCAGCATTTTGGGTACGTATCTGGAAAACAACAAAGATCATCCAAAAGTTTCTGCTGTTTGGCTTAGTGGCCAATAAATGATGCAAGAAGTGAAGATGTGACCTCCTTTTGTGTCTGGAACTCTGGAGGTATTTATTTATTTGTTCGTGGTTCACCAGGAAAATCCTTTCCTTTTAAAGTGTACTTTCACAGAAAGTGCTTCCATAGCCGTCCTGCATTAATATTCAGGATCTGCACTCATAATCCATTGCTAAGCAACACTTAACAAAATTGATCTTGCATTAAGCAAGCTCTGGAGCTTGAATAATACATTATTTCCTCTTTCTACTTAAAATCAGAGAAAACCTTTGGTTGCTTTTTGAATGTCACAATATTAAAACTGCATTTTAAATACAGATTTTAATTGCTGGGAAAGTCCATTTGGATTAAGGATTGGATGCAAATTCACCGTTGGTACTCTTTAATGCTAAGAGTAAATAAATTGCAAAAAATTAATCAACCTTTGAAGAATATGGAAAAACTTATAAGTGGAATATAGTGTAATACAGAGCAACCATATCCCATTTTGCATTCTGACACATCCAGGGCAATACCTTGTCAGTTTTTGTGTGTATATCCTAAGCATCTCTGTCACTGTTTATTTATATTCTGTATTAAGATTACACAACTGTGTGCATTTATATGCTGAATAGAGGAGTTTGTGATTCCCATACATGAATTTTATGTACATAGGAAATAACCTTGACTCTCTGGAGTTGTCTGAATGGCTGCTGGGGATATAATTCCATGCCTTGAAGTTGCTAGAAACTACCTGTTTTGTCTACTAGCCCATTTCTCTGCCACTGCAGGATAGTTCCCTAGAGTATATTCACCAATGCCTTAATCATCCCCTTCTTAAGAGTCTCAAGCAACATCTCCTTTGGGAGTTCTCTGCACAGCCTATTAGTGCTAGACAGTGCTTATTTATATCCATCCTGCATTTATTAAGCCAGAGTCCCTCCTGTCTCTATCCTTCCAAGCCCCCGCTACACCAGTGCAAAACAGAGTGCAAGAAGTGATTACTGAAGGTGTAGGGGTTGGGATAAATATGTATGACTCCACTTCCATGGAATTATTAGCTGTCTTAAAACTCTAAAAGTTGAGCCCTAGAGAATTGGTTCATATTAATTATCTCGCTCATCATTCAATAGGAACTAAATCTGAAATATAATCCTCGACAGGATCCAGACAAAGGGTTAATTTACTGACATCTCTTATTATTTTTGCTTATGCTCTCTCAGTCTTCATCAAAGTGTCCAGTATCCATGCTGTAACACCTGGGACTGATGTGAGGAGCTTTAATCAAAGGCTCTTCCAAGAATCTGTACTGTGCATTTAGGAAGTATATGAGTTGTTAAATGAGTACAGAATATAAGTTATGTATCATTTGCCCAAGAGAGGTTTTTGGTAAAATTAACCAAACCACTCCATGTTCTTGTCTGGAGGTTAGGATTTTTTAAAAATTTGTCTTCATCAGTGTAAAACTTTATGCTGTGACTTAAAGAGGGAGGGAGTTATATTTTTTCTGTGCAGTTCAAAACAATGCATTACTCAGTGCTTTCCCATAAGATTTTAAATAACATTTTGCTTTTGCTGAATTGTATCCCATATGCTTCCCTGACACTGTGTATTTATTAGGCACAAATCAGAATTTGTAGAGTCCTTGTACTTTGCAGGGAGCACAAGAGTTTGAATTGACCCCTAAGAGGGAAAAGAGAAGCTGTCACAATTAGCCAGCAAAAGTCAGGTGTGGATGCCCTTCTGTCCTTCTGTCTGGGTTTCAGAGGCAGGGAAACCTCAGGTGAGAGCTGTGGGGTGCATCTGGGACCCAAACCATGGTGCAGGTTTTCCACCTTCTTGTGTAGCTCTGTGTCCCTAATGAGTGCAGCTTTAGATTTTGAACATTCAACAGGTTTTCCGTCTTCTGTTGAATAAAACATCAGCAAAGTGATTAAACTAATTATTTTTTTTAAAATTTAAATATGAAGTCTGGAAACAAGTCCAGTCTGTCTGGGCAGGCTCTTTGTTCTTTTGACACTTTCTCCCAGCAACCCTTTGGACTATGAATGATGAGAAATACTGGGCAGGGATCTGAAGCCACATTTCAAATTAATGGCTTAATCTGAAGCCACATACACCAAGCAGTTTATTGAGCTTGTCATTATTTACATATGTAGAAAAATAAACTGAGACACAGGATTGCCTATTTAATTGTAGTTTCTTGCAAGAATGCTGCTGAGGGGGACAGAATAATATAACTGTTATATATTCGTTTCTAGGCATTGTTGTTAAATTCTCCTGTTGAAGAGGACAGCAGAGGACAGGCAATTCTTTCTATGTTGCATCAGTGTGCTGGTGATTATCTCCTAATGTGCTCTTTCACTCAGTGTGGTCTCTCTTGCTGGCCTAGGTGACAATATTTAATAGCACATGCTTCATTTGAGGCTAGACTTCAGACCTTTTCTTAGAGTTTTTAATGTCTAAAGTCACCTTTGTGTATATCTTCATAAATTTTTCTATGAAGCCTTGGGGAGTCACTATCTTTGCCTCTTTAACAATTTAATATTCTCATTTTTAAAAGTATGTGGGCCAGGAACATGCAGCGCTGACTTGTACTAATAGTATTAATTTTTTTTTCTTCCGAGGGTTCTCAGCTGTATATTTGGAATTTTGCAGTTTTTATTTCATCTCAGGTTAGACAGGCTAGTTTTATGAACTGGATTCAGAAAAGCATATATAATCAAGCAGTACACTTCATTCTGTTGCACTTCTGTCCAATATTCTGGTGTGTATGTAACCAACAGCCCTGCACTTGTAGATGAGCAAAAATAATCTCAAAATATTATTTTTAGATCCTCTGGCAATGGTAATAAATTTTCCATATTTAGTTTGAGCTGGCAAAAACTTAAGAAAAATGTTTACTGTGCTTGAGATTAAAAAATTGTTTTTCTATTGGAAAATTGTTGTTAGGTTTCTGCAGACATAATGGTCTCCAGAGTAAGAGAACTGACCAATCTCTTTTTCCTTCTTTTCCTTTTCCTTTTCCTACCCCAAGGCCTGAAGCTACCTCTGAGAATCAGATTTTTAGAACCCTCATGCCACGCCTGGTACATCAGGTCCACAATCCTCAAATTCCTCAGAGCTCCCCTGGCTCCCAGCAGACACTGAGGTCAACCCTACCTGCACCTCTTCCCCTCTTCCAGCTAATGCCACTCCCAGTGCCTCTCTTCCTACCCAAACCCTTCATCTCACGCACTTGGGCTTCAAGGGATTTGGTGGTTGTGTGAAACAGCATTTGGCTTTCCAGAAGGGTCCAAGTTATTGGCAAAGAGAATTGGCAGCTTCCCTAGAGAGTTTAAGCTTCACACCTAAAATGTAGTGACAGGCAGAAAGAAAATTGTTTCCCTGCATTATCTGAGAGTATTTCATTCCAGCACATCTTCACATTATCCCCCAAAGGAAAGCATTGAAGCCACAAAAACTGAGGAGGGTTTATGAGTGTGCAAACCATTATGTCTCAGCTGTGGCTCATCTTTATTGTCCTCATCTATAGACATCAATACTTGTATTTTATTTTCTTTAATGAAAAGAAGGTTTAGCGAGAGCCAGAATATTTGGTACAATAAATCCCGAGTTCCAGTTGTTTCCACATTACTCAGCAGATTCAAATCTGATGATAACCATATGCAGCTGGGCTGATGCCAAGCCTGGCCTCGAGCTGCAAGATGTTCTGGGACTCCTTGTCCATCAGGCGGCACTGGCTCCATGAGCTGCAGGAAAGCTGCTGCTTTTGTCAGGATTTTAGTATGTATGAACAAGGGAAGAGGAGGAAGGGAAGAGTGAAGTAAACAAAAGGAGAAAGGGAAGAATGGAAGAAATTGTCGTGCAGAACCATAAAGGACTCATAATGTGAAGGCTGTATAAGGTTGTATTAAAGATCAAAGAAAAATTGCAGCAAAAATTGCAGAAAAAAAGAAGAATATGAGAAAGAGGAAGGAGGAGAAAAGAAAGTACAAGCATACTTGAGTCTTCTTTAACATTTACATGAATGCAAATTTAATGTATGTAGTTCTACCATTAATGATGCTCCCTCTTCCATGCAAATTTAATTTCTGAAAGCTGACTGTTAATGTAAGTGGTGTTATTTATTATTGTTTTCTGCTGTGGTGCCTGGCAGATGTTCAAAACAGATCTTACTGTGGTAAATATTGAACAAACCCATTTTATATTCCACTTGTTAATCTCCAAATCTCTGTTTCTGTTCATATATTATAGAAAGGCTTAAGGCAACCCTGTAAGACAGCTTGACGGTGAGAGATCATGGCATGATATTTTCCAGGTTGAAGAGAACTACAAAACTTCATACCAATGTTTCATCCCAGCAAAGTAAAAAGTCTGAGAACAAATTTAATTCTAATGACCTTTTCCATCCAAAAAAGAGGGCTGCGTTGGCAGAGCTAACTGGCATTAAATGGTGAAAGCTCTTCACTGCAATATTTATGTTAACCGATTTTTGTGATGTAATTCCTAGTAAAAGTTCCAGTAGTAATAAAAGCCACTATAAAATACGGTTGCCATTTTACAAGATACTTTGTGAAATACTATAAAATTACTTTTGTCATGATCACCAGACCCACTAGAAAGATAAAAAATTGAAACCATTTGTCAAATATGCAGGGATTATCTTCCCATTAAGTACTTAGTCTTTAAACTGATGAACGTTCTGATGTGACCCAAAAAGACTGATTCATGTCAGTTAAGTTATTTTTTAATGTTACTCTGCAGGTCCTGAGGACAGCAATCACAAGCCTACCTTACACCTAGTGTGCCTCTGGTTTTGTAGGCTCTTTCTGGAGTTGATAACATCCTTCACAAAACAATCCACAGCCGCTAGGACAGACATCAGCTCTAAGGCATCATTCAGAAAGACTTGTTTCTTTTTCCTTATGACAGAGGAAATTGAGGATTAGCCTCAGAAGACACAAGTTAAACATTGTGAATACCTGCCTCAATCTCATTTTTCAGTTTAAGTGTAACCTTGTATTTGATTATACATTTTATGTGAACATGAGTCTTTTCAATTTTAAATGTATTTTTCTGTTCTCACTTCTAGACAGACATGGGCAAGACAGATTTGCAACTTGAGAAAGATTTACCTAGAAAACCACCTTCCACTTTTTTATGTGATAAATAATTTTTTTTTACTGTTCTTTTACTTGAATTATTTTGTTTCTAATACTCTCTACCACAAACTGTGCTCAGCTTTTACTTTGTCCAGGACTTGCCGGTATTTCAACTCACTTTAATCTGGGTAATTGCAATTAATACACATTAGCAAATAGATTGCAGAACATGATAATCTTTCCTGGTCATTGGATGCTTTCTCTTTCAGTGAAATCATTGACATTAAGTGATTTAAGGTATTACATTAAGGGGTTAAGTGGTTCAGAAGGATGAGAACATGGGGGATTGCACCAACTGCAATGTCACCAAAGTAACTGGGGACACTTTGCCTGCTAGAAACCATAACTCTCCTGCCATGGGACATACTTGCAGCACCTCTGGCGGCAAGCATTTAGCAAATTCTTGCAAAATTCCAGGCACTGTTGCAATAAAACATGGCTGTCACAGGGAGCAGAGACCAGGAGCAGAGGCAAATAAAGAGGTCAAATCAGAACCTGTATTTGCAGTATTTTTAAAGCAGAATTATGACCTGTTGTAAAATGAACAAATGTCTCAGGAACTTTGTATAAGCCACCGATCACTTATTGCACAGCTTAAACTAGTTTTTTTTCTGCACAATTGCCCAGCAGAGCTAACAAAGCTGAATCTGCAGTTCTGAGACTCACAGGAGGAAATAAAACTCCTGTCTATTAAAAGGATACGATGGTATATGGAAGATACAAAGGGTTGTTAAATAAAGGTCTATCCCACTGCATGCACCTTTGTAGTGATATATTTTTAAATCTGTTTAAATTACCGGACCTGATTTTTTCTAATCCAGTCATGAAGGACTCTGGTAAAGAAATACACTTTAAACATTGGTCACTGTAACAATATTCTTTCCTTAGTGAATGTTTAAAAAAATAAATTAAATGAGTGGAATTGTGGCTCACAAGAGAAGGAGGAAAGCCATGAATAAAAGCCCACAGAAGCTTTGAGGTGCCACTACAAAGGCTGCAGCCTCTGCCTCAAGAACTATGGAAGCAATCAAGGTGGTGAAAAAGTGAATCTTGCTGCCAAATATAAATGGGGGAAGTAAAATCCTGCCCATGCTTCTGTGCTATTGCTATGGACTTTACCTTACTGGGTTCACAGCTGCTGGCTATGGGCTCTGCTGTGAGACCAGGTGAGGGGAGCTTCAGGGAAAGCACGAGTGCCTGACTTGGTTTTCCTGTCATCCTTGGTTTGTGTTTCTGCTGCTGGCAAGGCTGGTGCTGAAGGCTCTGTCTGTTACCTGAGAGTTCCACAGTGCCCTATTAAGATAACAAAGACATTCATTCCTCTGCATGGGAGTTCAGTCTTAGTCTTAGTCAAGATCTGTGCCTTGATTCTTGTGTGTGTGAAAGGCTTTCTGCAACAGAGGGTTTTGCTTCCAGAACAAACCTGGACAGACCACAGCATGGAGAACTTGGCAGGGTATGGTTGTTAATACAGCTTCTGATCAAAATATTTATAGAGCTGAGTTATCAAATAATATATAAATTCAATACTGTGGCACTTTTTACAGCTGTAAGAAAAAAAGAGAAAAAAACCCCCAAAAATAAAAGAAAGGTTTTTACCTCTTCAGTATTTCTTCTAACTTGGAACAAAGGAGCTGTTTACATCCAAAATACCAAATACTTAAGTCATCCACAACAGGGAGATCTGCAAAATTGTATTTTTGGATGAGAATTAGAGGCAATTATAGCATCATCCCAAGATAAAAACCAGCCGACAAGGGTGTTTCAATTCTAGTCATGGATGATAAACAGTGTGGAGGTGAAATGCAGCAGCTGCTGAGTGATAGAGATTGCTATCAGGATTAAATAGGAAGGCTGTGTTTTACAGGATCAAGAAAGATTAGCCATGTGTTGAATATGGGATTATGAAGTAATTAAATAAATGAAGACACATTTCTGACACAAATTCTACATGTAAGAAAGTAATTACTCACTTTATATACAATGTTTCTGTAATTTATCATTCAGGTCTTTGACTGGCAAGTAGAGCAGCCTATTTCATACTCAGTGAAGTCAACAGCACTGAGGTCACCAAAGGACTGAGCCTGGTTCACTGTGCTAACAAGTGGGAACTAACTGCTCCTATAAATATATAACAGGTAGAACTCCTGCAAGTTTGGGGGGAAACAATGTTCTGCTGCTTTTTACAAAGCCTAGCCTAGGAATTCATGAGTTGAAGAATTGGTCAAGGGAGAACTGAGTTGGTTGAATCTCCAGCGGGATGAAGAAAGCGGTAATTAGTGCATCTGTGCACAACTGTCATGGTGCATAAAAGTCCTCAAATACTTAGCAGGTAATAGGGTTTGTGCCTGGTGGTGCTGAAATGCAGTGGTATCTGGGGTGAAACACGAGTCAAATGGAACTGTGTAAAGCTGAATGGCCGTGGATTTCTGTAAAGTCACAGGGGAAATCTCTCAACCATCAGATTTAAAATGGTGAAAGATCTTTAATGTCCGTGCAGAAGAGACAAATTCTCTGTTGTTAAAAGCCTTACAGAAAAGGCCCATACAGAATAAACTGAACAGTACTCCGTTAATCTAAGTAAGAAGGGAGGAAGCTTGTTTTGACCCTGCCAGGTGGAAGTTATATAAACCTTATCTCCTACAGAAATGAACAGTTTATAGGATAGTCTGTGCACAACGGAGAGAGATTTGAGAGGAATATGTGCCCTGGGCCACCTTCAACAAAACAGTACAGTCCATTGTAGAAGGGAGGGCAGAGCAAGGCTTTTAGGTAAGGATTTACATCCAAATCTGCAGGGCTTCAGTTTGGATTTCTTCTATTTGTTGCTTTTATTGGGTTATATTTTGCCCTCCTGCAGGCATGTAGTTTTCATTAGATTCTATGTGCACCAAGGGGAGGATTCAATGCAGGGCACTTATGTGCATGTGTCTGCTGTTAAAATTAATAAAACTTCACTGTTTTTTAAATCCCATAGGATTTTATTGAGGTAACATCACACTTGGGAACTGTATTTAAAATCAGATTTAGGAATAGATCTGTGTCCTGCATTCAGTGCTCAGATGCAGCAGTAAAAAAATAAATAAATGTGACCCTGTTCTGTGTTACTTAAGAAATGCCTAATGTGTTTGTCAGGAAATGTGGAATTAACCTTGTTGACAATTTTTTGAAGAGAAAAGGCATTATTTACAAGACAGTTTAATGAACCATATTTGAAAAATATCACATGGAACAGTAGTCAAGTACAACAGTAGCTGTATTTAAAATGACCACTAAAAGTGCATGCCCTCATTTTAGAGCATCATATGATATATCAGGGGATGAGTTCTGTGATGTAGGAAACAAGCCAGCCCCTCTCTCCCACCTCCTCCACTGACAATGGAGAACTTTCTTTTTTTATCCCTGGAGAAGGTCTCCTCCTTTCAGCCCAGATCCCAGACCGATGTAGGTCCCCTTGTACATTCCTCCCCCTTTTTAACAACAGCAGCTGGTTCTCACTGCACCCTTCTGACCTCCTGGGCAGTGTCTGAGGTCATTCTCCAGTGCAGGAGCAAAACCTCTTCAGAGCCTGGGATGTGCTGGCCCAGGGAGGGAGTGAGTGTCTTCCTGAACAAATCCAGGATGACCTCTGGGCTTTGGAAATGTCACTGCTTCTGTAAATTGTAAAACCATTGACTCAAGACAGTCATCCCTTCCCAGGACTTATGAACACTGGTGTTTGATAGGGGTTTTATGTTTTTAAGGCCACTTTTATGTCTCTTCAGACTGCAGTAGTAGTGAAGACTTCACTGATGATTTCTCCCAAGAGATCATCCCGACATATGATCACAGGCACCCTCTCCAGGTATCCTCACAGACGCCCTCCCCAGGATTCCTTACAGATGTTCTCCCCAGGATTCCTTTCAGCTCTCCTCTCCAGGTATCCTCACAGACGTTCTCCCCAGGATTCCTTTCAGCTCTCCTCTCCAGGTGTCCTCACAGTCCCCCTCCCCAGGTTTCACTGAATCTCCAGACTGTTTGGATTGGAAGTGACCTGTGGAGATCACGCAGTCCAACTCCAGTGCCAGGGCAGGGTCACCTGGAGCAGGTGACACAGGACCGCGTGCAGATGAGTTTTGAATGTCTCCATTGCGGGACACTCCACGCCCTCCCTGGGCAGCCCGTTCTGGTCACCCCCCACCTGAAGTTCTTCCTCACGTTCAGGTGAAACTTGCATTTCATTTATGGCCATTGCGCCTTGTCCTGTCTCTGGGCACCACCGAAAACAATCCCCACCCTCCTCTTGGCAGCCACCTTCGCGGTGTTTAAACGCTTCCTTTCGTTTTTCTGTTCAACGCGCCGCGCACCTCACGGGCCCCGCGGCCCGGCCCGGCCCTGCGGCGGCGCTGCCCGCGCTCCGCCCCCGCGCTGCAGCGCGCCCCGCGCCCGCCAGGCGGCGCCAGACCGCGGCCGCGCCCGCCCCGCGCGCACCCGCAACACGGACACGGCGGGCTCGGGACCCGCCACGGGCAGCGGCTCCGCACGGGCTCCGGCACACAGACAGGCAGGCAGACAGACGGACGGACGGACAGACAGCGGCACCGCCACAGCACAGACACAGAGCGCAGCGGCACCGCACGCAGCTCCGCGGCACCGCGCAGGGCTCAGCCACAGCGCACCGCGGCACCGGCGGCGGGAGGAGGACGAGCGGCGCGCGGTGCGGGGAGCCCGGCCGGCGGCACTGCCCGGAGGTAGGAGCTTCCCCTCCGCCCTGGCAGCCAAACTTCGCGGAGCCAGCGCTGGCCGTGCCCGCCGGGGCTTGGCTGCGGTTGTGTACCGCTGCTGTCCCCGGCTGCTCCCCGCCCGGCCCCAGTGGCCCGTTTTGGTTTTATTGTTGTTATTATTATTGTTGTTACTGATGCTGTTCCCCGCCCCGCCGGGCTGGGCGGGGGGGCGGCGGGTCTCGGCGGAGCCGGCAGCTCCGCAGCCAGAAGTTGGCGAGGGCCGTGAGGGGCGAGTGGCCCCGAGTTGGGTCCCCTCAAAACTTCGGTGCCCGAGGAGCCGCCGCTGCCCTGGTGCCCCTCGCCGCTCCTCTCTCCGCTCCGCTCCTCTCGTTGCAGATGTCGGGGGTGCTGGTGATCGCTGCCTGGTGCTTCCTGCAAGTGGAGAGCCGGCATCCTGAAATCATCACGAGTAACAGCAATCATGGCAATTTCCTGGACAACGACAAATGGCTGAGCACCGTTTCGCAGTACGATAAAGACAAGTACTGGAACAAATTCCGGGATGTAAGTACTTCTCCCTTTAGCGCATGTTTCTTGTTCCGTTGACCGTAGCATCCTTCCAGGGGGCTGCTGGCTGCGAGGAGCTGTGGCTAGAAGAGAAATGCAGCTTGGGCAACCGGTTGCTGCCTGTGAGAAGGATGCTCAGAGCTGTTTGGGAGCTGGACAGACAGTGCTGGCATTCTTGATTTACCCCATCGATTGGGGCAGCCTGGGCTCCGTGTCAGTCTCGCTGTTCTTACGGTCTTCGATTTTCCTCTGGGGAGGAACTTTGAGGGAAGTTTCAGTGCTTGCTGCTTAAGAGTCTGCTTAACTGAAAAATGATGGAATGGTGTGTGTGTAAGAAGGAATACTTACCAGTTCAAGCCACAAGGTGGTAAACAGCAAAGCTTTTTGTGCCTGCAGTTTTTGTGGAAAGGATTTTATTGTCAATTCTGCCTGTAGAGATCTTTGAGGCTGGTGTAGTGTTGGAGGAAGCAGTGCTTTGGCTCTTTTTTTTTTTTTCCTGTAGTCTGGAAAAAAGGGATATTTTCAAGATGCGTTATGAAGTGTTACCTGTATAAAACAAATTAATTTCTTAAGCTCAGAATTAATTCTAGACTTCCCCTAGTTTGAATAAAATCATGTATTAAGTCAATGACAGCAGAACGGGAATGCAACTTTTTAAAATAGAAGTAATATTTAAGTAGTTCCTTTTACTTCTGCTGTCTGTACACTGAAGAAGCTTTTTTGGAGCACAAAGAAAACCTTGCTTCAGTCTGCCCAAGACTGTGTGATGGAAGCTTTACTGATCGTGTTGATCATGAGCACCATGTTCTTTATTTTCTGGGATTTGTGCACTGTGGCCACAGTGTGCACCTAGGAAAGGGAAGACTAGAGCTGGCTAGCACTTCTGGTAGTACCCTTCTGTAAGAATTTGTTTGTTTATTTAGAAATCCTGGTCTTTTAAAGGATATTAACAGGTCAAACTTTTATGCTCTGCTTTTGTCTCTGTGATTTTAAAATTGGATTTGACTTTGCAAAGGGGAAGTCAAAGTATTGCAGTTAAATGTGGTGTGTCCCTGCTTAGCTTATTCTCCCTGTGTTTTTCTGTAGTTTTGGTCATCTCTGTGTGAGAAATGCTGCTTGGAATCTCAGCATAACAGAGTGTGGCCTTAGCAATGGTATCAATTAACAGCTGTCTCGGAGTGTGTCTTCACATGCAGTCACTGATCACATCCACCTGCTGGGACTGCTGAGTTCTTATACAGAAAAGGGCATTCCACAGTAAAAATGGATTCTTGGATTTACCAGACTTCAAGGGAATCTTTGTAAATATCTGGTTTAGTCTTGTGGGGAGCAGAGGTTGAGGATTTCACTTGTTAATTTCTACATCCCACTTGACGTGAGAATTGAGCAGCATTTGAAAATGGTAAATTGAATGAAATTGACACATTAATCTGAAAACACTTCTAACTAGAGACAGATTTGTAGCAAGCAATCTTTCAACAGTCTCCTTCCAAATGGAGGCTTCATGTTAATCAGAAGGCTTAAAGGTTTTATTTAAATTTATGTAATTTTTATGGTTTCTGCTTCGCTCTTTCTTTCCTCTTTAAAATTAGAGTCCTTGCAACTTCTTTTCTTGTCCCTTTTTCCAAGACACAATCTCACAAGTCCAGAGAAACTATTCCTTTTCTTGTGGAAAATATTTGTGAAGAATACCTCTCATATTTTAAGATTTCATGGCTAAGAATGCCTTTTTAGACCTTCTGAAAATGCTAAAAAAACCCATAAAAGAGCTCAAAACTCTTTTAAGTAGGAAGAATCGTTCTATGGAAAAGTAAAACCAAGCTTAACCAGTGGTCTACCAAGCAAAAGCAGTAATATAAAGTTCATCAACGCTTGGGTATCTTTCTATCTGGCCATCTTAATGGTTCTATTGAATTACTTCAAAACTAGCATTTTACATATGATCATTCATGAAACCTTTTATGAAGCAAATTAACAGAGACCAGCAATCATCTCCTCCTAAGCCTTTTCCAAAAAGAAAATACAAAAAGCTTACATATGTGATTAAGCTCTTAATTACTTGTCTTCTCCTGGGTCCTAATCTTCCATGAGAGGTTCTGTGCCCACAGATGAAGACATGCATAGGTAGAATTGCTGCCAGCATAGCAGTGACAGCACACTTCATGCATGCAGAGATGGTTAGAAGAAATCTGGTCCTTACTTCGTGGCTGTGCTGTTTGAGATAGATTTTTAAAATATTTGTTAAAACATTTCTTATAAGGCTGCCTGTTGAGATGCATCATAAGATCATTACTTGCTGTGGATGGACTAGACCAGCATTTTGTGGATAAGTGTTGATTTTTAGGAAAATTATTTTCCCTCTTCCCCTCATTGCCAAACTAATAAACTAATTTTATAGATATCATGAGGTTCTCAGCATAGGCTTTGCACAGGAGGCTGGAGTGCAGAAGTGGTGTTGCAGTTAAAACTTTCTTGGATCTGACACTGCAGTCACTCCAGGGCGGAAGCTTCGTACCTCGTAAATCAGCAGAGGCAAGGTTGCAGTAATTAGCACAATTACCCTTAGCTGTTCTCTGAAATTTATGTCATGTTATATAAACAATTTGCACAAATATTTATATGACTGTGCCCTTCTGGATGGTGGGGAAAACCACTGAAGGTGTGGAGCTGAGATTTGAAGCTGAAAGCTCTGAGTGGGTGTGGCCACTTTATGTGCATCAGCAGAAACATCTGCACACACAGATGTGCATATAAATCTGTCATAATGTTGCAGTACTGGGAGGGTTGTTTACCCAGATGATGTGCAATTGAATAGAAAATTTTAAATTAAGCATTTCTCAACTTTTTCAGTTATTCTTTTCAAAGTCAATTGGTTTGTCAGCCTTATTGAGCTATGGGCCAATATGGCCTAATTTGAGGAGAAACTATTGATTGATTTTTTTTATTTATTAATTTTTTTAGTTTGATCCATATTTCTTTTGGGCAAAGGCAGCATGGTAGTTGTACTTATTGTCTCAGCAGTCACTACTTTTCTGTGAAAAGAGGGCAAGTACACCTCATCTGAAATCTGCATTACAGCCACAGAATCACATTAAGTTTTTAAATGTGACTGAATCCAATAGTGTGAAATTGTCATGATTTTCCAAAGGCCTCAAGGGATGTGTCAAAAACAATAGTTTACAACACAATCTTTTCTTGTGATTTGAACACAATTTGTTGGTTAAGTTCTCCATTTAAAAAAACCAAACAGCTGTAAATAACTAGTAACCAATGCGACTGATCTGTTGTGAAACATTTGCTGTTGAAAATCTTGTATATTTTACATCTGCTCAGCATGAATAACAGTGTAATGTCTGTGGTATTAATACGTTTTCAGTGCAGTCTGAACCTGTAATTCTAGTCTCTCTTTCACCCCTTTTTCCTTGTCTGCCATGGACTTTGTGGGATACATGACAAAAATCTTAGCTGTGTCTTAAGTTTCATTTTATAGCTGGGGATAATGGTATTTTTCTTCCTCACAACTATATGTTGAAGCTGTAAATAAGAAAGGACGGAGCTCAGAATCTGTGGTAATATGGAATTTATTATTCACCTAATCCATATATTGAATGTGGCTTGGTACATACTTAAGTAGCTGACTAGTAAGTTTCAAAAAAATAAGAAGTAAATCAATGTAATTATTACTGGAAAAAGAAAAAAGTAAGCAAGATGCACTCTCTAGGGAGGACCACCAGCTATTTCCCTTGTGCACATCTGAGGCTTGGAAGAGCAGACATCAGGATTATGAAAGTAAAATTAGGCCTCTGATACCAGGAACCCAAATATGAAGGCCTCGATCTTTTGATCAAACCTGTGGAGAGGGATCCTTTGGCTTGAGAGGAGCTTCAGAATAGATTTGGTAGCTGAATGTGAATTCTTATGAGCCTTAGGAAGTATTTATTGCTATGGGAATAAGCATATGTGTTGTTGTAACAGGTCACACTGCAGCATCTCATTGTGCTCATAGAGGCTTGGCACAGAAGGCACAGAATAAATGTCATTTTAGTGTTAGATCTGTCTTTAATCAAAATTATACGAATGGACTAATTCTATTACTTCTGCTTGGAGTTATGTCTATTACATTATTAATGCTTATATATAAAAAGGTAATAAGTTCAACTAGCCATGGATTAAACTGCAAAAAGGAAGAAAAAAGTTAAATGAACTAAGAGGATCTAGTATAAACCACAGAAGGAATTTCTATGAAGTTGAAAGATAAGAAACTTGGCATGAACTCTGGTTTCAGTGCATGTTTATGCATGGCAGGCTGCCAGACCACATTCTGAACATTAACTAAGCTGTTTCTCTAAATTTTATTGCTTACAGAGTTTCAGTTCAGGCTATCATGTTAAAACCTCCATGCATTTTATGCCTGGAGATGCTTTGAGACTGTGCAAGCCTAAAAATCAAGGCATGAAATGTCATCATCTGTGTGTACATGTCGCTCAGACTTACTGGGGATAAATAGTTACACATAACTATTCCTGCTGAGGATGGTTACCAACAGGTTAGATAGATATTAGACTTCTGACACAAACCACTGAAGGGACAATTTTGTCAGCTGTTAATGTACATCACCTTTCTGGGCCTGCAAATTCCTCCTCACACCTGATCACAAGTGCAGTGTTAGGTGACAAAACAAATACAGGATTAGGAACTGGGGGATTTGTATTGTTCCAGCTTTGCCACTGATTTTTTTTTTTTTTGTTTGGGCTGGCTCTTCACACTTCTTCACTGCATTTCCCCTTGTTGGCTCTTGCCTTTCTCTGATTTTTTTAGCCCCAAATTAGAAGTGTGGTAGTGAAAGTTGATAGCAGGAAAACATGACCAGTACTGAGAAGGGTTGGAATACCAAGCAGGCAGAATTGGAAGACCTTGGGAACTCAGGTAATAGAAATGAAATGAAATTTAAAAGTACAAAGTGGAAGGTCATGGAATTGAGAGCTAACACAAATTTATTCTGGGTCCTGGCAGCTCAGCTTGAAATAGATGAGAGGGAAAACCTGTGTACTTTCATTGATTTGCAGAGTTATTCTAAGTTGCAAAAGTAATGCTACTCTGAGGAGAGCAAATATATTGTAGGAATGCAGAAAATGAAAAATTTCTGCTTCTACTGAAGAAGTAAAAATGTACAATATATAGAAGAGACCACTTAAATATTAATATTGTGAGCTCTTCTGATCAGTAAAATTAATGAAAGATTTTTATGGAGTTGGTGATCCAAAGGTCTTCCAGCATCATAGGAGAAAAGACCCTGTTTTAAAATAATATAATATATTAATTTACTCAAACAAAAGTCATTACAAAGGAGTATATTTTCTTCAGAATGTTTATTGAGAAAATTACACCAGATCCAGCATTGTGTCAAGATGAGATAAATCAATAGATAATTGCTGACAAAAATAATTTCACTGATAAATTTAGGGATAAAGTTTTTATCTACCCACAGTTATGTTTTTAAAAGCTATCTAAATGAGCACTTGATTTTCAACATGTAGCTTGTATTTTAACAAAAAATATTATATTATATTATTATTATATATTATAGTGTAATGAAGAGCAATAAAAGAACCTAGATGTGGGGATTCTAAAGGCCTTGGGTTTTTATATCATGTGTCTGAGATTTAAAGCCCCTTGCTGGATGTTGTCTTGCTCCTTATCCATGCAGTGTGGTGACACCCAAATATCTCCTGCTCTGGTGAGATTTTTGAGGTAAGAGGTCATTTCTGTAGACTGGGTTCTTTCTGCTCTCCCTTCCCTGTCAGACACCTGCCTTCAATGGCTCTCACTACCAGGGACTTGATACCACATTTTCTTTTTTTTTTTTTTTAATAACGTATTTAGGTCTACAGGAAGAATGAAGTATTTTTCTGCCAACAATTTATTAACAGAACATCTCTTTTTTTCTTTCCTTACCTTAAATGTAAGCACAGGTTTTTCTGTGAAGCAGTTATTGGTACATTCAATATGTACATTCCTAGAGAAACCATTCAGGTCCTGCTAATTATTTGTAGTGAATTTAGTCATAAGGAAGGTTACAGTATACTTGAAGAATATCTGCTGGCTGAGTAATGGATGTACCAAGTGGCTGGGTTGTGACAGGACACAGCCACCTCAGGCTGGCTTCCCAGGAGATTATCATTCCAAGCCCACCTTGAGATTTAATTGAAGGTGAAGACTGTGTGTGTGTATTCCAGGGGATCTGCAGTACAACAGAGTTGAAATGTGATTTATAAGTCTGCCCAGGCACTCCTAGCATAGGTTGTCTCTTAGAGCAATTCTTACTCAACAGGGGGACAAGGCTGGAATATAAATGTAATCGAAAAGTACAGCTGAGATGTACTTGCATGAAATTTAAAAGAATAGGAAAACATGAAACTGAATCTGTGCAAGTGTAATGCATAATCAGCTTCTTACAACAGAGGAGATATGCTTTTTCAGAAAGCCCTTCTCAAACTTGACACTTCCCTTTTGCAGTGGACAAGGGGAAAATAATGGCATTTATGTCAGAATAATTAACTTAAGGAAGGTACAGAGAGCCAGCTTTTTCTAATTAACTGACACTTATCCAGCTTCCCTAGGAATTACCTAAGACTCTAAAGTTAAGTAGTTCAGTACAAAACTAGGGTGTTAGTTTCTGTATTATGCTTCAAATTATAACTTTAATAGTTTCCTCACTGACAGAAGGGTTCTGCAGACTGCAGTCACAAATCATATCCCTAGCATGAAATTCCATAGATTTAATGTTTTCTCCAACATGTTTTATGCATTTTTAGAGTAACCACTCTTGTATTCTATTGCTTGCCCGTCCTGTCCTCCCCCCAGCCCCCGGTGGATTTCTTTTCTGTAGGGCCTTGTTTTAATCCAAATTTAAATTTTAATTTTGTCAGATTCCTGAGAAATCCGCGAAAGGGAAAAAGGAAAAAATGCCACACAAGTGAGCCATATGTCAGTGTAATATAAAATGGCTGGATTGATGATCATTACAGGAGGCTGAGTTCTGGTGCTGGTTAGTGTAAGAGCTGCTATCAAGCTCAGGTGTCTATGGGTAAATGATACTACTTTTATTTGAGGTAAGTTGTCCAGAGTTAGGGTCCAAAAAAACAGGTCCATTATTCTCAAGGGCCAAAAGTTACAAGTTAAAACCTATTTATGATACCCTGTTTTGACCATCAGGGAGATTATCACCTCTTTTTTTGGGAGATGGGGGGGGCATGTGGGGGGGAGGGGTTGGTTTCTCATAAATTTTAAACTAGTTGCTGTGAACTTACTGTTTTACCCATGAGGCAAGAGATAGGAATTCCAGTCAGTGTCTTTATCAACCTGGGTGTGTTTTGAGGGTAAAATGCAAGCCTGTCTGAATTTGGGGTGGAGCAGCTGAGCTGCTTTTACAAGAAGTAGGACTTCATGAGGAAAGTGGAGTTCAAATACTACATCAGGGGTGTGAAAACCTATTTCTTTTAGATAACATCTGCTTATGCAAAGACCATTTGATTATTCCTTTCCTTACGTAACCAAAACTGAGATTTGTCCAAAGGAGCTGGAGTGAAGTCCTGGTTATGTTGAAGCTAATTGTCAAAATTTGCTAAATTGTCAAAGACTTTAGTGAGGCTTGAGTTTGATTCTTGTATTGCTTATCTTCCTGTTCTCTTAGACAAAGAACCACAGTTCATGACAGACCAGTTGGATTAAACAGTTCTCTTTGCCTTTTGGAGGACATTGTGGAATTGGAAAAGCCTGAAAGATCAGGTGTCTGGCTGGCATAAATAGAAGCAGCTCCCTGAAAGTCCCTGGAAGAATCAAACTATCTGAAAATCAAACATCTGTAGTCTACAAAGTACACATTTTATAGATTTCAACCAAATCAAGAAGACACAGAGTAAAATTAAGGTGATGCTACTGCCTCCAGTGTGATATACTGTTCTGTACTTCCACCACTTGACTCTTCCAGCTTTAGAAAGAGACTTGTTGCTGAGGAGTTACCAAGTGCTAACTCTGAGTAAGCAGTCTTTCATCAGCTAGATAACTCCAGCAGTTATCATTGGGGGATTTGCTGTAGCAGGTTGGCAGCTAAAATTGAATTACATGTTTGGACTGAGCAGCTAATGTCTAATGACTTTCAAGACTAAGATATGATTCAAAATTCAGTTTACAGATAAATTGCTAAGCTACTCAATAGTGGCTTTGGCAGGGAGTAGATTGGTCTTTATCTGTCACTTCTGTGACTTGGCTTGTAATCCTGGATAACAGAAAATCATTCTCATTAAATAGGTACATGGAGACTTCAATTAATTCTGTGATCTTAGCTGTCCTCTTAATGAACTTTGTGTCATAAATTTACTTCACTGATTGCCTTCTCCCAGGTAGATAGAAAAATACTTTATTAAAAATTACTGTCAGAGGAACTCTTTTCAGATTAGTTTTTGAAAAAGGTTTCAATATATCAGCTGTAAGTTGAGTTCTGACTAACACAGGGATTGATAGATGTAAGTGATACTTGTCTGTCTCTGCAGGTTGCTTTGAAATTGTCTAATCAGGAAATTCAGCTATGTACACAATTTCATTTGAAATTGCACAGCATAAATTTTGTGTGATTTTTAGCTTGGACATCAGTCTTCATCCTTCATTCCCTGCATTCCATTGTCCGTTCAGAAGTTTGTTCCAGCACTGTCTTCTGGTGTTTGTGTATTGGCCTTTCTGGCTTTCTCTTCAAGTTAGAGAACTTGAACCCGGACAAAAGATTGAGGTAGAAGGATAGAAGCAGCTGCAGTCACTGGAGCTCATTGGGGGATGATTAAATGTCAGAGAATTGGAGAGACGCTGAAAATTATACTTGCAGGATTAAGAAGAAATTACACTAAGTTGTTTCTTCAAGAGAGTAGAAAACATTGCTTTTAGGATAGTATTTCTGTGTGTACTGGGGATGTTGAAGTTCTTGGTATTATTTGGTTACTATTGGTAAATATTTATAAAAATCATTTTGAGAGAATTCAGAATTCCCTGGAATTTCTTGGTGAATAACAAGAGTGTTGTACTTTGAGCACTTGATTTCTAGAGCAGCTCTGTCAGTCCTGTCTGTGTACGTGCACAGTGCCCGCTCTGCTGCCAGGGCAGAGTGCAGCTCTGGCTCTTGCAGGGTTTGCCGAGGGTCCAGCGGAGGCGGTGGGGCCCGGCTGTGCTGCCCGGCTGTGCTGCCCGGGGCGGGAGCATTTCAATGAACCGGCCGTGCTGCCCGGAGCTGTCCGGTGCTGGAGCATTTCAATGAACCGGCCGTGCTGCCCGGAGCTGTCCGGTGCTGGAGCATTTCAATGAACCGGCCGTGCTGCCCGGAGCTGTCCGGTGCTGGAGCCGCTGAGGGCGCCCGGCCCTGCTGCCCGGGCCCGGAGCCGCTCAGGTGATCGGCCATGCCCTGCCCGGGGCTGGAGCCGCTCAGGTGATCGGCCGTGCCCTGCCATGCCCTGACCGAGCCCGGAGCCGCTCAGGTGATCGGCCATGCCCTGCCCGGGGCTGGAGCCGCTGAGGGGCTCGGCCCTGCTGCCCGGGGCCGGAGCCGCTCAGGTGATCGGCCGTGGCCTGCCCCGGGGCCGGAGCCGCTCAGGTGATCGGCCGTGCCCTGCCCCGGGGCTGGAGCCGCTCAGGTGATCGGCCATGCCCTGCCCTGCCATGCCCGGGCCCGGAGCCGCTCAGGTGATCGGCCGTGCCCTGCCCCGGGGCTGGAGCCGCTCAGGTGATCGGCCATGCCCTGCCATGCCCTGGCCGGGCCCGGAGCCGCTCAGGTGATCGGCCATGCCCTGCCCGGGGCTGGAGCCGCTGAGGGGCTCGGCCCTGCTGCCCGGGGCCGGAGCCGCTCAGGTGATCGGCCGTGCCCTGCCCCGGGGCTGGAGCCGCTCAGGTGATCGGCCGTGCCCTGCCCCGGGGCTGGAGCCGCTCAGGTGATCGGCCATGCCCTGCCCTGCCATGCCCTGGCCGGGCCCGGAGCCGCTCAGGGGACCGGGCCGGGCTGCACAGCGCAAGTTGAGGACCCTTCCTCTCGTTTAAAAGTCCTGAAGCTTTTTGTGGCATCCCGTGCTACAAAAGTGGGAAAGCACTTTTCTGACATGGTTAGGCACATGGGGATGTATTGTAGATTAGACAGATGTGAAAGCAGAGGATGAAGCTGGTTCAGAGTTATCCATCAAGCTAATGCCAGATATAAAAACAAAATTTATGTCGTGCAAGTCCCAGGGCAGTGCTCTTCTGTGAAGCGATGAACTGTGCTGGAATACAGAAAAACAAAGCTTAACGGGGCTGTGTGGATATATGTGCCACTATCTGACAGCAGTGTTTATTGGCCCAGATTCATTTCTTGTTTGATAACATTAACTTCATTTAAGGTATATAAGGGATACATTTTGTTCCCCTTTTTTTTTTAAGTAAAGTCAGGTTAAGCAATCTTTTATGCAAGCTAAATGTTATTTATTATTTATTTAATGCTGGGTGAATAGCATATTGGAGGGTATTTCCTGTTAAAGCAGAGGTATTAGGCAGAGTGGATTTCCTGTGTTTATTTTGTTTTTATATTAAACTACATCTAGTAAAACTTGGAGGCTCAGGTCTTTTACATCTACTGGTCTTTTTAATACTTGCCTTACAAAAACCTGTTTTAACAAAAGTACACCAGAGTGCTGCATTCAGCAGGGATATCTATAAACATATGATAATTAGTGGTTTAAATACAGAATTGTCTGCAGTATTCCTTAAGCATAACCATGAATCTCTACATTATGGTTCACTCAGGACAGCAGCATCCAAAAGGAAATTGTGCCACATTTAATTAGAATAAATATAAACTGCTAAAATACTGCATACTGTCAGTTTTGTGTAGAACTGCAGTTATGCAGCATGAAGGAAGCTGGTAAACCAGATATATTTGCTCATAAGGAAGGATATAGTGATTCAGATCAGTGACCACAGATTTATTTGTCTCTTCATGCTTATATAACTAAGTTAAGTTGGATAGAACAAGACACTTAACGGTTTATTTTCATTGGAATATGAGGCAAGATGGACTAAAATGAGGATCCTTCTGTGACACAAATGTCTGGTTTTATATTTAGTCTCCTTTTTATAAAGCCTTTGTCTCTTTTGATTAAGTGCTTTTTTTCGTATGCATATGTCTTATCTTAATAAGTTAAAAAGCTCAGCAAAACAAAGGTTTTGTGACTTGTAATGAACTTATAACCTGAGATGAAATGTAATCCTTTTCCCCTAGAGACAGTGCTGTTGGAGATTGTGAGCAAGCATTTCCTATCCATGTGCAGTGCCTGTAAAGAGAAAAGAAGACTGAACACGAGTACAAGGAATTTTAATGGGTATAGATCAACAATTTTTGAGCATTCACAAAAAGCTACTATAAACAATTTTAGAACCATATAAAATATATTGAAACTTCCCCTTGTAAAGTAACATATGGCGTCACAAATAGTCCTATCTCAGTATGTAAAGGAAAAAGAAATCCAAACAACTTCTTATGGGCCATATTTTGCTATCAGTATTTTTTTAAGTAACTGCACAACCTTAGCATCAGTTTCTATTGAGATACTGCATCCACACTTTAATGGCAGACCATGTCCCTGTGTAATCAAGAACGAGCAATATTCTATTACAGCAGGGCAATGTACAAATACAGACAGATGTGGCATGTGCTGCAGTTTCCATTAGCAAAAAAAGAAGCTGCAAATAGGAAGCAATTTTGAAACCTGCCGCCATAATTGCAAACCCATTACTGATATATCAGGGATGGTGCAGTTTATGTGTTCCCTCCAGAATGACACAGAGTTGTCTATAAAATCTGAACTCACAAAGGAGAGATGTGGATATAAAAATAAGATGCCATAAGATCCTTAAGGCATGGCTGATTTTAAAGCTGAGGCTCCCTGAAATTAGGAGTTACTGAAACAGCGATGATGGAATAAATGTGTTTTCTTCAGTTTTTTCTATAGGTGCAAGGAAATAAAATAAAACTAAAAAAAGAAATGAAGCCAAACAAAAGGCCCCCTAATACCAAAATTCCCTAAAGGCCCAAAGCATACAATCTGTGTCAGAGGCAAATGAATGCTGCATGATTTAGTGGATCCAGAGAGAGGAGTCATGACTGAAATGGAGACATGGTCCATTAGGTGAGAAACCATGTATGGAACAATCTTGGCTAAAGCCCGGTGATTTCTCCTCATGGAAAATACCTGGCAGAACGGGAAAATGAGAATATGACACGTGTCTGCATGTATAGCAGGTAATGGATCTATAAACACAGAGAGAATGGGAAAAAAGTAGATGAGGAAAACCATGTTTCACTTCATTTCAAGGAATTCCAAAATGGCCCAGATGGTGATGGTGTTAGGGTTAGAGGGAGAGGAGAACAGGAAGGAATTTAGGAAGGATGCAGCTGAAAATTATTTACCTGCTGAGGAGCATGCTGGGTGACCCTGACATGGGCAGCAAAGAGTTCTTGTGATCAAAGCTGCTGGCAAGCCCCGCTTCAGATGTGTGTGTGATTCTGCCCAGTTTTAAGCTTGTCTTGCTGAGTGTGCACAATACATTTTGGACTCCGTGTAATCGCCAATGGCTGATTGCCAGATGAGGAGATCTAAACATCTCCCCTTCTGTGGTCTCCCTGCTGTGGGACGTGTGTGGTGGGTGGTGTTGCTTTTCATTTGAGATGAACAATGAAGATGCATGGCAGAAAGAATGTATGCACTTTAATCACTTTTTTTCCTTGCAATGTAGTGGTGGGTATTTGTAGCATTCATAATTAGCTGAGGAACAGATGGCAAAAGCTTGGTTTAAAACAGAGCATCCATTGAGTGATCATGTGCTGCTGCAAGCTTATTTTGGAAGAAGTTTGTTCCCTTAGATGATGCTCCGATACAGTGGTGCAGGAGTAAAGTAGGAAGATACTTTCTAACAGTTGGTGTAATTTAGAGTGCAGGACATGGAAAACATTTAAACTTGCAAAATATCTCCTGGATGCTCATGTCTTGTGCTTCAAAAGGATAATTTCAATCTTTACTGCTCTGCAAACCTGAAACCTGTTATATATGAATTTATAAATAGAAGTACAGCAAAATGTCCCTAAGATCTCCCCGTTCCCCTGTCCTAGATCTGCACAGCAGGGAATTTAGCTCAACAATTTAGTTGTTCTGTGCTCAAATTTCAGTAACTATTGTACTGTAGCTTAATCAAAAAACACCCCCAACAAAACAAATCAAAAAACCCTGGATATATATTTCGCTTGTGTGCTTCCAACATGAACATGGTGCTGCAATTTTTCAAAGCTGGAAAACATGAGAGGATTTTGTCAGCATTTCACCATGACACTTGTTTCACTTAGAAAGCCAGAGGGCAAAACAAAGTGGTTTCTTTTGGTCCATGTAATCTTTTTCGAAGGCAGCGGTAGCCCGGCAGGCACAATCACTGAGATATGTATGAAGTAATGTTGGAAATTATGAGATTCTGGATGTAAAGGCTGATTGATTAGTTGCGTGATTCCATGTTCCAAATTCAAAACTTAGAAATATTTGATTTTAAGGAGAGGTAGGAGCAAGGAGAAGGTTGCTGAAGAGAAAAATAAGCTAAATCTGTTTTTCATTGATAAAGTAGAAATGTGGGATTCTCCATCCCAAAGGAGCTGAATGGATTATTGCAACCATCCAGTCTAGTCGAGATCACATTTTCTTTTTTGCTTTTATCTTTTCTTAAAAAACGATAAATGAGCCCATGTTGAGATATTTATCTCTGTGAGATGACCTGTATTTACCTTCAAGTCACAAGGAACTGGATATTCTTTCTCTGTGAAACTGTATCACTCTTTCTCCCTGAAGATTCTATGGATGCAGAAAAAAAATATTTCTGTGAGAACAGTAGTGCCATTCCCTCTATGTATGTAATATTTTGGAGGATATCCGTAATAGCCAGTGAAATGATCTTTCATAGCTCCTATTTTTCTCCAGATGCTGAACTGTAAATTTAACTAACTTGTGAGCTGTGTTTTCTTTTTCTTTTGTGAGCTCCCTATATCTCCTCACAGTAAATAGTTCACAGAATATAGTAGTTTTGTGTTTGTCTATAGTTGGTTGTGTAAAAGCTGAGAGTTCACTGGGGCCTCTCATCTTTCATGGACTGCTGGCCAGTATAAATTTTATAATACAAATAATTAATCTTTATCTCCAATTGACATGCTCAGTAGTAGAACTGAATTAAAGCAACCATGTCAATATGGAGTCTTTTTGTGTTGAAAATCTCTCTGCCTTCTCAGTGTGCTGTTCTTTTTAAGAGTAGTTGGTCCGACTACAGACAAACTTCAGCTTAGTTTATTGAAAGAATAGCACTGGCACAGGGTTTTACTTTTCCTGGGACTCTCTTTCCTTCTGCAGATCCCATGAAACCAGTTCAGGTTCAGAAATAGCATTTTCTAAGTTAGTTGAAGTATTTTCTCTTTAGGGATTATGAAAACACTCACAACCATCTTAGTATTCAGTTACAAGAGATACAAAAGCAATATAATTTCAGTTGCCCCATAGCAGAATTAAGCCCAAGCTTTTTGAAACTTTAGTCAGAAATGTTTCCTTCACCAAGAATTTCCAGAAACTATTAGCTTATTACAGCCACTTCAGCCAACAGGCCCACGAGTCATAGGAACTTTGCCCAGAAGTGTTCTGCTTTCTCCCTTGTTTTTGAAGCTTTCAGTGGATTTTTAAGATGCCTTTCCTCATAGTGGTTGCTGAACTCGGCCTCGATGGCTCTAAGTTGCATGTTCATGCCTTCAGAAGAGGCTTCTTAATCGCTGAAAGTATGGAATAGACAAAATGCCATCTCTGTCACCCAGGGTCTGAAGTGAATGCAGCTGGGCTGCTCAAAACTCCAGCTGCCTTCAGGAGCTGAGGAATTACATGGTGTTCCCCATAATGACAGGGCTTACAGCTACCTGCTGGGTTGGGAATTGTTCCTCCCAGCTCAGACTGTAACTTGCACTAACATGACAGTGCAAAAAGCTGAGGAAGAAATTCATGGCACCTAATCCCCTCTCCTGGTGCCACCAGCAGCCTGGTACTTAGGGCTGTGAGTTAAGTGGCTGTGGGTGGTTTGAGAAAGCGTGGGGGGCATATCTCAGGAACGTACAGAGAGTGGGAGACTTGACTTTTGTTTTGAAAAAGATCATTAAGTGACTGCTCAGCAAAACAACATGAAAAATGTGCTTGGTATGCTGCTAGAGAAAATCAGTGAAATCCAACGACAGGGAGTAAACAACATATTGTTAACAACTGGGGGGAGTGACAAGAGGGAAAACAAAAAGGAATTTCATAAAGCAAATTTTCATTTGCTGCCTATGGAGTGTTTCTTTCTGGGGAAATGCAGAATGCAAGTTGTTGCTTATTTTGTCCAAAACACTGTTTATAGAGTGAATTCCTGATTTGGGGGCATTGCTGCCTTTCTGAACTTTCTAACAAACACAGTGTTAAATCAAACCATGGAGGACTTGCACCCTGCTGTGATCATGCAGCTCTTTCTCCTTCCACCTCCTTTCCATATGTCAGCAGCAGTGCTCAGCCTTTGCCTGCTTACCCTTCCTGAGCACTGCAAATCCTTTTTGCTGGGCCTGTACACAGAGGCCACAGAGGCAGGAGATGGTTGGTGACTTCCTTTGTATTCCTGCATTGAACACAGCAACTACTCAGCCTTCCCTCCATGTCTTCCAGTTCATCACTCCTTGTAAATCTGACACTGATTTCACTTCTGTGCTTAGTTAAGAGCACTTCTTTCATCTTTTGCTTTCACAGTACACAAATAGCAAATGCTAGAACGCTGTGGGAATAGCTCCTTCTTCATTTCAGCCTCATCATTTCTGTTACATAAATGGTTTTATTTTTATTTCCAGCTTCCACTTTCTGAAAAGCAAAGCAAAATATATGGATTTTTTATCTCTACGGTCTTGTTTTTACCTAACTGAATATGAGAAAAATAAGTCTGTTTTTCAGAGATAGACCTTGGATCATGCTTCACAGTTTCATGACAAATTCCCAAAAGTGAAGCAGTAGGAGCTGTCACTGTAATTTGGAAAATAAAAACAATAAGAAAATGCCAAACTAAAAGTCACGTCCAACCTCACTTAACAAATGAAATGACAAACTACCAGCCAGAGTTAAAAAGAATATCCAGTATCCACAGGCTCTGCTTTTATCCCTGTACCACTGGCAAGGCTCCTAGATTGGTGCCTGGGAGAGTGTTGATAATTGGCCAGGCTAGGGCTGCACATAAGTGGGAGAGGCCTCTCAATCATTTGGCACTTGTGGCAGTTTTATTCCAAGAGAGCCCTGGGATTTCTGTGAGTCTGCAGCAAGCAGGATGACTGCTCTGGAAGAGGAATCCTAACGTGCTTGAGATCTCTGTGGAAAGGATGCACTAGCATTTTGAGATGTTCTGGCACCATGAAGCACTAATGGCCCTATTAGTGAGATTCTGAGGGTAAAGAAGCCTGAGTTAAAAAAAATAAAAACTAAAAATCAACCAACCCAGATTAAAACTGTCTCTGGCAGTTTGTTTATATGAAAATTATTCACACACTTATTTACAATTACACAAAGTATTGTTTAAGATTCAGAGTTTTATGCCTAAAAATAAACATATTTAGATAAGTTTTACTGTTTATTCTCAGAGAAAAATCTGTAGCATTTTCTTCTGACCCTGTATGCATTTTATAAAGTCATCTATAGAATGGATTTACCTTGTTTTCTAAGAGTTTCTCTGTCAACAAAGATATATAAAGAAGCAAAAAGGCAGCTTTTTTACTGTTCTCCTTCCTATCAACTAGAGTAGGCATGTTCTATGATTCTATGATGTTGTTATAGTTTCTGTTCAGAAATAGCTGATATTCCATCTGCTCCTCTGCTGTATTTTGCAGTGAGTTAAGCTGTGTAGGATTCCCTTATAACATGTTGAACTCTCCCATGGAAATAATAGACTGTGATAACAGAGGCCAAACTTTCATGATTTCTGGAGTTATGAATTTTAATGTGATACTAGAGCTGAAAAGACTCTTTGAGAAATAAAAAATGATGTTTCCTTATCTCCATTTTGAAGTGTCGTGTAGAGAAAGTAAAAATAATTAAGTGCCCTTCATTTTTTTCCTTCTGGTGAAACAGTTTTTTAACTTTTATCCATTTGGTGACTATTTTAGCCTCAAGCTGAGTCCCTGAAAACCAGATAGAATATCTTCCTGCCTCACACAAGGTTAAGTCAGTATTTCTGAAAGGGCTGTTACTAGTATAGATTATCCTTCAGGCAGTGCTCTCTCCCTTTGGAAACTCTGCACTGACATTTAAAATCCTATATTTGACATATTCATCAACAATATGGGATAGGTGATGTGCTTCCTGAAAGAGATGTAGTTATAAAATATTTTGGTTCATGCCCTAGACAAAGAGATCTTAGTAGAATTAAAACATTTCAGATTTTCAGAATAGGTTCTTTCTGTTCTTTAAGGCTTCCTGCTTTGTCTCCAGGTTCCCAGGAGCCCTGCTACTCTTCTTTATCTCTGAAGTTGATTTTAAGCAAGAACTGAGCTCTCAAGGAAAGAAAACATTTTAATGGGTTTCTCATAATAATCTTGCTAGGAAGGCATACTTAAAAATAAACTGCTTCTCTCCTTCTCTCCCTTCTGGAGTGAGCTGAGAGGACAACAGCCGAATCATCTGTCTGAGTCATGCAAACTGCTGTCATTGTTTGATGTAAAGACGAACTAAAAAGCTGTCATTTGCTTGGGAATATTTTTGTACTTGACTCACTTACCTAGTGAAGGGGAGAGGTTTTGTTGGTTTTATTTTTAAATCTTTTTGCCTCCTTTTACATGGAAAATTACAATGAAGCCATGTGTCATTGTAGCAGCTATAAACTCTGCTACTAAAAAAGCTTTACAGAAATCTTCCACCTCAGAGCATCTGTCAGCCTGAAAGTGTGGCTTTTTTGCAGCTGTAGACAAGCTCTGTGAGGCCCTGTGCAAACAGACCCTTCCTTCAAAGGGTTTGTGCAAACACCTCCTGCCCAGCTGTGTGCTGCCTGAAGTGATTCACTTGTCTCTGGACTGTCCATGCTCTCCCTCTGATGTTGATCCTCTGGTTCATGTGGTTTTGCTTTCACTTCCCCTCCTCCATCTCTCTACTCTCTTGGTTTATCTTGCTGTATCTCTTGTAGTTGGCTCTGCAGCACCTTCTTTTCTTTCTTCACTCTGTCATCTCTGTTGTCCATCCTCTTTCTTTTTTCCTAGTGCTAATCTTTCTCCCCTCCTTTTATAATAGACATCTTTAATATTTTCCTCCTTTAAGTCCAACTTCTTCCAAGTCCTGTGAGTTTGCTACCAAATATTGCTAGCCAGTTTCATAGCAGAACAGAGCTGTTTCATGCAAACTGATGATGATGTGATCAGTCTGATTTTCATCTTAAACTTGGCACACTGAAAACTGCTGTGTATGCCTGCCCAGGAATCCACCAAGTCTGGGACTACAGGACTTGAAAGAGTGAGCCGATGCTGAAAAATGATATAATCTTGGCAGAAGTGCAGAGACTGCTTCTGAGTCCTAATTTCTCTAGCAGTCTGTCCAACTTGTAATTGTAAGCATTTATTTAAGCTCCCTAATCACAGCTTCACAAGAAAAAGTGGAGTTTTTCAAAACTGCCTAGCTGAAGGAAAATCTCTGCTTCCAGTTCAAGAGACTAGATAGGAGATGAAGATGCAGATTCTCTTCATTGCTGTGTCTACCATAAAACTTAACATTACTGACTAAATGACAATTATTATTTTAATATCTCTGAAACAAGTAATGGGTTTAATACATTTCCTACCTAAGGAATCTAATACAAATCTCACATGAACTGGAAGGCTTAGCTGTCCATTTTGGTGCACTTAATGTTTTTGTCTAGGACCCACATTACAGCAGAGTGCCATAGTCTCTTTGAAGTGCAGTAGTTTTGAAATCTATTCCAGTTGATCTCAAAATATTAAAAGAAGAGAACAGTGATATTTCTGCTTCTATAACCCTACAGGATCATTTCTTTACATTCCATCTGGAAGATGGAATTTATGTCTCTTAAGCTTTGAGGCTAAGCCCAGGTACAGCTCTCCACTGTGACTGGCAGGCTGCACTATCATATTTTTTCCTTTTCCTCATTTTCCCCTAATCAGGGCAAGCTTCTTTTCTGAGATGCATCTCTCGCCAAAGTTTGTTTGTATGCTTTGAATGCTTCTTCTGTTTTGGATTCCAAGGGAAACAATTTAGGGATACCAGATTAGAAAGAGTTTGGATTCCTGAGAAAGTGGTGGATAGCTACCAGATCAGTACAATCTTTCCAGCAAGCTTAAAGCCTAGCTAAAAACATTAATTTGTCTGGTAGATGGGAGATCATTAACAAGTGTAATTTTGTATGTCCTGCAAACAAATTGAACAGAGCTTCTTGAAACACCACATAAGGGATAAACACTAATGTAAAGCAGATATAGTCATTTAACACAGGAAATAAAGGTATTGTATAAAGCAAGTTACATTATGTGAAAGAGCTATTTGAAACCTGAGGTTAATGTTTTATATTGAGTATTTACCATTTTATAGGTGCTACAGAAATTAATTTAGTTTGTAAATGTCATGCTGTCTTTCAGGAAAATGGTAACCTGACCATTATTATGTAAAATACCATGGAATTAAATTGCATCATTTTGATTGAGTCAATATAATGGGTAGCTAATTTCTCTGGCCAGAAGTAGTAAGCAGACAGTGTGGCTATGCTATGGTTTTGATACCTTGCTGGAAGCTTTGAACAAATTGTTGTTATAATGAAGTTGTGAAGTCCTCACCCTGATAAAGCTTTATCAGGTTCAGATTGAAGATACTGCTTCAGCATATTGCAGAAATGCAGAATAACCCCCCACCTGGTTCTCTTATCTTCATGACAAACCATGGTTTCTACTTATCTGATTCCCTGTATGTGTCTAAGCAGTTTCCCAGAGAGCCTTAGGAAATTGGGTGTGAGGCAAATCACTGCCTCTCTGGGCCTCACTCCATTTTCTGAAATATCTGCTGAAATTGGTGGCATCCTTCCACTTTACCTGTACACATACTGTGGAACCACAGGGATGAAAGTCAGTCATATTTCCAATCATTTCAATGCATCCTTATTTTCACATTTGTGCTTAGCCCCAGTGCAGCCAGCAGAGTTGTTGCAGACCTCAGTAAGCTCTTCAAGCAATCGCCCTCCTCATACTTAGAAGTAAAAGAAATATATAACCTTTCCTTTCTTTTTTACTGGTTTTATCAGCCAGCTGACTACAAGTTATCTTTCTGTTCAGTTGCTTTCTGACAGTTTTGCTTATGATTCTTGTGTATGATACAATAAGGTGTAGCAGTCTGCGACATCAACTGAAGTTTCATAACCAGATTCCTTGCAGCAGTCCCTTCAAATACATCTCCTTATCCATATTTCTTTCTGCATGGTGCTTTTTTTGATGTGAGTAAATAGGAAAACTAGAGGAAAAAAGACTAGCTTTGGGAAGGAGGTGAGAAGAATGCCTTATTTTCAAAGGAGATTAAAATAAAGAAAACTGAATTCTGGTAGCTGTAACAAATATGTTAACTATCAGTTCTGTTAAACATGCAGACATAATGCTTAGAGTTGCCAAATCTGCAAATATTTAAGTAGGTGTTCAACTTTAAAGAATAATGATAAATTCTGTGGGCTGGTTTGCCTTCTCCAAATTAGGGTCTTCTATAGCTGTCTGTTGGATTTCTGTTTAGTGATGCATTTCATTAGTTTATGGTTGAATTTTGAGCCCAAATATGTAGCTGCAGAGTTACAAGTTTCAAAATCTATTTGCCTTCAATGGAAAGCTATTTATTTTGCAAAAGTAATTTAATCACTCAGTCCTGATAAGAAGACTTTGGTAATAAGAAATCAGAAATGCTGTGTTCAGTGTGGTGGCTGTATGTGGATGCCATAAATCCACAAATACACAAAATAATAGGTGTGTTTGAATCCTGCAGAGATTATTGAGGAAAATCTTCTAGTGACTGACTTATTCCTCAGACTTCATAAAATTGTGGAATGCTTTACCTGCCTTTGAAAGGCAGCTGTCTGCAGGGTAAAATGTAGCAGCTGGTCTTACACACCAGAGTTAACCCAACCTGACCCTGCTGGGCTTGGAATCTGACAAAATCACAGTGGGAGGCTGTAAGGCTGCAGGCAGACCTGCAAATAAGCAGTATAAATTACTGACAATTCCAAATAAATGACTAAGTGTTGTAGGAGATATGGAATGTGCCATTTTGTATTTTGTGGGATCACAAAATGTATTTTATTCTTTTCAAGCTGAGCTTGCCTTCTGTTTTAGTGGGGTTGATACTTCTCTATGAACCCACTTCAAGGGTTTTGATTATAGGTCCATTTCACAGTGACAAGGTGACATTATTTTCTTTCCCCATTTCAGTGTTGTTAAATTCTGAGTGCTGGCAGGGCTCAAAGATTAGTCACTGGGACAGATTTGCCATTATTTTCAAGCAGTCTGGTGACATATTGGTGCTCTGTAGCCTTCACTTTAAACAAAACTAAACCCACCTTAGTGGTTGTCTTAGCTCTTGTTTCGTGGTTGAACACTTCTATAGCTGATGTGCAGCTCTCTATCCTCAGCTGCTGATCAAAATCAAATCAAATGCTTATTTCTGAACTTGAACCTCACCCAGCGTTTTTCAATTTTTACCCACTTACAGATCTTAGTTATTTGTAATTTTCAAGTGCCTATTGTTTAAAGTTGAAATTGTGGTCCCACTCAAGTCAGTTAAATTTACCTCTAGTGGGGTCATGTTTTCCCCATGAAGATATGAAATATTGCACATTAATTTAAAGCTTCTTTCCCTTGAAAGACAATAAAACAATCCTATCAGAAGAAGCCTATTTTTCTGAAACATGTCTTTATTTTGCTTTCTAAGTCAGTAGCCTCAAGCAAAAAATAAAGAGGTATAGGCCAAAAAATATCATTTCAAGTCAGAACACGAGAAAGCTGTTGCAAGTGGCCTTTAGAATTTGTTTACTAGCACAATTCAGGTAATAGAAGAGTCCTAAAGCACACACTCATATATGTCATGTCCAGTACTGTTACAATATAAACCAAAAGATCATGGAAAAGTAACAGCTTCTAAATAGAAGAGAAGGAGAAAAAAAATCCAAACCCTGAGCTATCTTAATGTCTTGCTTTGTTTATAGTTTATAATGTGAGCTAACTGCATAAGGGGATGTGAGGATTATGATTTAGCAGTTTAAATCTGTTTAAATTTGCAGGTCTGATCCAAAGGATTTTACTGGTATTTCTGCTCAATCACTCTGTGTCTTTCTGTCTGTTCAGTCATTTCAGATACAGGCAGTCTTCTCTATTGATTTTATTCCCTGTGATACTGCATTTGATAAGGCAATTTTTCCTACTAGCATTTCATCTGATAACCCACTGAATGTGCCCCAAATAAAGTAGTTTTCCCTGCTTCAGTTTGCATCCAAACTGGATTAGATTATTAAAGCCAGAGTTTGATTGAACTATTGGTGTTCTTCACAGTCAGCTCCCAAACTTCCCTTGGAAAAGGTTGGCATGGGAAATTTGTTGCTTTATATCCAGGCTTCCTTGTGTAATACTCAGGTATATACAATACAAATTTATCTTTCTAATCTTCTTGAAAATAAATGTATATATATTCAGATGTGTAGGGCATATTCCACAAAAATAGTTTTGTAATGTCAGTGATTCATATGAAGAATCATTCTCTTGAACTTTAGCTGTAAGAAATGTGCAAATACACTGTTTTGTTTTTATCTTGTTGGATGTATGACTGGAAAGTAATGGAAAAAAAACTGTAAAGTAAAAAGATTTTCATTTTTGTGTCTTCTGGAAATTCTTGTAATGTGTTTGGCTCATTTGTGAGGACTTAAATCAAAATTCCTTGCTCAGGTTTCCTTCTTCTGCTTTATGTGAATTCTTATTCACAAGAGCAAGATGTTGCCAGTGACAGGAGCTTGCCAATGGGACTGAAATTGTTACATTGAACCAACAGAGCTACATTTGATTTCAACAGTTGAGCAAAATAACGTAGTGGTGAGAGGTTTATGGTCAGAAAACAATTCAGTCACTTTACTGGACATCAGCAGCCTGGGAGGATGATAAAAAAAGAAACAGCCACATGTTCTTCCCTCCCTACTCAGTGTGTCACTACCCAATGTTGATTCAATGCACTCAGGTTTTGGGCTGTGTTGCACTGTCTGGAGGATGGCTCCAAATAACAGCCCTTGGATTTCACTGAGAGATTGGGAACCCTGGGGAAGAAGAGGATCATGTTAAGAAAATGGCTGTTCCTCATTTATTGATCTTAACTAAATCTACCTCCATAGGCCATATCACACTTGCTCTGGATTAGATTTTTATTTGGAAGTAGTTAGCAATCTATGAAAGAAGATTTTTATTTTCCAATGAAATATTAGCATTGATCTTAATGAATGATGCTACAGTATTTTGAAACACCTAACTTCTTAATTTTTTCCCTTTTTTTTCTTCCTTTCCATGTAATTACTCTTTGATTTAAGGTGGCTATTGATTTGTTATACACTCGTCCTTGGTGTAAATAGATAACCCTTAAACAGCAGATAAGAGGGTGTGAGTGACACTTCCCATTATACACCTCCTGCTGTCATTTACCAGGAAACGTTTCCTGCATTGGAAAGGATGGATTTTCTTTTGTTACAGAAACTCTTTTGTGGTATTTGTTGACAATACTAATGACAATTAGCATGCTCCTCCATATCAATTGCCAGGGCAGCTGGCATGTTTGTCAGTCCCGGAGGATGAGGGTGTGAAGTGAATCCTGGCAGGAGGCTGGACCTGGATGGATGCAGCTCTAGAAAGAGGTAATGGAAGGGACGTGCCTCCTTATTGCAAAGTAAAATCAGATTCTTGCCTCTTTGAAATTCCTTTGGAAAGCCGTTGAGGTTTGCAAGGAGAAATCTAGATCTAATGACCTAAGACAGAGGGGAACTGTTCCCTTTCCCATAGGACATTCTTGTCAAAAGTAATCGGTGTTTCCTGGGCATTTCCAGGGGACAGTAACTCTGCCAGCCAGTTCCCCTGTTGCAGTTAGGGCTGCTGCTGGAGGTAGGATTTTGTTAGATGTGAGTGGGAAGCTGGAGTGGGAGTTGCTGTCTGAGTCAGAGACTTACTGACTGGTTACCTGAGAGACTCAGGGCTGCTGCAATTGGCACGGAAAGACTTCTCAGTGAAAAAGGAGAAGGGATGTGTAGCTGACTGCTTTCAGTGAGAGCTCATTGCAAAGTTTGTCACTTTTAGTGTGACATGCTGAGTACTTGCTGACCTTCAGAGGAAATAGCAGAGTTCTTTTTTTTTTTTAATGGAGATTCTTACTGAAAAACTTTTCCCTGGGAGGGATTTTTCATACACATTTTGCTTCTGCTTTGAGCCTGATCTGATTGTCACATCATGCATGGATGCTGCTGCTTTAGGTGGCTGATTGTGTCATTGGCAAGGCTTTCTACAAGGCTCAGAAGAGATGCCCTTTCATGTCTGTCCTTGAGAGTGACCTGCAACAACAACTGGGACACATCAGTAAAATTTAACTCTTACTGTCCATAGTCTAAGGAATTTTATCTTTGATAACACTTTAATCTTAGTAAACCCTAAAGAAGAATCCAGGCTCATCTGCTAAATGTTTTCTAATGCTCAGGAATCTTAACATAATGCTGATTAATACACTGTATTTTCTGGTTTTGCAGAGCATGTCACAAGTAATTGATCTAAGATCATATTTTGCCTTTATTGCCATGAAGCTAGAAATATATACCAGCCACTTAATTAGAGCCAGCTTTTAATGAAGATAATGAAAGGAATGGCAGTAAATGGAGCAGAAGCAAGATCTAAGTACTGCTTAGTGCAAGTTACAGGATAAAGGCTTAAAAACGTTCTGGTCCTTGATTGTGAGGCAATTCTGTGCAGGGTCAGCAGGGTAGAGGTTTCTGCCTCCTATGTTGGCCTGTTCTAGTCCAGCAGAGTGTTGAATCAGACTGGAGATGTGTGGGGCATAAGGAGAGTCTCACTGTATCCCTTCTCTTGAATATGTCTCTGGCTGAAGACTGTAAGATGGAAGAATTTATCCAAGAGATTTGGTCCTGAGCAACAAACTTTTGTTCAGATAAATATCTAGCCATACTCAAGGCATACAGTGTTTTTATATTAGAGGCACCAAATGAAGAAAATATCAGTTAACATAAATACATCACCTAGGAATCACTAGAGAGGATCCAAACTGCTACCAACAAACAGTTTGTGGCATCATGTATTATGGCAGAAAATCAAATGTATCAAAAATGCAAATTCAAAGCATAAGAAGGAACATTTAAAATCATTTGCAACGACCGATAGCTGAAGAGAAATAGAACTGTGATTGCTACAGCAGCAAGTGTTTTGCAAGGTTATGGAGCTGCAAGAGGAGAGCAGTAAAGCTGTAATCATTTTTTTAAATCAGAAACAGACTGGCAAGACACAACTCTGAGCCCAAGGGCTCAATAAATGAAACTACAAGGACCCACAAAGTTACTTTAATTTTGCGAGGAGTTTGTGTAAGTGGCAGCATTTTACACATGCATTCAGAAATGAGAGGATGAATATTCAGTTTGCATTCAACTTGAATGCTCTAATGGTGTTTGGAGCTGTTCAGGCAATGACCCCTGTAATTCAAGGGCTGAAATCTGCAAGCCGTCATCACCGTTGGCCTGTTTTTCCTTCCTTTCTTGTTTTAGGTTTTATTTCTTCATTATTGGGTTGTGTTGTGGTTTTTTTTCTTTGTTTCTTAAGGCTCCTGTTTTAAATTGTGATTGGGCTGGTGGAGTGCCAAATAGAATATCACACTTTCTAGGTGTACTTTCTCTTGGTAAGTGATGTGCACTGTCACTGGGTGCATCCAGGGGAAGGTGCAAAGTTCATAGGTTCTACTAAAGAGCATACTGAGTGCAAGCATTTAGAAGATTATAGGGGCTCTAGTTCAGAGTTAATACAGTGTTTTGTTTGTTTATCAATCTATCTGCACATAGAAGAACCCCTCAGAAAATTCTTATGGACTGTGAATTCTTTAGAAAGGGAGTCTGGGAAATATAGTAAGTTTTTTTCCTGAGCTGTGCTTTTCACTGTAACAATGACAATTTTCAAAATCTTACAAGAAGGCACCCCCCTGTTACCTTTTGACTTTCATGTAAAATTCTGTTTCATCACAGTGTGCTGATTTTTGCAAGGTTGCTATGAATTTCTGTTTATTCATTACAGCTGTAGAGTGTGAATAATGATGTATTTGGGAAGTTCAAAATGCAGAGGAAGTCACAGAGGAATCTATGGACTTCTCTAAAGCCCCACTTGTCCTGGATTATTTAAGAAACTTAATATGAGGTGCAGGTAAAAGGAAAGTAAAGAAGGAAGTCTGTCATAAAAGGAACCTCCCCTTTTTATTTCTGGGAAAACTCCTAAGGCAAGAAACATTCTTTTGCAATGAAGTTTGTAAAAAATGCACCACAGAAGTGATAGTGTTGTGGCAGAGATATTCTGAGATTAAGGAAAATATTCAATTTTTCATCCTGATATGTTGAATCAATGTGTAAATATTTTGTTGATTTGCAATGTATTTTCACACTGTAACACATTAAAATAAGATTGATTCCCATTTTATTTGGAGGTCATTATGAATTCCTTTAAAAACAATGCATGGATCAGCAAATTCTTGTTTGAGTTGTAGCCTCCTTGTAGGCTACCATCTGTAAGTCTTACTGGATCTACTTAATTAGATTTCCATGCAGCATCTGTAGCAGTGAAAGATGCAAATAATTAAGCTTCATGATTTCTTGTGTATTATAAATGTCACACAACTAGCTGCTGCAGAGCAGATAATTCCTTTTGTAATTGGAATTTCTGTCATGAGTTGCTCCCTCATTTATAGCAATTAGAACTTTGTAAATAATTTTATATAATTGGGTTTACATTGAATTACCTTTTCCTATAGGTTACATTTTTTTTTTCTGATGTATCTCACTCTCTTTTTCTTTTCAGTTGCATTTTATGCTTTCCCTAAACTGACTTATTATTCCTTTATCAAAGCAGCTGAAATAAGTGTGGTCTGGGAGAAAAAGAAACAGAAACAGATCTGTTGTGGGCCAGCTGTAAGCTGAGTCAGGTTCATCCCAAAGTGTTCCATGCTCGTGCAAAGACTGGAGATTCTAAATGCAAGGCACTGGATGACAATCTCTGTTTCATAAAAAAAAAATAAAAATTAAAAATTCAAACAGCAACATAGGCAATATCTGGAAGGGTGATATCTGCATTTTAGTCTCTGGTTCACGGGTTGCTTTTATAGCTGTCGAATTTTTCAGTGCTTATAGATGAAGTCCTTTAAATATTCAAATGTGACCTTCTGGGGGTCTCACTGCATGGTGACTGCTGCCAGAATCTGAGCACCAGTGCCTGGCAGATTTCAACTAGATTTCATTTTGGTCTCTACCTTCAAAATTTTGGAAAATAGTTGAAAATTTAAGTAAGACATACTGTAAATGTTCTAAAGCTAAAAGGCAAACAACCCCCTTCCAGATAATATCTATACATCATTTTGAAGTCCCTTAGGTGACAGTTTGATCTCCAGATTTCTGTGACTTCCTGGTTTATGAAATTAAAATTCATATAATTGAAAATATCAAGGTTAAAACACAGAAGTCTGTGGAAGGTATCAGTTGACTGTGTTGTGGGGTTTTTTTTGGTCAAGCACTGGCATTTGAGGCTTAGCTTTTTTTTTTTTTTCTTCAAGAGTGATCTTTCTAATAAAGCCGCTACATGAAATTTAAAAATTGAGACCAGATTTTCCTTTACAGTGACACTGATCTTCAGGTGTTGCCCCTGCCCTTAAAATGAGTCACTGAGATCAGGTATTTTGATCCCATTCTTGTAGAGGACCACAAAGCTTTCTCACTGCTCTTGGGGTGTCTTAACATGTCCACAACTGAAAATGTACTTAACACCCTTAATGAGGTTGGAGTACTGGGAGGCATTACTCTTACACCTCGTGCTTTCTCTGAAGTCACAAAGGGTGTTTCTACTTTGGGAATCTGAAGCAAAGAGATGATATAACTTTTGGGTTTGACATTTTACTGGGTGAAGGGCAGAGCCACAAATAGAATTCAGGTCTCTGCAGTGTGATCCTGCTCTCTACTTGAGCCTGCTGTTATAGAGGCTTTGCTGACCCAGCTGCAAGCAAATTTGGGGACAGACAATTTTATTTTACTTGTATATGTTCTTCATGCAACTGCAATTAATGCGTTTTTCTTTCAGTTAATGAAAGCCTCTGCACTTGCATCTTACTGTTAAGTGACAATTCTGTCAAGCAATGGAAGATTTGCAGTGATACCTGTGGGAAATATTGCATTTATTGAGTGTTTATTACAAATTCCTTGCTATAATGGAAAACTAGGAAGCATGGGGAACTTGCTGAATAGGTATAAAGGAAGGAATCAGACAAGTTTCCTTACTGTAGGTGAGGAAACCCTGACCAGCTCCTGAGAATTGCCCCTGAACACTTGGAAGGCAGTTCCAGTGTGTGGGGGAGACTGAGTGTCCAGCTGATCAAAGCTGATAAGACACTGCTAGCTTGGCAAGATGCTGATTGTAATATAGAAACTTGGCACCGGATTCTGCAGTTTCATGGGAGCAAAACAAAGCTGCAGTGGGATCAAAAACGCCAATGTGCTCAATAGCCTTGATTTCCAGGGCAGGCTGTTGAATAAAAAGGTTAAGACAGTTTTATAAATGGCAATATCACTGGCTTGGTTCCTATTGTATAGGCCACACATTAATCTCACACCATGGGGAGCATTAGTGCAGCAGTCCCAACACGGTTCTTTTGTAACAGTCCTGTCTTTTCCAGTGATTAATGAATTTAGCATTAATCTATTATTACCACTGGGAATTGAGTGGAATCAGGCATATACAAGTTATTAGTTTCCAAAACATTTCTGAACTAGGGATTATTTGTCTTTTGAGGGGTCATTTTATTCTTTCATTGTTTATTTTAAATATGTTGCATATGATTTATTGTGATTTATGGAGCTGACAAAGACTGGATTGTTTGGAATACAATGAGTAAGTTTGTCTATCCATTGAATAGAAGCTTTTGTTGAAAATAAACTATTATGTTTCAGGGTGCTTCTTAAGTTTAATTTTCCTTCTTTCCTCTTATGGCATTTACTTAATGATTTACAGATTTATTTCTGTAGTATTTTTTTTTATTCTGTATGTAAGCAACTCAGAAAAAGAGAGAGTTAGAACCTGAGTTGCTCACAATTCTATTCAACCCAGTATACAGGAGGAATTAAAACACTCTCAGCCTAGCTCATTCTCTTGTTTTTAAGTATAACTTCCCTGAAATAATGAGAGAGATTACTAAAATCCCAAAGCATAATACTAAAATTCTGTTCTGTTGAATTAGGCTTGGCTATTAGCCAAAAATCTGCTGATAAAACTCCAATAATCCTGCATTTGCAGAATGAAGTAAACCAGGTATTTTTCAGGGGCTCAAAATACTCCGAGACTGTGTTTTCCTGAAATTGCAATATGCGTTATTATTGTTGCATATTTCTGAATTTTCTGGAATCACACAGATTTTACATGATTCATATGGGATCTCTGTTAGCATAGAAAATCGTGAAACTTCATGTGAATGTCACCTGGCAAGGAGCAGCACTCCAGCAATAATATGAAAGCCTTTGAATGCACAGAAAAAGCTGATGTTCACTGGCATGAAAAGAACATCCATAACAGTTTAGCCTATATCTCTTAATCCTAATGAATTGTTACAGAAGTTACTGAAAGGTAGCTGCATGTTTTTCCAGCAGTGGCTTAGAGGAAAATATTGATCAGCATGGATGATGTAATGTAGTATATTAAGACTTTTGGCATGTTCTAAGCTTTAGGCTGGTTTGCTTATACCATGGTTTTAGCAGCATTCAGGCAAATAACAAAAATGAAGATCAATAAAAGCATTAGAAATAAATGTTATTCTCTTGGGTGAAGTAATCCATTGTGCTGCATCTGAACAAAGCCCAGGTTTGCAATAAAGTTAATTTATTAGCATGATGGGGTGATTGATAGAGGAGTTGTCTCAGATATCCTGTCTTTAATATTAGAAAATCAATTCTATGGATGGGCTTGCATAGAACAGAAGCTTGTGATATGGCAATTCCCAATAGTGCTGTAGAAACACAGTGCTGTCTTCTGACTAGCCATTGCCATTGTACTGTGTATTTCAGAAGATATTTGGTTTGTATGCCTTTCAGCAATAACAGCTTTGCATCTAAGAAGCCAGAAGAGATCCAGTTTTTGGGAACTGGGGCAAATATCTCTCAAAGAAGTGGCAGTTTCTGACTCCTGTAGGGAGCAGTTGCTGAGGTGATTGAGCCCAGATGTCCAGGCAAAGGGCTGCAAGGCATATTCTTGGAAGTAATGGGCCATGAGGGCAGTCCCAGAAATTTGTTGCACATCACAGACTCATCTGACAAATGTCTGTTGCCTATTTCTGTATATATTGGGCATTAATAATTCACATATGTGAAGAGTTGTGTATCTGTGCTTTGCCTGGAAGTTTGGAACCTTCCCACCTGAATGATGTGATTTTGTGATTCATGTCCTGATACAAAAGTGTTCAACCAAGAGGATATGGGGTGGTTTTGTTTTTTTGTTCTTTTCTCCTCTTTTTACTGTGTTTTACAGCTGTCAAATTGAGATCAGAGAGTGTTGAGAATTTTAGTGATTTATGTACTGGCAATTTATGACCAATGGAAACTTAGGTTTTCTCTTACAGAAGATGGCTCTGGAAAAGCCAGACACCTAGACGACCCTCAGACAGAATTTCTTCATGTTTCTGGTGAGATGGGGGAGAGGAACGACAAGAGGCAGAAGGCTGCATGAACTATTGATTCCTTATAGCTGAAATTTGTTGCCGTTGCTGAGTGGTTGCATGAGCAGTTGTGATGTCTGTGATTCCTGCTGAGCTGTGCTCTGTGGGAGTTGAGACATGGTGTTCTTTTTCAGTGGATGTGGCTGTCAATTTCTAAGCTTGATGCTTATGTCAAGTATGGCTTTTAAATATTAGGGTGGGTTTTTATTTTTTTTTTCTTTGTATGGTAGTAGTGCAGTTCTTTCAGGCTGATGGTTTGTCATCTTTATGTAAGCATTTCAAGCTGGTTGAGGTTTTTCTTTGTAGTTATTTCTTTGAGGGGAGAGTCAGGGGAATTGTCAGAAGATTGTGTGCCAGTGGTCAGCTCTGGTATCACTCACATGTCCAGTGTCTCCTGTGTTGGGATGCTGAAGGGCTGAGTCAGGCTGTCAGGGCAGGCAGGTGGGGGGCTCTGCTCTAACACCCTGATCAAAGATCCTGTGGTTTTGCTGAGTTTAGCCATCAAACAGCAGCATTCTCGTGGCAGAGAGCTTGCATGGGCTGTTTGGGTGACTGATGGGATTGAAGGGGAGAGGAAGGCGAAACGATGCTTTCCTGCACGGTTCGTTGGGCAGAGGCAATTGTGTGAACCCTGACGGACAAGAGATCAGCTCTCTGTGAGCAGTCTGCCTCAGGAGCACTGAATTTCCTAAAAGACTATAAATTAAAATTGTTCTATAGCTTTGCTGGGTAGCAGAGAAGCCTAAGATTAGATTAACTATATTGTGTTATTCTAAAATAATGTTCTATAATGTTTTGTTCTGTTTAGTGGGAAATGCACCTGTATAGGAAGATAACAACACTAATTTCAAACCCTGATCACAGGCTCCTTGAAGGAGAGCAGGTTCTGTTATATGTGGTTGCAGCAAAATAAATGCCCCCATTGAGGATATTTCTCTCAAATCCGTGAATTAAGAGTGTGAGAATTGCTAAATGTTTTTGCAAATGGGGAAAATGGAACAGCTGTAACATTTCAGAGAGGCAGGACAGAGACCAGGAAAGGACAGAGGAATAAGTTGCCACATTACCATGCATGTGTACAGAGATCCTCATCTGCTTTCAGATTTGAATCAGTGCAGGAATGGAACCTGCTCTGCCTTCACTCAGCAGCAGTGTTCTGTATTGTTTCAGTACATCTGATAGGGTAAAAGACCTTAAAAATAAAAAATAAATATTTTAATTGAAATGAGGAAATAATTGAATTCATTGAAATTCTGGACTTTCAGTTGTCCTGTCTCTCAGATGGCAGTGCACTGGTTTTTGTTTAGAATACCTTATTATAGCATTTAAAATAACAAATAAATGTAAGTAGCTTATTGTAATATTAGTCATATCATTGGATGACTTGGTTTGATTTATATAGTAGTGCAAGCTAAAGGGTTGCTGTCATGTGCCCACAGATGCATTTCTAGTCATGCTGTTGGATATACAACACAGCTGCCACTGTGTTACTGAGTTTTCCTTATAAGTAAAATCAGTTTCTGCCATGTACAGCCCGATTAATCAGCCTGTACACAAAACTGAAACCAGGCTGTAACTAAAATATGCCATTCTAACCCATGACTGGACTGAAGAATATCCTACTTTTTATCTAAGGACTGGAGTAGGAACTGCAGGTTTGAAGTGGGACTTGTGCTGTGTTGAAGCCATCCATCTGTGTAGATACAAGTTTTATTCCACTCTCTTGGCTGTTTTGGACTTGTTGTGGGGTGATTTCCCAAAGAAGACAAATTTTAAGGTATTTCAGTCGTGGCACTGAGCAGCTCACAGAGGCGGTGTGGCTCCATCAGGAAGGTGCAAGGCAGGGATTTAGAAAACTTGTTTTCAATTTACATCCTCTCAGGCTTCCTGTATGACCAAGGCCACTAAATCACAGTATATCCCAGCTTCCTGGGCAAACACCCTTGGAGTGGGCACTTGCTTGTAAAGGTGTACAGACCATACAGTGGCATTTGTGTGGCTTGCAATGGTCACCATGCTGTGGCCCCTTAAGTACCTTAGATAGACCTAGGAGGTTCTTAGTACTGAGTGCTTTAGGAAATGGTTTCCTCAGGCTGTGGTTGACTCTAGTTCTCTGGAGAATTCAGTTTTTCCATAAGCTTTTTTTCCATAGGACTTTTCCCTGACCTTTCCTTTCCATACTTGCCTCTCATTATTCCAGTGTTCCCTGTTTATCATTCCATAGTTAGTTGAAACAATTGTGGTTCCAGCAGGAACACCTGCAGTGATTAACTGAAGAGCCATATGTTGGCTCAGCAGGGCAAAGTCACCTATAAACTATTTAATTTTTTTTTTTTTTTTTTTTTTTTTTTATGGGGAGGACAGATCTTACTTTCAGGAAGCAACTTGTATGGGAGGGTGGTGAAAATCCCCCTCGAAGGGAATTGGCATCAGTGTCCATACTGCTAGGCAAGCAGTACAATCATGTTTCAGTCTTGGTTTTTCATTACAGAATTCTGCCAGCCTGGTGATCTTTCAGGCTTTAATAGAGCAAAAGATACACTTTAAATGCAATTCATCTGATCTAACCTGAGCAGGCTGCACTATAGTTGTACTTCAGCCAAGTGGTTACACTTGTTTTGCAGCCACTGGAGTGAAACGGACAATTAATTTCGGATGTGGTTCATCTGACCTAATTTGGATAGCTGTGTTAGCATGAGATGAATGGAGCCTGCTTCAGCTTACTGGCTAAAGGAAACCTAGACACCAGCTCAGAGGGATCCTGCCTTTCAGGTCAATATCCAGGTATCTTCTGATACACAGAATCTTTCTATACTTTAAGCTCAATCAACACATAGTCCTGAACAGAACAAGAGTTTCCTTATTAAAATGGCACTAAGTTTTACCAAGTCAGTGTCTTTGGGCTGCAGAGTTTTAAACTTTCCTATAGATATTATAGAATATAAATGAGTGCAGCTGGGGTACTCAAGGTAGTCGGCAGCCTGGAAGAGACTGGTGCCAGGTTATAATTCTAATAAATCTTGTATTTAATATGCTGTAGTGATCTTCTCTTGGAAACATAAATAATTTACTTATTTTGCAAAAGGGGACAAACCAATGTACAACTCCAGAGGGAAAAGTGAAAGAATGTGGCCTTCCCTTTACAGTAATAGGATATTCTTAACAAGTAGGCCACAGAAGGTAATATATTGGGAAGGGAACAGAAATAAAACATTTTCTCCTCTGTTATGCCCTGGTGACCCATGGGTTTTCTGATACAGATATACACAGGAACTTGGCATGTAAAAATGGACTTAATTTTCCACTCTAGAGCACAGAGGGAAATTACATTCTATCAGGTGTGGGGTTCCCCTGTTGATGAGCTGCTGTGAGTACTGCCAGCTGATAACTTATCTGCAGTTCAGAGGGGCTGCATTCCCTCTTTCCATGGCGTGACTGAAGCAGAGGAGCAAGAATCTGAGAGTGCCCAAGAACTGCAGAGCTAAAGCCCCTGCACGTGTGGAGAAGGCAGTGGTAACATGAACTTCTGAAGTGAGCCTCAAAGTCCAGAGCTGCGAGGGCAGGGCAAGGGGACAGTGCTGCTCCAAGGAGAACATGGATGGGGAGGGCAGGACACAGCCTTACCCTTGAGGGGGAAGATTATCCAGTCGAGATCTGAATATGAAAATTCAGATCTGCACCTTTTTCACTGTCAGTTCTCCCCTGTTTTGCTGATTTGAAGGTGTTGTCCATGGTCAAACTACTTCTGGGACACATCAGGTAACAGCTTTGTTCAGATAATGCTGCATTTTATTCTAAAAGCAAAGTAGCTCTAAAATGAAAGATTGTACCTGCTGGCTTTTCCTCATTTATATGGTAATGCCATTTGGGGAAAAAAGAATCTTTGGTATTTTCATGGATTTTTGCAGAATTAAAAGAAGAGATTAGAAATGAGAAGCTGGGTTAGAAAAATATACTTTATAAAGAAAAGAATAGTGAAAAGTAGAATTCATTAATGTTATAATCTTTCTGCTCACGTGCTTTGTAAACATGAAGTTTTATGGTTATGTTCCATATTTCTACACCATCTGGAGAGTAAGACTTTCAGAGCAAAAGTTTTTTTTCTTATTTTCATCAGTGCATCAGAAGTTTGCTTTAAATGCTTCAGGAAGAACAGTTTTCTGACATAATGAACTTGAAAGGGAGTTCAAGGGGGACACTCTGTTAAAACCCTACAGTTTTAACAGAGTTGCTCATTTGTCTAATAAGTACAATTCCATAATACTATATGCAATTGCTGCTGAGGATTTCAGAAATTTGGGTTTCTAATGTGCAGGGTGGCATTTAAAAAGTAGGTAACCTTTACTTAGGACATTACATACTCTTTAACAAATTTTTTCACTATTTCAAATTCCACCTGGAAAAAACAACACATTTTGGCAGTAATAGCTTAGAATATTTTTAACTAGAATCCTTGTTTTAGTGTATTCCACTCTCAGTTTTTCGGAATGTCTGATTATATGTTTGTATTTAAAAAAAAAAAATTAAATGCAAAAATAATTTGCTAGTGTTCTAATGTAAATTAGATTGAAGAATTAATCAGAAACAGCCATTCAGAAGTTGTTCTTCTGGAGAAGGCCAGTGAAGCATTAGCACAGAGCAGGGTGCTGGTATGAAAATGCTCAATTGAACACGTTTCACCACACAACCAAGGACACTTAGAGATTCCAGAGTTAAATCGAACCAAATCAGTGGGTGTGCGGGTAAGCTGGTTTGTCTTTGAGGCTTGTTCAATGCCTCAGAATTCACATAACTACCTAAAAGTATTTCTAGAGGTAAGTTAGTGGCACAGAGTCAGCTTCAGTGCCTGAAGACTCACTATGTGTGTAGCATTACCAGATACTTGCAGAAGGGATCCTACCTTCCTGCTCAATATTTTCTTTTTAATGTCCTAGTCCTGTCCTGCAGTTACTTAGTTACATTTCACTCTCATCTTTTATGTGTTTCAATACTATGTAGAAAAAGTTAGGAAGCAACAAGTTGGAAGCTGCTAGGCTCACACATTTATTTTTCTAAATGCAATTATCTGTAATTTATTTTTTTGTGATTCTTTGTGAATCACTATTTTATTTGGTAGCAGCTACTCTCTTATTCTCTGAATGTTTGGAGTTATTAAGGCTTAAAGTACTCTCTGCTGGCACATAAAATATTTTTCATCAGACAGTGGGACTGCTTTGTCTGTTATATTGCATGTAGCATCAGGAAGCCAAGCAGTTAAAAATTTGGAGGTCTTTTGCAAAAGTCTTGGTGGATGCTCCTTGTACTGAGAATCGGAGCATGTTTGGGGCAAGACTGCTTTGAAAAAGTTTGTTGTACTCTCCTTAATATCAAATGCAAAGGGAGCCAGGTGGGGAGCAATGTCACATTGCAGTTAAAAATTTAAACCCACGGCCCAGAAGCTGAGAGAGAGAGTTGGAAATGACATAATCTGAAAAAAAAGTTTCAATAGGACCATTAACAGACTGAGGCTGCTATACCAGGTGGGAAGGGAATTCCCTGGAGAAAAAGGACATTTTTTGTATCTCTAGGAGTTTTCTACTTATCTCACAATGCATGTTTCCAAACTCTGTTATTCTGACAGGAAAACCTCATTCTAAATGGACAGAATGACTTGGAGGAAAATTTGAGGAGGAGGCTTCCCTACTTAGGGAACCATCTGGTTCACAGTTGGAAGCTTCCTGCTCTACTCTCTTTTGTCTTTAGCTGCAGTGACTGTTCTATATGTGTCCCAACACTGCACATCTGATAGCTACTGTAAACCAGACAGAATATAGATGTGTGAAACTTCTCCCAGAATTTTGATTTTTTTTTATCAAAATATTTATTTTTAAAGTACTGTTTAAAAGAGTACATTAGATGACATTAATTTAATGATTCTGCATTCTGGATTATTTTTTAACTGCATCATACCACACTGAAGTATTCCTGTGGATTATTTTCTCCTCTTCACATTCAAGAGATTTGCTTCAACAGACTCTTCAAATCACAAAAGCAGCATCCGTACCCCTGTGAGCAGTCTTACTAAAGCTGCCAGCTGATTACTTACTGCTGAATATAATGGATAAAAAAGCCCAGAAAGTACTTGTAAAAAAAATTCCAATTGCTTCTGTGCAGCTCTTCACCATCTTAAATAGCCTTTGAATGTCTCCAAAAGCTGTGTGTGATTTCCTATTTTCTTGCCTGCTGCAATTGTATGAATTTAAAAATTTTTAAAAGTGCTATGTGTAATGACAAGTGAATTATAACCAGTGAGTGAGGGGAGTCCATCACAACCTAGCCTTTTTTTCCAGCATAACATTTGCAAACCTTTGTTTGTGTGGTCAACAAAGGCTGTTTGCCTCTCTCATGCTCTCTCACTCTCTCTGTTTAAATAAAATGGGATTGTGGCCAAGACAATCAATAGTTTAAATGCTTTACTTAAAAGCAATGTGGAGGTCAAAAAGCAGCTTTATAACAGGTCAGACACGGAGAATTATGTGCTTGGTGCTCAGTCACTCCCAGAGAGCTGTGGTGGTATCCTAGAGCAGGTACAGCAGGACAAGAGTGATGTCTGCAGAGGGACAGCTTCAGCACAAGCTTTAGAAACCCGACAGCTCTGAGGATATTACACCTGGCATTGAATTCTTCCAAGGCAGAAATCCCAAACTCACTGGGGAGCTGAACAGAATGAGTAAGTTAGTCGTAGTCACCAGATACGGATGTGATGAAAATGAGAAGGGAGTGAAGTGTTTGCTGGCAGCTGATAGCCCTGGTTGAGGACTTTGGAAGACTTCTGTCTTGTGTTCTCTTTTTCTTGCACCATATGAACAGCTGTAAGTGATGGATTTCTGGTTTGAGTTACAAAATCATCAATCCCAGTTCACAATTAGGGGTTTAGACTCCAGGTACCCTCTAGATTTGTTCAAGTATTGTTCAGAAGAGTCGACTGAACCTGTAACTGACTCCACTTCCTTCATGAACAGTTCCTGCCCTTACATCTTCCATAATGACTTCTCTATAGATCACTTGCTGCAGTTGCACTAGACTTTAATAAATTCAATCTGAAGAAAAAAGCAGAATCATTGTAAATACTTCTCAGGGTCAGTTTACTGAGTAAAAGTGAATTTCTTAGTGGAGTTTCTATATTTGAAGAGGGGAAATCAGTTTTAGTGAACCCAAAACTTGGTAGGGGGCATTGGATTATTTTTTAGAAAGTCTATACACACTGTAAATTAAAAATCCCTCATACTGAGAGAACACCATCTCAATTTTCTGTGAAAAGCTGCTTTGCTTTCTTTTGTGGGTTTTTTGTGGTTTTCTTTTGGTTTGTTTTTTGGGGTGGTTGGGTTTTGGGGTTTTTTTGGTTTTTTTTTTTTTTTTTTTTTTTGTGGTTATGTTCTGATGAGTTTTACAGCTTGTAGAAGGAGAGAATTAATGCCAGGGATGCATTTTCCACTGAACTCCATAATTGTGCTGACCATGAGGATGCTCATCTTGTGTAGCTTCAGCTCAGCACCACAGGAACACCTTCTCTAAGAACCCTTAGAATGGAGCCTTCATGTTCTCTGGTGGCTGAAATTCAACCAGTTGTTCAGGCAATTCATTCATGTACAGACAGGGTGGTAAATGGAAGGCTTGGAAGACTAGCTGCCTGTGAAGTGAAATAATAATAAACCTCAGATTATTACAGTTTAATTTTTTTTTCCTCAATTAATTGCTTCTGGCCTACATTTGGCTGGTAGGATATGAGAGAGTATCAATTTTTTTATGTATCCCTAATTGTATGCTGATCATATTAATATCACAATAAGTGCAAAAGGGGGGTTTGGGTTATGCTTTTAAAAAAATTATCCTATCTGAATGGAAAGTCTGCCTGGAACTACTGGAATATTATCTAAGAGCACAAAAGTTGAATGAAAATTTTCATGAATTTGTGGTTTGGTTACAATGGGATGAAATAGGACTGTTTTATCTGCTGTTAAAGTTGTGTGAGGAAAAAAATGCATTTTAAAGTAACTTTCAAAATAATGTTAAGAAAACACAAGAAGTACATCATAAATTCAGTGCAAAGCGTTCCTGCTAACTTGACTGTTGACTGAAAATGAATGGATCTCTTCCAAAGCAAATTGTTAGAATGGTTCCTGGAAAAACAAAATTAGATCATTTATGACCAAATAAACATCTCTGATAACAGATGAACAGTATTAACATAGAATTATAGAGTAATATAATTAACTGTATTTTTTGCTGTTTGTAAGTGGCCTGCAGCCATTTGTAAGTCAAATTTGTTTGGGATTTTTCTGCAGTTAATATGTTAAGTGCAGAATTTAGCTGATGCAGTTAAATGGACAAGCTGTTCTGTCTCACTGTGTGTATTTCAATAGCGCTAGAGGCAATTCAGGGATCTGTTCTCAACTAATTTCCAGAATTCAGTGGCAGCTCTTGAAGAGTGACTTAGCAGTCCAGTCTCATTCCTACAGATCATCATTACAGGCCCTCTTAAATCTTCCTCTGTTGGAACTGAGAATGGAAGCTGCAGCTGAATAATTACGAAGTTGTTGTAAAAATACCTAGGAGGGGTGTATATATATAAAGTAGCTTTTAAAAAGTAAAATCTTGTTAGAGCCCATCAAGAAAGCTGAAATAATTTGCATGTTTTTCCAGTAGAATGTGTCACATAACTTCTAAGCATAACTTCTAAAAGTGTATTTATGTTGGCTTGCAATTAAACTTGAAATGTTGATGTAGCTGCAGCCTGTGCTACATGCAAACCATAAAACAACCTTGGTGTGGGTTGTTCAAGGGGCAATTTAGAAAACTGCTAGTTGAGTATCAGCATATTGCTGCAAGCTCCATGGGATGTTGACTACTCCCAGAACAGGGCAGAACATAAATCTGAGGGTGCTTCAGAAATACAGAGAAGGCAGCAGCCTCTGGGCATCAGGAGTTACCATACCCAGGGTCAGTGTTTCTGGTTTAACACTTGTAAGGGCCTTTCAGATTTCCCTCTCTTGTAGTACTTCAAGATTTTCTTTGCCATACACCTTTTCACTCAGGAAATGGCCACATGAGCAATAAAACTGATTTCTTCTTTGTGTGCACATATACAAATAGACCAATGAAGGAAAGCAGGCCCCATGTCTCATATCTGTATCTATATCCATATCTGTACCCAGATATCTTATGGCAATGGGCAATTTCAAGGTATTTCAGTGTTAAACTTGCAACTTCAGCTCCCAATAAAGTAGAATTTTCCTACCTGAATTTCTTACCTTCTGTTGAGTGGTACCTTTGATCTGTGGTTTCACTGAGTTTCAGGAAGGAAAGGATCTTCCTGAGTCAGCAGTTGCAATTTTTTCCTAATGAGGGCAGTGTGTCATTTACCCTTTTATACTTGGAGAGCGCTTTGTTTCTCTGAACCTTGACTTCATGCTGGCTTTCCTGGAGGAGCTGAGCCATGCCTTATTCTCTGTTATTCACAGCATTTAGACCTTCTTACTGCCTTTTGACATAAACAGAAGTAAATTTAATTTGCTCATAAGTTCCAGCCAGGCAAAGTCTTCCTGGACAGGTGTGGGAGTTTGGAGGCACAAGTAACTCTGCCATATGATGGATAATAATGATTTTTTTAGCAGTAATGATTAGTGCTGCTTGAAAGTGATTTAACATGACTTGAAACTTTGTATATGTATCAAAGTTGTATGCAGATTGTGAAAGAACAAGTAAAATGATACACAACATTAAGTAGTAAGATGATAGTATTTGTTTTGGCTCATTCAAGTACTGTTAAGGATCTCCAAATAATTTTTGAAAACATGCTCATTTGCTGCATCCTCTGAGGGAGCAAAACTTGAAAGAAACAAAGCCATTTGAAATGTGTCAGGCACACATGACTGATATCTCTGTCTGCCAAAATTATTTGGCTTCATTTGACTTTCTGAAATAGGGCTTCTGCAGCAGTGTCTTACATAAGAGATGATTAATAGGATGAGGGAAATAAGGAGCTGGAAAAAAAATCAAAAATAATTTCCTTCCCTTGTGTTATTACAGGGTTAAAAAATCCCAACATCCTACAACTGTTAGAAACCATTTCAAAGAAAGCTTTTTGCCCTGCAAACAGCTTCATGAAAAGTGAGCATAAAAAGACACTGCCATTTTAGCAGCATCTTTTGAACAATAAGTCTCTCTTCTTGTACATTAAAACCTCATCACTTTCCCTTACAGTCTGGGAATTCTCTGTCTTTGAGGTAAGGCTGAATCTGTGCTTTTTTGATCTATTTCATGTTTAAAGATATTAACATATATTCAGGATAATGAAAACCATTTCAAATGCACAGAGCATCTTTGTTGTCATGAAAGGCTGATGTTAGCTTCCTGCTGAGGTCTGCAAAACCTGAGCTCTTGAATTTAACAGAGTCTTCCAGACTTACATTGGGTTAGGAAGATTCTTCCTTGCTGTGTTGGGCTGCAGTGATTTTTTGGTTTTTATTGGTTTTTTGGAGGGATGTGGTTTACTTAGACATAATGCTTATTTATTTTATTTTACTACACAGGGACTCAAAACATGATTCTGTGATATAAATTGTAAAGTTCTGAGGTCAAGGTCGTGTGCCTCCTACATATTTGTTTATTTAGTTATTTATTTATTTAGTTATTTATTTTCAGCTGCTGGAGTTTGCATTTTTCTTTATCCTTGTCCCGTTGGAGTTACATAAAGAATTTTGTGTTTAAATCTCTGAGTATAACTTCATTCACAGACTGCTGAAAAAAATCCATGTTAGACCATAGATATGAAATCCCTTTTTTGAGCTCTGGTAAGTGATATACCTGGAAATCTTCTCATTATATGATAAGGACCTCTTGTTTCAGTGAAGTTTCAATAGAATTTCCACCTTCTTCTGATCTTTTCAGCCATTAAATCTTCTTTTCATTAATTTTTAGAACCAAGTGGAATATATTCTTCTCTTTCTTTGTGGAAAGACTAAAACTTTTTTCTTAATCAAGTCATCTCTGACTGTGAATACAAAGCTTTCTTCCAAGTGTTCTAGCACACCAAAACATTCACATTTTTTTAAGGACAGCAGATGTCATCTCCAAGAAACAGCGTTTTATAAAAAATGCTACTTTCAATCAAAGTGTGTTTTTATAGAAGATTTTCAACTAGTCTAACAATGCATCACCTCAAGTGTGTCACTGATTACAGTTTGGATTTGAGGGGAAAGAGCTTACCCAAACTTTGAGGCAGCTTATAATATCCTTGCCATGTTTCCTGAGGACAGAATATATTTGACAACTGTTTGTCCTTATTAATTTAATCAAAAATTCCTTCCTAGGAAATTACCAGGGTAAAAACACTGACAAAGGCAACTAATGCAAAAGTCTATTAGCTTTGTTTCTTCAGGGAAACATTTCATAGACAGAACTTATGCTCTCAAGAGGGAGAAAAACCATTATGAGAGGAATTTCATTATTACTGAAAAGAACATAAGAGGTGTGTGCATGACGGAGAAGGATGGGATCACTCGTTTGAAGCCTCTCAATGCACTGGTGACTTTAGCATTTCAGCAAAATGCCAGGAAAGATGCATGATCTGAACCCTGGTGTCTTTATTACTGCAGCATATTATCCTGGCATATTCTGTACTAAGTGCCATTGAGCAGAGCCAACATTTTGGAGGAGAATTCTTCTTTCTCAATTTTTTTTTCCTTAACATTGTCTCACCACTTGGTTCATTCTTCTCACCCTGATCTTGCTTTGAAATTGTCATTCTTAGACGTCATCTGTTGCTTCCTGTTTCTTTTACAGCCTTGTTAGCATTAGTTAAGCAATGCTCATTGCCATTTAAGCAACTGAGGAAAAACTTAAAGACTTGCATCTGATGATCAGATTGTCTTAAAAGTGAAAATTCAGTACCATTCAGGCCTTGTTCCATTACTCTTAGGGAGTTTGTCTTGCTGTTATAGGTAAAAAAAATGATTTATGAAGACAAATCAGGTGTGCATCATTCTCCTAGTTTGCAAAAAGGGCTGCATATCACATTATATAAGTCAAAGAAGTGTGAGAATATTAATAACTCTGTCAGTCAGTGTTTCATTTCAAGCCATGTTTTGCCTCTAATCTTAAAGCAGAGTAGTAATCCCCAATTTTAAAATACTGTTGCTCACCAATCCATTCCAAAGTGCCTTTTGCTGTATTATTCCTTTTTTTAAATCAGGAGAAACTGAAGCAAAAGTAAAATTAACTGTCTGAGCCCTATTCAGCTTCCTCCCTGATGCCATTAGACTCTGCTCATGATTACAGCTCTTTGTTCAAAAGTGTTTGTATTAAGACAGTCATCTTCTCTTGGACTCACACCACAGCCGTGGTCATCTCTAATTCTGTCCTTTCTGACTGCAGAGATGTGGGACAAGTGGATTTTGCTTCACTGCCACAAATGAGCCACAGGCTTCACGACCATATGCAGGGAGCCTTATTCTACTCTGAAAGCAACTTTAGCCTGAAATAATTCCAGAAGCCTTTCTAGCCTTGCCCTTGGATTGTGCAGGATTCTGTGGAGAAAGCTGGTGTTGTTGAGATGAATAAACCTCTGAGGGAGCAGAGAGGACATTGACACCTGACACAAGTGTGCAGTGATGCTGATGGCAGCTGTGACATGTGCCTGCTCTATAGGGTTTGGCACCAAAGAAAGGACCTTTTTTAAGGTGAAGGTAAATTTTACCTCTTAGAAGGAGCTGAGGCTAGGACGGACTCTCACAGGGAATGATAGCTGGGTTAAGTATCTCATATTTAATATCCTAATCACCATCCTACAGTTTCAGCTCCTAAAGAGATGCAGGTTCATCCTGCCTCTGGTACTGTCCCCATGCATCTGGAATGGTTTGGTGCCCAGTCCAACTCAGGTGTGTGTGACTGGTAGAGGGAACACAAGTAGTCAAAATATGTTCCTTAAACACACTCACAATTTTAATTTCTTTCAGCTCATTGCACACTGTAAAAGCCTTTAAGATTTCCATGGAGAGATCTGGGGTTCTGTGGTCAGCCTATCATGATAATTTGGGTTGTAACTTTTTTTTTAATTGCCCTTTGTCAAAGGAAGAGGGGAGTGCCTTAGACATCCCCTCTCTGTCTTGCCAAGCTCTCATACAAGTCCTTTAGTTTTGTCCAAACCTAACAGGCTGTCTCCATTGTGTAAGAGAGAGAGGGTTTTTGCACTGTGGGGATGTGATTAGTACAAGCACTTCTGCTCCTGGGTGCCATTTAATGGGAAAAGGAGAAGCAGGTGCCCCATCTTGCTCAAACCAAGGTCTTTGCACATCACACTGACATCCACACATTGGTTTCCTCAGATTTGTGTACAGCCTGCAGGCAAAAAAGTCTCTATGGTCCCATGTGCTCTGAAAGGTTATGTCTAGAATGGTTATTATTTTTTTCTGCTTTCTTTCCAGCTTTTAACACCATGGTGTTTCTGCACATCTTGACTCCCGAAGTGTAACTGTTGATTCTGTGCTCAAGTAAATGTGCCCAAGTTGCCAAGCATTCATTTCATGAGTAATACTCAAGTGCTCTATGAATGCTGATTAAAAAAACACCAACAAATCCACAGCTGTGGATCAGATCTTTTCCTGATGTAAACTGATGTCACTCAGAAAACATATAATTCAGAATATTTCTGCTGGGAAGTCAACATGGGTTGAACTTAATAGCTGGAGGTTGGGAGACACAATTACATGGAACCACTAGACACTTTTGTAAAGGCACTTTTAAAACACTCTCCAGTTGAATTTGAAGGATGTTTGTGGCAAATCTTTTGAAAGGGTCATTGACTGTACAAGGATGAAAGTTGTGGGCAATCAAGTTCTGTAATTTGTTTCTGCCTACTGAGGAAAAAGGGCATTTGTTTCTACAGAAGTTTTTGACTTCTCATTGTTTTGATTTTTATTTAACATACAAACTTTAAAAGGAATCATTTTATTTCGGAACAAACACACATAAAGATATGACAGAAGACTATTTGGCATAAAATAAATTACCAAGAATGCACACAGTCTCAGAATTTCTGCTTGTGAAGTACATGGCACTGTTTAGAACCTGAGCTTCAGTGTTCGTTTTAAACCAGTGATTTTACTTTACTGTATTTGATGGAATGTTTATAAATTTTAAGTAGACATTCATAGGTGATGAGAAAGAACATGTTCTCTCTGATTAATTGGCTGAAGATGGGGTTAAAAAACAAGTCTGGGGTGAAGGGGGAGCAAATAACTTGCTTAGCAAGTTGTTGCCAAGCTGTGACCTACACAGCTGTTTGTTTGAGAACTTTTGCCCATACTCTAATTTCAGAGATGATAAATGTGAAGCAATTAGCACTGATTCATGCTTGTAACTGCTACTTGAGAGTTCAGTTGAGGAACTGTGCCTTTGTATGATTTTGTGTAAGTGGTGCTTCAGCATATTTAATAAGGTCAGTTATAATACATGTTTGAAAACTGCATAAATGCAATCAGGAAAACATTTTTGATTGCATGAATAATAGTTGTTGCATATGCTTAAAATGCAGTAAATTATAATGGGATATAAATTGAGCTCTAGAGACATTTTTACATTATTAAACTTAAAATCTCATGTATTTTGACTAAGTGTTCTGATTAAGCAGACATTTGAAGAAAGTGAGGAGGGAATTCCCCGTTGCTGAAGAAAAGGCAGTTGCAGATGTCACAGAACAGATTTCTAACCTGAGCTGATGACACAGACTAGGATGAATGGGTTTTGTGCAGCTAAAATGTAGGTTGTGCTTACCTAAACTATTTTATGAAGAGGTTTTAAATCAAAGTACAATAGGGCTGGCAAGACCTTTAAGTTATTTAAGTTATTTTGCTGACCCTTTTGCTCCAATACCTGTGCTTTTCCCAGCAAATATTTATTGAGTCTGTTAAAACACTAAATATTTCTACTGTTTGTTGTTCCACAGCTTGCACATGAGCTTTGTTCCTCTTGACTTAAATAAGATTTTCTAGTCTCTCGTCAGAATATTTCTGGTGGAATTTGATGTGATTGTTTCTTGTCGTATTTAAAGAATATAAAGAATACTTCCCTCTGTATTAATCTTTTGGGGACTGTTTCTTATCTTACCTGCAGACTGCCTGTGTTAAAGGTTGAGAGGGCACAGTATCCAATTTTCTCCATTTCCAAAGCCACTGTGAGTTTCTCTCACTGCTGTTCCTTTAGTGCCTCTTTCCATGATACTGATATTTCCATGATATTCCCCAGCTTTCACTCCTGGGGCAATTTCAAAGGGCCATTGAAGAGTTCAGTGTCCATGAACAAGTTAGAATTTCTGGTTTCTGTTTCACATAAATTTCCTTCCACTTAAACCTGCCTGTTAATTGTGTTCCCCATATCCTTTGGTTGTGCAGAATAAATGGGAAATTTATGTAAAAACTGTTTCTAGTTGTTCTGCTGCATTAAAAAAAAAATCGAAAGAAAAGACAGCACTGAAGTTTCTTGAGTCTCAATGAATTTTGGGGAAAAAAGTCTGTAGGACTTGAAGGACCAGTGTGTTAGGGGAGAAGAATGTAGGGATGAGGATGATGAATGTGATTTCATAGACGGATGAGAGTTTAAGGAACTCTGGAGAGCAATTGGCTTTGTGCTTAGCCTCTAAAGAGAGGAAAATTGCATTGACTGAGACTGAAGCTCCCTTGGGTTTCTCATTCAATTCCACCCTTGTACTCCCTGGGCCAATAAACAGATAAAGAAGAACTAATAAAAAAAAGAATCAGGTTAAAGAGAGAATCTGTAGCTGCTGGTGCAGCTGCAGTTAAATCCTTTCCCTGCATCACAGATTGCTCCCAAATAAAATCATTCACTCTAAGGCTATTGAAAAGACAAAAGCTTCTGCTTTTTAATCGTTGCCTGCTGAAGGCTTTGACCTTTGGCTGTGCTGAGGCAGGAGGACTGTGAAGAAAAATGCAGATTAGAAATAAGTCTGCCTTCATTTTGAGGTGTGTTCCCTTCCTCAGTGCAAGAGGGAGCTGCCAGCAGGTTTCTTAGAGTCACTCAGGTGGCTCCAGGTCTCTTTACAGCCACCACAGGTTACAGATGGTCATGGCAGTTCTTCAGGTGCTGGTTCTCTTCCTAAAGGCCTCCTCTGCCCTCGGTTAGCAGAACTGTACCTTCCCTGCCCTCTCTGTAAAACATGAGGAGATCTGACTTAATTTCTGGTTGTTTGCATTTACCCAATTATGACTCTGATCCACTTTCTGCCCCTTACTGACTTAAAAACATATATTGTCTTAAGAAAAAAAAAAAAACAACCCCTATTGCAAACTGGCAGTTGTACACATATATGTAAGGGCAAATAAAGCTTTGTATTTTGCTATTTTTTAAAAATTCTTACATTAAATTGCATGACTTAGCTTGCTTTACTTAGCTTGCTTTATTTTCCCATCCTGTGGTATGATGCAAAGCAAAATGTAACAGAAGAGAGTTAATTAAAATGGAAACCTTTAAGTTGGAATGAGTTTTGAGTCAGGCTTCTAAATGTTGCAGTGTGTGTTTGGTACACCAGTTCCCGGGGGTACGTGCAGCACACTTCATTCTGTGGACAGCTTAAATGTTATGAGGTCTGGCAGTTCTTTATTTCACTGCTGATTAGATGACCTATGAGCAGTGTAGCATGTCACCCTTGCATTGGAGAAGAATTGGCACTGCCCGTGGAGTTGGATTCAATTGTTGGGATGTATGAATGTCTGCTTCCAAATACTTGACAGAGATAAATAAAGTGCAGGGTTTCTTAAAGAGATTCAATGGCAAGATGGCAGATGCTGTTTTCTTTGTCTCTTTTTTTCTTGGGGGGAAGTTCCATTTTCAGAGTAACAAACATCATAAATGCTTGGGGACAGCTGACGTAGGATTCTGAGAATTGGGTTCATCCCGTGGGCCTGCTGTTACATATAAGTTGCACTTTAGCTCAACAGTAGGAAGGTGTTTAGTTTGGGGTTTTTTAATTTCCTGTTAACATTTTATTGCAAGTTTGGGTGTGATGTTACTTTTGGGAAGGTTTGTTCTCGTGCAAATGTGTCCTCAGATTGAAAACCCTCCGAGGAAGAAATGAGAGAATCAGCACCTTCAACAAAACAGTCCTCAAAGCCCCTCTGAAAACCCAACTCGCTTTTCAAACTCTGTTCCAGCTGTACTGAATTTTTAAACCTACAAGACAGTCATGCTATTCAGTGCTTTTATAGAATAAAAAGAAAACCCCACCACTACCAAAAATAGAAACTATTGATATGTCAAAAAAGTGTTAATGTAAACCACCTACGTGTACTTCATTTGGTCTGTTTGAATTCTCACTTTTCCCCTACTCCCCCACCATTTTCAAAGAGTTACAGGGTATGTGTCTATTCCTTTGCAACTCAAGTCGTGATGTGGCTGAGAAAAAGAGGATGGACAAGCACATCTTTCTGAAATGGACCTAGTGGGCCAGTTTCCCATAGAGTTTTGTGCTCACCTAATAATGGGAGTGTTCATTTTAAACACCATTTCCTCTACAAGAATTCTTACATATATCTTCTTGAAGATTCCCAAGTGAGTTAAGTTTCTGTAACCTTCCTTTGAGACCAGCTGGCTTGTGAGAGAATTTTTTCTGACTACAGTTCCAGAATCAATACCTGAAAAAGCAGTCCTGTATTTTCCTGTTCTGTGGACTTTGAGGTCATTTAGTTCTTTCTGTGGTAATACTGAATGCCTATTAAATTGGAGTTCAAGGTAGCTAGATAAGAGGCAGGAGATAAAGGAAAAATGTGTTTTAAATGCTTGATCTACCCTTGCAAATTTTTTTTAAAAAGATCTGCAGAGGCATAACACATTCTGATTGGTGGGTGTCTGTAGGAAGCAAATGGAAGGAAACCCTTTTCATCACTTGCAGATAAATTTAGCTACAACATAGAAACATACTGTAGGGGGGGAAGAGAGAATGTATGTTGAGGAGTTGAGGCTATTAGGGAAAAAAATCATTCTAATCTAAAGAGTACAAAGGAAAGACAGTTTTGTGAAGGTTTCCAACATTAGGTTACACATTTCATTTCTCTTATTGGTATGGCATGTAGGGAGTGTATTAAATAAAACATATCTTATTATGGATTTTAACTGTTAGGTAAGAAAAAGGATTATTTTTCATATGGGTCAACATACAGAATTATTTCTGGTTTTGCTAACAGCTCAAATGTCTTCTATAAGAGTTTTGCCATCAAAATTTGCTGCATATATAAATAGAAAAGGCCTACATGGAAGATTGAATCCAAGTGATTAAATGGGAAATTGTCTTGCCTTTTCTAATAATGGAAGAAGCTAGAAGCTTCAGAAAATGAGGGGAAAAATCAGGTTTTAACTCCTTTTATAACTAACTGCCTTTCTAAACTTTATCTTTGCTATTTACGTTTCCCTCTTGAAAACCACAAGTTCATTTAACCCAAAACCTTTTCATGGGAAGGTATCTGTTTCCATGGCACTGTTATCAGAACAGGATGGGATTTCATCTCAAGCTGCGTTGAGGAAGACAGGTGAGAGAGGAGCAATGATTGGTATCAGCTCAGATATTTCTTGTCTACCTGCAGTCCTTCCTCTGACTCATTAGATAAAGGATTCAGGCTGTTTCACCAGAACCTTCTCAGTGGAAGTTCAAGGCTAGGCAGTTCCATGCTTTTTATTTTGTGTGTGTAAATCTGCCTCTCTGCAGCCACCAGGCTGTGGTGATGGTCCAGTCAAGATGTTTGTCTGCTCCACACCAACAGCTGCATCTGCTGCAGGGGAGAGAACAGGTGGGGCTGGAGGAGCAGAGCTGCCCACGCAAACATTGCTGTAGAGAGAAACCTCTCTCAAGTTGGGCCCTAAATGCCAAATATATTTCTTCTTGCGAAGAACTGAACCCAACACTGCTGCCCTTGCAGTAATAAATTGCTTCCTAAATTTGGTCCCCTTTGTCTCGGAGCTTCTCAAGACTGAATGGCTCTCAGAGATAGACTGATGAATTTTTGTTTAAATGTATTCTTCCTCTAGCCATTTTATTCTAGTGAATTTTAATGTGAGTACAGAAATACTTACTGTGAATCTAGAAATATGTTTTTTTTTCTCTTCTCATTTTGTCAAAGTCTTATTTAATGTGGGCTTTTGTTGGAAATAGAAACTATTTAGTTATTAACTAGAAATGTCAAAGGAAGAAAATCACAGTGTTGAAAAAAACCAGTCCGCTTTGGACCTTTAGGAGTAAAAACAGGCTTTAAAGATCTGAAATGCTGTCCCAATGTTTTTCAGCCATTTTTGCTCTTCAGAAAATTCTTAATACCCTCCTCTTATCATTTGCTACAGTTTTTTCATCTCCATTATGAAAGCTCATGGAGGCCAAGGGATGAGTGATTTCGCAAGAAGGTCGTCCATCAAGTTGTTCTTCACTCTCTGTAATTAAGCTAAGAGCACAGTGGGAGGCTCATCTTCATACTCTGACCTTCCTGCAAGAAGGGAGGTTATGAAATAGCAAAGCAAAGTTTCTTCCCCAGTGTAATCAAATCTCTGAGATGAGGTTTATGTACCTGCAGCTTCTTACCAGGACACGAGACAGAGCCCTCAACTGGCAGGCTCTTGTCCTTGTAATAAGATGAATACATAAAAAGTCACCTTTTGGCAGACAGATACATTCCAGTGATATTTTTTATTTAGGATTTTGCTATCTCTCATTAGTAAAACCCATTAAATTGGGTAAGAAGGTTTCCTGAAGATGGAGTGGGGAGGCGACATGAGGAGCTTCAGAGAATGGAACTAAACCCAGATTAGTAAAGAACCAACAAATAGGTAAAGAGTATAATAATGAAGTGCATAGGCAAGACTGAGCAGGAGAAAATGGGTATACAACTGTGGCTGTCAATAGTCAATAGAAACTGGGAAAGTAAAACCCATATAGAAAGTAAGACATGGAGAGCCTTCTATAAACATCCAGCCAGTATGTGTGGAAAAAGCAATTCAAGAAACACAGGCAGGTTATTAGATAAGACACAGTGGTGGCAGTGGGAAGCAAGTGAAGCAGAAGAAATGCAGAGCAACAGATTTAGAATTTCAAGGTTAGATATAACTCCATAATTACAGTGTAAATGGGGTTGCTCTGACTAAGTTGGTTTCTGGTTTACCCATCTTCCATAGTGAATTAAATTGTACTTCTTAAACATTTTCACATCTAAGGGCATATTATATGGTCCTTCCTTGAATTGTGTGCACTGAACCACGCAGTGCATTGTCCTTCAGGGTCTTCAAAGTAATCAGAATCAAATCCTTGTGACTAGAACCTAATGATGACAAGTTTCTGAAGGAGTAAAAAAGCAGATAGTGCTGGGGTAACAACCACATGACTCAGTGAATACAACAGAAATCCTTTTCTGCCAGCAGAGAGGATGTTTGCTGGTCTGATGTATCTCCCAGTGCACTGTGTGTTCTCTGGCTCTGTGTTTCAGCTGTGTCTGGGGTCCCTGACCCTCATCTTACTCATGCTGCAGTGATGTACAGGAGTCTCGCTCTGCCTTGGTGTGTCTGCATTCTGAAATGTAGTTGTCTGATGTTTGACTCTTTTATGCTTTGCAGAGATGGAAATCTACTGCTAACAATTACCTTGTTAAGATTTAGGGATACAGAGCTGTGGAGGATTTTTGTACAAGGTTATTTTTTGTGAGGTTATAACACACTTTAATAGGTTGCAATTGTTTTAACCAGAGGCTGTAAATATTAGAGAGAATTACATATGCTGTAACTGTTGCAGGCTGTTAAACAAAATTATAGGAGGAAGAGGGTGTAGGAGAATGCCTCCATGGGAGATGCATATTCTGGGTAAACAGCCCAATGGGAGCACAGGACTGGGATGTGTGGGTTGTTTCCTCAGCTGTGGTGTTGGGCCTGCTGGGTGACCTTGTCAAAAGTGTTCCCAACTTTGTACCTTTGCACCTTCTCTGTGCAGCTATAACAGCTTCACTTGCCCTGCAGTTCCTGCCTAGGGCTGAACACACTGTCCTGCTGCTGCCCAGTCAGGTCACTGTTCCTGGGGCCTTGACCTGCTGTCCTGCTGGCATTTTCTTTGCCCAACAGTTGTTGCTGAGAAAATCAGGTTGTTATTTTTTCTTTTTTTAAGACAAATGATGCTAGATGTGTCCCAGTTTGCAAATTGGTAGACAACAAGTCACTACTTATTTTTAGTAAAGGTCTGGATCTGCAACTTAGGTGCCAACATACATAGACAAACACCTATCAGGATTTCAAAACTCAGCCTATATTTCCAAACAGTCCCAGAAGCTTTCACCATCTGTTTCCAGTTCCCTACCCATTTATTAACTCCAGTTCATTAATTCGGTTTTATTTAAGAAATTGATGCAAGTTTGGCAGTGTTGTTCTCTTTTTGGATTGTAATAATTAAATGTATGCATCTCTTAGTACCTAACATTCATTTTAAAAATTGTGCCCAAATAAAACAGATTTCTGATGCAATGCTTAGGGGCAAGAAACTGAGGGGGCAGAACTGAAAACAAAGCATTCTAAGGCCATAAAGCACAAAAGGAATTGTACAAAATACATATTTAGCATGTTTGTTCTGAAATATTTTATTGAATAAATGTCAAGAAAGCAGATAGTAGATAGATTCCAGAACCCATTGTCTTCCCTCCCATTATTTTCCTACCCTTTTTTTTTACTTTTCTTTTTGGAAGAAAAAGTCATGTCCTGTATATAAATATCTGAAACAGCTTTCATAACAAGAATGGACAGATTGATAGAAGGTGCATTCCTTGGAGAATATCTGACTGGTTTTCCCTTGCAGCTGTTAGCAATATTTGTCACTCAGATGATAAAGCTGTTCACTGGCAGTTGGTCCAGAATACTTGACACTATTTTAATAAACATTGCATATTTCCCCTGTGTTGAAGTGAACTGCTTTTATGTGATGGGAGAGGTATTTGTTCCGGGCACAGGAAGGGCCCCTGACAGTGGTGCCAAGGTGCCACTTAGATTAATACAGTGATGGACATCCAAGCCAGTCTGAATCACTTTAAAGAAGCCAAAGCACTTACTTCTCTGAGGATTGGCTGCTTATTCCTATTGATGAAGTATAAACAAAATAAACATTAAAAAAAAAGTGAAAAATTATTATATTAATTTTTGTTTTAGATTTCTCATAGGGTTCCAAAAGGAAAAAAAAAATTATAGCAAAAGAAAAAACCTGAGATTTGGCATGGCTTTCTTGCCAAGTGGAATATTAATAAAAGGAGGTGAATAGCATTGAAATCAAGTCTTCATCTTTAATCTCTGGAAATGGCATGTCCTTTATTTCTTGTATTGCACTTACCCTGAAGCCTAATTATAAATATAAACCCATATGCTTCTATAGCCTCTGTCTAGGCACCAGGCTGAGTGAAAAAAAGAGATGAGTTTTCAGCCTAATACAGACATAAAATCCCTGTTTTCTATTTCTGTGGCAACAGAGATTCATGTTGAATTAGAGTGACCAAGCAAACATAGCTTGAGCAATGAATTTAGCCTAATCTGTGGTATTTAGTTGGCATGAGGGAATAGCTGCGATCCTGATGACATAAGCAGGGCAAAGCCAGCAATCTGAGCTCTGTTTTACCCGGGTAATGACACATACCATTACATTTGGTGGCTTTACTTGGGATTTAGTGTAGAATGAGATTGTAAATCTTCTAAAGAAGTGCAAATACACACAATGTTTTATCTGGAGCCTACGGAGCTAAACTTGTTCCAGGCAATATTGAGATCCACAGTCCTCAGTATGAGGAGAAATAAATAAATGATGGGAGGTTGAATGTGGAAGGAAGAAGGACTGGAATACTTCAGTGAAAAGAGGACAGGTTGGGAAAGGAGCCCTTTGGGATATGCAGGATTAAAGGGGTTTTTTGCTGAAAGTTGGGGCTTTGACAGCAGCTTCTCAACAGCTGCATGGTGTGTGTGCTCTGTATTGTGCACAGACCATGGGGGAGAGCAGTGTTTGAGTATCTGGTACCCAGTTTGATGTGTCTTCCCTCCTTGGAGCAGTGCACAAAGCTTGTCTGCTTGCTGCAGCCTCCACAGTGGTGTTTTGCTTCTTGTCTCATAAAACAGTGATCAGATACGTGAGCATTTAACTTTTCTGACCTAGTGGTGTGGCCTTACATTGGGTTTGCTCTTATGTGCATGAAACAAGTCACTGGGTAGAAAAAGTGACAGTTTCAGAGCAAAGAGTGATGCAGAGAGTGTAATGTGGCACCAACAGGAGGTATGCCTGGCTCCTAAGCAGATAAGGAGAAAGAAAGGCTGCCAGGAAATTACTGCTGCTTTTAAATTTTGATGGTTTTTAAGTTGCAAGATATTCTCAGCTTTTCTCGATACTATTTCCCAACTAACAGATAAAGTAAGGTACTGTGTGTCTTAGATCTACCCATTTCTGTCCTCCCAAGAAATGTCCAGACTTGCCTGTCATGCAGCCACCATGGCTTCAAGTCAGGGCAGCTGAATCCTCCCAGCTAAAAATCCTTGACAAGCCTCTGATGCTGTTTTTAATCCTAGCTTTGTTTTAATTGTGCTTGTGTATTCTACATTTCTGAGACACGATTACAGATGTGAATAAAGCTTGTGAAGAAGTCACTTCAAGGCTTTATGGGTTTTGGCCACTGATAGACATGACAAATAACTCGGTGGAGAAGAGCACAGTGCCTGTGTCTAAGCCTGGGGAGTGCTCTGGCATCACGGGGCGAATCACACACTGGCGTTGCTGCAAGGGACCCCCACATCTGAGCTGGCAGCTCCCCTTGTGTGAGTGTTACTAGTAGAGGCACTGGAGGCTGCAGTCTGCACCAGGATGTGACACCCTGGAGCTCAGGCCAGTCTGCTGCCATAGGTACAGCCTGTCATCCTTACAACATCACCTCTTGAGGAGAAAAAGCAATCTGGCTTTCAGTTACCTGAGTTACTAGATTTTTTTTCAGGTTTTTGGATGAAAGGTTGGGTTTTCTTTCTTGAGGTTTCTAACAATTTAATGTTCTGTTCAAAAATTATTTCTTTCCCTACAAAATGGAGTGAGGTGAGGGCAGGCAGAGACTTACGATGCTGTAGAGAGAATTGGCCAGAAGTTGAAAAATACAGCTATGACACAAATCTGTATTTTAATACTACACAAACTAGGGAGTAATGAAACCTGCTGACTCGTTGGATTATGATCTAATAATAATAGAAGCAAATGTATTTCCAGAGCACTGTAGTAAACTCAGAGGTTTTGGGTGGGTCAGGTACCTTGAGATGAGCCCACAGGTGTTTGGATGTTTATCTGAAGTGCAATAGGTTACCAACTCCTTTGGCATCAAACTTAGCAACACAAATCTAAGACATTTCCAACAAGTAGTTAATTCCAGAGATCAAGGATTGCTCCAGAGGCTGGAAGTAAATTGCAGTGTTTTCTTAGTGTATAACTCCTACTAAGTGCCACCATCTGATGCTGAAGAATGTGACACCACCTCTATTTTAAACACTTTGGGAGAGGGAGATGCTGCTTTTTGAACACAACCTTTAAAAGGCCATGTGATGTGCAAGGAAGTTACTTGAAAGTCAACTTAAAGAGTAATTGCAGAGGTGACTCTGAGAGCTGCCATTAAACAAAAGGATGAGCACAAAGCAATAAACTATTTGGATCCAATAGCTTCCATGAATCTGTCTGCTTTTAAAGCAACTATTGATCTTCACCATGAGACGAGGCAATCAGTCACTCTCTCACAGTCACACATATGCATGCAAGCAGTAATCACGTGGGGCGCACAGTTCCCCAGAGAAACATCTGGTTTGGGGTGTGGGGATTTTGGTGATTTTGTTAAATTTATTTAGAATGTTTCCCAAATATGATCTCTGAAAAAAAAAATTTCACTACACAGGTGTTTTATAGGCACTTTTGGTTCTTTAAAGCTGTGAAAGTTAAGGAATGGCAGGGAGGTTAGTTTAAAAGAAAGATTGATTTTTAGGAAGGTTACTGAAGTCTTAAATGCTTAACTGCTTTATTTCAATTCGATTGTATTGAAATCACTGGTCTTATCAATTGGCCAAGTCAAAGTTATTTGCTTTTAAGAAAAATTTAAACACTATTTGCTCTGTTGTCCTTCAAAATATGTCTATATTCTATGTTGATGCATTCTCACTTTGAGGGAGCAACAGACAATTAATTATCCACCCAAATCATTTAAGCTAAAGACATTTTAGTTTCCAAGCATCCAATAAAAAGAAAAATTCCACCAGAAGGACTCAAACACTGGGGTTAAGGGTTATGATTGTGCTTTCACTCCAGTGTAATTCCTTTAGCTGGGACTGTGTTCTTTGACTAAGCAAACTGGAACAGGATGTATCTAACAATTACCTGAAAACCTTGTTGTGTCCATAATGCAGTTATATATCCATGTAACCATATATCCACGTGGTTCTTCCTTATCTCCTTACTACTGGGCCTGTGGTGGAATAGGCCTCCATTTACTATTTTTTAATTGGCAAAATGAAGACTTTTTGGGGTTGGAATGCTTGCATTTATCTGGGGAGCATTGATAGCCTGTTATATATTTACTGCAGTATATTTAATATGAGAAGAATTGTTCTCTCCAAGTGATGTTTCAGGCAGGCATCTGATTTTTCATTTTTGTCATTAAGAATACCTGACTTGACTCAGAGAAAATGTTTTGGGAAGAAAGAGTGATCAGAAACCACTGAGAACAGCACCTTGTTCCTGAAAACTGTTTTGCATTTCAAGAAAAAAATATTTTGAGGCTATTTTGTTTTCCTTAAATTATAGAGTCATAATACATTGAAAGGTTTCTTGCATAGTTATTTGCACTGAAATCTTAACTTCCTGTAAATCAAAGATAAAAACAAATTTTAAAAATGGATGTCTAATAAAGGTATGGCTTTGCTCCAAATCATAGAATCATGGAATAGTTTGGGTTGAAAGGGACCTTAAAGCTCATCTAGTTCCAAGCCCCTGCCATGGGTTGGGACACCTTCCACTGAATGAGTTGTTCCATGTTTTTCAAGAGTTGTCTGAGTAAAAATATTTCTTTTTATAAAATGATTTCTTAGACCATAAAATGAACTTTTTATTTTGATAGGACTTTTTTTTTTTCTTTGTGTGTGAATGAGATTTTGAGGTTTTCCTTAGATCTAGAATTGCTTTAGAAGCACAGGGCATTTGTAAGGTGTTGTATTGTCACTCTGAAGCTTCTGAATAGATCACTGATCTTGAAATTCACAAGAGCTCTGAACATATTTTTATTCCTTATGTGTAAGAAACACACCAGACAGAGTCAAGAAAACTATAATTAATTTTGCTGTGCTGTTAGTATTGAAGCAGCACAATTTCAAAGCAATCCTTCCAGTATTGGAATCTGTGGACAAACATTTGAAACTTTTAATTTTGGGAAGCTTTAAGATCGCAAAGGATGTAGAATCCCTAAACTTTAGCTGGCATTCATGTAGAATTTGATCAGCAGACGCTGTTTTTGGGAGAGATTCCAAGCCCCAAAAGCATCCTGAGAGGGGATGAGGTATGATAAGTAATTGCTCATTTTGCAGCACTTTAGGGGTTATTCTCAAAGCTGTGTTTCGTATTTTCATGTTTCTCTAAACAACTGTCAAGGAAAGATCCCCATCAATAAAATATACAATCAATGCTGACCTCGGGTCCCCTGGCTTCAATAAGACAGCCAGCTACAAACTGTTCTAATTGAACTCTTGACACCCAAAGTATGCTGATAAGATTGGTGCTGCCTTCTGCTGAAGGATGATAAATCATCCGTGTGGAATCTCTGTTCATTTAAAGTCATATACAGGATTGGATTTTATTTTCTGGGAGAAAGGGGGTGGATCAGTAAGAGTGGACTTCAAGCTAGGAGGATTGTTCTTTGGGCTGTAAAATAATTTTCAAAGTAAAGCCTTGGAGAATTTAAAATACAGGGTGAAAGTCTATGGGAGGCTGTGGTGAGGCTGGTTACTTTCTCTAATGATTGTTTCCTGTGCAGGACACTTCTACCCCCAGGGGATGTAGGAAACACTTTATAGAGGGAACTTTCAGAATTCAGTTAATGGCTTTCATTTTATGTTTTTCCTACTGGATTTTTTAAAAATAATTTAAATAAAATTCATTAGGGTTTTATCTTGGGGAATTCCTTTTAATGTGCCAGACCCTTTAACACAGAAGTGTTAGAAGCTGGGCCCTTGGCATGGTGCTATGTTGAAGCTGATCTTCAAATTTGCTCCAAGAGGAGATCTAACATGGGAAACAAATGCACTGTGGGATATCCTGAGTCTGCAGCTCCCAAGAGACAGCTAAAAGGCTGGAGTTTGGGAAGGACATGAGGCAAATCCACTGTAATCAGCAGCAGAGAGGGCCAGAGGTCCCCATGTGTAATTCCTGATGGGGAAAATTCTGTTCAACCCTTTAATCCCATTTCACAAGATTAAAGGTCATTATTTTAAATAATTTAAATTTACATTTAATTTTAAAGCTCTTGGAAAGGAGATGTAGCAACAGAATCGGATGAAGTGCTCTGTATTCATGTTTGAATTCTAGAGACATTCAGGAAGAGGATGAAACATTCCCTCCTGTGCTGACCTAACAAAGGAGCTCAAAGCCATCCCTGTATTTACTGTCTGATTGTTGTTGGGAGTTGTTCTTCTCTTGGAGCTCTCTTGCTGTATAATTCAGAATTGATCGAAGCAAAAATAGTGGGCAGGAGAGGCCATAAATCCAAGCCTCTGTAGGAGAAGATGAGCATATTTTTCAGAAAGACAACCAAGGGAAGGCAGTGAATGTGCCCAGGAGAGCTCCTCCCACATGCCCAGGGCAGGATGCGGGGTGGGAAATCTCCGTTTGTGTCTGTGTGACACTGATGTGACACATTCTGGAGTGTCCCTGTCCCTGTGCTCGGGGCTTTGGGAAAAGATTAAGATTTAGGGGTGTAATAGGCACATTTACACATCCTGAAGCAAATATAATCCTGGAGATGTTTCAGCCCACCCGCACAGGGCTCTGTGCTCCTGGCCCAAACAAGGACAGTGGGATGCTCTAGCACAAGGAGACTGCCACTGACTCATAGCAGGTTTTGTTTGTTTTGTGTGAGGGCACAGCAGGGAGTGAAATTTACAGGAAGCCTTCATTTGGGGTGTTTCAGACAGCATTGGCATTAACTCTTTCATGGTACATCTAGGACTCAAGACTGTGCACTGAGGTTTTTTGATCAGAAGATCCCCCACAATAATATAGCAAGATGTGCAGCTTCAAATGTGTCACGTCACATGAGTAACTAAGTGCTCCAATTCTAATATCCAAAGTCAGATTTTGAAGTGATTTTTATTTATCTAAAAATGAGGAAAACTTTTTTTCTGCTCTAGTCTCCCATTTTCATCCCAGAATAGCAGGAGCTGAGTGAGATAGATGGGTTCTCTTGAGGACAAACAAACCAGTTGCTACTTATAAATTGAAAGTAAGGATGTAGTGGCCAAGACAAATAAAACTCACCTCATCACTGAAACTTTTAATTTCTTTAACCAGTCCTTTGTTACAGTCTCTTGGGAGGAATATCCTCATTACTGAAGAAAAAGATTTTATTGGGGTTTTCAACATTTTTGACCCTTTCATTTAACATTTCAACTACTAACTTAAAAGCTGTGAAAGAGTCTCAGAGCTATTTCTATATTCACTGTACTTGTGAGTTGTCAGTGGGGCTTCTGTTCACAGACTGAGATATGAAGAGTTTTATAAATTCAGGGGGTCTAACACAATCAAGTATTAACTTTAGCACATCCCTTAATACATTAGTTATGTATTACATGTATTATTAATACATTTACTACATTAATATATTAAATTGTATTTGCCAGGATAACAATAACTAGAAGCAGTTCTTCCTCTTCCTCTATTACTTAAAACTATGGATGACCCTATTAATTTTGATTAGATGTCATCCATGGGTGTATTGCAAGGTATAAGGTGGAGGAAATAAATCAATTTTTAAGACAGAAATAGCCTGTACTGAAATATAGATTGTGTGACTATTATCTGATACTGTGTATTAAGTACTGTTTCTCTGTTCCATCACATTTTTACCCCCATTGTCTATGAGCTGCACAGATGAACAGCAAACTGTTCAGCAGGGTGATTTCTCTGCCCTTCTAATCATGGAACTGTGTGTTTCTGCACTGTTTTTTGGGCAAATATTTTATGCAGCAATATTTTCATTTCTTCCAGTAAAGACCAGACTATTTAATGAGAAATCAAATATTTTCTGTGCTAGTGTTTAAAAGCAGAGAATGTACTTAGGCAAAGATTTGCTGTGCCCTGCTAAAATCTTTCACCTAGCTATGGACATTTAACCTTCATATCCCCAGATGGTGAGGAGATGTCTTGTGATGTATTTTATGCTGTGTGCTCTCTGACTCCTTGGTTAACACTCTTAAACTTCCAACAAAAATGTGTAAATATTAATGAATGGCCATGTTACAGTCTATTTGGGCTGTCTGCCAAATTATCTGTCTACCTGGCAAAAAAAGTATCTGCCTGGCCTTTTGGATTAATCAATGTTAAAGTATCTTATGCAAAATGGAAATTTTTCAACAGGAAAATATACAATTCCAAGGCAAAGCTGAGATCTGCAACTGGTCAGAGAGCTCCTTTAACCCCCAGTGGGAAAACAGCTGCTCTTGTGTACTGACCTCTTATCTTTGCTGCAGCCAACCCACCAGAAAAGCTCAAGCCTCCTGCAATCTTAGTCACTAGCATCAATATAATGATGTAGTTTGGGGGTTTGTTTTGGTTTGATTTTTTTAACTGGAGTTTTGCTCAGGGTTAATTGTGTTTTGATTTTGGAGTAGTTCTGGGATGTGGAAAGGTGGGAAAATCCATCCCTTAGTGGCTACTTTGAAAAGTTGTCTCCTTGTTTAATTTTGTATTCTTTAAAAGAAAAACCTGAAAATCCCAAAATATCATGTTTATAGTTTCTTCTGTCTTCAAGAATTCCTAAACAACACAGCTTATTGACTGATCGATAGCAAGAATTCAGTTCAAATACCCAAGTAAGACAATTTTTAAATCACATCTTCCATTCCTGTAATGAAATCATTTTTCAGAGCAGTTTTGACACTGCTGATCTGTGCTGCTGTCACTACCTGCAGCAGCTCAGTGGCAGTGTCTGGGACTGATGCAGTATTTCTGTGTCATCACAGCCGTTTCTCACTTACCACTGTGGCAGCATGAATGAGAAATACACCCACATAACAGGCCTGTCAAGTGATAACCTTTGCCTTCCGAGAAATCTTAGCATCACTTGGTCAAGATTCTTCCCTGCCTGAGTGTTTTGAGTATTGACCTGTGGAATAGTCCTTCACAGGGGTGTGAGACACTGGTTACCATGTGTCAGGGTAGCACAGGACACTTAGCTTGGCTTTTCCCCAGCTGTGATAATCATGTTTTCTTCAGAGAATATCTACAGAGTAAATTATCTTCTTCCTGAAGTGTAACAAAAATGCTGCAGTAACTCCAATGAGGACCGTGTGAGCAGTTAGAATTAAATCCTAAAATACTTGGTAAAATTTTAATTATTTTTAGGATATTTGGGCTTCCTGGAATCTTGCTACCTTTTTTTTTTTTTTTTTAAACTGTGTCAGGTAAACTAATTGGTCACAGAGTGAGAAAAAGTCCTACAATTCTATCAGGCTTGTTCATCTTGCTTGCATCCCTTGTCAGCTGTGGGCCAAATGCCAAAACCTTAGACTCACAGGTTTGGAATTGGAGAAAATAGATAAGTCTACAGTGTCTGCACTGATAGCTAGGTTGGAATAAGTAAATATTCACTGAGCAGCAAATTAACGAGGCTTGGTTTCCTACAGATTTGTGCCATGTGAAAGCTTTCCCAGCTTTCGTAGAGCATCAGGCGCATGAATAATATATGTGTTCTTACCACAGCCTTAGTATTCTAGCAGAGACAGTTGGAAAAGCTCTCTTCTCATCCATTTCTCCTGTTGGGGTATAGTTACATGTGAAGCCCCCTGCTCTTCACCACACTGATTTAAAATCAGTCTCTGTATTCAGAGCTTGGTGGCTTGTGCACAAACCCCAACACAGAAAGAATGTTTAAACACCATATCCTTCGGAAAATATACTAAAAACTTAGTGTAGCTATGAAAAATGAGGGAAGTTTAGATTGGGTATCAGGGAAGAGTCTTCACTTGAAGGACTATTAAACATTGGAACAAGTTTCCCAGGACTGTGGTGGAGTCACTGTCCCTGGAGGGATTTAAAAGATGTGTAGGTGTGACACCTGGGGACATGGTTTAGTGGTGGCCTTGTCAGTGCTGGGTTAACAGCTGGACTTTATGATTTCAGAGGGCTTTGGTTCCCTGATGCTGTTCCATGTTGAGGTGTTGTAGAATGGGAGATCTGCAGTCCCACCAGTGGCTGCGTGGGGCCTCTGGAGCTCAGACCACAGGATGGTAAGCTGTGGACTGAAGAGCTGCAACAAAGTGCCCAACTGAAACTAAGGTTTTCAAGTTCTTTTTAGTGTTTCCCCAGAAATAATGGCTCTACCTACAAGTTGTTCTTCCTTCTTGGTTAGTTTATGGCAATGAAGTTCTCCCACAGCTCAGGAATCTTGGCTACCCACACATTTGCTGTCTTCTCAGCGTCCTGCAGAATGACCTTCAGAAGCACCCACTCTCTGCAAATGGTATCTTACAGCTGTCTGAGCTGTTGAGTGGACTGAGAATGGCTTCAGTTCCAAGGAATTAGGGGAATAAGAACCTGCAAAAGCACCTTTATATATGCAGCTGACAATGCATATTGTTCCACTCTTTGTATCAACTCTATCATGTTTTATGTTTGTACCACTATTACTTTGGTACCATAATTGCATTCCACGAGTCTTCACTCTGGTGTTATTAATGGCTATCATATTGGCAAGTTAATTTGGATACAGTTATTTCCTTCTTCTAATACAAACAAGATTTGATTAATGAGAAACATTAGGAATATACAATGGGCCCATTATTGCAGTTGTGTGTTTGCCAGTGGGTATTGATGGCTGGAAGACGCATTGTGGTTTTTTTGCTCATGCATGCATTTATTTCACTTGCATTCTGCGTTTTAAATAACAGAAAATTGCTAAAGTAGGGAAGCAGCAGTAGGAAAAAGTGTTTAGAGCTGATGATTAAGTCATGTGAGTCTGTTATACTCCAAGGTGTGTGCAGTGAATATGGACACAGTTAGAAAGCCTGATTATTTCCATAGTGGTTTAGAAGTTCAGTGTTGTTCCTTTTTTGAATTTGTGCCAATGTCAGTGATGGAATATTGATGTCTTAATGCTAATACTCCCTGGTACCTCCTGGGTTGAAAAGCTATCAATGACAACACTAATATAAGTACAGAAATAGTTGTCCTGCCTGTTTATAGAAAGGCTGAATTAGGAGAAATAAATGGATTGTGTATATCAAGGAGGGTATCCAGAGCTGAAGCTGTAATCTTTCCAGTTCAGCCTACTCCTCTACCTTCAGAGCTTTCTGACAGTTAAATCAAACTGCACTGCTTTTATGTTTGGTCTCTGCCCAACCTTCCTCCCACCCCCAGATATCTGGGTTTGATTTGTAGGAGAAGGTGAAATATGCAGAAATCCTCCTTTGGAAATACTTCAGGCATTTTTGTTTTGTTTTTTGTTGTTTTTTTTTTTTTTTTGGACAGGAACATTGCTAACTTTGAATCTTGGCATAAAAATTGTCCTTATGGCTTCAGGGAAGAGAAGATAAGAATAGGCACTCATGATACCCCTTTCCAGTGTTCCTGGCTGGAATCTTCAATAATTTTAGGAGTGTAATGAGGACTTGGCCCTTTACAGCATCATTACACGCTCTCTCCCAGCAAGCACTGAACAAACCATTATAAACACTAAGAAAAATAAAAAGTTGTGAGTATGACAAATGGCAGAGATTCAAGGAAAGCCATATATCTGTCAATTTCTGTACATCAAATAGCTTTAAAGGTAGAACAATGATACTGTGTCCCTTTCTGCCATGAATATAAGGATATTCCAATAGATGCTGATAGCTACTGCTCAGCAGCCAGAGTGAGAGCGTGAGGATCAAAGATTCCTGTTCAGGAACACTTTCCAGGGTCTGCATGGTCACTCCAGTGTGTTCCCTGCAGCATTGAGGCATGGGTAGAATCCAATGCACAGAGAAGAGTAATAATACATATATAAATTCTAGGCAGTGTGAATTCATGTTGTGTTAAGGAGAATTAGAGAGAAATGCAGTGGATCACTTTCCTCAGTGTCTTCTGGCCAGGAACTGTAGTTTACAGATGCTTTGTAGAGTTTGAACAGCCAGAGTGTCCTGATGAGTTTGGTCCTTTAAGTCTGTAGAAGAATTGTGCTGGGTGCTATTTTCTATGCAATAGTGAATTTTTATTCATTGTAAGCCAAAACATAGTGTTGAGCAAAAAAAACACTGTTGAGATTTCAGTCCTCTTAGATGGAGAGAGAGCTGGGTTCTTCCCTTTGTCCTTCTTGCTCAGAGGTTTTGCAGAGGGCTCTGAGATCACCCCTTGGGTGTATCCGTGTAGCAAATTACAGAAATGCCTCTGTGCCTTGAAGAGTACTGAGAGTAGCTGAGTACTGCTCAGTGCCACCTGGGCTTGAGCAATTCTCAGCATCCTCAAAGGAGATCCAGTCGATGGATAGGAATAGGAGGCAGGGAGCAGAGTTATCCCACCCAAAAATTTAATCAGTGCAGTTCCTTATCCAGGAGTACTCAGTTGTGTGAGTGGTTGTGCTGAGACAGTGAAGAGCTGGTACAGGGAAAAATAATGACAAAGAGGGTGGGGTTGGTCTTTTCCAGCCTATGTCAGGTTCAGGCAGCTGTGAAAACGTGTTTCTCCTGTAAGGAAGCAAGTATTGCCATCCTTCCCAATGCAGTGTTGTCTTGCAGTGTCTTCAGCCCCATTCCTTGTATCTTAGATAGGACCCCCAGGGCTGAAGGGAGTAAAGAGAATGCAGCAGCAAGGCTCTAGCATACAGCTTGTAGAAGCACAACGCCTTATGAATAAAGAAGATGGCGGATTTATTCCAAAAGTTACAGCATATGGTTGATCCATTTCACCTCTGATGTTATCCAGGAATTAGGCTGTCAGTGTTGGCTAATCTATGGAGGTATTGATATTATGAGCATCATTCTGCTGTCTCAGTGCTTACATATCTGTCGTGTATTGGGGAAGAAACATCTCTAATTTAATTACTTCAATTTATGGCATGAATGAGTTCAGGAATTATTATACAGTGGATGCTTACTTAAGAGAGACTTAATTATTCATTTCTACATTTGGGTAACAGTAACATTTCCTCACCAGAAATACATTCCTGTTAAGCTTATAAGTATTAGTTTCTTCCACTGAGCTGTATAAAAGTCTGATGAAAGAAAAATCTGATGCAGACACAGTAAATTACCCTGCTCCCACCTCACACTGAGATTGAGTTTAGGAATGATTAATGTGCTATAGATTTCTATAGCAGGTCAGAAGATGCAAAGAAAATGATCCCCTCATTCTCACCAGGACACAACAGCTCTAGTGTTTAATATGTTCATCCACGCTTTGTCTGTCTCAAGGGTACGAATTTGGAAGCCAAAAAGGCATTTATCTTTTTTCTGTGTAGAGAAGGGAGAGGATGACAATTAAATTACATAATGGAAAGGCTGAGCCTCTGCAATTTGTATTTGATCTAAAACCAACTATTATCTAAGAAAAATGGATCAAATTCTACTTTTGGGGATGTTGTTACTACCCTGCAGTGTTAACTAGACAGCAGGAGTGTGTCTGAAAAACCTTTTCTGGGTTTCTTTCATTGGGTGTCTACAACTTAATGTTACTGATTAAGAGTAAATCCTGAGAATTAAATGGGTGGTTATTGGGATGAAGAGACTGTTTTCTCCATACTTTAATTCATGATGTCATACTTTAATTCATGATATCTCTCTCCTGCTGTGTTGTGGCAACAGTTTACATAAGAATTTGCTTAGATAGCCTAGATTTTGAAGCAGAATTAACTTTTCACTTCTGGACTAATGGGCTTCACCTCACGACATACCTGGGACGTGTCCTGTCCTGGGAGAACTGAAAGTGTTCTTGTGCCTGTGTGGCAGTGCTTCCACAGCAGACTGAGACTTCTGTTCCTATTGGGGCTTTTCTTTCTTCTACAAAGTAATCGTCTATAGGAATAACCTCTGAGATAGGTTATTCTAGTAAGAACAGCTGGGTGGGTTTTCCTAAACAATTAGTTGGGTTCTATGGAGACAGGACTTCAATTCAGTTGACAGACAAAGGTGCTTTTGCAAATATTAGAGGGAACAATAACTGGTCTTTTCTCAAAATAGCAACGTTTTGTGTCTCAAGCCAAGATATATTAGGTTATCGAGGTAGTTGTTATTTGTGCAGTTTTGTTGGAATGGTTTAAATTCAATGTCAGTCACTGCCCCTGGAAATGATCTTCCCTCTATTAGCAATCATTCCACTCCCCATGCCCAACTTGAATCAGGCATGAGCAAAATAAAGCAAAATAAAGCTGTGTGTGAAGCATAATAGAACTCATATAACAAGGAAAACTGAAGTGGGCTCAGCTTGAAAACCATTTCAAAGAGAATGGAGGAGCCGTTTGGAAAAGCTTTTTGCAAACAGCTCACTTGCTCACACGTTCAGGCCCTGTCAGCAGCTGGGCTGCAGCAGAGCAGAGAATCTCCAGAGCTCTGAGCTGTGCTCGTCCGTGCTCCAGAGGGCTCCCCCATCAATGCTGGTTGTGCTGCCTGCTCCAGAACCCTGCCTGAGTCACAGGCTGTGCCAGCCTAGACTGCCAGCATTGGATACAGGTGAGGGCCAGAGCTCAGTGGCCAGAGTGGGGCAGAACTGTTCGTTTCTCTCAAATCTTTTCCACAAAAAAAGACATTTTGCTTGACCAATACATGTTATAGGTACTAAACATGTACCTGTTACAGGTACTAAACACATACTATGGGTATAAAATTTTCATTTTATCAAAAGATGCCCTTTTGTTACCTTTTTTTTCCAAAAAACCGGCCCCCACAGACCCAGATTTTTATCTGCTCTGTTTTACTCATTTACTCTGCTCATTTTACTCCATTTACAGTTTTACTCAAACAATAAATATGTTTCAAACAACAAAGCTAGAACAAATGCGGAACATATCAAAGGTACATACCTGGGAAATATAATCTGCTTGCCTATTTTTTCTTTCTTTCTGGCTTTTTTCTAAAGGAAGAAATTTGTTCCTGAAAAATACTTTTGCAGTGCTTTGTAGTGAACTCAGACATCTTAGGGCATAAAAACAGCCTCAATTCACCTGGTTTCAAGGTTTAGTCACCTCTCCTCATCTGGATGTCAGAATTTCAGCAAATCTGTTCTGCAGGAATATTTAGCTGCTTCTTAAACTCTGCAGTGCAATATATTCACTGTTCTGTCCTGGTTTATTTGTTTTAAACAAATTCCTTTTCTTGCCTATGATAGGCTAGTCATCATCAGAAATTATCCCTGATGTTTATGGATCAAGAGTGGATGCTCCAGAGGAAAGGGAACATGATGCTGTCACATCCTTTTTTTTTTTTTTGGGAAATATATGTCTTGTTATTATCAGATGTGATACTCAGGGTGTGTTAGGATCCAGTCGTTCACATTGCCATACCAGATGATAAAGGGAAATTAATATCTTTAAAAAAAATAAAAATAAAAAGCCTTTTTCCTTCCCTTTTCCCAGCGTTCCTCTCAGGAGCAGACAGCAAGCAGTTGAAATGAGTGGAGTTTATGGATGGCTGCAGAGGCTGTCTCCATTCCCACCCTGTGCAGATCCATCAGCCACTCTGCAGCATTTTCCTGCAGCAGCAGGGGAGCAGTCAGCCCCATCCCAGTGGAGCGTCTGATGGGATGGAGAGGCTGGACTGTGGCTTTTCTGTAGCCTTGGAAATGCACTGCAATGGGAAGTCTTTTTGGAACTTGAGCAGTCAGAGGCATTTTATGGGAGTAACCACCACCAGCAAACACACATAATAAAACCCTTGGATGTTTTAGAGTGAAAGGAATTGTACTGTGTAATTTTTGGTTGTTCTTTAGGCAACAATTGCTTATTGCAAAAATATAAGTAACCATTAAAAAATTTGCAAACTCTGCCTTACCTAATCAGACTTCCTTACATCACAGCAACTCAATTTAAAATACAGTTGAACATAAAAAAATATATATTTTTTCATCTGTAAATCACTTTCAAGAGCAGAATCAATCATCATGCCACTCCACAGCTCCAGTTGCTAAAGGGAATATTGCAGTAAACAAGCAATGTTAAGAGCTTGTTTAGCATACAAAAGTGTAGGTCATCACACTTCAAATGGAAGAAAATGGTTTTAAGTAGAAGTGGGTATTTTGTGTGTTTATACGAATTTGACACAGGAGATGAGAGGTCCCCAGAACATCCCCCAGATTCTCTCTGAAATTACTTTATTTTGAGTGATGAGCTAAAATAAATAACATTGATATATAAGGCAGCAAGTATAACATGATTCTTGCTTCGGAAGGATTTTTCTGTTGGTTGTACATTCAGCCCTGCTCTATCCATCTTCCATCTCGGGATTTTTTTATTTATTTTGCTATGCATTCCAAAAAAGCTAAGCATACTCTATGACAGCCAGGAGAATATATGTCATGTATATAAATAAAGCAAATATTTCAGCTATCAATCTGCTGAGCAGCAGCGATACCTGTGGTAGCTCAGTGCTCAGAGGTGGCTCAGAGCACTGCACTCCAAAGAGCCAAGCAAGTTTTGACATTTTAAGGGCTATACTGAGAAAAAACCAAGGCTCATCTCTGGGATTTGAAGGGTATTTTGGGGTGTTACGATTTATCAGCATTTGGATTTGATAGTCTTAGCTGCTAAAACTTGACTAGGTCACTTTTAGAGGGGATTAGCTGCTCCTGAAGGACTGTTTCCCAATGCACGCCTGGGAAAGGAGGAGAGATTTTTAACTGCTTGAGGAGAGAACAGAGAAAGTACTGAAAGTGCAAGAAAACTGCAAGAGAATGGTCTGGCCAGCTATGTGTGGAGAACAGTCAAGCAAATCAGACAGAGGAGGGGCAGCCAGAGCACAGCCCATGTAGATGAGTTTGGGAATGAACAAAGGCCAGCTGCTGCCTTTCTGCGAAAAGGATCGATTTTAACTGTGGCCAAGCTCCCTTTGAATCTCACCATGCTGTCTGTGGAAAAATAAGTCTCTAGATCAGAGTTGTGTGAGCAGCCCATAAAACCATGTGTCCAAAAAACATGGGTAAGTGATCAGAAACTTTTCTCCCTCATTGCATTCCTCAGTGCTCCCACTGGACCTGCCCTTGGGGCCAGCAGAGCCCAGCCCAAGCTGCCCAGGAGGCCTGGAGATGTGTCCTGGGGCAGGGCTCTGTGTGTGTCTACATCTGAACTGCCTTCTGCAAAGCACCTGTACAACCTGCACCATCAAAGAGGAGCCTGAGAGTGTAAATCACACATGGGAAGTGAGGGTGGATTAGAAGCACTTGGAGGGTTTCTTCTTAGTGAAGTAGAATTTTAATCCATTAAATGAAAAATATACAATGTTATTGCCTGGCTAGAAAGGACTGAAAAGTAGATTCAGATATAATCAGTGTGGAAATACTGGAATTGTAATAAATTGAGAAGGTTATTATGTTTTGAGCTGACAGTAAGTTGTTGAGGTAGGTCCAGATGATGTATTATAGCAAATGTCCAGGATAAATTCTAGGGATAAATTCTTTGGCTCAGTTTTCACAGAACCACTGGATGATTAAAACTTCAAACAAATGAACTACAATCTAGTTTGGCTTTCTCTAGAAACTGATGTTGTCTGGATTTGCAATATGAGGTAGGAAGCAATCCATTGTCTAGTTGATGAGTACTACAGGTGCAAATAAGCAGTGTTCACCAGAACACCATCAGAATCTGGAAGTGGCAGGCAGGATGGTGAAGAAAGGCAAGTTTGTGTGAGCACTCCCTAAATAATAAATTTTCAGGAAATTCCTTCAAATTTTCTTTTCTTATAAGGGCAGATAAGAAATAGATATGTAACTTTGTTTTACTCTACAGCATAAGCAAGTCATGAATCGCTGGTTTTGCCAGTGCTGTTGCTGCAGATGACAAAAAGGAATTTGTTATACTTAAGCATAGGAGAAGTGTTTAAAATTCTCAGCCATAATTTTCCATTATGTATATATATATATATATATATATATATATAAAGAAATTAGGTGTTATTTCTTTATTCAGTATTCTGCTCTCATTTCTGTCACTTTCACACCTGTACAAATCTGTTAATTTCAGTTCACGTACTCCTGATTTATATAATCTGTCCCAGTGAGTGCAAAGTAAACAGAGAGAAATAGGTAATTAAAGATATCAAGGACATTTAGGAGAGAGAAACTCTAGTGACAATCCATCAAATGCATTGGGACAGATGGTGAAAAATCATGGTATTTCGATGACAGCCAGAAGTGAAATAGAAGGCAGAATAGGAGTTGTTTTTCTGACATAAAGAATTGCCAGAGTGAAAGATAATGAGAATACATTGGAGGTGTGGATTGCAAAAAGCCAAACAGCCAGGCTAAGCTCATAATAAGAGAAAATGAAGAAGTTGGGCGCATAGCTTGAAGAACAAGTTAAAGATGCTTGAGTGAAAAAAGGAAAGAGACAGAACAGGGTTAACTGTAAACTGTCTTTTACAAAGAAATGTGACATGGGTGGCTGAAATCCAGTATGAAGTTGGGAGAAATTTAACAGATCAGTGAGAGCAAAGGAGGTTTAGCCTGATTGAATGCAAAACTAAGAAGAAAATCTGAGCCAAGGTAAAGAAATGCAATAAGAAATCTTTTAGGTAGTTGCACACTAAAGTTGAAGCTCAGAACAAAAGCAGCTGGTAACAATCTTCAGTAAACAGTCCTTTTGTTGCTGGTGTTGTCAGCAGTCACAGAAAAATCTTTGCAGTGTTTGTAAACCACAGAACCACTGAACCTTGCATAAAGAAATAAAAGATGTACAGGTAATTGTGCAGTCCTGTTTAATGTCAATGCAAACCTTCAGGAGTAAAGCTGTACAACTGAAGGGGCACTCAGAAGATACTGAAGGTCTTAAAATCCAGAATTATGAAAATTTTTGATCAATTAATTTTTGCTTCCCCACCTTATTTTGAAATGTTGATTTTTTTTTTTTTTTGAGGCAGGAATGTGAAATTAAGCATACAGAATTAGATCAAATAAACTGTAAACCAGTCAGTGGAGGCAGTTTTAAGGGCTGCAGTTGAGAGTGTAATTGCACAGATATGGTAGCACACTACAGGGTCACCTTACAGTGACAACGAGTCACACAGAATATTGAATATGGTTCTATTAAGTTCCAAGTATATGGATTTAGTGTGGGTTTTTCAAAAATCAAGGCTCCATTTTTTTACCCCATTTATAGATACAGGAAGAGGGGATTCTTTTGAGCCAAAACACAGCCAAATAAAGCAATGCTGTTTCCTGCAGGGACGTTGGTGTGGGGTATATGTTTATTCATCCTCCTCAGCAGATGTGAGATTCATTGAGGCCATTTTCTTCAAGCTCTTCATGGCTCTTGTCATGATTAATGACACTTGATTTTTGAAAGGATAGTTGCTGATGTATAATGGTGCCTTCCAGCAAATTTCAGGATCTACCAGCCTGTCTCAGAGGTGAACTATAGTTGGACTCTCAGAAGAGGGTCTGCTATAAGGAAAAGAGTGATTAAAAAGTGCAAAATATGGTCTGTTGGCAGATGGCTCTTGTGGTTCCTGCTTGCCCTTTCACTGCTGCATTGTACTTCACCTCCTGGATTCTTCCCACACTGGGTCAGACTTTCCCCTCACTTTCTCTTCAGTCAGTATTATTGCTCATCTGCAGCAGTTCAGCTGACATGATCTAGATTTAGCTTTAGCCATCCTCTATTTAATCAGGATCTATTTTAGTCCTTGAAGGTCTTGAAGCAGTGTGCAGTGAGCACAGGGCATTTCTTCATTAGCATTTTAGTTTCCACCCCAGTCTACCTCAGGAACAAACCTCCCGTTTGTTTCCAGTCACTGCACTCCTCGCACTGCAGAGCACATCAAATGGATTCTTTATTGATGCAAGGAGAAAACAAGATGTGTTTGGAGATATGTGAACTTAACAGCCAAGAGATCAGTGCAAGGGATCAGGCTGGAGCTGGTCTGCAGCTAAGCATGAGCTTAATGAGCAGAGCAGATGTTGGATCCTCAGTGTGAATTATCCCATCCTGCGAATCCAGTCCCCAGGCACCCTGCCCTTGTTGATGGGGGTGTCAGAATCTGCACTGTAGGAGCATTATCTGTGGATCTGCTTTCCTTCTGTGAGATACAGCTGCAAACCTGCTTGTGCAAATTGCCGCTGCTGAAGGGTCTGGTCCTTCCTCTGTCACATAAGTGCTTTCAGACATCAGATGTTCTCAATCCTCTCTTAAGAAGTGATACACTAAACCATAATTTGCATTTTATTAACTGATGGCAGGATTCTAACATGAAAACAAGTGCATGCTGTTTCCTTTAAACATCCACTGTGGCAGCCTCAGTGTCTCAGTGTGGCTAAACCATAATTTTCTGAGGACTAGACAAACTGGGAGATCTAGAAGAGGGCAGATTTTTCCAGTCTTCCAGCTAATATTAAAGTTCTCTAGAATTTTTCATTCATCTGGATTTTTTTTTTTCCGGAATTCAGGTTGCAGTTTCCCTTACAAACATTTCTCAAAATACTTGGGTGAAAATGAGTTCAACTCTGTTGAAATATTCCTCCAGCTCATATTATGTTTGACTGAGCTGACAAATGCCTTGACAGCCTTCTTGGAATCTGCCAAAATACAGTGTCAGGAATGACAATGCCATGCAAGGTAATAATCTAAATGAATGTTGCTGCAGCTGAGCAGTCACATTCCTGACTCTCTATAACTCAGTTAGAATGAGGCAAGTCCCCAGATGTTTGTTTCATAGCAGTTGGAAAAGTTTGGGTTGTGTTCCCCTATTAACACATGATTATAATTCACATTTCATGGTTAGCTTGCTACAAATTTAACACATTTCAAATTATTCTGTAAATAATGGTGCTTTATTTATCTGTCAAACTCCATTGGAGCAAGAGCTGCTGTTATTCAGTTTCTCAGAAATCCCAAACATACATGAATTAGAAGTTTCATAGTGTTTGTGGAGATGAATTTGATCTTGGGGAACGTTAGTGGGTTTGAAGTGTAATTTCCAATTTGAGCTGTCTGAGAGAACCTACAAATAGACATTAGAGCTTCAATGTAAAAATTATCTTCTCTGTCTTGCTAAAACATGTCTTAATTCCATCAATATTTTAATGACACTGTATTATCACAGAATCACAGAATGGTTTGTGTTGGAAGAGACCTTGGAGGTCATCTCATTCCAACCCCTGGAATGGGCAGGGACACCTTCTGACAGAACAGGTTGTTCAAAGCCCCATCCAGCCTGGCATTGAACACTTCTAGGGATGGGGCAGCCACAGTTTCTCTAAATTGCCAGGTAATTTAGTGTTTTATATCTTGTAGCGAATGTTTTCAGAGATCCTCAGCACATTTCTTTAATTCCATATCCTGTAGTTGCAGCTGCTCTCTAAAGTACACATTTCCTTTGATTTTATATCTCTAAGGTTTGAAGATTAGTTGCACTGCAAGTTTGAACTATTTTCTCAGTTGTAAGAATTAAATAGCTAGTTGTACTAGACCTCAGGTGTAAAATTACAGCTGATCAAAATGCAAATGTTCTCTTTTTCTTAAAGAATTCTCTGTGACCTTCTGTACTCTTCAGATGTCTGTCAATGCTGGCTTTTTCAGGTTCTGTTCTTTGCTGAAATGCTGTTTTGATTTTCTTTAGACCCATTATATGATTTAATCCCTTCAAGTGTGAGCAACTATTATGTCTAGCAATCAGGAGCAGGCTTCTATTTACAGCTGAACAGTTCAAAAATTTTGAGAGCTGGGAGCTCTGTATTCTCTTGAGCCACGGGCACTTGGTTAGAAGGTTCTTGAGACTGGAAAATAAAGTTTTGCTACATCTTTGTTTCTCATGTCATTGTTCAATCCATGCCACACTACATACTGACCTTTTGTCACTGATGCAGAAGCTCATGTTCTGGCAGCCTCAGGAGTGCATTATATATTCCTGCAGGAGTTCTTTCAGATGTGTGTCCTTGATCCAGTGCATGCTACTGGAAGAAATGAAAGGTCACTTAGTTTTCTTTTTTTATCTGAACTTAGCTTGAATATTGCTTTATCATCGTGATCACAGCTGTGGAAGCTTAATACAATATATATTTCCTATTTATAATTTATCCTTTTCTAAAGCAGCTCTGAATGTGTGTCAGTAATTGATACTGAATGTTGTTTCTGGAGTGCTTACTGTGTGAAATTCCCTATGTACACAATTACAAATCAAAGATGATGCACCAAGTGCCAGTGCAAGCGTAAATAAAATGATCAAACTTTCTGAAAACACATAACACCAGTGAATTATCTTTGAACCTTTCTGCTCCCTTGTTTGACATGATTCTGAAAGAAGGAATCCAAGAATAGCAACTTGGGGTTTGTTGTTGACTTCCAGCTGAAATTATGGTGAAGGATTTGCAGCAGTACTTTTGGGGTGACCAGTTCTGGAATTAGTGCTTAGGGTATGAGGGGTCACTGTCCCTCTCCCTCCTTGAGGGGAAGATATTGAGATGGAATAAAATCTTTATCCAGTAATGTTGGAGTTCCTTTGCTGCCAAGGAGTCCTCCTTGCAGAGAGGTGTGCAAATTAGAGCACCTTCTTCATTGCAAAGGCAAGACTTCTGTGGCTTAAAATGCTCAGCATGGATCTGAAGTTGCCTTTGGACAGTGTTCTGTGGACTTCTTAAAAGCAAATTATGCACAAATTGAGCAGTCAGGTGCTCTCTTCTGCTAAAATAAAGTAGGCTCAAAGGTAGTGAAAATCTGTGCTGTGGACACCAACAGCCTTGACATTTGAATCCCACTGGAACCATTACTGCAGTTTAGCTATTTGATGCCTGAGTCAGAATATCTTGTTTCTTTGGCCTTTTTAGCTTACTTTTTTTTATCATTGTTATTGATTACTTGAGCTAAATCCTTTGAAATACCATTCCAGAAAGGTCTGTTTCTCTACAAAATACTATTGCTTCAGCCAGATGGCATGTAGCAGTCACTGAGCAAAGGCAACTTGTCATTGTTACTTTAGGAAAGGTTACTTGTCATTGTTACTTTACAACTGACACAGAAAATTAATTTCCTAATATTCATAAAAATCTTGTATAATCAGAGTAATAAACTAATGAGGAACTGTCACTAAAAAGTTACATTTGTGTGTCTCCAATGATCTTTCAGGAAATGGGTAGAGGTAGCACAGGTCTGTCAGTAACAGAAGAGCATAATGAAGGACTTTCTTGAATGAAGGGACTTCACTTGGGGATGCCCCATCCCTGGAAGTATTCAAAGCCAGGTTGGATGGGGCCCTGAGCAACCTGGTCTAGGGGGTATCATCGTGGGTTGATGATACCTTCAAGGTCCCTTCCAACCCAAATCATTCTGTGGCTGATGACTGAATCAACCAGCCCCAGCTATTATGGACACTTCCATCACATGATAGCTTTTATTAACCAAGCAAGGTACTTCAAATAACCTGCTGGGTGTTGAAGTAGTTGTTGACAACCAAAGTGAGCATCCTTTACCAGAAGGGGAGCAGAATTTCTGTTTGCAGCAACTGCTGCACGTTTTTCACTGGTTTGCTCCCATTAACCTGCCCTCAGTTTTGCATAATGATTTTTGATGTAGTGTTCTTTTTTATTTTTTCTTAGAATGGATAAAATGTCAGAGACAATTAAGACAATGATGTTAGAAACTGGAATGGAAACTGCACATTTGTAATGGTTGACAGGGTTTCTGATCTAAAACGTGTACAACCCTTTCCCACTCTCAGCAGCTGGTTATGTCATGGACTGGTTGCCCATGACTTCTTCTTCCTGATGCAGTTCTAAGAAATTTCAAATATTGGCTAAAACTGACTAAAGGGCTGCAAAGTTGTCCTTTTCAACAGCAGCATATTTGATTTCACCTTTTGCAAAGATTTCTTCAGCAATACTTGAAGCTGGATTTTCCTTGAAGCTACAAATGAAGTATAAAGCCTGTGTGCTCGCAGGGACAGTGCATTGCTCATAATCCAGTATAGTTCATACAGTCTCTTTCTAACCATTAGTTATGCATTTAAATAAGTGTTTGAAAGACTTGAGACATTGTAACTAATTTAATTGTCTCTACAGAAAATTGTGTCCCTAAATATCAAAGTTAGATAAGTTGGTTTTATTCAACTGCTGTTTGTTGCCTTGTATGTTTTAACCACTGGGATTTGTATGTCTAAGTGGAACATCAGTATTTTATGCATAACTTCTGTTTTAGAACTTTGGTATTAGGAGAATTATCACTTTATTTCATAATGAGATTATTCCCATTATGGTAAATTGAAAAAAAAATTCACATGACTCAGAACAAATTTCTGAAAACTTGTAAAATAAACCAAGAACTAGCAATGTATTTAATCATTATGCAAACTGTTTTTCGCTGTAAAGCAGTTCCCATGTGTGAAAGCAGTGGTAGCATTCGATTTTCATGTGGGTGTTGTTCTCCAGATACAACCCCATAAATGATCAGCTAAAAAGAGCCAGTGATTGTGTCAAAAACAGCTACTGCAGATGTACTGTCAAAGCAACAAGGGTACTGAAAGTGAAGCCACATTGCCAATGGCTTTATAACCTTCAGGTTAATGTGTTTGGCTTTCAAGCTGCCTAAAAACAATTGCTTTCTAAGCACGTCATTTGAATTTTGGACTGAAAATTAGGATGTGGAAAGAGTTCAGCAGCTCTCTTTTCAAGCTCTCTTTTTGTTTTCAGTATTACCCCCGTTGAGAATATGATTTATTAACAATACTGTTCTCTCTGTAGAGAACCTGCAGGGGCCATTCCCCAGTAGTATTTGCAATTATAAACTGAGGTCAAGGCATGGTGGTTTTGAAAAGCAGAAAACAAGCAGATGATCATGTGAGAAAGCATCATTAGGCCATGTTGTGACCTGTGAATCTTCCTTTCACATAGTGGGCACTTCTGTTATTTTTGTGCATTAGTTGGGACCTTGTGAGGCTCACCAGAGGCAGTGAGTTATCCTGACTGTCCAGCTGGGAATTTCAGAGATCAGAAGTAAAGCTGCTTTGAGGAATTGCACCTGGAAGGAGAGGGAATATATTTTTGTTATCTCTACCTCTGTTTTTCCTTCCTGTCTGACTGGGTGCTGCTCAGCTGGGGAAGGTGGGAGCTGATGGTTCCCGTTGCAGGGGTCAGTCTGCCCGTGGAGCTGGGGCAGCTCTGGCAGCCCAGCAGGGATCAGCCAGCCCATCCCTTGGGAGTTCTGCCTTGCTGCCCTTGTGAGAGCTCTGCAGCCTGCAGCACAACCTGCTGTGACCTGTGGAAAGCTTTATGAAGTTAGGGAGAATTATTTCATTCAAGCAGGGGTAACAGGATTTTAGCACATGTTAATGAGAGGAGGAGCTCAGGCAGAAGTGCGTTGTAGTTCTGATGTTAGTCTGCCAAAAGGGACAGCAAAGAATAATAAAACCAAGGCACTTTTTCCCTGCCAGCTCCCCAGTTTTAGCTATTCCCAGCACAGATAGTTGTGTGATTGTCCCAGCCACCCAAATATATCAGCTCTGCCAGGCATGTGTGCTGGCACAGGGCTGTGCCACAGTGGCTCACAGCTGGCCCTCATTCCTCCTGCTTGGAGCACAGGCACTGAAAATCAGCATGTTTGCCCTCAACATTATAGACATACACTCTGGCTTCATTCTTTTGGATAAATAAAGAGTGGTTTGGAGTTTTTAAAGAAATATTTTAAATTCTTACTGTATTCATCTTTTTACAAAAAGTCCTAAAAGCTAAAAAAACCCCACCCCCCCCCCCCCAAAAAAAAATAACCCTCTAAACCAACCAAATAAAAAACCAAAACAAAAAACACCAACTACAAAACCCAAGAGAGCAGCAGGAAAATTTCTATATAAAAGCCCATGTGATTGAGTTGTAAGGAATGACAGTTCTTATTCTAGCTGATATGGTGGGCTCAGGGGTAAAGAATATATTTCATTTTTTTCCCAAATATTTTAATTTATTTTTTAAAATTGTTGCCACCCCAGTGAATGATTGTGAGTGTGGGTAAGAAATGTCTATGCTGAAAGTTTCACCTTTCTCAGTATTGCTCATGGAAACTTCTGGAAAAGTCTTTCAGCAAGACAGGAGAGGCAAATCTTCTTTCCTAATATAGCAGAAAAAAAACCCCAACCAACCAAAAAAACTTTTAATTTTTGAAAATAACAAACACAGTAACATTCTGGGCTGTTAATATGGGCAGAAGAAGTTGGTTTTGCACATCAGTGGTATCTGAGCAAAAGTCTGTGTACTGAGAATTTGAGTCTTATGGGAAATCTGAGATTGTAACATATGGTCAAGGATTTTTTCAATACCATGCACATCTGAGGACTCATTAGAATATTTATTTATTAATTTTATACTGTTATTAATAAACCACTGATAATGTACTTGCCATTATATAATAAGCTAATGTGAATAGTCATAGTTTTATCAATTCATTATATTTTTATTAGTGACTTAGCATTCTAGACAGGTCCTGACATCTGCAGACTTTTCATCACATGTGGCACTGCTTACTTCTGCCATGGATTCTCTCAGTGTCACCACTTAATGCTGGGAGCTCCTTCAGTAAACCTGGAAATTCCTAGCCTTTCTGAAACATTTCTATCTAAACTTAAAGCTTTCTCATACAAAATTTAAAACAAAATATCTCCAGTACCAGCATTGCTAATTCACTAAGCCAAAGCATCCTGTTTGGATGCAGTTCTCTGATTCCTGGGAGGGAGAGACAGCATGGAATTGGTTAGAGATGTCTTAGCATAGACATCTCATTGGGGAGCTTTGTTCACTGAAGTATTCAGTGGGTAAAATACATTCTCTTCCTCTTAAGCAAATAAAAAAATAAATAGATAAATAAATAATGTGTAATTTGCTGACACAAGCAATTTGCTTAAAACAGGCAGTAGGCCTTGGGGAGATATTTATGACAGGCTGGATTGACTTTAGCAAGCAGCAGCTGGTGCTTTAACACTGCTTGGTGTTGGAATGATCTCCTGCACTGCAAGGTAGAGAGGCAGAAAATGCAGCTGCATCTTCCTGGAGCTAATTTTAACAAAAGCAATGAGCTGGTAATTACCACTTTTTCCAGCTGGTCCTTATGAGTGTAAAGGGTTTATTCATAGATGGAAGGTGAGAGAGGGAAATAGTGAGCAGGCTGCAAAGCAGTGGAAATAAATGGCTCTCCTGGAGGTGCTTAGAAATTTAAACTCATGTTGGCTAGGAGGGGCTGGGAATGAAGATTGCTTCCTCGGGGGTCTCTGTGAGTCCTGGGGTTCCTCCTTGGCGTGGGAGGTCCCTCAGGAGGGCTCTGTGATGAGGCTTTCCTGATGGTCTGCACCTCGCAGGCTCCTGCAGTCATGAGGGATGCTCCCAGGCCTTGGGGAAGCAAACTGAGCTGAGCTGGCTCTGAAAGGTACAAAATCAGGAGAATGTTTTCAGTCAGCATCTGATTTCTGCTTGAGTCATACAAATAAGTTATAAGCTCAATTAATGCAACAAATATAAATATTTATGAACCCATTTAGCTAATGTTTGGCTGTATTGATAAATAAGAGCATCTTGCAAGAGCTTCTTTTTGACAAGTAAATAAAGTGTAGAAAGTGTTTGTGTGTTAAATTATCCATGCTTCATTAACTCTTCCAAAATATCAAGGCTTAGGTAATAACTAAATTCAAAGTGACAAAAGAATAGGATTAGTGGGAATAACTTCAATACTTAAACTTCAGGAGAACAAGCAGCTGTTGTTTGCTTTCTTAGTTGGCAGGGGAAAAGAGGATAAATGTGTTTGGTTTTGCCATTAATTTCTTTTTTTTTTTAAACTGTATTATTTTAACTGTATTTTTAACTGTATTGTTATTGTAGTGATAGGAGGGGTAATAGGAGAGCAGTCTCATATTAATGTCCTGGTCTTAGGGACAATTTCTATTTGCTGCCTTTTCTGAGGTGACTAACAGGAAATTGTATTAGACCCGGGTCTACTTCAAGGCTTGATTTTTTTTGTAAATCAGAACCCAGTCTATGAATTCTGATGAATCAAATGGTTCTGATGAAGGAGAATTTTGAAAGTTCTGTTACAAACTTTTTGTGAACTGTTGAACTAATGTTTTTAACATACCCTTTGCATACTTAGTTTAAGATACGATTATTCTCTTGATTGACTTTGTTGATGGCACATCAATCAAGTTGGCTGGATTTGACATCCACATATTGAATGCTAAAAGATTGTTTTTGTCTTCTTAGGACACAAGGATTTATTATGCATGGTGTGGCAAAATGGATTTTAGAACATGGTGCTGGTGATGCCAAGGTCACTGTTTGGATCCCCATGTGGGCCATTTGCTTAAGAGCTGAACTTGATGATCCTTGTCAGTCCCTTCCAGCTCTGTGATTCTGTGAAAATGAGCTTGCTCTAATCTCTTAATTGCTCAAACTAACATAATAAAATGCAATGAGGAACTGAGGCCCAAGTCTAGCAATTTATGTTTGCTTTTATGTATTTTTTTTTCATTTGTTATGTTCACGACTGATTCCTAAGTTAGATATCCTGAGGGTAAAATCTAGAAGAAGAGTTCCATGATGCCAAACTGAAAAGGCAGCTCCTGTCTCAAGTCTTGCAATTTAATTGGGGTGAGGAAATCACTGGTGAGCTTCTTTCTGTGTGAGGGCCCCTGGGCTCCCTGCCTTGCTCTCCCAGGCTGTTGCCCCCCTCAGGCAGGCAATGGACTTCATCAAGGGAGCAGAAAAGGATCTTGCCAAAGGCCTTACCCCACACCTAGTGACAAAAGAACTCTAGATTTCCTCAAGAATTGCATTGGGCCTGGTTTGACAGGAGACGAATTTCTTTTCCTGAAACTGGAAGTGGAATATTTTACCTGGGATGTGAGACTCAGCCAAGCCAACCCATCACTCCTCTGTAACACTGAGTTGAGCTAAGGGAGTCAGATCCAGCCTTGGCTTGCAGTATCAGCTCTGCTCTTTTCATGTGTGATTTTAGGTGTGCAGAGTCCCTTCAGTTAATTAAAAGATTGACTTAGTCATATGTGGTCACTGAACCATGGGCAAAACCTTCAAAGTGTGAATTCTGTGGAAGAAGAAAGATATTTTTAAATATTTGTTCATCAAAAAATATTCCTCGCTTGCTGTCACCTGCTATATTGAAGTGGCCCTGTGCCTGGTTTTGCATTCCCTTCAAAGTCCATCCAATAAATAGTCTTTAAATTCAGCTAGGAAAAAAATTAAATTATGTCTCTCTTATACAAAGTATGTACAGATGAGCCTGTGGAAAACACTTTCTGGTGGTTTTGCCTGCCAAAAGGGAATAAAAAAGCCTTTTTCTGGTGCTCTACAAGAAAGAAACACGTTACTAGAATGGCATTTGGCTAAGTGCAGCAGATAAAAAGTAGGTCGTGGCAGCAGAGGTGGAAAGGGCAGAAAAGAAAGAGAGAAAATTGTTTCATTTGGGGGTGAAGGTCATCTGAAATAAGTGATTTCACATTTAAAAGGCCACTAAGGAGATAACTGGTGAATGTTAACCTAATTTTATATTGCTTTATTTCATTCTTTTTTCTTTTCTCATTTGTAATGCTTACGTGTTCAGGAAGTTGAGGTAGGTTTTTCAATTTTAACTTGTAAATGTCCATAGAGTGATTAAAAATATTTACAATATATCATAATCCATTCTATATTTGAAACTCTTACAAGCAACTGTTGTTTTTTGTTATAAATGAAATGCATTGATGCATGTTAAACATTGTGTTGATTATTTAAAATGTTAATATGAAAATTGCTTAAGTTTCATTTGTTACAGAAGGCATAAAGAATTTTTAGCACATTAGTATCAACTCTAGTAGAATGCTTAGAAATGAATAGATTTATGTCAGGAAGGTCTTTTACTGAATGGGAAATTTAAATCTCTTTAATCAAGTTTCAAGTTGATTGTGTGTATGTATATATATATGTGTGTGTGTGTGTGTGTGCTGCTTCTCTGTTGGAAGAAGTTACAGTGAAATGATGATATTCCTTCAGAGACAATCAGAGCCTTCTAACAAAGTCATTTGAGGATATTGTTATGAATCTCAGCCCCTTCCTGAGGACTGGCACAAAGCCCTGCCAGCTTCTGAGTCAGAGCTTGAGGTGTGCATTTAAATGTGACACAGATTTTCTGCTCCCCATATCCACAGGGTGAGTTTCACCTTTATGGTGCCATAACCCTTCAGTCTCACTTCTTGCTGAAGTGAAGCCCAGGTTCTGTAATTTGTGTTGTTGTGGTTTAATCCGGGTACCCCCCGACCCACACCCTCACCCTCCCCATTACCTGTGTGGCAAAGGGGGGAGAACTGGGGGCAAAAGGTAAACCCCATGAGCTGTGATAAGAACAGCAATATTATTATTATTATTATTATTATTATTATTATTATTATTATTATTATTATTATTATTATTATTATTATTAACAATAATATTAATAGTAATAATAATATTTTAAAAGGAGAGCTGAATAAACCATAAGAAAGACAAGTACTGCCCAGTACAATTTTCACCACTGGCTGAGCAGTGCCCCCCAGTGCTGACCATCTCTCCCCAGCCAAGTCAGCCCAGTTTATATTCTGAGCTTTAAGGTGTGGAATATCCCTTTGGCCAGTTTGGGGCACTTGTCCTGGCCATTCTTCCTCCTGGCTTCTCTCTGAAGAAACCTGGGAAACTGAAAAGTCTTTGGCTTGGAGTAAACACTCCTCAGCAACGACTAAAATATCAGTGTGTTATCAACATTACTCCCATCCCAAATCAGCACTGTACCAGCTGCTAAGAGGAAAATTAATTCTATCCCAGCTGAAACCAGGACAGTTGTCCAACTGGCAGAAGTTATTTTGAACTGCTATTGACTGTATTGCTCTAATGTATGTATAGTCATTATTTACTCCTATAAATAATAATGGGGTTTATATATTGAAAATCTCAAAGGTTTTCTCTATTTCACCTTTTAGGGTTTTTTCCCATATTTTTTCTTGTGTATTTTCTATGTTATCACACTGTGGTTTCAATTTTCAAAATGGAATACTAAACAGATCTGCGTGAAGGAAAAGAGGAGGAATAATAGATCTACAGAAGAGATTGCTGTGTTGTAGGGTTTTTTTTTTTTTTTTTGAGGAAGGTGCATTTTTTGTAAAATATTCCTTTGACACTGAAATTGAGATAACCCCCCTTTCCAATCCTTATTTCAAAACTGGTTCCATATGCCACCAGCACAAGAAATCCTTGTTGGGAGTTGAATTATTTAACAGTTTCTGATGCTGAAAACCCAGCAGCAAAGCAACACCTTGGAAAATATATAAGCAGGCAAAAAAAAGAATATTTTGTTGCTGAAAAAAATTCCGCTATAAAAGCTGAAAACCCAACACATTCTGAAAAGTGATTAATGCTTGGTGAATTTAGCAGAACATCATCATCAGTTACAAAGCATTGTATAACCGTGAGGGGGTTTTGTATTAGCAAAACTGTGAAATTCAAAGGCAAGCCTGCGATTCTATTTCTGGTGCCAAAGCCTGTACTTGTGAAGGAAAAAAAGGATACTTATGATGTATCTGAAATAAATTATGGGCAGCAGTCTTTGCTGTTATTGTGGAACATTATCACTGTCCATAAAGCCAGTATGATACTGAGCATAAACATATTGGTTAAAAAAATATACATTTCCTCCTGCTAGTCATGCAGAATAATTTGATGTAACCCAGCATTTGCCCATGCTTGCCTGCTCCAGAGTAATCCTGTCCTCAGTGTTCTGAAAGGCACATGGAGTGCATCTCCTGGTGCTCACTGAGGCTGTGGAGTCCTCACTCCTGTAACAGCCTGCTCTGACCCCATAAAGTCATGCTGACTTCCAAGTCTCCAAAATACGCCAGGTTAGGGTGAACTGGATAGCATGAGAGCATGTGAAATTCAGTGTACTGGAGATAAATGGTAAACGTAGCCCTATGGAAGAAATAATTTAGATGTCTTATTCACACAGATGGGTTTTTAGTTACCATCCTGGCAGGAAAAAGAAATCTCGGTGTCATTCTGGACAGCTTGATGAATACATCTCTTTAGTGGCATCCCTCAGGAAATGAATATAGAATACTGGATATATTAAAAAGGAAACAAAGATTAATATGCAGAAAAATATGACAGTGCTGTAGAAATTTCCTATGCTTCCACATCTCAGATAATCCTGTTGTTATCACGTCCTCTGAAAGAGGACACAAGTGAGATACAGAGAGTGAGCTGAAATTGATATATCAGCTGGGCTTAACTCTCAGTTCTTCAGCACTAGGGTTGATGGCACTCTGAAGCAGGGAAAACTTTGCCTTCAGATAAATATTTGCTAAATACACAGAATCCAGGTTGATCCAACACATGCAGGAGTTTTCCATTCTTTCTGGAGGGAGACTAGTTTTCAACAATCATTATTAGGCCAGGCATTCTGACAGTGCCTGCTTTCTCCAGTGTAAAATCCAGTGAGGAGCAGTGTGCAGCAGAACCACAACACTCACCGCACAATGATCTCTTTACATCAGATTTCATAAAATTTTTAAAGTTTAATAGTGGGAACAGTAACAAAAATATTCACTGCAAGTGCTCTTGGAAGTTGTGCTATTTAAGTGTAATGTTTGCAATATTAGTCCTGTATTTTTATCTGTTCACAATGGTGTGATTTACATGTGTGGATGTATATTTGAATTTACTCTGCTGACCTTTCACCACACCAGGATGATGTGGATCATGTTATACTACCTGAACAGTATGTTCTTTCTTTTCAAAGACTGTAGACTAACATGAAATCATACTGAGTTATTATTAAATATTTAATAATGGGCATGTTTTCAAAAAACAATCCAGAAGAAAAATTCAAGGTGCTGGAAAATTCAAGGACTTTTTTATTGTTTAATTTCCAACCTGCATTTACTACTCTTTAGGACACAACCTGTTGATAGTCTTATCTTCTTGGAGCTAAATCTGTTAGAATCAAAACACAGGTTGATTCATTTAGTTGTGTAAAATAGTACTGAAAATACTGATTGTATTTTTCTTATTTTTTTTTAACCTCCATTTAGGATGATTATTTCAGAAACTGGAATCCAAACAAGCCGTTTGATCAAGGTAAACTTAGTACACATTTTGTGGTTGTCTTCTGCTGTTTTGTGATATCCCCACATTCTTTATGCCTCCCTTCCTCTGTCTGTCCCATGCATTGGTGGAGAGCTATATTCATACTTACATCTCCTTCCCAATTTAGTCACAGCTTGAGGTGGTTTATGTAGAAGAGTTTGACTCATCTCGCTGTTTTTTCACCATGTTTTTTAATCCCCATCCATTCCACTTGCTATTCAATGATGAAATGTGTGCTCAGAGAGATTCTCTGTAACCATGAATCTTGGTTTAACATGCAATTTAAAACAGGGATCTTCACGTTCATTTTCTTTCACGTTACAGGCTTTGCTAAATTAATGTTGTATATGTAACCACTGCATTTTCTAACACTCACGGGACCAATTCTTTGAAATCAGCTGTATAGCATGAATTTCAGGGCTGATTTTAGAAGGGAAATGATGTTGTGTATATGGTGCTGTTTCAGATGCAAGCTCTGTAAATGATGTTTTGCACTTTGTCTTGGTGAGGGTTTAAGTTATGGCAGTACCTCAAATATTTCCAGGCCAGCCAATAAAGGATAGGAAAAAAACCCAAAAATCCCTATTCTAATTGTGTCCAGGATAGCACTGGATACAACCATACCAGGAAAAAGAAATTCAAAATTACTCGAGTGTTTAGGAAGAAAATACTTACTGGAAGTCTCTGAAGGTGCTTTTGAAAATTTCACTTTACGTCTATCTCTATATTTCATTGCCAAGCATGTTCCTTGTATTGTCTGTAGCTCACAGGAATATCACCGGGGTTAGACTTAGGAGTGTAGATTCTCTGTCTTTAGGGAAATGGAACTTCAGTGTCAAAGGAAAGGCAAAGTTGATGCTTTTGTCAAGACACATATCCACAGAGGTTTTCAAAGGCATTCGAGGGATTTAGGATTACAAATCCTATTGACTTCAAATAGAACTTATGCTCCTACCACTTCTGGAGGCCTTGTAACCCTCTGTTTTCCCAAGAGGAAAAACAAAAAGGTAAATCCTGGCAAAGTATTGCAGAGAGATTTTGAACTGACATGCTTTAAAACTATCCTGTATATTGTGTTACTGAGATGTCTGACTCTGGGCAAAAGCAGGAATGCTTGTAGAGAATCTAAAGTCACTCATGGATACCTTGAAGGGATATGTCGGATGTCTGCTAAGATTTCTATCTCTTTGCAAAGAAGAGGATAATTTCTTTTTCAGAGTAGAGTTTCTCTGACACTCTGGATGTCTCTGCTCAGAAGCAGAATGCAGACAGTGGGTGCAGTCTGAGCAGGGTGCTCTGCCTTGCACAAAGAACTGGGCACTGCTTTCTTCTCACTTAAATCTTACAAATGGGTTTTATTTGGCCAGTAGATCATTCTTTTTGACAGAGGTCACTACCCTTGGTTGTGGCAAAATTCACCCCTACTAGAACATTGAAAATAGCCACTCAAACATTTCTAAAGAGATTTATTGCCCAAAAAAAGAACTGTTTGAAAACTGTTGATTAGTTTAGTTACATATACACAGAGCATGTGAGTCTTTAGTCATTGATCCCAGTGTTGTCACCCAAAAAATGAAGAGAAATCATATGCTGCTGCTTTGGGCCCTATGAGTCAGATGCTGACAAGACTAATCCTCAGTTTATATATGCATATAGGTATGTATATGTGTGTAAATGTGTACATGATATATTTATGTGTATATAGAGGGAGTTGCATTAAAATAGAAACTGCTGAGATGAAGGAAGGAAGGAAGGAAGGGAAGCTTTATCTTTCCCAGATGTTCCAACCAAGGCTTTAATTTCTGTAATTTTCCACAGAGAGGAAAAAGAACAGTCAGAAGAATTTGTCCCAGCTCTTTTATGCAGCATGAGCTGCAAGACAATTGTTTAATCTGTTTTTCCTTTTCCATTCTCCCTGCCCTGGTATTTTTCCCATGTTGTTCTGTTTCACTTTATTGCCCCTTATTCTCTTGTATGGTTTTGAAGATTGAAAAGCTTTCCTTTTATATTTTTGGGATTCTGATATCCAGAGAGCTTGTGCAGATCCTGTGGTGAGGAGCCCTAGCTTGCTCCTGTGAATTCACTAGCAGGGCTGTGTTCTCACCACACAATTGTTATTTTGAGAGATATCTCAAAGCCTTCTTTTAACCCCACAAGACCAAGATTCTTCCTAGTTACTGAAGAGAGAAAAACTTCTCCAGTGGGTGAATGAAAGCAGATTTGGGATTCTATAGAAAATCTAAGTCTGGTGTCACCAAGCTAAAGCTCTTTTTGCAAACACTAACTTTTTGGGACTTGCATTACACGTTTTTAATATTAAAAATCTAATTCTCAATTCTAAATCTAAAATCCTGCTTTGAATATTCTAATTGTGAAGTCTTTGTGTGGAGCCAGACTGTAGAACCAGGCTGGAAGAGCTGGGAGGGCAGGGTTGGAAGTAACTCAAGGCAGGAAGTACCTACCAGAGTGATCTCACAAAGGTAGCTGGGGGATTCCATATGTTTAACAGATTTAAAAACCAGCAGTAATCAGAGGTTTTGAAAATCAGCAGAGTTCTGCTTCCAGGCTTGTACTTCATTTGCATCTCTTAAAGAAGTCTGCTGCATCCAACCAACTCCGTATTCTTTTCTAACAAAAAGCTGGCTTTATTCAGCAGGATGAATTATTTAATTGTGCATTGAAAAACAATTACAGTGTAATCAAGCTGTCTGCTTTCTGCTTGCAGTGTGGAGAGAAATACCTGAGTGTTTGTCTCAAGAAAAGAAATACTTTGTTTTGTAAAAAAAGCATTCATGGCTTTCACTGAAACCTCTAGGGAGTGACACGAGGTATGTTTGGATAACAGGCCTGTTCAAGGGAAGTCAGCTTGAGTAGTTCAACTGCAACTCAGAGGGCACTTGAGTGATCAGAGGTGGTTTTTTTTTTTTCAGCTGAGCTACCAGCCCAGCTTTATATTCATTTTTAACCCAGCAGAAACCAATACAAAAGTGAGAATGTTACTGTCAGAGCTGAGCTAATGAGGCACTTGGACTGCAGAAGGCAGCAGAGTTTGCAGCCTGGAAATGACTGCTGGTCATTAATATTGAACTTGATTCTGTCACAGTTACAGAAGCAAGAAAGCAGAAGAGTAGAAGGGGCAGGTTAGTCAGGATTTTGAAATATGAATCAAAGAGTTGGGTTTTTTTTCCCTGACAAGGTCATTTGAGAGTTCTTAAGGAGCTTGACAGCTAACCTGGCATACTTTCCTAGTCTTCTTCATCCACTTTGGAGAAAGAAAAGAGGGAATAGGGGAAAACTTTAGCATAAGTCAAGTGGGAGATTTTGAAATGTGTCTCATATTCAGCACCTATTCAGACTTGCCAGAAAATAAACTCAATATAACTTCATGGATTCTGTTAATTGAAAACTGTTAAATAAAAAAAATAAGTTTAAGTTACTGAAAAATTCTGGTAGAAGCCACCCTGGAAGTGTTTGGAATGGTGTCCAATTTGCCATATGACTTTTTAAAAGCATCTTTGCCCAGAACATAGGAAATGGAGGAAGTAATGGGGGGTGCACTTTGTATTGCAGATGCATGAGCTCTGAATCAAAACACCTTTAAAACATCGAGCTGCCATTATTATTAATAACATATCTCTAGAAGGATGCAATAAGAGGGGTAAAAGTGTGATTCTGTGGTAGTGCTGATTTTTTGCCCCCAAATATGTGTTCAAAACCATCCCCTGAACTGTGGAATTTTCTGTTCAAGGAGGTGCAAGTTTCCCCCTTTCCATTTGGATTGTGACACTGTCAGATGATTGCAGTGGATGGAGCTGGCCTGAGTCCTCTCCCTCAGCTCTGCCTTCAGCACTGAGGCACAGGGACTGGCTGGAAACAGGGTACATATAATTTTACCCATTGCTGGTGGTAGCAATACCAAATGTTCCAAGCTTCAGGGGAAAAAAAAGAAATAGTCTGATTAGAAATAATCTGACCTTTCCCTCTTGTCTTCTAGGCTTTGACTTTCTTTTCACTGTCCCAATCCTCTTCCCCAATAACTGAGAAATCTGTTCCTTCTTAGGGCTTTCATTATCTGCCCTTGGAGAGGAGGGAATACAAAAAATTAAAAATATTCAAACTCCTTATTCCTCTGTATTGTGTGAAAACCTTTATCTGCCTGGATTGGACCTATCAATGACTGACTCTAATGTCAGACACACTCATTTAGACTTGACTATCATTATTAATTACAGACATGTTCTCATTTCAAAGAGCTCCCCTTGAGCACTAATGAAAGGCTGAACTAGCAAAATACCCTCACTTTTGAAGAGGAAACATTGCTTTTGAGTGGATTGAGGCCTCCAGTGTAGCATAGCCCATGACTTGCACAGCCCAGCAGCCCTGTGAAGTGAATTTACCAAATTTAGAGCCTTACATTTCAAGATGAATGTGTTGGTAGCAGTGTTTCCTCTCCTTGTGCATCACATCCAACCTGTGTCTGTCCAATGTTTAAATCACAAATCCAGACTCCACAAATGGGTTTCTGCAGCTGTGCAGGAAAAAAAGTTTGCCTAAAATTCATAAGCCTTCCGAAACAAAAGAAGGGAAAATTGGAAGCCTGTGATGCAGGATGAAAATCATAGAACCTGCAATTATTTTTGAACATGTAATTTTCTGTTAGCCCAGTTAAGATGTTCTTTCAGAAAAGCCTGAATAAATTCCTCACAAAGAGATGTTTAGTACTGAACACATCTCTAGCCACAAATATATGTTAGTTTTATAATAAATGTTTTCTATTACAGTGCCTCAGATGGCAGATTTCAATTGAATAACTTATTTTGCAATTTATTTTTTGACTGTGCTTGAATTAGTTTTAGAGGCTTATTCATAGTGCAAGTGCTCATGAATTATGTTTGCAAATCTTCAGTAAATCAGTCCAATTTTAGAACATGTTAACTGAATCAACCAAAAACAATAGCTGAGATGCAGCACATGAAATATACTGTCTCCCATCAAATGCATTTCAAGCACATATGGCTGCTCATCTCCAGGCAGATGCACATGGTTCTTTCTGCATGCTAGAAGTGTAATATAAAATTCCTTATAAGCTTGTAAGCAACCAATTTTGTCTTTAAATATGGCATGAGGAGTGACAGGCTGGGGTTCTTGTGTGTGATTGCATTATGGCTGATGTGCTTTGAGCAGAGGCAGTGATCGATAGGCTGCTTGGCTGGAATTTTATTAGCATTTGGGGAGCACTTGTTAGTTTTGTCAATAATGGTGCTGGCTTGCTTTTAATATCTCTTACTTCATTGACTGTGAAGCAGACATGATTTTCAAAGGGAAATTCACGCCCTCCCCATGCTCAGCCAGCTACTATTGAAATAGGGCATTTTGAGGGAATATCACAGAACCCAGCCCTGCTCTCTTTGACATCTCTCAGGGAGCAGAGATCTCCTTCCCTGTGCTTCAGTTCAGGATATAGGAATTCAGTTTTGGTAACCTACCTTGACATTTAAAGATGAATTGTGTGTAAAGTACGTGCCTGCAAATCTTCCTTCCTTATTTGCTGTGAGAGAAACCCCGGAGCATTATCCAAACATCTTTGGTTTGTATTCTGATTTAAAAAGGCCAAACCAATGAGGGGCAAAGTCTCCAGCTTTGAAATGTTATTTGACTGAAATTTTGGATGGTATAGCATCTGCATGCCAGAGTGACCCTTGAATCACTATCCAGTCAGAAGAGTAGTTTGAACAGTATTTAAACATGTTTATATGCTTGTTACTTACTGGATGATTACTGTCATTTCTAGCTGAAAAACAGGAACTCCTGTGGAAAAAAAAAAGTAGAAGGCTGAGTGGCAATGGCCATAAAAATGCATAATGGAGAATTTTTACAAAGAGAATAACATCAAAATAAAGACAAGTTGTTTCAAATATAGATTTAAGTAAAGTAAGAATTAGAGGAAGAAAAACAGGGATAATTAGCATTTGGTCAATGTAGGAAGCACAAACATGAATTATCCAAAAGCAGGAGCCTGGCTAATGACAAGACTCTCAATGGCTGCAGTGGCAGAGGTCGCCTGCGGAAAGTACAGCTAGGTGGACTAAGCCAAGTACAAAACAAGATGCTTGGGCTAGAATTTAGAAATAGCAATTTTTACAAGTGTGTTAGAAGAAAGAAAAAGAAATCAAGAAAAATGATGGCTCAGTGGAGAGAGATGCTCCTGTACAGGCACTGCTGAGAAGGCCAAAGCTTTGGCACCTGGCTTTGCTCTGGCTTTCACATAAAAAGGCTGCTAAGACCAGGTGGAAACATAGTTGATATCTTCATTTGAAATGTAAGATCCTGGATGAGGGAAAGGACAGGCTTGGGTAAATTAGATATCTACAAATCAGCTGGAATTGATCTATGGTTTAAGGAAATCAGCTGAAATCATTTTAGAGATGCTAAAAGTTATCCTTGAAAAGTTATGAAATTGCACAAGATTGAGAAAAGACAAGCAACATTGTAATTTTTTTTTCCATTAATGAAAGGAAGAAAATGGGAAAATGTATCCTGTGAGTTAAACCTTAAATCCTGGAAAAAAAACTTCCGCAGTAGGATAAATATTTAAGCAAATATTTGTTAGCATCAATAAGATAAGGGGGTTAATAAAACTGGCATGGATGTCAAACCAAACTCAGTTTCTTCTGTGACAATTACAGGCCTTGAGACTCAGGGATAAGCTTGCAGCATCACATATCTTGACTCAATAAGGTTTTTGACATTGGTTTCCATTACTGCCTTATAAGCAAGTTAAAGAAGTATTGTCTAAAAGAAATAATTCTGAGATGGATACAAAATCAGTTGGAAAACTATGTTCTGGTAGTAGCTGTCAATGGTTCAGTGCCAAGCTGGGAGGATAAATTGGATAGAGATCTCTGTGATCTGTTTTGGGTCCAGTATTATTTCCCACTTTTTAAAATTTACTGTTATTTACCATTTTAATTAAACTATAGGTGTTGAAATTTGGCTGCCTATTAAATGTAGCACAGAAATAAAATTCTGTCACCTTAAGAAATTTAAGAAATGGTCTGAAAACAAAGGCTAAATTTAGTCTAGGTAGATGCAAAGTTCTTACATAAGAACAATCATCTGCACAAAATGGGATGAAAACCAATCAGTAATAAATTTGGAGCAAAAGGCTAGGGGATTATACTGGATTACAAATAGAACATGAGTCAACAATGTCATTCTGCTGTAAAAAAAGGCAAATGATGCACTGGCATGTGTGACCATGAGTAATCCTTCAGCTCTAAGCAGTGCCAGTAAGACCTTGGCTGGAATACATTGTCCACATTTGAGTACCAGGATTCTTGGGTACTGGGAATCAACTGGAAAGTACCCAAAGAAGTGTAATAGGGATGATCAGAGTTGCAGAAATTATCCTCAGCAAAGAAAGTCTGAAGGAGAGGAGCAAACCAACGAAAGAGCGACAACAAACCAAAATAAACCACAAAAAAGCAAAACAGTGCACAAATCCCATTTCCAGATACTTAAAATTAACTGTAAGTGGAGGCCTGATTCTACATCCGTTGTAGGTACAACAAGGGGGAGTAATTTTACACTGCAGCAAAGAAAATTAATTTTAGATTTCACAGTGGCAGCAATATTTAAGCATTGGGGGAAATGTTTTAAAGAGGATGTCGAGACTCGGTTGAAAGGTGTTGTGGAACATGTTAGACAAATGTCTTGCAGATAATGACCCAGGGGTAGCTGGTCTAGCAATGTAGAGGGGGAATGTAACCAGCATCCTTCCCAGAACTGCCATTCTAGCACTGTGATTCTGTGACTGTGTTTTGATCAATGAAAACCAGCTAATTCCATTGAAATCACAGAAGAAATGCTGAAGGAAGTATTTAGTAAAATAAATTTCCAGTCAAAGCAAAGAATAGAAAATAAATGAACCAATATCCTTGAGAGATGTTTTGGCACAACCTGAAAAAAATACAGGTTTTTATTTGAAGGGAGTCATGCTCATAAACTGCAAGATAGGCACTAACCATGGCTGTCCTGGGCTTGCAAAGCTCTGTGAATGCAAACCGGGACTGGCAAAAGGAGGCCTATTCTGTCCGACTGCTTCTCCCTCTCTCTCTCCTGCTTTCTCACAGTCAGGAGGACTTCCAGGGATGTTGTACTTGGTGTTAGTAGTTGTTTGTTGGTTTTTTTTTCTCCAGACAGGAATAAAGGTTGTGATCAATCCCTAAGGCAAAAGATCTGGGTGAAAATCAAACCTGAATGAAACCTGTTCTTTTTCAATTCATTGGCTAAGATGTGATGACACCTATGTATTTAGGAATTCAATCTCCCTCTGCTGTGAACCTAAGTGCCCAGGTCATCAAAACACTAAGTGAATCACAGCCATTTTACTTCTCTTCTCATTGCTTCAAATTAAACACATTTGCACATGAAATAATATTATTTCTTCTCTAAGATGATTATTTGCATTCTAGCTTTTCAGCCTTGGTCATGTGGAAAGTTACTTTAAACTCCAAAGTGTTGATGCTAAGCAGTCCATGGCAAGATGAATAAAGGGAATTTTCAAATATATTCTGGTGCTATTCTGCACTAAAAAATTCCTTAAGCATAGTATGTTGTAAGTTAGTTTGGCAAGTGTTGTTTAGTCATTTGATCTCATTCTGTCTTTTCTCTCCGAGTCCTCTGGTTGTAATATATCCATGGACTTCAGCATCAACACCTGTTTGTGTTTAGCAGTTACTGCCAACAGCTTTGAAAGGCTTGTCAAATTTACATATATTTCTTTCAAGTGCAGGGACAGGAAACCCATATCTGAAGACTGAAATTTTACTTCTACTGTTCTCCTTAGAAGGTCTTTTTGAGGGTTTATTCTGTTAAACCCAGGGAAGATCAGTAGCAGCATTGTTTCCTTATGGATGTGCATCCTTGCACTGCCTCTTCTGCTGTAGAAGGATGCAGGCTGATGAACTGCTGACCCAAAATGTGGAATTGTTAGATTCACTTTAACCACAAGGCAAGGCAGTACAATAAAACCTGCAAAATAAGTATGTTCTGCTCTTGAGATAGCTTTAATTTATATGCTGAGCAATCAAATCAGTCTTCACTTCCCATCTTATCTGTAACAAGTAAACTGAACTCTACGGTAACTGGATGTGCAGTAGGGCAATCCTAGGGATCATTGCACATTGCAGCCACCTTTAATGCAATGTAAGTGAGCATTATTGTAATTATTTTTATATGATCTATCTGTGTGTTCATTGAGTTTATCCTTTATTTAATTGCTGGGGGTTATAATTCCTTAGAAGAGGCACGTATTCTCCAAGAGCAAATGTATCTTTGCTGGAAAGGCTCCAGCATTGAGGCTTGTTTCTCTCTTCAGTGGGGCCTTTTGAATGACCTTTCATATTCAAAATCAGTGAAAGCTTGCTGACAATAACCAGAAGTCTGCAGAACCGAAAGGGAAGAACCTCTGCACATCATAGTGTTAAACACAGAAATCTAACAAAAAAATGTCTGATTCTCTCTCGGTGGACATAAAGCTGCCTAAGGACTCAGTGTTAGCTGAAAGAAATCCAGTAGACATGATTTGTTAATCCTGTTCTCAACTCTAGCATATGGTTATAGTTAATTCATCTAACCCAATGGATTTATTTATCCTCAAAATCCAGATTATGTTTAGCTATCCCAAAGAAGATAAAAGTAAAACCATGAAAAGCCAGGTTCAAGTAGAGTCACAAAAAGCACAGGTCTATTTGAAAAATACCAGCAGGGTGTTAATGTGAATGGTATATCCAAGTGTCAGAAACATAAATATATTTGTCATGATAGTTTAGACATAAAGACTATGAGTTATTATGTTTTTCATCTGTAGATACTTCATCAATAGAACTCCTAAATATGACATTGCTGTGTGCTGGCTATAGGCTGTACTTAGTTGTTCTCCTTCCTAATTGCCTGACATAGCTCCTGGCTTCATCATTATTCTGTTGCAAGAAATAGGACTCGATATTTAGGGAAACATTATTAATTTTCCTTATGTTTCTACTTCTAAGTTGCTTTTTCATGAAGTGGCACTTCTAGTGTATTTGCCTACACAGAGCCATGGCAATAACATTTTCCCCAATGCCTATAAATAAATTAGGTATACTGTGGCTTGAAAGAGAAATTGCTATCAGCTGGTGTTCCACTACCTACAAAACATTTTATCTTCTTTCAGTTTCTATTACTTTGCTCTCCCTTGATTTTGTAGGGGAAGCTGTGTTCCCTGTTAGTGTCATGTGGTGCATTTGTGAGCGTGCTTGATGTATGGGACTAGGGCAGGCACCCGGTGTGGAAAGCTCTGCCTTGGAAATTGTATTGGAAAAGAATTTTTTGGCAGATGAAGGTGTTGATATGATTTGGAAATAGGCCTGTTCGTGTTAGTCAGTCAGGTACTTCATTTTTTCAGACAGGAAAAAAAATTAAGGTATGAGATGAAAGGCAAGAGAGAAGCCACCTGTCTAGAGGAACAGAGAGCCCAGAAGGAGGAATGCACTCCAGGGCTACATACATGGCTGTTATAAGAATGCAACAAGTTAACTTCTCTTCACAGCTTTAAAGAAAGGACGTAGTTGCTTAACTTTTCTCATCTGCACAGTTACCCAGAACTGGAGGTGGTTGTTCATCTTGCCTGTGGTTTAGATTAGACCCCTCTGAGGTCTAGCTGGGCCTAATTAACCTCCTATGGGGGCTAAAGTTAGATGGGACCAGATGCAAACAAGATGCACCCAGGACCTCTTCTAGGCCATGATCTCAACTGAGACACAGCTCATGGTAGTTATACATAAGATATTTGGAAATCACTTTGTCCACGTTTTCTGAAACTTTAAAGAACAACTAATTCTGCCAGGCTTTCAAATGAGGACAAGAACTTGGAGGAAATGTGTGGCATTAAATAACCACGACAGGTGTCCCTTGTGCAGAAGGGTTCTCCTGGAACACACTCCTCAGCCTTTGTGTCATACTCTGCCAGAGCATTTGAAAATTTCCCTGATTCAGTGGGAAAAAGGATGTGTTGGAATATAAAGGCTTCAGGAGCTGGAAACTTGTGCTAGTGTCCCTTTCACTGTTTTCTTTTGAGTTGGAAAGGGATGAGGAAGAAGGAGAATGCTGAGAGAAGCAAAAATAAAGTATACAGTAGATGATGTTGAAATTTTTGAAAGAGGATCAGGTAGATTAATAATGGATTTTTTGTGTGGCCATTCCCTGGAAGATCTGATTTTTGCCTGCCTGTTAGTATGCCATCTTTTTCATCAATCTAGTTGAGAGAAAATTGTCTTTTGCTTGCTTTTCTGAAGTAACAGGAATTCTGTGATCTCTGTACAGGTTTTAAATTATTTTTATTTTTTCTTTAATTAAAATATTGAATCCGTACCCTTGACACCTTAGGATAATGGAGTTTTTATCTTGTTTCTGATTAGGATTCAGTGAAAGAGAGGATGGGGTTTCAGAAGGTTGCTGGAGCAAGGTAGTACAAGATGAAAATAGATCTTTTTGTGTAGTGGAGAAGGCAAGGAGTGAAAAATTAAAGGTATATCTGCAACAAAGGTGGTTTTTGTGAACAATTTTATTAGTTTTAGGGATGTCTATGTTAAATTCTATTTCACTGTTTCCCTCCATGCGTTTGGCCAGTACATTGGCACAAGAGGTTTCAAAAGGAAACTATTAAAAACTTAAGTCTGAAATATTTACAAACTTGTTTTCTTAAGGCACTAAATAATTATGAGAGACCATTCTTACATAAACTGGCAATTTCCTCAAAGATAAGAACACTTAGTTTGAGAAATTAATTTTTGGTATGCTCACCAAATAAAAAAGTTCATTAAAATCTTTGTAGGGTCTGTAGTATGGAGCTAATTACAATGTTTTTTCTTATATTTCAATTATGGTAGATGTGATTTAACAAGTATTTTAATAAAACTTAGTAGCATTAATTTTCCACCAAATGGTGGGAATTTAGGTGACATCTCTGACACATAAAGAGCCTAGGGTTGGATATGTGTGGTGAATGGATTTTATTTTAATGAATTACACTATAATTTTTCTGTCTTAACAATTAAAGTTGGGCATTAACTCTAAATTCATTAATTCCTTTGCATCCTTTTTTTCTTTGGGAGAGGACGTACTAAAAAATTCCTTTAAGCTTATAAAACTGGACGTGGTGTATGACAAATAGATTTAAACTGGATTACTGAGGGGCAGAACACAAAGGCAGAATTACATCAGTGTCAAATTCTGCCCTCAGCTATGTGCAGGCTCCCTGGTGAAGTTTCAGTGATTTAAATTGGGCTGAGACTTGCATAACTTGAATGGAAAACACATGTTCATTGGATATCTCTCTTTTTCAGTCATTCTGATCTAAACCTGGCTTCTGGGCATTTGTATCATGTGCATTTTCCAACCCATGTAGGCATCATTACATTATGGCAATAGTTGAGCAAATTTGGTCCAAATTAGCTGCTGCTTAAGCTCTGATTAATTGCTTAGCTTGTGGATTTAGGCCATTTCTCCTGTCAGATGAAAGTACTAAGGTGCAAATGCAGTTTTGATGTTGTTGGTAGAATTGTCTAACAATTTGGGGGGATTAGGAAGCCTCCTTCTCATCTCCTGCCTTCCCTTCACACGACAGCCAGAGAGAGCAGTGCTCAGATCCCTCCATCAGCTCTGCTGAGGGTGTTTGAAGGGTGACCAGCACCTTGTGGGCTTCTTGCCTCTCTCGTGTGTGGGTGGATTTATTGTGGTGTCTGAGGTACCCAACGTCATTCTTCAAATGCTGATAAGATCATGGATTTGAAAGAATTCTCAAGGTGAATAAAGCATATGGAGCAGAAGGATTGTGTGTGTCCCCCATTCTGTAATTTTGCCATTCAGTGCTGCTTTCTAGGGCACAATTTCATTGCGGAGACTGAAAAAGTGTCAGTAGTCCAACCATGAAAAAATGAGCTTGTGACCAGATCTGGCTTCCACAGTTCCCTAGAAAATATGCCATAAACAAGGAAACTGCAGATCCAGAGGGGAGTGATGATCTCAGCATGATCCTGAAGCCTGACAGTCCTGTTCTTCTAAACGCTGTCTGATGCTGTTATGTGCTGAGTCCTTCTACTGAAGCAATTTCACACCTCATCTGCTAGAGATGAAAATGGCAGGGAACAAACTATAAATCTAGCTCAAACTTACTTTAGTAGATATATCATCCTATCAGAAGCTTTTCATATAAATAATTAGTTCATCACTTCCTCAATCCACTAAACTTGCAAAGCTTTGGAAATGACACGGTGTGTCATTATCTCAAGAAACTCTTAAGGAATTAAGTAATTCACCACTTCCCCCAAGGCAGCATCAACCCTATCTGCATCACTCCTGATGTTTCCTCACTGTCCACAGTCTCCCCAACAATTTAGTCTGATATTCTTAACCATTGGAAATTTGTCACCTGAACTTTCCTTTTCTGCAGTTCAGGCCTTTTAACTGAAAGCTTTCGTATTGTGTGCCATTGATGGGACAAACAACTGGGTGTCACCTTAAATTTAGTGGCTTTTTCTTCATATGAAGACTTGTTATGTCCTTTCATTGCTGTCTTAACCACAGATCCGTGAGTTCTTCCTCACAGATCATTTACTGGCCTTATTAGCCTCTATCAAACAGATCAGAATGAGGTATTTCAAAAGCAAGAGAGGAGACACCAAGAAACCAAGGGTTTGGAACTGGAAGGCCATCTTCTGTGGCTCATGGTACTTGTGCCCTGGTTCCTGTTCCTGGCAGGGGACACAGCCAGGATAACTGACCCCAGCTGACCCCAGGGACATTCCAGACCACATGAGACCATGCATAGGGTATAAACCAGGGGGAAAGCTGGTCAGGGGCTGCTGCTGAGGAGATGGCCAGGCATCAGTCAGTTTGAGGTGAGAAACTGCATTTTACATCACTTGGGTAATATTACTATTATTATCATTATCATCATCCCTTCCTTCTCTGTCCTGTTAAATTTCTTTATTGCAACCCATGGATTTTTCTCTTCTTCCCAGTTCTCTCCCCGCTTTGCTGCCAGGGGCAGGGGGTGAGTGGCTGTGTGGAGTTCAGCTGCCATGGTGACATACCTGTGAATTTCCAGGTATGCGTGGAACAATCTGTGCATCCATGGGCACAAAGGTGAATGTTTTTGGTGCTGTTTTTGCAAACAGGCAGAATCAGAGGAGCAAGAATGTTATGCAGTAGGATTTGAAACAGCACTTTTACATTCAGTTCTTTCCAGCTACATGTAGTAGTTTGAAAGAGATTTTTGTCACATCCTTCCAAGATACAACAGTGCTTATGTAATTGCTATCATGAAGAGTTGCTGATGCATTTTCCAGGGATCACACCAGATGTTTTATGGCTCTCACTTCCTTACTGCTAGGGCATCTGAACATTGGAGTGTGTTTGGGTGTGTGTTAAGATCTTAATTGTGCAGTCTGTGGATAGAACTAGCACATGCAATTGGGACTGTAACAAGGTTAAAGCAGGGCAGATAAACTACATTTATGACAGTCCTCTTCCCCACCTTTTTCACCTTGTGTATTACTCAGTGAGTTATGGGTCTGTAGAGGGTTGGAATCTGTTCTGTGCTGTTGGACTTGTTGACTGCTGGGATTATGGAGCTAGCAGAATTGCCAGAATCAAAAGTTTGCTGAGATTCTTTAGTACCTCAGCAAAGGTCTGTGATGCCAAATATAACTGACTTCAAGCCTGGGCAGGTGCTGTCACTCTCCTTTCATCTTTCCTTGTTCCACTCGTTTTGTGTGCTCTGAATGTGCTGAGAACTTAGGCAGCACTTCATGTGGGCACCCTGCTGTAAAGCTGCAGGCATGAAATCTGGGAAGGTTTTCCCAAACTGGACTAGAAGTCACTGAGACACATAGAGTATCAGTCTAATGGAATGAACAGGCCAGCAGAATAATGTTTATTATGACTGCTCATGTTTTGTTTGACTGCTTTAGACATTTACATGCTTGACCCAGTACCTGCATTTGAACAATATATATTTGATCTCTCTTCAGTATAAACTTTGTTGCACGTAAAATAAAGAGAGCTTGGGCATTTCCTTCTTGCACTCTGGATTTTTTCTAGGATTGTATCTTCCATACATAACGCAACCCAGTGTTTTTATTTCCTATGCTTTTCACTAGACCCTCCAATTTTCAGTTTCAAACAAATGGTGTTTCCACATTGTTTGAAATAATTTCAGCCTCATTGCTTTCATCTGGTCAAATAATCCTTTAATCCATACTCATAACCAATTGATCTTTTGTTTTTTAATGTTTTTCTTAGTCGATGTCTATATTATGCTATGGTAGTGCAGATAAAGTATGATTGATCAGTTAATCAAATGAGAGTTATTACTGGATCATTAATTCTGGCTACATATATAATTAAAAGTACAGATTTTTATACCTAGGGCCAGTGGTATTTTGTATTTTTTTATAATATGGATTTAGAATATATTTATGCAAGCAGAAAATTGAATCAGCATTACCATCAGTGCATTAAATTACTGAATTTTATTAGAGAAGAATTCCCTTAAAATATAACAGTAGATATAGATATGGAAAAAAATATAACAAACATGAGAATTACCATGAAAGGTTTTGCATCTTTAAATTACAATTTGGTCTTTAAAATATTGTGCATACCCAAAATCCTTCCTTTTGCATGCTGGATATCACTCCCATATGATTTATGTGTTCTCAGTGTGCACACCTCTCTCCCTGAGTCATGAGATGCCCCTGATGATTTGGTTTATGTGCTTTGATTTGTGCAGTCTGAGTGTGGTCTCCTGAATCAATTTAAATAAAAAGAAGGAAGGTGAAAATTCTTTGCTATGTGAAGGGACTGACTTTTTTCCTACATGATGAACATGACAAAGAATTATTGTTACTTAAACCTGACTCAGGGCAGCACTACTGTGATTGAAGAGTCTGCACAACCTCTTTTTCTCATCCTGGCCATGCTGGAAAGTTCTCAAGACTGATCTCTAACCAAGACTGATCTCTAATCCTGCCTATCAGAGAGAAGTGAATATGCTTCATTCCTGGAATATTCATACAGTAGTAATCTGGCCCTTGTAATCAACATTTTTTATGACACATCATAGCATATCTGTTGGGAAAAGTGCTTCTGCAGACAATTTAAACTGTTTAATAGGTTTACTCATGAAAAAGCAAGTTGGAGGGCAATGGATTGTGTAGTATAAATTCTTTCTGGTAAGAAAAATTTGGACTGCTGAAGCAACTTTAAAGAGGAATGTTATAAAAATAACTGCCAAAAGTAAACACAGATTAATTCAAATTGGAAAATACTGTCACATTTTTAGAGAGTGCAACTAAAATATGCACTTTTTCTCCAATAGAAAACAGTCATAGAAAATTATAGAAGATTATTTAAATCTCCACTCCTGGAATTTCTTACAACAATGCATAGACCATGAGACAAGATGATCTAATAGTTGAATCTGTCCTTCACATCTCTGAATGAATCTCTTCCCTAACTCCATTAGAAATTAGATTGAGAATCAGGAAATAAAGTTTTGTTTTCCAGCTCTAATGTCAGCTTCTTGGGAACCTGGGATGAGATCATATAAACTGAGTTTTAGCTCCATGTGCATGTAATTGGAATAATAAAATTTTCTTTTTCCTCTCCTCCCCTGCTTAGTTTAAACGTTCACGTGTGACTCCCATGAATGGTGTACTCTGCAGTTCTTTACTGGGGCTGCCCTCCTAGTTTCAGTAGAACTACTCAGGGGAAAAAATGAAACAGTTGCAAAAATTCTCATCCCTTCTCTTCCCATGTAGTCCCTCATCCTTCTCTGGTTCTGCCACCTTGATGGTCTCAAGTACCAAATCAGGAATCAGGGTTCAGTGCTCATTCATCAGTAATGAGGCAGTTATGAGCTAACAGAGAGGGAGGAGCAGGAACCCCTCCAGGTGCTGGTGGAACAGTCACTGACAAGCCAATTGCCATTTAACATCTTCCTTCTTCCCTCAGCCACCTGCTCACCCTGCCCTTGACTGATCAGTACCCACAAGCTTCCACTGAGGATGAAACCCTCCTGTTTTCCCCACATCCCTTTAGGGACTTAATCATTATTCACTGCCAATGGTCCTTCAGTTCTTCCAGCTCTTGCCATTGCACTGTCCCACGTGGCCAAATGAACTTTTGTAAAAGCTTTGAGTTTGCTCATGCAAATTCTATCCAATTTTTCATTCAAATGAAAAAAAAAAAAAAAAACTAACTTGCACTTCTGTGTACCCTTCAGCTACTGCTTTCTGTAAATTGATAAGAAAAAAGTGATGATATCTTTTTGACACTGTTTGTTCTGTGTAATCCTGCAAGATCTAAAGTTCACATGCTCAATATGTTCTCAGGATCAAACACCAACTCTCTTTGTAGTAAATGGGAATTCAGTCATTTATCCTAGTGGAGGCAGATTTTCAACCCAGATGCTTACATTCTTTTTGGTTCTATTTACTTCAAAATTACATATAGAGACTTTTAGGGGATGAAAGGGGGGATGAAGTTATTTGGGATAAAAGACAGGATGCAATAAAGCAGAATGGTTGGCTCATCTGAACTACTTCAGAGACTGAATGTTCCTGTTGAATCTCAAGATAAGACTTTTTTAAGTCCATTGATTTTTTTCGAATTGGGTCTGGGTTTTGGCTTCATTTTCCTTCAGAATTTCTGTTGCATTTTCCAGTACCGTATCTTCTGGCTTCTGTGAACTTTGCTGTTTTCTCTGCCTTTTCAGCCTTTTCTTTCATTCTACTACTTTTGACACTCTCCATCTCAACTATTACCTGTTTTCTTACTGCTTCAGCATGGCTCCCTCTCACTTGTGAAGTGCTGATATGTTCCCCATCAGCAGAGTTGATTGCTCCCATTAATGGTTTTCCAGTATCTTTTTGTAGGAGTTGCTGTGTGATCAGAAAGGTCAGATCAGCCCCCTTGTTGTGGGCATCTGGTGTTTTTGCTAACATCAGAAGTAATCAGGGGAAAAGGGAAAGATAAGATCAGGGAGCAGCAAGATGCTTCCATGACTGTAGGGCAGCTGGGAATCATGAATGAAAGGCATGCTGTCAAACACTGTATGTCTACATGGAGTCAGAGAACAGCAATACTAAGAATGTTATGTTTAAAAAAAAAACCAAAAACCAAAAAACAAAAAACCAAAAACCCCAACCAAACAAAAAAAAAACCTCTAAAAGGTCAACCTTTTACTTAATGAAGTCAGAACTGCATAATCCAGGGTGAAAAAGTGTTAATTCCTTAGGAGTTAAGAAAACAAAGTGAGTTTGTTTAATTATGATCTCACACAGTTATGCTCAACCAGGTAACTAGAAAAGCAATTAAGGGCAAAGCATCAGCAAGGAGACCTGCCAGAATGAAAATGAAACTGAAGATTACTGTTGTTTACCTTCAGTCTCTCTGAACTGAAATTGCTTTCTGTTGCTTCTACATTCAAACACAAAGACAAGAGCAGTTTAATCTATTTTATATCATTTCAGAACCTCCTGATAAGAATGATCATTTTTCCAATCTGCCTTATTTGCTCATAAAGAAATAGAAAAGTAGCCAAAATAATATGTTATTTTAGTATTTTCCTTCACTTGCAAAATTCAGCCCTTACAGTTTCTCTCAAAGTTTCTTTTTGTCTTCTCCACCTAACTGTCACTCCAAACATGATCTCAAATGAGGGATGTGCTCTAGATTTACAGTATGCTATGGAAAGATATAATGACATTTGGCTTACGTTTTTGTCATATGGTAGTGTTTTTAGTGTCATGTGGCAGTGTTTTTACTTTAATGTACCATTGAAATGGGATTATAACCAATTTTAACAAAACTTAATAATTAAAAGAAGTAAGATATTGCCTGAAAGTTTGGAGTAATTTTTGCTGCTAGAGTAAATCACAGGAAAAAGTATTTCTAATATGACTGCCACGCACTGATTGCATGGAATTACTTGTAAATATTCCTCATGCACTCCCCAGAACCTCTGTCTCACACTTAGAGTATCTAAAGATGACCAGGAAAATGAGATGGGTTGTGTTCATGCTCAAACTGGATGGAATCCTCAAGGATAATCAGCACATTCTTCATTGTGCTTTTTTACTAAAAAATGTGTAACCCAGTTGTCTCTTCAGAATCCAGAAATTCATTATTTTCTTCCAATTGTAAAACTCTCCAACATGAAACCATCTCACCCAAAATAAAGCTCTTGCCTTGGCTTTCTGGTCACCATATTCTTTCCCAGGGAGGTGGGGGATGATTTCCCACTGCTTCCCCAATGTTGGAATCCGAAATGCAAGGAATTCTCAGAATTTTGGGCCTGTAAGTCAAAGCTTAGAATTAAATACAGGATTTTATCTGAGACTTTGGAAAAGGCTTTTAAGCTTAGGTGATAGAAGTGATAATGTGGATTTAAAGTTTAAAGCAGAGACATGTTAAGTCAAGTAGAGTTCAGAGTTTTAGAATGCAGTACTGTAGGTTTGTGTGTTATAGCACGACTGATTAAGAAAGCTTACACTGTAGCATGAGTCCATAAAACAAAATATTTAAGGATTGGATCAAAAACATATATATCCTTGTTGGCAGTCTTTTATTGGTCAATATATCCTTAAAAGGTATATTTTTATATACCTCTAATTAAGAGGTCTTGTGACCTTGTGAACCATGTGGTGTAGATGTGAGCCGAACTCACCCTTCCTGCCTATGCAGAATATAAGAAAAATAAATTGCATCATCTAAAAAAACTCATTCAAAATTTCTTCCCATTTCCTCACACCCCAAGGAGAGCAATTCAGCTGCAGAGCCTGTGATACTCCTCCCCTTCTGAGAGCTCATATAACTCCAACAACTGTTTGCCCAGGCTAATCAGAAGTCTCTGGAGAAGGCAGTCTGATTCCTTGTGGAGATTCCTCCAGTACATCACCATAGCCCCTGCACTGGAATTTGTCTGCTGTTTCTCATTCTGTCCTCACAGATATGGAGAACAATCTTCAAGGATAACTGCTTGCTTTATAACAAGTATTTTCTCATTTTAAGACATCCCATGACTCCCTTGTCAAGTCTTCCCTTTCTCGAGTAGTTCAATCTATTTCCTTTTTTCATTTCCTTTTAAGTTATATTCAAAATTTTATCAGTTTTACTGTTCCCCCCTGAACTCTTATCCTCATCTTACCCTCTTATCCTGTGTACCTTGTTTATACTTTTACCCAGACAGAGATATGTGCCAACTGAGGGTATCAGGAATGCTTAATAGAGCAGAATAATCATCTCCCATGTTTTAGTTAAGATTTTCCTGATAACACACTCCAGTTAAAAGAGTTTACTTTTGTTGCAGCAGCTTGACAGTTTTGATTCCTATTCAGCCTGCAGTTTGTTGACACGCTGGGATCTCATTTTGTATTATTTCTACCTAGTCAATCCCCATTTTGTGTTTATTGCTTTGATTTCTGCTTTGTGATGCTGCTGCTTTGTATTTGTGTGTACTGACTGTTGCCTTATTCATTCCTCTCATTTCCCAAGATCATTTTTAACTGTAACCTCCAGAGCATGACAGCTCCTTTCCTCAGTTCTGTGGCTTATGAGCCTACTCCCCATTCCATTATCCCAACAGTTGGGCTATGTTTTTTAATCTCAAAATACCTCCTCATTTAACTGAATCATGCCAATTAGCAAAATGCCCTTGTGTGAAGACAGACTAATGTGAAAAAAATGAAATCAACTCCTCAGATGCCTGTGTTCATTTTAGCACATTTTATGCTGGCTGGGCAGTTTTGCCTGTTGGTGTCTGGGGGATGAGGATGGATGCTGACTGTTCAGCAGTTGCTCTGAGTTATCCTGTGTATTCCGCGTTCTCTGAGGGCTGTGCCTCCAGAGGTGCTGAGCCTGCCCAGCAGCCCAGAGGGAAGGAACAGATGTACCAGCTTCACACATCCGTGGGAGCAGTTTGCTGAGCCAGGGTAATGTTTGTTCTGTTTGGCAAGGCCATTATCAAACTGGTCAAAACCCAGGAGCCTTGTTCTCACTGTTGGGAACTGAGCATCCTTCCTGCTGAGAGTGCCTGATCCTAAATCAAAGCCATTAGGCACTAAGTACTGACAAAGTGACAACAAGAAGTCAAGATGGTTTTGTCAGAGTCTTTTTTCCTAGTCAGAAACTGAGCTGCTGAAAACTCTTTAACACGTAGATATTTCATGCAGGGAAACTCAGCTGTCTGAGGCTGATAGCTGCAAAGGAATAGAAAAAGAGCTGCAAGACCTGTCTTGGTACACAAAAGAAATTTGGGAGTGTGGGTTTTGCCTACTGCCGGAGTGTCCATGCTGCCTGCAGGGGAATTGCTGTGGCTGGAGCTCTGGGCAGATTGCATGTGATTGTTGGAATCAGAACCAGCCTGTGGCTGTGCTGGCTGTGTACCACTGGACCCTCCATTTCTGTGTCAGCAGGGTCAAGAATATCCTTTTGGGGACAGTCTTTCCAGATTTAGAGCTTCTCCACGTCAGCAAACTTCCAATTCAGAATGGTATGATAAATAAGATCAAATACAACTCTGCTGAAGTAAATCATATTTCCAACAATATTTGATGCTTTTCTTTGCATTTGCCAGGGCTTTTTTTCCCTAGTTCTGTTCATGGGGAGGTCACATCTGTGATCCTTACAGATGTTATCATGCAGTCTCTCCTGGGAGCCAGGAGTGTCAGTTCTGTAAAATGCACTTTGATCCCATGAGGTGTCACCTCAGCCTTTACCAAGAATGAGGTGTAGATGGCATGTGTGGTAAACACTTTAATTTGGTCAATAGTTTAATTTGGTTTGCAACTTAATGACATTTGTAAGTATGCACTGGCATTTCTGCTAGGCTGCCTGCCATCATTTTTGCCTTGACATGGCAAACAAAGGCTTACTAACTCAGGAAGGAATTAGCATGAAACATGTCCATCAATCTCCATAAAGAAGCATTATGTAGTAGATTTTTATTAACTCTGAAGTAAAGGCAGTATAATTGAACAGAAATGTGTGCAGCAACTGATAGGCTTGTTTGAGAAATTCTCAGTGCTGCTGGTTTTCATTATTTTTGAGCAGAATTTTAATTCCAGCTGTGTTTCTTTTGTTATCACTCCTCAGCCTGTGGACAATACTAAATATTTTATTTTGAGAAGCTTTGCAGAAAAACCTGTGTTGCTTTCTCCTCAAAAGGGGCTGACTGACCTGAAATCAGATAAGGTGCACAGAAGAAGGTTCATTCTACAACCCCTGTGCTGCAAAATCAGCTGGCTGTTATTAGTCCTATCTAGCAAAATAGTTCACAGCATCCTATATTGATAGCAGGAGATAAATGTTAACACTAGATGCACTTTAAAAGTTCATTCCAATTTTAGAAGCATTACTAGTAGCTGAAATATCCAACAACTTAGGTATGCAGAGTATCACTGGAGCTGATATTGCCTCTGCAAAAAGATTTTCAGAATCTGCTGCAAATTAGCCTGGCTATTATGAACACGTTCTATTTTATAGCATTATATACTGCAAAGCATGTACACTTCAGAAAAAAATGGACATAAATTAGCCTTGTAAATTGTTTCATATCTTGTATTAAATGAACTGCTGAGAGTCTAATCAAAAAAGCATGGACATAAAACAGATTCCCATTGATTTCAGAGGTCTTGGGTTCAGATCCTACGTGTGTGTGCTTGTAAAAGTCATGTTGTGAATCCATTCAAGTTCCAGAAAAATTAACTTCCCTCCGTTGCTTAACTTTTAAAGCTCTGGGTTTGCTCATTAGTTAGGTGCAGGAATGCCTTATGCATCATTATCACTCTTCCTCTCTGCACAGTTCCTGTTGGCTGCAGTAGGAGTTTCCTGCTTGGAGAGACAGAAGGATCAGCCTTAAAAAGGTGATTGAGCCAGAAATGACCTGCTCAGCTTTCATTACTCAGAGTGCCTTACTCCAGCTTGGTGACTTTTCAGTCATTAATTACAACTGTCAGGAAGTAAGACTGAATTAAGGATTTTTCTTTACTTCTAAGGTTGTATTTTACAAGGTATCCTATAGGTTCTCCATTTTGGGGTCAAAATGTTTGTACCAATTGCATATTTGTCACTAAATTGTTGAGATTGCCAAATGTTGAGAAACTCTGGTGAACACTGAATTTTTACCTCATTCCAAGTTTTCTCATATTCTGCAGTCCTATAGGTCCTTAGCTGAAATCCACAGCCTTGACATCAGAATGAGGTTTTTAGTTGAGTAGATCAATGATTTTGTGATACACATTTTAGTGAGATTAACATTATTAATTTACTTGAAAAGCTTAATCGGTCCCTGATATATTACAACAAAAAAGAGACTGTCCTCTATCTCTAGAAGTCTCTTTATTTCACTGAGAAAGTATCTTTAACTTCAAAATGAAGGAGTTGTGTTAATTTTTATATATTGCTACCCACCACCTAGCCATGATTTGTTAAAACTGCATCTTATGCAGAAAAAGCATCCTTTGGTTGGGAAGTATCTTAATATTTAAACTCCACAGATTTTTCATATCCTTTTAGTACTCCATAGTAATTTGCAGATTTCCTTATACAAAGCTGAGCAATGAAAAGACAAAAATAGACAGAAGTGCATTAATTCTTTGCAATCAGATCATTGGAGATGTGGCACATGAAAATCCTGATTAACTGTGATTTAAATCACATAAACATGTATTTCACTTGCAGCTCTTTCTTTGAAGTACCAGAGGCCAGATGCATAGGACACTAATAACTGATAACTAATTCAGTTATCTGTTACCTCAGTTCAGCCCATCAGCTTCATGTGGCACTTTGCAGAATTCTTCATTAGTGGGTTCAGGACCCTGGATGAAGCAATGCCCTGACCACCTCGGTCCTCAGAGTTTCCCATAAGAGAGTGTAGTAAAGAGATTGTTAATTGCTTTTGTGAAATGCTTCAGCTTGATGGTATGCACAAGTAACCATTTAGATATCTAGAATCTCAGCTATCAGAGAATTCCCTGAAATGTTAAAGAGACATCTCTCTTTTTTTTTTTAATTTTACTTATGATGCAGAGTCAAGATTTGCATTTTTATTAGAGCCCCTGATGCCTGGTTTTGCTTTGCTTCAGTGCACTGATATTTTTAAGCCTACTAAGTGCTTCTACCCTCATCACTCGTGCTTGTGTGTCTCAGTTTTCCTTCCAAACACTCACTATTGCTTTCTTAATCCATCACTGTTTTGTTCTGGGGATGATAAAGGCAAATGCTACTTTACTGGTCAGCTCACTTGTGTCTTCATTTAATTCATCCTAAGTTAGGTTGCCAAAACTCAGCACATAACTTAGACTTTGGGTCTGCAGCAGCTCAAGCTTTTCTAATTCCTGGTATGTTCTCTTTCCTAACAGAACAGAACCCTGTTCTCTTTCCCAACCCTGCCTGTGCATTCCTTCAGATCGCTTGGACTTTATCCAGCATGCCTTGATTAATTTTTTTCACCTCAACTTTCAAGTGAATCTAAAACTTCTGTCTGGTTGGTTTTCCACTCCAAAGCCCTGTGGTAGTTACTCACACAAGCCATTTCTGAGTGTGGCAAGTAAAAGTAGAAAACTCTGGTCTCTGGCTCAAATATTCTTGAGCATGAGGCCAGAATTGGATTCCACAAGCAGCACAGAATGGAAAAAAAACATTAGAGAGAAAGATTTCATTAGAAGTAGTGATTGCATGGCAACATGGATTAAGTAGGTGCAGTATTGAGACCGAAGTATTTTACGTAGCATTTGGTAGGAGCAGCTGTTTAGCACTTTTTAACTCCAACTGAGGAGCTTTCTATGCATTGCAGCATTTGGGGTTGTGCAGTGAGTGATGTGCAAAGGTCTGACAAGGCGCTGGCATGAGGTATTTGACTCATTTATTATAGACATCATATTAAAAGAAGTAGTTCTTAGTCTTGTAGTTCTAATTTTCCCTGCAAGTTCCCCACATTCATCTGTATAAGTTGTGCTCTCTCTATATTTGGTTAAAGGCTATTCTTTTCCTTTCCAGGAAGGCACTTTTTCTAAAAGCTGGAAGTAATCTGATTATTGCAAAAAACATTATTTATGAATGCAAATATCTTTTAATCACCCCAAATATAACTGTCATCTCAAATGCCATGTAACTCATGCATAGCCCAAGTGGGGCTGCCTTGTGAAAGGAACTGTGGCTTGATGTTTACATTTTTGGGTCTTATACGTATAGCTGTTATTTTTTTTCCCTTTTTCTTCTTTTTTTTTCATATTATAAACTTGGGAAGTGGGTCTTTTTACCAGTGATACAGCTGAGGTCAGGCAGGCTAGTTCAGTTGCATGTGTTAAATATATTATCAAGATACAGCTCATCAAGTGATAAATATGTAAATACATCAGTTTAAATAGGTCTGGGCAATGAAAATTAGCATCTCCAAGGGTATTTCCTGGTGTCCTCTAGTGACCAAAGCTTCAGAAATGGGCTATAGGAAGATAAGCTTTTAATTCTTTAGCATCAGATTTTTTTTTCCCTGCTGTATAACAAGGGCAGCCAGAATGTGGGAAAATTCAAAGCTTGCAATTTTTTCATTGCTCTTGGAATTTCAGGTAAAATAAATAAATAAAAGGCACTCAGGGAAACAGTATTTGCATTTTTTCTAACTTGGGACCCAATTATCCAATTCAAATCTATACTGTGTATTTTACTGTGTATTTTACTGTACTGTGTAGTACAGCTCAGTACAAAATGGGAGGAACATTTCTTGGATAAGCACTCTGAAAAAAAACAGCATTGGAGGTGTGATGATCTGTTTGGTTAAGGTGTGTTGACTAAGCCTGTAAAATACACTTTTTGTTTTCCCCTTTTGTCTTGTGCTGAATGTACTGTAAATGTTTCACTGGAATCTGAGTAAAATGTTCATCATCCTTGTTCCTCTTGTTCATTTTTCACAAATGTATTTTGCATTTTAGATATGTGTCAAAATTACTTCCCTGATTTGAAAAATGAGGAAATATTAATTTGTCATTCAAAGATCTGATAAGCAGAGGACTGGAAAGCAAACAGGTCCCGATTTACTGTGGCAATAATAAGTGGATTCCATTCACATAGACTGTATTGCCTCTAATTTATCCTGGAAATTTTTCTTGGGTGGAAAAGAGATGCTGCTGTTATATTGAAATCTGCTGCAAGACAGGAACATCATTATTTTATAATTCTCCAGAAGTCCAAACCTTTGCACTGGAAGAGTTCTGGGGTTTTTGTTCCTTATTCCATAGGAATAAGAACTCTCTTCATTAAAACTGTACAATATAGTGAAAAGAATTTTTTATTATTCATAAATAATGTCAGTTGACCTGGAGAGCAGTCAGTGAAGTGAGTGATAAAATGACCCTCTTGATTTCTAAAAGTTTTGTTTATATTTGAGCTCTGGCAGCAGCCTTTTGCTGAATTTAAGTGTTAATGCACATAATACATTTGGCATGACAGAAGATCATCTCCAAACCATAAATCCATTGCTTAAGAGGAACGTTAATCAAGCTGCTGCTCAGATTTGATTGAATTAATGAAAAATAGAGGAAACATAAATATAAGCGATGTTGAGAGGGAAAAGAAACATTATGAACAGCTTCAAGTTGTTTGTAGATATATAAGGACCAGCCTGAGATGACTGCGTAACCTGGTTGTCAGAATAGGAATAAGATAAAAGCCATTTGCATCTGTTCAGCATTTTATTCATCTGTGCTGCTGGAACTGTTTGTTCAGGTGCATTAAGGATGCAAATGTGCAGACCAAATATTTCAGCAGGGAGGCAGTAAAATTGTGAAGCCATGATAATAATTTTGGGGAAAAAAATATGTATGTTTTCTGGCATCTGCATTTTGGCTGCTATCGGTTGTGTTGGTTCCATGTTTCATGGAACAAAAATTTTTCTAGTGGTCGTTTTTTGGCACTAGGAGAAAGTTGTGGAAGCTTGAGCAGCATTAAAGTAGTTGTTAATGAGCTGTAAAATCATGAATGGGCAGAGGCAAAAAATGTCGTTACAGAAAAAGATGCAGTATTTTGCAAACCTGAAGATTTATTTATTCCGTTTTCTTCTTCTGCAGTTAGTTAATTTAAAATGGCTTGGGGGCACGTGGATGAGTAGGAGAGAAATTATTTTGGTTAACTGATTTGACAATCGCTATCAGCCAGTAGTCTACAGTGTAAACAGCCTTCCCAGCAAGGTCTAGGACTGCCCAAAAATTGCCACTGCCTGAGGTAGAGCTGTGTTTTGATATCCCTCAGCACACTGGTGCATTTTAGCTCCCTTTAATGGGAGCAGGATTTGAGGATGACCAAGCGCTGGATCTGTCCCAGCAGTCACACTGATGTGGATCAGAGTTACAGCTGCACTTCTGAGTGTTCTCCTTCCTGAGAGCAAAACTTTTCACAGCAGGGCTCAGGGCATCCCAGTCAGGTCTTGGCACAGGTGAAAGATCAGCTCATGAAAATGCTGTTCACTTATTCCTTCACCTTGCTCATTAGTCAAATTTAGGTGCATATATGACTTTACTTGTTTTCAGGAGGGATCAGAATGATCCAGAAGTTTTTCCAGAAGTTCAGGTACATTAAGGCTATGTTGTATTAATTTTGGCTTATATGGAAAGCAGCAAAACCTTTCTCCTATGATTTCTTAAATAAATTTTTCATGGAAATTGATACTTCAGCACAGCAGATGTTCTCAGGTAATGCAGAGGTGCCTGTCCTTCAAATTTTTAGGCTCATATACTTAATAGTTCTGAAACCCTGTAATTTCTTCTGTTTTCCTTGTAAACATTTCTTTAAAAGCTATTGTTGGAAAATGCTCAAACTGTTCTTTCAAGTCTCATACAAAATGGTAAATGGCTTTGATATGTAATAAAAGGATTCAGCATACACATGTGCAATCATCTTAGCCAAGCTAAAAAGGATGGAGCTTTCACAATTTATGCCTCATCAGAAGATCCCTGAGAGCATAAAACTCTTCATGGGCAGAAATTGCTACTCAAGTGCTTGATTTTGTTGGATGCTGTAGTCTTGGATGATGATCACTCTCACTGAAATCTAAGGAATATCAATAGGCAGAAATGCGACATTCCATAGGAGCTGTTCTCTGCACAACTAAATCAAGCTTGACTGAGGATGGTGGAGATTTTATTGATTGTGTTGGGCATAAACCAATGGGCCTTATTTCCACTTCCTGGGAAGTGGCTGATTTCTCTATCTGTGCAAAATGGACATGAGAAATTGGGCTTTGTTACCAACAGTTTTTATACCCACTTTACTCTGTCTCTCCTTAAGTGCAAATAACTTGCCATGTTTTTAGAGAAAGGCTCCTTATTGGTTCATACCCAGTTTGGATAACAAATTCTTTTTACTGTTTTTCTTTGGGTGAAGGCAAGGTTTGTTGACAAGTGATTAGCATCATATAACTTCTATAACTCATCATCCAGAGCCTACCATTGGAAAGGAAACATATTTTAGAATGTGGCTTTTGAACTGAGTGCACACCATGTAACCATTGGTATATTCGACCATCTAAACAATTCCTGAATTTTGGACTAGGAATGGATGCTCTGATTCCCTTTGGAAGGTTCCATATACCTTAGCAGTAATTTCCATACTTGTGGCATTGATCTCCAGTTAATGCAATCAACCCTGCCTGGCAGCCTTTATGTCCCAGAATCAAGATTGTCCTTTGTGATGTACTGAGAGATAAGCATCAGCAGTCCCAGGGAAACCTGGCAGTTATGTTAGACTGCACCACTTTTAGAGAAGAAGGTATAAATATGCTTTATCAGCTTCCACAGATTTTAAACGATTTTGGGAGCTACTTATCTTCCCTGATTTTACTTGGGGAGCGAACTAACTCATTTCTATAGCTGAATGGTTTTGATCTAACAAATTAATAGCAAGCAAAATAAAAATAGGTTAGATTCAAGATGCCTTGCCAGATGATTTGTAATTGGCTGCTTTTGTGACAGTGACAGATGAAGTGTAGGGACTTTTTTGGCTGTGGTGTATGTTCTGTCAGTATGTGCAAACCTCAGGTTTGGAGAAACATTCATTCAAAGCATTACAGGAGAGTTGCAAGGAGTAAATAGTTAATTAACAGATAAAGAACCTGCAGATGGTGGTTAACAACATGGCATAATATCTAGGTTCTGTGTGCCACAGGAAACTCACTGGAGGTTGGAAAAGCGTTTTCTGTAGCAGCAATTTACTTCTTTCAAAGGGGGGCATTATGTGAGGTAGTAATCAATGGGGAGTAGGATAACATGCCTACCAATGCTAAGAAGAAAAATTCTCTATGGGGAGAAAAGACAAAGCCTCACTGTTGAGTGATTTTGATCCTTCTTATGCTGAGGAGAGAACATGATGTTAACAGTGAGGCTGTTCCTCCAGGTACACATAAACAAACAAACTAGAAAGATCAAACAGCACTAATGGAAAAGTACCAAACCCCAGCCTGTGGGCAGATGGACATGAAACAGGGTTTATTTACTGTTGAATATTCTTTGGATCACAGTGGGTGCTGTATGAGAAGGCAAACAAAACATGAGCAGAAGTGCTGTTACACAGACCAGCAGCAATTAGCCAGCAGCAAACAAAGGGATCCACACAGAGCTGCAGGAGCACTCCAGGAGTATTTGCAAACCACAAAAATGTCACAAGATACTCAAGCCTGTGCAGTCAGGGACCTTAATAAACACTAAAGTACTGTTTAGCTGGGCTGTACCAAGTGATTGACTCATGCAATTATCAAATCTCAAAAGATGAGTTAATTCCTGATAGATCAGTAATATGAACAAAGAAAGAGATCAAATGAGCATTCAGAGAATCTATCCTAAGTCTATCAAGATCTCTAGACATTTAGAAAATTCTAATCATTTGGCTTACAATGAATGCAAGATAAAAGGAGCAGAGATAATTCATTAAGTTAGGGAATTAATGAAAACAGAAAAATTGAAGTAAAATAAATGCAAAAATAGAAACATACACTTAGTAGAGAAAATACAATTGAATACCTATGGGTAGTGGCAGAAAATAACATAAGAATGAAAAATAACCTGCATGGGGACTTTTGCTGTAATGGCAGTAAAACAAAGCAAACTTGTAGATGGGAAAATTGAAGGGACATGTTAGCAATTTAGTTTTCACACACTGGACACCAGCCAACAGATGCAGATGCTGGAGAATGTCAGTTGAGATTAGTCTGGCAGGTGGGCAAACATCAATACTAAAACCAAAAAATAATAACAATAACAGCATGCAAGGGACTGTAGAACCGATGGTATAATGTTGTACAAAGATGTAGAAAGACTGTGGATTCTAAATTTCCTAGGAGACTTTCAGCACAGAGTGGCCAAGCACAGAGGAGGCCAAATGAGAATTTAATTGTTAAGAACTGATTCGATCAAGCTGAGAGGAGCAGAGACATCTCTTGGCATGCAGCTGCTGAATGCATCAGAGCTTCAGAGATGCCCCCAGTTGCCATCCAGTGACAGCACTTCTGGCCAAGATGCTTTTCCATTTAACGTGTCAACCTGTGGGCACATTTCTCATAAAACCACTAATACATTCAGGAACTAGAAACAGAAACTAAAATTATCTACTGAAGCGGGCACTTGAGTGAGATTTAATTAGCAGGACACAAAAGGAATTCACAGCAAAGAGACCAGACTCTCCAAACACTGTCACCAAAGTGCCAACTACAACACATTCTGTTATCATCTGAAGGAAGATTTTCCTAGATTATTGCATTAATTGCCTGTAGCTTATACACAAGGCTTTGTCTAATGGGAACACTTGAAAGTAGGTCTCCAAAAAAACCTAGTGGAAAACTGCTTCAGTCTGAAATAAGAATGAAGATAATCATATGGGGACCTTTATCATAATCAGTACATTTTTACCTGGGTTATGGCAGTAACAGTATAATAAAGTGCTGAATAAATAATCTGGCTATGATATTCATGCTTATTATTGCTTTTTAGGTGACATGACAGAAGTTGTTTTGTGATAACTTCCCAGCAATCTATTATATAATACATAATTATTACTTGCTGATATCCTTAAGCAGCAAGTAATACACAGGAATATTGAAAATGGAAACTGCAGGAAAGGGGTTTTCAGGTGTAGAATAGAAAGAGGACAATATTTCATGTCTTTGTGTACATGAGCAGCATCAAAATACCAAGCTTCAAAGAATCTTAGCAGCTCTGACAGTTCCTTGGACTTACTTAGTGACATTAGAGGGTCTACTAGAAAAAACTTATGTGTGAAATATTTGTGGTTAACCAGTCTGTGTCTTCTCCCACTCTAGGAAAAAAGGAAAAGGAAACCTTGCTTCTTGCCCTACTGTGTACTCATACAAACTAGTTTTTCCTTAAATACATCATGATGGGTGAAAAATGAAACATGAAAACTGTGTCACTATAGAAAATGGTAGTTTTAGTCTGATGATATCACAGATTAAAGTTCCAAAATGAAAAATATGTATCAAATCAATATCCCATGGAAACTCTGCAGTCAGATTACAGGAAGAGACAGGTGAAAAAAAGTCAAACATTTCAGGAATGAGAAATCAGAAATCACAATATGAAGGCACTAAATCAAGGCTACAACATTTATGTTTGCATTCTGCAATTAGTGTTTTTGCTTTTTTAGTCTTTTTCTATCCTGATCTGCTTGCAGGATTTATTTCTATAATAGTGGCTTTTAGTTATGTAGTCCACAAAACACCTCAGGAATTTATGGGTTACTTTAATAGAAATAGGAAAGGGGATCCCCAGATAGTAAGCCTGCTGCCAAAAGAGTTAAATTTGCTTGCCTCCTCAGTGGAGCTTTCTTGTTCATCTGAAAATCAAAGGCATATGAAAATTGATGGCATTACAGCTTTGCTGTTCTCTAGTAGCACAGACAAACTGTCAAATACATGGATTAAGGGAAGTTATCTATATTTTCTCACTTCCATGATTATGCTGATCTCTCACAATATTTATTTTTGCATCTCCTTTAACTGACTTCAGCATTAATTTCTGTAAAGGCATTTTATATAAAGTAATATAAGTTTAGTCAGGTTCAATCAAACATAACATTTTGTAATCTTCTTCCCCAGGTAGGAGTAAAAAGTCTCCTGATACTTACCTGAACAAATTATTAAGAAAATAGCCCCTGCCAATAGTGACAGTCTTCATTTGCTTCTTCTGTAAAGAGATTTGGGTATTCCTCTATCAATTTGAGGAAATACAAAAGAGAAGATATTTCCTTACATTTCAAAATAATCATCTCCACTTGCACTGCTTATACTTTGTGTCCACACCGCTGGGGGCGTTGGCTTAAAAAATGAAACATACAACAAATCTAGAAGAAATAAAAGAATTTTTAAAAAGTTTAAAAGGAATACTCTGCATTGCTGAAGCCTGGTTTATTTTTTTTAATATACTTTGATAATAATGACTTTTTTCTCACACTTTCCTAAGGTTAATAGAACACTTTTGGGGGCCACCTCGGTCAGTGATGAAGTGCATTGACCTGGTGACACATACAAAGATGTTTTGAAATACTGAACATTTGTATTCTTGCTCTCTTTTTAAAAAACATGTTCCTTAGCCTATTTTTTTCTTCCTCCCAGTCCTAAAACCCATAAATACTGAGGTCAATGGTTCAAATGTTGCCAGTGTGAATGTTAAATAAATCATTGGGAGATGCATGGCTGGTTTCTGAATGCCTGCCTTCTTGGGTTTCGCCAGCAGGATAAAAATGTTTGAAAAATTTGGGAAGTTTGCTTTAACCTCAGTGTTTGGCCTTTGGCTCCATTGTGGCACTGTGTGTTTGCTGGGAACAGAGGAGAGGAGAATTTGGGAATCTTTATGAGTTTTCACTGCCTGCTCCAACTTAATTTGATGGGAGAAAGTCAGCCCAGTGTATTCAGCTCGTGCTCCTCCTCTGGTCTTTGTGGTCCCTGAGGTCCCTCAATATTCTTACCCTGCTGTCTGCTCCTTCCCCTCCTCACACAATAAATGTTGATGTTACAGCTGACCAGCTTTGCAGAGAGACTGAGGAACAATCATTGCTCACCAGAATATCCATACAGAAAGCAGTGTGTTACAAAAGAACAATTTTTTTGTCTAGCAGTAAGGTTTGTTCTAATAGCTTTGGTAAAATTCTCAGTGGATTATTTTTCTTATACAGCAATATACTCTTGGGATCTAGCTGGTTCTGCAATTACTTTACACTTTTTCCTCCTGGGGAAAAAAAAAAAGGATTAGTGTAATATAGCTATGGTAAGACAAGTTGATTTCATCCTTGTGCTGTTTAAGTGATTGGAATTGTCAGATTTTTCTCACTTTAATCCCTTTTGATTAATTTCCCTATTTTATCCTTAAAGTAATATCTTTCTCTTCTACAAAATCGTTCCACAATAACCTTGAATATTTAGGGACACTTTTCTGCTCTCAGTTATAAAACTGTAAATCCACAGTAATGCTACACAGTTTCAAGGCTTTGCTTTCAATTTACACTGGAATGTAGAGTTCTGGCTCTTACAGTAAAAGTAAAGGAAAAAGGAAAAATAAAAAAAGCTGTCCTGGAAATTTTATACAATAGTAAAGCTACAATCCCAAGGCAGCAGGAAATTCTGCTGCCAGCTCTGCAGGTTTAGATAGGAGTGTGTGGCTAGATCCTCACAGTGTAAAGGTCTTGCTCAGAAGAAAATTCCTTCCAGATTGTGAGTATCTCATTGAAGGAATTAATATTTCCCCTTTTTCCTTTAGGCTGATTTCTTGGGAACTCAGAATTTCTCAAGTTAGTATATTTATTGCTGTACCGAAGTGATTGCATTACACATGAGTTCTGTGTAAAAAGATATATTAGGGAAATACACTGCTGTTATAAAATATATCTATTTTTGGTATGTTTTAATTCTGAAACTTTGAAGGGTTGCATTTATGTTAAAATGACTGTCTGCATTCCCTATAGGGGAACAGACTTTTCCCAGGATTTTATTTACATTACAGAAGATTTCAAGGTTTGACTTGAGCAAGTCAAAATCTTCTGGTACAATGATTAATGCTCCTCTCTTCACATGTGTCCCCTCTGAAAATTATGCTAAAGAATATAAACATGCTGTTTGCAGTGAATAATATTCCTGTTTAAAAAAATTTTGTTCTTTGCTTATGACTTTTGGAAGTCTCTGGCCTTGTGTTTAAATGAACATAGAAACCTTACTGCCCTTTAGGTTAGGGAGGTTGAGTGATATAATGTCAAGAAACATTCAGGTTCTTTGCTTTAAATTTGTAAATTCTCTTGTCTGGAGCCACAAATAACCTTAGTTTCCAGGGCTGTGAGAACAGTTTATCATCTTTATGGTTTTTAAATTTAGCCAAGACAATAAAAGCAAGTTCCAGGAGGAATTTCATTTGCTGCCAAGTGACAAGAGCCTTTAGTTTCTTTCCAGACTCTCACAGTGATACTCCTGGAGAATAGAACTGAAAAGCAACAGGTGTTGAAAAGCCTCTCATTTTGCCTCTCACTTTCAGCATTATCTGCAGAATATTTAAATAGCTGCTCTAGAATTTTAAAACTTATCATTATACCATATCTTTAGGCATCTTTGGAAATTTCTTTCTCTCGGGTTGGTTCTTCTCCCAACCTGTCACTTTGATTAAATAATTTAGTAAGAATGTTATAATAAAGATGATTCCCCAGAACCATGTGAAATGGGTTCTTTTTCTTACCTATATTTTGCAATTGGTGTTTCCCGTTAAATCTCACCATTGGTGTAAAAGCTTTATCAAAAACATTTATGTTAACTCAAATGTTTTCAGATGTCTTATGCACTAAAATGAAAAAAAAAACCCACTTTCATAATTTACTTTCTAAATTCTGTTTAAAGTATATTTCTGCTGTAACACAAAACCAATAAAATTCAGAGCAATGCTTTGAAAAGCCACAAAGAGAAATTCTGGAGTTAAGGAAACCCCTCTTCACAGAGTATGGTTTTTCTCTTGGTTTCACATGCTCCTGGAACAGGAAGCTCAGCTCAACCTCAGTAGCAATTTTTCCTGAAAAAAGATTTCATTATCAGGTCTCAAAGCTTTGATTTCACCTGGTGATCCATCAAGGTTTTCTGCAAAACATTCTAGCTAGAGCACAAATAGAAATCTGCCAGGGAACTTTTAAATGTATGTGGATGGTTGTGAAGGTTATCAAACATTGATAAAAAAAACTAGAAAGAAATCTGATAGGATTACTCAACTTTTCTTCAAACACTTCAAACATAGGTACTAAGCAGAATGGGAAGAATTTTCAGCAGAGATAATGAAGTTGTTAAGAATAAGTCAGCTATAAAGCATCTCTGATCAGTTCTCTGAAAAAATAAAAACCAGGTATCATCAGTTCTTGGAGTAACACAAACCAGGTCAGGGAGAACTGACTTTCACCCCACTGCAGAAAGCAATCAATTAGTCAAGTGCTTTGATTAGTTGATTAAGAAACACCTAGGTACTGAATATGTATGAGATTCCTAAATCAGCATCCTCAGATCGGTAGATGATTTCTTTCAAATCATTTGTCCAGCAAGTTTGAATGGTTTACAGTTCATGAATATACATTTGTCCATGCATTTATACATGAAATCCCTGGTTCTTCTCCTTGACTCTTAAGTAGGAGGTGGCTGTTGGCAGTCAGTCTGTGATAATAGTGTGTGATTTATTTAATTTTCTGTTTTTCTTTCTTGTTACCAACATATTCCAACACAATAATTTTAATGTGTGAGGTTTCTACAATCCCTTTTTCAATAGAGCGGTACCTAAACAGGAACTCTCATTTAGGAAAAGCCTTGAATGTTGGCTAGGATGGTACTTTCATATGTACCTGTGCTTTTCTTAAAAATCAAAGGAGTCCTGGATATATGGACTGCAGAAATTTCTGCCATAGTTTGTGCCTTCTGGGTGATGTTTGTGGTTCATTACTGTCTTTGGGGTCTGACCACGTTCAGTGCTGCTGTGCACAGGCCATGCATTGGGACATTGGGACATTGCCCGTCCCTTTTCCTTTCCTTTGCATCCTCCCTGCTCCTCTCTCACTCAAAATCTTTGCCCTCACAACAACTCTGAAATCTCCAGACACCATGGAAAGTGTTGCAATCCAGCCTAAGCTCTGGGAAGCCTAATGGTGCCAGCCTTTGGAAATGTTAACCTGGAGAATTGTCTCATGTTGAAAGAGCTGTCTGGTACCTACCAAGGCTCTTACTTGTGCTGCATTTTCTTCATCTCTAGAATGAGATTGTGTCTTCCATATAGCTGAGTTAGGAGGGTTTTAACATGTTCTACTGCACTTCAAAAACATAAACTGCTCCTTCAGTGTAAGCACTTGTTACTGTGTCATGGTAAGTCCTTCTGCTTCTGTCTCACAGATTCTGACTGTATTTCAAGGAATGAAAGCTCCTGGTCCTTCTTTCACCCATCTGATTTAGCTGGGGCTTTATATTCCCACAATCAACATTACATACTGTTAAACAGCTATCAACATCAAATTTTAACACTAATTAATTCCAAATGATAAAATCTGAATTTGGCAGCAGGTTTTGGATAAGATCATGATAGAGCTGTCTGGGACTTTTTTCAATAAAACTAAATTATTTACTAGAGAAATATTAAAATCCACATAAAAGGAAATTGAAATACTATAGCATTATGTTTTTGTAAGCAAATACTACACCGAGAGTACTTGAAGTTAATTCAGAAACAGCAGGGAACCTCATTAATGTTATATAATGCAGATAAGTATGTCTGACTTCGCAGCAAGCATCTTTTCTTTTGGGTGTGTTTATGAGAAGTGTAGAAATATTTCAAGTTTTAGTTACAAATATTCATTATCATTATTAGCGTCCATGGAATTATTAGTATTCTGTTGGTTCCTATTTTGTTGTTTTGTTCATTAAATTCTGAGCACTTATAACACACTTGTCAAGCAGAAATGCCCTTTGTACACCGAAGTGACAAGCTGACAAAAGAGTTACATGATGATTTAAGTCCTGACTTCAATGCAAGTAAACCCCAGAGGAGGGGGAAAACAGCAATCCCATGTCAGCAGTTGTAATAGAGACAAGCCCAGTAGATACTCCAGCAACACTCCAAAGGTTTTGAGACTCGCCAAAGAAGCCAATCTCACAAGAACCTCATTTGGCAGTGAATTTTTTCAAGGAAGGGATAAATTTTTCAGTGAAAAAGTGACAGAAACAAATTGACAGTCATGTTTTGAAGTTGTTGGGGTCTGCCATCTTAGAAAGAGGAGAAAATTAACAAAGTTTAAATGTTTCATTATCTTTAAAACTGAGTGGTCCATTTGCTTATTTGAAAATTTGCTATATTTTTCCATCATGGACCAGCATTGTTAAATAATAGCAATAATATTTTTATGTATTTATGAGAATACATAACTATTTATTTTACCTACATAAAGAATATGTAGGTAAAATAAATAGTTAAATACTAAACCAAAAAAAAACCCAAGAAGCTAAAAATGAAAACCTTGAAGCACATTATCATCTGGGGAATAACAAAATCTCTGGTTATGTTGTAAATTTTAATTTATTCTGAAAGAATTCAGTTAGTGATAACTCCTCAGAGGATTAGTGCATTCATTTGGAGCTTTTGAGAAAGAACTATATTATGGTTACAGAACTCATTACAGTCGCAGCTTTGATTAAAAGCCTCTTGGTTTACTGAATAAGTTAAAGGTGAACAAGTTATTTTCAGTGAGATTCATGAAGGCAGAACCACCACATAGTCATGTGCATCTTGCTGTGCTTTGAAAAAAATACAAGTTTCCAGCTTGAGTCACAAATCTTCCCCTTAATGTTTGATATTAAATGATATTTGTCACAGTCCTTCAGATTTTTTCTCTTGCTTTGAGGGGAACTTGGATGAGTTGCAGCAGAGCCTCTGTCCACAAACCCCTGAAGCACTGGAGGCCTCCTGCAGCCTCCCAGGAAAATCAGGGGGCTCATCCTTGAACTGATGAAGAAGATGGTTCCCCGATTATTTCCTTTAGAGCAGATTCAATTATTTGCTGAATGGGTTTTTATTTTTAGACTGGAAAAACACCTAGTTCATGTAATATATCCCAAGAAGGAGAGTTTCTGTCCATTACCTGTTTTATTGTGGAGTAGGCAGTAATTGCAGTGTAAGATTTCACAGACAGTTTGTTCCTGGTATGTTTTACTGAGATATTTTTGTGAAATATACAACAAGAAAAACAACCTGGGAAAACATTTCTGTCTGTTTTTTTGTGATTTTGTCTTCTAGAGGAAATGTCAACTGTGCTACAGAAATAAGTAAATTGTTAGAGTAGTTGTGGGGAGAAAGACATCGCCCCTGTTCAACAGGGAGTTCAGCTTTGGCACATGAGGGCAAGAGGAGCATGCAACAGGCATTGGAACAAAAAAATCAAAAAGGAATGATAAATGAAATTTGAATTTGCTGTGCAGGTGCCCTGTATAATGAAAGCTTGCAGATAAAAGAAAAGGTTAAATAAATTCAGGAGGAATGTTTGGTTGGTTTGGTGTAATGGTGTTAGACTAACGTGGAATCAAAGTTTTCCTTTTCTTGATACTACAGGGTCTGAAAATCCAGAATAACTATTAAAATTAATGAATTTGAAAGTATTCCTGAGGAAAGAAATCACCTTTCTTTTTGAAAGGTGAGATTTTTGCTTCCCTTAAGAAAAAAGGTTCTTAACAAGTTTTAGTACACCTAGGAGAACAAACACTAAAAAATGTCAGTTTCCTTATCTTAACTTCAAATTCCGTATTTCGGAAAATAATGTTTATATGATAAATGCTTCTTCCAAAAGTCACAGAGAATGAATTGAACCCTTTTTCCCCATGGTGCCCTGTCGGGTAACTGTGATTTGTAGCATTTGTTTCAGCTGCAAAATTCATAAAGATGAGCAGCTCAGATACTTATCACTGAATGCAGCCACTTAGTCAAAAAGATCTACAAAGCAAGGAAGTGCAGAACAGAAAATGTTATGGACTTTCTGGTATTCAGCTTCCTGAAATGTTTGAATTATGGATAGTTCCTTCCTCAGGACTGGCATTCTGCTGCCTCCTGTTTATCCTCTCAGGGTATTTTAAGTTATCTTAGCATCTAACGAAACGAAGAGATTTGATTTAGAGCAGAGTCGCAGTGCACAGAGGGAGCAGTGCATGTTCCCCCCCGGAAATGGAAAATGGAACAAGGTTGGCCCATTGAGCAGAGCCCAGTGGGAGCAGAGCAGGTGTTGCAGGAGCTGGGAAAGCGTGTGGAAGAAAGGAGAGCCCCACGAGATGGGTTTGGTGCAGCAGAATCCCTGAGGGCTCGTGCCACGCTTCAATTTTGTGATGTTGTTCTGTGGTGATGAAAAGTGAAAAAAAAAAAAGTATTTCTGCTTGTTCCAGAGGTGTATTCAGATGATGCTGAGGTGCTCATGCAAGGGAATATACATTTTAAAAATATGTGCATTGGGTGATGACCTTGTATATTTCCAGTTGACATTTTTATCCACCCATTCAGTGTTGTCCAGGCATGACCGGAGAACAACAGAACTTCTCAAGCAGCTCATACAAATCAATTTTCTGTTTTAAGTGCATTCCAGGCTATTCTGTTTGGTCCAGAAAAAAAACATTTGTTTCTACAAGGGAATTTGTTTCACAAAGCATTTGCAAAGCTGAGCCCCAGCCCTAGAGGATAAATGGAGATGGATCCATGCAGGATTTTAACACAGCCATGGGCCCAGTTGACAGCACATCAGAGCTGGTGATTTCAGAGATGCCAGTTCATCAAGATTTTGATTCATCTAACAATTAATTAGCAGGAAAAAAATAACAATAAAAGCAGCTGAAAATAAAGCACATATCTCAGAGGCAGATTTCAACTGTGGACTCCCATTGTGTTAGTGATAAAACGAAGTTGTCTTCAGGGAATTAGGATGCTGATGGAGAGGAAAATGTGTGATCATTTGTAAAGCAGCAGCCTGCTCAAGACTTGTGTAATGGTTTCCTTACTCCTGTAGAATAGAATTAATTTGTCCTATCAAACACAAATCAGTGCCTGTCTGTTACAGACTTTTTTGTGATTCTTCCATGCAATCATAGCTTAAAGTGTAAGGTGAATTTTGCAGGACATAGAACTCAGTTACTGGGGACATTTGTGGTATTTCTAAAAAGCCCAACATAAACCATTATTAAAAAAAAAAAAAAGTCAAAACTCCCACAGAGTATATTTACTTAGGAAAAACTAATTGTTTTCATAGCTCATTTTTGCTTTGGTATTGCTTAACAAATATATCATAGAATAACACAGCTTAGCAACTCTGATCCTTTGGCCTGTAGAAGTAGCAGAGATTTTTTAGATTATTGCTGGCTGAGAAAGGAGTTCAAGAACTTTAGGCAAGGAAGCCATTATACGTTGGATTAATTTTGTTTTTTTGAGAAAATAAGACTTTTTTTAATGAGAATTTCACCTAAGTCATATCCAACTGCCCTTCTAAGAGAGAATCCTGCAATAACTCAAATTTTGGCTATGAGCTCTTTCAGCTTAATAAAATGTGATGATTTTACAGTGCTTGATCCTTTGCAGTCTCACACCTTTACATTAAATAGTTTTGAAGTAGGCAAGAATGGTAATATGACCTGTGCAGAAGTGAGGTTCAGTTCCCATATCTGTAGGTCTGAAGCTTCCTCAGGACAGAACCCAAGTTTAACAGGATACAGTCCAGTGTCTGAAAGAAAAAGTCCTCCTTCCTTCTCTCACCAGGTTTTCCATAATATACTATTGCTGTTTTCAAGAAGGAAAGCAAAACAAAACAAAACACCACTTGTGGAAAAGAAACTGAAGATGTGTTATTTTCTATTGAATATTCTTTCCATTTGTAAAGGTTTTTTAAGCTACTCTGCATTCTAATTTTCTCCTGATAGTGCCACTTGAGGTATATTACTATTCTATCCCATGTGTGTAGTCAATAAACGAATCAAGAAAATATGCCTAACTCTGGCAGCTGGGTGAAGGATACTGTGTTTTTACTTATTGTATCTCCTCCTATTCAAGTGTCTTTGTTTCCTAGCTACCATTTTTATTTTCTTTCAATCTCTGCTGAACATGATCAGAATTTACATTTGCTGCTTAAACAGCTGTGATGCCAAAATTCTTTTGGGGCAAATTTTGTAGTTTATTCATGAGTGTGCCTCCAGACCATACATATCCCTGGTGTGTGTAGAGTCTGCAGTGAGCCTTCACATGGCATTTTCAGTTCAAAAGTATCTGTATATAAACAACAAATGCAGTACTGAGCATATTCTAGAGTATATTTTTTAAAAAAATCTGCTGTATTTTAAATATCAGTATAATTTTTTATTATTCCATTTGGGGCAGTTTACACATATTGAGTGTGTATAGAACCTCTTGGCAGGGCTGAAGTCAGCCTTTGAATTGGAGAAAGCTTGATCTACTTGAAAAATGTTATGTTAATTAGGAGAACACCATGTATAGCTGTTGTATATGTGAGCAATCTTTTGAGGAAAGTTATTCCAGCACCATGGCATTGTGTAAACATTTGGGAGGGAATAGGATTCTATAAGCAAAAAAACAATAACATAACTGCAATGCTTAGTTATAACTTCTCTTAGGAAAGCCCTTCCTTAAATCTTTGATCTTATTCTACATATCTTTATTCCCTTTTTTCCCTTTTTTTTTTTGTCTTTGCCTCCCACCTTTTCTCCTTTCCATCTGAATAGTATTTGTTTGACATTGAACATCATCATCATTATCACTGTGTTTCGGGGGGGTTGGAAAACAGCTTTAGCATCTCCACGTGTTCTGTCAATGCAATCAGTGGCTCCCACCCTGCTTAGAGCCTGGTACTACACAGGCAGGGAAGGGGAAAGGTGCCCCTTCATGAAGCTGACCTGAAGCCCTGGCAGGCAGCACAGCCCCAGGCACAGCTCTCCAATATTCTTCTGCCCTTGTAGAAGAGCACCAGCAGCTCACCAGGGTAAGGCAAGGCAAGGGGTGCCTGGCTGGGTACAACATGAGTGATTTGCTTTATCCTCTCTCTGTCCCGATTGGGCAGCTGCCATTGCCTGGCTGGCACAGAGTCAAGTTCTTATATCCCCAGGAATCTGTAAAAAGATTGATCTGTCATTTCACTCAAGGTTTGCAACACAGCATTCTCCAGACATCTGTTTTCACAGCTATGCTCAGAAATAGCCTCTACTGAGACATTTAATGAAATTCACTGAGCTATTTTAAAAATTACAACAAACGTTGAGCCACAACCCTTGATTATCTGTGGAATACATTGTAACTAAGCAAGTTTGATATGACAGTCATCCCCATAATACAGCACAGTGCTCTAGTAGATGCGGGGGCAGGAGAGCTTGAGGGTGACAGGACAGGACAGGTCCTTGAGCCCCTCTCTTGAGGCAGTCAAGGATTTATATGTCATTTCCAAGCTCTTAGACATCATCTGTTACAGGAGAATGCAAAGACTAAAGGGCAACAACTGCAGTAGTGCCAGCTAGGCCAGTATTGTATGTTATGATAATTAATACATTTTTATAGGCTTTGGTTCTCTAAAGTCCTGTATGTCTCCTTGGGGATGCAAGGTCCCCTAATGTCCACTGACACTGATGAGTTGAGGCTTGTTTAGCCCTCTTCTTGTTTAGTTCTCTTCACAAGAGCCCTCAGAACTCTTTTGTTGCTGCACTCCAAGCAGAGAGTTGAGGCTTTTTATATTCACCAGTGTGATCAGGTCACTCCTGGTGTTAGAGAACAGGTTTCAAGCACTGCTTCTGTTTTTGCAAGTGCCAATTACCATAACATTCCTTTGTTGTAGGTGTCTTTTCGTCTTGCTCCTGAAATGGCATTAATCCACCTACTCCAATTTAATGGATTAAAAGGAGACAATCAATTAAAGTAACTGAGTATTGAGATCATCATTTCATCATCTTTGAATAGGGCAAAGCCTGGTTCCCTTGCTGTAGGTCCTTGGGTGGCACAGTACTGTCAAACATTACATCATTCTACAGCTGCTTTGTCACATCACAGGAGAGGAAATGTTCTCCAGCACCATGGAGCAGACAGCATTTTTAAATATTTAGGAGTGAGACAAGTACATAATTCCTTCTACCTCAGAAATCCATTGGAAGTAAAAGATGGTGTAAGTCACCAAAGGAAGAGTCTGTCTTGTGCTGTACATGTGCATATTTCAGTATATAGAAATAGGTATTTGCAGGTAATTTTTACTTAAAAATTCTCAGGGCTTTTAATCTTCACACTTTATAAATGAACAAGAAAATGTCATCTTGGGCACAATTATCACTGAATTTCTCACTAATATCTGATGAAGCTGTGCCAGCTGTGTGTCAAGAAATTTAACCCTGCTTCATATCTAAATGGTTGTTGGCAGCTTTGGGCCCTTATAATGCTTTAAAAATGCAAAATTACTCTCATTGCTTCTCTTAGAAGAAACCAATTTGGCAAGAGAGTTATTCATGTGTGCAGTAAATTGATGGTCCTTGCGCTGCGGTGGATGGAGAGTCATCGCTGCGAACCTGCGGGACAGGGAAGCCAGAGGTCAAGTGGGGATGACAGACATGAAATAGTTTAGGGCCATCAGACCATTACTAAATTTCAAGATTTTAATGGTAGGTTTTTTTCCTCCTTTATACAAATTTACCTCAGGTACCAGCCTTTCAGGTTGTTTGCAAAGACAAACCTCTCATCCTGAGCCTCTGGTAATAATCAGTGCACAAGTGTGTAAGCAGCTGTTGGGGCATTTGAAAGTGGCATTTTAAGGTGCTGGTTAGACAAAAGGCTTCTCTTACCTGTATGTCCCCATGGGGGATGGAGCAGCGACTCATTTCTAATTCTTCTTGACTCATTGCTCACTCTTCTCAGTGGGTGAAGCACTTCCTGTTTGCTGTTCTCTTGCAGGGGAGATTGGAGAAATGATCTTCCAGCGAGACACATCAGCTGCAAAAAAATCTGAGCTCTCTTTCATCTCTCTGAAGAGAGGGAGAGTTGAGAGGGGAGAGAGCTTGTGGTCAACAACCTCAAAAGGCTCCGAAGAGCCCAGGCAGCTCCTCAACCATAATGGGTTTTTAATATCACACATTGTTTGTAGCTCTAAGAGCCAAAAGGCTATGCAGGTTCTACAGTTGCACATGAGTTTTGCTGAGTATTTGGGGATTCTTTCTGTAGCTCCCAAGCTGTTCATTTTTTTTTTTTTTTTCATTTTCAGTTGAATAGATGCTGGCTCTGCTTTGGAAGAGAAGGTTTAGAATAATGAATGCCTTTGTTTGTCCACTCCTTAGTTATAGAGGTTACTTTCTTTTTTCTTTGCTATTTAAAATCATCTTGATACATATATATATATATATATATATATATATATATATATATATATATATATATATGTAAAATTAGATACTCTTTAAAGGATTGGGAATAAGATTAACAAGTTACTGAAAAGGATTTTTTTTCTCATATCACCAACAAGTTAACCTAGAAGCAGCAATGTAAAAGATCAAAAATTGCATTATAGAAGTATCCTATATTTAAAATCCTGGCAGTGTAAGGGCAAGAGGAGATATTTATTTTGAGACTGAGTTTTTGGCATGATTTACTGATTAGCAATTTCCACGTAATTTGTGTTATTGAGCTTATCTTAAATATTACACTAATTAAACTATCTTTCTTATAACTTTGCCTCAGATTTGTTATCATGACTAAGGTTTCACAGGGAGTTTCTTTTTTTTTTTTTTTATTTGAGAAATATTAGCTATATCTTGTAAACCACTAAGGGCAAACAAGTTGTCCAATAAACTGTTTCTGATGACAATCTGTAGCAGTTGCCCAGGTTGTCAAGATTCAATTATATTTAGGTAAATTAAGGCTTAAGGCATATCTTATTCATCTTTAAAACTCATCAAATGCATTGCCCAGGCATTCAAGTCATGGAACTGTTCACATTAACTGTATTTATTCCTTTTATAAATATTGCTCAGAGGATTGCTAAGTAGCAATATAGTGCTCTAATGAGCATATGTATTCTGCAGAGCTTTCAGAGAGATTTAGTTCAGTGATTACAACTCCTTGATCTGCCAATCTGCACATCAAAAGAAGCTATTTTGTTTTAATACTCTGTCTACCAATATTAACTTCATGGAAGAGGTGACCCCCCCCCCCACGTTAGTATGTTTTAAAACTATTTGGGGATTATATTTAAGCCACTGTAACACTCCTTCTGTCTAAGGGCACCTCAGCATCTCATGTAGCAAAACATCCTCAGATGAAAGGCAGAGAAGATAAAAGGCAAAGAGAATGTTACTAATTAACTCTGGATACAGACAGGCCCCATTTCCAGTCCAGTTTCCCAAAAATATCTGGCATGCACAACAGGCTCCAGATGGATTGGCTGCCATGCACATATGGCCACAAATAACCAGTGCACATGTCATGGGCTTTCCTTGTTGGGTTCCTGGCGTATGGGAACAAGATGGCTCACAGCTGTGACACAGAAACATTGAGATCCCAGTGCACTGGCACATCTCTAATAACAAAAATTCAATTTTAGGCCCTGATGGGAGGCAGTGGTTGCTGATCTTAACTGAACATTGAAGGGATAGGGCTTCTTTTCCCATTTCATGCATGTTTGACATGTGTGTGTTGTTGGCCTTTCCTGGGGTCTCCAGTTGTTCTTATGAATAATTATAAACCCAGTGAAACTTGTAACTTTGATTTGTTTTATTATTTCACTCTCTCTGTGAGGTCAGTTTCGCCTTTTGAGTAATTCAGCCACCTGCACAGCTTGGTTGGATTTTAACTCAGCAAATGTCTGTCTTGTTGGCTGGATAAAAACAACAGAGGAAAATGGGAATTTCTTTTCTAAGTTACACGAACAAGTCCAATGTCCCCTTTTTCACAGGGGATTGAGGCAGATCCATTAGAAAAGAAAGTGTGTTAAAATTGGACAATAAGCAAATAGGCAGGAATTTTCTTCATACACAGCACTGTCCTTTGAAGGCCACTTCAAAGACACCTTCAGAAGCAGAGAAACTCCCTGCAGCTGCAGGCAGCAGGGCCAGCAGGAATGAGGCAGAGAAAAGAGGACCTTCTGTAGCCAGAGCACACATGGATTCCTAATGTGCCAGTGAGGGGTTTGGGATGCCAGTGAGCACCATGTGTTCAGAGAGCAAGTGAACCAGAAAGGAAACACACACAGCCACTGTCACTGTCATCTGTCACAGACACCCAGCACAGCTGCACACTTCTTCCCATTAGGTCTTCTCCTGAGCTTTCACAGATACCAGATTAAGCCTTGAAATAGTTAAGCTTTAAAATCTTTGTGTGGTTAATTATGATAATTCTAGGTATTCTTGCTGTCTGCATAAATGCTCAATCCTTTGGGGACCTCGTTAAGTTATTAGCTTCATCACTTTCCTGTGACAGTGATGCTGCAGTTCTGGTCGCCATGAAAAAAAAAAAGCTCTTTTGCCTGTGAATTTCCATACAACAGCCAAAGTTTTGAATTCTGGGAAACTGAGCAAAGAATTGCTGTTTTCCTGATATTTGAGTGTCTGTTCATGTGCACGAATGTCAAGTTTGAAGAAGGGCATCTTGCACACGTGGAACTATAAGTGGCCTGGGTTTTTTTCACGCCAGGGAAGCTTGTTTGAACATCCCACGGGAAAATTCTACTTGCTGCTTTAATAAGACCTGCCTGTGTTTTGCCTGAAGAGCAAGAATTGTTGATACCAGCCTCAATCCTAAAGCTTTCTTACGAAAGCCGGTACACAGGGCAATGGAAAATCTGCCGTGCTGCCGGTGCCCTGTCGTGCTGGGAGCTCTCTGCAGTGTTTGTTTACCACCTGCCTCAACAGAGGAAAAGCAAATGGGGCCTTTGTTTTCAGTGACAGCAGAGATGCTGCTTTAATGTCATCGCTGTCTTTCCTGTGCCTGCCTGGCTGTGCGAGCCGGCCGTGCTGTCAGGCAGCAGGATCCCGTGTTCGGGCAGGAGGAGCACTGCTGAGAGAGGAATAGCTTCCCTAGCAGGAGAGGTGGCAGCATGCCCACCTCTTTCAGGTCTGTTTGAGGTTACTGAGCTCCATATTAAATGCTCCAGATAATGAGCAGCTTGGGTGAACTATTGCTTTCATGACTTCTTCATATTTATTATGACACTGCCTTGACCAAGATACCAAAGCTTTTGGGGACAGAATTGAAAAGAGGATTTGAGAGGCAGCTCTCCATTGTGATAGGTGTTCTCATACTGACTGAATCAAGGCTTAACACTCACTTGTGGCAGGTACCGTCCACCACCTTCCACACTTGAATGTTTCCCACTCCTTCAGGAAATGCCGAGTTGGGTGCTTGAATATTTCAGTTGTTATTGCCAGGGTTGTGACTACAAGAAAGGTCCAATTGTTTGAAACTTGGGCATTTTTCCTGCCATATTTTATCCATCTGACAACCTGCTGTTACATAAAATGTAACTTGAATTATGGTGCTTCATTAGATGATTTTACAGTATTAGAGCCACCCAAAAGCTTTGATGTAGAAGATAATTAGTAAGAAATTATGAGGAGATAAAGGATGGGTGGGCAGACAAGGCTAATGAGTCACAGTCAGCAAAAAGTGTGAACCACTGTAGTTTTTTGTCATTAATATCCCAAGTATATTCCTGTTGCTTTTCTTCCCCAGGCATGAGAGAAGACACTGAAAAGATGCATTTTCAGAGCCAGAGGTTAATTCTAATCTGCCTGTGTGGTCTGTCAGTTACAGCTGTGCCATTGATAAATCATAGTACCTTGATTTCTGAAAATTCAAGGTCATAGATATCAGACTGATTCCAAAATAAGCCGTGGTTTGAATGGTTGATTTTCTCCTTAGTCTGAAATATTCAAAGGAGCGGGTTTTTTTAGGGTAGTTTTGTTTCAGTGCTGATTTGAGTCTGTTTTCAGACTTTGTGACTGCTGAGAAGATTATTGAGCTTCATCTTAAATTTAAGCATATGTAATACCACCAAGTCCCGCAAACACACTCTTCCCTTTCAGCCTCTTTTCTCTTATCTGTTGTTTCATCAAGAGAAGGTAGAATCATGGAAAGTAATTATTTAGTGTTTAGCATGCGTATCAGTCATGACCCACTAGAAAGTTATCACCGGTCACAGCAAAATTCTGTAGTTTTCCTTTGAGGTAGCAAAATGGTCTCTGTTTGGGAGTTTGGGTTTTTCTGGGTTGTTTTTTTGTTTGTTTGGTTGGTTGGTTTGGGTTTTTTTTGGTGTTTTTTTTTTTTTTTTTTGGGGGGTGGTTGGTTTGTGGTTTTGGTTTTTTGTTTGTTTGTTTGTTTGTTTGTTTGTTTGTTTTTTGTATTGCCAAAACTTTGCTTTATATAGAGTTTCAAGGCTGCTGGCCATTTTCAGATATCTTATATTTTGAGTCATATGTATAAACTGGTCCTTAGAGACGATGTCCAAGGTGATGATGAATATACTGTGGTATGTCTTGAAACCAAATATACCATTATTTAATCAGATAATAGTCCATAGGTAAGGTCTGTGGGTTCATTGCTTAAGGAAAAAATACATGATTGAGAAGACAAAACTAGGGAAAGGTTTCTATTGAGATTTTCTTTCCAGCTAATCACATATGCTATGAGAGCATTTCTTTCATTCAGCAGGAGATGGTTTTAGACTATATTGTATTTTAATAATCTCTTCCCTGGTATTAGCACTGCCCTTACTGTGTCCCTTGCAGCTCGTCCGTGTTCTGTGGCTGACAGAATTTGCAGTTATTGTCTCTTCTATCCACAAAGCTGCCTTCCTGAGGAGGTAACAGGGTACCAGCTCTTGTAGTAATTTTTAATCATTGTGTAGAATCATTTATTTCTAATAAGGCAAGTGATTAATTATCATGCCCTTTTTATCAGTGTAAAGCCTGCCAGGGGTGCACTCGCTTTCAATTACAACCTTTCAAGGTTTTTTTCAGTAGAGTCCAGCATACTTAGAAAGACAACCCCATAGTTAGGCAGCCTTTTTTCTGTACAAGCAATAATTATCTCCTCCATTATTGTTCTATTTATTTACAAATAAATACCAAATATCCACAATGGAATATATAAAAATTAACAAAAAATTCCATTACCCTAACACTGAAGAAAAAATTGACATCAGAAGCTTGATAGAAACGGAAATATACTATCCATTTGCATGATTAGAGAATATGAGCGTTTATAAGCCTAAAATAAATGAAATACCAATATGAAATTAGGAATATGTTTCTCATTTATAGAGAGTCCTGAAGCAAGATGCTTTTGTCTTTTCCTAATAGTCTCACTTCAGACTCAATTGTTATAGATTACTGTGGAGATGGAATGGAACTGTGCAGCAGTACAGAAACAAGGCAGGAGAGCTGTGCCTGAGAATCCAAATAAAGCAGCAGGAATCTTCACAGAGAGAGTGTGAAACTGCTTTATGACAAGCCATATTGCTTGCTTCTCCACAAATCTGTAGGAAGGTTTGGCAAAGGAGTTGAGGCAGCTCAGATCCAGAGGTACTGAGTGTCTCCCAAAATCAGTGTCACTTGGGGTGGCCACAAATCCATCCACAGCAAAATCTTAGTGTTCCTCATGCTAATTGAAACTTTCCATAGGCACATCAGGAACAGTTCTATCCTAGCCTGTGCCTAGGGAAATAAAAACATATGTGTCCCTTACTGCTTTGGGAATTTTCAAGTGGACTTGAAATTGTTTCCATCTTGAAATTGTTTCCATCTGCCTTCGGTGTGCGCTCTGTTCTTGAGATGCCCCTGGTTTAACACCAAACTCAATGAGCTCTTTAACCTGCTCAGTGGGAATATCCACTCTGCTTTTACTTTGGGGTATGAAAGACTTCCTCCACAGAGGGAAAAAACACAGCTGTTTTGAGTGTTTGCATAAATATCAGAAGGATTTGGAGGGACACAATCTCCTTCAGCAGTAATCATGTTTTTTTTGTTGCTTTTAGTATAATAAACTAAAAATCCTTTTGCTTATACAATTTCTTTTCCCAAAGGGGACTGTTCATGCCCTTAAAAACTCTTAGTGTGTGAAGCAAGTGCATAAATAAAAAACAGGAGAAAGAATGAATATTTATACAGTCATCATTCAGGGCATTAATGAATTTTTATTAATTTTTTTCTATATATAATTGAAACAACCACAAATAATGAACTTTCTTATTGAGAAGATATTCTTAGAGATAAAGCCTCCCACTAGGCATGGGGATATGGAGATGCTTCTGCTGATCCTAAAATCTTCTGATCCAATTTTGCCCTCACCGGAAGTTGAAAGAAGGCACGTTTCTCTGTCTAACACACTTTGAAGGGATCATTACTTAAAAACTAAGCATTTCATAACAGAGGAAAAGTTTGGGATTTGATTTTAGTTGGAAATATGGAAAATATTTTTTCTGCAGTTTTCAGCTTCTTTCTGAAATGTGCCAGTCATCCTAATATGAAATACATGTCCAGTCACAGTACTTCCAAGAGCACAAAAATGTTTTTTTTTAATGACATCAGCATCACAATTCACTTTCTATTGCTTCCTGTACGTGATGTCCATTAAGCTAATTGTATTCAAATCAGGCCATGATTTATTAATGCCATGTGAATTCTAGTTTACCTATTATTCCTAATTCTTTCTCCCGATACTGGTTCTTTCACTCTTTTTCTTGCAGGGAGTATACTGTACGTGTGTAAATGGTGTCAGTTCTTTTTATGAGTTCTGTGTAAGGGTGGGAAATTCTCCCTCAATCCAGCAGAGTTTGCAGTTGCAGGAAATGTTCCTGTCCTTCTCTCTTTCCCCAAGCCCCAGTGCAGTGTCCAGGCACAGCACTCCTGGCTTGGCTGCCCGTGTCAGGCTCCGTGCCCTCGGGAATTGCTGCCCAGTCCATCCCTGCAGTGCATCAGCAGGGAGCTCTGCGATGGAGCCTGCATCTCCCCCAGGATTTGCTGTGTCATATTCACATTTCTGTAAATATACAGGGATTTTTCTTGTCTGCAGCAGAAATGAAATAATCCTCTCTTTAATCCTGACACTACCAGTCCTTCAGCCAGCCAGGACAGGCCACTCCTGGTAACTGAGGTCTCTCTCATGGGCACTTGCATCCAGAAATTTCCAACTTTTGCAAATTTGGCTAATTCATGATGACAGAGAAGATGTTTCAGTGAACTGGCACAGAACTGGCATCCAGGGATACTATAATTCTCTGTCTAGCTCTGCCTTTTTTTCTCCATATTTCCTTGCCTAAGACTGATAAACTTGCTTTCATTTTCCCCACAGGCTAAAGTGGCCCACTGCTGCAATTCTATAACATTCTTGAAGGATTACTAAAGAAACTTTAAATCTTCCTAAGTTGCTAATAGTGTTAGACTGTAGCTGCAAGAACATGCTACCAGTTCTGATAGATAACTGGAGTATAAAAGCTCAGGTTAACAAAGTCACTGTAACTAATGTAGTCTAAACAGGGAATCCATAATCCTGCTTACCAGGCTTATGAACCTCAACACTCAAAAGATACATGCAAAGACAGGTCCTTGATTTCAGGTACAGGGCTGAACATGCTGCTTCTTTAATAAATAGCTATGGTGCCTGTTGATGTATTTGCTGACTAAATTCAAAGCATGAATGCTTTTTGAATTTTTTTGATGAATAATGGAAGATAAGATACTCCTCTCTTTGTTCTTATCTAAGGAAAGCACTTTAAAAGTTGCCCATATAAAATGGCCAAAGGACAGATTCTGTGAATTCTTCACAAGTAAATTGTATGAGACTCCCCCTGATCAATTTTTTTTTTCATGATAGTGTTGTTAGTAATTAAATATTTTTAATAGCAATACCTCAGTAACATAGGAGCTTGCCAAAGTTCTCTTTTTTCCCTGTATAGATTGTTGCAGTATCCTTAGGGCATATCATCACAGCAGCAGGGATTCATCTGTCTACATTTCAGTGTCTGTTACTATGGTTCTGATTGTCTGGATTCTGTTTCTCATTGGTACAGGCAATAGATACTCCAGGGTGTAATTCAGCTCATAGATTGCTCTTAAAACACGAGTCAGAAGAGTGGTTGGGTTTTAGATGCCTACAGTGTGGGACTCTAATGTTAAATGAGATGGCTTCCCACCTGGTATGTTTATGTCTTGACATTTCCATATCAATATAATTTCCCAGCTGGTAGTTGTCAAACACTGGAGAACTTTTGATTTGTTCAGATTTAAATAGAAGTGTGAATGAGTCAGATTTAAGTGATATAAATGTTTTCATTTCTTGTTTTAGTCTCTCAAATGGAGCAACTTACACTTTTGTCCCTTTGAATTATACAGACTGCAAGGAAATGTGGAACAGAATTTATTAAGGGATTGCACTCCCTTGCATGGAATGGACACCAAGTGCTTTAGATTGCTCAGCTACTAGAAAGAATGTTTTAGTTTGAAAGTGTGTTATTGAAATGGCAATTCCCCTCACCACAAGCAGCCCCTGCACAGAGAAGCTTTGTGTCATAGCTCTCCATATCACAGATTTCTCAAAGCAGGCATTCAGCCAAACACTTTGGATAAGAGCTTGAATTGGACGTGAAGTCAACTGTCCTTGGTAATTATTACCTTTTAATGAAGTGTAATCATTGCAATATGTTCATGTGATCTTCAGATACCTGGTTAATCCAGTTTAGGTTACTGTCTGCAGCTGAACTTCCCAGCCCTCAGCTGAAGCAGCAAAGGGATGGTGTGCTGCTCACGGTGTCCTGCAGTGTAGAAGGATTTATTCAGTGACCAGGGGCAGCTTGCACTTCTTTTCATCTGGATAGTGGAAAGATGGGGCTTTTGATTCCTAAGTGACTTGGGACACAGCATATTTTAGATTTCACTAGATTGAAGTATTTAGTTACATCAGAAATTAATTGTTCTCCTACAGTCTCGAGAGTCAAGATTAAACTGAGATATAGATTCTGTTTCTTGCCTTTGTGCTGTTTGCAGGGCCAACTAGGAAATGTAATATCATTTATATTTGCCCCCTCTTGGAAAAGTAACTTGGTAGGTGCTAATTAATGAAATTCCACTCACACACATCCCCACCACACCCACCCCAATTAAACGTCAGCAGAGTTTCCCAGGTCAATATTTCAAGGCAGTGCTGATGAGATAGGATGTCAAGTTATAATAAAAGATTGTGTTGGTAAGTAAATTTAGCACTTACTCACTCCAACTGGCAAAATTGGGGAACAACTAGATTTCCAGAAAGTTAATTGGATATTGAATCCTCTGAGTTGTTTTAAGTAAGATGAGCAAGCCTCAAAGCAGAGGATACAGCCTAGAGTTAAATTAAATGCTGGCTGCCAGCTGAATTAGCAAATGGGATCTGGGCAAAACTCTAGAGGGGAAAATTAGGATTATTTTATGCCATCAAGCAGACAGCCTGTGGTTAAAGTACCAAAACATACTGACATGCTGAGAAGCAGCATTTATGGGGTACTTCATTTGCCTTTGCAAGCTCTCAAGTAATCTGTGTGCTAGAGATAGGAGTGGGGTCAGTGAGCCCACAGAAGACATAACAGTCAGAAAGAATCTCTGGTAATTCTTTCTCTTAGTACTTCTCTCTCTCATGCATTTCCAAGAGCATTAGCTGATTGATATTTTTTAGGTCTGGGGCTTTTTTTCCACTAGAAAATGCTCAGTTGCCAGTACATGAAGCCTTCTGTTCTTCACGTAACATTAAATGCTCCCTGGGGGCTGTTCATGTAGGAGTTCTCTGCTAAAGATATGCCTCAGGAGTCTGAGGCAAATCTACAAGAAGAGCACATATCTTTATTTTAGAGCCATCACACTGGTTGATGCTCACTCACATTCTGCTTCATTAACTGTTTCTCATTTATTTCCTTCTCTTGCCAGCCCACTTAAGCCAGATCCCCAGTGTACCCCCATGAAAGCCTTTACCAGTTTCAGGCAGAAGACAGATGGCCTCATGCCCTATTCCCTCTCTCTGCAATGTACAAATTTTATCTGGGATCCTTCTTTCAAATGTTACCAAAATACTAAATGCACTCTTTCCTTTCTAATAAAACAAGCATAACTACTTGGTTTTATACTGCATGCAGAAAATTCTTGGTCCTAGAGAGGAAGAAACTTGACATGGGAGTGTGGACACAGCTTAAGATGTCATTAATGGGCAGCAATACTCTGTTAAGGACTTTCTGTCTTTCCCCACTAAATCTGAGGCTGTGCTGTGTATTTGCATATTCTTACAATCTGACCTAGGACAGTTGATAATAGGCACAATTAATCCCAAGGAAGTAGTAAAAGGAGTCTAAAGGCTCTTAGGTGTTGATGGATAATGTAATTAAATGTGTAATCTAATGTAATAAAGGGGCTTCCAGCTGATCTTCTTCTTCTTGGGCAAGGCCCAGAGCTTGTTCTCATAGACAGCATGATCAGTTGTGGGTTTCTGCATCTCCATGTGGGATCATTTCAGACGGTATAATGGTGTGTTATATGGCAAATCCTCAACTGTGGTGTTGGACAAACTTGATCATTTGGAAGCTATGAGCATTATCTAGATGTTAGCAGTCATGTGATGCTTTTATGATTTCTTCTTCCTGCACTGCTTGTGTACATGTACGTGTAGGAATGCACCTTGTCATCTTTACATGAACTTGGGGAAACTGGTAAGTGAAGCATGCAGCAAATCCTCTATTCTTTATTACTTAATTATCTGGTTGTAAGGCCCAGCATTCGGCAGTTCAAGCAAATACCAGAAATGTGAATTATTCATTACAGGAGAATGAAAGATTCTAGCTGTTCCAGTCTCCCCTTTTTGACAGCTCTATCAAGCATGAGAGACAAAGATATTGGCACTATAACAGCATGCAGAGATGGGGTCATTGACCCAACCTGTCCCTACTGTTTAGTTTGCTTTTTTTCTTTTAAAACATGGTGGGAGCAGTGATATATATTCCTCAGCTATCAGCTTTTTCATGGTGGCAAGCGTGTTTGTGTCTACTGTTGTTGTATTTCCACTTGTTACTTTCTGGTGCGCACTTTTTTCCCAAACGTGTCAGCAGTACAATAAAGTATTTTAATCCTGTAAGTGACCAAGGCTGCTGTGTAGATAAGCATTTCCCTACTTTCCTGTTGGTTCTATCTTATGAGTCATTTAGCAAAGCCCATTTGAAAGCAGAAAGTGAAATCCTCATCCCAAAGAAGGCAAAGCTTCCATCCGTCTATGATAATGTCTGGTGTTTCATCGTTGAAAGATAAGTATCTGTAAAAATATGGCCATTTGCAAATTTGCACGTTCTCTGATGGTGGCACTTAGTATTTCCCATGCAGGTAATGGCTCTTCATGGATGATGACATTTCTATAGCAAGTTTTAATTGCCAGTGAATGCCAGCAGAGGAAGTTGTGGATAAACAGCTTTTTAAAGGATCAGCACTCCAACCATAACACTCTGGGATTTTAAGCAGGATAAATACCTTATTTCAGATTACTCACAGAAGGAAGCAACTGTATGTTCATTTTACTTCAGTACAAAAACCTGACAATCCACTGTCTGTAAAATACACTTCACTTCTCTGTATTTCTGTCATGAGCCTGCCAAGCTTCCTCTTCATCTGTTTGATTTCTCAGGCTTCAAGGAAATAAGAAGGGTTAGTAAAGCCTTTTAGCTGCAGCCTTTTGGCTTTGTCCTGCTTCCTTCTAAAGCCAAATGATCCAGAAATCGACCTGAAACATAGTGAAGTGATGTGAAATTTAGACATGCTAGCAAATTATCAGTAGGAGAACATCCTGAGTTTCAAATCATTCTGCAGCTAAATTAATTAGCTTGATAGGAAACTTTAAGGAGGAGCCACTGAGACAATCCACTGGAAGGAGGCAAGAAGGATGTTTCTTTGGAAACAATGACATTGGCAGTTTGAGACCTCCTGTTCTGAAGTGTTTGCCAAGCCCTTGAAAAAAGCAACCTATAAATTAATGTCAGTGTGGCACCATCCAGTTCAGCAGACTGGCACCAGTAGTAAGGGCTACTACACACATGCACTAATGGCCACGTCCCACATAGAATCTGCTGTGTTCAAGGAGCCCATTATGCCTAATAAATATCTTGATTGTTATTGACTGTTCAACTCACATTAAAAAACCTCCTATGGTAGTCTTCCTTTAGAGAAAAAAAAATCACGAAGATTTGTGGGCCATTTAAAAATCTATAGGGCATGAAATTGATACTGTGTGAGAAAGAGAGAAAGGAATTCCCTCATTAAGTCTTGCACATTAGTACAATGGCTGTTACTGTAGTTTAATCTGAGGTTTTGTGATATTTCCTCATAACTCATTTGTACCAGGCATGCACATGGAATAATACACTAAAATCCTGATTTTTTTTTTTAAATTATATTTTCTAAATGTCTTTACTTTTTTTTTTTCATCCATATGTACTGTCTAATCAAGGGATAGTTAAAGTGAGTAGCTGAATTAAATACCCTGAACTGAAACGCTGACTCTCTGCATCCAAATTGTGATGTATAACATAAAGGCTCCCAAGAGAATTACAAGGGCAGAATTCCATTTTTGTTCTGTTGTTGATGAACTTAATAGTACCCAACACTGAGGCTGCCTCTGTGGCAGCAGCTGAAGCTGATGTGCCAATGTTCCTGGTGATGGAGTAGGCTGGAACTTAACTGCTGCTCAGGGTTATTCATTTGTACAGCTGTTCCCCACCTCTGGATCTCAGGAAAGTTACTTTAATATCCCAAGTGTTGGAAAAGGGTCAGAGCATAGAGCATGAAGCTCTCAGTTATTTTTTTCCCTCCTGCACGCCTGGCATGCTCAGATTGTCTTCAGTCTTTGCTCTGATGTGACTTTGAGTGGATAAAAATTTTGAGTTGGGCTTTCTGTCAGCAACTGTATCCTGGAAAGTGCTGTGACATCAGCTGGAAAATGATCTTGCCCAAATTACAAATGCAAATTCAGTATTCATGTCAGACAAACACATTTTCTCTGAACAGATTTTAATGTTTGACTATGACAAAATCAAGCTAAACTCATTTTCCAGTTCAGTGTCAGCCCAAATATCACAGGGGCTTATTGCAAACCCTATGAAGTAGGGAGGAAGAATTGGAAAGGAGCAGAGATATGAGATATGACCTCATCGAGAGTCTTTCTTACTGAACACCTTGCTCCAACCTCTTCTGGAAGTATAGAAGACCTCTTTGTAGTGAAGTATTAAAATGGCAATTTACTGATTAAAAGCAAATAGAAATATATTCTGCAAGAGAAGCAGTGGAATGGATAAATTGTGCTGCAGTTTATGTTTTCTCAACATCATAGCAACGCTATATAAATGGAAATTTTTAATCTCCTTAATACTAAGGTCACAATTGTGCTGTTTCTAATTGTCATTTTTCCATAAGGATCTTGTTTGGAACTGAAAAGTATTTGGGGCAATGCCTCCAGATATGTCTAGAGATAGATCAGACAAGTTGACTCTGGAAATATAATATAATATATATTCCCTGAAAGACAGTAAACCCCAGTTTCTGATTCCATTGTTACTTTGTGTTTAAATTATTTACCTTTACTAATACATAGGGTTCCTTTTTATTAGAACTCTATTTTATCTTTGTTCTAATAAAAAAATAACATGTACATCAGGAACCCTGAATAATTCAGTCTGACTTCATAACTCAGGGAGTTTACTGTTTTCCAAGGCAGTTCTTGCCTAGGTGTTCCAGAAATCAAGCAATTCTCTTATGAACAGTTGTTTCTCTGTTGTAGAAGTCAATTTTAGCTACCATGCTGAGTGCAAGGTTACAGAGTTTGCTGTTGTATTGCCTGAGGCAGCTTCAGCTCTTTCTCTTTAGGAAAAGGACAAAACAACATTTTAGTTATTCCACACAGTTACTCGAGAAAGGAACTGTTCAAACTTTAATTCTTCATAAGGGATCTTCTTTCAGAGGCTAAATATTTTAGCTAAATACTGGCAAGAGAAAAAGCATTTCTCCTCTGTCAGATGAGATCTTCATCAATGCTTTTTTTTTTTTTTGAAACATAAAACATTTTGATTAAACTATGAATTCCTTGGTAAACTATGAATTCCTTGAAAGCCTTCTAAACATTAGGTTTGTGTGTTAAAATTATCACTTATCAAAAGACCTATCATGATGCCCTGCAATGCATTAATGAGACAAGAATTGTAGCATTTGTCAGAGAGCTGTATAAAGACAACTTTGATTAGCAGCAGCTCTCTAGAGGTGATCTTTTGTTGTTAAAAATTAATTTTGGGGTCTCAAAACCAAGATAGGAACTTCAGGTTGTGTGAATTAAATATTGGATTATGAGATGCCAGCAACTAAATTGTAGCAACAAACAAACAAACAAAAAAAAAACCTAAACTGTAGAAAGAACCCAATCTTGTGGGTTTTTTTCCTTCTGTACATAAATTCTGCAGTGTGATACAAGTCCTGTGACTTCATCTTTTCGTTGCTGTCATTCCACTCAACACTTCTAAACTGCAATGCTAATGTTCTTCCTTGTGACCACTTTCTGTCTTCCAGCACATTTGACAATCTGCTTTTTCCACTCCTGAGGTTACCTGCTAATTTTACCCTTTTATCTCATTCTGAGCAGAAAAGTCACTGATCTCCTAGTTTTAGAGACTACCAGTCTCAAAATTTCTACCTTTAACACAATTCCAGCAATTACTGATCAATTCCAGCAAAGTAGAGTTAATTTTTACAAAATTATTTTAGTGTTTTAATTTAGGAATTTTCATCTTTATTTGTTTCACACTAGAGCTTCTCTCTTGCATTTTGGAGTGAGGAATGGGATCAGACACTGGTTTTCTCAGAGCTTGTTTCTGTTAAACTCATGCTTGAAGAAGGAATTCTCTATGCTGTATTTATATTCACTATACTTTAGAACCAGACAGGCTGGGTGTTTGTCCTTTCATTTATTTCCCATTTAAACCTCTTCCAGATATCAATTATATGACTAATTGATTATCCATAGAGAAGCTTCATCTTTTCCTGCTTAGGTAATTCCTCTCAGAAGCAATGAAAATTCCATTAGGCAACAATCTATTACACCAGTCAGCCCCAGCCAATTTCCACTTCTGATGTGTTTCCTTTATCTAGATTAAGCACAAGCCATGTGCAGCAGCAGCAGAAGCAACAGAAGCAACACTCACCATTCAGGGTATTTTTGATTCTGTCTGATGGCTAAAATCTCTATAACTTAATGATTCTAGTGGCTTCTTCTGACAGTAAATTCTTTACCTGTAAACATACAATTCTGTGATTTTTCCATTTCATCCCTAATCCAGAGGTGTTCACAGAACACTGCCCATCTGCAAGATTTTCCACAGTGGTATCACCTTGGCAGGAGGAGCTTCCACATGATAGGACTGAAGCTGCTGTTTCCATAATGAAATCACTCTTTCAAGAGCCTTTTATTTTGGTATTTGTTTTGCTCAGTGCACATTAAAACTAATGTAATATGGAAATAAATCTTCTGTTGGTGAAAAAGATGAAGTGTTTTTCCCATGTTTCCATGGAGACAATCAGGCTGCCATAAATGCACATTAAATGGCTCTTAGTTCTGCAGAGTTTGGCTGTTCTGAAACCATTCCCTCACGAGTCATTCTCAGGCTCCTTTGCTTGTGTTCTGTGATGCTTTCCAAGAGTCCCGGGCTGATTTCTAGGCAATGAGTTCTGCTATCTCGATTTTAAATGCTGGAAAAGATACTGAGGCACAGAGTGACAAACTCATTTATCCCAAGGGATAAAAAAGGCAATGATAGAACAAAAACACAGTGTAAGGGTGTCCTTTCCTTGCTGCCCCATTGACTAGGACAGCCACTGCCCGTGCACTAAGGTGCTAAGAACACTGAGAAAAAGCACAAATTTGGGAATTCTTCCCTGACATACTGTTTTAAAGAATATTATTGGTATTCTAGCTTATTCATTAAGTAGAAAATCACAGAAGCATAGAATGTTTTGTGATGGAAGGGACATTAGAGATCATCCAGTTCCAATCCCCTGCCATATGCAGGGACACCTTCCTCTACACCAGCTTGCTCCAAGCCCCATCCAACCTGGCCTTGAACATTTCCTGGGACAAGCTTATAAACTTTATATGCAATAGCTGATAATGTTTGCAGCCAAATTCTGTTTCATTTATCCTAGAAAATAAGCTTAGGAACTTAATGGGAAAAGTAGAGTTTTTCTCATTTCCAGAGCAGAATGTCTTCCCTCGTTTCACATTTAAATACAGGCATGTGGAGATAGGCAGCAGCATGGCTGGGAATTGCTGTAACTGTAACAACATTGACATTCACTCGACAAATAGAGCAACCTCGTCAGCCTTTCAGAGAATTCATACCCAGAATTTTTATTGCTTGCTTAGCTCTCTACAGTGCTGTGTTAGAAAAGAGTTGTAATTATGCATACTGAAATACTGATTTGTAAAACCAGTTTGGTCCTTATTTTTTACTATTTGCTGATGGAATCAGTATTAACAGTGATGCACTTTTTCTTCTGCATTACCTCTAAAAATAAGCATTAAAAGATATACATATTGTTCATGTTTTGAAATGAGATTTAATGACAAAAAATATACTGAATAATAAAATGTGATTGGTTAAATATTCTCCTCTGTGAAAAATACAGAGGAGTTCTACATTGTTTCAGTTTTTTTTCTAGTCATAGCTCACAGCTTTTAATCAGAGTTGGAAAAGGGTTCAGTATCTTATGAATTATCTATCTGAATTAAATCAGAGCAATTTTCTACACATTATATTACTACTTCTGTTGAAGTATAAATTCCAACAACTTCAGGAGTTTTACAGAAGCGTTTCACAACATACAGTGCAAATTCTCTCTGAGCACGTTAAAATACATATTTCTATTAATCTGAAATGGGAATGGTATCTTTTTAATTATGCATTAATAATTTCAAATAATTTTCTCAAGAAGATGTAACCTGGTTTGTTTTCATTGGCCTTGGAATAAAATAATTTATATTAAATTAAATCCCACTAAATAAATTATCATTCACTCCAGTGTAGCAGAAAGCAGCAAATAATGTACGTCAGTTCACAGGAGAAATTATATTCAGTATTTCAAACTTAGCATAGGATTTTTAAGTCCAAGCGTTCAGAAATCTCAAAGTTAAATTAAATATACTTTCTCCTTTTTAATTTATTTATGATGATATAGAGTCTTTTGTATGGTTTTGACGTTATTAAACCTTTCTAGTTTTTATTTTCAGTATTTTCCTTGCAGCAAAGAGGATAAAATCTTTCAGGCTTTTGGAAAGAAGGAGAGTTCTGTTCTGGCACTGGGATCTTGAGGTTTAAGGGGATCAGGGGGTGTCACAGGACCCAGTTCAAAAACTGATATGCAAAATGCAGCCTCAGCCTCTTACAAAACTTAAATCTGATTTAGAATCCTTTGACAAGGTGTTACCAGCCAGCCTGATCTACCAGTGCAGAGCTCCCAGGCTGTCTCTCTCTTTTCCTCACACTCGTTTGCCAGGAAATTGAAGGTGGAAGTCCAAGGGAGGTTGTTCCGTTCTGGATGAGGGCTGGCAGGGCTTGGAGCACACAGGGGCACCAGGTCAGCAATGGCTTTCCTGATGGCTCTCCCGATGGCTCTCCCAATGCTCTCCCAATGGCTCTCTCTCCCAATGGCTCTCTCTCCCTATGCCTCTCTCCCAATGGTTCTCTGTCCCAATGGCTCTCTGTCCCAATGGCTCTCTGTCCCAATGGCTCTCTCCTAATGGCTCTCTGTCCCAATGCCTCTCTCCCAATGGCTCTCTGTCCCAATGGCTCTCTGTCCCAATGGCTCTCTCCCAATGGCTCTCTGTCCCAATGGCTCTCTCCCAATGGCTCTCTCTCCCAGTGGCTCTCCCAATGGCTCTCTGTCTGCTGGGGCAGAGCAGGGAAAGGCCGGAGTGCTGGAGATTCCTGGAGAGCCCGGGGACAGGGACTGTGTCCTCCCTGGGTTGGTGAGAGGCTGCAGAGCTGAGGAGTGGAAGGAAAAGGTCCCCTTTAGCTCTGCTCCTGTCCTGAGGGTCTCTCACAGCCCATCCTACAGAACTGGGCCCTCCCTGCAAGGCAGACACAGAGGGTTCAGTATTTCCTCCCGTTCCACCAACTGAAGATTACAGCAGTGTTTTGAAGCTCTCCCTTCCATCCCAGGAAATTTGAAACTGGACCACCTGCAGGTTTTGGGGACTCCAAACCAGAAGCTGTAGAGATGCTGTCTGCCAAAGCCCTCTGAGTCCCAGAGAATGGGGTGATTTTTATACCCCACTACTTCCTGGAATTAATAATTGAATGTAATATCTGACCAATATTCTGTCAGGGGCCTTTTTAAAGTCTGTTTTGCCTTCAGCTCAGTGAGATATGCAGAAACACACCCTTGGGTACACATGCAAGCACAAATTATCCCATAGTGGAATTGCCTGGAGCTGAGGGAACATCTTGGCTCTGCTGCAGGATTGTATTCCATTGCACTGAGGGGACTGAGCCATCCTTGTATGCTGGGGAAACCTTTGCCTTGGGGGCAGGAGGGTTGGTTGTGAAAAGGGCACCTGCACTGAGGGTTGTGGTTGATTATCACACCCACCAGTGGAAGCACATTTCCTAACTTCCAGTCCTGTCCTATTTCTCTTTTCTTTGCCTTTTTTTTTTTCCACTGCATTGGATTTCTGTATATTCGTCAGAAAATTTAATTTAAATACCAAGGGTTCTTATCCTTTTCTTCAGAAAGGAAATCTGCAGAGTCCTTTGAAGCATCTTCTGCCTTGGATGGCCCTCAGCAATGTCAGAAGCAATTATATGTCAGTTATAAAAAGTGATTTTTAAGTGTCTGTAAAAATTAAAATAGATGTTTCTGTGCACTGTATCAGCATCTTCAGCCACTCAGATGTTAGAGTGCTCCAAAACAAAGCTGTACAAAAATACTACACAGGGATGGAGCAAATGCTGACAGTTTGAGATGTTATTGCCTAACTGCCTTGGGAAATTCCATTTATTGAAAATAATTCACATACACGTTTGAAACATTTGGTAATTAATTTTCTGCTGAATTGATTTCTGTATCCAAACTGCTTTGAGGAGAGAAAGAGACTTAAATATCAGAGCTGGTGGTTGGAGGACATGTTCTCTCCTAAACTTGGGGGTAGGCTCACACAAATTTTCTCCTTAATGAAACTGAATGATTTATGCCAAGATTTACAGAAGCAGAATAAAACCATTGGTATTATTTACATTTGTATGGTGGGTGGGCCTTTTAATCTGTTGTTAAATAGCACTTTGTAAAATCAGAATTATTAACAGTATCAACTGTGAGAATAAATGTTACACTCTGCTCCAACAAAGAACAAAGTCTTCTGAATGGTTATAAAAGCCTGAAATTCCATGGAGGGCCTCCTGGGACATCTTGTCCATTCAAGGGGGATGGGGTAGTCCCATTGCACCTGGATGAAGCCCCAGTGACAGTCTAACCCCAGCACATGGATTGGCTCAAGTTTACCACCCCAGCACTGGAAACTTACCATGCCTTCACAGAAGTGCTCCTTAAGTTAATATGTGTTAGCATGTTCACCTTAGAAAAAATAGCATAAATTCACTGTGAAGCTGATGAAGCTCTAACTCTGATGGGAAGGCTGTGGTGTACTTCAAATAACCAAAATGTTAAAGCCAAAGCTGGTCTTAGCCTGCATGTGTTGGAAACATGTCATTTCCCTCACAAAAATCAAGAGCAGCTTGCATGTTTCAGCTGGTTTCATGGCTCCTTCACATTTGCTCTATGATGGTTTTCATGGAAGCATAGAGTAAAATTCCTCCAAGGCACGACTCAGCAGCCTCAGTCACTTTCTCTTTGGTCCTCACTCTGCTGGAAGTAGACACATGATGCTGATTTGAAACCTTCCCTCCTAGATCTGCAGGTTGACATTAGATGCCATTTGAGCTTCATGCTGAGTAGGGAGGAAGCCTTGCCTTCTGTCCACTGCCTGCCCAGACCTGTTCATTCACAGCTTTCCCATTCCTGCCCTTCCCTTCCCTGCCCATTTCCTGGCCCCTACAGCCAGGAACTTTGCTTTCCTTCTCCTGCCTGCTTGTGAAGTATAGCTGGAATCAAGTAACACATAATGATACTGAAATGCACACATATAATGTAATGCATCATTAATTGACTTAGTTTTATTATTGATCTCTTTTGTGTTAAAATGCACACTAGGATCTTTGCATTGAAGACAGTGGGTCTCGTTTTCCATTTCATCATAACTCTCCAGCAGATGTTCTTTTCTTGTATAGTCAGAACAGTTCCAAGGGGATTGCATAAAAGCAATTGCTCTTGACATTGCATTATGCAGAAGTATTTTGTCATTGAGTGATCATAGTACTTATTGGCAGGCAATTTTAAATACAAACCCCCCAATATTTACATAACACCCTCTCTTTTTATTGTGCAGCTCATTTCAGCTTCACTAAACAGCTACATTTTGAAAATACTCTCTTCCCCTAAGGAATGGTCATAAAAACAGAATCAAGCTCATAAATCTTGTTGTGAACTAGTTGTACAGTTTCTGCAGGATTACACATCCATTGCTGTGAGACACTGAAAGTATTTATTTGTTATCACCCTTTTAAAGTCAAATGTGTGAAGAGCAAATTGGCTCTGTTGTGATTAACACAGTGACCCACTGGCACAACATATGGAACCACATCCTTACAGAGCAACTTCCCCCTCTACTGCCATTGACTGAACTAAGATTTTCCTGCAAGTCATAAGTCTTTTTTTATTGTGGTAATAAATAAAAATGTGAAATGTAATAGAAAAGTATCTCAAACACTGTTGGTAGGTCTTTGTGCAGCACTGATTTATATTGCAAATCCACAGCTCTGATGAATGGTGCAAGGAGGGGGTGAACAGGAAAGTGTGTGCAGTCCACAGGGGAAAGTTCTCTGGCCTGCTGTGTGGAGGTGGGACAGAAAGAGATTTGGGATGCAGTTGGTGTTTGTAGACCTTTTGGTATTGGAAAGCAATGTCACCATATCATTAGGAGGTTTTTAGGAGGCTGATGCAATCCTGCAATCTCTGGTGTTTATCATCTACCAATTATTTTGGTCTCTCTCTGAGATTACCATAGAAGATTTATAGTTTTAAGAGAGAATTTAGGTTATCCTGCATAATAAAAGCCAGACCAAAAAAAAAAAAAAAAAAAAAAAAAAAAAAAAAAAAAAAAAAAAAGGAAGGGTAAGGACAAGAATTCTGCACCTCTATTTACTTCTCCCCTTGCACTGTCAGTTTGGGAAGAGTCTTCTCAGCTCTGAGTACCAGGACAGCTTTCCAGAAAGCAAATGTCAGCAACAGAAACCCCTGGGTATGAAGTGAGGAAGAATGAGCCAAGATGAAATTTTTCTAATTTCCTACATTTTTCCAATATAAAAATCTTCTGAAAATGATTATACTGAGATGTCCAGTACTATATTTCAGGTAGCTGCCTCCTGGGATGGATCCTTCCCTTGGAGACCCAGTATCCATGGGAAATTCTCAGAACAGGAAACCATGGAGCCTGGGTTCAAAAAAATGATAGGGAGGATGAGTGAAGTGGGTTTTCATCAAAGAATCTTTGTCCAGTACTGGCTGGACACATATCTCCCTACATAAATGTTGAATGAATGCTCAGCCACTCTAAAGTGAGATTAATTAATCATATCAGTTTCACCTTCAGACTCAGCCTAAAGAAAAAGTGGAAGAATGTTCACAACACAAAGCCAGGCTTAAGGTATTTTTGTTATTACTGTGCAGCCAGAGCTGAGTGCAGACTCCCTGACATAGAGAAGGGATGGCTGTAGTTCTCCTTTCAAGCTGGTAAAGTAACATCTTCTTGTCACTGTATTTATTTATTTATTTGTACTTTTCGCTCTTCATTTTCAAAGAGTTCATACTCATTGCTTTAGGACAAAAAGAACTGTAATGACAAATATGGATGTTATGTTTCATCTTATTCCCAAGGGTGTGTTCTTCTTCCAATGATGAGCATCTGCTCCTAGTCATGTAGAAATCTGATTAACAAAGCATGATCTTTGATTAGCATATTTCAGAAATTGTTTCTTTTTACAAGCTCTCCTTAGGGCTTGTGTTGCTTAGCAGTAGAACAACCTTCCAAACGTATTTAACATGTTGAGGAACTTTGCAGACATATAAATCCCTACTTTGAACTTTTATGTTCATATGGATCATATATTCTGCATAAGTGGGAAGAAAAATCTCCAGAAATAACAATGCACATCATGGGTTTTTGATATCTTCTGACAAAGTCTACACTTTGGCTTGTATTTAATAAACTACTGTTTTGAACTGCATGTTCAAAACTGCATGTAAGGGCTGTTTGTAGTGAATAATAAATGATGCTTCTATCACATGTTCCATTTAAAAGTTTTCCATGAGGTTTTCCACCAGTGGCCCTTTATATTAGGGAAGCTTTTGATGCCATGGGTATTGAAACTAATGACAATGACATTGAATGCCTTTGGGTGAGAATTGAGAGGAAGGCCAACAAGGCTGACATCCTACTGGGAGTCTGCTATCATCCACCCAACCAGGAGAAAGAGTGGACAATTTATTCTACAAGCAGCAGGAGAATGTTTCAGGATTATCAGCCCTTGTTCTCGTAGGTGACTTTAACCTACCAGACATCTGCTGGGAACTTCATACAGCAGAAAAGAGGCAGTCCAAGAAGTTTTTAGAGTGCATGGAGGACACCTCTTTGTCACAGCTGGTGGCTGAGCCCACCAGTCCCAGTAAGGGACTATATTAGACCTGTTGTTTGCAAATAGAGATCGGCTGGTGGGAGATGTGGTTGTTGGAGGCCTCTTGGGGCACAGTGATCATGAAATTATAGAGTTCTCAATAGTTGATGAAATCAGGAGGATTTATTGTCAACATTATTATTGTTCTCAGATTTTAGAAGCGAGTCACCAAGGTATAGAAAGTTGAGGCCGGATTTCTAAGGAAATGGTGGCTAGGATTTCCAACCACATCTTTTCCCATTGCTTTCCTTCCTGATGATTATTCAACAGTGTTTTTTCTTTTAGGATAGACAATTTTTAAATTGCAAAATATTGAAAGTTGTGTTCCTTTTACCAGTAATGTATAGTGTGATGCTATTTCAGAACTGCCTGCATTTTTATTGCCTTAGAAGACTTTAATAGCTCCTGGAATGGATTCACCAATTAGAGTAAATTTTACTGTGAAAAAACACTAAGTATTGTAGCTGTGCATGATGTCTCACAGACCATGTGGGCCTAAATTTTGCTTCTTATTCATGCCAAACTAGTATTGACTTTCCAGGCTAAAGCTACATCCCCACTCCTCAGGTTTTGGCTGACAGAACACTGAGCACAAGGCCAGGCTGTGCTTACCAGCAGCCCAGCGCTCCTGGCAGCTCTTAGCCCTGGGCTCCCAGCCAGTTTGCACAGTGATTTTTGTAGATGCAGCATTTTGCATCAAGGATGTGTCACCAGCAGAGCAAGCAATGTGCATGGGCTCCAGCAACAGAGCAAGGCCAGCTGCAAGCAAGCAAAAGTTCTGGTCATTAAATTTGTGTGTGGCTATGACCTTTGAACTACCTCAGCCACTGAAACAACGACGTGGTGACCCTGCACACTCCAAGTGGTGCTCACTCATTAAAGGTTTTGCAGAAGGAAGGTGTGTCACTAGTTTGCAGTTTAAGAATATCCAGGTAGACAGCCAGCTCAGGAAACTGTGGCTTGCCATTTAAATCCCTGTCAAAGATCTGCCTCAGTCCTTAACTCAGTCTCCAGTGAGAGTGAAATAAGAGGATTAAGAAGGTGTCTCTCACTGTTTGTGTTCTGGGAATGTAAAGGGCAGGGAATCGGATACTTCTCATCTGTCTGGCTTAAAAAAGACACCAAAAGGCAGCAGCAAAACATCCCTGAAGAGCCTTGACAGCTTTTGGTCTTTCGAGTGGGACAGACCCTGTCTCCTGAAACACTGCCTATATGTTTTCCAAATGGCAACGCATTGAATGTTGCTGCCTTATTGTTTATGGTGTAGGAAACAGATGGTCTTTCCTCCTTCCTTGTTCACTTCACCTCTTCTATCAGTTTTAATGGTTTAAAAGAAAAAGCTTTTAGCACTTTTGCTTTGTTTTTTACGGTTTCTCCCTGTCTTGCACCAAAGGCATTCCAGTAAATACATATGCACTAGTGAAGCTTAATTGCCCATCACAAATGTGTAATGGGTGTTAATGTGGCAGGAGCTTGTAGCTGAGGCTGTTTAACCCAGCACAGAACAGCTGTAGCACTTCAGACCCGAAGGAAAACAGAAGAATCCTCTGCTTGTTGGAAATATATTTGCTCTCAGAGAAATCTGGTACATAGCAAACTGAAACTTCTTCTACTTCAAACAGTCTCCTTTGAAGGTTTCTCTGATTATTCAGTAGAAAATGGAAATCATTATCATAAAGTGCAAGTAAGAGCTTTATACCATCGCCAAAATTAAACCAAGAGTTTCCCATTTCCAAGAATGGACCAAGATGTGAGGAGTTATGGGAGAGGCAAAATGGGATTTAAAGACATTGAAGAGGAACAGAAGTCAAATTCATGGCAACAGAATGTGCAAAAAGAGCTTCTCTAAAAATCACTTCTCAAACAAAAGTGAAATTTCTGTGTGACTGGCATAGCAGAGACTTTCCTTCTGACATGTTTTCACATAACCATATTTTGAATACTTGTAATTCATTTTGGCAGAAAATGTCTTATTGCTGATTTTTAGAAACCTTCTTTTGTAGAAGAATGAATTTAGACAGATACCTTTCAAATGGGACAAGAGCCTGGACATGTTTGCTCTGAGATGGCAACTCATCATGCTGTCTAATCCCGACTCTGACAGCACTGCTGGTGGTGCAGGTTGTTGTATGAAAGCCAGGATTATTTAGTTGTAGCTTTTCTACTCAAGCATTTTAAATACAGGGGATGCTTAGCTGTAAAAATCTCTAAAAATATAATACCTGTTTTACAGCGGCTGTGAAATTAAATTTATTAGCACTCTGCATTATATCAGTTATTAGTTAGTTTCTAAAATACCAGTCATTTTGTTGAGTACATTTTATCCAAGCATAGCTTTTCTGTGAAATATACAGCGTGATATAGATTGTTAAACCAGAACTTCATCCCAAAGTCTCATGTCTAATATTAATGTGAACACCAATTAGATCACTGTTCAGTAATGAGTCTTTAAGCTCTCCATCTATCTTTCTGTGTAAACTTCTCTACTTCCCATGCAGTCTGAAAACAGCAGCACACACTATAAAACATCAAAGTATTTGTTCACTCACATGTGGGAGTGTTTGTTCTAACCAGTTGTCACCTGCCGGGAGAGCCCTCTGCATGCATTTCTCACTTTCTTTTTTTATTGTCTGATCTTTTATAGCCCTTGATCCATCCAAAGATCCCTGCCTGAAGGTGAAGTGCAGCCCACACAAAGTGTGTGTCACCCACGACTACGAGACCGCGATTTGCGTGAGCCGCAAGCAGCTGGTGCACAGGTGAGGAAACTTCCCCTTCCTCCTGGCTTGTGTGTCTGCCACAGACATCCAGTGTGGGAGAAGGGTTAAAATGAGAAAACTCCAAAATTAATATTAAAACCCCCATCATTTTACAGCATTATTTTAAATTTTAATTTTGGTTTAAAAAAAAAAAAAAAAAAAGGCAGACATTTTATATTTATAGCTGAGGCTATTTAAAAAAGATGACCCAGATCATGCTGCATCCTGTGGCGTGGATTGCAGAATTCTCTCCCAGTTTCAGGAGGGATTTTCTCCCTCCAGAGAGCGGTAATTATGCATATTTTAAAAACTGAAAACATGAAATATGAAAACACTGTGACAGAAATATCTAAACTTCTGGTAACTTAATTAGAAGTAATGAAGAGAAGATTAATAAAGATTTTTTTTTAATGCATCAAACATCTGCTTAAATTTGCTAAAGAGCTGAAAAATGTTAGTAGAATTTTGTAGAGCAACTCCTGGAGAAGTCTCATAACTAGAAAGATCTCCAGATCAGATTCCTGAATGACTGAATTAAGAGCAAATGAACTAGCTGATATGTTACAAGGCCAAGATGTTCAAATTAGACCAGACAGAACTTCACAGAGAGAAGCTACAAACAGAAGAAAAGCCTACTGATCATGGGTTGAGATACGTTACAACCAAGAATTGAGAAATTTATAAACAAATATTGAAAAAAAAAACCCTAACTTTGTCCTATTTTGGAAGGAGAGCTAGTAGAACCAGTAGGGAAACTACAGCTGAGTATCTCCAGACCATGGGTCAAGACCCAGAATTAAACTGGAGGAATCAGCCCCTCTACCTGCCAACAGATACATAACAGAGTAAATCATGTACTGCTGCAATGAGCAACTCTGAATGCATGGTCTGCACTTTATGGAGAATGCATTGTCTTGCTTTCATTATGTTTGAGTGATAAATCTGGGGACTGCTCTTCAGTTTCTCCCTCTGTTTAGTATGGAAGAAAAAATAACACAGCTCAGGTCCCCAAATGTTGTTGTCAGCCAATATTGTAGTTCAGCAACTGTTTAAGCCAAACTAAATTCAGGATGATCCAATTCCCACGTACTACATTTCATCTTTCCTCACTGTCACCTGGTTGAGGAAGCTAATCCTGTAAGAAAAATTAGTCTTTGATTGATAATCCAGTGTTAATCCACTGCATGAGGCAGTGTGTTCAGTGTTTGGTTTTCAGGATGGAATGACCCCTGGAAGGAAGTTAGGAGTCTGCTATGAGCAGTGCTTACACTCTAATGATATTTTTGACATTATGTAGCTTATATTTTCTAGTGAGGATAGATTGAAGCCTGGTTTAAATCCTTGCATTCTATAGTAAGTCCTTGTGATATATAGACATAGATGTTGGGCCAAATGCTTTCTGAGCTATTTCCACTATTTAATGTCTCCAAAGCAGTCAAAATGTTCAGAGGAATGGTGCAGAGGAACTGAATATCCTTTCTTTGCAGAAAGCAAGCTGTGTTTCATGTGATCTCTCTATGATTCCTCCACTGCCTGCAGCTGTTTCAGCAAATCTTTGAGTAGCACTGTGACTATGGAGATGAATTGAAAAGTATTGAAAACTTACTTTGAAAATTCTCCAAACAATTTCCAGCAAGTTTTGCAATGCTGAAAGAACTACTGCTGATATGTTACAGTGGCACACATAACCCCACAGTGGTTTTATTCTCCATGTACCCAGCTACTCTGGCCTCAGAGGGTAGATAGGTCAAGAAGGGAAGTAACAAGGGCAAATTGTCTATTGATTTGAACCAGTGGAGTGACACCCCCTGAAGGTTTTCATCTTCAGTCCCACAGCATTCTGGTTTTTTTTCTGTGCCTGAGCTGAATACTGCTGTACATCTGACTCCAGTCATATTGAATGCTGTGTTAATCAGGAGTAAACACATTAAAAGGGGTGGAGTTGCACCTATGTAAAACCAGTGAAAATCTGAATATATTAGTGAGGGCACATCTAGTAACAATTACCAAATAACACGGTGCTGTTGGGATTGTTTTGCACATCCACAGTGCTTTTGGGTGTGCTCAGGAGGATTTTCCATTTCATGCATCATTATCAACTTGGCTGCAGTGGCTTTACACAGGATGTTGGCTCAGCAAAAAGTAATCGAGAGCATCACCTTTGTTATTGCTGAGCCTCCCAGACAGAGCTCTGCTGGTTTGTGTCCCCCAGTACCTGGGAATGGCCAGCACGATGCCATTCCCATTTCATTTCCTTTCTGCTGGAATGCCTGCTTTTTAAACCACTGCAGGAGCTCAGTGGCAGTGTAGAAAATTGAGTTGCATGGAAATGTGTTATTTAAGCTACTCAGACCCTGCCCCAGGGGCAGTCTGGCCTCTCCTGTGCAGCATCTGCAGCCTCCTCCTTCTCTGCTCCTCCTCCCCTCCACAGTCACCTCGCGAGCAGCCTTGGGTCTTGAATCATGGAATGGTTTGGGTTGGAAGGGACCTTAAAGATCATCTAATTCCAACCCTCTGCCCTTTGGATCTACTGATACAATCAGTTGGTTCCCCAATTAACCTTGCTGTGTTTGTAAATTTTTTTTCCCAGTCTCTTGTTCCTTTTCATACTGATTCGGAAAATAATTGGTTTTCATTTGGTTAATATGTACAATTCAGGGAAAAGGGCATAGCCCAAAGGGAACTTTACAAAATAGCATCATTTGGATTCCTGTTGGTATATTTATCCATGTTCATTGTTTGTGGTTTATTTGTATATATTTTCTTGAAGAGCCTGTCTCAAGCAGAAAGATGGGAGAACCCAAACAACAACAGGGGAAAACCACTGGGTAGTTTATTAATTTTTTTTCTCTTTCTCCATGGGCATTAACCAACTAATTTTTCTAGTAAGCTGTTAGTACTTCAGAAGTTAAGGCAGAAGATGTCTGAGAGGTACTTCAGACAGATAATAGAGTTTTGTCAGCACATCCTGTCAGCACATACTGTTTACAGTACGAATTGGACAGTACATTTAGAGAAAAGGCAAGACTGAGTTGTAATTGAAGAGTGTGAAAAAGATAAATTTGGAGGTATCTTCTTACATGCTTAATAGTCCTTGTACTAGTGATAGAGTCTTATGAAATCTTTTGAGTGGATTAAAACCCCTTTCAATTTGGACATCTATGAGGAAAAGTCTTTATTAATTCAGTTTTGCATGAAATACAGTAGTTAATGTCTCTCAAAGTTGTCTCATGCATTCTCAGTCCCATAATACTTTAAGCCATTTGTGTCTGCTGGTGCTGACAGTGCAGCGGATGGGAAGGAAAGATGTCACCCTTGGGCTCTTTTCAAAAGAACAGAATGAGAAGAAAGGATTGATGTGAAAATAATGGCCATATTAACATGTCCAGGGTTTACAGCTTTGCTCAGTCCATTTGACCAGCAACGACCAATTAGTTCATCACTGCAATGGAAGTCACTCACAAAGACAGTCACGCATCTTCTCTGCTTCTCTGCTGTGTCTTAGAAATCCAGCTATTTACTCACTATTTCTTCAGGACTTTTAAGGATAATGCTGCTGACAAAAGAGTCTACTACTGAGTTTCTCACTTTTTTTTTTTTTTTAAGATCTGGACAAGTTCCCAGATAAAACAGCTGTTCTTCTAAATTACACATCAAAACCTTGGTCTGACCATCATGGCAGTGTTGGCAACTACACCTACCCACAAGGAGCAGACAAATCTCCCTCTCTTTCTTTACAAATCCTGCAGCTGATACACCATTTCTGGTTAGGAAGGACCCTGTTCAGAACAAGTCAAGTAAAACACCCCCATATGTGAAATAGAGCATTTTTGTAGCATTGCTCTGGTTTGCCAGTGAGTGCTTTAAATTATATCCAAAAGGGGGAGGCAAAGCAATCACTGCCAGGATGTCAGTGACCCACCTGCTTTGGAGAGCTGCTGGAAGCATTACAGAAAAATCTCTGACCACAGCAAATGCACTTTCAGGGATTTACTGAAAAGTTGTGCACATAAGCAAGGATTTGAAACAGTGCTATTCCTCAATGTCTATGATTACATCAACAATCACCTTTTAAAGGTGCTAAAATAGGGCCTATAAACCCAACCCTGTTGTTTTGCTGTTCTCTCTGACTTCTATTTTTTATTGTTTACCTCACTGCTAATGCTAATGAGGGGCTGGCACAACACCAAGGGCTCCCCTGGGGGTTACAGCTTCCTGTGCTGAAAACCCTGCTCCCACATTCCCTGTGCCCTGACTGATGCCATGGAGGGCTTGGTCCTCACCTCATTTAGTTCTGCCTGATTTATGTGGTAATGTTTATCAAAGCCTGAGTAGGTGAGAAATCCATAGGAAAACCAAACTTGGGTGGTAATTAATTATCTTTGGATGGATTAAGACCATCAGTTGGCTCCTCAGCTAACCTTGCTGTGTTTATAGCTCTTTTCTATTCTCTTCTTCCTTTTAACACTTATTCAGAAAACAATTGTTGTTCATTTGTGTATTATGTACATTTCAGGAGGAAAAAAACATAGCCCAAAGGGTACTTTACATGAATCACAGAATCACAGAGTATGCTGAGTTGGAAGGGACTCATCAGGAACAATGAGTCCAATTCCCAGCCCTGCACAGGACACCCCAAGAATCCCACCATGTGCCTGAGAGAGTTGTCCAAATACTCCTTGAACTCTGTCAAGCTTGATGCTGTGACCACTTCCCTGGGGAGCCTCTTCCAGTGCCCAAACTTCTCCTGATATCCAACCTAAACCTCATAAATATCATAATTATTTTCTGCATCTCCAGTGGTCTTGGTGAATTCTGGGGTGAATTCACAGTTATGAGTTATTTTTTACTGCAGATTTATTTATGAGCATCAAATTAATTCTTTTGCTGATTAATGTTTTAGAATTAAGGGAAGAAAACTGCACAGTTCAGAGTCAAAAGAAAAACTTTTGACCATTTCAGTTTTATTATAAAAGGAAACTATTTCAAATAGGTTGGATTTTTTCCTAAGTAACAATACAACTAAATTTACACATATCTGCAAACTGATTTGAACTCTCTAAATCTGACTTTCCCTAGGGGAAAAAAAAAAAAGGAATGCTTTTATGAAAAACTTTTTATCTACCTCTAGTGCTGAGTATTGATTAATCTCCAGGCATAAATATTTGATTAAGCATACAATCACAAGACCAAATAGATTGCATTAAGTTTCTTTCAAACAAAGCTATTGGGGAAATTGCCAGAATTTAGGCTTATTATTCCCAAGGGTAGCTCTGATAGAATCTTGGAGAGTTACTTTAATCCTCAGTGAATGAAAGTTCTAGACATGAACAGGATTGAGTAAATGTTTGTTGTTTGGGGTATTTTTTTGTAAGTTGTTAACTCCAGTGCATTACTCTGTAAAGATTGTTATTCTTGCTAATATCCAATCCCTCACGGTACATTGCACAGTTTAACTGTGGCTCATGCTGTTTGTCCAGAAAGAGAAATGAGAAGCAGGGAAATCAAGGAGAGAGGGGCCTTTGAGGTCTCAGCCAAGTGCAGTAGATAATGTGATGTGCAAGGGGTGTGCAAGTGATGTGTGCAAGTCCTTGGAGGGAACTTGAAAGCTTTTAAAAGTATTTCATCTCCAGACTGCCTGACAACGAAGGTACCTCCAGTACAGCACAAGAGCTTGGGATTTTGTGACAGGCCAGTAACAGACACATGGAAATAAGGAACGTTTGTTTTGTTATGGAGTCCAAGTCGCCTTTTAATAAGACAGAGAGCACATGGTGTGATGTGCCATCAATCTGTAAGTGCTCGAGGGGACCACTGACTATTAAGAGAGAACAGCATAAAATTCTGGCACTATCCTTTATTCCCCATTACAGTTATTTCTAAAATTTTGATTATGAAAATTATGATCTAAGCATGAACTCCCAAAGGTTAATAGCTTTTCCTCCAAGAGAGTCTCCATCAGTAACTGCCCAGGATTCAGTCCAAGGATGCTTGAATATTGGAACAGCACTTGCTGGTGATAAAAGCAGATATTACTCTACTCAGCTGGGTCATTTGTAAACTGTATGTCTCCCCCTCAAAGTGGTCCATTTCTCAGTTTCAGCTCTGCCTACATTAAATTGCTTTTAACTGAAGAGACCATGTGGAGAGGCTGTGGGGGAACTGGCTTTCATCCCACACGTTGCTATGAGCTCACTCAGTTCTGAGCCTTGACTGACCTACTTGCTGCCAGGGGTTTCTGCACAAACACCCTCCAGGTGATTACTTTCTCGAAGAAGCTGGCTATTGTCTGTCCTCTCAACAGATGAGAATTCATGTTCCTTTTAGGATGTTTTCTGGCTTTCCCAAGCTCTAGGTATGCTGCTGACTTTGGTGTGCGTGAAAACTCAGAGGTAAAAGACCCCTGAACAATTCACAAACTTACAGAAGATCCATCCTTGACTGTAAGTCAAAGATGACTGCAGTCATCTTTAAATTCATATTGGATTACTGACTCAAAGCAAAAAGAGCTCAAATTTTAAACCATGCATTATGGTATTTCCATGAATTTCCAAACTTCTGCAGAAAAATGTACACATGAAAAAAAAAACATGGTCAGGCAGAGACATCTTCTGTGGGAATTGCACAAGATTGTCACCAGTAGCCTGGACTTTCTGCATCCCAAGGCCAGTTAGCCACTCTGCTTCTCTCTCCACGGAACTGGTTCATGCTCCAGCAGCTTTAGACCTCATTAGAGTAGTGCTCTTCCTGGATATGAGTAATTTTTGAAACATATGCTAATGCACAGCTCTCTTAGAACAGATTTTAGAATGTGTCCTCATCGCTGTCTGCACTGGCCATGGCAGGAGATGAAGTTCTTGCTGTCAGCAGGAGATTCGGGGTATTTTACTCACAGCCACCAAGCACTAGGCTGCTGAGTGAACATCTCACTGCTGAGGTCATTGGCTTTTACCCTGCAGCTCCTGCCTCTCTGTGCTCTGCTTTCCCCTGAGGCTGCTACCAGCACAAAGGAAGCACAGTGGGCATTGAGACAATCTCCTGCCGCGTTGCTCCTTTCAGAACAGTTTCAGAGCACTCACTGAAACTACCTGAATACTTCTGGGTACCTTTGCTATCATCAGAGCATTTTTATATTGAACAGAATGAGAAAATAATTTCTTTTTTTCTGCACTTTAATTAGCATTTATAAATAGTTTTTGCATGTAAAGATACTATTACTGAATGGGTTGAATACCTCTTTGTAATAATCCCGCTCTTAATATTTCTGGTTGTATGCTTTTAGCAGTATATAGAAATGGACTAGATGTGACTTCTTGGATCATTAAGTCTAATCCCTCTGCAAAAGTATAAAATAAACTTTTTCATAAGCCTATCAAGTTCTGTCTTAAAGATAATAAGGTTTTTTGCTACCTGTACTCCATTTGGATGAATCCTGAACATCTAAACCTTTCCTGTTGGAAACTGGCTAATATTTAGCCTAAGTCTATTCAAATCCAGCTAAAACTTCTGGAGTTTTCCTAAATGGTTCCTCATTTTTTATTTTGGAATAATAACCTTCTCTTGTTTTGCTAGATTTGGCAAATGTTCATAGTCTTTTCTTATAAATAAGGCTCTCTTAAAAAGACATTCCTTTTGGCTGTTTCAGTTTTCCTTTGTAGCAGAGGTCGTTTGGTTTGGCTGCTGAGATCAGTAAAGAAAGAAACCCAAAATTATCATTTCATCTTCTTGCTGTTTAAATTCTTTTTAGATCTTTGGTTTTGCAGTGACTCTGAGTCATCAGAAAAGATGTTAAGATTTTAATTCTTAATTTTTATTTCTGAAATTAACCCCATTTTTAAAATGGCTGTTCTATCCATGCCTGCATTAAACCTCTGATGATTCTTCCATCAGCCCTGCTGGAATGTGTGCAGCTTGGAAGTCCTTATTCAGCTGGGCATTCACCTGAGCTTTCTGGAGAACAGCTCTGGCTTTGACACTTTGTGATCTCTAAATTGATAGATATTGTAAATACATGTGCAGTTTGCTGCTTTAAGCAGTCCTGCATAGCATTCTGTATTTGTTTCATCCTTCATAATAACACACACTAATTACTTTTCTCTGTAATGTAAAACATTTTTTTATTAACATGATGACAAAAAGGGGGCCGGGGGAAGAGTTTGAAATAAATGCCACACCTAGTTCAGCATTACGTACAAACTATATATAAAATGCAGCATTTAGAGCTCTGAGCTCTGACTAATATGTAAGCTAATGTATAATGATGTATAATGTATAATGATGAAAAATGCATGTCTGAAAGTTAATGTGTGAATGTAAGTTTGTGCAGCAGATTCATGGGAAACACAAGCCAGCTGGAAAACTTAATTATATGAAAGGTAAAACAAGGACAACATCATGTTTGTTCTTCAATGGTTTTACTGTCTCAGTGGGTTCTTTTGGAGACTGCAGAATTGGTCATATAGAAACCTCCTGGCATAGCTCTTACCAGCTTGTTAAGAGCCACCATCCAAAGCTAAGTTAGCATCCAAAAGTTCCAGTTTCCCTCAGGATAGCTGGAAGAAGGCAGAGTTAAAATTTCAGTCACCTCCTCCATAGCATTTCTCTGTTCCTGATTTGGACTGTGAGCTGTTGATAGCATAAAGGATGTTGGCTTTTTTGTTGTTTATAAAGCTCCTCTTGCTCACTTTAAAGTGAGCAAGAAATGAAAACAGTAATTGGTATAAATGTCATCTGCTTGGCAAATGTCATGAGGTTTGCCAACAAATGAATAGTGAACAAATGAATAAAATTGGAAGGGATTCACTGCCTCTGAATCCTCATTCTCTAAGAACCTGTTAGGCTTTGCATATGGAGTAGCCTCATAACTCTTGGATTTTCAGTGCTTTTTCAATCAATCTTCATACATCATCATCATCACTATAATGAAAATACAAACAGGCTGGTGTAAGAGGATGCGGGGTCCAGGAGGGCAGCTCCACATTCTTTGGATTCCTGCCTGCAGCACTACATTTCACCACTGGCCCTGGTGGTCACATGGGTGTAGTTTTGCTTGAGCTGTTGTCTGACTTCCATGACTACATTAATCCTCACATGACTTGGAATCTGCAATATTTTTGGGTTTACCACAGGCCAGTAAGTTAAAGATGTATTTCCTGATTCACCTTCTTGTGCTTTTTATAAAAATCTTAACCGTAGAATTGCTGGAAGCAAAGTTGTGATAATATTTAACATGTGCCTGTATTTTTGCTTTCTGTCCCTATCTTAAATCTGTTGAGTAATCCAGTCAGTTGTAAATTACTACTTAATGTTCACAAATGACCTCCAATGCACCAAAAAATTATTCTGTGTTTATACAATAATCTGTTTACTGGAGATTCTAAATTTATTGCTGGTTTTTGCTGTAGAAGCCTCAGGACATAAATGTGTTCAGTGGAAGTCTTTTTAGTGCTAATAAAAGCCATGCTTTTGTAAGATTGGGACTGATGTTTACAGTAAAGGAATTTTATTAAAGTTTTTCTTCAATTCCCAGTCTCCTGTTATATTGGAAAAAAATGTTACACATGCAGCATTTAAAATCTGCCTTTTAGTAAATGGCATTGTACATTCCAATTGCAGTCAATATTACAAGCCATATACTTTGTATGAAATTTGCAAATTAGGCCTTAAAAATACTGCATTTCATTTGATGCTGGCCAGTTTGCTGCTTTTTCCAACCATGTGTCTTCTGTGTGCTGCAGACTCAACACACACAGTTTTTAAACCAACTAAAACCTAATCTTTATTGTTTGCAAAACAGTTTTTATTTTACCTTTACACTGCCGAGATTTGCCGGTTATTGCTTCTGAAACCATTCCCTGGCAGTGAAAGGCGCCAATAACAAGAGGCTGAAACTCTGATCAGCTGGGTCAGACTCTTCCACACCTCCTGCCTTGAGTGTTCACAGCTTCCTGCCCACGTGCAGGGTCTGCTGGGGGGAGCTTTGGCTCCTCCAAAGCTGAGAGGGGTTTCCAGCTGAGTTCTGCTAAATTTCACATCTCCTTCAACATCCTTCATTTCAGGCACAAAACTTCACTAGGAAAAATGATGAAACCATATCCAAGACTACCCTAAGGAATTCATCAACGAGCTTTCATTTTTGAGTTGAAGCTTGCAAAAAACTTAAACTGTGAAGATATTTCCACAGAGGTTTTCCAGTTCCAAACTAGATTAACAACAAAGACGTGAATGTCAGCTAAAATAGAAAATTGAAAAAGATAGTCTTTGGTGTTTGATCCCTTTCAGAGCCATGCAGTTACATCTAATGGCACTCCTTTGAAAGAAATAGCACATGAAAACAATGAAAAGAAGCTTCTTGCATCAATCATTTTCTTATTTGGTGCGTGTTATGTTATCAAAATTAACTTTTAATCTATTACTTCCTGCTTCTTTAATATTTCAATTTCTATAATTCTCTTTTTATTAACAAGCTCATGATGCCCTCCTTCGTGCTCGGCCAGAGCTCATCAAGAGTTCTACCTACAGATTTTCAAATTTAGTAATTTTGTATCATATTACTCCAACCAATGAACCACAGATGAGATTATTTATGAACATGAGCCACCAAAGTACATTCTGCTCAAAGCTCTGTATGTAGACAGTACTAAACATGATTAGAAATCAACCCCAAATATTTTGCTTCTTTAAATGTGTTTGCTCAGGTATCACTGTTCTACTCCCAAATTATGTATAGAAAGGTGATGCTGAGCCATTCAAATTTTAGACACAAAGAGTAATACCTTAGCACTTTTGAAAGAATATTGTTTCTATATCAAGGTTCAAAGCAGTCTTGTAATGTATGATAATTTAATTCCCATGAGCATCTTCTACATCTTGAGAGGAGGGGCAGAAAAAAATCATGGGCATAAGGAAAACGTTCCTGCTCATTGGAGGGGGTTGGACTTGATGATGTTTTACAGATCCCTTCCAGCTGAAACTATTCTATGGTGTCTTTGATCTGTATATTCATTCTAAGCTGCTTAACCAGCTACAGCACAGAGCTGTCTAAAATAAATAAATAAATAGGAAATATATCATGATAGATTCAATTACATTAATGGAGCATAATTATCACAAAACATTTCTACAGATCTGTGTTATTAAATCTTTGTGAAATAGCAGGGGCAGGAAGATTAACAAGTTTACAAATTAGTTAAGAGAGAATTATCAAGCCTTCATTTTGTTATCACTTATTGCATGTATGCTCTCTACTTTCACAATGAAATCCTAAAAGATTCATTACAAGTAAATACAGAATGTTTAGTAACTGCAATTTAAAAAATCAGAAATTCTGACACATCCCATAGAGTTATTTCCTACTCCAACTAGTGGTTAAAAAAAAAAAAGATGAAATCTTGCACTACAGTCACTGCAGTCAGTGTAAAATTGCCACCTCTATGAAATCAAATATTGCAATTAGATAAAGTACTTAAAACTGTGGGGGATTTATTGTTCTTGGATTAGCTGTTAACTTTGTAGAATTATCTGTGTAGCTTTTGCTCAGTTTGCACTCGACTCCCTGCTGAGACTTTTTTGAACATTGGAACTTTTTCAGAAAGTGGGAATAGAAATAAGCTCAAAATGAAAACAAGCTTTCAGCTTTAAGCATTGAGTAGATGTGTTCTGGAGTCTTCTGACAAAATGGTTTTCCTGTCAATTCAACAAAACATTTTCTAGCAATGTAAAGAATAGTTCTTGACAAGAAAGTCTCTCACCTCACAAATGTGAGTAGGATGACAAAGAGACCTTGAGTGTAGAATGTGAAAAAGAGAGGTTCAAGCCTTGTCACTCAGGTAGAACAGAGTTCTGGGTCTTTTTTGAGTAGTTACTGACTTCTCTTTCCCTGAAAGTCCGGAGGTTTTATTCCTTTCCTTTGGTGTTAATTGGAGAAGAGGTTGATCTCTTCTTTAATTATACCAAATTCAGCCACTAGTCTGATGGTTATGGCACTCAGCTGGCACTCAGGATTTACTGAGTCTCTACTGCTGTTGTAAATGAAATCCACTCCCACGACTTCCCAGCACACCTTTCAGAAGTCAGTCAAATCAGAATGGTGCTGTCATCACCTCCAGTCTTCATGGAATGACAAATTTATTTCATGCTAAGCTTGTGAAGAGAGTCAGTAGCGTACAGACAGCTCCAACTGACTTGGATATTCAATTATCATTTGCACCTAGAGAAAATAAAACATTACCTTTCATTATTATCTCTGGAGATAGAGTATGAATTTGCTCCTGGAAAAGTGTTGAGAGATATTTTTTCTTCTCTTTTCATTATTTGGAAGTGATCCAGCATTGCTGCTTTCATATTTTATTTCTAAAATGGTAGCTATTAAACACACTGTATTATGATTTGTGAAAGATGAAATCCTTTGCCTGGGTGTTCACTGGTTTCTGATGAATGCCAGCTAATAAAAAAACATCCCCGGTCTCCTTTCTTTTCCATTTCCTGGGACAGTATCTTTAATAAGTAATAATATTGCAAAGTAGACTTTTCCAGTAGCCTTCAACTTATCTTTTTTTCTGTGCATATGAAAAATGGGCAATTTCTATCATTACCTCTGTGCAGAGTTTTCCAGGGAAAGCAGATGCTTTGGAGTGTTCTGAGTACTTGCTACTACACCTGCAGGATTCAGGAAGAGAAAAAGCTCACAAATCTTGTGAACACTTAGTGATGTGATCACTCTAATTACTGCCGTGTTTTGCTTGCATTTTACTTTAACTCCAGCAGCAAAACTTGTCATGAAATAAATATTCTCTGACAGTCACTGTGCTTTTCTCCTTTCTAGATCTTCACTTTGAAAAGAGACTGGTTTTTTTTTCCCTTAGTGAGGGCTTATGTTATCTCACACATCTGAATGAGCACTCTCCTATACAATGTCATGCAGTTTTAAAATAAAGAACAATTTTGTACCTAGAGGCTCTTTTACAACCGTGTCAAATTTCAAAACTATGTTAATTTTCCAAAAAAGAAAAATACATCCAAGGGCTAAAACATGCTGTGCATTTCATTGAAATCTCAATTATTTGCGCTGTTTTTTTATTTGTCCTTCAAACCTATTGTGCAGCTGATTTTTTTGAGGGGGTCGTGGAAGGACGGTCACAACAGTTTTGATTTGGATTGGAAGAGTTTTCTACTGCAGCAACAGTTCTGACCAATCTGTAAGTTTTTCAAGTAGCAGCTCTACTAGAAAAGAATAGTTTTGTAGAGGTCTTGCTGAATATATTTCAAGTATTGAAGTTATGTTACTTCTGCTAGTAAATCTTTACAAACTTTTTATTAACACTGTTCGCATTCAGATTTAACATATTTTGTTCAGAATTACCATTCAGCCTGTCCCCAATGCAGATTGCAGCCCTATGACTTCAGATTCTCTTGCAATTTTGTCAATTTTTCTTCTGTTTCCCCCTTTTTTCCTCCTTTCACTGGCAAAAATTTTGAGCCTTTCAATTCTTTTTTTTTTGCTTACTAAAATTAGGAAGAAACAATAGAGTCTGCTTAGTTTTTTTATTGCAACTGCTACTGTCAGCTTTATTATGATCATATCTAGGAAAATGTTTTTAATATATATGGGCAGTAAGAGTAGGGAATTTTGCTTCACGGATTTATCTGGCCTCTAGCTTTAATCACCATGCAATCCATCTTCTTTTATGAAACAAAACAAACTATTTGATTAGTTGGTTGTTACAATCAGTGATCCTCAGCTGTGGAAAACTAATTAACCTTAGTAGTAAGACATAAAGTGAGGTTTTTGTTCATTTTTTTAATGAGTTAAAAATTCAGGTGAACAGAGCTGGTTAAAACCACATGAAAACATTAATGAAGACCCAAACTTGCTCCTCTAGTCTTGCATCCAGTCCCTTGCCTTGCAGTTCAGCAGATAGAAATACAGGAAACTTATACTTCCTCTGCTTCTTCTTTCCTTTTTTTTTATAAATTCTGAATTTGTACTTTATTGGCAGTTAAATAGATAGTTCATGTCGAACAAAAAGGACACTTTGTAGTTTTGTTGCATCAATTATTCTGTCCATTATTCATTGCCCTATGTTGTAATGTGTGTGCCATTATTCTGGATAGCTTTAAATCTCTTTCAAGTCCTTTGACAGATTTTTGTAGTCTTAGCTACCCCAGTTTACCCAGAGCCCAGGACTGCCAAGCTGAATTACACCACGGTCATTCCTGCTTAGCACCTCATCCATAGTTAATTTCTTGAGCCTCTATGTTTTATCTGTGTATAAATTTTTCATTTTCAACAATACTTTATCTTAACTCAGAAGTCTGGGGGTTTTGCTAATTAGTTCCTTCGTTAGTTCAGAAATTTTTGCTTCATTTTGAACCAGCTGGCTGCCTGTGTAACAGGTTCATAGTGCTTTCAGAAACTCCTATGGGTGAAACACAATGAGAGCTTTTTCATTTCAGAAAGTTTCACCCAGCCCTGTGCAGCACACCAGAAATGCGAGTGCTGAAATGGAAACCCTGCCCTCCTCTCAGCCCAGGAGAGAGCTGCTCTGACACTGACACCTCGGGATCACCATCAAGATGAGATAAACTGGCTGCAGAGGCTTGTCAGGAAATATAAGCTGAAGTTTCAGTGCTGCTGATATTCAGTGTTTAGAGGGCCCTCTGCTAAATTCCAAAAGATAGAGAAAAAATGAGGATCAGTAGAGCATGAATCTGAAGCACAGTTACCAATTCAAAAAAACAGCCTTACAGCTGCCAACATGCAACCCTCAGAGGAAGATTTAACCAGCTTCTGGCTTCCTGTAGATGGAAGGAAATGGGCTCCTGAAGATAGTATCTCAGAGCATGTAAATTAATTTTCAGCTCTGGAAAGAAACAAACTCTTATTTTTTACTTTACCTTTGCAAATATGTCCTGCCCTCACCAAAAGTATTATTTACTAATTAGCCCTAAATGCAAAAGTACATTTGTACCCTGAGTAGTGTACAGACAGAAAATAAAAGAAAAATAAATTGTAAACAAATGAAATGAGAGAATGATTGCTTAGATAATCAGAAAGAATTTTAGGAAAATATAGGACATAGCTAAATTCATGATTGCCTCATGGGTATTGTGGAAAGCAGAAAGATAATGTGCTCTGGTTTGCTACTGGGAGAGGGGAGGATATGGTTAAAGAACAAGTCCAGATAACAAATGTGACAGGGAAACAGCAGCTGAAAAAAGGAAGATGATATGAGAAAAAATACAGGATATTTGGTCTTGACATAGTGAGCTTCTAATGTGGACAAGATGTTCCTGAGAGGAAATGGCAATAATAGTGCAAAGAGATAGAAGGATAAGCCAGAGAGGACACCTATAAAGTTTCTCAGACTTCCAAGGACTCAAGTGTAGAAGGATAAGAAGACTAAACTATTACAGGTAAAGCACCAAAATGACATTGAGATACAATTTAGAGAGAATATAACACTTAATATGATACATCCTAGCAGAGAGGAAAAGAACAGGCAGGAGTAGATGAAGAAATAACTGCTTCTCCTAGGGGTCTTATTTTTGAGGTTGAATGAAGCAGAAGAAAGTTTCAGAAGTAGGAGGGAAAAAGTGTGAGAAAAAGCAGATTGAGGGGGAGGATGTCAGGGCAAAGTGGTCAGCCTGAAAGATTGGAATCAAAATGTTTAAATACAGCAGTGAGTAAGAAAGGACACTGCAATTTTTTTCACGGTTTTATAAAATTTTCCTTAAAATATCTGACCCGATCTTGGGAAAATAGGGCCAGAGGAGAAAGTTGGCTAAGCCAGTCAGGCAGAAGATAGACCAGAGTATGTAGGATCTGAGAAAACAAAAGTGATTTTTGAAGAAATAAAACAACATTTGAGGAAAAATAATAGCATTAATTTACAGTTATAAAGAATTAGTGCAGTTCCTAGATTTCTACCACAGCAGCAGAGAAACTGTGGAAAGAATAAGAATGGAGTCCAAGGAATCAATAGTGAGTAGATGAAGTGAAATTTGGGTGGCAAGAAGTGATGGAAAGTAAGGTGGCACATCTTAAGCCAACAACACCCAAAACTAATTCCTGTGTAATAACTCAGCAGCAAAGTATTTAACTTTTTATATTTTTTCACAAAACCTGCTAAAGTCCCAGGTAACATTATGATTTCTATCCAAATATGCCACTGATTGAGCCTTACTTTTTCACACAGTAAAATCACAGTACAATCAAAAGTTATAAAATGCTGAAAATATCTAAAGTATTAGTGGGTACATTGCCTTTTAACACCACCTTAACCTCTGTGGTAGAGGGGCCTCTGGACCTAGCTGGGGAAAGAATATGGGAAGAAGGGATGGTTTGTAAGGCACGGGTGCTGGGCTTCATGATTCAAGGTCACAGCAAAGTGAGACCTTGAACACTCAGTGGAAGTATCTCATGAAATGTATAGCTTGCAGTTTCTCCAAGTATGTCAATTGAACTTATCTTCAAATTTTACCCAAAGGTGTGTTTCACTGTGTGCTGTCCCTGCACTGGATCATGTGCATTCAGTTTGTATCATAAATTAATGTGATTATGTAAATCCTGTCCATCAGTTGGGCCCTTCCTGAAGCTGTAGTCACCTTTCATTAAGACACAGCCTGATATAAGGTGGGTTAATGCTTCTGATGGCCTCATTTGAGAAGCTGGGAATGGTATAGATATTATGAGCTCCATCTCCAGCACCCGATAACCAGAGACAGCACTGAATGTGGTGAGAAATTCAGCAGAATGTTTAGACATTCATAGTACTGAGCTCTATAAATCAGCAGTGCTGAATAAGCAACGGGGGCATTAGCCTATTTAGATGCTAAAAAGGATGGGATTTTAAAATTACTCAGCTCCTTCTAGTATTTATAACTGGTTTAGTTTGCATGCACTTCACTAACATTCATTTTATTCTGACATAGGAAACTGCATTCTGATTATTTCCCCGAACCTACCTTGAATAGTGGATTTTGACTACACTCTGGAGGTAGCTTTGGGATTGATTTTTTTTTTTTAGTTGTCTGTTGTTTGACAAGCCAATTCTGTTCAGAAATCACACATGAATTCTTAGGTAATCAATGCTAATTGTGAAAATCCTCAGCAGCTTAATCTGCTGTAGCTTTCTTGAGATTTTAATAAGCCTGTCTCATAATAAAATGTGTCAGAAGGGGCAAATATTTTGCTAGCACAGCTTGTAACTGATTGTTTGAACCATGGCACCAAGTATTCAAGAACAGGAGTACTGTGCAGTCATTTTTAAACAGCAACATTTGATTTAGTGCCTTAAGGGCAAGAATTTTTACTGTATTTTTAAAATTCATTTACTTTCTCATCTCTACCAGCAAAATGTCAATTTATTTTTTTTTCCTGAGGATTGCATGTTATTTGCCTTAGGATAAGCAAAAGCAACATAATGAAGCAGAACACAGCTGAGCTGTCTGAGGATGCTTTGGGGGGGCAGCATTGATTTTTCTCCCTTGCAGTTGCAACGTGACAATAAGATTTCTGAACTTTTTTGCTTCAGAAAAAAAGACCACTCACACTTTGGGCAGTGGAGCCTTTTGGAATGCAGAATTAAGGGTTGTGTTGCACATGATGGAACAAATAAGGCTGGGTTATAAACTGAACTGAAGGACGTGGAGCTGAGCAAGACCCCGGGGTGGGTCTGTCACCTCTTTCAGGCCATTCATTTGTTCCATCAGTTCCATTCTGCCAAACTGCTGAATGTCTGGGGACACATCAGGGCTTTGATGGTGCTAAACTTCACAGACCTCTGCATTTGGCCAAGACTGAGGATGGTTTGAAAGCTGTTCTGTCCTCAGCTTCTGGGAGATTCATCGGTCATGTTGGAGCTTTAAAGTGTTATTAAATGCTGCCAAGAAATCTACCTTGAATTTTAGCCTTACTAAGTAACCTGCACCTGTTCGCACAGCTATGGTTATGCAGGGTTCAACACTGGAACTAGAAATATGAGCTGGAGCAGGGAACTGGTGGGAAATGACTGCTCTGCCAGGTTTGGTGAAAACAATTTTGAACCTGTCTAATTTCATGAAACAGTGCATAGAGAGGGAGGATCAGCTTTCCTCCCCAAACAACCTGACAGCTCAGATTAATCTCACATACCATCGGCAATTCAGCCTCCTTGGAGATCATGGCAAGTTCTGCCAACAGGAGGAGGCAGACCTGATCCGTGCATTATTTTAATATCAGGGTACTCAGATCCTGGCCAGAGAAAAGCTTCCTTTATCCTTTCAAAATGTATTCTTCTTTGGTAATGGGGGGGAAACCAATAAACTGTCCTAGAAGGAAAGAAAGAGGACCAGTGCCAAAAAAAAGGTAGTACATGTGCTGCACACTTCACCTTTATGTGCTTGGTGCCAAGTTCCTGCATCTCATCCAGCATGTGGAATCCAGGACTGGAGATTCCTGCAAACTGAGGAGTGGTGAATAAGAGTTCAGCTTTAATTACAAACTTCCTGCTATCTCCCCTCCTCCTTTGAAATTCAAGGCACTTCATTTTATTTTTACATAGTTTGGTGTCTGAGATTCCTTTTTATGTTAGTGGGAAAACAGCGATGAAAAGGAAAATAATTCTCTTATAAAAATTCATGAGAACAGGCAGAGTTTAGAATCTGTGTTATTTATTCAGGAGAGCACAATGACTTTTAAGAACACTGGGATTTTATGTTTGCGTGGATTTTTTGGTTTGGTTCTTTTGCTTTGTGTACTTTGTCTGTTTTCATACCTGTGCAGCTGTTGAGCATATGTATTAGGTCTAAAAGTTGAAAATCATTTAGAATTTAGATCAAAAAATGAATTGCCACAACAATCTGTTAGCTAAGACTGTAAGTGGAACTTTCAAACATCATTTTTATGCACTGAGTGCTCAAAGGCAGAAATCCTTGTGCTTCTCTAATGGCCTTAATAAACAACCTTATCATTTTTAGTCCAGGAGTAAGTAAAGCCAGAACTAACATCTGAGAAAGATACTTGTACTGAGACCCTGATACTGTGCAGAGTGTGTTGTCCTGGTAGTTTCAGAGTATCCATATTTAAATTACATATTATATCTGTTTAGACACAGACCTTGCTGCTTTCTGAGTAGCCTTGCTCGAGTAGTTGCCTTTGGGGTTCTCTGACTGGAGTTGCAGGATCTCAGAAGTCACCCGCAGCAGCTGCATCACCTCAATCAAGCTCACTGGAGTTTTTCTGGCCTTCCAGGCCCTCAGAATCTGTGTCAGCTTTTCCAAGTCATTTCTTCCTTTAAAACACAGAGAAAGTTAAAAAATAACAAGATTCCTTCATCTTGCAGAACTGATAACCCTGAGGACCCTGAGGACCCTGGGCCCCCAGGCCCTTTGTTCTCTTTCCAGAGCTGGTTGCCAGCTGGACCTAGTGGGATCCATGCAAGAATTTTCAGGGCATTTTCCCTGCAAGATGTGTCTGGGGATGTTCTGGCAAAATAAATGCTGTGCAACATCTTTCAACCTTCCCTACATCCAGCTGACAGGTTCCTTCTGGGAGGTTGTTTCCCCCATGCTTATTTCAAAACATCTTCTTACTGTTGGTAAGAAAGATAGACTCAACTCTTCCTCTTCCCTTGGAAATCCATGTTTTTCATTTCACTGGAATGAAACCTGGTGCACTTTCGCTTCAGCATTGAGATTTTTGCTTTAACTCTTCCCTAAATTCGTGGTCTCTAACCCTGTCTTCTGAGTACCAGTTGCTTTCTGGGAACACTCCAGTGGCTACTGGTTCTCTCTGGACAGACTTAATTGCTAATATAATCTCATCAATGTCATTGTTTGAAAGAACAGCAAGTAGAGTATCCATTTACTATGGGGGCCAGTCTTGAACAAGTTCCATTCTGCCAGAAGGGTCCCCAGCCATCACCAAGCCCCATTAAAACCTTTGTACATCTACCAGTGAGCAGTGGTCTTTTTATTTCTTATGGCTCTTTTAAGTCAGATCTGCTGGGGAGAAGATATGAAGGCAGCAAGAGAGAGTAAAACCAGTTAGGTGAAGTTATTTCTTTGAATATTGAAAGTGGTACTTAGTGCAGTGGGATGATGCTGACATGCAAGGCTGCATGTTATTATTCTTTGTATCTGAAAGTGTAAAACCCAGGTGGAGAAATTGCTGTAATCATATGTCTGTTCTCATTTTGCAGTGTTTGTATTAAATAAAGAGTGTATCAGATTCAATATCATAGTACCTTTTTTCTTCAAGGTAATATGTGTAGACTATTTTCTTTACAAATCTTGACTAGCAGTGGCTCAAGGTATACACAGCTCTTGGAAAAATATGAAAGGTTCTAGAAATGAGGCCACGCTCTTAACTCTAGCAGAATACCAGAATGATTCAAAGAGAGGAGAGAACACTGCCATTTATACTGGTAAATTTCAGGTTTGCCATTCTTTTCCTTGAGAACAAGAGAAACAACTTATGCAAAGGAAAGATAAAAACAGGCAGGCACTGCTGGCTTTATCTTCAGTGTGATAAGCTCCCTTCAGGGGGACATGAACAAACTATGCATGAGGCATGGAGAAAGTACAGACAGTACATTTTAAACTGGTCCCACTGTGAATTGTTCCAGCTTCAAGAAGCCATTCAAGTTTGCTGTCAGAGCTCCTTCCAGCTTCTGGTACCAGCTCTGGTGCACTGAACTTTTCAATTTTGTTTTAATAGCGCTTAAAATAGTTTTATGGGACTTAGGAATTTTTGTTTGCTCTAAGGTCCAGAAAGAAGGATGGATGAAGTTATTCCTAATCTTGAGGAATATCTCTGTGAGAGCTATAATTGAATCTTCAGAACACAACTCACAGAGCCCCACAGACAGGTTTACCTGGAGAATCCTTGCAGTGGGTGGGGCCTCCTGTGGGTGCCTAACTCAAACCTGCCTTCCAGGGAACCTGCAAACCCTGAAGATGGTGACATGGCTGTTGCTTCATGGAAGAAGTCTCTGGAAGAGGCTGTTGGGAAGAGATGGCTTTTGCTGCAAGCAGCCCAGCTAGGAGTAGCAATGTCAATAAAAGCTCAGTAACATCAGTTTATCCGCATGAAATAATTTGGGTTTTCCAAGTCAGTATTTTGTACATAAGGCCTGTTTCATCAAAAAAAAAATCCTGAGCAGCTCAATACTGCTCAATAGGACCTGAAATAAGTAGTTGTATGATTTTAAGCCCAGAAAACACAATAGGTGTAACTAATTTACAACATGAATTGAACCAAATTCTATGGTTGTGTTACATCACTGAAACACCAAGTTAAAGAACAAGAAGAGACAGTACCAATCTCACTATTTGTTTACCTGATACTTTCTGTCAGAAGACATTGTGTAACTTATTTGTTGGGGTTTTTGAGAAACTTTCTGCTGTTATTTGCAGCAGACCTTTGAAAACTCACCTAACAAAAACTCCTTTGGGTAAAGTGTCTTTTTCTTGTCCAATAAAATTACCAAATAAGTTCTAAAGTCCCAAGGAGAAATTTCTATTTACTGTCTGCTTCATCCTAAAAGTTTGTCAGGACTTTCAAAAGCAACAGCCTGCTAAAGGAGCCTGATTGGTAATTGCATTAAACCCATCAATGTTTAATCTGGTAATGTACTGTATGTGCATTTGGGAGTAACTGATCTTGAAGCCAGGTAACATACTCTCAATGTTGTACATTTTCTTCTTATTGAAAAGTCTGAACATATGTCAAATATAAAATTAAATGTAAGTAAACTGCAAATGTAAAGAAACAAAACATCTCTTTTTTTCTGCAAGTGCCTTTATTTTGACCCCTGGCTTTGCCAGATGTTTTTCCATACATGCTTTTGTGTACTGTCCCTGAAAAATTGTTATCAGAAAGATAAAGAGATTCCCTAAATAGCTCAGCCTATGTCATCCAGTCAAGGGTTGGTCAGGAATTAAGGCTTTGCATTTTTGAGTTTTGTTGTTGTTTTTTTTTAATCTGAGACAATTTAACTTTTGTTTGACAAACTTTTGCTGAATTAAAGGCACAGTTCAAACTCCCCAGCAGGCTCTCAGAGCCCAGAACTGATGCTCCCAGCCAGGCTGGACGGGGCCAGGTGATTCCCATCCTGGGGACTGCCAGCTGCACCCAGCTGGGGCTGAGCTTCTGGCTCCCCAGGGCACACCTGGAAGCCATAAAATCCTGAGTGGAGCCACTTTTCCTCAAGGTCTTTTCTGCATGGCCAGGGCTCTGTGCTTGTCAGCGTGTGCTGACGTGCAGCTGGCTCTGGCTGCCCTGAGCTGCCCTGTACCCTGCTGGCATCTGGCTGGTGGCATCTGCAAAGCCTCAGGCACTGCCCCTGCTCCTGTGCAAGCCAAGCAGATGGCAGCTCCCAGGATTGTCACAGTGTGTGTTGAGCAGTGTGCCTGTGTAAAGAGTAATGAACTTCAGTCACTGTGCAACTGCGAATGCTTTAAACCACTGACATTTCTTTATGTGTTAAAATACCAAGAGGCTGAATGCTGTAAAACTTACCAACTCCATAATTCTTCTTCTTTTGGTGCATTGTTTCACCAGTCTGCAAAACAAAAGCAGGCAGGGTTTGCCTGTAAGTCTTAATACTTGACCAAAACATTCATGTGTTCCAGCTTCTGGAAAAGTGAAAATAGTCATGGATCCTTTCAACTCTGAGTCTTAAAGCAGGATTAAAGTTGTTTGTCAGGGGAAAAAAAAAAAAAAAGTCTAATTTGCTTTGGCCTGGCTTGCTCCTGACACATTCATTCTAAACCAAGATAATTAGCACAGCAGAGCATTCCCAGAGTATGTGAATGTGCACTTCCATTGAGAAGGGATTTGCTGGCTGGCTGTTTATGACAGCCAATGTTCTTGTCTGGGTTTTAATTTGTTTGTTTGTATGTTTGATGTGTTGTTAGGAGTTACAGGATTGAAAAGCTTCCAAAAGTCCTGGCCAGCCTCTCAAAAATATGACTGCAGAAAAATACATGTTTGTTTTTGGAAAATAGATGTTCCTTTTACAAGATAGGTGCTCAGCTGTGGTTTTGGTGGGGAACCTGGGAATCCAGTCAAAACTTTTAGCTGTTGCTCACTTGGCCAAGCTGACAAAAATTACTTTTGACTTGCTTCAAATACAGTGGCACTTTGCACTATTGTTTTGGAAAAACTTGCAGCTTGAAAAGAGTATATCAGTTTTTGAAAGCCAGGCTGTTTCTTGCAACAAAAATGGCTGCTGTGCTACCAGTTCCATGCACCTGCAGGAATGAGGGAGCTGCAGATTCCTTGCAGCATTCCCTGCCTCGTTACACACATTATATGAAGTGCTACTAAAATAGTTTCATTTTTATTTCATATTAATGAAGTGCTTTGAGATCTACTCCACTGTAAATTCTTGTTATTAAACATCACCCTTTCAAAAAATAAACTTCTTTTATTATCAAAAGAAGATCCTGAAGATGAATGTGGGGGTTAGGAAGAGTAAATGTTTCCTTCATTGTCTGCAGGCAGAACACAGCAAATTGGGCTCTGGTGAAAGTGTAGTGGTCCCCAGCTGAGGGGACACACCAGGCTCGGTGCTGTCTTCCAGGCAGCTGCTCTGAGAACAGAGCTCAGGCCTAAGGCTGTGCATGTTCTTTATACTCTCAGTAAAGTGGTTGAAAGGGCCACCAGGCTCGATCAGCTGCTGGAATGGCTCAAAACAATCAAATTGAACTACTTTTTCCTTTTTTTTTTTTTTTTTTAAAGTGATGATTAGAGAGTGAAAAACATCATCAGCTTCAGAAGAATTTTCCAATAGGAACTGGCTTTGCAATATGAATCTTGAAGAGATCAAAGAAGGATTAAATAAATTAAGAGCAAGGGGGTGTAAGGCTGTGCAGAGATGGACAAGCAGCCCTGTCCTGAGTGGACTTTTCTTTTCATGTTGTAGTATACAATAGCTGATGTACCCGATGTCCACAAATGCTGTACAATGTGTTTATACTTGCCCCTGAGATCCTGTGATTTTTTTAGGCATCAGTCTAGCTAAGAACTGCAATATATTTAATTTTGATGAGGTGCTCGTTAGTTCACTCACTCCTCTCCATCCTCCACGCTTCGTGGCTGATGGCTTTGATGATGATGGCACTAAATCACACACTTCAAATTTAGCATTTCTTGGCTGTTTTTCTATAACTAATCCTAAAATGTTCTTCTTAACAATTTTATGTATAGCAAAGGATCTATCTTTTGAAATCATGGAAGTTAAACTCAGTGAAAAGTCTGCTTTAAGCTCTGACTTTCTGCAGTCTCCAGAGGAAAAGCACAGCTCCTTTCATATTTGTCTCCAGACTCTGCCCATCAGTATCTACAGCAGAACATTAAAACATATTTTTGACTCTGAGTTTGTGTATTTCCAGAAGTGTAGGGCTGTAAGTAAAGTAAATGAGGAAATTTTCCTATCAAGCTGAAAAAAAACCAACACAAGTCGTGCCTGTAATCCAAAGAGCTCAAGAAAATAAGATAATCATTACATTTTGATAACAAAGCATAGTTGGGGGCTACAGAGAAATCAGTTTCAGTGGAAAACTTAAATAAGGAGTTTGTACAGCCTCAGCATAAGAGATCAGATCCACAGAGCTGCTTTAGGGGGTTCAGAGCCAGTAACCACCCCTCTCCACAGCATTCAGCACTGGTGTATTGCACCTTTGTAGCAGAATGCATCTGAAACAGGGAGTGCTGCTCTCTGCATTAAGGAGACTTCTTCAAAATAACAAGGGAATTTAGTCTTAAATACTTGGCTTCTATTTTCATAGTTTATTATATCATGATTGGATTCCTTTTGTGGACCCAATCCTCTTAATAGTACTATTCATTTCCGGCAAAGGTTAGACTTGAGTGAAATTAGGACTGAGATGAAAGAATAGAATTTATATTATTTAGCAGCTGGATGTGTCATTACATCAGAGTTGGTATTGTGTAGCAAATTGCAAGCTGTAGTGAAATTGCTTTAAAAAATATCTGTATATATTTTTCTAAAACTGTGATAAAGTCATTCAGCAGCACATTGAAATGCATTTCTAGCTGAACTGTTACATCATATCTTTTTTCTTCCTGTGGTACAAGAACAGATGGCAGTTATTTTTCTTACCAGTCTCCAGCAAAGCTGCTGCAATGCTTTGCCTTCCCTTGTAAATGCTTTCAAGTGAAAGACAAGTACACAGGACCAAAATGAATCTGCAGTGTAACACTGGATTGGGGTTTCTAAAGCAAACTTTTAATCAGCTCACAATACTAGGCTGGTGATAATTACTTAATGTCCTATCAGTCAAGTAGTTCATTATGACAGGAAAACGAGCCGTTAGTCAGAATCAATGGCACATTTTGCTATAAGTCTTCAGAGCAGATGTCTTTCTTCACAGACATTTTTAATGCAATAATTGAGTATTCTATAACTTAAACACAAGTGCAGTCACTCCCCAGGGGCACACATTGGTGGATTTGGAGATGCTCTCTGTGACTTTATGGCATTCCTGGGGGGACTGTGATTGATCTGAGAACCTCAGCTGATCACTCAGTAGCTGGTGTGTCAAAAGGGCTCCTGCCTGTATATTATATTCTGTATATTATAACAATATACACAATCATACACAAAAGTGTGATTCTGTATATTGTTATAAGCACAGTATAAATTGTAATGTTTTCTGAAGGATTTTTTTTTTAAATCATTGCTACCTTAGCACTAGTTTTGCAGCTCTGAGAAGGCCTGGTGAAAATGTCTCTAAATACAACCTGGTGTAATGTTGCCTGCATCACCAGAAATGCTGTGTAGCTCAAGAAATGCTGTATTCTGAAGTGAAATCATTTGTAGTTATAAATCAAAATGAAACCACTAAGTGTTGTAAATCAAGGGCTGCCTACCAATTTATGACTTTTTAGATTGCCTGCTGTAATATGCCATATTATAAAAGCATTGTTAGGAGCTGTATTTAATTTACTTGCTTTAAATTATAGCTTAGTAGACTTGGCAGCACTGGGTTAATGGTTGGACTCAATGATCTTAAAGGTCTTTTCCAACTGAAATGATTCTAAATTAACACTATACTGAAAATCCAGCTTTATTCAGAGAAGCTCTAATTCTTCTGCTTTATACAAACTTCTCAAAAACCGTGGTGTGTTTTATTTTACAGCCTTCGACAAAAGAAAGGCAACTTGGCCCAGAAGCACTGGGCTGGAGCAGCCAACATGGCCAAGTGCAAGCCCTGCCCCCTGGCCCATGCCAGCGCCGTCTGCGGCTCCGACGGACACACCTACAGCAGCCAGGTAAGGTGACACACCTACAGCAGCCAGCTAAGGTGACACACTGCAGCAGCCAGCTAAGGTGACACACCTACAGCAGCCAGGTAAGGTGACACACTGCAGGACACACCTACAGCAGCCAGGTAAGGTGACACACCTACAGCAGCCAGCTAAGGTGACACACTGCAGCAGCCAGGAAAGGTGACACACTGCAGGACACACCTACAGCAGCCAGGTAAGGTGACACACTGCAGCACACACCCACAGCAGCCAGGTAAGGTGACACACCTACAGCAGCCAGGTAAGGTGACACACTGCAGCACACACCCACAGCAGCCAGGTGAGCTGACACACTGCAGCACACACCTACAGCAGCCAGGTAAGGTGACACACTGCAGCACACACCCACAGCAGCCAGGTAAGGTGACACACTGCAGCACACACCCACAGCAGCCAGGTAAGGTGACACACTAACAGCACACACCTACAGCAGCCAGATAAGGTGACACACCTACAGCACACACCTACAGCAGCCAGATAAGGTGACACACCTACAGCACACACCTACAGCACACACCTACAGCACACACCTACAGCAGCCAGGTGAGCTCACACACCCCCCAGCACACACCCACAGCAGCCAGGTGAGCTCTGCCTGGGGTCACACCCACAGCACCCAGGTGAGCTCTGCCTGGGGTCACACCCACAGCAGCCAGGTGAGCTCTGCCTGGGGTCACACCCACAGCACCCAGGTGAGCTCTGCCTGGGGTCACACCCACAGCACGCAGGTGAGCTGTGCCTGCAGCCCCAGCTCCTGCAGCAGCACTCAGCTGGCATGTGGGGTGAAGGTGAAAGGCCTCTTGCTGTTAGGCAGTATTAAATTACTCTCTTCCTTAATCTAGGAATGCTTTTTTGTGTGAAAAGTGATGATAAACATAGGCTTTTCCATATTTGACAAACAGCAAATCAGAATGCCAAATTGCAATCTTGTGACTTTCCTGATTCATGTTTCTCTAAATAGCCTGTTCTCTTAATGAAGTAGACCAATTTTAATATTGATGATGCAGCTGAAAAAGAAGTATCATTTGATGAGATTGGCTTGTTTCGACAAGAGGATTTGGGGATAGTTTGGATTTTTTTTAAGGCTTGGTCTCCAAATCATAAAATAACTTAGCAGAACCATTCTTCAGTGATAGATTTATTTTTAATTGTCTCTATTTTCCTAGACTGCATGGGTAACATATTACAATTCATTTAGCCTGTGGCTTTAATAGGCTTGTGTGCCAGATGCAGCATATATGGTACCATAAAAAAATTCCCATAACCCAGTGGGGATAAATTGACTCATTGTTATACTGAAAATACGATCACCTTAGGGCTTGACTCAATAAAAGACAATGTCTTCACAGCCATTCAGCATTCCAGATCTCCCATTAGCAAAAAAAAGCCTTCCATGCCTTGGACACATGTCCCAAAAACAGCACTTCAGGCACTGGAAAGCATGTTTAGGAAATACCCTTAAGGTTCTCTTAAATTCATGCATGCAAAGTAATGTTTAAAAGCCAGTAAAACTACCTTTCAAAATCCAAAAATAGCCTTCACAAAAAAAAAAAAAGCCAAAAAAACCAACAAACAAACAGGAAAATAAAGCTATCGGGGAAAAAATTTCTCTGCTGGGTAGTGACAGCTACATTATTTTCTCAGCTGGGCATCTTGAATTCTCCACTTATTAATGGACACAAGTATTAAAATGCTGCCATGCCTTGGTACTTTCAGCTTCTCTCCTGTTCTGGCTGAAGGATTTGCATGGCCAGAAGGAGCAAATGAGAGCAGAAACTCTCATCTGTGCACACAGACTGCAGGAAAAATGGCCACATGTTGCCTGTTAAACAAGTTACTCTTTAATTCTCTCTAGGAGTGTGCATTGCAGTAATGTAGCTTTGGCATTTATGGTTAAGGGGGGCTCATTTTAAAAACATTTTTTTCTGTCTGAACTCTTGAATCCATAAGACTGTTCTGTAGCAAATAGATTTCACTTCATGTTCTGTCATGCTATGCACTCACTTCTGTGCATCTCACCTGCCTCTCTGTTAGCTCCAAATGGGATTTTGGCCTTCTCTGTTTCTCACCATAAGATCTAACTGGTTTTCATCAGCACACTGCCAATGTTATAAATTCACTAAGCTATTGTCATTATGATATGAGCCTGACAGCTACAATGAAGACATGAAACATTTCCTGGTGCTGACATGTTTGACTGTCAGAGACACCTCCCAGAAGTTGCCTGTTTGGGTTTTCGGGTTTTTTTCAAAGGATATATTTTAAAGATTTATTCTGGAACAACTATGTTTCATCTTTATTTATTGTCTGTTTTACAATCAATTGCTCCTGTTCTAGCAAAATTCAATTTATTTATTTTTTTAGAAGATGGATTTTAGTAAATGAGCTGAAAATACTTTAGGGAGAGCATTAAAATAAAATAGTATATGTTAGTGTCCTAACAAATAACGTTTTTATGATCAGGAATGATCATGAGTATCTGGTACCTTTCACAAAAAAAACATACTGCTTCCCTCAAACTCACTGTTAGAATTCACCAGACAATGGGATCCCTTTTTCTTGCCTTCAAGTCACTAAAATCAAAGTTTTCTCAGTAAATTTCTTTCACATGCCAGTGCTGTTGGCAGGCATATTTCTGGCCCTGCAGTGCTGCCACGTTCTAGTATTGACTGTGAGAATGCACCCAGGGGGACTGGAGTGTGGGCACTGCTTTGTGAGGGGATGTGTTTGTTGGTCCTGGCTCTGCATCTCTGAACGGGCAAATGGGCACATTCCTGCTGAGCTTGTGAACAAAGCATAGAGAGAGGTCATGAAGTTTCAGCAGGAAAAATCTTGTGGAAGTGCCTCCTGGGCTTCCCCTGCTGCTGGCAGCCAGGTGGGACAGGCAGACACAGCAGCAGCAGCTGGTCCATCCTGGCTGCAGTGGGTCTGGCCTCTCCTGCAGGCACAGCTCAGCTGGGAGAAGGGCTTGGGGCTCCTGGCCTGGCAGAGCAGCATCCAAGTGTTTCACTCATGACCTGGGGCTGCCATCCTACAGCAGCAGTCTTTGTACCAGGGCTGGCCCTTCCCATGCTTTGAACTGTTATCTGAGGGAAAAAAATGAATGAAAAGACACCACACAAGTATGACCGGGTGATCAAATGCAGATGAAACTGAGTGACTAAAAATGCCCAGTAATTCACATTAAGAAAATGCACACATACTAAATACACATCTCACAGGCTCTCACTTAGCCATTTGATCCTAGAATAATTCCAACTGTTTCTCAGGAAATGTAGTAGACCTAGAGGCAAGAATTTCTTAACAAAATTGGGGAAAGTCAACCAACTCAATAATGCAAGGGTTATAGGAGAAAAAAATAACAAAAGATAAACTAAAGCTCCATTTTTGAGCTTACTGGTTGATGTAGACAGAAGTTCAGGATGTTTAACTCAGCCTTGCTGAGTTCCACCAAAGACATGGAGCCCTTCAGCCCCACAACTAAGTTATTGAGGGCTAGTCAAAGAAGCCTTTTATCTTTTTAATCTTCCATTGGAAAACATTCAGTGGGGTTGACTTCCAGCGCAAAGACAAATGGTAAAATGTTAAAGGTTATAAAAATGCCCACATCTTGTGCTGCAATGATTTAAGTGTCACCTAAACTATAGGTGATGAGAAACAAGGTAATGAGAACTTTGATGTCTCTAAGTTGATCCAGCTACATGTTTGGGAGTTTTACTGCTTAAAAAAAAAATCTCACCACTCTTTAGGCATTAAACCTTTCTGGTTCTTTTCTGAAATCTTGAAAACTTGATCTGGATTTTTTCATCTGCTACACATAAGTGCTAAAGTGGAAAGCCCTTGTTGGGCTGTAGTGTATGGTGGGGGTTTTTTATTATTCTAGTTTTGTTTTCCAGATGACAAACTAATTCTTCCAAGCAATGGGATTCTTCAGTTGCACCAATAATTTCAGCACTTCTGCATGACAAAATTTGAACACAGATGTGATCTGTATACAGGAACCGAAAAATTAGTGGTTTTTGAACTTGCAGAATTTTCCTGTCTGGAAAACTTTACAAATGATCACCCTTCCTGTGGGCTCTGAACTCTAAGAGGCTTGGGTTTATCAAAGATTTCACTGATTTCTTTTTCTAGTTGCTGCTTGAAATGCAGATATTTTAAAATGTTAAAATGCACACCATCTCTAACATAATAACTTTGTACAAAGAAGTTTCCTGGGTATAACAGCTCTATTTAATATTGTGACAATACAGAGCACTTCCATAGGTTATTACAGGCAGATTTTTCAAAGCTCTTGAAAGTACTAATGAATTAAGCTTATAAGGTGCATAAGCCCTGTAAAGAGCTCGATGTAATTAGTTAATGTTTTTGTCAGCAACACATTAGGAAGAATAACTTTGAAGATGTCAGTTTTACAGGAACTTTAATTAAGCTTGTTAATAAAGTAATTACCTGAACATGACGATGACTGTATTAACTAGTCAGAAAATGAAAATTAGGATCATCTTAAATTACAAAACATACCACCTCAATGACTAATGGTCCCCTCAAAGATGGAAAGGTACATTGGCATAATTATTATATTTCTAATTAGGTACATTGTTGTTCTGCAAATTTCAATTAAATCATCATGAACTAATTAAGTCCATAATCATGACTCTTTCTGTTTGAAAATGTAAAAATCATGTCCTGTTGTCATAACATTAGGTAATAAATTTGATATTAAGGGATGTACAGGAAAAAAATTCCCAACAATCTTGAAACAGAAGGAAAAAATAACGACCAAAATAATGAGACACTATTAGTTAAATGTGTGCAAAGTGAATGTTGCTACATTTAATTAGGAGGGGTCTGTATGCAGAAGGACAATTAGCAAAGACTTGTTAAAGTGTCCAACTGTTGAGTATTTAGTGCAATGTGGTTTGGTTTTCCATAATCAAACTATTGGCTGGATTATCTGTCCTTGAGCCCTGGGGTGCTGCTCCTCAGCTGTGGTTTTGCACAGCCTTTCCCCTCTGTCATTTGTCTGAGGGTGACTTGGCCTCTTCTGATGGAAAACAAGATACTCAGCAAAGGCTCAGCAAGACTTCTTGTGTGCCCACTGAGATAAGAGTTAGGTTAAATTCTCTGCTAACTTTTAGCTTTGGTCTGGTTTTGTAAGGGAAAATTAGGGAAATAAGAGAGGAGGTGGGGGAAAGTGAAATGTAATAGGATATGATTAAAGAATCCCATGAGCAAGAAAGTCAAGTCATCCTCATGCATCTGCTCCCTTTATGCATTTTAAAGATTGTTAGTGGGAGGTACAAGAATAAATTATTCTTTCATACATCTCTTTGTGAAAATTGATTGTTTTTATGGGATGTGACCATTCTGAATGAACTTTCTAAAAGAAAAAGATTTTGCAGCATTTTAACTGCTTCCTTGTTCTAGTAGCAGATTTTCAGCATTATCCCTATTTGACAGTAGGGATATTTGACTCCATGTGTTGCAGGGAAGTTCCTAACTGCAGCAATACCTCTGCCATTAGGCTTTTAGCACTACTGACTTTATTCTCCCAAATAGCCTCTGGGGAACTCCAGAGGACTGTGGGAGAGCTGGAGCTGGCCTGATGCTGAGTGCCTTTGTACATCCCCTCCTTTGACTCTGGCACATCTGGCTCCTGCGTCCCCACGAGGCAGATGTTCCCTCAGCCTGTGCTCTGGGCCAGTGAGACTGGAGTTGTGTAATCTAAAAGCTGTGTGAAGCTGTTATTGCATAATCAACTCCTAAATAATAAATTTTGTCTCTCAGAAGGCAAAACAGGCAGAGTTCTGTGCTGTGCATCCAGGGCTGCACAGTTTATTTGGCTTAAAGCATGAGATAAGCAATGTTTTTTGATCAAGTGCTGTGTATCCTAAAGACATCCTGTTGTTTATATGGTGTTTTTCTCTGCATGGGCTCTAGAAATGAGCAGAAAATTGGGAATAAGGTAGATCTGTATTCTTCTGTACCTTGTAATCCATGTCAGTGTCTTAAGATAGTTAAGTGTAAAGGGCATTTTTGCATATGCTTGAAGAATGGCATTTCTCTTTTGGTCAATTAAAATGCTTTAAAAATGGCTTTCTGCCTCCTACAGTCTTGCCAGTGATGCCTCTTAAGGGAGTCTTGGCCACAAATTAACAATCCAGGACAAAGATCTGTGCTTCCCCCTGACTGGGGTAACCTTTGTTAAATTCTGAGGGAGCTGGGAAATACCACTTTTGCACTCTGCTCACATAATCATTCAGTTCTGCAAATTCCTGAGCTTCCTTTCAAATCCCATTTAGTTCTCTGTTGAAGTGAAGAAGCTTTTGCTTTTCAGTGGTGTCAGATAGTAAATTCAAAACCCCAAACAATGCTCTACCAATTTTACATCCTAACCAGGAAAAAAACAGCCCTGCATAACCACTCATCTGTGCACTGCAGCTGCTTCTGTGACAGCTCCCCAGCTAAAGCCCATGAATATATACATGTTTGCAAGGATTTTTACCTGACATAATATGAATTGTGAGAACAGCCAAAATAGAGGTTTCTGCAGTGACTCAACAGATAGAGGGGGAAAGCGAAGAGCTCTGGGCAATTTTTACAGAGTAAGGGCTGCTCTGTCATATTGCCAGGTCTGAGATTCTGTGAATTAATGAGAAATTGCTGTGGCCCAGGACATGATGTTCCTTCAGAGAATGCTTGTTGCCATCCCCTTAGCTTTTGGAGGAAGTCTTCATGAACACAGCTCTGCAAACACACATTGGGGGGGAAAGTAAAGATGACCAAAAAATGAACAAAGAAAGGAAAAACAAAAAAAAAAAAAGTGTTTTTTAATCCCTTAAATAAACCTCATACAAAGAAGATACTGATTTTTATTGTGGGAAACTGGCTACTTAAAGCTCTGTAAAGCCACTGGTCAGTGGTGGAAGGAGATGGGGGTTGCTTTCCTCCTGCTGAAGCCTGGTAAAGGGAGGAAAGAAAAACATTGGAGGCATTCTGGGAACAGATTAAAATGGATCACAACCTGATTTTGTTTTTCCTTGCTATAATCTTTTTTAAGAGAGATTACTTAAAATTTTCACTGCTTCAATTTGTGCTGGGGTCAGTGACGCCCTGAAAGAACCCAAAATTTATCCAAAGTTGTGTGTCCAACTTTTAGCAACTATGAGTTAAGCAGGCTGATCTAATTGGGGTATGCTGATGTTTATCTCCTTTCTCTAACCTTGCCTAGCAGGGAAAAGATATTTTTAGTTTGTTTTTCCGTATTCTAACATTTCTCAGTCCACAACAATTTAGCCTTGCACAGACTGGCTTCTTTGTGATTAACATATTGCGTCAGTTTCTAAATCCATATTTTCTCTTTAATTCCTGAATCTGTTATTTTGCCATATTAAGGCTTGTCAGAGTTGAATGCTTTAATTATCAAGTCAAGCCTAAAGACTCTGGAGGAGATTATGATTAAGTGTCTCTGTTAGGTGGGCTGCTGCAAGCGGTAACTCTTCCTTCATATTATTTTGGTGACTTGACCATAGAGAAAAACTATGAAAACTAGAAAAACTATACTCCCTAAAAAATCCTTCTCAATATACAGCTGCAGTAGTGATGTATAAATACCATGCTGGGAAAGGCAGTGTGAGAACCTGGCAGAATAAAACAACCTTCAGGTTTCCAGCCCACAGGGAGAGGTGAAGCTTCAGGAGCACAGGGCTGCTTCTCTCACATCCAACTCCCCTAAATTCTGTACAAGCCCATTTTCCTAAAGGGCTCTAAAAATATTTAGAGCTCTCTAAAACAACTGAACGTGCTCATCTTTTAGTGCAGGATTTTGGTCTGGGTGTCTTGAGTTTCACCAGTGCTCACACAGCACAATAAACCCTAAATAAATTGTAAAATAAGAAGTCTACTCTTTTGGCAGTTTCATGCTTTTTTCTATTGTGTTCATTTAGATTGCCCAGACTTCACTGATAGGATTCATTTAAATGTTTCCTCCTTAAATAGATGATATTCATGTTTACCTGCTAGGTGTACCTAGAACCTGCTGCATGATAATGCAGCTCCTCGTATTTTCATGTCAGTTGTTAAAAAACACCAAGAAAAAAAAAAAAAAAAAAAAAAAAAAGAGGAAAGGACTGGGAAGATGTTTGTGGGGCTGAGTCATACATGTCTAAAATATCTTGGCCAAGGTATCCACAAACAATATTTTGGGATTTTGTTATGGCAATTTCTAGCATACTAAAACAATTTTAATATAGATTTATGTTTACTTCTGGTTTTGGTATTTTGTGGGGTTTTCGTTTCTTTCAAGGGAGGGAAATTACACATTGACTTTATTTACATAGCAAAGGTTAATGCTGAAGAAGGGCAGGTTCTTGCAGAGAGCTTGGACCCCATGCTTTTATGATTTCCCCATATGTGTTTTATTCAGAAGGATGAAATAATGTTTAGAATGTCTCTGATTTTTCCCTTTCCTGTTTATGAACTTCTGCAGTGTTGAGGACAGTGTTTTTATTTAGGCACCCAGGTAAGTGCTGCCAATAATTAGAAGTCTGAATATGTAACATTCCTGCTGCTGGCTGCTCATTATTCAAAAAAACCCAGAAAAACAATGTTCTTCTAGAGAATGTGTTTAAATATATGTGCTGAAGTCTTACTGAATTAAATAAGACTGAGTCCTATTAGCATCTTGAAAAATGCAGCTCTGTGCCTGTTTTAGGCTGGAAAATATAGGCCTGTCAGCTGTATTTTACACAGTAAATGAACATCTTGTTTAGAACATCAGTTCTCTAGATTTTCCAAAAGTCTGTGGTTTTTCCTGGTGTTGGTTATTTTGTGGCTGGTTTTTGTCCGGGTTTTTTTGTTTTGGTTTGGTTTGGTTTGGGTTGGGTTTTTTTGTTTGTTTTTTTTGGGGGGGTTGTGTTTGTTTGGTTGATTTTTGGTTTTTTGGTTGTGTTTTTGTTGTTGTTTTGGGGGTTCTGTTTGTTTGTTTGTTTTGATTTTTGGGGTGGGTGGAGGTGTATTTTTAATGCTTATTACAACATTTCATTCGATTTTTGAAAAGTATTTGTGGATGAAACATATCACCAGCAATGACTTGCTTGGGCACATTACCCCAAAGGAGGGAGCACTAGATGTTGTTAAAATAAAAGCAGAACTTGGGACTTTTTCTTTTCATATGTGTGGAAGGAGCCAGCACTGAGTGACAGAAGTCCTTATTAATAAGCCTCTACATTAAAATTACAGCAGGAGCACAGGCAGAAAGAAGCAGCAGTGAGTTGACTGTGACTTGTGTACTTGGAGTTACTGTGTCAGTAATGATGGATGGAGCAAACAATAAAATTTGACCTGTCAGGTCATGCTCCTGAGGCTAGAAGCCTTATTTGTAATTGGCTGCAGCCAGTATGTTAATGTAGGTGGTTTGGAAAATTAGATTATTTGAGTGATACAGCTGGTTTGCATTTTTAGTATTGAAAAGAAAAGCCTAGAAACTCAAAGGGACTGAAGTCATAAGGCTTGTTCTTTGTAAGCTGCCTGTTGTCCCTGTCTAATAGAACAGGCAGAGGAGTAGTTTTCTGATGAGATATTCACAGTGTGTAGAATATGAGTTATTTTAAATGATTTTGTGGGGCATAATTCTTAAACAGTGTGTGGGAGGTGCAATGCACATAGTTTCCATTACACACATAAATCTCATTATTATCTTCTTCATATTCTACATTATGCTCAAATGTGCCCCTGTAGTATAACAGGACTAGAAAACACTTCTTGGGGTTGACATTACTCGGTGATTTGTCAGTGTGGCATGAAGTGCTTAAGTGAACACATTTCTCATAGCTGAAAAAATCTGTGCAGTGTAAATCCACAACTAAAGTGGGTTTTAAATAGCTGTGCACAAAGTAATTCTATCATATTAAATATGTTCAGTTGGTGTTAGAAAGAGATCACATTGATATTATACACATAACATTGAGGAGATATTGTGATAGTTGCTGCAAGTAGAATGATGTGCATATTTTTCAGTGAAAGCATTTTATAGCATAATGTCAGTCTGAGCTCCCAGAGTTTTCATCAAAATCAGTATTCTGAACTTCTGAACTGAATCTAAGGCAAAATTCAGAGAGAAATGTCTCTTCACCCTCAAAATATTTGTACCTTGGGCTGGAAATCAGCTGAGAACCTGCCCAATGATAACTTGCATGTTGACAGTTCTTCCCGAGGAGATAGGGAGTGGCTTTGGGGAGGTTGGGGGGTGGGGGTGGTGGGCTGTGTGCTGATTTGGTTTGGTTTCGTTTTGTTTGGTTTGTTGGGGTTTTCTTAGAGTGGAGTGGTGAAGGTGGGACAGAGTGCTCCAAACCATCAGAACATGGAGTCACCCAGATTATCTTTTGGTGGTACTGTAAGGATTGGGCCATTTCCAGAGGGCTTTCTCTTTTCCTTCAAGGGCTGTTCAAATCCTCTTCTCCATTTTTCCCTCCCTATACCTCATGTACTCTGCTTTAAAGTGTTTACTCCTTCCAAGGAGAGGAAATGGCAGGAGGGAGATTTGATTGACCCAGGAGCATTGCAGAGGATGTCAAAGGTGGTTTTGGACTGGTGGTCTTAGGAGAGGATCTGTGGGAAGGAGAAAAAACAATGCTGAGAAAATTACAGTGGAAGGGAAAGACATTAATTTCTATGAATCCATAGAAAAATTGGACTCCATTTCACTGTTTGCAGAAAACCTTGAACAAACTGGGCCTGTGCCCAGTCACTGGCAATTAGATGATACAAGTGGAATTTTTTGATTCACTGAGGGTTTTCTTCCCAGAGGTAATACTACACAAAACAGGAGCAGAGAGCTCAACTAGTTGCTTTCCCTTCATCCAGGATATTTTCATCATAATTAGAGAAAAGCAGGGAAGATAATTTAAAATACTTGTAGTTATATATTTTAATTTTTGTTTCCACATGCTTTGGATTCTTCTCCAATGATCTATGCTCTTATTTTACACATTTTAATGTGTTACAGATAGAAATAAGTATGTAAGGAGAAATAATGTTGCATTTTTAATGTGATTCTTCTAGTTTGCTGTAATGTAATCTTAGTATAAGCAGTTTCTGCTGCAAATATACTTTTACAATTTTTCCTAGGAGAAAGAAGTGTATATTTTGTTACATGTGTTTGAGAGTGGCAGATATTTTCTTATTAATGGAAGTTATGCCTTCATTGTTGTTACCTTTTCAAACTGAGAAAGGAACCTGAAGTGGGTCATTTTGGGTCTTGCTGGATGTACTCACTTTTTCTTGCAGAAGATCTTGATGAAAAGGTTGGGAAATAAAGGAGAGATGGAAGTTTCCAAGTTCAGCTTTCAGCACTGCTGGTTGTGAGATCTCAGTATGAATTTCTGCAGCTGGATAGAGCAGATATATCAAAAGAGTTATGGTAACCTGCGCTGATAAAAAACCCCAACTTTTTAAAAATGACTGAGATGCTGGAAAGAAAGTACCAAAATGTCTTTTAAAGAAAAGTTTCTTTAGGTAGCACAGGCAGGGTAAGGAGCCTTTGGAAAGTTCAGCAGTTGAATGGGGAAGGGGGTGGCTTTCTTCAGGGAGTGACGTAGCCACAGCCCTGTGTTTATCTGCATTGCATGATGAGAATGAGCTGTAAAATGTAAAGCATTATTAATAGAATAGCAGAGGCTTTGAGAGGGGAGATGGCAAAGTTATTCAAGCTGTCTCTTTCAATTCCTGTGTAGGTTAGAAAAGACAGGAAGCCCTCGCAGGATGCAGCTCTAATCTGGGTTTCTGCCCAGCCTGGCAGAGTTAACCCTGCAGGACCTCTGCAAATAGTTCTCATGTCCTGGGGCAGTACATGGCAGCAGCACACAAATTCTCCCTGCTGGATTGTCTCTCCTGCAAATTATATCCACCCCTGCCTGAGCTCTTGGGGGTGATCTGAAACTGCTAATGGGGCTCAATCAGCAGGGGAATATTTTTGTCCTATTCTTGCATGTCTGTCTGCAGCTGTGCACCACATGGTTCTTGAAAATTTGCCTGCAGTCTTCATATTTTATGTTGAGACACAGAATTCCTTTTCCTGCAGACATGTAATCACACCATGTAATGCATCTTGCCTGCCCCCATGTACTATTTGGTTTTAAGTGAATCTTTGGGGTTTCTTTTTTCTCTTTTGTACACAGGCTAACTGAAGTGTTAGGTTAGTCCCAGCTGACTGGAGAGGTGGAATCTGGCTATTTTCAGTAAGTCAGTAGCTGTCCTTCTTCCACATGTGATAAAGCACATCTTCCTCGCACCTCCTTGGCTTAGGATGGCACAGCATAATGTCTGTAAAAACCTGGTTTGCCTGTAAATGTGCTGGAGTAGCTCTCTCTCCATCAAGCTTAAGGTAGAGATCAGATTTGAAGACCTGAAGGCCATAGTTGGATTTCCAGTAGCAGATCTAAACAAAATGACATCCTTGAAGCAGCCCCCCTTGGAGTGCAGGGTGCTCTCCTCTCACATTGCAGCTCCCTTTGGAGGCTGGGGCACTGCTCAGCACCTTGAATTTGGGCAGGTGCAGGAGCCAAGTGCTGTGCTGTGAGAGTATATCCAAGATTGGAGGAGATCTTTTTTATTTTTATAGCCTACAGCAGCACATGGGAGTGAGAGGCCCTACCAGTGATGAAATAAATACAATATTAAAAGAAAAAGTTAAAACTGTTTGTGTCTCAGCATATTTCAAATCTCAAATAAGTATATAATGACTTACTCAGCTTCTCAAACCAATGGTGTCCTCAAACCTGTTTTGATTTGTGTACTGTGCTTCCACCTCTTGGGTAAGATGCAGTGCAGAAATAACTTGTAAGAATTCTTGACAACAGCCAGTTCTTGGGTTTTGTGGGCCACTTTTTGATTGTGACCTAACTGTAACAGACTTGTAAATGGAAGTTCACAAATAAAACTGGCAGAAATTGTGACTGCTTCTTTTAGCTGCATCTCTTAAAAGTAACAAATCCAATTAATCAATGGGATTAATTATCTGTGGAAATGACATCATTACTAGGCAAAAGCAACACCAGACTATCTACACATTTCAAGCAGAATATCTAAAGATGTAGAATTGAAATCTGCAGAAAGTACAAAATAATTAATTTCATTCACAGGGGCTCTTACTGGGGACTGTGGATGCACTGTTTGAAAAAACCTGTCTTATTAAATACCAATTAGATTAGATAAAATTTTAAAAGCCTCCTATAGATAAAGTCTTCAACTTGTTAATGGACTTCTTTCCTCATAACTTCAGAATTTCAAGTATTTTCAGGACTCTCTTGCCTTTCATGCCAATGAAAAGCTGCATGCTAGAAATTCCAGTTCTAAAGTCTCTGTGTTTAACATTCTCGAGAGAGATATGTCAGAGGCATCTGCCACCCAGGGGGTGATTGCTGCTACAAACTCTGTGAAGTTTGAAGATATTTACAGATCAGATGTAGCCAATTTAAATTGCAGGGAGACTGAAATGAAAGGCTCTTTCAGCTGCTGTGCTGCGCCAGGCTGGGGTATGGTCTGGTTTGAGCTGGGCACCAAACCTGGGCCCATCTGATCCCCATCATGACCAATTCCTCCTGAAGTTGCTAGCAAAAGTTTTTCAGTTCAAAACAGTAAATAAGGAGTAGAAAATGATCAGTCAAAGCTTCTGTGAGGGGATAGAAGAGGAATGCTAGCCTGTATGGAGACCTCTATTTTCAAATCTGAAATCTGTCATCATAAAGCCCATATAGAGGGGTTAGTGCCAGAAGCATGTTTTATTACTTAAATCTATCTTGCACAAGCAACACTGAGCAAGGAAAACCCTTCTGAGTTATATAACTCTTTGATGGGATGCCTTAAGGTCTTTCTTTTTAAGCCAGTAAATTCTAGAGCAGTAATTTAAAGACTGTACTTTTCCTTCAATCTAAAAGCATGTTCTAAATCCTGTTGTATTTAGTTTGAACACTTATCTGATAGGCCTGATCCCATATTTCCAGACTGAGTGACATCACCTGCAGGCACTCAGACTTGCATTTTGACACACATTTTGCCTTCTGTGAGGCAGCTCTCCCAGGTGATGGCACTGGGAGGCAAAGAATGTCACCAGCCAGATCTGTAAGGGGGAAACAGGAATCAGAGTGAAGGCTTGGGCTCCTGCCGGAGGCACCACCCTGAGAGGTGGCCAGGGATGTGTCAGCCCTTACACCTTCAGGCAGAGCAGGTTCAGGGTTGTGACCTGCTGGGAGTTGTCAGTGGGACTGATCCAACAGACTTTAACCAGTTCCTCTTGCCAGACCCTGGAATTCCCACTTCATGTGTGCTTCAGAGCTGGAGTGGGACTCTGCACCCATCCACAAGGGAAGGCACAAGCAACCTTTTGTGTTTTGGTGTGCAGGTTTTGTTTGGTTTTGGTGGGATATCAGTGCTTTTGCTAAAGCTGTAGATGCTGGTGCTTAACAGAGGGGTCAGGTGGGGACACTTCAGTCTTCAGAGATGTTTGTGTACTTTCTTTGCAGCAGTAATTTTACTTTTAGGAGCTCCTGAATCCAGTCTTGCAGCTCTAAGTGTTCCTGGTGATGCCAAAAGATATGGGCTGCAGGCTGAGGGCAGTTAACTGTTATGTTTTCACTTAGCTGTTTCTTTGGGCCATATAGTGTCTATAAAAATAAAAAGAAGCTGTTCCTTGGGAAATGAAAATAGGAAATAAGGCAGGTAAAGATTAATTCAGGGGTGTTTATGGACCAAGAATGTTGTGAGCTCATGAGGTCATGCACAGAGATAGCTTTTGCTGTCAAATACAATGAAATATTGGATTGGTAAAATGAATAATATATAAATTGATGGCTGCAACAAGAGGTTAGGATTAAGAATACCTGAATATAATCCGCAGTAAACAGCTCCCACCTGGCTAAGAGCTCACAGCATCAAAAAAGTATAGTAACAGGAGATGTTCTCTTGCCATTTTTCAATTAGCAGGAAATGCAGTCAGGATTTTTGGGGCTCAAAGGCCACAGGTTGGAGCCATGAACTGAGACTCCAGAAGTGCTCACTGCACCACTATGAAGGTAGTGCTGTCATCCCAGGGGTATTTGACATACATTTGCTCATTGATGGTGAAATATAAGTTGATTAGAAGTTTGTTAGGTTTTTAGTCAGCTTTGTCAGATCACCGCAATGATAAAGTATGGATAATACAGGGCTTTAGATGAGGCAATAGCTGTAATTCAGGAATAAAGGGTGAAAAACTCTTGTAGATTTACAGGTGGGTGAGAATCCTATTTCTACGGTGGTGATAAATTTGGCATTGTTATCTAAATTTCAGCTCTTTCTGTTTGTTGATTCCATTAGAAAAGTGTTCAGACCTAAAACATAACTGCAAAATAGTAGGAGATCATTCTGAGCAACATCCAGGCTGATCTGTGACCAAACAATCCTATTGGTTAGAAAAGTGATGTGAGAAGAACTCTTCATTTATGTCTGTGTGGAACACCCCCACAGGCTGATGCAACACAGTATTTGCATGATGATCAGCAACAGTTTCCTGGTATTTCAACCTAAAATCTCATTTAAAATCTCATTTATTCTGGTTTTCTGGTAGTTTAACTTAGAGCCTTTCTTTTCTGTAAGTAAACAGTTTCTGTAAAGTTGTGGACTTTTTCTTCTTCTTATGACTAATCTAAAAATGGACTCTAAATCTAGTTTTCGTCGTTGTTTCCATTTTCTTTAATGGGAAGCTTTTTTAATTAGTGTTTTTTCTTTTGATGTACTATCATAAACTTTTCCATATCATCTGTGTGAGTAAGCCCACAGCACAGAATGTGAAAGCTTGGAGTAAGTCTTGTGACTTTCAAAGCACTGAAGCTTACAGACTTCTGTGAAGTGACTTAGAAGAAAGCTTTCTTCATTACCCACAGTCATCTCCACAGTGCTGTGATTAGTGAAACTCAGTTCATCAGTATCTGAACTGTCACCATCTAATTCTTCTTCAGAGAAGGCTCTCTGCAACTTCAGCATTATATGTCACAGTCTCCCAGTAAATTGTGACCCACTTACAGCTACCTTTGGAAGAGAATCTGAGATGTGAGCTGGAACTCCAGCATTTTCTTCCCTTGGGCAAAAATCCTCAAGGCTAAGCATACACTGTGCTTTAAGGGTGACAGATCACTCTGTGGGATTTATTGCTTTGTTAATATGCTCAAGACATCATCTGTCACTGCAGGAGCTGGGAGTGCTGTCTGGGGTTTTCTGTTCATTGTTCTTCTCTGGCTCTCTTATTTTACAACTTCAGCTTTGGCCTGGATCCTGGGTTTGGGAGAGAATCACTTGCCACCCAAAGTCTGATATGCTCCAAGCCTTCTGTTTCCTCTGTATCAACAGTCACTTCCCTGCTTCTGCTTAGATCCAGGAAGCCACTTTTAGAAATTAAAAATCCAATCCTTTGACTTCACAGGTTCTTCTGGATGCATGGTTTAATTTTGTCTGTTTAGTGACTTTAGTTTCACCTCTGCTTGCATGAGTTTGGGAAGGTGAAGAAAAAGGAAAGGTCCTTTCCTATTCCTTCCTCACTCTAATCAGCTGGTCCTCTTGATTTTGGGTTTTCTTTTCTCTCCTTGCTTTGAACAGAGCTCTGTATCTGTGAATGAAGTCTGCCCAGGCACTGCCCCAGCCTCCTCTGAGCTGCACTAAACAACCAGCCACTTCCCTCAGTGTTAAAATTTATCCAAAAATTGTCTCCACTTCTACCACCATCTCTATTTCCATTTCATCTCAGAGCACAAGACACTCGGCCATAAAATCAATACCTTTTTTAATACAGGTTTTATATTTAATAGCCAAATGCTTCCTTCTTACTGAGCATCATCTTTGCTGTGGGAGCAGGGTGGAGGCTGTGGGATGAGCTGAGCAGTCCTGCATCATTACACAGAGGATATGCTGTGGATATAAAAAGCAACAATGAATGCAGGGAAAGCATTTTCCTTAGCATATCCAGGAGGCTAGGAAGGAAAGGCAGTTTTATAATTCATGTTGGGTGCCCTTGCCGCTGATCGCGAATTTAGTCTTGATCTTGGCAAATCAGTCACATTTAAAGAGTGACAAGGAAATGTAGCGCTGGTGACAGCCTGTATTGTGAATATTTCTAAGGTCTTGGCTAAGGCACAGTTCTAGCCCAAAATACAGGCTCAAGGCCTTGCTAGACAGGCACTCTTGTCAGGGGCGATTGTCACAATCTAATCTTTCTTAAATTAAATGTTTTTTCTATCGAGGGAGTTGTGCAAATCCATCACGTCCCCTCAGTTTCCAGCCATCAGCCCGTGCATTGCTCGGGGATGGATTTCCTTGGTGATCCCATGTACAGGGCTGCAGTTGCCTTCTGCACGCTGCTGTCGTCCTTCAGCATCGCTCTGACAGCACAGCTCACCCCTTCTCATCTCATTTTTAAACCAAATGATCCTGATCATGGCTCCTTTGCAGCACCTTGAAGAGGGGAGCCCTCCGTGCTGAGCTGACACAACCCAGAGACCAGGAGGAAGCTCTCACCCATCGGGCTGTCCAAGCTGTGGTGGGAATGAGGAGGGACTGAGGCCTTTCCTGACGGATGGAGGCCAATTCTCACTGACTTGTTAAATGCCTCCCCATGGAAGTAAGTGCTCAGAGCCCCTGCCAGGCTCTCCAGGGCAAACGAGTGGGTGCTGCAAAGATGAGCTCTACAGTCATTAAGTGATTGATTTAAAGCAGCAGAGCATCTCTTTATTTCAGATATTCTTCTCATAGCACCTTTAGCCAGTGTACCAAATACTGTCAATCAAAATATTTACATGATTTTCAACGTTTTAATACAATTAATTCTTCAATATGTGCATATATGCACCCTATTGATAGTGAACAGCTAAAATAGGTTAATTTATGCTTCTATCTTCAGCAATGTTCACCTATCAAAATACTCAGTCTCCATAATGTTCAAGAGAAAAATATCCCTGCTAAAATGGCAGGTGAAGCTTCAAATGTTGAAGTTGGCCCTTCTAGCACCAGTGCAGAGGAGAGACAAGGAGTGCTATGAGAGAATGAGTCTGAAGTTTGGGAATCATGTAGAAACCCAGCCTGAGAATTCAGTGTCTGTTTCAGGCATTAAATGTCTGCAGGTTGGGCAGATCAAACCTCATCTGGGCATTTGTTATCAGCCACTGTGGACATTAATTCTGAGCTGCAACCACTTACCAGCTGGACTGGCCTCACTTTTGTTGGTTCTCTGGGGAGCTGGACCCTTTCCAAACCCAGATGAGAAAGGCAAGTCTGCAGTGTCGGTCCAGGGCACTTTGCAGTGCCTGGCCAGTGCTGCCTCTAGGACTCAATTTCCAGCCTCTCCTCTGAGCAGGCACCAACACTGAGCTTGGAGTTTCAATTGTAAAAGCAGGACTTGGGCAAAGATGCCTCAAGTCCCTACATTTCAAAAGTGACATCCTCTGGACAATTTGGGTACCATGACAGAAGCCACACACAGATTTTCTCCTGCAAGAAGTAATTTCCAGGCTCAGTATGGAAGAGCTCAAGAAACTGGTTCCAAAAAAAAACCACTCATCTTTGACTTTGAATTTGGTGAGGCTTCAGTAGGAATTTAAAATACTGTTACATTCTGCAGGAGGTGTCATGAATTGTCATTTAGAAATGTAATTTCTGAGTTCTATTTAAGGACATTCAGGAATGCTGCAGACCTGTGAGGGGGAAAAAAGGAAGGTTTTGTCTGGAACATCACAAGCAGCTGCAACCAGCTTTGAGCTCAGCCATTTGGAGCAAATGGAGCATTCACATAAATGGGGGATAAGTGCATGTACCAATAGATGAGTAACTAACTGGTCAACAAAATGTACAGTACTAAACATGAGAGCCTTGCTGTGTTATTCTAGGAAATAGCTCTTTCAAAGGGAGTTTAAATAAATCTCTAAAGAAAGCAGTTCAAATATCAATGGTGTATAACTGGCTGTTTGATACTATGTGAAAAAATACTCATTTATTATCTAGCTAGATCTTTTGGTTCTTGAGCTATTACTATTTCAGAAAAAAAAAATCTTAGTCTAATGGGCTGAGTCCCCTTCAAAAGGGTAAATGCACTCTTCAAATGTTTTTCATGGACTTCTGAAGCACAAAAATATGACTTCAGACTGCAGTTTTACTTAGCCTTCTATGGGGGTGAACTTTAGTAGCAACATCCTTGTATTTTTTTTTTTTTTGCTCAGTCATGTAATATTACACAGAAGCAGGAATGGATGGCATTTTCCAGTGCCAAAAGGTCTACTAATATTTATGAGGTCATTGTACTTGTCATGGCAGGAAAACATTTTTAATCTTCTGGAGCCTTAAGAGTTCTGTGGGAGATAACATCTAAGTTTTGCTTATAAGCTTCACTCATGCTTGATGAATTTATAGTGGCAAATGAGAAGATTTATGCCACAAACTTCATCTGCCCAGTGGCCATCTGGAGACTGAGAATGTATTAGCCCTAGTATTTAGTAATTTTGCTAATGTCCAGACATGACCCACATTGCAGTTCTACTTTATGGTTGTCTTAAAGTAAAATGGTTGGATTTGAAGCTGGTATGTTAAATGGAGAAAAACTGAGAAGTTTTGACCCATTCGTGTGGCTCATTATGTGCAATTGTTAGCAGAAAGGAGGGGGAACACTGTTTTACTTTTCTCAAACTCCTGTAGCAATTCAGCTGTAAGGCTTGGGAGTTGCTTTCACATGGGCTTGCTCATGGGCTTTTCCAACTTGAAATCATTTGGTTCCAACCATTCCTTTTGCAGTTTTGTTACCAGTCCTAGTGCCACTCAATGCCATGCTGAGTTAATGCAGGTACAAGTGTGACTCTTGCCAAGAACCCATTCAGTAGTGTGCAAACCATGGGTTTGTGGAGTATGTTGACAAGCTTGTTGATTTATGTTTAAAGCAAGCAGTGGATTGTGAAAGGGCATCTGTGGGCATCTGACACAGGCTCTGAGCACTACCTTGCTTGGTCAGGAGAGGTATGTAAGAAAAGCAAAGCTGCTTTCTAAGGCTTAATTTTCAGCAGCTGGGAAATAAACAAAAGTCTGAAAAGAAGCCCTGTGTTTGAGCGCAGGTTTAGTACTCTTATCTGGTTAATTGGGTGTTGTCATCTCTCTGAATTTAAATAGCATCACTCCCTTTGAGCATCCATTTCTATTTTCTGCTGGTGCAGAGCATTTGATATTTCCTGCTGCAGGATTGGCTGCACTTGAGCAGTACTGTGTATTTATACCTTTATACATGCATAGGACTTTGACGCCTTTGTGGATGAAAGGAGTCATATAAATGGTAATTTTATTGCATAATTATCTTACTGAATATTTTTCAAAAAAAATATTTAGGAGAATAGATGTAGTACATCAGGCAATTAATCATTCTAGTCAATTAAACTTCTTTGGGATTTTTTTAAGGATTAACAAGTATTTTCTGGTGTTTATAGCACATGCAATATTTCTCTCGCAAAACCTACTTGAATACAAATGTTTATTCCTTACCTTGTATTGTATCAAGGTGGCATCTTCTCATTAGAAATGCCAACAAAGTTATAAACTTTATTGAGAAATTTACTACCCTGGCTTATGGTAAGAGTAGTATGTTAAGAGTTTTATTTAGGAGATATGTATGCCATAGAATATCATATTAGAATAACAAAAATGGTAAAGCTTTGGAGGAAGTTCTTCAAGTCTTTAGGTTTCTTCAGAGTCCATGTCCTTTTCTTCTGCTCCCATAGGGACAGATGCCAAAACTATTCAGACAGTCTCACTTTTGAACTCACTGGTGTAGCAAAGCTTAAATAAAATGTGTTATAAACTAGAATTTTGTGTTTCTTATTATGCGCTTCATTAACTAGAGGGTTTTATTTACATGAGTATTTGTCATCTCCATGTCAGATTTCTTGAAAAACGCGTTGAATTAACAGGACATGTTTAATGCAGTCCTGACAGAAAGGTTAATGAGAATTCAGAAGGCACTAAGAAGGAAAATAATACATAGATGAAAACTACATGGAACCAGAGGAAGTTGTAATTTGGTTTGTCTTAAACAGTGGTATTTACTAACTCTGCAGTGAATGAAATTAAAAATGTGTTGAGCAATCCCCTCCTTTGGTAATATCCAGTACTCTGTGTCAGCTCATAGTGCAGAAGACCTAGAAGGTGGGTGCCCACTGGTTGAATAATTTTGCCAAAAAATATTTGAGATTAATCTTTCAGCCTGCATGCTTGGAAGGGAAAAGGATTGCTGCATCTGCCTGTATGAGACTGCAGGGGATCAAGGTCTCATGGCTGAGAATGGCAGAAGGAAAAGTGGAAATGAAGGCCAGTATCATGGCCACATCCTGGTGAGAGTGGGTGCTGGTTCATGGCTGCTGCTTTCTCCCATCACTACCCTTGTTTAGCCAGCCCAGTTACTCAGAGCACTGAGAAGGGGCACAGGACCCTGGCACCTCCAGAACCTGCATTTTTATATGGCTTATGGAAAATTCCCAGAAGTTCCTATGCCTGCCCCCAAAGCTGCAACAATTTTCACTGAAGGGAGTGATGAAAGCATGAAGCACAAAGTGTGAGCAGCTCTATGTCCTTGAGCTGCCTGTGGCTGGTGACCTGCCCTGTGCCAGGAACGGTTCTGGGCGAGAACACGCCCTTCGAAAGGAAGCGAGCAGTAAGTGAGGATTGCAAATACAGTATTTGTTCTTTTTGGGAAAGCTACCAATCTTGATGATGGTAATCACAGGTCTGCTTTTCTAACTTGATTAGAATCACAGTTGTGACTGCCAAATCAAACAAATTGGCATGTGATGGTTGGAACTTAAAAACCCATCAATTACGTACGCTCCTGCACTCAGAACAACCTTAGGATTGCTGCTGGTGTTAGTTCCACTTGCCTGCTGTACATTAGGTGTGTAAAACCAGTATTGTTTTTAAAATCTGTCTTTCTGCAGTCAAGGTCAAAACAGGAGAAAACTGTTATTTACACGGTGAGTCATCTGATACAGTTCAAGTACTGAAAGTTGTGTTCTAGACTGGAAGAGGAAACAAGAACATAGAGTTTATTGCACCAGCTTGCAGCTCATTATACAACCTTAAACACAAATATCATTTGCAGTAATTTAGTTACCTTGTTCCAAGCTTTTTCCAAGCTCTATGCCTGCCTTCAGTTAACCTGTAAAATTCCTTGTCCCAGTATTCCAGTCATGTGATGTAATGTCCCAGTATTCCAGTGATGCGATGTAAAAAAAAAAGGGGGGGTTAGCTGCTTTTGGCTAACTGGCTGGTAAGAGACATGTATTTCAGGATTTTTCCCCTAATGCATGGGCTCGAGAGGGACCAATGCCTGAGGTGCTTCAGATTTGTGGTTTTAAATGGTCTCTGACCTTCCTGAGAGGTGCCAGCCTTGTAGCATGGGAGAAGGACTTTTATTTTTTTCAGTTTTAGAATTCATATTTTGAGCTTTTTCTAGCAAACAGCTTATTTGAGTCATTTGAAACATCAAAGGAGGTGTTTCTTGGCTTGGGTACATCTTTAATTTAAAGCAGATTTATTAAAGGCCAAAACAGGATAATACTGCAAAAGGATTAGCTGTGGATACTTGATTTCTAAGCAAACAGACTAATTCTGCTTTCTTTGTATGGGTGTCTTTCACAGCAAGTCCATTCAGTGAGCATTGAACTAGGCCTGGGGTTTGGTTTTTCCAATTTTTTTTTAAATTTCTTGTTGTTTCTATTGTATTCTTTAGAAATCAGAAACATTGCTGAAAGCTTTAACTTCAAAGCTTAAGCCTGCTTACTCTCCCTTGGTTGCTATGCTCCAAAAGACATTCCTAAAGCTTCTTTGCCAGTAACTGTCAAATGCTTTGTTTCAGCGCTTCTTAGCATTGGAGATTGTTTGGCTTTTGTTTTGATTACAAAATAAAAATTCTGAGAAGTCAATTAAAAAGCAGGCTGGCATTCTTAGGACTTCAGTCTTGTTGCTAATCTAAAAGCAACCAGAGCAGGGGTACTACAGGATGCTGAGTATTTTATATTTGTACTTACACTCCAGATTTGCTTGGTCTGTAATCAAAAGACAAAAAATCTCTCTCAGAGCTGGAAGTTTGCTGGATACTGTACATTTCATACATCTGTAACAAGGAATGAACACTGCTGGGGCCACATCATGATCAGTGAAATCTGTGCAAACCTACTGTGAACTAGCTCATCTAATAGATGTAGTGGATAGGATGGGATAGCTGTTCTAGAGAGCAGGAATAAATGTTCTTGTGGCTTCCTGAAATCTATCAGGGAACAAGGAGCTGCTTGGGAACAGAAAAACTCCAACTGGCTTTCACCTCTTGCATGCAAAGACAAAGTTTGGTTAGACAAAAGATGACACATTTGAAAGCCAAGCATGCATTGCTGGAAAACCTGATGTATCCAGATTTGCAGAAGGACCTCAGGTCTTGGTGGTATGGTTGGCCTGTGACTGGCAGCATGAGTGAACTCCTGAGTTTGCTGCTTACTGCACCACCAACTTGTCAAACAAGCCAGGTTTTTCTTTGACTGTATCTCCAGCCTTTTCCTCCACCATTTTATAGAAAAAAAGTGCAGTGAGTTCTAAGAGACCCTTGCTAGGGCAGGATGTATGAGCTCTGGAGCCCAGAGTACAGCACTTGCTCTGACCCTTGTTCTCTGTCTCTCCTGGGAGCCCCCAGACCTTTGTCCATGGATTATGAGATGTTTCCAGGTACTTCCTCCTCCTCCCCAATAATTTTACAACACGGGCCCTGGGAAGCACAAAACTTTGTGACTACAGAAATCATAGATTTGGGTTGTAAGAAGCATCTTGTTCTACCCCTTCCATGGGTGGGGACAGCTGTCACTAGACCAGAGCCGCATGCAACCTGGCCTAAAACAGGGATGGGCAAAACAATACTCCAGCTGTTAGCCAATATTTGTGGAAAGGTTGCAGAGAAGAAATGGGCAGCATAGAACAAATTCAATACTAATTCATCAACATTTCAAGGGGGGAATCAGGTGTAGTAGCAACTTTTCTTCAGCTATGATTTGTAAACTTGGATACATCAGGGCAAGGGTTGAGCTTATTCTGATATTATATCATATTATATGGACTTTTCCTGATATTTAGTGCATACAGCCGTAAGTGGTCAGAATCCATCCCCAGTCACATCCTGTTGGGCATCAGACATCCCAAAAGTAACTGCAAATATAGTACAGAGTACTTTGCAATTTCTGATTGATAGGGCAAATCAATAGATTTTTGGGATGCTAGGATATTGCCACCATGCCATTGCATGAGAGCCTTCATGCCTACCCTTTATAGTGATCACCAGCTGCTGCTTTTGGTCCAGGTATGAACAGATGGGTATGGGTATGAAGCATTGCCTCATCTGAAATCTAAATTGGTGTAGTCACTGGTGTAGCTAAATTGCTGTGTTTATAATGTGATTGACTGGGTGGAGACCCTGTGCTTGGGGATCTGAGTGTCTGGTGTTGCCTTCCCTCTGCCATATGCAGGTGGTTGTTTAGCTGGTAACAGGAGCATCAGTGTGTGCAGAGCCACAGATCATTACCCTTTGATTATGTTCACCTTATCTGATGTGTCGTCTCCATGAGAGAAATTAAATTGCCTTTAGTAATTTGGAGCGAGTAAAAATGACAAATCATCGTTCTCATGTGATCAGTAAATGGCTGCAGAATGAGAATGAGAATGCATCTCAATTACATGGCAAGTGCATTTCAAGCAGCATCGATCACTCCAAATCTCCAATTGTTTTTCTGTGATTTTCTTTACTTTTAATCTAAGATGGCTTTGGTCTATTAAAGGGAAAAAAAATTGTAGCTTCATTCCACTTTGAATAGTGCTATTAGCTATGAACTCTCAGCTCATGATTATGAGGCATTAGAATAGGGAATAATTTCATTGAGGCAAAAGCAATACAATATAAATCTAGAAATGGAAGAAAACAAATGCAGTAGGAAAGGGATTTTTTTAAAGTCCATGTCTTGAGATACAGCAGACTAGTGTACTGGAAAGCACAAACTCCCACGTGCAGCTAGGAAATGCTCATCATCAGTGACCTGTCATGCAAATCCTGCCAGGAGACAGCAGAGTAGACATTTAGCAGAAAAAGCTTTTGTGGCTGAATACAGAGTGTAGAATATGGGGTTGGGTGACTATGCATCATCTCCTCAGCACCTCAACTCCTGCATTTGTGCACAAGAACCAGCTGGTACCCAGAGTGTGAACATGACCTTGGTACTCAGAAATGGTCACTAAAATCAAAGTGCCATAGTCTTTGCATGATGTGTAACAGGAGGAGGATGGGAGGAGAGCAGGGTGCCGATCTAAGCCAGGCTGGTGCTTTGTGCTAAATCTCAGTGAGAAGGGAGGATGGGTGTCTTTATTTATATAAGGGACAGAAGTGCTTTGTCTTCATTTCCCATTTAACTCACCATGGTCTCATCAGCCAGTGAAGGAAAAGTTGAAATCAACATTGCACAAATGTTTCAACTTCTGAATTGATTCTTCAATGTCAAATTCCAGATCTGCTTGGTCTGTACTTCTCCAATAAAGACCCAAATTTCTTACAAGATGATAAACCAACCAAGAGATGCCCACCCCCCCCCCCCCCGCCTTGACCTAGGTGTTTCCAGAACTGGCAACTAAATTACTTGTGAAAACAAGTTCAATTTCTTTATGATGCAGTAGATTTTGGTGCCTGGAACTATTTCTTGCTTGATCACAGAACAGGAAACCATTTGTTTTCATTGTCACATTGCATTAATAAATGGTCCCTTGAATGTCCTTCACCTCCACATAGTGCTGTGACCTTGAATGCTATATCATCTAGCTCACGCCATCAGCTGCATTTTTTAGAATTTCTTGCTTAACATTGAGCTGATTGCTGCTTGTTTCTTGGGGCAATGTGCCTTGTATTAAAAAAGAATTTTGTGCTTCGGTGGTCTGTCCAGAAGTCCCCAAATTAGCTGATTCTGCTCTGGCTGTAAGGGCAGTTTGCAGCAACACAAGTGTAGGATCATTTGCTTAGTTTGCTGCCCTGCCAGTCAAACACTGAGATGGTTCAACATGCCTACTAGCAGTCATCCTACTAACTCTTCAGCCATCAGTCACTTTGGAAAACTGTTCTTTTTTCTTTCTTTAATGAAGTCTTTTATATTTAGATTATGATTTTTTAAAATTTATTTATTTATTTATCAAGTCATGGACTCTGCTTAGGAGCAAAGCTGACCCTCTATGGAGCAATCAAGCTCTGTGTTTTCTAAAGTCATTCTGTCTTTGGCTGATGAAAAGAAGGAGCTCCTTCTGTTCTCCTCCTGAGAAGCTGAAGGCTATTTTTAGAGAGGTGTGTACAGTTCTAATTATAATGCAGAGCCACAAAATATGCAATTAATGCCATCCTGAATTGCATGATTGCTGCCAATTGCAACTCAGCTTGTTCTTTTCTGAAGCCCAAGAATCAATTGTTTCTTCTTGGAAGATGAACCTTCCGACTTTCCTGTTGCTCTAAAGATGGTACTTTGTGGTTTAAACACTATTATGCTGTAATAGTGAAAAACATGTCACTTTCTGATTGTATATGGCTGTGAGCTAACAAAAAGCCAGCTGAAAATTTTAATAATTTTAAAATCTTAAACCTGGCAATTCTAATCTTAAGGACCTGAGCCATGTGCTTGGAGCACATGCAGTTGCTGATATGACTGCCTGATTTACCCTGATATTAAAAGATTGCTGGGGTCTCATGCTTGCCTTCTGTTCCCTGGTAATTTTACTCAGAGGGCAAAGTCCTGCAGCTGTCCCTCATTAGAGCTGCAGGATTGCAGAGGGCAGAGCTGTGCAGTGTGGACCAATTTCTGGTCCTTGGAGCTTTGCTGTGTGAGACCTTTTGGTGTTACTGCATTTGGCTGCGTAAATCTGTTCAGCCTATTTAATATCAGTGGCTTGGGACCTGGGTCTCTCTCTTCTTGACCCTCCACCTGGATGCTGTTCTCTTTTTCTAGTAGATTATGAACCACCAGCCTGTCAGCTACGTGTGCAGTGAGAGACTTTCTCAAATATTTGTTGTTTACCTGAGATATAACAAGGTCCTTCTTGTCACTCCTTGCAGAGAGGGGAATTTCTGAGCCTATAGCAGCTGTAACATCTGCTTCAAAGCTAGAGCTAGCACACATTTTTAAAAGGCTTTAATATGTATTTACACAATAGATTGGTTGTGTTAATTAGAGTTTATTCCACCACTGGTATGCATGCATAACTCCCATTAATATCAACACCAACTATGTATTCTCATAAGGAGAACATAGCTCTTAATTAGAGCTCCAGGATTTTAAGACATCTCTGTACAGCTTTTATTGCAAAGATTAAGTGTGCTCGCCTGGCAGCTATTGTAAGAGGAAAAAAATGGTGTGTTTTTATTATAATTTTTTTTCCCCCCTCAGCCTCCCTTTAATTTAATAGCATGAGCCAGTCCCATCCTGGAGCAGTGCACGTGCAGGACAGGAGGCCTGGCAGTGGGGAGCTTTGCTCTGTGAGCAGAAGAGTGCCCAGAGAAATGAGATGACTGCACCAGCCCCCAGCAGTGTTGGTCTGGCCATGGAATAGCCACTAATGCCACCAGAAAGCGGCCAGTGGCCAGTCCTGGGCACAGAGCTTGGCCCGTCTCTTCAGTGCCCTGCTGAGGTGCTGTGTCCCAGGGCAGCCCCTCTCCTTCCCAGCACTCAGGACAGGGGGGCTCTGCTTTGCAGAGCAGCAAAAAGGCAGCAGAACCCAGGGTAGGGAGGGGAAGTGCTAGAGGACCCACTCAGACCAGAATCTGAGACTCACCTCCAGACTTCACATTAAAGAAACAGTCTGTTTCTTTAATGAACACAAATTCATGTGGTTGACTGCTGTCTCTCAATCCTTATTTCAGGATTTCAGGTTTTACAGAGCCTGAAAAGTTTGGAGAATTCCCATTAAAACTGAATGTATGTGTTCAGCAGGATGCAACAGCAGTGCGCCATGTGACATATTTTTTGGGATTTGTCAAAAAGATACTGAACCTTTTTTTATTGTGACAAGTTTAAAAAAGAAAAAACACACTTGATCTGAGTGTGTTCCAAATACTGTATTTTGTTTTCCATCTGATGAAAACCGGAAGGAGAGGCTTATAAAGAAAATGGTGATAAGAGTCCCAGCTAAGGAAGCAATGGCAAGCACAGCTCTAAAGCTTGTAAACAAACAACCCCTCTCAAAGGGGTGTCTGAATTCCAATGGATTCTAATTATCTGCTAAGACAGATAGGTAGGGAACACTACTGATATCAAGAAACTCTGGACTAAAAATATATACACGCTATAATTTTAGGAAATTTTAGCTTCTGCCTGTGGCAGCCACTGGGTAAAAGATAAGGTAGAAAATAATGAGCTTTTGTTATTTGTATGTGTAGTTTCGAAGAGACATATTGTGAGTGAACAAAAGATGCACCATAAAACAAACACTGCACTGAAATCATTCTTGGTGAAAATGTAAAAAGCTATAGGGTGCTAAAAATGCAGTGTCTTCCAGGCAAGAGCACTGTTCAACAACAGGTTTAGAGACACTGCCATTAATATGATGTAATATCTCAGGAGTTTAATGTTTAATTAGTATACTATAAAATTTAAACTCCTGATTCAGTGCTCACTCTTTCTCAAATGAGATTTCATGTTTATCTTTGTCATGTATATTGTCTGCTAATTCCTACATACCCTCCTGTTTAACTCACATTAAATTAATTATCAAAGCAACACAAGTTTGGAACCTAGCACTTTCTTCTGTATTAGTGTGACTACAAGAAATTTTCAGTTATTGATTTTTGGCTTGTGAATCAATCACACAAAATGTCCCAGGCCCCCTGGGGCACCTGCGACATCTCGATTACTCTGCTTTGCTACTGAAAGGTGCCATCAGGGCTGGGATGTGCTGCTGTACCTGGCTGGGTTTTAAGCAAATCCATGAGTTGCTTGTGTCAGGATGCAAAGCTCTTCACAGCATTAATGCACTGGGCTCTACCAAGCTGTCCATGAACACATTCAGTAGTCAAATATACACCCTTGCAGAAAAGATCACAGTAGCTTATTCCACAGGATTACTTCCTTGCAGGTTAGATCAAAACCTGGCTGCCAGAAGTTGAAAGCCAGAATAAAGGCAGAGATACACTGCTTTATTATATCATTAAAAACAAAAAAAATCTAGATTCTCCTCCAGCAGGGACTGGAGGCTGGAGACTAACAGACAAGAATAAAATAGCTAGGAATAAATTTTATGTAGCTATTTTCTTTCTCCCTCAAATGTGAATGCTTATGCAAAACACATTGCTGTAGATTCACTGACAATAAAGAGGGAATCATTATACGAGTAGTGGATTCTCAGGGGAACACTTTAACCAAAACACACTCTGCAGTAATTTCCCACATCTTAGTTGAATAAATTAATTTATGAATTTTCCATGAATATGTTCAACCATTTCTCCCCTCATATACTTTATTGATCTCCATATACATTTAGCAACAAATAACAGAGCTGCTTTTCCATTTGCAGTAAAATAGTTTAGAGATGTTTATGTGGGCCTTGGGGTTCAGAGTAAACAAATGCAGTTCACACACCAGGGAGGCTGCAGAAAAATACAAAGCTTGCACGAGCCAGGGAGCTCTGCTAGAGCAGATCAGCAGAGAGTTGAGGCATATCCAATCATATCAGTGGCAAAATGAGTCCCCTGAAATGAGGGGACTGGCCCCAAACTGTGGCGCTGCTCCCACGGAGTCCTGTGCACAATCACTGCAAGGAGCTTTGTGACTCATGTCTGCAAAATGTATAATGTCCCTTTGGTGTGAAAGACTGAGAGTTTTACCAAGCACTGTGTATCATTTTATTGTCCATGGTCTGGAGAAAGCCAGCAGGCTCCTTATATGCTGTAGATCCAGGGGCAGAATAATCCAAAAAGTCATTATTGCTCCACATGGCATCCTCTGTGGCCACTCTGCCTCTGAATATCACTTAGTGAGGCTTAGGCAAAGTCATTAAATCCAAAGTTGAGCTACTTGTGTAGGTTGTTGCAGTGAGCAAGCACACCATCACATGCAAAGTAAGGTATCTCCATGTTTTCCTCTAGGGAAGGAATAAAGAGCTACAGACAGTGATTAGGTATTGAAAAGTAGTTATATTATCCTAATTTAAAATTTAAAATTATGGAATTCTTTAATCTTTATCCCCCAACACCAAACATACCAAACAAGCAAATGGGGAATATAATGTGGTTAATCTTGGGTGTAATCTTACTGACATGTGACTGCAGCATTGTGATCTTCAAGCTGGGCTCTCCTCCTTGCCCTCAGATAATACAACCCATTTAAGCAGTTTGTGTTTAGCTTTTTGGGTGTCATTTTTATCAATTGTCTGGAAAGCTGAGGAAAAACTTGCCTTGATGTTTCTAAGTATTAAGTTCTTCCTTTCTTAACTGCACGGGTTTGAAATAGGCTGGTGCCATCTTAAAGGTTGGTATTTGAAGTATAATTGCTAATGCTTAGATACATAATTTACATTTATTATGCATAATAAAATATGTAAGTAATTGATGTTCTGTAAGGGATTAAATTATCAACTCCAGCTGCAGGAAGGAGATTTATGCCTGTGTTCTCAATAACACATTGACTATCAGAACATGCTGCAGAAAGTCATTGCCTTCAGGACTGCACTTGGTGTTGTCCTTACTCCTCCTTTCCTTCTGATGTGCTCTCTCTTGTTTTTGTGCTCTGAGCAAAGGGTATTTGTGGAGCAAAGAGTTGAAAAATAAGTACATATATTCCCTTCAGTCTCGGAGAAATTGGTGTAAAGTACAAGCTAAGCTTGCGCACTTGCAAGCTTGTGTGTGGCCTTGCATTTTCTAAATGAGAAGGGCAGGACATCAGAGAGAGCACAGAATCACCCTGATGCATTGAAGTTGAGGAAACAGAATGGGATGAAGGCACAGCAGAATGGTCCCCTGCTGCTAGATTAAAGCTTGGGCCACAATGAGCCCTTTTAACAAAAGCACTGGCAAAGCCAAGGTATTTGCAGTACTTTCAAAGCAGAAGGTGTTTATCTTGTAACAACATCCTGCTCTGTTCTCTTGGCTCCCCCTGTACCAGAATTACAGAGGATGATGCTGTGGGTTTCAGCAGTGGCTGCTGCCCAGTGAGCTCCAGTTGCCCACTGCATCCTCCATGGTAACAGGACCTCCATGGTCTCAGGCTCTGTGTCCTTCAGCTGTGTCCAAACACACTGTGTCCCACTGTGTGAACATGTTGGCCTGCTTTTAAATGAATCATAATCTTCAGTAAAACTCAGATCAAAGGGATTTTACAGGCCAGCATTCCCACTATCCTTGGCAGGGTGCAATCCCTGCAGGGAGGAGCTCCAGCCTGGGCATCACAGGCAGCACTCCCCTGTGTATCAAAAGCCCTTGGATTCTGGTCTTGTAAAAGCATGGCTTGAAGACAAAAAATGAAGCTGAATTTGGTTCATTAGGTATCAAGCCAAAAAGAACATTTTTGTTTCTGTGCTGTTTTCTTTCACTTCATTTTATTACTGCATTAGTCCAGTGTCCAGCCCCTGGTGCTGCTGGGCACAGAATGGGGAAATACCCCTGGGGCAGCCACTGAGGAAAGGGCAACAACACAGGCACAAAGCTCTTGCAGGAAAGTCAGAACTAAAATGTAGGTAATGCAAACAACAAAAGCTAGGAATAGTCACTGTTATCTTATAAAAGTATTTGCAGTAGAGACTTAAGTTTTGCAATCTATCCAATGTCATTACTGATAACACAATTTCTCATTTAATCAACAGCTGCTGAAATGTTTATATCTTGTCCTAAATAGTATTCTTGCTCTTTTTTGTGCTTCTAGTGCAAGATGGAGTTCCATGCCTGTACTTCTGGCAAAACCATCACAGCTCGATGTGAAGGGCCCTGCCCCTGCCTGCCAGGACCTGAAAGTTTAAAACACAAGACAGAGAAGACTGGTAAGTTGAACTGTTAATGAAATCATGGCAGATGATTCGGCTCCTGCTATGTTCTTAGAAAAATGTAAGGCTTTTCTCAACTGGCCTATTTTCTATGTAAGGCATTCTGAAAAAGAGGTAAGGTACAAGTAATCATTTTCTAAACAGGTAGTGCATTCAAATTATCATTTTCATCTCTGTTATTAATATTACTGTTAGAAGTAAAATATATATTGAATAGACAGATACATCTGTGTCCATGTATAAATCTGTTTCAATAACAAAGTCATTGCAAACGATGCTGTGTCAAACTGAAGGCTGGAGTCTCAGCACAAATGGCCTTTTTCCCTGCCAGCTCTCTGCTGAGTTCTCTGCAGCTCTGAAAGCCTGGTGAGCTCATTCACTCCCCCAGGTCTTTTCTGAGGAAGCAAGCACAGCCTGTCTTGGGGTGACCTCATCCAAAGGGAATTAGTTCTGTCAGAAGAGACTGACTGAAAGCAGAGTCCAGCAGCAGGAGGAGAGGTGTCACAGCCAGGCTCTGTCTAAGAGTTTCCTCCCTGCTATGAGGAAAGTCCTTTGGAAGGAAGAAGTTGGTTTCCTGTGGCTGTGCTTCCTTGGTACGAGTGCAGATGTTCTGCTGAGCTGGCACAGTGAGTGTGAGCCTGGGTTTAGGCCTGGTTTTGAGTCCTGCTGTCTCTGTCAGGATAGCAGAAGGTTTAACTCAGTGGCTGCTGTGGGCTCCTGCCTGTGTTGGGAGCTCACAAAGCCCAAGTGCTGATTAGCCAGGGTTTGCTCTGTCACACTGAGTAGTGAAATGTTTTTATTTGTCTTGTGCATCATGTGGAGTACAACAAACAGGAAGCTTTAACAATGGTCTGTTGGACCCAAAATATTTGTGAACCTCTCTTCACTCTTTCTCCTCCACGCTGTGGACATGTTTTACAGGTAGCAGGCACAGAAACAGGGAAAAAATGTTTAAACAACATTTCTTACGGTTGGTTCAGGCCCTGTCACCTCAGCTGGAAACACTGATGGTCCTGCTGGTGGTTCTCCCTGCACACATTGTATACTCTAGCACAGCACCAGTTTTCATGTTAGGCCCCCATCTACTTTCTAGAACAAGTGTTACTCCAGCCTACAGTTTGAAAATTCAGGTTTAGTATCATTCTTTGAAAATTGCAAACATTTTTCTGCACAGCTCTCAAACTCTGACCAAGTGTTGTAGATGGCAGTGTTCTGAAATCAATATATAACTGTACTATCGCTTTGTGTGGTTTGAGTCTTTTGGTTACAGAATGCCCACTGATAAATTGCCTTATTCATATTTTCTATTTCTTGTAGTCCTTATCAGGCTACAAGAAATATTTCTTTTTCTCTGCCCTTTCTATTTCTTTGCCCTTATCAGAAAGAGTATCAGATTAATAAATCTTCAGTGACATTTCAAGCTTACAATTTCATTCACACAAGAGAAAAAAGATTCTAATAACCCTTATCTTGATAAATGCAATTTGACAGGGTATATGCATTCTGAAACCCAGGCTTTTGTTTTGCCTGACTCAAACTTTAACTCCAGCCAACAAAGCATTAATTTAATGAATTGGGTGATCTGCAGAGCAACTTTCCTGAGGGCTTTTCAAGAGGCCAAACTTGAACTAGCAATGCTCCTGTCATTTCCCTGGTGACAAGGATAACAAGGATATTATTATTATTGTTGTTGTTGTTGTTGTTGTTGTTGTTGTTGTTGTTGTTGTTGTTTTGTTGTTGTTTTGTTGTTGTTGTTATTTACTGAAATGTACACAAAAGTATTTGGAATTGAGAATCAATAATCAATAACACAGGTGCTTTATAACTTGCTTTTCTTCTGGATCTTTGAATATGCCAGTTACATTTCAGTTAAAGACTTCCTTTATCTTCCTCAGTCTCTTCAGACATTGTCTCTTTAGTTGACCCACTGAGTGCAATGGAGTCTCAAACTGAATATTTCAGAGTTTGTCAGTCTTCTAACAAAGTGCTCCCGGGTGTTTCCATGAGAAATCATGAGTAAATTCTACACACCAGTATAAATTTTATGCAGGTGCAATTTTAGCAGCATCTGAACAGGGATTGGGAACTGTGTGTGTCTGCCCTTTGCAGCCTGGGGCCCAGCCAGCTTTCCTTAGTGTAAGAGAAAATTATGAACTCTAGTTGCTGACCACAAAAAAATTTCAAGAGTGGGCTGCTGCATTTTGTAAGATTCCTTTTTCTGCTGAACAAGGAGTGTCAGCTGGCTTTGGAGAAATAAGCCCTGACCAGTGGCTAAGGTGACACAGCAGTGCTGGGTTCAGTGATCTGAAAGGCCCAACCTAAACCATCTGATGAGCCCTTTGTGAGATGGGCAAGTCCATTCCTTGGCAAGGGACTCCCAGCACCTGGCCATGACAGCACTTCAGTGATCTCCTCTTCATCAGATCCCCGAATCTCTGAGTTGGGAGCTTCTGACTAGAATGCTGGTTATGTGGTAACTTAGTGCTTTCTCTAGTGTTCACACAAAATTATTTTCTCATATGCTACAATAATATCATTAATGCTGCTGAATTTGCCTAAAAATCAGTATTTTGATTTTTCACATAAAAATCCATGTGAAAAAACTCTACAGACCATTTGGATTCATTTTTGCTCTTTATTTAGTTGCCAGGTTTGTGAAGTGTAATGTTAAGTAGAAAATGATTGAGAGCTAAACCTCATGCCTTATACAGACATGCCAGTGGAAAAGTACTAAGGAGAATAACAGTGCAAGTGCTTCCAGCAAAATGGAAATGCAGCTCTTCAAGCTCACATATCAACATTTTTATGCCGATTACACAACAAGGTTAAACGTATGTGGTTGTGAACTTGCAGTTTGAAGAAAGTTTGCATTAATCTTTACACATTCATTCAACCATATTCAAATATTATTCCATGATAAATTACTTTCAGAAATTAAAAATTTAAAGGAACATTTAATTTCCAAAGCAGTGTAATTCTAAATGTCATGACCTTTTTTTTATATGCTTGTGAATAAAATTGGCAGCAGCATCAAAGGAAAGCAATCTAAGTGTATGTGCTCAGAGGTAACAATGGACTGTGGTGTTTGACTCTTATTCCTTCCTCCTCCCTGAGCTCCTTAGAAAACATCCAGCTTTGAGGATGAAAATGAAGACTAATAATCATGTTAAAAATTGGAATTCCTTTTGCAATGCTATCTGCTAGTATGGAGACATTAATAAAATAGCATGAATGCAAGCAAAAGAAAACTACACTAGAATTATTACCTTTAATGGCAAGTAACAACAATAAAATCTTTCTACCATAAAGTTAAATCTTTGAGGAGATGGCAGGATCATGTTCTTCATTTTCTTAAATGGAATTTTGAATCAGTGTCTGAGAGGTAGAAAACAGGTCTCTGTGAAGGTACTAATGGAAGATTTTGGGAAAGAAGACAAGCCCTAATGCTTTTACTTTTTGCTGTTTTAAGCCCATTTAGATTCCTTTGATTTATCCAAACACATTATATGCTTCATAATTCACAGCAGTATCCCAGCTTTACAATATGCTTTCATGATAGCTGCTGATTTTCAACTTGGCTACCCAGAGACAGAGGTTGAGTTGTAAACTGCCCTGAGGTTAGCTGCCCTTCCAGAGTGTGTATGCCCTTTGATTTAGTACTGTAAAATGAATAAGGCTATAATTTCAACAAAAGAAAAGGACTAGAAACTGTGTCTAAGTAACAGAAATTATTTAAGGCACAGAAACTTGTCTGCTGGTGGTTCTCAGGTATCTCTTTGCAATAGTAAGTAGAGTCCTCATCAAGCAGAACTTATTTTTAGACCAAATGAAGCTTCCAAAAAACCCACCCTAAATAATTTCAGATAAAGAACAAACTGTTTCAGTTCTTCAGAACCTCCTGGCACCTGGAGAGATTCTTGCCTTGAATGTGCTGTTCATTCTATCAAAACACCAACGCAGTGCAATGCTTGGGCTGTCTCTTGGCAGGTGTGAATTCGTGGTTGCAATAATGTGGTTCTGTCAGCTTGCCCCCTTGCTCTGTGGCTGCTGTCTGGGCTGTGTTAGTGGTGGAGGTGCTCAGGCAGGGTGGTAAATGTTTAACAGCCTGTCAGGGCTCTTTCTGACCATACCCTTTCTGTGCTTTCAAAGTGCTGCGCTCCCAGCACACCAGAGTTCATTTGTTGCCATCAGGGTTGCAGAGCCACTGGAGCATGAGTGGATGCAGTAATTCAAAGTAGGTTTATCCCTGTCTGTGCATTGTGTGCTTTTGACCTTGCAGAAATGCCCAAGGCAACTTCTAAGGAAATTCTGTTATCTTGATAAGGGGAATATAAGGTCAATAGGCAGAAGGAAATGTATTCAAATATGCCAAGTGTTGTTTAAATTTCTAAAGAGAATCAAGGGAACATTTTTAAGTTGCAGGAATAGGTCTTGGCAAGCTTGATCAAGAATCTACATTGTTTAGGGTATGATTTGTAGCATTTAACTACCAGCCCTATTGGGTGTGATGGATGAGAAGGTCTAATGTTCCTTTCCTATATAAAAAGAGCACTCAGTGCATGAAATTCATTCAAAGAAACCACAGTCTTGTTTCCCAAATGAGTTGTATCACTTCTTGTGTCTGAAAGACTGACAACTAAAAGAATTTAAAGTCTTGAAACCCCCTTTCAGCAAATATTTCAGCTTCAAATTGCTCAAATTGTTCACAGGTTTTCATAACTGCAGAGTACATAATTTTAAAGTTTATGAAGATGAAGTATGAGTCATGAACATGGTTGATTTGAAATTGGTGCAGATTCGTCAGGAAATGTTTCCTTTTGTGGCTTTAGTTTTGAAAAAAGGCTCTTTCTGACGCTGAATTTCCAGGTAGATTTCCGAGTTACTTACTTGAGTCTCAAACTCTGGGAATGATAAAAGAAAAGCGTTCCAAAATTAAGGTTTCAAAGCTTTAGTGTATCTCATGAAAAACAGGTGGGTTTTTTCCTCTGGACTTCATCAGTAAATAGTAGGTTTGTTAGCTCTATGCAGGATCTGATATTTTTGCTCCAAAATTTTCCGTGTGAATACTGCAGTTCAGTTTTTTTATTTGTTTCATGATGAAAGGAACTTACTCAAGTAAACCTGAGTCACGTAGTTTCTGTAAATAATAATTACTATTGCCAATACAATTTTCCTTGCCTGGAAGCTTTCACACAAGCAGATCAGTCTTTATTCCAAAAGCATGGAAAAGCATCCCCAAAGCATGAAATATTCCCTTTTTTTCACTTCTGCAAGATACTGTTTGTGAGTAGTGAAGAAAGTAACTGCACCCAATTAATATTTAATTAAAGTCAGGAAGCAGGCCAGGACAAATACCTCTGCTCCCTGTGGATGGCTGTTGGTGTCACCCACTCCTCTTGGAAGCAAAAGCCAGTAGCTCCAAGATGGAGCCAGCAAAGTCAAGCTCTTGCAAGCATCAGAAGAAAGAGCAAAGCAGTGGTGGCTGAGGGTTGTTTTGCTGCTTGACCTCACACAAATCTTCCTTTTGTGCACTGGACAAAAGCAAGAGCTGATGGGGGAAAGGCCAGATATAGAATTAATGTAGTGTTTTTTCCTGTTCCCAAATACAACTGACTGTGACTGGATAATTGGACAACACATAATGTGAATTGTAAACTTTATCATTGAATAACCAAGTCTAAATTTCTCTTGCACCAGTATATGAGTGCCATATTTTAGCATGTAGGTGCAAACAGCCATAATGGTACAATTTAAGAGCTCAAAGCTTTGCAAAGGAGGAATATAGAGAGATTTCCAACATGAAATCTAAAATCACTTTTCAACTTGAGAAAATACTATTGGATTTTTCACCACCAATATTCCCATACTGAGGTTCTGAATTATATGTACAAAGTATTCATACAATGGAAATGAAATGCAAATTTTCAGGTTGCTGTGTTTTCCATCGTAACTGTGTCGTAAAGGAAAATCAGCCAAAAAAACTTGGTTAGGCCTGAGAGTAAATTTAGGTTTGGATCTCTGAAACCCTAATGCTTTTTTTACCAAGGAGTATGAATTAAAATATTTTTTGTGCTTTCAACAGTTATGCACAGAAAGAACTCAGGTGCCCATGTGAATGCTGCTTTGACGTGAACTTGAAAAGGAGACAGAACTGTCCCCTGTAGAAATGTTGTGTTTTGATCTGGCTCTAAGGGTTTGGAACTTGGCACAAAAGCATTGATTGCAGCAGGCCCCAAGCAGATAACAAGTTAGGGGTGATACCATCCATTGACTAGCTGTCACTTTTTGGCATGATCTTCTATGGATTTGATCAAATTCTAGCAGGCTGCAAAATACAGCAGACAACATCTGCTTTAGAGGCAGCACTGACAGAAAGGAGGAGCAGGCAGCACTTTGCTGCTTTCAGGTGCTTGCTGAGAGGATGCTGAGTGCAGTAGCAACATCCCTGTCAGCAGGATTTGCCCTCTTGGTAAATGAATCTCTTTAACAGGCTATCATGGCAAGAGAATCACATTGAGGCAAAATTCCTGACATAATTTTCAAGGCTGAACCAGGACATGAGACATAATTCCTCATCATTGCTAAGTAAGGACTAATCCCAGACGGCAGCAGAGACAGGAACTGCATAAAAATAACTGTGTTGTGGTGTAATTGTATTAAAAACAGTAGGATATTATTTTCAATCCTTTTGAAATCTTTGGAAAGAGAACTTTTAAGGCTGTGTTAAATCCTTGGCATCTCTCCGAGGCTGAGTCAAGTCTTATGTTTTCTCAAGCATTTATAGCAGTACGTTTACCCAGGCTTAGCAGTAAATACAGGTCTCACCCCTTCCCAGGGAGTGGTCACCTGCTAAAATAAAAATAATATTGAAAAAATGTATTTGGTGGGTCACATCCATGTAAACAGTAGCTGTGGATTGCTCAGTTCCACATTAAATTCGATAGAGACCCAAATCTAAAAGGGCCACAGGTCCCAGGGGTAGTGTGGGCATCTCCTGGATCACTGACCCTGCAGACAACTTCCCAGCTGGACACACAAAGGATACAGGATCCCAAAGGATGCTGGGATGCATAAACCCACAAAAACAGTGAGAGCACACTGAGACAGCTCAGTGGTTGTTGGTTTCATAAACAGCATTTTAAAAAAGTTAAAATGGCTATTGATTTCCTTTTCTGGCATAAATAAAAGGTTAGAAAATGACAGACATAGTAAACACTTTGTGTCAGCAAGTAACAATAATTTTCAGACAAGAAGTAATTTGATTTTGGATTGCCAACAAAAAACTATTGAAGTGGCACACTGTGTTAATAGAAACACCATCTAGTAACAGCAGGTGTTTGTGTGCTGATAATGATAATTAGAGCACTAAAATTTCTTTCATCATAAACAAAATCAAATAAATAAGACTGGTTCTGTATGGGTTTTTCTCATGGATATTGATTTATGTGTTTTGGGGAACATTTCCCTAACATTTATTCCAAGAATTTTGTAAAATCTCTGGAAACCTGACAATGAAATAAATTATAGTGCATATCACTGTGGTGTTAAGCTAAAACATCCCAGTGTGAGGGGGAAAAGAGCCCCACACTTTTTCAGTAAAACACAGGGGAAAATAAGACTTTAATGTTTCAAATACATCTTCTTCCAGTCTCTCGGTTGTTTGGGTTTTTCCCTTTGGTATCTTAAGGACTAAATTACATCTTTAGTGATTCCAGTATAAATCTGGACTAGTTCCATCAACAGTGTTGAGCTAGTTACTTTGGGTTAAGTTATTCTGACTCTATGGAGGTATAAATTAGTATAGCCTAGAGATTAATCGATCATTCCAGACAGGTTATAATTTTTTATGCAGCATTGTGGCAAATTACTTCTTGGTTTTTTTCAATTTCTAATTCTTTATTAGTGCAGAAGAAGGAAGATGGCATTTGTGATATCACCACCTCATTCCAAATATATATCCTTGCATATTTTATAGCTTCCACTGACCCAACAGGGACCTTTCTACATTAATTTGCCTCTGAAGAATTGCATTTTTTTGTAATTCAGTTTAATGGACTGCATTTAAATCAAAAAATAATGTTATCTATTTTTGCTGAAGTAGCTGTCTTAGATGTAGACTAGAATGAGAATCTTTACTAAATTACTAAAACCTGAATGATTTGATTCAGGCCCATCACTATCAAACAGGAGTCCAACATCTACACAAAAACACTAAAATATCCTGCAACACAAAAAAATAAATAATGGAGAAGCTTCTAGGCAACCACCATAGATCTTTATGCCCCAAATATTACAATATCCATGTTTTTACATTTAGTGTTTTTTTCAGATACTTGGTCAAACTCTGAAAACTGGGTTGGTCACTAAGAATTACAGTTTAACCTTCCCTGCAGGTTTTCTGATGCAGCCTCTCTGGAGCAGTCCTTGGGATTAGCTTGAACAGTCAAATCTCAAATTTGGAGCTGAATTATAAATTCTTAGACCCTGGAAGCATTTAGACAAGCCTTTATAATATTTCTAATTAATAGTAACATACAAGAGTGGCTAAGCTTATGTCTAAGCAATCTGTTTACTCTGTGCTGATTCTCAAACTTACTCTTAACTACATTTCTATGACACTGTATTGCAATTTCATTAATAGTTTAGAAGGCTGTGTTTATAGGGAAACATTTTCCTTTATGCGACTATAGAATGATATCACTATGTGTTTGGATTGAATAATTCATAGGCTTGGCTCCATCTTGCTTGTCTGAAGGTGATTTTACTATCATTGTGACCTATTTTTCTATTTGTTTACAAAGACAGCTGGGGTTCAGGTGTTATCGGGCACAGACAGCAGTCAGAAATTGTCCAGATTGTAAGTATGGTGTGTAGCAGCAAGTGCTTGTTTATCAGGAAATCCCTGTCAGCAGGAAAAATGAAAACTGGGTAAAATAAAATCGTGTCACTGTCATTCCAGACAGCAAGTTGCATGTTACAAACACCTCGTTGATCATTCACAACTGAAATTCAGGGTTAAGCTCTCAGCTCCTGAAAAGGTGGCTAATGTTCATGGAGAGTTAAGGATTCAAAAGGAAAAGCAAAGGGATTCCATCCTTTGAAAAATCCTGGGAATCTTGGATGAGACCACCAGAATTAGGCTTCTTTTGGGACTGTGAAGTGACAACAAAATATACATATCTCTGTCTTTATCATGATTTTCCAAACACTTCTGGTACATGGCTGTTTGCCTCTGTAATAACTCGCTGTGAAAAAGCAATGCTCATGTATATCTCAAGTGAGTTGCATCCTCTGTTAATGTTCTACAGTAACTTTCAGGTGTGGCTAAAAAAAATAGTTATATAAAGAAAAAGATGCCTCATTCTATTTTGTTGTTCTCACAAAGGGATTAATTAGCTCCTGCCTGAACGATGTTCGGTTGAAATGAAACCCAGGAAAAACACCAGAAGTAACTTTTAAACTGCAGGATCTCCTCTTTTCGGGATGGGACCAAACAAAACCAAACAAACCTTGGGTTTCATGCGTGGAAAACTCCAGGTCTGCAAACCATCCCTGTGAATTCAGTATTTTCCATAAGCTCTTAGCAGGAAATGTGCTGGAGTGATACCTCAGCATTGGGACTTGGGAGACAAAGTGCAGTGAGATTGGCCTGTGTAAAAAAACATCCTTCCCACATTGGCAGTCCTTTCCTCTGAGCCTGGTGGGCTGCAGAGGCACTGGAAGAAGCATCTCATATATGAAGTTTCTTATCTCTAAATTGGATTATTGGTGGGCAGTGGAGACTCAGTTTGAGGGAAATTGCCAAAGGCACAAAACTAACCAGTGTTATGAACTATGTGTCATGCTTCCCTTTCATTTTAAATATTGACACTAGCATTCTGGACATTATAAAAAAAATGAAAAAACTTTCATAGAAATCTTGATATTGTACATTTGAGATTGTTACATGAAGCTTATATACGAATCATTTTCCTCAATTTAGTAAAATCCTATGAGCAATAAGAAGTTCTGAACAAAAAAAAAAATATATATATGTATACAGATCAGAATTTTTAAAGCACAGGTTTTTTACCAGCAAATATAACTTCTAACTGTTTTGATTTATTTTTTTTAATTGTATGAGGATTATACTGTATAGTGTATAGAGTGAGTGCATTTGAGAATGCTGTTACCCTGAAGGCAATAAATGATTAAAATAGATTTTTCAATAAACAAGCAAGTGGGAGGAATTGTTATCTGTTCTGTTTACATTATATCAAGAAATCGAGTTGTTTGCAAAAAACACTGTATTTCACTTTTTTTTTTAAAAAAAAGAAGTTCCTTTTTGAATTTTCAGTTGGATGTCCTTGGGAGCTGGAGCAATAGAAATGGGAAGAATTTCATTAGCACAAAGTGCATAATTATACACTTGGGGTGTAATAATGTGAACATCTGCTTTATCCAAGTGCTCCTTGGTTAGAAATGTCTGGAGGAGGAAAGGCCTCAGTGTGCTGGCTGGTCACAGAATAACTGTGAGCAGCTATGGGCTGTGAAAAAGACATTTAACCTCAGGGATGTCAGGAGAGGCATCTCCAGAAATACTGGCAGTTCTGGACAGGACATTGGTAAGACTTTGTCTGGGGCTTTTTTGCATATTCAGATCAGCAGTGCTGTATCAGAGAGAGTTCCAAGATGAATAGGAGACTGAGTGACTTTTTCACTGCTTTAGTCTGGAGCTGAACCATTCCTGTCACAGACTTCTTTGCTCTGGATACAAAAACCTAGTAAAAATCCTGACTCCTAAAAGTTAACTCTGCAGCACTACTGAAAAGATTTGTTACAACTACTTTGGAGAAGCTAAAGGGAGAAAGAAGCCTCATATTGGTATTTAAATGATACTATAAGTACAGTTTTAAGTCAATTCTCTCAGTATGCATTAAGTGAAAAAAAGGTATTTTTGCACATATTTTTTTTAGATTTTTTTTCTTGTAGTCATATAGTTTAGGGCGTGAAATGAATGAGGAATTTGAGAGAAGGGGAAAGACATCTGCTACTTGTAAGGGCTTTTGGAAAATGAGAGCTCATGGCAGCACTTCACACTGCCAAGGTTCTTGCATTGAAAGGCAACCTTGCAAAATGTCTATCCACTCATACCCAGGCTGATTTTCTCTCTCTTTCTTTTCCTCACTCTTTTTTAAGACATGTCTGTTAAACATCTCTGGTTTCTATTTTTTCCTTACACAGTAAAGGTGATTGAGGAGTTTCTGTTCATGGGCTGCTGTAATTTCCACATGGTTTTGCAAGGCTGTACAGAGGTGATGTGTTACTGCTGAGTCCTGGGACACGAGGCATTTGGCTACATTCTTGTGACAAAGAATTCATAAAACAGAATTTATGCGGTGCTTTATGGAACCAGCTGATTAACTGCAGCCCTCAATAAAGGAAAGATGCCATGTGCAATTGAAGTACAGGTATAAAAGAGCTACAATAAAGAAGATGCAAGTGAAAACAATATATTAAGCTCCTGAGAAGCAGATTCATTGTCAGGCCTTTGTGTTTCAAAAGAAATTCAGGACCTGCTGATATGTGGTGCTGTTATTTCATGTTGTACGACAGCACTGTTAAGAGCAAGGCTTTGGAAATAAACTCCTCCTGACCTTGGGAAACTGAATTACATTAATGCAGTTTATGTTTTAAGCAAGCCTGGACTCGTGTGTCACGCTCTAAGAATTAGTGAAGGCCACAAAGTTGCTCCTACATTTAACTTCCTATACAAAGAGATTATTTTCTTATTTTATGGCAAACTGCTACCAGGCTCCAAACACGTTTCTGTTTGCTTGGGCATAATTTTTATCAGCAGGTGTCACAAGAAGTGCTTCTATTTGTAGATACCTACACCTTAAGTTTGTAAACAATTCTCAATAATATTGCAATTATTATTGGAGTTCCAGTTTCTGTAATTGGAAATTTTGCAGATATATATGAGGTTGAGGTTCTCTGTGGTAGAGTCACTGTGTTTATAGAAGTATTGTTAGGCCAACTTATTTTTACTAGTGCTAAAGAGAGTGCTTTTCTAGCAGCTATGACAGTGAAAAATACTGTGGTTTATTTCTCCTGGTGCTTCAAATACCCTAATATAGATTAAATGTGTTACATTTTGGACTGGTGGGATCTCTAAGAAAAGTGTTGCATGAATTTGGACTGAAATGCAGTTATTTTTCAAGTAGATAGTCAAGGGGGAAATTCAGAAGCTTGTTTCCCTGGTATTGCAAGGTTCTGAAAGTAGCAAGAAATGCTACTTTCAATCATGAAATGCTACTTTTAATCATGAAATAATGGAATTAGAGTTAGCAGTGCAAACTGTGAATATTTTATTGTATCCTTGCCAAACATCTGTCCTAAAGGAGAGTTAGCAAATTGGCTCAGTCTTTCTTAAAAAGCAGCCATAAATGCAAATGTTACATAGTATTATATTATTGCTTCATATTCTCGATGACAGCAAGACAAATTTCAGTCTGCTCAGTGTTCAGGCATTATCCTTGACAACATTTTGACCAGTGTATTTTCTTGCCCTAATTCAGATGCAAGAGAATACCAGTCTCCAAGCTCTTCACAGGCTTTGAGTAATTGCCATTTGTTTTTGTCCTTCACCTCTCTGCTCTTCTGAAAACAGATTGTATTCCACAGCAGGGTTTCAGTGATGAGAGGTAAAGTAAACCCTCCTCTAGCAATTGGATGCTTTGACTTCCTAAAGTCACTGCTGCTTGAAAGAGAAATTGCTTTCCCTTGAGAACATGTGAGCAATAAAAAAAAAACAAACTGTAGATGAGTTTGTATAAGGGCACATAAAATCCAAATTCCTGGCTGTAGACATTTTTGTGAGGAGCAGAAAACTGATTCACTTATTACTAGGGTGGCCATTGTATTTGTCTAAGGCATTTTTGAAGACCAAAGGCTCTTTAAAATGTTTATTTCCCTGAGGAGACAAATGCAGGATTCTGTAGTGCAAGTCAAGTATGCCAGCCTTTAACAAGATTATGAGAGCCTTTTCCATGGGTCTGCAGTGTGAAAAACATCCTTAGCTGTAGGTCACAACGAGTAAGAGGAGAAGAAAGTAGCCAGAAGAGATCCAGCCAGCTGGCTGGTTTTCTGGGCAATTTGTTAGACTGGCTGTAAAGGACTGGTTTCAGATTTAGACTGGTGCCTGCAAAGCAGCTGGGTGCACACATTCTACTGGAAATACTCCTCTTAATGCTCTGGGGCAAAGCAGTTACAGGATTCAATACTTTTAGGAAATTTATTTTAATAGAACAGAATGCCCTGGACTTCTGCAAATGACTTACCATCCTCCTTCAGAACACCCAGATACAAAGCAAAACTCAACTTGGTTTATTTCACAGCTGACTGTTTTGAGTCCATGTCCCAGGCTCTATATCAAGACTGAAGAGTGGCATTGATGCCACAGTGATAAGTGCTCTGTTAGTGTCTAAACAGAGAGGTAAGGCTCGAGGACACTCATCAGCTGATTCAAGATAATAAATTAAATAGAAGTGAGTTGTAATTTATGTTGTTAATAAGTCTCTTCTCCTGTTAGTAACATGCAAATCTATGCAAAATTATTTGTTTTGCATAAAGAAATAGAATTGGAAAGATGCCACATGGCCTAGCTACAGAAAGTCCTTAACAAATTGAATAATTTTAATATCACTAAACACTGTCTAGGTGTTTGGCTGTGTTCTTAATTCAGTTCCTCTTACTGTTGTTAAATACCAACCAACATTCTTGTTGTGGGCACTCTACCACTTTGTGCCACCAAACCCCTTTACTTGAGTTGTTTATGCTCTTTGCTAATGTTAATGCATTCAGCCTCACATTGCCCTGGGATTCACTGTAATGCACAGGTAAACAAGTGCAGACCCAGCTCCTGTGACTCACACACACCAGGAAACCTCCAGCAGAGGTTTAACTGCAACTGCTGTACTCATCTGCCTTCCAAAACAAGAATTACTGTCCTCCACAGAAAAACATTTCAGTTGGATTGCCAGAGGGTTCTTTTCCAGGCTTTTTGGGTGGACACTTACCTTGCTCCAGGGACTGTTGTGTCATGCACATGCTTTTAATTTCTTTTCAGATTTTGAAGACCAACTTCTCCCTTACTTTATTTAATGGCTGTCTTCTGCCAAGAAGTGTTAAAATAGTTTGCAGAGACCATCTGCCCTCTTGCCAAGCTGGAGTACTTGGGTTCTCTAAGTGCCTGTGCCAACTTTTCCGCTCACAGCAAAGTTTCCTCTCCTACCTTTCCCCAGACATTTCTAAATATAATTTAGGAATAGAAGACAGTTTCTTGTAAGGTTCTGTCTGCCCTATGGATAAACTCCATATTTGTTCTCTTCCACTCTCCAGATTCCGCACTGACTTTTGTATGTGGTTGTCTTATCTTCTGGCCTTCTTCCCCAAAACCAGTACTGCAAATAATTGATTTTTTAGTTTACTGACTGGACTGGAGAGTCAGGATTTAAGGGGGTAATTCTTCATGGTAAAGTAAAAGACCTTTTAAAAAACTCTTCAAAAAATGAAATCTGACAGTTTTGAAGCAGAGTCATCACTTTGAAACGAACGAGCTAAATGTCAGTATTGCAGTGATTCAGCTTGTCAATACCAATTTGTAGATTATTTTGATCATCTCAAACTACATTTTTTGCAGCACAGAAACTGTATTATTATTATTATTATTGTTGTTGTTGTTGTTATTGTTATTATTTTCTCCCAAGAAGTGCAGTAGCATCTCATGATATTCTTTATTTTCTTTTAGGTATGATTCTGCTTGTAACTCTGCTTACTATGTAAGCTTTTGAGTTCCTGGTGTACTTCAAAGACACTTTGTCATTGCATCAGAATTTTAGCTTCTTGTTCATATTTTTGATCTATCTCAGCTTTAAATAGTGAAAAAAATCATGGGAAGTTGAAAGAACTTTCTGGAGGATAACAACAGCACATTCTTCCACCATCACAGTGCATTAGGCTAAATGAACCTGGTGTGACCATGCCATATTCTTTTATTCCTTAACATCCTGTCCCTCAGGCATTTGTTCATTTCCCTGGGTCTCAGGAGGTGCCCATTAATCCTTCCTGGTTCTGCTCAGGGGGAACGTGCTCACATGGTGTTCAAATGTCCTTGTCACTGGGCTGGAAAGGAGCCAGCACAAGGACATGAAAGTAAACTTCCCTTTCTGTCCTGCACTGGAGTAATTTAAGGATAGTTCATAGTTGCTCTGTGCATTGTCAGTGTTGTGACAGCTTATCCTTCCACATCAAGGAGACATAACCAGCTCCTGCATCACCACATCAGTGATTCAAATTGCTCCTTAAATAGCCTTTGCTGGTCTCTGTTGAAGTACATGGTAATCAGTTCCACAAAGCTGCACTGATGATTCTTACTTCTCTGTGCCAGAAATTACTCTTGACCATATTATGAAAGGAAATGAATGGCTTTTTTCACTTAAGTGGTTTGAGTATTTAACTTATATAATATACAGTAAGTGCTATTATCATTACAGAAAACTCTTTTTTTTTCTGTCTTTCCACAACTGTTTAATTTCAACTAGACTTTACATTTCGCAGTATTCATGGCTTGTACCATACACACAGGTCTGGTGCAGGTTATAGGGAACACCTGTCTTCAGTGGAGTTCTCCATACAGGAGAGCTGTCAGTTGGAAAATCAGACAGCCAAGATCTCTGCCTGCTGCAAATCCACAGAGCTCCATTAAAGTCAGGGCTGATTTGTATCAGAGAGGCCCATCCTGGGGCTTTGATGTCCTCCTCCTTTCAACAGAAAGAAAGCCAGCTCTGTAAGAGCAAGAGTTTAAAGCAGTTCAGTTCATACCAATTTGTAGGGATCTACATCACTACTGCATATGTTTAGGGTTCTGTAAATGGTCTTCCTAGAAAATTAGAATTATGTATAATTTGCTGGTATGTTCCCATAGCTACACTAAAGATGTTAACCACTGTTAACATGGAATGTAAGTGCAAATACACTCTTAACAAATGCAGGATTTGTGCATGAATTCAAAGGCTTATTACCATGTTTCTCTTCTTGTCTCACACCTGAATGTCACCAGCCTGGGAATTATGCAAGGCCGTGTTTTCAATTTTTTTTTTGAGAAAAGTGCCTTTTGAAGCTTCCTGAATATGTTTTAAAATACCTCTGATATTTGAAATCATTGTCAAATAATTGTTTGGTTTTCAAAGCACACTTGAATTTGGGAAAGGTTGCCAAGTCCATCTATTAGACAGGATTAATTCAACTCCTTTCTGTATGCAATATGATGTGGTTTTCATTGCATATTTTTCTACCATTTGGTCCATGGCAGAATTTTCTCACTCAGTACAGAGTGTTGTTTTGGCCATGTCAGGGTACAGTTCCATCATATTTTTTCAAAGCTGCACAGCTCAAGAGGCAGCAAAATTGCAAAGGATGAAGAAAAAACCTCACGTAGGCAGAGCAGTTGATGTGTGCTCTCCTGAAGAATTTAATTCTGGTGGAGTCCCTGGCTCTGATTTCCTTTGCAATGGTGCCCATCTTTGCTAATGGTGCCAGATTTTTCACAAAGGGTCATTAGCTGCATCTTCTAATTTTCCAGTTTCCTGATTTGAAACCCTAAGGCCTGATTTGCAGAAGTGCTGAGCACTCACAGATGAAGGGAATGGTCAGTGTGAACCTGTTACTAGTTTTCATATGCCATATACCATGAAAAAGCAAGTCCTCAATACCTGGAACTAGAGATCCAAACATTGACTAGCAATACCCTTCTTATATTGCTTTTGCTTTGGTTTGTAATTCAAATTGCTGTATAATAATCCCTATGAATGGTATAGCAGCAGCAAACAGCACTGGTGATTGATTAAACACTTCAGTTTCTCTTCAGAGTTTAATTAATCTTAGCAGCTCTTTATTGCTTTATAGGCTACAGAGCAATAGAGATTATTGCCACTTTAGTAGGGAATAGAGAGGAGCTTCTCTGCATGGTGCTTGTGGCTGTTCCCCTTTCTGAAAGTCTTCCCAGACACCAGCGCAGGCAGTTAACTTGCTTATGAGTTTCAAATACTTGAAAAACTCTGTTTCCCCTTTCTTAGGATGAATAAATAGGATGTGGAGTTAGAGCTTCATAGAAGCTTTGAAGCCAGACTGAGTAGTGCCTCACGAGGTGACCTCTCCCCTGCCCTCAAAAAGACCCCTTCCAGCCAGAGCTGCACTTCTCTCTGTGTAATGGGATTCCTTCTAAAATCTCATTAAAGGAGGGTTTTATCCCTTTTAGGTTTTTGTTGTTGTTGTTGTTGTTATTGTTCATTTCTAAGCATTCTCCTGTAAGAAGGGCACACTGCATAAAATTTTATATCTTTGTACTATGGTGGCCATCATATTTTTTTATTAATTATTTGACATGTCTATTGCCCTTCCCTTCCTTCTGTATATCTGTGAGAGTATTGTGGGGATACATTATCACTCCATGTGACATTTTGTACCCTTTGTCCAGCCCTTCTTAGAATTTTTTGGGGTTTTGTTTTTTGTTTGTTTGTTTTTGGGGTTTTTTGGTTTTTTTTGTTTTTTTGTTTTTTTGGTTTTTTTTTGCTCTTGACACAGAACTCATTCTAGAAACTGACCTACTTTCTTAGCCTGTCTCCCCATTCCTTTTTCTGGGAGAATTCTTGTGCCTGGCTATGGGACAGTAACTCAGGGCAGCACCAAAGAGTCAAAAGGAGATGCTCTGGTTTAGAGCAATCCATTCAGATGATGGGTCATATCACCCCTGTTTGATGGGTCATATCACCCCTGTTAGGTCATATCACCCCTGTTTGTCCATGCTCTCCTTGGCTGGATGGATTGGCTTCTCCTTGTTTTCTTTCAGCACTTGCAGTCCCCTCATTTCTTGCATGACCCTGGGTCCCTTTGCAGTAAATGCCACCATTTAAAACAATAACAGGAGAAGATGATTACCTGCCACTTCTTTTACTCAGTGCTAGATTCACTCTTGATTACTTTTAAGTTTCATACAAAATGAAAAACCCTAAAACCATGGCAGCAGGAAGAGGATTAGCATTGGGTCATAAGATACTATTTGGGGCTCTCAGACCTTTTAAGGGTGAAGGGTGACTGGAGCCCTCCACATCTCCATCAAGAGTAGATTATTTCATACAGCATAAATACATATGAACTATTGGCAGAATAAAATTAGTGGCTATTACACACTCATCTTCCTCTTTTCCCAAATTCTTTTTGTCACTGACTTAAGAACAGTGACTGTCTGTCATTGCCTTCTCTTCCTGCTTTTTTCTGGGCTGCACAGTAAGAGCACAGAATGTATATATAACCTGTAAGTCACTTGCAGTATGAAGTTAACCTTTTAAAGATTTAGTATTTTGATTATTTACCATTCCACCTGTTCCTCTCAGATTACCAAGACAGCCAAGGAACAGCAGTGACCAGGCAGTCAAACTGCAGAACCGTGAAAAGGTCACATTAGAAACTGTATAATGCACTTAGTGCATATTATTCTGCTGTCTCTTAAAGACTTTATGGGGGATTAAAAACCTCCCTCTTGTGACAGAGATCATAATGAGAACTGAAAATGTCACAACATAAATTGATTTTATGTTAATGATTGTAGCAAGAATGAGAAATTATTCAAATACTACTTTTTACACTAAACCTTCTGCTGCAGTGTTGTGCTGCTCCAGGTTTTAGTATTCACAGCGTGTTCAGGCTTGGGCTGGGGACTGAGAACTCCCCATGTAGGAGCTGCACTCATCTCACCTTGTGCTTGGCACACCTGTGGTTACAGAGGGAACAAAGAGCCTGAATGGGTGAGTTGAGGGAAGCCAAGCAAATAGCTTCATCACTGTAAGCCCAATCCATCACCAGCACAACTGCTCCTAGCTGGGCTTGGAGGTGAAAACCAAGCAAATTAAAATAGCAAATTAAAATGAAATTTCTCTAGATGTTGGGCTCCCTGTGCAACTTGTTGGTGTCCATACAGTCTTGCAGTTGGAGATAACACAATTTTGAATTTAGCTTAGATCGTGCTTTAGAATAAATGTATGCAGTTTGGGTTCAGGCCTGCATTATTTGCATACTTTTATTACCTACTTTGCTTATTCAGTACCCTGTTCACCTCTGGGAGAAGAATGTTGGCACCCTCCTTATGTGATTCTGGGGATGAGAATAAAATGTGCACAGTGATGTGGATGATCTGATACTGTCCCAGGAGAACTGGGGGAGTTTCAAGTGAACAAGTCAAGCAGATACTGCAGTGATAGTGCTGTGTTTTCATCTGTCTCTGGAAGGGATTCATTTCAGCAGAATAAGCACAAAACCACTTTCACAAGTAGCTTTGTGATATCTGTGTGCTACTTAGTGCTGTCAACAGTTTTGAAAAACAGGTTGGTAGAGTGCAGTTGAAAGCAACTGGTTGCTGTCCTAAAGCTGCTAGTGATCTGGATTTTACCCTTTTGTGTTCTTGTTGATGGATATTGAAACATCTTTTCCAGAAAAGGTTCACTAGTGTTCCAAACGTTGCATACACACCTGGATAAGAAGGAAAAGATTAATGTCAGTGTAACCTAATTCTAACAAGACATCAAGATACTTTTCCCTAAAGCACATTCTAACCACTTATTCTATTAACTTTCTGTGAATTCCTTGAGAATATAATATTGGGTTTATCTGCATATGGAATCTTCTTGAAGGAAGCAGATGTGTTGTTTCCTGTCCATAAATAACTTCATGCATAAATAAGCCTTACTGACACCCTGCAAGTATTCTGAGAACATGTAGTAAAAAAAAAACCCCACAGATTTGTAGAAGAGATTTTTAAAAGCCTAGTAATAAATAACACACTTAAGGACCTGACATACATCTGCTACAAGAAAAATAAATGGCAACAGCTAACAGTGAATAAAAGTTCCCTCTGAGATTTACCACCTGTATGAAAAACAGTATGATAAGGAAAAAGGTAGGCAGTCAGATCTCAGAAGTACCTATTTAAGGGGGAAAGAAAGAAAAAATTTCCAGAGTTGCAACTTTAGCAGTGAAAAATTTAGTTTCTTGATATAATCAAATCACAGGCCTCATCTTTTGATTTTTTTTTTCCTCACTGTTAGCTACTGGAACTTTGGGAGTCCAAATTAAAGTGGAAATGGCAGACTTCAGTTGATTCACTCCAGAACTGTTGACATTATCCTTAAATATGATTATTTTAATAGGAATATCATGAGAAAATGAGAAGATTGGAGGCAATGTGTGGCGTGGCAATGAAACAGCAGAAGGAAAGTCTCCTTATCCCTCTTAGTACATCCTCTTTCCTAAGGCATGCTCCCATCTTCCAACACACCTCAGTCCCTTTCTTTTCACACTCAGTTACTCCTTGGCTGGCTTACAGGTGCTCTGTGTGTCAATATCCCACTCTTACAGGAGCTCTGGGTGTCAGCATCCTGCTCTTACAGGTAGATGCTCTGTGTGTCAGCATCCTGCTCTTACAGGAGCTCTGTGTGTCAATATCCCACTCTTACAGGAGCTCTGTGTGTCAGAATCCTGCTCTTACAGGAGCTCTTGTGTGTCAGCATCCTGCTCTTACAGGAGCTCTGTGTGTCAATATCCCACTCTTACAGGAGCTCTGTGTGTCAGAATCCTGCTCTTACAGGAGCTCTGTGTGTCAGCATCTTGCTCTTACAGGAGCTCTGGGTGTCAATATCCCACTCTTACAGGAGCTCTGTGTGTCAGCATCCTGCTCTTACAGGAGCTCTGTGTGTCAATATCCCACTCTTACAGGAGCTCTGTGTGTCAGCATCCTGCTCTTACAGGAGCTCTGTGTGTCAATATCCCACTCTTACAGGTGCTCTGTGTGTCAGAATCCTGCCCTGTCCTCTTTTCCCAGGTCCTATGTTGCTATCCCAGCCCTGGTGCCTCCTGACCTCCTGGTAAAAAATGACATTTCTGAATGTTTTGTGTGCCACCAAAAACTTCAGTTCATCACCAGCAAACTGCCTGAGCACATACAGATTGGCTCTTTCCTGCCCCACATCCATTTGTTTGACCCTAACTCTCTTCTCATGAGCACAAGGCTTTTGAAATTTATTCTTTCCAGAAAATATCTGTCTGCTTCTCTTCTGTGTATGAGCTGCTCCTGCTCTCCAGCCCTGATCTTTCATCCTATTTATATAATCTTCATTGTACATTATCTTCATCTTAACTACATAAATAACTTGAGGAAAAGATCATATAATACATATTATTCATTTTATTATAAATATTCACACATAAATCTGCAACAGATTACTTCCCAGTATGAGCTAATGTTCTTTTCAGAATGAAGGCTTGCCCATTAACTAAAATTTTTTTACATGGCTTCAGCTTCAAACCTGGTGCAATTTTATCTGACTTTCATCTGATTTTAATTCAAGAATTTGCTTGCATGTGCAAAGTAATTTCCATTAGTTTCTTCCCATTATCACTACAGCCCTGTGAGTAATTGCTGCTGTCTGTGAGAGAGTATGTATTAATATTTTGTTAGACAAGATTGTAACAGGTGACTTTTTACTCTGATTTTTACAGACTGATAAATGTGATAAAGAATAACTTTTCCAAAAGGCCAATCTCTTTAAACTTCAGGTCCCTATAACAAGCAAGCAGGACACTTGATTTATAATATTCTACATAGAACATATTGTAATTAAACTCCTAAAGATGATGAAATATTGCCATTAATACACAAGGAAAATAACCAGAATTTTTTTTCCACTCAGAGCAAAGAGATCTGCCCACATCATGACATTTGATGCCAGGCTTATTTGCAGCTAATCATATTTGTTTCAACAAATGGCAAATAAAAAAAATTACAAATAAAACATTTTGATTTAAACCTGTGACCTTCACTCCCAGAAAATCACAGTATTTTCTGCTAAGAAGTTTATTCTCTGGATGGAAAAAAAGTGGATTAATGTGCCAGCAGTAAGCAATCTGTGCATGTAGATCCCTTTGGCTTGTAATTGTTATTAAACTGGTTCACTGCACCCTTCATAAAGTGTGGAGTCTCTTGGTAGGGGAGAAAATAGACCTCTGTTTATTCTGAGAACTTGTGAACTACTGTAATTCATTTCAGATTTATAGATTCGCCGTCTTTAAATTGATGTTGTTTTTTACAAGGAAACAAACAGCCAATTTTTTTAACAAACCAATGCAATTTAATTCTTGTAGAATTTATCTGCCTGTGGATCAACAGCATAACACAATTTTAATTACACTGACCACACTTCACTGAATTCCCTCATTCTGTAGCAAAGCCTTATCAGAGTAAAGGTGCATGAGATGTGTTGAGCTCTGCTGAGCCCTAAGTCACAAGGTCTGCATTCTTATCTTACAAAAAAAAAATAAAAAAGAGCCACTCATTTACACTTCTGTCTTGGGGGAAGCAATACTTACTGTTATATAGAGAATTAATGGAAAACACAAACTACTAAGTGCCTTTGTGGTTAAGAAGTCAAGTGCAAAACCATCTAAAATATATGATTAGAAAAAAAGGAAGGAAGTGTTGAAGCAGGTCAGCAGCACTAGATTGAAATAATTATTGTCAGTAGTTCGTGATGTTTTCATTCACAGCTAAGTGGATTTTACTACTTTCTTTGCAGCACAGATACCATTCTCTGCTAGTAAGGCTTTCTATCAGCCCACTCACACTGAACTGCAGAGTTTTCTGAATATATAGATATTAATTCACTGCAGCTGCCTTTGTTGTGTCTAAGAGGAAAGAAACTACTGAAAGGAAATCCCATGCAATGGCAGGGACCTGCGAGTGCTGTCCCCGTGTCCCTGGTGAATGCAGCAGAGCTGTTCCCTCACAGCAGTCAGAGTGGGGGAAAAGGCCTCAACATCAGTAATTTAATTGCTTTAACACAATTTTCCCCACTTTTAAAATAAACCCATGGAGAGGAATTACCTGAATCAAGAACTATTTTCCTCCATTGCATTTAAGTATATTTGAGGTGGTTTTAATAAAAGCTGCACAATCTTCTTTGCTGACCTGCCCTTCACACCTGTTGAACCTATAAACCAGCTCAAGCAGAGAGGTGGAAATGGTGTTTCCCATCTGGTTTGGGACAAAATTGAGAGGTGGGCTGAAAAGAGAGGCCCAAGGGGAAGATTTGGCAGTTCCCTGGCCTGACCCCAGTCCTGCAGACAGCAGGAAAGGTCCCTGTAGCTGCTCCTTGGAGATTTAGTTTTGTGGGAAGGCAGTTTGGCATGACTTGGGCACATGTGACTTTAGAGAGCTCTTTGGGCTCAAAGCCATTGGAGACATAGCAAACAAATCTGAAGCAAAGCAGACTTTGTTAGTTCTGTTATTTAGAGCATTATTTATTTTATTTTTTATATATAATCATTAATTTATGATGGTTCTTTGTCTTTCCATTGAAGAGTAGAAACAGCTGAACAATTTAGGAGGAAAAAAAAGTAATTTCAAGGAGTTCTTAGGAAGATTTAGTCAGTGATTTTGATTTGAACGCATCTGTAAGGGACTAGAGAGAAGACAATTTGAAAAAGATCTCTCAGTGGATGTGCTGTCACCCACCATTCATGCTCCTTGGCATCTCTTGTAACATCTCCCAAGTTTGACAGCAGAAATGGTGCAGTTCAGTCCTACAGTACTTTCCAAAGTACAGATGGGCCAAGCACAGATGGCTGAATTGCATCCTGTGCAGCCTCTCGCTTAAACAAATATAGAATAATTTCCCTGACACTGCTGGGGTGTTTTTCAGATTTACATTGAACTAAATCATGCCATGAATTTTTGATTTTCTCTTTATCATCATCCATCCCAATTAGTGGGTTTTCTTTCTGACACAATGCCAAATTGTTATATTCATCTTCATATCCTTTGCAAGATACATTTTACGCATCTGGAAGGGGTTATACAGTTCTATATTTTATAGACATCTTCCTTTTAACAATTTCCTTGCTTAGCTAATAAAGTAGTCAGATATTTGCTATGCCCATTTCATGTAAAAAGAATAAAAATATGGTTTCTAAGCAAAAAAGTTTACAACCTACATAAAGCAAAGGGAAGGAACAACACCAGCACTGCTAATTAAAAATGTGCCAGCACAGGTCAGCAGTATGTGCAGTCTCACAGTCAGTGCCTCAGACAAGAACTGTCATTTATTTGTCTGGGTTTTTTGTAGGCATCATGTTAAAGTTGAGTTTCAGAAGTCCCTGAACATGAATTTGCAGGTGTTTACAGAGAGTTTCTGACAGGAATGACAAGAAAAGCTGAAGATACTTGTTTTAAAATTTAGCGACTGGGTAATAAAGGCTGTCATCGTTAACAGAGAGAAGTCAGGGATGGCTCAGTAGAGGTGTGATCAGAAGTGAAACGTCAAGGGTCTCAAAACTGAGACTTACAGCTCATGTGCTCTGGGTGGGGACTGGGAGAGCAGTGGGAAAATGCAGGGAGCAGAGATGGTGTGGTCAGCATCAGGAGCTGGGCTGTGTTATCTTTGCAAAATTGTCTTTGCCGAAGCGTTTCGGAAGAGTGTGAAGGGAAGATGGTGGGACTCAGCAAGGCCAGAGGAAAGGGCATGAGAATAGGCAGGAGGAGAACTGCTAAATTCACTTACCTGTGAGGATGGATTGGAAATGATGTTTTAAAGTATCATTTACTGACTGCACAACATTTAGGCAGAGATAAGAGACAGTCCCAGGAAAGGCTACAGCCCCCCTAAAAGCATGCAGAAAAAGGGTGGGGGGAATCTGCAGTGAAGATTTGAACACTAAGAGAGGAGCAGTGAGGAGCTCAGTTCTGCCTGTGGGGAACATAACCTGACCAGTTGGCATTTTTGAGGTGTAGGAAATTTAGACGGAAATTTCAGTTTGATGAGAAGAAGTCAATCCATCCATCCGTCACGTGTGTGTCTTGGAAACTGAACTGAGTTTGTGTTTGTGGAGGACAAAAGGAGGGTGGGAGCAGAGGACATCTCCCAGATTGCTGCAGAGAACAGGAATGGGACCTGCAGGAAGACAGGCAGAAAAACGTAGGAGCAGAAACCTGGGAGAACAAGATTCTTGAGGAAACTGCCCTGAAGGAAGCTGAGAGTTGGAGAAACGGAGGAAGAGGGGCTGGCATCAACGCTGGCTGGACGTGCTCCATTTGGAATGGATGAGTCTGTCTGTACTGGTGTGCAGAGAGTGCATGCTGAGCTGGGAAGAAAATTCTGGTGGTGCTTTGGAACAGGACCCAAGGCACTAGAGGGGGTTAAGTGAGTTCCCAGGCCATGGGGAGGTCACTGGGATTTATGGTAGAACTGCAGTAAGAAAAGAAGAATGATTGCAACATTCTTAAAGTGAGAAGTCACAGCTATTCTTGTCCTAGAGAGCTTTTATTCAACAGTTTTACAAACATATTCTAGTGCAGGGGCAATGCCATAGCTGTAGCATTTGCCCAGACAATACCAGTATAACAAAAGATATAATTTTTTTAATATAGTAAAATATACCAAGCTGTTTAAAAGTAAACTGATGGTGAGAGCAAGAGGAGAGAAAAGTGGGCGTCATTTTCATTTTCTAAACAAGCAGAATAATGATATTTAGAATTCAACACAGCAGCTATTGAATTTTTCATTCTGAGGTAACATAAAAGATACAGATATAAAACAAACACAATTCCTACAAAAGCAACTAGGTGAAAAAGGCTCAGTGAGATGTGGATAACTGAATTTCCTCTGACAGAAAAGTGATTGGCAGATCAATAGGCAAAAAATCCAGCTCATGAGAAATCTGTGAATATTAAGCTACAACTCTATTGCAGATCACAGTTCATTCCTGAGTCCTTCCACCCCTTATAGGAGCTAAAGAATGAATTTATTAATCTTTGTTGACCTATTGACCTCTACATTTATGTCCTAGAATACAAATTTACTTTTGAAAATTTCCAGTTACTGTGCATGCATACATATTCCATCATGCTGTATATACAGTGTAACATATGGAGAACTGATATGAATCCTTTTCCTTTTAAAAGTGACTAGAGAGGGTACTGAAAGGGGAAAACAATCAATTCTTGTTTGAAAGCAGTCAGCTCAGGAGCTGAGCAGCCAATTTGTAAGCTGTGAGAATCTGTCAGATGTAAGGTTTCCCTCCATGACCCTGCCAAACCTCCTCTGCTCCCCACTCTCCTTGTGCCCTGATGTCGGGTCATATTCCACATCTCTCACCTAAAGGAAATCCAAAAAAAGGGCTTTTGCTGGGCTTTTTCTGGCTGGCTCAGAGGTTGGTACAGGCTACCCCGGCACTGAACCTCCTCCCCACTAAGCACTTAATTGCCACAAGTTGTGTTCCTGCACACTTAGAGCTGTGTCCTGTCACCTCCACCTCTGTGGCATCTTCAAGAAGTCCTTTGGACTGACGTTTTGTGCTGCTCCCTTGTGACTGCTGCCTGTAAATACACCGGTGCCCGAGTTCCTGCCTTTCCCACTCACCATTCCTCTGACACAGGAAAATATATAGACTTGTTTTCACCAAATGTGGGTGCTTGAGATTTTTTTTAATTACAGCTGAATCCTGTTACACAGTAAAAAAGGCCTTGTAGGCTGAGTTAACATTTTCACTTTATAATTTTGACAGTGCAATATAGTACAATTGAATTAATCAAGTTTTCCTGAGTTTCTGTTACAGAGATTTTGAGGGTCTCAGTTAAATCATCCTATTTGGAGACTGATTACTAGGGAGGGAATGTATCATTCTGGTTTTAAATTATCTTTCTGAGAACAGATTTTAATCTTTCCTTCTTTTTTTTCTATGGAGTCCCATGGATGTATTCAGCTCTGTGTTTTCAAAATATTTCCTATTTTTGTCTGTTTAATGAAGCATGTCAAACATTCCTCACTTTTTGCACTTTAGAAATCTGTAGGAGTTTCCTGCTATCTTTTCCTGCTATTTTTCAGAAAGAAGGATTAAGGATTTGCTTTACTTTTTTATTTTTTCCAGAAAGCATAGAGTCTTTCATGCATGAGAAGTTGTTTCCTATGCTTGTCTAGCATTGAGCATGATGGGTTACTTAAAGAAACCAACTTCTCAGCTATGCAGTGCTGGGATTTAGAAGTCTGGCAAAGGGTCAGATCTCTGAGGGACCAATCTGGTGGGGCAGGCTGTGCCCAGAACTGCTTGCTTTCTAATGCAGCACAATGATGTTTCATTGCTGCTTTCTAGGAGTTAAATGGTGGTTTTGCTGAGTTTCCCATGAGGATTCTGGCCATGAGATCTGGATCACACAGGGCATTTTTCTGCCAGCTCAGCCCCAGCTCCTCGGTCCTCAAGAACAAGCAAGAGGTAAAAGCCATTTCTGTGCCTGGGACCAGATGCTCTCTGCCCAGCGTGTGTGCAGGTGCTTTGAATCAGGAGCATGAGCACCTGACATTAGGGCTTGGACTCTTTTACAAGAGCTATTGAACTAGAATTTGGATGATTTAATGCCTGACTTGGGGACAGCAAAGTAGTTATCCTGCTGAAGGTCACATTCGATCACTCGAGTCGTGATGAATATGAGAGCATAAGACAGCTCAGGGGAAATCTTCTTTATTTTTATGAGACAGTCCAGGATCCCACCACACTTGTGGAATATATAGGTAAAGGGGTGGTGCAGGGAATTGGTTCCTTTCACCATGTCTTCTTTAGTAGAAGATAAAAAGGATCTATACACCATATTAAGAAATCCAAGGTGTGTTCAGCCTGGAGAACTGCAGACTCTGCTTTCTTAGGTGCTGTGAGAAAAAGGGACAAGAAGGAAAGAGAAAAGGAAGTCTTTAATCCCTGTGTGTGACACTACCTAGACAAGTACTTTCCAGATTAGGTATCAAACTGTCAACTGGCACACTCAGTTGTGTCTGCTCCTTCGTGTGCAGTTTTGGTGGAACTTTCACGTTTTCTCTGAAGAATTGGTTATGTAACAGGACACTTGCTTTCTTATCTCTCTCTCCACAAACCATTGCTTTTCAATCAAACCAACAACAGCAAAGGTCAGGATTTATGCAATAACATTAAGTGGAAGTGCAAAGGGGGGCTGGAAGAGAAGCTGGAAGCCAGCCATGAGCCATGGCCAGCTCTCTTCTTTCTTCTTGCAATGTGTCACTCATCCATGAAGGAGCATTAATGTCCTCTGTGTGTACCATCTCTGTACACACTGTTGGGAATGTGTAACGTTGCTCTTAGTAACAACATTCCATTATTTTCTATCTCACAGTTGTCAATAAATCATCTGTTAAATGAATCAGGCCTTGTGAACTTGAACTGGCAAGATTGATTTTTGCATGATGTTTCTTTAGGAAATGAATTAAATCATAGAAAGAAAAATGTGTGCACAGTGGCAGAGCATGCTTTCACAGAGAGAGTATTTATGATGAATAGAAGGAAAATAGAGTACACATGCTTCAAAGAGCACATTCTTGTAATGATGCTCAGTACTAATATGATCTGAAGTAAAGATGGTAAGATCAGAAGCTTTCAATGCAGAACGATTACCTTTTCCTTTGAAAGCATTATTTACTGCAAAATCCTGAGATACTTTTAGATATACATTGAGTTCTTGCATTGTAATTTACCTAAGTCCTTATTTTTTTGGCTTTCCTCTGTATCCGTCAAAATAATTGGGCTTTCAGCAGTGCTTTTTACAGACAGACAGAGGGTATGAATCCAAGAGTGATTTTTTCTCTTTAGTGCCTGCCTTTACAGCAGCTGGAGGAGGAAGATGCTCTTGCATTATTACTCGCATGGAGGCAGCTCTGAGCAAGAGTGAATGTGTGTCCCCTCTACCTGTTGGAACACAGATACTGAAACCCAGTCTCCTGCTGCTGCCAGGGAAGGCTTCAGGAAGAAAAAAAAAATCCCAATGACTTCTCTAAGACCTTCTTAACATTAGAAGTGCATTTGTATGATCAGTCATAGCAAGTGAAGGAGGGAATTATTTTACATCCTTAGCACCAAGACAAACAGAGGGCAGCCTTGGTTATTAGCTCTCAATGAAAGATGAACTTTGTTGCCTTTGTGGGATGACTGCTTTTCCTGACAGTGACAGGGATAGTAAATGGTGCACTAAAGTCCTGACATCTGCAGATACTTCAGTGTCCAGGAAGTTGTGGCAAAATGGGGAAAGTCCATTCCAGCTCTATAGTGAATTAAAAATTAAAAAAAAATAAAAGGTTCGGAATGTGAAATTATATCCCTTAATCCTTTAGGACCACCAAAGGAATAGTGAAGTCTAAAAGGCATAAGGCAACTTTTGGAGGAAGATTAAATAATACTAAAATGAAGACTAAATAATTTTAAAATTCTTTCAATGTGTGACACCTGGAACTTTGAGCTATCCATGTAAATTCAGAACCTTGGAAAATCAGATGCAGATCCACAGTCTAATTTGACTAATACAGTCTACATGTACTCAAATCTGTAATTTGAACTGGACATTCTGATACAAAATCTAGGCAAAATACTGTTTTCACTAAAGGATGAACTCCTGCAGACAGCTCTGAGCAGTGTTAGAGAAACCAGCACAGCCTCAGAGTTCCCAGTTTCAGAGCTGCCACTGGAAAGCTGCTGATGTTTGCACAGTGTGCAGCCGTATCCTGCGCTCCAAATCCGCAGTCCTCCAGGATGCCTGGCTGGACCTTCTACAAAATCTTCTAATTGCAAACACTTTGAGGACATTGATCCACAGCCACTCTGTGGATCACTCAGAGTAATTAAATAATTACTCTGAAGAGCACTTGTGTGGCCTGGCAGGGGATGGGGCTGGAAGAACCCACCCAGATCTCCATTCAGACCCCTGCTGCTGCCCCCTCCCAGAACATTTATCTTTTCTCACCCATTCTTTCAGCAGGTACAATCCAGGAATTTAATCTTCTTCAGAATGACCAAATTTTAAATTCATATTATTTTGACTTTGGCTTAAGCCATCATCAAGTCAGCATCTAGGCCCAGGAAAGGTGAAGGTCTCCTTTCCAGGCAGACTTTTCTCCTAGTCTTTGCTTTTTTTTTCCTCACAGACTTGCCTGTGCTTTGGGGAGATGATAATAATTGCATCTACAAAAGCTTACAACTGCCCTACAATAAACCCTGTCAGCCTGGCCACTTTCAAAGCTTTTTCAGACAGTTTCAAATCTGTCTCTTTTTTTTTTTCACAACAAATTCCTCTCACACAAGCCATTTTTATCTTTTTTGGAATTGCACAGCTTATGGTTTTCATAATGCCACAGCATGGTTTTGATCTTACTTGCTGCTTTTCTATTATTTTGGATGTTAAATATTTTAATAGTGCAAATGTTTTTAAAAATTGGGACATTTTCAATAAACTATATCCTTGAATACACAAAACTCAAGCCTGCCTCTAAAAGTCTTTAAAATACACAGATGTGCATCAAGAGCTGAGAAAACTGGCATTCCTTTAAATGGTTCTTCAAAACATGCATTAGTGGGAGATCTTTGCAGCTACGTTCCATACTTTTTTGAAGTTATTGATTCCCACAGCTTCTAAGTGCCATGTGCTCATTAGTAAGCCCATCTCATATTTTTCTTTACTCTGTTAAATGAAGTTTTGTAGCTACATGAGATAATACATGTTACAGTAGGCAAATAATAGACAGTGAGTATTTTGAGCCTTTTTTATCTACAACCCTCTCTGACACTCAGCTCATCTTAGCTATCCTCTTTTTAATCCTGGAGAAGTTTGTTTTGTGCTTTAGCAGCTCTTTGGTCCAGAAACAGAGGCCAGAACAGCGTCAGTGACCCCCTCAGCCAAAAGCACCAAAGTTTGTTAAAAATTGAGCCACTCCACCACTTTGCCAGGGTAGGTTCAGGCAAGTTGCCAAGCACAGGTTCTGTGAGGGAGGAGGTGGTTATTCATTTCACCCCCAGCTGGGGTCCTGTCCTTTGGGGAGCTCCCACAGTCCCCCTGCTCACACCACCCTGCAGAGTTGTCCGCCCAGAAGGCAGAGCAGTGTTTGTGATGCACATTCTTGTGCCTCTGATGAGAAGTGCATTCTAATGCCTTTGTTAATGGGGTGCACTTGAGCGTGGATGAACCATCCCAAGACAAGTGTGTTTGCTCACACACTGATTGCTCCTTGCTCCTGGTAATGGCACTGCCCTGGTGTACAAACGGCTCCAATAAAATCCTGGTCAGGTCATAAATCTGTGCAAATTTGCTTCCCAATATTCAGGACTGTTGTATTTCCTTATGGTGATTTCTGCTCCATTTGGTTGTTCCATGCTGCCCTGAATGCTGGCTCACAGCACTGCATTTCCTCCTGCTGCTTGTGCATCTCTGCCCTTGCAAGGTGCAGTTGTGCATGGGTAGTTCTGACTTCCTGCCAGGGGATCTTTGCAATCCACAGGGGAGCTATGTTGTCTCATTTGCACTTTCTTATTGAATTTCAATCAGGTTTCCCAACAATTTGCTGGAGGAATTCCTGTGGGACACCTTGAAATGCTCCTAGCCACATGCTGTCCAACAACTCCTCATTTTCTCTTCTAGGGTTGTCTGTGTTTTCTCATTTAAGAATAATTCACCACATGACAACATTTTACATTAATGAAGCCCTGGTGGTATCAGATGTGATGACATTCTGTAGGGAACAGAGAAAATAAGCACAGGGATAGACTGGGTATAAAGTAAAAATCAGCTGATGTGCAAAAAAGTTAATGAGGGGGAAAACCAGCTTCTGCTGGCATATGCTGACTCACGAGTATCTCTCTCCATCCTGCTCAAGCACAGGCAAATTGGATTTATCTGTCGCCTTTCAAGGGTCCCTCAGGAAGAGAATAAAGATACTGGGCTCCAGTAAAAAATAAGTGAATATACTCAATTGTTTCCCCCTTTTTTCTGTCTGATAGAGCACGAGTTCCTGGAAGGCGTCGTCTTTCCAATCAATTCCTGGGTTTCTTTGCAGGTTTTAGGCAGTATCCAGTTTCCTGGCAGGGATTCTGGGAAGAACATGGGGTGGGATTTTTTCCTGTGAGAAAGCAGCTCAGTCGTAGCGCTCACTGTCACTCTGGAAATGCCCTGTGCTAGATCCACTCAGGCTGCACAATTACAGTCCTGCTTTTGTCTTTCTGTACAATATTCTGCAGTTCCTTTCTTCAGGTAGAGCAATGATCATTACTGTGAGGGTGAAGAGCCCAAACATTACCCCAAAACAAGCATACCCAGCACACACTACCATTTGGATCTTGCTGCCCATAAAAATAATAGCTTTTCACATTAAAGCAAACAAAAAAAAAAACCTAGTGGCCAACTGGGAGCTCCTTAATTTTAGATTTGAACAAACTTAAAGAGTCAGAAGAACAGAAGAATCAGGAGAACAGTCAGTAGTGTCAGAAGAACAGAATTGTGTAAAAGCGGTTTTATCCTACGAACAACTTTCATGAGTTTTTTTAAAAAGGGTCTCAAATAACAATGAATATCTCTTTTTACTATGACACTTTATAAAATATATCTACTGCCATTGGGTTTTCTCCTAATTCAGTTTAGATCTGTGATTGCACAAGAAACTGTAAAAATTAGAGGTCTCTTACAGGTCATTTCATATATAGTAATATTTTCAACTTCTTTTGAGAAGTGGTGCATGTGCTTATGCTTCAACCTAGGCATTCTGTGAAATCACCCTGTGTTTTCACTTTTTTTCCCCCGTATATATAGTCTTTTCATTTTTATACTTGGCTGTTGCTTTCCTGCTCCAATTGCATATAAATAGATCTGCCCATTTCTTCTCAAATACTTTCAAATTACTAATTTTACTTCCTGAATTTTACTCTTCCCAGCTCAAGGCCATTTTCTTTATGGAAAGTAGCAGCTGCCCTTAACATCACCAGCTCTAGTTATTTCCAACTTCTGTAACTCAGAACATTTTTACTGAAGATCAGAATCTGAAATTTCTCTTTGTTCAGCAGGTGAAGCAAAACAACCTCCTGGATGTGAAGTTCAGCAGGTTGTCTCTTAACATTTTCAACTGTGGCTTTGGAAGGGCTGTGGGAAACAATTCCATTTAAAGACCAAATATACACACTACGGTAGCCTCTTTGTCTAAAAACAACTGTCACACAATTCCTTCATTTTAACCACAGGGAGTTTGTTTCTTCTCTTAATTATTCTTCCAGCTTTGCTGATTTGTTATCCCCAATGCCTTGGAGTGCAATATGTGCTGAGCTGTCAGCAGCAAAGTCAAGTATCTGTGAAAACCTCCCATGGGCTGTGTGTTTACTCTAAACACTGCTTTCATCTCAGAGCAGTGGTCAGTTTTTCTAAGAACTCAGCCCTCTTGCAAAGATTGGCCAGTGCTGGACAGGCCATGGCTAAAGCCAGCTGGAGTCTGCTCTCTGAGATCTGCTGGGGACATCTGTTCGGAGTAGTGTGAAAAACAGAGGAGAGGGAGGGAAGAAGGAAGGCAAGAAGGGAGATGATGATTCTATAAAGCCTTTTTTTATCCAGAGTGCTGCATGAACTGTTGGAAAAGTCCACTCAGACATTTTTATTTGCTCTGCTTTAGTTTTCAATTGATGTTAACTCTATTCCACACCTTTCAGGTGTTATGACAGAATTGAATGAGGGCATTAGAGTGAGCTGGCAAATCAGTTTTGGGAGGCTAAGAACCATGCAGGAGATAACATTTTAAATAAGTACTTGACATGGCCAGAATGACACAAGGGACATTACTCCCACAAGCTTCCTGCTTGGCTCTGAGTCCCCCACCATCATTGTAGATTGGATATATTTAAAATAAAACTCCAGGCTTCTTAATCACCTGGCAAAGATGCACCTTTCCAGGGTTTCCACAATTAATGTGAGCACAAAAGGAAGTAGCAGTAAGTACTAGGAGAGCAGATGTACGCTTTGCCTCCAGTGCCGAGGGAGCTTTGTAGCTCTCAATCTTGGTTCACACAGTTCTAGCTGAGCTTTGTGTTTTAAATGTGCCGTTTTAAAGAAGCTCCAGATCAAAGCCTATTTCATCTTCCCAGCAGCTGAGCTGCTCCTGTAATCATCTCAAAGTCTGAACTGCAGGATCTTGGCATCTGCTGCTGTATATATCAGTAAGCCAAGGCAAAACAAGTGACAGGAGGATCAGAGGTGGTTACCAGCATAGGTGTCAACCCTGTGGAAGAATAGCCAGTGAGAGCCAAAAATGCAGTGAGGCAAATATATCCACGTAGAGCTCTGCCATGAAGTGTTGGTGACTACAGGAGCAGTTTTACAGGTGAGCTGTTCATTGATTGGACTGGCAAGGCTTGGTTGGAATGCACTACCTTTCCTTACAGTAACAGCAAACAATCCATTCCTTTCTACTTCATAAAATTATTGGCATAATACTTCATTTTTTATTGTTATAAGAAGTTGCCTGAGGCCTCAGTGAAAAGAGCAAATTAGAGCATTACTCCTTCCAACCACGAACGGTGAAATATTTGTGGAGGCCATTATTGCCAGAGTTGCATCGCCAAAATATCACATATAAAACACTTGGGAGTCATCTGCAAGTCACACAGATGTGTGTATGTTTATATGCATCTGTGTGGAGTGGGATTGGAAGTGGAAGGTTAGCACAGCCCTGAATTTATCTTGATGCTTACTTTCAAAGCAGCTCCTGCAGCAGCAGAGCACTGTTCTGCATTTCTGGGAGCAGACCCACCCTCTTAGCCCAAAAGATGCTACCATTTTTTTGACTGCCTGTTTTAATAATCCACACACATGTGGACACAATTATAGCCGGGTGAAATAAGATGCTGACTTACCTACAAGAAAATGTAATTATGTTTGTCAGAGAAAGCGTGGTTAAAATTGCTGCATTTTCTTTTTACAAAGCATGCAAAAATCAAAGATAATATAAAAATTAATACTTAGAACAAAATATCTCCTGTCAACTTCCATGCTAAGCTACATTTATGTCAAACCTTTTTAAGAAGTGTTGCCACATTGTTTTCAAATATGTTTTACCATATAATTTTGTTGAGTTAGTCTTCAAAACTGCAAAAAATTAGAGTTTTTTCCCTTCTGAATTGCTGAAATAATGTCTGTCCTACTTCTAAGTGGAGGAATATATCACTATTGGGCAATGTCGTTTAGGTTTGTGCTACATCACATTTTAATCAAAACTAAATGGACTTGTCCTCCAGGCTCACAGGACAAATGACTGGGCAGTTTGTTACCACTCACATGTGCTACCAACAGAGCTGGTTTCAGCTTGTGAGCCAGGCAGCAGGCAGGGCTGGACTCCAATAATGCATCCACTACCTCTTGGTGCTCAGGGAATAAAAAGCATCTCAGTCCATGGGCTCTCTTGCAAAGGTTTCTGTTTCTGATTTACGTTTTGTGGCTGGTCACCTCAACCACAAGCCATTGATTCTGCTCCATGCAGCACATTTGCATCCTTAAGCAGGTTATTAAAAAGTAGTGGCATGTCCCCAAGCTGAAGATTTAATTTGCATGGGAAGAACACTAACCTCAGTAACTAAATATACATTTTTTTAAAGCTCCAACTTTTTTTTCCTTTTCCTTTTTGTTATTTCTCTGCAATTGCAATTCCTTTCATTCTGCAGTACAGAAACAATTGAAGCTGTTCCACCTCTCAGGGATGCATCCCGTTGGCATTCAGGGCTCCTCAATCTCTACCTAACAGACTAGTTAGTATTATATAACAAGAATATGAACCCAAAGAACTGGTCTCTCCACAAGGAACTGGTAGGAATGTAGTGCTATTTGTAAGAAGTATTATTAGAATAAGAACAGCAGGAGTGAAAAGGCAACAGACAGATGCCAGAGAGATGACAGGAAAGTCAAATGATACAAAACCTTCTGTACACATTCTGTGAATCTGGTTGCACACTTTGCTGGTTGGGAAATAGGGTAGCATACCACTGTAACTTGCTCCTGGACAATATGGACTTGTTAGCCACACAGTGCCAGAATATTCCAGCAGCAAGAGAGACACTAATATGATCCTGCAGGAATGTGCTTCCTAAGTATTAAGTGTTGCTTAGAATTCATTGCAGTAGGAGTTGTGAGGTTTGGTGGTTTTTAATGTTGTTAGTGCATGGAGATTTTACAATATTGCTTTGCTAGGCTGGAGTAGAAATAGGATGTGATTCAGTATTGATTTAATCTTACACATCTACAGGTAAGTTCAGTTTTAATGTTGATTTCTATCACTAAGTACTATTGAAAGTCCCTATCTGAAAAAGTGAAATTAAATATTATACTGCTAATTTTCACCACCAATGTATATAGATTAGTATCTGTAGAGCTGCAAAAGTCCATAACAAAAGCAGGCCCATAAAAGCCTGAGCCTTTACAGCATGCTAATGGCTTTCCATTAGGTCAGATTAATGCTTTCTGCTTGGTGAAAATAGGTATTTAGCAACAGTGCTTTCAGTTTGTGAGGAGTAAATAACTGCTGGACCAAGTGCTTCACCCTCGGGAATAAATCTGCACTTTGGGTGCTCGTTAATAAATCACTTTCTGCAGGATAATTTGTCACATCAGCAGATGCAGATCTGAGGATGTTGTTGGGTCCAGCAGCTCTCGTATCCTCCCCTGCATTCTCATTGCTGAGACTCAGAGAAGGGACAGATTCTGCCCCTGCTCCAGGTCGCGCTGCCAGCCCAGGGGCAGGGGCTGTGCTCTGGGGTCAGGCTGGGAGCTGGCTCTTACCCAGCCGGCCTCTCCATCCCTGCCTGGAGCAGCTGCCATCCCAGCCTGCTGCTCTCAGGAAAGCCGTGGGCTGTGAGCAGATCATCAAAGCCATCAGCAGGGAGGGATCCCGGAGTTAATGTTGCAGGAGGGGCTGGGATCAGATGCTGCTAAAGCAGAGCCTTTGTTGGCATCGGTAAAATAGCAAGGGTAAAGAACTGTGGGTTGTTTTCTCTTTAAGAGGTGTAGGAAATGAAGCCCGGGTCTCTTATCTCGGAGAAGACACACACCAGTGAAGATGCCTATTTACATGTGTTTGCACTCGGGTCTGGTTCGCAGCACCAGAGCTTTAAATGGTTCTTGACAGTTGACTGGACAGGTTCCAGTTGTGAGAGAGGGGCTGCAGAGAGTCTCCTCCCTTGGTGATTCTCTTCAGCCTGGATTTTTAAATCAGTGCTTCTAGTCATGTCAATATCCATATTGTTTGCAACCCCGGTGTTCTCTCCTTATAAATCTTCAAATAGCAAGAGACCCATTATCACATCCATTCCTCCTACAGCCCTGTTCTTCTTATCTGAGAAATGTGACTTGAAACTTCTATTAGTAGTGAAGAGGTACACTTGCACTGCATTTTTCATGAAGAGGGTTCTTAGAAATGCTTTATAACATCTACTAGTGTAAATTTATATGTAAGGATCCCAGATGAGGGGCTCCTCCAAGCTAATTGTTTGATATATAACTAATGGGCCCTACCACCAGAAATAAAACATTGAGTGCTCTGGTTCCTGGATGCCAGAGCCCTGATTTCATTCGTGTGAAACTTCTGCCCTCTGAATGTCAATCCCCTTTGAAGTGTCCCAAATGTGCCCCAAACCAAACAAATTCAGAATGATTATATGCTCTGATAATGTTCAGATGAAATAAATAAAAATGGAATGCAGTTCCATTGGGTAGAAAGGCAGGATATTTTTAACTAGGCATGGTAGCATTAAAATAAAATTTAATGCAAGAGATTTAAAATAAAAGGATGCTTCCTCTATTTTAATGTGCGGGAGAAAGTAAGATTGAGGGCATTAAATACTTGAATAGAAATTTGACTGAACTTTGCATTAAATTTTTTGAAGTCTTGTCCAGAAATTTATGATTCACTCCATATTAATAGCAAAGTTGGCTCCTGTATGACTCACTAGACAGTATTTATTCTAGTGAAGAAAGACTGCAGTCTTAAGAGAGAACCTCAACCTCATACTCACTCTGGAATCATCCTTAAGCAGCATACTTAAGGAGTATCTCAGTTAGTCACAGAAAATCTATCCAGAATGCAGAAAACTCCAGTTCTGGGCTTGCTGTCAATCATGCCTCAGATCAAATTCCAAAGGAAATCTGCAGGGTTTGTGGTCAGCAAAAACAAAAGCAATAAATTCACCCAGGGTTCACTCTCAAACACTGCCCTCAAAAAAGGCTGTTTCTTGACATGGCTGAAGTTACAGACATGGAAGAACTGTAACAGCTCCATTAAAAATGGCATTTTACAGACCCTGACATGTTTGATTGGCTCAATTATAGGGACGAGTTGTTCCAAGTCTGATTTGCCATTAATTACTTCTGTTTACCATTCATTAATTACTTCTGTCCCACCTATGCTGTGCATTCAATCCTGGTTTGTGTTGCAGTTTAAAAGCATGGATTCCAATTACCCCAGTCAGTGCAGTTCACACCAAATGACCACTTTGTGAGGTTTATTTTAGAGACTTTACTGGCCCTGGGGAGGGCATCCTGCAGGGTGCTGAGGCTGGGGGGCAGGGTGTGTGTGCTCCTTGTTCCTGCCCTCCATACAGAGTTTGGGAGCAAATCCAGTGTCCCCCAGAGAATTTGGCTTAATTTGGGTTGCTGTGGTGTCTGGGGTTGACTTTGTGTTTGGAGGTACACAAATCTGAATCAGGAAAATGGCTCTAGAAGGTATTTTCTTTATTATTATTTCTTTTTCCTGAGCCTTGACTGTGAAGCTCAGTGTACCTGTCCAGAAGGCACAAAAATGGATGTTTGTAGTCCAGAGTTCCAGCCTTGGCCTCCTAAAGGTGACATGTGCCACCATGATTATTTAATAAGTATCAGGTTTGCACAATAAAACTATATTACTCATTTCTTGGACGAATGAATCCTCTTTTTTTTTTTTTTCCACCCAACTTGGAAAGATAAGATAGCTTACCATTTATGAAATGTAATGTTAATTCAAGTGAGAAAATAAAGTGGTAGCTTTTTCAGCAAGGTAGGCCACTTTACAATTAGTATTGCGTTGTCTTCCATTATTGTACATTGATGGGATTTTTTGTTTAACACCTGATTTTTCCTTACCTGAACTCAGCTTCAGAGGGATAGTGATCTTCATATCTTTATCCTTCATAGGAAAATCTATCAAACCCTTTCAGTGTTACAGAAAAATAAAAAAGGGAAATGTTTCTTTTTCACCCCTTTGAAATTTAGAAAAGGATGTAATTTCTATTTTTTACTTCAAGGTTATTCCTGTCCCAAACTAAAGTGTGAGAACAAGCCAATCCTCAGAACATGTGTGACATATTAGCATGTTCCTTGTCATTGGAGCAGTGAGTTAAACTTGGAAGAGCTGTGGGACTCAATTGTTCTTCAGTAAGGTGGAAGGAGGGGTATTACCATGAACAGCAAGATGGAGAAGACTTATTGTGACTGTGAAGGATGTCTGCCTCTGTGGCATAAAGTCTTGCTCTGTATTTCAAGAAATGTCATTTAAAATGTAGAATGAGTGCACAGTAGGAATAATAAAGTTGCCTGAGCATGTGAATTTTAAGCACTAAACATGATACAGAAATAAGAATATGTTTTTTTGACAGAAACTTGTGGCTAATGCAGCTTTCTTCCCTAAAAATATTTGCTCCAGCTGAACATTAATCTCTTGGCAGAAATGTCTAGGAAAATTAGATACTTCTCAGTAAAATTTATAAGAAAATAAATGTTTTACCTACATAACAAAATAGAAATGACAACCTTCAGAGGTGGTAGAGTCTCACTTGCAGTAGAACTAGAGAAACATAACAATTTTTCTGTATATAAATAAGTATATATATTTTCTATTACTGTGATAATAGCCTTATACAAAGCCAAATGTGGTTATAAATTATCCCAAACATCTTTTTCGAGTAGCATGTCTAGGCAAGGATGTCCCTCCTCCCCATCTGTTTGACTGATATTTTTCTCTGAAATCCTAAAAGGTGAAAACATTTAAGTTAAATAGTCACATAGCTCTAATTGCCAACTGGCAGGGAGCTCTGCGTGGCACTTCTTCCATCACCAATCGTATCAGCTTCCAAGGAAGTACTTGAGTGCAACTTGAAATTCATAATAACTTCCATTTTCTTTTTATCTTGCATCCTTTTCCCTGACCTTCTCTTTTTCCTTCAGAGCTCTTAATGAGGAGAACTTTACAGCCATAAACACAATTTTCTAATGGACTCTCGGGGGAGAGGCTTTTCCCTGGTGCTCCTGACTCAGCCTGGTGCTTTGTTCTCTCCTAGCTTGCACAGACAAAGAGCTGAGGAGTCTGGCCTCGAGGCTGAAGGACTGGTTTGGAGCCCTGCACGAGGATGCCAACCGTGTCATCAAACCCACGAGCTCGGAGACAGCACAAGGCAGTAAGAAACCCTTCCCCTTGAACATTGGGTGTTGTAGGAGCTTCCCAGCCTGAGAGAACTGAACTGAGCACTGCTGTTGGTGCTGCTACAGCCTGTCAGGCAGGTGCCAGTGAATAAGCAGGAACCTGAGTCCTGATCCTGCTCTTTTCTGAAGGAGCTGCAGCCCTTCCATCCTCTCTCTCTGGCCCAAACTGCTCTAGAAACTGGCAGAGAGACAGAGAGACCTTCACAAGTTAATCAGGCAAACAAGTGTCTGAAGGCCATGGAGATCACCTCTGCATGAGTAACTGAGACTGCTCAGGGAGCTCTCTCAAGCACTGGGGTTAATTATTCTGATGTTGTTTGTGTCTGAACAGTTAAATTCCATCACCCTCCAATTCAATGTGGCTGCATCCAAATCATTTCTTGGGGCTGGACTCTGGTCTCTGCTTAACCACCAGTTTTATGACCAAGCATTTTCTGACACAATGTCAGTGGCATAAGATGGAAATATGGCATATAAGCATAGGGAACATTATGCCAATGTTGGAAAAACTCACTTAGATTTTACTTGAAAATTTCCTGCTAATAGTTTATGTAAGGGAAAGAATAATAAAAACATCCACATCTGAGCCATGGAGCTGGAAGAGTTAAATGGTGGAGAAAGCTGGAGCCCATTGTGTCCTAGGTATTTAAGAACACCATCTTTGCACCATCTTCCCTTTGATGCTTTTTTTTTTTTTTAAGAAAGGAAGAAGATGAACAGTCTAGAGGACATTTACTCTCTGTGGGTTAAGCCAACATGACTGATTTGGATGTCATTTAGCCACCAGGGAGGGGAAGGATTCAGATAACAGCATTAAAAGAGGTCATGCTCATCAGAGAGCAGATGCAAATTCACTTTCTGTAAGGACTCATTAATTCTTTTAAACAGTGTCCCAAAACATGTGGGCCCTTGGGCTGCAAAGTATGATGCACGGGTTTTATCTAGGTGTGTGCCTCAGTGTCGCTTCACTGATTCTCTGGGGCGAGCTGTCTGAAGCCAGGGTCCAAACCCAGAATTTGAAGGGTCCGGCAGCTGCTGCTTTTACGGCTCTTTTCACCTGGTGTCCCTGTAGAGTGACACCACAGAGGCTACAGGGGCACTAGAACAGACCCAGCACATCAGGGTGGGCATTTTGTGTTGGTCCAGGTCTCCACAGCCCTCTTTTTTCTGCTACATCTGAGCTGGGGTAGCAGCAGATTGCCTCTTCCTAAAGACACAATATACCAGGGGCTGGATTGCTCAAAACTGGATTGCTCAAACCCAATAATTCCACCACAAACTCTGTGGTGAAACAAGTCATGTTCTGTGTAAATGATCTTTTTTTCATGTGTCCCTTATTTTGCACAGTATTTACAACAAAGTCAGTGTCTTTAAAACTGTATGTCCTACTTATTTCTGAAACAGTGCTCCCAAAAAAAAATGTTCTCATGCAGAGGATCTGAGCCACAGTGCAAAAAGCAACTGGAAGTACAGCTAATCATGGCTTCCAGATGTGAATTCATTTCAAACCCCATGACAGAAAGCCTTAGAGGCCTTAAACTTTATTTGAAGTCCTTTAGGCCCAGAATCACAAGAAATCTCATTTTATCAGAATGTCAAAAGGATGTTTTCATGCAGATGATTCGTGACATCCTCATGATGACCTTGCCAGAGGCCAAATCCTAAAGGTGTTGAATCTTTTGTTGTTTTTTTTTTTTCTTAAGCAATTTCAGTGAGAAAAGCATTTCTGTTAATTCTGCAGTGTTTGCTCAGATTCACAGAGGAGCTGTTATCTCTTTTTAGTTTAGTTTGATTCCTGGCAGCTTTTATTTGAAAGGCTGCCTGATGATTTTAAACACTTGATCTCAACAATGTTCGTTTTTAGACTGTTGACTTAGTTTGGCACGTTTCCTTATTTTCTTCTATATCAATTAAAAAAAAAAACAAACTTTATGAGTTTAGATGCCTAAGCCATTTTTAAATGCCACAAAACTTGGGCTTGTTTTTCTTTCTGAGGTTTTGCAGCAGTATTCATGAATTAATCTGCATGTCCCAAATTCTGCAGCTCACATTCTCTCTGGTGGCACTGAAAATACACACAGGGTGAGGACAGCAGTACTTGGCTCTCCAACTTCAAACATTTGTAAAAATGAAAGACATCTTAAACAGGGCTCAGAATTCAAAGCAAAGTTCACATACCCAAGCTGTAGAAAAGAATGTCTGTGAATCCTGGCAAACAGGACACACACTCTGATGTACACATTGTCCTTTTTATGGCTCAGCCTGTGTTGCCCTCCTCACCACACACCTCCCTTCATTAAACTGAACTGGTTTGGTTGTGCCTGCAGGGTTTGAAAAGGCATGAACATCCTCAAATAATCCATTTTGGATGTGCCCCCGTGGCAGTAAAAGGAGCAGATGGTGGGATGCCATGACTAGGATGCCTTGGACACATCAGCTGTCCAGAGAAGGTTTTCCAGCAGAGATTTCTCTATGCTACATTAATTTTTCAAGATGTTAGTGTGGGTGTAAATAAGCATTTTGAGTGTACTATGTTCACCCCCAGGTGAAGGAAAAAAGTATGCTCCTTTTTATTTTCTTTGTGAATCTCTTGAAAGGAAAAAGAGGAGGAAGATCATTGTGTTTAGATTTCAAGCCTTCCTTCCCTGAGCTCTCTGATCCCAGCAAAGCACTGTGGGCCAGGTACTTTGTCTTCTGAAGGCTTTGTGCAATTAAAATCTCCTCAATAAATGATGTAAGAAACTCAGGGACATGTTTTGACATAGGGAAATAATAAAACTAATTAGGTAGCAAGATCAGATTCAAATTGCTCCTGAGCCTGTTGATAATTCATAACATCCCCATATTGTATCCAGATCCCCAGGTTGTATCCATGGTTGGAGTGGGTGTTGTTTTTCTTTTACTAGAGGTCTGTGCAATATAAAGGATTTTTTTTTTTCTGGGGAACATTTCTTCTCCTCCTTCTTTTATTTTAAGCAATGAGGGAAATTAGGTTAATTATACCCCTGTTAATTTAATTGTGGTATACTTTAATAAAATAAAAATGGCTCATGTAAGTCAACTCTTGAAGGGGGAAAAGAATTCTTTCATGCCAGAAGGTGTGTTTATTTTTAATAAGGATTTTCACCTAAAGACTTTTTTAAATTTAATTCCATTTTAATTCAGAGGAGGTGGAGCATTTTACGTGTTAATGGGATGAGAGACTTCTACATGTAGGTCACCAGCTGGATTTCCTTCCAGCTCTGTAGTGAATGAAAGTTGTCAGGATGCTGAACAGCTGTCAGTTGAAAAGAGGAACAAGATGGTCTTAGTCCAGGTCCTTGTGAGCAGGTGTCCAAATGAGAGCAGCCACCACCTCAGCTGACATTAACTGGCATCTGTGTGGGCAGCCTCTGCCAAGGAGCCAAGAGGGATGTGGAGCCTGCACCATTCTCCTGCTTCTCACCAAAGGCACTGCAGCACTGAGCTGATGAACAGAAAGATGCAGAAGCGTTCTCACTGAGGTTGCTTATTCTGGATCTGTTGTGCTGGAAATCCTGCCCGTTAACCAAGCACTGAATTCTTCACAGAATGATAGTGTGTGGTTTACTTCATCCAGAAAATTGCATCATATTTATAGATAAGTATATCAAAAGAGTCAAAAAAGAAGTTAATTCATTCAATATCACTTGGCCTCACCAGGCTGGTGGGAGCACAGTGACCTCCCAGTGAAGGTAAGTGAGCTCCAAAAGCCATTTTCCATCAGCTGCCCTGGTTATGATGTGAGTCAGAGCCTGTGTTGAATGTTTAGGGGACATTTGGCTTTCACTCCTGGTGCTGGGTGCTGAGAGCATCCAGGGTTGTTGGATTTGGGCTGCAGATGCAGTTTATGGGCAGTACCTTTTGCCAGGAGACAATATGAAGTGGAGCTGCTATTTGCCTTCAACGGCACATTGGGGGGCAATTAAAGAATTAACTTTCCACTGATAATAACCATCTAGCTAAGGACTTTCTGTCACACCTACCACTTCCATATTTCAGGACTTCCAGACCACTTCCATTGTCTGATAATCCAGCACTGTTTAGTAAACCAGCCTCTTAATAAATCTAATCTGGAGCTCTGGTCACAACAGTGAAAGCTCCCTTGTTTTTAAGAAATTATGATCAAAACCTCTTCAACTAATGTAATTAACTGTCATCTCAAGTGACCTTTCCCAGGTATATCTCCCATCAAGCCCTGATGGTGTGTACAGAGCAGCTCTGAACTCACTGCAGCCACTACTGCTGATTTGCTCAGACAGCTCCGTGCTGAGGGCAGGCTGGTGCTGTATCCCCATTGCTCACACAGGTGGAGATTTCCCAACAGGGAGGACAACAAGACTCAGAAATAATCTACAGGCACTGTCAGGGGCAAGTTCATTCCAGATCTCCCTGCTTTGGTCCCTGCCAGTTAAGAGATGACCTTTAGGTCATCAGGGCTGAGCAACACATACCATACTGAAGTGATGATACAGCACACCTTGCAGTTACTCATCTTTTGCAGCAATAAGTGCCACCATGGCATGTAAAATCCATTGACAGAGAGAGCATCTGTGCAGAAAAAGAGCAGACATTGGAAACTGACTCTTTGTCTCCTGAAAACTGCTAAACTGGGGTAGCTGGAGCCGATCCCAGCTCCACCCTGCAGTTGAATGTTCCACCCCTTCCTGACTACTTTTAACCTGTCCTGGGTTGGGGAATCTGGCACCAAACACCTGCACAGGGCAGGACTGGGTGCCCTGCTCCTGTTGCTCTGTAAAGGCAAAGCTTAAATCCTTTCACTTGACAAAAGATTGCACAGCAACCTAATCCTGCTTGCCTTCTTCAGGTGACTTAAATAATTGAAGTCAATATTTCTAATTGCTTCAGCAAGGCAAGGAGCTCCCCCCTACATCTATTCACAAAGCCTTGTTCTTTTTCACTGTGCTCAAACATGATTAGATAATGTTATGGGAGATAACAGCATAAAAATGTGATGAAATGTTCAGCATGATTTCTCTCTTCCCTGTCTGAGCTGCCTCTAGCCCTGAGGAAATGGCATTACCTTCTTCCTTCTTTAGAGAAACACGTATTATGAATGACACAAACCTTCCCATTAGTTAACCCTTCTGATTGTCCCTGTGTGTCACTGACAACCTTCAGCCACAACTGCAGACAAAAACCACAGCTTCCAGCAAAAAGCCCTGCTCTCCTTTGGATTAATGCCTAAAATAGCAAGCAGGGTGCAGAGCTTGGACAAACTGTCAGCATGATTCCAGCAACATCTCAGCTTTCACTTCAACAAAGCAGCATCCTGAAAGGAACACATACAGCAAATAAAGCTAAGCTTAACCTCTTTCAGTGAAAGTTGCAGCTGAAGGAAGAAGCTCGTCAGGCTTCTCTACATGGCCCAGAGCAGAGTGAGAGTGCACAGGCAGGTTATTGCTCCCAGCTGGAGCAGTGTGAGCACCAGAGGCCCAGGGTGTCAGGAGCCCTCCGTCCCTGCAAATCCCCAGCCAATGGATTCGTGTTTCTGAGTTTTGGTTGAAACCAATACCCTTGTTATCAGATTTATTATCTCTGTATTGCAAATATACTTCCTTACATCGTAGATAACTTGGAAGTTAGTCTAAACTTTGAAAAAAATACCATGACAGTGTGGATTTATAGTGCCCCACACCACAGCTTTTCTGGAGACTGCAGGATACTGGAACGTGTATCTCATATACACAGTGGTATCTATATGCATGACTTGGGCTTTCTGTGATAACCACTGCTGCTGCAGCAGTCTTTGAAGAATATGGGCTATTAAAATGAATGATGGCGATGGTTTCCAAAGCGCTGGAGAAGCAGAATCCTGTGTTGCTGCAGGAAGGTGCTGGAGCAGCATACAAGAGCATGGGCAGCTCCAGCTGAGGCTGTGCCCTCCCTCACAGTGATGTGAGGAATAGAGACACTTCACCTCTTCTCTCCCCCAGACAGCTCACAGTCCAGATCAAAGCAGTTTGTTGTCACAAACCACAGACAGGCCTTTGAAAGTGAAAAGCAAGGATGAGAGGTAGAAGGTGAGAGCACAGCAGGAAAGCATGTGATCAGGCAACTAGAAACGAGTCTGGAAACAGGATTTAAATTGCATTCAGATACAGTCTAGTTTGAAAATATGGTGGATGCAGCCTTTTCTCATCACATTTCAGTTTCCTGGATCCAGGCCAAGACACTTGGACTGAGGACTGAAGGGGAAAAAAAAAAAAAAAAGCAAGAATAGAGATAACTTTAAATTACAGAAACCAGTTCTGACTCTCAGCCCTCTCTACCCCACAGCTCCCACAGAGTGTGAGTAGTGCTCTGGTTTGTAGCTGTGCTTGGGCTTTAAGCTTTACACAGTCAGTTCACTCTCAGGATTTTGTTCTGCTTTGGGCAAGTCAGCTCAATGTTCAGAGCCCAGCCAAAAAGAAAAGTTGGCAAGGCTTCACCTTAGCAGTGGTTCCTGCGCCGGGGGCATGCCGGGGTTCAGCTGGGGAATATTTGCCTGTCTTCTTACAGGATTTGACACCAGCATCCTACCAATCTGTAAGGATTCCTTAGGCTGGATGTTCAACAAACTTGACATGAACTATGACCTGCTGCTGGATCCCTCGGAGATCAGTGCCATTTATCTGGATAAGTACGAGCCGTGTGTCAAGCCACTCTTCAACTCCTGCGACTCCTTCAAGGACGGGAAGCTGTCCAACAACGAGTGGTGCTACTGCTTCCAGAAGCCGGGCGGTGAGCTGGGCCATTTGCAATACAAAAAGGAGCTGTTTGGCTCTCCCTGTGTTTCAGGGCCTGCCTGTAGGGTTTGCTCATTGGCAGGCAGGTGTGTTAAAAGCCCTTTTGCCCAGCACCAGTGTGAAGGGCATTCTGGAACCATGTTTATTGTCACAGATGAACTATATTAACATCCCTTGATCATTAAAGCAAACAAAGTAGTAAGTGTCACTGCACACAGTCTAGAAATAAGCTCTATTGCTGACAGAAAGCTCAAGAATTTACTCTTTTATTAACGCAGAATTTAGCCAATTAGCAAGTCATAAATCAGAGAGCTGGCATGATGTCAGTTTGGTGAAAAGAGAGGTAGAATGGTTTAACAATTAAAATGGCCCCCAAACGCTACTCTCAACTACAGTGTGTTGCTTTTTTTTTTTTTTTTTTTTAATTAGTGGAGCTAATGACATAAATTTGTTTTGCAGTACAGTACCAGCATATGGGCTTCTCTCAGTCCCAGGTGTACAGTAGCCTACATTTCATGTCAGCAGTGAAGCCAGTCATTACAGAGCCTGTCCTGTACCATCTGGAAACTGATTCTTATACATTATATTTTAGGTCTTCCTTGCCAGAATGAAATGAATAGAATTCAAAAGCTAAGTAGAGGGAAGAGTCTGTTGGGTAAGTTCGATTACTTGCTATTCATTTGCTCAACTAATTAAAGCTTCTGTGATTATTGTAACTTTATATGCAGTAATGGTTTTTCAATTAGAGACTAATGTTTTGAGTCGGGAATATGCAGCACCGAGCGTAGGCCTGACACTATGAAATTAAACAAATAATGAGATAGCAACACACAGAACAGGTGTCAGCGTGGCAACGGGTTCAGAACTAATTTACAGCTCTCCAGAAATGCAAAGCCTTGCCTGCACAGAGCTTAATACTGCCTTCATCCCCTCACAGGTCAGAGCAAGTACTGCGAGGCTGCTTGATACTCAAGGCTCCCATTTTTGAAGGGTGACTGAAGGTGCATAGCCAATGCATTCATGTTCCCTTCCAGTTATGGTACAATGCAGCCTTTCCTTGGGGTTCAATTTTGCCTAATCACTCTTGAAAATATTTCAGTATATTCTGTGCATATGAAAACAGGAATTCATATCACCTCTTTTTAGGCAGCCTGCAGGATGCTTCATGCTGTAAGAATGTGGTCATGCCTGTCCCTCTCTCTCGAGCCTATTGGGAGCCTGAATTGATTCATGACTTACTCTGATGGATATCTAAAATTAGGTTAAATAAATCCCCATCTGGCATTTTCCCAATTAATTGCTGAAAAATCAGGTTGCTGAACTGAAAACATTTCAAGTGACTAATTCCCTACCCTAAAATCAGCCAGTGATGTGTGGCCTGGCGTTTGTGTGCTGGTCTTTTACCAAAACTTGTGTCCCAGCACATTTGTGCACACAGAGCCCAGCCCCTGAGGCACAGCAGGACAGATGCAAGCCCTGCACTTCACCCTTGAGGAGGGTGGCTGACCTCAGCCCCAGCTGTCAGCCCCATCATGGAGAACATGTCAGGTCCCAGAGCATCCCCAGCTGCAGCACAGGGCGTGCACAGCTCTGCTGCAGTGCTGCTCAGAGCCTCCCACACTGCAGCCTGCTGCTCCTCCATCTCAACAGCACGCCCTGCAAACAGCTCAGCTCTGCCACATCCTGCCACTCCCAGATGCCACTGCCTTTTGGACCCAAGGTTCAGGTGCCTTGTGAACAATCCCAACCTCCGTCAATTGGTTTAAATTAAGAATAAACGTTCCTAAAGGCCACAGGGACTGTGGTTTAGATCCATCATCCTTTCATAGCAAGTTCACATGAAGATTGGGATGTTTCAGAGTTACAGCTCCTGCTGTTCCTAGCTGTGGGAGCAAAGGGAGGATTGATCACTTGGGATATGTGTTCTCCATTCAGTAAATATTCTGCATTTGTGTTCAAGGGAATGTTGTGGCAGAGAAAGTCACAATGTTCTCTGTCTCATGGGTGTCATGGTTTTCAAAGTCACCTGAAAGAAGAAGAAGCCCAGTTCTTAACAGATAGCTTTGACTATCACATATTTATTTTATGTTTTGCTGTTATTTTCTACGTGCAATAAATGTCATCTAGGTTGAAACATAAGTAGTTTGTTCTGGTGTGTGGGAAGAATGATGCCTGGGTTGCAGGTAGTTCAACATGCAGGTAGTTGTAGCACATGTCACTGGGATCTGATCACAATAGCAGGAGTAAAATGACAAAGTAAAAGCAGTAAGAATGGTCCCTTAGCACAAATAACTTCTAGTCAACTGTATTAATAAAAAAAAAATAGAAGAAGAATGAAAGTGGTGAAGCTCAACAAATCAAGGTGTCAGGCACAGGTTGTTCCACAAGCTAGAAAATTATAATATAAAGAGGAACTCTTTGCTTCACCTACCCTGAAAGTCTTCCTGCATAATGACACCTGTCATGGAGATTTTAATTTGATATCAGAGCTATTTATACAGCAGAAAACATTGTCTTTTCACTGTCTGAAAAATCATTCAAATGGAAGCTCAAACATACACGTGACGTGTAGCAATGGTAAAGTTGGAAAAGAGAGATGAGTATTTTCAGATAAATTAATATTTAGTTATTCTGTTTCCTCCTGTGACCCTGATCTAGAAAGCACAGCACTTACAGTCTGGGCACTAGCATGAAGAATGTTTTTGGTAACTTGTATCCATTGATAAAAATGATGACTTTTGATATTTCCTTCTCTATATATTTTTCAAAACACATGACAGTTGCAACAAAGTACTTCAAAGCCATTGCCAATAGATATGTTGAATTTGGAGACTTTCAAATGAAGACTAGCATCCCAGGAGACTGAATTAAAAAGTAAACAGCACTATTCATCTTTTCCTACCAGATTTATCTGGAGTACAATTAACTGCAGAGACTGTACTTTTAGAGCATACAACTGTGCAGCCTGATAATGCTTCTCCCACTCCACTAAAGTAATAAATTTCTGCTCCTGTCACTGTTTTCTTCTATATCAACCCTGTGGATTCAGCTAATATAATAGCTAATACCAGGAGCTGTGTGCTGGCTAGTACTTAATTCTGACAGGCTTTTACCTCTATCTTTAGCATATAATTATTTTCCTCCTGTTCTCTAAGGAAGGGGAGTGTTATATAGATAAAGAAATGGAAATAATGAAAAAAAAAAAAGGAAAAAAAAAAGAGGTCTAGGTCTGGGTCCATAGAAAGGATACAGATGCAACAGTGCTGTTCAAGTTTGTGTGATATAACTAAATCCTTCCCAGGACAAAGGCAGATGGGGGAGCAGGATTCAGTAGCTTGAGGCAGTTTGTGGGGAGTGACTCTCATTTTGTGGTGTCCATGCTTGTGGGAAGCACTGCCTGTGCAGGAACCTCTGGAGAGGAAAGATCCAGATGCTTCCTGATGCAAATGGCCTGTCTGGGTGCCATGCTCCAGGAGAGCAGAGCTTGTAGCCAGCTCATTTCTAACAAAGACAGGCTGATTTGTGTACAGTTCACAGGGAGAATCATCACGTTGTACAACACTTGTTCCCAGCCACTCTCTGTCCTCTCCAGATTATCACCTGCACCTGACACATCAGAGAGGACATGCTGTATCCTCCCTCTGATGGCTGGCAAATACTGTGGCATTAGCATGCATAGATAAATATTTAAAGCTCCAGTGTTACATACAAATTGGCACGAATTTCCCACTCAGTACCTTCCACTCGTCGCTGTGACCCAAAGTGTGAATCTATTCACACACAGTTATGTTGGCACTGAGCCTGGGCCACAATTTATTTTTAAATCTTTTAAAGCTTTTATAGGCAGCGTGGAACCTCTTCAAGAAACAGTGAAACTATGCAAAAAGGCCTGTTTGAAAGAAGGAAAAAGTTGCATTGCCCTAGGAAAAGAGGAAGCATGAAACAGTTTAAAATGCAGAAGCTGTTCTCTGCTCGCCCTGTAATGCCCCTGAGGTTCCCCCTTTGATCCTTCCCTGGAGCCAGATGTTGATCAGGTATAAAAGGGCAGCTCTAGTGACATGGGTACAGCTATGCTGATTTACACCAGCTCCAAGTCTGCACCTGAGCACTTTTCCCAAGGTTGTGTATGGTTTGATAAACACCTGGAGTGCTTATCAGAGGCAGGACATGAGCATAAATATGAAAAAAAATCTTTCCTAATTGATGTTGAAATGAAGTTTTGAACGCTGAGTATTAACTTATAAAAACCTACCAAGGCAAATACATATGTTTGTTATTAAAACTATTGTCTTATAAATAGTGAAAATGAATCTCTGGTAGTTGCTAGCATGCTTACATTGGTACATGAACATAATGGTGATACCTATTAGCCAACCTGCAACAAGATCATGCTTTGACATTATTTAAAATATTCTCACTCATGGGTGTGGTCTTCAAAACTGATCTGATAGACAAAGATTTCTGCAGATGTTCAAAGGTTTCTCTTCTCATCTCCCAGACTGGTATTAGCAGCACTCAAACTTTATACAAGATCTGCAGAGCAATGAGTTTGGATATTCAGATTCACTTTGTGTAGCTCTCTGTGTGCATGAGACTGACTGACTTCCACTTTTATGTCTTTTATATAGGAAATCTGGTGACATTTGGGCAGCACCTCCTCATTCATCTTTTCCCGTGAGAAATGTAGTGGAAGTGGCCCCTTTGACACATGTGCTGTCTGAATAGATGCTATACATGGAACTAGTTAGAAAACTTTACTGAACCACCAGTAAATCACTGGTATCTTTGACAAAGGAGAGAAACACTTTCTCAAAAATCATTTGAGACAACAAATTTGGGGGCAAGGGCGTGTTTATGTCATGTTTCAAATTGAAACAATTGAAAAATAAGGGAAAAATGAATGTACTGACCTCCAGTGGGAATAAAGCTAACTCATCTCAAAGAACAAGAGGGCTTTTCATACTGAAGTGCATTTTTTGTATCTGCTGAAAATGGTGGGAACAATAACATAGGTTTCTCCTGAGAGTTCCCCTCTCTGCAGAAGCCAGGATGAACCACACTCTACAAGGCTGAAATATATTGGTTTCATTGCGAGACAAAACTTGGGCTTCAAATCCGAAGAGTTACTGATTCAGATCCTGTTGTCCCTCTCTGTAAAGCCTGTGCATTAGTTCTTCTTTCCTACATGGGAACTCTCAGTAAGTCAGGGGATGTGCCTGAGATGAGTATGAATAGCAAGCAGATGGCAGATACCTTCCAGGGATAATTACAGTGTTGTGGAAAGACTCATGTGATAAACACTGAAGGAGTGCAAATGGAGGGAAATGCAGAACTAATGGACTTGGGGTAATAATCCAGTTGGGAAGAAAAGTTTAAAACCAGCAGTTAAATGTGAAAAGGCTCTGTGGGAATATCAATCATTCAGGGGCAGACTGAAGCTCTCTCTAGAGCTGTGTGACACCCTCCTCTGTGTGCTGGATATGAACAAACATTTATACACTGTGACCAGGGAGTCTGAAAAGAGTTCACCAGAAATAATTCCTTCGCCCTTTCAGGCACCAGATAATCACACGTATTTCCTTGCCAACATTGTCCAGATCTTCATGTCTATAAGTGCTAAGTTCATAATACCCTCCCTGTGTGTTTGCTCCCGCAGAGGATTGCATTACTGAGCACACCTTATATTTTATTCAGGTGCTTTCATCCCCCGCTGCAATGAAGAAGGTTATTACAAAGCCACGCAGTGCCATGGCAGCACGGGGCAGTGCTGGTGTGTTGATAAGTATGGCAATGAGATAGCTGGCTCCCGAAAGCAAGGCACAGTCAGCTGTGGTGAGTAATGACCTGCTTTCCTCAGACAATGGGGGAATTACCACTGCAGTCACCCTGCCATTGCTGTACCACCGAGGATGATGACAAAAGGGAAAACACGAGGAGCACGGTTCAAAGTGCTCCTCTGTTCTCCTGTTCACACACAAACGGGGCCCTCGTGGGTCCTTAGGACAGCAGGGGTGCAGCACAGGTTAGCAGGCAACAACCACTGGTAAGATATTTTTGCTACCAGCCTGGAAACTGCAGTTAGTGATATTAAAATTAAGGGTCTGGGGTTGCTCTGCGTGGTTATTAAATCTATTGTTCTGTACACTCTGGAATGCACAACTACTGGAACTTTCCAGACGAGGGAAGCCTAAATGTGTAACATTGTATGCATGAGCAACCAAGCCAAATACAGTTGCTGACAGGACAATACTATGTAGGTGAGGGAAATCACCAATGAGCTGCTGTGCCCAGACAGGGAAGATGTCACCTACAGTCCTTCAGAGTGCCTCAGGGATGGTTTTGAGTGCAGCTTTGTTTTTTGAAAAGGAACAGAGACCTGGAAGGTCCAGGATGCCTAGAATAACATCACAGATCTTAGGTTCAATAACTATATTTGCAGAGTGAGGTTTATGCACTCAAATAAAACCTTTTTTTTTTTTTGTGGTTTTTTTAGCCTGGTGTACAGAGTGGTGATGGAATTAAAGTATTTACAAAGGAATAACGATTTTGTGGCCTGCATGCACATGATCTGGAATTTTCCAGTCAAGCCTCTAGGAGGAGGACAATGCATAAGGGGGCATTTTATAAATTAAAAAAAATAAAAAAAAAAACCACCCCAAAAAAAGAAAAAAAAAAGAAACAAAAAACCACAAACAGACTCAATTGATATGTATTTTTTGCAATTCCGAATGAAAATTGAAATTTTAAGGTTGTTTCATGAATAGCTGAACCAATTAATTTTAAAAATAACATTGCAAATGGCAGTGGCTTGCATGACAAGGATAGTGATTAATGTGGAATTTGGTGTTCTGTGAGTTAATGACCTTTCCTGCTCACCTGTTTCAGAAGAAGAGCAAGAAACCTCAGGGGATTTTGGCAGTGGTGGATCTGTTGTACTGTTGGATGATTTGGAAGAGGAACCTGAAGCAACAAAAAAAGACAAAGATGGGAAACTGAAGATTCATGTAAGAGCAGCTAATGAAGATGATGAAGATGAAGATGATGATAAGGATGATGAAATTGGTTATATATGGTAGTGCCCATCATGATGAGGACTCACGTTTTGCACAATATTGCAACTCACATCATGTCTCTGCAATTGTATCTGAGAGTACCTGGCACAAAAATTCCCTCTCTACTGAGTTTAATTTTGTATAGCAAATTTAATTTGGATGATAACTTTTTTTTCCAGCAAAGGACTGTTTGGAATACAGCTTTTGTTCAGTTGATTTGGGGGATTTTTGTTCGGTCTACAGGGGCAATGAGTTTTGTTTCAAAACCATTTCATGTCTTAATCCTCATTTGCACCACTTATGAAATCCAGAATTTTGGAAGGGGCTCAAAAAAAAAAGAGTACAAAGTCTGAGAAGCCCCTCTCATGTCAGAGAATTTGTGTTACCTGGATCACATCAGAAAAAGGTTTTTCTTTCATTAAGGAGAGGTAGGTGCCTCGTTTTCTAGTCTATATTTATAATATCCCAGTGAAGAGTAAGTCTCTTTGGACAGTGGCTGCCCAGTACCAGGGGTTTAATCCAGAAGAAAACCCTCTGGCAGGACTTTCCCTTCCTTCCATTCTCTGAGAATGAGTCCAACAGGCTTAGTCCAGCTCACACTGAAGGCAAAACTCCCACCAGGGCACAATCAGCTCACTGACACTCTTTATTTGATAAAGGAACATGGCCTTCTTGATCTTAAAGATGCTGCAGCTGTCATGGACCAAGCCCTAGAGGCAGGGGACAGAGTCCATCTGCCTTTCAGGTGTTTAAGGGGAGAATATTTGATGAATTTTTAGCACTATAACCACCCCCAGAGCTGCTGTCTGAGCTCGTTTGGACCAGGAGGGTCCCTAACAGCACCCAGGCAGCCTCTGCTCCCACTCACACAGCACAGAGCTGTCTGTCCTCCCCTGAGCAGCCCTCCTCAGCCTCTGCTCCCACTCACACAGCACAGAGCTGTCTGTCCTCCCCTGAGCAGCCCTCCTCAGCCTCTGCTCCCACTCACACAGCACAGAGCTGTCTGTCCTCCCCTGAGCAGCCCTCCTTCCAAAGCCAGAGTGCTGCCCAAGACACCAACCCTCAAAAGGAGCTGTCCCTTATGTCATGTAAAGATACCTGTTTAAAAAAGCAGCTTTGGGTGGTGATATTTCAAAAGCATAACCCCTTGGCTCAGTGTGATACTGCACACTTGTAATACACACTCCTAAAAGAGAACAGAATTAAAATCCAATCCATGATTCCCTCAATACCTCCCATATATTCAAAGCTCTTGTGCCAGAGCATATTGACATTACATTATTTGCAGTGTTCTTTCCCATGGCAGTTCTCAGATGCTGTGGTGATCTTTTATTATTTTTGCTGTTTTGTGAAGCAGTAAGAGGAACATTAACCCCACTCTTGCATTAGGATGCAGGTGTAAGTATTTTAGCAGTGCCTGTGGTTGGTCAGTGAGTTATTCTGCAGGATGAAAAATGTGGTTTTTACAACAAAACGTAATTGGATTTTTTTTTCTGAGTTAATGGTGGAGATAGAGGTGGAGACAGCATTGAGTCACAACATGGTTTTCTGCATAGTCAGTTGAAAGCTGGAAAATACCACACAGATTGGCAGAAGTCAGTTTTTAGGTACATTGGCCTGGGGATGTTGGATCTCGGCCCTCTCCAAAGCCAGTGCCTGCCTGGCAGCCCTCTGGGCAGGACCTCTGCTTTCAGATTGATCAGAAATGGAATTCCTTTCAGGTACCATGTGCTGCAGGGGCTCTCCTGTTTTTTCCTCTTTTATTTCCTATTTATCCAGATCAATGACCTGGGAACAAAGAGCAAGCCTGCATAATCATTATTAATGCAGAAGGATGTGTAAAACCATGAGGAATTTGTTGTTTCACGCCCCTGCATCCTCCCAAAAATCTGCCACCACAGTCATTTGCAAAAGGCCTGCAATCTGCCCCGCCTCAAATAAATCCCTTTGGTTTTCCCATAGATTTGGAAAAATATATTTAATAATCATTTTCCATGAGCTGCACACACAGTCACAGACACACACACACACACTTTTTCTACTTGCCTTTCACAGAAATCCTGCCAACTTGCAGGAGGAGCAGATAACCCAGCATTTCTGTCTCCCTAAATATGATTTTGTGAGAAGCAATTGAACACTGTCAGCAGGTTCCTTCTCAAACATCCTGTCTAGTTTTCCTCTGGTATTTTCTTAATTAACCCCACACTCTCTGGGTCTGGCTCTGCTGTCCTGTGCAAGACCTGCCTGAGGCACAGAGCTGCCATTTCATTCTGCCATAAATCTGAGCACCACAATCAGCAGATTATGCTTATCCTCCTGGCTGGACTCATTCTCCACACTCAGCTGGGGGGGTTTTGGCAGTCCTGTGTCCCTCCACAACAGCTTATCCTGGGCTGTGCCTTCAGTCAAAGGTCACAGGGCAAATCCCTTCTCCTGCCCAGCACCTTCCCAGGGCAAAGCCTGGCACTCTGAGCCCTTGCAGGCAGTCCCAGGTCTGAGGCTGCAGGAGGCTGTGTCCCATGTAAACATGCAAGATGGTTAAATTAAAGCTGTTAAATAAGCCTTTAAAAGTGAATGTGAACATCTTTGAGTTTACTCGTGCAGACGTGGCAGCACCACCCACTGGTGGTCTCCTGGCTGTGATCTTTCACATGTGATGCTTCCAAATCAGAGCTGGAATTATAAATCAGAGCTTTATATCTAACTGTAAACCCATTACTGTCTCTCAAACTCACCAGCTCAAACATGGGGTGGCCCCAGTGAAACAGCTCCATGCCCAGCACAGCCTGGTGAGGGGGCAGGAGCCTTGGCTGGCTCGGGTGGCCCCTGGTAGCACATCCCCCAGCACCCAGAAACACACACAGACACACACAAGTGTTGTAGGCATGCTGACCTGATCCAGACAGACTCCCCCTCTCCAGGTTCAGTCACCTCTTTGACTCGTGCAAGTGTTCTTCTGGCTCCAGCCAGCGTGGGAAATGTGCCATTTTATGGGCTGGGGCAGCTGGGCAGGGCAGCCCTGGCCACTCCCAGGGTCCCAGCCAGGCAGGAGCAGGGCACACATGCTTGGAAGGGCAGCTCAGACTCTGGATTGCTTTGAGAGCAAATTCCCAAATCCTGCAAAGCTATTTAACAAAGCCCTTTTGTGATCCACTGGCATCCTCCTGTGGTGGGGGACCTGCAGCCCGTATGTATACATGTGTATATCTCTGTGTGACTGTATATATGCATTTATACACAAATACGTGTGTGCATATACGTGTGTGTGTCCAGTTTGGGGAAATGCATTAAGAAAATCTTCTATTTAATGAAATAGTGACAAAGAAACCAGCAATTCTACTAAGGACCAGTGCTCCTCCAGATCAAGCCCCTTCCATTCTTCATGCTTTGTAAAGGATTTAATTTGCTTCCAACTTTATTTAATTCAATTCCTTTCTTTTTCCTTTTTTTTAAGAAAGCAAGACTTACTTCCCATCTGAATCAAGTCATTGACCTTCCAAACATTTTCTCTTTGTGAAAAATGGAATCTGAGTTGTCCCATTCTTTTAGAGACACAAACCAAATGGAATCAGAGTTGTCCCATTCTTTTAGAAACACAAACCAATTTTTAAACACAAACCAATTTTTAATCTCATTTTATTTTCATATTGCAGTCTATGAGATACTGTTAGGCATTGCTTTATGTTCCTTTTAACTAGTGTAGTTAAATCAAAATGTTTGGTTCAGATTTCAGCACAGCTGGGTTTTTGGGTCATTACTGGCCTTTGCTGTGAACACAAAGAATCCTCTTTATTTTCTTTGCCTTTTTTTATGCTATTCTGTACTATTATTTTTAACCATTTGAACTGTTTATTTAATATTTATTCTACAGTTTATATTGAAGATGTAAAGTTTATATTTAAAACAACACTGTTAGTGAATGCTTCTCTTTGCCTCTCCAGCCTAGTCTGCTAGTCTCAGTGTACATTTCTGGCATGGGAATATTTTGATATTAGGAGTTTTGTAGCCTTTTCTCCCTCAAGCAGCAACTGATGTAAATCTAAGGTCACCACCTGACCCAGACCAGGTCGCTCGAGCTTCGCTCCCTCCATTTGTTGCTTCTCTGCAGTCCCTCCTGTGTCCCATCCTGTCACCCACAGACTGCCTTGTACAGTTACTACACATCAAAAAGCCCTTTCTACAGTAGGTGGGTTCTGGTCTTTTTATACTTTTCTCAATGCTGTTGATGTCTGTTACTGTTCAATGTGTAGATCTGTAAGGAGAGATCCCAATATTTCGTGTTTCAGTTCGATGTCCCTACTGTAGATGGATGTAGACTATCATAGTAAGTAGAACTGCATAGTAAATTCTGAATGCTTTTTCCATAAGGAGTTAAGTGGAATGTGAGCATTTTGCTACCTTTGGTTAACTGTAAATGCTTAACTGTAGTCTGAAATAGTTGCATTTTTGTCTGTCTCAATAAATTTTAATTTGTCTGCGACTCCTTATTGCCTGTCCTGAATTTTATTAAACTTAGGGGATCAAAAATACTGCACTACCTTGAGTCAGCATTTAATCATACATGGAAATGGATGCTCCTTTATATTTGCTTCATAACTTATACCTCTGTTCAATGCCAGCTGTAATCTGTGGAGTTAATGCAAGGTCTCCAGAAACCTCTATTTTAGAAGCAGAAATGAAACCAAACAGAATGGAATAACTGTACCAAAATCAGAACTTTTCAAATTATATTAAAATTGATTTTTGAGGAACTAGCAAGAGCAGAGGGAGACACTTTCATTTCTGTTTCCTCTCCATATTGCAAATTGTCATGTTTTTCTGTCTCTTCTGAAGGTATCCTGGGCAGTTCCATAAACACAGCCACACTCTGCAGTGGCCATTATCTACATGATAAATGAAGGCAAAATTATATTAAATACAATTGGTGGGAGGCCATCCTCATTTAGAAATACCTGGGTTTGTGTTTCTATAATTAAATCAGAGCTCGTCTTTAATATTATTAACCAATTTAAACAGCCAGCATTATTGCAGTGCTAATTACAGAGTTAAAGATGTTATTTCATCACCTTTTTCCTGTATGTGGAATATTAAAAGTACCAGGTGAAAAGAGAAACCAATTTGCAGGCGTTTTCACAATTGTCATCTCATCAGGTATGCACTGATATTGTGTCTGTCCATACACCATTGGCTGAGTTGGGCCATCAGGGGTCAGAACCTGCCTGAAATTTCAGCTCAATTGCCTGCATTCATGACTTTATTTTTACTGTGGGTACCACACATCACTTACCTGACTCTGAGAACTGGGTTTTCCCTTTCCCAAGCCACTCTGAGACTCTTTGAAGTGTTTCATCTTCTGTGCTGAAGTGTCTCAGCTGTTCCAGATGTCAGATGCTGTGTGTGGCACTGAGTGCTGGGAGCAAAGCAAAAGAAATCCAGAGCTTAAAGGTGTGAGTTGTAAATGAGATTTTAGTTGTCAGAAAGGGTTGATGATTGGAGCTCTATTTTTTTTTTTTTATATTCCTTCTAGCTTTCGAATTACAGGCACCTTGCAAGCTTTGTTTTGTATTACACGTGCATAGCTATACACAGATACATCACTCCTAATTGCAAATGTGGGTATAAATAGATATATAATACATGCATATATTTATATATGTATGTATATATGTCTTTAGACCCCCCTGGGCATGGGATATCCACTGGAATTTTGGAATATCCACTTCTGGGAATTCCTCCTACACCTCATATAAGGTTCAGCCTGTGTTTTATCACCCCTGCTTTTTTGCTCCCTCCTGTAACAGCTTGTACTGAGCTTAATGCTGTACTTTGGTTTCATAGTCCCACCTGTCATGTCCTGATAAGCTGCATTGATTTATATTTAGTTTTCCATGACTCTGTCCTCCATTTTCAGAGGAGAATCCTGGACTAATTTCCATGAATTCCCTCCCAGGAGATACATCCTGTGCTTTCCCCACTGATACTGAAGAATGTCTGTGGCTGAAATGTTGCTCCAGCAATAGTAAAATGTCATTTGGGGTTCAAGATAAAATGCTAGCTAGGGTAACTCTTGCCTGGAGGACAGTGGAGTTCATCCAATACCCAAATGTTGTACTTTGCATCTTCAGTAAAATCTGCCAGGCTGGGCAATATGGGGGGTGTCATACCTCTGCATGGAAAGGAACACTCAGGACAAAGTTACAAAAATGGCCTTTTTTTTTCACTGTTTTCCAATATATACTTTCCTTATCTTACTAATATTACTTTGCAACTGAATGTACTTTTTGGTTTGTTCTGTGAAGCCTCTAATGTGAAATGCATGCATACATTTACACACACACCTCCTCTCCCTCTCTCTTGCTCTCTTTTATGTTTTCTCTTACAAAATTTTCTTCTGAGCTCCCCAGCAGCTATGAAACAGTAGCATTACAGCCTTCACTGATGATTAGTTTCATTTTTCCTTAAATACTGACAGTCAAAGGGTGAGATATTAAAAAAGGAAAATCATGTCAAAACAGCTTTGCACACTGTACAGCTTTTTGAATAGATTAAAAAGAGGCAGAGAGCTATTAATAAGCTTTTGACTTTCTGAACACTCCCACTTTTGGAATGAGAGCAGCTCTTTTAGAGGGGGTGAGGAGGAAGAGTGAAGAGATGGTTTCATGTAATCTTGGAAAGAAAAGGAAAACAGTGAAGCCAGATTTAGGTAAGCTGTGAATGAGGAGGATGGATCCCCTGAGCATGGACAGAGAAGTCCAATCCACTTCAGGACTGAACCTGTTTTTTCCAGTGGAGAATTCCCAGTGCCTGGAGCAGCTCGGGATCTGCCCATGAAAACCCAGAAACTGCTACAGGCTGGGCAATACCAGGAACTGCTTGAAGTGAATCCCTGAAAACAAGGCTTAAAACACACAAACCACACCGTGGCACTCCAGGAGGAAGGGAAGAGCAAGGCCAGAAGCAAATTCTGATGGTGCAGCAGTCTGCCAGCCCAGCAGTGAGGGAGAGGCATGTAGAGGCTCTGATGGGAGCATTCAGTGCCTCTGCAGTCACCCTCCAGCTGTAGCTGAGCAAGAAACCCCTCTGACAGCAGCCTTAAAAAGAAATACAAGCCCTGGCAGCCACTGCTCTTGAGTATCAGCTTCTTCTACATATTGCTATAAATTCCTGCAATTCCACGCTAAAGGCTTGGGCAGAGGGAGAGTTTGTAAAGAAAACTTAGAATGCAGGGTCTTTGCCAGGTAGTAACTGCCTTTTCTCATCTATAGTTACTCAATAAGAATCATTGCTGGAGCATGACTCTGCTCCATTCCCAGCCAATACATTTGCAATCTGGCCCTTGAACATGGCAAAATCGACCCCAGAGCATCTTGCTAAAGGAAAGGCCCATAAGCACATTGGTTTAAGCTTTGGAAACACATTACCTCTAAAATTATTTGGAGGGTTTGAGAGGCTGGCAGGTTTGGCACTGATTTTTGTGTTTTGAGTATCACAAATCTGGTTAATGCAGAACTGTTGCAGTAAGAGTCTGTGTAAGTAGAAGCCCTGACACAGTTTTGCTCCATCACAGACGATGTATCAATTTATCACAACTGCAAAGAATTGACCCACATAACTATTAGCCTAAAGTAAAATTAAATAAAACAGAGACTGTAACAAGATGTAGGTTTTCACAGATTAATGTAGGCTATTGAAATACTTTGGGTTACAAGGGGCTGTTACAGAAGATCAATATCCCCCCCTTGATTTTGGTACAGGTCACGTAGGAACCAGGCACCTGCAGTGAGCTTTGGTGGTTGTTAGAGACCCTAAAGCTGCAGCTCAGCCCTGCAGCCCTCCTGGTGCAGCAAGAGGAGCTGGGAGGCACATAAACAACAAACCCAGCTGCTGAACGCCTCCCTCGGCATGTACAGCAGCAGCCAGCTTGGGAAGCTGGGCACTGAGCAGCTACACAGAAGGAATTACCACAGATTTGTCTTGGCAGGCAGGGGAGCCTGGTTTGGCTCAGCTGGCTGTAGTGGTGGAGACAAACATCAGGCTGGTTGTTAAACTACCCAGAATAACTCCACTGTCCTCTCAGAGCAGGGCTGTCCTCCCATCTGGTCTCCAGCCCAGTTTCCATCCTCTGTTGGAATCATTCTCTCCAACTGATTCTTCTGTCGGATTTGGAGTTTTTTCCCTTTTTTTTATTTTGTCCCCAAGCCTGTGTATTAATTAAGTCTCAACAAAGAGCTGTATCATTGTAGAACAGGATATCGGATTGCTCATCTGTTTTACATAATTGATTAATTAATTACCTTGCTAATTGAGTCTCATGAAATCCTCTGTTATAATGGAACAAGGGGAAGTCCCAAACCACTGCTTGTAGGGCTACATTAAAATCAGGGCATTTTGGCTGCTCAGTCTGCCCCAGACTCTGGTGCAAGTCATGGCACAGCATTGACCCAGCTGGGCTCCTGGGCACTTGTAGGGATGCAGAATTACTGGGTGACCCTTGCTTTTCACCCAAAATTTCAAACCTTCTGCCCATTTTTCCTTTCCACACCCCCTGCAGCAGCTCTTTGCAGGCTGCCACTCTTGCTTTGCTCCCTCAGCCCCCACTCACATTGCACCACGTAGCGCAGCCCCACAGCCAAATTTGGTGACATTTTCTAGCACTTTTGCAGAAGGGTGAGTGCCAGCATGGCTGTAAAGGAAAGTGACAAAGCAACCCTCCCCTCCACTACCTGATAACTGCACCTTGAGCGCTTCTCAAAGGCACTGCCTTTGACGTGCTGTGACCTACATCTTTTCTTGGGAGCCATCACAGCTGAAATAAGGCAGAACGTGATGGATTCTCTGCTATTAAACGGAAATGGACTTTCCATGGAAATAACCACTGACAATACCTCGCATTTTAATGTCATTCCTTTTCTTCTTATTACCCCTAGACGTAGAGCATGATGTATTTTTTTACCATATGATATTGTCTGCAAGCCAGCAGCAAGGTGGAGGTTGCAATCCTCGCCTAAACACTGCTCCTGAGGGTGCTTTCCAAATGATCTTCAATCTTAGAGAGCAGCAAATACTTTCCTTCAAATCTGTCCACTAAGAAAATTTTTATTCCACTTCTAACCCAGTTTCATTTAATGTGGCATAAACCTGCAGCAACTGGGGCTGTTCAGCCTGGAGAAAAGAAGCTCTGGGGAGAACTTAGAGCTTCTTCCAGTGCCTAAAGGGGCTCCAAGAGAGCTGGAGGGGGACTTGGACAAGGGCCTGGAGTGACAGGACAAGAGAAAAGGGCTTCAAAATGAGAGAGGGCAGGATTGGATTAGGTATTGGGAGGAAATTCCTCCCTGTGAGGGTGGGGAGGCCCTGGCACAGGTTGCCCAGAGGACCTGTGGCTGCCCCATCCCTGGAAGTGTTTAAGGCCAGGTTGGATGGGGCTTGGAGAAACCTGGGAGAGTGGAAGCTGTCCCTGCCCATGGCAGAGGGTGGAACTGGATGGTCTTCAGGGTCCCTTCCCACCCAAACCATTTTGTGCTTCTATGATTCAGCAAACATGCAGGGATTTAGGGCATCCATGGTGGGCAGGTGAGCAGGAACCTTCCTGCTGTGCTCTGGGCAATGAGTGAAGGATGTCCTGAGACAAAGCAACCGTGTTCTGAAACAGCAAATGAAGGTCTGTCTTCCCTCACCTTCATTTTCAAGAGTCAGCCAGGAGGCCAGGGTATAAATCCACCAGCCCTCATCCATCCCAAATCTCTTCAGTCCATTTTCAGGGCTGATCTCTGGCTGCTTTATGCTCTCAGCAGCAGTGGCTGAGCTCATCCCTGATGCAGGCTGCATTCCCACTCATGCTGAAGGGTCTTGGCATGGTCTGGTCTTGATGATAATTTAATCCCCAGGATCTGGAAAGGATTTAGGACCTGGAAACAGAGATGGGATAAAATCCTCCATGGTGGACAAAAATCTGCCTCAATACATGCATCTGCAGAAGAAGCTGGGAGCAGTGAGTGTTTATTTTTGAATAGCACAAGGATTCCTGAGGTGGGGGGAGGAAGAAAGAGCAGTCAATCAAGAGATCAGAGTTAGCCTTCAAAAGCCCCTTCTAAATGGCTAAATCAGGAAGGAAAAATGCCATCTCTTTTTTTAATCTGTCTGTAACAGTGTGAGAAAGGCTGAGGGCATCACTCCTGCCAGGATTATTTGTATGTTGGGCTGGAGGAAGGAAGTGGGCTGGTATCATGTCTTACTTCTACACTGCTGGTGAAGGTTTTGAGTAATGAATCCAGGGGCTAATCCATCGTGTCTGCCATTTCAAACAGCCCAGATAACCTCATGTCTTCTTGTTTTCTTAAGCCTTTTGCAGGTTTGCTAACGCAAGTTTTCCCTGAAGGATCACATTCCAGGCCTGAAATGCTCTGATTATTTACAGTTTGTCAAGCTGTAATTTATATCTATCGATTGTGGCTTTTATTTACATGTGTTCATTGCTTTCTTATTTTAGTCATTTATCCTGTATGTCCCCACCCTGCTTTTTCAATTATTTCACATGCTCACAGTTTATCAATTATATTGCCAAGATGCATTTAGAGAGAATAATTTGTTTCTAATGCATGATTTTTTTGACAGCATGATTTGTTTTCATCCTTTCATTGAATCTTAAGATGACAGTGACTCTGGGGCAGAGAATACAAAGTTGTGAAGCTTTTTTCCTGTGAAGAGTTGTGCTCACATGTGCAACATGCACGTGGCATTGGCAGCATTTGCTGACCTGCTCATCAGCTCCACGTTGGTTCAGCTCTTGGTTCAGTTTCTCACCTCCCAGGGCAGTGTTAGAAAGTCTTAGAAATTTTAAATGTTCTCTTAGTGCTGCTGCCCCACCAAGCAGCATTTCTGGTCTCTTTGGGGGCTGCTAAAGCACCTGCAGTGGCCTGGCAGGGCTGCTGAGCCTTGCTGTCCCTGGCAGGTCTCAGAAATGGTGTTTGCTCCCTTTGGAGCAATCTTTAATGACAAGGATGACAGGCTCTGCCTGCCCATCACTGGGGGAAGCAAATGGATCCTTTCTGGCAAAGTGCTGTCACGAAGAGGCTCAGAGCTCAGGTGGGCTCTTACTGCACTCAGCTTCAGCCTCGTTAGTCCCTCTGCTTATCAACAGCAGTGGGGGGTGGTTCCTGCTGTCTGGCTTTTGCTTTCAGAGCTTTACAGGCTGGCAAGGCAGGAGGATTGGCTTCTTAGGGGTGAAAGCCAAAAAGCACAGACCCTCCCAGCATCCTGCAAGGAAGTGCTTTCCTCTCTAGGACTGCCTGCCTGCCTGCATCCATGGACTGAGGCAGCCTGGCCTCTGCTGCAGTGGTGCCTCTCCAAAAGCTGAGGCAATGACAAACATATTTGCTGTTATTTGCCCTCTAAGTGGTCTCTATCCCAGGGCCAGAGCTTGGCAAGTGCAGGTCAGCTGCCACCCATGCCACCACAGCCATGGCCCTGTGCAGCTCCTTAGGCCAGCTGAATGCAGGGGATGTGCTGGAAAACCCTTTGGCAGAGTTGATGCATCACTTTTGCCTTCTGTCCATGCTCATTAGCTGCCAGAGATGAGCCAGGCTGAGCTCTGGCTCTCTAGCACAAGGTCTCTGTGGTTCCAGCATCCCCCAGAAAAGCTTAAATTTGCCATTCTGCAGCTCCAAGCAGTGACAAAGTGACCCTGCTCCCAATTTTGCTATCCCATGACCAGAGGAGGATGAGGGAAGAAGAAAGGACTGCTTTGGGTGAGAGGCTCACTTTCAGAGCCCTGGCTCATCAGGAAGGGAGTGAGGAGTCTGCTGGACGTGGCACAGCGTGCACAGCAGTGCCAGCTCTGCTGTGACTCAGGCCCAGAGAAAATCTCTTCACCCTGCTGTTCTGTGGCCCAGCATTCAGCAGAAATTCCTCTGTGGTTTCAGTGCCACAGCCCCAGACCCATTTTTCCTACATGGTTTCCGTCACTGAACCCATACTGTTCAGAATGTTTTGCTCCCTTGACCCAGTTTATTCTGCCCAGGTTGGAGGGGAGGATTTATGGTAACAGGGTCTCCAGCAGCCTTGTCTGACAGCTCATTGCTGAGAGCAAACCAGGCTCCTCAGCAAAGCCCAGGCTGAATTCAACCTGGGCACCGCTGTACACTAACCAGGGGTGCTGCACCCACCTCCAGGTTTTTTTAAAAGCCATCTAGAAGAGCCCTAAAGGGCTGGGGAGGAACACGGGGGATGTGGGATGGTGAGACAATGTGGGGATGTGGGATGGTGAGACAATGGGTGTTCATGGAGCCCTTTTTTCTGTCTGGGAGAGGTGAAGGTTGCTGGGTGGGGGTGGTGCCTCACAGCAGTGGCTGAGAACATTGTCTTGAAAGGTCTGAAAGGTCAAATCTGCCCCCACTGTTCTCACATGTGACATTCTTCATGTCCTCCTTTTCCTCCCTGCCTCTGTCTTGCTGCCTGCAAAGCCCTTCCCAAGTGTCTCCATCCCTGAACCCCAGACAGACAGATCCCAAAAATCCCTTCTCAGCCAAGAAACGTGGCCTGAGCTGGACCTTCTGAGCGTGCACCTCCAAAAGACACAGACCTGCCTTGCAAGATGCATTTCAAAACTAAAACACTTTGTTTTTTCTAACCTGAATGCTGCATTCATGGCTTGTCAAACCCATTTTAGTGAGCAATTCATTTCTCAAGGTTGAAAGTGTCTTTCAGAAAGTGTACTTAAGTAAATATTTGGAGAAGATAAGAGGTAGTAAGAATGCAACTCTGAAAGTATTTATGTACAGAAATCAAAGCTTTTCACACTGAATTCAATAAAAGAGTTTTATAGGCTTCTGAATTTGGAGTTTGTTATATAAAATTGGGAGGCAGAAGCAAATTTTGTAGGATTTTATAGGAGTTTGTAACAGAGAGCGTAATCACTTTTCAGAGAAAAAAAGCTGTAAATGTCTTACAGCTTCATATAATGAAATTCCAAATGGGACATCAGATGGGATGTTTAATTTCCAGATTGGGTACATTACAAAAAGGTCATTTCAGTTAAAAGAAATGTATTCATTCTTTGTCCAGGGCTGTAAATCAGTGCAGCTCCACTGAAAGCATCTAATTTAAGGAGAGGGATATGGTAGGACCTGACCTCTATTTTTTTGAGTCAAAAGGAATCACAGGAGAGTCACTGTCATCCCACAGTGCTTATGAAAGACACTTTGAACCTTTGGCCTTTTTTAGGGTTTGAGTAAAACAAGTATTTTTTAAAGGCAAGGCTGCCACATGAGAGGTGCCTGCAGTTCCCAGCAGTGCTGTGGGTTATGTCTCTGTGGGATTTGGGGGATGTCTCAGGAATGCAAACACAGTCTTCCAGCATCCTTAGGACTCTCTCCCACCCTGTCTGCTTTCCTTGAAATTGGTGCAGATGCAGCTGGGAGCTGGGTTTAACACAGCTGGAGTTCGGTTCTGGCAGGGGAACAGCAGGACCAGCTCCTGCCCCGCACGTCCCAGGCTGGCACTGAGCAGGACAAAGGAGCTGCCTGGACATGGGAGTGCTCAGGCTGTAAATGCAGCACTGCAGAAATTTCCTTTTTCAGCTCTGCAAAACATTCCTTTTTCTCAGCCTTGTGCTATTGGGGGTTTTACAGCTGCTCCCACCCCCCTCAACTTTCTGCACAGCAAACTCCTGCTTTTCACCTTCACTCTGACTTTGTAATCCATGGTTGGTTTCAAATCAGCCTTTCAGCATGGTAATGAATGGATTAACTTTCTGCTTTCTGATGAGTAATAGGAAAAATGTTTCTGAATTATCAAAAAATAATTGGAATTAAAATTGTAAATGGTTTCTACAAGGGAAGTTTTTGTAATTAGTTGAATCTGTGTGATGGAAGCTATTATAAATAACAAAAAAATATGTTTACCTAATCACTGGGAAAGTGCACATTAGCTCTCTAATTAGAAGTCCCTCATGGCTCTACTACAAACTTTGGACATGAAATAATTTGTTTCATGCTTCCTTTAGCAGGCAGAGGAAACTCCATCAGCTCTGTTTGTGCATGCCCACCTCTGTGAAGGCTGCTGGAACTGAATTGCCAAATTCCCACACTTTCCTCAGCGGGTCCCTGTGACTGCCCAGAACCTTGTCCTGAGCCCAGCCTGCAGCCTCCAAGAGCCAAATCACTCTGTGCCAGTCCAGTGCAGAGCTTGGGTGCTGCTGGAGGGACAGGGGAAGGTTATTAGCAGGCTCAAGCACAGCTGGATGCAGGGGGATGGGATGGGATGGGATGGGATGGGATGGGATGGGATGGGATGGGATGGGATGGGATGGGATGGGATGGGATGGGGCAAAACCTTGGCTGCTCTGGGCACTCTGCTGGGGGCTTTTGCTCCAGAATAAATGCCATTTCCTGTTCTCATGAGCTGGGTTGGGTTTTGCTCTAAGTTGTCTGGCCAATTGCTCTCGTGTCACAGGGTGGAGACTTCATTGTCTCTCCTTCCACAGAGACTGACCCTGCCACAATCAAGAAGGGGTTTTCCTTCTAGACACAACTTCTCCTTTAACACACCCCACCTGTTCTCCCAGAGAAGTCTGGGTGACAAACTTAGTATCTGGTGATTGAGTCACACTAGAACAGGTGTTGTTTAACACAATTGACCCATTTTGTGAATAGTGAACACAGATTTGTCCTTGTCAAGCTAAATAGCTGCTTGAACTTGCTGTGTTAAACTGAGCAGAAATGAAGATTTTCTTATGGTTGCAGAGATAAATTCATAATGTGAGTGTTGGGTTTTTTTCAGGGTCCACTTTGTGTGATGAAAATCCACTTAAATGACTGAAAACACTATTTAACAAGTGAAAACACCCTCTAGCAATTAAGAATATATGACCTATTTTATCCACTTAAGGAAATATCTTTCCTAGCTACATTTGCCACAGTATCAAATTCTGTAAAGGGAGTTCTGCTGCATTTCACATAAGTCTGGCAATTAAAGTTGCTGCCCTGCTGTGATTGCCATCCCACCCCAGCACAAACATCAGCCTGCTTGGAGGCAACCAAACAGGAAAGTGCTGATGTCCTTTTCTTCAATTTCACCTGGTGGGAAGGCAAGCAGAGGAGGTCTGTGATTGATGATGACTTCAGTTTTCCAGGATCTCAGAATCAATTGAAATATTTATCCTTTTGAGATGAAAACAGGGAAAATACATAGTTTTGGAAATGAAAGTATTAGCTTTGTTTATCTAAGGTTCACAGGCTTAGCAGCCCACACAGTAATGCAGCTGCTCTCCTCATCTCCCATTCCTCCTTCACCTCACACACCCATGCTGGGACACAGCTCCAGGCTCTTTCCCTGCTCCATGCAGAGCTGTTTGGGATGTGGGAGCACAGTTACGTGGCAGGAGTGGCATCAGCACTGGGAAAACTGCTTGGCTGTGCCCATACAGGACATGGAAATGCAGAATCCCCTTCAGTAAAACAGGGAACAGCCCAGGAGATCCTGCTGCAGCACATCCAAACTGGCACAAGAGGCTTTCCTGAGCAGGAGATGGTCCCACTACCCTGCTCCACGGGTGATGGTCCTTCTGGAAGGCACAACACCATCAGCCTGTAGTGAGAGCTTGCTGGTACAGAGCCTCCTTCTGCTAGGAATTGGTGTGGATTTCAGAATGGCAAGATGAGGAATGGGTTGGGTTGGAAGGAACCTTGCAGGGTCCACATGCAATGAGCAGGGACATCTCCAGCAAGAGCAGGTTGCTCAGGGCCCCATCCAACCTGACCTTGAATCTTTGACTTCTTTGAAAGTGTGCACAGTGATACAAGTTGTAAGCCTGGATGGTAAATACCCTTTTTTTGTCATGTTTTGCTAATGCTGCTGGATGTGGGCAGTAACTGCATGTTAGTTCCCAGCAACTGAGGCTGTTGCATGCAAAATACACTTTGCAAGTCTGGGAAGAAATGTAAGTGCCCCAAATTACTGAAAATCTGAATAAGGTGCTCAGGCTCGTACCTCAACATAGGAGGCAAATACCATGAAATCAATTTCTGTGCCCAATTTACTCCCAGTGACACCTGCCCACGTTTTAAAGGGCAATTTGTCATTTTGCTCCACTTGTCACATTATTTCAGGTCATGGAATCATCAAGTCAAAAACTCAGGTTTGACCCTCTGCTCCATAATCCAGAAGTGGAAAGTCAAAACACCCCTTGTTTTTTCCCCTCAGAAGAGAAGCCACAAGTTATAAATAAAAGTAGACAGAGTGGGTAAATCACTCCTGGTTTTCTGTCACCTTAGGCCTACTCTATTGTAAGCAACTCTTTTATTATCCCACAGCCCATGATGGGAAAGGACCATTTCATGTCCAGGAAAAGTGTGACGTGCCTCGTGGCCAGTGGGTGATGGGAGGTGAACGTGAACCCTCTGAGTAATTTATCCACCTCCTTGTTTACACAGAGCTGCAGCCTCAAACAGCAGCAGCAGTAAATGGGTATGGGAGAGAGTGACAGGATGATATTTGGTGATATACTGAGCAATTTGGATGTAGGAAGCATAAAAAGAAAGTAGTAAGATGGTACTAAATGCAGTCCCTATGAGACAAAATGATGGAGGCAAACCAGTAAAAAATATATATACATAAACCAAACAAACCCATGATACAAGTGGAGGCAGAAAAGGGGGGCAGAACAGAGCAGCCCTTGGCCAGAGGGAGAGACAGGACACGGGGAGCAGAGGAAGATGAAGGGCACAAAAGATCAAGCAGGGGGTGACCCCACATAACCTTCACAAGGGTGGGCCCTGAGCCCCAGGCTGCTGGTTCTGGGGGCTCCCCTGTGTTTTCATCCTGCATGGGGGGAGGATGGAGAGGACTGAGTCTTGTGGAGCACAAACACAGCACAGCCATTGCTCAGCTGCAGCCAGAGGAGCCCTTGTTTATCTGTCCCAAGCACAGCATTTGCCCTGTTCCTCCTGAGAAAGGCAGTTTCTATGGGCCACTTTGGTCACTCCCCCGGAGCCCCTGAGTGCACTGGTGGTGAGGGCACGTGGGAAGCCCTTGCCAGAAAACCCATCCCAGAGCCCTGCTGTGACCCTGCCGGCCAGGACCTGTCCCTGCCAGGCCCCTCTCACCCTCTCAGGAGGTCACACATCCCCAGTGGCAAACAGTGACCAGGATGCTCTGCAAAGAGAGAGCCCTGGAACTATTTTGTTTCCAGCAAGGACTTTAAAAATCCACCAGTGCTTGTGAATCACATTTTACATCTAGATAAAGTTACACATATAAAATTGCTGTTATTCATCAGTGAACTCCTCTAATAATCAATTGCTAATTAAGTTCCACTGCCCTACTAGATCTAAAGCAAATCCCTTTCTGAGCCACAGGAAGTGCAGCCAATAGCATTTATTGATCATGTTTGTCACAGGCACTGGAGAGGGAAAGGAGCCTTTTTTTCTTGCCCCTTCAGAAGCTGTATGCCAGCAGGGTCAGAAAAACAGAAATCAGAATTACCAGAATAATTTGTTATTACCGAAGTCCTTTTGACTCTGGGTGTGAACACATTTTCTACAGGAATAAAAGTACCAGGAAATATCTGGTACCTACCCTGACCAAGAGAGAGGTGGAAAGAAATCAGTGTAATGCTCATAGACACAGAAAAGCTGGCTCCTTTTCAATGGCTCTTGAATCTCTGCTGGAGCAGCTGCCCCAGTGAAATATATTGTACAACAGTGGCTTTTCCCAAAAGAGATGTGTCCCTAAAACCCTTGGTTTTGCAAGTTCTTCCAGTGTGAAGGTCTGCCTGAGGCCTCAGCCTGCAGCCAGACCTGAGTGAACTTTCTCTTGAGAGCTGCTCTGTTTCTCTGGGCTGATCCTTGCCATTTACATATTAAACCCATAAATTCCTTCACTAACAACAGACAATGCTCCTTACCTATATTTTTTTTTTCAAATTATAAATCTTGCACTTGGAACAATTTAAAACTGACTTACAGTTGCTTTCTCACTGCTATCAATCAGAGATGAACTTCAATTCCACAGTGCTCTGGGGACCCAGTAGGTTAGAAAAAGCAAATAGGAAAATAGAATGAATATTTTATTTTTGTTGTTCATTGCAATAGCTTGAAAGCAGACCATGAAATCTGCTAAAAGTAATAGGAACTGGCTGCCCTTTTAATATATCCTTTTTTAAGGTGTCTATTAGGAATCCAGAGCACAGCTCAATATTCATTCCAGCAGCATGCCTCAAGTTGTTTTTTTTTTTAATTTAAGCCCAAATTTCTTGTGTGTCAGACAGAGTTCATGCTCTTTCTTGCTGATATTTTACTGTGGTTCAAACCTCCTTGAATGCTGCATGAACATGGATGTGAGTGTGAGCATGTGAGAGGGAGCACCCACCCAGAGCCTCACCTGAACCCCTCAGTGTTGGACCTTTGTGCCATTTTCTGTTGATCTGGGGCCACCTGACAACCTAAAGAGTGCCCAGGAGCACCGGGCATACACCACAGTTTTCAGCCAACATCCTATTTGTGACATTTTCCTGAAATGAGCCTTTTTTTTCCTCTATATATTTTCTTTCAAAAGCCCAGCTGTGCAAAACCATTATAACCATCACTGATGCCCCAGGCAAACCTTTTTTTTTTTTTTTTTTTTTTTTTGGGGAGCTTTATTTCTACAGCAGGAGGTGATTACTGACAGAAGTTCTCTCATTCTTCCTGAAAATCAACCCAAGTTTCCCATCGCCTCTGGGCGTGAGCTTCCCAGCTTGGGAGCCTGCCATCTGATAAGGACAGAAAGAAGAATCTGGTACTTAGAATATGGGGAGAACACCTGAGTCAGTGTTTAATCCTGCACTGCAAAGATGACATTTGATCATTGCCTCATACACGATGTAAAACCTCACATATCTCCTCCAGTTTCTACAAGTGAAAAAAAAATACACTCAGTGTCCTAGCTGGTTTTCAGTTTATCCTTGTGTTAAATTATTTTTCTTTCATAAACTGGAGAATAAGAATAGACTACTAATTATACACATAATGTGATCAGGTGGGATGTCTCACCAGGATGGCTGTGTTGGTCAATAACAAGGAGACACTGAGATGTGGGGTGGCTGAGATAAATCAAGGCTTCCTTAAATCCTGATCAAAAAATGATAGACTGAGACAAGGTTTATCTTTAGTGCCAGGAACAGGTCCCAGCCAGCTCCACCAAGGGTTGTTGGGTGCTGAGAGCACTTTCCTGAGGGTGGGGGGATGTCAGAACTCCTGGGAAAACAAAATAAAAGGAATTAAACAGTCCCAGGATGGAACCTCCTCACTCTCAGGATGGACCCAGACCTGGAGGGGCCTCAGGGCCCAAACCCAGCTGACATCTGAGCAGTGTCAAGAGCAGAAATGCCATGGAGGGGACACCCCCATGTCCCCAGGGCTGGGGCAGAGGAGATTCCTGAGCTGAGAAAGGCTCCAGGTCCCTTCCCTCACTCCCATGGCCCCCACTCTGCCTACTCCAGGCTACCCAGATAAATAAAACCAAAGCAGGAATGCCTCATTTCACCTGACACTGGGAAAAAGGCAAATTAGCTGCCTTGAGCAACAATTAGGAAGCAGAACATTTCTCTGGGCATTGCTACAGAAGCTGATCATCCCTCAGAGCAGAAGCCATAATAGCTTTTGAGTCATTATAAGCACTGCACATTCAAGCAACAGCGATTTGCACTGAAAATAATCTCAGGAAGGCAGGGAAAGCAGCATTTATGTAAATAAACTAACCTCACTGTTTGGATACATTTGTATTGCACATGGGTGTTGTTTTTCCACATCTGAGGAACCTCATATCAGAGAAAGAAAACCAGAACAAAAAGGATTAAAGAGCTTCAAGAATTTTAATATTTCACTTCCATTTTGTGGACACTATTTTCCACAATCTGATACTAGATGCAAAGAGTTACAGTCAAATTCAATTCTGTGTTTACCAATGCAATTCCAGGTTGATATCCAAAAGCCACATTTACTGAAACCCAATGAAAACTGCATGTCAATCACAATGTCTGTATCAGAACCAGAGCTGGAATATTTCACAAAAAGCTCTGAGAAATTGCCACTAAGAATAAAAGGTGAAGGTGATTGAAGCTGTTACTCCTGTGAGACCCTGGGTCTGTCCATAGCTACCTGTACTCCTGCACACTAAAACAAACCAGTTTGGTTTTTTTGGTTTTTTTTTTTTTTTAAGTAAGTAACATAAGAAGGAAAAATTAATTTAAAAACAAAAAAGCTACTGAGAGAAATAGTACAGAGAGGCAGTTGTGCAGGGCAGACAGCTCAGAGAGCTCACCTAACTGCATTTCTGCATTGTAAGACACCACAAAACATGCAGTTCCAGATTAAATTAATGCAGCCCAGTTTTAAAGTTTGTTTGTTTAAGAGAAGCAGAGAACTATTTTCAGTTAAACTGCTATTCCCTAAGGGGTTTTGCTCCAGTTTTCTTTGTTTTTACACTTATTTTAGTTAAACTGTTCCAGCTTTGCCTACAGGAAGAGTGCCTGGATTTATAAATTCCTTTGCTGGGAACAAACAAAACTGTCCCATGATGCCAATTGTACCAACAAAAATCTGGGTTCCTCATGTGGTGGTGTCCCTGTGGTATCTCTCTTCTCTCACTGCTAGAAAAACAACCCAGCAATCCAGAGCTGGACCAGTACAGATGGAAATACACTCCTTCTGCAGAGCTGTCCCTGCACTGCCTACCCCAGGTAGCTGACCCCAGCAGGACGTTTTTGGGCAGGTGAATTTATCAGGGGTGCCCACCCCACATATCTTCCTCACCCATCTCACAGCTCCAGCACAGCTCACCTCTGAGAGCTTGGGCACGCATTGAGGTGTCCAGGCAAGCTTTGAATAATCTGTTTCACAGAGTCAAGAGTCCCAGATCAAGGCGGGAAAACCCAGAGCCAAGCAAGGCCAAGTCCTCACACAACTCTTGCTGAACGTCCCTGACACCGTGGGGCTCCTGATGGGCTGAGAGCCTGCATGGATGAGCCTGCAGCCTTTACTCCAGAGACACTCTGCCAGCTCAGAGGTCACCAACACACTGCCCCCATGCCCTGGGCTGCACCAGAGACGGACCATAACCCTGCAGTGCTGGGATGAAGCCAAAGGGCTCCAGCTCTGGAGAAGAGCCACAGAGGTGGCCTCTCGCTGCAGAGCATCTCCAGGAGGTGGCACGTGCTGGCCCAGATGGCCAGTGACTTGCTGGAATGATTGGCAGCATCACACAGGGAGGACTTCAAAGGCCTCAGTAGCTTTGGGGAGAATAAAGCAACACATCAGAAATGAAAAAAAAAAAATACACAAGAGAAGTGAATGTGTGCTGGGCATTCCCCTTGTGCTGCACGTCTGCCCTGAGCACTGCAGACACGGGTAGGGTCAGAGCCCGAGCACACGGAGCCATGGAGCACTGCTCTGCAGCACAGCAGCACTCCTCTGACCCAGCCCTGCTTTGGGCTCTCTGAACCCTGCTTTGGCACCTCTCTGAGCCCACAGCCTGAGAGCTTTTGCTCTGACACAGGACATGCAGCGACACCATCAAACTCAGCGCATCGCCAGCCTGGCCCTGCACAGAGACGCCAGAGAGCTCAGCAGGAGCCAGGAGACATCTCAGACGCCTTCAGCTGCCAAGGTGCTGCAAACCTGGGCTCCTCTCATGCTGTGGAAGCCACACAATCCCTTGTCAGAGTGGTATCAGCACACACCACAAGGATATTCTTACATTTGCTGCCCAGATGGGGGGAGGACACACACCGCAGCTGTTGTGAAGGGCTGTGGAGAGCCCTGAAGGTTTCTGCAGGTTCCTGCAGAGGACCAACCCAAAAATGCAATTCAGCAGCCCCAGCCATCCTCCAGACCTGTCAAGACTGCAGAGTGCTCTGCTCACTAGTGGGAGCAGGCTTGAAAAGCCACAACTGCAGTCAATGTTCTTCCACCCCACCAGGCCTGGGGCTCACTCTTGACAGTTTATTGTTTTCTACGTAGCATTTTCTGTCAGATGGGGTTTGCAAATCTGAGACAACTCTATTTTATAAAGTAAATTGAGTTCTCGCCTATCTACATAATAAATATTAAAACATCATCATTGTAATTTTAGGCTGGGAATGTTTATGTAAAAACATTGTGCAGATGTGGTGAAAGGCTAATAAAGCGATGCTAATTATCTAATCAATCTTTCTTAACCTTTGTCTTAGACACTGCATAGTGCTCATGCTAAGCTTAGATTCATTTTTCAGGGTCTAAATAATGTTGTAATCATAGCTGTAATGTGTGGGTTCATTGGAAACTTCTCTTTAGATGTAACATTGTCAGTTTACACCCAAATCTGTCTATAAGCCATCTGTTGCAGAAACTGGTCATTATCAATTTTATCAATCTGTTCCCAAATATTGCAGATGCCAGCCACTAGGAACCATCTGTTAGTGTAAAAAAAAAAAAGTAACAATTCAATAAGCAGATTATTTGGGGAGGAGGTGGGGAAATATTCTGCAATACTTGGCACAAAAGGCAAACTTACTAATGGTTGCAGTTTTACTACTGACCTGTAAGTTCTTTTGGAGCGATGCCGAGCTCATTGATCAGCCATCAGTGGGAGGGAGACTGCCAGAGCACAGTAAAAACCATCAGCAGGGATGGGAGAGGAGAACTGACACCTACTCCTGCTCTAACATATTGTCCAACAGTGTCCAGGCTGGTGCTGGCAGTGACTTTCCTGAAGTCACCAGTGCAATTAGAGCAGCTTTGACTGATTACCTGTAGCTGTAGTTTAAATAGAGGCAGCCTGCATAAACAGGCTGAGATTTTATGTTCTCATGGGTTTGTTCAGTCTGAGAAATAAAGCGAATTCCACATCTCTTTCTCAAATGACCAGCCCTCACTGCAGTGCTCAGAACAGCTGGGATCCTCTGCATGCCCCAAAATCAAAGCCCCTGAGCCCTCCTGTGACCTGAGCTGACAAGCAGCTCCTGCAGAGACAAAGCTTCTTTATAAATCACTGGAAGAGTTCCCAAAGCCACACTGGGAATCCAGCTGTAGTTGGGAGTGTCAGTGCCCAGGACTGAGTCTTCTCAGAAGTGACAAGAGTAGAAGAGATAAAAGCCATGTTTTGGTCAAAAACCTTTAAATCCTACATTTTATCTTTTATACATCTGTAAGCTTGCACATTACCCATCCAGCAGAAACCTAGGCGTTAACCATGGTGATAATGGCCACGTGGCTGTCACCAACTGGCCTGGGCCTTGTGCAGCCACCCCCTGCACCTCATTTGCTCCTTCCTAAGATGTCTCTGCTGAGGCCTGCAAGCCCTGGGTGGACAATCATGAGAGTTTAAAATTTTTGTGCAAAGAGAAGCACAGGCTGAAAAAAAAAGAAAATCCAAGACACAGCAGACATGCTGACACGGAAGGGTTCTGGCCAGAACCCTTCTCCCTTGCTAACAATTACATTTCCCCCTTGCTTGTCTTGTCCACAGAGCAGCCTGATCTGACAAGTACCTGGCAGATAAACATGTAATGTGAAATAATAAAGCACAGAAGCTCAGTGTTAATGAACTACTCTTGCAGTGAGAGCAAAAAAAAACCAAAAAACATTTGTTTTCAGACACAGCTTTCTCAAAAAAGAAAAATCTCAGTTTTGTTTCAGTTTGTAGGAGGATATGCATTCAGAAAGTGCTTCCATTTGCAGGTCATAATGGGAACTTTTATTTGGGTCAGATATATAATTGTTGAAGCAGTTATTTTCTGGGAAAACTGCTTTCTCCATACAGTCAGCCTTGAGACTCTTTCACCTCAGCAGTTTGGGTTAAATCCTTATCTTTCTCAATCCCATTTAGAAACAAAAAGACCAAGCCAGAACAGACAGTGTCTGCAAAACTACCCTGCCAGCTAATCACCATCTCCAGGCCCTGCAATTCCTAAAATGCATTCCGCTGGACATTCTGTATCACAAGATCTCACAGAACTCCCCTTGCAATGGTTCCAGCTCAGGAGAGCACCCATCATCTTATAGATCTAATGCTTCTTCTCATGCCTATATATTCATATGCACGTGTAGGTATGTAAATATATATAAATGTTCAGGTCCAAAGTGTTTTTCCTGGAGCAAGGAGCATGGAGGTAGGCTGAGATAAACAAGGGAGTGGATTCTTAGGTTGGAGCTCCTACAGCCCTAAGATCATTCATCAATGCTGTTGGGGAATGAAGAAATGCAAATATTTCTCTGAGGATGCAAGTGTTAGAGTAGGCAGGCAGGAGGCAGTGGGAGAAGCTGATATTTGTAACAATTTGATGGGAATTGATATAGCTGAGCCCTTTGCTGGTAGAAGGAATTGGAAAAAATTAAAAGCTCAATATTCATATGCTGTGAGGCAAAAGCCAGACCTGTGTGGGATTATTACAAATGGATTTGGCTGTGCTCAGGGTTTTCAATTGGGTGTTTGTAATAAAGAGTAGCTAAACTCTCTTACTCACAGCTGAACATCAGCATGCAGGCCTGCAAGGGTAACTGACCTTTTTGAATGTTAATTATCTTTAAAAGGCCTGTTTGCCCAGAATTGTCTGAACCAGCTGTAACCAGCCAACAGGGTCACTGAGGAGAAATGATGGATGTCATGAAGAGTCATTTGATATCCATTAAAGGGGAGGAAAGTCATTAAAATATATCGGGCCCAGGGACCTTATGAAACAAAGAGAAGGTAATTACTTTAGGCTCAGATTTACCTGCCTGGACTAATCAATAAAAAAGACACTGAAAAGAAGAGAGGGAGTAGAAAGAACATATTTTGACATGTCTGTGAGGAACATCTGTCACCAGGGCAGAGGAAAAGGTCAATGCCTGCCTGAGTGCTGCCCATCCAGCTGCACCTAGTGAGGGGACAGGGGCTTCAGTGGGCAGCAGGGGCCAAAATACACCTTTATAGAAGCATCACAGGTCAGAACAACTGTGTCAGCCCAGCCGTGGCTTTGGGTGGTGTGTGACTGTGGGACTATCAGGAGATGCTCAGGTTGCATTAACTAAGCAGATGGAGGTCCCTAATTAGGTGCCCTCGTTTTGCTGTCACTGTGTATGGACTTCAACTGCCCTCACAGGGGCTGGGCTGGGGGTAGCAGAGCATTTCTGAAGCTCAAAGCACATCTTCAGTGGCTCAGCAGCTATGTGAAAGCAACCAAGCTGCTTTTTCAGTGTGGCAGTAAAGATTAACTTTGCAAAAATTGCCTGGATTATGCATCATCTTCTGGAGCTCTCCATGGCCAGATGCTCAAGGCAGCAGGACTCAAACCCTCACAAAAGTTTGCTGGCTTTTTAACACCCTGGTGGGCACCAAGCTCTTTGAAAAACCTGATCCCACCTAATCCCTTTTAAAATGTAACACCAATTTACTTCTCCACCAGGGTATGTGCAAATTAACTCAGCTATGGAAGATGAGCAGGAAGGCTTAGGCAGAGAATTGCCACGGGCACCTCATACCCCAGAAGTGATGCTTCCTGCCTTCATGACCATCAGTGGGCATTTCAGCACATTTTTATCCAAAAGCAAAGTTGCTGACTTTATCACTCAGGTTTTTGCAAAACGAAATATCCTCTGAGCCACCTCACAGAACTCCATGTATCTTCCAAAATGAGACATGCTAAAAACCCACTAGTTAATTTTGTGTCATTACTCACTCTAATTAAAATCTTTGTCAAGGGAATCTATTGCCTTTTTTCTATTTTCTGCTCTGATGTTGCAGTCCTTGACATTACACTGTGGTCTATAAAGACACAGAATATTAATGCCTCCCATTCTAGGAAAAATATAGTGAGCCTGCTCCACTATTTTGACCTTTTCAGTACATTGTATTTTGATTAACTGGCCAGCTTGCTTCTGCCCCACAGGTTTCCAAGACTATTGGGGGACAAAGAGGTGGAAAAGCTACCAAATCACATTTCTAATCACTGGGAAGGTTAAAGGGGTGTGATCAAACATCACATCTCACAGACTGGCTGAGGCACAACCACAAGTGTGGAGGAGAATGCTGGAAACCAGAACCAAAAGGCCCCACCATAATCACAAACACCTCTTCCATCTTGAAATTCTGTATTTTTTTCTCTCTGTAGCCTCTGCAGGCACTGTCTTTCCTGAGAGCCAATTAATTCAAGTCACAAATATCTGCCCTGAATTCTTGCAGGTAATTAGCACCACGGGTTATCAACAGGAAGCTGGTACCCACAGGCACTTCAGATAATTGTGTTTCAATATTGGCACATTTCTGCTTACCACAAAAGGTCACTTCAGTTTCTCTTCTCTATTTTCTCCCTCTCTTTTACTAAATGAATGAAAAATCGTTATCATTATTTTGAATGCTCTAAACGCTTGGCAAAGGTTTTGGGCATTACAGGACACACATGAGTGACATGGGCACTTCAGGTGGTTGCAAAATTATTATTTCTAATCCTCAGTTTCAGATATAACCCCCTTCAGCATACCAGTGAATGGAAAAAAAACCCAAGTCTAGTTAAATACTCACGCTCCTGAATTAATTTCAAAGAAAAGGAATGGAAAGAATACATAATTATAGAGTAGCACAACCATTGGTCACTTTAACCAGCACCTGCAATTTAGGTAAAGCTGTATTTAGTACTGCACAAATTTGGAGCACTTTTTACCTTCTACAATAAATTTGAAAGGGTAACCATTCATTTAATTATATGATGAATAACTTCCACAAACTGAGTCTTATACATGAAGAACTATGTAATTACTTTGTAAATATGGGATTATATCTGTCCTTGAAACAAGAAAACAAATTAAATCAGCCTTGCGAAATTGTAGTCCCCACTCACAGTGAGTGCAATTCTATTGCAAAAATAAATTACAAAACATCATCTTCTTTACAGAATGGTCACGGTGAAAGGACAGCTGGGGTGGTTTTTGGCAGGGCCATACAATTTCAAGGCAAGGCTGTATCAAGTGTTAAATTTCTGTAACAACAAAACCTTCCCTGCAAAAGGAATTTGAGAGCATGCAATAATTTTGTACCTGCCCTGGACTGCTGAATAAGCTGTGTATTGGAAAAGAAGTCAGCAGTTGTGCCCTGTTAAGCAGAAGTTTTGAATCACAAGCATCACTGCTGGCAGTGAAGGGGGTGAGCCATGGCACCCTGGCAAGTGAAAGCCAAATTTCCCCCTGCACAGGGAGGTTTGCACACACACCCTGTGACGGTGGTCTGTGAGGTACCAACATGAATCGAACCAAATTTGCTTTCTGAATTACAGAATATGTGGCCTCATACGGAGTGCATGAACAACAGGAGTGCTCTGGGCTGCTTTGAGTTACTCCCCTTCTATCACCGCTGCGTTATTGCTCTTAAGAGTTTCTTTATCGTATCATTAAAGTTAATGAAATTTTATAGACACAGATCTGGTGGGTGGTATAACAGGAACATTAAAATCATACTCTCATTTCCGTCCCTCACAAAACCAGAAAGCCAAGCACTTAACAACTAAAGACTGCAGAGATCTTGAGTAAAGGGACATCGCGGCCCTTAATAAAAATGAAAAGGGGAAAAAAGGTGACACTATTTCAGCAAAAGAAAGTCTAGCCATAGTGCAATTCCCAGTGGCCTTCAGGAAATCAATACCCACTTCATATGGTAGAAAACTTTTCCTTTAACCTTTATTCAAGGTACAGCAGTGCAATCGATCCTGGGTGAGGTGGCAGTGACCTTCCCCGGTGACAGAGCCCCAGCCCCGGGGCAGAGCTGCCGCCAGGAGTGTCCTCAGGGCACAGCACATCCGACTGCAGAGACCCTGAGAAAGGATAAAAGCTTCTTGCTTGCAGCCGCCCGAGAAACTCACTGCCTGCCTAGGAAACCAACAGAGCACTCACACCCAACAGATTTTTTTTCTTTCCCTTTTTTTTTGCCTCCCAGACGTGCTATTCTAAGAGTCATGGGAAGTTTTATGCATGCTCACCTCCCACTGTGAAAGGCAGTCAAGTACTTCCTTCTTAAAGGAATGAAGCAAAATATCAGGACAGAAGGTCACGTTAGCTCACCTACTTTGGATAAAGATTGTTTTGTTAAACCAAATTCTTTTTATTTTTAATGGGGCCATTGGGTCGTTGAAGCTTTCATTCACAAAACGTAAGTGCTTCTCACTGCAGTCCACTGCCAAAGCAGAGTGAGCATCATTCCCTACCTGACTCACACCTAAAACCTTCAGCAGGAGTCCTGCAAAGCAATGCCATCTGCACTTTTTTGTATTTCACATGTCTGCTGCACCCTGGATAAAAGAATAAGAAATTATTTGCTCCTCCAACATAAGGTTTCCAGTAGCCAACCCAGGGAACACACCTCCTCAGCTTAAATTCAGGTAAAACCCTCTACTGCCCAAGTGTGAGAGTCGTTGTTCAAACATTATTCTTCAAATTTCAACCTACTTATTTCAAACTTCACCGTCTCACGCAGTTCATGATCTCCTTGATGGTAACTCACACACAACATGCAGGATGCGAGCTTCCAGATCTGCGGCCTCCTGCAAAAAAGTGGAGTCTAACAGCAAAACTCAGCTCTGGAACCCACCCCACCATGGATTTTTCCCAGTTACAGAGAGGGTGCTGCTCTCTGTTCACAGAGACATGACAGCAGTGACCCAGTGCACAGTAACAATCTGTGTGTCCACATGACTGAGAACTTCATTTTAGTTTGTTTTTTATCTGATTATGCCTATTTGCAGCATCTTTACTTCCACCTCCAGCCCTGAGCATCCTCAGGACATGGTTGCAAACACGTGAGATCTGCCGAAGATGCTCAGGTGACAGAGATGTGTGTCTGCACACTGTTACATGATTTTCTGCTACTCACACCTGGACAAGCAGGAGGGCTTTGGGTGCGGGTTTGATTTCCTTCTGCCTCCTGAAATGTGTCCAGATGGATGTGCTGGTGATGGTTGCCTTAGAAACCAGCAGAACTCATCGTGCCTGGGCAGGGCAGAGTCACTCGTGCTGCCAAGAGCAGGGGAGACACGAGGCAGGTACAAATGTTCTCTCTGCAAAGGGGAAGGTTTTTCTGCTCTGCACACAGCAGGAGCTCCAGGAGATGCAGCTCCAAGCTGCTGCCATCCAGGGCCTGGCCATCCCAGGAGAAGCCTTGTCTCTGTCCAGGCAGAAGGGAGGTGGTTTTCACTAAATGAACGTTTTATTGCATTAAACAATTTTCCCGCTGCTTTTATGTGTAAATACAAATGATATGTAGCAGCTACAGATCACTATCTTGATGATGTTTATATGAAGTGATCTGCATATGCAAAGGCTACTGCTATGATCATTTGTATTTTAATTACCAGCACAGTTCTGCTAATTTCAAGCTGTAGCACAAAACACAAAAATCAATGTTTGATAAATGGGAAGAGACTTCAGTGAGTCAAGGGGGATTATTTCTGCACTTTTAAAGACTGTACAAGAGAGGTAAACAAAAATGTCGGAAGCTATTTAAAGAAACACATTTGACAATATCCTTTTAAACAAGTTTAAAATTTTCATATATTTATTCTGAAACTTCCCCAGGATATTTGAAATCGCATTCATTTTTTTGGGGGGGAGAGGGAGAGTAGGGCAGGAAGAGGTAAGAAAATATAGAAATATTTGAAAGACAATTTTAGCATATAATTATGTCCTTTTCAAATGCAGTTTAAAGGTCTGCAGTCTGTGCGACCGTTGCCTTCAGTGCCATTTTTGTCAGCTCAGTGCAGTATTCAAAATCCATTTAATGCCATGAAAAGGAGCAGCCTTTTTCATGAATTCTGATTTATTTAATATTGAATCCAAGTCTAATATGGCACAGAAGCAGCAAAAATTATGCTCAAAGCAACAACCAAACTTCCTTTCCACTTTGACAGGTGAGCAAGCAGTTATTACATCTCTGCAGAGCCCCTTGCAGACTCTGTAGCTGAGTTTCCCTATTAAGAAATGCAATTTCACTGGGGTGCTGCAACAGCAGAACGTGGCGTGTTGGGTCATGGCTAACAATGGAGATGTGAACGTGAACACAGATCTAACTAACTTTCTCATTTTCCCCAAGTGCAGCAGCAATAAAAATGGAAATCCAGTCCAAAGCTAGAGTTGTTGCCAAGCCCTGGCCAGCACTGAGTGGTGCCAGTGGCCACAGCCCAGGCGGGCACCGTGCCCACCCCAGCCCGAGCCCAGCACGGCCCCCAGGAGCTGGGCAGGGGCAGGAACTGAGCATCCTCCCTCCAGCAATGGGCACACAGAGCCTCACCCAGCCAGGGGCACAACCAGAGCACACTGGTGTTAGGGGAGCAGGGCAGCAGTTGCAGCTTTTTTTGACAACATAGGCAGCAGCTCTTTAGAATCATGAAATTGTTTCTCATAGAAAAGACTTTAAAGATCTTTCAAGATTACCAAGTTCATAAAACCAGCTCTGCAAAGTCCAGCAGCTTCTAAACCCAAGAGAGTCTAAAACCAGCCAGTCCATGCAAGGGCAGCTCAGCAGCAACCCACGGTGCAGTGAAAAAACAGCAGCTAAGGGATGCCAAAGCTTAGTAAGTGACAAAGAGCCCCTTCCCCTGCAGGAGAAAACTTGTCCCATGATGAAGAGAAAAGGCTGATTGATTTATCTTGATATCCTATGCTCTTTAATGAAACTGCAGAATGAATACCAGCTAGGGTAGGGATATCAAATAAAGCAATGATTAGATCCATGAAACAAGCAACCAAATATATTGCACTGAGCTCCAAAATTAAGATGCCAACAACAGACAATTACTTATCCTGGCTTTTCTCTGTGTGTGAATTAAGGAGAGTTAACTTCACCAATGACATCAGTTACTTGAAACGGTGAGGATGACTAATGTCTTGTAAGTAAATTCATTTTACATCTAATTATGAATGTGTTTTGCCAGTTTTTGATCAGGAACAAGTCCCCTGTACCTTAGTGCACAAGGACAAATCCTTGGATGAAGCAGGGTGGCAAAGTCAGCTGTGCCTCAGAGTATTTGCATAGCATTTTTCCTGTATAGATACCATTAACAAATAAGGCTGGCAAAGGGATTCCAATACCAAAGCAATGAAAAGGTCCCTGTGGTGGCTTGGCAACTGTTTGTTTGCAATAGCTTGTATTGACAGCATTTGTGCCAGCTCTGTATTTTCTCTCCTCAGGTGTTCATGTAAATGTGGTTTAATCCAATAGCCCTGCAAATGTGCTCCCCCAGCTCCCAAATCCAGCCCAGGATCAGCTGCCCCCACAGCAGAGGCTGTGGCTCTGCCAGCACCCACAGAGCACAGCTCCCATTTCAAACAGCCACCGTGGGCTAAACCCAAACTGCAGCTGAGCTATGGACACTCCCGTGGAGAAAGAGGCTGCATTTCTCAGGGAAAGGGGCTCCTAGAAGGTGTTTGCCCTGCTCAGCACCTCAGGGCAGAGAGAACAGGGCTACATCCACAGGAGGGTTGCACTGCACAGAGCAGTGCCTGGGCCAGTCCCGCCTGTCCCACCTGTGCCCAGGTGCCTCCTCCTGCACCTCCTGCCCGTCCCCCTGTCATGCTCAGCCACGTGGCCTGAGATCAACGCCCAGCAAAGCAGCTGTGACCTTCTCAGGGCTGAGACTGGTGTTCAAAATAAGAGCAGCTGTGCAAGGAAAGTACAGATCAAGTCACACTCACTGGAAAAATTCAGATCCTCTCGCTACAACCTACTTAAAGTGATAGGGGTGTGATTTGTGAAGCCTTTTCTCAAACAACATTTTTCCTGCTGAGATCAAAGTCCCATGCCAGGCAGGGAAGGGAAGCAGTACAGCAATTGCTGATTGTCTGCTCCCCTGCATCCCTTCCTGCAGAGGACACCAAGTTACAACTCCCATTTAAAAATGCTCATCTCACTTCCCTTTTCCACTAAAAGCAGCTACAGACTTTGTTCCTTCAACACTGCCATAAGCATACCCTGCTGCTGAGAGCATGGGGAAGGCAGAGCAAAATGCAGAAATATCTCAATAATAATAGCTGTAATGATGATGATAATAATAATAACAGTAATTAAAAGGATGGTTGGAAAGTAGTTGTTTGAGTTTGTACAGAGCCATCTTGAAAAATAGGCAAGGGATTGGGAAGTAGGCTGCTTCATTTTTTTCCTCAAGGTTATATTCCTCTCTGCTTTATCCACCACCATTGCAATTCTGTCTCTAAACCTAATAAATTTCCCACAGAAGCCCTATTCATTCTAAAACCTATGTCTGCTGATTCAGGGAACTGTCATGTTTTTCCATGCCAGCATCAGTTCACACTGTACTAAAAAAAAGCAAGATAAAGGCTAGAAAATAGAAGGCAACATTGTGCTTTTACCCAAAAGAAAGAGGCAGCTTAGGGGGAGTTGACAGTCTTATTTTGCTGATCATCAGTCTCTGCAATAGGTTCTGTGACCAACTAAATGAAATGTAGTCTGGAGGAGCCACAATTTCATAAGAAATCTGACCTCTCTTACACTGAAATCCAGAGATAAACGTGGGGTGTGTCTGTGCTGCACTGCCCAGGCTGAGCAGCCACACAAATGTGGGTGTTGGGGTGGAAAGAACACAACAAGCAACCCTGCACTGCCCCAAGCACCATGGTAAACATTCCCATGAGCAATGTGACACTTGCAGACCAGTAACAGGGGGCTATTTTTCTCCTTCTAGCTTTGGAGCTGTCTTTATATCAGAAAGACTTCCGTTTCCTTTTGTAGGTAGAGAACAAGATCCTCTCTGCCACTGCCCGACACACGTGGTACCCCCAAAGAGAGAGCCTGGAGCCCCCCAGCTCCTGCCACAGAAGGATGGCTTCAAAGCACACAGCACTCCAGGCTGCCCTGCCCTGGGCTCCCCTCACAGCCTTCCAAGAGGAGCTCAGCAAAATGCTGGGTGTTTTTTGATCCTGGCATCTGTTCAGGGGTAAGTGATCTGGTGCCACCAAACTCTGTCATTTTGCCATCCAGAATGGGACAATGGCACTCCCTGGTCCCACAGGCAGCCTCACCTACTTCCTGACACTCCTGGTCACATTTTCCTTTAAAAAAACCACTGATTTAGTCAGATTTCAAACATTTGTTTACACTCATTCTTTTTCTCTTGGGTGTGCCCTTTACATGCTTCTCTCCCCTGAACCTGCCGTGTGTCACTGTGCCAGGAGAAATCAAAATTAACACACAAATATTCAGAGGGCAATAGGCTGAACAACAAGATTTGCCAAGTTTGTGCATATTTCCTTTTTCTAAGGTTTTTTTCTCTCATAACAGAAGTCTAGGCATTCTCTTTGAAGCTGTTTTAACTGGGGAAGAGCTGGCTCTTGCCAGCTGTTAAAACATTGATATTTGCCACTGTTGAGGTGCCTTTTGATTTGGTTTGTCTTTTTGCTGATACAATTTGCTAAGCGGCCAACCTCATCTTAATTTATTTATTGGCTCATCTCAAGCAATGGCTACAAGTTAATTACCGTTTGCTTTCTGCAACACAAAATCGTGCAGCACATGTTTTTTTTTATCAAGAAGCAAATCCTGGGATTACTCTGTTAATTGTGACCTGGATTAACCACAGAGAGTATTCCAATTTAGCAGACAATTTCCCTGGCTTATTTTTGCAGTCACAAGCCATGTTTCACTGGCAGAAAGTATGGTAAACCATTAAGTGTGCTCTGGGAATGGCATTTAATTTCTGTATCAAGAGTTCTCCATTTAAATCTGCCACCATTTCTGCTATTAAAAGAAGCAGAGCAGCAACCCAGGCTTTTTGTAATAATTCATAACCTCTCAGCAACCAAGAGCATGTTACACAGAAACTGCTGCATGATCCATCTCCACCCCCTATGGACTCAACTTTTGTTGGCAGATTTGTCAATCATGTTTATGGGCTCCTTTCTGCTGTACAGTCAGGAATTCTCATCCTATTTTGATTTGTGTCATAAAAATATACCAGGACTGATCTACACCCAAGGACTTTCTGTTGATTTGTTTCTGTCGCACAAGCTATGTCTAATTTATTTATAACTTATCTCATTCTATTAGATCACTTTGTAATCATATTTAATTTAGATTTATTCCCGACAGTTCAGGCTGGCTCCAGGCATTTAATTAAATTTTGCCCTCTTAAGCCACTTAGTCAGTCTAGATTTTAAACATGATGGCGTTTTCCCTTGGACAGCGCTTTTCTGTCCGTAACCTTTGAATTGGTAATTTGTGCAGTTGCATCTCACATGACACTTTCAGGATCTCTCGATGCTGTGCAGTGTGAGCACCTGTGAGGAGAGGAAGCCCAGCACCATGCAGCCTTGCTTTGATGGGCACTGCACCATTTAGACACCATTTCACTCTGCTTTTTAACCTGAAATTGAAACCACCCACTCAAACACGGCAGAAGGGATGAGGGCAAAAGTAGAGATAATAAAGATAATAAACTGTGCTGTTAAAATACAGATTTCATTTGGTTTTGGAGGTTCAAATTGAGAATTAAAATCTGTGTTTCTCAAAAATACTAGTATAGAAGTATTGTATATTCCTAGAATGCAATTCTATTCAGATTATTTTAATTTGATATTATTATTACCCTTTAGGAGATGTACCTGAAAGTGTTTAGAAAAATAATAAAATATATAACTGAAAATTAAGATTAGAAAATAATCTTAACTACAATTTTCATTAACAACTTTGCTTTTCTTCCCTGATTTCCATTTATCAGCAAAAAACCTTTGAATAATCCTTCACAATTTCTATGAATTTTTCCTCTCTTTCTGATTATTGGAATTGTGTCGCTCCTTCTGCTAGTACTGACAAATTACAGTATTTCAGAGAACACACTTTAAATTTCCCTTTGTCCTGCAATTTACCTTACTTTTGTTCCTCAGTCTTGAACAAAACCCTTTAAGTTTCACTAATGCCTCTTCCTTGATGCAAATCCTCGCCCTTAATTTTCTCCTACCACTCTGTCAAGTCTGATATCATCAAAATGCAGATTAAGACGTGACTCCATAATAGCCACACACCTTTGTGTGCTCTATTGTGGTCTGGAGTTCCTACAGCACCTGGACATCCTGCCTGCTGCTTTCTTACCCATGCCCAGGGCAGAGCACACTGCAGAGACAGCTGGGCTAATCACAATGCAAATTCAGTGATAAACCAGTCACTTAAATTCCACTAATATATCTTAATTTTTCACCCAGCAATGTGATATATGGTGCCAATATAATTCAATCTTCTTACATTTTTCATGAGTTAAATAAATCACATCAAGATAGAGTCCTTCAACCACAGTATTTCACTCTGCCTGCAAATCTCCTTCACATGAGTGCAGAGGAAACTCCACATCCCCTTTTAATGGCATCAGGGAAGTCAAACCCAAGGAAATGTGGATCCCAGGAAGCAGCAGGTGATGGACATGGGCAGTCCCCCAGGTTAGCACTCTGTGAGTTACTATTTCAAAAAAGGCATCAGAAGAACCTGTCTGTAAGGAGCTTTCCTGCTGCTGCTCAAGCTCAGGCACTGGGATAAGAGTAATTATAACCTTTCCATAATTCTGGACTTTGTTTTTAAAGCACAGCAATCGTTTCAACCCTTCCTCCCTCGGCCCAATGGATCCGCAGCATCCACAGAAATGTCTGGACCATTTCAGCACCAACATCTTGCCTTCAGTACTGCTGGGCAGGAGCAGTGAATCCGTAAGGGCATTCCCCCAGGAGGGATTTCCAAAGGGTGAAAGAAGGGATTTCCAAAGGGTTAAAGAGGGCTCTCATTTGTTCTGTGTCCCAACTCACAGCCTCACAAACCTGGGCCACCCAGGCTTTCTCCCTGCTGCTGCTGCTGGGTTTCAGTCTTGCAGCACCCCAGGCTGCTTGAATGAAAGTATTGTAAAAATCTGTTTTTCCCCTCATTTTTGATGGAAAAGAGCAAATGGGCAATTCCCATGAGTAAACATCCATTGAGATCATGCAATGAGCCTCTGGAGGTACAAGCAATCTTGCTACCAGCGCAGTAACTTGGCAATCTCAACCTTCATAGTGGTCACTCTGGTTCAAGGAATTACAATTCTATAAGAAATGTCTTTAGCATTCCATATCAAAGTATTTTGGGATCATAAAAAATAAGAGATCAAGAAAAATGTATTTCATATCCTTGCTTTCCATTTCTCCCTCTCTAGCAGAGGTCATTCTGCTACAGAGCTCTTGCTCTCCTACCTCTGGCAGAGCTGCTCTTTGTCGTCCTCCTTTCATCATTTATTTTCAAAGCTGCTCTATAAACTTCTTATCAATGCATTTCTAATAATCTTAACAGACTTTTATCAAGGAAAATGATAAGTTTCCACTGTCAAGAGGCCTTTCTCTGAGCCTCAAGTGCTGACATTTTTTTGACAATTTATCTAAAGTCAATTGTCTTCTATTGACTTTTCTCAGCGAGTTCCAGAATGACGACACTTTTTAGCTCTGACAGTTCATTTGGCTTTCTATGCTTTCTCTTTCTTTTGGTTTTTCCCTGCTATCCATAAATCTTAAAAAAAAAATAAAACAAAAAAAACCCAAGCACTGTACTTTGCCAACAATGTCTCACTTCAAATGTGTTCCATTAATTTCTCTGATTCTGTTGCTCTCACTGCCATCAAAACCAGAAACAACAAAACATTTTAAAAAGCTACTGCGGTTCTTATTTGATAGCCAGTTTAGGTATGTTTTCAATATTCCAGGTTTTTGGACTGTGGAGTGTTACTGGCTCTCATTTCCCTTTGGAATCACTAAGTGCTCATGCTGGAAGATGCTGGAGCTGACTCAGGGGCCACAGCTGCTTTGTACCCAGGGAAGCCAGCAAGGAGTGGCTGTGTCCCTTGGGCATGCCCGGTCCCTTTACCCAATTCCTCAGTTTCCAGCTGCTCTGAGGTCTGACTCTGCACCCTCTTTGCTGTCTGCTCATTACAAACTCCCCTCAAGTTCAGCAGAGAAAGATGAAAGCATCATTTACAGCCTTTGCTGAACTGGAACCACATGTCTATTTTCCTCCTGCAACAGACTTTTTTCTGCAATACAACTCTATTTTCCTACATGTTCCTTCATTCTTCACACACAAATGATCTGATCAAGCGTTACTCTATAGTCTCTGCAATAAACCATTTCAGGATTTATTCCAACCTTATGTTGCTGCAATGTCATGTTAGGAAGCAAATTAAGTTTATTTTTACATCACTTTCTTACAAGACTGTCTGTTTGAACAGAGATCTCTTCTTCTTCTACATACCCAGGTTTTTATTCTCTTTCCAATTCCCATCACCTTTGACTTCCTTCCTTTCTTCTTTGCCTTCTGTTCACTGCAGACTAACGAGGTCTTTCCTTCAGAGCACTCTTGTAACACCCCCACACCACAGCTCAGACATCAGAGCAGCTCAGCATTTCCAGACTCCCTGTATCACACTCACCCATGAGCCCAGGAGATGCTGCAGAAGCCACACACCAGAGCTCAGCATTATGGCTCTGTGACCACTCACTGCTCCCCAGCCCAAGGGCTTTGATTGAGGACCTGATGCCAAATAAGAGAAGAAGGAAACTTTTTAATTTATTAGATGATCTCTTCTACCTTTCCCAAACCTCTCTCACCGTAGCACTTCCTTGGAAATTTCTGGTACACCTCAAATTCCTTGTGGCCACCTGCCATGGATTTGTGCCTGTTGATTGTAGCTGTATCCACACTGCTGAGAAATCCCTCTCCACTCCATAAAGGATTCTTTAGGTGTGAATTGCAGTTGCTAATTTTAAATTCATAGCTGTCACCATTGAAAGGCCTTCCTCAGCAACTTCTGCCATGTTCTCAGCTATTACATCAAACCCTCCTCTGCTACCTAAGAACAGAACAAATAAATTCTAATCACATGTACAAACATCCTTCCAATATTTGCTAAGCATTAAATCAACTCTTTATCTTCTCTCTTATTATTTCCCAGCATAGTCTTAAAGCTCAAGAGAGCCAGAAAATGAGAGGAAATGTGCAGAGCATGCCAAAAGAAAGCAGGAGGGGACTGCACATTTTTGATTCAAGGGAGGAATCAGAGGCTTGAGTGATGGCTGACAACAGACTGGATGAGGAGCCCAGCACCAGATTTAAACCTCATTAAAGCCTGAAGCTTATAACTAGACCACAACCATGAGAAATATATTGGGTGAAAAGGTTTGTTATTATCAAAGAAGAAAATGTGTAGGAATTTTTGGTAAGATAGGTGTTGTATTACACTAAGTAATTTCTTTAGTTATTATTTTGCACTGGATGATTGTAATTTTACCAACACGTATGTATGATAGAGAAGAGACTGTCTTTTCTTCACATCGATCTGTTTGGCAGGTACTGGCACAGCCTCTTCCCATTTTAATCACTCCTAGTTGTTCATTGTTATTTACTTATACCACTGTCACAGCCTTCAAAAAATCCAGATCTGATTCAGGATGCAATTTTTCTACACTTCTAAATGACTTAAAACCATGAGTCCCGTTTGCTTTTGATAGCAAAGGTGCTCCTAAGAGCACATGAAATCTTTAATCTGCCAGAATTAGAGGTGGCAGAGGAGCGTGTCTGTAGTAGGTGGAAAACATTGCAGCAATGGTGGAAGCAAAGACACTGCCTCACTCTCAGAGCCACATTTGCCTCAGCCAGAGGCAAAGTGCCTTTGCTTGCCACAGCTCAGCTGAACACACCTCCAGGAGCAAAGCTGAGGAGAGAACAAGAGGTGGTGTCCCAAAGCCACTACAGAAGCAATGAAATGAGACCTCTGCCAGACTGCAAAGTCAGAGAGAAATGGGATCTCTGACATGCACAAAGCCAAACTAAACCCAAAAGCTTTTTTCCTTAAAAAAAGATCAAGAACCTTGGACACAAACACAATCGCAGCATTCAAGGTACAGCTGCACACAGACATGAAGATACCCCTGTTTTACCAGCTCCAAATCTGAAAGTTGCAAGGAAAATGTATTCAGTCTGGCTTGCCAAATATATTGCTATAAAATGCATACAAAGCTGTGAAGAATATGTAATGCTACCAAGAGAATTCCTTCATTTTATACCATTCTTTGAACCATTTTCCTAACTGAACCCACCAGCATTGCATGTGGATTAACACACCCATCATGTTTTCTGTGTTCCTGAAATCATTGTTTCTACAGTGCATTTGGAAAGAAGTTCACATCAAAAACATGTTCCCAGTAGTGTAAAAAGGGAACTGAAGAGGGTGGAAAGGTGCCTGTGCTATGGTGGGCTATGGAAGGGGGCAGAACCCAGAGTGCTGTACTGGAGAGCACCTGTAATTCCACCCATCCTGTCCAAAAGGAACACGAGAGGACACGTTCATGGAGAGAAAGGGAGGATACTGCAGGGCTAAGGGTGGAGAGAGGCAGAACCTCCCTCCTTGGTGAGGAGTACCTTTCCCAGGTAGGCACTGCCCACAGGGACAGAGGAACCAGCAGCCTTTAAACTGCTCCATCTTCACCCACTCCAGGTGAGTCTCCCTCCTCAGCTCTGTGGCTCCAACAGGAGCTGGTCTCAAGTCTTAATTAGTGCCTTTCACAGGGGTCATGAGCTCTGAGGGCACAGAGGAGAAACTGGGCATTTGAAATGTCAATCAGCACACACTACACAGGATTCTTCTGACAATGTCCCCCATAAATGTTAGGGGCTCAAGACATCTAGTAATTACAGGGAGCAAAGGACACCTAGAGCAAGAATGGTAAATTAAATCAAGGGTGTTTCAAAGGAGGAGTGGTTCCAAAGCACCTGGCAGAGGGAAGGAGCAAGGAAAACGGTCCTGATGATTAGAGTATGCTGCCAATATTTTTAATGAACTTTTGGTTGTTTAAATTCAGATTTTGTATTTGCACATAACATATACAGAAGCAAATGAGTCTATTCTGGAAAGTTGAGCAGCCAAATCCTGCTAATTCCTGCTAATAACCAATATTCCATTACAAGCTGCCGAAGCTAAAAAAATTAGTGAGTAAACAAGCAAATAAGACAAGCTGAAAAGCAGAGTATCACAAGCTGGTTTTTATGGGAGTTCAATGACTTGTAGCTGCTTGTGGAAAGCAGATATGCAATTTTCTACTCTGTCTCATCTGACAGTCAGAGAGGAGGAGGAGGAGAGAGCCACTAGCTCATATTGCCAGAATGGCTCCATCCTCCCCACCAGGGCAGCACATGGAACCTGCTGCAAGCTGGTGAGCAGGGGGAGGGAGCAAGTCCTGGCAGGACAAGGAAAAATTTTAACAGGCTGCAAATTCAACACCATTTCTATAGGTCATGTTACACGGCCCAAGAGGGGCCTGTTAGATCAAGTGACACAAAGCCATTAAACATTATATTTCCCCAGTGCAATTGGAGTAATGAAACACCTAGAGTTAGATGAGCCTGTGCTACCCTTGCCTGCAAATATCAAAGCTGTGGCTGCTGGGAGCTGTGCCTGGATTGAAGGGAGTGACACGTGTGAGCCAGCAGAGGTACAGAGCCTGGGGCCAGGTCTGCAGCAGGACAGAGCCCAAAGCACAGCAGAAGATAACCAAGTGCAAATGGGCTTGTGAGAAGCTCCCACCAAGCCTGGAGGTGCTCAGCTTCCCAAAGTGCCCTTGTGGGAGAGCAGCACGCGTCTGAGGTGCTATTCCACTGGTGATCAAGAGATGGGCACACACAGAGCCCTGAGCAGCAGCTGGAGCCAGGCATGAGGGGATGCTGAGGCAGCAGCACTCGTGCCACAGCGCAGGCTGTGTGAGGAGGGCAGGAGCTGTGCTCCCTGCTCCTGCCACCCCCAAGCATCCCAGGCCAGCTGGGAATGACAGGGTGCCACACCCCACCCGTGCTCAGGTGCTGACAGACCTCGGGGTCACTCCCAGGTTCACCCCTGTGCGTGAAAAGGTTTCATTAGAACAGGCTGTGGGGTCACACGAGGGGCAGGAGAGGTGGGTGTGCTGCCAGGGAGCCAGAGCTGCATGGCAGGAGCTGGGCACAGGGTACCCAGACACCCAGGTGTTCCCAGACACTCAGGTGTTCCCACTCTGGAAGACAAAGCAAAGGTGAAGAGTTGGCCATAAAATGACTCGGCCAGGTTTGATGGGCCCTGAGCAACCCAGGGTAGTGAGTGGCCTCTTGCCCGCGGGAGAGGAAGGGAGGCTGGAGCTAGCTGATCTCCAAGGTTCCTTCCAACCCAAGCCATTCTATGATTCTGTGAAATCCACGGAGTTAAAGGGAGACAAGGAAATGCAAACAAAGGCCAAATGTGCCCACAGCTGAGAAGCAGCCTCAGCAGCTGTTTTCCAGCTTCACAGGTATGAAACAGCAGCATCAACACCCAGGAGAAAGTTTCCAAAAAGACCATTTTTCTCAGCAATTCCCCAATTAGCTGATTTGACACAATAACCATCCCTGAAGGTGTCAGGAGCAAGAGCAGGCAGGCTAGTGGGCAGTAAGCCCAGGGAGGGGGGAGGCTGGAATAGCCCAACCGTGTTCCTCCCTGCTCCAAACCCTCCCAGCACAGAAGGGCTCATAATTTTCCACTTTCCATTTATGATTTATTTTTAAAGCACCGTATAAATCTGAGTCTACGTGAAGCTGTTCCCACAAAAGTGCTGCTTGCCAACACTCCCTTTGAAGAAATATTTCCTTGGATTCCATTGCTGCCAGTTGCCAAACCATGAACACCCTGAGATAAGGAGCCTTGCCCAGGTGCTGCAGCAGCTGCTTGTAGGACATAGAGATACACCCAAACTAGGGTGTCTGAGAGAGGGACAGAACAAAGATATGGACAGGTCAAGAGCAGCAGAACAGCTACAGGCACTTTTGCTCTCCTTCTCATCCATCTTCTCCCCAGGGATTCTGTCAAGGTCCTGCCCCACAGCAGAGAGCTGACAAAAAAAAATAGTAAAACCAGGAAAATTTTCATTTTTAGTTCAGTTTTATTCTGTTGAAAGGAGGCCTCCTCTCTTCTATTATATTGTTTTTCAGACTTCAGGATCTGATCACATGTTTGAAGTTTCCTTTGTTCCCAGGAAGTTGACTCACTGCCACTTTATTTCAACTGCTTGCGCTTTAATATCAGCCACAGGCTACTTCAGGAATTATATATATAAAGTAAAAAAATAAAAAAGGCACATCCAAAAAGACGAGGAAGTCAAATTATTTTCCCTGCTTTGATGTTTATTTGTGTTTTGTACTGCAGGGCACTTGTGCAATATGCACAGAAATGCCAGGAGAATGAGTGAATCCTGCTCTAGTCATTTAGAGAATGAAATGGTAAAAGAAACTGCTTTGAACTCAGCCCGATGGCACATGGGGAAATGCACCTCCTGTATCTCCATGTTGCCACTTCTTCCCAGCCTGGGTTTGTCACCACCAAGGCAAGACTGGCCACAAACACATCAGGCAGGGCTGGGATGTTAAGCTGCTTCTTTCTGTCAGGGTTGGAGACAGCAATAGAGACAGATTGGACACCAAGGAAATATGTGCCTTGTTTTTCTTCAGAACCCTCTGGATTTAAAAACTTTAAAACCCCCAAAATCTCATCTTTGTCCATAATTAAGAAAATTGGTCCAAAGTTGTGAGGGAAATGTGGAAGAGAGCTCTGTAACTGCACCTTGTTTATATGAACACCACACCAATGTCAATGTTTGGCTAAATAAACTTTAATATTGCAACTGTAAATTGAAATCCAAACCTTGGCTAATGTGAATTAGTGCTGGATTATAATGCTACATCATGATAAGCAGCTTCAAAATATTTCAAACAGATTTGGAAAGTTGTTCTCCATTAGATTATAAATACTATTAACAGATAACAAGCCATAAAAGCCCGTCACTTCAAAGGGGATCTTCTGGCCATTTTCTATCAGAGGAGCTGAAGGGACATAGTTTACTGATCTAAATTTGAAAGCAGAAAGCAAATCACAGCATCTAGAATTATTATTGATTCCTGAAGTTATTAACTTAAAGGATTACCTTGTTCACTTCATTTTTGTTAGGGATAACACATTAGCTAGATATAACAAGAGATAAGATAGGCCATGATTTTAGCTCTAATCATTAAGGGCCTTTGAAGTTAAGCATGAAATCCCTATAAAGATGTTGTTTTTTCTTCCCAGAACAATACTGGGGACATGAGGGAAGAGCAGGGGGCTGACCTGGGCTGAGAAAAGAGGCAGGAGGCTTTGGCAGGAAAAAGCTTCCTGTCTGAGACAGCAAAGCACTTCCCCATGTCTGCACAGGACACATCTTTGTTAACAGTTTATGAAATAGTCATTATTGACAGATCCACTCGGGGTTATGCCAGCAGCTATGCAAGCATGTCTTTAAAAAAGCAGTGACAAAAATGTCCTTCCCAAATGAACAAATCACAGAGGATTAATGAAATGGGGCAGCCAAGGCCTCCTGAGGGAACACCAGACTAAATTAAACTTGCCATCAGCTGATCAGCATGAAGTTTTCTTCTCAGCAAAACCCATCAAAAGAGATTTCATTGCAAAGCACCTCTTGGACAACTAGTTTTTATTAAAGGGTTTTAAAATGTTTTCCACCTTACTCCAGCAAACGTGTCAAACCCTTGCCCAGTCTCAGTGACAGCATTTGCACTGCCCCAGAGAGCAAAGGGGGTTTTCTCTCTGTGATTAGAGCTGAGCTGTCATGCTGAGACCTATTTTGATCCTGGAACTTGAGATAACCCTGTTGACCAAATGGGTCTGTATTTAGATTGTACTGTATTGCCTCTGATAACAGAGATTTCAAAAAAGTGCTTCATGGGAAGGATTACAGCAGGATCTGTCTTTCCAATACCCCTGTAAGCACAATGCCCACTCCCAAATTCCCAGTGTCCTCCCTATGGGCAGCTTGTCTCAATGGCTACAAATCTCTCATATAAACCACGTAACAGGTAGTGACACATTTACAGCACTTTTCATCTTTACAGCACGGTGTGCTGGTCAGTTTTTATTACACTTACCAGACAAAGTGCTTTCCTAAGTCTCCACTAGCAAAGAGATTTTTTTTCCCAGACAATCTGTAACCATACTATAAAGATATATACACACTTTGCCATATTACAGTAATTGATACAAAAAGTTAGCTCTAAGCCCAGTATGTTTCTGCCTCCATTCCCAACTAGTCCATCACATCATTCTGAAAATGTTCTTTTTATGGTGCCTTAGTACTTGGCACCATCTAGGCCTGAAGTGCTCCCCCAAGGGCTTGCATTAGGCCCAGAAAGGATGAAAGAATGAACTAACAAGATCAGAGCTGTAGCAGGTTCAGCTTTAGGGGCCACAGCAAGTAAATTTCTAGTTTGTAACACTTGCTTATTCCTGAAGTTATTAATCGCTCCCATGCAGTATTTATGGCTGGGCTGCCTGCTTCCCTTTCCCCCAAGCAAAACTGTCACTATTTTAATGCTATAATAAGCTGATTTCCTAATGTATAACTTCAAAGGAAAACTTTCTTCTCCTGCTTGATAAAGTATTCATGGGGATAACGAAGCATGGTGACATTACACAGAACCCCAAGAACCTTTTGGGGCTCCAATGCAGCGCAGTCCCTGGCTGGCAGCTTTTGTTCTTGCAGGTTATCTAATAAAGCTGCCTGCAGGAAGTTCTCTGTCTCCTTTCCCAAATTATGACCAGGGACTGGAAGTATTTATCCAGCACATTCTGTTCCCTTTACAACTCCCAGTCAAGGTGAAGCCAGGAGAACAAGGAGGAGGCTCCTTCATTTTGCACCTGGGAGGGTTTAGCAATGAGGCCACAAGTTGGGAGGGATGAAGGAAGAGGCAAAAGCAGCCAGAACAAGGTATGGCTTAAAGCCTCCTCAAGAGAGAGCAGAAAGGATGCACCCACCATCCCAGGCTGTGTCTGCCAGCCAGACCCTCTGTAAATACAAGCTACAGCCAAAAATGCTTCTCCCTTTCAGCTAGGGAGGGTCTGGTGGAGCAGCCTCAGTCAATATTTGATGCACAAACATGTCAGTTTGATCTCTCAAATACAACACATGCACCTGTCCTGGGTATTCAGCACCAGCCCATGCTCCTGCATCGAGATGAATTTGCAGGAACCGCACTCAAAACTACTTGAGGAATTCAAACATGTAGGATGGCTGGAAAGCTGTAAGGAGAGCTGTCAGGGGAAAAGAAAGCTGAAGAATAGCTCAGACAGCAGCTCTTGCTGGGGGCTGGAAGCCACAGGGTGCCAATCATGGGCCGGCATCTGCGTTGCACAGAGATAACAGAGGTGCTGAGCTGCAAGGAACATCATTTCAGATGAGACCTTCCTGCCTCATCGTGGCTGCTGGCTCTGCTGCGAGGGGATAAATGCAGCTGTGCTCTACGGTGATTTATTCAAATTCCCATCCAGCTCTCCAGATTCTATCATTTCTTTTCCCAGCATTGCCAAGACTTCTGTGTAAAAGGAAGATGCTGCAAAGCTTGGGAGAACCAGCTCTGCATGTGTGCTGCAAATGGGCAAATACAGCACGGACTGGGCTGAGGTGGGGTGACTGGGTTACACCTTGGGGATGGTGCTGTGCTATCACTGTTTATGAGCTTTCTGTCAGATCTTTCACAGATTTCCATCTCATTTCATGATGACTGGTATGGCTGCTGCCATAGTGCCCAACCACTCAACTCCAGTTATTTGTCAATATATTCAATATGCAGTTATTTAATCTGAATAGTACTTACATGAAAAAATGGATTCTGTGCTACTGGTGCCATCCCACAGGTTTAATGTCACCCCTGGCTATCCTCAATAAACATTTCAGCACCCCAAGTCATTATGCATTAAAGGAACATCAGCTTCTGGCCTCTGTAATGGGTCCCGTGCTCCATCCTGCTGCGCTGGAGACAGAATCCCCCCGTGCCAGTGCTGCAGCACCAGCCTTTCTGTGTGGGAATCACACAATCCAGTTGCTTATTCAGCCTCTCACAGAGGAATATTCATTAATGTTTACTGATGTAGAATGCACACACTACATTAGTCACAATCCCATAAGTAAACATGTTTTTCATCCACACTACATTAATCCCGAGCCTATAAATAAACAGATAGAGCACAGTCATAGCCTGCTAAGATACCCCCTGCAAAAAGAGAGTTACTGTACCAGAATACAGCACAGAGCAGGACTGTGGCATTATGAAGAGGCCTCAGGTTTGGTTATTATTGTAAAATGGGAGGTTATTTAAAGGAAAAATTGGGATTTAGGTGGGCAGGGTGGGGAAATTTCTGTACTGCAGTACTGACTTTTGGTACTGTGTCATTTAAAGGTGTGAGCTGCTGCCCACAGCCTTGGGTAACAACTTTATTATAAAGCCAGCTAAATAAAGCTTGCTGTCCCATCAACAGCACCTGAAAGAGTGGATCATGCACAGAGACTTTTCCATATGATGAATACACAGTGCCATCTTGCATTCCCACAGGATCCCTTCTATTTGCCCATCATCCTGGAGGAAAAGCACTGTGCTTTCCAAATTAAATACCCACAGGAATGGCTTCACCAGTGGCAGCCCAATGGCTGCAAGCCAGCTGGGGTGGAGAGGACACTGTTCCCAAGAAGATGACAAGGAAGCATAACATGGCAGAACATGCTTACCCAAAGTGGGATTTGGAACCATCAGGAGTGGATATTGGTGCCTATATAAAAGCTGTAAAAATCAGTTCTGAACAATCCACTTTAGACACCAACCAGCTAAAGAAATGCCAGCAAAGGAAAGAAAAGGAAAAACCATTAAGATGATGAAAAGGTACAAAAAGAAAAACAAAATGGAATTGAGCTCCTTTAACCTCGAGCAAGTGGGCCTGGAAACTTTAAAATAATTCAATACAAGGAAAGAGAAAGGAAAAAGGAAAGGGAAGGGGTCTTAGTATTTAATCTAAGTCACAGTTTCACTGGTTGTGTCTTATTCTTTAGCACAGTATTGGGCTAGACCCGATATTTTTTCTTTGCAATAAATAATAGTTGTGTTTTAACAGGTGATGAACCTACAACTAGGAGCATCTTACAAGCCTCTCTGGCTGTGTGCACCTGCATCTGTACAACCTGAATTATGTTCAGGAGGCCATAAAAAAGAGAGCACTGAGCACTACTCAGATGGCTGGTAATATGATGCATTGGCTATTTTAATTAACTTTCCCCCTGGGAGCTGACTGTTTATACAGAACACAATAAAATGCGTTCTTAATTTTTAAGACTTTAAAGATAACAAGACAAAATTGGAGGAAGCTATTTAGGCTGCCCCTAGAGATCAGGACTGTTGTGCTCCTCTTTCTCCCATGAGGAGTGGACCAAGACAGAAACACTGGAGAGTAAAAATGATTGCTAAGGCATGAGATTGACTTGACACACAGAATATCTGAGGCCTGAGTAAACTTCTAACATTTCCCTTCAAATGTTTTTCCTGCATCTTATTCTGTGAAGGGCACTTAAGCAATCAGGAAAAAAGTTTACTATTTGCTTCCTTTTCTGATTTTCCTTCTCAAGAGGGTGTAATCAAGGGAAATGTAATTGTTCATGAAAGACAACATCTGCATCACGTATCCATCACGTTTCCACTTGGAAAGCTTCCCAGTGCAGCTGCTGTTTGGTGTGCATTACCTTTACACTCATCATTAATGAAGTTGATTCCATTATTAGAGACCTGGAAGCTGTAACAGGGGGTGATGTTTATGTCCAGAGCATCTGTGTGCTTTTGATAGGAGATGCGCCTCAGCAAAAGCCGACACAGATGACTAAGCCAGTAGCCAAGGTATGTTGACTTTTGATTTTGTTTAAGAGTAATGAAATGTAACAAGTGCACCAGAGGGATGCATTTTCATAAGCAGACAAGCAGATGGGTGAAGAAATTTGACTTGCTATAAAAAGCTCATAAGTGCCAAGTAGCCTGATAGGCCCCATGGAAAGAGTCGTCTCATGCACAGTGAATTCCCTCATCAAAGATTCCACATTACACGTGGCAGTCACTCCCTCTGGCATTCCACATCCTGCAGGGGATAAGCTTACACATGGCTGCTGGAGGCCAGCCAGAAGCTACACACTGCCAGACCACACTTTACTTGAATTCCTCCAGACTTCCCTCTTACACGGGGTGGGTGGAGTGTGGGTGGGGCGGACAGAGGATTAAATGTGAACTGCTCATTCAATTGATTCCACTCCCTTGTAGAAAGAATGTTTTTCTAATAAATTGCATTAGAACCTCAGAGGTTCTCTTCTTCAAATGGTCCAAAATCACACACGTGCTAGAGGAGAGGTTAATATCAACTATCACTCAAAGATTAGGCATGAGGCCAGCCAAGCCCCAGCAAACCAAATGCAAGTTCTTCTCCAGCTGTAATCTTTCCATACCTTAAACTGGAGAAATTCAGAGTTTGATGGAACACAGTGGGACTTAGCTGTAAATCTTTCTTTGAGTTGAGATCTCCTAAATCTGCTAGGAGTGCACTGTAGATATGCTGCTAGATTTTAGTGTCAAAAGTACTTCACATCCTTTCTAGTTGTGATCGTTGAATCCATCCAAAATACCCACAACAGGCACAAAAGCAATAAAAATGTCAGCAACCAAGTGGGAGGGAGCAGTAAGTGGAGTATTTCTCTTTTCCCATACCCGATAACACCACACTACCACCCACAGCAGCCCTCAATGGCAAACCCTTCTCATTATGTTCACAGCACACAGAACGCAAATTTAATATATCAAAATCACAATCAATAAGACATTTCTTAAATTACCTAGATTCAGAAGAAATGGGGAAAATTAATTAGTGTGGCTTATCCCTGGGTGAAGGCTTGCACTGAAGGTCCAGATCAATACTTTTGAATACAGATGCTGAAAGTCAGTCCCATCACCCTGACAAGGCTGGTGGATGGTGGCACTTCCAAAATCCAGGCAGCTCCCTATCAATATTCCATAAGCTCTTTATTGCTCTAGAATGCTTCTCTCAGAGCAGCAATCATGCTCAGCCTCCTTCAACATTTCCCCATACCAACCTGTTTCTTTGTTGTGCTCGAGTTTTTGTCTTTGGGATTTCACATGCAAACTGATTTTCCTGGTTATTTGTGTTCATTTGCAAGAGGCACAAGTCATCAAGAGCAGACACAGATGAACACTCCACTGCTCATCATGGGTTTTGTTTTTAATACCAACACAGCGTAACAAGCCAACTTGAGAAATGTGTGTTTATAACCGGTCAGCCAGATGGAAAAATCTGATTTGCTATAAAAGCTTATAGCTCCTGAAAATCTTCAGGATTTGCTGGAAGGACTCAGCTGTAACAAATCATGCCAGGGTACTAAAATGACTGATGGTGCTTTGTCCAACTGTTGTTGAGCTTTCCCAGAGCTGAGGCTGCACCTGAGGAGATTGGGATGGGATGGGATGGGATGGGATGGGATGGGATGGGATGGGATGGGATGGGATGGGATGGGATGGGATGGGATGGGCAGTGTGGCACCCCTGGTGCTGGGGAATGGTAAACCACAGATGTTCCAGGGGTTTGTGTCAGAGCAGCCCTTCTCTGGATGCACTGGAAGACTGGAGCATATCCCCATTAACCAGCTGGGCTCGTTTGAAGGGATCCTGCTGAGCACTTAGAGATGGCTCTGCCATGCAAACCAGGGCATGGGAAGTGGGGACAACCATGAGATTTGCTTCAAAGAAGCCCTGTCACCCAAACCACAGCACCAGCACAGACAAATACACACACACAGAGCTTTCTGGGCAAACAGGAGCCTAGGCAGCAGGTGCACAACCAGCGTGGAGTGTCAGCTCCAGTCAGAGCTCAGCCCTCTACAAACTGCCAACACCCTCGGAAATCCACATCCCTGCCTCAATTACATCTGAGCGACATCAGCTTGACATCAGCTCTCAAGGGCCTGAAACTCCCAAAGGAACAGGAGATGATTGTGCCAAAAGTCCTCATGTCAGAAGCTGCTGTCTGTCAGGCCTCCAGCTCCAGCCTATGCTGGAGGAGATGTCCACACCATCGTGGTGGATTTCAGACCTTCCCCGCACTCAGAGACTCCTCTCAGCTGTCCCTGGGAGCCCATTTTCCACAGCCCTTCACCTCCTCTACACCCCAGGGCCACTGTTTTACTTTCTGCTTGCGGCTAAACTGTTTTGCAGGTACAATTCCAATGAACTTGCCTCTGGACTACATTTCCCCATCATCCACAAGCAGAGCACACAGAACATATTTTTTCTTTAGTCTTCATAGGCAAAACATTTCTTTTGCACCTAAAATGACATCTGTAGAGACACAAAAGGTGTCCAAAAGCTGCCATGGGCTGTTAGTCCAGTTGAACTGGAGGTCCAGAGCCAGTGAGTCCTTCCAAAGCTCTGGGAAATGCTTTGCCTCTCCTCTAGGAAGCCTTTCTCCTGCTTCAGACATACACAAATCTTATCCTGATGGGGGAAAAAATTGCTATTCAGTTTATAATTTATGTTTTTGTGAAAGGCAGTTTGCATATTTTTGCCTCTGGGTCTATGGAAGCCTGGATCATAAAAGGGGCAAGGTTCTCCAGCTATCCATGCTTGCAGGGCAGGTACTGTGATAAGAACAAAGTGTCTGTTCAGTATAGATGAAAACAAGAAATACCCACTCTGAAGCAGCAAAAAATAATAAGCTGTACGGAGTCACACTGGATTTTGACATCATAATATGGCAGATATCCTTAAAAGCACTCTGGAAGCAGCTTCATCAGCCCTAAACACCTACTAAATGCAGCTGCTGGGCCACACCTGCATGCCTGCTAAATGCCAGGCGCCGTGTTTCATGCCCCAGTGAGAATTCAGATTCCTCTGGCAATGTGGAGTGCCCCAACACACAGCCCTGCAGTGAGAAGGCACCAAACTCATCATCATCCCCGCTCGCTCCTGCCTATTTTCCTGAGGTTGAGGAAAGGGAACATCACTGAAAAACATATTCTGCTGCTTTAAAACCCAGCAGTGATGACTGGAATCCATAAATCAGATAGGAGGTTTTTGGTTTTTTTCCCCCAGACTTGTGGGACTGCTCCAAGCATAATTAGGTTTTGGGTTTACAAAAAATGCCAGCATCTGTTGCCTGCTCTGTGCATGCTGCCAGTCTGAGGGGACTGCTCCAGGCTCACTACAGCTTTTGTTCTCACAAATAGAGAAAACTCTGTCAGGCCTGGAGCAGGGCTGCTGGCCAAGGGACTCTGAAACTCACATTATGTGTGGGACTGGGAGCAGAGGAGGAAGAAGGAGAGGAAGGATGTTGAACTCAGAATGCCTCATTCTCTGGTTCAATTTAATTTCATTTTAGTCTCAGTTTAAATTAAGACAGGGAAAACTCCCAATAACAGCTTCTGCCAACAATCCCATTACAAAATAATGCTGGTGTAAAATAATCACAAACATATGCATATCTCTCTCTTTAAAGTCAGTTCCAAGAATTCAGAGACTGGCCAAGGCCCTTGCTGATTAACATGGAAAGATCATTTTGTTGGATGAAAAGGCTTTCCTCCCTCATTCACAACAGAGAAAAACATCACAACAATTCCAGCAGAGCAGCCCCATCTCCAGCCACCCAGGGTGCAAGGGAAGGTTAACAGAGAGGGATCTGTTAGTCCTTCTCCTCCACTTCCCTGAGGACATTCCAGGGGAGCTTCTTGGAGACAGAGGAGCCAGCACCATCCATGGTCATCACACCCACATGGCCCCTCCCCAAAAGCTGCTTAATGCAAATCCTCAGGCTGTGGAGGCTTTCAAGGAGGCCCATGCATTTTTTATGCCTTTTTTGATTCTTAACAATTCCCTAGGGACTGTTCATGCTATAACAGCAGCAGCTGCATGCAAACAGCACCCTGCACAACCCGGTGCCCACCCAGAAGCTTCTGTCCAAATCCAGCTGAACTTCTAGGTACATTTGGGTTCAAATCCCTTGAATTCCATCTAATTTAGTATAACTTTCATTTCTAGATAAGCAACTCCACCAGTTCCTCTTGTTTAAAATCTGAGCTCCCAGCCTGTTTGGGCTCAGTGCCTGGATCCTCTCCCTCGGCACGGCACCTCTTTCCTTTCTGTGTACATCACTGTGCTGCAAATGCATTGCTCAGGCTTGATGAAGCACTTCTTTTCCTTCTCTGAAGCCCAGAAACACTTCCAGGAATACTTCCATTATTTTTGAAGTGTTGCTTCACTTCTCCAAGTCAGGAGGAGGTTCATTCCCATACCCCCAGCATCTCCCACACGGGGGTATCCCATTAGATTATTTGGTTGTAAGTAGCACTGATTCTGACTCTGGGGACCATGTTCAGCCAGCTCAAACTTGAATACATTTTTAGGAATACATTATGTATGAGAGTACAGCTATCCAAATGGAGTTAAAGAAAAAAAATTAATAAAAGCTGAATGTTGAGAGGGAAGAGTCAAATTACCTGCCCTGCCTCATACCACAGTTCCACACAAGAAATTTATGATGTTAATATGAACATGTGGGGATTGGCAGGTGGCAATACATACTGCACACTGTTAGAAAAGGAGTGGTACATTTTCAAAGGGATTACCCATCAGGTGCCCTCCTAGCCAGGAGGGAAATGCACAGCCAAGAACAGAGCCCGGAGCACGAGCCTTTGCACTCAGTCCTTGCTACAGCCACCAGTAAAGAGCTAATATGAAACCAAAGTGAGTTGTCATGCCATGAAACATGAGGTTGTGCACAGTCTGCCCAAGGAGAAGAGCAGTGCTTCTGCAGAAATAAAGCAAAATCTACCACAAACTGTGTCTAAAACATGTGCAGAGTTGCTGGAGACTTCGCCCTCATACGCCAGGCTCTTGGGTCCTGCAGGTTTTCTATCAAAGAGCTTTGATGCCAAAAAGACAGGGTTTGGAATTATATCATTTGCCTTTTTATTTTCTTATCTACTTCTCTAAAAATGTAGAGGAAAAGAAATATTTTAAATAATTTGATGAAGGATTAATTAAGAAGTGCCTTGAACTAAAAAGAGTAAAAAGCCATTAAGTGGACATGTAGAGGGAAAATGGTATAATGATATGCTACCTCTACATGATTAAGAAGTTAAAATGGTCTATGAAAGAAAGGTCGTATTGAAGGAAAAATAATAGACCTATTTCCAGCACATTTCAAACAAAAGTCTGGTAACATGAGTTGTCAAACATTCCCAAGATCAAAAGAGAGAAAACCTACCCTCTGGGGAGTTAAAAAAAGTTAAAAGGAACATTTCTGCTTGCAGGAAGGAGGGTAACTGACACCAGAAATGAACATTTTCTTCTCTCAAATCTGCTCCAGCAGGAGATACCATGGGGGGCTCCCAACTGCAGGTTAACAGGAAGCCACCACACCTTTAATCCCCAAGTTCTGCAGAAAAAGGGGAAAATAGACAATAACACCTCAACAGGTGGACAGGCAAGCCTGTGTTAGGAAAACCTGGCTTTCCTCAGCATGGCACTGTCCTGCCCTGCCTGCTCGAGAGGCAAAGCCATCACTGTGTGGGACTGACCCAGGATGGCCAGGAGTCAGTGATGGCCACAGGAAAGTGCAGATGCCACCTTTGCTCCGCGGTGTTTGTTAGGGGCCAGCTGAGCAAATCCTCATGGGAAAAGGACCAGGGTTCTGCAGGCACTCTCCAAGGCACAGACATGGCCATTGCTTTGATGCTCTGTCAATATTTGGTGCAAAATGGTGAAAAGATAAAACATCTTGAGAACAACAGCATGAAATCCCCCCAGTGCCTCAGCCCCGAAATGCCTCTCAGAGCAAAGGTAATTATCTCCTTCATTAGCAGCCCTGGGGCTGCTCTGCAGACACAACCACCTCCTGGTCAGTTTGAAGTGCTAAGCTGGCAGTTTTGTCAGAGACCATCTAGACAAAATTAATTGTGGAGTAGGGTGTGATTGTCAGAGAGTGGCTTGTTTTGAAAAAGCCCTTCTTCCTCTCTCTCTCTCTCAGTCCAATCTTGCTCAGCCCTCCAGGATCAGCCACACATCAGACACATCAAGTCAAGCAATACCTCTTGGGTTTGCTTTTTAAGGGACTAGATGCTGTAATGAACAGCAATCCCAAGCCAAGTTTGGAAGCCTGCTGGCTCAAACACCCATTGAACCTCATGTGTGAAGCACATGCAAGATCAAACATGACCATCATGGTTACAGCAGCCCTTGGAAAGGCACTTTATGCTCCAGGAAAAACTCAAAAGCTGCAGGAGGAGCAGAAGAAGGTGAACATCATTGAGCAGTTGAATGGAGACTCAGCATTGCTTGGTACATTGCTGGTGGAGGAAGGGCTCCAAGACAATTCACTATCCACCACAAGCACACATGAAAGCTGCGACTCTTTCTAAAAACAGGAAAACAAAGCATGAATCTTGAGAGTTTTGTGAAAGCCAAAGCAACACACACACACAACAGCTGAAAGAAATAAGCTTTTGGCTGCTCTAAGTTGTAAAACATGGCAAAGCAGAACCTGTGGTGGCACTTGATAAATCTCCAAATGCCTTGTCATAACCTTGTGACACCATGAGTTATGGTCTCCAGTGTGACACTTTGAGAAGTGCTGCTTTTAAGACAAAATAATTAAAAAAATAAAAAAAAATAAAAAAAGGAGAAAGGAAGAAAAATGAAAGTAATCTCTTTTTTTCAGCTCTTTTTAGAGAAGTGTGGCCATCCTGGAATGCTGCAAAGAGCCTCTATTTAGAACATACCACAGATCTATGGTACAAAACAGGATTTTGGACATCTTTCATAACATAAAATGAAAAAAAGAATCAAAACTCTGAACAGAGAAGTCCAAGAAGTGCCAATATATTCTGAGTTTAATAGCAGATTATTACTGGATTTACAATAATAACTACAAAATTATATAAAATTATATAAATTAATATAAATCACAGTCCAGCTGATGATGTTCACAGATTTATGAGGAAACACAAGTATTTAGAGGGATTTTACCTCAAAAAAACTTTATGAGGCCACACAGAGTCAAAAGAGATCCCTGAAAAAGGATTGGAAAATACACACGTGAAGCATCAAACATGTAAATGAGTATTTTTATAAAGCAAAGCACAATAAAGACCTTTAGAACACTTTAGATGAGCTTTAAATGAGGGTAAATATTGTTGCTAGCTTACAGCAAACAACTGAAAGGCTTCAGTAGGCCTATGAGGGAAATATAAACTCACTTAGATCTGATGTGCACGAACAGCAGAAAAGCATTTGCAGGCAAAATTTAGTTCATGCCAGTAGGATCACAATCAGCAGCTGCACTGGCTAATCTGATCAGTGGGACCTTCATTTCATGCACCCAAAATAAGCTTTAGGTAACACAGTTTTCCAAGTGACACTCGTGAGACAAATACTCAGTTCGTACCAGTCTGATATCAATTTTAAAATGTTGTTTATATTTTAAATCCACTCTTGTCTCCAGCCTAAGGTCCTTTTGCAATCCTATCTCTGCAAAACTGATGCCATCTCGTGGTGGAAAAAACTTCTTTTCCTGAGGGTTTCAGTCTCCTTTAATGGTCAAAATAATCCTTGACTAACTCAGTGTTACAGGGACAGTGACTTTATTCCAAGCCAGGAATGTCTCCTCAGGTGTCCCAGCCTTCAGAACTGTATTTCTATTAAACTCCAAATGCTTATTCCAGCACTGAAATCTGTTGAAGTATGAGCTTTTAGAAATTGAAACTGCATGCAGATTTCTGCCTCATTCAGAACTGGCCCTGCAGCCACAGTTTTTCCATGGACAGCCCAAACCAAGGCTGCTACTCCCAGAACCACCATCTTTTATGGCAAAGAACTCAATTTCCTTTCATTTGCTGAGTCCTCCTCTTGCAAAGTCATCATTTTCAGACATCTGCCCTACTTTTGGCTTCTTTCAAAGCCACTACAGCTCACAACACCCTGTGTCTCTTCTTTCTATCACCTGGATGAGTTTCACTGACTTCTGGATATTTTACTCACTTTTTTTTTCCCCATTTTTTCTACACACACAGTTTTTTCCAAACTATGTTTTCTACATACTGACCTCAGCTGTTTCATAGGGGTCTGGTCTTCCTCCCTCCCCACATGTGAGCAGACCCTACCTCTGGGCAAAACAATTCTCTCCATCTCTCACCCCATCCTCCCTGCCCTTCCCCAGGGCCACTGGGTAACATAATTTGGATGATGTGCTGTGAAAGGGAGCTGGTGGATGTTGTGGCCAGGAAAAGCAGGCACAGATCCAGCCCCCTGCTCAAACTCTTTCCTCCACAGTGTGCAATTGCTCACCAGTCATTTTTTGGCTCCCCCAAAACTCACACAGAGTTACTGATCCAGAACCTGCAGCTCTCCCCACTGCTGGGGTACCTGTACCAGGGATTGTGTCACCAAACTCCATCCCTTCGCTGCCTTGGCCAAGGATGTCAAGCACGCTCTCCTGTGTTCCAGGCTGCAGAAATGCCAGGCTTTTCTGAACAGCAAACACAGCTAACCAAATCTACCTGCTTTGTGAGGGATTTAATTTGTTGTTCCTTTATTAAGTATTGGATTTTGGTTTATATAAAGGCAAACAACACGTCATGGCTTGACACTGGCCCAACACCAGGCACCCATGAGAGCCACTCACTCACCCTCCTCTGCCACAGCTGGGCAGAGGAGAGGAAGAAACTTTAAACCATGTGTTCCATGTGGGTTGAAATAAGGACTGGAAGAAAATTCTCCAGGGGCAAAACAGGTTCAGCTTAGAGGTACAAAGTGAATTTATTACTTACACACTTAGAGGAGGATAATGAGAAGTAAAATAAACCTTTAAAACACCTTTCCCCCCAGCCCCTCCCTCCTTCCCACAGACAGTGCAGGGACACAGGGCGTGGGGGTCTGGTCACTTCATCACCAAGATTTTCTTCCACTGCTCAGGGAGAGGAGCCCATCCCCTGTGAGGCTGTGGGGTCCCCCCCATGGGGGACAGTTCTCTGGGAACTTCCCCAGCGTGGATCCAATCTCACCAGCAGCAGCCAAACCACACCTGCTGCAGTGTGAGTCCCTCCCAGGGGCACACAGCCCTCCCAAAACTGCTGTGCTGTGGGGCTCTCCTTCCATGGGGTGCAATCCTCCAAGGACAGGCTGCTCCAGCCTGGAAGCTGAGCCCTCTCTCTCCACCAGGTCTCCCACTGGGTCACAGCCTCCTCCAGGCACCCGCCTGCTCTGCCATGGGCACCTACCCCAGGGGATGGGGGGGGGATCTCTGCATCCCTTGTGGATCCCCCTGGGCTGTGGGGGGATCTCTGCATCCCCCGTGGATCCCCAGGGGCTGCAGGGCACAGCTGTCTCACCACGGTCTCACCAGGGCCTGCAGAGGGATCCCAGCTCTGGCTCCTGGAGCACCTCCTGCCCCTCCTCCACTGACCTTGGTGTCTTCAGGTTGTTTCCCTCACATGTTCTCACCTCCCCCTTTTCTCTGGCTAGGAAAAATCTGTGCCCCACTTTGTTTTGATTATTTTTCCCCCAGATCTGTTATCACAGAGGTGTTACCAACCCCTCTCATTGCCCAGCAGCATGTCCATCTGCAGAGCCATCAGGAACTGGCTATGCCAGACATGGTGGAATCTTCTAGAAGTTCCTCACAGAAGCCACCTCTGTGGCCCCCCCACTACCAAAAACCTTGCTGTGCTAAACCAACACACAACATCACCACACAAATCTTAATCTTATAAAGGCAGCCTCCCTTGAATTACTTGATAATTAACCTGTAGGCACAACACTCATCTTGTTCTGTTGTACCTTCATTATCATCAGATTCATTAATTTCATCCTCAGTGTGCTGAGGCATTGCATGGTTAAAGGCAGCACTCAGCAATATTTAGAATCTTGCCAGGGTTCCCCATCCTCTGCTGAAGAGTTTGCAGAAGCAACATTACACCACAAAGACCAAGAAATTATTTTTGCCTTTAAATCCTTGCTATATTCAGGTAATAGTTAAATTAAATTTATATTAGTACTTATTTAGTTTCTTTAGTAATTTCAGTACATGCTGAGCATAGTGAATGGCCTTCAGAGGGACCATGGAAGAACTTTGCCAGAGGGTGGCTGGGTGAGCATCTTCCTTCCTGCATGGCTGGAGAAACTGGGATCTGCTGCCATAGGGGTTCCTTGGCCCCTGGGGTGAGTTTCACTGGCTGAAACACTTCTGGCAGCAGCTGAGTTTGTTAATTCTCCTGTTAGCCAGGTCTCTGTAAGCAACTTGTCTTTATTATTCCATAGCTCTTGGCAGTGCCTTGCATTGCCAGGTTGTGCACAATTCCTCTGTGTTTCAATTCCATTTTAAATAAACCCCTTTGGAAGTGGCCAGGAGATCAGACAGACAGACAGAGGGAGGTGAAGGATGGACACAGCCATCGAGGTTATGAGCTCAGAGAAACTCTCCAAGTGCTGCAGGTGATGAGTCCAGACACAGCAAAGCCATCACATCAGGGCTGGCAGAGTCTGTCCAACCCTTCCAGGGTAAGATCACCAAATCATCTTTCATTACAGCTATGATTGAGTAAAATGGGGTGTCACACCATTTATCTTTAAAACTCTGAGCAGTACCTGCTTGCAGAGCACAGTTTTGATGAGATTCCCCCACCCGCTCACACCCTCCCAGATGCCCTTCAAGAACTACAATATAAAAGTGGAGGGTCTCAATCTGTGTCAGGTTTATAAAAGCTTCCATACAGCACCATCAGAACAAAAAGGTTCTGTATAAACACAGCACACCAAACCAGATCAGTGCCACAAAGAACATTTCTGTGACCACGGAGAAGAACAAGTACATGGCTTATAAAAATAGTTGTACAAGTTCCAGCTAGAGGCATAGGGAGCAGAACAGCTAAGGTATCAAGTACAGCAATTTATTTTTTTTTTAAGATTACTAAATTAAATTCTGTGTTCTAAACACAGTATTTTAGCTTCTTAGTAAATCAATATCTTTGGCAACAGGTAGAGATTGATGCAACACCACTTTCAGGTGGGAAGTGATACAGATGCCCTGCCAGCAGGTAAAACAGAGACATATTCCCCTGGCGTGCTGAATATATTTGGTAAAGAAGGGAATTAAGTAAATACACATGCAAATATAGGCAGGCCAATTTAATAGAGGCCTTCAAACTCAAGTGCTAACATTTGTACAGCTTATGCTCTGCACATCTGTGTACTTTCAAGCTGCAGACAGCTTCATTCAGCAGGACAAATATGAGTTGCACTGGAAGAGCAGGTGAAGTGTCTCTCTGGACATTGGAGGCAGATACAAGATGGAAAATATATTTGGTGAAAGAGAGATGGTTATTATTCTAAGATTATAATACCTGGTTTAGAGAAGAAAGGTTGTTCAAATATTGAATTCTGCAAGAGGTGGAACTCAGCGTCACCTCAACATCACATGGATCTGGCAGTTCAAAGGTGTCCCCTGGGTTGTGGTGCTTTTCCTCCAGGTCCCCTTAAAGAGCCAGCCTCAGAGATGTGCCATGTCACCAGCACTTTCCTGGTGTCTTTGAGAGGTTTCTGTGGCTGGCTGGGGTGGAGTTGAGCTGAGCTGGGGAGGAGGGAGCTGTGCTGGTGTGCACGGGACCCTCGGTGCCACAGCAGGGACACCTCCAGGTGACATCCTCTGCTGGGCACCTCTCCTACAGGGAATGTGCCTTTTCTTTTAAATAAATACATAAACCACCCTGACTTCCCAGTTATTTACAAATTTGCAGTCACACGGAGAGCTGGTGAAGCCTCCTGCTGTCCCTACCCAGCTTTTAGCTGGGCTCTGGACCAGCTCTTAATGACACTTGTGAGTGATGGATTGTGGGCTGGCACTGCTGCAGCAGGGATCAGGACACAGGCTTGGCTGTGGACTTCCCCAGTGCAGAATCATGCCCAACAAATTAAATTAAATTCACTTATACTGAAGCCTGTGACCACTTAGGAACCATTAAAATGTCATTTAATTAAAGCTGGATTTACCAAAGGTGATGAAACAAACTGTTGTCTGTTAATCTGTCAAAATCTGAAACTGAACAGTTTAGGGGATATTTTCAGGTGATCAGGCAACGGAGCAGGTTACATTTTTTCCACATTTACTTGCCTGTGTAAAGCTGCTTCCTGACACAAAAAAAAAAAAAAAAAGGCTTCAAAACGTTAGTGATTCCCACAAGAAACCACAAATAGGACCAGGTTCCACTAATAAGCCTATCCATAAACCACAAGATTTGGGGAATCTGTTATAGCTTCATAAGATTAAAAATGTCAAGGAAGATATTTAGTTGAAAGGGCTCAGTTAGTACTAAAACTAGCTGTAGAAATAATCTAGTACCTGATCTTGATTTTACCATTTGCTTTTACTTTGCTTGTGAACAAATCCAGATAATCTCTCATTGAAAGAAGCAGGCCAACTGAAGAGGTATTTTCTAGAAAGGGCAGAATTAGAGGAACCTGCCTGATTTGTTTAAATGGTAATTATAAAATGAGATCACTGCAAAAAGACACAGATTTCAGAACCAAGGACCTGCTCCTTAGCAGCCACATTAAGAACCAGCAGCGTATGCATGTCTCAACTCACATATCTTTTCAAAAAAACTAATTAAAAACATGGCATGGTGTCAAGCTTTTGTGTAAGTCTCAGTCTCATTTCCATAAACTAATAGAAGCTTTTCTGGTTCATCAACAAGCCAGTGACAGCACAGGCAATCAGTGCCTTCCTAGGCAGTGCCCGCTGCTGGGTTATGATAGAAAAGGGAGATGCTAATAACCTCTGGGGCCTTATTTCAGGAGTTTCAAATAAAAAAGCCCTCGAGGTAGGAGGCAGAGTGAAACAAATAAGGGGCTCTGATTTCTACCAAGAGTAATTGTTTGCCCTGCTACCAACTGTACCTGCTCAACAAAATCATACTCTGACATCCAGAAATTACTAAATGCTACTTACAGAGCTGAGTAGCTTGTAGGTAATGTCATTGAGACTTGAAATTTAAATGTTGTTTTCATTAGATTTGAATCCCAGAACTCAGCTGTTGGAGAGCAGCATCCTCTCATCCTTCCTTGTCACCTGCACTCAAGGATCAGCAGCTTTGGCAGGAGTCAATCATTGTACAGGAGGCAAAAAGCCAAATTCCTCCCAGGCATCTTTGGCATGTCCCAGCTGGAGAGAGACCCTAAACCTCCCTCTTTCTTTCTCCATCAGTAAGAAAACCCCCTGCTTTGGGTTTCTTGAGGGGACTAGAATTAGCAGAGAATCAAACTGTGAAGTGAGGTAAATCATAACATTGTTTAGGTTGGAAAAGCCCTCCGATATCATCAAGTTCAACTGTTACCCCAGCACTGCACCATGTCCCCAAGTGCCACCTCTGCACATCTTTTAAATCCCGCCAGGGATGTGACTCCACCACTGTCCAGAGCAGCTTGTGCCAGGGCTGAACAGGGTTTTCTGTGAAGAATTCTTCCCTGATATCCAACCTAAACCTTCTCTGGCACATCTTCAGGCTGTTCCTCTCCTCCTGTCCCTGTTGCCTGAGAGCAGAGCCCAACTCCCCCGGCTGTCCCCTCCTGTCAGGAGTTGTGCAAAGCCACAAGGTCCTCCCTGAGCCTCCTTTGCTGCAGGCTGAGCCCCCCCCAGCTGCTCCTCATCAGACTTGTACTCCAGACTCTTCTCTGGACCCACTCCAGCTCCCCAGTGTCTTTTACACAGTTCAGTTCGCAAAACAGTTCATGACACCCCCAGGAGCTCACAGGCAGCCAATGTTAAAGCTTAATTAAGACTGCAACTCCAAGTGCACAGGTTTTGCCCCAAGATCAATCAAACGCTCCCCACACATCAGCTGTTGCTCAGCTCACTGCAGCTTCAGGCACCTCCTACTCGAACAGAGATGACAAAGCACATGGCTTAAAAGAAACAGCCCTTAAAAACTCTAGCTTCTTGTCTGCAGCTTATTTTTAATGTGTGCCATCAAATGTGAGGCTCAGATATGATGACTCTGAAGAACAGAGCAGGAAGGCATTGTGTCACAGTACTTTTCATCACAGTCTACATGCAAAATACAACACAGATGCTGGAATTGTGCAGTTGCACTGCTTGAGAAGAAAATATTTATATTTTTTCCCCCAAATACTGTTTTCAGGAAGTTCCCTGAATCACAAAAGGCTCTTGCTAGGCAGACTCATGCTCATTTATTTGGCTGTGCTGACCCCCAGAGTCCAGTGCTCTGTATGGCACATCCCGAGCCAAATCCCATCAGGTTCCTCAGCCTCCTTCTTCCCACTGCCACTAATTCAAAGAGATTTTTCTGGAGTGATTGCTCCCACAGCCTGGGATGATTGCACCCTGCCAGCACCAGAGAAAACAGACATTTACCCCGCACTGACTCAAATTGCTGCATGCATTTGAACTGCAGAATTAACTAGATAAAGGGGGGAAAAATTACATAGGCATTATAAAAAAGCACATGGAGAATCTCATGGGGAAGCTGTCTGAGTATATCTAATATCTCCAGCCACACGCCTGGCAAAACCTGAATTATCACTAGATAAGCACCTGCTGGGGCAGAAAGAATCCTTTATATCTGCTACTTGAGTCTGGAGAAAGCTGATACTGTTTTCTAACATACATTTTTAAGACTTTCTAATTCCATTTTTCAGAAAAAAAACCTGCTTGCCATATTAACTATCAAACACAGCAATCAGACATTATAAAACACACAGAAAACAGAGAGGGATTAATTTGGGTTAATTATTCTTAGGTAGTTGCTGCATAAGAGAAATTGTTTAGACAACAGACACAATGTTAAAATCACTGTGACAGACACCAAAACTTCCCCAGGACAAGAGGACACTGAAAGCTGAGTGATTGCTCATTTTTTTTGAGAGGAGCCCCAATAAATGAAGTGTCCATCTCTTGCACATAGCACTAAAAAATCATAGTTTCCTTTACCCAAATTCAGGTTCTCCTTTGAGATAAAGGTTTGCAGCTGCTTCCTAAGCAAGTTTAAAATACCTACATAATTTTTTAACTTTTAAAGCTCATTGTGACCTTCAGTCTAGAAAAAAAATTTAGCTTGTCTTCAGGTGAGAGGCATTTTTCACAACCCAGGTGGGAATTATCTTCCCTCTCCCCCCTTCACAAATGACAACCTGATAAATCTCTTTTGTCTCAGTATACCCTTCTGTGAAGACAGGATCTTTCTTCTTGGCTGTGCTCCCCAGCCTCTTGGCTCTGCACCACCCTCTAGGCTGACACTTGTCCCCTGAGCTACAGAGCAGCTGAGGAGACATTTGTGAGCAGGGACATCCCCCTGAGTCCCCTTTGTCACCAGCATGGGGGACACCAGCTGCAGGACTGGTGACATTGACACCGTGCACACACAGGGGACAAAGGGAAAGTGCTGAAGTGTGAAAGAGAGAAAGAAAAAAGTCATAATAAATAACAGCCTGGAAAGGAATCAAAGAGAGCTATCACTTGATGTATCACCAGGACCATGTACTTCCCAGGAGCCCTGTATCAGCAAACAGGCTGATGGCACTGCTGGATCAGCCCTGCTGGGACAGCCCAGGGGGAGCCAAGCCAGGACTCCCACCTGAACCTGCAGCACTCAGCCCAGCACCTTGGGTGCACCCAGCCCCCCAGTGCATCCTACTGCCAGCAGGCTCGCACTGGGGAGCATCACATTCCTTCAATCAGCAATATTTTGCCATAAACAAACACACCAAATGCTGGAACTCATTAAACACAGAATAACTTTTCAAGAAAATATCCATCTCCAAGCACAGGTGAAGCCAAGAAAAATCTCTGGCACAATATCCTCAGCGCATCATCTCTTCTAGGAAAACATCCCCTGCACTTAGAGAGAGATCCCAGAATTTTTTCATCTTACAGCATGACCATTAGAGATGCAGAGAGGAAGCACATGGGAGAGAACACAAGAATTCCCTGTGACCTGGCACAGATACCACCACCAACCCTGCCAAATGCCCCAACGGCTGCTACCACCTGTGTCCCAGGCAGACCCCATGTGCCACCCGTGGGACTGAGAACTCCCCCTGCTTTGTGGCTGCCCTTTCTGCTGCAGCTCCATCCTCACTCATCCTGCTCTCCCCTTTGGTTGGGGGACGATGTCTTCTGGAACCTGCCCTGCCAAATCCCCCTGGCAGTCAGCACAGCTTTCCACAGCTTCCACCACAGCAGCTCTCACAGAAACCAGCCTCTGCTAGGACCAGGTTTTTGGGACCAGCAGCACAGCAGCTCTCACACAAACCAGCCCCTGCTAGGACCAGGTTTTTGGGACCAGCAGCACAGCAGCTCTCACAGAAACCAGCCCCTGCTGGGACCAGGATTTTGGGACCAGCAGCACAGCAGCTCTCACAGAAAGCAGCCCCTGGAGGGACCAGGATTTTGGGACCAGCTGGGTGTATGCAGCACAGCAGCTCTCACAGAAACCAGCCCCTGTCTGCCCCTGCTGGGACCAGGGTTTGGGACCAGCTGGGTGTATGAGGTATTTCTTGCAGAGAAGAATGGGAGACAGTCCAGAACAGGGATCAGAGCTTCCCTGCACAGGGGGGCTGGGGAGAGGCTGGAGGGATGGATACAAGGGAGGCAGCCAACTCCTGTGCTTCTTGCAATTGATGGCAATTAAGGTTAAGTCATCAAGCAGGTGCTCCTGCTTTAAGTAACTTGCTTCCACCTGACTTCCCACTTTTTTTTTTCCTTTAACTAAGATTGTAAAGATATCAGTTTCATTTTGTGTTAGATAAACCAAGCTACTCCCAATGTCACACATGCTTTGAAAAACAAAAGTGTGTTAATTGTTCAAGATACAGCTATTAAAAACAACTTATGCAACAAATAACTCGACTGATTTTTGAGATAAAAAGCCCTGCAGGTTTGTAAAACCCCCTTTTTCTTGGGCTGTCCATGGGTTGAGACTGGGCCATGGCACACCATGTATCCTGTAGCATTTTCTCTATCCAAACTCAAAGGTAAGGGGGATTTTAAGAATAATAAGTGACAAAATATTGTGGAAAGAGTGTAATATAACAAAGCATAACATTAAAAATAAACATTTAAACCTCTTGTGGTTAGGTGAGAAGAACAGATCCTTTGGGACAGGTATTCATACTTCAAAGGGCCCTTTTAGAAGTCCTGGTGAGTGGAGAATAAAACCCCTCTAGCATTTAAGACCAGTAATTCATGAGCAGTGTGCTCAGCAGAGGCTGTGGAGGTTTGCAGTGAAAGAAGGAGGAGGCTCATGATAACATATTTTGTAAATCAAGGCCAAATCAAATGCATTGAGTTCCAGCAGCTGTGCCAATTAAATCTCATTCAATTTGCTGAACAAGAACGTTAACATTAATCACTTTGGCAAATTTCTTAGAATATTTCGTGTCACTGAGTAGTTAAGTGATTTTGTGCTTGTTTATAGTGCAGAATAACATTCTGTGAGGCAATATCATCAGTCACTGAGCAACTGTGGGATGCTTTGGGGACCCTGGGCGCATCTTAGCAATGTTTCTGTAGTGGCCCTTTGCCTCCTAGAGGCTTTTTCAAAAGTATCCATCAGATTTTGTTATTTTTTAACTGCAGTTATTCTCTGCCATCCACCCTTAGCACAGCCAAAGAATAATATTCCAGCCAGAGCAGAGGCAATTTTGCCATCTGAACCCCCCACAGCCACATCCCATCTCAAACTCAGATCACCAGTGCAGCTCAGGGCACAGGGACACAGGGAGTTCCTCTTCGGCCCTATTTATTCACAAATGGACAGGTTCATCTTTGATCAGGTGTTGAAGTTTCCATAGCTGAGGTTGTTTCCTGCCCTACCCTTGATTCTTGTTCCAGACGACTCAGGTACCAAATCATACAACATTTCTGCTGCAGAGCAGGCACATCTCAGCCTGGGTTATTCCAGCATGTGTGACACCCAACAACAAAGAGAGGAGCTGCTTTTCTCACCTTGTAACCCTGCTGGGTGAGTTTTCCCCCTGTTTTCTTTCCTCTCTGCTTTCCCCTTCCTCACTGCAAAATCCTAACCCTGACCCTTCTGAGGTGAATGAGGCAAGGTGGCAGCTACTGCCATGCAGTTTCTGCCCTGTCAAGGGTGAAATGCAGGGTGGAAAACATGCCCAAAGATGAAAATATAAGATGCAAAAAGAAACAATAATAGCAAAAAAAAAAAAAAAAATAAAAAGTCAGGCAGCAAAATCAAGGTAGTGAGATTTCTCCCTGGATTGCCAAGGCTTTTCTTTAGCTGCAGGTTCATAGGTTCATCGATTTATCAGTTTAAACATGAATAAAAAGGAGCCAGCTGTGCGAGAGAAAAGTCATTTTGAAATGAAATCAGGAGTAATTGCAAAGTCCCCCAGCTGCATAGAGCAACTCACAATATGTCATTCATTATCTGTGTACCAGGTAATTAAATTTCAGGATCCCACATGGTAAATTTGATGTTGTATTGGTATTAACAGATGAGGGAGGCACAAGGAGCATTTCTCGAAAACCAAAGATCTCAGTGAGATGTTTTGTGAGCATAAAGCAAAATGAGCTGGGTGGCTTGGCTAATGTGTTACTTTATGGTGTTATTAAGAAATATTGAGCCCTAGGTGCTAAACTCTCATTTTTTGCATTTTCTCTCTCCCCAGCTACACTCCCTAAAAGGTTCTGTCTTCTGCCAACCATGCCCTGAACCAAGGGCTTCCCCAGCCCCAAGAGAAATGCTTTTAACTTCCCTGGGAAATGGAGCAGAGCAGAGTCTGGGACAGCATCAGAGCAACATCTCAGCATCAGCACTGTGAGTGCCACCACCCCAGGGCTGGTACCTGCTGTGATTAAAGAGGGGACAAATAAAGCCATGCGGAGTGATGAGATTGCTCCTCATTGTCAGAAGCCAACAAAGCCAAAAACAGACCCAGAAAAGTTTCATTAGTCCAGTTTTTATTCAAATTAAATGATGGGGAACTACAGTGTGATTTTCCTTCATAATATAAATATGTCAGTGAAGAATGTTCCTTGAGTTGTTTGTCACGCTGGACAAGACAGCTGTCAAGAGAATTACTTTGCAAAGTCCTTTGTTCTCCACACTCATGCAAAAAAATCTTTAATTTAAGAAATGAGCTTGAACAGTCAACCAACTTGTTAGAATATACTGTCAGCTACTGAACCAAAGTAGTCTGGTTTACAAAACCAAAAAAATTTCACACCCAGGTAAATTATTTCACAATCATCCATTACCCTTGAGGGTCTTTATACATAAAATATACAAATTGAAATTATCAATATTTATTTATGTATTTATTGTCACTGAAGAGGAAAATAATTTATAAACCCATAAACAAAGATAAGGGCAGAGGAAAAAAAGTGAATGAGCCCATATTCAGACCATAATATCTAGCACACTCCCAAACACTGCAGCTTTGAGCAACAATGCTCACATGAAAGTGATTTTTGGGCATGATGTGGGCAAAGGGGGCAACTGCTTTGACAATATATGATTAATGAATCCCAAAGGTTGAGACCAAGCTGCATCCATCTGTTGAGCCATCACAGTAGCTTGATGAACAGCATTTATCTGTGGAGTCATCACATTGGCTGATGAACAGGCACCACACCTCACTGGATATGAAGGATTTTGGTCTCCAAACAATGTAAACCAGAGAGAAGAGCATTAAGCTTTCATGGTGGTGACATGCAAATGCTGCCAAGTGTATTTATGGTAATTACTTGTTGTACACATCCATAAAAAGACACTGTTTGGATAAAATGAATGAGCTGAAAATTGATTTTAAACACCCCCAATTTATCTATTAGGCACCAATGGAAAATATGGACTTCATTCAGGCTTGTTTAAACAACAGCTTGCTTGAGGCAAATCTGCCCTGCACTGCAAGCCCAGCAGGGTGTGCACCACACACGGTGCTCTTGGGGCTGGGGCTCATCCTGGGCTGCTTTTCTGCAAGAGCAAAGCCTCCTTTAGGAAACCCAGGGCCAGAGTCCCACAGGGGCTCAAGCACAGGGTGACCCCAAAAAGAGATTACAACAGAGGGAGCTGAGGAAAGTGTTCATATTCACAAAGGACCAACATGAGGAAGAGGTTAAAGTTTGGTCTGTAAAGCTTTCACTAAAACTCCTGCAATAATTTGTCTGATTTTGGCATCCTGGGGGGTTGTGCCCAGACTGTTGCAGGCAGAGTATCTCTGTCCTCAAGCAGCTCATGCAGGAGGCAAGAAACAGAACCATCAAGAGACAGCTTGTCCCCCAAACTACCCAGGAACCAAACTCATGGCACAAGGAAATTAAATCAGGGTATTGGAATCATTGTAAAATAGCCAATAATCTAAGGGCCTACTGGTGACTGAGGTAATGGGCCTGAATTAATCTCGTAACGTGGAGCCCAATGCTGTCCTTCTAACATTAAAACCAGCACAACAGCTATCCCAGATCTTTCTAACAACATGGCATTTCTTGTGCAGAGAACATACAGAGTCACACCTACACCACAGCCAGCAAAAACCACACGGGAGTGCACAAATTAGATCCAGAAATGTCATTGAAGACCATAAAAAGCAATCCAAAAATTATTTTAAATTGTCTTATAAAAATATTTACAATAAAATTTGTTAGTACTAATGCTACGTTTTCAGTCCTAGAAAAAGGCAATCTGTAAAGGATCTGGCTCAGGTGCTCAAAATGAACAATACAAACACGAAACCACACATCAAAGACAAATTCCAAAAGCATTTTGGGGGTGGGGGGGCACAGCTGGTTCATCACATGTTGTTTGTATTGCATAGCTGGAAAACGAGGTCACTTGACTTGCATAACACTGCAACGTTTGGGAAGGAAGGGATGAAACACCACCAGGAGCACTGGCTGGGCTGGGAACAGCATCCCTCGTCCCTGGCAAGGGCTGTGAGTCCTAGCCCTGTCCAGCATGCCACAGCTCTGGGCCAGCACTGGGCAGAAGTGCCATTTTACAAGAGCAGAGAACCACCAAAACCTGTTTTCCTTACAAGTAAGAAAGGTCTATGAACAGATGGAGAGCAGGGCATAAAATTATCCCACCTCCAGGTATGCCCACTTTCCCCACCTGACAAACACAGCAAATTGCAACCTTGCACCTCTCTAGCAGTACCTACCAATTTTTATCTCCAGCCCACACAAACTCATAGTCTCTGGATAATATTTGCCTTTAGTCCAGTGAAGCCAGAGGTGTGAGAATGTTGGCTGGGAACTGTTCCCAACTGTTGAGCTCCAGTTGGGCTGTACAGCAGCTTACAGAGGAGTTTATTTAGCTTTATGTCTGTACCAGACCTAACAAGGGCTACGTGTGCCCAAATGCTGGTCCAGCCTTGTCCTGTCACCTCTGCCTAACAAGAGATGCTACCTTGGACTGAGATGCTTTGTCTGTCCCATTTTATCCTTTATTCCCAGGCTGCATGGAAGGGAACCACCTGTTGGGCCAGTGAATTTGAGTCTGTCCCAGCTAATCACCTTCCTTATGCCACCACAAAGGGGCATCTCAGGACTCTGACCCAAAGGCAGCTGCAGTCAGGGGAACATTCCTACTGGGGTACATTCCTACTGGGGTACATTCCTACTGGGGTACATTCCTACTGGGTATACATTCCTACCAGCCTCAATGGCTTTTACAGTAAGCCACACCTCACAGGAGAGCAGCATGTCACACTATTATTTTGGCACGTTTCGTTGCAGATCGTAAAACTCAAAGCAAAAAGTTTAAAGGGTATTATGGAAAAGACTAATTTTTTTTTAATTACTATTTTCAAGACCTCTGAGCTCACATTCAGTGGAAGCGTAGACATAAAGAGCAGTAATGCCTTTTCTTTAGACAGTTTGCCCTTGTTTGTGAAAGCAAGAACATCCCGAGAGGAGTGGAAGCTACCTCACATTCCCCATGAAGGGAATGCCAGCCCCTCTGCAGGGCAGTGACACAGCACAGGCAGGGGCTGTTTCCCCACAGTGAACAGGCACCTGCACCTATCTTAGAAGAACTGTGTCAACTCAAACACCAAAGAACACATATTTATAGAAGAAACCCACTCCTCTACAAAAGCAGCACAAGATGATGCAGCTTGGATCCCTCTGAAATAAATTTTTAAGTATTTTTCTTTTCTACTGCCAAAGGTCACATAGAGCAGATCTATGGAGACAGAAACCAGCGTAACAACTCTGGACAGCTGCCCACAACAAAAAGCCTCAGCTGATCTAGAAGGGAAAACAGAAAAAAACCAAACCCCAACAACAAGAAAAAGAGTAGAGAAAATATTTTTCTTCACTAGTTCCCTTTAGCTGAGGAGCTTCTGGGAGCTCACCTCTGTATGCAGAAGCATGTCAGAGCTCATAGGGAGACACAAAAAGGTATTTTAAAGTCAAACGTCTTCTTAAACAGAAAATTTTAGGATTTTGGTATAAAAGCAAGACAGGTCCCTTACATCTGGATCTAGATTTGTCTGTTTTGAGTAATCTTATGAGTTCTTCATACTATTGGAGGAATGCTTTTAGTAAGGGCAAGACTAAAATAGCAATTACAGTGACAGTGATTAGTTAATCTCCCTGCTCTGGAAGCATTAAAACACTGCAGGTATTTTACTTGGCTCATTAATCCCTGCTTGGGTGACAGAGGGCTCTCGCTGTAGGGAATGTCTCTACATTAATGGCACCATAAGGTTTTTTTTTTAACATCTAAATGCTCTATTATGAAATGGCATTGAGATGCTGGACAGAGCTAGAACTGAAGCTTTCAGCACAGCTGAAAAGTGTGGGTTGGGAACATTTTCTATTCAAGCAACATTTGTTTCACAGGAGCAACAAACCCCGTGGGAGCAGCAAGTGTTGTGTGGGGCTGGGAAGTTTTGTGTGGCTCAGGTGCAGGGAGCTCAGCCCCAGGGAAGGCACTGCCCAGCAGGTCCCGTCACGCACAGCACACAGCATTCATGGCAAGTAGAAAAACCACATGGTGTTTATTTCCACAAGCATTTCAGGGATACAGACAGCAGTCCAGTGGCATGTACAAACGTATGACTGAGACAGCGTCACACTCGAGCCAGACCACCCTGTTCCAGTCCATTTCTGCTGTTTTTCTCTGTTGGAACTCAGAAGTTTCCCCTGCCAGTATTAAAGTCCACCCTCCAGGCACAGTGAGTAAGTAGTTCAGCCAACAATGTGCATGGAGCATCAGTAGGGAAGAAATCCAGAAACGTTCGCTTTTACTCACATGCCCAAACGTAGCAGTTTTGTTTCACACAAAAAATCCCGTGCCTGCAGTCCAAGCACAGTGTTTATCTCAGGACACATGCCATCGAGAAGAACAGCTGATTGCACCACAGATAACAAGCAACACCTCGTGTCTAGCATGGAACATGTCCCCACAGGGATTTTCACTTGGCTATGCGATCCACTGCAGAGTGGATGATGCTTGCAACATATCACTTGTCATGCTAAGACATTAACAGCAATGAGATGGGTCAAGTCAGAGGTCAGTCATCTTCCCAACACCACCTAGCTGGATCCACTTCACTTCTGCTCCTCACATTGGCTTGATCGTGTGTCACAAGGGTTTGTGAATCACAGCCACACCTGTTGTGAGAACAGACAGACACAGTTATGGTAGGAGCAGCTCCTGGGTTGCCACGTGGCTGCAATCATCCTTGCAAAGCCAAAGGCCAGCAATGAGGGAGGTGTCTACCACTTCCGTGAAAGTTCCTTCTACTGAAATCAACATAAAACACACAAAAAAAGTAAAATTAAAGCTTCAGGGTGCACAGTCCTCAAGTTTAGTGATGACCCCACTGCTGCCCACTCTGCCACTGCCTGTTTACCTGCATAACTCCTCCCTGTGCTCATGCTGGTTGGCAACAACGTCCACTTGTCTGTGCTGGGGTTGTAGTACTCCACCGAGGCCAAGTTGCAGGAACCATCATCGCCTCCCACCACGTAGAGGAGACCATTCACAGCACACACACCTCAAAGCCAGAGCACAGATGGTGAGACAGGAGCCAACTGATCCCCCACAGCATGCTGCTACCACATTCCAATTCCCCCCCAAGCAGATCCCTCAACTCCCATTTTTATCTTTTACAGCACCGATCACATACACCATGAGCACACCAATTGCTTTAAAAACCACACACCAACCACCACAGAAAGGCTTATCATGGTTACCTGCATTTCTTCTGCACATATTCATGTCTGCTACTTGCTTCCAGGTGTTTGTCCCTGGGTCGTAGACTTCCACACTCTTCCTCACCAAGGGCCCGTCGTGGCCCCCGGTGGCGTAGAGCAGCCCACTGAGCACACCAACACCTGCCAAGCACAGCCAGGTCAGCCACAGCACAGGGACAGGCTGCACATCCCTGGTTCTGCTACTGGGCATGGCCTTGGCCTCTCCAAGGCCCTTCCAAAAACATGGGCCACACGTGCATCAAGATCACCAGGCACATGGTCAGCTCTGCACCCACCCAGCCCGTGGCACTACAGCAAGCTGCACAGTAATGCCTGGCAGATGTCCCCTCTTAGGAAGCTGTCAGGCTATCCAAGACCAGCAGTCTAGTCCCATGACATTGCCTTAATTCCATCTCTTTGCACTCACTTGCTCTCTGCCTCCCACCCCACCTTGTTTCCATCTGCCTGATATTTTCTGCCATGGGACCCTCTGCTTTTAGCCTGATTCCCCTTTCAGGACTTTTACTTTTGTTTTTCCGGCTGCCATTGTGCCACATGACTTCATCCCTTGGATGATGTTCCTCTCCTCCAGAACTTACAGCTGTTGAAGCTGTTACTTGATTCCTCTCCTCCCACTCCCACCCCAAAACCTGGCAGCACTTGGCACACACAAGGTGCCTCCAATGCCACCTTCTCAGCCATTTCTGAAGGTCCCTGGCCAAATCTCTGGGAATGACAGAGATCTTAAAACTACTTCTGCTTAATATTAAGTAAATTAGTTAATTAAAATGTTCACCAATCCGTGAGAGTTAAAACTTCCAGCAACATATCTTCGTTAATAGGTTCAAAGGCCTCTATTAAAATTAACAAGGTGGGATGTTAGTAAAACAGAAACAGATCTGAAGCACATCATTTCAACCATGGGCATTAACCAGTGTGCAGGGAGGAGAGGGGCCCCGCCAGCCTGATAGCAACAGGTTTTTGACTTGGTCCCTGTCCGAGGATCTCTCCTGGTCAGGAAAGGAGAGGGCAGGAACAGCTGCTGAGCCAGAGAAAAGGCACCACCCAGGCTCAGCAGCCCCATCAGGAGCATCCCCATCTGGAGACAGGTACATAGATGTACCACTGTCACCTCTCCCCTCTCCAAATTATCTTAGCTTGCTGTTGCTGGGTTTGGTTTTGGCCAGCCATGTCTCACTGTACCAAGAGGTGCTGAAATCCTAAGGTGACATTGGGATTCATGGTTCACCTCTGGCAAACATGCAATTAATCTCTAACTGCCACAAATATCCACCTTACTGGGCCACATCCTTGGTGTGGTTGAAGTACTCCAACATGCAGGACTTGGGAAGAGCAGAACACATCCACATGTGTGTCCTGGCTCCTGAGCTGTAGCAGTGTCTCCCAGTTCACTGGGAAATGGAAAGTCACTTAACTGCATCTGAGCCCAGCAGCCTGGCTGTGCAGCACCTTGGCATTTGACTACATTCAGCTCTTAAGGGAAATTTTATACTTGTAAGAAATAATTTAATGAGTAAACTAATTTAGCAAGTAAGAGAGTAAAAGAGTCAGAAACACTCAAAGCTTTTTCACATGAAACTGCCTCCTTGTGCAGTGAGACAGGGCATGCAGGGACAGGACATCCCAGCCAGCAGGGGAAGAGAACCACACAGCTGGTCCAGCAAACCCTGGCAGTGTTCAAAAAACGTGCAGCTGTGGCACCTGGGGGATGTTATTTAGCAGAGAACAGGGCAGTGTGGGGTTAACAATGGGACCTGATGATCTTAAAGGTCTTTTCCAATCTAAAAAAATTTATGATTCTACAAAACCTGGACAGCACCTGCATATGCCCACATCCCCAGTGCCTCCAGGGACTTGGGGCCACCTGTCCTCAGCTCCACTAGATGTCAGCACGGGGATGGCAGTGCAGAGCACCGTGTCATTGCTGGAGCTGGACAGCAGATTGTGCTGCAGCACTGCTGGTGCCAGTGGCACTTGGCAGTCCCGGCTGGAGGGGCCTCTGTGGGACAACCAGAGCCTGAGGAGCTCAGCTTTCAGGTGGGGAACAGAAAACTGCAAAGAAGTTTGGCTGGGGAGTGTGAGCATTCCTAACAAAGGACTTGCTACACGGAGAAACACTTGTAAAGCAGCACTCAGAGTGTTTCCAACAAAGACAATTCCCTAAAATCCATTTCACTACAGCCACAAAATTCTTGCTGTTTCAACACACTGCCAACAATAGGAGATGCTCATTCTGCTCTCCTGGAAGGCTGCACTGGACTAGGTTTAAGCATCAAGCAGATACTACAGACCTCTTCAACCAACAAACCAACAGTGTGTCCAGATTTACCTCACCTGGAGCTACAGAAAAGATACTGGAGTGAGGAGAGAGAGACAGGGTGTAGAGAGCAGCCTCAACCTACCCAGCTCAAAAGGGAACTCCCACTACAGCTTAACCTGCAGGGTCATTTCAGCCCCAAAGAGCAGCCCCCAGCCCTGCCTGTGGGTACCTGCACAGTTTAATATCAGGGATGACCCATGGCACACACTGAGCATTAAGACCAGCAGTGACGAATTCCCATTCACCTGAAGATGATTTTAAATGCAGTGGATGAGAGCTCTTCTCCCTTTCAGAGAGGAACAATCACAAAGAAGACAAATTGCTACCTGGCCCAAGATTATGTAGGAAATTAGAAACCATCAAGACTCGAATCCAATCATTCTACAATAGGTCCTTTCCTCTAATCCTCCAGATCACCAACTGCTGTCAACAAAAATCAACTAAAAACTAGCTAAGAAAGGACAATCTGAGATGAATTTTGTTATCCTACACATCACCCAATGTGCAGATGACGTTTGTGTTGCAAAGCACCCACTGGGTGCTTGCAGGAAGATCCAAAATGAAAATTCCCCTGAAACCCTACAATGACATGGGAGAGGGAGGGGCAGCTTGGCTTCCCTCTGCCCAGCTGTGCCTGCAGCTGGCAGTTTGGAAAGAGACCTCCTTGCTTACAAGTGAGATGCATCTGCTAGCAGGGCTACTTAGAGACACCAAGCATTATTTCATTCCTCCAGAAATCGATCTCAATCTGGCAGATTTAGTCAAAGCCAAGAGAGATTCCAAGCCATTACATTTTTACCCCTCACGGGAAGCGGGGCACACAAGAGGTTGCACTTGCAAGCCCAGCAATGGCAAATGCCACTTCTCCTCCCTGTGTGTGAGCAGAGCAGGGGGTGGCCGTGCTGAGCAGTACCTGCCCCGCTGCGCCGCGTGCTCATGTCAGCCACGTAGGTCCACTCGTTGGTGGCGGGGTTGTACTGCTCCACCGTGCTCAGGCACTGCCGCGACGCGCCGTCGTAGCCGCCCACGGCGTACAGCTTCCCTGCAACACACACAGCCAGCTCAGCCACAGCCACAGCCCAGGACAGGCCCTGCCTCGGGTGCCTCTAGGGGACACGCCTAACCTGTCACTGTCGTATTTTCTGAAATATCCCTTCGCCAGGATTTTTTTCTTCTGGGAAGCTGAGAAGCCTCAGGGAAAAATGAAAACAGTATTATCTCATTTGCTTCTCCTGTGTTTTGCTGCTTAGGAATGTGGTCTGGAGATTGTTTCTCCAACAGGTGGTTGTTTGATTGGTTTCACGTGAATTGTTTTTACTGAATGACCAATCGCAGCCAGCTGTGTCGGGACTCAAAGAGAGAGTCACAAGTTTTCATCATCATTCTTTGTAGCCTTCTATCTGTAACCTTTCTCTGCTCTTTAGTATAGTTTTAGTATAGTATTCTTTAATATAATATAATAAATGTAATATAATATAATTTCTATTCTATTCTATTCTATTCTATTATATAAGCCTTCTAAGAACATGGAATCAGATTCCTTCCTTCCATCATCCAAGGCACCTCATAAATACCACATATACGTGCTGGGATGTCTGGGGAAAAGCCTAGCAAAGGCATCTGGAGTGGACTGCCACAGGAGTGATTGTGTAAAACTGTTAAACTGTCAGCAACACAAGGATACTCCACAAGAGCTTAATCAAAAGTCAGCTGCCTAGAGGGTTTTCCAAATTACTTGTTGGCCCAGGAGAAGAGGGATTATCAAGGCATGTTCTGCTGAGGGAGAGTTCCCCCTGTTCAGGTGTGCTGTCAAAGGCTGTCACTGCACATTAATTACAGCTCCACATGAGCAATAAATATTAAATAGTTTCTTATAGTAATATAACACCTGCAAAGAAACCCAGACCTGACTTTGTACAACTTGGGCCAAATGGAAACCCAGAGATGCTGTGACCAGCTGAGGCCAGCTGGTCACTCATGCCCAGGGATGACAGCACAGGACACACCCCAGGGCCTCCTGGGGTATCCAGCCCTCCCTGCCTCAACTCACTGAAAGCTGATAGACACACACTTACTGAGACCAGAGAAGCATCATCAGATATCATGGGACTGCATCATACATGAAACAAGGCTGATGCTCTACTGTGTCCTCTGTTCCCAGGCCTGACTGATCCTCTCCCCTTGTCTCCCTGTATCATCTATCAGCTTGTTTTGCATTGAGGCAGTTAATTCTCTGGGCAGAGAAGGATTCTTCTTACTAAAGCAGCCAGCACAAGGCATTCTGGCTCAAGTCCAGGTCTTCTAGATGCTACAGTGAACAACAATTAAAAAAGCTCAACAAATATGTAGAAAAATCCTAACCTAAATTTTTGTACAAAACCTAGAAATTCTATCAATTCTCAATCAATGACAGCAGAGCCTGGCCATGAATGAGCTGTGCAATTCTTTGCACGCACAAGACTCCCACCAGCAGTTATCTTCAGCCTTAGGCTTTTGCATCCTCCTGTTTCTGGATGTTTGCAAGGCTCCAAGAACAGGCTGGCTCTTTTCTTTCTCCCTCAGGCCCACTCATGACCTCCTTCTGCATCTTCCTGTCTCTAGGAACATTTCAAACTCTTATTTGTGGTGTTAGTCCTGCCTGTATTTGTCAGTGAATCAGGCAAGAGTGCCAATCTAAGCAAGACAAGATCAATCTCCCTGGCTGGCATAGATTATTAGGTATTTTCAGTATATTATTGATAATCAGATCAATTTTTATCACTTTCAGATGAACCCTGTGGATTAACTGCAGGCTGCAGCTTGTTCCCTACACCAGTATGATCAGCTCTTGTGCCCAGCACATGCCCTCATTATTTTTATCATGGACTCCAACATATGCAACACTTACTTGTATTGTCAAAAAAAGTAAAGGAAAAGGATTTCATGAGTCTCCAGTAGAAAATCTGTCCATAGAAATGCATCTCTCAGGTCCATATTTAATATTTTTTCTGCACTCAAGCCACTTGAATAAATTCCAATGACTGACAGCAGCCCAGCGCTTCCCAAGCATGAGCCAATTTTGAAGGAGGTGCTTCTTAAATATGCAAATTTAAGTTAATGACCACTATTTATTCTGACTTTATCTCCCTTGCTCTTCTCACATAAACAGCTTTCATGTACACTAACATATTCCATGTACTTCCCACTCAAACAGGTCCAACCAAAGCACTGTAAAGCATGGTTTATATGGTTTATAATAAGGCTCGTGCCAAAGCTGCTCTGCGCTGCGCTAACAGGAAAGTGCTATGCCACACTAAAGACAAGTTCAAATAAAGCCTTTCACTTGCTTCAGAATAGGTTTTGTAAAGGAAGAAATGGCTCCTACTTAAACTTTTCATTCTCCTGAGTCCAAACCAAGCTTCTCAGTTCCAGCTTTCTCAAGTTTGGTGCTGACCCAGAGGTGCCTGCAGCTGCCACCACCCTGCCAGCCCTCCCACCTTGCTCTGAGCTGCCACAGCCTCTACTATCATCAGCCCCTGCTCATTCAGAAACCACAGCAGAGCTCTGCCTGATGTCAATAAACACAGGTTTTAGTATTCCTGCCAAACCACCAGCTTGGGGCTGTGGGATAAACTCTGTTCCTGTTTCCCTGGCTGAGCACGTTTTCCATGATGGGTATTCCATCCACGCAGCGTCTGCCAGCAGCAGCAGCACCCACTGCACAGCAGCACTGGCTTTCACCTGCCAGAACCAGCCCAGGAGAGTTTGGATTCAAAGAAACCTGCACACACCTGATTGCATTCACAGGAGGCATGAGCTAGTCTGATACAGGTCTGAGGCTCTTGGAAAGCTACAAATGATTTTTCACCAAGATAAAGTGGAGAATGGAAAAAGTTGCAGCAATTACATCATATAAAATCAATCCTACCCAACTGGTGTAGGGAACAGTTCTTGCCATTCCCTCCTACTGCACTTAACCATTCAGGCTTCTGTTTGACAAGTAACATTTGCTTGATGGAAATGGCTGCTCATTTTCTTACCCTCCACAACTCCAACTCCAACACTGCTTCTTCTTGTGTTCATGGGAGCCACAAAAAACCACTCATTGGTTTTATAGCTATAGGCCTCAACTGATGCCAGACCTAGTTAAAAAGGGGATACACAGGTTTTCTAATTAAAAAAAAAGAGAAGAAAAAAAGATTGGTGTTGCACTTTCATCTGCCTTCCATCTCCTCCCAAGCCCGTAATTCCCACCATGCTCCTGCAATCCCACTTCCTAACCCCTTGCCTTTCAGGCTGGGACCAGCATGGCAATGCCACTTCTTCAGTGGCTAGGAAAACTGCCCTCAGACTGCTGCCTCTCCAATGTGCTGAGGCCACCAAGGTGAGCAGAGTCCAAATTCCAAGCCCAAAAGCCCCACATCCCTTCAAGCATTACAAAACATCCATGCAAAGGTTTAAAAATTCCCCCAGACCCTGCTGCAATAGTTAGTTCAGGGCTTAACCAAGTGGCAGAGCTTTACAGCAGAGGCAGAGGTGTGAATCTAAACACGCAGCTATGCCAAGATAAATCCCAGGCACGCACACCCTGTAAGATTCATTGCTAGTATTTTATTCATGTTGCTATGAAAAATTTAACTGAAACAAGGAAAAAAAATCCCTTTTCAGCCCAGAAAAAGCATAATCATACAGAGAATGAGGCTGAAAGAACTGTATCACAGTTCTAAAAATAAGAAGAAAGAAAATTATAAAGGGTGAGATTCTCTGCAATAAAATAATTTTATTGCAGAGAAATAAAGAAAATAATTAGGAAAAGAAAATAATAAGGGTGAGATTCTCTGCAATCACTGACAGGTCAGAACACACACATGGGTAGTCACAACACACACCAAACCCCATTTCTGGCTCCCTCTCTACAGAACCCTAGAGGAAGGGCACAAGAACCACTCTAAACCTTTGCAATCTCTGCAGGGCCTCTGAAAGCCCTTTTGTCAGGTCAGGGTTGCCCAGCCACGTACCGGTGCTGCCATCAAAGCCGCCCACGGCGTAGAGCAGGTCGTTGAGCACGGCGGCGCCCAGCGTGCTGCGGCGCTCCTGCATGCTGGCGATGGACGTCCACTGGTCCTTGGCGCCGTCGTACACGTCCACCGTGCGCACCCGCAGCGAGCCGTTGAAGCCCCCCACGGCGTAGACATTGCCAGCCATGAACACCACGCCTGAGGAAAGGGGAGAGGGGCAAAACTCTCAGCAAAACTCACAGCAGACTCTCTGGACCCGCCCCGATCCTGCTCGCCCACCAGGGTGCGAAAGGCGGCTGGGGAGAGCGGCACGCGGGCGAGGCTTTGGTGCTTCCTGCGGTGTTGAAGTCGAGCGCGATAAAACATACGTGTCATATGGGTGGTGAAATGCACATGAAAACATGGCAGCATAAGGCACAGATGGAGTTCACACCTGAATGAGTAATTCTGTGAGCCAGAGGGAACACCAAATGGTGAGCCACATTCACAGCCCTGTCAGATGTTTTCAGAGGAGCACTCCCAACTTAAAGATCGGCTCTCCATCACCCACTCCTCCGCACCAAGAGGGACTGACTCAGCTCCTTTGATTTTCACTAGCAAACCAGCAAGAAAAATTGGACCCCTGTGGGCTGCCAAGATAGCAACGGGGGAGGAGGAGAGGAAACACTGATGGAGGAACAACCAGGAGAGAGAGATGATGAAGGGGAGACAGGGGCAGGGCTGACAGGCAGGAGCAACCCCACTAGAGAGCAGGACATCCACCTGAACAAGAAGCGAAAGATGTCTGTAGGGAAAGAAGAAGAAGGCATGGCAAAAAGAAAGAGCTGCTTGAGGCCGGGGCAGAGAGGAAGCTAAAGGGAGGACTAAGAACATCCATCCAGTGCTGAAGAGCAGCATTAGGGAAACAAAGAATGTTGCAGCAAAAGTTCCCTTTACCTGCTCTGCATCTCCGTGAGGGAAGCTCAGCAACCTGATCCCACCGCTCCTCCTCAAAATCATAGCACTCCACACTGCGAATGGCTTTGGGTGCTTGCCCACCCACCACAATCATCACCTGCAGAGGGAAGAGGAGAGCTAGAAAACCTCAGACATGAACCCGGGCAGCTGCTTTCTGCAGAGAAACCATCACCACAACCCACTCAAGAGCAGCTGCCAAAACGTGCTGAAGGCCAGCTAGAAGCCTCTGCAGGGACACTTATTTCAGGCAATTATATTTCAAGGGGGAAAATTGCTCTCCAATTTAATGCATGCTAAATACAGCCACCCCATTTACCCTCCCTCACTGTGTCTAAGGTGGGCAACTTGCCCAATTTCTCCTTGAAATACAAAACCTTTTGGCACCACAGCATAACCAAGACTCACTGCAAAAGTATTTTTAAGTGAAGAAGATTCCAGCATAATTTCTCCACTGGCAGCCCACTGTTTAGTCATTATCTCCATGGAGGTGCTAAAAATAATCAATGCCACTCAGCAAATAAAACGTGACAGCTGCGGTGCCACCTGTGGGGAAGGTGACACTCAGGGAAATCACCAGAACTGTTACGACCTGGGGGGCCTGGGCTGCTCCAGGATGTGATTTGTCAGCTTCATTAAGGCTTTTGGCTGCCACAGGTACTGAAGGAAATGCAAGAATTAAACGCTGAATTCCTTACAGGTAGGAAAGAGCTATGCCAAGGTGGTCAAGGACAACCTCAGGAGTGGAAGAACCACTCCGCTGGGTCAGGCTAAGGGTTCTTCCAGCCCCAGACTCCACTACCAGCAACACCAAGGGGTGGACACCAGTGGGAAAGTGAGAAGACCAGAAGATCTGGGCAGCATGCAGTGTGGTCCTTCCCAAATCTGCCCTATCTGCTGCCAGAAGACAAATTCCCCATGGACACGGGTGCCAGGAGCCTGCAGCTCTGCACTCAAGGTGCCCATGGCTCTGAGCTGGGCACTGCAAACCAACACCTGCACAGGCAGCCAGCCCCCAAAACACCTGCACTGGCAAGCAGCTGGACCTGCACTTTGTTCAGCACACATTTCATTCAACCCTCTACAGCCATCAAGAGGGAGGACTGGCTCCCCTTATCACAGCAAATCAGTGGGACAAACATCACCCAAGACAATCTCATTTTTACAAGGCCAAGGAGCTAGAAACAAGATAACGGGTCTTCAAATATAGATAAAGAGTAGTTGGAAAACTGGCTTTAGCCTCTGCAAGGCAGCTGGGAGTAGTTGAGGGGATGAGATCATCACTTGGGGTCACTCAGATAACAAACTCAACTCCAAGCAGGGTTGCTTTAAAAGCAGAGAGCTGGACAGCAATTTAAAGAATTTGAAGAGCATGGAAATAGTGGCCTGTTTGATCTACAAAGATGAGAACATGATATTAGAAACCAAATTAAGTCTAAATTAACAGCCTGACTACTGTTGTGTAACAGTCTCCCATGGCAAGCCGCAGGGCTTCACGCGATTACAGAATTAAGGGATTCCACAGCAGACAATAATCCCTCATCAGCAGGACCAACAGGCCAGATGAAAGTTTCTCAGTAACAGGATTGCTGAAAGATCATCACCTCCTTCCCTTTCTTCACAGTTCAAAAGAAGGGAGGAGAGACCTGCAGAAGGATTTGGGTTTGCACTCATAGGTCATGATATAAAAGATGTTGAGAACTTCTGAACTCACTGATTTGCTGTTCCTTTTATCCTTAACTACCTTAGTCCTTGAACAAGGGCCATGTCAGCCCTTCATGATACTCCCAAAGCTGTGCTCTACCAACTTCATCTCAGCAACAGCAGGCAGAAAGGACACTGACACATGCTGCCACACGCTGCAAAACCACAAATTCTCAATGGACAGTCCAGTATCTAAATATCAGGAACAGCACAGATCTCATACACTGTCCCACAAAGCAACCTCATTATTGTTTGTGCTTGGAAAAATAACACACTATGGTTTTGATGTCCTGGAATCTCCAAATGCTTACTAGCACCTGCAGTGGCAGTCTGCTGTGAGACACTGTGTCACACTGTGTTTATCTCTGGGGCACAGAGAAAACCTTTTGTGGTCATTTTTTTCTTCACTAATAAAGTGGTGCTGGAGCATCCCACGCCTGCAGTGGGGAGTAACAAGGATTATTTATTCAGTTGCTGCTTTGAGTCCATTGAAATTCGCCTCAGACTTCCTGCCCACGGGGCTGGGTGCTGTTGTTTCCTGTTTTCCTGGCTTCTGATTATGGATACAGGAAAGGAAGAGACACCTACTGTGACCCTCCTCCATGACACTCTTACCAGGCAGCAGAAGCTCAGCCAGCCCTCCCGGCACTCCAGAGCCACTCCACAGCTCAGCGAGCCCCAGCCACTTGTGGCTGACAAAACGTTTCAAGAGCAGAGATTCTCCTTCCCCTGAGGGTTTATCTAAGCTTATCCAACTTAATTGTGTTTCCTTGCTGGGCATAGGCAATGCCAGAAGAGGGAGTAAAACACTTCCAAGCACAACCACGGAGTCAGTAAAAAGTAACACAGCAGGGTCTCGAGCTCCTGTCTAAGGACTGAAAATGCCACCAGGCACAGGGGTGAGGTGACACGAAGTGACAAGCTCAGCTTACCTTTGGCAAGCTAACAGGGGTCCTTGGCTTTGTCCTGGGATTCTTTATTAGTTGCCTTTGATCCAGAGGAAGCAAATGATATTTCATGGCTTCAATAAGGAAGTCTTTACAGGTGTTGTTATTCTTGATTAAAGCTTCTTCTTCGACTGTCTGAGAACATGCACACACACCAAAGATCATTTACACTGGCACAGGTCACAAGGAGCTTTGTGGAAAGAACATGTAACCTGGAATTTCCCTTCAAATGTACCAACATTTCAGAAAAAAAATGCAGGAGACAAACACAGACTTCCAGCTCCTCCCAAAGAAGCACATGCAGTAACATTCAAGTTTCTCACTTTTTCCCAAGATCACTCACAAGAATTGAGTATTTTATCACCCTCTGCCAAACACTTGATGCAGCAGAGGAGAATTCACCAGGAGCCTGGATAAAAAGTAAGTGATTTCTCTTATCTGAGTCAGAATTTTTAAGGAGAGGCAGTATCTGTTATTCCATTAGAAGATACAGATGAAAGAAAAGCAAAACCATGATGGGTTCATCTTGTGAATACCAATTTTATGCCAATTGTATTGATTTTTTTAGACATATGATAAAAGCATAGTAGTCAAAGAGCCCAAATGCCAAGCCCTTCTTTGGGAATTCTCAGCTCATTATCTAGGCCCAGATGCCAGGAATTAATTTATGAAGAACAATCTCCAAGTCAGACTGAGTCAGAGAGTGCCTCCCCTGCCAGCCACACAGACCCATATGTATGCACAGCACACGTCTCAAACCAAAATTATCACACATTATGTGTTTCCATTATGATGTTTTGCCTGTGCATGACAGAAAAAAGCTGCACGAGCTTGTAACACCATCACTTCAGTATTTTCAGGGTGAAAAATCACAAGATATTCACTTATCAATGTTTCCCCTAGAGGAACAGCAGCTCTGCTCTCAGAATTGCCTGGCAGAGCACGGGTCCCATTTTCAAGAAGGTTTCTGAAGCACACATTGATTTCAGAGTCCACTCAAGTTTTTGTTTTTATCCTTCTGTTTACAGACTCAGCAACAGACCAAATTACTCATCTCAGACACAAACAGTCAAGCCACTGATTAAGGAGCAACCAGCAGCTTAAGTGCAAGTACTGATGACTTCTTTGCAGACTAACCTGTACCAGGTAATCTCTGGGCAAAAGGGGCAGGCGAACATGCTCCATCAGCTTAGCCATGTGCTCTAAGCGAGATTCCTTCTCATAATTTATCCAAGAGATAACGGCTTCAAAGACCTGCACAGATAAAGTACAATTAAATGGGCAAGAGACAACTTCCTGGCAGAGACACCCACCCAAAATCAGCAGCATAGTGATTTTAGAGCATCAGAGGAAAGGGGTGCAAGATCTCTAGCAAACAGATGGAAAAGCTGTGGCTGCACAGAGCACAAGCAGCACTGTAGCAATGAGCACAGCTGACCATGCATGTTAACAAGCAGCTTCACATCTAGATGTGCTGTATCACTCCCAGAGCTAAGTGCATGTCCAGAACAATCATATACTTCTTGGACATTAGCACTGGAAGGCAGCCAGGAAACTTAATGAGCCTGCTGACATTTGCACTGGACATTATTTATGAAATCAGCCACAACAATTACTCCTGATAACAGAGATCTCTCTCCTCCAGGAGCCTGGCCACACAGTAAAGTCACTACACTCATATTTAATCACTGCACCAGTTCCACCAGCCCCCAGAAACCAAAAAGTCTTGAGGACAAGTTCCCCCCACACACAGGGCAAGCCCTGCCTGCAGCCACGGAGCCTCTGCACTGCCTGCATTTCCCTGCTAAAAATACTCAGATACTCCAGCTGGGGAACAAGGGCACACTGGGCTTCTGGTCTGAACCAAAATCTAGTTTTACTTCCAGATCCAGCTGGTTGAGATAAGCATCCAGAGCTGGAGCCCGTGACAAAGTGCTCACAAACAGCCCCATGGGCAGAGCCCTGGCGGCGCACAGGCCAGGAGAAGCCTCCTCTGTGGGCTCCTGGATGAATATGCATGTGCTTATGTAACTGGGAGCCTCGCTCACAAAAGAAAGGCCTAAAAATGTCACCGGGAGTGGGAAAGGCTTCCTGAAACACCCAGCAAGGCAGGAAGAGGGGCTGGTGCAGTCTGGGATGCTGCACAGCAGGATCTGGATCACTGCAGTGGAGTTTCCCCACAGAGACAGAATTAAATTCTGACACATAAGCCACATCTACAGGCAACACTCCCCAAGCTCTCTCACTGTCCAGTTACTCAGGGGGGCTGAGCAGAGACCCCATGTGTCCCGTGCTTCCCCCAAAGGCATCCCTGGCCCTTCCCTCCAGCATGCCAGGCAAGCACCCTTGGTTTCAGCTTCCTTTCAGGGTCACCAAATGGTCAGGCCAATTTGCACAGATAATTATTTCTTTCTTTCCATCCTGCCCATCACTCCCCAAGAAAGCATTTAGTTTGGTCCAAGGTCACTAATTTGACAAAATCAACCAAAAATGAGGGCACCATCTTTCAGTCCCCAGTTGTTGCTGGTAAATGTACTTGCAGGAGGCCTTGGCAGACACATCCTGCCATGAAGGAGATGCAGAGCAGAAAGGGGTTTCTTCCTCTTAGGCTGAACTATATGCTTTTAAAATGCAGTAAAGCACCAGCCTCATTTCCTGTGCCAACAAAGTTCCTGCTGAACTGTTTGGAATTCAGGACACTGCAATGAGGATTTAAGCAACCCAACAGGGAGTGGTGTAATCAAACCACAGCAAATGCTGAGGAGAATAACTACTGCAGAGACTTTAAGTATTTTAAAATTAAAATAAATAAGCAAACAAACATTTTAACTTTGGCTGTGAGGCCTTTAAAGTAGAAACTGGGTTGTTGTGAGGTTTTTTTAATTGTAAATGAGTGTGGAAGGAGGATAAAACAAATATTTAGCTGACAAACAGGCTTTTTTTTCATTGACCTCTTCTACACAAAGGCTGACCTGAAGAATGGGTTACAGGGCTGAGACATACCCAGCTACAGGTCAGGAGGACAGTGAGCAAATCTAAAGGAAGGTAAGGCAAATGTGCACTAGGAATATGCACTAGGAATAAGATGCTTCCACGGTGCTGGCGTCCACTCCTGAGTCAGGCAAGCAATGATGCTTCCCTGCTGTGCCTACTCTAAAAATAACTAGTTTTTTGAAAAAAAAAAAATCCGATTCTGGCACCTTCCGTTGGCTCTGATTCCTAATTTCAGAGAAGGGGAAAAGGCTTTAATCCAAGACAGCAATATCTCTATTTAAAGGCCACATCTGTTTCCAGCCCTGCCATGCCTGCTGCAGACCCCGAGCAGCTGCTGCTGCTCTCCTGGGACCCTCCAGCCATGCAGGACCTGCTGCCAGGGTGGGATGGGCAAAGCAGCTGCCCACACAGCTTGATTTAGAGCTGAGGCACAGGCTGAAGTAGCAGCTGGCACCTGCCTGGCTGCAGGAGCAGTCCCAAGCTTGGGAGAAGTAAATTTCCCACTCTATGGAGGAGAAGCCTGGAATATCCTCTCTCTGCATACTGCCTGAGGAAAGAGCAAGCCCAGATGTTTTCCCAGTCTCTTCAGCCAAAAATCCATTTCTTAGAGACTCCCAAGAGTGAGGGCCAAACCTTGCATCAGCTTCTGCTGCATGTCAGCAGCATGAGACAATGAATCAATTACCAGACTGCATAGAATCCACAACCCAAAAATCCCAACCCTCTAAAAAATTTCTTCAGCCACTGTTCTGAGTTGGCAGAAGATCATTCTCAAGTCCCTCCACTTCATACATCTTTAGTAAATTTTAAAAAAAAATATTATTTTTATATGGTTTTTTTAGCTTGCAAAGAGTAAAAAGAGCCAATTAGGTCAGGTACAGAAAACATTAATAAAACTGTCTTCCACTGTACTGTACTGACCATTGCAAAAAGAAAGCAGGGACAACAAACCTCTGCCCTTTTCTCAAAAGGCCTGTGTGACTGCAGAGGCTGGTACAACAAGGGGGACAGAAGAGAAAGGAGAAGAATCTTTGAGTGATGAGAAAATACTGTCACCACTTGACAATTAAAATAGATTTCTGTGCTAGCAGAGAATTTTTGTCCTCCTGATGGCTTAGGGGTATAAATAAGCCAAAATTGGTGAAGATAAGGATATATTTTATTAGGCCAATTGGTATTAGTTACAGGGTGGCAGAGGAAGGGGAGAACACACAAATTCCTGAGGCATTCCAAGGGCAATTCTCCCTCCCTGATCCTGGCAGGACTTGGCTCTAACACTTCCCAGTGATCCAGGGATGGCAATGCTCTGGTCACAGGTACAGAACACGTGTGAGGCACAGCAAGAAGAGGAATGAGAAAACTCCTTGTGAGATCTGGCTGTGACAATTAAGCTGCCAGATTTCTGAAATACTTTGCACATGCAGACACACAGATATACGTGTGTATGTATAGACTGGTATCCACACATATGTACTTTTATATAATATATATCTGAAACATTCGCAGATAGGAAGAATAAAAGTGAGGAAAATGGCTTGTCTGTCATGAAGTTAACATGAAACAGCAGCCTACGAGTCTGTCCTCAATTTCCAGCACTTCTTTGAACTCCAGTACATTTCATGTTTATGTTCCATTCCCATTTTCTGCCTCTCTCCTGTTATTCAGGTCTGTTGTTTTGAACGTGCAGCTTATGCTTACATTTCCTTCCACTGCCTTGCATTCTCAACAATCTTTTCTTTTACAAGTTCTTTTACAGTCAGCTAAAGAAATACTGGGTTTGATTGTGTAAAGCTCAGATGAGGGAAGGAGCATTTTGATTCCCCTGGGCGCAAGGCCAATAAAAGCTTTTGAACAATGCTGCACAGGACTGGAAAAAATTGGTTACTAAACTTGCACTTCCCTTTGCAGGCTGCTTGGCTCAGGCAGAGGGATTCTGCTGTGAGTTTGTGCCATTTGCTGTTTTCCTTGCTGGCCCTGCCCCAGTGGCACCTCGCAGCCCCCGCCAGCCCCGCGCCTGCGGGAACGCGCCTGGAGCCTCCGGGTTTGCTGGCTCAGGACCAGCAGGGAGCACCCCTGTGGCCACACCTCACATGGAGCAGGATTTCTGGAGAGTTTTACAGTCCCTCTGGGCCCAAGCACTTGTGTGTCTGCAGCCCAGAGGGGCTGAGCAGGAGAAGAGCACCATGAGGATGCGTAGCACCACCACACCCAGGTCCAGCCGCAGCCCCCCCCAAATGCAGGCATCCAACAAAGACCCTGAAATTACAAACCACACAACCCTCAAGCTCTTCTGTAGCCTCTCACAAGTGACCATTTACATTTAGGAACATGGTTTAGTGGAGGACCTGGCAGTGCTGGATTAGTGGCTGGACTCAACAATCCTAAATGTCTTTTCCAACCTTAATGAGATTACTGATTCTGTGACTTTACAATCTCCCCACAGTGACAATTTGGAGATGAGCTGAAGGACTGGAGGCATGTGCCTGTCCCCAGAAACCTGCAGCAGGTCACACAAGAAACTCAGACAGAGAATGGGGCTGGAGTTCACCAAGCACCATAACCACTGCTCACCCTCCTCCCCAGGACCCCAGACTTCACAAGATGTGCTGAACGTTCAACCACAAAAACAGTATCAACCAGTGCCTTTCTCCCCCTTTTTTTAAAAACACTGAAGATACTAGAAAAACATTTCCTTCCTTCCTTTTGGTTCTGGGCTTCCTTTTGTTTTTTCTAGCCCACATGCAACAGAAGCCAATATTCCTCCCCCGCCTAATGAAATTCACTTTTTTTTTTGGAGGTTTTACAGCAGGTATTAAATGCTTTACACAACAGCAGATGGGAGTTTCCTAGTTTTCCAGAGAGGGAAAGTAGTTGGTTCTGAGCCCCAGGGCTTTTAGCATGATATGGATCTGAGAGTCTTAACTTCCTGCAAAGAACAACCAAGTGAAGGTCATTTTTATGTGCTTTTAGGATTCACATTATTTTAATTTTCCTTTCCACATGATCTCTGTTGGAGAATGGCCCCTAAGGAGCATATCATGATAACAGTTCCTGGTGTAAGATCTAGAAACACTCCAGCATTCTTACATTCACTCTTGCTATACAATTTACTGTACCTTTTCTTCAGAGGAGACTGTGAGCTTGTCACTTGATATTAAACTGCAAACCTGGTCCAGACTAAGGCTAAGAAATTCTTCTCCTAGCATCACCTCAGGGAAGTGCTGCTCTGTTCAACAAACAAAAAGGGGGAACAGAAAATTATAATGAAATCCATGTTTTCAGTCAGTGGCAGGCCCACAGCATTCAGAGAACAGCTCTGAGCACCCAAAACAGACCCACAGCAGCTGTGAGTGGAGCACAGACAGAAACCAGCCTCAGAGCAGCGTAAAGAAACCTGATGTTATTTCAAGCAGCACCAGCCCCATGAAATACTTCCATAAATTATAATAAACTTTCTGAAAAGCAACTGAGAATATTCCTGTGGCAAATACAGTTAGACGTGGCAATTGAGACAAGGGCCAATGTCCAAAGGAGTAAATAACCTGGCCACCACAGCATCCACCTTCCCAGCAGTTTTCCCCTTTTCCACTTCAGCCTGCAAGTGTACAAATTTCTATTTCTCCCTTTTTTGCCTCCAGATCTCTCCATACTGTAACTCTGGGAGCCACTTGGAAACAAAAAGCATGAATATAACCCCAAACTGGAAGAATTATGACTGAGCATCATCCAATCTGTCAAGCTTTATATCTAGCCAAAAGGCACATGAAATAATCACTTCCTAAAAAATATTTTCTAGGTCAAATATGTCATTAGCCAGCTGCAGCAATTCTAGTTTTGCAAGAATTTCTTACATATACTGCCAATTTAATCTCACCTGTCACTTGCTAAGTCCCATTTATCTTTGGCTGAATTACAGAAACATGAATCTCAGACACTTTATCTGAAGCAGCTTCTTTCAAGTTCTAATTCTGTAGCTTTGAGAAGCTCAGACTCCTGTATCCAAAAAGCTCTCTCTGCAGCAAGGTCTGCCTCGAGTTTTCACATCTGCAAAGTGCTTTGCCTGACAAAAAGCAGCACCACAGGGACACGAGCTGGCATAACTTCCAGAGAGGAGATTTTTTTGGAGGAGATTTCTGAATAACCCCTCAGCAAAGCTGCTGCTGCAGAGTTGGGCTCTGGACTTGGACTCCCCAGTCACAGACCCTCCTTGCTCTACTGAGGACCAAAACCCCACAGCTAAGCCAAAGGCTGTGATTAAAAATAGCTGAATGTGGATAAAATTCAATACTCTGTTATGCTGGAAATATACATATGATCTGATGAACTCTAGGCCTTAAATATTTAAGAGGCAGGAAACACTCCCCACACAATAAGCTGGATGCACTCTGACTTCTGGGCAAAATCTCATATTCATTCATTCTGGACTTGCATCTGGCAGCAGAAAGGTATTTGAGCTCTCGTTATTAGTTGGAAGCAAGGAAGAATATTTACTGATTTTAATAAAGGAACTGGTGCCTGCATCAAGAAGGCTCCTTCACCTACTAAAGTTATCCATTGGCCAGAGCTCAGCATTTCTCAAGTAACTGAGCTCATGAATGCATGGACTCTTGAGCTTGGGGACTTCTGTCTTGGTTTAAAGCTGTTACATAAACAACACAGTGAAAAGAATTTTAATGGTATTTTTATTAATGGAGTTCCATTAACATTACATGGGCTGCTGTACTAACTGGGACCTATGAAGGCCAATAAAACAACAAAGCAGACCTTCTAATTGCCAAACAACCAAATAAATATACAGTGAATGCACTGCTTGTTGGGTTAAAGATTAAACAGGGCCTGGAAACAAGGATAATGAGATATTACAAGCAAGCTTTTATACAATTAACCATTCCTTCCAGGGTACCTTTTTCTCCAGGGGATAATACAGCCAGAGCAGCTGAAAAGGTTTTAGTTTTATTTGCAGGAGAATAGGGGAGGACTCAGTGGATACATTTTTATTCCACTGAGGCTACTTATGGTCCAATTAAGGACAAAACTGTTAAAAAGGAGAATGTTGCAGGACAGAGCAGGTGCTCTGGGAAAGAGCAGGTGTATGTGTCCCTATACAAATTATCAGAAAACAGAAAAACAAACTGGGAGAAAACTATCAGCTTCTCCCAAGCACAGGTCAAGGGCAACTCTGCTGGAGGAGACTGGAAAGTGCTGGGCAATTCAGAGCTTGGGGCTGGCTGAAAAAGCTTTACATTTATGACGTAGAGGAGAAATGCTGAAAGCCATTGTGTGCACCTACTTATTGCAACTAAACACATCCACTCCCAAAGAAACACGAGCCTGTCTGTCCTCCCTTGGGCTAAGGGGCCATTGCTGCACAGATCAGAGCCTCAGACTGCATGGCAATTTCAGCTGAGTGTTCCAGCTCCCACCCCAGGATTTAACTTTGCCCAGTGCTGTTTATTCCCAGGATGGAATCGCCCAGCAGTGCCTGCTGCTCTCCCAGGGCAGGGTCCATGGGGAGGACACCAGCACCAACACTGATCTGCTCAACAGGCACACCAAGAGCTTGCTAGGATCACGCTCAGGAACTGTTTGTGAGCTGAGATCCAGAGGATCAAACTTTTTTACCTCCTAAACTCCTCCTTTTTTACCTCCTAAGGTGCTCCCCTCCAACCAAACCGCACTTCACAACTTGCGGCACCACAGAACTAAATAAAGTATTCCCTTCCTGCTCTAAGACCAGAAATCTGAAGAGACCAAGCAGGCCATGCTCAGCCTCCGAGGTGCTGTGCCTGGAGGCAGGGTGAGCTGCACAGCCAGACCCCCTTCCCTCCCCTCACCTGCGTAGGCGTTGGCCTGCTGCAGCAGCTCGCTGCAGGCGTGCACGTCGGCAAAGGCGCGGATGCCAAGGCAGTTCGTGGGGTGCAGCTGGGACTGCAGGAAGTCACAGCAGTTTTTTCTAACATCCATCAGTTGCAATAAACTGGCAGCTGGCAACAAAACCTGCAAAGGCATGAGAGGTGAATGAAAGTGAGTAATGAGGAGTGATTCCCAGCTTGCACAGATTGGAGGCAATTCCCTTCCTGACAGGGACGTGTCCCTGTGGGGTTATGAGAAGGGAGGCTCAAGTCTTGGCTCTACCCATATTCCTGAAGAAGATCCCTGCTCTGAGACATGAAAATGGCTATCCTACACTGAGCTATTAGTAGAACTCTTCTCACAGCTTCTCCCCACAAGACCTCAAGGCAAAGTGAGGACAAGGTAGAAGCAATCACAGATGCTCCTGAATTTCTGGCTTTGCTGCAGGTAGGTCCTGCACACAGATTTTTTTTTTTCCCCCAAAGGGCTTTATATTATTTATAAGCATTGCCACGAGATTCAAAACCCATAGCAGCCCAGCAGTCCTCAAAACCCTGGACTTTGTTACTTCCAACAAAACCTTACTGGCTTGTGAGGAGGGTGCCCAAGCAGTCATGTAAGAGGGGTGTTCCCAGAAGCTCAAGCAGGTTTTGGTGACAGCAAGGCTCTTGGGAAAGACAGGTCCAACTATTCAAATCGGCAGCTCATTTGCACTTACACAAAATGCTGGGGACACTTGTGGATCATGGCTGCATCTGAAAATGAGGTACTGCTTTGTACCTCCAAAACTAAGCACAGAAAAAGGAGACAGAAATGGATGATGAATGTGACATCTACTGGGAAAAAAACACCTTTGAGGCCAATGAGAAGGACAGGAAGTGGAAAACAAAATCCATCAGGACATTACAGCCTGTGACATCAGCTACTTCCTTTCTTATGTCCAACAGCAACTGTAGACGTGTCTTATTCCAGCTCTTCCATAGCTCTGGCTGCCTCACACGTGTCCTTCCAACTGGGCATCTGTGCTCACCATCTGAGCACACATTTCCGGAAAGTTATTGCCAACTCAAAAAAAATAAGCAGCTGTTAAACAAAACAAATAGGTTAACAGCATTCACCTCTGTGGATCCTGATGGCAGCAAAGGGATAAAGATGTTCTCTCCCTGTCCCTGCCACCACAGTCCCATTTCACACCAGGGCAGGACACTCACAGCCTGCTCCAGGTCTTTCTAAGCGACCGCTGTGTTCCACTCCAGCCCAGGGGCTGACAGTGGCTGACTGCTGCCAAGCAGCCACCCCAACAGGCAACAATTAAAAGAGAAGCCAATTAACCCAGGAGCCTGTTTTGGCCCAGGCCTCTTGATGCCAGGAGCAGATTAGTTTGTGGCTTTGATTAAGTCAAGATAGCAATGCTCTAGGATTTTGAAACCTGGCTGTGAACCGCTTTCTTTCTAGCTGAACCGTTTCTGAACACCTGAGCTACATAAAGGCTTTGGGTAGCCAAGTCAGACTCCATGCAAACCATCTCTGGCTACAGACCAGCCAGAGCCTCCTCTGTGCACCCCTATCCATCCAGGATGCATCCCTGCCAGCCCAGGTGGGCTGCTTACCTCTGGTGCCTGGGATGTGGCCTCCAGACCAAAAGGAACTCACCATCCCCACATGCACCAGCCCCTGGACAAACCAGTGCTGCTGTCATGGCCTGTGCTGGCTTGAGAAGCAGTGCAGGAGCCTTACACCACTTCAGCCTTCAGGAAAGGGGCACTATCATACAGCACTTCTCAGAAATAGGATATAAAAAGCCTATCAAGAGATGAGGGGATTTTGTCTTTCTTGCTTCCCAGCTGAACGTCTCAACACTCATCTTGTTTTTACCAGGGAAGGCAAAAAGCAAGCAAAGGATTTCCGTGAGAACAAAGTCTGTTTCCTTTAGAAATAACAAGAGGAAATGCCCTGCCTAAACATGCAGCAGGACCAAACTGCAACCCCATTAATATCCAGGCAAGTCGCTCACATGGGTCTGGATTTGGCTTTTAATATTTGAATTCACCAGCCATGAACGATTTTGTGAGAGCTGGCTTCTCTACCAGATCTGCCTCCAAATCAAAAGTTTTTTGAAACCATATCAAAATTATCAGCTATTACTACTGAGACTGACTGCTTTGCTTAAGTTATGTCCAGAACTTCATCTATGGGATGTGTGTCTAGAGAGAGATATATACACATATAACATCTAGCTCACCAGAGAGGTATATACACATATAACATCGAGCTCACCAGCTGTGCTCTGCAGACTCCACGCAGATTTCAAGTTTCACACAACACTGCCTGGACAATTACTTCCATAGACCTTTGAGGTCTCTAAACTAGAAACATCTTTCAGCCAAAAGTGCTCTGTATAGATAAGGTTCATTAATGCTGGACTGCAGAGGCTGGGGTTAATTCCCTACTGTGACAGAGCCTTACAGGTAGCCTTGGCCAAAAGTTGACTTACATCATTCCTGCTCTGCAAAACTGAGAAAGGAGCATTTCCCCCAGGCAGGGGATGTATTAAAGCTTACAAGCAGCTTTGACAATTTGATCAAATTGGAAGCCAAATAAAAGTACTGGCTGCAAGCCTCAGCTGCACATCCAGGGCCACAGCTGGAACTGCACATCTGCCCAAACAGGAAGACAGCTCCCAGGCACCTGCCCAGGGGAACCCGTGACCAGAGAAACAAATGGATTTTGTGCTTGCAAGGCAGGTAAAATACCAGTTTTAAACAAGCTGCTCTGAACAGCACAAATAGTGGAGATAAAATGACATTAGCGTAATGTGGCTTCTGAGTGCAAGGGTGGCAATCAGGCTTTATTACACCCCAGCTGCTCCCAGGCTGATCACTTACTTCCACTTAAATGCTCCACCTGAGCTGAAATAGCCCAGACAGAAGAAGGTGTGACAGCATCAGGGAGGCAAAGAACCTTGTCAGGAGCAGGAGACGGCAAAGGATGTAGAGATGAGAGAGAAAACAGGGCAACAACCGGCAGCTTCCCTCCTGAGCTACCTTCTCCAACTTCAGACAGACCATCCCTTGGTTAAACAGTGAAATAAAGAAGTTAAGACATGCATCAGGCACAACACAGTGTTCTGGTGCCACATCCACAAGTTTCTCCTCAGTTTTCTATAAGGCTGAGCCAATGTAAAGACTTCCTATGGGTTTAAGGAAGGGCCCCCAGCCCAGAGGAGTCATCCCTGCAATGGCCCAGGAACCCCTGCACCCCAGGGAGATGCACAGCAAGGAGCTTTGGCACCAGGGAGGAACACGGCCCTGATTTATTGCTGAAAGGTGCTGTGCCTCATCCTGGGTTTGCACCTACTACAGCTGAAGCTTTTAGACTGAACAGGGGGAAGAGAGATGGGCTGGCCCATTTATAAACCCTTTATCATCAAAACTGCACTTGCCAGAGAACTCTCTTTCCTTGCTGTGAACTCCTAAATGTGCAGGGAAAGCTGAGGTGCAGAAGCACTTCTGAAACAGAAATATTGCAGCTCCTAGCAAATCTTTTTTCCTCTTTTCTTGAGACATTTTTATGACAATTACTGTGCCTGCAAAGCAGACAGGTTCAATATCTACTTCCTCCAGACAGCTGATCTCAGATTTGTTCTCCGTGTATGAGCCATATCTCAAACTGTGGCAGTACACAAGGACACCTCACACATGTGGTCCATGGCACATCATTCCTAACAACTTAATTGTGAACCACGTTAATCAGGACCTTTTCCAGGGAATCATTACAACCTGAATGATAATGACTTTCTTAACTGGGTCTTCTGAGCCAGTTAAGACAGCCACTTCTGAGGCTGCCTGCCAGTAATGAGGTGTCATAGGTAAGGCTGGTTGGGACACACTAAGGAGGGACTGTATTCACTGTCTAGAGCCAGACGTCCAGCTGCTTTCCCAGGACTGCCTAGGACAGGGAAGGGCCTGCTCCCAAATCTCTTCATTCAGCTCTGCTCAAGGACACCATGCAGAGCTTCTCCCTCACTGAGCTGGCAGGTTTGATATCAGCGTTGGAAAGCAGGCAGCATTGTAACCACTTCAGCTGCAAAACCAAGACCTCTTTGAAAAATTCAGGTAATTCATACGTTAAAAGCACCAGCTACCCCACACATGTAGGGAGCAGACCCTGTGCTCTGGTGTGTGTTTATGATTTCCATTGAGATCACTGAGCACCTGTGAAGTTCCCTGAGAAACTCACTTTAGGTTTTCCTTCCTTTCACAAAAACTGCATGATACAACTTCCTTCTAAATAAATGTATCACACTCCATCTTCAAATGAATGAGGTCTTTATATCATGCATATCAAAATTTACAACCAACCTCGACGTGGGATGCAACAGAGGAGGAACAACAGAAGGCAGCAGGTGTAGAAATCCCAGGATGGATTTTCCTGAAACTACAACACGACTGCAACAAAGACAGAAATTCTGTCTCTGCTCCATGCCTTCCAAACAAGTGGGAGGCTTAATCCCAAATATATGTTCACAGGTAAAACCTCTCTATCATCCATCATCCCTGAGCCCTCCTACTGCTGCACCTTTACTGCGTTGAAATCCCACTCTAAGAATGAAGCTCCAATAGATAAAGCACATTGCATTTGTTGGGGTAATTCTCACCCACGTACCCCAGCAGGGTTAGAAGAGAGTATTCCCTCCACATGGGCTCAGGATGAGCTGAAAATCCCCTTTGCCTGCACATCTGGGACATAATCTTGACAAGGAATTGGATGGCCACCCCCAGGAACTCACTCCATAGATGATGACTGGAACTGACCATACAGGCCCCTGGTACACATATCTATCCTTCCATAAAAAAAAAAAAAAAAAAAAAAAAAAAAGACACTGTGTCATTCCATTGCACAATCAGCTACAGAAATACGTGCTTAGAAAAAGAGTCTCACTTCCTGAGCCCATACCAGGCCTATAAAAGCAAAAAACAATACAGGTTTCTATTAGAAGAGAAACAACAAAAGAAGTTGTTAAAAGGCTTCTTGTTGTGAAGGGCTGGGCACTGTTCAGCATTCAAACAAGCCTAGGAACATTCATTCTTCACTCCATGCTACCTTTACTGTTCATCTTTTTCTCATTTCTATCCTGCTCTCATCTTATTTTTCTCACTGACAAGACAGTGTCTTTTCATTTATTCACAAGTTTTGATACCTTGGCTGCATCTGTTCAGTCAATGCCATTGAGCAACTTATTTTTTCTTTTCATAATTTCTACAATGACATTACCTGGCACCTGCACCCAGAAATTGCTTCTTCCAGCTACTGAGAAAGTCTGAAGAACTCCCCTAAAAAAGCATCCTTGCCCAGTTACAGATTCAGAACATGTGACAAGGAAACAGGAGAGCTCAGGAGATACCTGCTGGGAAAAGAGAAATTCTCACTGTGCTCAAGCAGGGCTGCAAAGAAACATTGCTGAAACAGCACAGACAGGCACTGCTGAGGTGTCCTTCCAGATGGATGGATGGGTGGGTGGGTGGATGGGAGGATGGATGGATGGATGGATGGATGGATGGATGGATGGATGGATGGATGGATGACCCAAAGCTGTGCAGCAGGAGGATGTGGTGATGCAAGGGACCAAACTTGCTGACTTCTTTCTAACACTGACACTGCTAATTCAAATGAAGGACTACAAGGAGCTCAATTTTTGTTGTTTTTAGCCTTCCCTTCATGTGAAACTTTCCAATAAATCACAGAATATTCACTTCTGTAACCTTTTCTTCTTGTGGCCAAAGGTGAATATTAACCTGTTTATGGCATTTTGTTCAGAGTAAAGCACCCAGGGACAGGATACAAATTTCTCTTTCTATTGGTTTCATAACAGAATTATATTAAATTCCATGAAACATTTTCAGCATGAACACTTTAAACATGTAATAAAATTTAAACTAGTCAGTTAATCTTGCAGTAGATCAGCTTCATTTCTTAGCTTCTTCTATGAATTAATTTACCTCCAGCCTGAAGAGCTAATACAGAGTGGATATTGAAATAAATGCTGCAGCAAAAGGACCTGCTCTACTAGATTGGGAAAAACACTTAGTATTCAGAACTTACATTTTTTTATCTTACTGTCTGAGAGATGAAAGCCAAAATGTAGCCAGGGATCTGCTTTAACTCCCTGCAATCCCTGGGCCACAGAAGGCAGGCTTTGGTTATGTTTTACTAAAACATATGGCTGTCTAGTAGCTCAGGAAAGGCAACACCTGGACTTTCACAAACCTTTTGGGCAGCATGGAGCTGCTCCAGCTCCCACAGCACTGCTCACACCCCAGTGCAGCTGGAGCACCAAAACTCTGCCCCGAGAAAGCACCTGGGGCCACTGCCCAAGCCCCATCCAAGGCAGGCTCAGCAGATCCCAAGCCCTGCACACCCCACGTGCCAAGCAGGAGCTTCTGGAGCACCCAAGGCCCAGCAGCATGGAAGGAAAGCAAACCTTTCCCAAAGCACGTGGACACAGCCTCCATATTCCCCACAGAAACATGACCAGCCTGAGGGCGTGTAAATGTGATTGCTCCTCCAGCAAGGGGAGATCCCAGAGGCACAAGGAGCTCCACCCCAGTCCCCCAGAGAGTGACATGCCAGCTCCTGATGACCCTGATGCGGGTCACACAGCAGACAGCCAGGCCAAGCCACCCACAGCTGGGTTTGAGTCTCAGTTCCCTTGCCACAATGCACCTTGAGGGTCTCCTCACTGAGGGCTCTCAGCCTCACTGCAGGCAGCCAGGCTCCACACTCCTGCCAGTGTGACACTGCCAGGCTGACAGCACTCCAAACAGCCACATTTGTAAAACCAGAGGCCAGAAGGGGCAAGAAAAGGCCCCCACAGATTTAGGTCATGAAGGATGGTGAAGGGCTGCACCTCAGGGGTTTGTCCAAGCTCCTGGACAGGGCAGCAAGAACCTGCACTCTGCCTGAGGTGTTGGAGCAGAAGAGCTCACAGCAAGAACCCCATTTCAAGCAGAACCAATCTAATTTTGCCATGTTAATTAGGTCAACAAAACTCTCCCCAGCATCACTGACATAGACTTGCTCCCCTGGCAATGTCCAAGTCAAAGTGAGGAAGGCAACAGGCTCAAACTGTCACCTGCAAACAAAACCAGACCAGCTGAAAAGCACGTCCACACACAAGCTCTCAGCATCCCTCCCAGACATCAGTGGCTAAGTGCAGAGCCTTTTTCTTACCACAAATACAAGCAGAGTCTAAGAAAGAGCTTTACCAGCAGCCACAGCCACGTGACACTTCAAAACACTCTTCCTGAGCACCCTGCTTTATTTGAAGGCTGCCTCTCAATTACTCTTTCCACTTCTGAACAAATATTTACCTCTCAGAAATTCAAGACAGAGCACACACACAAAAAAGGAAGAATGTCCTCATTTGAACAATGTATTCCACTCAAAGCTCTATGAAACAATTCAAACTACCCAGAAGAATTTAAAAACTAACAGCCACATTCCTCTGCCACGGCCTTAAAACATTTGACTCACTGCTTGTTTGAGTCTATCCTGACCTTCGACAGACTGACCCACAAGTCAGCACAGCTTCTTGGAAGGCAGATGCCTGCTCTTGTTACAACAGCTCCACACAAAAGCTAAATGCAACATGACTTAAGCGTGGGGAAAGCACTAAAGTGCCTCGAGACTAAACAGAGGCTGGAAGCAGCTCTTTTCAAGCTCAGCCTTTTACTTTGTGCAGCCTGAGGAGATCCCTCAGCCCCAAAGAACCTGTGCCTTGGAGTTCCAAGCTTTCCTCTTGGCTCTCCACAGGGCTGCAGAAGCAGACCCACCTGCACGTTCTCCTCCGTGACCTCGATCTCGGCAGTGTAGATGTAATCAATCAGCTTCCTCAGGGTCTGCCCATCCACGTCCTTGATCTCAATCTTCTTGGCCTTGCTTTCAGACATGTCTCCTGAAATTCATTTGAAAAGGACAGTTACAGTTTGCTCTGCAGGACCCTGCTCCCCACACATCCAGCACATTCTCCTGGTGTCTGACTACAAGACTGCCTGGCACTATCCCTCAGCACTGAAGAACCACCAGGGAGATTCCCAGAACCCTTCTAATGCCACCTAAAAAACAACTCAAGAGATTGAGGACACTGGTGTAAAACAACATAAATCAATAAATGCAAAAAACTCAATTTCTTGACAGAAAAGGACCTGCCATGGTTCAGCTGCATTCAAACAAATATTAGAGCTAAAAATAAATCCCCAGTATGTCCCTCAATCATGCCTCAGAACAGGGACAGACTCAAAGAGACTTTGGATGTGTCTTACAAAGGCCTTTGAGAAATACAGTTTTATATCTATTTATTAATTTTTTTAAATATATATATACATATAGATAGAATGAATATGAATGAATATGAATTAATATGTTAAAACAGCAACATTAGAGTATTTTGTGGTATACCCTACATTAAAAGCAGTGCAGTGTTATTCTTTTTCTTTAGAAAGAAGCTGAAACCTGCTCAGGAAAACAAGCACACAGGCCAGCAGTTACAGCCAGCATGCAGCAAGCCTCTCTCCTAAATTACCCTGCTGTAAGCTATCCATCACTTACCCCTTGTGCAAAGCATCCACACTGAAAGATGCAGTTCTCATCTCTCACCTTCCCATCCTCACACCTCTGGATCCAAACTGCATCCCTTCCCCAAACCCATAACTCAGAAGCACGTGGAACTAGAGCAATAACTTCCTCCCTGAATACACAGGTAAAGCCCCACAGCTGTGTAAGAGCCTATTCATGACCCAGAGCTTTCTGCACACCTCTGCACTCCCCATGCAACAGGAGCACATCAGAGGAACAAAAACATGCAGTGGGGAGGAGAAAGGACTCCCCACGGCCCTTCCAGCATCCCCACACATGCTGACCTCACCCAGGAGTTAATCACCAGGATCTCCACAGAAAAGAAAGAACAACCTCCCAAGAGGAAAGAAAATGATAGGTGGAAAAACAAAGTTAAACAAAGGAGAGCATGAAGAAATGTCAGTTCTTAAACCTGGGCATGAATAATCACTACTCTCAGAAATCCGGTGACTCAGTACTGCTGTGGGATTAAGTGGAAAAATATTTCCTGCAGCCTATAGAAGTAATTACAGCCTACATCTCTGTGCAGCATTCCACAGGACGTGGCCAGGCACAGTAAGTGCACAGCACACAGTCAGATGCCAAAGAGGGCCCAAGCTTGAGCAAAACCTGGATCCTGCTAATTGAACTTTGCTGACTTTCCCTATGTGAATAAGGTGGTAAATAATAGGAGTGGGGTGGGACCATGAGTGTTAGAACAGTCAACAACGTCCCAAGAACTGAAATAATATTTGCCCCAAATTCAATTTTTAAAATTGAATAATAAAATGTTATTCAGAGAAGCTCATGAATACAAATGTACCAGTACAAAGGGATAAATGACCTACATTTGGGAGGCCTTCAAAGCAGGTAGGACTTTTTAATTGACAAAATGTCATCTTCACACAGTTCCTCCCCCTAAAAAAAACCCCAAACATCTCCAGAGATGAAAGAATGCCTCCGAGGACAGCCCAGTCCCTATCAGCCCTGTGGTGCTGGAGGTGCCTGTAGGGAGCACCCAGTGAACCCCCCTGCACGAGGAGGGTGAATGGGACCCCGAGCCCTGCAGGACCCTCAGAGTGGGGAGGGGCTCAGCCACACACACCCAGAGATCGATGCAGAAACAGCCTGATACAAACCAACCTGATACAAACCAATCTGATAACATCATCTCTCGTGCTGGCCTCCATGTGACACAAGCAACAAAAATAAAAGCTGTGTGGGCTTCCCCACCCACCAGCAAGCTGCCAGCCCTGCATACCAACAGCCTCCTCTGGCTCTGCTGCAGGACCAGCCCAGGCAGCCCCGGGAGGGTCCCGTGTGCTGTGCCCACCTTTGGACAGGATCTGACTTGGAGTCATCCAGCCCCTCCAGCTTGTCACAGGTGGACAAGTCTCCAGTGCTGTGGAATGGGGAAGCGCCTGGAGACACCAAGGGAACCAAGGCAGGGGTTGGTGCAGACCAGGAGCAGGCAACAGACCCAGGGCAAGCCTTTGGAGCAGCCTGTGGGCAGCTGAGTGCTGGATCATTCAGGGCATCTCATCTCACATCTCTTCAGAAAAAACCCTGCACCTTCAGCACCACAAAAGGCAACTCCTAGGGTGTTTTTTACAAGTCAGACTCCAGCCCTACCTGACAGCTTAATTACAGAATAATTCCAATCAGTAGCATCTCTCATACGTGAGAAAGGGCTCGCAGGAGGCTGCACAGACCCTGTCCCTGCACTGCTGCAGCCAGGCAGACACAAGGGATGAGGTGAGAGGGAGCAAAGGCAGGCAAAACAGGCAGGGTGGCTCTGAGCAGACCTCTGTAGGGGACAGACTTAGCAGATACCAGCCCCTCACAGAGGCATTCCTTTCCTACACCACACTCAACACCCAGCAGTGCCTTTTCCACTCCCCTCTGCTTGTCAGGGCAAGAAGAGAGCAGAGCTCTGTTCTGTCACAAGATAAACCACACTCCAAACTGCAGCAGCCCATGGTGCTGTGTTTACCCAGCACAGCAGCCCACCCTGTTCCTACACATTGCAGTTCCAGGGCAAAGCCACAGCTTTGGCTGTTTCCTAGGTCACAGATGTGCTGAGGGAGCATATGAGTGCACTGGATAACAAAACCACAGCCTCTCATACATGGGGTGAGTGCTTTGAAGCAGCACGTAAGACCTGCAAGGGAGGTTTCTGCTTCCTCCTTCAGCACTTCCAAAATTCCTAAGGTATCTGACAGGAGCAGTCCTAGCAGTGTCACTGAAGTATTTGTTACCCTTTCTGAAATGATTGTATTTTCTTCTAAACGGACAGAAATTACTGTCCCAAATCATCCCCACAGAATAGTGCCAACAAGGACCAGCATCCAAAATGCTCTAGAAAGCCAGCACGCAAGGGACAGTCAGGAAGTGCTGGCCCCATCTCTCCTTCAGCAGTGGAAGATACAAATGGAAAATGTGCCTTCCCAATTTCAGACTTTCCAGGAATACTTCAAAGAGAAATGGCTAACCAGAGGACACACATGGCTTAGGAAAGACCCCAAGGTCATCACAAGGTCATTCATGGCACCAAAGTCAGGGCCAGCTGACAGTGACAGAGCCTGCAGAGCAAGCAGTGGTGAGCTGTGGGTCCCAGTGTGGCTCCTACTGCTCACAGCTCCACACCGATCCCTCACTCCTGGCACTGCTGGGGGACCCCTCCAGTGGGAATTCAGTGTGCACAAGCAGCTCCTGCAAATACCCCCACAGTGCCACTGAACCTGAGCCTTTGGCTCTATCTGTGCTGTGCAAAAAACCCAAGTTACAGCACCCAGCTGGTGCTGAAGGTGTGATTTTAAACCGTCCCCTTGCAGGGAGTGAACCCCCGTGCAGCTGGAAGGAGATCACACACTCTCAGAGGGGGATCCAGACCTTGGGAACTGGGGGATAGCTGGACTGAAAGCAAAGGGAGAGCTGGTCTTTGCCTGACCCTCTGGCCCCAGGGACTTGTCAGGGGGAGGGGACAGGCAGCTGCCGAGGCTGTCACCCAGCCCAGGGCAGCCACATGATGGGTTAGCTGATTACTGTTTAACTCAGAGTGAGGGATTACACGGCCCAGAGAATTCCTGCATGGAAACATGAGCAGCCCTGCACCACCACCTTCCCACTCAGATGACCTCTAAGGATCAGAGGGTTTTTCCAAGAGTTTTTCTTTATTAACCTCTTCATCAAGAACAAGCAGCACAAGTTGTGTTGAGGTGCTTCTGAGCAGCGTTTGCTCCTCTGCCTCACCATGCAGCCAGCACCAGCTGCAGGGTGCAGCACCCCAGAAAACACAAATGCTCCCCACCTTAGCTCACCACACTGACAAAGCCACCATGGGGAGTGTCACATCTCACCTCACATTTTACACCTGAGGTTTTCTCCCCACCTCCACCACAGAAGGGAAAAAGCTTCACTAACGACAAGCTGTTTCCTGAGAAACGCTGCATTCTGCTTCCAGCAAAATGAATTAAACTAGGTCTAATCTCAAGGCTTTGAAAAGGAAGAAACAAGGCCCAGACCACAAGCAAATGAACATGAAACAGGGAAAAAAGCCCTGAACCTCATTTATGTTGGAGCTCAGGGGCAGTAAAAACCATTCCCTGGGGTGTACAATCATTTTCTTTGTATTTGTCAGTTCCTATCCTGGAAATGAGGGCAAAGAAAGGGAAGGAAGCTTAGGAGTTTCTGACCACACTAATTTTACTAGAATGACTTAAATAAGCTGCTCACTCCCCTCCTTGAGGACCGACCTAGCTTTCTTTGGGTTTGGTTTTTTTTTTTGCTGACAAAATCTGGGCACAGCCTTTGAAGGGCACCTGCTCCAAGAATCAGGTGATCAGAGCAGGAATTTTGTCCTCTTCTTCCTTTCTGTCATTACCAAAACACACTGGACTGCAGCAACTCACCCTGTTAAAAAGCTGGGCTGCTAAAACACACTGGGATCAGGAGAACAACGGTGTTATTTCAGGCAGCAGAAAAAAGTGCCATGGGAGATTAAACATCTGTGACTGCCAAATCAGTATCGGCAGGACTGAGCCTTGAAACTACAACTCCTGTGCCAGCAACTTCTTTGATGTGCACCATGAACATTTAGGGCACTGAACACGTGCTCGATGGTAATGTTTTCATGATCCAAGGTCTTGTTAGGGGAAAAAAAACTAACACATAAAGCAGTGAGCCAAACTCCACAGCAACCTCACAGTGCCCCACATGCTATCCACTCACCCCACAGGAATTAGTCAAGGGTGACCAGCATCACCCATCAGGTACAGCAAACGACAGACCCATCTGTGCCCCTTCTCTCCCAAGGACACCCTGTCCAGCCTGTGCTGCAGCTCCTGACAGAGACACAGCCCGAGGGCTGGGGACAGCAATGGCTCGTTCAGCCCAAGCCCTGTCTGGGGTCACAAGCAGTACCTGTAAACATGGCACAAAAATAAGGGCTGCAGGCTGCCAGCACCACCCGGTGAGCTTCCATCTCCACGCTTTCGGCCACAATCACCACATCACACAGGAGCCGCTTGCTGGGGAAACACCAGAAAAGACAAAGATCATTTCAGAACTCCCTGTCAGGCAAAAAGCTGCATCACTACAGACTGAAAAAGTGGAAGACCCACCATTACAGACACAGCACCTGAGCTTCTGCCAAATCCCAGGGGAAGGTGCTCTAATCCTTCAGTACCAGCTCCTATCGCTGTTTGCCTACAAAGCAAAGCCTGAATCCTCCTGAGGCTGCAGCCCTGCCTGTGCTTCTGCTTTCCCCAAGGGAAAAAACCTGGAAGCCACATGAGGCATACATGCTGCCCAAAGAACAAAGGAGAAGCAGCTCCTTCACCTCTCAAATAAGCAGGGCTTGGAGGAGGCACAGAAGAGCTTAAAGATTTGGGCACTACCTGGGGCCAGGCTCTAGTAGATCTATAAGACAAGAAATAGCCATGCAAGGGAACCAGCATCACTTTTCTCTTTCCACAGGGAAAACGTGGAGTGGAAAATGAAGTGATTTCTGTACCTTCCTTCCATGCTTGTCACTAAAGAAAGTGGCCACCAAAATACGTCCTGGCACTGGTAGATGCAGAGGCTGCCTCAGCCATCTGCCAGAGCAGAGGTATCAATCACTGGAGTTTATCCATGGGCCTGAGGACTTCATTTACCTCATGAATTAGTCTGGGATTAAGAGTCACTGGGATAAAGAACAGGGTTCCAGACAGAAACAAAAAAAAAAAACCTTGTAAGCTCCCCCACTGACTCATTGTAGAGCTTTGGAAAAGTCACTTCATTAAGGAGTGACCTTTTCTACTCGCCCCACGTCTGTCCTTTGAGGATTCATTAGTTAATGTTTGCACAGAGCTTCGCAGATGCCGACAGCAAGAAGTGCTCAGCCTCCCAATAAGTTGGTTTAAGATGCTTAAGCATACAAATGCAAACTAAGGGTGTTCTTTTCAAATGTCAAGCCCAAAAAAGGATCAGTGCCTGTAAATCTAGATGTTGCCTTCTCTTTGGAAATACTTATCTCCACATTGAACTTTGTCTTTAGGAAACTGCATTATCAAATAAACATACACAGAGCTTCTAATGGACCAGCTATGTCTCTTCTTCTCCACATATTGAAATATGTGAAAAAACAGCTGTGAAAAGGAGGGTTATAGCTGGAAAACAGAAGAAAGTAGGAATTGGCAGTCTGTACTCTACATCCATTCCAGTTTGGAAGGGGGAAGGGCAATGAGGAGACCTCTTTAACAGCCTCTTAATGGAAGCTTCCTCATTTCTTTTAGCTTATGTAAAAGGTGCTCTGCTCAATTCCATTTTGGGCTACAGTAAACTAAAGTACCACTCATAAATTTTATTTCATCTACATTTGCCAACTAAAAGCCTAAGGGACATGGTTTAGTGGTGGCCTTGGCAGTGATGGGTTAAGGGTTGGACTCAATGATCTCAGAGGTCTTTTCCAAACTAAACAATACCATGATTCTATATAGTATATAGGCTAAAGGCTTAGCATGATTTTTCTAGACCCTCTGAATGAGATTTCTGGATGCATGTGAAGGAAGAAGACATCTATTATCTTACTCAAGGCATCTATTAACACTGATTGCTGACAGCTTAACAGATCCCAAGCTCAGTGCACATTCAAGCGATGTGAAAACTGTATATTCCACCACAGCAACAGGAGCCAACAAAAAAAAAAAACAGTACTCAGAAGATGAAAACATCCTACAGGTGCTTAATGGCAGCTTTCATTCTTCTGTATTTTATCTGTTCAGTATTGCCCAAGATACCTGACCACAGGCACTAAGAAACATTGTCAGTCTCCAGTTATTCCCACTCTGCTTCAATTAACAAAGGAATAGCACAATAGATTTCTGAATATAGCTGCACAAAGCTTTAGTTTCAGATCCTTTGCTTTCAGTACAAAGAAAGGACCAGAAGGATGCCAGTTAAAAGTAATAAAAATAAAAATAAAAAAAAAAACATTTACAACATACCCTGCTTTGTATAATAGTTACAATATTTCCATTTTGTTCCTATGCAACAGAGAATCGCTGTCAGATATCTGGGGAAGGAAATATTTCCAATCCTTCTCCACACTAGAAAAGTGTGTATTAGGAAACTACTTAATCCATGGAGAATAAGTAGCTATTATAGCATCTTTTGATTACTTGGAGTGTGCAGAAGAGCAAAGGCTGTTACCTGCTTTCATCACATCCCCTCAACAGTCAGGGAGCACGTACATTCATGTGTGTGACACACATACTTTCCATAAGAATTCTTTTTAAAACTAGAAGGGTGAAAAGCCTAATGAATTAGTCAGAGAAATGCTCCCTGAACTTCTGTCTGGTTTGTGGATAACAGCCACCAAGAAACAATTCAGGCTGAACCACTGCCACCACACTGCTGATGTGATGACAGCAGTTTTCAAGGCTGTGTTCACAGATATTTTTTTCAGCCTCTGTTCTCCCTGTACCCACACAGCTGTGTAAAGACTAAGGTGTTCTCTTTTAACTAATATGAGGATTTTTCAATTTGCAAGAAGAGAGCTGACATTCTGCCTGAGTACCTTGCTTTTTTTTCGCCCCTTACTTTGGAGTGCTAATCCCAGACTGAGTGATGCTGCTAGTTAAAGAGACTAAGAACAGTACATTAATAATCTTTGGTCTGTAATTATGTGTAGGTGTCTTAATGTCTGTAATGTTCTATTACTTGGTTTCAGACCCTTATCTCAGCTAAGAACATAGTTTACAGCTGAATTTGCTGTAAGTAATGGAAAAGACTAACTGAATTATCATCTATAAATGAAGGCCAGGGCTCAGATAATGTTTTTGGGAAGACAGAGGTCTGAGTCTGGGGAGAGCAGCCCACCACAAAAGGACTATATTTTAGCTTCCTATTTGTGATTAATCCTCCACATGCAACCATTAGCTGTAATAAAAATGGCACAGACTATTTTCTACATCTCTCAATCAGCACAATTCTGTTAAACCAGAGAGGATGCCCAGTAAGTCAAAAGTGTACCTCCGTAATTCATTCATGACCTTGAAAGCCTTTCTCATGTGAGAGGGATTGACTGTCACTGTACGCTGGTCCTTTTCATCTTCAGCTGCCTCAGAGGAACGGGAACTCTGCTTAATGCTAAAAACAGGGGGGAAAAAAAGGAGCAGAAAGTTTGATTCAATGGCACTTTAAAAAACAAGCATCCTAAAACTGCAGCACAAGGTATTAAGCATGGAGCTACTCACAAGTCAGTCAGTCAGTTTAGGTTCTCCACATGAAGCACATCAAAAAATGCAGCTACTTCTGCATGGATGTTGAAAGCCAACTCAGCCCACATTTCAGCCAGCAGGGAAGAAAAGAAAGAAGTGCCAAACACCTGAGGACAAAGCCCAGTCTTACAGGCTTCAGGCCAGGAAAGCAGTATAAGTTGAAATTCAAGCCAGAACATAATTGCCTCACTGAATAGAAATAGACTTCAGCACTGGGAACTACAAGAGTACCGTGGATTTTTTTAGCATTCATACCAAGAAAAAGAAGTTTAGCATTCAATGTCCCATCTGAAAAAGGCAAGTACACAATACATGACTTGTATCTTCTTTAGAGGCAAGTAGAAAAAGGGCTATTAAATCTCCCTGCACAGCTTTCAAAGCTTTACTGAAGCTGCTTTCCATTTCAGAAATAGTCTATTTATTGCCACTGAAACATATGGAATGAATTATCAAACCTTCCTAGCAGAACCACCAGCTCCATAGGTAATGTCAAAGCAGAGGCACTCAGCTATGTGCTGTGCTTAACCAGGCCAACAGGTGCCTAAGGCACATACGTGTCCTCATTACTTTGTCGGGAGCATTGCCTCTTTACACACAACTGACAGGGGTCAATATCTCCACCTCCCTGATCTGAAAGCCAGTGAAATCACTCAGAGCTAAAGGCTCCCACCTGAGAAAGGAGCAGCACTTTGAGGCAGGTCCCAGTTCTGCTCACCTCCATGCCTCACCCCTCAAACCCTGGCAGACAAAGGCAAACAAAACAAGTCAAGGAGGGTTGTCCTTGCTAAAGCCAACTCCAAGAGAATGGCAGATCTCAGGAGGCAAGCCCCATGTGCCTGACTGGAGATCTTCTCAGAGGTTCTCCTTCCAAGGGACAATCTCCTTCACCTTTGTGCCCTCCTCCCTACCACCTTTCTTAGTTGGGCTGGCATGATAAAAAAGGCTGAATTGGGCTAAACCAGCAGTCTGAACAACCCAGCATCCTGGCTCTCTGAGACCAGAAGGTGATGTCTGAAGAAGGGCACAGAGCAAGGAAGTGTGGAAGGATCCTTCCCAGAACACCCTGTCAGCTCCTGTCAAGGTGTGTATGCATGCACAGATATATCTACACACAAGCACACTTACACACACTGACTTTCCCTTTGAAAAACACATCACTCACTATTTACAACCCCTGGCAGTGTGAAGCCCTGGCTAACATTACACCCTGCCTGCTCCTGACCAGTGGCTGTCACCACCACTGTGTCCCTTGACACCACACAAAGCTCTCTGCCCCCACAACAGCCTTTGGTGGGCTGCATTCCCCTTCCTGGAGAAGCAAGAGGCTGAGCAGCAGCCAAGCTGCACACAGCTCAAATCCACGCCTGCATACTGAGCAGCCTCCAGCTTTGTGCCCCAGACAAAGGTTAATGCCAAAAACCAGCCAAGTCCAATTCTTTCACTTTGCTGAGCCAGTGAAATATTTTCAGTCATAAGTAAAGCCACAAGGCTGAGCAGAACATCACTCAGCACATGTCCCAGTAAGGGAGACAACTTCCCAAACTCCCTTACAGTCATCATCCAATTAGCTTGGTAAGGCTGGATTAAAAGAAGAAAAATCAGAAAGGAGAATACCTCGTGTTACATGTTCAGTATTCAAGGGACTGGTACCAGGCAACAACACAAACAGCTTTTCTATCCCTGAGGAACACTGAACTCATTCTGTGCCACACGAGCTGCCAGAGGTGCTCATGGCCACAGAGCTGTGCTGGCACTTGGCTCTTCCCCAGCTCTGCACACTCCAGTGAAGAAGCCTCCTTGCTCCAGAGACACAGCCAAATCCAGCTAAGCCTCAGTGCTGAGTCTGTCAAAAGCCCTCATTGAGACTTCAGGCCAGGTGACCACAGCTTTCAACACCCCAACATAAACCCTTGATTTTTAAACAGCTAAACCTGCCCATGCGGCACCATTGAGGCAAGAAGGGAAAAAAGGCTCTGGAAGTGCAAGTGACTTCATGGAGCTTTCAGGCTCCAAAGCTGGAACACGTACAGGAAGTAAGAAAAGTAAACAAAAAAGAAAAAAAAATTTAAAAAGAAAGTGAAACCAAAAGGGAGAGTCAGGAAGAGCCACTCCCATTGTTCCCAGGGTTGGACAGCTGGATGACCACAGGACACTGCCCTGGGCAGCCTCACAGACACCTCACAGATCCAAAACCAAGCCATGCACACAGAAACCATGGGGGCTCTTTAATAAGAACAAGCACACTGCTGAGATTTGTTTATTAGCTCTCCAGTGCCAGAGACCAAAGATGTTCAAACTTTTCTGCTGGCAAAAGATACAGTTCAAAGAACACAGCAAGTTTCACTGAACACCAAAGTAAATGTCAGGTCAAATGTCAAGCTTTCATAAAGCCTCAACTGCACCAACATTTGTCTGTGTATTTTAAAAGCAAAAAAAATTTGCTTCAAGATTTTGGGAGAAGATCAATCAGCTCTTCCTAAAAAGCAGGAAAGATAAGTTTTTCAAAAACATCCTAAGAGACATCCTCAGCTTAATTAAAAAGGGGCAGATTTCAGAATTTGCCAAAAGCTTACCATGAGAAAATACTGCAGATTGTCTGGTTAAAAACTTATTTCAAAAAAGATCAAGATATGCTATTTAAAGTTTTTTCCAAGTGACTCATATCAAAAAAACAAATTTGAAGAATTAATGGCTAAGAGCCTTTACCTCATCTCTAAGACTGATTCAGCTACCATAGAATTGTGTTCCAGTAACAGACAGAGGATGATTTTATCTAGGAGAGATATTTTACACTTCCATGCACATACTCTCAGAGATCACTGACACATTTCCAACATAAAAATGCAAGAACCTGAATGCTGCAAGCAAATGCACCCTGACAGAAAGCAAAAGCTGCCCCTGAGAAGACCAAACCATTACATTTCACAGCCTTTTCTGAGATTTGTCCCCCCACAAAGCTAAGAATTATTACATTTATTACACTGTTGTTATTTTAATGGATTAAAGCAAAGGAGAAATAGTGTCCTCTGATCAAAGATACCAGCCAAGACCAACTGGAGATGCTAGAGCCCCTGCACCCCATGACCACAGGGACATTGTTCCCATGTTTGCCAGGCTGATGTCCTACTACAGCAGCAGGACTCGTGAGCCAGCTGCCAGGAGCAATTTGTTCTATTCCTGGGCTATCCGAGGCCGTGCACTCAGTGAATGGACAAATGATTTAATTTCCCTGGGCCAGATGAACATCCTCTTTACAGACACAGCAGGATGCTCCAAAAATGAGCAGAGAGGCTCTTAGTTTCAGACAGTGCCAACCCCGCTGCCCCCTCCTGCGTGGCCTTTCAATGATGTCCCCAAGTGGAACAAATGAACCCCTATCTGAGAGTCCCCAATTAAGCCAGTGAAGCTAATCACCACCCTGTTGACACCATGTTCCTCCTCTCCAGGACCCCCTAGCAGAGCTGGGCTCAGCTTGCCAGGGTTCACAGCCCAGCTCCTGCCCAAGTGTGGCCACCACCCAGCTGACAGAAAGGTATTTTAAAAACCCACACCCAACTGTTCTGCTGCCCGCATGTATCAACTGTAAAGTTGGGTTGCCTTAGTTACCAGCCATAATTACAGATGTCTTTGTAGATTATGTGAAAGAATAAAAGCCTTCCTTAGAGATAAACTGTCCCCTGGCAAGATTATTGCCATGCAGAGAGCTGGTAAACCCCAGGAACAAAAATCCCAGCTCTGCCAAATCCAGTTCTAACACTGGCTTTATGGGAGCCAGGAGTTCACCCTGAAGGAAGGGCAGACCTCAAATGCAGTCTCCCTAAGAGCACAGAAAGGCAAGGTTCTGCTCATGTTTCTGGGAGAACAGCTTCCAGGCTCAGCTCCTAACCCAACACGAACACCACAGAGCCTCCCTCCAGCAGGCTCTCTCACTGGGGAGCTGACAGGACACCAGGTATGTCCAGCCCAGCCTCATCCCACTGTGCATCCCTGGAGGGTCTCTAGGAGCTGCTCTCCTCTCCTGCCTCAGCACCACAGGCTGAGCTCTGCTCTCCTGGTTGGTCCCTGACACTGCAGAGCTCCAGCACCACAAGCTGGGCCAAAGAGCCAGCCAGGCTCAGTGTCCTGCACGGGCAATCCAGCACCTCTGCAGCAGCTTCATACCCCTGGATTCACTTAAAAGTACCTGCTAACCATGATTTCCAAAGCCTGTGGAGCTTCTTTGGGGAAGATGTAAGAATCATCACCAAGAAAATGGTAATCTACAGTTTCTGAGAGGTTTGACATCACTCTGGTCTAAAAACCTGACAGGTGCCCAATAGCAGTTAGTAGTCTGCAAAACTTGAATACCTCTACAAAGATCAACGGAGACCAAAATTAGTCTTAGTTTTAGTCTAAGCACAATGAAAAATCATTTTACTTTAACTGGCCTAATTCTCTGTTTAGAATCAACACCCCAAATCACAGGACAATATGCCCAATAGTTTTATTCCTCTAGTCAGGCAGACACAGTAAGGAAAACATGTCAGTGTAATGGCATAGTTATAAAAATCTCAATTTCTGAATTTGTCTTTAGGTACATACAAAGACATTTTAAAAATTGTGACTGAAGGGATCCACGTACTGAACTGGGTTTTGAGAGGATTTCAGAGAAATGCATTATCATTAAAACATATGGGAGGCAGCGTAATGGAAAGGATTATTTTTCTTTTAATAGCAATATTATTTTCCTATTTTGTTGATTTTTTTTCAGTGCCTAGATCAACATGGAGACATTAGCTTAGGAAAACAAACAATTGGCATACAGCAGATCCCTAAAAGGGTATTCATATCAAAGGAGACCTCAGGGGGAAAGAAGACTTTGGGAACTAGAGAGAAGAAAAGTCTTTGCTGACACTAATGGAAACAACACAAAATAACTCAAATATGATAATACCATTTGCTTTCAAAGACAAATACTGTATTTCTCAAACAGATACCACAGACTACCTTCACTGAAATATAAAACCACAGGTGTTTTAATATTTTAACAAAAAAAAATAACATTCCAGAGGGTTTTTTCCTATTCAAACTCAAAAACATCTTGCAAATTCAGAACCAGAGTATCATGCCTAACTGCAAGCCTTATGCAATTTCTCCATAAAATAGAAGTACCATCATTTTACTATCAGCACAGTAAAAGAAAAGCAGGATTCTGAAATATTTTATTGCCACATGCGAATGTTTCAGGTTAAATCTCCCTTGCCCTCAGGTGCTTCTGCTCATGTGCAATGACATGGGCACATGATACCACTGAAGGTCCTGGGTGTGCAAGTTAACAGGATATTTGAGTCTGGGCAGGCTCAGGACCAGAGTCAGAGGTGAAGTGAGCACCAACAGCACGGATCCTCACTGACCACAAAAAGGGAAAATGCAATAATTTTAAAAACCAGGGGGAACTCTGGCATAATGAAAGCCACTAAGTGTAAAATTTGAGGGGCAATCTGCCCAACACAGATCTGAGTTTAAATGGGGGGGGAAAGCACAGCACCAGGCACAGACCGAGCCCACCAAGCTCATTTTTGAACACCTCCTCCCAGGACTTGCTCTGAGCAGCCAAAGCAGCCCCAGCACAGCCCCACACACCGTGCCCTTTTGAAGCAGAAAGCAGGTGAATATTTCCAGCTTTTCTTGCCAAGAGTCAAACCCCACGTCCTTACTGCCTACAACCAGTTCAGGACTGCCTTCCTCTTCCCAAAAACTAGAAATGAAAGCAGCAATTTGGGTAATCATTCCTCATTTCCAGAGGCAGAGAACATGCTGGTGGGGATAGTCCTTCATGCCCTAAAAACAGAAGGTGTGGAAAAAAACAGGATAAGGTAAAACAGATCAGGTATTTTCCCAGTGGCTTTTTCACCACTATATCCCCAGAAAAAGGCCTGCAGTCAAAATAAGACCATTGCTGGTAGCTATCAAAAAAAAAGTAATAAAACTGTGCCAAGGATGAGCCCAGCCTGGGGTATCAAAACAGCTCTGTTCCATTTCCTCAAACACAGGCTCATTTATACAAATAAAGAAAAAAAAAAAAAAAAAAAAAAAAAAAAAAGGAAAGGAAATCCCATTCCATGAGCTGGCATCTAGCATGACAAACCAAGATTTCAAGGCACTTGAAATTAATTATTATTTGGATTAATATTCAGAGGTGACTGTTCACACCATTATGGGATGCAGAAGCCCTACAGTGAGAAATGTGGCAGGATGAAAGGTTTTGCACATTAAATACACAAACAATTGCAACCCTTGAGTCACAGAAGGGGAGAAAGCTGCCCTTTGGAGCTTGGAAAACAACTCCTACAGGCTGCTGTGAATGTTTTCCCTCAACAGAAGGAAAATTTCCAGAATTTGGGGGTTGACTCCAGCTTAATTTTCTAATGTATCATATTTAAACAAAACTCCTGTCAAGCCCTGACATTCAGTCCTTCCAGCAGGTCAAGCCCCCTCTCCGTTCCCCCACTCCCTGCAAGGTCACCAGCACAAAAGGAAGCACTCAGCATATCCTGTTCTTAAAAAAATATTGTAAAAAACCCGCACCAGTTTAATGTTTCGTTTGAAGAAGCACAAGCAGCTTCTGGTGTGCAAAAGGCACCTGACAGAGGGGAGCAATGAGGGCAGAGCCAAAACACTGAACATCTCTCTGGCATCCACAAGGTCCCTGCGCAGAATAATATCTTTTATGGGTTCAGTGGACATTAGATCGGCTCTGTAAACACTTCTTTACTCGGGTTTTGGAGCAAAACAGCCGCCTGGCAGGAAATAAAGTCTACATGGCCCGGCTACGATGCGAGGGAGGCGCGGGATGCCCTGCACTGCCCGGGCACCGCACAGCGCCCGGCTCCTGCACACGCCGGCAGGAAAACCGACCCCACAGCATCCACGGACGATAGGGATTTTCACTCGTGACTCAGAAAAGCCAGCGACTCTGTCTTGAGCGGAATGCCGAAGTCGGCTGCCTGAGGTTCCAGGCGCAGGCAGGGCACACACAAGCCCAGCACGTTGTGCCGGCGGGGCAGCTACCCACCCTCCTGTCCTGCATCCCACCCCCCTGTCCTGCATCCCACCCCCCTGCCCGGCACCTCCATTTTGGCGAACACCCCCCGACCTGCCTCCCTCACGTCCTTAATGACATCCCAAACCATCCCGCGGCAGCCCCTGCGCTGCCTCGGCGCGCCTGTCACCATGACATTGCAACATCCCCGGCCGGCTCGGCAGGCGCCCGCGGCAGGCGGCGTTCTGCGCTGCCGGCGGGGGTCCCCGCAGCGCGCCCCGCATTCCCGCGCACAGCCCCGCACGGCTCGCAGCCCGGGCCAGGGCATCCCCGTCCCGCGGCGCTCCGGGCGGACACAAAGGCTGCCGGCGGTACCCACCTCTCCTCCTCCATTGTGCGGGGCGGCGGCGGGGCCGGCTCAGCGCCCCGGGCCCGGCATGGCTGCGAGCGGCCGCCCCCGCCGCGGGCCGCTTCCTGCGGGAGCGGAGCGCTGCGTGCCGGGCGCGCCCCGCCGCACCGACACCGGCACCGGCACCGACTGCCGCCGCTCCGCCGCCGCGCAGCCCCCTTCCTTCCCTCCCTCCCTCCCTCCCCTCCCCGGCGGGGCTTGCGAGCGTCTCCGGGCAACGGCAGCGCCGCCCCGCGCCGCCCCGAGAGCGCCCTCCGCACCCCGGCCCCGGCAGCGCGGCCCCGCCGCGGCAGCGGAACGGGCAGGGGCAGCCCCGAGGCGGCCCGGCCCCGAGCGGGACCCGGCGGCAGCGCCGGGGCAGCTCCCGGGCCCGGCAGGCATCCCCCCGCCCGCGGACGGCACTGCCGCTGCCGGGACTTGTCCCCCGCCTGGCCCAAACTGCTTCAGTCCCTGCGGACCGGACAGAAGTTTTAGTGGCCGAAGATTCCCAGTGCCGAGGTCAAGCCCGCGCACAGGGCAGCGCAGGAGAGGAGCGGTGATGGTGAGGAAGGAGAGAGCCCAGCCCTCCGAAGTCTCCCCAGTCCCGCGGCAGAAAGCAGGATCTTGCCTTCAGTTCCCCAATTTATCAAAGCCTTCCTGTCCTTTATGCAATCTATCAGGCCAAATACACCCTCCATAGGGAATATGGGTCCTTCTCAACTGCAGGTGCTATTTAGCCTAAAGCACCGAACTAAATTACATTTGTCATTTTTATTCCAATTGATACAAATGCACAGACTTCTACATAAATCTTTCCCCCCCCCCTTCATTTTATTAAAAGAATTTTTCAGTTGTATTCTGAACCAGTGAGGCCTTAGAGGTTAATTGTATTAAAGAAAATGAACATTTGCCTCCTTCATTACTCATCCATTCACAAAATGTTCTTGTGCAAAAGGAAGAGAAAACTAGAAGTATCAAGAGATTTCTCTTTGAAGATGCCATTTCATCTCTTTTGTAAATAAAATTACCTTGCTCTTGTAAGTTTCCCCTCAAGCCATGTCCTCAGCCCAAGTTTTATATATCTTTCTAAAACCTACCAGCAGTGATGATTGAACAGATGCTTACTGAAACCCACAGGAGGGTTTCAAAAGCTTGTTGAGAATCTTAACTACTCATCTCCCTAATTCTTCAGGTAAGAAAACTTGGGCTGAGGACATGGCTTGAAAGGTCACTTCACCTGCCAAAAACCCAGCAGAAAGCAGATGGCATCAAACTGGGAAAAATCCTTCTAATTCTGCAAGGCAAGCTCCAAGAGTTGTGAATCACTGGATCATCCAGCCTGAATACATTGCAAACAACAATTCAGGAACACTTCACTCCCCTGTACATACCTGTTTCCAGGTATATAGCAATGTTCAGGCTCCAGAGACCCATATCATAAGCAATTTTCTATCTTTAGCAGCTCTCTTGCTTAGTTACATAATCTCTTCCATGAAATTATTCATCAACTTTTCTCAAAAATCTATGGTTTCATCATTGAAGAGCTGGGAAAGGTGTAAATAAAACACTGCATTTACAGAAGCTTCTAAAGCTGCATCTTCACAGCCTAAATTATTCTTCATTCTGTTTTTTTATTTTGAGATACAGATATTTAGATAAAAAATATATGTTGATATATATAAACATATTTATATCTATTAATGCATATATTAAGTATATATATTTATCTTTGAGTGACCAAACTGATCTCACCCTGAAGCCTGTCCTGCTTTGAGAGTTCTTTGAACCGATCATCTCCATTTGGAGTCCCTTCTAAATAAACTTCTTTTGTCATCCTAATTAAGTAGATACTCAGAAAGATCTGCATTTAGACCGTATGTTTTCTTGGAAAAGGTTCTCTAAGGATATTAATATCAGAAAAGCAATATATAGGGTATCTGCTGGAATAGCTGCCTTGGTAGCACCAAGGCTACTTGCAGTCACTTGGAGGTGGTACTCAGGTACTGGCTCCCAAGGGACCTGGAGATGGAGGTGCCTCAGCAGAGGAATCCTGAGGGTATCTGCTGCCCAGCTGCTGCTGGAATTCAGCAACAAAACCAAATCAGCAGCTACAATTTACTACTGCAGCAGCTCACAGGAGTCCAAGTTCTCAAAAGGCTCAAAAGGATGCTCCGGGAGACCTCCTAGGTAAGGACCTTCCCAGGGCTGGAGCCAGGGATGATCTGGCAGTGAGAGACTCCCACCGGAGCGCTGTTTTGTGAAGTATGTGATTGGTAGAGCAGGGGCTGGAGCAGCCAGGCCAGCATTCCCCCGGGATGAGCATTCCGGTGGGTGCGGCAGGAACAGCAGCCTCTCCAGCGGCGCTCCGGGCTGTTGCCCTCTGCTGGCACACATCCCACTCCCGGGCTCCTGCAGGCCAGCACAATCCGGCTTCAGAACATTGTTTTCCTTTAGTCTGTTGGACAAATCACAATTCCTACAAATAGTGGGTTTATTGCAACAATTTCATAATAACGTTACCACCTGGAGGGCAATGACCCCCTGGCCATCTTCACCCCCATCTGTGATCTCTGGGGCAGGAGCCATTCCACTGCTCACCTACACAGCAGTTACCCACCAGCTGAAAATGTTCTTCCTGCTGCCCTCCCGACTCTTTCCTGGAGCATCAGTCACGGATGTCACCCGCAGTCACCTGTGTCGGAGGCACACACTTCCTGCCCTGCAGTCATATTACATATTTATCAGAAATTTGCAGGAAGATTTTCAGATAGATTTTATTGTTTAGAATTCAGTGCTCAAAATGAAAAGAAAATCAGGAAGAAGACTGTAGAAACAACTCTTGTGGGCACTGGAACAAAGGCAAAGGCCAGTATTCAGTTGCCTAACTACCAAGTCTCTCTGCCTCCTTAGAGTCTGCACCTACTGAGTGTACAGTCCTTCCTGTCTTCCTACAGGCTCAGAAGACTGAACTTGGGAAAAAGTTTAGGCTATGGACCAAAAAGTGGGGTTTTTTTTTTTACCAATTTTTTTCTAATAAGATATACTTTTAATGTGATTCTTCATCTTTAAAATACAACCCTTAATGCTTCCTTATTACCTTCTGTCATAAGGGGAAATTACCCATATGCTTCATAAAGATGTATGGCTTAATTAATATTTTTATACTATCACTTAGAGAGAACAGCATAAACAAAGCTATTCCCATTCAGGATCTGAACACCATAACCCAAGTCTCTTGTTACTGTTATTCCCTGTACACTCATTTGTCTTGCTCTCTCTCAGGTAACAGACTGACCTTCATTATCTAGCCTGATATTTTCTGGGCAAACCTCTTTTTCTGTTCAATATTCCATAGTTTATTCAGAGTGGGAACTGTATGTCAGGGGCTCAGCTCAGGTTTCTGTTCACTTACTCGACTTTTGTGGTGTGCTTTTCAGGGCTCAGCTTTCCCATCCTCTCATTCACACAGAAGTGCATCCTGTGAAAGAAACAAAACACACTTTAAAAAGGCATTAGAGAGTGTGTGGCATCAGCTCCTTGCAACACTTTTGGCACAGAGCAGCTCCAGCAATAAAACAAGCCCAGCTTTTCCTTTTGAAGGTGATGTTTCCCAACTCCCTCTCATCTGACTCCCCAGTATACCAAAACCAAGAGCTCCCCATTGCCACCACCTACACCCAAAGCCGTCGTAACATTTCCAAAACACGCTGCTGCTGATTCACTGCCAAGCTCACGCCTCACAGATTTGAAAGTAAAATTGATACCACACAGAGGAAGTTGCGGTTTTAACTGGTGCTGGGTGAGTAAAAGAAAATTCCCATAACATCTGAATGATGTCATTTGAGAAAAAATAATTTGCCTGCATTTAAGACTGATGAAAGTAATGGAGGGATGGGCCTAGAGGGAAAAGGCACACTGACTGCCAGGGCAGGAGCTCCTTGAGCTGCTGGGGATTTCTCTTTTTCAGGAGGACACACCTCCATGAAAGTAACAGTAGAAAGCTGGCACTACCCTTGCAGAATGCAGCTGCTAACCACCCTATGCAAGAGGCATGAGCAATGACAACCCCAAACTTCCTGCAGTCCAGTAGTGATCTTGGGGGAGAAATCCTGACCTTGCAACCAGGACTCAAAGGAGCCCTTTCCAATAAACAGAGCATCATTATTACAGCAGTGGTGGAAAGAAAACAAACAAGTCCAAATGAAATCTCACAGTGAAGGACTTTGGCCAAATCTGTTACCCAGTAAACGTAAAAGATAACTAAAACCTGAAGAGGTACTAAATAAGCACAAGGAGAGAATTGGGGATTTAGCATCAGGAATCTTTCACAACACTGTGACCCAGCCCAGGAAGAGCCAGTGAGCCTGAAACCAGAGGACAGCCCTTCTGAGGAGGGAGGGGATCTGGAGGATGAAATTGGAGTAAGCTATTTCAAAACACAGCTGATAGTGCTGTGCTTGTATACAATAACAAGGTAAGCACAGCCTCCCCCCAGGGCCATGCCCTGCCCATGCTGCAATTTGTTCATCAGGGTGTGTGGTTGGGAGAGGGAGGCTTCCACTGGAGCTGGGCTGGTGTGCACTACAGAAAACAAAATTATTGATCCACAGAGAAAAAGTACAAAGCACATGAACCTCCAGTCCCAAACTACTTGTGCATTTTACCTAGCATTGCTTTAATCCAGGCCTGTGCTGCAAACAGGTTCAGCATTCCTGAACCTTCTCCTTCCCAGGCAGTGCCTGCAGTGGCTACACTCACGCTACCTTCCCCCCAGGGTTCTGTGGAAAGCAAATTTTCTTACAAAAGAGGGAAAGTCCATCGTAAAGCTACAGAAAGCAACAAAAATTACAGAAATGACAGAAGAGACTGACATGGTACTCATCTTTTATATTGACCAGATTACAGACTGTTTTCAGATGTGTGGCTATGCATGTCTTTAAATTCAAAGAGCATCCCCAGGAGAACAGGGCTTCTGTGAGACAAACAGTTGGCAATTCCATGGTACAAAGTAGCATTTGAACAAATTATGTACTTTCAGATTTGTCAGCTCATTTTGCTTCTAAGGAATTTTTCTGCAATGTTAATCAGTGATTGGTACTTTGATGGTGGTGAGCAAATGTGCATCTTGACATATTTCCAGCCAGAAATGTAATTCCCTTCTAAATTGGCATAGATTCCTCACTGCATTACTCATGAAAAGAGGTATTTATAGTAGTTTGATGAATATAATATGCACCAAAATTGTACACAGCTCAACATAGCCCAATTTAATTTTTTTTTTTTTAAAGAAGAGCTATTCTTTCAAATCTGCGTATTTTCCATCTGCGAAAGCATTTGGGAATGAAACCCTAAGCATCATGCTAAGAGGGTTAATATCCAGATGCCTCAGACAGATGGCATTATTAGTCTGCCTGGGCTTGACATCTAGTTTTCCAAGTTAAGGAGCTTTGGCTCCTTGGATGGCTGACAATCTGAGAATAGCACTGCCCTAAGCCTGACGTTTACTGTAACAACAACAGGCAACATTGCAGCTTTGCCTCAAAGACTTTCAGCAAAAAGAAGTTACACCATGATTAACCACACTCAGAATGCACCTTAAAAAATGCTGCAGCTTCAGGCTAGGACTCCTATTGGCAAAGGCTGAACCAGAGAACAGTACTTGAATTTTGGTTTTTAAGCTGGCTGGTATTTTTCTTTTGCTACAGCCTAGACCTGAACTGTACCATCTTTTTAACTGTTCAGTCTACTCAGCAGGTAATAGAGGAAATAGAAAAATCTGAAGAATGTCTCTCTTCTGCAATGAACTACAGCTTTACAGCTGTTGTTCTTTCAGGGTTCCCACTACCCATTTTCTCAGAGAGATGTTTTTAAGGGGAATATAGAGTTTATAGGATTAAAACACTCTGAGAGCCATATGACCAAGTGGTATAAATTCAAAAGTGACTATTTCCACCCATTTATATATAATAGAAATTGGTGAGAGCTCTGGGAGCAGAGAAGGTAAAAAGACTAGAATTTGTCAAAGTAAACAGCAACAAGAAAAGCACCCAACTCCATCAGCCCCTTACAAGTCCTAGTATACAGGTAAATAATACAAAATTCCCAGGAAAACATATAGCAGGAAGACTTTCATCTTGTAATGAGAAATACACATCTGACACTCATCAACAGAAATGCTTACATTACAGCACAAATAAATACTCATTAAAGGTAAGTAGAAGTAGAGGTAACATCTGTGTGTGTGTATAAATGCACATTCCAGAAATAACAGAGCAGTAATGCTTCAACAGGAGACCTAAAAAATGCCCATCAACAACAGCAAATAGTGCATGTTCAGGCTAGCTCAGAACTCCTTGTGGTGCACTTGCGTTGTGAAATACATTTTCAAGTGAAGCAGGGATACAACTGTTTTATTCATTGAGAAATACAAAAATAACAAGCAGAAAACTCATCTTTAAAGGACAAATACACCAGATCACAGAATCAGTTTTGCAAAACATGTTAAATAATCCATGGTTTTGTAAAGTATGCCTCTGGCTAGTGTGAAAGACTGAAAATAGGGTGTTACACTTTTAATCACCTAATATTAATCCAAGGTATTACCCATATGGACTTTGAAAAACCACTGAAAATGCCTTTTTCCAAATAGCTCAGAGAGTAAAGGTCTGTAACAATGTAAACCACATAAATGTGGTATAAACTGTTGATTACATGATAAACACTAATCCATAGTAGCTACAACAGGTCAAACAATCCTAATCTAAAGGTTTGGATAAGCTGCCTTCTATCAGAAACCCAACCCTCTCACAGACTGCAGGAGCAAAACCCCATTCTCACTGAACACACCATGCTCACTGTGTGCACATCAGAGGGCTGTCCTTCAGGCTATTTTTTAGGGATTAATGAACAATGTAATGATTTAAGCCAAGCTTTTTCATTTTAGAATAAACATTCTGAGGTATGTAGAGAAAGGAAGCTGCTCACTTTTCACACTCAAATGGGAGGTTGAGATCCTCAGCACCACTCAGACCCTTTCTGGCAGCAGTGGCAATGCCATGTTGGGATGGGAGTATCAGCTGACAGAGCAGGGTAATAAAGCACTTTTCTGACCTACACGATCAAATTAGAACTTCCAATGCCGAATCAAAGCAAAATTTGCTTTACAGGAATCTCAGTTGCAGGTGGGGGGGGAGGAGGACACCATAAAGCATTTGAGAACTTTACTTTTTTAGCCATCTTAAGTATTTCTGCTTCACAGGTCGTTAAGTCTGTTTGTGCAAAGTATCTGGCAGAGTTCAGGCACACCTCCTGTCAGTGCCCAGGCGTGCACACCCGCACCTCCCCACAGGGCTGAGCTCCTGGGGGCAGCATGGGACTGCCAGAGCCAGTACTGAGCCTGGACTGCAGCCACTGTAAATTCAACACAAAAGCTTGCCCAGTTCTGGAGGGTAAGGATTGTTACACTACAGAAGCCTGCAGGACAAGACACAGCTTTTATTTTGCAAGTGTGCCACACCATCAGTGACCCAGAGAGATTTACTGCCATGGAAGCTGTCTGAGCTGTTAGCACTGCTCTAAACCACCTTTCCAGCACCTGATGTTAAAACAAACACGTGGGAGGTACTTCCACAGACTTGTGCAAGTATCACTGCACTCCATTTACAGGTGTCTAGCATGTTTCTTTTTTAATGCAGTAGTAGTCAGTATTATGAACGTTTAAGTTAGGCTAGTTTTATTAGCCAAATAAAATTTACAAGCCAAGAACAAATTATACTTTCGAGCAGACATGAACACTCATCACTATTAAAAACCTATATGTACATCACAACACACTGAGTTCAGTGACACTGTAGTCTGAAAAGTTTGGTTTTGGGAATTCCATTTTGGTCATGCAGATTACAAAAATAAAAGAACATCTGTGTTTTAAGAAAACTACATTTTTAGTTTATTAAATGCTGAAAGCAAACTAACTGCTCTTGTTTTCTATCTCTCACAGGTGACATCAACACAATGGAGCATTTGGTCCTGAACAGAAGGCCATTAACTTATCAAGATAATTTCAGACGTAGCAACTTCAGAACTCAACTACAAACTAAGGAACAGCAAAGTAAATTTACTTTATTTCTATCTTCTTGACCTTCCTAAAGCAACTGTGAAATCACAAACTTATTTACATGCCAGCCATACACCTTATTTCAGCTCAGTTCTTCCTATGCACCTCTATGCAGACAAATCCACCCAGGGCTCAGAAAATCATTAAATACCTTAATACACGTGAGCAAAGCTTTATAAACAAATCTCTTATAACTAGGAACTGTACGAGAAACAGGTTTATATTCCAACAGTCTTGAAGTCACTGTGTCTTTAATACCATCCAATACAGATCTGCACTTTCCTGTATTCCATGGGACACTGGCACTGCTGTCCCTTCCCCGACCTGTGCTCACAGGATCCTCTCCAATGTCACCTGCAGAGTCACAACTTCTCATTCCCAAGACACCAGGGGTCACCGACCAGATGCCACCTACTCAAGCCACCAGAGAACACGGTTGAACAGGTGACAGTCTTCTGAGGGCGACACTAGGCAGCCCATTCCCTAATCCACATGTGATTTTTGGGATCGGCTCTTTGTCCTAGCAGACATTACTCCTACAAGGACTATCACACACAGGTAACAGCACATTTCAGCACAGCACTTCCCAAACTGACAGATTTTACAAAGTGACTTTTTTAAAAACTCGCTTGTTTCTAGTATCAACATACTCTGTCACAGCACATAACATGAAAATACCCTAAAGCTATAGCTGGTGCACAAACCTTTAGCTTCCTAAAGCAAATGACAAGACACATCACAAAAGTGAATTTAACCATTCCTCTGCAAGCCAGGCTGTTCCCTCATAAGGTTAAGGCAACAACACTGCAAAGACTAAATCATACCACCCCCAAACTAACACACAACCTACAACTCTGCTGCTCATTTCAGCTAAAAACAAAAACTGTGCTTCAGATGACATTCAAGGATGACTGTCCAACATGGTTGTAAAGTGCAAAGGTACAGAAAAAGACTTAAAGCCCAGGGAGCTGAAATCAAACCACCTGAAGCTGTGCACGGGCAAGAGCTGGCACTTGCAGTGTTTTACAAACTGAAACTCTGAAACTTGACTTACGACAATGTATAAGAGATGCTTGTGCACAACAGTGACTGACAGGCTTTTGAGATAGAAAAATTACAATATAATTGCAAACAGCAAGTTATTTGGAACCTATTCATAAAAGCTCAGCTAAGCCAAAGAGAGCCAGTCTCCACAAGAGCCATAAACAACCACAATCAGGAGGAAACTCAGCTCTCAGTTTAAATCCTGATGACACCAAGAGGTTGTCCTGTTTAAGCTCACAAAGGCAATTAAGGTGATGCAGTTTCACTTCTAATAACAACAAAGCTCATTTGAATTTAAATGATAACCAAGTTAGATTGATAACAAATAGTAACAAATACCTTGACATTTCATTGGAAATTCTTCAGCCCAGAAGCACCAAGCCCTACACATTTAACTTTTCACTGGAATCAGTGAGAATTCTATGCCTAATATCTTGCATATCTGGAGGAAAGGAAAAAGCAGCTTTTATGATGCAGTCCCATGAAACATCAGCATTCTAAGAGCTTAGAAACCTGAAGTCAAAATAACTTTGTACTTTTTAAATGCATGCCCCACATCATATATACTCTCACTCAAGCATATAAGGAATTCAAATCTTTTATTTGATATCCAGAAACCCATAAACGTTGCTATTCTATATTTCTATGCAGGAAGGCAGTTTTCCCCTAAAACATTATGCTTTTTAATAAACAACAAACTTTAATTCTATTGCGTGAAAGGGCTACAAATATACATTTTTTAATCAAGCAGACTACACAGATATCTTTGCTTTACAACTGGCACCTATGTTACTGGTACACTTGCTGGCTCACTTCTCAGAGCTCTTTGCCCAGTTCAGATCAGCACTTTCTGAAATACGGGCAACTGCAATTATTATTTGTTCAATTACGTGCTGAGGCAGGTATTGCAAATCCATTCCTTTTTCCCCCCCACCCAACCAGCAGTCAGGGACCCCATCTTTAGTCACACGCAGATATCTCTGCGTTCTACACCAGTCATCTAGTGGCATAAAATAACTTTCCAAAGTCTGGTACAATCGTCAGCAAGCCAGTTGTACTCCTGCTTTAAGGAAGCCCACAGCACGGGGCTGCCATCCTGACAGCAGATGGAGCTGCGAGGGTTCTCAGGGAACTTCCAGGAAGGACAATAGTTCCGAGTGAAATCTGTTAACCCGGGGCTAGGAAAACAAGTATGCCTTTAATAGAAGGGATAAATGTCGACCCTTTCCTGGAAGGAATCACACACAGACAAACCAAGGACTTGAAAACTAAGCAATAAGAAATTCTGAACATTTTATATGAATGAAGCACATGCTTAACACAAACTATTTCTTCAAAACTACACAGTACATACGTTGATGGAAAAGTCCTATAGAAAAAATTGACCAACCATGTCAGCACGTCAAACTGCCTAGTACAAGATGGTGGATGCACACAAACTGCCAAAGTGAGAACGAGTATTTAAAAAACAGACCACATCCACGGATTAGTACTCCAAAAATTTCTCTGCCGAGTGTTTGAAAGCCACTAGCAAAAAAAAGTCAGTTAGGACCTTTACTGGCAACAAAATATTTACTACTCTAAGTACACAGAGATTTTAAAGCAGAGGAACACTTGCTTCAAACCTAGAAAAGCCTTAAAACCGTACGGAATTGATCCTAGGAAAAAAAATTAGACGTGTAAAGGTCAATGAACACAATGATTTATTTAAAAAATAAAAAACGTAAAAACCATTTTTTCTTCCTTTACAGAAATGTTAAAAGTCAGTCATGGGATCCGAGTAGCTTTTGTAGAAAAAAACGTAGTATCCAGGCATCGAGTCCTTACAACAAAGGAACTTCCCCCCAACCCTCCCCAGTTTTTACTCCAGATCAGCAAGACACTTCCCACCCCGCACCCCCCAAAAAACAAATTAGAACAAGACATTTTTCGTTGCTAGTATAAAAACGACCAAGGTCCAAGTAATAATAAAAAAATAGAGTCCATCAATGACTGTAACACAAAATATGTGTATGTGGGGCCCAGTCCATCTTCAGAGAGAAAGAAGTGGCACAGGCAGCAGAGGCGACCCTCAGGGGGCATTTAGGAGCCGCTCCCACAGCAGGGAGGCATTTAAAAGGAGCTGCCCTTCGGCGAACGAGGGGAGAAACCATTCGGAAGCTGCCCCGTATCGAAGGGAGGGCTCTCCACGCCCCCCCATCAATGGGTATGGGCGCTCCAGCTCAGAAAGAGCCGCCCCCGTAGCCTCCCCCACCATAGCCTCCTCTGTACGGTCCACTGTTACTGCGGCCCCCCCAGTTGCCGCCCCCTCCTCCACCTCCTCCGCCGCTCTTCATGGGGCCGTAGGAGGACTGGTGCTGGCTGTAGCTGCCGAACCCGCCGTACCCGTTGCCGTATTCTCCGCCTCCCCCTCCGCCGCCGCCTCCGTAGGAACCGCTGCCATAGGAGCCGTACCCGCCGCCTCCTCCCCCGCCGTAGCCGCCGTAGCTGTTGTAGCCGCCGCCTCCTTTGGAAAGCCCGTTGTGATCCCGGTTGCCGGAGCCGCCGCCGCCCCGACCCCTTCCTCCTCTGCCTCCCCGGGAGGGCCGGGAAGAGCCGCCGCCCCCGCCGCCCGCCTGGATGTCCTCCTTGGGCACGGCCTTCTTGACCTCCACTCGGTGGCCCTGGATCGGGTGGAACTTGACCACGGCCGCCTTATCGGCGGCGTCGTGGTTCTGGAAGTAGACGAAACCGAAGCCGCGCTTTTTCCCGCTCTGTTTGTCGGCGATGATCTCGGCCTTCTCTACGGGGCCGAACTGGCTGAAGTGCTGCACCAGGTCCCCTTCGCCCACGTCCCCTTTGAGGCCGCCCACGAAGAGCTTCTTCACCTTCGCGTGAGCGCCGGGCTTGGCCGAGTCCTCCCGGGACACGGCCCGCTTCAGCTCCACCGCGTTCCCGTCCACCGCGTGGGGGGACGCGGCCATGGCGGCGTCCGCCTCCTCCACCGCCGAGTAGGTGACGAAGCCGAAGCATCGGGAGCGCTTGGTCTGCGGGTTGAGCACGACCACGCAGTCGGTGAGGGTGCCGTAGGCCGCGAAGTGCTCCCGCAGCCCGGCCTCCGTGGTCTGCACGTTCAGCCCGCCGATGAACAGCTTGCACAGCTGCGAGTTCTCCATGCTGCCTCCGGTGCCGCGCCTGGGCCTGGCGCCGAGACTCCTCCTCCTGTTCGGGGGCAGCTCCGGAGGTTTTTTCCCCTCCTGCTCCGTCTTGCCGCTTCTTCCCGCTGCGAGCAACGCGACCTCACGGCTGCGGCGGCCGCCGGCGGTAGCTGCCTCGGCGCGGCCCGGCGCCTCCGCTCCGCCTCACCTGACCGGCAGCACAGTCGGGGCGTCCCCGGTGCCGCCGCTCCCCCGGAAAGGCGGGCGGGGGTGGGCGCGAACACAGGCGCGCACAAAATGGCGGCAGCAGCTTCTCGGGAGCGCGGCCGGCGACTGGTGCCCACACAAAGGGGCCGCCGGGAGCCCCGCCCCCCGGGCCTTCCTCCCCCGCCGTCGCACCCAATGAGAGCGAAGCGCCGGCGCCGCCCGCCACTCACCTTTAAGGGGTGCGGCTTAAACCGCGATGGACGTGTGCAGCAACCAATGAAAGGGCGCGACCTCCTCAAAAGTCCCGGGGTTCGCCGACGACGGACGCGGCGAGCAGCCAATAGAGACGCGGGACGCGTTCCGCGCGCGCCGGGCGGGAGGGCGGAGCGTGTGCGTCAATGCGCCGGGCCCGCGGCCGGCAGCCAATGGGACGCCGCCTCCGGCCCGGCGCGCGCTCCCTCCCCGTTGAGCCCGCCCCGCGGGGGGCGGGGCAGCGCGCGGGGGGCGGGGCGGGGCGCGCGGGAGCGTTTGAACCGCGGGGACCGTTGGGCGCCCCCCGCGCGCGCCCCCTGCGGCGGAGCCGCGCTCGGGGCTCGTGAGGGGCTCCCTCAGAGCGCGGCTGGAGCCCCAGAGCGCTGCGGGCCCGCGCTGCCCGCTCCACCCACAGCACACGGACAGCGTCCCGTCCGGACGCTTCTGGGGTATCCCCAGGCAGGCAGACTCTCTGTCCCAGGAGTCGCTGTAACGAAGTTCTTCCTCACGTTCATGTGAAACTCTCTGTGCAGCTGTTTCTGCGCTGCCTCGTGTTCCCGTGGCTGGCCCCGTGAAGCGGAGCCCGGCCAGCCTCTTGGACCGCCCGTGTGGACACGGACACTGCCGGTGCCCGCTCCCGCTGGGCACGGCCGCGGCCGGGCTCCGCCTCCGCCGCTGTGCCCACAGCTCGCCCTGCCCTCGCCTTGCCCAGCCCTCCGCGCTGCGCTCCCCGGCGTCCAGCCCTCGCTCCGCCCCGCTTCTGTCTGCTCCTGCCAGCCGCGGCTCTTCCCTCGCTTGTGTCCCCCTTCCCCTTGGCAGCCCGCTCCCAGGGAACGGGGACAGGATGACAGGAACAGCCTCAAGGTGTGCCAGAGAAGGTTTAGGTTGGATATCGGGGAAGAATTCTTCACGGAAAACGCTGTCCAGCCCTGGCACAGCTGCCCAGGGCGGTGGTGGAGTCCCATCCCTGGAGGGATTTAAAAGATGTGCAGATGTAGCACTTGGGGTCACGGTGCAGTGGTGGCTTTGGCAGTGCTGAAGGAAGGGTTCGATTCGATGATCTTGAAGGGCTTTTCCAACTTAAACCTTTCCGTGATTCCTTCTCACTCACTATTCCTGCTACTGTTTCCTCCCCTGCTTTTCCCCCTTTCTCTTTCCAACCCTATCACTGCCTACTCACCCTTAGATCTCTCCTTAGCTCTGAAAAGGAGGTATTTTCTCAGAGAAATGATTAGAGCTGTTCAAGAGTGTGCAAGCCCTGTGGAATGACTAATAGTGAGATAATTTTCCTCTTTTTTCTCTTACTTTTATAGCACATTAAACATTGCTGTCATGAAGACTGCAGCATTAATTTCAACTTAAGTGAATTTTTCATTAGAAAGATTTTTTTCGGTCTTGCAGCCACTAGGGTTTACGTTAAAAATTAAGCAGGAGCTAAGAATGGCTGCTGTTCTGCATTAGGCACTGTCAGGATGCAGTTACAAGTTTCCTGAACTGATCCTGCATTTTCCCATGTGCCAGCCTTGATGCTTCTGCAAACATACAGCAATCCACATAAGAGAACTGAGACAGCCATAAATGGTTTAATCACGACAAAGGACTTGGTTTTCAGCTGCCTCAGCTTTCTGAAACATTTTTTGTACGACCTGCTGGTGCTGGCAGGAGGGAGGAAGCAGAACTGCAGCATCCCCCTGATGGGGATCAGTTGGAGACACGGACACAAGAGGAACATTGGCTGTGCTGGAAGGTTGGTTAACCACAGCCCAGAGGAAATCCAGAGAGGCTAAACATGCTTTTGCCTCACAGGCTATGATTAGCATTACCTGTAGCATTGGTACTTGCAGTACAGTAATCTGATTTTACTCAGATTGGATTTTTTTTTTGTTATAGCCATGTCTATAGTAAGAGTAACCTATTAAATGCCTGTGTTTGACAATCACAAGGAAATATGTCACGGGTTTAGATCCATTTATCTCAATGCATGAACTGACACCATCATTTTACCTGGTTTAAGAAAAGAGACTATCCCATAAGCCACTGAAATATTTGTGGTTTTAAAATAAACAAACATATCCTACTGTATTAAATAAAAATCTTCCCAGAGGCTGTCTGCAAGCTGCACATAAATTACAGAAAATACAAAATTATATTTTGCCTACTAGTTACTGTAAGAGCTGTATGGGCCTTCACAAGATAAATTAGTATGTGTCACATGGAAAATAATCCATGAGAGTTTTGTAGACCTATAGCAATTTAGAACAAAAAGGATAAAAGGATGAAAAATTAAGAGGAGCTAATTATGGCCTCAGAAGATAACAAGGAAAACAAAGCTTGTTTTCAGACACTTTCTCTCCCTGAAAGCAAGACAGACAAGTAGGCCAAGAACAGATCAAAGAAAAAAGTCACAGCTTGCATCAGGAGGAGATGAGGCTCTTTAAGATGTGAGTAAATCAGTAGGAGAAATCAGCTGCTGACTCAATTCAGGTGTAGCCCAAATTCTTCCTCTTCATTTACACTTTTAACTGGTTGGTTGATGAAAGGAAAACACCTTTACCACACACATACCCATGTCTTGCAGGTGGAAGCGTCTCTGAAAATGCACAAAGGCCAGCCTGTGCTTGGCCTGGTGTCCTTCTGTCCTGCCGTGCACCTGCCATTCCCAGCTGCTGGAGCGAGCTCGTGCTGTCCATTCACACCTTCACTCAAAACCCCACTCTGCTCGTTCCCTGCCCTGGCAGGGCTGAGAGCCTGCACACATCCACCTGCCCTGACACATCCCCCGGGCTCTGGGATGCAGAGAACAGCCAGCTGAACACAGCTTCTGCAGCCCCACACACTTTCATTCCTCCCAGGTCATCCCAGCTGCCTTGCAGGCTCCAACCAGACCTCTCCAACTGCTGTTGGACTCACGCCTGCTGAGGCACCCAGTATTCCCAGCGGTGCAGCAAATCTCTTGGTACACACATTCCCAGGAAGTAGGTGCCTTTCTCTGCTCCTGAAATGTGCTTGTCCCTTGTCCTGGATTGCCAAGCAAATTGTATTCTATTTGCCATCTGTATGGCAGTTGTCTTCTGTTAAGTGGGCAGTTTTCCTTATCTCTTCCACATCCACTCTTCCCTCCAGGGAGGCATCTGCTGATAACAGGCCATTGAATGTCACTGCATCCTGATAAGAACTATAGCATCCCACTGGGAGATGCTCTGCCCAGAGGGAGGAGCCAAGCATTCCTACCTGGATAGAATCTGGAGATTCTGGAACACCAGCACAGCTTCTCCACTGGATTTCCCAGAGGAACAGTTGCCTCTTCCACTGGATCTTCAGAGGAAAACTCCACCCTTCAACAGGATCCCTGCTCCACCAGAACCACCCCTGACACTCCAGGAGGGCTGCAGCCACAATTCCAATTGGACTGCTACCCTGTCCAACAGGGTGTCAGTTCATGTTCTGACTCTGTCAGTGCTGTTTTAGTTTACTGCATTGTTTATTTTATCTTTTTATTTTCTTCCCTATTAAAGAACTGTTGTTTCCTGCTCCCATATTTTTTGCCTGAGAGCTCCTTAATTTAAAATGTATAGCAATTCAGAGGGGAGGGAGTTTACATTTTCCATTTCAGGGGAGGCTCCTGCCTTCCTTAGCAGGCTCCTGTATTTCCAAACCGAGACCTCCTTCAAGCTACGTGAGCCAACAAGACACAAGTGCTGCCACGGTGTGAGTGCAGAACCTAAGATGAGGGTCACTGTGTGTGAGACGTAAACCAGAAACACTCCAGCACCCATAGCAGCTTCCCCACAGAATTTTTAAACTGCTTCTTCTGTAAACTAGTAAATGCACAATATCAGCCTATGGATATAAAAATTCTTAGGAAAGTATCATGCAAAAGAAATACATGCTTTTCACTTTCTGACAAGGCAGTTGCAGCATGACATTTTTTTCAGTTCTGATAGCAACCTATAGAATAAAAGAAAAAACCAGCAGCTGAAGTTTCTAAAGTTAGGCGCTTTATAAAATAAAAGCTCCACCTGTATCATCACGTAAAGAAGATGAGTTTCTCAAACCAGAAGCATTAGCCAAATAATGCAAATTAAATCAAATGTCTTCATGGGACATTTTAATTAACGGGTTAGGAAGAAGGAAAACCAAATCATGCTCATGCATACACCTTTCTGGTTATTCAGAAGAACTCATTCTACCCAGAGTCCACAGGAGGGCATTGCTGCTTAAGAGATTGAAAACCAGAGAGAGATCTGAGCGTCCCTTTCCAACACGACTTCCTGTGTTACCATATATTCTTAGTAAAAGCTGATGCAAAATAAACTATTAAGGAATTCTTTATATCAATTTTTGTCATTCAAATTTGGTCATGCTATTTAATGGGTCCAAACTGCCAAGATGGAAAAGGAATAATTAAGTTTTGGAAAAGAGCATGAAGGTCAATAGAAAAACATCACAAAGTCAGAAGTAGTTCATAAGTTATAAATATTTTATCTAAACTCTCATATAAACAGAAAGTCACATCTTTTTAACTAGTTTCAACAACTTTAGTTACATCTGTGGCTTCTACTCTCGGCAGGCATTGACTCTTTTTGTAAAGCAATTTATGTGTATCACTTGAATTTTTAACGAGTTTAAGTATTTTTTTAGTATAGTACAATGCTCTAGACTTAGATTTAGTTTGACCTTTCAGCAGACAGAAAGCATTTGGAAGTTTCATGCAGACTGAATTAGTTCTGCATTCACATTGAAGACTGTAACACTATCACCTTAGCTACACACAAATTTCACCCAGATTTTTCTAACTGTGCATAGGTGGGAACAGTTGGGAATACAAGGGATTCAACTGTAATTTCCCACCTCACTTTGAGACACACACAGAGGAAAAGATTTTTATTTTCATCGATTCAATGAGATGTTATTAGACTTTTGGAAGGCTCCTACCCAAATCAACACCTCAGACAGAGTGTAATTGTGTGATTCATAGGGAGTATTTTGTGTAAAAATACAGCAGCACCATGAGCATTCCCAGCCTGGCACTTTAGTTACAGGTACAAAAACTTCTGAAAGATGTACAGCTGTCCTTGAGAAGTCTTGCCTTTTTGGCAAAAGTTTCTCTTTCACTCTGTTCTGCTATTTGCACTTCCACCTGCATAAACATCAAACCTGTGATCTTACTTTGGAGACTTTCATGAATTAGTAGTGATCAGGAGAGGGGTTTTTGTTGAAAAAGATTAAAAAATACTGAGAGGCAACTAGATAGAATTTTACCCCCCTAAAGTCTGAACATGACACTCCTCAGGATAAAAATCTCTACCTTGTGTAAATTCAGATGGGGAATAAAACACTACCCCTCTCTTGTATTTGCTTAATGCAAAAGAAGATAACCTACAGATAAAAAGGTAACAGAATAACCCACAGGTACTATTTCTTCAGTAAGTAGTATCAAAGTTTATCTGTAAAACAAAATCTTCCCGGAGCCCTTTCTAAGGAGAGTTTGCTGAAGAAAGAAACACACCTTTGTGAAGGGTGAAGTGGAAAGTCATCAGAGAATTGGATTTGCATCCTTTTCTTTGGATTTAAGTTACCATTTTTCCTTAAACCCTGCCCTCCCTCCTCTTCCCTCTGAAGTTCAATTCCTCTTTTCCTCTTTCATCTTTTCACTCTTCTTTAATAATTCATTATTTCCTTTCTTCTCTTTCCTAAAATTGTATATAAAAGCTGGCCATAATTTGAAGTGATGGGATGAAAGTAAGGCAGTAAAATACGGTCTCAAAAGTCAAGATTCTTGTGAAGGATCAAAGAATGTAGTGATGCTGTCACAGATGTGAGAGGGGAGAATTTTCACTGTATCTTAGTCTGAGACAGAGCAGGATCCTAAGTTTTGCCAAAGGAAGACCGGGAGCCAGCAACAATCTCAGCCACACTCTGATCTTTTTCACCTGCAAATTTTTCATTATGTATTTTCCAATTAAATTAAAATCTACTTGCTTTATTTTTTTTCCCTTTAGCTATTCCTAGACTCCAACTCCTTCTCATTCCACAGAACCTCTGTGGGGTGGGTTAGTGGTGCTTTTGCATGACTGATGTTAAACTTTGTTTGAACACAGCAGGAAGAGCTGAGCTCTGAAGGTCAGTAAGTACCTGCCTGAAATTAGCTGAAAGACATCCATGCTATTCAAGAAATTTTAAATTAGGTGCTGTGAAGTAAGACTTTCTAGACAGGAAATAGCAATCTAGAATTCCTGCTTTTAATCCAGAAAATCAAAACGCTTGTTACAGTTTGAAACATGCTGGAAAATTGAAACAGACTGAGATTAATGGGAAAAACCTTTTGATTATTTAAGTATTTCTTAATTAACAATTAGGACCCTGAAAGATGTCATGCCATGAAAACAGCAGGGTTTGGTGCTCACTGTGTTGTTATGAAAAGACTCTAGAATGGGAAAGAACAAACCAGAGATGCAAATTGTCATATTCCCCCCAAATCTGTGAGCTACTGAAATAATTCATTTTTTGGCAGAGACAACTTTTGGTAAAAGTGAGTTGGAGAAGTTCTGGAAAACTACAAAGAATTGAATCAGGGTTTGGAAAGTGGAATCTATTATAAAATATGAATTTATGCAGTCACACTCCTATTACAATTACTCATATATCTTATCTCTTTTTCAGTGAGAAAAGTAACTTGGCTGACCCAAAAAATTAAGATGCTAACCTTCCGGCCAGGGAGTTTATTCATCTCCATCTCAGCTCTATGCCAACTGAATAAGGTCCAAAAATTAGCCAACAGTTCATGGCATGACACAATTTTAAAAATTAATATGTTATTATAAGTAACTCATTTATAGTTATATCAGATTTTTAAACAGTTGACTTTTCATTCTAGTCATGAGCTAATTGAGAATCAAAATTGAGACCAGGCATCAAGGATATTGCAAAGGTGTCCTTTAGAGCTATGCAGTATAATGGAGTGAAACCTGAACTCCAGGTGGTGAACATGAATTATTGTTGTGACAATTATTTCCAATTAGGAAAAAAAACCTCTGAGTCATGGAGCAGGGCTTTAACTTACACACGTACATCCATGGAGAAAAAGTCCCAGTGCATACTTAGCTGTTGCTAGTTCGGTCACATTATGAGCTATTACTGAGAATCCCTTACTGGGGTGTTGATCTCTCCACAGAACAGCAAAATGTGAGGGGAGTGTGTTTTTCCTCCATCACAGCACATTATCTTACTTTCATGGCATTAACCAGCCCATCCAACACTAACATATGAGATTTCCAATTATTCTTGTGTTCCAATTATTCTATTTTTCTGTTCCTCTTTGAAGTGCTATGAAGAACAGTATTTATTAGGAAGCAATAATCCGGGAGAGAGATTTGCAGGTGTCAATTGACAAAAAGTTCAACATGAGCCAGCGACGTGCATTTGCAGCCCAGAAGTCTGCCCTTGTCGTGGGCTGCATCAGGAGCAGTGTGACCAGCAGGATGATGGAGGTGGCTCTCCCTCCCTACTGCACTCTTGTGAGACCCCACCTGCAGTGCTGCATCCAGCTCTGGGCCCCCATGGGAGAAGGATGTGGATCTGCTGGAGTCCAGAGGAGCCATCAGGGCTGGGGGAGCTGGGAGTGCTCAGCCTGACAAGGGAAGGCTCCAGGGAAACCTCAGAGTCCTTCCAGTGCCTAAAGGGGCTCCAAGAGAGCTGGAGAGGGACTTTGGACAAGGGGCTGGAATGACAGGACAAGGGGGAGTGGCTTTGTAGTGACAGAGGGCAGAGTCAGGTGGGATTTGGGAAGAAATTCTTGACTGTGGGGGTGGTGAGTCATTAGAAGAAATCACCCAGAGAAGCTCTGGCTGCCCCATCCGTGGAAGTGTCCTGGAAGTGACTTCCATCCCTGGAAGTGACTTCCATCCCTGGAAGTGTCCAAGGCCAGGTTGGATGGATCTTGGAACAGCCTTATCTAGTGGGAGGTGTCCCTGCCCATTGGAACTGGATGATTTTTAAGGTCCCTTCCAACCCAAACCAGTCTGTGATTCCATGACCCTTCAGAGATGTCACAGGCATCTGAACCAGCTCTTGGCCAATCTGCTGTTAAGAATTCCTTCATGTGGGAAGCTGAGAAATTGTACATCTCTACTAAATCTTGCTTTCTGAAGAAGGAGGCTGCAACAGGCAGAAACAAGGACTGCTGCACAGTTACACAGGAGAAACAACTAAGCAAAAATTTAGTGATCAACCATCAGCAAAGATTCCTGCTGGCCATGGAATCATGTAAATGCCAGAGCAAAAGGTGAGCTTAGAGGAGTTAAATGTTCTTTTCCACCAACAGGTTGTTGCCAGTGCTACACAAATTATTACAAACTTTGGGTTTAAAAACCTATTATTGCACTTCACCTATCACTTAATACTGAGCAATTTAGAAATGACAAGACCATTGATAAAAAGTAAACACAGTTCTGCTATCCATTAACCTTTTTTGCAAACAGACGCTCCAGCATTTGGCTGAAACAAATGCATTGTGATCCCTCCTCCAGAGCCATGGGTCCCACTCAGCATACATACCTTTGACATCAGGATTAAACACACCAGGAGCAGCTACACCCACAAGCCTCTGAGGCTGGATGTGATCTAATTCACAGCAGGTTACAACACAATAAAATCCACATGAGGCAGCAGGCTGATACAACTGTAAAAACCAATGGATCATGTGTTCAAGACTCCGCTTTTTCCACAAATGAAGGACTGCATACAGAATTATATTAGAAACAGAGGCATGTGTAAATAAGCAACATGACCTTTGAAATTTAGAAATAGAATCAGAACACCTTTTAATTTTATTGACTTATTTGCTTCATAAGTAGATATGCATTTTTATGGCCTGTTCTGATGCTTATCTATCACATTGCATGTTCAGGTCCTGATTGGGGTTACAATACAACCAGAAGCAGAATTTCTAAAGTACTTTGGCAAAGCTTTGTTTTTATAGTAATACTGACATAATCAAACCCAGCAAGCTCTAGAAATGCTTTAGAAAAAGAGATTCCCATTGCTTGATTGCAGCATTTTTGGTTAAAATATCAGAATTCCCAAACTACACCTAGAATAAAAAGCCCTGGGTTAAACTACAGAGAAGGAAGTTTTATGGGGAGGTGTTAAGGCAGTCTTCCTAGCAGTCAATTAGGCACTTGAATACCTAATCCAGGATCACCACAGATGGTTAGAAAGCAAACTGGACAAACACACCATGAATAGACTCAAATACATGAAAAGCGGGATGTTCGTCTGGCTGGTCACAAAGGCTCCCTCCACCCTGCACCTATTTTATTCAAATACTATAGAATGACAACAAACTACATTTTTAGATAATTAGTTCTAAATTGCACTTCAGTTAAGCATCAGTATTGCTCATCCCAAAAATCCTACTGCTTTTTGAAAAACCATTCTCTTAAAAAACCAGAGTGAGATACTGGAAATTAAGTGGACCCAGGTAAAAATGCAAGTTTATACAGCACTTGCCAGATTGCAGGTCTTAAGAAAAGCAGTTCCTTTCCCACTCCTTAAATGTTCATTCTAAATATTTAGTGAGTAAGCTGAATGCTTATTTTTATAAACATGTGTCTACAAAACATATGGATCTTACTGAAAAAACACTAAGAAAAATAAAGCCCCTTTTCACTCTGTGCTAGTGCAGTGTGCCATGCCTTGCTTTTCAGGAATACTGCTTTTATCTGAGGAGTATAAGCTAAAATATCGATTTATAATGAAAACCTGATTATCTTAATTGCAATAAAGCAAATTATACACTTAATAGGATGTGCATGCTCTTTCCAAGCAGCTTTCTGTATTACTGTATCAGTTAAGAAAGCAATATGCCATCTGCAGATGTTTATGTATGAAATCCTGCAGAGGGAAAACATTTGAACTACAGAACAGATTAAATAATTGAAAATGAAATTGCATGATAAGGTATTTGACAGGGGGGAGGGAAGCAGCACAGTGGAGGAAAATCCATCCCCATGACTACTGGTCCTTCCTCCTCCCTGCTCACTGCTGTTCATCTCCTCTTGGATTCCAGAGCTTGTTTTATTCCTCAGCAGCCTTCCCACAGCCTGGCAGACTCAGTTCTGCTGGAAAATGGGGATCTGTGGTCTGTTTCAGACAGAAGGAAGGAGAGTTTAAGTGTCGCTTTAGGAGACATGGCTTTGCTCTGGATTCTTTTATACAGAAAGAAGATGTGTTTGCTGGCTCTGAGGGAAAAGAAAAATTGTTAAAGCAGTGCGGATATGACTTGAATTTTTCATCAGGTAAGAAGTCAGAAAATCAATAGAACTATGACAAAAGTTACTGAAATATCTTTTAAAGCATTATTTTATTCTCTATAACCTATATTTTAAATTGGATGTAATTTTTCCTCCACATTTTATCTGTGTAATACTTAGGAACTTAATAAACAAGGTTTGTAATTGAAACATTTGTTGGTCACCTTGAAAGGATGGGACTGTTCATCTTTAGCATAGGTAAGAAAATACTTAGGAAAGAAAGCCTTTCTAAAACTCATTTTATTTTAAACCTTTCTTTTGCTTATGAACATTTCAGTAATGTTTCTGCAGATAGAGGAATGAAACAAGACTGGGGGTTTATAATATCTTACAGTGTTAAACTCGTACTATGGTAGAGAATCTTTTCCAAAATGCACGGGTTAGGGGTTGAAGTAATTGGTTCTTTTTGTTAAACATTTCAATTCTGCTATCAGTTGGTATCAGGTGTAGCTGTGATCCAAGGATGCTGATTCCAATAACATTTATTTATTGGATTAAAAAATGCCAGCATGCATTACAATATAGTTCAACATGCTGTAGTAAATACTAGAGTCACTTATTTTTTAATGCTATGAATACTCCAGATGTTTACCAAGACAGGTGAATTTGTTTTATTGACAAGGAAATGTTTAGATTGCCTTGCAGAATGGTGTGTACTAAAGACTGCACTCTTAAACTCCCGGCACAAACCAAAGAGAGAAAAGAAATTGCACATTTTCCTGAGAAAAGAACAGTGTAGATGGAGAGTGTGCCTAAAACTGATGTAGCAAGTGAACTGGTTAGGTCAGTACAGGGACTTTCCCCAACAGAAAATGCCAGAGAAGCTCTACCATCCTGAATTCTTCAGAGAGGACATTCAGAATTTGCTATCAAACTGTGTTGTGCATCCATGGAGAAATAAGCAAGCTTAACAAATAGTGCATAAAATATTACAAACTTGGCTCAGCCTCATGGCATTTTGAGTCCCCCACAGCTTCTCCTGCTCACATAAAAAGCAGGGAAGAGCAGAGTTTGTCTTTGAAGACATCAGATCTGTGCCAGCCAGGTGGACACCACGGGCACTGCAGAGCAAGATCACCCCTGGGGCAAAGCAGCCAGGCTTTAGATCCTCACACTTCTGAAGTGGCAGTAAATCTCATTGGGGCAACAACTGCCAATCTACCATTTGGTGCCTCTGTCCTTCCAGCACAAGCATCCTTGGGTGTGAGAAACCCAGCCAGGCAGCCAGTGCTGCTTCCAGGGAAAGGTGGGTGACAGTGCTCCCCAGGAAACTGCTGGCATGAAGGGGCTGCTGCCCAGCCACACCATCGGGTTCTGCATGTGACACCCAGTCACAGTCCCTGGGCTCTCTCTCAGGAGCAGAAGAGTTTGTGGAGCCTGGTGGGCACACAGTGGAGTAGCCAGCTCTTGCCCTGCTGAACTAGGGACACCTGCAAGGGACTGCAAAATCTATCAGAGCCACTAGACTTCCGTAGTTTTTGCCGCAGGATTGTAGAGTTTCCCATGTCATTCCCCGATGATATAAGGTCTCCTCAAGCCAGGTCTCATAAGCTCTTGGAGATTCATATCACACCCAAGATAGCTCAGCTACCTTAGAAGGTATCAAATCAGCAGGATGGCTTCTGTGTTAGTGTTGGAAACAGAAAACTTTTAATAAAAGACAAAATTACAAAACTCTTTACAGAAAAAACTGAGCCAGGTGCAAGAGGTCTTGCTCCTGGTAAGACACCTCACAAAAGCGATTTGTTTCTTTGGTTTCTTCTTTTACTAGTAAATTGCTGAGGCAAAACTTTTTAGCTCCTGTCCAATTGGCTATCCTTAAGTTTAAAGTGAAGTCCCCAAAGTCCTATGAGGTGTCTTTTTACCTAATCGAGGAGAGAAACTTCTGAGCTTTTTTTTTCCTTTTTAAGGAGACAAAAAACAGTTTTGTCACTCCGCCAACAGAGAGCACATTCCTATACCCCAATACAGCCTCAACCAAGCCAGGTATATTCTGTAGGGAGACTACAGGGCTTCATGCTAGCCCTGACCACAATTCAAGTCATTTTTGGGACATCAAGGCCACAAAGAGTGACATTTATCTACAGCCCCTTCCCACTCCAACATGAGTAGGCTGATTGAAAAGGGTATTTCAGTCAGAATGAGAGTGGTAATAGATGCTCCAAAGGTGAGCATGGTGTTTTTTGGAGACTTTTAGGATCCTTTTAAGTGATTAAATAATGGCAATCATTTCTGTGAAAGGGCTGACAAATCTTCTACACATGAGCAGATTTTTTCCAGTAATAATAAAACATCCACCTATCCCTTCTTCTTTTTGTGTATCCTCTAACTTCCCACTGCTTCTTCATTCTCCTTTCTCCACAGGCTCTCAACACCATTACAAGGGGTGAAGAATGATCTCCTTCCAGCTAGTTTTCCAGTAATTTCACAGGAGAATTAAGGTGAGTTAAAGTTGAGTTTTGAAAGATACATGTGTAGAATATATATTCATTACCAATTTTTAAATTTTAAAATAGCTCTTTTCATACTTAGCTTTTCCTTTCCCAGGTTGGAAACAACCTCTTTCTGGCCAGAAAGCTGGTGAGCCTTTAAATTAAGATTAAGTTTTGCACTCAGTGATAAATTCAAACCCATCACGATGTTATGTTGAATCTAAGTCTTCCCATTAATAAAAGTTTTAAAACCACAGAACTGTGCTAATATCAGATTTTTTTTGCTTGACTCCTGTTTAAGTTAGAGCTGAAAGAGGAGTTATTTTCTGTATAACTACAATGTGAGCTTTATTTTGTTTACATTTTTCTCAGGTTAGATTTAGGAAAAAGGACATCCTATCTTCAATGCATCAGTAGAAGAGGAAACTCCCTTTTAGATATCATTCATAGGGGTTTTGAATGCCATTCGAGCTCAAGCACACATAACTTTGATTAATTCAGGAGGATTGAGTGTATTAACTGACATTGCTTTGTAGTTCTAAAGAAAATCTAAGTGTGATGTCTAAGCTAGCAGAGTGATGGCAGAACCCAATTCTTCTTTTCTGGTAATACAAAAGCAACAGATTATCCTCACTGGAATCCATTAAACCTTCTTAAATTTTCAGCAGAGACAGATCTTAGAATACTTTATTCTGAAAAGCAAACTTCATCCACAACTGGTAAAAGAGGATTTGTGAGAAAGTGTCTGTACAAGTTCAGTCAGAGCTGCTACCACAGCTGTTTCTTGTGCCTCAGTTATAGATCCATAGCACTGTCAGTGCAGAACCTCAGAAAGGTGACATCAACCCCCTTCCACAGGGACACATAAACCCACTAATAACCATCTGCTTTTGCAGTACTCTAAATAATCACGTTAGATTCACTCAAAACTTTAAGGACACTGACTACAATGACAGACCCACAGGACTCACTGCTTTGAAAATCTCCATGCAAAGTGCATTCTAAATAATACAAGGTTTTGTCCATAGGTTGGAAGATGCTTCAGGATGGATAAAGCTGTTCAGCACACCAGCGAGGTCCTGAATCAAACTATCTCTAACATTAGCCTCTCTCAGTTCTTGAACTTTGATACATGCCACCTTTCCTCCCTGGCAGAATTCTTGCTTATTACAGCTTACACATTGGTTACACTAGTGGGGCTTGTTGGGAATCTTTGCTTAATTATTATAATAAAGAGACGGAAAGAAGCTCAAAATGTCACCAACATTTTGATTGCCAACCTCTCTTTATCAGATGTCTTGATCTGTATCATGTGCATTCCTGTCACAGTTGCGTACACCTTAATGGACCACTGGATATTTGGGGAAGCAATGTGTAAAATAGGCTCTTTCATACAAAGCCTGTCCGTCTCAGTCTCCATTTTCTCACTTGTACTCATTGCTATTGAGAGATATCAGTTAATTGTGAACCCACGTGGCTGGAAGCCTAATATTTCACATGCTTATTGGGGAATTCTTCTCATCTGGGGGCTTTCCCTCATCATATCCACTCCCTTTTTAGTATTCCACCAGATAACAGATGAACCCTTCAAACATTTGTCTTTCCACAGCGATTTCTACAAGAACAAGGTCGCTTGCATCGAAGCGTGGCCGTCTCTTACAGAGAGGCTGATTTTCACCACTAGCCTGCTGGTTTTCCAGTACTGCTTCCCACTGGGGTTTATTTTTATCTGCTATCTCAGGATATTTGTGTGTCTTCGAAGGAGACGAGGTAAAATTGACAGGATGAGAGAGAATGAGAACAGGCTGAGTGAAAACAAAAGGATCAATATGATGCTGGTATCAATCGTGGTGACCTTTGCAGCTTGCTGGCTGCCTCTCAATATATTCAATGTGGTTTTTGACTGGAACTACGAGGCACTCATGAGCTGTAATCACAACCTGGCATTTACAATCTGCCACCTTGTGGCCATGATCTCAACATGTATCAATCCCATCTTTTATGGATTTCTGAACAGGAACTTTCAGAAGGATTTGGTAGTATTAGCTCACCACTGCAGATGCTCAGCATCACAAGAGGAATATGAAAATATTGCACTTTCAAACCTGCAAACAGATGCATCTAAGGGGTCTCTGAAGTCAAATAATCCCCATGTGGATATATAAAATAATCTAACTGCAGTTTCCACAATTCTGTATTTTGCTGCAGATGGCCTTTTTCTGCAGGTCTTGGTCATGTTACCACCAAGTTTAGAGGAAGTCTTTGCCATTTAGTTCAGCAAAACCAGGATTATGCTGCCATAGACATAGTCTTAACAGGTACTTTATGATAGTATTAATGCTTGTAAAACCACTTCCAACAGCCCTAAAGATCAATCATAATAAATTTTAAACAGTATTAACATCTTACTTTTTTTAATCCAGTTTCCAGTTTCCAAGCTGGCATGCTACTTTAACTCCAATAAAAATGTTTCCATTTCAGCCACTGATGGGGGTGTCCTTAAACACCTGGCTTCCCCCAGGTAAACCCTGAACACTGTGCTATTCCAAACTTCAGCAGCCTTTCACTCACTGCTTTCTGGCATTTTTATTTTCCAGCCCGACACCAATGCCCTCCCTGGTGAATCTGCAGTTTAGAGGCAGTTCACACTGTAAGGAAGGCCCTTGAAGTTACCCTAAGACTCCACTGCTTTCCTTTCAGCCCCCTCCTGCAGTTTGCTTTGGCTTAGTACCAGTTCAGCCTAGAAATTTTAACAAGGGAAAAGGCTAGAGCTGGACTTTATTTTTTTTTTATGAACACTAAAACAGGAGCCATTTGATGTACTGCAAGTTTCACTCAGAATGATGTTGTTCAAGATGAAATATATATTTAGCATTTCTCCTAAAAGCATTGCATTCTCCAAAGCACCAGTAAAGATCATTGTTTTCTCTCTTACCATCATCACTGCTCCTTACAACAGACCTTTTAGAATCTCCATTATCAAAACAACCCACTACAAATTCAGAGTAAATTTTGTTCTAGCTACTTACTCAGATTTCTCTTTCAGTAGAAAATTACGTTTGCATTTTAATTTCAGCAATATTTTCCCCCACATTTCTGAGCTAGCAAGAGGGCACACTTGAGCAGATGTGGTCATTTCTGTTCACAGAAACACAATTTCTGTGTTGGAAAGCAATTTCTTTTGTAACACAGTGCAAAGAAGCCTAGAAGGATAATACTGAACACAACTTTTTTTTTAAACTAAAACATTTTAAAACCCACTTTCCAGTGCTGCCATAAAAAATTAGCCAAACTTCTTCTTCATCCATGATATAGTGGAAACATAAATAATCAGTCAATATTGAGCTGTTTAAACACAGTACTTAGAACACTTTAGTCCAAAAACTCACCATGCTTCCTCTTGTTCAAATTAAACATAATTAATTACTTGTACTGCTAAAGCCCCTTCTTTTTTTTCTTCTGAGTTTCAACACACCCTGTTCTAACACTTGTACATAAGGCTCCTTGTAAAGTATTCCCTAACTTTAGCAATTTATTAATGCCCCTCTTAAGTAAAAAGAATTCACCTTCAAACTACAGAGAGCTCCTTGATGACTCGGCTGTGATGAAACTCATCTTAAGGCTATGAAGTTCTCTTGCAGAGGGAACATTGCTTTCCACACCATCCAGTTGCTAAAGGGTTTGGACACAGCCCTCTTGTTCCAGCACTAGTTCAGGCTGTCTGTGCCACCCTGCTCATCAGAGGAGCTCCTGCAGATCCTCAGGTTTGTTAAGTGCCCCCTGATTCACGCTGAGGTGAAAGGCCTCGGTGAAATCTCTTCGTGTCTGAGCCCTTAGAAGTCATAAGGGCAGCCCCATCACAAGAACAAGGATGGCAGAATTAGTGACATGGTAATCAAGTATCTGAGTGATAGGTATAGATTAGATTTGGCCTAATTTAGGGTTTTCTTCTAATTAAATCAAATACCACGCATTTGGAATCGATTACACCAACCTGCATCATAGAAAAGGAACCAGGAGACAGCTAAACACCTAAAAAAGGCCCATGATCAGACTGCTGAGAGTATCTCAGCTTTAACTATTTCTGTGAACTTCAACCCAGGTCACTGGAGTGCCTTTATTGCTGATGCACATCATCTGTTTGTTCAGCACAACAGGCATCTCACCGAGTTAGAAGCAGTAACTTGCAGTCAGTGACACTGGGGCCGTGCGTGGTCAGAGGGGCTGGGCTTTGATGAAGGGGAGGAGATGGAGCTGCTGCTCTCACCACTGAGACTCCTGGGTAACTAAGTGATTCACTGTCTTCATTGCACCTGGCTAAACAAGAGCAAATCTGATCCAGGAGCTTCACTTTTCTTGGGGATGCCAGTTCCTGTATTGAAAACCATCTACTCCTGTCAGAAGGTCATTTCCTGAACAGTGTTTTAACAAATGCTGGTGTCACACCTGCTGGAGGCTGGGCTATCAACTGTATCCTGGGTTTGGAACACAAATCTCTATCACCACCTTCCTCAAATTTAAGTACACTGTTTACAGCTTCAAGGCCCATGCTTAAAGCATTTTACAAGCACATGACATTCAATTTACTCTGATTTATCAATATTAGCACAGCAGTTCAGATTACTCTCATTGGCAAATGTCTCAGACAGTATTTAAAGTTTGAATCAGGCCCAGCTGAGATTTCCATGTGTGAACTTGGCCTAAATGGCTCCCACCCCATCCCATCCCATCCCATCCCATCCCATCCCATCCCATCCCATCCCATCCCATCCCATCCCATCCCATCCACAAGCCCAGGTGTTTTTACTTTTACAGCAGAGGTGGTTTTAGTATCATGTCCCAAGTGGTTTTAAAACAGCTATGAAATGAATTCTGGTTCAGATTATGTGATGCTAATGGATGGTCTCTCTGCTGTCTCTCCTTAGAAGTGCTTAGGCAGTATGTATTAGGCAAAAAAAAAGAAGATTGCTATCACTTTTTGTAATAGCAATTGTCTACTCCTGACATCCTGATCAGAATTAAGCACTCAATTTTTCCTTCCAGTCTGAAAATCTTGGTATAAGAGGGTTCTTCATTAGCAGGTGGGAGCTCTCGGAGCAATGACACTGCTTCAGAATCAAAAGTGAACAATAATACTTGTGCCTTGATTTCTCCTTCTCATTTCTTTCTCACACTTTCACTTGACTCAAGTGTTGATGGATGCTCCATTTCTGTTCTGAGCATTCAGTCATCAAGCATCTCTCCTTAGAGCTGCACTTGTAACAATCACTGTTAACAGAGCAGAGGATCCTCACTGTCTCAGACATCGCCCTCAGCGCTGCAATTCTCCCCTGAATCCACTGCCTTCCTGTGCATCCTGAGACTGAACTTCCAAGCCAGTCAGGAGGAGCCAATTGACTGTGACAGGAATAGGAACAAAGAGTAATCACTTGTTTTTAGAGCATGAGTATTATGGACTCCAACGTGGTGTGTGACAGCCGTAAATGTAACTGCAATACCTGATAGTAAAGATTGCTCAAGTTAAACTGGCAAATGTTGCCCTGTCTTGGGTAATGCTGATGACTGTATTTTCCCTTGTTTTATTGGTGTACCCAAGTAGAAGAAATACTAACAGCATTTCTCAGCAGAAAGTTGTTACGTGATGCAACCAGCTGGAGAACTATGAGCTTCCTTGGGGAAGCAGCACCATGGAACTAACTACAGAAAGCTGGGAGGGGGAGCCTGAACTCCCAGATGCTATTCCAGCATAGAAAGTCTTAATTTTTAAAAAAATAAAGACTGTGTCAGACTTTGTTTGAGTGGTTTGGTCATGCAGACCAGACCAATATATTTATAAACATCCTTGTAAATGAACTGTGTCCTTTTATGTCTGTGTATTTTATGGTTGATTGGTCTCACTTTAAGCACCTATAACCTTATAACTAGGGTTAGATACTTGGAACTGCCATTCACTGTGGAGATTATTCTATTGAGCAAAGAGCTCAGTTGATTATTGACTGTAATCCTGTCTGTGGACAAAGGCAGTGCCAGTGCTGTGTGTGATTTAAAGACTTTGATTTCTCCCATTGATTGACAAATAAACATTACCCTGTGTAAAACCATCCCCCTGCCCAGCTGGTGAATTGTACTGTGTCTAACTGGGATAGGACACTTCTCATTCCAACAGGGCACCAGAGCACCAAGAATCACCAAAAGGTCCAAAAAAAGATCCAAAGTTCCAAGAGAGATGCAGAGCCTGCTGCAGGTCAAAGGGATGGCCATGGAGCCAACAGAGCAAGGCTCAAGGGCACAAAGGTACTCAGGAAGGGACCAGAGCAGACCTCAGATGTGTGAGGGAGCTGCTGACCCAGAGGAGACAAATAAGAAGGAGGAGAGGACACAAAGTGCACTCCAGAGATAGCAGTGTGCTAAGGTGATCCTTAGGATCAGGATGAGACGAGGGGAAAAAAAAGACACATAGAAAAATTAAAAAGCAACAGGGTATGTGACAAATGAGAAAAAAAAAAAACTAAAAAATAGGAATAGCCAGCTCAATAAAAGGAGACAGAAAGAAAAATTTTAAAAGCTAAGGGGTACAAGGCAGAGGAAGGAAAAAAATGAGAACAGGGACAGAAAAACAGATAAAAGTAGACACAGAGGAGCAATTTAAAAAATGAGAGGAGAGAGAAGCTGTAGCAAAGCTTTGAGAAACCTCACAATGAAGGGTCAGACAGGCTGTAGAATTGAGTGGAACATCACAGACTCCATAAACAACATTGTCCCTTCAATTCTATGCTAATAAGACACTTAGAAATATTCCACAATGGCAACTGTAGAATTATCTTGTCTGCTATCACTCATTTTTAAACAAGGTTCCTTTGGTTTCCATGCAAATGCACTGACTGATGCCTTTTATTTAATTTCCATTTCATTTCATTTCACTTCATTTCATTTCTTTCATTTCATTTCATAGATTTCTCCATTAGTCACAGGCTATTTACATAATGTGATGGAATTGGCACGTGTGGAGCTATTCTCTGCAGAATTCACTTCACCTTCATACCTGGTGAGGAAAACCTGTTAATTCATGTAGCTGTCAGGGTTGTAACACTCCATGAATTAGTTCTTCCAGGAATGGCTACTAGAGCAACAAGAAGCTCTGAAAGTTTGGGTTCCCTCTAAAGAGAATCTCTCACCCCCCTTGGCAGCTCCATTTGACTCCTGCAGTGTTTAATTGCAGGGACTCAGACCTGCAGAACAGAGGGGCTGGCAGAGGCACAGACCCCCAGGCACACCCACAGGGAGCCCTGCACAGCCTCCACCCCCTCCCGGGGCACCCTGACACTGCCCAGCACACCCAAAGCTCTCCTGGCCTCAAAAACCAACAGATTTGCCTACTAACAAGTAACAAAATGACTGCTTTTGGGAGTACACCTGTTTGGGTGGTGTAGTTGTGTCAGATGAGTCCATGTGTTCATTTCTACCTTGAAGCCATCTCAGGAATTGCCATTATCACAACTACTAAAAGCCAACTCGTGACTGTAATCTGATCAAATTCCCACATTTTCTGGTGGTATTGGGGTTTTGTGTGCTTTTCAAATAAATGCAACCAAATGTTGCATAAATTCTTACACATGAGAAGTAAACCTAGGCAAGAATAAAAGTCAAGAATCTTTGTGTGAATAGAAAAAAGAAAGGAGATTCCAGAACAGTTTCTCCAGAGCCAATTTCCCATTCTTCTGAAATTTCCTTAACAAAACTGTCTAGCTGCCTCCTGTCCTTCACATAATTACAGGAACCTAACAGCTGCTGTGACCTCGCAGTCCTTACCCATTCCCAGGGCTCTTGGGCAGATTCCAGTGCTAAAGGAGCTCTCTTCAGCTGCAGGAATGAATGCCAAAAAGCCTGAATTTTGGGGAACAAACTTAACTCTGAACTGGCAGGGAAGGAGCTGAATTCAACAGAGCAGAACAGAGCTGAGACAAGATCTCAACAGAGCTCAGACCCGGGAAGAGACTCAGGAAGATTCTGCAAGAAAATGGAGATAGAGTTTACAAGTCTCTGAGTGGATTGTAACAGCATGTAAAAACAACAACAACAACAAATATTTGTGTGTGTGTGTGTGTGTGTGTGTGTGTTTGTGTGTGTGTGTGTGTGTGTTTAACTCAACACTCTGGCAAGTATCTGGTCTTCCATGGAAAAGATTGTATTTGAACATGATGTCTTTACAGGACACTTTTACAAAGAAAAAAAAAAAAAAAGACACAGGAACCATTTCATAATTCAACTTGCACAGGTGGAAGTTCCACCTACAAACTGCAGCCATGCCCAGAGAATTACAAGAGACAGGCAGGAGCACAAAGCCATCAGGCACCTGGGATGTCAGTGAGGGACCCCTGGCTCGTCCTGTAAGGCCTGGGAGCTCTTACAGCAAATCCCAGGACAGTGGATTGCCCCAGCTCGATGGACACTTCACATCCTCTCTGGGTGGCTCTAAGTTTATTAGTAAAGGTCAGAGGGACCCCACCACACCCACAGGTAAACCTTTGGGAGGCAAATTTGTCAGCGAATAATCTCTTTCAAGTTGTCCAGGCCACTATTTCATTATTTGTAGGGAATATCCTGCCAGTCAGCCTAGCAATGCCTTCAGCATGGGGTGATACCCTATCCAGCTCACATTTACATTTCAGAGCATTTCAGACAGCTTTAAGTGTCTTAGTGCTTCCAGCTCTTTATTCCCAGACCTTCTGACCATGTGAGCAGGTCAAGTTCTCACTTACACCAAATGCACTGTGCACTCCTGCCCTAGAAAGAAATCAGAGCTCTCCTCCTTGGGACTGCTGTCATCCAGCATCAAATCCGTGTCCAAGGCAGGCTGGGCTTTCCCCTGGAATTGGCTCTCAAGGCCTCTTGCTGCAGGTGCTGTCTGTCTGTCTGCAGCTCCTTGTGGTGGGTGGGAGCAGGGGCAGCTGTGGGAAATGTCACCCTCGGGGGGTTTTGTGCCACCATCTGTGTCAGTGACCATAAACCTGATCCCAAGAGAGCGCATCCTGCAGGGGCACCCACAACCTCTGAGCACTGCAGAACCCCCCAGCAGGGTCAGACCCCAGTGCTTGGCAGACAGAACCCCCAAAACCTAACCCATAGTGAGGGCATAACCATTTTTTTGAAATGCTCTTTATTAACTAAAACTGCTAAAACTTCACCTGCATTTAGGCATTCACAGAAAACCATTGGCGTGCTGCACTGAGTCATCAGCTGAAGGAAGGGAAGTCCTGTGACTGACTGGGAACAAGATTCCTGGCTTCTCATTAAAGATGAACTTGAGACTCCTTTAAAAATTTGCCACAGAATTAGCATTGAATCCAAAAGCAAAATCTGAGTTGACTGAAAGGTCAACAAACACAGGGAGATAATTACTGCTAGATGTTCCAGGAAACCCAAGCTCTGACACTAAATTTAAAAAGAAGGCCTTTGATGAATGATAACAAAAACTTCCTTTCTTCCCATCCCCATCATGCAAACAGACCAGACACAGACATACTGAGGGCATTATGCAAGAAAAACCCAACAATCATGGAAGCTCAAGTATCCTGTTAAACCTCACATCTTTATTCATTGGCATACACAAAAATCAAATATTTCAAGGGAAAAGGGTTGGGGTTTTTTTTGTTAGCCTAATTTACTTTGCTGACTTATCAATTTACAGAGTTGATTAGCTCTTGCTTTGAGCTCTTGCCTTTTTCTGAAGAAAACTACACAGTGTATTAAGATTTTAGGAGTACTCAAGCCATGTTAAAAGGCTGAGGTGAGTGTTAAAATACTTTCAGTGTGTTTCTGCATGGAGGGGATCTGCAGCACCTGTACAAAAAAGAATCTGAGAATAGCAGCAGCAAGTTATGAGCAAAACCAAATTATGAACAAAGAAAAACTATGAACAGTCAAATTAATTTAATCAAGGGTTACTGTACATCTGCTGCTAAGGAATAATAGCTGCTTCTTGTTTTCTTGGAAAAGCTAAAAAAAGTCAGCTGCTAGTTTAACAATTAAGTAGAATTTAAAAATATGCAGAATGACTGAACTGTTGAAGATGTGAAGGGGCCTCTTGATATCGTCAAATCTAACCCCCCATGCTCAGTAAAATAAAATGCTTATTCTGAAGTATAATCATAAATTCACATAATTAAAACTTCACCAGAAAGCTGCTCCTGGGTGGGTGTTGCTGAACCAGCACTGACCCCACCAGATGTTTGGTGCTGCTCCGGTCCAGGATCTCCCCATCTGAAGGATTGGTTTTTTCTCTGTCCCAGTTCATGTTGCTGACAAACTGGGAGCTGAAGTCTCTCAGGAAAACCAAAATCTCCCAGTGGAGACCACTTCAGCTGCCAGCATGAAGGCAGAGGTGAGCAGATGCCAGTATTAAAGGTTGACAGATATTCACGAAGTGGAGCTGCTGATGGAGGAGGCACAAGCCTGGCATGTCTGGGCAGATGTGCAAGCAAAAAAAAATATTTTGTTTTCTTTTTTTTTTTTCATGCAACAGACCAAAGCAGGGCTGAAATCAATAGAAATTTGTTTCCTGCCAACTTCATTTGTGGGATCCTGATGGGTTTGGAAGTTAATATTTCAGTACATGGTACAGATAGAGAAACACGCACCAGCAGAACCACCTTAGATGACCAGAATCCAGAGATCCTGCAAATTACTGCCATCTGCATTTTATATTAAATATGTCTAGAGGATGCTTGTCAAATTTGATCTTCATGGATATCTGTCAACCTTTTATACTGACTTCATTTGCTTTACCTTGAGAGCTGGTCCCCGAGGCAGGCATTGCTCACGTGCCACCTTTAGCAATCAGATTAGCACCGTGTTTGCTCTGGAAGCTGAAGCCTCGGTGCTCAGCATTGAAATGAGATCTGAACACAGCTCACAGCCCGGCCCCAGCTCCAGCCCTGTCTTGGAGAGGGCTTGTGCTCACCATATGGTGCTCCTGCTACGCCTCTGCTATTTCTAGCTTCCAACTCTATTGGAATTGTGATGGAAAGATTTATAAATAAGGTTTTGGTGCCAAGATGTCTGCTCAGCACACCATAAACCTTCCTTGCAGGTAGTTGAATCAGCATTGTGCTGTGCAGCCATCATAGCACAGCTTCACACCCCTGCTCTTCCTTCACCCAAGTCCTCAGACCGACTTTTACCCACTTTGCTTTCTCTCCTGCTCTTCTTGCAAACCTGTGTGTCTGGATTTAAATTTGCTTTGGGTCTGACATTATTTAACCAGATGGAAAGAAAGCTAACTTACACTCTAGGCAATGAAATGAGTCCTTCACTGCTTGAATGCCTCATTCTACCACTTATCCAAGACCCACGCTCAGCACAAGGTGCCAGCACAGGCAGACCTGGCCAGCCCTGTGCCCCCCAGCCCTCGCCCAGCCCTCTGGGCACAGCTTCCACATAAAGTCAGGTGGGAAAACAGATACTGACTACTCCTTCTTATCAAAAGTTGCCCACATCACAGTGTCAGCTTTAGGCAACCCTAAATATAAAGTAACAGTTCCCCTACGAGCACTCATTTCTTGATAAATTGGTCTAAAGAATTTTTGGTAGACCAAACACTCCTTTCAAATCAAATTATTTGGGCTGTATAAAACCCATTCTTTTTACCCTACTGTTCAGCATTTAGGTTAATCTCCCGTCTAGTTTTAACATCTCAGCAGTCATCCTCCTGCAAAAATGAACACTTTGCAGTCCTAATCAAAAAGCCTTGAAAGGCTCCAGAATTCCCAGGGGGTGACAGAGGTACAATGGATTTCTCCTTCACACAGTGAGGAACCCTCTTAAATGTCCCCAGCTGCAGCCAAGACAGAAATCTGGCTCACACAGCCCTGACTTCAGTGCTCTGAGTACATCAAAAATGAGCCACTTTGGTGCCAGAGGAAGAAAATGTGTTATTATCTGGGATGGTTACACACAGAGGAAGGTTTCTCCCAGGCTGAGGTTCCAAAACACATATACATGTGTATTCATATGTATATATATACACATGTATTCATGTATACATATGTATTCATAAATATATGTATTCCAAAATACATATGGGAAATGGATCACTCCTTCTCAAAGCTCATCATCCATTTCTAGAATCCTCCAGTGCTCAGTTTGCTCTACCTGGATTTTCAGTTTCCCTTTCCCTCCTTCTCTCTACCACTCCCTTACTTACTGGGAAAGAATAGAGATCATGTTTCTCACAGGATTTAGCAAGAACAGCTTCATGATGCAAGGAGCCAGCACCAGGATTTTACAACCTGTAATTCAAGTTTGCCAATCAGGACAGTGAAAATCGAAGGTTTGATTTGCAGGGAGAAAAAAGCAACCAAAAACCCCCCCAAAATTTTTTTTGAAAGACCAAAAAAACCCCAAACCAAACAAAAACAAACAAACAAAAAGATCAACCAAATGAAAGCAAATGAGCAAACAAAAAAAAAACCAAAAACAAAAACAAAAAAAAACACCCACAAAAAAACCAAAATCAAAAACAAAAAAAGAAGACCAAAAACCAACCAAACCCACCAAAAAAAAAGCCCCAAAACCACAACAGCAAAAACCAAAATACCACAAAACACAATAATCAATCCCACAGACAAAAACCACAGCAAAGCACCAACACACTCTGGAACTTTTACCAGCCAACTTTTACCAATTTTTATATCATGTACACATGAAAAAGTTGTCTCTATTCACTTAGGTAATTTTTAAATTAAAAAATAACTGCTACAAAGCATTAGGAATCAAAGATCAAATTTTGGCACCATTAAGCAAATAATGGGATTTTTAGCAGCAGAATCCCTGCACACTAAACTACCAAATACTAGACTCATCCTTTTCCTTGCCAGAGACTTTGGCAGCACTGTGCTTTCCACAGCACACCTGAGACACTCAAGAAACACTGGGCCTGCAGTACAGCACAGGAATTCCTCAGAAGACATTTTCCAGCTCTTTCACCTCTGCAGAGGTGAGGCACACATCAGCCAAGGAAGCTCCCCTCGCACCATCCCCTCACCACTCCCACAAGCAGGTTTAGCACACTGCACATCCACATTCCCAGCCTGGGTGTACCCCTGGCACTGGGGCTGGGTCAGCATCAGCTGGAAGCTTGGATCAACATCCTTGTGATCCCTAATTCAACATCAGCTTGAACCTTCCTAGGGAAACCAGTGTCCTGCCAATGTGGTCAGACAACTCTTCCCATGCACAAATTTTGCTCTTTAAATACTTCCAAAATGTGAAGGCTTTGGATATCACAAAGAATGCACATTTGCAGATCAGCTCCTTCATTTTAAGCGTAGCCAAAGGTCAGGACCAACTCAGCTCTAGATCCTTGCCCAGGTTTACTTATTCAGCTTTGTCTCCCAGCAGTCCCTTTCTGCATGTTCCTGGAGTACCTGCAGCACTTCCTGCACCATCCCTGTGGCAGCTCTTCTTCCCAGGAAACCCAGACCTCTGTTTGCCAAATTGCCACACCTTACACCAACACTGCTACAGGCAGTGTGCAGGCACTGCATTATCAATGAAGTGATACTGCTGCATTTAGACAAAGCCCCGAGAGAATCCAGAGCAGCTTTGTGCATGAGCTGCCTGAGCTGAGTTCCACATCATGCTCATTATTCTGTGAGTAAAGCTGAAATTGTATTTTTCTCCTGGTGGCCTCAATGTAAATATGAAGAGCCTGAATTTATGAAACAATCAGATTTTTTCTTGGCTCAGTCTTGAAAAGAAGGAAGAAAAATAACAAAAAAAGCCTCTCCCCATCTCACTTTTTAATTGTATTGACATTTTGTCTTGTTATCTCTGGAGCCTCAGTCACAAGGCTCGTGGAATTGCTTCAGTCCATAATAATTACTCATCCACATCATAAACCCATTATGGCACAATCTGTCATTATTGCCATACATTGTCATTACTGTCATTACCTGCCATCCTTGTTTGGCCAAGGCAGCAGCTGTGGTGGGCACACCTGTAGTACAGCTGGGTTGGGCAGCTGAGACAGCACAGCAAGAACCTGCACAGGGCATACCTTCAGCTGGGACAGTTCTCCACTTTTTTTGAAAAAGCAGCAAATCGACAAAAAATTTAAGAGGAGTGGTTATTTTATCACCATATTTCCTAGTCTTTTATGGGTACAAACTATTATTGTGTTGCAGAAAATCAAGGCAGAATTATGCTTAGATTGTATCTAATTAATTTTTCATACTAAAACCTTCTTGTTGCCAGATGGCTGATATGTGGCCATTTAGAATCCAGAAGGTACCAGTCAGAAAACAGACAAAGCCCTCAGTTTTGTTCACTGAGCCCCTTTTTAACCTGCAGCCTGGCTAGACAAGTTGTACAGTGTACCTTTGAACAGGGAAGTCATTTAAGAGACACACAAATCTTCACAATTCAGAACTATTCTTTCTCATTCAAAGCCATCACTCTCCAGGGTAAAATACAGGGGGGACAGAGTATTAACCTGAGAGTTATCTTTTACTATGTCAAAAGATCTTTGTGTCACCATCATCATCATCATCATCTAACCTGGGCCCTTGAGAAAGAAGCACATGGAAACCAAGAGCCTGGGTCTGCTGTGGCTCCTTTTGTCACCTCCAAGGCACAGTTTGGTGGCAAAGGAAGAGCATCCCCACCAGGGCAGCTGAGCAAGGGACAGAGAGTGCTGCCAAATCCAGCACAGCCACAATCCAGTCCCGAGTTTGTCAATGCCTGTGCAGAGAGGAGCAAAGCCCCATCTCCCTCTCACAGGTGAAGCCTGGCCTTGCACCAACAGGGCAAAGGCATTTCTGTCCTGTGTGTGCCAGCTACCCACTGGCTAACATTTGACAGAATGTCACACAGAAAGGGGAAAACTGCTCCTTAATTATAGTCCTTCTGTTGTTCCACTCAGGGGCTTTATTAAAAGGGAAAAAGCATAGAGAGTAGCTAATCAGCTGCTCTTAACAAATGAAAGTCTGGAGATTGATTTTTCAAGTGATTAGTGGTGCAAACACACATTTTCACAACTCAGAATCTTTGCATTTTTATCCAGCTGCTATTTTCATTAACCAAGGAAGGGTCAGAGAGAGACAGTTAACAGCCAACACCATCCTCAAATACTGATGCCTTTATTACCACAGCACACGGATTTAAAATCTGTAGTGCAGCTCTGTTCCCATAGCCCCAGGAGTTCCACAGGTGCAGCTTAATTAGAAGCAAAAGCAGTTGCTGTACCTTTGCACATACAATCCTTTCATGACAAGACATCACTTGCTGGACAAAACTCCTCCCAGCCTGGCCCAAGCCATTCCCTGTCTCCAGCAGCATTTAGCACCATCTCTGCTTGAGTTAGAAGCTCTAATGACAGCAGCTGCCAGCAGCCTGTGGGCTGAAATAGGAATGGGAAAGGCTCAGACAGATGATACACCCTAAAGGGAGCTCACAATGAGCCTGGTGGCATCAGGCAGGTCACACAGCTCTGAGCTGGCCCTGCTCCTTCCTGTGCTCCTTCCCATCCGTGCTGGTCCCTCCAGGTGTCCAGCACTCACAGCTGGCTGTTGCTGGGACTGGGAGCACCGAGTGCCCAGCACTCACCAAATACAAGCCACCAAAACTACAGTCTGCTGTATAGATTAATAACTAGATTTGATTTAAACCCCCAAAAAGGACAGTTTTAATAAAATCATCACTTGTCTACCCCTTGTTGCCTAATTTTCTGAAGGTGGAAATCAGGCAGGGTTCACCAGTTCCTCTTGAAGAGGAACCCACAGCCTAATGCAGGGCTCTCACTAAATCCCACAAGCCCCAACCTTCCCTGCCCAGCCTATGGCACGGGCAGCAGAAGCAAGCACTGGCAACAGCCATAGGACAGTCCTCTGTTCCCCAAATGGCACCAGACATTGGTGCAATGCATTCAGTCAGGGATGTTCCTCCTCTCCCTAATGCAGCTTTAAAACCATAAATTACAAATGAACACATGCAGGACGTGGATGTCGATCCCTCGTGCTCACACGGGCTCAGAGACAATCTCCCTGCAGTTCCCAGAGGAGTTAATTCCTGCACTGGGGGCCCGTGGTGTTATCAAGATATGAGAGGGAATGCATTACATAAATATATATTCATCACAGGGAAGAGAGCAGCCAAGACCAGTTTTCAGTTTTGCTTCTGCACTTAGACATGCTTTGTAGATATTTTCCTTCAGCAAATGACTCAATCCATCACGATTAAAGTAACACAATATAATCTTTCCTTTGATTTAATTGCTCCCCTTCTGCCAAATATTCAAGTTCAAAATACATTCAAAGCAATATTTAAAATAGGAAGATTATTTTCAAAATTAGCACAAATCTCCTAATGGGTTCAGAATTACATGCTGGGAGTCTTGCAATGCATTGAGTATTGGTACTTAATTTAAAACGATTTCCAAGGTATGCCAGCATGAATCTGAGTTATTTCCCAGGGAGCTCTAATGGACTTGGGTATTCAAATCCCTCAGAAGATCAATCTCTCCCATGTGCTGCTGCAAACACTCTCCTTCCCCCATGTGCTCAGGGCAGAGCTGCTCCTCTTGGACCCAGGATGGTGCCCATCCCATGGGGGACCAAGCCCTGCATCCTCACCAGGCACCAGCCCCGGCACCTGCATCTCACATATGTACCCAGCTCAGGAGCAAGGCCACAGGGAAGGTCACAGGGGAGGTCACAATGCGAGTTGCACAGAAGGACACCAAGAAGAAGCTCAAGACAGTGTCCATGGCTTTGGAAGTACACTCAGGGAGAGGCAAGGACAAAACCAGGCCACATGGCCCCAACAACTCTGCTTGGGCAGATTTGACCTGACAACTTAAAAGCTTTCACTAATAGTGCCACAAGCTTGCCCCAGGTAAAGCACATGTACAGAAATGTTTGTTAGGCAACAGACCAGAGCTGTGCTCAGAGCTTTGCCACCCTCCTGTTACCACCCAGCAAGTGGAGAAAGCGATTCAACATCACGATTAACGAATGCAAGCTCTTCTGTCCTTTCCTCCTGGCTTTGTTTTGCACTCCTTTCCCTTGCTGTACCTGCTGAATGCTGAATTTCATGTCCAGGCTCTGCTCTGGAGAAGCTTCTCAGGCAAAGAGCTGAGGACTTGGCATCTGCAAACAGGGGCTGCAGGTCCTGGTCAGTGACATTGGGCACCCAGACATGGTCCTGGCAGAGCAACTCATCCCAACCTGCAACTCCACCAGGCTGCCCTCTGTCCCAGCCCTGAGGGTGCCTGCTCTGTGCCCACCTGGGCACCAGGGAGCTCTGTCCCACCCAGCAGAAACCAAACCTTTTGTTTCTGTGTTCTGCTGCAAACCACTCAAACCACTGCAGGCACGAGGGGAATTACAGGTAGAACTACAGTCTCCAGGTGTCCGTGAAGATGCTTAGATTTAAAAATAAAAAACAAAAAAAAAAAAAAACCAACAACCCAAACAAAACCAAAAAAAAAAAAAAAAAATCAACCAAACAAAAAACCCAAAAACACAACAACAAAGAAAAAAACCACAAACAAACAAACAAAAACACCCCACCTCTGCTATGAGCTGGATTTTAGAGGTAAAATTCCTGTCCTATTTCAGCGGCTGGGTCACAGCCGAGGCTGTGCTGAGGAACCCGAGCTTTGTGAGCAGCACAGGCTGCTGGTGCCATCTGCCGTTCTGGCAGCCACAGGAACAGCAGCACGAAAGATTAAGACTTGACTAATTCATGTCTGGCATAAATGAAAATCCTTCAGATGCCCGAAGGTCTCTTGTGGCAGTTTAGGGATAAATGAGGTTTTAGGCAAAATTTACTTACATGGGAAATCACAAGGAAGTCCTTGCTGACACAGTCCTTGCTGCTGCATGAAATTAGACACAATGCCCTTCTAGAAGCAAATAATGGGATAGAAACAGACATAGACACTTACTTTTTGGGTGAAATGACTTTTAGCTTTAGCTTAGTTAGTTACTTTTAGCTCCTCAGCCAGGAGTTTAACTCCTGCAGCTCAAAAATTCAGCAGTCCCAAGGAGAAGAGCGCCAAACTGGTTTTCTAAAAATTATCTCCTATTTAGAACAAAACCATCTCCATCTATAAAACCAGAGAGAATCCCAGCCTCTGATCCAGCTCCTCCACTGAAGGCACTTGCAGAGGCTCACAATCCCCACCTGGAATAACGCCTTTCCAAGACGCCCAGTTTGCACCCAGACCTGACACAGACAGCAGGTCTCAGGACATCGGGGTGAGTTTCACCAGCGATATTATTTTGCTGCTCCCAATTCAGCTGCTTTGTGTGAGAATCATTTTCACTGTTCTTACAGAGAGCTATTTATACTGACAATTGGGCTCTGCCTTAAGCACTTAAGCCTGCTGTCTGGCCAGAAAACGGGCTTCCCACCAACTTCCATCCTCTTCCTGCACCTGCTGCTCCCTAAATGCTGATGAAAGGTGCTGTGCCACGCACAGGAGTCAGGAGGAATATTTCTGCCAGAGCACAGGCAATATAACTTTTAAATGTCCTTGTTTATGGTCACGAAAACCTGCAAACTTGGGGGCCAGAGGTGCTAGTGTGTCCATCAAGAGGGCTGCAGCTGTTGGGATGGCATCCTGAGCACGCTGGGGCAGCTCCTGCCAGAGCTAAAAACAGCGCGCGCGGGCGGCGTGCCGCGATCCACGCTCTGCACGTGTCCTGACCATCCCTGCCGAGGCAGCCCCGGGGAAAAGGCTCTGCTCGGAGCCACTTTCTCTGCCTCAATAATTTAACTCCATCTCCTAAGTACCAAGGGGAAAACCCAGCTGTAGGAACCACTGTCATGATGGGAAATGGAGATTGTGGTGAGTGCAGCCCTGTCTGCTTTAGCGAGTGGGCTGCTTAGGGAAAGGCCAGGATAAAAAATTCCTCTCTGGAAATATCTCAGCTGCAAAACCTAGACCCACATCCACAGAGGAAATTCACATTAAGCACTGACAAGTTTTGCAGAGCTGTATCTTGATGCAGCCTGCAGAACACCCAGCTGAGGAACACATCAGTGCAGACTATAGATATCAGGGCAAGTGTCCTACCCAGGGCTGGCAGGCACCCAACAATGTCCACCCCCTCCTCAAACTGCCTATAGACAAGTCTGTATAGCCCAGACTGGCACAGGCTTAAATTACAGTGGAAAATACATTAGATACATCAAAATACCTGAAATGAAACCCCAGGGAATGCTGCCAGAAAGCAGCACTAAGAGAGCTGTAAGAGCACCCAATAAAGCAGTGCCTCGAGGCAGCATCCAGTAATGTCTTTATTGCAACACTCTGGGAGAACTTTAATCTGAGCCCAGCCAGTCTCCCCACTAAAATATTGTTCCTGGGATTCAGGATGTGGAGAGCAAGCAGGCACCTCTGCTGAGCTGCTTTCAGAAGTGGATACTGACAAATGACAGAGGATATCTGCCAGCAATGCCACCTCTGTTACGTAGCATCAAAGTTCCAAATTGCTTATCATGCTCATCTGCACTCCTTTTCCACCACACTTGCTCAATCCCCTTGAAGTCTACAAATATGCACCAGCATACTTTAGAAGAGTATTTGGCTAATGTGGTCAGAGAGAATCTGAATTTACAAGATGCCCATGATAAGCACCTAGGCTAAAACTACTGATCTGTTCGGCTCACTGAGAACATCAGATCTTAACTGGAACAACAATGTCAGGAGAAAGGTCAAATGTGTCCCTGCTGTCCAAACACAGCCCTCACAGAAACCTGCACTGCTCCTCTGAAGCCGGAGGAACTGAACCAGCCCAAATTTGGGGTTGGAGCAGTGTGATGTTAGAGGTGAGGGCAGCCCAGCCAGTGCCAGTCTCAGGCTTGGTTCAGTTTAACCAGGCTTGGCTGAGTCTACTGGTGAGTCCAGTTTCAGACAGGTCTGACAAAGTGTAACCAGCCAAACCTGGCAGAGTCTACCAGAGTTTGCCACCCACGTGGAGTCCCCAGTGTGGGAAGACAGGAGGGGAGGCTTGGGGAGACTCCCAGGACCCACTCACAGCCCCTCTGCTGCCTTGGGCCATCAGCCAGGCTGTGACAGCCTCTGGCAATGACACCTCCATGTGACTGAAACCTCCCAGAGGCTCTCCTCTCTCACAAATGTTCAACTTGCAATCACGTTCTCTGCCCTGTCTGAGGCTCTCCTGGAGGAAGAGCCCTGGCTGTCCCCAGCAATGTCCCCAGCCTGCCCCAGCCCTGCAGGTGGGTGCAGAAGCTGTCCTGGCACAGCCTCCCTGGCAGTACCCAGCCCCAGCCCGCCTGTGAGTGCCACAGGTACCTTTGGGACCCTTTGGAAACACCTGCTGGGACCTGCCAGCCCACCGGAGCTCCTCTCTCCCGAAATTCCTGAGCACTGCCAGGCTCCCTCCCTATCCCCAGCTCCCTTGTGACACAAACACCAGCTTGTGCCCTGCTTCTTCACACAGGAGTGGGAAGATGAGCTGGGTTTCCTCAGGAAGTGAAAAGTTCCTGCCTGAACTCTGAATACAACAGTCAGAATTAATTCAATTGTTACTGTCAAAACTACCCCAGACACCAACTTGCCCTGAAGCTACCCAGTCTCTCCACAGGGCACACCTCTTCATCTCCACAAGATTTTTGCTGCCTGTGCTCCCCATTCAGAAATCTCTCTGAAAAAAAAAAAAAATTAAAAAGAAGTCCCTGTTCATCTGCCTCAGAATTTGATGTATAAATTGAAATGTCACTTCAGAGGCCCTTGACAAAGCAATTCAGGAAGGAGGGCCCCAGCATTTGTGGCCTTTGCACCTGCTGCTTTTCCATTTTGGGAAGGGTTTAGGATGGCTGGAATAGCCAGTCTCTTCCCACCACCCCTGCATTCGAAAAGCTTCAAAAGTTCATCTGGGAATCACTCCCCCAAGAGGTGAATAATAGTTTAAATTCCTCCAGCTGGATTGTCTGGTGAGGGGATCCAAGTAAATCCCATTGACTTGTGGCAGAATTTCCAGAAGAAGGGGAGAGCATCCCTACACCACAGCCCGTGCTATGGGCAGGACCCATCCGATCCTTGAGCACTAATGTCAATCTGCAGTGACACAAAAAATGCAGCAACAGCCATTAAGTACCAGTGCCAGGAGAGATGCTTTAGCCAAAAATACTTATGCCTTTTCACACAGCCTCTGGGACTCAGTGTGGATAAAGCAGGAAGGCAACAGGAAAAGTTTGAGTTTGTGCTTGCAGGAAAGCAAACTACAAGTCGTGTTTTCAAACTGGGAACCTGGGGAATCCCACAGAAGGTAAATAATTACTCAGTACCTCACACTGCAGGGCAGGGTTCTGCAGAGCAGCTGGGTTATTTCCATGGCCACGAAGCTGATGAAGGCTGGCCAAGCCAAGAGTGAGCAGGGTAACCCCAGCCCAGCCATGGAAGGGCACTGCTGTGGGGCAGACAGGAACCAATTTGTTTATAGACACTTGCAGAGCAATGGCAGCTTTTTTTGGGGATCCTGCCCTTTGTGCATCACACACAGCAATTCCTCCAAGGGTTTGGGGGCACAGGAACCCCCCCTACACCTGCTGCAGTGACACTGAGGGACATCCTCAGTGACACAACCCTCCACTTCAGAGATGCCCTCCCTCCCCACGACTCCTCACTGCACCTGTGTGAAATGCAGGTGTACAATGGCCCTGCAGCTCTGCCAGCATCACAGCATCCCCTCAGCTCCTACAAGCTTCACACCACCAGCCCTGCAGGCTGCTACACAGGGCTGCTCAGGCCAGCTAGACACTTCTGGCTCCACCAAGATATCTCCCTGCATTCCCCAGCATCTGGGAAGAAGCTCAGGTTTTCTTTATATCCCAAGTGAATAGGAAATTCTTTACATTCCAGATCTCTATAAGAGAATCCTGCTTCTAATGAAGTTTTTCTACACTTCTCTTTCAATGTGGAGAGCCACAATCGACCTGAGCTGGCATCTTTCCAGCACTCAGGGCTATTAGCATTTCAAATTATAAGCAATTATGGATCTGGCCACCTTTGTATCTCACAACACTGGACCTGTTTTGTTCCAGCTAATGGTGCCACCCTGTTGACTTTCAAACAGGCTGGAGGGAATAAATTGCTGCAGTTTATTCCCATACAGCTGACATTCCCGCCATGCCATCACTCACAAGCAGGGATGTGAACATTAGAAATGTAACCCACCACCCCAGACAGCCTCCAGACCTCAGAGGGAGCTGCTGGAGAGGAGACTTTCCACTTCAAGACTCAGCACTGACACAAACTGCTGGCAGCAAGAGCCCCAAAACCAAACTGATGGCTTACAGAGGTAAGTAACGCTTTCATTTCTAGCACATTAACCATGTTCTTGGGATGTTTGATGCTTTTCAGATGTGGGGAATAGAGGCAGGGATATGATTTTCCTTTTCAGAGAGCAGCATTCCCCTTGCTGGCACACCAAGCTCTGCTCTTACCTTTAGGCTCATCACGGGTGGTCATTTGAGCATCCTGGCCACCCAGGAGCTCCAAACCCACAGCACCCTTGGCTCAGTCCTGCTGCCTGCGTCAGCATCTCTCACCCTGGCACCCAGGGAGATTGTGCTTTCAGAGCAAGAGAGGACTCCACTGCCAGCCAGGGCACCCCAGCTCACAGCACGGGCACCAGGGTGAAGCCACAATGAGCTCTGCCCCTGAATGTCTCAGTTCATTTCTGAGGTGCTCTGCAAGCAGCCAATCCACCAGTGCTCCATTCAGTGTCCTGGGCTGAGAGCAGATGAAACGGTCCCCAAGAGCCTCAGCGGTGCTGCGGGCTGGGCTGTGCAGCAGAGCACCCACAGGGCTCCACACCTGCTCCTAAACGTGGCTCGTGGGCAGGGGAAAGAGAAAAGAGGTAGAGGTGCTGCAGGGAAGAAAGTGGCCAGAAATTATAATACAGCTTCTCAGTGGGGGTCTTTTGAGAGCACTGAGAGCTGTGGGTAATGCAGGTAACCAGAACCACAGCAGTGGGACTTGGATTTAGTCTTTCACCCTGCGCTCCACCTTGCAGCAGCTCAGGCTGCTCTGATTCTCTGCCAGCACATCCTTTACAGCCACAGACGTTCACTGTCCAGCACTGTGCCACCAGAACACATCACTGGCTGCTCCTGTGCCACAGCCAAGGAGGAAGGACAGCCTGTCTGTGCCCTGCACCAGGGCAGCAGCAGAGGGTGACTGACCTCAGGCCATGGGCAGGGCTGGGCAGTTCCCTCCTCTCCTGGCCCAGCAGGGCAGGAGCCACAGCCCAGCCCCTGAGACACAATTAACACCTGGCCCGTGTCCGTAGGCTTCATCCAGAGGGTTGTGAGAATGGCCAGGTGTGGATGGGAGTGTGGAGCCTCCCAGCTCCAAAGGACAAAACACCGGAGGATCAAGGATTTCCTCAGCAGATTGGGGTGTGAGGCAAACTTGAGGGCAGGACCTGCCCCTTGAAAGGGACTTAATTCCCTTTGTTTTCTGAGTATCTTCCTTTTCATGTTTTTCTTTTTGGTTGCAATAATTAGTAGGTTTGGGGTATCCAAGAACTTTGTCCCTAACACGGTTATCTCCTGGAGAAATTCCTCACTGTTGCTGCAAAAGGCAGAGAGAAAACTGAGTGGTGTGTCCTCAGTGCTTTAGAGAGGAACTTTGTCCACTTCCCACAAATACAATTAACAAGAGCTGTAACTCACCTCTACCTCTGCTGCTTATTTAACCTATAACATTTTAAACTCATTTACTGACCAGCTCTCCAGGCAGAAGCAAACTTCTCATTTTTAGCAGGGAGGGCATGCAGACACAAAGCCCTGGCTCTCCTGTGCCTCACAGTGCACACATGCTTTTTGTTGGCATTTCTTAATTTCCAAAGGTTGCACAGGGCAGGGGACAGCCCCTTGCTGGGTGCCAGGCCTGCAGCACAAGCTGGAGCTCAAAGCCACCCTGACTTGGCTGTACTTGTGACAACTTTCCAATGCAGCTGGGTACACATTAAATTAGGCATTTTTGGTTTTGAGAGACTCTCCAATAATTGAGCAATATCAGCTGCTTGTGGGACACTTGAGCTGAAGTTTGGCACTTATGCTACCTCTGCCACTCTCCAGAAGACAGGAAATTAAAGCCCTTCTGTATTTTTAGGGGTTTTCTACCCAGAAAGTTTGTCTTAGCTGCCAAAAAGAAGGTAATCCAAGCACACACTGAGATCACTGCCTAGATGTGCTCTTGGCAATTAGCATGCTGTCTAGCAAATGAGCTTTTCACTGTAGAACACCTTTTCACAAGAGGGGAACACAGGGAGTGTGACCAGAAAGCCTTTTCACCAGTTGCAAACACAAGCAGGTGAAACACGGTAGCAGTGCAATAATTACAGGGTGAGAGAATCAGGTAAGGCATGCCTCACTTTCTAAAGAAATGGAATTAAATCTGAGTTTAGGCACAGCATGTCTATGGTTACAAATTTACAGCTCTGATTTATAATGAGCCAAGTGCAGGCTAAAATCAGGCCTGGCTGCTGCTGGCCTTTGGGTGGAAATGAACAGATTTGCTGTAGCAATGCACTCGGGTTGCTCACAGGCCCAGAGTTTTGTATGACACCAGCTGCTTCCATATCAAATGCTGTCCCTGGAGTTAAAATTAGCCTGCTCCTATTTCTGGGGGGATTTTGGCTGTGCAGCCACTGCCCATGGGCTGCTGGCTGTGAGCAGTCACTGCCTGGCACCAGCCGGGCACAGGGGGTCTGTGAGAGCCCAAATCCCACAGAATTCATTGAAACCAGCCTTTCCTCCTCCTTGGGCTTGTGGCACTGTCACAGGAGGTGTTTGGGAGAGCTTGGATGGCACAGTCTTGAGGCCTGCTGGGCACAGATAATAACAATTAGAACTCATTTTTCATTTAAGAAACATCTGCGCAAGTTATTTAATTTTATGCAGTGCTCTTTCTGCCAGCTCAGTTTTCTGTGAAATGGCTTGGGGTTTGTAAAGTTATTTCCCTATAAAAGGCTGCCTTTGACTGTACAGTGACAGGTTAATTTAGGCAATTTGAACAATGATGGTTTGGGGAATTGGCACCTTTAACAGTCTGCACCTTAGCTCTACCCACAGGCTTCCAAACGACAGTGCTTAGCAATATCCTGATTATTTACACTTTTTAGATGCACAGTTTATGCTCTGTGTAAAAGCTTCCAGACAGGAACTGTTTTCTTTACCATATTTTACAGTGCAAAAGGTAGGACCCTGCTCTGAGTTTTGTGGTGATGCTGCAGCACATGCAGCAGGCTATGGTGCATGGTTATGTGGTGCATCCTGGCCCCCAGCAGTTTTGGATAATTACCACGAGCCCTGCTGCTGAATCAGAGCTCTTGGTGTAGACTCAAATTCTCTTTTAGATGCAGAAGCTGCCCCAGCTCCTCTGGTGAAGAAATCAGGGGTAGGACCTGAGAACAAGTATTTGAGCTCTGCCCCACTACACAGCAGCCCTCCAGCCTCTGCAAGGCCCATGCAGAGGAAAAAATTATAGAAAATGCCCTCCTTATGTTGGCATCACTGCACCCCCTGCTCCCCCTCACTCCACAGCACCCAGAGCCTGCTCTAGCACCATTTGAAAGGTGCTTGAGATTGCTCTGCTGCTCAGGTGGCGGCAGAGGGAAGAGCTTTGCCCCAGCTGGGACAGGAGCTGGCCAGAGACCCCCTCCCTGTGCTCTCCTCCCCTCTGCCAGGCTGCCCAGCCCACAGCGCTGCACACGTGGCATGGAGGGAGCCAGGTTACACATCCCTGATGCCCAGCCCTTGCTCCTGTGGTTCACAGGCTCAGCACAAACCCCCCAGCTCCTGGGGGAACCCCGATACTGGTGTGTGACTCCAGGAAGGCACCTCTGGCCAGAACCTTGCACCACCACCATGGGAACGCCACCTCTCAGCAGCCCAGACAGACAATTCTCTGACCAGTGAGCTAAAAACATCTCCTGGCATGTCAGGGAAACCAGAAACCAAAGAGCTTTAAATAGCACTCCTCAGAGCACCCAGGCTCCAGGGGGTTCTGGGCTCCTGGTTAACTGAGCTCCTTCAGGTCTCACCCCCTGGCTCCGCTCTGCTGTGCAGGGGCTGGCACTGCCAGTCTCAGGGCTGAGCAGTGCTGGTGCAGTGAGCTGGGCAGGATCTCGGGCCGGAATTCACTGAGGGCGCAGCTGCGAGGTGATGGGTGAGGAGGGGTCTGTGCACAGCTCCCCTGCCTGGGGCATTGTCTGGGAGGAGCCCCCATGGAGCGGCTGTCACTCCCTGCCCTCCCTGCAGCCTCCTGCAGCAGCAGCACGGGCAGCTCAGGAGACTGACGTGCCCTGGGACAGCAGAGCTGACATTTCAGCGGGATCGGGAGCTTTGGTTCATCTCTGGATCTGCCAGCTTTGATGATTTCAGGTTTAGATGGCAGCAGCATCAGACCTACAGTCAGTAACCACTTGAGGGACACCTGTGTGACAGGAGATGACAGCAGCTACAGCAGGCACGTGCTGCTTTGCATAGCACTTTGGAGAAAAATGTTATGCAGGCTCTGCAAAAGCTACCCCACATTCCTATTTGCATCTGAGTGCAACGGAGCTACTGCTGTCACTCAAGAGACATCCCATTTGAACGTGCTCCCATCTGAGGACACACTCTCCTTTTATTCCCATGCAAATGAAATCAGCTAAGTAAAATCATGATGTTTGGGGACAGAAAAGGCTCTTTCTCCATTTTGGTAATTACTACTGTAGCAAAGACACCCTGTGCTACACGATGCTGCAGCAGTTGCAATTCCTGCAGTGCTGTTCACAAAAATTCCTTCTTCCTGAAGGAGGGACACGTGTAACAGGTGTGGTCCTGGGCCAGGGGAGATCAGAACCCACTGCGTTCTGCAGAAAATGCAAACGTAAGGGTTCAGCCAGGCAGCCGAGTCATCCTTGGGGCTCCGAATAGCAAAGCCATGAGTCACAGTTCCTGCACTGGTCACACAGTTCCCACCTCCTAAGCCTGCTGGAATGAGAGCCACCTCCTTGGAAGGTGTGCCCCACACGGAGCATGGGGCAGGACAGGCTCCTGACCCTCCTCTTTGGCCCTGTTAACCTAATCCCCCCTCTGACATGCAGCAGAGCCCTCACTGGGCCGTGGTGGGGAGGTCACCCCGCTCCCTGCCTGAACAGCACACGGCACAATTCCTACCTTAAATAAAAACCACTGTGAGTTTTTATATTGTGGCTGAGGCTCTGTAGTAAATGCAGGGCAACCCTGACGAAGGGGAGAGAGACAAGGTGGACTCCACTGATATCAGAAGGCTAATTAATTACTTTATTCTACTATATTATTCTATACTATATTACACTACATCTAAAATGAATCTGCACAAACACTAAACTCTACTCAACTGAACAGAATCTCATGACTGTCAGCTGACAGTCCCAAACACACACACGGATTCAATTGGTCAATGAATTAAAACACTCACTCCAGAATCCAATTGCCAATTCCCTTCAGGTAAACAATCTGCTCTAATGCATTCCATTTGTACACAAACACGGGTGCAGCAAATGAGATAAGAATTGTTTTTTCTCTCTCTGAGGTTCCTCACTGCGATTCCTAGGAAATAGCCTTGGGAAGTTGTGCCTTGCTTTTCTCTGTGAAGAGAAGTGCGGTGACAAGGCTCTGCTTCAGCAGGCACCCTGTGGGAGGGGGAATAACACCCTGCAGCAGTGTGCAGGGAAAGGCAGAGCTGGGATGGGATTCGTGCCCTCCCCAGCACAGGCGGGCTGTGCAGGAGGAGCCGATGGATGCTCCGGGCGCAAGGCTGCGGGGAGGCACCGGGGCTCGATGGCTCGGAGCTGTGCCCAGCCCAGCCCTGCCCCAGGGCACAGCTGCTCAGCTGCTCAGCTCTAACTCCGAGCTCCTAGGGAGCAGGAATCCTGGAAACTGTGACACTGTGGGCGTTCCCTCACGGCTTTCAGGAAGGGGTTTTGAATAGCTTTGTTACAGCATCCTAACTGCAGGGACAGCATTCACAGGTTCTTGAAACAGCATCCTTCCATGGCACTGAACGGTCCATAGGGTTCACGTAAGGGACCCTCAGCTTCCACAAGCACAGCCGCTGGGATGTGCCTGTGCCATGGGAATGCCAAAGATACGGCACAGAGCAGCAGGCACAGGCTGCCCAGAGACTGCCCACATGCTGCTGCCTGTATTCACACCTGCACATCCTCTGCCATGGGCACAGAGCCTTCATCCCAGGGCTGCAGGCTTCACACGTCAGGCAGCCTGGAGTCAAAATCCATTACATCTCTGTAATGCTCTGGCGTGCAATGAAACGGGGCAGGGTTGGGGTTTTTTATAGAGAAGAAAGGAAGGAAATTAGCAGGATTTCTGTTTGACACGAATATACTTTAACAAGTATGGAGCCTCATGACATCAAGTGGAAGCTTAGCGTCTCTTAAAATAAGCCCGAAGCGTCTTTTAATGTCGGTGCTTAAAAGGGGATTTAGTCACTTGGTTCTAGGAACTCCAGTTTGACTTAAGTGTCCAATATCTGTCGGCAGTTCAGCTGTTATCCAAATAAGGGGAGGGAAAGCCAGGATTTTCCAGCCCTGAGAAACAGCTGTGCTCAGAAGAGGCATGCAACACGAGGGATAAAATTAATTCCCCCTCAGCCCTGGTGTGTGAGCCCTCCCAGCCGCTGGATGAGCCCGGGTGTGTGAGCCCTCCCAGCGGGTCCCTCTCGCTAGGCGGCCCCCGAGCCCTGCCAGGGACCTGCTCTGCCCCAGGCACTTCCAGGCAGCCAAAAGGAGATGTGAATGGACAGATACCGAGGCCCCATCTCTTCACACTGCTCTTGGAGTGGGACTGTGAGCACCCTGAGTATGTGCACACCTGCCCCACATGCAATGCAACACCTCGTGAGCCGCACGCTGGGTGTGTTTGTTCACCATCTCATCGGGGACGTGCCTCCAGTAGTTCCAAAACTAAGCTTTCCACTGTACTCTTTCCTGTATTAAGGCTGCTGTTGTTCAAATGTCATTCTGAGTACTGATGCTCACTGAATGCTTTGCATCGCTTGCTCTGTAAAATGGACAAACCCAACCTAAACTTAGCAGTGGCTTTGAAGCATGAAACACAGGACACTCATTCCAGCTGCCGTGCTGGTCTCCATGCTTGACAGTCCTTGCTAATTCCAGAGGGAGCCAGTCCTTGGAAGCCAGCACACCTTTCTGCCCTTCCCAAACGTGCATGGAAGTGTCCACAGGAGTGCCAGACACAACTTTTGAGATGCAAATCTCCAACCTGCTCGTAGGAGGCATTAAAAGCTGAGTTCACAGAAAATGAGCCTCTGAAACTGTGCTTTTCAGTGCTACCTGCTCTGAAAATATGCCAAAAATAAATGAGGTCTTTGAAACATACTCAGCTGCATTTCTACAATTTAGAAAGACTCTCAGCAAGCTTCACATCCAACCAGGATTCTGCAGTTTCTGTGAATACCTTATCAATGGCTACAATAACCTCTTTCAGCTATTTTATTCTTCTCAGAATATCCCAGCTGACACAAACCTGCCCCACTCCCCACCTGAAGAGCAGTGATTTTAAGACATTATTCCACAAATCACAATAGTCTCTGCAGTCCAACTCATCTTCTCAGGATTCTTGGAGCGTAGAAAGAGAAGCAAATAAAATTACTCTTTTCTCACTTTTCCCAGAAGTCTCATTATTCACACCACAGGAGCAACAGAGAAGCCACTTTATGATCACACATTCACACCACTGGGGAACTCACAACTAGAGAGCTCACTACTAAGTGGTGACAATTTCCCTGTTTAGCCATATGGCACAGAAGAAATACAGCTCCAGACAGAGCTTTCTGCAGCCCATTGCCACTGGGAAAGCCTCGTTCCTTGCAGACCTATTCATATCTCTGTCAAGCCCCACAGACTAGTGCCACAAGATACCCAAGTGTCTGGCACACCCTCCCAAAGCTTGAACATCTCTGTAAGAATGAGTAGCACCATCAGGTACGTGCAGATGGTTTGCAAAATGCATCATTTCCAAAGTGATTGGAAGTTGTTATCCTGTGTATCTATTCAAGGCTGCTTTTTAAATAAAAGACAAGCTGGTACATCAGTGTGATGCTGCAGTCTAGCTCTGCCTCACTCCTAAGTGTAAATTTTTAAATGTACTCCTCCCCTCTACACACACTCTTTGCAATGCAGTGTATTTCAGATCCAGCAGATGCTCTTCTTGTTCCTAAAACAGATTTAATGTGTTTTCCATTATCTAAATACCTGGCAAAAGGGCTCTGTGCAGATTTAATACTTTCCTAGCCCCGTGTTAAATTTGTCCCAGTGTTGCCCATAGCATAATTCTGCAGCCATGTCAGCTATTCAGGTAATGCCAGGGTGTCGTCACTAAGGTTTGTGTCAACAGCATGATCTGGATGTACCTTGTAATCATTCTGGTGTTGGGTTGCAAAGGTCCTTGGACTCTTCATTTGGCTGAGTCTAATTCTGTCCACTTCACAAAGATCTAGAGTTACACTAAGTAAAGGTTGACATTTACATGAGACACCAGGACTGCTGGAATGACTCACCAAGGTAAAACCTTGGCTAGATATTCTTTCAAGGGCGTAAATTGTGGGGTGATGACTTTTCACAGACTCGTAACACCACAGAATGGTTTGGGTTGGAAAGGGTTTTAAAGACCAACTCCCTTGCCATGGGCAGGGACACCTTCCACTATCTCAGGCTGCCCCAAGCTTCATCCAGCCTGGCCTTGGACACTTCCAGGGATGGAGCAGCCAAAGCTTCTCTGGGCACCCTGTGGCAGCACCTCACCATCCTCACAGGGAGCAAGGTCTGCTAACCTGCTGTAGAAAACCTCTCTGCTTAGCAAGGCAAACAGGCAGAGGGGAAGGTCCCACACAGAGCTCCTCAGGATGTGGGATCAGGGTCTCAGAAGTCTGAGAACTGACAGCTACAGAAGCCAGGAGCATCACTCATAAGGAAGAGGAGATGGGCCAGAGAGAAAACAGATGCCTCAGAGTGACCTTCCAGTGTTCTCTTGAAAGCTGAATGATCTCCTCTCATTTTTACTGCTGAGTTGGAGAGCCACACACACAGAACAGCTTTGGCATCCTACAGAAACCCACGATTTCAACCACGTGAAACCAATTAGTAGTGGCAGAGCTTGTCAGCATTGCAGCCAGTGCCCAAATGCTCTCAGGACATTTACTCTCCCAAATACACTCTGCCCTTTAAAGCAGCACCAGCCATCATGTTCAGCAGGCTTGAAAGTCACCTGGTTTACTAAATATCCTCAGCTCTAAGGTCACTAGGTATCAATCAAAACCAGAGAATTCAGACTACAGCAGTGACTGTCCCAGCACTGAAGCTCATAAGCCTTTTGTCTGTTCCCATGAACTCTCCTTTACCTAAATCTAGTATTAACAGCGAGAGCATCCAACACACTCACGGGAAGCAAACTGTGAAACAGAGGGACCACACAAGAGGAGGTGAGAACAGAGCATCTAACATGAGCCACACGTGTGAAGGATGAGTTTATCTACAAACAGAGGTGCTGCCAGCAACGTGGATTTCGAGGATAGCTTCTGCTTTTTAGTACACACCTACAGCAGCCAAGAACAAGCAGAATTCCCAGTGATGGGGTCTTCACTTAGTTGAACTGACAGGATCTGCTCTGATCAGAGGTTGACCCAGCCTTTCTCAAGCACTGGCAGCTGCAGCAGCCCACGTAGAGCTGCCTGTACTTACTGTGGGAACACTGACTGCCTGGTGTGTCACAGGGCATCAGGCCAGGCACACTTGCAGCCCTGACAGCCACCATCCCTTGGCCATGGTCTCTGCCACGTCAGGAGGTCTTAGCAGCAGTCATCGCATCGAGGAACTAATGCCACGCAACCGAGTAATGTCTTGAGCACAAATTCATAAGCTGCTGCTATTCCTGCTTGGTGCTAAAGTTCAGTGCCTCATTCATCATACTGGAAACTTGTCAGGAGCTGCTCTTATTCAGTTCAGTAGAGCAACCTCTCTCCAAGACCTTGCTCCTCACTCCAGACGCAGTGTGTGCAATTCTTCCTGCAGCTCCTCGCTGTGCTGTGGTCCTACACCACAGGCCCCTCTGACAGGAGAACCTCTGTGCCCTCTGTTTCTGTGCACCCTTGTGTGAGTCCAGACTGAGCATGGACTTGGAAACAGAGTGGAACATGAAGAGTGATGGCAGTTCTGAGGATAAAGAAGTCTCTTGTTGTGCAGAAAAAGGGGCAATGATCCTCCAATGCAGTTTTGTTAATGGTGTCTCAGGTGCATGGGACACTCTTTAAAGGAGATATGTCAGTCCAGGAACTCCTTTCACAATCTGAACATGTCTGACTTTTCATCACCCTTTTTCTTTGGAGGCAAAATAGAAAAATCCCAAGTCATCCAATATTCCAGATCCCAAAAACTGACTATACCAACTGTTACCTGATAGACTGGAAGGCAGCACTGCTCCCAGCACCACGGGAGTCTGTGGTGGAGTCCGGCCAGGATTGGTTTGCAGTGGGAACCAGGGCAACTCAAAAACATTCCCAGGCCCTGCTCCCACATCCAAGGGTTTGGGATTATCCAGCAGCCCTTGCATCACAGCTCAGCCCTGCTGATGGCCTCATGCTATAACCTTGGACAGGAGCCATCCTTGAACTGCTTGAGAGACATTTATAAATCAAGAGCAACAGCTAGAAATATGAAAGCCATGGGTGGTGCAAGTGCATGGGTAACTGTGCCTGGGCCCTCAGGGCTCAGTGACACTCTGCAGGTGTGAATGAGGCACACAGGGGATATGTTCTTATTTTAACCAAGCAAATCCCACTAGACTGCAAAATCTCCACTATGGTAATTGGGTGTCACTGTTATGGAGAGTTCTGGAAAGCAGAGGAGAAAGAGAACAGATCTCAAGTAAATTATTCGCACCAAAGAGCTGTGAAAGCCTCTGAGGAATTCAGACACGTACGTTGATTTTATTTGATAAGATGGGTTATTTCTAGCCTACTGACCTCTTGAAGGTAACTAAATCCAACTCTGCTGAGGCATCTCTGTCTCTCTACACCAGGTACCCACCTGTAACTCCACCAGTATGGCTCCCAGACAGGGTGACAGTCAGCTAAAAGATCTCAAATTTGCATTACTCTGCATAATGTCTAACAAACACTGTAAATGCCAGACTCTATCATGTGACATTGACAAGGGTAAGATCCAAACCCTGAAGAAACACCCATGCTCTTCTGACTTAGAACACTGTCAGCGTGCCAGAAAACAGCTGCAACCTCAGAGAGAGGTCAGGTGCCAAACCATGACCTCTCACATCTGGCTCTTCACAGAGGCAAACACAAAGCAAAACTGCCCCTCAGGCAGGGGCTCGGGCAAGGAGCTCACAGGGGAGCACTGCAGTGGCCTTAGCACCTGAGCATTCAGCAGCAAACAGCTCTGCAAACATCTGCCTGCACCTTCAGGTGCTTCCTGCACGGCCACAGACACAGACAGGCCTTGGCTGTACGGGACAGCAGCTTCCAGACAGCAGCAAATCTGATGCCACAGGGGCCAAGAGAGGGTGGGAGCTGCCCTAATAGATGGGGAATGCAAATCCCAGGGCCTGCTTCTGCTCACGAGGATTGCATCACAGCAGAGAGCAGCAGGGGACCTCCATGGCTCCTGCAGCCAGCAGAAGGTCAGTTCAGCATGTCCATGTCGTCTCCTGGCTGGCAAACCAGGCTCCATTCCTTTCCCCTAGCTGCAGACAGGCACAGGAGCACTGTCACCATGTGTCACATGTGCTGCTGTCCCTCACCAGGCCACAGCTCTAGGACTCACTGCAGAAGCAGAGTGTGTGACAGCAGCACTGCTGCTGTTCCTGCAGGGCGTTGCATTAGATTTTGCATTTTCTTGTTCCATCAGAAGGTATTTCTAGGCTGGAATATTGGTTCATTTACAATTCAAAAAAGCTGGCTACAATTCAAAAAATCTTGGTCAAGGCTGGCCTTTGTCCTGGTGCTGGTGGCCCCAGGGAAGTAGGGTTGGCATCCTGTGGCACACCAGCAAGAACAATCCCTCTTGCTATAGCAAAAGAGAAGCAAAGATGAACCTGTAAACCTTTAATTACCATGATGATTAAGATCTCAATAACTACTTCTTCTGTGTCAACCCAGCATGCTACAGTCTTTGTGCAGAGGAACCTAGCAGCTGGTTTATGAGGTTCCATTTTCACTCTCCCTAAAGTAACAAGGGTTTTTTAGACTTTCCCATCCCAATACAGGAAAACCCTAGTGCCAGCATGAAGCCAGGTTTCACACGTGTCTTTTCTAGAGGTTTGTATCAATGATCTTGTTGAAGTGTCTCCGTGTTCTGGAGATGACCTGAGCCTACTCTCAAATACTCGGGACACTTCTATTTCCTCTGTGTGACCCCAGCCAGCCCCTGTTCAGTTCATAAAACAGTCATTGCTGTGTTGTAAGGAAAAGGAGACAGCTCTAAACACACACTGCTTTATGTTTGTCTCTGCAGGTTCTTAGGGTAAATCCGAAGGCTAAGCCTCCTTGCAAGTCTCAGCATCCTGTTGGGGCCAGAGGAATGTCACAGTAAGTGATCCAAATCTTATTGGATCAAGTATACTCAGCCTCCTAAAGCCTCTGTCTCCATTCTTCCCTGATTTTTTTGCCCCACACACCGGGTAAAAGCAGAGAGCCACCAGTGTTTTTCTGTCCATTGGTTCCTCAGCCAGTGCAGTCTCTCACAACCATTCCGTTGACCAGAGTTACACCACTTTAATTCAGCCTTGTCTACTGACACTCAAAGAGCATGTTACATGTTTTAAATTATTATTTACAGCATCCTAGAAATATTTTGCAAGGATCAGCTCAGGCTCATCTTCAGCAAGAGTCTAAGAGGCAAGGGTCAGCATGAATATCAAGGTCTGGACCCTAAGCTCTGGAAAAGGGCTTTCTGGCCTGGAACATTTCCCAGTCAGAATTGCCAGGAACTGATGGAGAGGTGACAGGGCTGGAAATGCTCAAGGGACTGCCACAGTTATGCTTCAAAGATTCACTCCAGAACAGAGAGCTTAGAGCACATATGTGGCCAAGAGCTGGGAAAGTCAGATCACCTAGAGACAGATTCACATCTTAACCCAGGCTGGGAGGGAAAGAGATGAAAACATGGGTTATTTCAAAGATGAGGTTATAAAAAAAGGCCAGTGTCACAGCAAAACAAACCCAAGCACTTCAGTTGCACATTTATATGCAAGACACATGGTTCCAAAGCTAAATGAGACAGAGATGAGTGCACATCAACACTCCACTGTGGAACAAGGACATATCTGGCACTGCAAATATTTGATCATCTCAAAACTGCCTTTCTTGCTTAACCAGAGGCCTTACTGGCACTTCTGTGACAGCTGAGCTTTAACAGAGGATGTCAGGACAGTAGAAAAATCCTGCTCATTTCTCTGTGTTCAGCCTCACTGTAGCAACCACAGACACAGCACTAGCCAGGGAGTGCCAGACCTGGGACCAGCTAAACCAGGTCAGGATCTCTGTAGAAGGGGACAGCTCTGGCAGCAGCACTGATCTTTACACAGAGGCTGCAAGATGTGGGCAATTAATGGGCTTAAAGCTCTGAGCAACATTTACTGGTTATCAGCTCCTCTTCCCACTCACTTGGTGTCTGCAGGCCAGGGAGTTGTTTCCTCTAGAAGCACCTGAGTGGAGGAGACTCTCCATGGGGTATTTCCTAGCCCAGAACAGGAACAACAGATAAAACATTCTGAATCTTCTTCTCCTTCAAAGGAAAGGGCCAGCAACACAGCCAGGTTTCTTCATGTGAAACATTCAATCTATAAAATTCAATTCAATCTGTAAAATTATATTCAATCTGTAAAAATCTCTTTTCTTTGCCATCTAGATGCAGAGTCCCTCGCTGAGCCTGTCTGGGTCTGCCTATGGAACCACACCTGTGTTTACAAAGGTAAAAAGCACAAGAACAACACAGCCTGTCCTGCAACTACCAGCATTAGATTTTGCATTTTCTTGTTCCATCAGAAGGTATTTCCAGGCTGGAATATTGGTTCATTTACAATTCAAAAAAGCTAACATACTTTGTTAGTGATGCTATCAAACTAACATCTTAATTGGTAAACGATCCAGACAGAACCACTTACAGGAATTCATCTCATTTACTTCCTGCAAAGGAGGCTGAAGTGGAAGCCTCACATTGTAACCACCCTTATTATGTTGCATCCAGGGGAATAGGAGTTTTTCCTGCATTTGTATCTTTATTTAAATGCACAAGCAAGGCTTTAATGAGCGTTGGTGTTCTGGTGAAAAATTTCCACTCACAACCCACTGCAAATGCATTTAGAATTCAGACAGCTATCGTAGGTGAAATGAAAATACAGGTGAGACCATCTTCCTCCCTGAAGTGTGTATAATTTCCTAATAAATGCTTCAATGGGGAAATACTTATATCAGGCATTTAACACAAATATTTTCTCCTCCAGGGTCTACAAAACATAAGAGCCACCAAGGGTCAGCTGGTGGTGTTTGAGTGTCGTGTTCACTCCACTCCCACCCTGCAGGTTCACTGGTACAGGGAATACGATCAGATCCTGGATTCTGCCGACTTCCGAACCCTGAGGAAAAGTAGGTGCTGCTGCAGCTGCTTGGGGCACAGATATCTTACTGGGACAGGGACAAGACAGCAATGAGAACTGCTATAAAACCCAGGAGATGGTTCATAGAAGCAGAGTTAAGTTTACGGTATCAGATGACCCCAAGTCACAGGCTGCTGCACAGCCTGCACTTCCTCTGGCAGTGCCTGAGTGGGTCAGGCACAGCAGGGGCAGATTCCAGGCTGTTAGTCATTAATGACAGCCCTGCTGAGCCATGGAGGCATTGCTGCCTTGTACTAGAACTGCTGATGAACTCGGGAGGGAAAAAGCATAACCTCATTTCAAACAATTTCTTATACTGCCAGGCATGAGGTCAGAGCTCCAGAGGGCCAAACCCACAGCAACCAACTCCAAAGTCAGTAGAGCTCCTTGTGCATCACCTCAGTGGAGAGGTGTTTGTACCACCAGGTTCCCCTGCCACATCTGAGCCTTCCCTGTCCACATGCCATTCTTTATGATGGACAGAAAGGAGATGGTTCCCTTGTAACCAGGGTGACAGCTGAGGTGGGGAAGGGAGTGAGGGATGAAGGGTTTGGGTTTTTTCCATTCTGACATTATAATAATTTAAATTTGTTCTCTTTTATCTTGAGCAGAGGCTTGCTCATCAGCAGTTCCTGGTAAGTACACTCTGCATTTTTTGTTAGACTCCTCACCACACTCAGTATTCCCCACCTCATCCAAAATAAAACAGCAATGTCCAAAGGTAGCCAGAAGACAATAGTCAGTCAGGCCAAGAGCTTTCAAGTTCTTAATTTTGCTGCAAGCACCCTGATTTTTTCCACAACACTTGGAAAAAGGTATCAATCCTTTTACATTCAGCCAATGAAGAGTACCCTGTGCTAAGAGAAAGCTTATCTACCATTCTGACCTATAATATCTTAAATTTGTGCAAGAAAAGACAGAATTTAGAAAAAAGAAAAAATGAAACAAAACACAAAACAAAACCACCAACAAACAAACAAAAACAACTAAACAAACAAAACACCCAGCACAAAAAATATGCTTTGTTTCATTAATGTCACAGGAAGAGTCTTCTTTAATCTTTGTCCTTCTAAACCACTTGACTTCCCATGCCCTCTACATCACTTTTTTGCACTTTATTAGTGCCAATCCCCACCACTAAGTAAAGAGCAGTAAAGAGCAGTTCCTACAGGTTAACATTTGCTTCTTGTGCTACAACATCATGCCTGAATCTCCTATTTCAGAGGAAGTCTGCACCCTGGTTATTACAGAAGCTTTCCCAGAAGACTCTGGAATATTTAAATGTGTTGCTGAAAATGAATTTGGGTCTGCAGCATCCAGTGCACATCTCTCTGTTTCCCCAGGTAAGAACATGGATTTCTGTGTTGAGCAACTAAACACAAAAGAATTTGCTGCTGCTCAGCATCAGGCAGAATCACAGATATTTCCCATGCAGAAGCCAGACCCAAACAATTTTGTAGGCTCAAGAGAAGAGAAATGCCCAAAAAATGCAATCTGCTCGGGTACCTCTCAAAGCTAGATGCAGGTTGTTCTGTTGTTTGTGCTTTTGGTCCCTCTTCTTCCTGGCTCAAGGATGACAAGGTAGAGATGCTGTTCCCTCTCTCAGAGGAGTCTCATCCCTGAGTTTCATCCCTCCAGGGATTCCAGCTTGGCCCAACACATCAGCCATGTCTATACCTTGTTTATGGTTCCAGCTGACCTGTTTGGCTCGTGCTGGAAGCCATCTGCAACCAGAACAGCACCTGGCAGGTACCCAGAGCTCAGCAGCCCTGCCAGCAGCCAGGTCTGGCTCATGCAGCTGCGCAGGTTTCAGTCTGTGCAGAGCAGAATGAGCCTCATCCTCCTGCTCAGGCACTCCAGTTTCCCATCCCATTACTGCAGTGCTGTACTGGTGAGCCACCTCTGCTCCCTACCTGACGTGGGGACAACTCTACTTCCAGGAGCTAAAGAGCTGGAAAGCTTTGGAGGTGCTGCCCCCAGGCCAGCCGTGCAGGTCACCATGAAGAAACCCACCTTCCCCAGGAGCAGCCAAGCAGGAGCCAAGGAGCGTGGGGCAGCTGCTCTGCCATCCTACAGCCCAGAGAGCCCCGGGCTGGGCACCCGAGCTGCAGCCTCCAGCTTTGGCCAGAAGAGCTCCAAGAGCCAAGCTGAAGATTTCCATGGATCTTATGAGAACTCACCTCGGGCTTCACCTCTGCGGTAAGACGGAGAGAAATTCACACCCCTGGGCCAGCTTTGTACAACACTTGGGGCATGAACTGTCCAGTGATGCCAGCTGCACACTCCTGTGCCCCTTAGCCTGGCAGGGATCAGGCACAGGCAGCAGCCTGAGCTGTTTGCCGGGGTGACAATGACAAAGTGCAGCCCCAGCCTGGCAGGTCCCAGCACGGGCTCCATTTGACCAAGTGTGAAACCACCCAAAGCACCAGGGAAGGGCCTGAAGTCATTTGCAGGAGTGCCTGTCTGTGGCTAACCTAAAAACATCACTCCAAATTATTGTCCTTGAGGAGACCTTTGGCTCCACATGAGGCAGAGGTCGCAGTACCTGGGAAATCTCAAGGTACAATTCTGTTGCCACCACCTTCCTTGGTGGCCTTGGCCAAGTGGCATCACCTCATGTTTCTGTTCCTATTCTGAAAGACAGCAATAAAACTTGAGATCCTGCAAGCCTGAGATCCTGTAAGCAGGGTGCAGACAGGACTTGCAAAGCACTCTGTGGAGAAAAAGCACTGACCCATTGCACAGAAGGAAAACTGTCCCATGCCATGGCAGGGACACTCCACACTCAGGAGATGGAGATCCTCCCCCAGTAATTAAGTATTCCACTTTATAACAAGACTTGATCCAATTTCCATCCCAAATGCAGCTCCCAAGTCACTGTACACTTGCTGCATTATCAGTTCTCCTGTTTGATTGCTCCAGAGAAACAAATCAGGTTGGAATGCAGAGATTGGTGACATCTTCCCCATTTCTGGAGGGCTTCTCAGGGGTTTGCAGACATAATGATGACCTCAAATGGTGACAGTTCAGCCATCCAAGCCCAGCAGAGGATTCCCTCAGTCCTGTTAGGGACAGGGAGAGCTACGTGGGGGCAGACTGTGCCCGCTCTCCCAGCTGAGTGCCAGGGATCCTGTTACAGGCTGTGGAAACGGCTGTCCCTGACAGAGACCATTCCCTGGCCTAGAGATTATTTTTGGATGTACTCAGCCATTTTAACTGAACCAGTTATTTTAACAATTCTGAATAGCCTCCTTCAAATTTTACCCCAGGAGAGATCACATTTCATTATAGATGTGTCCATGCAGGAGAGTTCCTTTTTTTGCTAAATCACTGAGTAAAAATGGTTTTGCTTTAATAATAACCAGCATGCAGATCATTAAGAGGAAGCTCTCCATTTGGTTTCAAGCCCTTCTGTGAAATCCAGACTTGCTCCAGTAAAATCAGCTGGGACCCTAAGCAGACCCTAATGCATAAAGGGGGAGATATATATATATATATATATATATATATATATACATACAGAGATACATAAAACAAAAAACATTAACTAGTCCAGACTTTGAACACATCTCAAAATACAGAGAGAAACTATTAAAATTTCTAGATATACCCATCTATGAGAATTTAAATAGTTTTAAATCCCACAGACATACTGCCAGGTGCTTTGAAACATCATTATGAATGTGACTCAGCATTGTGAATGTTGCTGTTACCTCAAACTCAGCAATCATGGCTAATGGCTGGCTGTAAAATAACTGTCTTGTTAGTCAGGTTTAGCATATAATTCCCTCATGCAGTGTATGTGGCTGCAACTGTATTACCAAAGGCAAATACCAACAAAGGCAGTGATGACAGAACAAAGCCATTACTGGGAATAGCTATAAAATGAATGAAATCCTTGTACCCGTATTTCCCCAATTACTGCCTAGCAACAGGCACTCCACAAAAGCCAGAAAATGCAATTCAACAAGACTGTCACTACCAGCTCCTCCTTTCTGAGCCCTTTACACCTGCAGCTTGCAGTTCCCCAACAGCCTTGAAGCAGAATAAAACCATTGCTGATTTCTAACTTCACTAAAGAAACTCAATCCAAGCAAAAGAAGAGGCTTCAGGTGCTAATATACTGGCAGGTATTTTAGGTGGCTTTTAAGTATCTTAATTAATAAGCAACAGATCCTTAACTCTTTTTCTAGACATTTTTTGCTATATGACTCAAGCAGTGGGGAGAAAGAACCTAACCAGAAGCAGCAAGGCACCATTCTTAGAGAGTAAAGTGAAGCAGGACAGAAAAGCTGATTTCTGACACCTCGCAGTGCTGGTCCCAGCGCTATTAAGTTACTTGGCACAAGAGATGAGATTTACTCCTCTGCCTTCATCAGTTCAGCTTCCAGTTCTTTCACCTTTTTTCCTGCCTTCTGGATGTCACGTTTTCCTGTTCCTTCTCTTTCACGCAAGCTGTCCCGGTTGTGTCCACTCTTTTAAGTGTGTAAAACTCTCCTTAAATTGATGCCTCGCAGCCGATTTTAGTGCTAAGTTGAGGTTGGTGGGAAGCCAGGGAGCCTGTCTGAGCACGGAGCCTGCCCTTTACCCGCTCACAGCCTCCTGCAGGGCAGTGATCATCACCCAGGTACCTGATTTCAAGTACTCGCCTCTCTCTGTGCAAACCCCCTCTTTTTAATTATTTTTCGTTTCTTTTTTTTTAACCTAAAAAGCAAACAACCTCTCAGACAAGTAGAGACGAGTTCCCTCCCTCAATCACTTTCATGCGAGGAATTTATATAAATTAGCACTCAATTAACGCCTGCTCTGTAGTTTTGGTTCACAAACGATGTGGAAGCACAAACACTGGGGTGGATTAACCTCGTGAAGATCGCTGTGCTGACAGACTCCCGGGCACAGAGAAGCACATGGGAGCAGCTGAGAGCCCACACGCAGCCCAGCTGCGGGACGTTCGGGCTTGGGGTGGTTTTAAACAATAGGCGATGGTTGCCAAAGTATAATTAAGATATTTAAAACACTATAATGTTAATTTCAGAGGTAATTAGGCATTGAAGCTGGTGATGAAAGCGATACGAATCACCTAACCTGCCAGCAGGATCTGCTGCTGTTCTGGTGAGAACACCGCAGCTGCATTTTTTTCATCCATGTAAATAGCTGTAATAACAGAAACAGCAAAATATTAATATTTCCCGTATTTTTATCATATTCTTTCCACAAGGCTAGTTTTGTTCCTCAGTTTATGACTGTTCAGACACATCCGTGAGCGGTGCCACTGCTCCTGACCGAGCGGGGTGTGGGTCGCCCCGGGGCTGGGGGAGCTGACCCTGGGCACGGAGGGAGCGCTCGCTCGGGTCTGCGCCTGGGGAGATTTAAACCACGTTTAAACCTGGCTCTCGAGTGTATGTTCAGTGCGCAGCCTTAAAATCGGTACCAGAGCTTTATCGCTACGGAGGCAACTAGCTACAAACAGCTAGTAAATAAAACAAGGAATTTAGAACCACGGAATGGTTTGGGCTGGAAAGGATCTCAGAGATGACCTTTTTCCTGCCATAGGCAGGAACACATTTCACTGGACCAGGTTTTTCAGGGCCCCATCCAACCTGGCCTTGAACGCCAGGGATGGGTCAGCTTCTCTGGGCAAGGATCTCCTTGGGATAACAAAGTGGGATTTCGGGACGTTCAAGCGTCCTGCAGCGGCCCTCGCTCGCTGCTCCCTGGCGGTGCTCTGGGCACCTGCTTTTCTGTTCGAGAGCTGCCACTGCGGCAGCTCTGCCCCTTCTGCTGAGCCGGGGACGCTCCCGGCAGCGCTGAGCCCGGCCACTGCCCCTCGGGGCCAGCCGGGACCGGGACAGATCCGGGGGAGAGCCGGGGGAGAGCAGGGACAGAGCCGGGCTGAGCAGGGACAGAGCAGGGGCAGAACCGGGCTGAGCAGGGACAGAGCCGGGACAGAGCCGGGGCAGAGCAGGAGCAGAACCGGGCTGAGCCGAGCTGAGCAGGGACAGAGCGGGGACAGAGCGGGGCTGGCCGTTCCGAAGCAGCAGCAGCAGCAGCAGCGGTCGGAGCGCCGGGCGGTGCCAGCGCTGCCCGCCGGGATCCGCTGCCCGCGGGCACCTGCCCAAGTCCCGGCCCCGGCCCTGACACAGCGTCCGGCTCGGAGACTCTTATTGTGACAGCGGCGGGGGCCGGGGACAGGCAGGTGCCGCGGTGTCACCGCTGGCAGCACATTAAAGCCTCCGGGCTCGTACCGCCGCGCAGAGGGCGGCTATGACAGTGAATGACCGTCCTTCCCAAAATACCGGCCAGGTGACAACTCCTAGGCTGTAGGTAAGGTGCTTGTTGGGGTTTTTTCCACGTCACTTTCCACTTGGAGGCTGGTTAGGGAGGTGGCGTGAGGGACTGCTGGGAATGCTGAGGTGGAACCGTACCTGGAGGGAACGCGGGCAGCAGCAGAGCCCAAAACACGGGCTTGTTTTTCAACAGGAAAACTGCCCCTGTTATGACTTACTGTTTTCAGCTTGTAAGGTCAGATGTCTCTTCGGATTTATTTTTTTCCCTCCCAAATGGAATGATTTGAGGAAAACATGGCTTATCCCTTGCTGCGAGGAGTGACGCTGTGCATCGGAGCTGGGTTAAGGGCAGTGTTCTAGAAAACAGAGGAAACGCTGGTTGCTGTCCACAGCCTGTGGAACAGTGAATGTACAAATCTGTGCACTGGGAGTGATATAAAAACGGGCTAAAGACAAGACTGAATGAGTTTTCTGCACTAGTGAATGGGGACGTTGTGTGGACATGCTCCAAAAGTTTGAGCCAGCTTCAAATTCCAAGAGTATGACAAGGGAAAAGTTAGGGAATTTTTACTATAAGGCCTCTGTTTGTTTACAGCTAATTCACGACGAATATTGACGATTACCTGTAGGAAATGAAAGCCTTGAGTCCTTAATATCAGAGCAACGTCTCCACTTATCTCCCCCCATGGTAATTTATGACCTCGTGGAGCCCTTCTCTGGGCTCTCCAGCGAGAGGAATACAATACACTGGTATATATAGCAGTGAAACAGCTGATCTCAGTGGGGCAAGATTACAATTTTTTCCAGCACATGTAACTGTGGGGATTTATATTCCTTTTCTTCTTCTTCTTCTCTTCTTAGTGGTTTTATGCTTATTTTGGGGGATTATTTTTTTATCCTGGAGCTGAAGTAATTTGTCCATTTTAAAAAGCTTGCTAAATGAAACTCTCCCGGGTTTTGAGTTGATGGAAAGCCCAGGTTTTTAGATATCAAACACCTACCTGCAAAATAAATCAGGAGTCTGAGCAGCTCAGCTTGCCCTACCTTATCTTGCAGCTCATGTCATCCTGGCAATTAGCAGCCTTAATAGCAAATCTTGGGAAATCACCTCAAACAGAGACACACAGTCCTTGGCATTCTAATCCCAAATCTCAGTTGGATATTAAAAGCTCTGAATTCAAAACCCATTAGAGAAGAAATCAGGAGATTCGGTTTCAAAAGTTTCGTTTTAGACTTGAAAGTGAAACTTTCGTGCTTCCCTATGGTACAAGGAACTCTTGGCACAGATAGCTGGTTCTGGGGAATGGTACATTTAGCATTTTGACAGGGCACAAAACAGCAGGATCCAGGGATCTTTAGTTAAGATGATACATGGGAAATTACCTGGCTTAGGAGTAGTAGCTGTGTTTATCTGTAGATTTAGGCAAGTGGTAACCAATTACTATTTCCTTTAGTATTGACTGGGCTCTGGCATATAAAATAAGCCCAGTGATCATTGCACCTGAGCCAGACAGACTGTGTGACTTTTTACTGAACCCAAAATGCTCATACAGTTGTGGGGCAGTTCTAACAAATCCTAAATAATTTTATTTTAAGTTCAAGCTTTAATTTAGTTGAACTTTAACTTCGTAGTGTTTGGATTGTTAATGACTGCTCAGAACACAGTATTTTGGTGATTCAGCTTGTGACATACAATTTATTTTATCTCTTAAGGGAAAATCCACTCCAGGAAAGCCTCTATTCTGCAAGGCAAGGGTTCCATTCTATCCAGGAGCCCAGCCAGGAAAACTTTTGTGGCCTGTCACCTAGCTTTTACCAGCCACCTATCCAAAGCCAATTATCACCAACCAAAACCCAGGACAGCCGTGAAACCTCTCCCATGAGTGTCCCTAATCTCCCATCCGTTTCCTCTATGTGCCAACCAACCATGTTTAACTACGAACGTCCAAAACACTTTATCCAGTCTAAGAACGTGTGTCAAGGGCAACAGCAGCCTCCAGGACCTGCAGCCTCTACAGAGTCAAGCAGAGAAATCAAACAGTCCTCCATCCTCATCCAGCCTCGTAACCCCAGCGGGCAGAAATTCTCCTCCTCGTCATCGCTGAGCTCTTCAATCACGCTCTCCTCGCCTTCCTGTAGTGCCCCTAAGGAATCCACCTATCCCATCACACCTGCATCTGCACAGTCTCCTGCTAGCTCATCATCTGGCCAGAGGCTTCTACCCATGCCTAACCAATCCCCCGCAGCCTTCCTGTGCTCCGTGCTCCCCTCGCAGCCCGACTATAACAGCCCAGCTCCTTCTCCCGTGGAAGCTCAGTAAGTACACACAGCCTCTAACCTGCCCTGCTTCCCCCTGGAACGCATTTCAATGCTGGCCTGTCCCCCTGTCCCCTGAGCACCCCAAACCGACGCCCTGGTAAAGCTGTGCCCTGCACAGCTCCCGCTCTCTGCTGCTGTGCGCGGGTCGGGGTAGGAGGCTGAGTGCTTGCCCTTGTGTGGGAGTTAAACTGCACTGTGGGCATGTCACAGGCTGCTGGGTGAGTTTTCTGGAGCTGGTTTGAATTGTTTAGGTTGATTTGACAGAAATTTCTTATGGTTATTTAGAATAGAAGACAGGCACCCATCTCAAATTAATTTCTTTCCAAAAATGTGTCTTATGAATAGGGAGACGGGGAAGGCAGTAGTGTTCCCAACACAGCTTAGAGAGTCCTAGTAAGTCTCAGCAATATTTTCAGGTTTCACATCATGATGTGGATCTAAACTCACCTACAATACCCCTTTTATTAATCATACATGCAAAAGAAAGTCAGCCCCTTGAAAATGTCACCCCTTTAGACCAAAGAATAAATTCTTTCCTAAATATGTATTATATCATTTTGCCTTTGGGCTGCAATCCAAATATCTTCCAAGGTCAGTGAGATCTCAAAGGGAGCGGGGCCTTGCCTTCTCACCAACTTGTATTCCTGCCAATATCAGCTGGAGGTCCTGGGGAAAGTCAGGGTGGAATATGCACAAAGTGAGATATTGGAAAGTTGATAGGGGCAGGGGGTCCTGCTGACTTGGATATAAACCCAGGTTTAAGTGTCAGTTTGCATTCAGGAAATCAGAATATTTCTGTCTGTTTTCTGAATCCCAGCACTGAGGGAAGGGGAAAGGTAAGATGGGGTGGGTTATCTGGGGATCATTTCCTGAAGCCCTGCAGGAGTGTGGGGGCTTTGGGACGCTGCTGGGCTTTGTGTTTGTGGTGTGGGGTTGTTTGTTTCTATAGCAAAGAGCTTGGGTGCCTCTCTATGCTTTTCACATAAGCTGCTCTTAAATGCAGAGATCAATCTTAAAATGCAACACACAGTGAGTTGAGGAATTATTTTCCCAATTATGCTACTAATGGGCAAACAGGGACATGAGGTGTATTCATCTGTGGGGCAAATCACTCAGGTTTTAAAGTTATAACTCACATTAAGTCATTAAGTCCAAGCAGTGCTGGGAGTATTCTGGAGTTATAACCCTTCTACTCTAGTCTGGTCAGCAGAACAAATTCCCAAGCGACAGGAGGAAGAGGATTTGGAATAGAAATAATTTCTGAATACAAGTGCAGCACAGGAGACCCCACTGCAGATCACAAACCAGGTTAGAGCCTGTCAGCACAGAGTGCTGTGACCTCCAGCAGGCCTTTGCAACCCGTTGTGATGGCTGCTCCTCTTTTCCTGGCATCTTTCAGAGTCAGATGTGGTACCCAGCTCCGGGAGCTGAGTGTGTCCCGTGGCTGCGGATGGCAGGGTCAGGCTGGGAGGGGCCACTGCAGGATGCAGGGATGCTGTGTTGTGGGAGGACACTCAGTGATTTGGCTGCACCATGATGCTTCTTCCCCTTTAGGTTTTGATACTCAAAATTACCCAACTCGGCCTGTTCTCTCCCCAGATGCTTTGTGGGTTCATCTGAACCACAGTTCTCAGCAGGCAGGCTCACATTTTTGTGTGCATTCTGTGAAGCTGTAGCAAATAATCCAGCAGGCCTACAGGAATAACTTTGTTTTCTCTTCCTGTACGAGTAGTTACTCACAGCCCATGTATAACAAACAAGCCAGCATCAACTCTATGCAGAAGACATCAGACCAAGAAATTCGAGGAACAAAGGAGGCCCTCATTCAGGACTTGGAAAAGAAACTGCGATGCAAAGACAGCCTCCTGCAGAACGGCAACCAGGTAAGGACCAAAGAGCTCTCAGCAGGGCAGGCAGGCTGCAGAGATGCTGCAAACTGAGCAAAAAGCAGAAGGAAATGCAGGAGCAGCACTGCCCAAAGACCTTTACTCAGAACCTCAACAGATCCCACGAGAGCAAAAGCCATTAATGACGGAAATAATCTTTCAATGTGAAAGAAAAAGGAACATGTTTAGAGCTGTGGCACAAATTTGAACTCTCTTCTGGGGATCCTGTTGAACATCACATCCACAGAAAATTAAAAATCCAAGGAGAATATCTCAGTTCTCCAGACATGACTACAACCTGGTTTTCAACACTGGGGTTAATAAACATCTCAAAACCATTAGAACCTGAGGAAAAATTTGAATATTTGAAATTTCATTCTGTGGAGCACTACCAAATGGGGTATATTTTTTGTTTTATATGAACAGCAATAAATGAAAGAAATTATAGGAGCTTTTATGATAAAGCCTGTCTCCTATAAGAAGGCCTCTTAGTCTCAGTACTTATTTATTTATTCTGCAGAGGGCCACAGTAGAATCCCCCTTACTAAAAAATCAAAATGTGGGGGGAAAATTTGCTACCAGTAGCAGCTAGAGCAGGCAGGTTTGTAATGTAGGAACCTTTCTGCTGGCTGGAGGCAGGCTGGTAAAAGCCCAGTGTTTAAAGTTTCCATCTTCTTTCCCCTGAAGTATAAAGGAGGATTTTCATGATCATCAGTGAGAACAGGTTTGTGTCATATGTGTAATTTTAAATATTGAATGGACAAATAAATGGGTCAAATCTGACTGAATATGCCCCTAAACAGGAATGTCCTATGTGCTGTAGGAAAGCTTGTCATAGCAAGTCAGCTTTCCTTCCCATAGGAAGCCAGGCTAAAAATAAGTCTTATGCAATCACCACTGTGTCCTCCTCCCCTTGTCCTCCAATAAGTCTGAGCCAACTGGCCAATCTCAGCCACACTTGATACACACGTAAGGACCTCAGGGATATTCAGCTCTCACAGGTTTTGCCAAAGGTCTTGTGCTCTCTTCTAAAGAAAAGTCCCACGAGGCTCCCAAACCTTTCCCCACCCAGCAGCAGACACATGAACATCTGTACAGAGCAGAAATTCAGCCAGAGCTCGCCCTCGCATCACAAAATCCAAACCCAAGTGAAACACTGTGAGCAGCAAAGTGTCAGGTATTCTGGTGCTAACATACCTTTCTAAAGGAACCCAACTGACAGAGCTTGAGTTTAACTCTGCTCATTTTTATCCCTGTGTGCCACATCCGGATTGTAGGAGCTGACTGTGTCATGCCTGAAACGCGTCCTTGCCTCCTCCCCAGACAGCTCCCAGCATTTCACCCTGCAGATGTGCTGCCATAAACCCCCCCAGTGCTTTCAGGGGCAGTGGTGCTCCCCTCTGGCTGTGCCTGCCTCTGGTGTGGCTCTTGCCTTTTTGGGAGCATCCATCCAGCTCCACAGCTGAATGACTTGGGAAGTTTTCCCAGCCCCAACAGAAAGGTACCCTGGGACTTACTCTGGCTTCTGTGGATGATGCCATCAGCCACCCATAAATAATCCCAGCAGAGAAAGAGGAGGAGTGGAAGGCCACAGATGGCATTAGGGAGGCTTTGATGAACAGGCAGTTTAATCTTTTATGCATTTCAGTGCTGTATATATTGAGGCTGACTTCAGTTGGCATCACAGACTGCAAACCCTCTGGGCCAGACGTGGGGCTTCTGGTCAGCTCCTGCTTCCTTTGACAGCATCCTGAATTTGTGGCATATTAATGTGCTCTAACAAGCTGATCTGAAATAGTAAATGGACTTGTGACTAGAATTCCTCTCCACTCTGCTCTCAGCGACTGACTTATGAAGAGAGGATGGCTCGCAGGCTGCTCGGACCAGTGAATGCTGCCTCTGTGCTGGACACACAGGGTGAAGACAGCGTGCAGAACGCACAGGTAACTGGGCTCCTGCCTCTAGAGCAAGGATTTCCTGGGATTGTGCACTGCTTGCACCTGGGCGGGACAGAGATGGGGTTTATTTGGTGCCAGTGCAGGTGAGGGGTGGCTCTCAAAGGCAGAGCTCCCCGTGGCAGGGGTTTGGTGTTTTCACAGGGTCATGGCATAGGGGGAAAATTCAAGCACCATTCCCTTGCTGTGCCTGATCTGTAGGAATGACCTCTCCAGGGAGGAATTCCAACAGCTGCTGCCCAGCACAGCACCTAGTGCCTGTGACAGGCAGGGAGCAGCACCATGAGGGAGCCAGGTACCCTCTCCCAACAGCCTGAGTGCAGGCTTGGCCAGGACAACAAGATTTACACCTGCCACTGTCGGGAATAAGTGACATTGGCTTCAAGAGGTCGTGGCCTTGGGCCGGGATTGGTTGGGTTTTAGCCCTTGCAGGGGGCTGCAACCATTAAGAGAACGCAAAGCAGTTATTTCAGCAGCCCACATGCTGATAGACAAGAATCTATCACTACTGATTTTTTCCAAAGTGTTTTAGTTGGGGACTTGCATCATTTCTTGGTTATTCAGGCCAGTTAGAAGCTCTCTTTGGCGCTTCTGTGCTCAAAGTTAGTGGAAATGTCCGTGGTGTGGCACTGGGTACCTGTGCAGGAAAGAAAACACACCCCTGCTGAAAGCAGCAGAGAGGCAGGAGCAGGCACACACCTGCCAAAGAGCCCTCAGCAAAACTCCTGCGTGGAACAGACAGTTAAGATCACAGCAAAGGAGGAATACACAGTTTGAGCTATTTCTCCCCAACAATCACCTGGAAAGAGCAGGAAAGAAAGAAAAATCATGAATGACAGAGAGCAAGGAATCCTCATCTTTTGCAAAGGGTAAGGATATAGTCAGTCAAAACAGGATGACTGACAACTTTTCAGCAGGTGTGAAATGCTGCTTTAAAAATAGAACATTGGAAGCAGAGATTGGCTTATGTTTGGGACATCTTACTACCATTGTTCAGTCTTATTTTTAAATATTGTAGTCACTGATTCATTCAGCCTCCTGATTCCTCAGGAACTTAACTCAGTCCGTGTAACAGGTCATTAGAATCATCAGCAGCTTCACCTACAGCATAATTTCACAGGACAAGCAATGACTGTACAGAACTCGTGTTAATGAGCAGATACGGGCAATTGCCTTTGGACTCCACACGGAACCCAGCCCAGCAAAACCCTCATTGAACTTTAAACTGCCTCCTTGCTTGAAGTTTAAACCCAGGCTTAAATGTTCCACAGGACTGGGCTGCAGAGCTCAGAACCAAGCACTGGGATGGCTCAAGGCAAACACTCCAGAAATTTCCATGCAGCGTTTGCTCTCTCTGACTCCACTGCTAAAATGAGTCGCTGGCACCAAACTCTGTCGCGTTTTCCAAACATCCTGGCTCCTAACAGGAATCAATCCTGGGTACTTTAGCAGATTTAGCCATGTGATTTCAGAGTTGTCAGCGAGCTTAGCTGGTGCTGTGATCTAGAAAGAAAAGTATTTTCCAGCTCAGCATGTGTCCATCGCTGTGGTACCGTATTTAAGTGGGCACAATTCGTGGCTCCTGCCAGCGATTCCACTTCTATTCCTGCTGTGGGGAAGGACACTCTGTACTCAGCTCTCAGTTTAGATATTGCCAGGAGCTCTGCTCCTCTCTAACAAAGGTTATGGGCTGGCAGAAAACTTTGTGAGCCAGATAAAGCTGCTGCACCCATCACCTGGGCAGCAGTGAGAAGTTCTGCCATGGCAAAGCCCATGGCGAGCACAGAGTGTGTCAGGTCCTCATGCAGGTTCCTCTGCCTCCTGTCCCAAGGATTTTTGAAGTACATTCATTTTGTTATTCAGCAGCAGTCAGGAAATGAACTTAAAATGGCTCCTCATTCGGTCTACAGATAAATCTTTCTAAGTGAACTCACCTTTCCTCTTTCTCTTCCCAAGCACCAGAATGCAGAAAACATCAGGCTGCAGGTTCCTACAACACACGTCAGGTAAAGCAAAAACTTGTGCTGTGCTATTCTTTGAGATCTTATTTGAAACATTTCTAGAAAATGTTGGTTTAATCTCACTACTTATCACTTTTGCAAAAGTAGTAATTACTAAATTCACTCTCTTTCAACTAAAATGCTACCATTTGTGGATGGGTGATGATGCCTATGATCTTAATCCAGTGAATTCTAAGCATAGCATTAGAGGTTTAAAAACTCCTTGGGAACTGGGAAATGCAGCTCCCATGCACCTTGGAAAACATTCTTCGTATTCTAGAAGATTAATTTCTAGTCAAAGAAATGTCAATATTGAAATGAATATAAATTATGAAAATTAAACATGAAAATTCTCTTGTCAAGTCTTTTGGATATTAGGCCATAATGAAGGTTATTCTTGTGTGTTGCATTGAACAACCTGAGCAAGAAAAGTGACTGATCAAAAGTTGTGACTTACAGCTGAAAAACCAACCAGAACTGTTAGGTACCTAAAGGTGCTGAGGGACTCCAGCTGCAATCAGGGCTTTGCTACCACTTGTGCTACAGTAGCTTTTACACAATTAACTGTTCCTGTCCCATTTTCAGGAGCAGACCATCCTCCAGAGGCGACGATCGTGGACATGACTCAATCCAGGAGAAGTTTTTTCAGCCACGTTTTACACAAGTGCCTGAAGATGTAGTGATTGAGGAGGGGCGGTTCTGCAGGCTCGACTTCAAAGTAATGCCAACCTCTCCCTTCCATTCCACTGCCAACCTCTCCCTCCCATTCCACTGCCAACCTCTCCCTTCCAATTCCACTGCCAACTTCTCCCTTCCATTCCATTCCCTCTTGGGGTGTGGGGCATGGAGAGAGTCTCTGCAGTGCCTTTGCATTTTAATAAGCCAGAGCACTAAAGGCAGATGGTCCAGGGTCTCCCCAGGCTATGGAAACCAAGAAACAGGAGATGGCTAAATATTTCAGCATTTCCCCTCAGAAAATGTAAGTGGAATTAGCTGTATAAGATTATGATTAAAGCTAACTAGTGGTAAATATAGACCACTACAGAATGTCTCTAGACCTCCTTGGCAAGAATGACTATTAATGCCCAGCTGAAAAAAAGGCTTTTTGGCAGGGAACCTGGTGCTTTGCACAGGGACTCCACTGCTTCAGTGGACACACGTCCAGCGAGGTCTGTGCAGGACTCACCTCCCTTTAGTGAGTCTTCCCTGAGGTAACTGTACCCTTGCTGGAGCAGACAAGCAAGGGAACGCCCTAAATGGAAACAGAACTCAAGAATGGCCTAAAACTTCATGGCAGCTGTACCAACCCTGGGGTGAGAAAGGACCCTGTTTTCCCCCACAGGCTTGGGTTTTCCTAACGGCTGCCAGCCTCTTTTCTTCAGTAAACTCTGGCCAGACTTACACATGGCCTTTAGCAATCTTCCTCCAGGTTGCCCAAACTTCTGAATGCTGTGGAGGAGCTGGAGCATGCCTGCAGGACAGCTCACTTACAGCCATTATCAGTTATGAGTGTCAGCACTGCTGCAGTGACAGCCGTGGGAACCAAAGGCTGAACCCAAAAGCAGCATCTTGGGCCTGATCAAAGCCACCTGCAAGCAGGGAACAACAGGGAGCTGCAGGAACAGCATCCACTGTCTTGTAGCTAAAGCTCATCTTTCCACAGCGCTCCATGAGCCTTTCTGTGCAACATCTCATTAATACTCAGAACTAGGCAACACTGTACAGCTTTGCAGTGGAAACGTGGTTTGATCACCCATCAGCATCAAACTGCCTGTAGTGCTGGAGAGATTTTAGTATCTTAAAGGTGTTCAACTCTTCACTGCTCTCCTCTCCCTCACAGGTCAGTGGGCTCCCGACTCCAGATGTGATGTGGTACCAGAATGGAAGGATGGTTCACCAGGATCAGTTCCATAAAATGATAGTGTCAGAAAAGGGGTTCCACTCGTTTATTTTTGAAGCAGTTAAATCAGCTGATGCAGGGACGTACGAATGTGTGGCTGTCAACCGCGCAGGAGAGGCATCTTTCACAGTAAAAGTGGAAGTCATTGGTAAGACTGAGAGCACTGACAATTCCCTGGACACTCTGGGAAAGTCTCAGCAATCTACAGCTTTTCTCCCTGTGTTTGGGACATTAAACTAATCAGAAGCAGAGGTAGCACTCCGCATATCCAGTCTCAAACAATATAAATCAACTTATCTGTTCCAAGACTATTTTAATAACTACATCTAGGATGCAATATTTCCTCAAGCCACTTCTATTGGGATATTTAGATACAGTGAGACGTCCAGAATTTAATTTAATTGATGTTATTAATTTTCCAGGATTGATAACATATGTTAATTGACTCTCCTTCTAAAGTGGACTGTGTTCACCACACCCTTTAGCTCATGGGAACTGCCTGCAGGCAAAGGAGATGCAGTGAGGAACATGTGTCCTCCTGAATTTAGCAACCCGAAATCTTAAAAAACAAGCATGACATGAGCATTCCACACTTCCAGTAACTCCTCCTTATCTCTCCTCTTTAATTTAGCTAAAGAACATCACATGCCTCCAACTTTCATTTTCAAGCCACAGAGCAAAAAGGTTTTTGAAGGAGACACAGCCAGACTCGAATGCCAGATCTCTGCCATCCCAACTCCTCGGATTTACTGGAAAAGAAACAACGAAATGGTACAATATAATACAGACCGAATAAGGTATCCTACTGATCAGCTGGCCATTGGTGTGTTAGAAAACAGCAACCAGTATTTGCCAAATCAAATGTAAATGGGCTGGTCTCTGTAAGCAGCAGGCTGGAAAGCTGGATCCGCCCTCGTGTGTGACACAGGGGGCACAGGCCACGTGCTGAGAGCCTTGTTTTGAGGGCACAGAGGGAGAGGGCTCTGCCCAGGTGCTCCTCTGGGTGCCAGCAGCAGTAGAGGGTCCTTGGAGAAGCACAGCTTTAGGACTGAAATGCGCAGTGTGGGGCTACCCACCGATGCCACCTGCATGGTGCCAAGATGTGGATCATCTAACACAAATGCAGTGTTCATGTCTGAACAGTGTGCAGTGCCCTGCAAGGATTGTTCTGGGGCTTTCTCAGCTCCTCAGCATGTGGACTGACTCTGCTTTCTCTCCTTCCCCCTCAAAGCACTTAGGCATTAACACCTTGATTTTTCAGCTTGCTCCATGACAATACTGGAAGGATTTGCCTCCTGATCCATAATGCCACCAAGAAGGATGCTGGCTGGTACACCGTGTCTGCTGTCAACGGGGCAGGGGTGGCCACATGCCACGCCAGGCTAGAGGTTGCAAGTAAGTTCCAGGTCCCAGTGCCACAGAAAGTGCATCTTATATTCAGAACTGGCCCTCGACATTAATCTCCTGAAATTCAGACTGCCGGGAGGATTTTTTTCCTAGACAGAAAGTAACTATCCTGGGAAAAGCTCTTGTGTTTAGTACAGGACGCTGTGGAGTGTCCTTTTGCACTTTTAAAGACTACAATTTCCCTGACACCAAGCAAGAGGGTGAATATAAATCTCTGGTGTCTGAGATATGGGTTCGCCTGCTAAATTCTTCCCAAGGGCTTGCTGGTTTATATTGCAGATAAAAAGCAATGGGGTTGCTCTGCCATGGGTCTTTCTACACTCTGGGAAGGCACTGAAAGAGGCTTTTTCTCTCTCTTCCAGCACATACAAATAAGCCACTTCCAGCCCCAAAGCAGTTACGGGTTCGACCAACTTTTAGCAAGTATTTGGCACTTAATGGAAGAGGACTGGATGTGAAACAAGCTTTCTCACCAGAAGGGGAGTTTCAGCGTTTGGCTGAGCAGTCTGGACTGTATGAAAGTGATGAACTTTAACTGGAAATGAAGAGGAAAACCTCACACCCATAAGAGACAGTTACAACATAGATGCAGTTAACTGGTGATTGCTCTAATTAGCAAAATACCTACTTACATATTTTTACTTTGACTCTTGCACATTCAGCTGTTCTCGTTTTACCATGTTAGATTTTATTTATATGGTTTGGTGACTGTAACCATTACTGAGTATTGCATTTTAACTAGAAAGCCTAAGAAAGCAGGTTGATTAGTTTTAACAAGTGTGGGTGGGCTTAGTTCCACCTGGGCTTGGTTACATGCTAAGGTAGCTTGATTTGTACTGCTTCTCTAATATCACTCGTGATAATATCAGAAGTCTGTACTGTCTGAATACTAAAACCAAATAGAGTAGAGTGTTTTTATGAGAATAAATTAGAGGCAAATAAAATTTTAAATAACCAACATCAGCTGTGCCTCTTCCTTGCTTGTTCTGTTAAAAGCAGCTTTTGAGTGTCTGAAAAGCAGCTTTTTGAATATTTTGAATGGCATCAGCTGCAGCCTGGGAAAGATGGATTTTTATCCTACTAAGCTTTCCACTTGTCCCCTCTCCTGTGTATTCCCACTGTCATTTGTCATCTGACATATATCAAATATTTAGCATCAACTAAATGCCGACACCCTATTAACACTACACCGTGCCAGTGAGGCAGCATCCATATTTCTTCTCCTTGCACACTTGATCCAAAAGCTGCCCTCTATAATATGAATCATTAGGGCTATCATGTTTTCCCCCCTTTAATCAAGGAGTGATTGCAACTTATCCTTCTGTTGACTCTCAACAAGCTGTTGATTTGAGTCACCCAAGTGGTTTGTGTGCTGCTGTTCACAGACACCTTGTTCAAAAACTGTATTAAATACCATGGAATAAAACCAAAACTGGAGACTTTTCAACTGTACTTACTACAAGAAGATTTGTGGGGGTTGATCTAGCCTGACCTCCTCATCAAGGTGCACAGTCAGCAAACCTCTCAAGCATCTTCCAGAACAGAAAAAATGAGGCCTCAGTTTCACCCTGCACTGCTGTACCATTAAATAACCCCCCAAATCTGAACTGCATAACACTGACTATTAAATTCCCCCCAAAGTCCTGCAGCTCTACCACCACACCTCTCCTCTGGGCTGCCCAAGTGATGAAATACACTGAGATAACTCCCCTGTTGCACATTTGGAGATGGAGCTGATCACACGCAAGCCAGCACCCAGTTTGCCCACAAGCTCCACTGGAAGGTTGGAAAGTCTGCATCATTTCTCTGGCAGGTGTCTTTACACACAAGTCATGGAATACCTGAGGTGACTCACACTCTTCACCAGCAATCACAGTGTCAGCTGTGCCTCATTCAGCTGTACTCACTCCTTACTCCACACATCATCCACCCAAAAACGTCCCTGCTGTGGAAATGGCTCTCAATTCCCAGCAGCACAACTTAGCGACAAGTGGAAATGGCAGAGCAAGGTTAGAAGCTGCTGTCACCCTCTAAATTCAGCCTGTGAGCATCCCCCCCTTGCCCCTTCTCTCTGGTGACGTTCAGGGTGCTGAGCACAGACGTGAGCAAAGCCATGTCCCACCTCTGCCAGGAGCCCTCCTCTTCTGAGGATGACAGGAGCTGATTTCTGGAGGGCAAGGCTTTCCTTGTAAACATGTTTTCATGTAGAGAAACAAGTGAAGAAACTCCCAGTGTTAGTTCAGTTAGTTGTTAGAGCAACCTCGCCTCGTGGTTCCCCAAAACCATGAGCTAAATGTTGTGCTTTCAGCTCAGGAAAGGCAACCAACTCCTTCAAACGCATTTGGAGAAATTCTGGGTACAAACAATGCTGATACCCCTGAATAACCAGCCTAGGAAAACAACAGGCCAGCTAATTGAAGCATCACACACTCAACACAAGGAAAAAGTCTTCAATAAAAAATATTTTCATAATTTGCAAAGGGATCCCTGTTGGATGGACTCTGCTGGCACAAATGCTATTACAACACAACATTAACCCTCCTAAACAACAACAGCCATATTTACTATGAGAATTTGCTGCTGGGAGTAGCCCAGGTCCTCCAGCTGAAAGGAGGCAACAACACTGGATCCATCTCTCTGTAATTTCACACTCTTTTTAGCACACTTACAGCAAATGTCATTATTGAGCTGAAGACAGGTCTGACTCCAGTCTAAGGAATCAATCTGAGCAAGAAATCCTGTCTGAGCACAGAAATGTTTTGAAAGTGCCACGATCCTGCCGTCAGTAACAGCCATGAGTGCAATTAGCTGAGCTTTTCTCTTGTTTACATTGAGATAAAGCATGGATTTGGTTTTGTGCCAACATCAAAGATGGGTATTTGGCATGGGAAATCCATAGCAGAGACAGGAAGAACTGGAAAGAGCAAGCCCAGTTGAGCAAAGCACATGTTAGTGTTCCTATCTCCTCTATCGTCTCTGGAGGAATCAATTAAAGGGAGGCCTGAATTTGAATCATATATTGATAAATTGGAATCTGGCAAAAATACTCTGGAAATGCTCTGCTTCACACACTTCATTTAGCACTGATTTAACACAAGGAGAGACCACGTGAACATGCCAAAGTAACAATGAACTATGTAAACCAGAGTTATTTCATTTAAGGTAATGAAATAAGGCTTTAAAGTAATAAACTGCCTGGCCCATCTTGGGTGAAATCCAGATTAATAAGCAATTGTTGTTTTGTGAAGGTACTGAGCAACTAAATAAAGGCACTGGGAATATGCTAAGGCTGTGTATCTCCTGAGTACTTCATGTAAAGAAAAGAGTTTTTTCAAGGTCTGTCTTAAGTGGTCAGTTTTGCATGCAGAAGAACACAAGGACTAACAAGGATTACAAAATAAAAATTCAGGCTTACATCAGTTTCCATAAGCTGAGCTGCTTTGTTTTCCCATTTCTGAGAGATGGAAATACACCTCAGCCCCCTCATTATCCCCATGGAACTGGGATCTATGGGCTGGTACAGCAGTGGAGGACATGTCTTCACCTAAATCAAAGCAGGAGAGTGAGGAGAAGTTGATGTTTCTCAGGCAGAACAGCTGGCTCCCTAGAGGAACCAGAGCTGCATTAATCATACTGGTGTTTGTATTTCATAAACATAAATGTGTATGTATTTCTCAAGATGTAATGCTAATGTGAATCTCTTCTGGATAATCAGGTGAGCTCTCACCTTTACTACGTGTGAAATCCAATTTACTGAGGCATGATGCTTCCATAAAGACACGAGCAAAGGCTGGGCACCTCAGGCATACGCAGCCACTTTTCCTCAGGTAGCAGCTGGCAAGACAGTAATTCATTAAAAATGCAGGAATCAGTTAGATCAGGGAGCAGACCCAGATCCATCCTTCCCATTTTTTGGCAATAGTTGGTGTCTGGTCTGAACACTGGTTGCTGCTGGCTGTTGGAAAAGATTTCTCAGCCTTTTCAAGGCCAAAGACTGTATTATTAGTCCTTGTTATTAGCAATATTAGACAATTAAGGCCTGAGATGATTCAAAAGGATTGTATTTATCACCAGCCCCCAGTTTTTCCCTGACACTGAGGCTGCTCTCAGCTCCCCACACCCTCCTACGTGAAGTCCATCAGGTCAGTCACACGGCGTGACGAGCTCCTGTGGCCTTGACAAGTCTCATGTTGCCTCTTTGTCATTGCACCCGTAATCTAGGGAGCTACAAAGACAGTAAAACTGAGCAAAGTGCTTCACAAGTGCCCAGAATTGCTGCATTTGCTGCTATGGGGGTGAGTTACCCCATGACTTTCCCCTCTGCGTTTGCCAGCCCTGGCTAAAGAGGCAGGAGCGTGTGTGCCTGGTTAGACTCAGTCTAACCTGTCCTACCCTGAGGAGGCTGCACAGACCGGGGTCCAGGGCCCCTTTCTGGCCTTGCTGTGGCTCTGAGTCCTCCCCACTCATTATCCATCCTGTTTGTTTTAGCCTGAACCCTGGCAGAGCAGGGAGGTGCTGGAGCCCAGCAGAGCTGGCACAGTAAAACTGGGATGTGTGGGGCACATGTGTGACAGCACATGTGCCAGAGCTGCCACAGCACAAATACAAGAGGTTTGGCCAGAAAAGTCTCATATATACAGCTTATGACAAAACATCCAGCAAGCTCAGGTTCTTCAAATCTAACCAAGGGCCTTTTGAAGCCAATCGAGTCTTCCCTGTGCAGAATGACAGCCTGAAGAGAGGGCAGGGAGCTGGGCTGGAGTCTCCCCGGCCCTGCTTTCACTCAGGATCCATCCTTGCCCTTGCCTCCCACCCTGGAGGAGGGTTCCTGCTAAAGGAAGAGCTGCTGGCTGATGCCCATGTCTCTCCAGATCGCTGTTTCCCTGCATCCCGGTAAGTTCTTTACAACAACATGTTGTAAACATGCTGTCAACATCTTCCTTCCCTGGATAAAATATTGGCTCAGCTTCCCTTTCTCTGTACTCAGGAATCACAGTGTTCCTCAGCACAGCAGAGATGTTCACTTTTACCTTTTCATGGGTGAGTTGCAAAGGTGCAGCTCAAAGGGAGAATTCTGTTTATAAGATTCCAGAGGGGTTTGAAATTACCTCCCCCTCATGAACATGGGTCATGCAAATTCCAAGCTCGTCTAAAAAAAAATTTTGCACGTGGGCAGCTGTCTCCATTGGAGCAGCTGGGAAATCACCACAGGCAGAGAGCCTCCCTAAACTCAGCCTTTTCCTAGACCCAGTGTTAGCCAGGTACAACCTCTACAGAGAGCCTGGCTGAAAGAGAGGAAGGCAGTCATAGCTTTGTAGCCAAAAGCCATGGAAAAAGCAGCTAGTTCTTAACTGCAGAAGGAGGCAAAATGCTCTGACCTTGATTCAGGACTGCCTTCACACCTAATTCAATTGCATTTTTATTTGCAAATACATATGCTGACCTCTGGACAGAGAGTGCAAACTTCTCCAAAATTAGGAACTACCTCTGTTCCTAACCAGGTGCTCTGGGGCCAAACCAATGGAGACAGTGCTGAGGAAAAGGTAGGCTTTATTCTTTCCTGTAATCTTAGAAACTGCTGGTTGCATTTTGGAGATTGAAGAATACAAAAGGAGTCACAGTTGCCCCCACTGTGACTTACAAAAGCTATTTCTCCACAGGATACTGTTTTTAACATCATAGGAATAGTAGAAGCTAAGCCTATAAATAAAGAAAAATCACCAATTATGCCCATAAAGTCAAATGAAAGCTTGTTCAGGCCAGGCCATACATTGCAGCAGCAGAATTGGGAACAGGGATCAGTGAGTTTTAGTGATTGTATAAAGCTGTGAGCTGGACATTTCCCCACATGTTAACCAGAAACAGATGTATGGAAAACAAACAAGTTTCACAGCAATCTATTGGGTCACAGGCTGCATCTACAGCAAGAAGAAATATTACTGCAACTTCCCCTTGCTTTGCTAAAAGGTTTCCAACAGTCTTTGTTCCAGTTCCATCTGGGGTAAGTCTGGGTCTGTATGACATATTTTTATTTTAAAATCACTTCTGCAAGAAGAAAGGGAAAAGCCCCCAGGCTGCCTGTAAACATTACTGCACAACAATCCCTGCCATCTCTCTCCAATCTGAAAAAAAAAGTGTATTTCTATATCCTGTCTTTTTGGAAGGGCCAGAAGGAAAGTCTACTCTCAGCCAGATGTAGAACATTTTTCCCCACAAATCTCCATGAATCTCTTCCTACAGGAGTGGTTGTGGTACTGCTGTCCCAGTCAGCCATGCTAGCTTTGTTTGAGGACTTTTTTTTTTTTTTTTAATCCCTCTGGTGTTGAATTTGGACTTATCAAAGCTACAGGAATGGAAGGAAGAGACTCAGCCACAGCTCAGAGCGACATCTCCAGTGCAGCACTCCAGCAGGGAGTGGCAGTCTGCTCCTGCAGATGTTGTTCCCATCCCCAGGCAGCTGCAGCCCTTGCTGAAACCTCACTGAGCGATGGCCCGAGAGGCAGAAGAACTGCTCAAAGTCAGTGATTTTAAAATACTTTAAGTGCTTTTATACTGGCTGACAGCTGCTGCCCTCGGGGAGGGAAGGATTTAGTAGAGCTTCAGGAAAGAGGGCACAGCAAAATGTCTGAGCTCAGCTGGTAACAGACTGGTCACACAGTTTAATTAAAACCAACTACACCCCTTTTTTTTTTTTTTTTCCTATTTCTGTACAAGAGGAGCAGGACTGTCAATAAATGTATGAACAACCTTCTGGGTCTTTTCTGTGAACCTTCCAGGTGCTGTTCTGAGAAGAACTGCCCAGGCCTGCTGCAGCTACAAATGCCTGAATGACATCAGCTCCTGTGCCTTGCTTGGGGCAGCTCTGCGACTCAGCTGAGGGACCGAGGGGCAGTCCCGAGCCTGGCAGCATCCCGGGCCGGCTGCCTCACATCAGCCCCGACCCTTGCTCCGTTCATGCAGCAGCTGCCGAGGTTAATGCTGATCTCTCAGCAATTCCTACCGCGGCTATCTGTTACCGTCAGAGAAGAAAGGATCCAGTTCAGCTTTCAGGAAATGCCCGAATCTCTTTGCTCGGCTCTGGAGCTCACAGCTGCCGGCACCAGAGGGCGCTTCGCTCCATCCTCGCACCAGCCGCAATTCCGGGAACATCCTTTTTATTCCTCAATCCCTTTATTCCCGCAGCCCTAGGACAGGTTACGTGCAGGCCAGAGGCTGGGCACCCCAGGCAGTCGCTGCTGTCCTTTTATCGCTGGGATTCAGCTGCAGCAGGAGGAAAACGTGTCCAGGCGCCATCGGGACAGTGCCACGGGACAGTGCCAGCACCGGGACGCAGCCCCCGCCGCACCCCCAGTCCCTGCCCAGGCCAGTTCTGCTGCTGCACAGCTCTGCTCCTGCATGGCACACAGCCCCAAAGCCCCCGAATCTTAGACGAATCCTACAAGGAGCTGTGTTTCAAAGCATATGTCCTGCATCATCACGCTGCGACGTGGGCTCTGCTCTCCCTGTGCCTAATCCCAGTGTGGAGGAGCAGGGTCACGAAGGGAGCAGAGGCATTCCAAGGCTCCCAGGAGGGGATTTCCAGCCCAACAGCACAGCCAGGGAACACAGGGCACACAGCAGCCCGGCCGGGGTCACTGATTTTGTACTTTGGCCTCTTGGCCAAGCCAAGCCATCCACTCTCCTCTAAGAGGACCAGTTTTAAAAACTAAACCCCTATTCCCTTCCCCTCCAAAGCGATCTTGTTGCCAGGCAGTAGCCCAGGACACTTGTCCCAGAACACAGAGGTCACTGGTGATTTGTTTATCCAGATTACTCAATAGCCTGACAGCAGAAAAGCAGGTGTGCGGCACCTTTGACATCTCCAACCTTTCCTCCTCCTGGCAGCCCTCTCCTACAGAGCCTCAATACCTTTGGACACATTTCCTCTCCCAGAACTTCCCAAAACAGCTTTCAAGCTCTCCTCAACCTCACCCCACTCCCCTGGGGCACAGACACCCTCTCCACACCGTGCCTGGCTTTTCCCAGCAAGCTCTGTGCCCTGCAGTGACACAACAGCTCAGGCAAATCTCTGAATAGTGAAAGCCTGGAAAACTCTGGACTTGCCTTGTCTCTGAACTGGTTCTCCAGTAATAGATTTTCCGAATATAACTGAGCTCAAAAACATGCTTCTCCATTTTAGCTAATAGTGTTCAACACAGTTATTTTCCTCATTAAAATCTTAGTTCAATACACATCGATTCACAGCAGCTCCCACTAAACCATCTTTGAGGGAATTTTTTTTCCTTATTAGCATCCTGATCACAGTAAGCTTCATTGAATAAATAATGATTTAAGGAAAACTGGGGGATTGTAGAACAGATCAGTAGGAACCTTGTTCATTCTTCAGGCCAATGTCCCAAGAATTTCCTTCCCGTTTTCAGAGAAAGGCCACGCGATCAGAGGGAAGAATATTCTGTCCCAACCCAAAGAACGTGCCCAAGGCTGCCTTCCACCTCCTCTCCCTCACTCGCTCCTTCAACTTGCTGGTTTCCTGTTCCCATTTACCTGCAGTGCAGAGTCTTCACCTTCAGGAGTTCTTCAGCCCCTGCCACACCTCAGGCTGGAGAGAGGTGGATTTTCACAGAACACAAGAGTCAGCTTGAAAGACCTTGACCACTTTCTGTGAACTCTCAACACACTCTGAAGGCTGTTTGGTTGTGTACAGCAGTGTGCAAGAGCAGTGTTTCCTGGCCACAAACAGCAGTAACTGCTGCAGTACCGACTCCAGGGATGAGAGATCCTCATGGATACAGATTCACAACCCATGTGCTCATCTGGGGGCAGTGAATGAAGTGTCCCAGTGGTGGCTCCCTGCACCCACCCCGCTGCTGCTGGGGCAGGAGCCATCTTCCGCTGTGCTGCGTGTCACTCCCAGCAGGAGCTGAAGCCCAGCCGGCACCACGACCCAAAGCTGTCAGCCCAGGAGCTGGGCCCCTCTCCCGCACGGGCACAACACGGCTCCCGGGGATGCAGTTTCACCCGGGCCACCACCAGGGCACATCGTGGAATTCAGACCCTCCTCACAACACCCTGCAGCTACAAACAGGAGCAGCAAAGGATTCAGCACTCCTTTTTAAGAGATGGCAGTGGAGGAGAAAGCATGATGAGAAACAAAAATACAAGACAATAAAGGTTAAGGTACTTTTATTATAAAAGTCTATACAATGAGCACCAGACATAGCAATGCAATTATATCTGGTTTAGTTATATATATTTCATATCTATATATCCATATAGATATATAGGTTTTGCTTTTACCAAAGTAAAACTGTTATATCACAAAATGCCTAGTTCTACCATTTATTTATTGCTCAACAAGGATGGCACAAAACACACTCAGCATAACTGTTGCCATGCTTATCTACTATACTGAATAAACAGCCAAACACTGCATAACAAACACAAAGCAGCTGTTAATTCTGAATTGGAACCAGTCTGATCACTCACTCACTTATAAAAATATTGGAATCATATAGATTTAAGCATTATAAAGGAGGAATATATTATTTAAAACATTTAAATAGTGCATATTGACATTTTGCATGTGGTATATAAAACACAAACATTCATGTACAACACTATACAGTACACATTAGTTTCAATGTTTGGATACACCCGTGTCTGCAGACTGATAGAAAAGGAACTGAAGTGTACATTGCACAATGGAACTGAATAAAATTGGTAAATGGTCTCAAAGACTACTTTAACCTCAATTCTCTAAGGTCCCAGATCACTTTGCAGTTAAAAAAAAAAGAAAAGAAAAAAAGGCATATCACCAGTGCTCAATAGTTTTAGTGCTTTTTTTTTCTGAATTCCAAAATTACATGCCTACAAGCAGAGTAAAACAAACCAAGAAGTATTCTACAGTACACAAATGAAATCTGAGCACTAAAAATCCTACTTGCAACCTATTTCATATGCTTCATGACAGAACAGCAAGTCTCTGAGGTTACGTGCAAGCCATTTCTTACATCGTGAGAAAGTTCATTTTTGGTCTTTCATAAAGCAGAGTGAATCATTGCTATGTTGACATTAGCCAGTCATAAAAACATGCAGTGAGAGTAGGTGCATGCAAAACATGGCCACAATCAAACTGATACACTGAAATAAAAATAAAAAAAAAAACAACTGAGAAAGCACCAGCTGAAATTAACATTTTGATTTTGCCAGATCAGAAACAGCTGCGGATGGCTGCTGCAGAGCAAAGCTAGTCTCTAAATCATCATTCAGCACAGCAGATGTGATACTCAAAACATTATTTAGATTCAACTCTGAAGCTAAATCATGCAAGGCCCATAAACTGTTTTGCTTACATCGTAAGGATTAGATAATGTATTTTTATTCTCCAACTGTAAAACAAAACCGTGATAAACAGCAGTAATCCTTCCACTCCAAACCGACGGTTCTCCCTGTGGTGCGTGTTAACTACACTGATTTTAGCCCTTGACACCACACTCATTTCAGGTACAGTGGGATTTTAACTGTCCTAAGCCAGCTCCTCTCTGTGGAGCCACACAAGTCTGAGCAACACCAGATTTCCCAAACACCACAGTGTTCACTGTGCTCCTCAAATCTTCTGCAAGCGGAGATGCCGTATCCAATTCAGCCCAAACACTACGTCACCACTGGCTGATAAACAACAACCGAAAAAGGGATCAAATGAACAACAATGACATGAGTCCTGTAGGCAGCATGTGATTGAACTTTTCAGTTTTCCAAGGTTTAAAAGCCACTAAGAAAAGGTCACTTTCTGGTTTGTCCACTGTCATCTTTATCAAGGAGGAAATGTGACCGCTAATGAGCAAAATCCACAGACGTTAATTATTACTGTGTACAGGTGCAATTTAGAATACCAAAATATCACAGTTGTTCCACAGCAGTCCTTTGAAAGGAATTACAGTCTGTTTAAGTGTTCCAAGAATTAAGAGCTGTACCCTTAATTTGCTGATTTTTTAGGCAAGAGGAACAGTTCAGTGTAGCATTACAATATTAATAATTTCTTCAACAATGCAAAAGGTTAGTAATAACAAAAGTCTCAAAGTTCTTGAATGCTAAAGATAAAAAAAAGCTATGGTTGTTTTGGAACAGGATGGATGCATCTGGAATACAAAACTTCGATGGAAACTGTGTTTGCTAAAGTTGGATAGAGCAGTCTCAAACTCAGAAACCTTATTTGCTCTCTAGACAGGACCTACTTACCCTTCAAACATGTCCTAGTGGCACCACAGTAAAGTGCACAAACTGGATTCTTTCAACAGTGCATGACACATGAACACAAGCACCCAATAAGTACAGGGGTAGTATATGGAAACAGCATGTTACTCAACAGGTTGGAGGAATATAATTTAAATTGATTTTGAAGAATCTTGTTTGCTGATAAGGACTTCTAACAGCCTCAGTTTGGCTTTGATTTTCTTGTACTCCCTGTACTCATCCAGCATTGGGACCCGATCTTCTTTCTGTACATTCCTGTAAAAAGAAAAACATCAAAATTTCAGCTAAATCCTCCATCCAGCAACAAGCAAAACACAGAATCAGCTACAGGAAGTTCTTTTAGGGCAGATGAAAATATTGTTGGCAGCTTGTTCACCAATAACAGGCGTGACATATTTTAGTTTGTTGTGGTTAAAACTGCCATCACCTAAAAACCTGACTTGAAAATCCAGCAGAATTTATTCAGCACAACTGCTGCAGCATTGGGTAATATTATTGCCATAAGCTCTCCTGGGAATTTTACTTACAGGATATGAAGAGTTTCATTTCAGATCCTGTGTATACACTACAGAAAAAGACACATTTAAGTCAATCTACTTCACTGTAAGTAGATTGACCCACAAATTGGCAGCAGAGCATTATTCTTACTGGACTATTAGAAATAATCTACTAATATGATTAACCTCATTATTTGCCATTGAAGTCAAAAGGAGTTTTGTTCCAAATTCAGTAAGTGCACAATGAAGTCACATTACTGGAATTTGTGAGATCAGTGGTCCAGGAGTTTGCAGTTCGGGAGAAATACAGGAGAAGGCACAGCCAAGTGAGAGCATTTGCCAGTCAAGAAAGTGACCTCTCAGGAGTGTTGTTAGTTTTGTTCATGACATGAGACATCGCAAAAATACAACGGGCAGCAATGCAACCCAATTCATGGCAAAACAAATTCAAATAAGAAACCTTAAAGAACTAAACTATATGGAGAATAAAAATTATAAAAACCTTTACTGGTAAAGCAAATATCCACTGCCAGAACTGACCTACTGGAACAAGGGGCAAATGGGCAAATTTCCCTGCCCTATGTTAAAGGGATAACATGGGGGTTTTAAAATTAAAAAATCATACTTTCTAGTAGGTATTTTTAAATGCTGGGTTTTTTTAATGGAACTGTTAAAAATACACAAAGTTATCTCCCTCAGGAGATTGCTCACAGCAGATCAAAACAGACCAGATTCCAGCTGACAATGCTCAAAGTTATAAAATACACTTGGCTACATAATGAGGCTGCAGCCCATCATCTGGTTTTGTGCTAAACAAACCTTCCATTCTGCTGATAAAACTCCTCTTCAAATTCTCGTAATGTCTTACGTAGCTTCTTCTTCTCAGCTCTGGCTTTCCACAGTTGCTCCAATAATTCAGGCCTAAAAATTTCAAGTGAAAGAAAAATATGTTGGCCGTACAATAGAATTTAAATTCCTCAGAAACAACTGAGCTAGCTCCACTAATAATTTATTTGTCTGGCTCATAAGGAACATGCTGTCAGTTTGAAAGTGAAATATTGAGAACAAACTAGCAGTTAAAAAAGGGGTATAAATTTTCTGCTGTCTACACAGCTCAAGTAAGACTGAAGAAGGTTTGGAAGATACTAAATAATTCACTGAGTACAAAAAGATCTTAGTCAGACATGTCAGAGCAAAGAACACTCATTCAATCCAAACATTTCCTGAGAAGCGCTGAACATGTCACTCCCTTTCACCCAACATCACAGATACAGTATCATGACTCTAACTACAATAATTACAACTACTATAATTAAATTATCCACTTAATTATCCATACATAGAAGCAGCTCGGGTGCTGGAGAGCCTCAGGTCCCGGGTGAGTTTCTCTTGACCATCTTCAATATCAGACTCAGAGTTTTCAACTGGGCTTAGAACGGGCTGTGTTTGGGCAGCAGTTTTTAAGATTTCATTCAGGTCTGCAGACAAACCATCACTTTCCTCCTCTTCCTCCTGAAAGTGACAACAGAAATTCAAAACAAATATGATGTATTTCAGTTCCCTATTACAAGTGCTGGGAGTATTTTTAAAGGCATTGCACTTACCTTAATTTCTTCAAAAAAATGGGCAGTTTCACCTTCAATAATGGGCTGTAACATCTGCCCCCGCCTCTTGGTTGATGGTGATCCCTGAAAAAATGGAAATTTGTTTCAAAAGGTACAGCAAGACATCAAATGCTGTTTGAAGTCAGAATTACGTTGAAGTCACCCAATATTTCCTCTCTGAGATGAATAAAAGACAGCAAACAGCACAAATAAAATAACCATACAACCCAAAAAGTTCAGGTACCCAAGGTATCCTTGACACAGAAATAACTGTTGTAGCTTATAATTTATTTTAAAATATTAATTTTCAGACTTAAAATAAAAAGCATTTTCTCTCTCCATGTTTTGTAGAAGATTCATAAAGTGCAATGATAGCTCTGAATTTTGTTCCTCCCAACCCAAAGCACAGTTACAGAGGCCAGAGCTGGTTATCTCCTGCCAGGCATCCATTGGGAATAATCCTGCCTGGTTCCTTTTCCAGACCACTCTGAAGCCCTGCAGGTGGAAGTGTGGAATCAGAGCTATGTGTTGCCACCTCAGAGACGAATCCTTTCAACTCCAGCCTAAAGTAGGTGTCCCTGTGCTGTCCAGGTACCTGCTGCACACGTGTCATAATGTCCTGCTCACGCCTTATCCCCAGACAGCAGAAGCAATTCCAACAGATGGTCTCTGGACAGGACAATGTGAAACACAAAAGCCACACAGACAATGACCTGTCAAAAATTTCCCTTCATGGAAGGTAAATGTCCTGCTTCTCTGGACATCTCCAGGCTTCAATGCACATCACTGGTGTACCAAAACACAGTAATATGTCTCATGGAATCAATTGTCATGCAAATCTAAAAATCCATTCTTGAAATATCTGGCACTGAATATAGACTACTTGGAAGCTACCACTGAACCATCCTTGGCAATAAGAGAGAGATCCTCTATCGCTTACAGGTTTCAAAGGCAAAGATCTGTGAAAGAGATTTTACAGGTGCTGCCTACCCCACAGATTAGGTATCATGTTACTGACATCTCCCCTGAATTTAAAATCCTTCTGGTGGGCTATCACCCATCCATCCCTTTATTTCACAGCCCACAAACCAGAATGGCTATGGTACAGTCATGAGACTACCCAGAATGTAAAACCCATCTCAGCTGCAGTCAGATTTCTGAGGGGAGAGATGGGATAGAGCTCAATCAGTCAAGGGCACTACCAAAAAGCTGTGACTCACCAGTCATAGAGGAACACCTTGGTGCCTAAGAGCAACTCATGTTTATGGAGTTCAGAAAGGGATTCTAAAAGAAAAGCCCTTAAACTTGACTGTGATGCAAATAATGTTTTTCTTTAAAAGGAGCCACCAAAACCAATGTACGTGCAAGAAAGGCAGAATCTTGACCTGGTCCCTTTATCTCGGTGTACTCCAGCTTAGAGGGGAGAGCTCAGAACTGCCAGTGACAATGTAAACAGCAGATTAAGTTCCTGCTGAGTAAGCCCAGCTACCTGTGTCTGGGAAGAACTGTCTGTATGCAAAGAGATTATCTCATGTCAGCTATGCAGTCCCTTCCTTCCAAAAGGGTCAGCAGCCAACATCCAAACAAGTATTTTGCAAGTCTGGGTCAGTATGCAAGGCTTGGATTATGGCTCATGCAGAACAAAACCAGCTGGCTGTCATTCCCCAGCTGCTTTACAGTACTATAAACAAGGTTACATCAATTTCCTTGCACAGTATGAAAACTTTTCTTCCTCATCTCTTAGAAGACCACAGAGAGAGGACAGAAAATTCAGAAGGAAATGAAGTGAAAACACAATGAAAAAGCACGGACGTTGTACAGATGCTGCAGGTGCTGGTAACATGTCTCTCTCTGGGGAAGCATGAAGGAATGAAATGGTTCTGATGGCAATCCTGTCACTCAAGCCTCTGCTGACAGCAACCTGCACTGCAACTGGTGTTACTATTCTGGGGAGGACTAAAAGTACAGTATGTCCTGTGGATCCATACCTAGCCCAAGCACTTGGGAACATCTCAGCCACAGCAAGTTAGCACAGCTCACTTACTTCCACAGAGAACCATTTAATTCCCAAGAGCCATCAAGGTCACAGACAGCTTGGAACTGCTCTGTTCTCTGCAGTAAATCAATCAAATGCCTCAAGTACAATGACAACAACATCTTATATCTTCCACAAGAAAGATGTTTCACAGAACAGTGTTACTAGCTCTTCTAAAGGCAGCTTCACTGTTCAAAAGTAGGAAAATAAATAGAAATAGCATTTGTTTTACTCACAAGAATAGGAGTAATGCTTGCTCTAGTTAACATTTGTTTTACAAGTCTGTATCTGTCATAAAGTGGCTTCACAATATGTCTTTCTTCTCTAGTAACCTAGAGGCAGAGAAACCACAGAATTAATTATACCGGTCACTCCATCACAGACAAGCAAACACAAAGCCGTGTGCTTCTCCTGCCAGGCTACCAACATTCCAGCTAGGAATATAAAACTACCTTACACTGTGTGTATGAAAGGGGTTTTATGCAGATAAAACTGAACAAGTGGGTGCTTTTTCATTCTCTCTCACTTTAATGCCCTGTATTTTTCAGGGAAAATATTTAAACGCTTCCTAAAAATTAGGGGAGCTTCCACACAGGCAGACCCTGTATTTAAATATCCATGGAAAAGAGGCAAAAAAGAGACCAAGAACTGGGGGAAAAGATGTGTGCCTGGCAATGATGATGGTTCTACAGAAATGAAAGGAAAAAAAGAAAAAGATGAAACTGTAGAGAAGGGGGGTAGGAACTGTCCTTTCATTTCTGTTTCTGTGAAATCCAGAATAACATTTCTGGTCTTTTCTGAGGAAATTCAATAATCTTGTTTATTTTTAAGACATCTCTTTGCCTCACAGACATATAAGGCACCAAATGACAGCCATCACTTTGCACACTCCAATAACCTGCTGATTTCTGAAAAGGGGGCCTATTAATACATACTTTTTTATTTTTTTAGAAGTCAATGCAGCAAGCTCCTCAGATGGCAACATGGAGGCCAACAGATACCTTTGTGTTTTGGAAAAGGAAAAAGAAGAACCCCCCACACCAGCATTAAGTTCTGATCTTATTACTGCTTGAGAGTTACTGCTGTCTATGCACACAAAGGCACAGTTTGAAATAAAGCCAAGCATTACCGGCCGTCCATGTTGGCTTTCATAATACAGGAGGCTCTTCTGGAGAGATGTTTTCTCTTCTACCAAATGGTCCTTTGTCATTTTCTATCAAGAATAATTAGCATTTAATCAAACACAAGTCACTTTTATTTGCTATCCAGATGCCTAAGCAAACTTAGCTCAGTTAACATCATACAACCCACCTTTCTCCATTTAACGCTGTTCAATATTGTCAGCACATACTTGTAATTATTTTAATATAGAGCAAGGAGAATGTGGCTCATGTTGATAATTTCCCCACTGAGTTTGATATATGATGGCCTGGCAAAGGGCTGCTAGCCAGAGGCATCATCATGTTGATAAAGTTGTATCTCAAGTGCTCTATTTCCCCCTTATTCTCTCAGAAAGAGCCTATCCATAACCTTACGCTTACCTTTATATCTTCTGGTAAACATCTCTCAACTCGTTTTTCCTTTAATCTTTTCAAAATGAGTTCAAGTGTTGCCTCCTTGGTGGGCTTCTTCTCTTTCTGCACAACCCGCATCTCATCTTCATTTTCCTCATCCTCTTGGTCAAGAGAAGAACCAAAGCTTTTTGGAAGAGTGTTACTTCGTGGACGTGTTTGAGGTATGAATTCTCCCTCTGAGCTCCTCTGCTTTGCATCTGAAATGGGAAAAACTGCTCAATCCAAAGGTTTAAAAGAAATAATACAGTTTATTTATCTGCAAGTACAGGAACATGGCAATTTGCATATGGAAAGTTTCCCTCCTAAAGAACTAAAGCCATAAGAATAATTTGATTTTTGAATAGTGCAGAATGCAGAAATGAAACGTTTTTGTGTGCTGTGGAAGTTTACTGAATGATTTAGCTATTTCAGTCACAGAGATAATTTGTGTTGGTAGAGAACAAGAAACTGTAGCAATCTCTTACCTTTTATTTGCTTTCTCAATTTGGTAAGTTCAGTCATCCATTTTAAAACTTTTGGATTGGCTGCAATATCGCTATAGGAGGGCTGCAAAAAACACAAATAAACTACATATTAAAACAAGCACACTAAATCTTGTTTATAAGTACTTCTTTCAAGATTTGGTAATATTTGTGACGGTGAATGTGAACAGTTACACAAATGCCATTCAGTATCAGTTCAGATCTCAATGCCAACATAAGGACAACACTTGTGAAAATAAAACTGAAACAACTTCAGCAGCTGAACCAGAGAGTGGTAAGACACTTCTGCTTTTCCACACATCTGAAATGGCCTCAGTCTCTCAGCAGAACTGTCACTGTGTCCTCCTTTGGCTCTGGCATTCTGGCACATTTTCTAATATTGCTGCTGCTCAGCTCTCTTTTGCAGACAGCAGTAACAAAATTCTCATTTGTGAGCACAGTTATTCAATAATGAACTACAACAGTCACTCAGACCTCCCATGCAGTCCTTTATCCTGAGTAAAGACGGAAGTGCTAACCTACCTTACTGTTTTTCTCTTTTTCGAACTGTTCCTCAAATTGCTTTATTTTTTTCTGTAATTTCTTGACAAGCTGATAAGGTGTCTTGTCTTCCCTTTTGTCTTCTTTTGAGCTAAAGGATGCTCTTCGTGTTCTGTTTAAAAACATTTTTAAAATGTCATTTAGATAATTAAATTAGTGCAAACAACATGTATATTGAAATGAGAGTTTAATAATTTCATTCTTCATTGAGTTCATAATGCATTAATTTCAAGTTTTCAGAGCTATTTACTCAAACTGCTTTGAGCTGCTGCCTTCAAGATGTGATGTTATTTTTGTCTCCCTAACATGAGTAATATCCACAACAGGAAAACTGTACTTGCAATTCAAGTGTAAAGTACCATTAATTGCCAGCTTTCTGGTGCCTGGGCTATTTACCTAAGTTACTATATACTCAGTTGTTCTTCATGTACTGGGCACAGAATAAAGCCCAGGCTGGTAAATACCACTGAACAATCCTTGGTAATTAAACAGCTTCACTCAACTGTCTCAGGCAAGTTAAGAGATAATTAAGCCAAAAAGTATCCACATAATTTGTTAGTCTTCCTAATAAATTTCTTAGATATTACTAAAAGACTTCTGAAGTATGTGGTTTTGGTTTTATATCATCTTTCACATAGCTCCTTGACATTTGCTGCTCTTGCAAAGCGTTTTTTGTTTCAAGACTGACATGAGAATTTTCCAGAACACTCATTATATAAAGCGCCTGAAACATCCCTCAACACAGCCAGTGAAATCTATATAGTTCAAGATATCAGCAATACTAATCTAATAATCTACTAGAACAGATCCTTATTAGCTTCAGAATGAGGAGAACAGCTATTATCATTAGCACTTTTCTGCAGGTCAGTCTTCTACATCGTTTTAACAGTACTTGTTAAATATCTTCTGTGGTTAATTGGAGAAAACTTGCACATGGATCTTTTTGCATCAATAAATCTGCCAGACAGACAACTAGAAACTCTAATCTTGTTCCAATCTCCTGTTTCAGGCTTTCTCATTTTTATGAGATTATTTCTTCCTTAACTAGCATGAAAATTCTTCTCAACTTCCCTTTGCCAGTAACAGTAGGAGACAGTATAGGTCACAGGTTATTTACAGTTTTGGAGAGTCACACTGCCCAGTTCATACAAATAACCTGCAGCTTGTTCAGTGACAACTCTAATAAACTAGGTTAAAAAAATACAACTCTACTTTAATAAACTAGGTTAAAAAAATAGCCAGAGCTTACATAAAATCAGACCTGAGTCTAGCAAAGCCTGGTAAACAAAGGATATAAATACTACTTTCAGCTCAGGAAGTGCCATTTGTCCAAAGCCAGGACCAAATGCCAGGGAAAGCTCTGCAATCTTCTCCTATTTTTATCCTCTTTCTCTCAGCATCTGTCAAAGGCCACTTGGAGAGACACGCTCCCACCCCAGCTGAACCTCTGCTCTAACTCACTCCAGCAGTTCCTGGGCAGGCAGTGCAGCCAAAAGGCCACACAAGGCCACGTGTGACCTTGGTCTTCAGTTCATCCAGATCATGAAAACCTGTGGCAATCTCAAACAGCTGTATTTTCATCCTGGCATAACACATCCTTGCCCACCAGACTGCATTAAAATACACACCTAACAAAAGAAAGTGCTTTGGATGAAGAGTCCAACGTTTCTGGATCATGTAAGAAACGCTGGCTTTGCCCAAAATCCAAACTCCGATGTGACAATATGGGATGACAGTCCTCTTCCAATGGATGATTAGTCATCCTCCCAGCCTGTGGGGAAAGCTGAGCTTCTCCAGATTCACTGTCCTCCTGCCAAGACTTGAAAGCAGGAAATGGATCTGGAAGATAAAAAAAGACACAAAATGGTACTTTTCTGTTACCAGAACTATCAACAAGAGTCAAAACAAAAATGCGAACCCAATGCTTAGTCTTGTATGCTCTAGAGGATGTGGTGTCATACACAAAGTGAATAAGAACAGTGAAATGCATCAGAAAGCTACAAATTCTGTCATATAACTGAAAGAAAAAGGTACTGAAATGAAGTATGCACACTAGGATCCCTTTTTCAAAGTGTATCTTGGGAGTATGCATTTCTGAGCAGTTCAACAGGTAATAGAGCCTTATTTATGAATCAGAAATATAAAATAAGAATATGTTTATTGTCCATTGCAGTATTTTGCTGTGGAAATTCATTTTCATACTGTACACATACTTTGAAAGTTGGTCCTCTTCGTTTTGAAGAAGGTAGTCTAACAGTATCTCTTTAGGGACAATGCCCATTTGCTTAAGTCTTTTTCAAGGAGTGTTTTTGGGTTTTATGATAAAATCTACTTTGACACCACTGAGAAAAAGAGATTTCTTAATTTGTGGAAGATGATTTTTAGGAGGAAGATTCCAAAACAATAAATTCTTTCAAATCCCTACGAAAAGCTCCTTGCTAACATTCCTTATAATTCTTTGACATGGCTTTCTTGCTGTCTAAAAAAAAAGCTGACTCAGCCTTTCAATTACTTCAATTTAAAATCCCACCCCCCTTTTCCTTTCAGAGTTGCCTGGTTTTTTTCTAGTTCAAATCAGAAATTTGAAAACTGGGTTCAAAGTGTGCAGAACAACAATAAAACCCACAAAGTAATTTTCCAAAAAAAAAATAACCCTTGTACCTGCTTTCCACTGCACTTTTACTAAGTATGATTGGGAATTTTTTTGTTGTTTTTCAGCTGTGATCTTGCCTGTTTGCACAGTACAAGATACAAGAAGGGGACCTTTTTGAATCAACAAAAAAGCTGCAGATCAGAATATTCCCAAGATATAAGGGACAGCAGGTGAAGGGTTAGTTAGAAAGCAAACCATCAACTATCAAAAGGCAGATAACTGAACGTATGGCGAACCATACTTACCCTCCCCTTCTCTCTGCAGATGCATTGTTTTGAAATCAATGAGGGGGAAAGTGATAGGGCATGGCGCTAATAAAATGAAAAAGAATGGCAAAAATACTAAAGTGAACACACAGCACAGTCAGAACAAACCATACATAACATGTAAAGCAGGAAGATACAGTACCAGGGAAAAACATCCCATCTTTTTGGACCAGGCCCTGAGCACTCTCAGCTTCCAGAAATTCCCATGGCAGGTAAGGATGCTCAGTCCTCAGCCAATTTGAACTTTTTACTGGAAAGGTTTACAAAGAACTGGCAGAGGAATAGTAAAGACTTATTGCAGTTTAATAAGAGACTCATGCATCCTCACATGAACAAAGGCAAGCTCTAATGTTTTTGCACAGAGCTTGTAAATAATAGAGATGGTGGTGATTTCTGAAGAGCAGGGCAAATGCAGAAAAAATACTCAGAAATATAAATCAACCATTCTGCATTTTCACCTTGGGCCAGTAAGCATTTGGTGTTGATTTTCAGGCCTTCGAGTTTTCTGCTAGATTGGCTTTAATAACCCAAATCTTGGAACTGAATTTGGACTAGTACAGATTTCTTAACAAAGTCACTCTACTTCAATGAAATGCCACAAGGACTTGCAGTGCCTTGGAAGGCTGAGTTCCTAATAACCATCCTAAACAGGACTGAAGAACAGTTAATGTTCAAATACTTCACAGTGAAATTAAGACCTCTTGCAAAGAACATGATTTAATACCAAGAAGTTATACTATAAATTTATAAACAGATATACTGCTTTATTTTCAAAACAAGGGTCATAAAGCTATTTGGGGAAGTAAAACCAAAAGCAACTTCATGAGCAGATTTAAGGTAATAATGAAAATGGATGCCACAAACCTTCTGAAAATACATATTAAGTCATCTTAACACAAATAGAGGATGCAACAAAATGTAACGTCCAAGGAAGCAATTAAACTAAATAAAACACTGAAAACACAAGCAGGATTTTTATGTTTTAGCTTTGGTTCTTAACTTGGGCAACAAAGATGGAAACTTGGACTTGGTGTCATTGGGCACCTGCAACTTGACTTCTCTGGGCCATGGCATACCCTGAATGTGCAGTTTGCTAGGGCTTAAGAGCACCAACCAGCAAATATTGTACAAAACAAATGAAGCCAATCACAAGTTGCAAACCTCGTTATTTGCAAAAGGGTTAAAAGGGAAGTGTGTACTCGTGAAGGCAATTAATTTGCAAGACAGTCAACAGCAGTGACAAACCAACAATCAGTTCTCACCACTTGAGCTTCAGGACAAAGCTGTATGTGCTGACAGCTCGAAGCTGCACTGTTACAGAACACACATTCCAGCTTTACTTCCCTCATTTTAATACTTCCAACACTGCAACCACAAGTGCAGTGATTCCTTGCCACCAGTGTCTTGCTAAGGTTTCACTGTGACACTTAAAGGCATCTCAAAGAACAGCTGTCACTGGAAGAGCCTGCTGAAAGTTAAAACCCTGTCCCTGCACAGTTAACCTGCACTACAGCTATCAAGTTGTATTGCAGGTTTTGCAAACCAGAAACGAGTGGCCTGTGGCCATTGCACTGGCAGTGACAGCTCACAGTGGTTTAGCAGCTTAGATCACTTGCATTTTTTAAGGTGTGATGACTCCAACACCAGGCAGAGGAAACACGGTATAAGGAAAACATAAAAAGAGAAGTATTTTGAAAAGAAGGTATTGACAAGAGTGTTTTGCTCTAGTTACAAAGGACTTACGGTTGTTTTAAGTAAAACAAAAGTTTTAACAGTTTAACCAGACATTTGAGCAATAAAATTCAGTCAAGTCACAAGCTCAGGGGATTGCTAAGCCTGGAAGGCAGTGAAGAATATGGTCACAAACATAGGGAATCCTGTCTGAGAGAAAACTGTTACGAGTATTTTTCTTCTCCTAAAATGCAAACCGTGGAAGGAGAAGGGGCACAGAAAAACATCCATCTGCAACTTCAGTGTTTATTTGAAAATTCAGAGCTGCTTCAAGTTCTCCAATGACATGGAAACCAAAACAACTGACAGATTTTTCTGAAAAATTGAAATATGAACTGCTGTGTTTGACAGGTTAGTGATTTTAAATCAAATTCAGCCAATTCAATAGTTTACTTTTAATAAAACAAAGGCAAACAAGACACAATGATAATTTTAACTAAATAATATAATTTGACAAAGTGTTTTTAAGGACTTGGATGAGAGACTCATGGTCATGGAACTTTTAAAACAATAAAAAACAAACAAAAAACCAAAACAAACGAAAAACCAAAGGCAAAACAAAACAAAAAACCCCAAACAAACATGAAACATGCCACCTAGAATGAAACTCGGACTTTTTTTGCTTTCTTTCTTTAGTTTTTCCTTATATTTTTTAAGATCCTTAATTAAGTTGCAGATGGTTCTGAAACAAGATGAGACCTATGTCATGACTTGGTTGATCTTACCATGTGTACAGGAACATGCTGTTGACTCCTGCTTTTACTTTATAAATCATTTTATTTCTCACTCCTCCCTAACTATAGTGTGAGCTAAAGAGTGAAAATTACCTTCCCATTTGTCACCATCAGATACATTCTTCAGATCCAGATGTGGCACTTGGACAGCCGGAGCTTCCTCGGGAACATTAACGCTGCCATCCCCCAGCACCTCTGAATCAGGGTTTGCATTAAGATCACAAGTCTTGCTACTTGAATCCTTGTATTTAAAGAACAGAACAATTTTATTATTACCTAGCAGCTGGAAATCAGGTACTCAAATCAGTTCCAGCTCTTCCAGAAATTTTAAGGAAAAAAAATCTTTCCAAACTCAAGGAATTAAGAATAGAGACACACACTCCAACAGGAGTCAATTATTTACATTCCAAGACATTTCTCACATGAGATGCATAAGCATAAAGTTGCTGCGCTGCCCCAAGTTTCTGTGAAGTGACATGATGAGCTAACAGAGGTCTTGCAAGCCTTGCAGCACCAACCACCATAAGATGTTAGAAAGTAAATTATTATATTTACTTCACATTTGTATTTCTTATAAGATGCTGTGTCTCTGTATATAAATGAAATCTTTCTTACCAGAAATGCCTCTGAAGATTTTCTATCATTGCCATCAAGTAATATACTATTTTCCCTAAAAAGAAGACACAGACCTCATTATTATTTTAAATGGACATTATCACTTAAATGGAAAGTAAACACCATACACTCCCGTTATTTTTTTTTACAAACCCCCTGCAGTTTAAGCAGATAGGCAATGTATTTACTTAAGGCAATAATTAAAACTCTTGGGGATAAAAGTTATATTACTTTTTTTTCACTTTCTGATCTTCACACTGAATTTCAAGTTGTAGCATGTAAACAACAACTAGACTTGAATAAAGCTGAAAATAAAACCAGCTCAGACCTTTATTCTCAAATACAGAGTAAACATTTTAAAACTCAACTGAACAAAAACTGAAATTTCAATCAGTGCTGAACTAAAGCTGCAAATTACCAAAGCTTTCTGGCTAGTCATTGTTGCTAACAATAATTCTTCAATCCTTAAGAGCAATAAAATGTGCCAAAATATTTTGAAGAAAATAGATTTTTATTCTTCTGTTTCTCTTGCCCAGAACATAGGGCTTATCACAAAAAAAAAAGCTGTGGGTTAATCATACAGGTTTGTATGACTACAGAAAAACACAAACCTTTCACTATTATTTTCTCCATCAAATTCTTCATCTTCATCACATGGTTTCAATAATATGTCTGCAGTCTGTTAGGAAAAAGTATGTTTAGAAAGATTTGGGAATGGCTCTCTCAACAGAAAACATTTCCATAATCACCTCTGACCACAAAATCCCCCCAAGAACTAAAAGTTTCTTGTGTGTGAGGATGGAAATCATGCTTTTTAACCATGTGACATTTTTACATCTCAAGTAAGGCCAGTGACCAGGTGTTTTAATCACCAGAAGTCAGATATTGACTTTCCATTTTCAGACAAACGATTTTTTATTATTTCTTCAATAAAAGTTGTACCTGAAATTGTCACTCATGACATGAAATTTGGGGTGACAAAAATCATGGCAGTTTGTACATCCTAGTCCCAAAAACTTGTGAGTTTTTGTTGTGTCCAGCATATATGAAATAAAACAAGTCTGACAAACTTTTTAAAGGAGCTACTAATCCCTGTTACTAAATAAAGCAGCAACAGAATTGAAGGGTATGAGAAAGTGCTGTCAGCTCTATGATACAACCTCACAAAACAAGTTCAGATCAATCCATGGCACCACTTTGTTCACTAAAAGTATTTATGCCAAAGTCCAGTATTAGATTTCTTCAGAAAAGTGTCCTATTTGAGGGAATACAAGAAATCTGAAATATAAAGTATGTCATTTGGTTTTAGACTTCAGGAACTCTCACAAAATGATCTTTGCAGTGCCTGAAGATAACATCAAGTTACCAGGAGACTTCAAACCCACCAACAGTTGCCAGTTTTATGCTGCTGACAGCAACTGACACCCCTGTCAGAAAAAACATCATTCTTCTGTTGACATTATTTCAGTCCTCAAGTCAAATTCCAATGTGGGGAAACAATTTTTAATTACAGTGCAGTTGTCATACTCCAGCAGATAATTTCCACCCTAGAGATGAGCTGTATAAGTCTTGTACAGTCACACTTACTCGAGTTGTGGAAACAGCTGCTTCTATTTCCATTTTGGGCCCAAAGGAGAACTCGCATGCAGAGCTTTCTTTTCCTACAACCCGACACACTCCTCTCAATCTCCTTCCACACAGAAGAATCACATTTCTCTTTAACCTCTCCCCAAATGGTACAACTCTCCAATTTGAAACAGTGTATTAAAGAGATGTAAAAAACTAACATTGAAAAAAACTAAACTCCACACCAAAATGTCACCTAACTACTGCCAGCAATGGACAGAAGTCTAGCAAAAAGCAAAAAAAAGGCCAAGAACACCAGGTGTGACAACAAAAGTATTTCTATTGTGCACTCACAAGCATCGTATTCCCCTTCATATCCAACACCATGTTTTATGCATTTTGTGCTATAAGATAACAATCTAATTATTTTTTAGAACAAGTTTTGGCACTAAAAGAAAGAACCAGGACAATGAATACAGTCTGTTAAATTTAATTTACAGAATGGGATTCCAAAACAATATGCTAGCTTGTGAGAACTGGAAAATTTGGCTTGCTAGGTGATTCAAGAGAGTCATTTGGGATCCCCAAAAGCAAACAAAAGCCCAAGAGCAGAACACATCATAATAGTGAAAATCACTACGGAAACATTTTGTTTTAATACAGATTCCAGACAACTCAGTTTCACTGTGCTAAGGCATCCATTTCCATCTTTGCAAGTTCAAAGACCCATTAAATTCTTCTAGTTCATTTAAGTCTACTAACAATAGGTTTGCTTATCTGGTTATCTTTCAGGAAACCCTAGGAAGATTTATGGACTCACAGGCAAGAAGCTGAAAACCACTGCAGAAACTTCTCTACACATGTGTAACAAACCTCTCCACCCACAGAATTCATCATTTAGATTTGCAACAACAAAAGTGCTAGCAAATAAATAAGGAACTACAGATTTGTTTTTTTTCATTGGAAGGTCTTAACTGACACCTGCATATGCTTGATGCAGAGTGGAAGAAAACTCTCTTCTCTTGCACTTTAACTGTTATCCTTGATTTCATTTTTGTCAGCACATATTTTACAGAAGTCCTTGATTGCATCAACTAGGGAAGAGATAAAGATGTGCTGAAAAGAACAGGACATCTCTGCCTACCACAGAAGAAACTGGAAATAGAGAGGAAAGGCTGTAATTAGCTAATGATAAAACCACACCTTCCTAGCACAAGCACAGCCAAGAGGCTGCAACGTCTCAAGGTGACTGCTACCCTTTCCTGATCCATGCAACGTGACGCTGGGCTATGCTGCAATTTCAGCTCTATAGCTTCTGCTCCTCAGGAAGCCTTTACTAACACAGATGCTGTTCCAAACAGTGCTGTGCTGCCTCAAACTCCAACTTACCTCAGCAGAAGGAAGGGCTGGTATCTGTGAAAGAAGAATGGAAAAATATCAGTCAGGAGCCAAACAAGTCACACCAAAATACACAGAGATTTCTCAGTGCACATGGCACAAGGAAGGCAACTGAGTGCACAGAGCAAGAGCACCATGTAATGCTGCATCAGAGCTCCTAGGAAAATTTGGATCTCTAGAGCACTTAAGCTGCAGCAACTTATGATTTGATATACAGGAGACTCTTCCTCTCACCTGAATGCTTTCCTCTTCCTCAGTTACAGTATCACGTTTCATAGCTTCACTGTCTAAATCAGTGCAAACCAATACTTCAGAGCAGTCTCCTGTGTTTTCACTGCTACCAGTGTCATTATCTTCAATAACATCATTCCTAAAGATACAAACAGAAAGACTTTAGAAACCTGTTGTTACCCCTTTTAAAGAAAAAAAAAAAAAAAAAAAAACAAAAAAAACCACAACTTTTTCACCCCCCCTTAAACATTATCAAACATCAGGATGTTTTTTGCTTGGGTTTCTTTTTGAACAGAATTATTCTGACCTGTAGGCAAAATTAATTGTTAATGTGATGATCTGTACATCCAGACATGATAGACATATTAAAATGTATTTATTTGCTTCTTGTCTGAAGGGCCAGACATACACCCCACACTTACTATACTAACCTATGGAATTAAAACACAATAGCCAGAAGCAATGACATCCTGAAACTACAGGGACTCGATGACACTGCTGTGGCTACACTCCTCTCAGTACTGACGCCAGTTAGTTTATAGCTACTGTCACCGGGTTGCCCTCCAGTGAGAAATCCCATTATTTCTAACATTTAATCTGCTGAGACTTCAACTTAAGGCATGTAACATTACAGCCAGATTAAAACTAATTGACACCATATTTGTATTCACATATATTCTTTATGTGCCACCACATGACTCTGTCATTCATCACAAGCCTTTGACTTCTTTGCCTTCCTTGCCCTCACTCAAAAAGAATTCCAGACCACATCAAGAAAGCTCCTTCTCTATCAGATAGAGAGAAAATAAACAAGATGGGTTGAAAATTAACATTTTAACTCTTTTTTTCTTAATTCCAGCCATTAAATTAGCACTAAGAAATTGGCACGGGATCACTGTGTTTTTCAGTTCTTAATTTAACTGTGTATTTGCCTTGTGCACAGTCTGCTGCTTTAAAGAACCCAGACACCCCCTTGAAGAACAATATCATGTATCCTCTCTCACAGTTAATCCACAGTGGAATGATGATCAGAAGCATTTGCAGCAGTGCCTGTGCCAGAGGAGGATTCTGGTTTCAAACCAGCAGTGATGGCACTTGGAGCCTTCCCCTCTGAGATCAGCCAACCTTTACAGCACTTACACTGGGACTGAAGGAATTCAGCTGCTACAGGGCTGTGAGGCAATTACCCACTAACAAATTACTTCAAAGACATTGAATCTTTAGCTCTAAAACTCAGATTTAATTGATCATTACCAGCAATGATTATTACTTTTATGATCCACTGCAAACTTTATTCCTGTCTTCTAAAACCACTAAAGATTGAGCAATTTAGAAAAGAGCATCTGAGTTGCTGAACACTTCATGTATTTCAGGTTCTGTTCATGTATTCCAGCTCTGAGCAACAAAGAAATTTAGGTACTGAAATCTTAACAACACATTTTTGAAGTCTGGCTATTAATCACAACCACTTATTTTTAATGAAGTACCACAATGTACCAGCTTCCAAATGCTGCCATGGCAATCACTGTACTCAGAATCTGTCCTGATTTACAAGAAAAATAAAATCTGATCAAATAAGGTTGGAACTGTCTGCAAATAGACCCACAGTGGTCATTCTATCCATTTTTGGCTGTTTCATTGACACTGGCAGCCAGAGCAGTAAAGTAGCTACATTGACATGGAAAGACAGGGTTATGAAACAGAATCTACAATAGCTTTAATATGTTACAATTCTGTTGTGAGCCACATTGGTGAGATAAGAATAAAAGTACTTGAGTAAATTTAAGTTCCTGTGCTATTTGCACAGAATTCAGCAGTAAAGCAGATACTACGCTTCACAATATTTTTAGCTACAAGATCAATTTAAATATTTTCTTCAAGAGCCATTGCTTTCTGGCACCTGATGGAAGCTGATTTGTTTTAAAACAGATAAAACTGAAGTCAACAGCCAAAGTTGTCACTTTTGGGTCAAAGTGGAGGACTAGAGTAGTTTTGTTCTGGAAGAGTTCAGATACACAATTCTACAGACACAACAAAATCTTACTGGTTGTTAGATCCTTCCTCATCCCCACTGGGATTTTTTGTTTCATTGTTACAGCCCAGTCGTTGTTGCTGTATGTGTTTCAGATCGTTATCTAAGCTGCTCTGCAGGTCGAAAAGATGCTGTTCCACAGCTGCTCTGATTGTTCTTTCTAAAATGCTAAAAAAAAAAGATGAAAAAGTCCTGTTAAGAGATCTACTTTTGCATTGATCAACTAGACAAAGGCAGAAATAAACCTTACATGACAGTAATCTTTGATGGCAGTACTTCAAGGCAAAAGAGACTAACTTTTCCAAAAAGGCAGTGGAAATTACTACACTTACTATTTTTGAATCCATAAGATTTACATAAAGTATTATGAAGTTTATCAACAGTATTTTAAAAGTAATCAACACATTACAATAACTAACCTATTTTTAATAACTATATACAAAAACTTATAAAAGCCTTATAGATTAATGTGACAGTAAAATCCTGTGTCTGTAGCAGGTCAGAATCAACCCTAGAGTAGGTTGCACTTCGTCCCATGTGGCTGCACCCTGTCCTGAACAGAGCTGTCACCTTAAAAGGCAAAAGCCAATAACAGCAGGGACAATCAGCAAGTACCTGATGAACAGGTACATGGGATATACCCAAAAGTTAAGATCCAGAAAAGAACAGTATTCTTTAAAAACAGACTGCTCTGCTGAGCACCTCTCAAGCAGCTCATCCCCAACACAAAAGAGGGCTCTAAAAAATCTGCCTGTAAAAATCTTAAGCTATTTAATCCCATTTTAACTGAAATTGTACTTTTATTTTCTCCTCCACATATCTACAAAGAATTCCACTGAACTGTACCCAGCATCACTTGTGCTAAAATTACAATATGAATGCTATTACAAAATTAAGTAAAAAATTTCAGATGTGTCTAAGTGTAAAACCAAAGTTTTGGACTCTGGATGCAAACACACTCTGCTCTCATGCTCCTGCAGTCAGGCATTTGGTATTTCCTGCATTAGTGTTAAATGCCACCAGTGAAATCCTTCACACTAAAATATGTTCCTTCATAACTGTAATCAAACCTACTGCATTCATTTAAAAGGACACATAACTTCTATGCATGTTCTAGTAAGAGAACAATTCAAACATTTTATATTTTCATTATACTTACTCTGCAGAGGCTGGCAAGATACTTATGGGAGAGATATGAGCACTGCAATAAAGAAAAATAAGTTAATATAATGCAAAAACTTATCGCACTAAATATAAGTCTTGAAGTCAACAGAAAGCAACCTAAAAATACTTAAATACTGCATGCGATGCAGCTAACAGAAGTAGAATAAACATGAAAGGAACACCCTGATTTGCAGTCCTTTATTATTTAAATGACAAAATCTTAAGGAGCACCATCACGAGGCAGAAGGCTGTGGAAGCAGCAATGCAGATTTCTGTCTCTCAAGAGCCAATATTTGTTGTGTTATGAAGCTCCAAGCTCTCAGATGTATGGTCTTTCCCATGGGAAATACTAATCATTCTGTAGTCAAACATTTCCTGACACCTTGCTTAAGAATGCAGATTTAACCTTGCTGCCTAAAGCAAATTCCAAATTACTCTGCCTTCCTCCACAGGTTCTTCCCACTGTTGCTTAATTTTGTTCTGCAATGCTCAACAGATCTACAACACTCTCTGAGCACAGCTACAACATTCCAAGTACAAGGCAGATTTTGGGACAGGAGCCTGATTTTTGTAAAGCATCTGGAAATCTCCAGGCAAAGCCACTTCAGCCTACAATGTTAAACTCCTCGAGGGCTGGGAGGGTGGAAATCAACAAAACCAACACAAGCCAGTTAATCCACGTGTGTGTGGTCCCTCTACAATTTTTCATTAATATGATTAAAATTTTATAATAAACAGAATACTTAAAACTTCAGCCAAAGTGACAATAAAGAATAAAAGATGAGAAATCTGCTATAAACAGCCCTGAATTGCAACATACACACCTCACTCAGAAAAAATTTAATATTAATTTCAGCTAAAGTTAGAGGTGAGGAAGGAGGTAAAAAAAAAAGGCTTTTTCTTTCTATTACAGATAGCTAAGCTCAAAAAGCTGAAGAAAATTTTATTCTACTCTTCACAATGCAGCAACACTGTTGCCAAGGTTGATTAAAAATATTATTTTCATGAATGCATATGGTAAACCCTGAAACACAAAGGAGCTTGCCACTACCCTGGAGAACTGAGCAAGTCATCACCTCTGTGAGGTGGCCTATCAGTTTTGACTGCTATGAGCCTTGCTTGCACTAAAACCTGCAGACAGTCTCTGTGTTTACCCAAGAATAGTTTCAACACAGCAAAGAATACCTTGGCTAGAACTCACAAGGTTTATTAGTAGTTCCACCACCAGAGAGACATCAACTCAAGCAGACTTTCTATTTTTCCTTCCTCCAAGTAGGTGAAGCACAAGCAATAAAGGGCTTTCAATTAAACACAAGGTGATAAAGAAAGTGGTAAAAGTATTTATTTAAAAATAACTATACTAGTTTGTTTTAGACACCTTGTACTAGGCCAAGAGCAGAGTGCATAGCATTTAATGCCCATATGACACAAAGTGAACCAGCAGGTGTGCATAGATGCTTTTAATTTCTTTTCTTCTCTTTTTTTAAAATGGAAACTGGCTGACAAATCAAGTTCATCTTATGATTTGCGTGTGTGTTTGCCTGGTGAAAAGCCAAAGCTGATCTATCCCAAATGCACTGACAGAACAGGCAACACTCAACTTCTATTTCAAAGCAGACACAGCTTCAGGAAATTAAAACACCTGACATAGAAGCCAGATCTGGTAGCCACTGATTTCAAAGCTGCAGATCAAATAACTGAGGGGGAACACGCTGACATTTTATATTTTTCTTACAAACAAAAAATGGCAGGAGGTAGTTTACAGCTTAGGATATTTACATGTCATTTGTATTTCCATGCACAGAAGTTCAGCATAGCCCTACGATCTGTACGAAATCGATTTTCTGATAAACATAATTTGTATTAACAATACTTGAAATAAAAAATAAAAATATGAAGCTACAAGTTTAGCTTCATGAACAAAGTAAGAGAAAATAAGCATGATCTTGGAAAGAAGACCCCAGTAATATTTCAAAATATGACAAATATAGTTTTAAGCATCCATCTCAGTAAGTTCTACAAAGTTGTATTATAAAAGATAAGCTTGTATTCTAAAGGTATAAATACATAATTGTGTAGACTGAAATTCAATTAATATTAAAAGAGTCACTTCTTGGACAAATTGGTAGGAAAAAATGAGGCAATTAGAGCACAGAACACTGCAACACCCTAATTGGAAAAGAGAGCAAGAAAAACTCAGTCAAGGGCACAAGTACAAACACTATTTATAGGAAACTGTGATGACTTGAAAACCTTTTCTTCTACCACTTGAGACAATGAGGAAATGTGTCAATAGGGAGAATCAAACTCATCTCCAAAGAATCCAGATGATTCCAGACATGGTTCAGAACAAAATTTTCCATCCTAGTGTGTAACCTTCAGCCCCAGCACAGGATGGTTCTCCAGTGCTTTCACTCAATACCTCTGGGAGCATTAGAGGTACTCAGCAAAAGCTGTGCATAAATCAGCAGTATTACAAATCCTAAAGAATCCTCTTACTACATGAAGAATATCTTACATCTTCAACAAATCACTTCAGCAATTAGGCACTTTCTGAAACAAATGTGACAATCTTAAGTGAAAAGCCATTACAACCTCTAAGCCCACCTACCACAGTTCGATACTTTTTAAAAGCTGTAATTTATAATGCCAGACAGAGCCTTAACGCAGCATGACACAGCAAGACACAGAAAGGTAAACATCTTTGTTTCATAATGCTAACTCCCTCCTGAGAATCCCTCCAGCATTAGCTCCCCAACCAGAAAAGGTCCCAGGAAAAACATATCCCGAATAGAAAAATACATTAACTGCAGATAAAACATGTACAAGTTTTCCTTGGTAATTTCCTGAGTATATACAGGTTCTTATTTCTCATTAAAAGAATCAGTTGTGGTATTATTACATTTTGTATCTCCAAACCACATTTAATCTCACATAATTTTAAAAGTTAAAGCCTTACTTGCGATCAAACCAAAATTACATTTTCTTTTCCTATATTTACCTGTGCAGCAGAACTTTGCAGGCCATTCTGATTATTTTTGCTATCCCAAAAGAGCACTTCATGTAAAAATGCTTCATCTGGAAGCCAGCAAAGCGTGCTGTGGGCTGCTGGCTGTGCATGCTGCTGGCTGTGCTCCGGGGGCTGCCTGCGAGCGGCACCTCTGGAGTGCTGCACTAAACCCTGCAGTCTAAATAGAAATCGACTGCAACATGAGGTCACTCCTGACAATAAGCTGCCCAATCAACACTTGAAAGCTCTCCTAACGTGTTGTTTACAGATTTTCCAGGATGGAAGGAGGAAAAAGTATTCGGATGCTATAAACAGCACTACATTAAAATAATAATGTTTTCTCCAGCAATTTAGGTAGCTCTTCTCTTCTGTCGGCTATACCATGGGTTTTGTCTCCCTTGGCAGGTGCTAATATTATCACTTCTCTCTGATCAGTGCTAATTAAATAACAAAAGGGTTAACAAAAATATCCCAGAAGCAGTGAGGATGTTGCCCTTGTCACTGCATTTAGTAGAAACAAAGTAAACTGTTTATATAACTTACTGCCTGTCACATCTCAAATTTTTACACATATAATTTTGAAAACTCCAAAACTAGAGAGATTTTATATTAGGCTTCTGACTGACAACATTTGAGATGAACTGCCCAATTAAAGCAAATACTGCTTGGCAAGGCTCAGGGATGAAAAATTTGTAATAATGACAGAGAAGGATTCTAAAATACTTATTTCAACAGCATGTCTTAAAATTCAGCTGCAATGCTGAGTCAGTAATTCTTTACTCCAAAAGTCAGGAGAACAGAAGGGAAAGAGCCATGGGGAAAAGGCTTCTGGTAAAGGAGAACACGTTTCCTTTATTAAGTGCTCAACACCAACCTGGGAGCAACAAATGCTCCCTGCTGGGTAATGGGCTCAAAGATCACTCCACAGGTTTATGAGAAACACCCTTTTCAAGCAGTCACTAAACCAAAGTGCATTAATGATTATCCACATTCTCATAAGATCTCTAACTCAAAGTCAAATTAACACCATGCAGTGCAGGAAGGTCAGAGGTTTCAGCAAGAACAAACAGAATGAGTAGAGAAAAAAGGCAGTGAGCAAAATTAGAAGCAAGTTATAGTCCAAATAACAAGGAGGAAGGTCAGATGCCCCATTGTTTATCTTGATTTGTACAATCTCTTTTAGTACTCTTCACAGAGAGACCAAAATACAGATATTTGGTTCCCAAAAATCTGACAACAGCAAAAAGGAAACAAAACCCCAGCTTAAAGAACTACAAGAATCATGTTTAAGATCTACTTCTCCTCCTCCTTCCTGTATAAGCTTCTACAGGCTCTACATGAGGACACAGATAAATAATCCAAATAAATCTGCATTAACATTTACTTTCTTAACTATTTTTTTTTTTTTTACATCGAGAAACCAATACCAGAAAAAGCCCGCTAAATGCATACACAAAAGCCATCAGGATTGGGAAAATACTCACAGTATTTATAGTGGTTAAAAGTTTAATAAAGAGCACTTTCTCATTCACTTAATTTCTTTTAACTGTTTCCTGCAGTTATTCTGGTTTTACAGTCAAAATTCTCCTTCTTCTAAAGGATTCCTCCTTATCCTTCCCCACAACTCATTTTAAAGGCCAACCATAATTAATGCCTATTCATTTTTAATTAACCTTAAACATCTAGTAAAAATGTTTGTCTCTTCAGGCTATCCAATTTTAACTCTCAAACATGTTGAGTTTGTCACTACTGCTGCGTTTACACATTCCAGAAGCAACCTAATACCTGTGAATAGTTAAACTGCAAATTTTTTAAAATTTATTTCAAACTAAAAATAATAAGCTTTATTACTGATAGAGATAATTAACTATTAAAATATCATTTCAATTACAAAACAGAATAATGATTCCATCATTATTTGGTATTTTACAGCTTCTTGCCATGAAGCAGAATGAAGCATGCAGCTAGCAGCTGAACAGATTCCAACCAAAAATCCACATTCTTGAAACTACCCATTCTTAGGCAGTAACTTAATTGTGATTTTGCCTGCATTTCTTCTGCTTTTAGTTACATTTTTATTATAAATTCCTCCTCACTCATCCCTGCAAGTTCTTACATGCAATGCCCATACCAAACACATGCGGCAGAGGGGAAGAGGTAAAGTTCACCATCTGTAGAATGTAAACTCTACAGTACAAATACAGCCGACTCAACAGTAAAACCCTGCATATTACAAACAAGTAAAATATAAATCTGTGTATTAAGCAAGCACCAATAAGCTCTCAAATCAAAGTATGATTTTATGTTTACACACTCTTTCATGAGAATTGCTCCTAAAGCTGGGTCACCCTCCAACATTCCTGCCTGTGTCACATTTTGCAATTTCCAAACCTGCCCACAGCTCTCCAGCACCACATGTCAAGAAACAGACCCAGGATTTCCCATTGGAAGGATGGTACAGAACAGGTTTGGATCTACCAGTATGCAGATTCTTCTCATTTCTGCTGGAGAATTTACTGTTTAAATACCACTTTACAGTTTCACTAAAATATGCTCTTTTTAACTTTCCCTGCATAAATCCCCATACTTAATCTCATCTGATCCTACAGGCTGAATTTGGGAACAGTTATTTTAACCCACAATTTACTATTATAAGAACTGCACCTACTTCTAAAGCTTCACCTTGTAGACACCAACACTTATCTCAAAAGTCTGGCAGTTTCTCTCTCTGACAGAATAAATTACAATCCAAACCTTAAATCCAAACTCCAAGTCAGAACCAAGTTACCTTGTTGATGCTGTAACATTCCTGGAATCTGAGAGACTCCCTGTCATATCTAGATGCACCACAGCTGGCCTTTCAACAGGTTTCTCTGTGCTGTCTTCTGGAAGTTCTTCTGACTGCTCAAGCTTTACATCTTCCTCTTCTTCCAAGAGATCATTGATCTAGAAAACATTTAATCAAAGTTAAGGGATTGAAAAGTTCCTTTCAAGAGGTCCAGGGAATTAAAAGAGCATGAAAGGTATGAAAGTAACATGAAGAAGGAAATACCTTTCAATTTTGGGGAAAAAACAGGCACATTAGACTTGTTTTTACATAAAACTGTAAATTCTACACCATTAAAAAGCTGCTCTTGAACACTGGACAACAACAGAAAAGCACAAAGTACCTCTGATGACATAAATGAACACAAGCAGAATGAAGAAACAAAATTCCCAACCACACTGAAATAATGAACTACACAACCTTTCTTCTTCAATGTCTAAAAGTGATAATTCTCCTCTGTTCCACAGATAGCCTTACTCACGTATCAGAAGCATTTTCAAACCCTCCTAGGGAAGGCAATACAGAAGTCTGTGAACCCAGACTTCAAAGCTCAGAATGAACACTTACAAAGTTTCTGTGCTCTTGTCTATTTTTGTTTCTTTGTTTCCAAAGAAACAAAATGTTTTTACTGAAGCAGCAAAATATAGCCAATTTAAAAAGCAACACAATATAGCCAAGTGGCAACTCAAGACAGCAAACTTTATTTTTTAAAAAACAAGTATGTCTAAAACATGAAAAGGTAAAGAGAAAAAAGTGATTCTGTTTGACTCCCAAGCTGCCTCAGAGACTGATTACTGATCTTCCAATCTTGCAAACCCAAAAATTAAAGCAGCAGCCTCAAGAAAATATGCTTTATAGTACCTGTCACCAGTGTAAAATAAAAACACTAAATTAAGAAAAACTGAAACTTCAGAAGTTTAAAATTACACAGAAGAGAGAGAGAAGATATTTGTTAGTTTTTAAAAAGGGTGTAACATGTTCTGTGGCATCACATTCCAGGCAAGAAATGTATTTATCCCCGATTTTTCTCTGTATTTGCAAGAGGATCTGCCAGTGAAGCAAAGGCAAGCCCACCCACACACTGGGGCAGCTGCCAGCGGGGCTGTGCCCTGCAGGGACTGCAGCCCTTCTGTCCCACCGCTCCGGCCTGACAGAAGTGCACTGTTGACATCTGGTGGAGACACCACGAAATTAAAGGGACACCCCACCAGCCCTTCAACTAAGGGAAAAAACAAACAAAACCACACACCAAACAGATTCTGTACTTAGGAAACCCTTTTGCTGAAAAATGTAACAAGGCACAGCCAAGCCAGTAATTTGAAAGCATGAGAGCACAGAGCAGCTCTGGTTTCCAGAGCAGTTATCCCAACTCAGTGACAGCCTCCAGCTGCAGGAGTCACAGCCCAGCTTTGCTCAGCAGCTCCCTGCATGCAGCAGGGCTGTGGCAGCTCCCAGTGCCAGATTCCTGCGTGGAGCTTTGCAGAGTGGCAGCGTTTGCTCCAGGAGCTCTCCCAGCAGACACTGCTCACTCCAGAAGCTGCTGCCCAGCCTGGCACACCAGACCAACACCTACTGCAGGGAAGAGGAAGCAGCCAGCTGCCCCAGTACTTGCCTTACCTGTCTTGCTAGAGGAGGGGTTTGTGAGATAGGCTGGAAAATTCAGTACTCTTTGTTACCTATCTTAATTCAGTACTCTTTGTTACCTACCAACTGCTAATTTTCCCCCTTTTTTCTCTTTACAGAAAATACATAATTCCCAAGTCTTAGAATCAGAAATACCATTCAAGAATTTTGGCACAGGAAAGCACCACTGATAACATCAAGTGGAGTGTGAGACCCTGCATGTTCCTGTAAGACACACCTAGAAACACTCTTGACTAAGACCAACAACAGAGTCATTCTTCATTTGATCAAAAAACAGTTCTTTATTCCTAAATTGGTAATCAGAAAGCTGTTTATAACAGTGTCTGTGGTGGGCAGGATTTCACTGTTGGTTTAGTTCCTATGTATTTTTCAATACAGTACAGCTACACTTACTGTAAAATCAAGAATTTCACAAGCACTAAGAAAATGCCAGGTTTTGTCAGTTTGCAAGAACCTTTTAAGTCATACTAAAGAAAATGCATTTCAATAAATCTTTCATGAGCATAAATGTGTATAACAGACAGTTAAGTGGTAACATATAGCCATTCAAAATATTCTCACCTGCTCAGTTATTGAGCTTAAATCATTAGTAGATGAAAAATCTTCCTCTTCATTTTCAAAAAACTCATAGTAGTTCTCCAGAAGTCCCGCCATTATTCTGCTAACTATTTCCTGTTCTTTCAGATCCTCCACATCTGTGTAAATGCTAAAGATTTCAACACTGTTTTAGCTTAAAAATCTAAATGCAACATTTCCCCGAAGAACACCTCTGAATGTCTTCTATGACTAAGTGCTATACTTCACACCATTATCCCCTACCCATTCTGAACACCCAGAACTTTAAGCATGCCTTCACACTACTGCCTTATAAAGCTTTATACTATTTTATATTTAAAAATCATGAATTAGCAACAATTTAGTCAATTAAATTTTCATGAGGAGTATTTATAAGTCAAATATTTTCCTGTGGAGAGGAAACAACAGTACAAGCTGGTAATTTACCAGCCTTCTCCCAGAACTGTTTTCTTGCTACAAATAGTAGCCTTACATACTATGATTAAAATATTTGAACCTCAGAATAAATACAGTAAGGCAACAATCACAACAGTGGTTTCTCATGCCACAGCTCAGAGACAAGCTGCTGTTTAACTCTTAGAAAAATTGTAAAACCAAACTGGGGTGAGAGAGTGGGTGGGAACAGAAAAGGATTCTGCCTGAAACATATTGTGCACTTTGTTACTGTTGCTCATGGACCAGGAATGCCTTTAAACTACAGAGAGATACTCAAATTCCCACAGAAACATGAATTAACTTTTATAATTAACTTACTGAAAAACATCCGGGCCAAAGACTGCAGCTAAAGAACTTGCTGACCAAATTTCTTCATGATGCGATGCTACGTTAGCTAAAAATTTACACAGAAACTTTAACAAACTGTAATTAACAGGTGGAAGCTGCTGCAAGAGGAACCTCAACTTTCTTCCAAATTCATCTTCATTATTATAATCTGAAAAAGTAATAAAAAATATTTTAGTCACAAAGATAGTAATCAGCTTTTTGCCTCTGACAATTTCTTCTGAAAAGACAACTGATTTGATCAAACCATTAACCTAAAATGTGAAAACTTGCTTGCATTTGTTCATTATTATCCACCACATTCTCTTCTGCCCGTTTTCCCCAATTAATGCCCACTCCAATTCCCGATTTCAGAGGGCAAACTCTGCATGTTTTTGTTTTATAGTTGTTAGGTAACAACTGCTTCACAGAAGAGCTCTAGAGACAGCAACAGCTCCAGATAGTGAGTTAACTGCCATCTACTTAAATCCTTCTGGCAGACAAGCTGCTTTGACACCTTTTCCTTTACAAGCATGCCATTCTCACCATTCTACCTGTTTTTAAAACACTTAACTGATAAATCCAAGCTATCTCAATGTAATCATCTTCACCGTGCTTAGCTTGAAGCTTGCTGATTCAATTTCAGATCTGAGAAAGGGTCACCATAAAATCTCCTCATTCTCACTCCATTTAACTGTGCTCTTCATCAAAATATGTCCCCATAAATCTTATTTGTTACCTCATCAGCCTTACAGGCAGCAAGGTTCAAAGATTTACAGCTGTTTGTATCTAACTGAGAAATTTCATCTATAGGAAATGTCAGGAAAGCAAAACGGGAGAAAAACTGAGAAAAAATGGGAGAAAAGTGTCCCTTTCTCAGACACTTGAGAACTCTTCTAAGATCTGTTAGAGAGGGAAAAGCACGTTTGAAGATGATGAACCATCTCTGCCCCTCTAGATGAGAGAGCAAAGACATCCTAGTCCTTGATATCAAACGAAAGAGTGAGTAAATTCCCTGTTGAGCATGCAGAAGAGCACCAAGCAGGATCTGCAGGATTTCATTTGCTCAGACAGTCAACACCTACAGCAGCTGAATACAGGCAACCAAGCACAGAAAATGGTTGTCTAAACACATAACACACTAAAATCAACATTTAATTGACAGCTCTGATTCTAGAAATTGCACTTTGAAAACAGAACAGAAGGAAAAAAAGTCTTTAAAAAGTACTTCAACAATGTAAACTTTATAAGAAAGGGACCACAGCAAGGTGATAATCAGACCACTCTGAACATACACATCTCCATGTTTTGTCTAACCAATCCCTCCTGAAACTTAAGTTCTAAGCAAGCAGAGACCCAAAGGCAGAACGTTCTTACCCCTAAGTGAAGTCCTCTGCACTAAAGCAGGGATACACACCAGAGGGACCCAGGGCCACATTCACACCTCAATTAGCCAAATCACCTGTCTTTGAGGAACCGCCTGCCCGCAATGAGCTCCTAACGATGCACACAGGCCACACCTTGCTGTGCAATGAAGGTATCCTGGGGTCTAAGCCTGACCTAATGATACGGAAGGACTGCTGAAGAGGAGAAAACCAGAACGAACACATGGCTCAACCATTACTACCACCTTCTGCAGGTCTTGAAGCAATTCCTCTGCCTCAAATGCAGCTGATGATGTAATTCTGAAAACTGACTAAGATACGTCTATCCGACAGGCAAAACCCAGTTAGAGAAAATCAAAGCATCTGAAAACACTGTTTCAGGGTTTATGTGGTTTGATTTCCTTGTTACAGATAGATTTAAATTTTTCTGAAATAACTTTTACACTTTAAAAAAGACAGTAAAGACAATAAGCTACAAGTTTAAGTGAAGTTTCTCTACATATTGGACAAAAGGGAACTAAATGGGGACTTGCATCCTAGAAACAATCCATATGTAAACCTATCCACAGTGATCTATTCAAAGATGATAGGAAAAAAACCAATTTTCACACTGGATTTTAGAGTCATAGAAGGGAATTCTGCTGTCACACCAAGTGAATATACTTCAGTGCCATTTCCAGCCCTGACAGATAGCACTGCAACCAAAGTTCACTATTATTATTATTATTATTATTATTATTATTATTATTATTATTATTATTATTATTATTATTATTACACAGAGCACCAAAGACACCTTAGTGCCAGTACACATCTCAATTCAATACTGGGTTTTACTCTTAAAATCACAAAATAAAAACACTGAAGTAAAAAGAGTTCTTACCTTGAGAAAGTTGCATCAAATGTATGTGCAAACTGCCTGGAATAACTGGCTCTGGAAGTTCTTGAAGAAAAAATCTAAGAAGGCTAATAGCTGAGGGTACATCTGCTTCTTTAACCAGGTCCACATCTTCTCCATTATCGTATCGTTGCCGGAGCCACTCCACTGTCTCAGCATTCCCATTGACTTGGAAAAGTCCTTCTTGTTCCAGACCCCCTGAGTCAGAAACAAAAATTGCAGAAACAAGCTTTTAACTCTGGTATGGACAAATATATCAGAAAAAATACTGATAATAAGCTATGCACAATTCCCATACTGACTGAAACATTTTCTAGACACAGTTTTGCACAACTTCCAGCAGTTTTCTTCCCAACACACACATTCTTGTGCCCAGTAACAATAAAATAACATGGGAAAAGTTAGCAGTACCTAAACCACAGCATTTCCTATGAGGTGCCCTGCAGAGCTGACTACATTACTGTTGGCTAGTAAACACATGTGATACACATAACAGGAAGCAAACAGGAGCAAAAAAGGAAGTAACCCAAAACAACCAAATCACATCCAGTTGAATTCTTAACTTCAGAAACAAGTACCCTTCAAACCCCTCAATCCATTCTGTAAGAATAACAGTGAAATACATTCTTTTAAATACAGCAAGGTGATACATACCATGTTCCTCAATATAGTCCACGACATGGCGGACTATGAATGGAACCTCATTGTCTGGTTGCCCTTCTTGCTGCAGCTCATCAAGTGGAATTCCAAATATTTTGTTAGCAAGAACAGAGTTGCAGTTACTCAAGGAAGGGGAGGAGCTCTTCCTCATATCTTTTTGCAGCCAAAAATCAAAGCTGTCTTTTCTGTCAATAGGAGAAATAAAACCAAAAGGCCCACTTCAATGCATGTTTATGAAAGCATTAATCTGTAACACAAAGTGTTTTAATTACCTAATGCAAATACTCTGTCTCTATCCATTCACTGCTTTAATGGACAGTTCTGTAATGACTCCAAACACAGCTAACTCAACAAACAACTACCACTGAGGTCTTCTGTCCAACCCTCAACAGAGGGCTGAGAAAAACATATAGCAGCAAGGAAAATGCAGAAAATTCTAGTTACCACATTTCTAATTAAGTTCTAAGGTATTTTGGTAGATTCCTCAGTACTTTTTCTGACAGTATTTAGTAGCCAGGCTTTCAGAACTCAATACAAAAGCCCCTCACAAGCCTCTTACAAAAGGAAATTAAACCAGTGGATCACACCAAACCAAAACCCTAAGTATCAATCATATGAAATTATTAAGTATTTTGTGATACTCAACTGCACTGTGATAATTTTAAAATATACTTGGCATTTTCTGGTCTACATAATAAAGATTTCACCACCTGTATAAAATTAAATTTTTTACTGAACAGAAAACCCCCAAAGCTAGTTTCTAGATGCTCAGTGATACCATTCTATAATGCAGAAGCTCGAGCTTCACTTGCAAGTCTTTGCTTGAAAAAGGATCTAGATAGATCACAAAGGGCAGTGTAAGTCAGTCAGGCTGTACTCCTGTCAAAACCAAAATATTTCTTCTAGGAAAGAAAAAACTGTCTTTTCAAAATAAATAATATAAAGAAAAGAAAACATACTTGTTTAAATGCAAGCAGTCACCTTGACAGAAGCTGGCACACAGAACATGAAGTATATGCTGTTATTCAAAGCACTGCACCAAACTAAAATTCTCTGTTTACCAAGAGGTAAATTCTAATAGATTAGACATCCTGAAATTCACGCTTGCTTTTCTTTTACCTTTCCCCCCAGCAGAACAAGTTAAGAAACTCACCTCAGAGTACTTAAACAGCCGAGTTTGAAAAACGCTTTCTGCGCCAGCTGCCCTCACTGACCAAGCATTCTTTTGTCATTTATGGTTGTTTAAGATTATGGCAAAAGATCAGCCTGTAGTTCCTCATTGAAGAATAGCAGAACTCGATCAGTACTTCAGCAGTTAATCTGAAAATAAGGAAAATATTATTAGATCATAAAGTTTTCAACAGTTTTAAACTCAGTCAGGAATCCAAACATCACGTTAGAGGAATTCTTGTCAAATCATCAGTTTCTTGTTCTGAACAAGAAAGCATAAAAACCACATTAACCCAGCTTATGAGAGAGCCCCTAAAACAGCAAATCCCTCTTTTCACTTATGAGTTAACCAAATCTGAAGTGAAAGTTAGCATGGGACATCTAAGTCTTAACAATTATGAGATAATTTGCAGACTCATTCAATCCTCTTCCAAAGAATCAAGGAGGGCTAAGTAGGTTACACAGAGTTTTAAAGTACCTACCATGCTAAAATATTTAATGGCTATGAAATTTTTAGAAGGATCTCAGGCACTGGTCTAATACAACATCTTTAAACAGCAAGAGCAAAACCAAAATCCTAACTAAGGAACCTTTGCAGTCAACCAGTTTTTGATGGTAGTGATCATCTTTTCTAGGAAGTTGAGACTACGTGTCCTAACTGCCGGTTCAAAGTCCAAGTGATCATCAGGTCTGGATACAGGAAGCAACTTCCCTTATGTCAGATTCCAGAGAACCACCCACATTTTTGCCACCTTTTATTTAGAATCCAGATTAGCTGGACATTCTTCATATTCTCAGCTCTCAAAATAGCTACAAACCACAGTAAATCGCCTTTATGATTTTCTGTGGTATTAAAAATTTAAATTGCAGCTTCACGGTACAGTGGAGCCAATGCAATGCCCAGAATCAGTCAAAGGGTCGCCTCAGCCCCTTGATCTCCCCCACCACCTGCTCTAAATAAACTCAAGCAACTGTGATTGGGCAAAACAAGCTGGTGACATGCACATAACCACAATACTCACCACCAAAAATAGACAATAGAGGCTTTCCACAGCTTCAAAAAATTCACTGAAGCCTTTTGTTTCATAACTGGAGACTGATATGACAGCCTGCAGACAAGTACCTTCCCTCCCTTTGTTCTCCCACACCAGCTCCTGCTTCTGTTCCGCATCAGGACAAATAAACTTTATCTTCACTTGCAAATTCCTGACAACCAAGCCCTCTGCTTTCAGTACCAAAATGCCAGAGCATTCATTAGCCTATCACAACAGGAGCCCAGAGTACTCTCAGTAATTTGAATAAAGCAGTTTTCCTGCTCCCAACCCTCCCCAAACTGCACCCACGTGCTAAGGGAGTTGGTCATAAGCTCTATGTAAGACTGCTTCCACTCCTCAGCATTTTCTTGCATTGAGGCCTAGAGGAAAAAATAGGCTTAGAAGTGTTTAAATTGTCTATTGCCTTGTATTACACACAGGTTGTAAATCTGTTAAGTCTCACACAAGTGAATCCTGGTGGGAGATCAGGACTCCAGGTGAGCTGACAACAGAAAATGAAGGGTTATATTCTAGTCAACGGGTTTTACTTTTTTTGTTTTTTTCACCCTATCATATTCAAATCTGTTATTGCAAATTCTTGGTTACTAAAAGATCCTACCAGATTCCAACAATGAAGCAGTTCCAATTACTGATCCCCCTATAATTTATGGAGGCCTTGTACAGCCATTTTTCTTGTTGTTCTGGTATCTTAAGTGAAAGTCAACATCATCTTTGCGTGTAAGGAGATTTCAATCAATCCAAACATATCAAGCAAATTTTAAAATATGAAGTTGTACACAGTCTATTTTCTCAAGCTCTACCAAAGTCAGCTTGTCCACAATGAACCAGAAAACCTCACACTGGCCAGCTGTGGGGTTAAGGGCAGCTGGGAGAAAACCTTTGATGGATCTGCCACAATGCTTCAGGCTGACTTACTAAAACCAACAAAGAAACCTTCAAAACAAACATCACCTAATAAAAAGGCCAAATTAGAAGTAACCACTTCTTTATAATTCCGCACCAAATGAACAATGTTGCAGGCCAGCGTTCTCAGCAGAGACAACTCTGCGCTCAGTTCACTGACATGAAAGCTCGGGCACTTTTGCCAGGTGCAGCAGATGAACAGGCTGCCTGAATATTAATTTCATTCAAGAGGAATGAAAAAAGAAAAAGAATACAGACTTCTATTTTAACTGGCTTGGCAAGGTAAGAATGAAGTTGAAACAGCCTGGCTGTTTCAGCCTGCTCATTGTCAGGGCAAAACCGGATTTACAACCCAGGTTTATACTTTGAAGAAAGCTTTATATGGCTTATTATCACCTAGAAAAATTAGTGAAAGGCTCATTTTCACCCTCTCAGACACACACACACTTTTACACACATTTCAATACATCAATATACACAACCATCTATTTTCATAGCACTTCAGTCTTTTCCCTTTTAGTTCAGGCTTTGATTATCTTCACAGGCTGTGATACAACGAATCTGACATTTACCAAATCTAGAAAGAGCTAGAAACTCTGAAAGTTAGTCAACTTTCAGCAAGTTTTACTTCCTGCTATTTCCAACATTGTAAAAAACTGTTAATAATTAAACATTTTATCTCCACTTTTTATATGGATCAGAAGCTTTCCCACTTGCCCTCCCGTGACTCAGGAAGTGCAGCACGTCACTGCAGACACACATGAGAACTAGGACAGGACATGTAACCTTCAGGATTATTTCCAGAGTCTTTCACAAATTCTAAGCAATGCTGTGGAGTTTTTTTAATTTCTTTTTTTTTGCCCCAACCGAACAACGGAGGAAACAGGAACTAACCCACTCAGTCAACTATTTCTTCTTTTGCCCATATTATCCTGATCCTTTGGAGCACATGCTTCTCACTCACAATTTCTTAACCTAAATGCTTCACAAGTTCTATCAAGAAAAGACAAAAAAAGGCAACTAAATAAAACCCACACAAAAGAAAACTCCCTAGCTTGAGTTTAATTATAAACATTCTGGTTGCATTTTTTTCAATCTACTTCCCCTCCTTGCTGCTACAAACATTTAAAAACATCCTTAAGCTACAATCATGCTGTACAAAACATAAACGCAGGAAAGTAAAAATACACCTTGTTATATATAAAATGAGCCTTGTTATAACCACACACTACACCACAATTTTACAAGAGACTGGAAAAAACTTGCTATGTCCTTTGCAACATGTTGAGCCCAAGCATCTCAAATGAGGGTAAAACACAGAATTTTGTTTTGTATTGTGGATTTCAGTGCTCTCTGGCGTTATTTAAAAATTTGGTTTGCTTTTTTTTATTAAGGCAAGTTCTTCATAGAGTCTGCTGGGAAAACAGCACCATGAGCTTCATTTTGCCATCATAATAGCATTCACTTATCTTGGCAACTCGAGAAGCATTTACACCCACACATGAAATGCCACTAAAAACCCCACAGAATGCACGGCTAACTGTTAATATTTGAGGAATACACATGAAAATTTAGATTTCCACTTAGTTCAGCTTTTACATTAATGACTGAAGTACAAAAAATATATGGGCATCATTTTAAATTAAAGTCCTCAGGGTTCCTCCACCTTTCCTTAAAACAAAGGAATGAAGCAACAAGCAAAAATAAACAAAGAAAGGCTGCAAACTGAAACTGTGCCATAGGAATGAAAACATTAATTCTGAGCGTACAATGTCTGCCACAAGTCTCAACTATTTAAGCAATTCTTTTATTTGCTCGTTTTATGTAGCAAGAAATTCATATTGTCTCTGAAACAAACCCAAAGCTAACACTGACTGCTGTTTTGCTCTGTTTTTAATATATTATTTCACGGCATTAGCAAACATCACCCCTGAATATTTTTTTAAATACATAAAAGTAAAAACTAACTAAGATTTTTAGATAGGGAAAAAAGCAACAAAATGGCCTGTCCCAGCTTCTCAGTAAACACGCCTCAATTTTTTTGGCTTTTTCAGCCTGCAGTGCTGTGACCCTGTGAACTATCACACGCCTGCAAACCAGCTCCTAACAGATCACATACACATCCTCCAGTACAAAGAGATCAATGCTCCTTGTCTGCAACAATTATTTACAAACAAAATTCCACAAAAACATCAGAGTCTCCAAGTTTTGATTTCTTGCTCTGTATTTGATGAAGAAAAATAATGTATTATGTTTACTTATATGACTTACAGCTAGACAAAACCTGTGATGTCCCCTTGGATGCCTAAGGCAAGCATACTGTCAAATCCAAATAAATAATTGATGTTTCTGCAAAGCTCGAAATTATCAAATTTTAAACAGATTTTCTAAGAAGAATTTCTAAATGATGGCCAAAACCTAAGAGCCAGATTCCAAGCTGGAGTCACAGGAACTCTCCTCATGACATCACGCAGAGGCAGCTGCCAGGAGGGCAGGAGCAAGAAGCCTTCCCTGGGAAACTCCCGAGTCCCAGCTCACTGCAGAGCACACAGAGCCACTCGGCAGCTGCTCGACTACACTGATTTCTGCCTCCAAAAAACAGCAGCCAGCACTCTTGATCTTACTCTTTTGTCGAGTTAAAAGGAAACTGATTTTTTGTAATGTTATGTCAGAGCTGTAACAATTAACACTGACTGATTTTCGTGCCATTTGTATACTCAAATTACTGTGAGCATTCCCGATGGATGAGCTGCTTTTGGGCAAAAGAGCTTTTCCTCATCTGATTTTCAGCTTTTGTTCAGCTAACAAGTAAAAACAGAGTATTTTGCTTGTTTGAAATAATCCAGACAAAACTGAAAAGATGGTAAGGCTGGGGAGGGGACACGGCTTGGAGTAAATTTATACAAAAGACAAACTGAAATTAATCCCACAAACAGAACTCTACCACAAACCCAGGACACAGAAAAGGACAAATTTGCCTCAAGAGTACAGTAAAAGACATGCAGAGATGTGCCAGTGCTTGAACAGACACAGAACATCCTCCATGTAAAAAGAATAATCACATATAGGTACTCATTAATACATTTGAGTAGTCAAAAACAATTAATTGTTTAAAATAAAAGTTTTAAAACCAGCAAGACTAGCTTGAAATAGACTCTTAAAGCAAGATTTCCTCTTCCTGGCTCAGTGAAATCAGCTATCAAGGGGTATTTTAATCACAAGCCTAGACTGGCAAATTTGGCACAGTTATTATTTTAAATTTAATAAGCTGGTCTTCTTGAGAACACAATCCCCATCCCCATTAAGGCATAACTGAAATTAGGTATAACTACAAAATTTAACCTGCAGTGTTGAAGGAATCCATGTTAGAATAAATCTCTTCTCAGGCAGATGTGGCTTTCCTGCTCCCTTTGTTTCTCACTATGGTTCCCAACTCTTCACTGCCCTGTTTGCTTTCTGGTTAAGTGGGAATCAGAAGGAAACCAGCCCACTGCAGTTTTGCACACAACCAAAAAGGAGTCAGCAGAAGCATGAACACCAGCTCTTCAACTAATGAACTGTTTGCCTGCGTATGCCTTCCCATGTGCATTCACACACACATTAAACCTCAGTGCTTTAAGCAGAAATTCTCCATCGTTCGCCACCAGCACTTCTGAGATAGTCTCAAAAACCACTCAACTGACAAAATACTGGTTATACTGACACAGCAAGCAGAAGCACAAAAAAATACAACAGAAGATTTAGTGGAATGCAATTCTAATGCAATTTTTGTTCCCTGGGAATGTGGCAGCAAGCCTTCTAATTTACAAATTAGAACAATTTAAATTAAGCCTTTATGTCGTTTCCATGCAAGAAAGAAACAAATCACCTCATGAAAACTCCTCTGGAAGAGATATAACTAAAACTAATAGAATTTTGGATTTTGTGGGGGGGAGTTTAATTTATTTACAAGCCAAGAAACCATCATACAATCAGTATTATTATTAATAATAAATTAGTATTTATTTTCCAGTCATTAAAGTTTAGTCTACAATTTCAGTTGACAGAACCTGATCACATGCTGAAAAAGCCCACCATTCATGGACCTTCACAAGAGACAGATCCCATCTATCAGAAAAACCTCAAATACAGTGACTGGTTTAAGCAACATTCCAAAAAAATTCTACACTTTAAAAGAATAAGCTGAGAGATCATCAAAATGTTAGCTGGTTTTGATAAGCAAAAATAATGTTTTATATTCACTTACTAGATAAAATCCAAAGGCTTTTTAACAGCATTACAGCAACTTCTAATCCTCCAACTACATTGTAGCAAGAAAATAAAACCATCAGCGATACCAGAAAAAGTAGATGTTTGCTCAGTGCCTCACACCCACCACCACACACTGCCAGATTTGCTCTCATCTGCTGCTGCCAATGCACATGTGCAGAATTCTAAAGAAACTTCCTGCTCACACAGATCCCATCACACTCTTAACAACAGTAGTTAATAAATAAAAAGGCTTTTGTATCTTGTGTAACAGCTAATTATATTCATCCTACTCGCCACCCCCCAATGCAAGCTCTACTCCACAACCACACAAAACTCATTGCCCCTGCATCAGATAATGCAGAACCTTGGTGCAATGGTGTTATAAAAGTACAGGAAAGTAACAGACAGGAAGAAATTATCAGCAAAACTATGCAACTTGCCAGCCTCACGTTATAAAACCAAAGCAGTTTAACAATTGTCACTGCTGTTAAAAGAGACTTTGGAACAGAAGCCAAGCTATCTCAGAGACACCAAAAAAGCAAACTATAAATATATAATGCACTTAATTCATTATACATAAGTTATCCTATTACATACATTTATCATCAGTTTGTTCCTCCCCTCCCGAACAGGTCAGCAGAAATACACACTGGAACTCAGCAGATCACAAAATGGTTCACAGCCCCTTGCTATCGAAACACTGCCTCTGGCAGAACCTGGAGCACGTGCCTCCAAAATAAAGGACAGGCTCAGCACTCCCACTGCAGGAGAAAGACATTTCAACGAGGAGTTCACTGCTGCAGCAAGGATTCTCTGAATTTCAAGAGATGGGAAAAGAAAAAAAAAAAAAAAAAAGACCAAAAAAAAAAAAAAAAAAAAAAGAAAGGTCTGGTACTGAGGTCTCCTGTCAAAACTTGATTATGACTAAATGTGAAGAAATCACCAGAAATCATAAGGTTAAGAGTTAGATTGCAGACTAAAATTAACTAACCTGATTATATTTCTAGAGTGCCAAGACAACAAAAGACTTCATTAAATGTAAAGTTCAGCAGAAAGGAAGAAAACCTTTCAAACATACACACTTAGAAAAGGGTATAAAGGAAGAAAGAACCACATTGATAAGATTCCAGCTCTCACCTTTTCAGTTTTGTCCATGTATTATTATCCTACACAGCTGAGCAGAAATTTGAATTCTAACACACTGCAGGGAACAGTGAACAGAAGAGACACATGAGGAGAGCTGCCAGCGGCACTGGAACCTGGACAATCAGTGCAGGGTTCCCACCAGACACAGGGCTTAGATCCAGCAGATGCCCCACCCAAATGTCCTTAGAAATGTCCAAACAGTGAAGAAAATAAAAACCATTTAAACCTCTCTGTAGGAAAAAGCCTCTGCAACCACAGTCTTTGTTACAAACTGTTTGAACACAAACATAAAGCCCTATCTGTATTTTAAGCTCATGTGGCATATTTTTTCTTTTATTTAAGACAAATATACAGGATTTCACACATTCACAGGGGAAAGACCACCAGAGTAGAACTGTTATTATCACAATAGAAGTATTTTCACTAATCAGAATATGGGCCTGCAAAATATTACCCATTTCTTGTAGTGAATGACTCCACCCATATGTTGCAAACATAACAGGTTTTGACCTTCTAAATTATGTTTTTAAGACTTCAAAACAAACCAGCTCTAGAGAAAAAAAAATCCCGGTGGAAGATGCAGTAACAAATACATTGTTTTTTAGGGTGCAAAAATCCACAGAATTCACTTGAACTGACTGAACTTCCACAAATCTCAACAGCTGGCTATCAACCCAGTACAGACTGTGAAGATAAATCTGAATTTACCAAGCCTTGAGACAGCTTGTCATTTTCAAACAAAATTTTTGCAGGTAAAATCTCTCACCTTAAAGAAAATAATTCAGTCATCAAGACTGAATTGCTCAATTATACATAATAACTTTCCAGGGAGCAATGTAAAATTCTTGTATTCTCTGCCTGAATCCAATTTTGACAAGAGCCATAGAGCCCCTCTGCTGAAAAACTGATAGAGCCATCACTTTACAAACTGCTCGACAAGAAACAATCTCCCTCTTCTGTAGCCCTTCACAGAAGATTTAATATTCCTTCACTTCTGTATCTCCTCCTCGGATGTTTTGAGTAAAATGTTATTTTTCAGTTCTTAAATAACAGTCCTCACAGCTGAAATGATCAATAAATATACAACTAAGCCTGCAATGCAAGGAAAAAAGTTGACAAAGTTTGCCATCCTTCATCCTTACAGATGCAAAGGATGAATTGCCCTGCACGTAGATGATCCACTCCCACCCAAATGGCCACGAGATTTTTGGTGCTAACATGGCAGTAAGGTTAACCTGGTGCTGTGCACGGAATTAAAGGACAACTTGAAGCATTCTCTTACCGACATCACTTCCTCCTCCATGTAGCTACAGCTTCTCTTGTGGGGGATGGGAAAAAAAGAGAATCACCGCACCAAAAAATAAAAAATCCAAACTAAAAAAAAAAGCACCTCAGACTTGGCGGGTTTTTCTCACTTTGCAACGAGCCCTGGAAAGGGGCACCACTGCTCAGCTGTAGCATTTGACCAGAAATCAAAAGGCTGAGTATTAGAAAAGGAAAAAACCCCAGCCCAAAAAGCCTTCCCACGCAGCAAGCAGGGACTCAAAACTTTGAGATGCCTGCTCCAAACGCACCGAACATTTCCACAGCCTCACCTGCTTCTGCAAACATGCCATTATATCCATTAGAAAGCAAAGCTTCACTGCTGCACAGGCTCTCGGGGTATGAGCCACACAGGACAAATGTTAAATTAAGTCTTTTAATGAGTGCGAGAAGATCCTCCAGCGTTCCAAGCAACACAAAAACGAAGTGCCCAAACTAACACAGCGCAGATAAAAACTATCATTTGCCAAACTCAGACGTTTTGACATGTTGTTCATCTCAAAATGTGCAAGCATTAAAAGCTACCAGGAGGTTCTCTGAGTCAGCTTCCTTAAATGTAACCATGGGACACTCTACTTGATTGATTTTTCTAAAACAATACTGTAAATTTCCAGTTTGATGCTTTCAAAACATTGAGGGATTTAATTCCTTATTGTTACATAGTCAAGACAAGGAAAGAATCCCTATGGAGCCAAAAAATGTATAAAATACAGACAAAGAAGATTAAAAGAGATCCTAAACATCTTCAAGTCTATGCAACAAAGAACACATAAAGCAATTTAGTAGTTACGAGCAGTAAAAAAAAAGAAAGAAAACAAACGAAAATAGCTAAACTGCTTATAATATAGGCCAACAAATCAGCTTTCTATTCTTTTTATACTGCACATTAAACTGCATGGAAGACAGGAAAACTTCAAGCCTAAACGCTAATCCAGTTTAACAATTTGTTCTAAATTCACAAACTAACAATTCCATCCCTGAGGACATTCAGGAACACATGCCAAACAAAAAAATAAACAACTGTGTAGTTTTTTATATATTCACTTTCTTCTTTTTTTTAACAGGCAAGAGTTATTGCGTGGTATTTACTTTCTTCATCTGTTACCTCTTTTCCCCATCTTGAGCCTGGCAGCAGTAAGAAATTTTAACAAAATTTCTTAAAATGCAGCCAGACCAAGGAACTTGAGAATAAGAAAGCTGTGCATTAAAAGCTGGCGTTGCAGTATGTGATGGCAGGTTTTTTGATGTTGGGTTTTGTTGGTCTTTTCCAGAACTTGAAGGAACACCCCAACACTGGGCCATCTCATGTTAGAGCAACTTTTTGACAGCAAGAAACATTTCCACTGAAATATTCAAATCCCCAAGGAGCTTCCATGAACAATGGAAACCCACATCAGCAAACCCCTCGGAAGATACGCTTGGTCACAGCCTGGCGCGTTCAGTCCATGACCCAGCGATCTTAACGCCAGCGCTGCCTTCGTGACCACAGGCGATTTAGTGACTGCCCTTCTTCTAACCTCTGGGACCAACCGGGCTGTCAGGGAGCTGCGAGGCCGGTGCTGCCAGCGCGCCAGGCCCCTGGCAGGGGCAGCCGGCTGCTCCGAGCGAGGAGGGCGCAGCCTGGGCACACAACTCCTGCAGGAGCCGGGCTGTCAGCGCGCTCCCACCGACAGCAGCCTGGGAGACGCTGCCGCCTCTTGACAGCTCCCGGCGAGCGGCTCCCAGCCCGGCAGGAGGAAGTTCCCGCGCCCCGCTCGGGCCGGTGCCAGAAGGTTCCTGAAGCCTGACGTGACACCGAGCGGCCCGAGCGGGGACCCCCCGCGCATGCGCCCCGCGCCCCTCACCGTTGCCGGGTGACTCGCCCTCCCCGCCGTCCTCAGCACCACCAGCAGGTTCCTCCGCCTCTTCCTACCCCGGGGGCCGGCGCGGGCCTCTCCTCGCCGCTCCGCTCTCCTCGCAGCTCTCCTCCGCCGGCCGCTGCCCGCGCCGTGTGCCGCGGCCGCCGCGCTGCCGGAGCCGACGCCGTCCGTGCCCTCACAGCCGCTCCGAGCTCCGAGCCGCGAGCGGGGGGTCCCCGACGGCAGCGGCGGCGACGGGCGGAAGTGACGCGCTGACTGACAGGTGCAGAGCGCGCGCCCCCCGCCCGCCTCCCCCCGGGGGTCACGTGCCGCGGGGCGGGGCGGGCGCTGAGGGCGGGCGGGACCCGCGCCCTGAGGCGGCGGCGGCCGCGGGCCGTTGGGCCCGGGGGGAGAGCGAGGGTCGCCCCAAAATTAACGTTTTTCTCATGTTCTGCCCGCACGGTAACTCGGCCGCCCGCCCGCATCGGCCTGTGCGGGCTCTGAGTCACGGAATCAAATAGCTTGAGGAAGACCTCTGAGCTCATCGAGCCCAGCCTTGGACCGAACATCACCGCGTCCGCCGCACCCGGGCACTGGGTGCCGCGTCCGGGGTTTCCTTAAACACCTCCCTGGACAGCCCGTTCCAGTGTCCGATTGCCCTTTTCGTGAAGAAATTCCTCCTCCTGTCCAACCTAAACCTCCTCTGGTGCAGTTCAAGACTCTCCTCTCATCCTGGGGCGCCCAGAGAGTGACCGCAGCCAGCAGTGGCACCTTGCAGGCTCGTATCGTGCTGGCTTTGGTTGGACGTGAGGAGAAATTTCTTCACCGAAAGGGGGATCAGCCATTGGAACGGGCTGCCCAGGGAGGTGGTGGTGTCGCCGTCCCTGGAGCTGTTTAAGAGAAACCTGGATGAGGCACTCAGTGCCGTGGCCTGGTTGACATAGGTTGGACTCAACGACCTCAGAAGTCTTTTCTGGCATAATTGATTCTGATATTCCAGTTTTGCTTTTCTGATAACCATATTAAAATATTTCCTGTAAATCTTCTGAATTGAAGCGTCAAGAGCAATCACTGCCAAACATTTCCCAAATGTAAGCGTGCCAGAAGTAATGAAGTGCCCTTTGACAAAGAGCTAATGCATTTTGAAACACAAAATTTAGCACCCTTAAAGTGAGTTAGCATAAGTTAGAGAGGAGATGCAAGCTTACACCCGAAGTGTTAAAACCAGTGCCTGGCAGTCTGTGGTTCCCACATGCCACGCTGAAACTACAACAGCTTTTTCTGTCATGCAGTGCCAGCAGCCATAGGTGGTGGGTTTAATAAGGCATTTAAGGAAACTTGGATTTAGTTAGTAAAATCCTCTCAGGAAAAGCTTTTTTTTTCCCTCCCGTGAAAAACTGACAAAGAGTATATGAAAGGGGGAAAAAATTGTACAGGCAGGATGGGATTAATTGAAACCTCTGTACTTTCAATAGCTGGGAGGATTTTTTTCAGGTTTTCCAGCATGGATTCTGAATTTTATCTAGAGATACATTTATAATACTCATTAAAAGGTTTTGCATTTAGAATCCAAAGACGGGAGAGTCACAACCCCACAGTAAATTAACCTGGGTTTAATCAGATCTGAAACTCTGTTTTCCTGCTGGGAAATTTGGTGTCATTAGGAGGTTCCACACAAACCCAATAAAACGTGTAGGGTCAGGGGAAATGGTCTGTGTGTACTCTCTGTCTGTTTCTACAGCAGACTTCTCCACTTGAAGCACTAATAAAATTTCCTCGCATCAGGATGAGGTTTCTGAATTTGTATTTTGTATACATAGCTGTGTTCTTTCTGATTCATTTAGCCTCATCAACAACAATAAAGATACTGAATCAGAACAAGCTGGCAATTTTGTTGATGAAACATGGGGGAGAGCGGACTCCAGCTGGCTCTTCAGCAGATCCATTGGCCAGTTGGCAGGAATAAAACTGCAAGAAACCTGACACAGAAAGCACATGCAGTGAGAGGAGACAGACAGCAGAGGCAGGCAGGTAGGCAGGCACTGCACAGCACCTGTTTGCTGGTTTTGAATCCAAGGCAGTGGTTTCTCTCCTCTGAACTGGCTCTGAATACACCATTTCGTGCCAGCTTATCCTACCTCCTTTCAAAGGCTTCCAAGGCTCCTTGCAGGGGGCAGGCATTTGCAGTCCCAGGCTGCCATTTTAGGCTTTTCTGCTCATTTTGTGTTCTTGCTGTCTACTTGAAAGGTTGAGCACAACACGGGAGTCAGAGGGTCATAGAATATCTCAAGTTGGAAGGGGCCCATGAGGATAGAGTCCAACTCTCTGTTCCTCACAGGACTGTCTAAAGCTAAACCATGTGACCAAGAGCATTGTCCAGATGCTCCTTGAACTCTGGCAGACTTGGCGCTGTGACCAATTCCCTGAGGAGTCTTTTCCAGTGGCCAACCACCCTCTCAGTGAAAACCTTTTTCCTTATGTCTTGCCTGAATTTTCCCTGTCCCAACTTCATTCCATTTCCTCAGATTCTATGACGGGTCATCAAAGGGAAGATCAGCATCTCCCCTTGCCTTTAAGAGAAGCGGCAGGGTGTGATGAGAGCCCCCCTCTGTCTCTTCATCTCTGAGCTGAACAAATGCAGTGAGCTAATCTGCTCTTTGTAAGATTTTCCTTTGAGACTTTTCACCATCTTAGTCTCTGTCTGATGTTTTAGCCACATTTTCTAAGATAGTAAACAGAGACAGAAGAGAGGCAACAACTTAATGAGTGGCTGCATGGTTACATACCCAAAATTCAGCTGTTGAAAGTATCTGCTTCTCAGATCACTGCTAAACATCACAATAGAGCAATGTCCATTAGCCGTTCCCACTGCATTTTCCACTGTCTCAGGCACACCTGAAGTGTGAAGGCAGCATTTCATATTCCTTCCCCTCTGGTGCTGTGCAGGCTGTGGAGCTCCCACTCCAAAAACTCCAAACCCAGGGGCACATTCAGAGCAGGGGTTGTGCAGGCAGGGCTGCAGTCCCGCCATGTGACACAGCACTGTCACCCCATGTCAGGCGGTGTGACACTGCACTGCCCTGTACAGTGACACGGCCCCAGTGTGAGGCTGCTGAGGAGCAAAGGACCCGTTCCCCAGGCGCTGCACCACTCCAGGAGTTTGGCAGATGTGACTGGTCAGCAGCAGGCTCCTAGGACCAAAGAGCCAGAGTGCCATGGCATCCTGTCTCATCAGTAAATCCATGTCCAGAGCCACACCATGAATGGGGAGCCGTTTCTGCAGCTCAGTGTGTTTTCCTACAAGTCCTTACGGCTAAATTGCTCAGCTTAAAAGTTTTGCAGAGATTGACTGCTAAGTGCTTACAAAGTAACTCGGTAGATCTGAAATAATTACTGGTGTAATTCCGCTGTTTTCAGGAAAAGCCATTCATAAGCACAAATCTCTATTGCCTGTATGTGTCACAGAAGAACTGGAGACATGTTTTCTTCATGTATCCCCAGTTCTCATCATGAACTAGTATGGCTGCAGAATAAATATTCTCTGAAGAATTTAGCTTCCAATTAAGTCTACTTCCAGCAAGAGCCCTGCATTGCACCTCATCAGAAATTGAAGAAAGTGAAAGAAAAATATCCTTATCCCAACTGTGCTCAGTGTTGTATAAGGCTTAATACAAACTGAGCTAAAATACTTCAAAACTTAAATCAGCTTTGGAAAGCCATAGAATCCTTGGAAGGTTGATAGCCTGCCATGTAATTCCCTACCTTCATGTTAGGTTATCATCTTACTAGGAGGAAGTGGGAATCTGACACATAGCAAAACAAGACACTGTGTGTTGTAATACCTGTGTATTATATACCAAACAGTTTTCCCTGGAGATTATCTGTACGTCAGCAAGGTGTTTGCTTTTGGGTTTAATTGATCACCTACAAATTATTTGATACGTTCTTCTGAACTTGGAAGTGCTCAATTTTTGCCTTTAGGTGGACCCTATTGATATCTTGCAAAAAATATTGACAAGCACAAGTCCTTTCCACACCAAGGAAGAATTAGCAAACCCTTTCCAGCTGGATGCTTTGCAAAGAGCTTTCCTTCCCTGTGTATTTCATCCGCAAACAGAGACACGTCCCCAAGCTGAGTCTTTACTTTGTTCTTTTTCAGCATTATAGCATTTTCTAACAAACATTTTTGTTTCAGGATGCCCAGCACATGACATTTGGCCTTGCTGAATGTCCATAACTCTCCATGGAAACTCTCATATCAGCAAGTATACAGTTGTTCTAACTCATGGTGTCCAAAAGGGCACCTGAGAAGCAAAGTTCATTTTTAAATCTTTGCCCTGTATTAAAAAATGAGGCTTCACAATGCTCAAGCAAACAGGTTAAAGGATCTGTTTTATAGAAACACAAACTCCAGCCGAGAGAAAACCATTCATCATTTCAAAGACTGTCAGCCATTACTAGACACATATGTAAGGATTTTTTAAAACTGAATTCAGTATCAAAGGCACATGTTCTGCGTAAATGTCAGACATTTTTACTCATTTTTCTACTAGAGTTCTGTGATTAAAATAAACATTTACAGCATGAGATTTTTTCCCTGCCTCTGAACACTTCTTGGATCTGAATCCTGGTTTTATAAGATCTGTCTTTAAAGTAGAAATCTAGGAATATGGGTCAAGTGTGTCTTTTAAGGCTTGTTCATATTTTAATTGCATGGTTGCAGACTTAACAAGAGATAGTTCTTCCCTCCTTGAAATTCAAGACATCGAAAGGTTAATTCAGTCTTCTCAGTTCCATTTCCTTCCGTCTGTTCCCCTTCCCACACTCCTCCCCACCCCCCATCTGTAGACAGCTGAGTTATTTGAATTTTGTGCAAGCTAGTATTCATCCAAAGGGGAAAATCACTCAACGTATGCACCAGGCAACCGAAAATTGCAGTACGGCACTCTTGCATTTTTTACTTCCTATTTGCTTTTCTCTGCGTTCACCAGCTTGGGCTGTGGGCATACACACTCACGCCCCAAGGATAAAGTTAAATTAAAGCTCGTGTGTCCCCATCGCTGTTGAATTCCCATTCTTTGCATTCACATGGAATCTGTGCTCAAGCTGCTGTGGTTATACCTTGGGTTGAGGAAAGGCTGCAGTTCCCGTTACCACAATTTGTCAGCTGCCAACACAATCACTCTCTGCTGCTCCCATGTTATTTCATGGTGTGGTCACTCATACTCAAGGTACACTAACTCCAGAGGAGTCACTTTGGCAGAGCTCAGGTTAACCCTGGGATGAAGACAGAGCTTCGATCCAACTGATTTTGGCACTTCGCATACATTTACAAGAAAAAGAAATCCATAAAAGTACTCATTAAAAATGTTCTAGTTCACTCAGGTTCTGAAGGAAGAGATGTTCACTTCAGATGCCAGGAGAGGTAAACAGTATCATCTTTCTTTATTCTCTTTTTCACATTTTAAAAAAGAAAAACAGTGTTTAATGTAAAATACTTGCAGCTTTCATGGAAAAGGCAGAATTAACAGATGTGGAACTAACTTACTACCATTTTCTTACATTGTTGACCTTGTACACAATATGTAATACCTATGTGTTTGACTTACACTGTATAATAAGCTTATAAAATTGGAAAATTATTTTTGGAAAAGATGATGGAGAAATACAAGTTTTTATTCTGTAAATTGCTCAAAGTAATCAGCTAGAAAAGATAACTTGGCTGCCCTTTCTGTTCCTCTGCTTCAGCAGCCTTGTTTCCTTAAGCAGCTGAAAAACTTCAGGGTTTATCTTCTCCCCAAACATAAAACCACTCAAGCTACCAGGGGTCCTAGGCTATTGAGAGTGGAATGATTTGGCAACACAAAGAGAAGTTCTGGTGAGGTGCCCCTCAAAATTACATCCACAGCCCTGTGGAATGAAGAATTCCTCACCTCTGTAGCTATCCCAGCACAGCACAGATTGTAACAACAGACCCACCTATTGTCCTTTTTCCTCTGGACAAAAAGAACATCTAAAGTTAACATAAAGTTAGTAGATCTCCAGATTTTATGATCTTTGGTCTGTCTTCTCCTGGATTATGTTGGTTATCTATTTGCTGCACAGTGGGTGCCACAGTTTGAATTGTAATGTTTTTCCTCTCTGAAGCAAAGACAGGGAGAATCTCAAGAGTGGATTATTCATTTCAGAGCAGCCAGCTACACTGAGAAAAGCCATGTTTGAGCACACTCCCAAGATTTCCCTGTCTTACTTCTTCCCTAAACTGCTGCTTGCAGGAGATGCTTCTGTCCAGAGACAGAGAGAAAAAAAAAATACTTTTAAAGACTCAAAGTCATGCTAAACTTATGTCTCTAGACCAGTATGTATCACAAACTGTCACGTGCTCTGTAGCACTAACTAATGTGACTAACACATCACATGCTTTGTCCCCCACCCTGGCTTTGGGAAGAGAAGCCTGTGCATGGACATTCTGTGCTAATTCTACTTTTTGCTTTAATAATTCATGCATGGGTCAATACATTTTGCTAGAAGGGGCCAGGCCACAGCCGAGTACTTTGTGCTGGAAGATACACTTTTGGGTCAGTTATTGAGAAAGCTCTGTTGCAAGAATCTCCATCTGGTTAAAGTTTTAAAAATTCACCCCCATATCAAGTTTTATAATATAAAAAAAAAAAAAAAAAAAAAAAAAGAAGAAAAAAGAGAGAGAGAGGAAATTCTACTCCCACTAGCTTATGTTTTCTCCTTTTGCTCTGTGCTGCAACAGGGCTTCTGTTATAGACTTGACTGAACTGAACTCCTGAGCTATTTGGAAAATATGGGGTTGGAAAAAATAGTCCAAGGAGAAGGACTATGTACAATTGCCTCTCCTCTCCCCTCATCTTCTGCATGTACCTACCCTCAAGGTTCAATGGTCTTGGTAAGGAAAATGAAACACCTTAGGTAATGCTAAAACGTCCAGTGTAAGACAAGTGTCGAGTATTTACTGACTGGCAGCGCAGCATTACAGCAGAGAGCCTGCCAAAGAGGGATCAGTGCCTTCCTTACACCCCCAGGATTCATTGTCTCTTAGCCTGGGAACCTGTCTCTGTTCCCAAACAGGGATATTTTTTTTGGCAGCAAGACGGAACAAAAGGCACAAAGAGAACTAAGAAAACCCTTTCAGTGAAGCTGTAGTCTTTTCTTTTTCCTGTTCCCCTGAGGACGGGAAACCTTCTAAGGACAGCTCATAATATACCCAATCCTGCTACCTGCCTGGGAGGTGCTCAGTGCTCACAGGGACCTGCAGGAATTAGGATCTGTGCAGATTCCAGCCCAGCTTTCAGCCTTGACAAATTGATCCCCTACCTTTAGCACCAAAAATACCACAGCATTTTGAAAATGAAATCACTGTTATATTTGAGTGGGTGTGTTATTTCGAGACAGCACTAATGTGATTATAAAATCAGTTGTGTCAGCTTATTGGCTCAGCTACAGACACTGATCTGCTCGAGCGTCTGTTCCTCTACACGGCTGCTCGCCTTAGGGTGCTTTGTCCCCCCTCAGCTCCCCGTGGAAATAGAGACCATTTGGTTCCCACTGCTGCACTGAAGAGAAAGAAACCCCTTCTTCTGGCAGTTGCCCACCTCGTCTCTAAGAAACTTGGCATTTCCAGAGCACCTCTTGTGCCAAACATGAGCACGGCATCACCCAGCCCACTAAAGGCTACAGCCCATATATGTGTGTGTGCATATATATATATATATATATATATATATATATATATATATATATGTATGTATATATGCACGGGCTGGGCATGCTGCTTCCAAGTGACAGCAGCCAAGGGAAGAGGTCAAGTGGCAGCAGGGTCCAAACCTCCCAGCTTCACTTTTCAGACTTTTCACTTGATCTCCCTCTAAACATTTCCTCTCACCTATTACCGAATCCTGGGAGCAAGTGTTTGTTTTTCCTGCTGCTCTGTGGGTGTCTGACAGACTCGGTGCCTTGTGCTGCCAGGCATGGTTTAATGCTGTCAATGGCAGGTGACTCACTGGTATCAGAAGTGTCAGTCCTGGCAGGTTTGAATCAGCCCTTCATCTTTTGGCAACAAATGGAAATGAAATAGAGTTTCCATTGTATGAGGCAGCTTTTCAGGCACAGCCATACCAGTGTAGCTGTATATGCTTTATGTGTAGAGCATCTGTAGAGATTCTATAGTCTGCATGCTCCACTGGCTTCAAGGTTTTTCACATTTCTATACACTTCATTCTTGTCCCTCTGTGCAACACAAAGAAAGTTGAGGTTTTCGTTGCAACCACAGTCTTCTCAAGGCCAGGTAAATGCCATGTTCCCCTTACTGAATACAGTGACTCTGAAATCCTGCAATTAAAAACCTGACAAAGAACAGCTTTGCTGCTCATATACCAAAAATATTTCCATTACTAGCGAAAGGAAAAGGCATCTGAATATGATATTACCTACCCATCTTTACCTCAAAGTATGCAATGCCCTCAGGCCAAGTTCCAAATTTTCCATATGTAAACTGCATCCAGCTGTGTGTGCTGCACTGAGTATATAAACATGAGGTTTGAATCCCACACGAGCTGTGTTTGACCACTACGCTGAATTTACGAGCTACAGAAACTTGACAGGCACTTTATGCACTGGTCAAGATGTTTGTTATGGAGATGAGTATCTCCTGATTTCAGCAGAGTGAGAACATAAAAGTTCTCATCATTTTGTTATTTTGCTCAACACTGTTGCACCTTCCTCACAAACCCAACCCAATGTCAATTAAAAACTCGGTCATCCTCAGCCTGAAAACCCAAACAATGTATCCCAAACTGTTTAGGTATTAGCTTGGACAAGAAATTGGGCAATTAAAGCGGTAGTGGTGGTGAAAATAAGCATGCTCACCGTGTCTTAGCATGTTTAGAAGAGCCTGAGCTCTGCTATGGATCCTGGGGGCAGAGCCTGTGACTGGACGCAGAAAACCAAAAGTGAGGTTCTTCTACTTTGCTGTTCTGAACACTTTGTTTGCTTTCTACAACTGAGAGGACTTGTGCTACTCTTGAAGTTTAAGAGGTTTTGTCCTTTTAGTCTCTCTTCATAATCAGAATTACAATTGTTATTTTTTAAAATGGACAAATATTTTAAAAACTGCAACTCATTAGCTGCCTGGATTCATGAATCACTCAGATTATGTTTTAAAGTCTTTTCTGATCTAAATCTTGTGTCCAGCCAAACAAGAGGTTAATGCTCTCTCTTTAAACAGACATAAAGACTCTTCAGTGCCAAATATTCACCCAGTAGCTGCCTTCCTGCTTTTTCCCAGGGGGTTTCAGTCAGGAACACAGCTTTCTGTTTGTGACAACTGGTTGGATATGTGGGATAGAAGCAAAGGAACTAGGTCCTGACATTAAATATGGTGCACACACACACAGTGATTTGGTGTGGTCAGTGCAGATGCAGAGATAACCGAGCCAGCCTGCACAAATCCCTTAGGCTGGGAAAAACCTTTAAGATCAAGTCCAACCACAAACCTGTTCATTGTTTTAGTTTAAACAAACATTGTAAGAAGAGGTCCTTAAGACACATTTAAGCACATTAAAACCATTTTCTCCATGCACACGTGTCAGACTCAAGCCCACTCCACCTGAGCCTGTGGTGCCAACAGAAAGATCCACAGACCTTCCAGGGGCTCTCAATCAGCTGAGAGACATCTCTGTCCCTCTGAGCTCACTGCTCAGGCTGCCTTACAGTCAGTAGAGAAAACCAGCTACTCCTAGGGCACAATCAATTTTATCCCAACTTCCTTGCCTCCCTTGTGACTGTCATGGAGTCTAGACTGGAATTTCAGGTGGAGACACTGAAAGGTACACGAGAGGAAACCCCCACCAGTATCCAGGAGGATGCACACAGCCCTTCTCTCCCCGCTTCCAGAGCTCTGGGCTGAGGGAGGCACCAGCAAGGGAATTAAGAGCTACCAAAACAGGCACAAGCAGAAATTCATTGTACATCCCTTTAGGACACGTTCCTGGATGTCACTGTGGTGCCTGGGCTGTGCTAATCTCAGACTTGGCCCTTGGTCTTGGCAGTCACACCATGGCTGTGCTGAGAGCCCTCCAGAGCCCCAGGCTTGTGCTTCTGCCAGCCTGGGCAGGCAGGGATGATCCCCAGGTGTGTGGCTGGATGCACCTACAATCCCCCCCCCCCGAAAAACTAATCTGGCAGCAGCAACCCCCAAAGCTCAACCTTACTCCAAACCTCAGCACTGGGAAATGGTGGGAAGGGAAACTTCAATATGATTGTCATGGTAAATGAAGAGAACAGAAAAAAAGAAAAATCAAGATGTAATTTGGCAGTTTTCCATGTCAGTATTCCCATTTCCCTCCCTCATGCACTTTCTGCAGGAGCAATCTGTCCTTTCCCTAAACGCTGAGCAATCCCAGCACTAAACTAATCAATATTAATAGTGATGGGTTCGGGAGGGGGGAGGAGGGGAGAGGAGAGGAGAGGAGGGATTACCCTGACCTTTTTCAACTCACACTGCCTCAGACGGCCACCAAGCAGCTGAAGAGAGAGCAGCCAGACGGTAATGCCATGTGGTTTTAGTAGCTTTTCATTTTTTTTTAAATTTTTTTCCTTGTGAATATTTACTCTGTTGTCTCAGTGCAGATAGCAATGAAATCTGATTTTCTGCAGGAAGGAAAAAATATAATTATATCAGCCATCTCCGGGCCAAGCCTTGCCTTGATGGGAAACTCCACTAAAATAAGGGGAATGATGCCCAGGCTGGATTTTAACTTGAATTTCTTAATAAAAAGAGGAATTGGATTAGGGAAGTTTTGACAGGTGAAATGTTGGTGTGCTTTGTGGAATTCTCTTTATTATAATAGAGTATAATCAAAGCCATTGAGCTGTGACTGGGATATGGAGCAAGAGCAAACAAAGGGCTGGGGGAACCGGTCCTCTATTGTTATGTTCAAGTGTCCACAGCAGCTCAGGAGATGGATGTACTCAGTGCAGGGGGCTCAGAATGAAAAACAAATCCTATTAATTAAAAGAAAATAATAATTGAAGCTCTTTGTTCCTGTTGGATTTGCAGTTTATTGTAGATTTTCCAGTTAGCAGCATTTATTAAAATACAGGTTTATGTCAGGGGGCACTGTGGATTACTAGCAATTAATAATTGTCTCTTTTATTACCGATTAATCTTGTTGCCATGTGCAAAATATGATTTTTAGAAACTGCATTTGAGAAATCTAGAGAAAATTCTATTTATGTGTTTCTTTTTTTGCTCTGAAAGAGCCAAGCCTCAGGGAAAGGTCCCAGATTGAGTGTTAGGTTTGTGGAGGTTTTTGAATAAACATTTCTATGGTATTTTAATATTTTTTCTCTTGAGGAGAAAATGCTTTGCAGATGGCTGGTATCACAGCACTAGCTAATGAAGCCATGGGTGTGTTTTCCCTTTCTTTGTCAGGACCCATCATGTCCGACAAACCAGATTTTGCAGAAATTGAAACATTTGACAAGACCAAGCTGAAGAAGACAGAAACCAGAGAGAAAAATCCACTGCCCACTAAAGAAAGTAAGTGCTTATGAGGCTATTTGAAGTACGAGTAGCAAGGACATAATCCATATTGCAGTTCATATGCAAAATGAATACTAATCACAGGATTACAGGCTCAAACTCATCCCTGATTTTAAGTGGGGATAATACTAAGACTCTATGCTGGGCTTCCAAGGATATCAGTAATTATAACCAGCGGTGCATTTTGTCTGAAAAACCCTTTCTGATGGGATTGCTCTTGCTTCTGCTAAAAGCAAGACCAGTGTTCCCACTGGGTGCTGGTAACAGGATCAGTCTGTTTGTAATTTCCTTGTTAGCAGCCCCCCTGGAGTCACGGGGGACCCTTTGCCCATCGCTGGCAGGCCAGGCAGCATCCTCAGAGGGTGCTGGGCTCTGGATTTAATGTTATCAGGCAGATGGGCTGCTGCCTCCCACTGGTACCTGCTGTCAGCCCTGGGCAGGAGACCTCCAGGAACCTTCTGTTGGAATAAGGCTGCAAGCAAACCCATCATCATCCTCATCTAACAGGCAAACTCCCTCTGAAAAGCCCCCCTGAGCTGCTCTCATGAGGGGTCTTCTCCCATACACGCTGTGCACAGGCAGCCAGATAAGGCTGGGATTCATGTTCAGCTTCAGATATAAAGAGAGCATTTGGAGCAGATTTTGTGATCAGTTTCCTTCAGAAAAGAATTGCTAACCACTGTGGATATGTGTGCTGATAGCCATGCACATGCACAGTCTCAGCATTAGATATCTGGTTTTTCCCCTGTTTTATTATCCTTGCCAATGCTGAAGCTGTAAATACAAGAGCTTTGCATGTCATGACCTGCTCCCTTCTAGCTATGCAGATGTGGGAAGGAGTTGTCATTTTCAGGGTGATCAAAGCAACCAATTATGGATTTAATTCTCTGGCTTTGAGTATGACCACAGAAATCAGTATCCTGCAGAACCATTAGCATTGAATCACAGAATGGTTTGGGTTAAAAGGACTTTAAAGATCATCTTGTTTCAACCCCATACCATGGGCAAGGACACTTCCACTAGATCAGGTTACTCCAAGCCCTCCAACCTGGCCTAGAACACATCCAGGGATGGGGCAGCCACAGCTTCTCTGGGAAACCTGTGCCAGGGCCTCACCACCCTCACAGGGAAGAATTTCTTCCTCACATCTAATCTAACCCTGCCCTCTGTCAGTGTGAAGCCATTCCCTGCTTTTCTGTCACTCCAGGCCCTCGTCCAAAGTCCCCCTCCAGCTCTTTTGTAGCTCCTTTAAGTGCTAGAAGGGATTCTCAAGTCTCCCCAGACCCTTCTTTTCTTCAGGCTGTACACACCCCCAAAACTCCCTCAGTCTATCTCTGTAGGAAGGCAAAGTTTTTTGTTCATAAACAGTAAAGTTTACTGATGTTTTTTTGTTTCCTGTTTTTCTGCCAGCTATCGAACAGGAAAAGCAAAGTGAAAGTACAGCCTGAGCATAACATTGAAGATGTGACTGCTGCTTCTTCAGTGGGGTTTTGGCTTCTGAGTTGGGTTGTTGTTTTATTTTGTCCTTCCCACCCCATATTTGTTGCCCATTTATTTTAGGAAACATTTGTTAATTTAATGTTCCCTGGAGAAGTTTGGTTTGTGTTTGTTGAAGATACTATGTATTTGTATTCTTAAAATTATAATTCAAAGTTCTGTATCAACCCCATTACTTGGCAAAAAAAAAAAAAAAAGCAATTTGCATAGAAATTGTTTTCCTAAACCTCACAATAAACAGGCTTCTTCTGACCAACTGTCCTTGAGCCTTGCAGAAATCAAGTTTACACTGCAACTCTTACCAACACCTTTCCTCCTTTGTTTGCATTTCCTCAGCAGCTCGGGGCTTTGGCCAGGCTGGGGAGGGTTACCCCAGGCACTCACAGGTCCCTTGGCTGGAGCACAACCCCTCTCCTTCACCTGTATCCTGCAGAATCCCAGAGCCCCAGATGGCACCAATCCACAGGAACCCCTCTGACCGCCCTCACAGCAGCCTGGAGACTTCACCCCCATCCCTTGTGTCACTCAAGGTGTTTCATGGGAACCCTGAGGGACAAACTGTGGGTGCCAGGGGCTTTGAAACCCCCAGCCTGGCAGCAGGCATGGGAAAGAGGGGAAGCCACTGGCCTGCTTCAGTCTTGCCCAGCAGCAGATTAGAGGCTCCAGAGACAAGTACCCACTTACAAATTCCGTGCCAACTTGATGGCTGGGCTGAGGACATATTCAAATTAACATTCCAGGTGAAGGAAAGGGCTGCAGCACCCTCTCCACAGCTTTTTTATCTCTCTAACTTGCAAAGATCCAGTCAACCTTGTGATAACTGCAGCACAAACACAGCCTTTGGCCCATCTCATACCAAGCAATACAAGAATGAGGGAAGGTGGAAGGAAGAAAGAAAATTAAGTATTGCATTAATTTTTAGGGACGAGAGAAAGATCTTTAGCAGCACAGGGGTGTAAGATACAAACCTTCAAAGTAAGAAAGGACTTCCTACATCTTCATTACTGGTGGAGCAATAACATCCTCACTGGTCTGCAGAGGACTTGGCAAAAATAGACTCTGGTACCAGCTCAGGGGACTCTCAATTACATGGTATCACATTATCTCTGGAATTAATTTGCAATCATATTAGAAAAACAAATGCTTACTCTGGGCAGATAAACTGTTATCCCTGGAGCTTCAGTTTGATCCTACTTGTGCTGTGAGGTGAGAACAGCTCTGTGTACTTCAGCAGGGTTAGTCTGGGCTTGTACCTGCATGAGGTGAGGCAGAGCACAGCCTACAGGCTTCAGGAAGCAGAGGGGAATGGTTGGGGTGATGTCCAGAAAGTTCTTGTTTGCTCAAGGGCTGTTTGACATTTGACATAGAATGTGAATAGTCAGAGCTGCAATTAAAAGTAGCAGTGGTTCCACAAGACTGTGACCTTTGGTGGCAACAGAAAATAACCAGAGGTGACCAGGAGACCAAAGGAAAACACAGGGCAAGAGGAGCAATGATTACTGTCAGAGCTCTGCTAATGCGGTGGTGTCCAAAGGGATCAGACTGCTGTTTCAATCCACATTCATCAGTGATGATATTTTCTTTTCATGACCAAGGTTTTTTGCACATTCTCATTTGAGGACCCCTTGGCACCTGACTCAAAGGGGTAGTTATTTTTAGGTCAGCTGGACTTATTAATACTGATTTTTATATAAAAGGTAAGGAATGCAAGAGATTGAGCAACAAAGAAAACAGTGCTCTTTTCTTTGTGACACATGGCCTCCCCTCACCCCTGCACACTTTGGGGTCAAGGAGCCTCTGACATTATTTACATATTTGCATTGATGATGGTTCGTTCACAGAGGAAGCATTTAGAGATAGCACTTAGAGCAACACCACCTATGGAAATCTGTAGAGTTCCTACTGTTCAACCAGATTTCATTCAACCTGTTCCTTTTCCCAGGATGGTTTACAAGCTCTGAATTGCACTCAGCAGTAAGGCCACAGATGAGACTTGACTTTGGTTTTGTCCCACGTGATGATCTCCCTCCACCTCTGCCAGTACAGAGCATCTGCCAACTCACTCAGCAAATACACTGTAAATCACCAAAAACTTCTTTGGCATCACTGAAACAGGAGCTGGTCTCTGTGCCCACAAGCTCTCCCAAAAATCAAAGGCCTGGGCTGTGTCCTCAGCCTGCACTTTTTGGGCAGAAGGGAAGGAAGGTCTGGCCAAAGCAAGAAAACAAGAGAGATATTCTGCTCTTGTGTTTGTAAGATACAAAGGATTGGCAGCACAGCTCAGGTTTGCCCAAGCACTTGGCTCGGGGCTGCTCCTGGTGCTGCTGCAGGGCTCAGCCTCCCCCCATGAAGCCTGCTCCCAGTTTAGCTGTTTGAATTTAAGGCCTGAAACAGTAAAACCAACATCTCAGTGCTTTTATCCACACTTCTCACCCCACTAATTAGGCTGAGAAGAGCTTTAGTCACATTCCCCACCCCTGGATCTGACTACAAAGGCTACAAACACCTGCTCACCTGGAGAAACTCCTCAAGGTTAAAGGTAGATCTTCCCAGCTTTCCCCCACCTGCTGCCCCGGGTAGAGCATGGCTTTATGGCAGGGCTTGGGGAGTGCTTCTTTCACAATTAGCAGTTCAGAGAGGCTCAAAGTTACAAACACATAGCTGCAGTACTCTGATTTGAGGGACATCCCTCTCTGCTGCTGGGGGAGGCCATTTCAACCCAGGAACTGCATCAGGAGAAGTTTGTCAAGAGCAGGGACAAGTTTGGCTCACTGTTATCTTAAGAACATTAAAGCCCTTATCTGTGGGGCAAGCTGGGGACACTAACCAGGAAACTGGTCATTACTTCAGGCTGAGAAAGGGAATTTTCATCCTTCCAGGCATTACACAAGGAAATATTTGTTGCTGCCATTGAGAGGGAGCTATGAGCAGAGCCAAGCTAAGCTAAACCAAAGCAAACACCTTACCCACACCTAGGGAACACCTTCTGGGTGTTAACCTGACCTTTAGTCCCTGGAAGAGCATCTTCCAGCTCCAAGGCTCCCCAGCAGCCACCCACTCCAGGAACTGGGGCCCTTTCCCAGCCTCCATGGTGATGGGCAGCTGAGCTGGAGACAAGCTCATCAATAAACAGAACCAGCTCCAGGGGGGAAACTTAAATATTTCTGCTAATTAGCAGCAGCCCCTTGCTGTAATATAAAGGTACATAAACGAGGTACCTTTAGGTACCATAAAGGTACATAAACATATACCTTGCCACTCACTCCTCCAAAGGAAAAATGCCTCCCATGCTAATGCAGTTACAGCCAAAAAAGAAATCGTTATATGCAGCTGAACATTATATGCAGATAAACACCCACTTTCTTGGCATCACCATGGAGCCAGTTTTGCCCCCTGGATCCCAGGGATAGGGCCAGGCCTCTCAGGCTCTTGGCCAAGTCCACCTGCCCCTGTGAGTCACCTCTAATTGCTGTGCACAGTTGCAGCAAGCCCTGGCTGGGCAGAGGGGATCTGCATTCCTGTCGTTTGGTTGTTATACCAAAGTGAGTTGATTTAATAAATCTCATTAGGCAGGCATTTGATAGCAGTGAAAGCCAGGCAGAGCAAGCCCTGAGCCTAGTTCTCCTAGGCAAAGGGCATTTGTGTGTTCCACCACAGCTGGAGCCTGCTGCCAGCCCCAGCTCAGATACCATGGCTGAGTCTCAAAGCACATGTGGGGGCTTTTTCAAATATATTTGGGTGTTCTCTCTTATTTGGGTCCTTAGCCCCGTGACTGCTGAGACTTGCCACAGCTCTACAGTGATGAGGGCAGTGGGTTTTGGCCAGTGCTTGGCCACCACAACAAAAGCTGGGATGCCCATGCAAGGCCAAGGCTGGAGAAGTCTTTGGAAAATGCCTTTGTGTGTTTGTTCTGCCCTAAGCCCTGGTCCTGATGCAGCAGAGACCTCTCCTGCTGAGAGAGGATCAGGGGAAGAAACCAGGAGAGATGTGAGCAAAGGAAGATCTGCAAAAGCTCTGTGGAATCAAGGGTCTGAACCACACCACGTGGGAAGGAGGTCAGGGCTGGGAGTGCAGCCAGGGAGGTGCCCACGGCAGCAGAAACTGCAGGCAGAAGAAGCCAGGGTGGTTCTCATGCCTCTGCCTGGCTCACCCCTTGTTTTTCCAAAAACACAGGGTGAAAACAATAGTCTTTTGAAAAGCACTAACCTTCTGGTGCCAAGCTGGAGGAGCCTCCCACACTGTGCAGGGGCAAACAAAGGCTCTGTGTCCTCCTGGAGCCCTGGCACGGGCAGCCAGCCCTGGCCTTGCCACCTGTTCCCACCCAGAGCTCTGGCTGTCCCAGCCCATCCAGGACAGCGAGGTGTGTCCCAGCAGCACAGCCTGCTCAGGCTGGAGCGTGAGAGGCACGCTGGGGCTGAGCCAGCCTGTGTGGGAGCAGGTGTGGTGGGGGTGTTTCTCCAGCTCCAGCCCAGCACCGCTCAAACTGACAGCAGGGAAAGCTCTGCTTGCATCTCCTGTGCCCGGAGAGGCGGCTCCGTGCGCTCGCTGCCTTGTCAGGAGAGCTGGCTTGGGAAAGAACAGTTGCTGGGGATGGTTGGTGCACATCTTGTAAGCTGTGCTGACAACAGCTCTTGACAACTCCTACCGTCAACTGCAAATTCACCAATGCTTCGTGTTTGCTTCGAGGCCCGGGGCCAGAATTCATTCAGCCCGTGGGGAATCGGGAAGGAAGGAAGAGGAGGGGGGAGCAAAAGGGGGTTTCTATCTGCTCTGGTCCAAGGGACACGTGAAAATGAGGTCTCTTAAGGCCCCAGCAGTATGCACTGAACAAAAAGAATGAGAATTTAAAAAATAAAAAAAAAACAATTTCAGGAATTTTTAGCTGGTCTCATGAATCCAGAAGCCAACTCAGTATCAAAATTTTTGATTTGGCAAAGTTGCAACAACAAGGGAGGAAAAAAATTGTGTGTGACTCCAAGTGGGTGTTTTCAAACAGCATCTTGTTTGGGGAAAATAATCCTCCTTGGTCTGCTTTGTTTTCTCATGATGCTGGAAATAATTCTTCTCCTCAGAGAGAAGAATTGGGGTTTTATTTTTCTGTCTAATCATGGGAGCTACCTCTGGTCACGCCTGACCCCCATCCTTGCTAGCACTGGGAGGAGTCACCACCACAAAGTGTTAAAGAAACACATGTGCAGGTCCAAAATCATACATTTCATTTAGCAATGAAGAAATCAGGCATGAGGAGCCTTGGCTGAAGGCACGTGCCTTTGGGGCTGAGCCCAAGGGCAGTGATGGAGGCAGCAGGGATGCCGTGGGGCAGCAGCATCACTCCCACTGCCAGGACCCTTCTCTCCAGGGAGCAGGAATAGCAGTACCTTGTAGAATTGCAATAGCTCCATTTTAGCTTTGTACCAGCTCCAGCCTCCTCGCTGCTCCACAAGATTCACCATTTTATTTCTGTCCTGTGCAGGCTCATTTCAGTGGGATCTGGGTGAGCCAAGCCCACGGTGCTGCTCCTGGCCGCGTGCACGGACAGCAGCACAGCCCTCCCCGGTGCCAGCACGGGCAGCAAGGAGCACGGGCACCGGGAGGGAAGAGGTGTCCCACAGCTTGTGCCAGCTGCAGCCCCTCACGCTGGCAGACATCGCCAGGAACGCTGATGGTTTGGGGGCATCAATCCAGAGCCAGATGGGGGCAGTGACAATGCCGTGACCCTGGGGCAGGTGGGTGCTGCTGGAGGATTGCTCTTGCCCACGCAGCTCCATCACGGCCACATGAACCGCAGCAGGGGCCTTTTTTGCTTTTTTTCCTTTCAATACACCTTGAAAATCCCAGGGCTCGGCCAGCCAGCCCGAGCATGGAAAGCTCCGCAGGGTTTGCTTGGGCAGCGGGACTGGGACTGCTGCACAGCTTCCATCCCAGCTGCCTCTCGCGGTGCTCGGCTGGGGACACCCTGCAGGCTGTGCCACCCGTGTGCCACCCGGGCACTGCCAGCGGGCACGATGGATACGGGATGCGCTGGGGACACCCTGCAGGCTGTGCCACCCGTGTGCCACCCGGGCACTGCCAGCGGGAACGGTGCGTGCGGGACGGGCTGGGGACGCTGTGCGGTGCGGGGATGTCCCACAGGGGGGAGCCTCGTCACCAGCCTGCGGGGACACCGCGGGGACACTGCCGGGACATTCCGGGACACTGCCGGGACACTGCGGGGACATCCCCAGCGCCAGGCACCCTCCGCTGCCGGCCCCTAGGTTTGATCCCGGCGCTGGGCTTGGCTCCATTTCCACCCCCCCAGAATAGGCAAACGCAAAGCGAACCGCGTTCATCCTCACGGGGCAGGGCAGAGATCCCTCCAGAACCACCGCGGCTGACGTGCTCAGAGCCGGGCTGGGATTTACCCAGCGAATATGATCAAGGAAATCTGTTTCTAAAGGGTGTCACTGGGAAAAGTTCACCCCATGGAGTGTCCTAACTGTTCTCTGTGCCTGGAGGATGCTGATGGGCTGAAGCCTGATCCCCACCTTAGGCATTCTCATTAGATCAACTTTAAACTGAACAGCAAAGACCTAAAACTGGTTTAGTAAAACCAGAGACCTTGCAAAGAGCTGTCATCCCACTCTGACCTCAGGTAACACTGGGGCTGTCTCCTCCTGCCTCAGAGATGGAGAAATGCATGGCACTACCAGACTGATGGGAGCCAGGTATGAACATGGCATCAATGCCCAGCTGCGCTGAGAAATGGAAATGCAGAGCTCACCCCAGCTCTGTATTTCCTAGACAGGCAAAGCAAGAGGGCTTTCACTGGGGAACCACAGCAAAGTGCCAGAGCCCAGGTGGGCACCACGGGGGGAACAAACCCTGCAGCAGCTCAGGCTCCCCACTGCCTTCGTGGGCAAAGCTGGTGCCAGAAGCAACTTTTCTCCTCACTTTGTTTTTCCCAGAAAAACTCAACGAATTTTTTACGTTGCTCTCAGCCCAGATTCCTCCAGAGGAAGCCACAGCTTTCTGCACTTGGAATCACCTCTGTCCAAAGAAACAAAGACAAGTTTAAAGAAAATATTCATGGCTCAAATCACCATTTCCTTCAGTGAGTTTTGAAACCTCCCACACTGAGTGTGCCAGACAGAGCCAGCAGCAACACCCATATCATCCAACTCAGAATTTAAGATCTTTGGGCTTGATCTGTGCCATGAAATGGATGGGGGACAGGAGGGATGACAGAGCCTCAGCCACAAAGGGGTAATACAAGGACCCATGCTGGGAAAGGATGGGGAGCTCCACATGAGCCAGGTTGTAATCAGTTAATTTAACTTGAGTTTGGCTAGGAATAATTAAGAAGGATGTGATAATTTTCCTCTGTATCAAGTGCCCAATCTCTTCCTGGACAGGCTTTCACCTGGGAGGTAACACCTTGCCAGGACAGAGCTCTGGTCCCTGCATGCATGCCCAGGCAGTAACCCATCAGCTGCACTGATTCTGTTTGCATGACACTTCCTTTAAAGAAGGAGAGAAAAACAAAACAGTCTCCCCTGCTTTATAAGGCTGCTGTGTAAACAGCCCTGTAGGTTTTGGGGAACACACCTAAAGGAGGCAGGTGAGGTGAGGCTGATGAGGTCATGGGGCAGCCAAGTGCTCTCTAGAGCTTTCCCCAGAGAGATGGGCTCTGCTGCTGGCAGGGTGAAATCCCCCTCCAGCCACTGTCCCGTCAATTGGGCTGGAGGGGTCCCAGCCCATCCTCCCCACTGCAGTGGGGCCATACTCATCCACCTCCTTCCTGACACATGGTGAGCCCATAGCAAGTTAAACCTACATCTTGAGCCCCTTGCTCTGCCTGATGGAATAAAAGTTTCCCCACCCACCCCTATTTTCTCTGTTTTCTCATTTCTAGCCTAAACACATCATTCCATGCACACAGATCCAAGAGTTCTGCAATGCTCCAAGGCCTCTTCTACAACCCCAATCAGGACATTCCCAAATCACCTTGACAGTCCTTGCTGGGAAGGATCTATGTCCCTGGCCAGTTTGAGTCTAGAAATATCAGAATTTGGTTCCAAACCTCAATTATTTTTCCTTCCTGGAACCAAGAGGTACAACCTGGAGCAATCAGGTGGTACAATCCTGTGGTGCTGGCTTCTATCCCAGGATGTGTTTCCTTCAGTGGCAGAGGCTCTTGTGACCTCACTGAGGAAGTTCACTGCTCACCCCATCACGCTGCACGAGGCGGTGCTGGGAACCAGGGTCAAAATTAAGACAGAAAAACTGGTGCATTGGTACAGCTGAGGGCACAAAGTGCTGCTGAGACACAGCAACTCCTTGGGATAACTTTTTTCACTGGGAAAGCACACCCTAAGCCAGCTCTGTTGGGTGGTTTAATCTTGTTTTCAGTAAATATTGGGCTGCTTCTGTGTGCCAAAACGGGCATGAAGAGGACCAAGCCTGTGGGGTAGGTGTGGCACACTACCTGGTTCCAGTTACATCTCCATCCCCGATTACTATTCATTAATCAAAACATATTCATTATACAGGCAAAACTCCCCCCAGCATTGCCAGGTCCAGGGCTTGGGTCCTGCCTCTGTTTGCTGCTGCCGGGAACTGCAGGGACTGTGCAGCAGGCAGAACAATGGGGACACATTTTCCCCAATACAGGAAAGCTGAAAAGACTAAAAATAACAATTCCTAGAAGAGCTGGGTGTGCAGGAGGGTTGCCCCACAGCTGCAGGGCTCTGGGGTGGAGCATTGTGCAGCACAGGGACACATCCCCTGTGCTGTGTACAGACCAAGGGGCTTGGGGGGCTTCCCGGGGCGAGCAGTGTGGGAGAGCACCATAAAACATCCTGCACCTCACCAGTGAGGGGTGGCTTTCTAATTACCCAGGTGGGTTTCTATTGTAAGGAGGGCAGCAATGCAGGATTTGACGCCAGGGCTCTGAATGTGTCACCTGCCAAGGGCAATTTAGCAAGTGGCCCGTGCTTTATTTTCCTGCCACAGGGCAGCACAAGCCAAGACCCCACCCCTGTGGGACCTGCCACCCTGATAAACTGATTTACATCATGTCTGCCTTCCCTGAAAACCCACATTGTGGTGTGAAAAGGGTTATGTGGGTGCGTGGGGCTGTATATACTACTGTTGTCTCTTTAATTAGGGCAGATACCAAGATGCTTTGGGATTTTGAGCATCCCATGAAAAGCACTGCCTGTTTGGTTACATAGCACAAAAATAAGAAACAAAGCACCAACATTTTATCAGTTAAGTCGAGGGGGTCCAGCTGACACTCAGGACACTGCTTTGCAAGCAGCCTGTCCCTCAGCATCACTCATGCAGGCTCTGGTGCTGCCTCCGTGCTGGGCAGCCGATGGCTCATGAGGCCCGGGCTGCCCGGAACCACTGACAGTGCACGTGCTTCATAATTCTACAGAATTTGCCTTCCAGACTTTTTTTCCCCATCCAGAACCAAACCAAAAGCAGGTCTCTAAGCAGTGGGAAAATCAAAGGGAAACCAGCTTCAGCATCATTTCTCAGATGACCCACGGGGGGTGGGTCACCGTGGGGTGACCAGTGAGCTGTTCCCATGGGTGTTGGGGGAGCACTCAGCCCTGCAGCCTCCAGAGCTCAGCTGGGCTTGGCCCACAGGTGCCCAGTGACTTACGGAGCAAAGCACCAAAATCACCTTCTAAACAGCTCTGCCCAGTTCAGCTCTGCCACTGATCCACCCCGAGAGCTCCAGACCACCCGTTTCTGTGCCTCAGTTTACCCAGCTGCAGACAGAGATGTGTACATTTAATCTCTTCTACTGCAAGGACACTGCACAAAGTGCAAATGTATTAACAGAGCCAGACCCAAGTCTGCTTTTGCCTAAGGTGGAAGAGTCAAGCAGAAATACAATTGGGATCAGTGCACTCATTGCTGGGTACCCTGCAGAAGGGCTGGCTCCTGCCTGCCAGGCCTGAGCAGTTAGTGTGGAAAAAACCTGGGGCAGCGTGGGATGGCTTGTCCCAGCACGCTGCTTTGTTTGCTGACAACTAGTGCAAGTGACAACGTTATGAGTGACTTTTAAGATGGCTGTGACTTTAATTAGAAAGGACATTTTTAATAGCCTGGGCAAAGAGCTGTGTGGTCCTGCCAGCGGTTGCTCACGCCCAGGGACGCTGTTATTCCTCTGGCATGTGATAGCAATATCATGTGTGAACTGACAGAGCAGACATGCCAACATTTTTTTAGCTGCACAAGCTGTCTCAGACAAGAAAAAAAACCCATCTAAATGGCTTCAGGGGCAGCCAGACACAACCCCCCAAAATTACCTGTGTGCACACAGAAAATGCACGCAGATTTCCAAGCCATATGCATGGGCTTTAATCAATGAGCTCCCCTGATACATGGGAAACACTTCATTCCCAGTAATTGTCCTTTGACAGCTCTAACAAGTAGGATCTGTTTGGGATGGTAATGATTAAAATGCTGACTCACAGAGGGTTTTCCATGCTGGTGGGACTGCACCAGCTTTGTGCTCACTTGGAAGGTATTTTGCATCCCTGCTTTTTAACCAATCTGCAATTTTAATCCTCTGGTTACAAACGGGTTGTTTGTGGCTTTGCCCAGCTGACTCCAGGTTTCCCTTGTGCAGAGTCTGGAGGGAGAGGGCTCTCCCCTCACTCACTGAGGGGCAGCAGGGCAGGGAGAATCCCTGTGCTTTCTGCAGCCAGGAGCAGAGAGGAGCTGGTCTGTCTCCAGGCAGGAGAGAGAGGAGTGACAGGTCTCCAGCAGCGGGAGCTGAGCCCACAGACCTGCACGTCAGACACCAGCTGTGAGGTGTCAAACCCCAGGGCAGGGTGCTGGCTCTGCAGTGCTCTTGAGCATTTCATAGCAGGACAGAAAACTACTTCTCGAAGGTACTGAGGTGCACCCCCCTGCCTGGCCATTGTGCTGCTGGCTGTGGCCACTTGCCTGCATGTGAAGATGGGGTTTGTCCCTGTGTGTCCCCTTCTGCTTGTGGGGCAGCTCCCCAAGGGCCATGTCCAGTGCAGGCCCATTCCCTTGAACCTCACTTTGCTGCCCTTTCATCAGTCCCATTGCAGCAGCAGTGATTAACTCAGGGAGGTGGGTGTACCCCAGGGTCAGTCAGGGAGCTGAGAGGAGGAGGAGGAGGAAAAAGGCAGCACCTCTGCCTGCTGTGGGGCCAGAGAGTCACCGTGGGCAGATGCTGTGCCTGTGTGCCATGGGACAGTGACAGGCAGAGCCAGGGGGCTGTTTGTCACTGCTGGCACAGCACAGCACTGCTTTGGGGCCAAGCACCACACTGCCCCACGGAGCAGCCAGGATCCCTGCCCAGGATGAGCCAGCCCCCAGTGGGACCATTCACCCACAGGAAAACTGACCAAGGAGTTTCGAGGAGTTTCCATAAACACCACCATCTCCCCGTTCCTCCATCACCTGCATCACAGCTCCTCACAACCCTTAATGAAACCAGAAGGCTTTTTGGGTTTCCTCTGGTAAGGATTTTCCTCTCCCAAGCACAGATGAAGGCTCAGCTGCAGCAGAGGCCCCTCGTTGCACTCAGGCTATGGGCAGCTCCTGCCTGGAGCAGCAGCAGCTGTGCCTGTGCTGCAGCAGCCTTCACCGAAAGGAAATTGCCAACCCCAGAGAACTGCTCCCCTAATTACAGCATTGGATCATGGAGAAAACCACATAAATGATTCACACAGTGTTCCCAAGCTGCAGCCATGTAAATGAGAGAGATTTCCAAATGCTACTGAGCCACGCTCGCTGGTATCAGGATGGAAACGCAGAAACTTTCATCATAAAGAGGAGAGAAGGAAAATTCCTGCTGTTAAACGCATCTCTGCAAACCAAGGAGACCTGGGAGGTCTATGCCCTATAGACCTTTACAGAATGGCTGTTAAAACTCCTCGGGGAATTCTCATAGGAGGGAGCAGGCAGATAGCAGGGGAACTATAGAAATGCATCTGCTTGTTATTTCAGAGGGACGTGGGGATGGAGCCTCTGCTGGCAAGCAGAGGATGAAAAGGAGAAGGCAAGAGGACTTGGGGCCAGCAGAAAGGGATGGCTGGTGGCAGGGAAGAGAGTTAAAAGTGTCCCATTGTTAGGGAAGTTTGCTCTCCTTCAGACCATCCCGCTCCCAGGGACACCCGCCGCCTTTTGAAGTGCAACCTTAGGCGGTTCCTTGTCACCCATTGGAGCGGGAGCTTTTTTATCACATTAAGTCATTGGGTAGCAAATGAATGGGGGGTTTTGACTATTCACAACTTCACCTTATAAATATCAGGGTTGGAGGTTCCTGCAGCTTTGCTCCATCCCCATAGCTCACCTTGGGAAGGAGTGGAGGGAGGTGGCCCTGCTTGTGCAGAGACCTGCGGTGTGGAGAGCTACGGAGCAGCCAAAGGGATCCAACCCCACTCCCTGTGACAGCCATGAAGAGAAGCACCCTCCTCATCCTCTCCATCACAGGGGTCTTCTGTGCCATTCTCCACACAGCAGCATGGTAGGGTCCAACTCGGTGGGAAGGGCATTTTTTAGAGATGCTCTTCAGCCTGTGGTAAGGTGATTTATTTTATTTTCTCTGTTTCAGGTCTGTGAATAACTTTCTGATGACAGGACCTAAGGTAATTAACACAGAGACTGTCAGGAATGGAGTGATTTTAATCCATTTGAATGGAGTGATTTTGTATTGCAAATGGGAAATAGTACTTTCCAAGAAACCAGACTTCCCAGAGCATATCGGCTCCAAGTGCTGCCAAGTACAGAGGGAAAGGACTCACAACCTGCTTATGTCTGTTTTCACTGATAAACGCTGAAACTGGGTGGATTTTAACCCCGCTGTTTCCCGTGCCAGGCTTACCTGACGTTCTCCAGCAGCGTGGCGGCCGGGGCACACAGCGGGATGGAGGAGTGCAAGTTCCAGTTCGGCTGGGAGCGCTGGAACTGCCCCGAGAGCGCCCTGCAGCTCTCCACCCACAACCGGCTCCGCAGCGGTGAGTGCTCCTCCACCTGCGGCTCCGCTCCCTGCGGGATGCTCGGGCCAGCTGGGATGGGCTCTGCAGAGAGCTGGTGCTGCCGATTAACCGACTGATGGAAAAGGGCTTTCCTGTCCCAAAAATCACAGCTGCTTTTCCTTTATCTGTATTCATTGGTGTCATAAATAGCACGAACATTTTCCTGGGGATCCCAGGCTCAGTGTTTCCTGCGGTGCTGCTCCGTGGGTCTGCTCCTACCCCTTTGCGTGCAGCACCCCGGGGAGTGCAGTGCTGGGGACAGCCGAGCTTCCAGTGGGGAGAAGTGCAGGAGAGGCAAAGGGAGAAAGCAGAGATGTGCACTAAGAAACTGCCCTCATGAGAAAGCTGTGGATATATTTCAATATTATCTATTTCAGTGGGCAGAAGTCTCCTTTCACCCAAAGCAGCATCTCTATTTTAGTCTCTTCAGAAAGCCAGAGGACTACACTGGGAGTGTGAGTGCAGACAGCTGTTAGCACAGGTTCAAAGGATCAACGACCATTTTCTCTAGCAGGCAAGATCAAAGCACAACATACCCCCAGGCAGGGAAGGACAGAGATGAACTGAGTGCCAGGTGAAAGGAGAATTAACTCACCTTGGCCAGAGCAGGACCATGGCATTTCCTTCAAATCCTACCCCTGGCAAGAAGTTCCACCCCTTGTATGGATACCTGAATAATATGATAGCAAATTGCTGCAGCCTGTGATGCTGAAGCCTGAAAAGACCCAGTCATGAGCATTTCACTTCTGTAGCACCTTACCTTTTGCACAGAGCATGTGGGTATTTTCTCCTTGCACTTTCAAAGCACAGGAGATCTTCATTCCTGATAATCTGGGATTGATGTCTATATTTGCATGTGACAGCTTTTGCATGTGACAGTCTTTTTCCCTCCTCTCCCCCAGCTACCCGGGAAACCTCCTTTGTGCACGCCATCAGCTCGGCCGGGGTCATGTACACCCTCACCAGGAACTGCAGCCTGGGAGACTTCGAGAGCTGCGGCTGCGACGACTCCAGGAACGGCCGCGTCGGTGAGCGAGCGTCCCAGGACAGACTGACCCGTCCCTCTGTCCCACGCACAGCCCCACTGACTTCAGGGCAGCTCGGTGCCTAAGCCTGTGTCTGTCCTGCAGGTGGCCGAGGCTGGGTCTGGGGAGGATGCAGTGACAACGTGGAGTTTGGGGAGAAGGTTTCCAAGCTTTTTGTGGATGCCTTGGAAACAGGACACGACACCCGCGCGCTGATTAACCTGCACAACAATGAAGTCGGGAGACTTGTAAGTAATAATAATGTCTATATTGAAAACAAGATCTAGGCTGTTCAGGTTCCCATTTTCAGGCCCCTGTGAAAATCCAGGCCTGGTAGTGGTTGCATGGGGGGGAAAAACACAGCCAGAATCTGGCCTTGAACCTCAACACAGGGAATCACAGTAAGGGCTGTTCCCCCTTCCATCTTCTGCAGCTGTGTAATGCAGTTAACTGCTGGCACACACCACTTATTCAGAAATGCATGGGATTTGTACTCACCTCTAGGCTTGTCTGGTCTGTAAAACAAAGCCAGAACCACCTTCCTTACTTTCTTGCAATATGCATTTCCAAGCTCTTTGGCCGGGAAGCCAGGTGTGAGCTGGCCCTGCTCACAAGCCAGCCAGACTCGCCCCCACTCCTGCCTGGGCCATGGAAGCTCTCAGCATCTTGCCAAACCTCCTTGTCTGTAAAAACAAGGATGACAGCACTTAACATACCTATCTCATAGGGTGTGTCAAGGCTTAATCTCACATAGATACCAGCGATTGGGACCTTATAAATACCAGAGGGAGATAGGCAGATAATATCTGTGAAGTGCTTGGCCTGGAGGAGATGCAGAGAGGTTGGGTATGATTATTCCAAAGCAGTTTCACACATTTTGAATGAAACCTCTGAAAGGGACATGGTTTGATGCTGGTGAGTGGCGTGAGAAGGGCATGACCTGACAAAGACACTTTTTTCCTGGCCTGGATTCTCCTGGAAGGGCTGGGGACAATAGTTTGTGCCCACTTAGCTCTGGGACAGATGTTTTCCTGGAACTAAGAGCGTCAGCTCTTGGAAGGACTTGAACTCATGCCGAGCACGAGCCACTTTAGATGCAGTGTCCTCAAATTACAAGTGCTGTAGGTCCTGATTTTGAGATTTCCTAATTTCTCCACCTCATACCACCAAGGCGGTGAAAGACACAATGAAGAGAGCCTGCAAGTGCCACGGGGTGTCGGGCAGCTGCAGCATCCAGACCTGCTGGCTGCAGCTCGCCGAATTCCGCGAGATCGGCAACTACCTGAAGATCAAATACGACCAGGCCCACAAGCTGGAGATGGACAAGAGGCGCGTGAGGGCCGGCAACAGCGCCGACAGCCGCGGGGCCACGGCCGAGGCCTTCCACCACATCCACGCCACGGAGCTCGTCTTCCTGGAGGACTCCCCCGACTACTGCACGAGGAACGCCAGCCTGGGCCACCACGGCACCGAGGGCCGCGAGTGCCTGCAGACCGGCAAGAACCTGTCGCAGTGGGAGAAGAGGAGCTGCCGGCGGCTCTGCACCGAGTGCGGGCTGCGGGTGGAGGAGCGCAGGACCGAGGTGGTGGCCAGCTGCAACTGCAAGTTCCACTGGTGCTGCACGGTGCGCTGCGAGCAGTGCCGGACGCTGGTGGCCAAGCACTTCTGCACCCGCCGCGCCGCCGCCGCCCCCAACCACATCCGGCACAGGAGCAGGGGCCACAGGAGATAGGGGACGCTTGGGTGTCCTCACGCTGGGGAAGGAGCGTGCTGAGGTCCGGAGGGTGGAGTGTGCACCGTGTCAGGTGCTGGGGTCTCCTGTGGAGATGGATGGATGCAGTGGGATGAGGAAGCACAAGGCGCGGGCGCTGAGGGACCACGGTCCATCTTGCTTCCGTGTTTTTTCCTCAACATTTACCAGTAGCTTCTTTCTTCTCAGGAGTCACTTTATGCGTGTTGGACAGAGGGAGGAATTTCATGGTTTATGTGGTTTATTTCATGGTTTATGTGCCCTTGCCAGTGGGTCTGCCAATGGGGCTCCAGCCTCCGGCCACAGAGGTGGGAACAGGTGCTGTGGCAGGTCCAGCTGGGTGATCCCATCCCTGCAGCCTCAGGTCCCGGCTGTTGGTGCACAGCAGCTGCTTGGCAGCATCTCTGGAGGAAAACTTATGCACTTTGTGATGTGAGAGGAGGTTTGACAGTGTCGTGGTGTGTATTACCACAGCTGCCGCCTTTTGAGGGCTTTGAAAAGTTTACAGCCAATGTTTACATATTTCCCTCCCCACCTTTTTTTTTTTCTCCTGCTTTTTTGAATTTTGTATTTTGGCACAAGAGGCCTTGCCCCAAATAGACAATAGCTTCATGGTTTTGTACTGGATAAAATTAAGCAGTTTACAGTTCCTATACTTTTTTTTCTTTTAAGTTAGCAGATAAGAATTCAGAATTCTTTATGCCTGATGTTGTTTATTAATAAATTGTATTACTGCTTAGCACAATCTGTTTTCACTATATATTTTGAAGGTATCCTTTAAGAGTTAGATTTTTGGACTGTATTTTGCAATAAACCACAACGAAAATAATTGGCCTTTTCCTTTCTGGCTTCCCAGCAGTATGATTTTAGGTGCAAAATTGTCCCTTTCTGTGTAAAACCCAGCACTTCCACGAATTTCCTCATCATTAATCCAAAAGCCACCGAGGACAATGAGTTCAGTAACTGGATCTCGGTAAATTTGCTGCCGCCTCCAGGCCCCGGAGGGTTGGCTTTAGTACCTATCACCGCAATCTCGCCCTTTCCAAGCGCTGAGTATGCAGACACAGCCTGGCTAAAGCCAGTCCTGAAGCTCCCAAAGTCTCTTTAATTTGCCCCCAGCCGACATCCCCCGGACAATGCGAGGCTGCCCCGCTTTGATGTGGAAAGCGTCAGCACCGGCACTCGCTGCAAATTTCTTGGAGGCACGAGAGGAACCCTTTGAACTGGAGCAGGAGAGAAAACTTGGGGACAGTTGTGAATGTGTCTGCTGGTTCCCTGCTGCTCCGGGTGCCAACAGCCCGGCCCGGGTCGGGGAGGGCAGGAGGGGACAGCGCTGCTGCTGCTGCTGTCCCAGGGCAGCTCCTGCTCCTTGGAGTCAGAGCTGCTCCGTGGGAGCCGGGCTGTGCCATCCCACACCCACGATGCAGGGCAAGGATGCTCCACCAGGCTTGCTCTCCAGCCAGGGGAGGAGGAGGAGAGACAAGTGTAAAAATCACCCCACGGCTCTGCCAGCACGTTGCACCCACGCTGCAAATGCTTCGGTGCTATTTTATCCAGGTCTCCCTATGGCTCCCTGTGTAAACACAGCCTGGACACACACGAGAGCCAGATCGGGGAGCTCAGCTTGCAAAACACACATTTGGGAAGCACAGCTGACTTCCATGCACTTATTTTATGCAAAGTGGGTTTTATTAAAGCTGGAAGGGTGACTCCATCAGTTAGGGGGGCTATGCTGCCTTCAGGGTAGCTATTTCTAGTAACTTATCCTACCAAATCAAAATACCCCAAGATTTTTGCACAGTGTTGCCACAACAGCAGTTGCAACCCCCCAAAATTTGAGAGTGATAAAAACAGACAAGCAAAGCTACTTTCCTGCATCTTGAGCACTGGCTGACTTGTCTGCACAAATATTACTCCCAGGCTCTCTTTTTGTATTGGTTTGGACTGTGCTCCAGAGCCCCAGCAGCTGCAGGAACAGGGTACCACCAAAACCAGACAAAATGAGGATATGCAGAGCACAGGACAGTCCCTGTTATGTGCTCTCAGAGGAGGGAAACTATTTCACCAGGATAACTCCCAAGCACACAAAAACCTTCCTGCTGTATACCAGCAGCAGGTTAATAAAGCACACAGGTAAATCCTGGGAGATGAGGGCTCCCAGTGAGCAGGAATGGGCAGGGCATGCTGTGTGTCATCTCACCCATTTCTCTGCAGCACCTTTTCAAACTAACATTAACATAGAAAATAAGAAGCAACAGGTTTGCAGGTGGCAACAGCAGCAGACCAGACCTCTGTCCCACAAAGGCACCATCCCAGGGAAGTGGGGCAGGAGAGAGAAGTAGAGATACCACTGCTGAGACCAATCCTTTTCCCACTGAGCCCTCCCATTCCCACTAACTCAGCATTCATATCCACCCCATTGTATTGGAATGCTGGAGATGAACTGTCCTTCCTTAAATTTGTCATCAAAGCCATTTACATTTCTGGTTCCCAGACTCTCTAAGGCAATGAGCAAATCACACCCAAAAGCCAGAGACCAAATGCAAACTGAAGCAAACTCAAGAGAAAGTTACACACCATCCCATGGCACTGATTTCCTTTCTCTTTTTGTATCTTGCAGAGACAATACCAAGACTGAACAAATACAAAAATCAACTCTATGGCTTAGAGTGGCACCTTGCCAGAGATATTACAGTACTGGAGAAACTGAAGCTTCCTTATCCTCCCCCGTGTTGCTTGGATACAACAGTCATCAATTCTCACTACATTCACTACAAAACAATAGAAATTCAGGATCATCTTAATCCATCACAGCACTGTCAGGGAGCCCTGACACCCCTGCCTGCTGCTGTGGCTTCTGTAATAACCCCCACAAATGCCACGGGGCACAGGGGAACAAACTGAGGGTGCCACAGGACTGAGCTCATCATTTCAGCTGTGATTTTACCTGGACAGCTTTTTCACCTCTGCAGAGCAGCTTTCAAAGTAAACACGAGCACACACAGCAGAGCACAGTCCTGTCGCTGCTGCTCTGTGAAGGCTCCTTCTCCCAGCACAGCCAAAGAGCTCTTGCAGGGCCTGGTGATGCCTTCAAACCTGCACACGTCTGCTAATGGTCACACCAAGTCAGCTCCAGTCTGCGGCACTGATCCCAGTCACCTGGAACTCAGTGCACACCTGGAGGAAGGGATGGGCTGGCTCTCTAAAGCCTTGAGGAGGAGCCTGACACAGTCCCACAGTAATAGTGTTGTAATAGTGTTGGTCCTAATTACAATGAAAAGCCAAAACTCTTAATCTGGCCCAGGTGCTGCATGAACCCAATGCTAAGTCTTGCTGCCTGTCCCTCAAGAGTTGTCAGCACTGCTTCTCCCCTGGAGCAGGGGCACTTTAGGCAGGGCACTTTAGGCAGGAGCCACTTGGATAGTTCTGGAGCAGCATTTTCATGTTTGACAAGCCCCTGACTTGGACAGAGCATCCTGTGTGATAAGAAATCTGTGGAATCAGCTCAGCATCACCATTGCCTTCTTGAAGGTTTAACACCAGTATCCCCCCAGTGTATTTGTGCCTTTATTGTGGGAGAGGGATGGTTTACAATCCATTTTTAGTGAGAAAGGGAAACGTACTCCAAATGATGAAATAACATATTCCAGGTCTAGCATTGCCACAGACCAGGGCAGGTTTATGTCAGAGGTGCCTGCTCAACTAACACAGGGTCAGTTTTGGGGTGCTCATATCATGATAACAGCCCAGGCTAATCCCACAAGCTTTCCCAGCCCTTCCCATCTAACCCAGGACTATCCCTGTCCCTGTTTCACCAGCTGCCTCTTGGCCATGCTGTGCTGCTGGTCCAGGTGTCCATCCCAGGACCCTCACCAGGGACAGCAACCTCCAGTTTTCTTCTGGTTTCTCCTTCCCTGCAGGTGAAAATGCCTGCACAGCCTCACTCCCCTTCAGGCTGGAGCACAGGCACAACTCAGGTGGCCTTGGCCGGGGTCACCTCCCTCAGTGCGTGCAGGAAGGTGAAGTTTGGGGTGCAGGTGCCAGCCAGCACCCCAAACAGGCACAGACACAGGCACAGACAGCACCTGCCAGGGCTTCCCAGCACTCAGAGCCAGCCTGGGGCTGTGCTTGTGTGGGGGCTGAGGCTGTCACCTGGCACAGGAGCTGGATCTGTGCTGTTTCCTTCGCTCCCTCTCCCAGAAGAGAGAGCAAGGATGGCTCTGGCAGGGAATTCACACCATCATTGCCCCTGCAGGCTGGCAGGGACACTTCTGCTCAGAGATTGAGGCACCTGCCCCAGGCTCTCTCCTCAACAGGTCACACTGCTGCAGTGACCATCAGCAAGGAGAGAATCTAATTTATTAATACATAAAGTGCAGGTTCTGCAGATTATTTCGCCAAGCAGTCTGGAGGTGGATGGATTTTGGCCTGGCACTGCTCCCTCCTGCCCTGGTCCCACCCCAGCTGGGGGCTGCTCCCTCCCCCGGAGCCCCACCACAGCCCCCCCTGCATCCCACCAGCATCCCTCCTGTCCCCCAGCCTGCTTCCCTTCAGCTGTTAAACTCCTTGCCTGCTGGATTACCTTTAAATGATGCCCCCAGTGCCCTTTCATGGATTATAATTCTGTATGAGATGTTTGTGCTGTATCCTCCCCCAGTATTAAAGTGTCAGGAGTGTATCCCCAGGCCATCCATCTTCAACACTTCCGCAAGGGCTTGGCAATTCTCTGACATGAATATTATGGCTCTCCATGCAGAGCCTCCATCACTCAAGCTGACAAGTGTTAGAATCTCCTCTCTTGAGCAGGGTAAGTGACCTTTTCATATGCAGCGTAGATTCCCGGTCACGCTGCATCTGCTGCAGGGAAACCAGCGAGTGCCAGCAATTCCCCAAAGCCTTACAAACAAGTCACAGCTCCTTTTCCACTTGCAAAACCAACCCTTAGCAGGAAAAAGTTAAAGGGCCTGAATCAGCCCCTGGTTACCTGCTGCTAGTGCCAGTCCCAGAGAGGAGGATGAAAAAGCATCTGTTCCATGCCTTCTGCAGGATTTATCAGCAGGAACTTTCAGGGAAAGATGAGAGGATTTGGGTGTGTGGCTTGTTGGAGTATACAGGAAAGATTTTTGTGGCCAGTTAGTGACTTTAGTGACTTGGAAACCTCAACTGTTGCTTTCAACAATATATTTTTAAGTGAGATGCTTGAAGTTAGATCCCTAAACCCCTAAACCAGCCTGATTTTCTAAGCTGCTGGACTCCTGGGCTTCCCACAGTTGTGTGCAGAAGCTTCCCTCTACCTGTGCCTAGGGAGAAGTTGAACCAGAAAACAACCTTAGAGCTCTTTGCAGCTCTGACTTCCCAGCTGTGCTGCCCTGGGGACACTCCAGTCCATGGTGAATCCCCTGGAGCTGAACTGTGTGCTGATTCCAGTTAAATCCCTCCTACAAAAATCACACGTTACCCCAAGTCTTTGGCTAAAGGGGTGCCTAATTTTTTTTTTTTCCTCTAGAGAGCTAAGGGACTTTCAGAGGAACTTTGCCACCTTCCCCTTACAGAGGGACTGGTGCTGGCTCACTGCCAGCGCAGAGCAACAAAAACTTGTTAACACCTTTTCGGCTCCCTGTTAATAAAGTCAGGGCAATTAACAGCTTCACTATTTACAAAACAAATCCTCTTTGCAACACCTGAGAAAAAGAGTTACAAGTGTTTCCCAACCATTTCTCGGTTGGGGAGGACACCTACAGTAGCTGTCTGCTGGGATCGGCTGCCTCTGCTTTCCCCGGCTGGAGAGTCCCTGCTTCCCAGGGAACGCTGCATATTCAGTGTGAATTCATGCTGCCCTTCCAGCCAGGAGTCCTGATCAAGCACAGGTCTACTGGGGAAGGTTCCAAAGGTTTCTCCAAGGAGAAGGAGGTGTACAGGGAGCCAGGGTGTCAATTTATTGCCCACTTGCTGGTCCATGTTTCTGGTATGGCCACGGGGTACAAGAGGTGGACATGGAGCAGGTGGTCCCATCCAAAAATGCCCCCGGCGTGGCTGGGAGGGAGTTGGTAATGTACAGTGCATTTACAGCTCTGCTGGGGGATTCACAAGCTCCCCCACCTCTTTTTCTGGTTCCCTGCTCTCTCCTAGGATACAATCCACTTTGCAAATCACTGCTGGCTTACAGTGCAGTAAATTCCCCCCTTTCAAACAAGCCCCAAGGAGTTCAGCCATATAACAGAAGATTGACGGGTTAGAGAAAATCAGATAAATGTAACTTGCAATGTACTTTCAAAACTAATTCTCTTCCTTCCTTCTCTTTTGCTCTCCTATCCCATTCCCCCTTTACCAAGCACACAGAGTGGCTCATGTTTTATGAACAAGGAGGATGAGGGGCTCCCTCATTAAACTAATATGTATCTCTAGGGATGGCTGCTGGGACAGCTTCACACAAGAGCTCTCCCAGACGAAGTGGACTTAGTCCAAACACTCCTGGAGATTAGAAAAGACCCTTTTAAAGTGTGCACCAGGACCCACACTCATCAGACTCTTGGACCCACACTCATTCCTCCCAGAGGGTCTGAAACACAGAGAGGAAAGGAGAGGGAGGTGGTGGCAACTCTAAGTGAAGTAAGGAGCAGAGGTTGATGGCCACAGCTAAGAAATGCTCACCAATTGCAGTCAGGATGCAAAGATGAGTTGCAATCATGTGGGACAGAGTGAGTCAGAGCCAGAAAATGAAAGAGACTAAGCCTGAATCTGTCATAGAAGGGGATAGCAGAGCTGTACAAGCAGTAGGATGTGATGGGAAATAGACAGGGAGATCTCTAATAGTATTTTAGCTGTTCTTTTTCTTTCTCTCTCAATTCTTTCTTCAGTGTCCCATGCAACATTAATTGAAGCCCCTTGTGGGCACAGCCAGGAGAGAATAGCTCGTCAGGGGACATGGGAGCACACAGCCTGGACAGTAAAGGGCCCTTCATTTCCTCCTCTGATGCTTTCAACAGCACATGGGATGCCATAAAAGATGATAATGACGAGCTCAGTGAAAAGACTGTAAAACAGTGGGGAGAGGCACAAGGGTTACCTTACTTGGGCTCAAACTCAGGCCATGCATGGGCTGAGTTTGCTGGTTGTCAGCTCTGCTTGGGACCATGGCTGCACTGCCTGTCCCATCTGGCCTGGCTGCCAGCACCCAAACCGGGCTCTGATGAGGTGCCTGGTCTGAAATGTTGGATTGTGGTGTCAGTAAGAGTCTCTTTATTGACTCAGATCAAGCCTGGACACATTTTTTCTTCTCACATCTCTTCTCAGTTCCACAGGTTTCTCTAACTCACAGAGCTGTGGCTCCTGGCCTGACACTTCCAGGGGATCATCCATCAAGAGCAGAGTCGGCAGTTTTAAAGGCAGTAAATTCTATTTCTCCCCCTTTTGCCCAGTGCCTGGAAGCTAAACCTACTCTGGCCCAGCTCCTCATTCCCACTCCTGCCAGGCAGACTTCTGCTGGCCAGCTGCCATCAGTGGTGATAGGGACAAGGCACCTCCTCCCTAAGTGGATTTTGAAGCCAATGAGCAGGAGAATAATTAAATTAACTCAGTCCTGAATACCTCCCGAGGTGCCAAGCACTCCCAGCATTACAGCTGCACCACAGGTGTCTGGAGAGCAGGTAATTCCAGTCAGGGCCAGGCTGCAGATGTGGCTCCCGGGGACATCTCTGCTGGCACAGGAGCACCAGCCAGTCCTGGACAGGAGCACTGGGAAGAGATTCTCAGGATGGCTTTGCTCAAGCCAGCTCGAGTCCAGGAGTAAGACAATGCATTTATGCTTTGATGTGCTTAAGTTAATAAGATTTATCCCAGGGCAAACACAGTTGTGCTTCCCAGCCTGGACTACTTCACTCTCCTGTTTCTTGCTGGTCCGTGGGCTTTCCCCCACAGGGTGTGAGTGCTGCCATCTCAGGCCTCAGCCTCTGTTTTACCAACCAACCTGCTGTTTGAACTCCCTGAGAAACACCTCTATGCTTTTGACTGCAGCACACTGATTTCTTTCTCTCATTCACCACAGGCCATGAGACCTGGATGTGGAATTCAGGAATGATCAGGTCACAGCCTGCACTCAGCTCCAGCTCCTGCAGTGCCTGGGGAGCCTGGCCCAGCTCTGGCCAGGGTGGAGGCAGGGCAGAGGACATCCCCACTGCAGAGCTTTATCTCACCCATCACCAGAGAGCTCACAAATCACTGTCCAGTCCCTTTCAAGCAGTTGGGAGCACTAAATTGTACCTCTAGTATCCAGACACCATCCAATCTCCCAGGACCAGGCCAGGTACATTGATAAGGAGATAGTGTAAACGGTCAAACAGGATGGAGCCAAAATTCACAATTTCCTGTGCTTTAACTCTGCAAATGCCATATCAACGGGGAAGGCTCTTGGATTATCTCCCATTCCAAAGGGGGCTGTTGTGGCCAAGACCTGCCACTGTACTGCTCCAGTGTAGAGGATCTCTGGTTTCATGTTACACGAAGTACAGAGTGCTCTGTACATTTCAGCACAAATTTAATTACAACTATGATCCAATAAATATTTGGGAAGAGTAATAAACAGTGCTACAAAGAGAACAGAGTGGCAGTCAGCTCCTTCCAGCTCCTCAGAGTTTTAAACCCCAGATGGTCTCAGGGGCATTTCCACTCTCTCTGTCCTGTGCAGAAGATAAAATTAATTTCCACATCACGCTGATTAGTTCAGTATCATATAAACTATGCCTCCTAACCCAGCTAACCACTGACAAACCCCTTCAACTCATTCTCTTGGCTGTAAGCAGACACTGACCTCACCCCAGGGAACCATTTTCCTGGAGATGACTTCGGGCACTAAATATGCAGCTACATCTTTGTAGGTTATTAAATCCACATGTGAAAATAAACTCATCTATCATCTCATGCATGTGGTTTAGCTTCTTTTTAAGAAGATATAAATGTACTAGAGCATCCCATTAAAGCAATTTATATGTCTTGCTTTATTTTCCCAGACAGGACATTTGGTCCTTGGAGATTACTGGCTTTTAGGAAGACATATCAGCTAAGGAGTCATGGAGTAACAGAATTGACCTTCAGGTGCTACTCCTTGAATAAACACCACCCTGACCTGCATTTTGAAGGATGCACTTTATGCACAGGCCCCTTCAAGCCATTTCTTTTCAAAGCCACATGGTGACATCAAGGCCCAGAGGCTGGAAAAAGAAAAGCAGAAAGCAGCAAAGCTCTGCTGAGATGAGCTCCCCAAGCACTCAAGTGCCAGAGACAGGCAGAGAGCAAGGGGACATTCCCTCTCACCCGTGGCCCCTGTGTGCAGCCCCTCTGTGAGGCACCAAACACAAAGCCTTGTTTCCCCAGACACCAGGGCAGACACTTCTCTGCTGCCTGAAAGACACGAACTCTGAGACAGCTAAATAAATGAAACCAGGAAAGATCATCAGAGATAAAACAACCAAAATCCTTTAAAAAAGGTTTGGATGTGTTGGTCATCCTTCTTAATTCCAGCTGTGTCCCTGTCACCATGGACATATTGGCTTTCACCCTGCTCCTCAAAGGTTTGACTGCTAATCCACCCACCAGCTCCTGAGGAATACACCCCCTGGAGACATCACCTGTGTTAGAATAGTCCTCACTTCCCAACAACAGCACTTTATGGCCCTGGCTGCCTCTGCCATGGCATGTTTTCCATTGCAAGTCTCACTGTGACAAATTACAAACTACTTAAATACACTCCTTCCACATTAATCATGCAAGAGGAACAAAATACTTTGTGCCAACATTCTGACACTTGCCCTGGAGAGCCCTTCTCTCCTGGAGAGTGGAGCCCATTGGTTTGCCAGAGCAAGATAATCAAAGCACAATCATCACATCAGCCTTGGACATCTCAAGGAGGGATGTATAGGAGAAGGTTGTAAGGAAAGAAGCAAATTAATGCTGCCTGCAGTGAAGACAAATGTATTGATTTGACCTGAAGGGATGTAGAGAAAAGGTTTATTCTGTAGAGCAAATCATTAGAACTAAGAACATCCCATTTCTTCTCATCCCCCAGAGCCTTACTAACTTAGCTGAATGGGTTAATTGTCACTCATCTTATTATTTCTTCCAAAGAAAAGATCCAAAAAGTTACTGCATTCCCCTTGGATATCTGCACCTCCTGCTGTGGCCTGAACTTAAGACACTAGAGGAGCTGCAATATTAGCTGCACTGGAATGTTTTGGTTTTCCCTTGCAAAACAGCCCCATCTCTCCAAGTGTGAATGTGCTTCAGTTACCTAAATACACTTGAGAGGGGCAAAAAGAAAGGAAATTTCCATTTTTTAATACTTAAAACTGAAGAATTCCCATTGTTGTTGAAAGCAAACAGAAAAGGGCATGCCTCAACATGTTCCTCTAGCACTGTGGACCAAGGGAAGCCAAAACTTCTAGAAGACATTTTTTTCTATAAAAAATAAGCAAATTCTCATCAATGCAATGTGTCACCTCTGGACCAATGTGGAAATCCTAGAGCCTCCATGAGCAGAAACCCTTTAATGGTACACATGTGGGCACATAAAAGACATACTGTATATTTGGAAAACTCCCCTGGCACCAAATACAGCTATTTCACATCCAGGGGTGGGTTGGCACACACAAATGAAAATTATTCTGCATTTAAACTTTCTCAACCTTAAAAGAAAACCTGTAGCAGAATTGTAAATTAATACTAGGTGACAATGAAACCATTAATTTTCATTGGAACTGGATAGATAGATAAATAAAGATCCAATTTCTTGTCAGTACAAGGGAATGAAAATCAAAAGCTGCCAGTTTATACTGTCAGGATGTTACAATCTCAGGTCATACCCAAATGAATATAATCTGTCAGTGGAATTGTACCAGATGATAGTACCCAAGGACATGACCAAACATTATCTTCTGCAGCAAATCTCTAAAAGCACACGTAAAATAGTTCAACTTAAAAATATACTTTATGTTACACCTTTTCCCTCATGTCAGCTGATGAAAGTCACAACTGTACCTAGAAAGAAACCCACCAGTTGGAGTAGAATAAAAATAGCTACAAATTTTAGTTGTCTGTCAGCCTTTGCTCTCTGTGCTCAGACCAGTCCTCCTGAAACTGTGATCATGGCTGAGCTGGGAGGAGCTCAGTCAGAGTATCTGAAGGGTGCATGTCCTGGTTTAGTGAAACATTTCATTTCTGTGTTGTTGGAACAGAGGAAGACAGAGCAGAGGATCACGCCTGTCCTCATTTGGCCTTTTCTCTACCTGTTCTGTTCACAGCTCTAAACACGGTGTCAGGAAACACCACGGGATTTCCCTTTGGATCATCACCTTTGGTGGCTGTAGACAGCAACACAGAATAGAAACCAACAGAAAACAGTTGGAGGTGCAGCTGGGGCAGAGGAGCACGGAATCTCCCAGCCACAGACTCATTCCTCACCCTGGAGAGGAATTACTCCCACCTAGGAGTTGTGCTCAAACCTGCTCATCCCATACACAGCTTCACAGCTGTGCCAGCTCTGCTTGATTCCACTCCCAGAGATGAAAGAAAACTGACTGCTAATTTTTGATGATTGCTTTATGAAGTCCAGAAGTGATTAAACAGACTTGGAACAGCATTCCAACAGTGATAGAGCTATCTTCATTAAAACCTGATATCACAGAGAGAAACCCTCTTCCCATATTCAGATAGAAAAGCCTCCAAAAAATGATTCAAGTTGTAAGATGCCAAGTGATCCAAGCACCAAACCACTGGCAGACCTTGAGAACACAGGTGTCAAACTCCCCATCCCTACCTCCAAGCAGGCACTTTCACAGAGCACATGCAGTAACCATCTGCTTGGGCATTTGCCCCTATTTTCCATGATTCTGTGATTCTAGATCTTCCTGCTGCTCCAAGGGAGGACCCAAGGAGGCTTTTCACATCTCCATTCCCTACCTTCACACTTGCACCACCTGGGTACTGCCCAGTGTGTACATCCACTGAGGAGAGATATTATAAAGAAACCAGGTATCATTATTGAAACCATGTTTATGGATTATTTGAAATTGTTCATTCCAGGAATCCCAAATCACCTTAAAAAGGAACATTTTGTAGAGAGACAGAACAACTGGTTAAGATATATCATGGCTGCTTTGTGCTGTGATAGGTAATGACTAATTAATACCAATAATAATGCTAAGTTTGGAGAATGCCTCAGCACTGGGTCAGCACTCTGGCAAGGCAATGTTTTATTGCAGCTCATTAAAGGAGAAAAAAAAGCAATAAAAGGCTTAAGAACCATCACAGATCCTGACTATATGAAGCTAATAAACAGTATGATAAACTATCATTTACATGAATAAGAAAAGGAAGGGACATTTCATTTCCTATGCCTTTGTTGCTCCCATTCAGTTGCACTGATGGGGCTATTTGGGGAAGCCCCACAGAGCCTGTTTACAAGAGAACTTTGCAAAACAAAGACAGTCACGGTCAAAACTTTGCTGGTCAATTCAGCATATTTACATTGAAGAGCTGGGAAGAAAACAAGTATTCTGAAATAGCCTCGTGGGATAGTTCAGTTGGAAGTGGTAACTAGCAGGGAAGGATCTCATGGCTATCTAGATGTGTGTTGGCCACAGAAAAAGCATCTGGTTTTCAAACACGGGCTTGATCAAACTTTCTTCATCCAGGCAAAAATACCATTGCACATCTCCCTGAGCAAAATGGCAACTGCCAAAGTGTTCTGCTTGCAGGGAACAGCATTGTCCAAGTCTGGCTCCTGAGAAATCAGGCACAAGGTCTTTGTTTTCCATAAATGTGGAAAATGTGCCATGCCAGCACTTGACAATACATTTCAGATGTACATACACCATCTGAGCAGCTCCCAGAAACAATCTCGTTTTCCCTCTCTCTTTTAACTAACAGAATGGAATTGCTCTGGATTTACAACGAAGGCACCTAAAAGCACAGTCGAAACCACTGTTTTTAAGAAGACCTTGCTATGCCATAACTTTTCACAGTTCAGTTGCTAAATTACACATTATAAAAATAAGTAAGTGCAATTGAGAGACTGTGTTAATCTCAGAAATTTAAACACTACTCTGTAATGACTGCTTTATAGTGGCCCATGGTGAAGTGCTTTATGGGGCGTGCAGGAGATTTGTCCGCACGCGTCCGTTAAACACCGCTGGGAATTTTCTCTCACAGAGACCAGGCCTGGCACAAAACTAAACATGGACAAAACACTGCCTCATTCACACGGCACCAGGAATGCCACCCAGTAAGAAAGCACTTTACAACACCTAAGAGAGATAAGAACCACCAGCCAGCACAGCAGTAACATGTTGCTTTTGACAAGGCAGAATTTCCTAACCTGACAATCCATGCAGATTCTGGAAGGATGACAAAAATACAACTGTCCCCTAGCAAGGAAATGAGAGCTTAAGCATTGATTATAAAGAGATGATAAAGAAGCATGGGTGGTTTGTAGAGTAGTTTACTAAAGCCAGGAGAATTTAGAGCCAAATTAGGTTCCTGCACATAAAAATTCCGTGGAATTCAGGGTGAGCTCACACATGATTGCTCCTCAGGCAGTCTGCAGCTGACAGACTGCACCCAACTGCCTTTTCTCTCTGGCCAAACAGGATCCATCCAGGTTGACTCCGATCCCAGGTGAAAAGACTTTTCAATGAATTAAATATGATGGTAACAGTGTTGCAGACATGGTACTAGAGCTGCGTTTTAGTTTTATTTTTTTAATAATCATGCTTCAGAATAGCACCACAGCTAGGCAAGACGGGGTTCTTAGAGGTTCTCAGGGGACAAAACTTGATGCCACACTAGACATATAAGCACACCCAGCGAGGCACTGCATGGAGATCTTTGTGAGAAAGCATTGCCTCCTCAGCCCTAAAACACTCACAAGCACTGAACTGAATTCGCAATCCTTCAGCGTTACCATTATTAGAGCATCATTCACCCACTTGTCTGCAAACTGTCTTCTTCTCCCACCAACTGCTCCGTCTCACGACAATACCTCATTTCTGGCTCAGAAGACCAACAAAAAGCTCTCCCCTGAGCTTTGGCAGTGTCCCCACGATCACTTGGCAGGAGGCAGCATGACAATGATCTGACAGGCATCCCCCAAGGAGACTGCACACATCAGTCACGCTGCCGACACACTCCACACCCGGAGGAGCTCATCCGCACCAGGGGAGGTTTCTGGGTGCAGGCAGCTGCTCTTGATGGACCATCCTACAGCAGCAGGTTTCCCTGTTTCACCCACAGCACAACCTCCTTGCTGTGATGGTGCTGGTGACTCTGCCACACTGGCTTGTGCCAAGTCTGCTTGAGTAAAGCAAAACAGCTTTGCTTTGAGTAGAGAGGACTGAAGTCCTGTTTCTAGTCCAGTGACAAACCTACTAAAAGGAAATAGCACTGTAGAAACAATTGCAAGTTATCTTTTTATGATGATCTTTTTATTATGTGCAACAAGTCTTTCCAATAACATAAAAAAATATTTCTCTTCTGATTTTGTTTTTTTAAAGGAAACAAGAATCACTCTCACATTTTCAGAGGATGAGCTGTTGTTGGGTACCACCAAAAATAGCCAACATTTACTGTGCATTTATTTGTTCAGAACACAAATCATCTTGATCTGAATACTCTAAATGAATGAACACTGACCCTCATCAACTGTTGTTTAAAGGATGGTCAGGATTAATAGCTTAAATGAAGGAATAAACACAAATCTTCTCTTCTTTTCCTACATGAGAAAAGCAGGGGCTTGCAAATCTCCATGAAACAATCTTAAATCTCCTGAATGACAGTCCCAAGCTCTGGCCAGTGACTCATTTCTGAAGCTTGGCACGCTGGAACGCTCTGATAGATGCAGGCAATAGAAAACTGCCTTTGACTGAGGCTTCTGCCATCTTTAAAGTATGTCCAAGGCTCCTGGCAGTTTAACTCGTCCTGAGGATAATAAATCTCTTGTGAGACAGGAAGGCTGAACAATCACATACTTCAAGACTAGCTCAATCTGTACAGTTCCAAGAACAACTTCCAGTGCAGGTGATAGCAAGCATATGATAAGCAAAGTTCCAGGAGGAACTCTGTTGAAAAAACAGAATTATGGGAAACAGACTGAACTGCTCATTTTATGGACATAGCTCTATTCCAGCACTCGGGCAGTAAAACTAAAATGAACTCCCTCAAAGCTAAAAATGCCCAATAGAACTCAAAAGGCAAGTAATTATTTTGACTTGACAGAGGGAGAGGACAGGTCACTTGTTCCCACAGAGAATATCTCACCTTGCTGACATCGAATGGAAACACATCTTTCAGTTGATCTGGGTTTTTTCCCAAATCTACATTTTCTGTGCTACAGATTTATAAACCTGGCCAAGCCTGTACCACTCTGGGCTAAATAAAAAACCTTAAGTTCTTAAGAAATGTAGCAGCACATGCCCCAACAGCCTCTCTTGTGGTGTCACAGCTCCCCCCACGGGATCAGGCTGCTCAGCCAGCTCACATTCCCGGCTCTGACCCTCTGCCCACATCCCCCCTATTAATGCAGGCTCCCCAGCATCCCAGCTGTGACATCTGCTGATCAATACTTGTCCTGTGTGCAGGGATTCAGTGAGTCAGGATGGCACCCATGGGATAAAGGCAACTTCTCTCTTTCCACCTTTTTCTTAGGCAAATGGAAGCAAACTCCAGTCAGCAATTGAAAGTGTTAGCTCCAAAATGAGAGAACAATTCCATGCTGGATGAACACCTGAATGACAGGGTCTGTATTGTGTGGGTGACAAAGGTGACATTTACAACACCAGCTGCCCTTGTCCTTTTTCCCATCCCCCAGGTAAGGACCCACCTACTCTCATCCAACATAACACAGCTCTGGCACAAAAGCAAAACTGGAAACTCCAGCAGGAACATTAAGGATGTATTTATTGTCAAACAGTAGCACATCAAAATAAGCAGGCAAATATCATAGGAACTAACAAAATACAGGGGAATGCCTTGTGAATTCACTGGATTTTAGTTTCTGGCATCTTTAGAAAATGTACTTTTTAATTTGGCTGACAGGAAACCACAAAGCACAACCGTCCTGTAATTGGAGCAATCAGACACATATGGGGACAATAATTATAGGCAAAATAAACTGGTTGAAAACAGATCTGTTTACTGTACTTCTAACTACCTCATACTATTATTCTTCATAATTTGATGGTTTGAGCTTTCTTTTTTTTTCCTTATCTTGGCAGCCCCAAGATTTTTAGGTCTTGGTACTGTAGGGACCAGTTTCTAAATGTTTATTATCTGGGCTAGCAATAGTGGCTTGTTCCACTGAGAGGATAAACAATTCACTTCAACAAAGTTTGATGTTACAGAAAAATGACTTATGTTTCTCATAATTACTCAAATTGGGGAAGCAAGTTTTTTCATGAAACAAATTATGAAATTGCTTGTTTGTTTAGTATTAGTCAAGCATACTCTTAATTCAGAGTTATGAAAATTACACTGTTTTCTTCATTAGAGCCAGTCAAACCGTAAGATACAAAGCTTGAAGTTAACAGCATAAGTACAGCTCTTTGAAGAAAATTAAAAAGCCCTACATCCCCAAAAAACAGTTTAGTTACTTCATAAAAGGCAATAGCAAGGGATCAACCCATTGCCTGTGGAAGAGCAGTTGTGAAATTCTTCAACAGAGCACATGAAAGTTTGAGAAAAACAGAAATTTGTGTAAATTTAGGAGCAGAAGAATACAGAAAACACTCTTAAGATGAGCTGTTCCAATTAAGCACCTTTATTGCAAACAAATGTTGGAAGACAACCTTAGTCCTTGACTAAAATACATCTTCTTGTTGTTTATAGTCCCTGAGCCTTTTGCCACCAAGCTGGGAAAGGTGCATTGAATGTACCTTCAAATAAGTCCTTCAAATTACATTCTGACAAAATACATCAGACTTAAGTAAATCAAATTCAAGGACAACCTAAGCTGGGTGATGTAATCAGCAATTCCAAAGTTGCTAACATGCCTCCAGTAATTGTTTTCTATATCATATCCAAGTACCTCCCTTGTAACTGAATCTATGCTAAAAAATTGCTGAAACACAACCCTTGGCTTCACAAAGCACAGGCCAGGTGGATTTCATTTGGGAATCCATGCTGCTGTAAATGATTTTGTTCTCACAGCCAAACTAAGAAAAATGTGGACAACAGCAGTAAGTCACACCCACTGAGAACGTTGTCTTTCTCTAATCACCCAATGCCATAAATTTATTGTGTAATTCTACATTCACTTTGTCAGCAGAGAAGGTATTAGAACCACTACATCCTGGTTAAGTGTAGGGTTATTTGTCCCATGAGGACACAAGCAGTTATGACAAATGCCCTTACTTTAGACAGTATTGGTTATATAGTCAAAGGACACACCAAAAATGACAATGCACATCTGTAACTTGGAATGTGTGAGATGGTTTCCACCAAGCTCTCGCTGCTGATGCTCTTACTGAGAGATGTGATATTGGAGCTTAGGTTTATTAGGATTGTGTTCAATCAGCCAGTCAGCAAGCCAAATCTGTAAAGAAAAAAAACAAAACCCAAATGTTTTCAGCTTTCTGTTGCTTTCTATTAAGTTCATAGAAGAATATTATAAAAGCATTATTATATATAAAAGCATTATTTGAAACCTCTGCTACAGATACTCTCCTACTGTGCTGCAAAATTCAGCCCTTTTAGAAAGAAATGGACATGCAGATGACCTGTTTTTAAAAATGTTCTCTTAAAACTTCACAGCCTATACTGCTTTTGAACAATGCTCAATGACCTTTAGAAGACAACTTGTCCTGGCAATGTTTATCTTTGTGAAAATATAAGATCATTTGAGCCATACTTCAAATAATTCAGCCAGCTCTGTTTTGGAATGCTGCTGCACAATATGCATGAAACTGCTTAATGAAATATTACTGCTGACAGCACTTAGAGATACTTCATCCAGTAACCATTCATTAAAAGTGCCAGCCTTCTGCACGGAATCACCTTACAGTACCCAAAACCTAAATCCCAAACATGGTTACTTTTTGAAATTCATCTTTTTAAGTTTTCCAGCACGTTGTACTTAAATGAGAATGTGGGAGGCAGGAATGCCTTGAGTCCTAATTCCATCTGCCAGTCTGGGCCTGACCTCAGGCAAATTAACCTTTTGCCTCGATTTCTCCACTTGTAAAGCAAAGTTTTTAACACATCCTTATTTACTTCACAAGGCTGTTGACGACTGGTTTCTGGAATGCTGAGAACAACAAACTTCATACCACACTGTGAAGAGCTGACAGAACAGCAGACAGGGAAGGCAAGCAACACTCTGCTTTTACTACCACATATAAAAGGTTTGCAAAGGGAGAGCCAAGCAGAGCACTAGGACAGGTAAAGCAACAACAGCACAGGAGTAAGAACACAAGACAGAAATGGAAAACAAGCAAACAAAATATCCCAAAACACAAAACCCCTTAGGAAACTACTTTGGAAAATAAAAAAAAAGAAATCCTTAAATCATTTGAACCAAATAAATTTATCCTGTATTGCTTAAGGAACTAGTTGAGAAAACCTCTGTGCTGACAGCAAGTATTTCTGAGTGCACAGACACTTCCTGATGCCATCTGCAAGAGGAGAGGAAAGAAGGAAAGGACACTGGAAAAAAAGCATTCCAACAGTCTCCCCTGTAAGCCACCTAGTAGAAAACAAACTGAAAAGCAATAGGCAATATCTATTTCTGAAGCAGTATCAAATCAACACTATTTTCATTCTGTTACAAGGTCACAGGCATTATGGACAACAAAGAAGGTGCAAACAATGTTTTTAGCAAAGCTGCTGACACTGCTTCATACAGCTTTCTTACAAGCAAGCAAGGAAAGCGCTGTCTCAATGAAGTTACTGTTAGATACCTCATAATTGACTAGAAAATTGTGCTAAGAATGCAGATTAACTGGAAGCCAAAACAATGAGTTAGAAAGATGGGACATGCAACAGAAAAAAAAAATCAGTATTTAATACAGTAAAGAGAAGACTAAAGGGAAAGAAAATGGGAATACTCTTCAAACACGCAATAGGTTGCTGGAAAAAAAAATACATTGTCTCCAGTGTCTTTTGGGGATAGTAAAAGGGGAAAAAAAAAGGTAATGGGCTTAAAATTGGAGCCAGGAGATTTAGGCTATCTTTCAGTGAAAGCTTTTAACGAGTATAATTAAGCACTGAAACAGATTGCCTGGGGAGACTGTAGATTCTGCATCGTTTGGAGTGCTAAACCACAGGCCAGACACACATTTGTTAGGAACAGATACAACTGGTTTGGCCTTTGGGCAAAGGAACGGACTTCATCTCTGTTTTCTAGATTTCTATGGTAACAGTGCCAGACATACAGATAAAGTAAACAATCAAAGTACATTAAATGTGGCCTCATGTATATCACATGGCTCACAGGAACACCCCAAGTGATTATTAAGGCTTTTTTTTCTGAAAAGTATCCTTTAGAAAAATGCAATGTTGATTATAAACGTGATAATGATGTAAAATCCACAACTGCCAGAAACTTGCACAGATTAATTATCTGCATGCTTAAATAACTATTGGTGTGAATGACTGGAGCTTTAAGAACACAAAGATACATGAACCACGTTTTTCCAGATGAAAGGAAACTGATTTTGTTCAGGGACTTAAAACACACCCTTGTGTCATCTCTAACAAATAAATCAACTTTTGAAACCAAAAGTGAGAGCAGCTCATCAGCTGACAGCTAAAACAGCACAGCTCTTCACCAACAGAGCAGTTCTGCTATAAGCAGGGAGTTGCTAGCAGCAAGTGCCTGCATCCCAGAGCTGCCAGCAGTGCTGGACACTGCACCTACCATGGGGTCTGCTGGCTTCTCTTTGCACAGGGCAGTGAGCCCTGCCAGCAGCGTGGGCTTCACATACAGGTTCAGGTAATCCCGAGCCCTTTGTCCAGTGGGAACTGGCTCCAAGATTGCTGCAAGGAGGAACAACAGGTGTTAGAAAGCAGCCTCTAGAGTGATTAAACCCAACATGCTTTCAAAAGTTGTTTATATGTCAGCTACTCTTTTCCTTAGTAAGTTAATAGTACATCATGGGTTTGTAACTTCTCCCACAAAAAACTGCAAAGAAACTCCCTAAACTTCTTTACTATGTCCCTGAGGTACTTTTACTAATTATAGCCTGTTATGAAAAGGGAGGAAGCCAGATCATCTGGGGAAAACCTGAATCCTTGAAGATGCATATGGGGCAGAAGAAAAACAGTATATCCCATGTTTAGCACTTTCTTCTTCCAGTGTGAAGCTGGTTTCTGAAGACCCTAAAAATCTCCCTTTTAGTCTTGCTCTGTTTGTCAGGGTGAGAAGAGACATGGTTTACACAATGGGTAAGCTTTGTAAGGAACTGCAACATCTCTTATTAAATCACTGATACAGCTGACAAAAAGTACCAGTGGACACCTTTTTTAGCAGTTTCACCTGCATCTTTCTGTCAGAGAGCAAATCCTGTTACATTACAAACCAGAGATCCTCTTGCAGCCTTTCCAGGTTCCAAGGACCTTTTCTCTGGCACTTAACTTTGGAATTGCACTGTCATGTGAGCATCCAGCTGCTTTTGAATAGTAATTACTCAGCCTGAATCCAAGAAAAGAGTCAGTCTTCTCAAGTCAACCAAGGCTGACTGTGCCAGGAACACTTGCTGGAGTGCAATAGCTTCCTATTTCTTCTCATTTACCAGCTCTGACTGCTCCAGTTCCCTGAGCAGAGTTTGAAAAGTGGAAGCAATCTCTGTAAATACAATGGCTCTTCAGACAGATTTTTTGGTAAGCCTTTCATAGCAGAAAATGTCAGGTTATACATAAAGAGACCCACAATCCTGTAAAGCAAACAAACCCAACCTCTCCTAAATCAGTTGTATCTGGAGTCAGGGCAGGACAGGGAAGAGCTCCATCCTCCCCAGGGCTGGCAGTGAACCAACTGTACCATTTTACCTTCTGGAAATATGAACCGAATTTCCTTCTCTGCTGAGGAGATGCTGAGACTGCCGTGGAGCCCATTCCTCAGCTCATCAGTCCCATAGAGTGCTCTTAAGCTGAAAACAAGGGAAATAACTGCTTGGAGGGCAACTGCAATCCCTTCCAAGTCTCTGCAGCCTGAGAGCACAGAAAAGCAATAGATATGGACTAATTAACAAGACATTGGCTTGCTTTTGTCTTAAACATAAGAAGTAGCTGCCTAAAATTTAATATTCATACACTCAGAATTCCCCATAAAATAGGTGAACTTTGCATACTGACAAACAACAGTGAAAAGCTGTTGCACAAAACTGAAGAGATAAGAAGCCTGTGTCTGTACTGTACAAACAAACAAATATAAAAAAAATAATAATAAAAAAAAAGAAAAAAGGAATTCTGGTCTCAATCGAAAGAATGACAAAATAATCCTACTGACTTGCCCAAGGCCAGTCAGTGAGTTACCTGTGGGGGTGAGTTATCCTAGCTCTTAGGCTGTTGGATGGTCCAAGCAATTCCTTCCAATATGAGACTGCACAATTTCTAGCAAGAACCATAGCAACTATAGGACCAGAACTCATATAGGCTGTTAAATTAGGAAAAAACATTTTTCCAAATTGTTCTGCATAAAAGTTGCTACATTGCTCTGGGCTTAACTGGAGCTTCCGTTTCTATAAAGTGTAGAAGAAAAAAAAAAAAAAGAATTAAAATTGCTTGCTACATTGAAACAGGTTAGAGCATTAAAGGCAGGATGGAGTCCTCTCCTGCAGTCATATCTTCAAGTGCAGAACATAGAGTAACTTCTAAATTCCTCTGATTCAGCCAGATGTGATCCTCTCCTAGACAGAGAGTAAAAAAGAGCAAGAGTTTTCCAAGTTAATCAAGGAAACAACTCATTTGAATAAGATGTGATTTTAGCCCAGGCAAACTACAGCAATTTCTAACTGCCAGATGACAGTGCACTGTACTGAAAAAGTGAAGAGCATTATAAGGGCAGGATTTTATTCCTCAGCTGCTACAGCATAATGTTCTACTTTTAAACAAGTTTCTCTCCAGCCCACACTGTTAATTACGCAATTGTTCTATTTTTCATTCAGTGCTTTGTGACTCTCGCAATGGCTGCCTAACCTGCAGGTGGCCAGGATCAGGGCAACTTTGGGAACTTATCAGAAACCACAGCCAAGAAAAAAATTTTAAAGTGCATTCTTTGAGCTCAAACTTGTATAAGAGTTCCATATATTCAGAGTCCTAATAACTTTGCTGCCAAAAGTCACTGCAGACATCAGAAGACTCTACTAAGACATTGCAATTAAATAAATAAATAATCTATTTTGTCTCATCTTCTGCTATGTATTGAATTAATAGAAACATGGAACGGTTTGCATCAAAAGGTGTCTTAAAAATCATCTTGTTTCAAGCCCCCTGCCACTGGGACACCTTCCACTAGACCAGGTTGCTCAAACCCCAAACCTGGTCTTGAACACTTCCAGGGATGAGGCAGCCACAGCTTGTCAGGCAACCTGTGCCAGGGCCTCCCCACTACCCCACCTAAGCCTGCCCTCTGGCAGTAGGAAGCCATTCTCCTTCGTCCTGCCACTCCATGGCCATGTCCAAAGTCCCTCTCTAGTTCTCTGGAGCCCCTTCAGGCACTGGAAGGGGCTCTCAGGTGTCCCTGGTGCCTTTTCTCCTACAGGATGAACAAGCGCAGCTCTCCCAGCCTGCCTCCGGGGCAGGGGGGCTCCAGCCCAGGGAGCATACTCTTCTGGAGTAGCTTTAAGAGATCCATAAATAAATAAATACAAATACTAAATACACATAAATAAAACAACCATGGAGGTTAGGGAGGAAGTGAAAGAACCAAACCAAACCAAACCAAAGCAAGACTTTGCGGGGAGGAGGAGGAGGAGGGGCCCCTGCCGCCCACAGAGCGAGGGCGCAGCGCCCCCCAGCGGCCGCCCGGCCGCGCTCATTTCAATATTCATAAGCTCATTTCAATATTCATGAAGTCTATTTACCGTAAAAAGAATGGAAACAAAAAATTAGTTAGGCTGCAACTGGCCAGCTATCGAATTCAATTAATTCTCTAATATCCACTTGCACACTGCAGAAAATCTTGCGAGATCTGAATGATATCCTCTCCAAAGAGCTGCCTTGGAAAGCTCACACATCTGCTCCATATGTTTGCTAAATCTGAGTTTATTAATAAAGTCTGTGTTTTCCTGCGGTCAGCAGAATAGTTGGTCTGCTCTGTTCCATCCCATGCACCAAGAAGGATCTCCTTACAGAATCTGGCAGCAATGTTTAATGACATGAAGAACATGAATCGATTTTTGGACGCACAAGCTTTTAGTTACTGGCTTGGTTGCTAGAAGTGAACTATTTTCCTGACTTATAAACTACAGCTATTTTCTCTGGAGCACAGCCTGTTACCTGAATGATGTGGAATCCTGATTGGAGAATGAGATCCTCTATTTCTTCTTCTTTACCAATGGCATCTGGTTTGATGATAGCCAGAGTTCTTTCCACATAAATCTGAGGTTCGGGCATTAAGACTTCCATCCTGGCTTCTAAATTAGAATTCACTTGCCCCTTTTGTACTGCAATGACACCAGTACGTGACATTTGGAATTTGTCTACTGCACAGTCACCTATGGTGACACTCCATGTACTCCAGAACAGAAAGGGTCACACCTACCTCACAAAATCCATGAGATGTTCTCTGTACTTGTTAGCACTCTGTAGTTCACATTCCCATTTTCAGTGCAGTGGCATTTTGTGGAAAATAAGGCCAAAATTTAATGTTGTTATTCACTAAGTTGGACAATGTATGAGGAAAGAGAGGCATTATCACACACCCTGATGTGGGCTCCCTGTGCTCCCACACCCTCCATCCACCATGGGCTCCTTCAAACCCCAAATCTGTATCCTCACACGAAGGCTATGGGTGGGACTAATGACTGGGAGCTGGTCCATCGTAAGCCTCGGGGTAATTTCTCAATGGTTATTTAATTCCTGTATTTGTAGGCTCCAGACAAAGTGCTGGTTTTCTGACGCAGACGCACTGCCAAGCTGAGAGCACAGAATTGTGTTCTGAGCGGTGGAACCAGTGAGGGGGTTTCTGACAGACCTGTGTCCATTTGTAACCTTCTTTTTCATCACGGAATGGTTTGGGTTGGGAGGGACCCTAAAGACCATCCATTTCCACCTCCAGGGACACCTTCCACCATCCCAGGCTGCTCCAAGCCCCATCCAACTGGCCTTGAACACTTCCACGGATGCAGCCGGCACAGCCTCACTCGACAACGTTTGCCAGGGCCTCACCACCCTCAAAGCCAAGAACTTTGTAACCCAGTATCCCACCTAACCCTGCACTCTGTCAGTGGGAAGCCATTCCCCTTTTTCCTGCCTCTCCCTGTCCTTGTCCCAAATCCCTCTCCATCTCTTCTGGAGCCCCTTTAGGCACTGGGAGGGCGTCGAAGATCTCCATGAAACCTTCTCTGCTCCAGGCTAAACCCCCTCAGCTCTCTCAACCTTTCAGAGAGAAGTGCGAGCGCAGGATGCGGCGGGGGATCCTGACAGAGCCTCAGAGAACTGCACACAACGGCACCTGCAGCCCTTCCCTCGCCCGCTGCCCGCCGTGTCCCCACGCTCTCAGCCCTGGCTCTCTCCATCCGCCCTGCACCAGACCCACACACGCAGACCCCGCCTAGCTGCTCCCTGCTGCAAAGTCCGCTTGTAACCCCCAAATCCACCTGCCTTGGGGCGCGGCCCGGCTTTGCTATCCCGGCCTGCGGGACTCCGCCGGACCCGCCGCCGTTGCCGGGCGATGGCTGGGCCGGCCCCGGGCACAAGATGGCGCCCGCGGGCCTCGGCGGGGCGGGACGAAGATGGCGGCCGGGAGCGGCGCGGTGATGGCGGCGGAGGCGGAGCGCGCCTCAGGGCCGGGAACGCCGCGGGCTCCGCGCACACAACGGGGGACCGCGGCTGCCCGGGCGTGGGCTCCGCGTGTGGTGCGGGAATAAAGGGCGTGATCTCCGAGGCTCATCTCAAAACCCTCATTCCTCCCTGACAATAAAAGCTTTATGTCGGTTTCACCTCACGCTCAGAACTGCTGAGGGAGCCACGCGCTCACAGCAAACGCTCGTGAAGCGACGTAGCGCGATTTATTGGCGGGGAAAGAATGAAGGACAATAATAAATAAAGGAAAGCCAGGCGCCTTTCCAGGTCATTTATCAGCGTTTGTGGGCAGGTTTCCTGTGGACGGGCGGGAGCTCCCGGCACAGGCGGAGCACTGCCCCGTCCACAGCTCTCTAATGGTGGCTGTCAGCACTGCGAGAGAATTACAGCGGCTCCCCGTGCCACTTCACGTTTAAGACAAGAAGGTGTTACGAATAGGAAACCTTCACCGTTCTGTGCATTAAACCATCATGAGCTGGGCATTAAGCAGAGCTGGGGAGCCGCATTCTCTGGGGATTTTCCCCAAATTCTACCGCGCCGTGATGCCAGTGCGTTTGCTCCCTACACATCTCCTATTTCCCCGGCTCCCTGGGGGCAGTCCGCCGGCAGGAACTGGCTGTGCAGCAGCCATTGTCCACCCACCATGACCCACAGTGGCCGGGCAGCCGGGGCGCGGGTGCCCCGGTGTCACCTCCCGTCCTTGTTTACGGGCGCTCCCGGCTGGAGCCGGGCCAGCTGGCCCCGCGCTATCGGGGCGTGGGCCGGGGAACGGCCCCGATAACTGCGGCGCTGCCTCCGCCGCCCTGCTCCTCTCTCGCCCCGCGCCTCGTCCCCTCTCCTCACCGCCTTCTCATACACTCTGGGACCCGAGGTGCTGCAACGCCTGGGGCTCGCGGCTGAGTTCAGCCAAAGCTGGACATTGCGCTCAGACCCTTGAGGTGACACTGACAAAGGGACAGAGAGAAAGCACAGGTGTGCCGGCGTTAAATTTTAATGGCATCAGACTGAAAAAGGCAAAGGAGGAAAGACAAAAAATCCCCTAGGATTTGGAACCAGAGGTGCTGACACTGTGTGCCCTTGGTTAGGTGAGGAAATAGCAAATTTACATCAAAAGCTGGTTTTCGTGTAAGTAAAACCCACTTTGCCTTAATCTTTTTTATTAGTAATGTGAATAATATAGAAACAAGAAATAAAAATATGCAGGTATTTCCTTGCAGCCAACTTGAAATATATTTAAAAACCAAAGACTGATATTGTTATCCATAACCTTAAAAAATAAAGGTTCCAAGTGCACAAGACAAATTCAGATACAGGCTTTCCTTCACCAACACGGGCACATGGCATTTGTTTCTTTAACCCTATCCAATATTTATTTGAAGACCTTGTAAACACTGCAACTTCTCAGAGATAACGGATAAACAAGTTTTATTTTTTTAAGAAATGCTGAAGAGTCCACCATTTTTTTAGTTTAGTTCCGAGTTAATTCAGCAAGTCATTTCTTTTCAAAGTCAATGAGCCCAAGTCTGACAGCCCTTGCTTAAATTTAGCAGTTCAAAGGCTTCCTCTGCCTGCATGAACACTTCGGAATTATTATTACATAAGAAACGTTGAATTTAATATCCGTGTTTCACTGTGAACGTGAATCTCCTGCGGTTCCTTTATTGCGTGCATTTGTTTTTCCGGGCACACGAAGCCCAGATCAGCTCGCAGCTCGGGAGCAGGGCCCGCACGGCGCCGGCCCCGGCGGCTCCTCGGGCTGCGGCACTCTGCTCCCGCTCGCTGTTTCCAGAAGCATTTCTGCAGGGCGGGGATGCTCTAATTTTAGCGCGGGGAGAATCCTCCTCTCTCCAATGAGCGAGCGGCTGCATCTGGAGCTGCAGCCAATTACCCGGGTTTCCTCCAGCTGCACTTCCCACGATGGTTTAATAATGCAGAAGCATAAATTTAAAGCGGCCCGACACATTAAGAGAAAATAACATTATGTGCTCCCTAACAAAGCCGTTCAACAGTAGTAGAATCTCCAAGGTTTCTCTAAAGCCTTGGATTCCACAAACCTGACCTTAAAACAATGCGTTAATATCATTATGTTCATTGTCTTTACAGAGCTTGAAATAATATTTCTGCTAACTAAAAGGCTGGCCTGAAGCATCTTTCGTAATATCTGTAGGCCAGGGATGTGCTTTTAGGAAAAGAAACAAAAGAAAAAAGGAAAATTATAATTACAATGCAATGAAGCACTGTGGTTCTGAACACTTCTCAGGGCATAGCCTGGCTGCTGTATCTTATCTGTTAAGCGGTTTAACAAGCCTTAGTTGTCTCACTTATTTTTAGCTGGCATGGAATATACCACCCAAAGATTGGGGCTGCAGGTGCATATACATCCCAGCAACACCACATAAGTAACAGTTTAAGGAAAAATATTATTTCAGAGCTTTGCCCTCTGATAGTGCAAGAAGGTGCAAAAACTAATGCCTTGCAGACTGTTAAAAAAAAGGAAAGAAAACCAGAATGATGAAAATAACTGAAGAAAAGCTAAAGAAGTAATACCAACTAGTAAAACTGATTAAAAATGAAACTTGCACTTTTTTTAGCTTTGTTTGCATTTTGATGTTAAGTACCGAAAAATGTGTTTGCTCCAGTAGCAATGTTCTAACTATACCTCTCATACAACTTTCAACCACCATGGGCTCTCTTTCCTTTCTTTCTTTTCATGATGAACTGTCATACCTACCCACAGCACCAGCTTACCTTCACTGCTTGCTCCACCCATGCACGCTCTTGCAGTGCAGAGTGACGGAAATCCTGTGATCAAGGCAACTTCCTCTCCCACATGCCTGCTCTCCTCCATTTCTGCCTTCTCACAACTAAACAATTCTCCTTCTGCAGCTCATCTACACACTTGTAGTCCCAGTGAGCTTTTCATTGCTGCTGCTTAATCCTTGTCAAGCCTTCCTGTCTTTTTCCTCTACTTGTTATCTCACCATTTTCTGTAAAGATAAAAGTGATAAAATATTCTCTTCATGCTTCCTCTGTCTACAAGTCTCTAAGTGGCAGTAACAAAAAGCTTATCAACATGTCTTCTGTAACTCCATCACTTGCCCTGATAACTTCACCCCATTTCATTTCCCGATCTACCCAACACTCAATCCTTCATTTGTTCCCAGTTTAAGGCATTCAGTCTGCTCTGATGCCTAGCACCCACAGAGATATGCTTGTCTCTTTTATCATTAAAAAAAAAAAAAAAGAAGGAAAAAAAGTACCTTTGGTATAAGTGCCTCTTGTCACCTCACAGGTTCCTCCAGTCACGTCTCTTTGTCTCTTGTTGGGTTCTACCCTAAATCCCCATCAAACTTGGTTTTGCTTCCTCTTATCTGAAAGCTTCTCAATCCATCTTAAACCAATCTCTTGTTTGCCCTTCAGTCACATTTAGCATATCTAGCTCATGTCTCAGCTTAGTTTTTGTAGTTTTTCTCAGTTTTTGTTTCTCCAGTCACTGTTTCAGCTTGGCTGGTCAGTCCCTTCTTCCCTTGTGTTTCTCTCCTTATTCTGCAGGAGCATTGGTGAGCACTGTCCTTGACTCTCCTCCCTTCTCTCCAAGCTCGCAGCTCAACATCCCAATGTACCTTTTGTTTCACTCTGTAAAGACATCTCCTGTTTCCTGGCAGCCCTACAACTGAATCCCACAACTGCCCTTTCAGATAAACACCTTCCTGCTTTATCCCACCTTGTGGCTCAGGATGAGCTCCTGTTGAACACCTGTAGAGGTTGGGGCTGACAAGTTATTTACTATAAAGCTCTTCCTCATCTATATACACATATTCTATATAAATACTGCATATAGGTATCAGGCTTTCACCTAAACTTTAGAGCAACAACACTTGTGTGTGTTTGCTGCTTCATTGTTCTAGATAATGTTTAACAAAATGATTGCTTGGATTATCCCTGAGGCCACCAAGCTCAGAGACAAACAGTCACTGTGATCCTACCACAATGAAGAAATGAATGTATTAATAAACCAATAAAAAATCTTTCATCTAACAAATTAAAAGAGGCGATTGGTTAAACAATGCTTTTTAAAGATATATTGTAAATTCCTACTTAAAGACATCTTCTATTCATCTTAATTCCATGTAGCATAAGGAATCCTTTTTGCCATACTTATTTTGAGCCATTACATTCAGTCCCATCACTAAAATATATGGCATTACTTGCATAGTTGTTATTATTATTAATAAAATGTATTTACTTATGCTGTGCATAAAGACTAACTCAGACAGAAGTTTCCTATAACGTGGTATTTGGTGTAGAGTAGGCATTCTGTGACCTGAGATACAATCAACTTAGACAAGACAGGCATAGGATGTGGGAAACAGAAATTACACCAAGTTTTATGGCAGTTTCATATGTTGTTTCTCTCTCTCTCTCTCTCTTTTTTTTTTTTTTCTTTTTTAGAAGAGAGTTTAGAAAAATCAACAGGGAAATAATGAGGAAATGGAGAGGATGACCAAGAAAAAGAAGGAGGTAATGAAGATAGGTATGGGACAAAACTCACATGAACAGACAGCAAGGGCAGGGCTTGGCATAAACTGCAAGTCTGATAGAACAGCAGAATTAGACCCAAGATCAGAACACTCATATGCAAGTAAAATTCAGTGGAATTTCAGTCAACACCATGAGTAAACATAGCAATTACAGGATTCAAAAATGGTAAACAATGATAGTTTTTTTTTTTCTTCTCAGCACTACATGTGTCATATAGGCAGAATTACCGTGTGTACTTTTCTTTGATTAACCACAGTCTTTGAGTGGGGAGTGAAAAGCAAGACCAAAACCCAAGTCACAGCCCAGAGGAATTCTTTAAAATTACCTGTGGCATGATGGGGCCTGGTGAGACAAAATGTAATCACAACCACCCATATTCTCAAATTTCTCAGTCCTTGATGTCTAGATGCATAAAGAATGACTCTGTTACTGTGGCCAGTCACAGTTCTCAAACCAGGCTGCTTAGGCAGTCTACAACCACATGGTTATCCTGCTCTTGGGGATGGGACACCACAGTTTTAATCAAACAGCCATTAACATGGGACAGCTGGGAATCCCAGAGAGCCCTGCCAGCTTGGAATTGCCAGGGTGGGAGATTGAGAGGGGGATTGAGGAGAAATGGGCAGCTGGAAATGAGCAAGGCTTTAAAGAAAGCACTATTAGTCAGAAACAGGAAAACACTTGACAAAGTGCCAGTGGTAGGGGATGAGGAGACAGGTTCAACAAAGCAAAAAAGAGAACTGGAGAAATAAAAACAGAAGAGAAAGGAAAGGGAAATGTATGTACAAGTCCTAATGAGATGACAGTCATTCACGTTCTTAGCAAGGCTTGATGAAAGCAAGGGTTGTCTTTACAGCTTGAAAGCAAAGCAGATGTTATGGGCAGTGAATCTTGCAAGAAAATGAAGTTATAAACACATAATCCAGAGCATTCAGGTTATGTCCATCAGCTGAGCCTGACAGACCATGCAAAGTGCTGTAAATTTCATTTTACTCTCAGGTTCTGGTCTGTAAACTCATCACTTCAGCACAGATGCATTTCTGCAGTCACCTGCCACAGCTGCACGCACAAAAGGCTGCAAAAGGAAGGTGGACATGGAACCAGGGCAGTGGCATTCACCACTTCAGCCCTGCAGCCTCAGCGTGGCCTTGGCTCCCTGTGACCTGAACAAAGGTGTGGTATTTTCCCACTAGGCAGGCTATCAGCACAGGCTAAGGGAATGCACTTAGCTGACAGACAGATGGTTGTAATCACGAACCACATCTCTTTGGTACAGACCTGAGGGGTTTAAAATCTAAGCCAAAGCTGCTTGAAAAATCACAAGAAGCCCTCTTGCTGGATGTGGGGTAAGCTCCTCTGACATGGTATAAATTATGGTATCTTGCAAAAATTATTTGCTTCTAACATTCTTTTAAAAGTTCAATACAAGGAAACAATATAAAAATATATTCTGATGAAGATGAGCATCTCTATCAGCCAGCATCTACATTCTGTCCTGAGGACGTTTCAACTTTTAAGTGTACTGGCCCTGCTCCTACTATCTTTACTGCCCTAATTTCATAGAACATTTTTTTCATGAAGTTCAGCCTAAAGTTGTGGTTGAGAGTTTGTGTATAGCATACCCTATCCTGTCAGCAGCCTATGCCGAGACAGGCATCCCTAAAGTTGAATTCTAATCTACTGCATTTAGGACAAAATCTGTTCCAAAAGCTGAAGGAGGGTTCATGATCCAGACCAGATCACTTAAAATGTTTCTCCACTGTTTCAATTCACAAGTGGCTGTGGGCACTCCTGAGTTCTAACATCAGATTAAAGTTGAGCCACAAGCCATATTTGACAGAGGGTGGAGCATTAACCTGAGCACTCATTCCTGCAGTAACTTAGGTAATAATTGTTACTTTGCGCCCACAAGCAAAGGGCTTAACTTTCAGTTTTATTTAAAGACGTGTAAGCTTTACCTGTATATCTAGAAGGCAAAATCTGCCCCTTTGGCATGGACAAACAGGACATTAGGAGCTGCATACTGTAAAATAATGTCTGGTTACAGGGAACAGTTTTCTTCTGGACTTCTCACCCACAACTCTGCCAACAAGGCTGACATATCCTTGGGCAAAAGGAATTAAGGCCCGGGCACGTGCTCAGCGCTCCAGCCCCGAGTTATGTAATATCCAAATCTAACTTTAAAAACAACAAACTCTGGCCCCTCTCGGTTGCAAAACCAGCAGAGCTGGAAACATTAAGCAAACCTCTCGTCCTGGAGTAACTGACTCAGCGCCCGTAACACACCTCGGGCTAAGCGGGGCGGCACTCCGGGCACAGCACAGCGCTGCAGCCGCGGTCGGACCGCGCACCGTGCTGGGAGCGCCGCCCCGATCCCGGCCCCGGCCCCGGCCCCGGCCCCGATCCCGATCCCGATCCCGATCCCGATCCCGATCCCGATCCCGATCCCGATCCCGATCCCGATCCCGATCCCGATCCCGATCCCGATCCCGATCCCGCCCGGGGCTGCCCGACCCCGCCGGCAGCTCCCGGTCCCGCCTCGCCCGCCTCTCCCCGCGCGGCCCCGCCCACCCCGGCAGGGCGGCCAGCAGCGAGAGCGGAATCCCCTGAGTGACAGGCGGCGGCGCCCAATCAGGACGCGCCTTGTTGCGGTGTGGCGCAGGCTCCGGCGGTATAAAGGCGGCCACGCGTCGCGGGCGCGGGCCCGAGTACGTGTCTGAGGGGGAGGCGGCGGTGGCGGTGGGGCCGGTGCGGAGCAGCCGCGGGGAGCGGGATCGGCTCCAGCGCCAGTGCCGGGGCGGTTTTAATTAGACTTCGGTCAGCCCGGGTTTTATCGGGAGCGGATTTTAAAAGTGAGTACGAGCGGGATGGCGGCGGCGGGAAGGGGGAGGGGTGTGAGCGGACCGGATCAGACCGGCCCGGCCGGGGAGGAGCCGCCGCGCTGACCCGCGCTCGTCTCCCGCAGGCGTCTCTCGTCCCTCTGCCTCTGCGGACGGGGCACCATGTCGGAAGCGGAGCAGCAGCTGGCGGCCGGCGCCACCCAGAACGGGCACGAAGCGGCCGAGAGCGCCGGGGAGCAGCAGGCCGAGACCGGCGGGGCCGCTGCGGCGGCGGGAGCGGCAGGAGCAGCGGGAGCGGCGGCGGCGGCGGGAGCCGGCCCAGCGGCGGGAACAGCGGGCACGGCCGCCAGCCAGAATGGGGCCGAGGGCGACCAGATCAACGCCAGCAAGAACGAGGAGGACGCGGGGTAAGCGCGGGCGCCATGTGCGGAGCGCCGGGCCCGGCGCGGCCCTGCGGCGGCAGCGCCCCCGGCCCCGCTCGGGCCGGCGGGGAGGGCGGCGGGAGCGGCCCCGCCGAGCCGGGGCCCTGCAGCACCAGCGCTTCCTTTGTTCTGGCGCTGCCTTTTGTTGGCGCCATGTGGCGGCTGGGGGAGGGGCGCCGAGCGGGGCCGTTGCCGTCTCACGCTGTAAAATGGAAGGGGATTTACCTCTCCCGCGTTTTCTTCATCCTTTCCCTCCTCAGCGAAAGGGGCGGATGGAAGGAGTTGCTTTCTGTTGGGGGAGGGGGGCTGGCTGAAACTTTGCGGGGATCGCGTGGCCCATCGCCGCTGGCGTCGATGTAAATGTGAATGTTTTGTGTAAAGCACGCAGAAATAATCCTGGCCTCGGAAGGCAGCGTTGATAACCCAAGTGTTTTTTAAGGGAAGTAAAAGGAAAATCAGTACGATTGAGATAATGCGCGGTGTGTTTAAATCGGTAAGAGCTATTTTGGTGTGCTACTTTGCAGCATTGTCAGAAAATGCCTTAAGTCTTGCAAGGGATTTCTGGAGGGGTCAATGTAGTTTCGCTGTGCTTTGGTGGTGGAATCCTTGTGTACACAAGAGGAATTTCTTTCCTATCATAGTTTGTCTGTTCATAAACAAGCGTACTTGACACGAACATTACCTGGCTATTTCTCAAGCAGGTCTTTGTTATTCAGGCTACCCTATGGATTTAATTGGAACTCCCTTTGTTACCGTTGAGCTCTGAACCAGAGGGTCAGATCCTTTAGGTCAAACAGAGAGCCGAAGCCAGTGAAATAGATTTTTGACTACAGAGAAACGAGTAACACTTGCACAAGCTTCCCACGAGTTCGGGTTGGGGCCGGATGTACTCTTTGCAGACACTAGGATTGCAAACCAAGCCTTTTAGCTCTGTACGAATTTTCGAATTTTTCTTTACTGTTTCTAGTATTTTGTGCTGAAAAAGGGTGATGGTATTTTCCTTTCATGAACAGGAGGTGACAAGCTTCAGGCCCAAATCGGTAGGAAATGAAACTTCTCAGAAAAGCACTTATTCAGAGGGATTGACGTATGTGAAAAATGTAGTGCTGTCCAAGGCACTGATTTTACAGTGTTTTGTTACGAGCTAAAATAAGCTTCAATTTAGCTGCACAAATACACTCAAGAGGGAAAAATGACTGCGTGTTGAGGGAGCAGTTGTCCAGTTTATGTGACCTCTGAAGGAAAAGCCAAATACCGTGTTTTTTGTCTCAGTTTCAAAGGTTCAAAAGTTTTAAATATTGTGTTATCTAAATTAGGTATCAGTTTTTCCAGTTACAAAACAAAGCACTGCAGATTGCAAAGTGTAACACATAGTGCTGCGGTGAGAGGTGAGTTTGGCATGTGGCAATGCCATAAAGCAGCCAAAGCTGCCTCCAGACAAATTCCTGTCATCCATCCCCCAATCTCTTGATGGTTCTGTAAGTGTGGTCAGCGATGACACGGTGTGCTGTGGAAAGCCTGTCAGTCCCTACAGGTTAGAGCAGCCACAGTCAGCTGTTGGCATGGGGAGGAATCCCCCAAGCTCCTTTCTTTGCCCAGTATTGAAAGGCTGAATAAACTTGCTAGGCCGTTCCTCCAGGGCTCTGCTGTAATGGCTGCAGGAAGCACACGCTGTATTCGGACCCGCTGCTTCCTGCTGCACTCACCAAGAGTGCACAGCTTGGTCTGCTGAAAAAACTTGCCTTCAGCAGGTAAAGGGTATGGTTTCACCCAGTTTAGGAAAAAAGGGAAAACCCCCCATAAGATCCCCCCACTCCCATTGCCTCTTGTACATAAACAGATGCCGATTATTGCAAAGTTACACATAAACACCAAAAACCAATTTTATCTAAGCAGTTTAATTTCTGAAGTGCTGTTACCTTCCAGTGTCAATCTAGGTTGCCTCCAAACAAGAGTAATGACAACTTAAACTGCTTCAGTCTATAGTTAGATAAAAAGGCTCGAATGCTCTCAAAAGCTCAGTTTGTTACCTTGGAAACTATGAAAATAGAAGATGCAGCCATGTTATTAATGTTTTCATTTAAGTGAAGCATTTGAAAAATGCCTTATTGCCTGCTATCACTGCATTGTTTGTTAGCCTAACTTCTGTATTGTGCCTCGAATTTATTTCTTTGAGCTAGATATCCTCCTTCAGAGGGGATTTTGTATGGGAAAGTGGGCAGGGAAGAACTGTATCCACCTACTTAGAATAAAGACTGAGGATGGAGAGACTCCTGTAGTACTGAAGACAGAACTAGAGTCAGTAACTAAGCAGGAAGAAGTGAACAACATAGTAGTTAAGGCAGGTCCAAAGTCCCATCTGTTATGTGTGACTGTTATTGGAGGTCACAGATACCTGGACTAAAATTTTTACAGTTGTTTAACCAAAACCTAAGAGAGCTCAAATATTTTGGTTTTGAAACCTTATTCTTTGCTGAATGCTTTCAGAGCAGTAAGAATGATCCTAAGCTCTTTGCAAAAACTGAGTTGGCAGTACTCAATAATCAATACTGCTTTCTTGCAAATGATAGAATACTTTTGTTAAAAACAGAAGTTACTGGCAAGGAATCTTTCAGGGTATTCTTATTACTTTTTTGTATCCTCTGAACAGTGGCAGGGTGCATTGTGGCATTCCCTCAAAAAGAGGGGGGAGAAGCCCACCCTTGTGCACTCTGTAATATCAGCAGCTTTTGATAAGATGCAGGTGTTGCACTGGGAACAGACAGTCCTGTTCTGACAATGCTGCTGAGGTGTGTACCACTGAGCATCTTACTGCATGGGCTTTTCTCCAGTGCTTCCTGAATCTGAATAGCTCTTCTCTCCTTGAAATTTCAGGAAGATGTTTGTTGGTGGCCTCAGTTGGGATACAAGCAAAAAAGACTTGAAAGATTACTTCACCAAATTTGGTGAGGTAACCGACTGTACGATAAAGATGGACCCTAACACAGGAAGATCCAGAGGCTTTGGATTTATTCTCTTCAAAGAACCTGGGAGTGTTGAAAAGGTGAATTTAAGCTAAATGCTTTAGATGTTTAACTTCTAGGCGAAACTTTTCAGCTTGAGTTAATCATACCAAACTGTCTTTTAGGTTCTGGAACAGAAAGAACACAGACTAGATGGACGACTAATTGATCCCAAGAAGGCCATGGCAATGAAAAAGGATCCAGTGAAGAAAATATTTGTTGGTGGGCTAAATCCAGAAGCTACAGAAGAGAAAATCAGGGAATACTTTGGAGAGTTTGGAGAGGTGTGTAATGGTATCTTAGTAAACTCTGAAAGTATAGTCTCCAGTTGCTGTTTAGTTTATTAATAATTTGCAAGTTTTAAAGTGAGTTAACTTCAGATGTATCAAGCCTTCTGTAACATCCAGAAGTTTCTCAGCTTGAGAGCAAAGGTGGCACTTACTGCACTAGGTGCTTCCATTGCTAGTTAGAGACCCTTGTCTTAAACTCAAAGCATTTTAGCTGATGTTAAAACCAGTTTGGAGAGTTGTAAAATGAAATCTTGGATCTGAAAGCCACTGTCAGCATTTGGTGTTGCATAATATGCATAAAGAGAAAATGTACAGTTTTGCTGCCCCAGTTTCTGTGCATTTAACTGTTCATACATGAGTCTGAAAATAGTATTTCATCACATCTTCAGATTGAAGCAATTGAATTGCCAATGGATCCAAAGACCAACAAAAGGAGGGGGTTTGTGTTCATCACTTTCAAGGAAGAGGATCCAGTGAAGAAGGTTTTGGAGAAGAAATTCCATAACGTCAGTGGAAGCAAGGTAGAAACTCTGACTTGTAACTCTTTGTCCAAGGATTATATCTCTACATCTATAACCTGAAAAGGCTTTTGTAGACCTCTTGTGTCAAAGTACCGAATTTACAGTAAGGACAGCTTGAAGTTTACCATAGCGGTGCTTTGCCCTAAATTTTGTCACAGAGGCTACCAAAGCTCTTTGACAATACTTGTGGCTTTCATTGCTGTATTTTAGGGCCTTTTTATATTAAATATCTAATTGCATCCATTAAATAGATGTGGAGAAATTGGCTTGTGTAGCAGTGTAAGCCATTCCAGCAGGCAGAGGCCTATTTTCAGCATAGGGCACTTGCACAAATGAAAGCCTTGCAGATGCCTAATTTTACAAGCATCTGTCTGAAAGTGGCTCTGTCTGCTGGGGGACAGCTTCTGCTTTCTTCTCTCTGGAGCCCCTTTCTGCAACCCCCCCTGCCACCCAAACCTTGTCATGTAAACCCACTACAAGAATCCAGGGAGTGAATGTACACTTGTGGAAGCTTGTGCTTGGTCAGCTGGTTATGGGAGCTACTGTAAGGGTGGTGTGAGGTGCTCTGACCAGCTGACTGCTCATCTGGGGGAACAGCTAATGGAGAGAGGCTTATGGATCAACAAATGTTCAGAGACTGGAGGCAAATGATGTGTACTGGCTCGAGGTGTCCCTGTTCCCTTGCTCTGAGGCCAGTGCTGACCACATAAGTTCAGAGCCTTACTACACTGGGTCGTACTGTCTGACACCGACTTGGATTGCATTTGGGTTAAGATTGGTCTTGACACAATACAGAACAAATTTTGGCAAACCTAATGCAGTTGGAAAGTCACTGGTTAGCAGTGAAGTTTGTTTTCAGGAGAGGTGAATGCCTAAATGCCAAGAGAGCTGAGAAATTCCTGTATCATATCTATGACTTGGTTTTGTTTAATAGCCATAAATAATAAAAAGCATATTATCATAAAGGTCCTCTGGTAAAGAACTCCAAGCCAGGCTTGCTCCGGTGCTGTTGTTCCTTTTTAGCACAGTAGCTTTAATCTTGAACTGTGCACAGATCCAGGAACCTGGCAATTGGCTGACAGCTTGAACTGCAGCCTGGGAACCTGTCTTTGAAATGTCAGTTCTGGTTGCTTTTACCTGTTAGTATTTGATAAATGGTGATTTCAGGTGTTGGTAGGAGTGTGGTGCAGTCCATCCACATACACAGTGTGTAGGGTGTACAGTGCTGCCAGGAAAACCCCTTTTTGTGCATTTCTCAGAATCCTGTTCACTCAGTGCAGATCAGGTGAAGCAGCAGATAGCAACAGCCTTGTCCTGGAGCTTGTGCCAGGTGAGAGGGCAGCCTTGTGGCTCCTGCAGGAGAGGTGGCTTCAGCACTTCTTTCATGGTGAAATTGATGGTAGGGAATAGGCAGGATAAAATGCCCTGAAAGCAGTGGCCTCTTGGAAAGGCTGACAGGGACTTACCTTTGCCCAGGTGGCACAATAAATCAGATGTCCCTGGATGTGCATTAGTGCTGCTCACCTGACCGGCAGCACAGCACGTACACCTCCTTTGCCTCCAGAGGAACCTCTGGCTTCTCCAGGCGCTCAGGTGGGGCAGTGCTGCTTCGAGACACTGTACATACTCTTCCTTGTTTTTTATTTGCAGTGTGAGATTAAGGTAGCACAGCCAAAAGAAGTGTACCAGCAGCAACAGTTCAGTAGTGGTGGAGGAAGAGGTAGCTATGGAGGAAGAGGCAGAGGTGGAAGAGGCGGCGGTAAGTACCACACACACTACTTTAGTATGGACACATTCTAAATAAGTTGTGTGTACTAAAATGGGATTTTGTGGATGGTTTTCCCTTCTATAGCTCAAAGTCAAAATTGGAATCAAGGTTATGGCAATTACTGGAACCAGGGTTATGGGAATCAAGGATACGGCTATCAGCAAGGTTATGGTGGCTATGGAGGCTATGATTATTCAGGATATGGGTATTATGGATATGGACCAGGCTATGATTACAGTAAGTAAAGAGAACTGTATTGGGTATAAGCAAGCATAACTAATTAGCAGTTTAATGCATTTGTTCTCTTGTTCATAGGTCAAGGCAGTGCAAATTATGGGAAGACACCAAGACGTGGTGGTCATCAGAATAACTACAAGCCATATTGATCAAACTTATTCAGGTATGCAGTGGCATGGTCTCTTTTGGAAAATGACTGCATAGGTTTTGTATACAATGCTGTAGATGGATACTTCAGTTCTGTACCAAATTTAACTTTACAATAAATTTCTATGGCCTGTTAAATGTGCATCTTACTTGGAAGAGCTCCCTGGAAATGTTTTACATGTTTAATACTTACCAATAACTAGTTGTCTAGACAGTGTGGTGTGTAATTTTCAGCATTGCTGAAGATATTAATTAATGATTTTATTAATAGGTTAAACTGAAACTGATTTTGAGGGTCTGCTTAAAGCTGCAGCTCTGCATCTAGGGACTGCCTCTTGGAGTTAACTATGGACTCTGCATTACTCCAGTTGTACAGAATGAGATGCATCTTAGGGAACCAGTGTCACTTTCCACCTTTTTATTTTGTATTGTTTTTGTGTCATACATTTCCTGTAATGGAAGTGTTAATTTTACTGTACTTTTTGGTACCTTTTTGGAATCTAATGTATTGTAAGGTATTTTACATGTGTTCTGATTCACCATGACATGGATATTGAAGCTATCCTAGCTTTTGAAATAAAAAAGGCGTAATCTAGTGTCTTGTGCCATTCTTCAGCTCATGTGTTAGTAAAACACCAGTATCCTGTTCCCAGAATTTAGTTCATGGCAGTACCTTGATAGATTGAGAGTTGTGCTTAAATGTTTTTAATCTTAAAACTAGAAGGCTATGTTGGTAGTTGTGCTCACTTGCAGTTAAGTGGCAGCTAAAACCTGCTGTCACTTCTGCCCGGAGGTTGTGGAGGAGAGCTCAGGTGACAAGCCCCAGCTGTGGTAGGGCTGTGCTGGTGAGGCGGTGGCTCTGCTCTAGGCAAGCACAGAGGCTCAGAGTAAACTGGAGTGGTGTCTGCTGTGGGCTCTGCTAGGAGGAGCCAGAGCTGAAGGTTTCAGGCAGGGCTTGGGAGTCTGGACAGCATTGCAGGAGGGAGTCAAGAGGTGTGCAAGAAGCTGGCTGCACTTCCTCCATATTTCACTGTCTTGAGTCTGAGACTTGTCTGCAAGTTGTTAATAGGCTTTATAATACCTGCCTTGAAAGGCAGGTTGGGCAGACATTAAATTACCAATGCAAAGTCTGAAGTTTTGCAGCCTTTTTGTGTAATAGACAAGGCTAAAAGAACTTCCACTGCAGTTGTGGGTGGAAAAAACATCTCTTTCTCTAGAGATGAGTGACCAGCTAGAAATACTCTCCTTTTTTGACTTTACTGTTAGTTTACTGCTATTTTAAGGCAATAACTGTCATGTGATTTGCCTCTCTTGTTGCAGAATATAAGTAGCAAGCTCTACTGCAGAAAGTAAACTTTTAATCTTTGTTGCAGTGATCAATTTGATATAAATCTCCTTTTAAAGCTAAAATCTGGCAATATTTTTTTCTTGTAACAAATTCTCTTTGAACAAGTAACACCTGCAAGTGCAATCAAACCAAGTAACTAAGACAAGAAACAAACACATGCTACTAGTAACCTTTCCAGTTTTTTTTTAACAAGGGATGCAGCTATTTCTGCATGGACTATAATCTGCTGCTCCCTGCTGGTCGTCCTTGAAAAGAAAAATTGGCTTGTAAGTTTAGAAGTCTGTAAGACTCTTCTGGTGTTAGGTAGAAGTCTTCAGTATTGGAAAAAAAAAAATCAGATGTCAAATTTTATAGTTGACAACTTTGCAGCTGGACCATGTAACCTCCAGCCCAACTTACTTGAAAATAAAAAAACAGCAGATCATTGAAGCAAATGAGTACAGTATTTAGAAGTATTACTGTCTCAAGATTTGAAATATAAATACTTCATTGCATACTTTAAATATTTTTTTCTGTGAAATAAAGGGTAGCAGAATATTTTTCTAGCAAGCACTTGGCCCTCGAGTGGGAAAATTGCATGGTAGCAGGACCATTGTGCTGCAGTCCTTCTGGCTAGTAGTGTCCTAGCAAGAGTTTGTCAGCTGGTGTTATTGTGGTGGCTTTTGTAAGTAGGTGCTCAGGTAATGCTTCCTTAACAGGTGATGTGGCCTTAGGCAGGAACTGAGGATACTGGTACTTTAATGCAGAGCTGGCTTTTCCCTTTCTTCTTTGCATGAAAAGTTTGTGATACAAAGAACCGCCTGGTGAAAGTAAAGGCTTGTACACAAGGTTGTTGCTTATGGCTGTAAACTACTCTTAATTTACTAATCCTACTTGGATATTTCTCGAGGACAGACTGTGTTTGTAAGAAGTGGTTTGGGAGCCACAGCCCTCAGCTGTCTGTCCCTCATGTGTTTGATGTCAGGAATTTGGAACTGAAGTTTTTGATTTAACCTGGTGGCTTGAGAGTGTTTGTTGAATATAGTGCTACTTAGGGACCTTGTTCTGACACTGGCTGCTGAAACTCATCAGAGTCCTGGGAGGGACTGGGTGTACTGGCACCTGGAATGGTGTTTGCATAGGTAGCTGAAGACTTAAAAACATCAGAACACCATTGGCTCATTCTAATTTGAAAAAGTCATAACCTGAAAGTACATAAATTTAGCAAATGTATTTTGTAGTGACCATTAGAAAAATCCTCCTTTATAATCAGTTTTAGATATGCAGTTTTAAATAAAAGCTAATTCCACACTGCCAGAGTTAAGACAAGCTCTTGTAAAATTTATTTCTCCTAGAGCTTTTACTGAAAACAAGATAAATGAAAAACAGAAAAATCAAAGGTGACTTATCTGGTCTAAGACATGCTAGGATGAAGATTAAATGTGCATTATTATAGTAGAATAATGTTTCTTAGTAGTAGATCTTGAACATTGTTTGAAACCTATGGAAAGAAAATAATGTTATGGGTTTTTTTTGTAAAAGTATCATTAAAAGAAATTACTTCATTGCCTCATTTTCGCTTACATTATATGTAAGTGTCTTACTAGTACTGTACTTAGTAAGAGGCTTTTTGCATTCTTGGTTTCCTGTAGAAAATAAAGGCATTTTTCTTGCTTAGTTTAGATCACAGATAAGTACATTAAGTCATTAGGCCTCTAATTTGCACTGGCACTGTTCAGTAATCTTTCTGTTCCTAAGAATAAGTAGTATAAACAGCTGTATGTCTTTCCATTAACTTGCTAAATAAAATATTAACACATTTTTCTTGTGCCTGCTATACTAATATACACTGAACTAAAAAGCATATTTCTCCTTAGCTCAGGGCCATAGCACTGAAATCTCATGGTGGCTGAGGCCACTAATGCTTACACTGCTCACAATGACCACGTTAGGTGCACTCCTTCCCAGCTATCCAGAGTTCTGCTAAACATGTGGGTGTCTTTCAGTCAGAGTAGCTTGAAGAAGTACTGAGTGTACCAAAGGGTGTTGCTCCCAAGGTGTTAACTGTAAGTGTACACTGTGCTCATGGGTGTGCAGCCAACTGAGCTGCAGCTAGGTGTTCTCTTGGCAACCTACTGAGGGACCTCAACAGATGAAGACACATAACAAGGCTTTGAAGACTTAACAAGACCAATCTTACTCTGATACCCACAAACTTTTGAGTCTAGGGGTAAATGGATCCTGAAGGATGAGATGCCAGCTGTGAACCTGAAATGACACTTAAGGGGAGATCTGCTGAGAAGTGGTTATGCAGCTTGACCAGCTTCTGGCTGGAGCCTGAAGGCACTGAGCAGCGAGCAGAAAAGCTGTTTGTGTGGATGTGCAGTCATTTGCATGCTCTAGAGACAGTCATGTCTGGGACATGTTGGCCCTCGCTTACAACAAGTGATGCACACAGTGTTGCTGGGAGGGTCAGAGTGACGGATGGCAGTTGTGAATGCTGGATGTACACAAGTGTGGTCCATGCCTGGAGAGTCCCAGAAATTCCTGCAACCTTCGAGTAAAAGCATCTCTGAGGAAGCTTTATTCTGACAGTGCTTGTGAAGTCATGTTTAGGAACTTGGCTTGGGTGACTAGGTAAATACCTGCTCAGGTGGAACAAATAGGTGTTTTCTCTTGGTTCAGACATTCTTTTTCCATATCTGGAGAGAGAATAAGCAACAACTTAGAAAAGCCATGACTTTGTGACATTTTTTATACTAACTTCCTTAATGCTGAGTTTGTAGAAGTGGTATAAAAAGCTAAGTGGCAGAAACACATAGATTACAGCTTTCAGGAACATGTGGACATATTTTACAAACTGTGCTTCTTTGGATAAGCTAAACACTCAAACCTCAGCCAGAGCAAAGTTATTTTAAAAGGCACACGCATCTGTAGAGAAGGAAGATTTGTTGGAGAACTTCAGCACAGAGTAACTGAGAAGGGAAGGCTATGTGCTCAGCATTTACCATCTTGGCTCCATTTCAAAATCAGGCTCAGTAGTTCAGCATTGTCTTCAAGAAAGTTCAGAAACCACCCATTATTTTTAAAGGGCTTTGATAATTTTTTACCTGTTAGTATTTTGTCAATTGTCTCCACAACAAATTTTGCATCTTCCATATTAAAACACATTGGGGGCTTGAATTTCAGCACATTTCTTCCTGGCCCATCTGTACTCAGTAGAATATATTTTTCCTTAAGTCTGGAAAGAGCAATAACAAAGAATTCCATTTACCTCTACATGTAGCTCAGAAAAACTTCCAACACCAGCCTGCAGGCTCTCACACAGTGCCTTCCTCCACTGACTGGTTTCAGTTTTGGCCAGTCAGTTGTGTTTTAGCAACCCGTGTACCTTGTTACTAGATCCTCTGCTTCTGCTGTGGCTGGAGTCCTTTCTGCTTGGTCCTTGATTAAGTCCACTCCAATGAATAAGCCACAGCCTCTGTAAAAGAAATAAAACCACTCAGTCTGTCAGGGTCAGAGGAAGGAATTATAAGTGAACTAAAAAAATGAGGTTTTTTTAAGGCCAGACCTTTACTGCATGAGAATTACCTGATGTTTGGCTACTGTTGGAAAAAAGTTTTGCTGTTCTGAAGAAATGTGGCAATACAGACTTCTGTCTGCTCACACTGGCAGAGCAGGACAGGATGTTAAGCATGTTTTCCATCTAGCTCATCACTTCTGTACCCTGTGCACCTCTGTGTTTGATTTCAAACAGCAGTTTGAACAGTAGCAGTTCAAGCAGTCAACAGTTTTAGCAGCTAATAAATAGATAAAACAGTAGTGGCCCAGAGTGGCAAAGTATATGAGACTTCTGATAAGCTCAAGTTTGTTTTGCTTAATTGTACAGGAGGCTATTTTTGCTGAAAACACAAAATTTAATTAATTTCTAAAAACAACATCTGTTGGATTGGACTGACAGAACCAAAGAGAAAGCAGCTAAAATGTAAATAATGCACTGATACCTGACATCACCAATGATGGGATGCTTGATTTGCTGCTCCTTGAGTGTCTTCATCAAGAAGTTGCCTACCTCTGTGGCATGAGCCTGAAGGTGTTCCTTCTCAATTACATCTAACACAGCTAATCCAATGGCACATGAAACAGGGTTCCCACCAAACTGAGCCCAGGAAAGGAGCACACAGAGCCATGGAAAGGGAAGAAAGATGAAATCATGTCACTGAAAGTGTGGCCTCAGTGATACAAGGAGCATAATATTACTTTTATCAGATGGAGGCAATACATAGAGTCACAGACTAGAAACACAGAAATAGTACAGCAACACAGTTCCTCTTTAGTTACTTTGTGGTAAATACTAATAAAAACACAGCATGAGTATCTAATTTTAATCCTTAGGCTCCTTTACAGAAGTGGGCAGCTGTTCACTTACTGTATTAAAATACTCTACTCCTGTGGCCGCAAATGCTTCTGCAATTTCTTTTGTTGTTGCTACACAAGCAAGTGGGTGCCCATTTCCTATTGGCTTCCCCATAGTGACAATATCAGGTATAAAATCTTCTCCCTGAAGCTGGAATGCCCAGAAGTGCTTGCCAACCCTGCCAAAGCCAACTTGAATTTCATCAGCAATAAATACACCTCCTGCCTTGTGCACGTGCCTGTAACATAACAGATTTGATTGTCTCTCAAAAGGAAAGAGAACACAGTATTCACTGTTCAGGAGCATGCAGACAGTGTTACTTTGCAAACTTTGAGGAAACAAACATATACAAGCCTATATTGCATACTGTGTGTTTTGATGATTGATCTTTGCCATATACAAAGTTCACATTCTAACATGAAGGCTTGATGATTTCTGACCTGTCAAGCTCTATGCTACAGCAGGCAGAGAATTATCTATTTACCAAATATAAGTTAAGTTAAAAAAGATAATGAATGACCACTTACTCTGCAACCTTCTGAAAATATCCTGCTGGGGGAATGATTTGACCACCAACACTTGGTAGAGATTCAACAAAAAATGCAGCAATCTAAAACACAGCATATAATGTTTGAACACAATACAGAAAGTTGTGGAGCAAGCTCTTTGTCCTTAGATGGGTTTTGATTATTAATGTGACCTTTACTTTTTGACAAGTCCATACCACTTAGTTTAGTAATTCTGAATTGCACTTACAGTCAGGCACATTCATTTCCAAGACAAGACAAACAGCTAAGGAAATGATGTCTTACCTTTCTGCCTCTCTTATGTGCATGCTCAATAATATTTTTTACTTCATCAGCATAGGCTGTCACTGCATCTTCATGGTCTTCTCTATAAAGTCCTCTGTATGTGTCTGGAACAGGAGCCTATGCAAAGGAATAATATCCTACATTCAATATATCATAAAACAACTTCACTCAATTGACAAGTAATTGATAGGTATAGGCTGAAGTACATACCACGTGGACCCATTCCTTTTGTCCTTCTAGATTTCTGAATTTATATGGGCTTATGTCAGTCAAAGTTGTCAGATGTCCATGGTAAGCACTTAAAAAACAATTGGCAGAACTAAACAGTAATTTCCTCAGTATCAAGAGTTATTTAGTATTAGCATTCCAAATAGTAAAAAGTAGCCAGCTTCTGTCACCTGGTAGGAAATTCAGTAACTTCAGCTGAGAACAGCTGTGCAATTTCTTTTCTATCAATAAACTTAGCACTACTTGGATGATTTTTTTAATATAAAGGATGCAGAGGGACAGGAGTTACCACTGGTTTGCCTGCACCAGTGACTGGAACCACAGCAGGGAACACCTGAGCAGGATCACAAGATTGCAGAATGGGAAGGGCCTGTTTCTGAATATCCTCCAACAATGGAGTTTCCAGTGACTGTAGGCATCCTGTTCTAATATTTGACTCCCTTCATGGCAAAAGACTTTTTTCCCCTAAATCTCATCAAAATTCCTCAGGTTTGAACTTATATGGGAGTTATTTTTTCGTGTCACGGTCCATCTTCACACCTGGCTCCCATCTTTTTTGCTGCTTCCCACGAGACAGTTGTAGTTGCAGTGAGATCTATCTGGCTGTCTCTTGCAGCTGAACAAACCCAGCGCCTCTCACTGCTGTGGCTCCTTTCCACCGTGGCAGGCCACTGCTGGCCTCCTTCCAGTGTGTCAGCAGCTGTCAAGTACTGGAGAGCCCAACCACAGCTCTCGGGCTGGGCTGGCAAATACTCAACAGAGGGAAAAATTACTTCCCTCAGCTTCCTGGTACAGCTTTCTGCTACAGGAGGGTTTCAGAAATGCTCTGACCATGGGCCAGAAGGGAGCCATGCACCCCCAAACTGCCAATGTACTCACTGGTCTAAAACGATAACATCCTGGTGCTTTGTGTACTGCCGTGCCAATCTCAGGGCAAGGTCGTTGGCTTCAGATCTACAGTGGAAAAAATCAGTAATTGTTTCATTGTGGATATCTTGAGTTTTGAAGTCTAACCTTCCTTGCACTGTTCTTTGTGTCTGCAGAGAACAGACAGAACTTGATGCATGTTATGCACAAATGCCTTAGTAATCAGCACTCACTAGGTAGAGCTGTTCACCTGAACAGAATCTGACTTAAAAAGCCAGAGTACAGGAACTACTTTCTGAGAAACAATTTGGCTTTTTTTTCTTCCAGATGAAGTTTGCTTAAGGATATGTTCCCCCCCCCCCCCACCAGAAGCAATTCATTGGTACATTTAATTTTGAGAATAACTGTCAAGTCAGAAGACAAATCAGACAAGAAACTAACACGGCAAATATTTACATTACTGTTTTGAGGTCCAAGGTCTTATAAATAGAATAAAATCCTTCTTAAAAAAAGCACAAGTTTAGAACTTGCAGAACCAAACCCATGTTGTTGTCAGTATCTGATCATCCACACCAGACTGAAATTGGTTGTTGATGAGAAAGTGTGTACTTGCCTGTATATACCTAGTAAAGCCCCTGTATCAATTCTAATGTACCCAACTTACCCAGAATTCAAAAAATAGAAGATGCATAACTTCTCAGGTAGTGTTCTTGAAAGTCTCTCTGCATAATCAACCAAGTTATCATGAAGGTAACGAGAATTTGTATTTAACAACTGATTCTGTTCATGGGCTGCCTTTACTATATCAGGGTGACAGTGTCCAACTGCAAGAGAACGTGGAGAATAGTTTGAGAGTTCTTTACATTACCCATGGTGTTCATTCACATGCCAGCTTAACACTTACATTTCTCTAACAGTACAGAGATATTATCAGTAGGGCCTTCCTTAATAATGGTACATCTTGTAAAAACATTTTTGTGCCCCTCAGAAAGTTTGAAGTTGCTTCCTACTGTATTCAAGGTTTGTAGTTAGTAGTGGAAATTTATACACTAAAAAGAATAGAGTCTGATTGGATGCTCAGATTTAGGCATTGACACAGTTCAGGAGTTTGGGAAGGTGCAGGTAAGCTTTACTATCAAAGAACTAGCCCTGGTAGGGGTTAGGTTAGAGAGATTTCAAATCCTGTAAGAAAGCAGCAGGCACTTAATAATACACAATTAAGGCAGCACACTGAGCAGTGGTTCTGTGACTGTACACTTAACAGTAACTTTTACAAAACCAACAAAATGGCACTTGTTTGTTTTACAGTGAGATACTTTACTTGAGTTTCCACGGAAGAAAATCTGTATGTTTTAGACACATTTCTAGGAAGACAGGACAGGAAGTAAGTCTGGAAAGCACATTCACACACCCAAATTCAAAAACACTGTCATTCCCCAAACTACACACTCAAGAAAGTTTCCTTCCACTTTTCCAATTAAACACCCCCTCCCCCAGCAGAGTGCAACCACAGTAAAAGTACTGATTGTTCTTTGTTCTGCTTAAAAAAACACAGCATCAAATGACATCCAGTACCGGGACTTTAGCTTACCATGAGCCACATTGTTTATGCAGTCAAGGTACTGCCTCCCATTCTCATCATACATATACTGGCCTTTTGCCTTCGTGATCTTCACTGGATCATGAGGAAAAAACAGCTTGCAAGAAGAGCTATGACAAGCATCAGAAAGCAAAATACCTTACTGAGTTTAGTTTATTCTACTGGTAAAAGGCATTTCTCCTGTTTGCTGGCACAGTCATCCTGCTTTTGGCCCCTAAACCAAAGGCCTTGTACTCAAATTTTCTTAGCTTAACAGGAAAAAAGCACACACCAAACCTGAAAATCCTACTCTAGGGTCTAGCCAAAGCAGTAGGACTCTTCTCTATAGCTTTATCATGTCTTAACCGCAATTCCTTACTGTCTGTGCTGTCTGCCCTTTCTGTTCATTGTGTCTCTTGCCTTGTGCTATGTTTTTTATAATTCTTACTGTGTTCTTGCTATTCCTGCCAAGGTCCTGATTTTCCAGATAGTTTGCTACAGGCGACTGGTACAGCTTCACTAACCATTGCTAGAACACAGAGTGATTTTATTAGGCTGGGTTTACTTAAGTGCATTTGTTTTGTTTCACTTTTTAAATGAATTGCCAGACAAGTAAAATGGAAACACATCTGCCTAAGTAGGAGTTGTAGAGATTTGAGACTGAAGGGCAATGCCAAACTTCCATACTTCACTTAGTAAAAAATGAAATAATTTGATGATAAATACAAAACCATTTTCAAATGGATGACAAAGGACAGTGGTGAAGTAAGACAGTGCTTCATTATCCCTCCCAGCAGGTATCTTGATACTTTCTCTGTGAGCTGGCAAAACAGTTTGGGGGTTTTCTTAAGCTTCTCCTAACTGTTCAAAAGATGCTAAGAAAGTGCTTGCATAGGCGGGGTCTTTGTTGCCAGTGGTAGGGCAAATCAGTTAGAAAAATATTTGATACCCAGTGTAGTATTTTTCAGGTGCATGTAACTGGCATAATTCTAATTTCAGCATTTACTTTCAGCCCAACTCTTGTATTTATACAGCACATAAAGTAGCCTTGGATTTGAATATATATGATAAGAAAATATTCCTACAGTTAAATAAAAGACTGTGTTGCCATACTTGGTGATGGTCTATAGAAGTAAGACTTTCTTTAGGCTGGTTGAAACACCACCGGTAATGAGAAGTTTAGAACTGAGTCCCTCGTTCTGTCAAAGAGAGCAGACGTTTGTTAATTCCATCACGGTCTTGGTATAATTAGTTTCCTGAAAGACGGGCTGTAATAGTAGGTGAGCCAGAACCTCGCCTGGCCCAGCACGGCCTCAGCCCCAGCCGCGCAGGGATCTCATAAAACGCTTTCTAAGCAGTTTAGACTCTCAACAGGCGCACTCGGTATCATACGGGTTTTACAGTGCAGTTTCGTAATCCCCCTCCTTAAGAAAGGCTAATTCCTGTTAATTACAGCAGCCCCGGACTGTGCGGGCGCGATGGCGCTGCCGCCGGGCGGGGCCCGCGGCTCGGCCCCGCTCCCGGCCACGTCCGGCGGCAGCGCCCGCCCGGCCCCGGCCCCGGCCCCGCGCCCGCCGCACTCACCCGACGAGCTGCCGCCGCAGGGCCAGGGTCTGCTGCCGGGAGCGCGGCTGTGCCGCCCGCATGGCCGCCGAGCCGCCCGCGGGCCGGCCGCGGAGCGAGGGGGAAGGGAGGGAGGAAGAGAGGGAGGGAGGAAGAGAGGGAGGGAAGGAGCGGCCGCCTCCCGCGGGGGCCGGGCCGGACGGGAGGGGAGGGGCGGCAGCGGCGGTGCAGGGACGCGGGCTCTGTCCGGCCGGAGCGCGCAGCGCAGCCCCGGCGGTGCAGGGACGCGGGCACTGCCCGGCCGGAGCGCTCAGCGCAGCCCCGGCGGTGCAGGGACGCGGGCACTGCCCGGCCGCAGCCCCAGCGCAGCCCCGGCGGTGCAGGGACGCGGGCTCTGCCCGGCCGCAGCCCCAGCGCAGCCCCGGCGGTGCAGGGACGCGGGCTCTGCCCGGCCGGAGCGCTCAGCGCAGCCCCGGCGGTGCAGGGACGCGGGCTCTGCCCGGCCGGAGCCCCAGCGCTGCCCTGGCGGTGCAGGGACGCGGGCTCTGCCCGGCCGGAGGCCCAGCGCTGCCCTGGCGGTGCAGGGACGCGGGCTCTGCCCGGCCGGAGGCCCAGCGCTGCCCTGGCGGTGCAGGGACGCGGGCTCTGCCCGGCCGGAGCGTGCAGCGCTGCCCTGGCGGTGCAGGGACGCGGGCTCTGCCCGGCCGGAGCGTGCAGCGCTGCCCCGGGAGCACGGGGCGGGTCCTGCGTGCGCCCGGAGCGGGACAGGAGCTCCCCCAGGGACCCGGCGGGGCGGGACGCCGCTTCCCTCACAGGCAGGAGTGGGGACACGTGGGGATAGGCTGCGGGCCCTGCAGGGCTGCTGGCAGCTCACCCTTAAACCACACACCCCACGGGTTTACCCTGCTCGGGTTCATCCAGCCCTGCACCCCACTCACCTCGGAGGGAGGAACAGGCTCTTCAGGATCATTAGTACAGCTCTAGCACTCTGTGTTTGAAATACACATTGAGGAAGTTTCTTTTACAGTGACAATATTTAAGTGGGTAGTCAGAGTGGTAGAACTGAAATAATTCTTCCACATCATTGTTAAAGCAGAAGTAAAGCCAGCCTTTTGCATGTTGTAGCCCTGTGTTTGGTCGGTGGCAGATACGTAGGCACCTGACTGACTCCTTCAGAGCCAATCCTAAACAAAGCAGGTAATGGTTAGGATTAAAAGAGGAAGTGCTGTCAATCAGATTAGAATGATCTTTCTTCCATTCCTGTTTGACTGGAATTACCTAAAGAAAAGTAGGATAAAGAACCAGAAAGAAGGTTCTGTGATGGATTGAGTTCTGCTACTGCAGGTGTTGTATCCCATAACCAAGTTCATAACTTTTCCAACTTGAGTCTAGAAAATGACTCATTTTTTTTTCCTTCCAAATACACATTCACATTCTTTTGGTTTAAAATGACAAACAGCTTTTAAAAACTCTAGAAAAACAGAACTGATAATTTTAAAACTACACTTGGCAGACGTTGCTCACTAGATATAGCCACCAATAATTATCTCTAGCTGCAATTACTTGATGAACACAGGAGCAGTTTAAATTTCGTGCAGTATGGAGAATGCAAAACCAAATCGCTATGTACCTAAAGTTAGATTGAACTTAGTCTAACTCCATTGTTTCATAAGGGTCAGGTTTTAAGTAATAAAAGACAGTGGAGAAAATAGTAATGGCTGTTAATCTTTATTTGAACTCTCGTCTGGTTAAGATATTTACTAGCTATTTATAATAACAACCTGAACATTTACAATTTGGAAAGTTTACTCTTGGTTACAAATGCAGAGTTCATTATACATATTCACACAATTGTAAAAGTAATCTGTACAGAGAGACCATTTTTTAAATCTAGTATCTGTTTTTATTAAAAAAAGCACAAGAAAAAAGTTTGTTTAGGTCTCAAGGTAATGTATTGTCCATTACAGCTTTAAACTAGAAATACATGATGCAGTACTAATTAATACCATTTTAACATGTTAAAACAATGGATAAGAAATACTGTTATTAATGCCTTCATTTTTAAGTAGTTGTTCCCCAAAGAAGAGTAAATAGAATACTTTTCGTGGCACATACATGATCAAAAGTCACAAAAAGTTTGCAAATGGAGATGTTAAGTACATTTTCTGTAATTTTAATATCTATATATTTCTTTTCAAAGGTCATATACAGAGATTTAGCCAGTTTTGTATAAAATACCATGTAAATACATTCAAAACTCATTTTTGGCAAGCTGCAAACACACAAACAGCCCTTTCTCCTCTGAACAGCCTCCCTGGAGTGATGCAACCACTCACCTAAATAAGGGACACTTGCATAACGTGGTAGAGGATTAAGCTCTATTGACATAATTTCAAAACAAATATGGACAGATAAGGCACATGTTGGATGTATTTTTCTAAACTGTATACAGATTTGAGATACCAGCAGGTACAGTCTCTCAAATGCTCGTGTACCAGTTTGTATCGTTTCTATGTCCAAAGTCATGTAATGCAGCAAAGCAGGGGGCTTTCAGTTTTTGACTGTGGTGTTTGTGCTGAACATTCTTCATATTCAGTATTTTTGATTGTTTTTAAGATAGCAGAAAAAGAAACCCAAACTGAAACTCAAAAAGCTGTTATGAAATTGTTTATAAAACTGCAGTCTATGAAACAAACCAGCAAACACAACAGGCTCCGGCTCTCATTTGCACTGATGGCAGCTTAGGACCTTTCCTGCTAAATTCACAAATTCAGTGGATATCATGGGTGCTTTTGCTATGCAAAGCCAGATTATAATTTTTTAATGTAATTGCAGAAATACAAGTTTGATAAGCACTCACCTACAGTTAATAAATTCCTGTAAAATGAACTTGTTAAATACAGTGTTTAACAGTATAAGAAAAAGCAGCAGATGGGATCAGTGTCATTTACAGATACTCGGGTCACCTCCTTTTAAAGTTTCTGTTCATCAATGTCTTAAGTTATGTAAGAAACCACACAAGTGAGCTGACACAGAAGTGAGCTGACTGTTCCATGAAACCATACTTGAAGGCAACAAAATAGGAATTGTTTGTCCTAAGTCATAGGAAAACCACCAGTGTTACTAATGTATTTCTTACTCCACTCTCTTGCAATAATTCAACTTCCTATGCATGGAAAAGTTGTGTTTCCCAGCCTTCCTGTGGTTTCCCCCAGGCTCTCTACAGTAGTACACAATAATATAATCTATTAAGTCCTTCCTCCATTCATATCTAAGTGACAGATTTTCAGCACTTGCTTTAGCTGCAGGTTACACAACAGTCACACATCCCTCATGTTGTGCCATCTCATGGGACACAAGCACATGGCAAAGATGCAGAAGCTCACCTGGGGATGTGAAAGTACTAAAAGCAATTTTTAGCTTACAAATCTAAATTATCACCAGGCAAAATAAGGTTTAGGAAATGTTTGTTTTTTTTTTTTTTTTTACTCACTGGTTTACTTCAGTCTGTAATAGATTCCCCCAAGTGGAGCTCTGGAGTATTTCAAACTGAACTAATCATGGTCAGGTCCAGTGCCAGGGACATGGCTAAAAGGCAGGTGACTCCATAAGTGACACTGAGACTGGACTAACAGAGTGACCAGTTTCTCTCTGCCCCTTCCTTTTTGTTAAAAAAAAAAAACCCAAACAACCCACTATTGCAAAGGGTCAAGAAATGTGCTTAGATAAACGCTGTCCTGTAAAGCTGCCAGGTTCAGTGTGTGCCACAGTGACTGCCTTGGCAAGTTAGAGTGTCACAGGCCTTTTGAAATTATCCACATGTGTGACTTCTCACTTGAAAATCTCCTGGTTAAACCTCTGCAAGGCTGGCTGTGCTGCTCTGCATGTCAGCCTGTCCTGAACAGGTAAAAAGCAGGAATTTCAAATTAAACAAAGCAATACTGAGGTTCCTTCCACCTCTGGACACTCCTTCCTCTGCCAGAGCACATTGGAACCAAACTCACTGATCTGAATTCAGCCGCATACCTGTGCTATTTGTCCAGGATGAGTGGTTTGGGGACTTTTAATTTTTATATCTCAATCATTTGTAGTCATTCATATTTTGCATATCTTAGAGAGAAATCTGTTGCCTACAAAGAAAATAATTCAGAACTTCCATGTTCAAAATTTTAAAAATAGAAATGTCTCAGGAAGCCTACGATAGGTAGATTTTATGTGTGTAATGCTGTAAATTATCTGTCCCAACAGGTATCTGGGACTGAAAAAAACATGAGAATACAATTGTATTTCCCAAGAAAGAAATACCAGATTTGGAAAAAAAAATTCTATCCATGCACTCCTGGTTTTACAAGTACCTATTCAGACTGCAGAGTTACACAAAAGTCAGGTGTGCTGTAAATGAAGAGACACTGTCGCAGCACAAAATTTGCATAAAATTAGCTTCTGTTTTTAAAAATCTCCCCCAGAGGGCAGCATTGAACCAGCATTCACCTTTATAAGGCACACATTGCATTGACGGGCCAGGGAGTTATCTACCGTTATGAGAAAGATGGAAACTTCGTGGCATCTTAATAGTTTAATTCATTTTTGTTACTTATTTTAATCAGTTGTGCATTACAATGTGCGAGTTCTTGAATTCTTGCCTAAGTCCTGCTATATTTGGCTGAGTGCAAAACCAAAACTTTACCCAGGGTAGTGGCTACTGTAACGATCTTAAAACCACAGGTGTCATTTCCATGGATTACTTTGCACCATTGCATGGGATGTCTTAAACTGCTGAAACCTCCCACATGTTTTGCTGGTTTGCTTAAGGATTTCAAATGCTGAATTTATGAAATTACAGAAGACAAAAACTCATCTAAATATTTTATCTATTGGTTTCCTAAAAAGAAAACACATCAAAAAGTCGCTTACTATTAAAAGAAACATTATTATTTTTAAATACACAGGAGAAACATCCATACAGAAATAAATTCATCACCATTATATATACAGGAAGTGTCAGGAACAGTGCATACAGGAGAGGCGACTCCCCATGGGAATAAAACAAAGCATGTGGCAATGTCTTGATGTTTTTAAACTAAAATATTGATGAATTGACACTTGGGAACAGTTACAGTTTGGGGTCAAATCAGGATTTCTCTGCCACCTGTTTTGTAATCGAAAAAAAATTCCTGAATTCACTGGCCAAGCCATGACTGAGCTACAAAACTCTAAATTAATCTCATTTGTCCCCATGAGAAGAGGCCAAATTATTGGGTTCATGCTTTGGCAAGGTTCCTCTCAAGCTGTGAAGCTGTGGAGTTACACACATGGGGTTTTTTGCCTTATTCCCTTCTTCCCCAAATCCATCCTCCCTGAAGCTTTAGGGAGCACTCCCATCCTCAGTTGGGTGCAGCATCAGCTCTCCTGGAGCACCAGCACTGACACAGCCACAGCCAGCAGCAGCTCCAGCCTCAGTCACGGAATGCACTTGCTGTGCCTCACAGCAAAGCAGCCCTGCCTGCAGAGCTGTGGGGCTGAAAAACCTTTCAGGAGTCTCAAGGGAGTTCCTGTGCCCTTATGATTCAGTTTGGGAGCTTTGCTTCCAAAACCCATTGGGCTGCAGTGTGTTAAGAGAGAGGATGTTAGCGGTGACTGGAAAGATTGTCCTTCGGTACAGTTTGAACTGGAGCAAGCCTTACAGAAAACTGTGTGTCCTCTGCTCCTGGGCAGCAGCAGATATGGTTGCCTTAACCTCATGGAAAGCACTGTGCTTTCACAGGCAGTTAAATTAGAGGCAGGAATTTTGTTTTGTCAACTCAAACCCAAAAATATTCTTGTCTAAGTTTCAGGTTCCCCCAATATCAGTAACTTCAGTGTGTTACCCAGAATGTCCATTGATGAATCTGTGAAGTTACACCCAATATTTTAGTGCTGAAGCAAAATCAGTGGCTCAGTCTCAGCCTGACCCACATTTCCTAAGCATTAGCAGCCTCTCTGCCAATCATATTCATTGCTGCTGACACATAGTGGTAACATTCAGCTGCTTTTTGGAATTGCTGTAAAGCAGTCTCAGATTCTTTCAAACCAGAGGGGGAAACAAAAGAAGACAGATTTCCTGGGGGAAGAGCTTCCTAAGCTTTGTGAAAGGCTGAGATCATGACTGAGTTTTGAGCAAGACTGCCAGTACTACCTAGAAGTAAAATTTGTCTTCGCGAGCTATTCACAAAGTATTCAGAAAGATCCACATAAACATTTTCATATGGAAGGAGAAAATAATCAAGTGATCTGGCATGAATTTGCAGAGCAAAGCACATCTTTTCAACTCGCTGCAGTAAGATCATGACTGCTCTGTATTAAACAACTGCTCTTCTAAAGATGTTTGTGTGTAAGGCACATGGAAGTCTAAACAGATTTCCTCTTAGACTTTGTGTAATCAGTACAAACCCCAACAGTTTCTCTAATAAAGTCTGTTGATCTGAATGATATGATTGATAATCACAGAATGGCTGAGCTTGGAACAGTCTTTAAAGGTCCTCGAGGTCCAGCTGTGTGCCGTGGGCAGGGAAGCAGGGATGCTCTGCTCAGAATCTAAAGGCCAAATGCACCAATCTCAGCTGAGGAGCAGGCAGGGCTTCAGGTGCAGTGAGAGCCCTGCTGGGGGATCCACTCCCTGCTCTCCACAGGGCTCTGCTCCTTCCATGACAAGGGCTTGGTAGAGTGGATGGACCACCCCAAGGAGCGGGGAGAGATCCAGGAGACCTACTGGTTCCTCATGTGAGTTCCTCATAGCCAAAGTGGCAGCAGCGTGCAGCAGGGTCTGTACCTGCCAGCATTCCTGATGGGAGTGGCAGCAGCAGGAGTCCAGAGGAGCCACTGCACGTGAGCAGTGAGCCCAATGTCCTGAACATTCCTGACTGGCCGCACGTGCGGAGATGATCTTTATACATCAACCAAGGCCTTTGCCTGGGAACTTCCAGAGAGGATCACAAAGAGGTTTGGTAGCTGAGCTGCAGCACTGGTGGGGGTGGATACAGCTGTGCTAGAGTGGCAATTCCAGCCTTCCTGCACTACAAACAAATGGCTTGGGTGCTGTGGCAGCAGAGGCTCTGTGCTGGGAGGGGGACGGTGGCCTTGCAGAGTGGTGAGAGGGTAAAGCACTATTCTGGTATTCTGTATCAATGTTTTGCAGGCCTGGCAGTGGTCACAGTTGATGCCTACAAGCACTGGATATTCCACAAGTTGAAGACGGAATACTGACTTGTTTACCTGAAGATAATAGGACTTCGGGGTATTTCCTCAGAGAAAATATAAATTTTAATATAATTTCGTAAGCTTTGGAGGTTAGCTTGTCTTGTAGCTTCAGTGATATCAAACTTCTTCAAGTAGGAGCTAGATAGAAAGCTGTTTAGTTTTTGCCAGCGTATGTAAAACAAGACTTTTCTATCTGCATTGTAGATTGTTTGTGGACACTTCCAGATTCTTGTGCTTTCTGCAGTCATTCTGGGGACTGAACTCTCATTGATACTGAAAGAAGTTCCATGAACACGACACGAGCAGGAATTTGAGTGTAGAAGCCCACAGTGTGGTTTGGAATAGTGAACTGCTTTTAGTTTGGAGATGACTGGGGGAGATGGGAAGAGCAACTGTACATTAAGGGAACAATTACAGATCTTCCTGGTGACATCAATGAGAGATTTGCCTTCAACCTTTCACAGAAAATTTTTTAGCTTTAATTTGGGATATTAAAGGGGTTTTTCAAAAGCGCTAAAGGCCAGTGGAAGCTTGTTAGCTGCTCCTTATGCCTTTAAAAACCCCTACACCAAAAGTGATAGCCCAGAACATGAAATGGAAGTAAATAAAATGCATTTTCATTGCTGTTTTGAGTTACATAATTGTTGTTTCTTGATTTGTTAGTTGATCTGAATTTAACTTGGATTTATTCTGTATGGTGACCAAGGAAACGGTGAGTAACTGCTAGAGATGCCAAGTACAGCCACAAAGCCAGTGATGTGTAGGTGTAGCCCCTGAGCAGCCAACCAGGTACAAATGCACTGCCCACAGCCCTGAGGCTGTGTCACCTCCCCTGGTGGCCATTCCAGCATTGACCAGAACGGAGCACAGGCTGACCCTGACTCCTGGGATAAGCTCAAGGACACCCAGAGCCTGGTCACAGCTGAGAACTCAGACACCAGACATCACCCTACCTGTGTGGAGCACAAGGCACATTCCCACAATATCGGAGCAGGACCTCCAGCACTAGGTCAGCTTGGACAGGGCAGGGTGCACCTGGACAGTCCCATCCCTCTCTCAAGCCCTCTCTGGCAGTAGCTGCAGTGAGAGTGACAATGAAGCAAGAATCTTAACAGAGGTTTTGGTTCTACTCAGTGCACCCAAGCTGCCTCCCTTCTGTATTCTCTAAGATCAAGGCCACAAAGAGCCATAATACTGTGTTTGATGTTACAGTCGGGCTCCCAATTTCACCTAAAACTCCTACTCAGAACTCAGCAACTTGTATTGAGCAAAGTATTTCCTCCAGACATGATCTGTTAAATGAAAAGGGCATAAGGGTGATAGCAATTTATCACTGATCTGGTTAGGATTAACCAGTTTTACCAATAAAAATCCACAGCTTACTGTTTTGCGTTTGTGTGGCTTCAACTTCTACCCATTGGATGAGTATTTGTATATCTTTCTCTGTGCAGTTTAAAAACTTGTTAATACAAAGTATCTCCTCCCTGTAAAGGAATCTGGTTGCTTCTTGATCTTCATTGTAAGCTGAACAGACTCGGCTGCAAGCCATCTTTTTCCTCTTTGAAATATTTTTTTATGGCTCTCTGCTGCACAATTGCTGTTTTTTTAACATCTTAAAAATGTTGAACTGTGGAATAGTTTGCAATTTTAATTGATCCCACAGTGGCATATGCAGATATCAAAATAATAATGATTTTTTCCACTACCCTGCTCTGCATGGGATGTGCCTGAGAAGAGATAATTTAACAAAAGAGATTGAAAAGGTGAAAAAAAATAAGACAACAAGAGGAGAGTGCAGAGTTAGTTAGCAGTTAAAACCATGTAAACCAAGAAGAAATAAAAAGCAAATGAACCCCACAAACCAAGTCAATTAAATACTCCAAACTCCCAATTTCTGGGAACCCCAAGAGCAACATTATGTTCTCTGTTGTTTAAGAAGGGACTTGAGCAGAGCCTTCCCTGTCCTGCAGCTCCCTGCACTGAAAGTATTGCCAGGTTTTTCTGGTTTGAAATTCTGCAGCAGAGGGAATTTGTGTTCCACAGTAACAAAGTGCTGGCACATCTTCAGGCTCAGACCCCAGAACAGGACCTAGAGGTGCTTCCTCTTGAGGAAAAAGGTTTCTCTTGATTGTAGAGGAAATACCTACAGACAGTCAAGGTTCTTCAGTTTAGCCCCAGAACTGCTGTTTCCATCTCACCCACAGCAGGTAGTGATGGATGGAACCTGGCTTTGTTTCCTCTGCAGGTTGCAAATCCTTCTCCTGCTTGACCAGACAGTAGACAGCAGCTTCTTCCATTTTTAGGGCTGCATCCTTCTTTTCTTTGTTTTCATCCAGGTTTTTTCACCCTTTTAATGTTCATGCATGTACAATGCAAATATGAAGTTGAGAGCCAAATTAGGACAGGGATTTTGCCTTCCTTCATGCAGTAAGGCACACGAGGCTGGCTCAGTACTGTTAGTTCACACTGCAGCATGAGCAGGGAACACTGTTCATCTACTGCCATCAGTACCTTTAGCAAATCCTGGTGTTACCATGCAGTGGTATGGGTTTGGGAGCTTTACATTATTTTCCAAGTCCATAAATGTCAGAATCCAGTATAAAAAAAGGTCAATATATTACTGTCAAAAGTGTTTTTTTTCCTTTTTTTATACAAAAATTAAAAAGATCAAAATATATCACATTATTTACATATTGTGCTTCATGCTTAGAGATCACTGAAAAAGAACACACAAACAAACATTTTAATCAGAGAAATGCTCCATTTGTTACACTTTACTGTTACTATAAAACTTTACTGTTACTATAAGGATTGGCATTCAGATTTCTTTAATATTAATGGTACATCCAAACAAATTACACAGAATTAAAACCTTTGATATACCCAAGGGGGTGCTCACATTCTAACTGAGGGTTTGCAATCAGTTAGTGGCATGCAGTTAACTCCAGCTGTGTCCACATACCACATGTCTACAGCTGGGTTTGTAATTCCACTCAGCTTCAGTGTCATACTCTTGTTGGAGAATGAGGATTCTCCTACAAGTCTGGATCAAATCCCCATTTCACAGGAGGACACATCTCTCCTCATTCTCCCAGGCTGCCAGTAGCACTTCCAGCCCCTGGCTGCTCTGCGTGCACCAGATGCTCCAGATTACCTGACCACTGCACCCAGGGTGCTGATCCAGCACCGAGGCAGTGCAGGGGTTGTGAGGTATAATTACAATGGCAGAGGAATCTTTGTTAGAAAAGAAATGTTTGGAGCTCTGCAACAAAGAGACAGCCCATTGTTAACTTCTCAGCTGGGAGGGTGTGGACTGGGTGAGGCACATGAGCACCTGGTGCAGCTTTCCATGGGGGGTTCCTGAGCTTCCTTGGCCATGGTAAAAGCCTGAGCAGGTCTGTAAAAAGGCATTCTCCTGACAGTGTTAACAATGATTTGTCATGCTTAGCAAGTTTTTGGTGTTCCCAGCACCAGTCTAGAGCTGGGGGGAGCAAGACCTGAAGCTGCTGGAATCCTGCTCTCCCAAGGCATAACGTCCTGGCTGCCAGGCCTGTGAGCTGCTGCTAAAAGCACGTGCGGCAGTGCAAAAAAATCACCAAGCAGGGAGCAAAATCACTCAGGATTTTCAAGGATATACAGCTTTTAATGTTACTCTACCTTATGCCAACATCCTGCTACTGGCAGTCCATCTGGTCCCTGCAAAATTGAATTTACAGATTCAGTTTTCCTGACAGTAACTTAAGTGTCAGACCCAAAAACCTGAAGCTCATTTGTCACAATGAAAGGCTTAGCAGCACTGTTAATTACCATGCACAACCCATTTACTGTCTATGCACAAAAGTGAATATGCAGGCAGTGTAATCCATATGTCACGCACAACGCAAAATTAAATGCACCTCAGGGTAAAAAAAAAAAAATTGGAAATCTACATTTTTTTCCTTTAAATGAAGAAAACGTGTACAAATAGAAAGATTTGAAATCACAGTTCATTAACTTCATAATCTGCTTTATGGGGTAGTGTATTTTGCAATCAGATATATATGGAAAGCATGATGTGGGAATGTATTTTTTGTTAAAATGTGCTTTTCTGTTTGGGGGAGGTGATGTAGGTATTTTTTTCCTAGATGATATCCTAATTGTGTTAAATTTGATCCTGCAGTACTTAGTTTCTTTAAGAAATCTTGAGTTGCTGAACTGAGAATAGGATGAGTTGTGGACTATGCAAAGGGAGTGAAAATATTTGTCTTGTTCCACTGGAGATACAAGAAACATACAAAAACCAGAAAGCCAGAAGAGCTCTCACTCCAGGAGAACACTGGAAAGGAAGGAGCCCTTGGAAGAGGAATGAGCTATGTATGACCAGCTCTCTCAAGACACCTCAGAAGAAACAGCTGACTTCTGCTGCCTTTCCTGATGCTGGATTTGTTTAAGGCTCTTGGATCTCCAATTACATGAATTTCTGCCTGTAGAGCCACAGAGAGCACACAGGCACTGACCCTTCCCTCAGAGCCCCTCCAGACTCACTAGGGCTGGGAAGATGTGGATGCAGCAGAAAACTGCTCGTGCAAATACAGGTCAAAATGCAATTTTACATTTTTTACTGTAAATGTTAGTCATCACATTTTTTTGTATTCTGTATTGATTTTATATGTAAAATAGCCTATGCCCAATAAAACAGATGCAGTGAAGTAAGGTAACCCTCTCCAGCTACTCAGAGTGTAAGCAGTCATGCTTTCCTGTAACCTTAGAAAACACACATTTTTTTCTGCAGACACAGTCAATATTTTGGTCCAAAACTATTAAAAAAAAAGGTAAAACATGTACATTTGCCAGAGTTTTCTGGGGTGATGGGTACAGGGGACAAGGTGCAGTGTGGTTGTTTGGCCTAAAACATGCTGACCTGCTGTTAAAGTGCACCCCAACACTGATGGTCAGGGGGTTTATCTCTGCCCTGAGCTATTTCTGCTTCTTGTGCACTCAGAATGCTTTTGGCTCCACACCTTTCTACCATGTTTCCCTTGAGTGACTCCAAAATGACTCTTCGTGGCTGTGTGTGGGGCTCATGCTGATGCTCCTGGACTGAAAGCCCAGCAAGCCTCCACTGCACCCTGGGCTGCAGAACAAAATCAACATTTCAACCAAACTGCAGCTAACCAGGAAGATGCACAGCTGCTTTACTGACTGGTCATGTTGTAGTTAATTGGAGGAATCACCCACTGCAGTTTAAAATGCCTTCAACAGAGATGGGTCCTGTGATTTCTGTATAGTTAAGATGGGAGATGCTTGGGAAATAGAACATCTCTGGGGAGTAAGTAAGAAGTTAGAGCAGGCCTGCTGTTAGGAATTGGTTTCTTGGACACATCTGAAAGTCATTTAACTTTTTGAAAGAGAAACAGCTTACTGCCCTTTTGTTTCTTTGAGGACAACTGCAAATCATCTAACACACAGCATTTTCTATGGTTAAAAAAATGAAAATAAAACAATGACCTCTCTTAGCTAGTGGTGCAGAGCCCTTTTGGGGAGCAGAGCACAAGCACTGGACTCAACCAGAGCTCTGTACTGACACAGCAAAACCCTTCTGGTGCCCAGAGTGCCAGTGGCCCTGCTCTGCAGGACTGGCTGTTGTTTGAGGAAAGCTTTTCAAATCAGGGGATGGAACTCAGGGCTGCAGCAGCACAGGCACTAGGGGAACCAAAACACAACTAACTTTGAGCATCTGTTACCATAAAGGGATCCCCTGTGTGATCTCCCATGGTTTACACTTGTTGTTAAAAGTCATTTTAACTGGGAAGAAGAAGGCACCACACCTTGGCATCCTTCCCCAAATGCCAGAGTGAAACATCTCCTTCTGGCTCTGCTGCCTTGTGTCCTTCCTCTCCCTGGAGGGGTTTGCTCCTGGGGACAGGGCTTGGCCACAGCAGGAACACACACAAACCATGCAAGACAGAGCAGATACTGTACCAAAGGGCAGGGCAGGCTCACCCCATCCAGGCCTGGCAAACCTGGGTCCCTTTTGCTGCCTGCAATGCTATGATCTCCCTGTTTGGAAAAATAACTGCTTGTTGAGAATGATAAAGGACACGGGAGTTACACAGACAGACACCCATGTTTCAGCACAGGGGAGGAGGATGGGTGTAGGGCTTCACAGCTCTATTTCTGATGACACAGCGAGTCAGCAGAGTGGTTTTATGGTAGGGAATTCACATGACATGCAGAATCTGTCATCTGGGAAAGATCCTCTGTACACAAACCAGAGATTCACACTGGTAAAAGTGCAGTTAAAGAGATAAAGGGTAAATCACCCAACACGTTGAGAGAGGAAAAAATTAATTGCAGTTCACATTCAATCTTCAGGCAAAATAAAGCATATTGACTAAAGGAGCTTATTGCTGGTGTGGTGGAGCTACACAACAGCCTTGGCTGCCATGGCTGTGCTCAGAGAGTGAGGAAAGGTCACACTTTCAGAGAAGAAATGGGGTTTTGAATTGTCATGGAGCAAGCAGCTGGCACTCTTAATTAAGTGCTTCTGCACTAAGTTCTAAACAGCTACATTTAAGCACTTTCAATTCCATATTTGATACTTCTCATCCTGCAGCTTCAAAGCACTTCAGGGAAAGGATCTCTCCAGTTTTAGTCATTATATGAGAAACAGTAGTAAAAAGGAGGTAAATTTTGCCAGCTCAAATAACATCTTATAAACCACTCTAGTTTTGGGTTTTTTTGTGTGGGTTCTATCAAATAAATGAGAGGTTCTGGAATTGGACTTGGGAGATCCAGCTTCCCCAGGCTCAAACACCCACGTGGTTTCCTGGAAAGCCCACTGGCTGCATGCTGCACAGCGGTGGCCCTGGGGTGTGTCTGGGAAGGGACAGCTCTGAGCCACAGGCAGAGAAGCCAGGGGAGGTCTCTTCTCCCAGAGGCATTTCTTGGCAGCCTGGGGAGCTCCAGCTCATACATCACTTATGCTTGGCAGGACTGTGATGCTATCAACCCCAACATGCTGCCCCTGGCTCATCCCTTGCTCGGTTTGCAGGGATGGAGGGATGGAGCTGGCCTTGTGTTCAGGTCACCTCCCATCCCCTGCACCCAGTTACTCCCAGATCTCAAACATGCTCAGAAGCCAAGCCAGCAGCATCACAGTATCTCCTGAAGAGCTCTACTGAGGTCCATTGTTCCTGACTACAATAAGAAGGTCTTTACACAAAGATGCTTTATTTTTACTGCTGTGGCTTGCTCCCATCTGGCCAGTGAGGAGCACTTACAGCGAGCAGTGAACTTCCAGCAGTGCAGATAAACCATTAAGAAAAGTGAGAAAACAATAACCATCTGCTCTGATTTACTGCAAAAGAGAGAACTCCCAAATCCTCCCTGGCTGCAAAGCTGTGTCTCCTTTTCAGCCCCTCAGCCTGTGCTTAGGATGAGTGAATTGAAAGACATACCACAGGACAAGGCTGATCCAGTCCAGGGGGGCCTGGTTCCCCCTTCTGTCCTTTGGCCCCTTTTCTCCCTGGTATTCCTCGTTCACCCTGTCAGCACAACAGGAAGATATCAGGGGCAGGGGGAAGAAACACCTTTGGTTCATGTCTCACAGCACTTGTAGATTCACAGTCTTCACCCAGAGTAAGGACACTTGCATTACTGTGACCTCAGCTGAGCAGTGGAATCACTGTGAAAAATCTTCAGTTAAAGCTGGGTGGAAATATTGCAATAGATAATTTTATAACAGATTGACTAAATGAGCAGTTTCTGCTGGAACCCAGGTTGGTATCTGACAGCAAGTGGGAGCAGCAGCTTCCAGCTACTGCCCTGTGCTCAGCTGGGCTCCTGGCTCCACCTGGGTACCCCTTTGTTTAAAGGTCCCTGTAACAAAACCTTTGACTTGGATCCATTTTCATGGTCTATAAACCAAGACCAGTGATTCTGTGCAGCCTGGAGCTGTCAGGCTGCTCCATTTCCCCACAATGATTGGGGTAGCCTTGCAGAAACCCTTCCAAGAGGGTAGGAATTAACTGCCTGTCCTGCCCTGTGCTGGGAATTTGCAAATCCTTGGGCTGCACAGAAGGCCTTTCAGCAGTGGCTCCCAGGGCAAGCAGCACTGCCTGCCAAAAAGAGCAGCCTGTCCTGCCCCACAAGCATCAACGCAGCCATAACCCACTCACCTTCTCGCCTCTTTCACTTCTCTCTCCTTTCTCTCCTCTGAGACCAGGGAAACCCTGTCACCACAATTTTTAGGTGGGAAAAAGAAAAAAAAAGATTTTGTAAATTTAGTGTGTGAATGACTCAGTTCAACAAGAGCCAACTCCAGCCATCAGCCTGTCCTGCCACGGTGAAGAATGACATTTTCTTCCTTTTGACTTGGTATGTCAGCAATTTCTTGGAAAAACTGGAATGCTTCACCACACCTCAGTAACATGACAGCTATTAGAAATTTTCGTGTCACTGAATCCAATACAAATATTCTCAGTTGGAAAGGGAAGCTCTGGCAGCACCTTTAGGTGAGCAGTTCCACTGTGCAGTGGAAGCAGCCCAGCAATGGGCCTGAATTCAGCCCTTTCTACAGCCATCATTCCATGGCCATTGTGCATACAGTGTTAGCTACATATTTTCCCAATAATCCCCAGTTAGGTGTGTGTTACTTGTGTTTCTACCACAAATAATTAATGATTTCCATACTCACATCCAATCCTGGCTCCCCTGGCTTTCCCTGCAGATATAAAAATAAAAATTAAGATGTGCTGTGTTGAGCTTGGTGCTGCAGACAAACTTAGATCCAGTTGGGTTAACGTGGTAGTGAGAGCATGGGCTCACCCAGGAGCCCCTGGGACTGGAGGCTGCTCCTTTGCCACCCACCAGGGTAGTGCTGGTCCAGCTCTGCAGCTCTGGCTGGACTCCCCACAGCAGGATTTTACAGCCCCCATTTTAGGATTGCACCCCAATGTCCCTGCTCCTCTCCCACACCTGTGATTACCTTTTCTCCTTTGGTACCAGGTAAACCAATGAGCCCTGGAGCACCTGGGAGACCCTTAAATTAAAGAGAAACAAAGCATTGGGATTGTTTCCTGTGAGACAGGTTTCTGTCAACAGCCAGAAATGAGATTTGGGAACACAACTCACAGCAGGTCCGGTGTCACCTTGGTCCCCCTTCTCACCACTGTCACCTTTCTCTCCCTTTGCACCATCCAAACCCTGCAGACATGAAATGGATCAGCCAAGGATCAACCCCTCATGCACCCACCACCTCCCACCCCTTCTCTGGAGTGCTCACACCCACACTGCTGCTGATGTTTTGCTCTTGACCACATCATATAAGAAAACAGCTGAAAATACAGGTTTTAAGCCTTTTGGTTTTGGCTCTCACCAGCCCTCAGGACTCTGTGCTGGAGGAGGAGTTTGGATTGTAAATTCTTGGAAGGAAAAATGGCTTGTTTTCCAAAATGCCAACTGCTGAACAGTGTAACCAAGGGATGTGTTGTGACAACAGTGACAAAAAACTCAGTCTCCAGAGCTGACAGGCCTTTGTGAGCCTGTAAATAATGCACTAGCAGCTGGGAAACTGGGTGACATTTAATTTATTGACTTACTTTAGGCCCCTGGATTCCTGGAGGACCCTGTGGGAAAGACAGTGGTGCATTTGAAAAAACCCAGAATTTAAAAACATACCCTAAACTTTCCTTCCCAAACCATTTCTTGTTCCAATTACAGGCTGACAATGGTCAAATACTTATAATACTTATTTTCAAGACAGGTGGCAGTTTATTTTGTTCTCCAGTATCAAATCAGAGGGCAGGGGAACTGAAAAGGAGCATTCTGTGTAATGTGGCACAATAAAGCTCTGCAACACAAGCTCTGGGGAGTGAGAGCCCCCAGAAGCCTTGATGAAGTGACAGGAAGCTCTGGGGGTGGCATTGTGCCACCACAGCCCTCCACACTTGGGCAGGGCTGGGATACCTCCCAGGCTGTGAATGCCACCTGAAATGCCACCTGCTTTTGAAGCACGGTCTCTCATGGTGAATCCTGGACCCAGCAGAGGCATCCCAGCCTTCCCAATGTCCTTGACAGCTCCTTTTGGAGCACTGTAGGCACCAAACCCCTTTGATGTCTCCATCAAAAATGCTCTGGGTGTTCATCACCACCTGCATCCTCTTCCAGTGCAGAAAATTTCATGACTTGGGTGAATTTAGGGGAATATAGACACTGTCATGGTGGGGAACAGATTTTCCACCCCACAAGATTTTATCTTTTCTCCCGAAGAACAACTTGGATTTTTGCAATATGAGCCATGAACTCTGATGCACTCTCCTAAATTTGGTGCTTTAATTTCTCCAAAGACAGATCAGACTGTAGCACTTCCCTGATTTTTTTTCCCCCAGATTCAAGACAGCCCACAATGATTAAACAGAACAAACCACCCTTGTCCTTTATCACACACAATAACAAATCTGCAGGAACCACTTCAGAGTCCTACCATAGGGCCAGGTAAGCCAGGGGGTCCAGGCTCAGGTATGATCTGCAGAAGGGAATCAAACAGCACATTAACGAGGCTGTCAGGAGTGGAAAACTCACAAAGCCCAGAATCATGATTTAATGCCCAATTAATTGCAACAGCAGCATCTGATATCTCAACCATCAATACAAAATCTAAAGTAACTTTGTAGGGCTAAGCATGTGAACTGCTCTTCCCTAGGGAATAAACCCCATTTAGACACTTGTAGGAAACAGCTGGATTTTGCTGATGGATATGGGACTGGTGGGTGTATTCTGCACTCCCAACTTTGTCTGATCCTGTGTCATGAAAGAGACTTTGTGTTGCCAGGATCTTACATGATTATTCTGCAGACATGGTGACCCAGTGTCTCCTTTTTCTCCTTTGTCTCCTTTTGGCCCTTCTGCTCCCTGAAACATAAAAATGTAACACTGATGTGTTGCATCTTCCAGGAAAGCAAAAATGAGAGAAAAATAGGTTTGTCTCCCTCTAAACACCAGCCTTGGCTCAAGCAAAGCTCGTGATCATCTCCAGGGGACCTTGAAGAAATATTTTCTCCTCCTTGATACATTCTGAACAAGCTGATTAGAAATGGAAATTCAAAGCTCCCACATCCACCAGCTGCACAGTAAGGTGGTGTGGAGAGGTCATTGCTTGAATCAGCCAACCCAGCCCCATTCTGAGCATTTGCAGAAATGAGTGCATTAAAGAACCGAGGGCAGAGGGACAGGGACAGCCAAAGGGACCTACCGGGGGACCTGCTGAGCCCATTTCTCCTGTCTCTCCTTTCTGCCCCATGGTCCCCATGCTGCCCTGGTCACCCTTTGCTCCTTTGGGACCCTGCAAGTTGAGAGAATACAACATGTTTAGGAGAAAACTCTTAAAGCAACCCCCCACAGCAACCACTTCTGCCTTTCTGCTGTTCCCTCCGCATCGCAGGCTCATGAGAACATGTTTTAACATTCAGTCTCACAGATGCCAGTTTTGAGGGTGCAACAGAATTTGGCTGGGCTGCAGGAGAGATTCCAGCCATGTGGGGTTGGGAAGGTTTACAAAAGGATTTGAGACAGCATCTGATGAACTGCTTGTGAAAGGAGCTCCTTTAGCCCGGCAGACACAGCCATGAGCAGCATCAGCACGCTCAGAGCAGAGCAGGGGCTGCAGGCAAAGGGCCATCAATTCAGGGAGTCACAGCTGCCCCTACACAGCAGAGCTCACTCCTGGCATGCTGGATTTGCTTTTCAGACACACAGGAAACTTCCTTTTCATTTGGCTCCTGGCAAGGCCTCGCTCGAGCCAGCCGTGCCTCACTCACCTTTTCACCATCCATTCCAGGTGGACCTGGCAAGCCCAGCTCTCCCTGGAGGGAGACAAAGAAAGGGGAGCCCATGGTAAATTAAATTAAGGATTCATCCTGGGAAAGCATTGTGCAAGGAAATCAGTTATTCACAAACAACTGTTGTGGTTATGGGTTTGCCACTGCCAGGTTTAGGACCAAGGAGGTGTCAGTGACCCACCAGCATCACCAGCTGATCTGAATATTGGCACAGAGACCTCAAAAGGCACCAAAATCCTGTCCCATCCTACTCTTTCAAGAGATGCTTTTCTACAAATTACATTTTTCTTCTTAAGAAACAGCTGGCTGCAGGTTACAGACTCTTGCTTGTGAAGCAGTAGGACAGCAGGGCCTGGGACACAGTGCTGGGACAGCAAACAGCACACAGGGAGGGTGGCTCAGCACAGCCATGGGACTGCCAGCCCCTCTCACAACTGCTTCTTCCACTTCTGCCTCCTGCCACAGACAAATGGGGCAGTCTCAGAGGAGCTGGGATTTTGTCTGTCAGGGGTGGAACTGGGACTGGACTCATTTCTGGGACACCATCCTCTGGAAGAAGGCCAGAGACAGGTCAACAAAATTTTGGCTTTTGTGTGAAAGCTACTGATTTTCAGCCAGAGAAACGGCTAAATAGCACACCCAGCCTCAAACTCCTCTGCAGGCAGCTTCAACTGCCTGATTTTGGCTTGGGAGACTCTTCATGGAAAGCTACTAACGACCGTGTAGCTTGGCAGAGGTCAGGCTCACCTTGGGACCTGGAGTGCCTTGGGGGCCCGGTGGCCCTGGGGGACCTGGTGGACCCTGAAACACAGCAAACAAAACAGGCTTGATGATGACTGGCATGGACATGGCAGCACATGGTGATGACTGGCATGGACACAGCAGTCTTGCTGTGGGGATGAGCAGCTCCCAGCCTCGATGTCAGAGACATGCAGGTGAGTGGGATTGCCTGAGCAGCGAGATGAGCTCAGCTGCCACAGATGCCCAAAGCTCCTCTGCCACGGGGCTGCTCATGCAGGGAAGAACAGAACACAGTGGGAGCCAGTCAGGTGTACAGCTGCAAAGACATGGGCTAAGAGGCAAAACACCTTTAGCTGGAGGTGGGACCCCAATCTGATGGTCTCTTTTTGTATCCTGCCCACTCCAGTCAGCCAGCCTGGGAAGCAGCATCATGCTGAAAACAGTGTCAGCCAGCCAGGGAGGTGCAATTAAAGAGGGGAAAAAAGGAGTTTGTATGAGCACTAACAACAGGAAAACCTTGCACACTTAAAGAAGTTATTTTTTCCTGGGCACTGCTGGATGCAAAGACCACAAACCACCTTGAGATGGAAAAATATTTTCCAACTTGGAAATTATTTCAAGCACTAAAATTTGTGGTCTTGCTCAGATGGAAGCCAAACCAGTATCATATCCTGGAGCACCTTTCTCCATGGTTGCACACTCAAATGCTGTTACACTTAGTCACACTGGAAGCCTTTCCAGAGCCTTGTCTTTGAGACAGGTCAGTGCACAAACACTGCAAACAGCGAGTAAGCAGGAAAACAGCAAAGTTAGTGAGGTTCAGTGGTGTGCGCCTCAGCAGTCTCTGCATGCAGAACAAGGGACAGGCTCTGGGTCCAGCAGATGAAGCCTCCAGACATTTGATGGAGCCTCTCCAACCACTGCACTCCACTCCCAAAGCTGCGTGCCACACGGACATCTGGCAAACGGAAATTACCAGCACTTTGTGTATCCCTGCAGCCTGTTATAAAACAATTAGGATGGTTCTCAAATGTGCCTGTAATTAAGTATTTATTCTATTCAGCTTATTTTTTTCGATTGAAAAGGTCAGGGCACTGTTCAGTTGGGCAGGTTAAGGCTCAGGTGTCATTCCCCTTCCTCCCACATCCCAACTGCTGCCATCAAGCTCCGCCACTGCTTTTGCTGCTACACCCTAAATATCCTCAGCCCCCAGCAGCAATCGGCTCTTTCTTCCCTCCCAACCTGCTCTGTGCCGAGACAGAAATCTCAGGAGGACACACAGGACAAGGGTGGACACACTGTCATGGTGGCAGAGCTTGGCAGACTTCAGTCCTTTCCCACAAGCCTTGGTGCAGGGCTTACCTTGAGCGCGTCCAGGATTCGGCCGTCGTAGTCGATCACGACGGTGTCTCCCTGCTCCCCTTTCAGCCCAGGGGGACCCTGCAGGCAGGGATGAATCCTATTTAATCCTCCTAAGCATGGAGAGGTGGCTGCTATGAAAGCAAAAACCTGACACGCAGCGTTTGGGGGTTATCACCTTACAAACACCATGGATTTAACCAGTCCTCAGTCTGACAGCTGGAACTGTCAAACTTCAAACACCATCAGTTTGTGTAATGGAGAAGAGCATAAAAATCCTCATTTGATTACCCCTATTCCCAGCTTCCCTCTTGCAGAAAAAAGGGTCACAGAATGGTCATGAGTATAAGAAAATTGGACTTGACTGATTTCCCATGCCAGCATTCAATACCTGTGCAAGCATTTGTTTAAATATGCACCATCTCTATTTTCTGACACTGAACAGATCCTGCAGCAATTCATCCACATACTGAGCAAAAAGAGGTGGTGGGGAACAGCTAAGGTTGAGAAAAATATTGCTCCAAAATGAAATCCTGAACATCCATACCCGGGGTCCAATGGAGCCAATTCCTCCCTTCTCACCAGGTTCACCCTGAAAATCAAAAATCATTTTTTTTCAATGAGACCAAGGAAAATATAAAATATTTCTCTTAAAAATACTGTACCCACCCATACAGATACGCTTTAAATTAAGAAAAATTATGACACTAACAAGGGACTGCTTCTCTTAGCAGAAAATAGATTTGACCTGAGAGGGAATATATTTAACAAAAAACAATGTTGGTGTAAAAACAAGAGGAGAAAGAGGAGGTCTTGTTGCAGGGGGGGTGGGGTGGCCAGCTCAGGGCTGAGCTCCCTGTATGGGCTATGCTGCTTTCCAGGTCCTTTCCCTGCTCCGTGTGCCGAGCTCCATCTCTTTGTGCTGGTTCCACATGGCTCTCTTTGCTTCAGGCTGAGTTTTGCATGTGGAAAGTTTCAGCAGAGATGCTTAAACCATTTTCAAGGGGGAGTTGAGGAAAAGTTCTGTGCCAAATTGTTCCTTTTTTCTTCCTCTTTTTTTATTTTTCCCCCTCCCCTCCTTTTCATATTTTTTTCTTTTTTCTTTTTTTTTTTTTTTTTTAATTGGAGGGTTTTAAAAAGTCATAGTACTCTTACAGTAATGACCTGAAATTCTGTTCAGGATTCAAAAGATGTCCCATTTGTCACACCAATGTTGATCCCCTTGCTGACCAAATTAAAGCTCTCCAAAAAGTAAAAACTGGTAAAAATGTATAGAAAAAAACTAAATTCAATCAGCACTGCTACTATGATTCTAGAAAAAGTTTACTAAAGTTCACCAGAGCCCGCTTTCTTCCTCACACACACTGTCTTGCCCAATGAGAGATCACGATTCTCTGATATAGAAAATATTACTGCATCCAGATCCTAATAAATACAAAGCAGCTGAGGGGTAAATAACAGCCCACGGAGGCTGTCTGGGGCTCCTCAGCACCACCCAACAAACCCGGACTGTCTAATGGTATCTCTCAGCAGCTTTGGAGGTCAGGAGAAAAGGACAGCTCACAAGTGCTTGGGGGTCTGAAGCAACTCCACAGCCATCAATAACACGGGATCAAATTGTGATCAGAATTCTACAGTTTTTGAGGAAAAAGGCAATTCAATGGAAAATGTGCAAGTAGATGACTTACAAGCTCTTATACTGATCTCTGCTTGAACCCAGCTTTCATCAAATCACCAGAAAGAGTTCCAACACTCTTAGTATCATTCCTTTTGTGTCAGTTTTGGCACTTTATGAGGCTTTTAGAAGGCAAAGGTCCAAAACACCTCCTCAGCTGGAAGCCTCTGCCTCAGCAGTGCTGTGCCCAGAGTTCCAGCTTTTCCTTACCTTTAGTCCTGGGAAGCCATCTGTGCCATTCTCCCCCTTGGGACCCACACTTCCTTTTTCTCCCTGAAAACAAAGCCCTTTAGACAAATGCTGTACAGGGAGGATGGAGAAAAGATTTCTTCAGGTTATCATTTTCTTGATTTATCTTCACTTTACATACATGAGGGAGCAGAGCTCTGCTTTCAGTTGTAAAACACATTGCCTAGCCTGGGTGCAAATGGGGAGTTTTTGAATAAAAGTGGAGCTTTCAGATTCAGCAGTTTGGCTGTGGGTGGCGGGTTCAGCCATGAAGCTGGCCCCAATACCACAGCACAGAATAATAAATTCACACTGTTTTGTGTTGGAAGGGGTCTTGAAGATCATCCAGTACCAAACCCCTGCCATGGGCAGGGACACCTTCCACTATCCCAGACCGTTTCAAGCCCTGTTAAACCAGGCCTTGGACAATTCCAGGGGTGGGGCAGCCACAGCTGCTCTGGGCATCCTGTGCCAGGGTCTCACCACCCTCACAGTTTTTTGATCTTTTTCCACACCAGAGGAGAAATGTTCTTCATCCTGCCCCAGCTGTGATATGGTGCCAAAAACCAGACAGCAAAAGATGCTGCCCAACACATGCATTAGAAGGACACAGTGCAGAACATACCTTAGGGCCCACAAGTCCTGGTTCCCCAGGGATCCCATCATCACCCTGATGGAACAAAATATAAAAAGTGAAATACCCAGGCCTTGTACACACTTAGTAGGTTCCAACACATCATTTGACCTCACTGAGTGTCGCACAGACCCAAAATCCACTCAGGTTTGCAGGCAACCAGGGGAGAGCTGCAGCAAGGAGCAGAGGAGGCTCCAGCGTGGTCCCCTGCCCCCACCCAGCCCTGCCTCCCCCGCTCCTGGGAAGGTGGATGGGCATCTTCCAGAATTTGCTTACAGTAGGCCCTGGCAAAGGTCTTCTCCCACCTTCAACAGAAACTAAACATTAACACATTAAAACTAAACTAATTCCTTAAGGACTTTCGGGTCTGAAAGTCCTCCTGTAGCTGCCACCCATCCTCGTGGACTTCATCACAAGCCACCAACACCCTCTGCAGGAGGAGGTTTTCTGGTTTTGCTTGTGCTTTGTTGTTCTCCTGGAGTAAAACCACTTCATGGATGCTGGCGAGATTAGTTTTACCAGCCAGTTATGAAATCTTTAAGCCAAATTCTGGCCTGAAAAACACGCATGGCCACCCCTGTTTTGGGCCAAACCAGTAAGAGGGGAAGGCTGGGCCCTGTCAGTGCTTTGACTTCTCTTAAAGGCAGTGATTTATCCACTTCTCAATGGCACCACTGGGGTGAAGAGCTTGGGCATGTGAATCTCTCACAATCTTCAATGCCACACCCAAGCAGCATTCCTGGCCCTCAAGAGGACATTTCCCGTGGGACTGCAGTGCTGCTTGGTGATGGCCATCCCAGGAATTCCAAACCCAATCCCTGGGCAGAGAACATCCTCCAGGCACCTCTTGGTTCATTGAATTATTGGAGAGAAAGGGCTCGAGACCTACTGCTTTGCTTGGCATTTGCTGTTTTATTCTTTGTCTACTGGGCAGATGTGGCTGCAGCTTCTGGCTTGCCTGTGGAAATGAAAGCCAGGCTGCAGGCACAGCCATGCCCAGCCCCAGGATAGTGTGGGAGGGAAACTGAGGGAACACAGGGAAGCGTTGGTGGGGACAGCCACGACCACAGCCTCTACATCGGTCTCTGGCAATGGTTTCCCTAGCCAAGCACAGAGCAAATCAAAGGGAAAATAAATAAATAATAATAATAAAATAATTTTTAAAAAATCACCATTTTACCTTTTTCCCCTGGACACCAGGCTCACCCTTCAACAGCAACATCAACAGAAGAGAAAGAAATTTAGGAACATGACAGAAAATAAAGCAAATTATGTGGATAATCAAAATTAATTGTAAAATTAAAATATTTGGCTTGTGCTGATCATATTTATACTCCCCCTAATGCAAGAAAGCACATTTGCACAGCACAGCCCCATTTCCAGTTTTGAGCATGGGCAGTGGATGTGATCTTGAGGCAGTGAGACATTCAGACATTTACACCCAATCAATGCCTTGGAATTTTATGTCTGATATATATCAATGGGTTCAAGTTCACTACAAAATGCTTATTTTCATCCCCACCCCTCTTATGCAGCGTTATTTCAAGAATTCATGTTAAAATTAGGCAGATTATTACCCACCTTTGGTCCTGGAGGTCCTCTGGCACCCTGTTGAATATAAGAGTAATTGCTTTGCTTCTTTGACAACAGAGTAAAACAGGATAAAAACATTTCTAAGAGTATTTTAATTCCAAGAAAAAAAAAATTACATATATGTCAACTTCTCATCTTCCCTTACAAATGTATTTGTTCTCTGTGCTCCCAGTAAATAAAATCCTTTTATGGTTCGTGTATTTTATGTACACTAAACACCTTTTTATCTAATATAAACCTTAGCAATTTGGAGTTACAAGGTCAGGTGGCTTCAGAGGGGCAGGAGTCAGGATACAGGAGCACCACATCCCTCCAGAACAGGCAGAGGGACACAAAAACTGGCCTCTTTTCTCCCTAGGGCACAGGTAGCCCTGGAGAAACATCCATTTTAGGGCACCTATAATTCCATGAGGGGTTTTTTTGTCCTCCATAAGCAATGACACAAACCCCCTTGCTGCAGTGAGCTGAAGGGTGATGTTCAATGGGGGTGAGGGGCACACACACAGATGCTTCTGGGCAATACTGACCATGACTCCATCCTCTCCTGGCTCGCCTTTGAAACCCTGCAAAAAATAAAAAGACCAACATTGAAACTATTTCCTCTCATTCTCTGAAATGCCCAGCAATAATTAGAATGTTCCACTGTGTTATGCTTTAGCCTGTTTTTTACTAAATAAATTGCCAGTGGTCTTCAGATTTGCAACAGGTCATCCAAAGGGTATGAACTGGGGAAGAGATCTTCTGGCTCTCTGAGTTACAACCAGCACCTGCGAACACATGCCCCAGGCCCAGCTCTCTGCTCCGAAACTGAGATGGAAGGTCCCCTCCTGCTCCCCTGCCCCACACCCCAAGGCTTTGCTCTATGAAGAGCCTCTAGAGCCCAGCTGTGGCTCAGGCTGGGGACTCAGTAGTTGTGGTGGCAGCACTGGGGAAGGGGACACCCTCGTGGGGTGGATCTGCCTGGCACGTGCTCGCTGCGCATCTCCCGTCCTTACAGGGGAGCCTGGGGGTCCTCTGGGGCCATCCTTTCCCGTGTCACCAGGAGGCCCCCGGGCACCTGGGGGTCCTGGCGGACCAGGGGGGCCCATGGCTCCATCTCGACCTTGATCACCCTGGAAGAAGTTCACACAGACATGGTGAGAGGAAGCAGTGTTGTCAAGGGGTGGTCTCAGGGTGTCCACAACACATGCACTGCATCCCTGGGCCCCCAGCACCCTGGCCTCTGCTGTCCCAGAGAAATTTAACTGCAGCTTCCAACTGTTTAACTTCCAGCTTTCCCAACCGCAGCTGGGAAGGATGAAAGTGAGCTCACCAATTTATGCCATTTGGGTCTGGTTCCTCAACCAGGATTGTGCTTGACAACGAGATTTAATCTGCTTAAGCCCTTACCCAGTGACTGTCTGCATGGAATCCACCAACCCAAGAGCACCCAGAGCAGCCCAGGCTCACACCATGCTGGCAGGGAGCATGCACACACTGCCAGGGCTCAGTGCACCATGCCAGAAAACCACACAAAAAAGTGTCTTAATGTCCTCTACATCCTCTACAGGCAGCCACGGTCACACATGAACCTCCCCAGCCGCTCGCACCCTGCGGATTTTGGGTGCCGAGAGCTCGCTGTGTCCCTGCAGGTCTGGTGGGTGCCATTCCCAAGGGGAGCATCCCGAGGGGCTAATTCCAGGCTGGGAATCAGCTCCTGGCCCCCCAGCATCCAGCCCAGCCCAGCCCCGGGGCCCGGCCCGGCCCATCCATGGGCTGCACAATGGGAAAGGCGGCCTCGTAAATCTTTTAGCAACATCTGGGAGAGTCACCACCGAGGCACTCCAGGGCTGGGTTTAATATGCGGTCCACCCTCAAATCAGGGACAAGTGTGGGATTTTTCAGAAGTCCTTAAGTGACTTAGCAGCACAAGTCCCATGGCCTTTCAACAAGATCTGGGCTCCTTAATCACTTGCATCCTTTTTTTAAAAAACCCAATTGTAAATGCTGAACACTGCAACCAATTATGTCAAGTTGAGTCTCCCACTGAATTTTTCCTAATTACAATGTCCCATTTAGAGTTCAAGGATTTAGATTACTCTAGTTTTAATGCATTTTATTTTACAACACCAACACTCTTTATATCAAATTTACAGGACTTTGCTGCTTGATTCCCAAATCTCACAAAGAACCAAATGCTAAAATCCATTAGTTTTATGTCCCTTTACTCTGACAATGCTTGCCCCCTAAATTCCAATGGGATTTCAGTTAAACGTGCTCCCAACAAGCATCTCTAAACACAGCCATGGCTGTGGCAATTTAAAATAGCAACAGTCAGCCAGAAAGAGAAAGCAAAAGCAGCTCAATCACAGCAAACCAGTGGCAGCAGATTTGGAGTCTACCTTGAGCACTCGCCGGCTAAAGACAAGCTGATCATTAGCCAGAAATCCATGACTCAGGTGGGGAAAAACCATCTATATCCAGGGAAAGTGGGAGGCAGAAGAAGAAAGAGCAGCAGTTCAAGATGAAAGCACAGCAGAAGAGTGAGTTTTAAAGGCTGTAGCAATATATAACATTTATTTTTAATAACTAGTTAATACATTAGAAAGGTAGCCAACACTGGGGTTTAAGGTTCCGGGTACACTGGATCTTTGTATCAGGACACAGACTGAGGGAAACAAGTATTTTTTCACTAGTTTACTGCACAATAGGACATTCAAAGCAGCTGGGGCAAGGATTCCCCTACTGCAGAATAAAGAGTATTATTCCAGTAAACCCCATAGGGGATGATATATCCCAGCATTTCCCTGAGACCAAATACTGTATTTGTTTTCAGAGGCTCAAATGAATACTGATGTATTCCCAGCCTGCAAACTGCAGATAAATCTCCCAGATTTATATGATGCAAAAACAATGTATTTAGACTGTATCAGTAGTCATTGCTATTGTGTTTTAGCCTTTCCACTCATCTGTCTGGAGAGAAGCAGGAAGACATTTCCTTTCACAGGACACCACGTGCATCTCCCTTTCCCCCATCCACCCATCCATAGGGGAATCAGGAGGGTGGAGTGAAGCCACAAGAAGCCCTGTGGGAGCACACAGCAAAGCCTCCATGAGGGTTTTTGGAGGTTTCTGGGAAAAAAAAAAACTATTTTCCAATTTGCCAAAGAGCTTTTAAACCTTCCACACCAAGAACAGATAACCCCAAACCTCAGTTTTGGGGGGAATAGTGCACTGGCAAGGCCACCTCCTGCCCAGCTTCCCAGTACAAATGTTTTAACACCACCATGAAAAGAAGAGAGGGAAAAAGTAAAGTCAGATAGAAAAAAGTAATGAATCCCAGAAAATAAGCCCCGACTGTTTTTTTCCAGATGGAGAGAGGGGCTTTAAGGTCAACATTCAGTTAAATACAGCTACTTTTGGGAAGAACAGCACTGAAATACTGAGAAATTAAAATTAATGAGGACACAGAACCCTTGACCGTGGCCAGGTCCTCCAAATACTACAGAAACCAACAAAAAGACTCTACTGAGAGCAAAGGGTTTTGTGGTAGACAGAAGGGACACAGTTCTGTGGCTCATTATGTGCAGAAAGTACAAAAAAGCATAAAGTGGGATTTTCATAAAACCCCACAGAGCAAAACAGGAACTGAATTTTTTTTTCTTGTCCCTCAGACTGGTGGGCATCACCCAAATAAGCATGTTCCAAGCCCAGCCTATCTGTTTTAATGGAAAATAATAATTTGCATTTGCTCGGAGGGCAAGCACACCATATCCCACTAAATCCACCCATCACACATTTAATTTTAAACAGCTCCTGTTACAGATGAGCCCATGAGAGGTGAACAGCCCTGAAGGATATTAAATAGAGAGACACCATCCCTGGTTCAGGAAACATCCAGGCTCCAGGAGAGGGGTTAAATGTGATGGAGTAACACATTCCTGCTCCACAGTTCCCAGAGCATCGGGTTGCAAGGCACTGGGCTAACAGGCTGTTGGGTCTGACCCCATCTAGCAATGGAATATTGGAGCACAGAAACCTTGAACACTGGTAATTTCCAGCTTTAGAGTCCTCGATGCAGCCATTTCAACGTAACACTCCAAAGTCAGCAAATAATAAAATGAAAGTATCCATAGGTGTCTGTGACTGACACAGAGAGCTCTGCAGGATGCTTCCTGTGCTTAGTTTTTATCTGCAGTGTGAGCTTGGCCAGCAGCTGCAATTTTGCAGAAACTAAGGGAGCAAAAGCTCCTTTCGTGTCTGCACTGAGCTGCAGAGCTGCTTCAGCCACACCAGCTGGTGTGGTTCAGTTTGGCCCCCAGCAGCTCCAGACACAGGAGATGCTGGAGCCATCTCCATCAGCACCGGCCATGGGCAGGCATGTGCCATGTGGGTCATGCAGACAGAGCAGTTCTCTCACCAGCTGAAGCTCATTTTCCCCCTCTGGAAAGCAAAGCTGGCACTGCTGCCACAGGCACTGTGCATCCACTGGCCCAGATGTGCAGGGATTCCTCAGCCCCATCATTTGTCTAAACATCTCATCTGTCAGTACGAACAAGATCACCCAGCTGAGTTCATAAATCCAGAGCAGCTGGCCCAGTGCCCGCTCAGGGAGCAAGTCAGGCTTATAAATCCAGTCTTTTCCAGGGATGCAGCAATGTATTCAATTGTGACAGAGAAGCACAGGCACAAATATCAGGGCACAGCTGTCCCCACCCCAGCAGCATCCTGCTTCATCTCTATCCTCCCAAGAGTAGGGGGGACCTGTTAGTGATTTCTCCCTGTAAATACACTTCCATGCATTCTGTCAGTACATTTAGGCACATTTATTTCCCATCCTGAGCAGGTGAGGCTGCACAGCATCCTCCCTCACGCTGCTTACAAGGAGCATTCAGTGATGAAGACAACCCAAGGTGATCTCCTTCCTCAGCTTTCCAAAATCACCCTCCAGCATCTCCCACCAGGCACACTCCAACATGCAATAATCTCTGGTTTTGTCCACGCTGCTGGCAGGTGTTTAGTACAGAAAGAGAAGCAGTGCAGCCATGAACAGATTCAGTAGCTAATCCCTAATTGCCATCACCTCACACCCAGCACAGACAGTCCCTCCAAAGCCACCCCAGGGACTATTCTCTTTTAATCCATCATTGCTAATGATAGTGTTTCAGTGCTCACTGACACACTCTATCCTCATTCCACTGCCCATGGACATGACCATTTACAAGGAAGAGGGCACTGGATACAGTCCTAGTTATTTATCTTCCCATTGACGCAGTGAGTTGCATTGACAAATCTTTCAAAATCAGCTAAACAAAGCTACCACTGCAACTTGAGGAGTAAGATAGATTAAATTCAGAACTAAAGAGTAATCTAGACCAGATGGTATTAAGAAGTTTTGCCTCCTATTCACAGCCCTGAGTGTCTAGAGACATAAAGGGAGTTATTTTCAAAGTCAGGCACCTGTTTTTAGGTCTGCTTGGGCATGGTTCTGCCAGGCTTTTCTCTCTCACTTTTCTCCCAAATTGTTTTTGAGCCTTTTTCTCACTGTTTTATAAAAAGTCATAAATCAAAAACTGAAGCAAAATCTGGACAAATGCAGATCAGGACAAAATATGCCCCCAAAACCTAGCACATTTTTCTTGGTAGGTGAAAACAAAGGACAAGTGTTACCTTGAGAGCTGGTACCTGCCCTGCAAGTCCAGACAGAGCCTGTCGCAGAGCATCTCCTGCAGCAGGAGGTGAGTTCCACAGCACCTGGCAGCACAGAGCCTTTGGAGCCTGAGCAGCACCTCCTCCAGCATTCCCATGCTTCCAGCCCCAAAGTCACCCACAGCCCTGGCCAAGAAGTGAAAACTCAGGTCCCTGTGCTGCTGAATCACCTCTTAAAGCCTGTTCTGAGACCGTGGGTGGGCACTTAGACAAAGTGAGGCCTTACGCCGAGCCCCTCCTTCACCACACAGGCCATAAATCTATCTGAGAAATTTTAGGGGCTCTCTGAGCCCCAGGGTAACATTTCCAAACACACCCAAGGCAGTTGGGAGCTGCTTCAGAATATGACACCAACTTCATAGAGTGATTTTACAACCTCCAGGGGAAAAAAGAAAAATGTCTCTGAAGCATCTCTACTCAACATTAACCACTGAGGTCCAGGTTATGTTTCCAGCAATGACATCTAACCCAGGTCAGCCAACTCTTGAGTGCCAGCTCCAAATCCAGCCTCCTACAGTGACAGGTACACCAGGATCCCAACACATCCCCACAATGGGGTTTCCAGCAGGTGCCCATAATCCACAGAGAACCACACCTCAGAAATACCTCTACAACAGAGCCCACACCTCGTGGTGAAACCTTCCCATCTCATCCCCAACAGGAGCCACATCCCCCTTGTGTCTCATGGAGACCTGTCCTGATTTACCTCAGTAAATCTCAACTTCATGCATCTCCATGAGAGGAAATTTCATGAAATTCCATTAATTTCTGTATGCTATAGCCAAAAGAGTTTTCCCTCATCATAGAGCTACTTTCACCCCTTTATTTTCAAAGGCAGCCTGGATATCACCTGGATGTCATCCTGCTCCCAGGTGGAGAGCTCATCAAGGGAGGAGGAGCGTTCCATCCTGCACAACTCTGTGCTGGACCTCTCCTTGGGACACCAGATATGTGTACCCTCACATATGCCAACAGACAAGGAGCACAGCCTCAAGGGAAACATCAAGAGAAACATGGAGTCTGACACTGGAAGAGGAAATCAGAGATGAGAAGGTTCAGTAGAAGCAAAACCCTCCATAAGGTACCCAAACATCTTCCACTCCTTTTTCCTCACGGCCAAAGTAAGGAAAACCAGAAACCACCACCACAAAGACCTCCAGAGGCAAAATTAAACATTTCCACAACTGTTACCATACTGTTTGCAGCAAGGCTTTGTTTGGTGCAGTGACTAAACCCGACCAGATTTTAGAATAAATCAGTGTTGTGTCACTACTTACCCTTGGGCCAATGTCTCCTGCTTCCCCCTGCAAATCAGAAAAAACAGCAAAGGGTCAGAGTTCAAATCTCAACCCTGAAGGACTGAGCACAGGGTCAGCTGGACAAGGGTACAGCACACAAGGGAAGGGGCAAGAGTCCTATTGTTTAATGTATTTAAATTGAGGGAGGAGAAGGTTTTGAGACAACACAATAGGGAAAGATTCTGCTCTGGCAGGCAGTGAAACAGATAATAAATCAGAAATAGCAGTTTGTTTCCAACTCTAAGGCTCTCCTAGCAACTGCTTATGTCCTTCACATGTGAAAATTAACTTCACTTTCAGTAATGACCTTCTTTGGCTCCTCTGATTGCACGGGTGTCATGCAAACACGATGGAGCCCAGATCTCTTGGAGGAATGAAGAGTTTTATACTCTCATCACCCTTAGTGGCTTACCAGAGCCCTATAGCATAGATGAGCTTTAAGAGCGCACTTGTCCCCCCACCTTTTTTTGCAAATTCTTCCTGCCCTCCCCTTCCTGGAGCTTTTCCAAGAGCAATGTGAGAACCCACTCTCACAGCTCCAACAAAACCCAGCTGGGTTATTGGGGCAACCTGAACTTGAAAGAATTACAGCAACAGGAGGATATACAGGAACTGCTTCCCCAAAATCCACATGTTAATGCAGCCTTTACCTTTTCCCCTTTTGGTCCTGGAGGTCCCTGGAAACACATAAGAAGAATCCAAATGAAGGAACAGCAGAATCACCAATGCAGGTGACATTAAAACCAAGGAAATCACATTCATCAATTCACAAACCTGAGCCACATTCTCTATTATTTTAAGGAATACATGCTACTATTTTAAGTTGTGCAGTGCTTGGCATTAACAACACTTTACCAAAAAGCACCCATGCGGTCCTGCCTGCTCCTGCCAGGACAGAGTATGGAGAAGGACCAGAGCAGGGCAGACAGTGTGGCAGCAGCCCATCAACATGTGACTCTAAATAGATGCAAGAGATACCTTGAGGTATTAAATCACTTCTAGAAAAAGCAGATGCTCAGTGTATCATTACAACAATTATACATCTGTTTGAAATAAACAAGGAGGATGGGCTGCTTTCCTTGGCCTGTTGCTGAAGGCATCGTCCATCTTCCCTCTGAGCAGCTGGCTGCAGGACAGGCAGAGGCACTGCAGCCCCAGAGAGAACCCAGAGCAACACTTTGATGTGTCTGCTGTGCATTTGCCTTCCAGCACAGAAAAGCACCAAATCTTGGTACCAATGCACAGTGTGTGCTGAAGTGGGACCCAGTGGGGGAAGTCAGCAGACAGGCAGCAGCATCTGCATTGCCATGCAGCCTCCCTCCCACTGTTTTACTCTGAGCAAGCTGCTGGCCCTTTACTGTCACAGAAGATATCATGAGCAGTCTGTTTTGAGTCTGCCTGTGTGATAAGTTTGCTTTGTCACTGAGATTTCCCCTGCCTCTCACTCGGGGTCTCACTCCTGCCCAGCAGTGGCACCCCAGCCTGGGGGTGCAGGGCTGTGCTCTGGGGTCTGACTGCACTCCCAGCATGAGGTTTTGCTAATGAAAGCCAAGCCCTTCTTTCTTTTCTTGTCTAATGCTTTATTTCTAGATTTTATTCACATTTGCTATCCTCAGGGTTAGGCTAAAAACCAACCACAGCAATGTATGGCTATAACAACACACTCCTTAACTGGATGGAAATAAGTGTCTGGAGTAGCTTTTCAATTGCAAAGACTGAATGACTTTTACCCACTTTGAAATCCCACTTGGTTTAGGACCAGAATTTAAAAAGATTTCATATGGGGCCCTGTAATGAAGGTGGTGGAAGAGAATGGGGTTTGGAGACAAAATATGGAGCTGTGACCTTCCATAGGAACCATTCAGTGGAAGGAATCAGAGCTGGCTAGGGTTCAATTAGCATAAAAATAAAAAAGTCTGCGTTTCTGTAAAATAAGTAAGAAAAGAATGAAGCACCTGAATATCCAAAGGGCTTCCAAGCAAAAATGAAGTCAAGAAAACAGCTCATAAATTAATCCAGTCTGTTCCAAAAATATTTCATGGACACTGGGCACCCTCAAGCAGTTCCCAGCTCAGGTCCTTTGGAGGAAAATGGAACCTGCTTTGGGATCAATTATTTTTATGGTATCACTCTGTAGTGCCAGAAGCACACAACCAAGATCACTGACTTTGCTCTTCAAATGTGCTACTGGAGTTTATTCCCCAAACTTGGCCTGATGCCCATCTGCAGTCTGTGCTCCCTGAGCTGGGGCAGGAGGGGAAGAGGCAGCTGAGATGAGCTGACAGGTAAAGAAAAGTTCACCTCCAGCTCTGCTGGCCAGCCCCTGGCTCAGAATTCAAACTTGCATGGAATAATTTTGCCAAGTACAATTGTTCCTCCTAAACAGTTATATATGTAGCACTAAATGAGTAATAGTTGAGATACTGCCTATTTATTGTGGAGCAGCATGAACAAAGACATGTTATATTTGGCACTTAGTGCTACTTACTGGTTTGCCATCCAAGCCAAGAGGCCCCTGAAAAAATAAGGAAAAGAGAGTATTATTTTAAAAAAGAAGAAGAAAAAAATGTTTCAAACATAGCATTATCAGGCATGCTCTGAAAGAGACTCTACTTACTTAATCTTTGGCTATGATTCTATGATTTACCTACTCCTCCATCCATGCAATCCAGCAGGAAGGATTCACAGAGGCACAGTGAGAGGCATCAAACAATTTGCAGAGTGTAAAGGAGGGTGAAAGGAAGCGACAGGATTAGTGACAGGGATAAGGTGACACTGCTCTGGCACTTCACCTGGGACTCCCTGAGGTTTTGAAAGTCAAAACCAGCAGCAGTAAAACATGCCTGATTTGGTTAAACTGAGCAGATCCATGAGTGATTCACATCATCCTTGGATCTGAACCATTCTTCCTAAAGCACTCAGTTAACCCAGCTCTTCCTCAGGTCTCCTGTTTCTAGGGTTGCTGCATCAATATTGAAAATGGTGAATTCCCCAGCTTTTCTGGCACTTAAGCCCTTAATTAACACCAAACCACTGAATGTGTTGGGCCCAAAGAAACATTGCTTTTGATAAGGGATGTGGGGAGGGAGAAAGCACAGATGCTCTAGGGCCAAAGCTGCCCCTATCATCAGCTGGAGCTGGCACTTTGGGGACAAAGTGACACACACCAGTTACTGTAAATCCACTGCCTGTGGCAAATGCAAGGGTTCCTCCTGCAAAACTGCATCTGGGGATCAGCTCCAGCTCCCTCCTACCCCTGCCCTGCACAGCCACACGTGTGGAATATGCACATCCTCCTCCCAACATGCTGGGATGAAACACCTCCCACGTTACAGCCCTGTGAACCATGAGGATCTACCAAGCAAAAGCAAAAGGGGTCTGGACTGTGGTACTAAAGCACCAAAGTTCTCTGTATTTCTTAGGGAACTGACTGGGGTGAGTCTTTTTTAGTTTATCTTATTTCTGTGATAGGGAAATTGAGCAAAAGAGGCAAAGGTGGGTAAGAGGAGGCCAATGGCTGCATTAAAAAGAGCATCCTTGCAGCTCACAGCCATTGGTAAGGAATAAATGGCCATTGATAAAGAAAAAAATCAGTCTGCAATGGCTATGCTGATGGGGCCTGGAATATAAAACTCTGGGGAACGCTGCTCTGTAAGGAAAAAGAGGTAAATCCACATGACCTGGGCAGATCATCAGTAGCTGGGTTACAAGGGCTGGGGGGACCTGTGCAAGAGAAGTTCACTTTAAAATAAATGAGGATGTCTTTACAGACAGGAGATTTCTGAAGTCATCAAGCACAGGTTACATTCCTTATGTGATGTGAACTTTTTCTTATAAGGAACCATCAGTGCTCAACAGCTACATAGTGGTCATGAAAAAAGCATAAAGTCGTTAATGCAAAGGCTTGCAGGTCACAACCAAACTACCCTGACACCTCCTCCATATTTTATCTCACCTCAATTCCTTACATTCTAAAAGCTGGAAATGGCATCACGTTCATAGAGCCTCTTTCCTGAAACTACAATTGCTTGAGGTGATTAATCTGAAGCTCCTGCTGCAACTCCTTGACTTTCAGAAGATCAGACATGGGATCTGAGCACAGAACTGGCAGCACATTCAACTTCTCAGAGGAGTAGAAGTCCCAGAATTATTATTTCTTTTAAATATAAAATGCCAGTTCTTCAGCTTTTAGCTATTCTTGTATCAGTCCACAAAGTGACATCCAGAAGCAAAAACAATGGCCTATTCAGAAGATGTTTGAGGAAAAGCATTTAATGCTTGAGAGAAACAATATCCATCAGGGTTCCAAAGGGGCTCTTGGCCAGCCACAGCACTGAATGGACAAGACTAACATAGAATTTTAAACATCTTGCTAGTCTGGGCTGGAGATTTAATTGACTCTGCTCTACCTGCCCAGCCAAATGTCTGTGTGAGCAAGGCAGGGTTCCCAAGAGCAGCCAGGAGATTTCATGGGCAGAGCAGAGAGAACATCTGAAATCTGGGCTGCCTGACTTGACTGCCTGCAAATCTCAGGAGTGCTCATGTGTTGAGATTGTTATTGTCTTTTATTTGAATTCTCCTCCATGTCATTTTAATTAAAGATTAAGCAATCTCTAATTTATTTGATAAACAAGGAATGGGGAAACAACAAGTAACCCTCTATTCTCCACTTAAAACCAATCTCTACAGAAGTTTTCACTTTCAGAGGACAAAAAATACTTCTGTTTAACCAACCAGGAAAAGTGTATGAAAAAAGAGAGTTTTCTCCTTGGACTCCTTGGCAATAGAAAGCATCACAGTGGCTTTAGGCTCTGCTTTTTTCCCAGGGAGCAATTTCCCTTGTGCCTTCACTCACTCTTGATTACAGTCTTTTGCTCTAAATCTCACACAGTGATCACAATTCAGATAATTCATTACTCTCTACATCAACTTTCTGCCTAGGACAAACCCAATAGTTTAAAACAAGGTAGAGGGAAAATTTTCCCCAGGACATAGTTCTGACCAAAACCATCACTGCACTGGCTAAGTGGGGCAAAATGCCTCAAAGAAGAGTACACTGATGGGGTCCCAGATGACCCTAGAGTCCCCTTCCAGCTGGTAACAAACTCACATCTCATTTTCTGACCACACACCAGATGTGTTCTGTGCCTGGTCAAATCAGCTCTGTGGGACACCCTTCCCATTAAAAAAGAAAAATTGTTGCTGTCAGTTTTGCAAAGAAAATACATCTGCAACATCTGTCTGGAGCCCTCAGGTTGCTGGAGCAGGAGGAGCTGGATTAGTGGGGAGAGCTGGTGACACGGAGCAGAGGTGAGTGATAATTGCAATTACACACCTTGGTTTCACCCCTCACAAAGAGTGACATAGGCACAGGTGTTCCTGTAGGAATAATGATCCATGGTGATCCCATGGTGCATCCCCCTTTGCCATCACCAGGGTGAGGACATTATTTATAAAGCTAATATATTTTATGGTACACATTGATGATCTATTACTCAATGATCTATTATACCTTGATGCTGATAATGCAGACATGGCTCAGATAAGATGTTGATGCTTAAGCAGAACTTGTTACTATATCACATAATCTTGATGCATGCCTTGGTTTTGACACACAACATTTCCACTTCAGAGTAAGGGACTGCATTCAGATGCATTTTAAAAACAAATTCTGATGTATTTTTCATTTTGTTTCACAGTAGAAGCTCACAAGTATTGAGATACAGCACCAAAATGCCACCTGTCATTGCAAAAATGAGATTCACCCGTTGCTGAGGTCAGCTGAAGGCTTGAGAACAGTTTTGAGCTCACCCAAAAGGGAAGATGTGGAGCTTGCAAGCTCTGGTTCACATGCAAAAGCTCTTCCAATAAATAACAGGCATTTCCCACGTACATCACTCACCTCTGGCTCAGAGCAAGCCCAGGTGCCAGCCTGGCTCCCTGGTGCTCTGCCATCCCCCTCCAGTGCCCTCACTGCTGCTGGCAGGGATGGATTGCTCTTAAAGCGTTACAGGAATTTTAACAGGGGAAAATATATAGTGAAAGCAAAGCCAGAGATTATTAAGAGGACAATCCTTCTGAGTTGGGAAATCTTCTCTCATGGTTATTTTTAATGTTTCCTGCTCTGCTAAAAATTAGCACAGGGGTCGGAAGGAACCCTGCAGTCAAATTTTGACAAATTCAAAGGGCTGCCTTTCCATCTCTGGCTCTGTGGTTTCAAAAAAGGGTAGAATCTTATATTTCAAGGAATGAACAAAAGAGCATGACAATATTTTAGTATCCCTGCAAAGGGCCCTGGGTCATCTGCAGCACAGGCAGGGAGCAGGGACCATCCCTTCCTATAGGCCATGCTGTAAATCCTCACAGGCAGGACAGTGTCTGCTGGCCATGTGGTTCCTCAGCACATTTTTGTGTGAGAAGAAAGCTCTGGCAAAAGCTGTGGCCAAGCACGCCCTGCCAGGCCTGTCACAAGGAAAGTGGAGGAAGACAGCCAGGTTGCTGTGGCTGCTCCCAGCTTCCCAGCTGAAGGGAAAGGGAAGAAAAGGGACTGAGAAACAAAAAATGAACTGTGAGTCCTCTAAATAGCAGCTGAGAATCACTGGCACTAACTGTGAATAAACTGAGTCCAAGAGACTTGCTCTGGGATGTCACCTCAACCCCAGTTACTGCTGCTCCTCCTCCTTCCCCAAAGTCCTCAGTGCAGAAGGATGAGAAACACTTACAAAATAACAAATTTCTACTCCATACACTACCACTGTTGCCTCACTAATCATCTGTCTTTTCAAATGCATTTAAATTATTGCATTTAAATTATATTTTATTGTTTATTTTCATCATTATTTATAATGCTAAATCAATTTATTGCTACATTTAAAAACTTGTGAAGAGTATGGAATTGGTCATACAAGGAATTACTCCAAGGACACACCACTCACTGCTGTGAGCCTGGAGGTGTTCTGGGCAGGAGTTTCCTCCTTCATCAGCCCTGACTTCTGGTGTGAGACCCCAAAATCATATCAGTCTGCAGCATGACAAAACATTGGAAACATTCCTACCAGGAGCCATCACGTTTAAGCATTGAGATAATTTACATCACAATAGTTTCATGTTTAGCTTAATATATAGCATGGAAAGCCTCACTGCAATGGGATGGGATTGCTATGCATTGGAATAGTGCTGCACTTAAAAATAAATATTATTTTTAAGCAATGAACATGATTATCGACAAACCTTTGCTAACAGTTTTCTTTTTCTTTGTTTGAAAAAAGCTATTTCAGTATTGTCCAACACAAATTCCCCATGAAGCCAAATTTCCTCCATGCAGTCATGGAGCAAACCATGACTACATGCAAACTGGAAACCCATTTTCCATTACTAGATGATAGTTTTTTACAAAGTTTTAAAAAAAAATTCCAAAACCAAACAGCGTCTAAGATTTTCTTACAAGCACTAAACAGCAACACTGATGAGACATTATTTTTTAATCCTTGCAAGACTAATTGTTTCCACTTGGAAACAATTTACACATGCAGGCCGCATCCTGCATGGCCTCAGAGCCAGGCTGTCCTTGCTCAGATGGAAAACCCCATTTCTTTTTATGAGGAAGAGCATTTAGGGGTTCCCCAAAATCTAATCTCCCTGCGTGTAACACCAATCCCAGTCTTGTGGCAGATCCCAAAGGACGGGGATGTTCTGGGCAGCGGGATGAGCCGGGCCCTCCTCACCCTCAGAGACCCAGAACTGCAGAACCCTCACCCCTCTCCCTCATTTCTTTCCAAAAAGACACCTGAGCACACCCCGGGCATTGCCCACACAGTCTGGCAGGGCTCAGCATCACCAAACCCCCAAAGGCTCTGAAATATTTCCTCAGAGGGAGCCATGTCCCTCCGCCCAGGCTGCCAGCCATAAATCCCCCGGCAGAGGTGTCAGGTAAACGGTGCAGAGCAGCCTGGTAAGAGCCAAGCGTGCGTTCACAAGGCAACAAAAACCCCCCCAGATCTGCGCTCTGTTCCAGAAAATCTGTCCACAGACTGCTGGGAGGCCTCTGCCCATTCTTTGATGGAAACGGAGCAGAAAGGAGCAGTAATTTGCTAAAAACTTCACCCGTAATGCAAACCAGACGGCTCTGCAAGGGAGCAGCCACCTCGGAGGCCGGGCAGGCCCCGGCGGGCATCCGGCGGCCGCGCAGAGCCAGCCTCTGCAGGGAGAGCCCCGCTCCCTCCACGGGCACGAACGCTCCCAGCGCTTCTGAAAGCCTTGGGAAAGAAACAAACATACAGACAAAACCAGAAAAAACAAACCCAAGCTCTATCCTCAGGAAGCTTTTGGGGCAGCACTGGGCTCTGCCCACTGCTCGGCCTCTCCTCTGCATCGCTAGCCTGAGCTCACCAGAGTGCTTCAATTCCCAGCTGTCTTCCAGACATGTCGGCCACATTCTGCAGGGTTTCAAATGAGATAAGGGACCTTCTTCCCCGCAGGAGCTGCCTCTTTTTTAACCACAAGATGTGCCGCCTTCTGTCTGTGCACAGAGCTTCCTCTTTTTTTCTGGATGTCTTCTCAAAGACGCTCAAGAAAAATGCCTGGAATCAAATCTAACACTGACTGGTCCAAAGGGGTGGTAAACAAACCCTGGGCTGGAGCTGCACAGGGCACTGCTAGGGCTTTTGAGGAAGGTCACTTGGAGGTGCCTAAATAGAGCAAGTCTGGTCATTTCTCCCAGCACAGACTGCCCTGGCTCCTGGGCAGGCATGCCAGATCCCCATTGAGGGGAGAACTCATTCATCTGTGCATCACATTGCACCAGCTTTCTTCCAAAACAGCAAAGTACTCTTATGGAAGAAAGAGCTCCCCAACTTCCACAAATTTCTGAGGCTTAATTGAGTCCCATGTGTTCTGCACAACTGCTTTCTTCAAGCATTTGATGTCCAGTTGGGTTTTGGTTATATTTTTTTAATATCCACCTATGAGAGAGGTGATGGCCTCTGAGCTGGGAAGGCAATTTTTAAGTAGGTAAGTGGAAGAATTTTGGAAGAATGTTGGTGTTACAAGCAAACACTTCAGTGCTTACTGCCTTTATAATTTTTCCAGACCAGTGTCATTGACAGCTTCTGTTTGGATTACCTCTCTTTGGTTAATAAGAAAACTTCTTGGTTTTCTCAGTTTTGTTCTGCCTAGACACCAAGCCTCTGCACCACAGGGCTGGACCCAAACACACTGGAAACAGAAATGCAGATCCACCAGCTGCACTCAAGACTCAAAACAGGAAACCAGAGGAAAAGCTGCATGAGAAGCCAGAAACCAAACCTCTGCCCTGCCAGTGCAATTTGGGCTGCACAGTTCTCCTTGCCATTCCTGTCAGCACCTTCACCAGGCCCTCTCCTCTCCCCATCCAGAACTATTGGGATCAGGAGGATAAACAAATGCATCTGCAATTCCTCCACTGGGTGGGATGGAAGACAACTTTTTATTATCCCTGTGGAAGAATTACCTTTAAATCAAAAGGAAAATGAACTGTTGCCATGAAGAACTGGTCTTCACAAAATCATTGTTGCTCCCACATCAGAGAGCCAGCAAATGGATGTAGCAGGAAAACATGCTGGATCTGCTTTCCCTGTTTAAAGAGGGTTTTCCCTCTAGGCAAATAATTACGTGAATTGGCCACAAAACTGATATTAAAATAAAATGAAAAGGACTGGAACTACAAAGTTTGCCTTGTAAAATGAATGTTTGTTACTTCTGTCTTTTGGGCTCTTACTGGGAGAGGTATGTGTGCAAATGACTTCACACACAGGAGACACTCCTTGAAGTCTGGATATTTACAAGTAAAACATGGGAACAAACACAGGACTGAAACCTAAATTACAGTTATAACCTTGATTAGCCAAGCTAAGAAAACTAAATACCTCACCAACAGAAGCCTTCATCACACCACACAGTGTTTAAAAGTGTCCTAGCAATGCACAACCAGCCAGAACACCCATGCAATGTGTTTTGGACACCACAGGCAGCTGTGTCCATGCAAGAGCTACCACCCAAGGTCTGCAATCAACTGCCTACTGCAAAAATCCAGGAAAGTTTGGGATCCACACAGCCCATGAGGTCCGGGCATATAGTATGGCCTCCCATACCTCACATGGGATTTCTGGCAGCCCTCCTGAAGAGCTAAAATGCTGCTTGCTGCTTCAGTTTGCACACAGGGCAACTCCAGCCACTCTCACAGGCTGCACCTCGACAGCACTTTGAGATAATTACATAGGTGGAGGCAACTCATCAAGACATCAGGCAGTTCAATTTTCAGCTACTCCTACAGTTCTCTTGTAATAGTAGTTTTTTATTAATGCCACATGTGGTTTTCTGGTGCTGCCATTTCCAAAATGCCTGGTTAAGGGCATGCCTTGGAGCTTTCTGGTAAAAAAGGAACCACAATGGCACAGAGGAGCTGCCACCAGGAAGAGGCTAAGCCATGTGTTCCTCATTTCCCACACATCATCCTGTCTGCATTCATATTATATTTATGGGTCACACATGAAAATCTTGCACAGACTTTCCCTAAGTTGTGTAGTAACTGAAATTCTTAATTGCTGAGGGGAGAAAACCCCAGACTCCACTGTTTATGGTCAAGGTCTAGAGCTGTAACCAAAGTCACTGTTCCAGGGCTTCACTGTGCTGAGTTCTTATGTCAGGGAACCATCTTCCCTTCTACACATGATTCTTCAACCCCACTCACAGACATCAGCCTAGAAAAACACATTTGGCTTCACTTTATGTCTTGAAAATTAATTAAAACCAGAGTTTTACCATCCTTACCAGTTGATTTCTGACTTATACATTACAGCTGACTTCAGTGGGTAGATCTGGATTTACAACACTGCAGCCAAAGGAAGATATTAGCTCACTGTCCAAGGCTCCCAAAATAAAAGTTTCTGAAGATGCTGACCTGCTTAGCTCCAATAGCTCCTTAGCCTGAGTTGGACTATAAATATGTGAGAATGGCCTGCACAGGAGTATTTCAATTCTGACAGAGCAATCATTCCCCAAAATGAAAAGCTAGCATTGAGTAATGTCTGTGTCGTGATTATTTTTTAACTTAAGTCCATTAATTGATTATATTGGTGCAGTTACCTGTCAGTTAGTCACAGAATCATGGAATGGTTTGGGTGGGAAAGAGCCTTGAAGACTTATACCCAGCTTCTCTGCCATGGGCCAGGACACCTTCCCCTGACCCAGGTTGCTCCAAGCTCCATCCAACCTGACCTGGACGCTTCTTGGGATGGGACAGCCACAGCTTCTCTGGGCAGGGCCTCCCCACCCTCACTATAGGGAATTTCTTCCCAATAACCCATCTAACCCCACCCTCTGTCAGTGTGAAGCCATTCCCCTCATCCTGTCACTTCAGGATAAAGTAAATAGTCCCTCTCCAGCTCTCCTGTAGCTCCTTCAGGTATGGCACAGCTGCAATTAGGATGTCCCAAAGCCTTCTCTTTTCCAGGCTGAAAAATCCCAGTTCTCTCAGCCTTTCCTCATAGCAGGGGTTCTCCATTCCTCTGTTTATCCTGGTGGCCTCCTCTAGATTCATTCCAACAGATCAATATCCTTCCTGTGCTGGGGACCACAGAGCTGGGTACTCAATGCTGAATTATTTTCAGTAAGCAGCTGCATTACTTCTAAACAGGCAGAGCACGGTACCTTTTGTCCCTGCCATCTCAAAAGGTTCCCACTGCTGCAAGAGATGGGCAGGACGATGCCTGAGGTCTTCCAGGCAACACACAAGTGATTTACAAAATTCAGAAGGCAGACATTATACATCGGAGGGACAAAATGGGTAACACACCTCTCAACTAAAAATAAATCCTAGTATTCTAAGGGAAATGTATAAAATAGGACACAACCCTGCTTCATATCATACTTTTCTTCTGCAAAGCCTCTTCCCTGCTCTGCTTTCTATTAATGAAGACATGCACATGAAGTAATTCCCCTCATTAATCAACTTCATTCTTTTGGTTTCTTCCCACTTGAAGTGACAACCCTGCATTTGGGATGTCACGTAGTGGTGTAGCTGAGACTGATTTTAGAGATGAGTAGTAGAGGCAGATGAAACTCTCAAGAAACAGAGACTTTGGCTTCCAAAGGCTTCTCCAGTAAGTGGAGAAGAGAAGGGAATGGGTTCTGGTGAACCACGAAGGCAGCATCTTGCTGGGAAAGAGGAGAAATATGTAGGAGAACAACTGAGTAGGTTGAGGGCAAGTACAGAACCATCCCTGCATGAAGCAGACAAAGAGATGGGGGCAAGACTGCAAAGACCACTGCACAGCCATTGCTTAGAACCACAGAATAACTCAGGTTGGAAATGACCTCCAAGATCATCAAGTCCAACCATTAACCTAGCACTGCCAAGCACACCACTAAATCAAGAGCCACATCTTTTAAATGCTTCCAGGGACAGTAACTCCACCACTTCCCTGGGCAATCCAGACCAATGCTTCACAACCTTTTTGGTGAAGAAATGTTTCCTAACATCCAAATAAACAGCTGTGCAATGCAGAGCTCCTCCTGCTCTCAAAGGTCAGCTCTAAGCCTACTCGTGGTTCAGCTCTCCCATCTGCTCCTCATTTTCTCCTTTTCCTCCTGCTCAGATGCAGCTGCCTGCCCTGCTCACAAAAGCAGCACAGCCCCACTGCACCAGCCCTCTGTTCCCCCCCAGCTCCCCAGGACAAATGGCCCAACATGCTGACAGCACACCAGGTCGAGGGGAGCCACTCTGCAGCAGGGATGCTCCTTGCTCCTTGTCCCCATTAAGGGACATCCACAGCTACAACACTCAGCCACACTGCTCTGCACAGCCTGGGACACGTCCCAGGGGATCCTGCTCCCAGGGCCTGGTCCTGCCCAACGAGAAACACATTTCCATCATAGGCTGCACATCTGCTTTTCCTCTGCTGCCCCCATGCAAACCTGAGCTCAAGGCAGCTCTGTGGCAGCACGGCTCCTGCCTCACCGTGGGCATCAGAAAGGCTTTTTCCCTTAGCCTGCCCCCAGTGTCAAAAGTTAAACTATTCTCTACAAAGTCTTTGTCTTTCTGGCAAACCTGGCTGAAATTGGCCAAGTTCAAATGTTACTGGGGAAGGAGAAGACAGACCCATACAGCCCTTACACTGAAATTCAGGCTGAGGTGTGTGCTGTGATGCATGATCAGTGGGGTGTCAAAACCAAATCAAACGAGAGCAGAAGAGCAACAAATCCCAACATCCTTCATAGTGTTATGACACTGTTAGTAGGATATGCCATAGGGTTAAAAATGGAAACCAAAATCCCCTATGGGATTTCAAAAATAACAATAAACCTACAGAACTTCATAAAGAAAAAAACTGTTTCTGCTGTAAAGTTTTATTGTAAGGCTCAAACCTCTCCTCTTAAGATGTTAAGTATAAAAATATTGAAATCATCTTATAGAAGCTGTTTTCTCTCTCAGTCCCATTTCCAGAGCTCTGGATCACTTCATCCCTTTAAAGCTTCCTTTTCTGGCAGCCCAGTTATAAACTAGCAGCTCAAAGCACTGCTGGCCAAGGGAAGCAAGTGTCACCACACACCACTTAATATCCACCTTCTACCTCTGCATTTTCACCACATCCACCCCCTGAAACAGCTCAGAGTTTATTTGATCACCCTGAAGGGAACTAAATAAGTAAATTCATTTGAATATGCAACTGGATTTAATAAAACCTGTCCATATGCTTCTGCTGAATAATACTCCCAAGCCTGCTTTATGTTTCGTTTCCTCCTTCTTCAGGGATACATCTTGCTTTGGAAATACAATTATCCTCACCTCCTTATTAGATACAGTTAATTAGTGCAGCCACAGCCATGTGGATGTAGTACTTCAGTGTTTGCTGGTTTCAAAATCAGCATAACACCAGCTTGGACCAGGACTGCAGGTCCTGGGGGTAAGAGAGAGGAGGAAAAACCTTGCGGTGATGTGAATGTCATTTTCCCAGTGCAGATGTGGCAGCAGAGTTGAGGTCATTCCCAGTCCCTGACACCATCCAGAAGTGCTGGAGCATCACCAAAATCCCTCTCCAGAAGCTGGGACAGGCAAGGTGCCAGGCTGCCCAGGGGACAGTGGTGATGCTCTCTCCTAGGGAACAGTTCCTATTTCCTCCCAGAAGTTCTGGTTTTCAGAGTTCTGCCACTAAACCACACGACTGAGACAGGAGAAGGGACAAACCTGCCAAGGGCACTGCTAATCCAGCAGCGTTTGCCACACCCCACAAGGGCAAAAAGCCACCCTAAAAATTACAATCATCAGCCCATTAGAGTGAAATGTAACATCTTAACTTCTAATAAATTAAACTCCTAATTTCCAACAGACCCCTGAGGCATCTGTACAGCCTCCTGGCTCCAGCATCTCCGGGGCTGCTGCGGGCAGGTGCCACCTGAGGGAGACAAACCCCTTCCCTGGACACGGAGCCCTGCTGGCCACAGCCTCCCCTCCCAGCACACCTCATCTGTCATCATTTGGTGGAGTCCCGAGTATTTTCATGGCAGGGATACAAGGGCAGCACAGGCCGGTTCTGCAAAATTAACCCCATCTCCCACCTCTCCATTTCTGGGAAAATGCTGCTGCCCTCCCCAGGGAGGATCACAGGGGTCCGGGGGAAGTGAAAACTGCAAATATCCCTGGAATTCCCTTCCAATCCTCCTCTCTTGAGCTCCCTGGCACACATAAAACTCAAAAGATGTTTCTATGGTTTCTGGGCACTCAAGGGGAACCAGGCCAGGGCATGTGGTGGCAAAGATAAGCAGGGGGTTTTCCTAACACACTCATTCAGGAAAAAAAGAAAGAAAAAAAAAAAAGAAGAAAAAAAAGAAAAAAAAAAGGAATAAAGGGCATCAACCACAGGAAGGAGAAGGCTAAGAAAAGCCAATACACCCCTTCCAGAGCAACACGCAGTGCAGAGCTCTGCATCAATTCAAAAAGCTGCATCAATTCAAAAAGCAGGAGCAGAGCTGGAAGCTCTCTCTCCATGCCATGTACAAGAAGAATTTACACAGTGCTTTTTAGCAACCATTACACCAAGTGCATGCTTGGGAGTGGCTCACCAATGAGCTGCTGAGCCCCTCGGAGCTGGAGCACTGTGGCCACCCAAGGGCATTGATGAGGGACAGGGGAGCCAGCCAGGAGGCTGAGGTTTGGGGTCTGGCCAGAGCAAGGACTCCCTCCTCCTGCACATCCAGCAGGACAGCTCTGCACCCATGGAAAAAGTTTTGGATATGGGCAAATGAGGATCTACCTAAACACCTGAGGCTCTTTCACCAGTATCCCCTCTTAGAGTTCTAAGTGGGACAAACCCCAAAGCCTTTACTCATTTTGCAGTCCAGTGAACTCTTAAACAAGAGCAAGAATACAACCATGAAAGGGCTCAAGTATTTCATCCCTATAAACAGTAAGGGAGAATATTGATCAGGCTTTTAAGTTTTAGGGCTGAATCCCTCAAAAGCTATTCCTGATGAAGGAAGAGAGGGGGGAAAAAGTGAAAAAGAAGCATAAAACAGGCAAGAAAAATCAGTGTCATGGAAAATGCTAGAGAGGACCACAGAGCACAGACTAGAAAAGAATAAAAATGAAAGGAGCAGTGGAGTTACCGGGTAACCATCGCGTCCTGACTGCCCCTGTGGGGGGGAACAAGGGAGATGAGTCAGTCAGTGCACCTGGAGCAGCTTGACATCACATAGCAGCAGGCAGGACATGGGGCCATTGGCTCTCCAGCCAGCCCTGGCACTAAACTCTGGAGAAACCTCCAGCTGGGGCAACTTTCCTATCAGAGGGGTCACACCTACAGCGTCTTTTCCCTGGATTTCCCTGGATTGTGATCCCCTGCGCCCCTTTGGCTACTTACCACTGGTTTTGCCAACTTGCACCCATCCCTGCTGCCAGTGCCCAGCCCCTGCTGGCCCTGAAGCCACCAGACATGCATGGCACACACTGGGTCCTGGCCATAAAGCTGCCCTGGGATGGGGGTGCCAAGAGGAAAGAAAACACCCCAGTGCTGGGGGGAGGTGGTGGAGGCTGAGGCAGCAGCCAGGACAGCAACCACTGAGCTTCAAACTCCTGTTCCAGCACTTGATTCAGTGAAGGTTTACCCCTCTAAGACTCATTAACTTCCTTGCAGGATGCACTCTCCTAGCTCACATCTAAGCTTTGCTTTATTTGCAATGAAGCAGAAAGCACAGCTGATGCTGTGGGGAATGACCCTACTGAAGTTACTAGCAGCAGCTGCAGGATCAGCAGAACAAAACACAGGGTATTTCACCTTCCGTGCTCTCCTCAGGGGTTCCCAGAGGCGTTTACAGCCCAAGGGGCTGCTAACCATGCCCTGAGCTACAGCAGAGGCTGCTGCAAGCCAGACCCATGGCAGATCCCAGGAAGGAGCTGGTGAGAATCAGCTGGCATACAAACAGGCAGCGAGGTGAGTGCCTGGTGCAGCAATGTCACCTGCTGCCATAAACACATGTGGTGCCAGCGTGCTGTGGGTGCACAGTCAGAGTCAGGCTTTGCTCATGGCATGGGACAGCTCCAGCAGCCCCTGCACACCACTCACGGGGGTTCTCCCTTCTCCTCAGCACCCCTGCAGCTGTAATGCCTCCTGCAGCACTCCTGGTTCATCCAGAAACAACACTGACTCCAGCAACTGCCCCTTTAACCAGTTACAGCTTGGGATAAAGGGTACGGGAGGTTTTATGGAGAGGTATGGCAGGGGAGCACACACAGATAAATAGGAAACACTTGGAATGCCCTGCCCTCGCTGGTGAGTTCCCCAGCCAGCACACCAGCACATAATGTGTTCGCTAATATCTGTGACTGTAAATGCTTAATTACAGTCTGTGGTAAGTCTATATTTCAATTGTAGAAATTTCCTACCCAGCATGTGATTTTAATGCTCTCCAAAACAGAGGTTTTATAGCATATCTTAGCAGAATACCCCTTACTCACAGACAGGACAATCAATCATCCATCAGCCACAAATCCTGTACCACAAATTCTAATAATTTTATATGCATAACTAACTTATGACAGCCAAAAGAATAAAATACCAGAACAACTGCTACTAGGGAACAACAGAATTGGGGATACAGTGTAATGCTGTACATGTAAGAAGTAATCAATTCCTTCTGGCCTAAATCAAGAAACAGAAGAAACTAATAAATGCAGTACTGTTAAAATAAAATAATATTGTGGTTCTGCGGGTTCTAGGACTTATTTTATATTATGCTTAAAGAAGTCTCTGGCAAAGGCCATTTATGCTAAAAAGCAGGATTAAAAAAAACCAAAGCCACCCAACCAACCCCACCCAACCCAAAAATTAACTAAACCAGGAGTTGTCTTACAAAGAAGGGCAAGGGGAGAGGAAAGGAAAAAAAGGTCTTGTTTGTGTTAAATCTCCCCTGTGCTCCGTTTGCAATTCAATAGTGCCGTGGGAACCAGGAAATGAAACCAACTAGAGACAAAGAAAAATTAATAGTGCACCATATGTTGCCTGTGTTGGATGGCCATAATAAACGTGAGCAGGCAGCACACGTGAGGCAGCACCACCCCCGGCTGCGTGTGGGCTGAGAGGAGCCTCTGAGCACCACCAAACAGCCACACAAACCCATTTCCAACTGGCCAAAGTACTTCAGTCAGTGGGGAGTGTCCCTTAAAGATGTATATGGGGAGTTTTAAACAGGCAGTATCCCACTATCATCTTTATTTGTAATCCCAAATAATCATTTTGCTCAACCTCCTCTTAAGTATGTAGGTGAAAAAATTAACTTGAAATAGAAGTAAAAATTCAAAGGGCTGAAAACCCTTAACTAAACCCACAGGCAGTGCTGCCAGTCCCAGGAGAGCCAAAGCCATGGTGCTGGGACAGCCCCCACTTCTTGTCACCAAAACAGAACTGGAAATTTATTAGCCCAGGAATAGTTGCCAAATTTATTTTCTCTAAAATAAGCCCTTTCAACCCAGCAAGGCTCTATAGGAAGAGAACAACATGAAGAAATGCCTCTGCTAGTGCATTGACAGACAAAGAAATGGGGCTGCAAACAGCCTGAACATCTCCTCTTCCTCCTCCTCCTTTGGGGGAAGAAAGGTAGAAGCACCTAATACCCACAATTTATTTTTTAAACCAACCCTCAGCAGCTTGGAGGGCACAAATAAAACATAAATTCTCACTCCAAAAACAGCAGGAGAACAACAGATTTGGATGTGGTGGCACAGCCAAAGGCACGTCTGAACATTTGAAAGGAGGAGTTGACACATTTTCAACTATTACCCCTTCAAACAACTATTTCCCCATAAATTTTCTGGTTGCATTGGTAGGAATGCTCATTATTCTACCCAAGGCTTCAAAGAAAGAAGCAAGCAAGCTATGGTTTTCCCTCTAGCCCCCCTTTTGAGGCAACCAAACCCATATTAAATGCTGGAAACACAATAGATAAGAAAAGCAAGACAGAGCTTTAGAACCAATAAACCCAGTAACATGTTAAATATTAGTATAGCACTCTTTCTGTTAAATAGAGGCAGACTAAAGAACTCTTTAAAGGGAAAACTCCTTGTTACTGAATATTTTCTGAGTTTAAAATTAGTGGAAGTGCCCTAGGGCAGCAAGTTAAACATTTTAAAATTCCCCCCACAATTTGTCTACAATCATGAAAAAAAAATCCAGCAGCATCTGGTACTGATTTTGTTTCCAGACACACCTCTACCAAAAAATGTTGTGCTTTTGCAAGGACACTGAAAGGCAGGGAAAGAGGAAGCCTTAACTTTGTTGATCCAACAGTAAAATCCACGATACTTACTGCAGGTCCTGGAAAACAAAAGAAAAACAAAAGAAAAAAGAGTCAATTACAAAGAAAAAGTATAATCTGATAAAGCAACAGAAAGCAGGAACCAACACTAGAATGATTTAGGACTCTTCAGTCCAATTCCCTGGTGATGACTTTGCAGATACACTCAGCACCATCCACACCCTCCTGTTACAGCCCCATCTAACCCGTGCTGCAGGCACAGCACTACTGACAGGGGTGTAAAACCACTCTTTTCCCATCTTTTTCACAGTATGACTCTGTTTCCTCTCCCCCTACAAGAGCCTGGGCAGGGCCCATGCGCAGGGCATCAGAGCCTTGGGCACCACCTGTGGCCAGCAAAAAGGAGACAGATGTGGCCAGAAAAATGTGCAAATATTTAGGAATAAAATCTGTATTTTCACCATGAACCTTATCTATCCTTTGGGTAATGCAGGAGGAGCAGGATATAAGCTCACAAAAGCCAGAGCAGCAGTGTGGGTAGGGACCTGACAAGGGCAGTGCTGCTGCTTCTACAGACCCCAAATGTTTATGTCAGATGTGTCCACCTCTCCCTGACCTCCAAACATGTCACACACCCCCACAGCCCAGTGCCACCCCCCTGTGCCCCTGCTCATGTTCCCAGTGTCACCCCCATGTGCCCCTGCTCGTGTTCCCAGTGCCACCCCCCTGTGCCCCTGCTTGTGTTCCCAGTGTCACCCCCATGTGCCCCTGCTCGTGTTCCCAGTGTCACCCCCCTGTGCCCCTGCTCATGTTCCCAGTGTCACCCCCATGTGCCCCTGCTCGTGCTCCCTGTGTCACCCTCCTATGCCCCTGCTCGTGCTCCCAGTGTCACCCCCATGTGCCCCTGCTCGTGCTCCCTGTGTCACCCCCATGTGCCCCTGCTCGTGTTCCCAGTGTCACCCCCATGTGCCCCTGCTCGTGCTCCCAGTGTCACCCCCATGTGCCCCTGCTCGTGCTCCCAGTGTCACCCCCATGTGCCCCTGCTCGTGTTCCCAGTGTCACCCCCCTGTACCCCTGCTCGTGTTCCCTGGGCTGCTGCTCGGTGCCTCAGCTCCAGGGAAATTCCCATCACACCCATATCAGGCTTTGGGGGCCAGGGGTACAGTCTGAGGCTGGCTTTAACATCATTAGGAAAAGAAACATTCCCCAAAATCCCCCAGCAGGGCAGGGTGGTCACCACAGCCACACCAGTCTCTGCAGTTTTCCCACTGCTTGTCCAAACTGGTGCTGCACTGAGGTGAGCACTGAGCCCTAATCCAAAGCAATCCATGTTGCACTTCTGCTCATGAGGCAGCCTATAGCTCTGTTTGGGATTTCTTCATGCTCTGAATCTTGCCTGATCAAAACCAGAAACGAGAAACACAATTAGAAAAGAAAAAAAAAAGTGGGAAAGCTTAAAATGGAGGCAAAAAATTAAAAAAAGCTTTGTTCATCTATGTTATTCAACAATATTATTCAAGAAGCATATTTCAAGTCAATGCCTTTTCAAGGATTTTAAAATTAATTTTAAAATTGAAAACATTGCTAAGTTGAATTAAATAAAAACCAAACAAGACTACAAATGAGGAGTGGCAGCAAGTAATGGTTGGCAGTGCACCAAGAACCATCCCAGTGACATGTGTCTGTCACCTGAAGGGGGTCAGTGCTACATAGCCATGCCCGGGGCAGGGACAGCCTCCAGGCCAGGAGCACAAGGGCTTAACTTGCTCTCCTTGGTTTAATTTCTTCTGAATGCAGAAGCCAGTGGCTCTATGCCAATTAATTAACTGAGAATCATAAACCTGATTTATTAACTCACTTACACCAGGCTACCCACAAGAGCCCTTTTGTGGAAAAGTCAAGACTTAAGTGTCAAAGAAGCAGGCAGGAAATTATTTTAATATGGGATTTCAATCATGTACCAATTATAATCTCTTTGGAATTTGTTGCCTACTTTCCTTTTCTCAGCTACTGTTTTTTTCACCCCAACATGTGCAGGCAAGTGCTCTTTTAAAGCGCTTCCTCCTCCCAAATTCAAATGGGAGGGTCTGTATATGCACCTCTGGATGTTCTCCAGCCCCGCCAGTGGAGTTACACCAATCTTTCACTGTGCTGCTGGCCAATTGAGGCTAAATAAATCTTCATTAAGGCATAAAGTTAAACCTATTGAACTGATCTTTTTTCCTCCTAAGAGCAACATAACTTTCTGGTTTGCTGAATATGTTTTTCAACAGCCCAGCCACAAGACACTTGTTTCCTATGGAAAAAAGTCAAATATTTTTGCAATCAACAATAAATTAAAAAGCTGATCCTGTACGCAGGGGCTGCCCCTCATCCAGCCATCTCATCAATGTGGGCACATTGCACAAGATTTATGCTCTTTTCAAAGAAATTTGCTAGAATTTACTGCTAATAATTTTGACGGGCAATAGTCAGTTTGAGAGGCTGCAAGGAGGAATGAAAAAACTTGGAAAATCTTCTTACAGCAAATCAAAGTTGGAAACAGCCTTTGTGTATTGAAAACTACGTGACAAATTAACCTGGGGGCTGATTTCAGGAGGAAGAGGATAAAGACAAAAACAACCTGCAAATGCAGGGATTTTGGTCTGTGATTGATTTACCTGAACAGGGAGGATGCTGCTGTAGCCAGGAGTGAACACCTTATGCTCAGGCATACAAGGCCACGGAGATATTTGGAAACACAAAAAGATTCCTTAAGAACATGCACAGCTGTGCTAGCAGGAGGTGAAAATCAAAACTCATTAAATATTAATGACCCAGATTTCCTGACTGACCAACATTCATGTTATTTTGTATTTCCAAAGCCCAAGTGGGTCACAGCAGCATCATGCCCAGCAGTACACAAACATATGGGAAATGACAGGTCACAGTCATTTATTTCCAAGTATTTTTTCAGCTTGAAAATTCTGGGATAAGATGATATTTCTGTTCAATCTGCAAGTCGTTTATCATGCAAGCTCTCCTGCCATGAGAGGAGAGAGCCAGGCAGGGGAAACAAAACCAGCCAGACATTTCCAACAGCTCAGGGAGAGGCAGAGGGGACTTTGCTGCAACTCTAAAGGGCAAACAGCCCATCCCCAGGTAGCAAACATGCATCTGTGGCCACCTGAAAATGTGAAAAAATATCTAGTAAAAGACAATCTATATTAATACATGGCTATGTGTATTTAAACACACACACAATGTGTATATATATATATATACACATAGAGCTATTAATTCAGAATGCTGTAATGGGAGTAACTGAGCCATGGGCAACAAAAGGTAACAACTGCTACAGCCATAAGAAACCACAGAATCTGGCAAAAACTATTTGTCCCTGTGTGTTGAGCTCTCACTCCTATCTGTGCCTCAGTGCTGGGACACACAGGGAATATGTCCTCCTAGCAGAGGCTCATTACTGAGAGCACATAACTGGGAGCCAGATTAGATTTTTCTTGAAGTTCAGCAGAAGAAGTCCTTGGGTATGAGGTTGTCACAGGCAGTTCATAGTAAGAAATAGGGGGAGCAATAGAAATCCCCAAATTAATAGTTTGCTGTGTGATTTACCCACATGCAACTTACTGAATAACAACAACTGTATATTTACAATTGTCCATTCAATCACAAGGCTAATGGGTTTGAAAGCATAAATCTTGATATGTAAAATATGGGATTTTAAGTATATATAGGGCTGGGAGAGAAATAAGCCTTCCCTGCATAGGAATCACATTGGTTTTTTCCCTTTTAAAAAAGCTTTAGATTCCTTCTTGTTCCAAATCAGGATATTTGCACAAACAGAATAACCATAAGAAAAAAACCCTCCAAAACAAACAAAAAAACCCTGTGAATTAAATCTTTGTTAGAAATTCAAATTAAGGCAATACCTGCAGTGTAATGTAAAGAAAAAGAAAAAATCATGGGTGGTGGGCAGAAGACTTCTACCCCATAGCAAAATTTCAACACATTTCCCCAAAAATTGCTTTTGAGATGAAAACATTTTGTAAACAAAACTTTTTCTGCCATAAACAGAAATTATGCCAAGTCAGGATTTTCCAATGAAATAACACTTCATCAAAAAATGCCCTCTCTGGCCCACCTGTAAAGGGAATTTTGTGCCAAACCAGCCAAGGTTTATCCCCCTGGGCTGTAGCTGTGCACAGCTGATGCAAACAGCTACACAACATCCCAGCCATCAGCTTTGGGTGTTTGTGTCCTGGGGCAGCTCTTGCTTCATGTGAGGAGAGCAGAGCCTTACTCAGACTTGCCAGGCTGAACATTTCATGTGGATTTTCTCCTGGTTTATTTTGAGAGATTTTGACCTTGAGTTTTTGGATCAATCGTCAAGCCAGGAGAAGAAAGCAGAATGATATTCCAAGAGACAGGAACATCATCTCCTACCACCTAGTCGTGCAAAGCCTTTGAACCAATAGGCCAACTAAGCTCCCAAATCCTGGATCCTGTTCATCCATCCTTCAGGAACACCCCAGCATGGCTCAATCTTTAAAACAATAAACACAAAGCCCCATGAGGGCTGTGCATCCCTACCCCATCCTGCTCACACAGCACCAGCTGGCAGCAAGAGGGGAAGCAAAACCTCCCAGGTCCCTGGCAAAAATCCGTGTTATTTCACAAACGCTCACTCCAACAGTTGAACTGTGTCCTCACTGGGACATATCACATTGGAAAAATAAGCTAACATGACATTAAACCTGATTTTGCCTTTGGCAAGGGAAAGGAACTGCATCTGAGATGAGCAGGCTGGCTGTCAGGGCCAATCACGACAGCAAGTGCTGCAAAACCTTTCTCCCACCCCATAGTGAGAGAAGGCTGAAAATCCCAGATAAAATGGTATTAAAATGTGTTTTTCTTTTTATACACTGCTTCCATGGGTGGGTGCACATGACTCTTCAAGGCTGTGCTTGCTTTCCAGATGGAAAAGAAACTGCTGAAAATCATATCCAGGAATAAGGAATAAGAAATAAGACCCTTGTGTCTGTCCTGTCAGGGTGGGATGGAGCTCAGGACTTGCTGGACCAGACCAAACAACCAAAGTGAGATCTCCCCAGGGAAGCTGCTGGTGTGAATTTTCTGGCCTTGTGGTAGCAGCAGTGGGATAAATTGGTTTTTAAAAGTAGCCTCTTTCGCAGTGGTTGTGCCCAGCTGCAGGACTGCTCCTCTGCTGCAGCAGTGATTCCCACAGGGCCAGATGATGGAGAGAGTAAATCAGATGGAGTGGATGGAGTAATTTGACTCAATTACTCCCTGGTTTGTTCAGCTGGGCTGATGGTGGCAGAAGCACTCCCCAGGTACTTGATCCTGGTGTCTAAGGTCAGGGAAGGGATGACAGGGGGACGACTGTGCCACCACGGGGAGCTGGAGCTGCCACCAGAGATGTGAAGTCCAAAGGGAGGCTGGGGTTTAGTGCAGCCCCCTCTGCCCTCCAGGGCTCCCCAGGGGGAAACCTGTTGCCTTTGTGCTTCTCTACAGCAAAATAAACTATCAGCCCAGAGCCAAGGCCCCAGCAGGAGCCACTGCCTGCCCTGGGCAGGTTCTGGGGGCAATGGGGGCTCACCCCACTGGTTTAACATCTGGGGGCAATGGGGGCTCACCCCACTGGTTTAACATCTGGGGGCAGTGGGGGTTCACCCCATTGATTTAGCAAGTGTTTCTGAAGTATGTGAAGCCAGGCTTGTCCCCTGTCCAAACGGTCTAAATAGTTAATTTTTTTTTTGCCAGAAATGGTTTAAAAATTAATCTTTTATGGTATGGTGCATATCTGTGGAAGAGAGCAGTTGTCCCACTGTGTTTCCATGATGATGAATTCTTAGTTTAGAGAAACAAAGCGGTAGGATTAATTTATTTCATCTGAATCCATCATGGCAGAAGAAAAAAGCAAAATTCAGTCTTGGTTTAGATCAACAAGAGGGTGTGATTAAAAGGGACAGGAGTACCTCTTAACAGTTTCTCTGCTTGTTTCTTAGAGATATACATTGAAAGCTTCAATATAATCCAAAAAGGTTTTTCAACATGACTATTTCAACAAAGGCCAAAGAAAAACACTTCCCTTGGCAGGGCTGAGCCTTCTGGCTCTTCAACAGCCTTTGTCTGGAGGCTGTGAAGCCCTAAGCAGGCAGGGTCCCTGGGGATGGACACCAGCATGCTACACAAACAAAGCTTTATTCACATTTATCAGCTGTAGTGAAGGAACAAGGGCCCAGTTTATGTGTGGTCAGGTTCTCAAACAGATATAGAAATATATATTCAAGTTATCTGGAGAAACAAACATCAGTCAGCTCAGCCAAAAGCAATACACAGCGGGATGCCTGCTCCCTGTGCATCGGCAGTGGGGCAGCGCAGGCTCTGCACTGCGTTCCTTGGATTGCACTGGGGTGCCCCTCTGAGCCCCACTGTGTGCCTGTGTGCAGTGGGTGGCAGCTGCACTCTTCTCTATTTTCCTCCACAACTGCAGGAATTTCAAAAAAAGTTGTTACTAAGGTTTGGAATTTTTTATCGTCAAAAATTAATTTTTTTTTCTTTTTCAATGTTTGTTTTCTTGCTGGCTCTGCATTGATTCCCTGGCAGCTTTCTGCTTCATCAGGGGGATGCTCAAGTGCATTTGCAGATGTGTCACAGCACGAGGGAAATTGCTGCTTTTCAAAAGTTTTGCATGAAGCAGGGAGAAGAGATTTAAGGGCATGTGCGAGCTCAGAGCTACCTCCCAGATTTTTGTATGGACCAGAGACACATCTTGCACAGTGTTTACATAAATGCCTGCATACAAAATCAGACCCATTGGCTGACCTCTCCAGCTGCCCTTGGTAGAATGCTGTATTCCACTGTGCTCCTTAAAGCCCTTAGGTGATATTTTAAAAAAACCCAAGAAAATAATCAAAGCTGTCTGGTGGCTGTTCCTGCAGTCTGGCTGCTGGGAAAATGAAACAAATTAACAAAGCTGGCTGGGATCCACCACCACCCCATCAGCACCTATCCCTTGGCCAGGAGTAAATCGGTGCTTCAGGAACACAAGTATCTCAGAAAACCCCTAATACACTCAGAAATACCAGCAGTGGAAGAGAAGAGAAATGCCTCCCTGCCTTTCTTGTCCCTCTGTCCAGGAGTTCAGGTGCTGCTGCTGGTGTGCTGCATATATCCACTCAATTTCCTTTCCTCAGAGTTAAAAAAGTGTTTAAAATATTGGTGATCAGAAAGTTATGCTGCTCTTTTTGAAATCCCAGTTGTGAATTTTTACTAGCAAGAGGCAGCAGAGGACAGAACTCAGCCTCCTCACGAAATGAAAATCCACTCGCTCCCATTCACTCTATCAGTGCTCAAGAACCGCAGAGCTGGGACATGTCATTTCATGGGCTGCTTTCTGGCACAGTGAGGCAATCCCAAAGACTGCCTGGCTCTCTGGGCACATCCCAGTCTATTTTACTGAGAAAAAGCAACACCAGCTGCATCTCTCCCTTCCCCAGCAGCACTCAGACCCAGCAGCAGGATGTAAACAGCACCTTTCCGCAGCTGAAACGGGGGCAGTCCTTTCCCGTTTCAGAGACAGGCACAAAGCCCCAAACCTCACCACACTGAAGTGGTGAGGTGCTTATGAATTACACAGAATTACAGCCGGCTCAAATGAACCCCCAGCAAGGCTGCTCTGTGCTTTCAGCCGGGCTGAGGGCACACTGATGCTCAGGGGACTGGTGGCTGAGGTTTGGTTATCCCTGACTCCCAAATGCAGACACCACCACCCCATGGCTGGCAGGCAGCACAGGGACATGGCCACATGCAGAGAACAAGCCAGTGCACACCTCCCGGCCAGCAGGGCTGGGGAATTCCCTATTTCCACCCTCCTTCACTGTCCCTCTTCAGTGTTGGATGGGGCAGTGATGAGGCTGAATGGTACAAAGATAAATAGAAGGATGGATAAAAGATGCAACAGCTGGGGGTGTTTTGGGTAGAACTGTTTTTTTGTTTTGATTGGTTGGTTTCTTTCTTTAAATTTTTTAAAATTTGTTTTTGGTTTTTAAGGTTTTGGGAGCTGGTTTTGGTTTGGTTTTTTTTAAAGTTTTTAATAAAACCCTTCATGCCCAGCACACAGGGGTGAGGGAAGCCCCTGTTTCACAGCCTGTTAGATGGAGGTGGCAGGTGCCATTACCCAAAGGCTCCCACAGCCCCATGACACCCCAGGGCCCTCGGTTGCTCTGGGGCAGGTGATGCTTACCGGGTTCTCCGCGCCGGCCGGGCTTCCCTCGCCTGCCCGGGGGCCCTGTGGGAGGAGGCAGAGAGCACAGGGTTAGTGATGACCCACGGACAGCCAGCTCAGCAGAGCATCTACCACATGTCCTTCCCTTTGGACCCATCTCATGTCTTCCCCCCCTTCCCAAACACCGTAACCATTAGTATGCTGCACAACTTAAATACCACTTTTTTTCCCCACAACATAATTCCAGCTAAAAAAAAAAACAAAACAAGGCAAGCTGGGAAGCAGGTATTGAAGTTATCAGTATTGCAGACAGTAGAGAATCCCAGATCTAACATGATCCAAAATTCTGGAAAAAATCCTTTGCTGAGCAAGCAGCATTGCTGTGCAGTCCTTGCGTGCTGCAAATGGTTGTTACAGGTTTGCAAATCACAATATTTAAAATATTAAAGCAAGGAACATGAACCTCTTGATACTAATCATTATCTGAGTCAGAGCTGGTTCTGGGCAACTGCTGACACAGCCTAGATCTGGTCATACATTTCTAATTTCAGATATAAAGCTTGCTGTATTCTTACCCTACTGGGCAGCAATGGCTAAGGGATCAATAAAATGCCATAAGAGACAAAATACCCTTAATTAAGGAAAAAAAAAGCACTCCAACAATAAATTCTGATACAGAATACTGCTCCAGTACACAGAGCATCCATGTCCCTGGCAAAGCCATAACACCAAATCCTTCATGCCCTTGTGTTGCAGCCTCTCTGCTGCAGCCAGCATTCCTTGCCTGGCACCTGGAAGCATCACTTGTCCCACACCATGTGCATTACCAGGCTGGAAGGAAAGGCTCCTTTTTGCAGCCTCCTGCAGCAGGTCAGCCAGCTCTGGTGGAGTATTTGCTGAGTGACAGCAACATTAACAAAAGGCAAGAACTTGCTTTTTATCTGTGAAACAACACTGCTCCCTCTCCTTTCTGCTGGAAAAGGATGATAAACAAAGATCATTAAATATTTCTGCACTCCTATCAGAACTTCCCCTGTTGCATAAACATTTCTGTGCTTAAATGTGCAACTGCATCTCCAGAATTTCAGCCACAGCCTGGAGTTCTCCTCTTTGAAGTTTGGATACACTGTCCAGCACTCCCCCTCCCCAGCCCACCACAGAGCTCCAGAGGACCCCCTGCCCTCACAGGGGCTCCATCAGGAGCCCAAATCCCACCTGCTCCCTCACTATGGGATTGGCAACATGCAGACAGAAGCCCTGGCTAGCCACAAATGATTGGTAGAAACCCCTACTCCCCAAGTAACTTGCTCACAAGTTTCTACAGGGGAGACAAAAAAATCCCCCAACATATTTGCAGCCTCCTCGAAAGCACATTACAGCCAGGAGAAAGGTTTACTTCTTCCATCCCCAAGTCCAGCTGCTTTGGAGAGGAACCACAGCTCTGATGAAGCACCTTTTTCAACCTTGGAGACCAGTAGTGACTGAGCAATTAAAGCCCCTCTGGGCTGATTCTGAGGGTCTGACCTGCAGGCAGAGCCTGAGCCTCAGCAGCTTTCAGCCTCCCTCGGAGTGCAGGGGGTGCTTTAAACACCAGCCTTGCTTAATCCTTCCCTGCCTTTCCAAGGACTCCTCCTGGATCTGTTTAATCTAAACTCAGTGACCATTCTGCTTTCCCTCCTGCTGGCAGCAGGCGGAGAGCACAGGCTGCTCCCTAGGGAGGAGGAAATGTCCTAATGGAGGTGTAGGAGAGGGAGGCCAAGTATCTAAACAAGTGAGTAATGGGTTGGTATTGATGCTTTAAGCAGCTTAAAGGAGAGTTGATATCAAAGGGTGGATGCACAGAGCTCCCACATAAAGCTTGGCTTGGAGCCATTCAACTGAGAATGTGAGAAACCTGTAAGAAACCAAAGATTCTGTGTAAAAAGGGACCTTAATAGTAGGTTGTGGGGTTTTTTCAAGTTTATGGAATTTCTTAATACTTCACACCACATGGGAAAAATTGACTCTTGCCTACACCAGCACAGGTTGTCCAGAGAGAGGGTGGATACATTTCCATCCCTGGAAACATTCAAGGTCAGGTTGGATGGAGCTTTGACTGACCTGACTGACCTAGCTGAAGATGTCCCTGCTCATTGCAGGGCGATTGGACCTGAAGACCTTTAAAGGTCCCTTCCAACCCAAACCCTTTTGTGATCTTCTAATTCTTTCCCTACAGACTTCCAGGAAATCTGTAAAGTGGGTGGCAAGTGAGATAAACCAAAATGGGGAGAGGAAAAAATTTAAAAACCATTCTCATCTGTTTTACTTGCTGTTTTTATCTGAAAGCAATTTGGTTAAAAAAAAGTAGCATTTTGGAAGCCACATCTAGAATTCTGCTGCTATTCAGTAGCTGTTTTAGAAAATGCTTCTGAGGAGAAAAAAAAATGGTGGTAATTAAAAGGGAAAAATCAGACCCAGTAGTTACTTCAGGCAAGAGTTGAAAGTGTCAATTCTTTGGGGCAGATGGGTGAACAGGACAGAGACCTCCCAGCTGCCACAGGAGAGGGCAGCACAGAGGAGCAGCCCAGGAGTCACTAATGCTGTCTGCAACCCCAGACTCTGCAGATGTGATAATGTCTGTGCTCAGAACAATTGGAAATTATTATTGCAGCAATTTCTATCTTATTCTGGGCTCTCAGCTTTCGATACTGCTTAATGAATCAGTGAATCCGTATTACACCTCCTGTTTTCAACCCCTTTAAGAAACTACAAAAGAAATTAAGGAGGCCTGGGAATGTGCTTGAAGATGAATGTTGCCTGTAAACTGTTACCTAATGACTCCATCTCCCAAGACCTCGCAGTCTGATGTTTGTTCAGTATAATTAAGATTCATGTTGCACTAAAGTAAATTGGGCAATGGCCGAGTCTTTTCTTCTAACTGTGCCAGCCCCACTGTATCAGTTCTGGGAGTTCTTTATTTACGTTGTTATAAAGAGAGTTTTGGAGTGGAGAATGAATACAAAGCATAACAGTGTATTTTTAAACAACTTGTCATGTTCAAGCTAAACAGCTTTAATCCAGGGCATAATATGCAATTTCTGCCAATACCATAAGTTTCCCAGGAAGATGATAGATTTAGTCACCCAAAGACAAAGAAAGAGAATGAAATATATTGCTATTTGAAAATATTATGAGGAAGAGATGATGGATGTATCTAAAGAATAGCTCCTCAGAAACAAGGTAAAAAGTTCACAGTAAGCACTCACAATTGCTGGGTAGCAGCCACTTATGTCATCTACTGTGAGCAAGTAAATGAAATATTAAAAATCAACATCTCTTTATTATTCACATAAAATATTGTCAAAAGCCAAACCCATGTACTTGTCCACAGTACAGTAAATAACCTTTGTTTGAACTAATTTACCCATTGCAAATTGGGCTGCTCAATGAACACCATAATCCATCAACACCAAGGAGACCAGGCATTAAACACTTGTGTGTTTAATGTCTTTTTATCCCCTGTAATTAAACCAAATCTAGTCCTTGACTCATGTTCCTGTGGCTGGGAGGTTGTATTGCTGCCTCCCAGCCCTTCAGCTGGATGGATAAACTTCTGCCTGGGCAAATTACTGTTGGGCACAAGGTAAAATCAATGTTTGTCAAGGACAAAGTGAGTTTAAAGTGTTAGCAAGAAAGGGAGTCCAGCAAAACCTCACTGAATACCAATGCTCTGTTGAGTGTTCTGCCAGTGAAGCACATTTTAGCCAAGAACTTGTGGCATCAGCTTGTGCCCTTCCCTTCCATGTCTCCTACACTTCCCCTTTCCCACTGAGAACTCTTACACAGACCCATTCCACAAACCTGGGTCCATCTCTTCCTTAAAGCCTTGTGATGCTGAGGCTCTCAGGGATTTTTTTTTTGTTATGTTGATCCAAGAAGTAGTTGAGAACAGCATTCAAGTAAAAACCTTGGCCAAGTGAAACGAAGACCTATCTTAGTGGATCTGTAAACCAGAGGGGTTTTTTCCCTTGCAAGCACGACACAGCGAGCTGATCATGTTGTGAAATCTCAATAATAAATATTAGGTTATTTTAGGGCCTCATTTTCTAGAGGAACTCATATCTAACACATTGTGCTCTAACACGGGATTAAGTATTACACCAATTTTACACCACTCATGTGGTTGCACTTAAATGCTTTTTTTTTTTCTTTTATGAGCTTCAAATGGTTTAACTTGTTTCCCCTTCTTCCCTTTTGGCATTTTTCAAGTTGTTTTCAATATATCAGCATTTTTTTCAGTTAAAAATGAATCAACCAGAAGAATGGCTTGAACAAATTGGTTGGTTCAGCCACTCTCAAGAATAGATTTTTTTTTTTTTCATATGGCTTCACTTAGAAGGAAGGAGAACTTTGCAGCAGAGCACTGCGGGGTCTGGTATTGAGCACGAGGAAGCCACGGCCCCGGCCTCGCTGGCTGTTCCTGCACAAAGGCCAATTTACTTTCTTGCTCCCTAAGGAAAAAGTTTATGGTTCATGGGCAGGAGTCAGATGCTGTGATGCTTGCTCAGCTGATACTCATCAGGTACTCAAGTCAGGCTGTGGCTCCGAGACCGCAGATCTGAGATTAAACAGTTTTGGGTCACAGCACTGCATGAACCTTCCTGGCTTCGGATTCCAGCAGACCCAAAGACTCAAAGCAAAGACCAGGGGCAGATTGGAAACACGCAGCACCTACGGTCTGCAGAAGTTTTCCAAACAAAAGAAAAAAAAGTAATATCTAGATTCATTTCAAATTTGGCCTGAGTGCCCCAAAAGTTCTCTGAAATCCTGGGCTACATTATGTGTTAGCAAAAACCACACAGAAAGCAACCTCTAGTAGTTAGCTGGGGAGAGCTCCTTGCACTTCCGTACCTGTTCCAGTTGCTTTCAAGGTACAAAAGAAGCAAGAAATTGCTTTCATTCTTAGACCTTCAAAAGCATCTTCCTCATGATGCATTGTGGAGCTGTGCTCAACCTCAGGGAACAAAAGATCCACTCCAGGAACCAAACTGGAACATTGCTGCTGCTGCTGTTGGGATAATACAGGGCAGTACTCAAAATCCGTTTTGACTTAAGCACCTCAGGACCTCAGCACTAAAGGTTTACAGCCTCAAATTCTTCTTTACCTACAGCTCAGCTAAAATGGGGGTACCCCCAAAGTAAGGGATATCCAGGAGGGGATAGGGTGCAGATTAAAATTGTTCCAACAAGATGCAGCAGAGCAAATCCAAGCCCCAAATCTAACATTCCGCAGCACTGATAAAGCCTGCACACAAGGTGTAATAGCTTGAGAGGACAAAATGTTTCAAGACCAGGGAGAAATATAGTGTGTTTAAGTGTTTTTCACCTGTAGCCAGAAAAGTGCCCTCTTACCCTGGGTGGCTTATTGTTGCAAAAGAAATAGAAATAAAATTCAAGCTCATTCACAGTGTGAAATGATACATGCACGTCCACTGAAACTAAAGCTCTGATCTTGCTCCATTTAAAACAACCAAGATGGTGCCACTCTCTCCATACTCTGGATTCCCCACCCTCCACCCCTAAATAATTTTTTTCTTTTTTTCCCACACCCAGAGACAGTTTCTTCAAACAGTCAAGTGCATACAGCTCTTTTGTTTAGTCATCAGGGCATGAAGATAAACTGAATTTGAGATATAAATTAAGAAGTGACTGGAATAAAGCCACAATTGCACTTACATCAAACATGGGATTTTTCTTCTCTTGTTATGGCTGGTCTTACTCAGGCCATTCCCAGATAATACACTGGCACAGCTGCAGTGCAGGGCAGGAGCAGATGTTTTCAGCCTACCCCCCTCTATTTTTAAAACAGGAGGATGCATTTTTTTGGCAGCTGTGGGGGCTGCTATATGCAAGGTAAAAAAATTTTCATGGCAGATTTCAGTTTTCCACATCTGCACCAAGACAGCTGCTCCAGTCCAAGTCCTGGACAGAGATGGGAACTTTGAACATCTTTCAGAAAGTGTCTATGCACAAACACGCACACATATTTGGTTTCATGTTTCTTTATGAGAACAGTGACCAGCTCTGTTCATCGTCCCCATATGCTCCTGCACACTTAAAACACTTAGAAAGATTTAAAAAAACATTCAGGTCACAATCTCTTCAGAGACTTACTGGTTAGGCAAGTCAGACAGAGCTGTACCAACGTGGATCTGGAAAATGAACACAGACTCATTTTTCTTCTATGGATACAAGCTGGAAATCCGTGTAGAGCTGGGGAACAGAAATGATTCCAAACTCACACTGCATTTCATTGAAATTCATGATCCTTATATTGTATCCAGTACTAGATAACAAAGCAGCACTGCCCAGAACAAGAGATCAGCAAACAGACACCCTTGAGGTCTTTTTCTTGCTCAAATAATTTCTAGCACAAACTCACCTCTGGGAAGAATGAAGAGGTCACCAGCAATAGATTTATTCAGCAGATGAAGATGATAATTGCTCTACTTGAATCACTAAATCTGCCTGATGAAACACCAGCCTGTTTACCAACACAAGGAGCAGATGCTCATCTCAGGAGCACCTCTACAACATGAGGTAGCTGTGTATTTCTTGCAGGAACAAGACAAATTTCTTTTTTTTCTAAGAACTTCAAGATACTTCTGTAAGGTAAGGAAGATAACGAAGCACTTATTTCTTCCTTCAGCTTTCAGTTGCAGTCTCACATTTAAACAAGTTTGACATGTTGGATTACAAAATCTCTTGTGAAACATTCAGATCTGACACAAAGTACTTGGGTTTTGATGAATTGCATCTTCAGAGCACGGAAGTACTCAAAGCTAATGCGTCTTATCTACAATCAGAATTAGCCATTCCAGAGCCAAGATCCCACAGAGAAAAAAAAAGAAAACACTTTTTCTGATTTTCAATATGTAAAAAATGAGAAACCAGAAAATCAAGGCTTTGAGAGCAGATGAATAACACAGTTATCTAGGGAAGATCCCAGTAACTACAGAGAAGTGTATATTTTGGAGACTTTAAGCAAAAAATCACATCCTTTGCATTTAAATGTTATTCCCACACTTGCAGACACTGTCTGTTGATAATGCCCCTTCTGGCAGGATTTTCCACCCTCATTGTTTCCCAGTTTCCTGTGAAGGGGAGCCCAAGCTGCCATGTGCAAACCATAAAGCATCCAAGGGATGGGGCCAAGCACATCCTAAGAACACTCCCATAACCATCACAGTAATATCACCAAGAGAATTTGCTCCTATGTTACAAATCAAATTCAACATAAAAATCAAAGTTTTCCTGTTTCCAGACTCATCCAACACTGCACTTACATGTGACTATTTCAGCATCTCTGAAAAAACCTGTTAAGTCCTTCCTCCTGTGGTCTTCAAAAGCAACATTCTTTTGCTGTGTAACCCTCTCTCCACCCCAAATCTCCTGCATGCAGAAGGCATTTCCTCCACCTTTATAAGAACTATCTTGTTTTCTGCACCTTACTCCACAAGCATCGTCATCTCTGTAAAGAGAGAAGATCAGGAATAGCCTGTCAAGCAAATATGAAGTCAACTTCTGGAGCTGTTTCTACTTCCATTATCTGCATTAACCCTTGACCAGGGCTACATGATGCCATATGCTTCAAAAGGCAGGGAAAAAGCACATCCTAGTGAAACAGAACCAAGGAAAATGCAAACAGCCAAATCCCCTCCATGTGAATGAAGCCTTGTAAAACAGAAGTAAAAGCTGTACAAAGCAAAACTAAAAAAAAAAAATAAATCACATCATTTTATCACAACTACAGCAGTGTCACACAAATAAGCAGCTGTAAGTTACAAATGCTAACAAGGTTGTCAGTGTCAAAAAAAATTTACCAATATAAAAACATCCAGTGAAACTCCCACACTGTCTTCAACAGAGTTAAATGATGGAAGTTAGACACGGGTGATCCTTCTCCCAGACACTCAAAATTAAATTGATGTGTGAATTCATTCTGCCCTCAATTATCCAACAAGCAGTTAATCTAAGAATCAGACTCATTTAGGTTGGAAAAGACATCTAGGATCATTAAATCCAACCATTAATCCAGCACTGCTAAATCCCTGGATGCCACAAAAAGAGAGCAGACCATCTGCAAGCAGACTTGCCAACACAAGGAAAAAGAAAAAAAAAAGTCTTCTCTATTTTAAGTAGAAAAAAAATCAATAACAACAAGAATTTGTACATATAACATATACAAGCCTCAAATGTCCTCATTTTTAGTTTATATTAAATAAGCAATTTTTAGAACAAACAAGTAAATCTCAGCTTTGCCATAAGAAGAATAAGGCTGGGGTCACCCTGTGATTTCTCTGGGTACAGCTAAGGGTGTCACCATCATGGGAGAGGACATGACATTTCTTGGCCTCTGCATTCTTCTTCTCCCTTCTGCTAATATGCTTGCAATAAATCAGACAGGAACTTAAGCTCTAGCTGTACATTTAGAGCACAACTCAAATTCTTTGGAAATTATAACCTTTTGTGAAAGGGCAAGTGCATAACCATATATTTGAGGAATAGTGTCTGCCTAATGCTGTGGGAAATTGTCTTTTTTATAACTAGAAAAGTTCTCTTCTTTGCAGTATTTCCAGGCAGGGGAAGCCTGGAGAGCAGCTGATGAAGAGCATGGCAAAAGTAGAAGAAAAAGATTGAGAATAGAAGATCTGAGGAGTAAAATAGTGAAGTAAATCAAGAGCCAGAAAGAGCCTTCAAGTGTAATAAAATATCCCTACACATCCTGTCAGACCAGCCTTGCAAGGAGGCACCTTCCTACTTGAGACACCTCCTGAAGGACTGGGGGTGAGAAGTCAACTCTAAGTCTTGTGGAAGCTTCCCATGTCAGGCCTGAAATTGTAGTGGAAAAAAAAGGCAAATGTAGTGATTCCAGTCCCAGAGCAGCAGAAACAATATACTTTGTTCTCACAAATTGGGACCAGGTAGGTTGGCACAAAGTCTTTGGCAAAGAAACAATTTAGCCTCAAATCTGAGACCAGAGCAATAGTATTAGATCACTTACTCAGACTTAAGTTGTGAGCAGCTGTCTGGCTTTTATTTCACACAAAAGCTTATACTGTAAAAGGAATTCCTGGCCCACATTCAGATGCTATATTTGCTCATAAGCAGTGTTTCTCATTTGAGTCCTGATAATGCAATGAAATCAGTGATGAAAAATTTTTACAGAAGAGATGCAGAGGAAAAAAAAAAATCTTTAGAAGTACTTGGGTCTTGTTCTTTGCTAAAATTAACTTCTTCTTTTAACTGAGAACATAATTAAAAGTACAAGTGTCTTCTCTCCCTGCTGACCTTGGGCAAACACCAGATTGACTGTGTGTAAACAATTTGCTTTCCCACCCATCTGAGCTCCTTCCAACAAAGGAATACATGAACTCCATGAAAAATTCAGTTTCCATTCTATAGGCAGAAGCAGCACGTGCTACAGCCATGTTCACTCCCCAGAAAGAATATGGTGTTTCCTGTAGCAAGTGTGAATGATCAAAACAATATAATCCCTTTTACTGCTGTGTACCTGACCTACATTGCACAGCTTCCAGCAGAAATAAGCTGAGGCAGTTGCAGATGAGGCCTAAATGGCCACCCTTATAAGCTCTAACAAATAAAAGTAATTAATGACTAACTGAAGAGCAGCGTTTGTATATCCATTTAAAGAATTAGGCTTCCATCCATAATTCTAATCCGTGCCAAGTCTGAATTTAATTAACAAGCAGGAGCATGATAGCTAATACAAAGAAACTGATTAGCAAAAAAAAAAAAGAAAAAACCAGAATGAAATCAAAGTGCACTTTCAGGCTGGATAGAGGCAATAATTGCACAAGCCTCTGGGCAACCCCATGAAACATAAAAGTGCTCCAGAACTTAATCACAGCTTCCACGGGAAGGCAAGGCAGCTCCAGCCTAAGATACCTGGCCACAGAGACATGAAACCTCCCGTTGGCCATGCCCAACCCTTCAGGACCAGGCTGCAGAGATCAGCTCAGGGTCAAGGGTGCTCTCTCCAGGCTGGGAGTGTGGATGATAAAGGACATGGTTGGAAATGGGGCTGAGAACAAAACGGCTGCAGGAAAAGCAGAATTAAAGAAAAGAGGTTTATTAGCACATATAAAAGCAGAGTTAAGATACCAGAGAGCCTGCTGACACTTCTCTGGCACATGCCATGCCTCAGAGGTGGGGAACAGGTGCAATTAGTGAAATGGGTTGAGCCAACACTCACAAATTTGCAAAGGCAGACTCTGTTACAGCCCCTTTCTGCTGTGTTCCTGGCCTGCTCTGGCCCAGAATTCAGCAATGGCTGCTTCTACTGAAGTGCAAAGAGGGGATGATTTATTGCCCACACATCTGGGAAATGTTTCAGTAACAAGTTCATTTTAGACCAAAGCCTTCTGGGCCAATGTGATGCACCATGAGGTGCTTCCAAGCACACCCCTGAGCCGATGCCTTTCCGAGACACAGGTACAGTGGGGAGCTCTGCAAGTGCACATTAAACCCACAGATTACCAAAAGGAACACTGTAATTTGCCTAATCAGGTAATTTGCCTACTCAGTGCATCTTATTTGACGACCAGTCTGGTTTATCTGAGCTCACCAGTCTGGCAAACAGCTCAAAAAGCCATAATTAAGTGACTGATTTTGCTCAGCTGCTTCTTCCAGATGCTTAGTTCATTACCAATTACCCAAATGCATCTTTTAGAGGTACCTAGACCATTTTCAGCTCCAGAGTTTCAGTTGTTTGTAAAGCAGTAGGTCTATAAATATTTTTACATGGCAGCTAAACCTTTTCTTTCCCATTTTAAAGTAAAAAAAGCAGGATTAATAGGACAGAAAGGCAGCAGCGTGGGAGCTGTACAGCATTTTTCTTTTTAATAGTGAAAACCATCTTGAAGATCAAATGGAAATTTAAAATTATTTCTGACAATCCCAAGGTGCAAATTTTTACCTGTGGATGCTTGAATTGTGTCATTTGTGCTTTTTAGTGCTCAGCTAAACAAATTCTGGATCTCTAATTTAACTTAGGAAACGATATCCAGGAAAGGTTCAAAGGTTTAGCAGAGATGAGGTATTGTTGCTCTTTAAACACTGAGATGAGATGAAAAGAAAGAGGCAATTATTCTGAGCAAAGCTATCCAATATGTTACTAAGTTTGGATAAGACCATCAGTTTCCACTTGTATTTTAAAGAGTCCAAGTTTGGGAAAAACATCACAAAACATGGTGAGAGAAGAAAACCAAGCCAGAAAAATATGAAAGGGAAAGACAAGAACCATCTGACTTTCTTTTGGTTTGGTGTTAAGGACAAGGGCAGTGGTGGGATCATCTGGACCCAGGAGAGACAGAACGACCTTTTGGCACAGTAAGGGACCAAAGAGAATCAATGAGTGAGATTTCACTTCCCAAATATGTCAGTTTGAGACTTGATCGAAGCGTTCTGTCATTTTATGAGCATTTTTTTCCCATTGACCACTATTTTCTTAGTCATGTGCTCTAGGTACTATGCAAAGACTTTTGCCAACCCTCCAAGTTTACCTTGTTCTTGAAAGACAATGAAAAATGGCAGGTTTCTCCTCAAAGTGAAGCAGCAGGGTTGGCCTTCATCTTACATTGATTAATATACGATGCCTATTGCTGGATCTTTCCAAAATTTTAACTGAAATCAGACCTGCATTTTAAATGCAACACACTAAGTCAAATCCTGCTTTCAATTTTGCTTTCTGGATTCCAGGATACACTTTTACACTATTGATATCCTGGATGTAATTTCACCTGAGGATCGAAAAGTATTTCAAGAAGAAGCCTTGAGAGTCTTGCATGAATATAGATAGATTGCCACTGAATTCAGAAACGGAGTTAAATGAAGCCTTTGAAAGGGCAGTTAACCATATAGTGAAGTGTAGCAGATGGAATTTAACACTGAAAGCAAAAAAAAAAAAAAAAAAGAAAATGCTGGTAGGGGGTCACAGGATTACAGTGCTTTCAAAACCACTGCTTCAGATGGTGTTTTTTCTCCCAACAGATGAAAATTTTCTAGGACATCTGGCAGATTCCCCCAAGAATCTTGTTGGTATAATTTGATTATTCTTCAATATTCATAAACAGCCATTCAGCATTTACTGCATCCATAGATGAATAATGCAGAGCCCGTTTGTGTTGCAGGCCAGGACTTTGAGGGATTTGGGGAGTACTGAGCAATGAAACTCAGTCTGAAGGTGAAACCAAATCCCAACTTTTCCACACATTGTAGGCTTCAGAAAACATTCCAAAAATCCCCACCCTAAGAATAGAAATACCTATAGATCCCAAAGGGTTTTATAGAAACTAAATATGGTTCTGTAGAACTAAGGTAAGAATTTCCCATTTCCTCCTCCCAAATTGTTCAACAAGTCTCAGAATCCATTCTGGGTTTGGATTCTCCAGTTAATTAGAAAGACCACAAGCCAGAGTAAATTCCCAAAGTATATTTTGCTTTGCAAGCACATGTCCACATGGTCTTAGTGCTGCTCCCAGTCAGTCCCACCCTCACCAGCAGCCTGTGGAGCAATGCTGCCACGCAGCAAGAACAGGTAATTCACACCACTTAGTCCTCAGCCTTTGGAAAAAAATGACTCTAAATTAATCTGAAGCAGAGCAATGACTTCTACTGAAGTGGTGAGCAAGAAATCCTGTCCCCAGCAGGGGACCCCTGGGGAGCCCTGTGTCCCCAGGGAGCATCTCCTGCCACAAAGGAACCTCGTGGGAGTCTCAGGCTGTGTTGCACATCACTGCCACGTACATATGAGTGATTGCACAGACCCATAACCATGAATCCCACTGATACCATGGCTAAAACTCGTCCTAAACCACGCTTTTTCCTGGGAGGGAGATGTTCCCTCACCCTGAGGCAGAGGTGCAATAACCCAAGTTTCCCGGGTGAAAGCAAGCTCTGAAGAATGACATCTGGTTTCTGCACAGCTTGGCTGTCAAACCTCTCTTGCTGATGTTTCTGTTTCTTATCTTCTCACTTGTGTTTGGAGCTCAAACAAGCTCCAGCTGAGTGAAGGAACTGGCTGCTGCAGGGGTCAGCCCCCACGGCCCCTCTGGCCCTGGGTCCCAGGCAGGGAGCTCACCAGGACACCTTCCCCGTGGCCACTCCAGTGCTGGGCACCATCCAACGTGGCACAAGTCTCCCTTCACCCCTGGCTTTGCTTTATCTCTGTTTTCCTCAAAAATGACCCATAGTCTTCCTCTTGGAGATGAAAAAACCCCAACTTATTCTCAGTCACGACTCTGCCCCTTCTCTCCTTTTCCCAGCTCTCTCTGAACCCCTCCTGCTGCTGGCAAAGATTATTTCCCATCTTCATTTCTTCTGGTACTGTTGAATTATATGTGTTTACATTTGCTGTAGTACCATAAAGCAGAGTAAATTTTGCAAACACTCTGCCTGGATCCATATAATAATAAATCAGATCCTCCAAGAAACTACACGTCACTTGTATAAAAGAGGAATGTTTAAATGCCCTCCCCACCCCCACAATTATCACAGCTGCTTCTCCCCTCCCTCCAGCAGCTCCTCAGCCACCTCTGAAAGCTGTTATTGCTCTGACTGACAGGGGGACATCAACAACCCAACACAAGCTGACTGATTGACAAGCCCCTTTCCTTTTAAAACTGATTTTCCTTCATAAACCATTTAAAACATGTCAAAAAGTTCAGCAGTTCCCTGTGAAACTACTGCCAACTCCATTCCCTCTGGAGAAGGTAATTATCTTATTTATAGAGGTTGGGGAACAAATGCTGAATTTCTTTTCCATAATCATTTATTAATTGTTCTCATATTGAAAATTTTACTTTGGTAAAATAAATAAGATCCAGCCTTTCCTCATGTTGCTGCAAGAAAAATTAACTTTGCAGAAGTAGGGCAGCCCAGGCCAGAAGCCAGCTCTCACTTGCCCACAAACTGAATGGGAAACTGTAGAAATCAGTTAGAAAAGAGTACCTTTACAATGGGAGGGGGAAGAAAAGAAGAAAAAAAAGAAAAATATAGTCCCAGATTATAGATATTCAGCAGAGTTCACTCTAAGCATTTATTGTGCTGTTACTATTACAGCAACCAGGAATTTTTATCAGTTTTGCAGAGGGCAGGCATGCAAGGCTCCTGAATTAAAGACACTGCTATTGGATATACCCACACAACAACAAAAATGAGTTTCAATAGGAAATGGGCAGTAAGAACAAAAGGATAAACAACAACTCGAGTATGACCATAAATTTCCCATGGTCACTTAACTCTGGCAGTAGTGAGTCCCTCAGATTTTACTGAACCATTTTACAACCATGAAGGAGAATTCACTCAATCATGTGGATGCCACCTCTTTTTTCAGTTCTCAATTTATGAAAAGGTGCCTTTGAAATTTCAGGGGTCTGGGTTTTGCCTGAAAAAGCAGAGTTTGATGCTTATGGGAAGGGTAATTTTATGCTTTTACAAAAAAATATTTTAAGCTACAGCAGGAAATTGCAAGCAACTAATGTAAACTGGACACTTGACAATCACTAGAAAATATTTACACTAATATAACTATAACTGCCCAAAGGAAACAAACAAATGCCAGAAACACAACTTAAGTTGATGGAACGAGAAATAAACACAAGAATAATGGATGGGTTCAGCCCAAAACCTTCATGCACATGTGTGGAGCAGTCCCTTCTCCTCCAGTGCTGCTCCTGCATCCCCATCTCCCTGGTCCTACCCAACAGACTCCACTACAGATGTGCTCTGGGATGTGTGAGTGCCTTCATTTAAGCCATTTTAAACCTCCAGGTTTGGCCCCAAGTTGTCCCATGGGAAGTTTAGATTATATAGTAAGAAAAACTTGTTCATTTAAAGGGTGGTCAGGCATTGAAACAGCTGCCCAGGGAAGCAGTGGGATTGCCAATCCCAGAAGTGTTGAAAAGGTGTGTGGATGGGGCCCCTGGGAAGATGGGTTAATGTGCTGGTTGGACTCAATGTCAGAGGTCTTTTCTAACCATAACAATTCTGTGATTCCATGATTCTAAAGCATTTTCTCATTTGAAGAGGTGATGATGAAGTCCAGGAGAGAGAAGCATGGGGACACTGTGGGAGCTTGGCTCCCCTGAGCACTATGGAAATTATAAGCATTCTTAAGTCCATAAAATTCTCAGCTTGGAGTGACTGAAAACCCAGTGCTGCTTTGTTGTTTCCACATGGCTGCACTGGTGGTGCTGGAGAATCACGGAATGGGTCAGGTCAGAAGGGATCTCAATATCTGATCCAAACCCCTGCCCAAGCAGGGTCATCCCAGAGCACATGGCACAGGATTGTGTTTGGACAGTTCTTAAATATCCCCAGGGAGGGAGACCCCACACTCTCTGGACAATCTGTCCCAGGGCTCATCACTGCCCACTGAAGATGTTGGTCCTCATGTTCAGGTGGACCTTCCTGTGCACCACTTCCTGTCCATTGCCTCATTCTATTGCTTGGTACCACCAGGAAGAGCCTGGCTCCATCCTCCTGACACTCTCCTTTCAGATACTTTCATATATTTATGCTTATATACACTGAAATCACACATTGTATGGGGCCACAGAGACACACAGCTCATACTGTCCCTAATCAACTGCACAAACCCTGAACCTGAACCTCTTTTAATGGGTGTTTAAGCAGAATCACTGACAACCTGAGAAATGGCAGAGAGGCGCTTTATTCCTGAAGTGAGTAACTGCTGCCCAGAGCTGGGGAGGTGATAAACACTCACGCTGAGTGCGGCAGGACCAGCATTGTCTCTGGTTTTAGCTCTTGTTGACAGTGGATCAACTCCAGATTTGGAGCTGTGCATCCAGAAATTGCAATTTGCATTTGGAGCCTGGCGGATTACCCTGCTAGTGGAATGTATAGGCAGCCTGGCAATGGGGACAGGAGCCCTGAGCCACCACTCTGGACTCATCCCACGTCCCAGCCCTGAGCCTCTGGCACGGTCTGGCCGGCAATCCAGTAATACCCAAACACAAGGCCAAGGCTGGATTTGTTTTGCTTGTGGGAGCTTCATACCATAAACTGCTTAATTTTACTCTGTGTCTGCTGTCTTGCTCTGGAAACTTTGCAGAAGCTTTTGTGTCTCAGATGTGCACTTTGCAAAACAGAGGATTTTCCACCTTGTCCAGTGAAAGGCAGAGCCCTTTCAGCAAGTCCCTCTGACATCGTGGCATGTGCACAGAGCAAGAGCCAGCAGAAGAAATTAATTCAGCACATAAGGAACAAAGGATATCAGGACTGCCAAGAGAAATATTAACTTTTCTCATATGTAAGCGTGTTTGACATTGGTTTAACCATATTAATTTGCATACAATGCACGTCTCGCACAAAATTGGGTGAACTAATGACAAAGTTCACAAAGCAAACAATGTCAGGGCACAAAAGTCCATTTTTCATCATAATACTTCAGGTATTTGAGTACCCACAAAGCATACTAAACAGGATCAAACAAGCCTAGAGCACCATCACTTCCCAGCTAATCCCTGGTAGAAACCTTCACTGAGCACAGGTAGCAGCTCTGTCATCCTTCCCTCCCCATTCCACTGGCTCAAAATTCCTGCAAATACCACAGCCCATTTGAAAATGCCCAGTATGAAAGATGCTTGACATATTTTCATCTGCATCCTCATTTACAGCAGCCCCAGACTCGCAGTTGTGCTGCACTAATCCCCAGTTCAGCCATCCCCAGCCTCTGCCTTCGCCGATTATCCCAACCCCGACCCGCCGAGCAGCGAGATTTAATCCTCCCCTGAAATGCTTCCAAGCCAGATTCAAACTGCCAAGAAAAGGTCCACATTCCTCAATTTCTATCACCCTTGGCTATGTGCTTTGTTGGCTGAATTGTCTTAATAGAAATATGTAAGTACTCGAATGTGAGTGTGTGTTTATCCCTACCTCTGGAGAGAAACCTGCCTTGCCCTACAGCCATCACACCCTGGGGAGCCCCTTTTCCTTACAGTGCTCTGGAGATTTGCAGATTAATCTCACCAAACCAGCTCTTCTGAACTCAGCAGCACAGACCATTCAAAACAGCTTTTCTGCATAAAACAAAGACCTGTTTCCAGACATTATCCACTACTTCCACAGGGATCACTTGAAGTTTGCTCTACATTTTTCTAGAAAGGAGGGAAGATTTTTTTCTCTGCCCCTTTGGACACACTGAATACCCAGTGCACGCCCAGAAAAGCTTTTTGCAGTCCAAGTCCTCACTTGGGTCAATGGGTCCTCACTTTGACCAAGTATTGGTAACACTCCTCTGTCTCTCTTCTCTCCTCCTTCAAATTCCTTGGACAAGGATGCTGAAGGAAAAGAGCCCAACTCCCTTTGCCAAGGGATGCACAGAATCCCTCCGTGCTTCCTAACACAGATGGTTTCCAAGAGAAAGTCACGTACAAACAACATCTGCAAAACTGCTATAAGGCTTAGACCTCCACAGCATCCTAAACAGCTGTCTGCCACAGAATAAACAAATATTTTTCTTGTTTTATGTCTAGCAGCACATTTTATCCAAGAGATCTACAGTGGCGACTTCTGGGAGGGAGAAGGCATGTTGGGGGAGATGGGGAGAGAGCTGGGACAATGTCCTACTGAGAAAAGCAGAGGCTCCTGTGTATCTCAAATTGTGCTTTTGACTCTAAATAAAACTTACCTTTTTAAAGGTGGAGAAGACTAGCCATTAATTAAAAAACAAGCCCTGGTGATCATCACACAGATTTAAAATACCAGGGGGCCACTGGGGCTGCCTAGTAAAGAAAGATGTACTTTCCAAATACTGTCTTTAAAATGTCATTCCCTCCACAATAAAATGACTGGTTTTTAATTCAAACATCCCAGCCCTCCATATAAAGATCCCATCTTCACTAACTTGATGGGCCCAGGTCACTGTAGCTGTGGAGTGCTCATCACAACAGGAATTTCTTCATGCCCTGGACAAAGGGTTCATACCAAAACAACTGGCAGCATCTCCATTAAAATAAAATGTTCTCTTTCCCTTTTTTGTGCCACACGCAAGCTCCCCCACTAAGTTTCAAATTGGTTTTTAATCTAGTTATTAAATTAAGTGTCTTTTTTATCTTAGAAAAAAGTTTTATTTGTTTATTTGTTTATGATTTCTTTTAGAACCAATGTAAGAGGTCAAATAAATTCCAGATGTCATCCAGACTCTTCTGTATTTGATTTTTTTTTTTTTGTCTTTTCTTTTGAAATTCATGCAAAGGAACATGTAAAGATCACAGTAAAATGCAATTATCTTTAAATCCCTGGATTTTCATCTTCTGCTTGCAACAGCAGCACTCTCATGGCAGGATCTGTGCTACATAATACCAACTTCTGTTATATGAGATTTAATTATCTTTATTTTTCAACATGGCTCACAATACTCACTAGTTCTTCCTATGCCATGGGCTGAAAAATCATATGGTAATAGAAATTGTATCAATATATATCAATATAGCCAAAGGTTTTTCCAGTTTAGCAGCTCTGGCCATGAAGTTAAGAGCTAGGAACATGGAGAAGCTACAACACACCAATGGCAATCCCAACAGCACATATTATATTGAATATAGTCTTAATGCTCACAGTTCCTAATTTTAGACCTCTGAGTCAGTCCATGGAAATGCTGCACAAGTTTTAACCAAGGCTTGATTTCCTGACAATAACCACAGTCCAAATTAACCAGCACAACTCCTGGAAGAGACAATACATTGCATTTTAAAGCCAGTCAAGACTTAATCCATGACTTCACCTAAATCATTTGGCAGTTCAGGAGCATGGAGGACACTCTCCCTGCCAGGTCTCTTTGACCAGGAAGGTCTTTGCCCCTTGGCAAATTGACTTTTAAGATTGCACCACGCATTTTAATGCAACAAGACTGAAGCTCAGGATCAAATGCTGGAGGCTTGGAAAGAAAATATTAATTTAAAAAAAAATATTTTCCTACTCTGTTGCTCTGCCTGTGAACAGACTACAAAGGTTCTTCCTTGCTCTGAACTGCTGGTTTCCCAGCATTTACAAATTCTGTCCTCAGCTGTAGCTACTTCAAAGGCAATAGATATGGCTCAGAGAGAAAACAAAATTGGAAAGAAAAACGATGCTGGCATTTCAGCAAAATACTGGTCACTTAGTGAGAAATCCTTGGGATCTCAGAATTAATTTTGGATTGCTTGAAATTTATCTCCCCGCATCTTTTTGATGCATCCCATTTTCTGCTGAGAATTTCTCCACATGATAGCTCTGTCTCCACAATCCCTGAAAATTAAAAAAACAAATCAAACTGCCTTCCACAGTCATGCAAAGTATAAGCCAAGTAACCTGAATTCCAAGCTTTCATTTTAAGCAAAGAGGTGTCATAAAATAATCACTAGCTCAAATGATGTATCAGTTCCAGGACTCCTTCCAAGGCAAGGACACAGGTAGATACTGGGAATACTGAAATGAGAGTCCCAGGGAGGCTTCAGAGCAGCACCTCTGAACCCTGTAGGGCTACATACAAGGCTCAGCTCCACCCTCCCTGTGTGAATGGGGGTTTAACTTACAGGAGGCTTGGGTACAGAGCTGGTTTTGTGCTGGTTTCTTACTGCACTCTTTGTTAAGAAAAATTTGAGTTGAGTTTCTGTCCCAATTCCTTCTCAATTTGTTTTTTCATCTCTCAAGAGCAACAATTGCAGCAGCCCACCACAACCAACACAGGAGCTTCAGATCCATCTTTTTGTAAAGCATTCATATGAACAGGCAGGTAAAAGTACACATTTTGGATAATTTGCAATTTTTCTCTTTGCTCTGATGAAGTTTTTACCTAATTACATCCGTGCCCATGTCTTAAACCAGGGACATAACCAAGGAGCTAAGCTGGTACCTTCCAAGTCTTTCTGATGTTTAATAGCCCCAAGCTAACAAAGTCAGCAGTAGAAGACTGGAGATGAGTCTTCAGATCACACAGGCATGTATTTGCTGTCTCCTCAAGGGATGAGTCTCAGCAACCTCAGATGCTCCCTCCTGGGTTGTACAAAGGACAGCCAAACCCTCTCCCCTGGGTGTTGGGTGTTCTGGTTCCACCCAGCTGGGTGGGAGAACAGAGGGTGCCTCAGGGCATGGTCCAGGAAAGGGAAGGGAGGAATACTGGCAGCTATCATGAACACAGTTTGAGGATGTAGCTCCTAAAGTTTGCCAGATTCCTCCACAATTGCATGCAGCAGGTACAGCTGATGGAGTCAAATAACTGCAAAGATTAATTTCCTGCTCTGTGGTAGAGAAGGTGCTGACTGGCCAGGTTTAGGGAAACAATGAGCATGTCAGCTAGACCATAAATTGGTTTAAATGCTAGAAAAATTATCTGTTGGCTGGCAGGGCTTAATGCACAACAAGCTGTCTGATGTGGACACAAATTAATCACACTCCAAAATGGACAGCTCAAAGCCTTGCAGAGTGTCTGCATACACGCAGGCATAACGAAAAATTGAGATTTCATCAAACTGGATGAATAGCCTGGAGCACAAGGCATCATTCTTGAGTATTTCCCTGCTGAGCATTTTTAATAGGTAAATGGTATTTTCATTGCTGTTATGATGAAAGCCATTAACTTCAGCTTGCAGTTCCTAAAGAGGAGATTGATGGCAGGGAATCAAGGAACGCATGAGTTCAAATGAGACAAGATGAGGTGCCAAAGCCTGAATTGCAGTATCCTTCGTGACTTACATTTTATGATGGTTAAACCAGCAATAACCAATCAATTCTTTGTTTGACTTGGAGAATTACTATTTCAATTCCTTTCTCATGTTGGGAGAGCTCTCTTCCAGTGCTATACAGTCACAGCCGCACATCCTGCCTCAGAGTTACTCCAGAGCAGTCACCAAAACCATATCCCTGCATTATTCCTTGGATCATGGCATTTTTAATCTCCTCTGAACATACTGTAGGAATGCAGAGATTAAATTAGTGTTTAATCACTGCTACTTATAGAACTTGCTTTATTCTTACCACTCATATTTGACCACAGTAGAAAGCATTAACTGTGCCAAATGAATATTTTACTTAAAACAACAAAGATACTATAAATAACTTAGGCTCAATTTGCAAAGGTTAAATCTAGCATTTAATATCAAATTCTTGGAATTTCCATAGAGCTTTTCATGGGAAGAGATCAAAGAACATTTATACAATATTGTTACTCATATTTTACGTATAGGAAATGCAACTCCTAAACATGTGAGATGTTTACCCAATATTAGCAGTTATGGTCAGGAATAATGTAAAGTTTTTAGATTTTTGCTTCAAAAGACAACTCTGTTATCCTGAGGACCAACTGGAATGCTTGCATTGCTCTGTTCACCCATTTACATGTTCTATAGCTGGGTAACTTTAATAATCACTTATTTAACTAATATATTCCCTACTAAAAAAAATCTAGACACAAAAACCTTGAAAGCAAGCAAATCGCTTATTTGCAGTCAATCTTCTGCAACTACCTTTGTTTTATATACTCTGATCTGATTGCTGAAAACTAAGGGCAAAGAGTTATGAAAAACCAAAACTACACAGTATTTTTATTTTTAATCCTGTATGTGAAATAACTCTGTATCATTCTGCTGATTTGTCAGTGTTATGACACTGCTTCTGACCTTCAAAACACCCATAAAAGGCCAGCATTATTTTAGGTGGCACTTCTGTCACAGGAAACTGAGACCACAACCTTGCCCAAAGCACAGAGGCCCAGGTACCACACAGAAAGCAGGGGTATTTCCCAGTAAAATTTTTGACTTAAAAATAAAATAGTCAAGAATTCAACATCAGCATTTACATTTTTCAATCAAAAGCAGTATGGAAGTGTTCTCAATTTTGTGGAAGACGTTTCCCTTCTTTTTTTTTTTTTGAAGTGTCCAAGGCAGGAAACATATTTACGAAGACATCCCGCTCTTCACTATGTGGATGTGCAAGATTTCAGTAAATATCAACAATATTCCAGGCGAGAGATGAGCCACAAGTGACCATGGTTCCACATCCTACCAGCAGAGATCCAGCCAAGTCTTTGTGCTGGATGATTTGGATTTGCCAGAGGAGGAAAGACCAGAGAAGATGTGAGGCATATCACATTTACTCAACACTAAGGGTCTTCTGTCCTCTTGCATATCTGAGATACTTTACTGAGCTCTTTCCCAGATCCACTGAACACCCCTAGAAAAAGCCATCTTTAGCGAGAAAACTGAATTTTCCCTCGCATCTTACAGTTGTGTTTCTGAAGGAAATGTATCCATTTTGACCAAAAAATCCACGTAGCACATGGGCTGTTTAGAGCATTTTCATAAGATGACCACATTGAACTGATTTCTGGCATTAAGGCCCTGAAAGCTGGAGCAGCAGCATGCTCCCACATTCCTTCCTCCCTAGTAACGAAGATGGACAGTGACAAACATCCATTCTGCATGAGGTACACATTAAAAAAAAAAAAATTATCTGGACTTAATCGAAACTTGTCTTCATACCAACATGAAGCGATGCCTTGAGAACAGGGCTCTTTACTAGGAACATTTTTCTTTTTACCTTCAACTGATTATGGTTTCCTTGCTTTTCAAACACTAGCTTCAAGCCACATGTGTCTCCACATCAGTTTATCTGCTGCTTTCAACTTCTATCAGCCCCTGTTTTTACTCAAACAGGAAAGCATACAGAATGTTCTAGTTAAAGTCTATTTTTGAGTATAATAAAGCTATGCAAGCCCATTTCCATTTTCTGGTGTCTCCAACAAACAGACTACCCAAGTTCATTAGGACGACAGTTTCTTGGCAATCAAGTCATTTTTCATTGTGTCTATAAGAACTTATTTTATTAATCCTTTGGCTCACTTACAAAACCCCATGCTCAGCACCAAACAAAAGGACCCACATTCTGTCATCAAGTCCACACCTTGGGCATTTTTTCCTCAAGTGTTGCTGGGGATGGTGGGGTAAGGGAAGAAGTCAAGCAAGGGAAGACCTAAAAGTCAACCTAAGTGGTCTTCAGCCTCTCCTTCCTTTGTGCTCTGCCTCATTAATAACCTAATGAGGGATGGGATTTTATTTATTTGGTCTGGAGTTTTTATGGGAGCTTTTTTGGCTTGTTTTTTGAGTGGGTTTGAGGGTTTGGGGTTGGGGGCAAGGAGTAAAACATATGCTTTTAAATTCACCCTATTCTTTAACCATCCCTCTCAGAATCTATTTCAGAAAACAAAGCTGCAATCTGTTACTAAAAGATAAGGAAACATTTCTGGAGCCCTCTCAAACAGTTTATTCCGTGATCTGCACTCCATAATTGCAGAACTGCACGTTTCCATGCTATCAGAGCCCTGCCTCTGCTATGGGTTTATTAGGGGTATTTTGGGAAGGGCTCAGTGCAGGGCACCCACCAAGGCAGCTTGGATGGGCTCCTTGGCAGCTCCTTCTGCTGAGCCAGGGGCAGAACAGGGCACAGCTTGTGGCTGAAGCTCAGAGGCATGAGAGTAATGCAAATGACAACTGCTTAATAATAAATGGTGATATATATGCTCATAATATCCACAGTAAGAGACATTAATGTGGACATGTGCTCACCATACAGCTGAGCCCTACAAAAGGGAGCGCTCCCTCTCCTAGTGCCCACGCTGGGCAGGAGCTGGAGCACTGGCTCCTGGCACTGAGAAGGCTCTGAGGCTCACCCCACCTCAGATATCCTCGCTTGGGGATGTTCCACTGAACTGGATTTTGTAAACAGCAACCCTCTGCTGTTCTGGAGGCTTTATATTTAAAACTTGCAAATCAAACAAAGTGGACTGTTCATCCTTGGGGAACACACCCTGTCCTTGTCTTTCTCTCCTGGACAGCAGCACAGCTATCCCTCCCTGCCAAATTCACCAGCCCAGTCCACCTTGATCATCTTGCTGGAGACCTGCATGGTGGAGTCACCTCTTTATTATTGCTTTAAAATAATTAATTCATTTCCAGCCCCAAAATTCAATAAATGTATTTAACTTCTGGTTTCTTTTGGTACCTCTCAAGCCCTAAGGACAGATTTGAAGAACTGGGCTGGGCTGCAGGCTGGGCAGCTCCAAAGCTGTTCTGCTGTGGCTGCTGGCTCAACCCTCTTACTGCTCACCACCAAGTAAGTATTAAACCAGAAGGATGTGTTGACTTTGGAAGCAAATTTAAAGAGAACATCCAGCTTTGGCACAGGATTGAAGAAACTTCTCAACCTAACCTCCAGAGTACAAGCTATCCTCACATCCATGGGAACTACTCCTTTCAGAAGAAAGGACAAAAATAGTGGATAAACCACTGAAAACTGATCTTGCTTTCACCTCAGTGCCCATTCCCATCAAACAGGGAATGCTGCAAACAAGAAAACCTGGTCTTAATGTCAGCCATCAACCACCACTCTGACACACAAAGCCAGGAATAAACTAATCCAGCACAGAAGGACAGCAACAAAACAAGGTTCTGCTACAAGTTTGTTCAACAGAACATAAGCCAGGAGGGACTTCAAAGCAAAACTCTCCTTGCACAACACCCACAGAGCCCAACCAACATTGTGATGACTCAGAAAATCCCCAGTGACACCATCCCAGTGCTCTGAGGCTGCCCAGGCAGCTGGGGAAACAAGGGAGGCAGCACCACAGGGTGATAAGGAAAACCAAAAATGAGGATTTTGTGCATATCCTCACAATCAATAAGAAGCAGAGAAGCTCAGTCCTTTTTTTTTTTTTTTTTTAATCTGCTGGTACAAATTAATCTCTAATTTATTATTTCAGAAGTCAGAGGACCACTAGGAAAAAACTGTTCTTAAGCAGTTATGTAGTATAAATACATTACCTGCTGGGAGGCTGGAAAACAAGGCTGGCAGCACCACAGGGTGATAAGGAAAACCAAAAATGAGGATTTTGTGCATATCCTCACAATCAATAAGAAGCAGAGAAGCTCAGTCCTTTTTTTTTTTTTTTTTTAATCTGCTGGTACAAATTAATCTCTAATTTATTATTTCAGAAGTCAGAGGACCACTAGGAAAAAACTGTTCTTAAGCAGTTATGTAGTATAAATACATTACCTGCTGCTGCTTCCTGCTAGAACACATATCAGCACAGAGCCAGGCAGCACAAATCTCCTAAGATTTCTGGGAAGAAAGCCTTTATATTCACAAGAATCATCTCACATTGAGCAAAATAGACCCATAAAACTGGCCTTTGCAAAGGATGTTTGCTGAGACATACATGTCCTACCCTTTACAGAATCACCAGGCTCAGGCAATGAACCCTTTTCAGATGAGGTCTGAGCACATCAGTTTTAGTCCCGTAGCCATGAGGCAACTAAAAGGGGATTAAATTTTCTTCCCTCGAGCTGGGAGGGAAACATCCCTTTCAAAATGTTATTGAAATAATAAAACATTTCAATAACCATACAGCTGTGGAGCAGCAGTGCTACGAGTACACACCACGTTAAAGACCCTGCTAGAATTTTATGAGTCTGCTAAAAAACAGAACCCAAAATCCTCTGCAATTCCACAACATGCAGACACGCACACAGAGCCCCCCCAGCAGCAGCTGGCTTCAAAAAAAAGGAAAATCACAGTGGTGGAAAACCTCCAGTCAATACCACCAGCACAGCCACACACCCCTTTGTGCTGACGTGCAACTGATGTGTGGCAACAGTGAACAGGAATGTCCACAGCCACCTCCAGTGTCAGCAAGAGGCAAAAAAAGGACAAAATCTCTCAGCTTCACACTTAGAAGGGTGGCCCTTTTCTGGTTTTTTTTTGATAGTTGTATCCTAGGAGCAGCAGCCACACCTCTGAGCCTTGGGACGCCTGATGCTACAGGAACCCAGAACCAAAACTCATTCTTCACCCCCAAAGTCCTACAGCTCCTTGTTTCTCAGATCCATGCAAAAAGAGAGGAAAACAGCCCCACAGCCCCTGCTCTTCTGCATGGAAACACATGCAAACCCAAATTCTCATTGGAGCCAAGGGAGGGTGGGTTATTGTGCAGGGAACTGGCAGTGCCTTGGGACTCCCATCATGGGGAAGAGCTTTCCCAGCAGCTCCGCAGTGATTTCTGAAGCAGTTATTGCCACAGGTCCTGACTTCTTGTGTGACTCCCCGGGGGAGCCTGGCCAGGGAGTCAGGAGCTGAAGATGCCCCTGCATTCATCTCCCAGCTCGAATATTTTAAACAAAAGAGAAAGGGTGGTCTCATCCTCGGGATTAGCTGCAGCAGGGAGGTCCCTCTGCCAAGCAGGACAGATAACAGAACCGTGATTTCTCACATCGTTACAGCCAAGTACTTGCAAAATCAGAGCTCAGCCACCCTGGGGTGGAGCAGAAAGGCAACCAGGGCCAAGCACTTCGTTTTTGCACAGTCCCCATGCAGAGGAATCTCTTCCCAGACACGGGGCCATTCAGCAGCCAAGCTGTCTGGAACTTCATCCCGTTAGGGAGCAGGGGGAAACCGAGCAGAATGGACAAGAGGGTCAAGACCAGGAGCTGATTAAGTTGTTTTTGTTGCTTCCAGCCTCAAGAATTCTGCTTCTTGCAAGTTGAGTGGAGATGCCCTGAAATAAAAGAGGTCTGGGTACAGGCAGGGGAACTGCTGGTACCTCCTGAGCAAGGACACCCATCCTCTGTTTGATCTGGAAACCCTCTGGCTTTGCAGTTGCCAAATGTATTTCAGAAAAGCAAGGGGAGCCTGTGTCTCCAGTTGCATTACAATTATGTTCTTCAGTGGTGATTTCATAGGAAAAAAGTCTGATACCTCCCCCACGACTCCTGTGTGGATCCAGCACAGCTGAGGTGCAGGCAGAAGTGCTGCAGAGACCTGGTGTGCTGGGGAGGAAATGAAAGAAAACCAGAAAAAACAGATTGTGCTTTTATTTAAGTGAAATGAAAAAGAAAAAACAGAAAATAGAAGAAGTTGCGTATACAAACACACAACACACATGCATGTCTTTTGTTACAAGAAGTTACCTGTGCTTTACTCCAGGCTGATTTGGTGGCTGGAGTAGTTTAATCTGCACACAAAGACATCCATATCACCATTTTAAATAGGATTTTCAACCTATTAGGCACACAGAAATTACTGTGGAGGCCCAGCACTGCCTAGATGATGAGCAGAAACTCATCCCACACTAAAATCCTCATGGGTTTGGGCAGTGCAGATCTGCTGCCCAAGCATTTGCACACAAAAGAGGTGCTTGCTCACCTGCATGCAGAGAGCCTTACACATCACACCTGGAAAAATAATGTCCAGATATGCCAGTCTCTACCTTTTTCTGTGCTCATCCATGTCATAACACCCCCTGAGAAATAAATGACCCCAGTACTGCCTTGAGGCAGAGCAGGAAAGCACAGAGTGACACGAGGTAGAAACGATGCTCAGGACAGCGGCACAAGTCTGAACTTAGAGTCCAAGCTCCAGAAAAACTCCAGAGATAAAACAGAATCACAGCAAATTCATTTCCTGCCACAATTTTGAGGGAAAATAATAGCATTTCCTTTCCAGTTTTATTGAAAAGTAAGTTCAAATTCAATAGTAATAAATAAACTGAAAACATTCATGGCTCTGGAACAACCTGCATCCCCTCTGCCTTTACTAACCCTGAAGCTGTTTGTCTGCTTTGCAAGTGATACATATTTATAAAAACAATAAGAAGAAACACAATGAAACTATGATTTATGGTCCCATAAAGATTCCAGTTTAAAAAATCTGTAAAAGATTTGCAGAAAGATTAAAAAGACAACTGAGGCAGGAGAAGTTTTCTAATGTCCCATTTTCCTCTTAGCTAAGCAAACATTTCTACTGGAACAATTTACTGAAACACTGGATGTCCTCTTGGCAAAAAAACCACAAATTACCCAAAAAGTCCATAATTTTTAAGGGTTTGTGTCTCCCCCATTCAGCAGTTGGGTCCTGGAAACCTCAACAAATCACTGTGAATTGAAAAAGCTGGGACAGCCATTGCCTTCAGTTCCTGTATCTCATCTGAAGCAGAGAACAGAATGGCAAAACAGACTTTCCACCAAATTTTGTGGCAGATTGCCTCATCTTGACAAAGAAATAGTTAATATCTCCACAATCCAGACCTCTTTGGTGCAGACTATTTTCTGTATCATGCAAAATAAACCTACAGTGCCTCTCTGAAGCTGCAGAAAGTCTCCTCATTTAGTTTCAACTTATCAGAACACCAGCACACTCCCTGGATTTCAGTATCTGCAGCACTTCAGAGAACACTTAAACCATTTGAAAAATTTTGAGATGAATCCTGTTAGAAAATGAGGTACCTTATTTTATATCCCATTTATGAGTCAATTTATCTTTCCTGAAATTCTTTCAGGTTCCTGTCCTTTCTCCATTATTAAAAAGCCAGTAATTATTCACAGTTTATGAGAAATTATTGTTTCAGGTGCTTTTCTTAGCAATCCATTAAACAAAATTAAATGTAATTTTAGAATTAGTTCTTTTTGAAGTCAACATTATTTTCTTTTTCATCACAATCTTCTCCCATTTTGCATGTCAATCATCTATGCATAATTTCTTTCAGATGGAATATGAAAAGTTCATCTATTTTAGTGTAATGAGTGTGAGCAAACAGAGCACAGTTGTTTCCTATTAGCCACCATAATATATAATAGAGGGATAGAGTTCACCCCCCTGCACACACATACTAATGACTGTCTGCATTAAAAGAGGTGCCACCTTTTACACTGTGCAGGACTGAACAAGCAGAGCCACAGGCTCTTTTGTCACCCATAGGTACCCCCACTCTTAAGGTTTTGACAAAATGTTTCAAAGAATTTTGAGCCTGGACCAACACCAAGCCTCTGTGTCCATATTATCCACAGCCCTATCTAAAAAAAAAAACCAACCAAACAAACCCCAAACAAAAAAAAACCCTCAACAACCTCCCACCAGCACACACAAGCTGCCATTTTTAAAGTCTGGGTCTGGCTCTTGGGCCATTCCCCAGGAGGATTTCACTGCATGTGAGCTTGGTCCACCCTGCACCTCTCATGAACTTTTCCAGAAGGTTTGGGGAAGCCATCAGTGGAAGAAAAGCTCACAGTCACTAAAGTACCAAAATAACTCACTAATTTATTAGTGGCATGGAATAACTTTAAGGGGTTTTTGTTTTCTTTCTTTTTTTTTTTTTCCTTTTAAACTCTTTTATTCATCACTGGCTACCTTCAGGTGACGGTATTTCTAGTTTCTTCCACTTCAGAAAATATTATTTCTGATTTCCTACATTAACCTTCATGCCAGCAGCTTTGAAAATATAAAACACAGACCCGGTGTATATAGATAGCATCCAGGGAGAAACATCTTGGACAAAGATATACAACAATAACAAGTCTCCCTTTTTATAGTCTTTGAAGATGTTTAGGCACTAAAAACAATCCAGCTGCCAAGAAAAAAAAAATATTTCTTATCTGGAAGAGATGATGCTTTGCCCAGGAAACCACTCTCGTGGTATCCAACTCACTTTGCAGAATCTTGCAGAGAAAGAGAGTAAAGCATTAAAAAAAAAAAAAAACCTGGAAAACTTTCTTTTAAACTTTCAAAAGAAGCTTATCACAGGAAAAATTCACATTGTACTTAAGCTGCAGGATTCTCCCCTGCAATGACTGCCTTTTATTCCCACAGCAGCCCCTGCAGCAGATGGATGGAGCAGCCCTCCTGGGGCAGGAGGTGCAGACCTGGCACAGGAGCCTCTCACCTGAGCACCCTGGCTTCAGAGCAGCCCCATGGCACTGGCACCCTTGAAAGCAGAGACATCACCTGGCAGGAGGGAGGGCAAGGAGCAAAGCCACTGCTTGGCATGGAATCCTGCCCTGCTGCCTTGGCCAGCGGCTTTCAAAGCAAATTCTGTGCTTTTTATTGGAACATTCCAGTGGGGAAGGAGCCTGCTGCAAGCTGGGGCTGGCTCCCTGCCAGCCACATCAGCTGTAATCAGATTGTACAGTAGTGGCTTCAGAAAGCAGAAGCATGTTTATTATCAAGCCACTAACCAGACTGACATTAATTTGGTCAAAGCTAAGCTAAAACAGTCTCTCAGAATAATTTTCTGATTCAGATCACATTTACTTAGTTGATGTAAGTATTTTTTGCAAATTATGCTCAGGGAATGATAGTGGTTACAGGCTATTATTTCATTTGTGATTGTAAAAGTCAGTGCCTTTCTGAAAAAACATTCCACTTAATTAAAGTCTACAAATTAAAAAAAATTAGAGATCAGAGTGCAGATTGTCTCTCAATGGGGGACAAAACATGTAGAGTGTCAATTTAAATACAGGCTTGACATCTGTCTCCAAAAGAAAGTAGTTTTGGGGTTTTTTGACAAGAGTTAATGTGTCCACTCCTTACTTGTAGGTAGAACCTGAACAACATGTGAATATTTTTGCCTCCCATCTCCTTCAGATACGACTATTGAGGAAAAGTTTCTAAGATGCCTAATGATCACTAAAATAAAAAAGAAAAAGGTCCAGGTGTAGTAATGCAGAAGTGGTGTGCCAGACCACTATTGATGGGAGAGTATCAGCCTAATCCCAAACAATATCTTTTTGTTTGGCTGCAGGTGTAGCACCCACAGCAATGCGTGCCAGGCAGATGCAGAGGGTAGCTCAGATCCTGCAAAGGTGCAGGGATGAGGAGCTCAGCACGGGCCAGGCCACTCAGCTCCTCTGCTGAAGGAGGAAAAACACATCCTGAGCCTCCTCCAGAGCAGTGCTTACACAAATCCTGCCTTTGGACACAAGCCTGGAGGTTCACTTCGCTCCTGCCTTCAGGATGGTTATGAAAAATTAGTGAAAAGGAAGGAAGAAGCCAAAGTTAAAACAGGGAGAGTCCAAACCCCTCACTAGGATCCTTCCAAGTGATCACAACCTACTCCTTTTCAGCTCTGCTCTTCTCCAGCCTTCAGCAAGCCATGCCGTAGGGCTCAGTCCCACTTTCCTGCCATAGTAATTTGATTCTCTTACTTTCTAAAAAGCCTTTTAGTGGCTATCTTGAGCAGAATAATGAATGTGCAAGAGGGACATGGGATGATGCATCTTCTGCAAGTGGCAGATGGGAAAACTCACATGCGTGGTTGGGAAGAGCTGTGCTAGATTCTGGCCAGAGGAATTTCCTCCAGCCCATTTGAAGAGTCCCCTGCAACCTCAGCTGGACACCTTTTAAACATTTATTTTCTATTCTAAGTCAACGCAGGCTTAAATAGTCCCAAGTTGCATTTCAGTAGCAACCCAATGAGTTCCATGCTGCTCACACACAGCCTGTTAGCACGTTAGGGTGGGGAGAGTGCTGCAGGGAGCACATCAGAGGCTGACCCCACAGACTCCCTTTCTCAAGCTCCTACATCAGCTGAAGTTTAAAACCAGCACATGTTGAACTAGAAGATCTACAGCTCACATTAGACCCACTCCAACCCCTCACAGCCCTGTGTTTTCTAAGCTGTAGCTGACCTGTTAGCACAAAAAAACCCTGAGCCAGATGCACACAGCTGGCATTTGCCCAGCCTGGAACCAGGATTTCCCAATCAAAGATTCTGCTTTTAAGATCTGGCGTGTAAACTGAGTGGCTGCTGCTTGCAGAGAGTTGTGAATGTAATGCTTTCTACAAGAATTTCTGTGCTTGATTTCAGAGCATTAACCTGAAATTAATGTGTCTCTATAGATCAGAGAGAGTGTGCATTCTTTAGAGCACTGCAAAGGAAGGTGCTGTGTGGGTAGCTATTAGCCATTTAGGATATAGTTCTATGAATCCACACTGTTATAAGGCTATCAGTGTCCAGCTCCTGCAGACTTTGTAATTCAAAATTTAATAGAAATTGAGAGCAAACCACACAGTCCACAGGGCTTATTATTAACACAGCTCTGATGGCATCCCTGAATAGAAAATGGAATACAAAATTGCAGTGGAAAACTACAAAAGCCACAAAACCAAAGCTTATTAGCATGTATCAGGTATCAAATAAGGAAAAATCTGAGCTGGAGTTAAAAGTATGTCCCACAGCTAGTGAGGGAGGAGGGCTGCTCCCAGCACTTCTTCCAACTCTGAAGTTTACACATGGATTTAAATCCAGACTAAAAAACATATTAAAAAAAAAACAAAACAAAGCAAAAACTAACCAATCAACCAATGAAAACAAAAAACCCACCAAAGGACATGAGTAAATCACCTGCTAGAGGCTAGACTCGCCTCCAGAACAATTCCTCAGGAGCATCAGTCACAGGCCACAGCTGGAGCAGTCAACCAAGATCATTTGGTCCATTCTGGAAGAGCTGCTCCAGCTCTGGAGAACACTTTTAGATGGACACTTTTTCTGGGCCCATTAAGATGTAACTGAAGTGCAACAAGTCTTTACTGACAAGAGTTTATTACGTGCTTAGAAACACCCACTGGATTCCTCAAACTGCAGAGCGAAAGCCCTTAAAAAACAGGAAAGCAAAATCTTCCTGCTTATCCTGGTCTAGAGAAAGTCACACCGATTTCCTGCAAATTATTCCAGCAGATTGAAAAACAGATTACAGGACAGCTAATAACAAAATGGAAACTAAAACAAACACCCAGGTTCAAACAGCTCCATCTGCAAGGCCTACAGTACAATTCCAAGGTTCCTCATGGAAAATGGGAATGACACCCCAGAGATTTGGGTGGTCAGGTGCTGGGCTTGTCTGCCATGCCCTGGTTGCAGCATGTGACATCTGGTCATCTGGTAAGGAAATACCAGGGATCATAATTTAGTTTTAATTCTGACCAATGTGACAGCAAGGGCTCAACTCTGCTGCAAAGGAGAGTGAAGGTCCCCCGTGGAGTTTGATGCCGGGAAACTTCAAACTGCAAAGATCTTTTTCCTAAGGAAAAGTGACTAATCTGGTATGGCAAAGGGGGCTGGGGGTGGGGGAAGAATAACAAATCAGGAGGGAAAAATGAACCGAAGTATTTACACAGCTGGGTTTTCAAGACAGTGCTCTTAAGATGGGCTGTTTTTCAGCCACGTAGCTAAAAAAGTAGTCTTAATCCATAAGAAGCATTTCAACGGCTGTGACAGAAATCAGCTCAGTAAAACCTCTGCATGGGCCATATGTGACTTTGCTAGCCCTGTTTCAAACCCAGGCATCTCCAGGAAAACATGACACTATCATCAACCTAATGTTTGCAGGTATTTTCTGGAAAGGATATGTCTACAGGTTGCTTCAAATTATTCTTGCATATCCTCCTCAAGAAACCAACCAAATGAAAGAAAAAATTCCTTTTAAAAACCCATCAGTATAATTTGGTAACTGTGAAGGTATTAAAATTAATGAATTCAGAATCACTGAATTATTCAAATGTGAGTTAACACTGAAAACACAAAGAGCTGAAAAAATAAACTCACATCTGACTTTGCTTTTGTTCTCTGCAAATTAACATCAGTACAATCTCTGCCTGAGGGGCGTCTTCACCAGTGCCTGGACACAGCACACACGGACCAGCTCAGTTTCCAGGAGAGCCCTTTGGATCCACAACTGCTTTCTCACATTTCTCACATGTGCCTTTTTAAATTGTTATCAGGAAACAATAAAACAAAGCCAATTAAGGTCCAGAGAGAAGCCTGGCCTGGTGTTGCCTTCTGAAGGTGGCTTTCAGCTGAAATCTATATTCCTACTTCTATTCCTTAGCCAGTGGGAGCCAGAGGGGAGCAGGACACTGGAGGGTCAGCCTTGGCCAAGGGACCAGAAGAGGCTTAGCCTTGACAAACCAAGACAGATGGGACAGATTGCCATCTACAAACACAGCATAAGGGAGGTACGCCCAGTTTGTTTCCAAAAACTTGTTTAAACTATAGAGCAGTGTTGGCATGAGAATATTAAACTGACCAGGAGTAAGATGATGTTAAAAATTAGGAGTTTTGCAAGCAACAGAAGATCTGGAGTAGTTTTTAGACAGCTGAGTCCAGAAAAAAAAAAAAAAAAAAAGGTTTTAAAACAGAGTTTCACTGATTTAAACCAAGGATTAAACAAATGTGATTGCTGGGAAGTGTTCTCAGGAGTTCAATCACCCCTGTGCAGTTCCCGCCTTCCTAGAGCATCTCTGAATGACACAGAGGGAGCTAAATCCCCAAGTTCCCTGCAGGGAATCTCTTGTGACAAACTTGACAATGCACAGTCACCAGCTGTGAGCTGTGTCAGAGCCCCTACTCCCATGGTAGCTTCCCTTCACACGTGTTCCTGTTCCAGCACAGAAACTGGCTGGCTTTTGCTGGATATCTCCTGTAAGTGTTAGCTGACATCAGCTGTTCCAGTGGGCTCCAAACCTGCTCCCACCAGACCATTGAAGGCCACCAGAACACATCAGCACACAGCTACTGCAGCAGGAGCATCAGAGACCAAATCCACACAGCCCAGGTGGAGCAGGAGCTCTGTGGGACTGACCCCACCCAAAGTGCATTTCCCACCACACAGAGATCTCTCTAGGAGCTTCTTGCTCTCTCCCTTACAAACCAAGCCAAAAGGGTTTTTTTACCCAAAGCCCTTTCCATTCAGTGCATGTGCCCGTGAAGAGTTTCTTAAAGGTCAGTGCTCTTTCTGCACTGCAGTTTAATGTCAGAGATGCCTGTCAAACAGAGGATTTGCCTCCATTGGAAGGACGTGCTTACAACAACACACGGCTGATTTTTCCAAGAGATTACAACTGCACATCTCAAAAACAAACCACAAGGGGAAGCAAATGAGGTGCAATATAGAAAGATTACTCAGGAATCCCATGTTCTAGGTCTCATCACTAAATTGATTGTCATTTTATAAAATATTGTCTTTTAAATAAACTTGTTAAAGATAAAACCAGCAATCTGTTCCAATTTCTTTATGGTATTTCATTACTTCACTGTTTTGGGCTAAGAGTATGCAAAATACTCTGGTTCTGAAGCAACTATTATTTTCTCTCCCTAGGCCTCTTAGCATACTTTCATGCTTGAATCACAAACACAATATAAATCACTTGAAAAAAGTCAGAGACATTTTAAAATAACATGAAACAGTAATGTATTTGTTTTTTTAAGCACGTGTTATCATTTGGAGCTGAAGTACATGACAGTAGCAATTTAAACAAAGTAAAAGGAACAGATATTTTTATTTTATGCATGTCCACTAACTCATTAGTATAAGATGAATAGATTTTTAACGTATGGTGTAATGGGATCGTTTGTTAGTTTTTTGAACCCTGTTGAAAAGTTTATCGAAGCAGCTATGGAAAGTTCAAGTTCTTGTAAATGGAAGGAACAGTACTCAAAAGTTTAAGATAATGTATCAGTGCTTTAATAAGCCTTCCCCTGAAAATGCTGATTAGAGCAGGCGATTATTTCTTTCACAGTTTAAAACTTTTACATTGCTACATAAATGTTGATACAGTGCCAAGAATAGAATGTAATTTTTGCTTTATCCATTTCAAAAGAGTGATTTTCGCTTCCACAGACCAAACACAGAAAGTTTCCAACCGAATTCCAAGTTGTCCTAATTTCAGCTTAAAATCAGTACACTACCTAAGAGACAAAGAAAACTCTAGCTTTAAGTTCAGGATTCATTTATCTGTATTTTCTTGTCATACAGAAGGGGACAGTCACAAACATCACCCTCTCAGAGCCATAGGCTTCACTCCAGCAAATATTTCATTAAGCCAGCAAGGGCAGACATGTACTGGGGGAACAGGACTTTACTGAAAGAATTGCAGAACTGGATTTATCTCAAGTTGGAAGGTTTTGGTGTGGAAAGACAGCATTTGTAGGCAAGGATTACTGATTAAGTAACTTCATGGTCTTGGAAAGACCATTCAAGTTAAGTACAGAATGAAATATTTGTCTTCTGGACACACATAATTTTAAACACACCAAATACACAGCTGAAAGTAAAGGAACTGTCTTCAGGCAGAGTTCAGTGGTAAAGCCAACTCTTACAGAGGGCAGCTGTATCACTATAGAGACTTCAACTCTGCCCCAAGCTGTGGACAGAGGATCAGAACTTTTGGATATTCTTTTGTTGTTTCCATAGTGTTGAATAAGCATGAGGGGTTTTGTTGCTCCTAGAACAGATAAAGCCCATTTTAACCAAACCTGAGTAACATCTTCATGTGCTGCTCAGCTGAGGGCTAGAGGGAAGAGGAGCTGCTGCTCCAGCCACCACCACATCCACCTACAACCCCTCTCTACAACACACATGGCCAAAAAGCAGCGGACTTGGCCATCTTGTAGAAGTCAAAGCTCTGTTGATTTACACCAGCACAGGATCTGAACTAATCATCACAACCTGTCCATGCTTATTTTTACATCATGCAAAATGAAGATGAAAGGATGGAAAACAAAATCTCCTAAGGACAAAATGCAGCTGAAAGAACATGCATGATACCCATGCTAATACACGGAAACATCTGGACAAGCTGGGAAGGAGTCCGAAGTTTTCTCCCTCCACATTAGCAGGAACACATTGAAACCTGACAATGGCTCTGTCCTGTGGAAATACCACGGCTCTCGTCATCCAGGCAGTCAGGCTTGAAATCCTGACATCAGCATCGGGGGGGTGGGGGGAAATGACTCCACTCTTTCTGCTTTCCATTGAAATAAAACTGTTTGCAACAAAAGGCAAGCGCATGCAGTGTTTCCCTCAGTGTGTTTCCAATCACAGCAGTGTGTTTAAGTAGTCAGGCTGCATCCAAGCCTTAAAGCTCAACAGTGCAGAGAGGGCAGATGACATCCTGATGGCAAACACGGCTGTGTAAATCATCTCCAAATGACAGTGTCATACACGGAGAGCTGCTTAATTTGGAATGTGCCAAACGGTGCTTTTCCTCATCTGGCATCATCTATACATCAGCCAACAATTCCTGAGGGGATTGTAATTCTTGCCATAGACAAATGCACAACAGATGTTAAGAAAATAATAAAAAAAGTCTCCATCGAGGTAGCACAGCAGCCACTCCTGAAGTCAGCAGCAAACTTGCAAACAGCCACAAGCCCCTCTCAGGCATCTGGCTCCCAACCTTCAGCATTGCCTGGCAAGAGGGTGAGGAGGGACAAGAAAACAACAGAAAATTCAGACCCTGTGCACCTCAAAGCTTCTGTTTCTGATTGAGGGTTTCCAGAATGACACATTTTAGAAGTGTACAAATGCTAGTTCAATTTTCTTGCTCATTTTTTCCCCCCAAATGACACAGGACAGTTTTCTTCCTGTACTCTCCTAGGAGGTGCTTTGCCAAGTTTAAAGTTACAGGCATCATTACCAACAGGGTTAAATAAAGTATGCTTTATGCTGCTGTGCTATTAATATGCTTTTAAAGAGGGGTAAACCAGATCCCTAATTTTGAGTGAGCAACATCTATCCCAAAGCATCTATATGATTTCTGCGTGTACAGACTCAGTACTTCAGCATCTTAGGCCAGTTTGTGCATTTTGTCAGAGCCCTGTGCTTTGCAGCTTATTTCCCTATTTACACACATCCATGTGCCCAGTCCTTTGAGGACATGCATACCTTCATTTAAACCATCTCAATATTCCATATCTATGGAACAGACAGTCCCCATATGCAAAAAAACAACACCAGAGGGAGCAGTAATTTTGAAGGATGGTGGTTCCATATTGGTACTTTTTCTAGGTTTCTTCAGAAAAAATATGCAATAATTTTGTCAACCATTCAGAGGCTTTTCCTGTCTCTTACATATACAATTTTCTGTATTGGATAGAGACACGAGAAGCTGAGCAAGGTGCCTACAGTACAAGAGAAAACAGTGCCCAAAGCCACCAGCCCCACGCAGCAGTCACAGTCCAGGGTCAGGTGTGTGCCTCACCCAGGCACAGCTGTGCAGACAGAGGGGAGTGATGGCAGAAGGCTGCACAGGAAGAAGGGACACAGGTACAGTCCCCGAATCCTGCACAGAACATTCAGCCTGGGAAACTTCAGGTGCCAGACTGAACTTCTGATCCTAACGGAGCCAGAAGGGCTCAGTGACCGCCAGTGGCCTCAGGGACCACCTCAAGGGCAAGATGCATTTCAGGCAGACAGCCTTTGTGAATGGTATTTAAGGTAGAAATTCATGTCAACAGACCTGTGAATCAGAAGAATTATCCTACCCAGTATGCTCTGTGTCAACAGACAGGTGTGAGAAGCTGTAAAGGCCTTGCAGGTAGATGGCACAGACTCACAAGGCACGCTCAGCAGTCAGCCACCTGCTGAATTTCAGAGGGAGCGTCTCCACAGCTCTTTCTGTGAGAGTGCCCTACAGAATGTCTTGCTCCTCAACCACAACATACCACATGCTTTAAGTCTTCCAAAAAGCCAAAACTTGCTGTTACAGTTGATATTGTTCATCACTTCAAAGCTTGGACTGAGATTTGGTGGCCTCTCAGAAGCCTGCTATCTTTGGCATCCCAAAATTGGGGAAACATCAGAGTTTGGCTATTTTTGCCACTGGCTTTCCAATCTAACATTAACAGCCAGGGTCCACAAACTATATCCTGCAGCTCTTACTCAATCCCATGGAAAGTTTGCTGGAAGAAGGGATGAGTAAAGGTTACAACATAGTTGTTTTATTAATATTAAAGACACACAACAGCTGTACATCCAGGCTTGGTGTTTTTACAAGCCAAAGAGCAATCATGCTTTTCTAAACCTTGGCATGTCTTTAGCTCACTGAGCAAAAGTTCCAGGGGGCATGAGTCATCTTACAAACCCATAAAAATCTAATTATGGCTAATGATCATCCTTTTGTTTACACTGTATGTAAAATGCTAACTGCTTCTGATACTCCCTGCAGGGGCAAGATTTACCATCAATCTTGAAATTATTTCTGTCACACCAATAGACTTAAAATGGCCCATTTAAGATAGAACAGAACCCACACCACACACAAAAGGTTTTGACTTATTTGCCAAAAAGTTGATTTCTCTCTCATGAAGCTACTGAAACATTGTGCACTCTAGAGCTCCTTTTAAATTTAGCAAGAGGGTCAGAAAACCACATAATTCAACTGAGTTCCAGTTTAAAGAAAGCAACATAGGGCAGATCTTCTCCCAGGCTGCATGGCAGCCCACCAGCTTCAGGCAGGGAACTGGTTTTCTGCTCTGCCACAGACCTGAGCAGGGCTGAAGGAGTCTCTGGATAGACTCAGCTGGAGGACAGAGGGCAAGCATTTCAGTGATCAGCCGTCCCACCACCCCTTGGAAGGAAAAGGCTGGAGACCTGGTCCCATGGGACCACTCCTGATGGGCCCTGTGATGCAGGGCACACGGACCACTGCAGTGGGGAAAGGAGAAGGGAACCAATCCTCCCCTCACAGGAGCTCCTTGCAGCTCTTTGATGTGCTGCAGTGGCTGCACCCTGGTGAGCTGCAGCAACTTAACCAAAATCACATCAGGAAATGTTTGCCCTATAAAGAAAGCATTTGCTGGTCCAGATTGGACCGCAGGGAAGCACAAAACACCGAATAAGGAGGCTACTGGCAAAGGGTTTTGTATTTCTCCCTTTTCCAGGGACAGGTGGATTTCTTTAACTTTTAAAAAAAATTTAAACTCATTTCAAATCTGCTTGCACAGCTCTTGTAGAAAATAACATCCTCCTGCAAGCTTGGTCTAGCTTAAATCTGAACAATTCTCAGAGAATCTGCCAATATGACAGTTCTTGGAAAGCTGCACAAGTGCAGATGAATGTGAAATTTCTCAAAAGAATTCCGTCAGATCTATGTACTGCTCATAAAACAAGCTCAGTAGCTGGCAAATGCAGCAAACTTCCAAGGTTAGAATGGGATGGGAGGCATTGGGCTTTCTCCTCAGTGACAGTTTATTTTCAAATTGCTTTTTCACACTCCAGAATTACAGGTACCATGGGAACAGCAGATGCAGGTGCTTTTCAGAGAGTTGCCCAAAGCAGTGCCAGATAAGCTCTTGCACTTGCTCGTGCTCACAAGCCATGTTGTGGCATTCCAGCTATTAAAATCACATTATCAGCAAGCATCTAAGTGGGGGCAGAAGGGACAAAGACAATTTATCCCCACAAAAATGTTAGTCTAAAATAAGCACCCTCAACAAGCGATCCTGTTGTCTGCAGTCATAAATGCCAGTTGGGCTAAGCCAAACCCTTAAACAACAGGCCTGGTTTTATTGCTCCCAGCTCCCACTTATTGAGAAATAAGAACTGGTTCTGTTCTCTTCACTGCTAGGCTGGGAATTCAAATAGCTGCTGCTGTTCAAATGATAATAAAACAGGGAATATCTTCTACAGTGACACTGGACTGTCCCCGACACAGAAAGCACAAGGCAAAGTCAATGGAAAATCTGGGCTTTGGCATAAATATCTGTGATTTTACATCCAAGGTAAAGCTCCTCCCAGACTCCTTTCCCTGCTGCCCTCCAGGACCATGGCAGAGGCCAAGAGAGACCATTATTCACTCTCTGCTCTTCCTTCCCTCCTCCTACTCTGCTGTTCCCAACTGCACACACCTATGCACAGACACCAGGGTAAGCAATGAGCTGAGAGACAAATGCAAGATTTAATTACAAATCAGGAATAAAACATTCCAATGAGATGTGATTATAAAATAAACAAATCTAACACTATCTCTGCATGAAAGAATAAAAACTTGCAAGGTATTACCAGGGGCTGCAAAAACTCCAGTGAAAACAAGATCCTGAAAAGCAGTATTTCTCTTCCCCAAATTATTTTTATAAGGAGCAAAAAAAACCCAAACCAAACAACAAAGATGACCCTATGACTATTAAACTTCTGGCACCGTACCATGAATTTCTCCAAAGAGTTTCTTAGTGCATCTTAGCAATTCATAGAGGAAGTGACCCTCTGGCACAAACACCCAGTTGTCTGGACTTTGAAGTTGTGGAGGCTTCTTAAGAATGTCTGTGTGACACTTGTCCTGATGCCCTGCCTCTGAGCACCAGCTTTTGACCTTTCATCCCTAGAAAGGCCTTCCAACTCCCAACACTGTCTTACAAGACTCTACCTTCTGTGCTTTTACTGCAATATTCCAGTCTCTAAGGCTTCCATAGGGGAAGGGAAGCACTAATCCATCAGTCTTTTACCACTATTGCAGCTTTACATATCAGTCGTGGTTGATACCCTGTTGTCTGTAAAATAAAAATAGAGTGCACAGGTCAGACATGAAGTATCTCAGTGCCTGATGGGAATAAATCACTGTAGAATTATTATTTCCTTTGGGTTTTCAACTATCAGTTTTGAAGAGTCTTTTGGTCTCTTGCAAGTTTCAAACACATGATAAAACCAGTTTTTCTTCACAAGACATTGTACTTAACCTAGGTACTAACCATCTACTGGGACCAGTGAATTTTAACAGATTCCATTGTTTCTACGCAAAAGTAAATGAGGAATTTGATCCTGTAACTACACTAACATCCAGTTACAAACTAAGGAAACCAAAATATTCATTATTATCCAAGGTAACAGCCCTAATGAGAGCAGTTTCATAAGCAAACTGGTGCTGCTTGCAAAATACCAGGAGTCACACAGGAAAAAATGTTTCCATAATTTTGGTAGTATTTGAACCTCTGCTAAGCACCCAGCAAAGAAAAATAGCAGCTTCCCTTCCAAGAAGTGACTAAAGTAGTAGATGATTCAGTAACTAGAATGGTAGGTTGTGTAATGTGAGATTTAACACGCTCTCCCTCCTTTACCAAACAGCCAAAAGATTACTTGAAGACCTGTTTTCAGCAGAGATTCTCGTGCCCTGGGTTAGGATTAAGAACAGATTTGAATGATGCCTGGTTTAGCATATTCTGGTTTAGGCTTTATGGCACAGGCTGCCCAAAAGCAGAGAAAGGTCACTTGCAACATTAGTAGGTAATTGCGACTCCAGGTGCGTGGTGAATTTCAGCACTAATTACCACTTGTAACACTAATGAGGATCTTCACATGCCCTTGTGGAAGGGCAGCTCTCACAATGTAGTATTTATGCGATGTGGTTGGGGTTTTTCTACCCTCAGACAGCAATGAATTCACAGAGATATTACAACTTACACTCTGCCTGATCCCACAGGGAGATGTGAGCCCACCTTTTCAAACCCCCAGCTCCATGTCCCAGCCATGGGACTCTGCCATTGCCCCAGCCCACCAAGCTGCCATGTGCTCCCTAAATCCAAAGGAATAGGAAGTTTTCTATTTGCTGTTCACAGGAAATACAGAAAATTCCCCCACTGGTCATATCAATGACAGAAATCATGCCTGAAAAGTGTACAGAGTGCACTCATGTGTGGGAATGACTTGCCTGGTATCCCAGCCAGACCAGAAATGAACTTCTGTCCCAAGCCAAAGGGGTTCAGAAGCAGCAAGTTACTGGCAGCAAATCCTTATTATCAGGGGATCCACCAGAGCCCTTTTTTCCCAGAAATCCTTATTGCCTGCTACTGCTGAGTTTAAAGAAGAAAAACTTTCCAAGCCCAAGGAGGTGGCACATTAGAGTGAAGAACCCTATAAAGGAACAATAATTTGGAGTTTGAAACTGCTCAGTTTAAAAGAGCACTGCAGTGATTGAAAGAGTCAGCTAGAAAGTAATCTGAAGAGATAATTTTATCTGCTGTCAACGCAGAACTTCCCGTCTGCATTGCATTTATCTCCACGTGGAAGTTGCTCCCTTTCTCATAGTGACTAATACTTTAAAAATCAGTATGAGCATCCCTTGAGTATTTTCCCTTCAGAGACTGCTTTGGTGTTTAGTAGTGAGCCAAGAGGCTGCACAGGCAGTGCTGCCCAGCCCCCTGCAGCCCCAGTGTGACACTGTCAGGGGTCCAGTTTCACCCATCTGATTTTTCAGTCTCCAGATGCTTCTCAGAGCTGGGGTCTCATTTCACAGGCTGTGCCGCTCAGCTGCCTGCACACATCGGCCATCACACCCCCCGTAACTCGGCTAAGGGAATGTGTGTGTAACTCAGTAGCCCTGATGATCTGCACCATCAGGAACTGTTTGGAAAGATCAAAGTTTCACCCTTTTCTTTTTAACCAGTAACACCTTCCCTTTTCCCCTGTAGCACCAGCTTTGGTCGTTCTTCATGTAGTATTATCTTCCTCTTCAATATTTAACACTAAATAATTTGTGTGCATGGGTTTTAACCTCATTACAAAGCAAAAATCATTCCACATTTCTCCCTGAGACACCAATAAAGCTTTTAAGTGGGACTAGACACACCATGGAGGAGCACGCAGATATTTGAAACACGGGAAAGAAGAAAACACAACAGCCCATGGGTTTGTGCTGAGACCTAAATGTGGAACTTATTACTGTGTTTGTGCAGCAGATGCAATACCCCAGTGTCATTTTCAAAGGAGGCAGATTTTTGTTCTTGTAAAGGGTATGTTAAGAGCAGTATAAAAAAAAATTAAATAAGCTAGTTTTTCATTTGAGAGTTCAAGCCACAGCTTGAAGGAAAGCTGCTACGCTTTATTTCCCTCACTAGCAAAGCCAGTGGCTCAAAACAGAGTGAAAATCCTCCCTGCAGTACTCATAAGTAGCAGGGCTATGGATTTACTGCTTCAGAGAGCTAATTCCTACAGCTGCTTCCCAATGCTGCAGCTCCTCATTTCCTCTACACTGAAAACACCTGGCTGGGAAAGGACAGCCCTGGGAGACCTGCTTGTAGATGTCAGCCTGGATTTACTCTGCTCAGCCCAAGAGGAAGGAGCTCAGCATGTGAGATGTATCAGAGATGTACAGCTGAAGTTCTGATTCTGCTACGAGCAAAACCCAAACGAAAATTTTTTGGCTTAATCTGCAGTTGGGGAAAATAATTTTTAGTTTTTCCTTTTGGCACATGCCTACAAAATCCTTGTATCTAGCCAGGAATTGGTGTTAAAACCCACACAAAAGGTCTGACCACGCCAATACAAAAAGCCACTAACTGTGTTGGGTGCACCCAACACAAGCAGCTGCAGCAGGGAGCATGTTGCTCACATCAAGCCCTTTCCTCTCTCATCCTTTCCCAGACAGCGCTTATAGATCTGGGACAGGGCTTCCATGCTTTGGACAGCAAACTTTTTACACTACCATCCCCAACAACGGAGCAAACATCCCAAGCTCACAAAAAGCAAGAAACATTCCCAGCCTGGAGTCCCCATGCTGTCACACACCATCCCTTCCCCAGCACCACCTTCTCTCATGGGATAAACTACTCTGTTTGTATTAGGCAAGATTAATTCATGTAGATTCAGCTGTGCAGCTGCCATAAATCAAAATGAAAGAAAAATATCTAAAGCATAATCCCTGTTTATTTAACGGTTTCTGCCCATGTCTCTCATTTCTTCTTCACTCCACGCTGGAACCCTGGTAGGGTTTCCCATCAGCTGTGGCCAGTCCATCTGCCAGCCCTGGCCCCATCCCACTGCACTGCCCACAGAGGGAATACCACAACCCACCAGTGACTTTATTGGAGGGCTCTGAGTGAGCACACTTGTCATCAGATCCTCGGGCATCTGAAGAGTCACTGCAGCTGCCTTTCATTGCCCATTAGCACATCAGTGTTTTGTGCACCGGCCGGGCTGTGCCAGGCCATAGCACACAATGGTTCCTGTATGTGCTTATCAAACAACCCGGCCTAATCCCCATGAAAACATTGGCTGATGAAGTGTGCTGGCGTCTGCAAGCTCTGTGTGGGCTGTTTTTGTTCTGCGTGGCTGTGCTTCCCCTCGCACGCGAGCGGTGCCGGCTCTCCCTGGCCGCGTGGGCACACAGAGCTGGTTTTCTCTGCTTTGCAAGGGCTCCTGTCCAGCCTTGGAGCTCACAGCCTGCTGGGGGGAGCCTCCCAATGTGAGAACAGGATGGAGAGGTGCTTCCATGTCTTTTGAAAGTATGCCACAACAATCTTTAATTTAGCTGGAAAAACCACTTAACATGGGCTTAATGTTTTATCCGAATATTGCAAGTCTCATTGTGAGACTCTCCCAACAGTTTGTTGCCAACCACAAATCTAGAACCAGTAATAAACCCCTTACTAAAGCTCATTGTAAAAGATCCCTATAAATCCCACAAATACCTGCTGTGGTTCATCTTCTCACAAGTACAACAGTGAATCTCAGATGCATATGGGTTACTTGCACCTCCAAACAATTTTAGCACTATCTGGAACAGAGTTTTTGGACAACAAATTCCCTGAAAGTGAATATTGCACTGTTGTAATATTTTTCACAGACATGATTATTCTTATGTCAGGTGCTCTAAGTAAAAGTTAAAGCTTTTTCAGAGGGAAGAATACTCAGATCCTGCTCTTTCCCTCATCCCAGTTATCTACAGCACACTTTGACTCTTCAGTGTCAGAACATCTTGGACTCAAAGGCAGATAAAAGCCCTACCAAGCTGTCCAGTCCATCACAGACCTGTTCTGCATCTCCTGAGTCACAAAACTGTCATCCAGAAGTGCATGAGAGAAAAAAAAATTACTCTTTTTTAAACATAGAATTTACTTTAGGTGATTTCTGGTAAACTGTGCCAGACAATCCCACAGCTGGGACGTTTTCCACACACATCTATCATCTTTGCCTTTGAGGAGGCAATGTGCTGTCACAACTTGGCCAGTGCTTTCAAGCTGAACCCAAGCCAATCTAGAGCTGTTATTGTTGGGCTTCTGAGCCTGGAGGAAACACTAACAAATGACAATTTCCAACTTGCTAGAGGTAAAATGCCTGACTTCTCTGCCTTGGCTTTGCCACTTATGTAGAACCAGCAGGGCTGAGGGTGAAGCAACTTTTTCTATGAAGACACTTCATCTAAAGGTCCTTCCCCTGCTTTTTGCCAGTGAGACCACAGCCATGAACTAGCTCCCCACATTGCAGTAATTACCCCGAGGCCGCCAAAGCATTTCTGCACTTTATAGATAGGAGACAAAGAGACAACAATTTGTCAAGCTTCGTTCACACTGGGGGAATGGGTAGAAACCAAACACAAGTGCTCGGGTCCACAGCTGGATTCTTCACTGAAGGAGGAAGGAGTTCACTGTCTCTTTTTCCATCCAAGCTTCATGAACCCAGCTTGATGAAAATTACATCCAACCTGCAGGGTCCTGTTCTAAGGCAATAGGTGAATAATTGCCAATTAACTATGCTTTGAAATATTTGTTTTTCAGCAAAGGAGTCTGTTTTTCCACGCTGTGTGTGCAAGTACACACAATAAGAACCAGACCCATCCTGGGTGGTATGGAGACAGTAAACTCATCAGGAACAGTGTACTCTACCATATGAGACATCGTTTTATTTGATGCCAAAGAGGAAAAGGGGGTGGGAGGAAGGAGGATATGTAGTGAGTTTTCTCCCTCCTCTCTCTGCCCAGGCACGATCAATTTTTGTAAACTCACAGTGGAGCCTGTTTCCACCCAAAGGGCACTCATGCAGCTCTTGGACATATGTTCTACGTCTCAACAAAACATCATCAGAAACAACAGACAACAAAAACAACAGCCCCTTCTCCTGAAATTTCTATTAGGAACATTACTGAAAGGGTTAAAAGTGATCAGTAAGGATCCTATAAGATGGTCTACAGCACTTAAAAAGAAAAAAATCTATAAAAATATGTACAATCCCAATATTATGAAGTTATGTTCACAATGAAGAGCTAAATCACCAGAGCCAAAAAGTAGTGAACAATTTTGTTCTCAGTGCACTTCTATTATAACGTGTTTTACAACCCCTTGACTGACGTCAAATTCAATAACACATCATTAATAGGATTTTTGTTCAGCTTACACTCAGATGTTTTTCCTGTTTTAAATCTCTCCTTATAAATCTCAAATTAGATTTTATACAAGGAGATTTATCAAGGTTTAAAATAAAATATGAACATAGCTGATGCTTGAATTGATACACCATAAAGACGCAGCAGGATGAGTTTTTATCACAGACAGGATGCAAGTTAACACATCACAGCCCTGTGCTATGGTTATTGCCAGGTAGGACCAGCACCATCACTCCCAGCAACTTCTTCAAAGGGAGAAGGAAATCAGAGAAGCAATAACTCCACAAGGAAAATGTGAATAAAAACGTCTATTTATGTGAATAAATACTTCTATGTGAATAAAAACTTCTATTTATTAGACAAAGATTGCAATGTAACAAGGCTGAAAATGATGAAAGCTCTCTCATTTTCATGTGCTCCCACCAGAAACCAGTGTGGCAACAGGTCACTCCTCAGTTCATCTGCAACCGTAGTATCTTCATGCAGGGGAAAAAAAAAAAAAAAAGATTAAGAGGTAGCTAAATGAAACCTTAAAAAGGACTGGTAATAAGTTGACCAAGAAGAGGCACAAAGAGGACAGCCAGAGCATGCTGCTACCTGAGCCCTAGGAAAATGGGAAAGATAAAAGTTCGGCCTGGCAGCCAGGAGAAACATCCCATCAGGACGATATATGAGATCACCATGTAAGTTCCCATAGGGAGAGAGAGTAAAGCAGTTTCTTACTACTTCTAAAATCACCCAGAGAGCTTTGTGGGAGGGCATAATCCTGCACAGGAGAAACCAGAATTGAGGCAATATTAGGGTGATCAAGGAGGTTTATCATTATGCACCGCCAGCAGGTTTGCTTATGCCACGGCAGAACCAAGGCCCAACAATCTCTCAAGCAGAGATATCCCCCCAGCAGGACACATGGGCAGAGTGCCCTGTGCCTCCCCTGTGCAGCCCAGAATAGCCCTGGGATTCTGGATGGAGCCATCCTCACACAGAGACTGTGAGAGGGATGGTGGGGAAGCACAGAATTAGAAAAGAACAGCAATAGGCACCATGCACTTTACCTCCAGGTGATTGGTAGGGGGCCAGAACATGTTGGAAACAACTATATTTTTTACTGTTCAATAGAGATTGAAGTACTTGTTAATGAGTGCCTGGCCCCGAGCCCGCTGCTGGGGAGATGTCAATCAGTCTGGCCAACATGCCCAGCAGTAGGAGAGATGTAGAAGCCAGGCTCTGGGGAAAAGCCAGATTTATAATTGCAGAAAAAACTTTGTGAGAAGGTTAAAAAGAAACCCAAAATATTGGTTTTGAGTCAGGATAAGGGTTTGTGGCATGGTGGCAGGAAAGGGTGCCTGGGAGCGGGAAGCCCATCAAAGTGAGGGCTGCAGCTCAAACTGGAGTGCACAGCAGCCACCCTGGCACGCACCAAACCATCGCTGTCTCACCCAAGACCAGCAGCATTCCCACGTCAGCCCCAGGAGGCTGGAGAGCGTGTGATTGTGTGTGCCAGCAGGACAGCAATGACAGACGTGCCGTGGACTGAGGAGCAGAAATACCCACCAAAACACACCAGCACCAGGAAGGCAATGGGGGATGACAGCTGGGTCACATCTGACTTGTTCTAATTTTTTTTGGAGCCTGTCCCACCAGTCGCTCCAGCATGAAGCAATGATGGAGCAGCAGGAGAGGATCAGCAACCCCAGCACCAAGGTATTTGTGAGTGCTGATGAGGGTGGCTTGGCCATAACTCATCTCTGCCACGTAAACACCACAAGAGAGATGAACCAGTGGAGGAAGATGCTAATAAAACATCAATACGCTGGTGTTACATTAGTGTGTGACTGCAGAAGGACTATGTTGACATGTTGACATTGAGGGAGAAAACGCAGCACTGCCTCAGCCCCACAACTCATCTTTGCAGTCCCCTCCCCTCAGCAAACCTTCCTCCAGCTCAAACTCGTCCTATCTGCAAATAAATGAAAACCAAACTTGGACTCTCAAATGACTAATTTTAGTTTTGGATTTGTTCCTCTATTTTTTCCCTCCCCTAAGAAAAAGGAATAAGGCTGTAAGGTATAATGAAAGCAGCATGTGAAAGCAATAAACCAACTGCAGAGCAACCTAAACACCCATGTGTTGCTGATGTGAATTCTGTGAGTTGGGGGAGATGCACAGCTCAGCTCTGGCTTGCCCATGCAGCAGCACCCACAGCCTGCACCAGAGACAGGCACATCCCTGCAGCCAGACCAAACTGCCATGTGCTGCAGAATGCTATAACACACCATTGCCCACGTAGATTCTCTCCTGGTACTGCTCACTCCACTTCTGGACATGACTTGAGAGGTGTTTCCCCATCCCCAGTGGCACTCTTTGGTCAGCTGAGAGTCTCAGTCGATCTGGGGGGTGGATACACAAACTGCCTGGGCAAACTCCTTTTCCCTGTAAGGTCTGACAGAGCCCAGACACCTCTGCTTGCCATGTCACACTAAAGCAAAGTGTGGAGCTCTGCATCCAGAGCTGGGGCCACCAACATAAAAAGGACATGGACCTGTTGAAGAGACCAGAGCAGGGCACGAAGGTGCTCAGAGGGCTGGAGCAGCTCTGCTATGGGAAAGGCTGAGAGACCTGGGGCCGTTCAGCCTGGAGAAGAGAACACTGCAGGGAGACTTTAGAGCCCCTTCCAGTGCCTAAAGGGACTCCAAGAGAGATGGAGAGGGACTTTGGACAGGGGCCTGGAGTGACAGGACAAGAGGAAAGGGCTTCAAACAGAGAGGGCAGGGTTAAGTGGGATACATGAAATAAATTCTTCCCTATAAGGGGTGAGACCCTGGCACAAGTTGCCCAGAGAGGCTGTGGCTGTCCCACCCCTGCAAGTGTTCAAGGTCAGGTAGGGTGGGGCTTCTGGTCTAGCAGAAGGTGTCCCTGCCCACGGTAGGGGCAGATATGACTGGATGATCTTTATGCTCCCTTCCATCCCAAACCATTCTGGGATTCTATTTGTGTGTCTGGGGTCGTCGGATCCTTTTCCCAGAGCTGCAGCACCATGGCATAGCCTTCTGCTCCATGAGCTTGAAAGGCCCAAATACACAGCAGCATGTCTGTGCTTTCAGTCAACATGGGAACATTTCCAAAAGGAAAACCACAAAAAGCGTGCCTCTTAACACAGGAGACCCCAGCACCAACAACAGGCTTTTATCAATTAAAAAAACCCAACAAAACAGCTCCCAAATCCTCCATGCAAGAGTCAGCTCTGCTTTCAGATGGTGTTTCTGAGATAAACTTGCCTTAGGTACAGCAGGTAAGGAAAAGTTCATCCCTTGGGTCGTTGAGTGTCACAATATTTCCCATACTACACCAAATGTGAACACATTGTGCTTTATGGAGATCAAACTGAGTAATTAGAAATGCAACACTCCAACAACATTGACTTCATCTGGATTCTTCTCTCTGCATTTCCAAACAATATGGGAAGTATTGACTTGTTAAGGTGAAGGACATCTGTGCATTTCAACAAAGTCAATATAGCTCTAGCAATGACTGCTAACCTAGAAGGGCCTGTGATCACAAAAACAAGCCATTTATTCACCACATGGCTCAGGGGAGATTGTGGTGAGCTTCCCTGTGCCTTTGTCAGCTTGAAAACCCAAGTAGAGCTCAGCTGAAAACCAGATGCTCCTGCTACTGAGTGACCTCTCCTGGGTAAATCAAGTGCAGGAAACTCAGTCCCGTTGGCACAGCTGAGGCTCAGTCCAGTACCAAACACTTGCATCTGTGAGCAGAACTGGACCAAGAGCCCACCCCAGCAAGCCCTCTGTGTTGCAAAACTTACATCCTCACCCTTTCTTCACAGCAGCAGGCTTGACGTTCTGTTTTTTGTCTAGAAAACAAACAGTTGGCCACATACAGCCTTGGTTCCTCTATGTGGTAAAAAGGCTGCTGCAATTACTGCAGTGTGCAAGACAAGAAGCATCTCCTTGGGTGACAGCGCCAGTGGTACCCGACCAGGACCTGGCCCAGGCTCAGAAGAGCCATTTCCATGTGCTATTTACAGTAACCAAGTCAGTTTCCAGCCCATTTCACCACGCAGAGCTGCAGACGCTACTTGTGCTGGTATTGCTGCTGTGAGATGCTTTGGTTGGATGACAGCTTGAAATAACTCCCTGCTCCAGCAGGGTAACCAAGAGCAGACCTTGGCTCCTGCTTCTTGCCACTCCTTTGTAGTGCTGGATCCCAAAATAGAGCTGGGGATATGTTTCAAAGTTCTGAGGTTTTTGTTGTTGTTGCTTTTCAAACCCCGGTCTCCGAGCCCATTTGCAAAACCACAGACCAAACACAAGTCGTGATATTTTGTGGCAAGATTAAAAAAAAAAGCCTGGAAGGATCTCTTGGTAAACTACGCACACAGCATTTCAAAGCCACGTATAACGTCGTTATGTAGTAAATCAAAATGACTTCAGCATTCAAGCAGCACAGTATTCCATGGCTGTTGCACTGCAGAATTTACAGTCATCCCAAACATGAAACGTGGGCTGGGATCACGCAAGGGGATCTGCAGCCCCAGGACGTGCACGGAGCATCCCCAGCTGCAGCAGGGTCACAGGGACAGAGGAGCTTCCTCGCATGACGGAGCACGTGGAGCTGGGGCTGTGGCCAGCACTCCCCTACATGCACCTACACCTCGCCTTTCTCACTAAATAAGCAGCAAAAAAGCAGGAAAATAATGTTTTTAGTCCCTGGAAAGGTGTTCATATTTTTAACACAAGGAAGCATCTCATCTGCACACACATGCACACAGGAAAATTGCATCAACTCTATCTATTAAAAAAGTCACATATGCATGCGCAAGAGAAACATTTTGCATTATAATGCAGATCATTCAGAGTGAAGGATGGTAGTGAGTTGAAAACATGGTAAGTTAATTCTTCAGCCACGAATACAAAGCTACAGTTATTTCTTCCTTCCCTTTCATGGAAAGTAGGGGGGAAAAAATAACCCCCATGAGCCCCCAGTGATGGAGAACTCGAAGCTTGTGTGGTTTCCCAGCAGAAGCTCTTCCTGGTGAGCCCCAAAAGTCCTCTCCAGGGTTCCTTCCCTTCTACAGCTTCCTGCTCTCTGCTTGCCACTGGCATGTGCAGGATTAGACCCAGGGCAAACAAAGGGGAAAAGAGAAGGTGCTAGATTTCCAGGCACCCATCACTGTCCCTCAGGATGCCCTGCTGCTGCTGAGCTGTCAAGGCTGCTGGTTCAGCTCCCCTTCCCTTGCTGAACAGTTGGGAACAGAGCTTTTCTGGAGTGGCTTTGTGCCCTTGAGTTACATGGCCAAAGAAGAAATAAATGTTGTTTACACCAACCAACATTTCCTGTTGATTAAGTTTTCGACCAGACCCTTTCTTCTTGAAATCAGGATATTATATCAAACACATTCAAGTCACAAAAAAAAATTTGTATTCCCCAACAATCTTTTAACAACACTGCACAAACTATCACTTTTTCCTTAAAAGTAGTTTTGCCAAGGACTTCTGCTGCATCCTTTTCCACCAGCCCACACAAGCACTATCTTGCTCACACAGGTGCCTGGGCACAGCCAGCACAGCTCCACACAAAGTAAGATTAAAATGCTAAAACAGGCATCGTTTCAGATACAAAATGTCCTTTCAATCCTGCCTTACTGGGTTGTTTCAACCCTGACCTTGGTCTGCTGGACTTCTTAGAAACAGGGCCTTCAAACCTAATTCAGAATTATTCCCTGGTGAGCTGCCAAAGACAACACCACCACCGAGGTCCATTAATTGGCACAGTTCCTAGAAAGACCCCTGTAATTCCCCAAATTGTACATTCTCTATGGATGAAAAGGAAAACAAATAGTACACCCAGGCTTTTTTTCCTGAAAATATCCTCTTTGGAAAACTATTGTGCTTGGAGCTATGCCACTCAAATTCATCAGAGGGGAGAATCTGTTTATTTGCACATCAAGTACATTTTATTGTTTCTGGCCATCAGTATGTAAATTGTCAAGTATAAATTCATTTTTCCACTAGCTTAAGTTTTTCTCTGCTCTATAATTGCCATAATCCAAGAAACAGCTTGTGTTTCAAAGAATGCCATTTTAGCATGCTACAATCACATATGATCAGAAAATCTGATTAGAAAAATCTCCTACTGGTATTTAGGATCTTATTTTTCAGCTGACTCAGAACAAACCTCTCCTCGGCTCCAAGAGATACTTCACATGTCTTAAAATAAAATCTTTATTGAAAAAAACCAATGACTAATGACTATTTTTTCTGTGCTGATAAAACCAGGCATGCACACATATTCTTCTGTCAATGGCACCATTCCAGTGCTCAGATTAATCAATTCCTGCACGGTCAGAAATGTTTCAACACAGCACAGTTACCAGTTTAAAGCAATGCACATGAAGAGAAAGTCAGGAAAATCAGAACTCCAAAAAGACAGAAGAAAAGAAAGCCCCAGGGAGGGGTCTGGAACAAAGAGCAATCACTTGACAGACTTCAAGAAGCTTTTGGACAACACTGGCAAGCACATGGTAGGATTTTGGGGTCATCCTGTGGTGAGCCAGGGGTTGGACTTGATGATCCTTATAGGTCCTTTCCAACTCAGGATATTCTAAGATTCCATGAGCCTAATCCATGGGGCAGAAGACCTGACCATGTCCCAGGAGGTTTGGGTTTACCCACTGCTGCCCTTCAGTAGCAATTTGCTCAAGGTTACAGCGCTGTCGCCTTCAGCAAGACATTTCTTTTTGAGCCTACACTTCTTAAAAGGGTTTTTAAATTGGTAAATACTAATTTGTTCAGGACAAGGCATATCTTCCTGTAGTTTAGGTAACTATCTGGCTCTGCAGTTCTTAATTAAATGCTGCTGCTACTAATGAAAGCATATAGGGATAAGGAATGGAATTAATTTACTCCTCAGTTGCCCAATAGCAGCTTTTAGTAATTGCAGACAATTCAAGGCTATACATGTAACTGAGAAAGACCCAGCTATCCTTGGACAGGGCATAAGTTTCTTTCAAGCTGCAAAACGAGCAAATAATTAATTTTGAAAACAAATTACTTCATGTCCTTCCAATTCTCCAAAGGTGTGCATCTTGCCTTGTAACAGATAGAAAATCAAAGGGTCTGACAATACCAGATTTTGATACAGAAAATAAATAAAACAGGTAAAAGCACACAGCTAGGATTGAGAGCTGTTTATCCTTCATGTTCCACACAATATTCTGCTTTCCTGCCCATAAGAGCAAAATACTACAGCAGGCCTTGGCGATGGACACTTCAGTGTGATTCTGATGGGATTTCTACTAGCCTCTATGGGACAGGACAAAGGGGTATCTATTTCAGAATTAAAGCCTGCTTTTCAACAACAAAAGCTCCACATTAATGCTGTTACATTTCATTGAAGGCTTTAGAATTGTGCACAGCAGTGATCCATCAGATCAAAATGCACAGTGCTTTTTTGTGATCTCCATAACTATGATGCTTTGTGGAGGATTTCCCTCACACTTACATCCAAAACTCAGGCTTCTGCGTACAAAAATATTTTCAGAAAATCCCCTTTTGGTAACAAGGAACAACACTTCCATTTCACAGGAGAGACATGAAAATACATTTAGAAAAGAATTTTCTTTCTGCATATAAGTTTAAAACAGAGTGACAAATCACTGCCTGTTTTGAAATAACCAGTATCCCTGAGGCTCAGGAACAGCAGCACTTGCAGGCTGAAGTGTTCTTTTTATGAGCAAACGACTTATGCCAAGTCAATTTTGTATATTATAAAGCTGTTATGAAGTGTAACTACTATGCAATATAAGCAAGACCTAAACCTATAAGAAAAGAGGGTGGGTTTTTGTAATCAAAACCAAGGTGCAGATAATTTCTTTTCCAGAGTTTTTCCACATATAGTCCCAGTGACTGTAGGCAAGACTTAATAGGCTGAACACATAACTAAAGCCAATTTCAGACCCAAGTTTAAGAAGCTTTTACTTTAAGAGTAATTTTGTCACCATCTGAAGGAAAAGGACTGAAGGAAAAGGAGGACAATTGTGTGACTATTTTAGTCTGCTCTCTGAAAACACTGCTGCAGAAGTAGAATTTCCAGTAAAACCCTAAGCCTGAGTGTGAGGACTCAGACTACATGTACAAGTTTGTGATGTTCTCTGGAACTTATGTCATACATTAGGGTTTGGCAGTAGCCTTACTTCCTTCTCATTTTCTGTTCTTCATTAAAACATGTTGGGAACAGGGCTTAGGTTGTTCATGTCTCTATTGCGTAATTCTTTGCTTTAAAAACTTCTCAGAAGGTGGGAAGTCAAAGGGAATTAAAACAAAGGGAAGGTCCAGCAATGAGAACAAAACTGTGTTTGGGGATAACCATCCCATAAGGAACATGCCAGCAGATGTGTCAGGTGTGCTGGAGACAGAAGGACAGACTGCTCCTTTTGGCCCCGGGTCTGCTCCTTAGGGGAGTGGAGGCACAATGAAGAGGCAAAGCAGCAGATCTGGTGCCAATTCTTGGGGAGTTTCTGTCGACAACATCTGTGCTCATGTTGAGCACTCCGATGATATCAAGATAAACTGGGCTTTCCCGCAAACAGCAGTTTGTAAAATCTAGAAAGGAAATCTGGGACAGGGCTGAGAATTAGCATTAGAGCTTCTTTAATTATCTGAGCTACAGAGCAAATCCTGCTCTATTTTCACCCATTCCTGTGCTACCAGGGTAGGACAGCTCAGCACCAGCATGGAGATGGAGCTGTGTTTTACTCCTGTCCTCAGCTTCCCAGTGATGACAGCTCCTCACTGACTGATGTGATACTTGTCTCTGCCTCAAAGCCATCATGCCATGGTTATTGCTTGATTTTTTTTTTACAACCCCTCAAAGCTGAGACCACCTCTCCAGCCCCTGCAATGCTCATCTCCAAGCCTTTTCCACGAGGCCAACGTGTCAAGGCGATTCTCAGGCACGGTTTCATTCAAAAGGATCCTATCACCCCCAGCCAGCCCAACAGCACCGTTCCCATGTAAAACAGTTAGGTAAGAATGCAGCTCTGTTTATTTGCAGACTTTGTACCAATGTGGTATGAATCACAGCAAGGGGAAGGGGCACACATCCGTAATTGCTCTGGGAATAGACTGGTTTGCTTACTCCGAAGGAAAGCAGAGAATTTATTTAATGCAATAGGTCAGTTGTGCAGTACTACATCCCTGGGGAAAAATTCTTCTCTATCAACCAGCAACAAAAATAAATAGATCATTCTGCCCAACAGTCACTTAAAAGTGCTGCAGCCCATCTGTACAGGAAAGTAGATTTTAGGAGAGTTACCCACAATAAATTAAACTCCAGCTCCTCATTTAATAAGTTATAGTTCCTCTACCAAAACAAGATAATGGGATATGAGACTATAAGGATGCACTATAAACCTAGGGGGACTTTCATCAAATCCTAAAATTATAAGGAATATCAGCAAACTGCATCTCACTACATCATTAAAGTAAGCATTTGATACTTTAATCTCTTCCTATGAAACCATGCCATCCATCAAAACTATGTTTTTGCTTAGGAAATGCAAGGAGTATCAATTTGATTCTTTAAATTAGAGGTACTAAAAAAATATCCACACTGAACTGAAAAATAGCCCCAAACTACTTATTCAAAATGCTTGTTACATTTTACAGTGCTGGACAGAGATTGAAATATTCAAGCCAACCCTGAGCAACAAAGAGCCTACTTAAAATTTATGGATAGATTTCAACTTACTCAGAAGAGAATGCATTATTTAATGTCACTAGAAAAATATTATTAGAATATGTTTCTTTTATTAATGAAATATGAGTAGAAACACACCAAGGGAATTGATACATAAACACACAAAGACCTACATTGTTCCTTCTGAAGTAACTTCTGAAAGCACAAATGAAAACTCTTCACTGCCCTGAGCTTCAGAAGTAACCCACATATAAAAAATACCCTGATGCTCGTATCTTTCCCATCAAAACCCAAATACAGCTCCTGTGCTTTGTCATCAATGCCTCACAGCTTTCAAAAGCCTGCTGGATTTTAGGGAAAGCGGATGAAGCCCAAGAGACAGGGCTGGGGAGCACACAAACAAGCTCCCGATAATCCACAGGAAAGGAGATAAGTGAGTTCAACCTGGACCCCTTGAGAGGAAAACAAGAGGAAAGCCTCCTTCAACACCACTGCCTGAATCACACGCTGCTCCATTTACCAGCATGGTGGCCTGCAACAAGAGGCTTCAGCAAAACAAATAACATCTGAAATGCAGCAGGTTTTAGGGCAGTTTCCTCCTGGAACTGGAGAGGGAGGAAGGGGAGAAGCAGGCAGGCCATGCTGGAAGGAGCATCTCCCAGATCCTGGAGATCTCATGCCTGGAGTCCCAGTCTGGGTTGGACCCTGGTGACTTGGCACCATGGAGAGCTTTACCTGAACCAGATGAAAAGAGCAGAGAACTCACCCTTTACTTGTCATCACCACTGGCTGGAGGAATCACAAGCACAGTGGGAAGCCTGGTGGGCTCAGACACTGACAAACTTCTCTGCTTAGTGGGAAGTAGGGAAAAGAGTTCCTACTTCCACTTAACTTCATCTTGACTTAAAAACAACAAAACAAAACAAACCCAGGCCTCCCATCATGCCTTTTTTATTTTAGCTCCCTCCAAGCCTCACCTAGTAAAGTGCTCTAAGACAGCTCTTGCTTTCCCCAGGCTGGCACATCCCCATACCTCAAACTGTCACTGCTCAGGAAGCCATGAGCAACCTCTTCAGCTATATTTGGCAGGTGAAGAAAAAACATTTTTCCTCAGGAAACATCCCCTGAAAGAGGCTTGTATTTGGTATAAAAGAGTTGGTGGTTTTCCATTCCTGCACGGAACCCTCAGTGGAGATGAGATGCTCCTGGGAGGTAGCCAGAGTCATTGCTTCAGACCTCAATTAGTCATATTAAAAATCAGCATATCATTAGTCATATGAAAAACCAAGGTGCCAGTACCAGCATTTAAAACCAGGGCAATTCACAAAGCTGAAGAGCAGGCTTTTTGCCCCTCTGATGGCATTCAAACAGTGACAGTGCTTTCAGACTCATTCCTTTTTACATGCCTGCATTGAAATTATGCCTCCTGTTCTCAGAGCTGCAGGTGCCCAAAAGCAGCCACAGGAACCTACAGATCAGGGAAACAAATTCAGACAGAAGGCAAAATAGTTACTGCATGGGGAACAACTCCTCACAGAGATCCCAGACCTTGTAGGGATCTCCCTAAATCTCCACTCTGGTGGTAACAGCCACTTCTCAATCAACACCACTTCAGCAGGAGTCAGACAAGCCCATGAAGTGAACCAGGGTGGAAGGCTAACAGGAACAATGGTTATGTCATTTTTTACTTCCATGATATGAAGGCTGGGGATGACACTGCATCCTAATGGGAAAACTAAGGCACAGAGATTTATCCAGCTGAAGCATAAACTCATAAATCCATGGGCAAGAACCCAGGAATTCTCAGTGATGTTTATTATTCTCTGAATACTTTCTAATAAATTCCCTCTTTAGTACAAAGCCTGCCTGATCCAACTGTACATATTTACTTAGTATTCTCCCAAGTGGCTTACAGACTGGCTCAAAAAAAATTTCCCATAGTGCTTTTTCAAGAAAAGCTGGATACACTGGTTGGATGCAATGGCAGATTTCTTTTCATTGCACTCCAGATGGTCCTGATCCTGAAACCAACATCTACCAGACTCACAGGTTTGCAAAGGGTCCATCCACCCAGCCAAACCACAACCCAGCTGAGCATTGAAAATCCTGGTACCTTGGGGCAGAGATTGCCAAACAGAGGAAAAAAAAATCTTTGTATAGTGTCAAAAGGAAAAGGCAGCAGCAGAACACGTCCCCTCAGGCCTCTGAGTCCTAGAGCATCTTGTTTCATATGCCAGCAGCAATTCTTCCCCTCCAGGACGTATTTTGTATAAACATGAAAACAGAATTTTAAATAGCCTTTTCCCCCCTTTATAATACCTTTTTGGGTTTTTTTTCTCTAGATAACACACTCCAGCAATTATGCCAAGAGTGATTAAAATCACTTATCTCCTCCCTGAGAACTTCAGAAAGGGTCAGCCACCCACCCCACAGAACTGCTGACAGATGCCTGAAAAAACCCAAACCAAAAACCCCAACATTTCAGTTCAACAACTCTCCTGGAAAAGCCAGACCATGTGTTCTTCACCTCAGGGTGAAGAAGAGAGGAAGCCTCAGCTATTTAACAGACTCAAAAATTTGGATGACAGTCCTCAATGCCACATGTGGCAGCAAGGGTTACTTCATTCAAGCTAAACCAACATGTTAGGAGCTTTTTTTTCCCCCCACTGCAACATTACTTAATGGATGAATCAAGGAGAGCAACCCTGAGGGGCAAACTTCTCTTAACCGTGGAAAAGGCATGTTAAATAAGTAGTACAACACTTCTGGGATGCATTCAGCATGTCCTGGCTGCAGGCCCAGGAACATAAATCCATTCCTTACACTGGATTGAGTTTGCTTCAGTCTTTCCACTGGATGCATTCCAAAGCCCTGTCCATCCCAACAGCAGCATCTCCACATCCCTCCATCCATCCTTATGTTTTTCAAGAGTCCAGTTGACTAAAACTTCTTGATTGCCCCAGAGAAAGTCCAGGCCTCAGAGCTTGTCATGCCCAGTTAGGAACTCCCGAGGCATTGCCGACATCAATCCAGGGAACCTGGGCTGCTCCCACATATGGGGACTGTTCAGAATAGTCTTAGCAAGGAGGAAACCTCTTCAACCCATGACACCATCAATTACACTCAACAGCAGTGACAGAGGGGGGAAAAAAAGATTTCTCAGGGGAAGAGGAGTCTGAACTCACATTCGTGCAGACAGACTCATCATCCCCTTTTCTTGGGTTTCTTATTATAAGAGAAAAATATAAGCAAGATCCCAGACGATCAAAAGACCAAGTGTCAGTGTCAGATGATTCATGACCGCCCAGTTCCTCTTCATTTCAAGAGTGACAAAGTAAAATAAATTAAACCCAGCTGACTAAAACAAGCCATCCTAATTCATGGACGAACCAGGAGAATCAAAAGCGTATGACAGTGTTAGCAGGAAGGCCTCCTTTTACATGCAAACAGCCCTCACTGTGTAAATGGCCAATTAATTTATGGGAGCCAGATGTCCCTGTTTAGGGCTGTTGTTTACCTTACTGCTCTGCCCTTTGATGGATTGATAGATGTCACCATTTTTCAGCAGTGAGTGAGCAGCGGGGCCACTGCCTCCCAAGCAGAAAGCCCTTGCTATCCCAAACCTGATAATTCTCCTTCTCCACAAACTACATTCTCCTATTTCCATACTTGGCTTGTAGTGAAACATGCTTCCCTCAGTAGATGAGATGAAAGATGATCCTCCTGCTTTTAACAGATTTTTGTATGGTAACCAAAGCCAGACTCTCCCCATATCAAAACAGGCAGAGGTGCTGGTTCCAGACCTGCACCACAGAGTGTCAGCGCTGCTGAGGCAAAAATTCAACACAGGAAAAAAGCTTCCTCCAAATATATTGCCTATCAATATTTGATAGCAACAAAAATAGTAAAAGGAAAAAGAACATAACAAAGAGACAAGAGATATAACTGAATCACAGCATCAAGATAAGCAGAGGACATTTTTCTTTAAAGAAGATACTCCAAAATTTTCAAGAATCAGAACCCAGTTTTATATTTGCACTAGGCTATAAAGTAAAATCTACATCTAAGGACAACTGGTAAAGTATAAGAGGCTGGCAGAGATCAAACTCTTCTAACCTCCTTGGTTCACCATTTAAATCCGTAGATAAATATAATCCATGTGATAAACAAAAGGAAGAATAAAAGCAGCTACAAGTAGAAACTAATTAGGAGATACATTGTACAATGAGAATGTCGTTATCCTGTGCTAACCATTTTTAGCAGCTGCTAAGCAATTTAATATGCAAACTGAACTTGAAAAAAGAAAATTGAGTTGCCATAAAATATCAAGGTCCTTGTGCTCTGTCATGGTTAAAGATCAATGCACACATCCAGCTGCTCTGTTCATTCTCTCACACAGCAATGCAGAAAACAAGAGTTCAAGATGGGCAGAACTTATTATCTGGCATATTCCATCAATGGTGGTGTACATTTGTCCCCTAAACACTCATCTGCAGTAGATTTGCAAATCAATATATTTCTCCAGCCTACACTGCAATCACAGTGCTCCCAGCAGTGCCCTGGGGACACACAGCAGCCAGCTGTGCCAGCCCCATCCCTTTTGGTTACCCTGCCTCCCTGATAGGGAGCAAGCTGGAATCGCACAGTCTTGAACCAGGGAACTACAGGAAATTCTCCCTCCAAGAGGTTTTCCACCTTTCTCTCCTCATTGCCTCATTTCAGTTTGGTTGTTTTTGGTTTTGGTGGTGGGTTTTTTTTGTTTGTTTGGGTTTATTTTTTGTTTGGTTGTTTTTTGGGGGTTTTTTAGGGGTTTTTAGTTTGGTTTGATTCATCTTTTGTTTAGTTTTGTTGTTGTTGTTTGGGTTTTTTATTTTTTAGAGCTGCTTTTCTGTTTTCTTACTGACATTATCTATAGCTTGCTTCAACAGATTTTGATCTCAGATTCCTTTGCAATTGTCAAAACACCCACTTTGAAACAGGCAGGAAGAGAGGCTGTTTGGCACCTTAACATCATGCTTGGAATCTTAATAAATACCTCAGGACACTGAAGCCCTGGATCAGAAGCCAGCCCACATCCCCAAGCACTACAGAGTAATTTACCACAACACATGTCACTGAATAGCAAAGGTAATCTCTCTTCAAAAGCCCAAACTTCTAAGTGTCCATGCAATTTATTTCCTTGATTAGTTCATTTTTTCCCAGTTGTCTGTGTAACAAAACAGTATAATTCATGGCTGAATCTTGAGGCTTTCAGGTCAGATAAAGCCTCTATGGCTTCTAATCTGTTTGTAGTAAAAGCTGATAAATTGAACAGAAACAAAAATTGAGCCTAACACTAATAAAGGAGCACTTGATAACACAAGCTCCATCAATCTGAGCAATGTTTCCACTTAAGATGATGCAGCAGAGATAGGAGAGAGACCTAAGCCTCAGTATAATTTTATATACTTGCTCACTAAAGGGGCATTCATGGGGATTAACATAAACAGCCTAATTTCTTTGTATGACCAGGGTATTATATGATATAGACCAATTTTCCAATTTTTTTCCTCTTGCTACTGCTGTGTATGGATTTCTGCAACTGCCCAGTTGGTGCAAAGCACCAACTGCTACAAGAAGGAAAGCTGAGCTTGTTATTTCCCATAGACTTCCAAGTTTAAAGATCAATTTTATATTATATTTTCCTCTACAGATTTTCATCTGTTCTGTCTTCAGTTTGAAATGTTCTCAGCAGTGAACATCTGTTAGAAAATCTCTTACAAAACCCCACTTAGTCTATGGCCCTTTAATCAAAGAAGGGTGAGGGTATTAAGAATTTAAAATAATATATCCAAGTTTAAAAACAAATACATGTGTTTTCTATTTGAGAATGTGTGTTATTACTTTCACATTCTGACCTGTTAAGTACACATGCTCTACCACAAGTCTCTCTGGAATTTTGGCAAGAACCAGCATTTATTTAATAAAAGGCCTTATTAATCGTAGGACTCTATCGTTGATACTTTGCATTTACACAGCACATTACATTTTCAAAGCACTCCAACATTAAATAATTCCAGCAGCCTGTTTATTTGCATAGATGGATGCACACAATTGTAGAGGAAATTATGAAACGTGTTCGCATGTTTCTGTCTGAAAGGAGTTATAAAAACTGAATTCTTGAGTAAATTGAAGATAGTTCACTATTTTTGGCACTGCATTATGACAGAAAGCCTCAAAGCACAGCAAAATTATTCCAGCATGTTTGATAAGGATTTGAGAGTGGGATTTTTCTCACCTGCCTTTACTTGCCTTCGCAGGAGAGTTTTCCATTAGAGTTGTTCATCCCAACCCATTTACAGTCCAAAGAAAAAGCTGATGATAACCTCTAGAGAGGTCCCCTGTCCCCAGGAGAGCTGCTTCTCCCCAGAGACTTCTAACCAGCTCTGTCCTGTGGACTCAGACCCAGGGAAGAGGGACATTCAAGGCAGATGAACTCAGCTCAGTGTCTGCCCATCTCTGGCCCATTTAATTGGACAGTATGAACTAGAAAAAATGAACATAACATGTAAAAAGACCAAAGGCATTTTGTTGTTACTGAACAGCATCAGTAAAACATGCATTGCAAATTATTCTGAGCCAATCATTGACACAGACTGCTTACAAACAAGGGGTTCTTTGATCCTAAGATACAAACAAGATTTTAGAAGCCCAGAAACCTTAAGTGTCTTATATGCATCCAGGTATCTTACATCAGTCGTTCTAACATTTGGAAATTCTTTCCTTATTTTGATATGAAGAGGCTTCCCTTCACAAGCAGACAAGCAAGACCACATCCTGGGTCAATGTAAGAGACAACCTTTAGTGCTGCTACATTATTTTTGATTAAGACCAGGAAATCACACCTGCAGCTGACTGAATTTGAGATGGTATTTTTTTATTTTATAGGAGAAAACCAAGATTTTTAAAAAATCACCCAACCAGAAAAGCCCTCATGTAACTTTAGACCCCATCAGAGTTCCAGTGAAATCAATTGGAAAACTATAATATTTGCTAGGTCTGGGTGGCACAGCCACACAAAAAATAGCTTAAACATAACTCAGGTTATAGACTTATTTCAGAGAAAGAAAAAAAAAAAAAAAAGAGCTTAATTCTAATCAGAAATCACTACTAGATTATTTTATTGAAAATAAAATCCAGAGAATACCCAAAAAAAATCACCTCAAAATTTGCTGACAGAGGTTTTTGCTGGAGGACAGCTACTATTTGAGTGCTGCCTACCTGCATGGGCTACCTGGTGGGAGCAAGGTGCTGCTTGAAGCTGCTGCCCAGCTGTGCAGTGATTTGCCTGGGCAAATGCTCACATGCCATCACAAAGGATGGGCTGCCAAACCCACAAATCCAGCTTTCTCCACGGTGGTTAATACCACATGCCATGGCTATGAGCACGGTTCTGTGCTGCACCAGGGAGTGCAGGGCTGGGGGAAGAGGCTGTTATAGAGCTCTGCTGTTGGCAGCTCTGCTGACGCACATGACAGCATTAGCAAGAAGTTGAAACATGAACATGTGTGGGATGACTCTCCTCTTTATTATTAACCCGTGTCCAACAGTGGGGGAATAGGGAGAATGATTTTCCCAGGTTGAGAAGATCATCTCTTGAGCACTTGCACCAACTCTTGTGCTTGATTACCCTGGGGGCAGGAAACAACTCTAGGAATTCTGCTGTGGGGACTGCATTTGCACTCTTTCCTGGCTAAAAACCCAAATCATGCCAACCAAAATAGCAGGGGACTCTTCCTGCTCTTGGGCAGGTACTTGAAAACACGAAAGAACTATCTATTCGATGGTTCTTTGCTGTCCCTTAAATTTCATCACCCTTTTCATCCTCCTCTGCACATTTCAAAGGTCCTCTGTCTCCTTTTGGAGAAAGGAGGAGACACACATACTGTCTCAAGATGTAGGTGAGCCCAAGATGTCTCTCGTCTTTCCTGAGCGTTACTCACCCATCTCCCACACACAAGACTATTTTATTTATCTGCACCACATTTTGTCTGTCATTTTATCGCCTGGCACTCAGCAGCTGTTGGGTAATTACAACATGGACACGCCACATGTATCTTGTCATTAGAAAACAACCCCCAAAAACCCCACATAGTGCAGTGAAACCCCAACCCAACCACACCCAAGCTTTTCAAAACACATGTTCAGCTCTAACTTCAACGAGAGCTCCCCAGAGAGCTCTGAACAGATGTGTCCTGCAGGCTTGTCCTGGTTTTATAGGAACTGCTTAGTCAAACATCCCACCACACCTTTCAAGTTACTTTGACAGCTGTATCTTAAGGAGTTGGAGGAAGGCTGGTTAGGAAGAGACACAGGAAGGGCCAAGATTGACCAGACCTATGCATTTCAGAGAGGTACTTTACAAAAACCACATGAGATGATTATTTGGGATGTTAAAAGTTGTCTACACAGAAGTTAACTCCTGGATGCACAATCATCATGGGAATTCAGCAAGTTGATGGCATATCTCACTTTCTTCAAAGTCCACAACTGGATTATGTCCAACCAATTCATTCTCCAAGAAGTCTGAGTTTCTTGCCCTTTCCTATTTCCAAGAAGAGCACGCTCATCTTTCACTTATACCACACCACTTCTCCCCTTCACACTGCAGGATTACAGTGGTTTATAGCATAGAGAGTTTTCTAACCTCTATTTTTCAGTTTATCATCACAAGATCTAAAAGCAGCTTGCTTTCTATGTGAGTCCATGGGCCACCTCATTTCTCAATGTGAACATGAAAGTGCACTTCAGAGCAACAACATTCCTGCTCCAAAACCTAGCACGGGAATATTTGCAGAAGAGTTAAAACCATGCAGTTGGATCATGTTCTCTATAAGAAACAGAATCCTGAGTAAATAAACACACATCTCAAAGTGTTTCTACTTTTTTCTTTAAAATAACCCAAACTAAACATGCCCCCCAAAACCCCCACAAAACAATTTTCCAGACTCCCAAATCTTGAAATAATTAACACTGCCCTGATGTCCTGGTGAAATTCATCATGGAGAGAAGTCTGAGAGCTTCCCCACTCCCAGGGTGCTACTGCAGTGCTGCCATGAAGAGCACAGCACCAAGGGAAGCTCTGTCAGATGGAGGTTTACAATTATTTGACCCCAAGTCAAATTATCATAATTTTCTCTTTTATGGAGACATGATAGGATGTTGTATATACCAAAACCTCCCTAATTACTGTGGTTTCCTTTTGGATAATAATCAGGAAAATATATGAGTCCATGAAATCTAAATGGCAAACAACATGCAAAAGGAGGGAAAAAAAGAAAATAGGAAAAGCACTCATATTCTTGCTCTTATTTGTGTATGTAAGAACCTCCTCCTGGGACTACAGCCTGCTAAAATTCCATGTTTACACTGCTTATGAAATTCAAGGATAGAGAGAACATATGATTGGACAGATTCCTTTAAAGTTTTTATTACTTTGAGTCCAGGTCTGGTAGAATTATGAAGATCTTCCCAAGCAGAATCAATAAAGGTTTTACAGCATCCTGGATAGTTGGAAAGTTTGTTTTTATCTTCTTCCTAGCTTTGTTCTGCTTCTCCCCCTTTGAAGTTCGCTGCAGAATAGAAACATTTTGGTGTTTGATGGTACTAGTCAAAAAGTTTCTGCTGCACAGTGGTAATCCACTAACCCTTTTAGAAAAGAGGACTGTACATAAACTAAGGATAGCTATTAGAGCAGTCATTGATCCTTCTGTCTTGTCTGCAGGGGAAAATGGCTACTACTGACAAGCTGCAGGAGATAAAATTGGTTTGGACTATGGAGAGGGAAACTGCTGGTACAGCTGCAGAAGCACAATCCTTGTGCCTTCTCAGCACCAGCCACTTCTCCTGTGCAAACCAGCAGGGCCATCAAAGGCAGCCAGCAGCTGAACATTAAGCTTCACCCCACACAAAGCATAGAGCACAGGAGATGTGGAGCCCCCAAATAATACGTGACCACCTGTTCCTCGGGCAGACTCATCGCGCATCCCGCTCATACCAGCGCGCTCACGGGGGGATATTGTTTCACTGCCATATGTACCAGCCATAAATCACAGCCAGAGCCCTTTAGTTAGTGTTGTTAGCACTGCATTTACATCTGCAAACCACAGAAACTGTTGTGGTGCTAGCAGCACACAGTTCCCTCACATGCTTCCAAAAAAAAAAAAAAAGTGGGTTTAAACAAGTAACATAACCTAATGGGCAGAGTGGAGCCTAGAGCCTGAATTTCTCCTCTTGCTTTTGATCTGCTGCTTGTATTTAAAGACCTCCCAGGTTATGAAGCTGTCCCCATGAAGAGGCTGGAGAATGACAGCTGCAAACCTCATGCTGCCCGTCAAACCCAGCACAGAGTTCAAGAGCCCATGAGAAGAACTTTGCTTATTTTTATTGCAACACACAGTATTTTTCTCCTGTGTTTATTCTCCCAACTCCTCCTCTCCATGCATGTGTAATTGACTCTTTGCTACTCTGGAAAACTGCTGCTACTACCACGAACCACGGATTATATTACAAACACTTAAAATATCTTCTAAAGCAAAGAACAGTCGTGACCGCTCGTTTCATTCTTAAAAACTCATTCTGATGTTCAGCACCAGGAGATCCATTAATGAAAAGGAAGTATCACTGGACTCATAGAAGACAAATTGTTTCCTCTCCAACCCTTGAGGAATGACAGCTCACTCTCCAGCTATGAGTGTCCTCAGAAGAGAGTGGCTTCAGCAGCAGGGGGGTCTGCAAGATCTCTGTGGCATCACAGAGCTGCAACAACAGCCACAGCAGCTGTGCCAATGGCTTTCTCTCCAGCTCAACCCCTGGCTCCGTGTTAGGCATCCTCAAAACCCAGCAGCAAGCAGGGAGAAGTGTTGGTCTCCTTTAGTGGTTTTTCCAGAACAAAACAACGTTTTCAGAGAAGAAGAGAAATCAAACAACTTTGGGAAGTGGGCACGCCAGTACCATCCATAAGGGAAATCCATTACTCTCTTTGGAAAGCTGGGAGCTTATAGCCCTGACAGACAAATTCTATCCTTGTTACAAGCATTTGTGGTTTTCAGAATTCCAGTGTTACCCTGCCCCAGTCACACACAAAAACTATGGCAAGTACTGCACAAACTGTGCCAAAGGTAACCCCCTGCCCAAAAAGCTCTCAATTCATAAAGCAACAGCCCAACCAAACCAAGACAGAAGTACAAAACCTCCTAATGATCAATGTAGTAAAAGTGTCCTACTAGCCAAACCTTTTCCTTTATTTTTTAAAAACCTTGAGAGATTTACGAGTGGGATTCGGGATGGGAATGATGAGATGGTTCTGCAGATGCCTGCATGCAGCTGCTCCCAAGCATGAAGGTGCTTGTTTGAAATAAATGTGAGAATTGAGCAATAGAAGCACTGGCACCAGCTCTGTGTTATTTTTGATGAAGATAATTTGTTTTCCTCTGGAATTGCAACACAAACTGAGGTAATGCTAAATGTATGTTTGTTCTATGAGATGATTTTAGAACTCTGCATCAGAAAATTTAACATAAATTTCCTTCTAAATACGAGTAGAAATAAGCTTTTACAAATGCTGACAATCAGTTGAAACCTCATGTGGGATTCTGTGTTAAGAAACCAACAGAACAAAAAAAACCCTTTAAGACTGCAGAGTACTTGACACACAATCTTCTTTAAATAACATTCAGTACAAGGCCACAGGAGTGCTCACCTTCAGGGATATTGGAGGAATACCAGTGATTACTAACCACTCCTTTGGAACATCATAATTAAACAATAAAAATCCCATACAATTATAATTGTATCCACATAAACACAGAGGGTCAAGAAGGTGCATCTCATTAAGAGGATGCTGTGTTAGGCAGAAATGCATCTTACTCCTCCAAAAAGTCAATGGCAGTTTGGCAGCTGATCTGCTTATGACTTGGAAAGTCGTCTGCTAAGATAAAGCAAATGTCTAATTCGACAGAATTGCCAAAACTGTTCTTATCTGTTCTTACTAATTCTTAAGCTAATGGTTTACAAATGTTTGCTCATTAGCAGTGCCCAAAAAAAGCACATTACACACAGCTTTCTTTTTTTTTTAAGTCGTACAATACAAAAACCATAACAGAAGGGAAAAGAAAGGAAAAATCTTCTTGTAAAATAAAGAAGCATGAGATATTTCAGGCAAAAAAATATGTGGAACTAAGTTAAGTAATTCAATCCAGGAGAGAAACCTGCACAGCAGATATTGAATTCATTACTCATAAAGAAGAACTAACCAAAATTCTAATTGAAAAGCCCACTTCTCTATTATTTCAAACCATGACAAGGCATTGCAAAAAAAATGGAAATAGTAATTTCCAAAATTTTTTCCTGGTAGTTCACTGGAGTTCTCACAAGATCACTAACTATATGGCAAAAGAGCTTCATTAGCACTTGGGAAAACATCCTTGTAAGGTAAAACTCTCCAAGCTTCCATGTGTCAGCACCCACAGGGTGGGAGCACCCACCACAGCTTGGGAGCTGGAGTGCAAAATGAACAAACAGTTATTATTTACTTTTTGCAAGCACTTACACCTAAAAAACAACAACAAAGACAAAACAAACAAACAAAAACCCAACAAAAACCAAAACAAACCACCAACCTTGAGGACCATCCTTCAGAGCATTTTGTTAAACTTGCATCCCCACAAGGTGGGGATGACTGGGCAGCCTCAGCTCCTTCGTGGGGCAAAACAGCTGCAGCTCATCAGCAAGGCCACCTCTGGCCATGCCAGGAGCTCATCGCTCCTCAGTCCACCCCTAAACTGCACATGCACAGATGTCAAATAGCCAAAAACCAGTCAGTCTTCTAAAGAGGCAGAGGTCTTCAACCTGGGAAGGCTCTCTCATCAGCCCAAAAGGCGTTGGGTATGCATGGAGAGGACAAAGACCTGGAAGTCGTGGCTGCAAATCCTGTGTGCAGCACAGGAGGATGCAAATGGGCTCTTGGATGGGGCCAGCCAGGAGCAGGGTGCTATAGGAAAACAACCCTTCCTGTTTTACAATCCCCTCTCCCCAGCCATGCACCCTGGTCCCTGGCACTGCACATCCTTCCCCTGTGCCTTGCCCACCACCTCATTTAGCTGATTTTAGCTTGGACAGGGTATCACACACTGGCACATCACAGTGTCTGCATGAGTCTTAGGCTCAAACTGACTAAGGCCTCCTCCATTTCCAGTCTTGCCCTGAAAACCAGGAATCCTTTGAGAAGCTGCTCAGAAGCCCTTTCTACTGGTGCTGTGAGCTCTGCTGTTCAACTCCTGAGTATTTATATAGAGAATGTTTAAAAATATCCTCTCATACGCTGAATATCTCCAGGAAACTACAAACTACAGGTACTTGTAGTTTGAAATTCAAGTTCTCAACAGTATCTTGCAGTTTTTGATGACAGCTGATGGGCAAATTAAAGATGGCAACAAGGACACAGCTCCAAAGGTAACCCCTTCACACCTTTATTGGCATCCCATGGAATTTCCTGCAGTAGCCACACTGCTCCTACACAAAACACAGCTCTCCATCCCAAATACAGCACTCAGCTCAACACAAAGTTATATTCTCCTTTTGGAAGGGCTGCACATTAATTTTTTTGGCTTGGATACTAATGAATCAAGCTAGAAATGCTTCTAAGTACATGCAGCCTCCTGCTTTTATGTCCAAGCCTGGAGAGTCACGGCAGGCTTTGGGCAGGCAGGTCCTTAGCACTCCCCAGGCACCCCTGACCTCTCAGCCCTTTCATTTCCTGCCCTGACTTCAGAGATAGCTGCCTTGAGAAAGCAGCAGGACAGGGGAAAAATAAATAAAATAAGATTCCCAAAGCTGGGCCTCCCTCTTCATGCTCCCTGGGAACCCCCAGCACATGGCTCAGGCTCCCAGGGAAGCAGCTTCATGGAAGAAAAAAAAAGTCAAATAAAAACCTGAGTGTCTTTGAGCTGCTGTCTGTCAATTCTTGTGCAGAACTGAACAGGGAAAGGACAGAACTCCCAGAGGCAGCATCAGCCATGCACTAACAAAGGACATGCAGCAATGTGTAAAACCCTTGTCCCACTCTCCCTCCCCATCCAAAAGGGTATGGGATGGCTGGGCACATTTTCCCCCCTCTCCTGTTCATTAGCAGACCAGGCAAAGGCCCTCCCTCCCAGCTGACATGAGCACTGCAAGTGAAAGCCCCATAAGGCCACGAGGCAGCTCTACAGGGATTCCTGCTGTCCTGGGAAGGCACAAGCGTGTTACAGTTAAGGAAGGCAAACACACATCCCCATTATCTCTGGTATTTGCAGTGCTACAAAGCACCCCAGCCCCAGTTCTTTAAACACTGTAAAAGCAAGCTGTAAAAGGGTTTTATGGTTTTTTCCATGAGCACAAAGCACGGGGAAAGTCATCCCTTGTGCTTGTCCCATCTGGTTCCCCACCACCACCACTGATGTCTTGTCTGCTCAGCACTGGCAGCACCAGGGGACCAACTCAAAGGAGCCACCACTAACAAGAAGCTGTGCAGTCCCAGTCAAACACCAACAGTGGTTTAGTTTTATCAACCTTAGCAATCGCTGTTGCTTTTCAAAATCTTATTCTAGTACAGCCATTTTCCCTGCAGACTGCAGTTCCTGGAAGTAGGGCATTGCATAGAAATTTTACTTTCCACCAGAGAAGATTCCCATCCTCATGGCCAAGGCTGGGAAAAGGAGGACCTGAATGCAACAGGGGCTGAACAACTTGAAAACACTTCAAAGATACACTTGAACTATGGTGAAAGCCCAGGAATTTAAGATTCTGTGATTACCAATTCCATGGCTGAAAATCAAAGTCCTTCTTTGACAAGTTCATATTCAAATAAAAGCGTACAAATCCTCATTTGATACCTAATAAATATGAATTGTGTCCTGCAACCCTTGTGCATCATGTTTCTGTGTGGTGGGTTGACCCTGGCTGGTCTTTGGGTGTCCACCAAAGCTGCTCCATTACTGCCCTCCTCAGCTGGACAAGATACAGCTAAAGGCTCTGGGTTGAGATAAGGACAGGGAGAGATCACCCACCAATTACTGTCATGAGAAGCCCAGACTGAGCTTGGGAAATGAGTCACAGCCATGACTGTCACTCTCCAGGCACTGGTGCAAAGGGGAAAGGAGGGAAAGTGTCACAGGAGAGCAGAAAAGACCACTCTGATCAATGTTCTCCAGTTAAATAGGAGGATCTAGGAACATACCACCCATTCCATCATTTCCTTACCTTCTATTCAGTAGAAAAAATAGGGTTTTTTTTCCTATTCCTTTAAACATTATCTGCAGGAAAAGGCACATAAAGCACATTTCCTTAGCACTGGAGCACCATGAAATGCATACATGATCAGAGCATCCCTTCATCCAGAGCTGTTACTGAGCTAGGGAACAGAGCTGCTGGGGCAGCATCGTTAAGTTTGACAATTCCCTTTGAGAGATGGAGCCTGAACATCCAATTTCATATATGTGCCCTAAACCAACAGCCTTCCCCAGACGAGGAAGGGCAGTCAACACAAAAGGCTACAAAGAGCTTCCTTTGCAGCAGAACACACACACCCCCAGCACAGACCAGATATTTTTCTCCAGGTCACATCAAAATCATAACAGTTTCCATCATTTAACCCAAAACACAGGCAAGGACAGGAAATGCCACACAACCAAACTCACCCTAGCTGAAGAAGAGACAGGAATCTTTTTACTTGAAGGCAAAAGACAGTTTTCCCATCCTTGGCATGGAGATAAAAACTAGGGCAAGAATTGTTGCTGTTTTTCTGCCCTGCAGCACAGGACCTGCCCAAATTCCCCACATGGAATGCTGACTTGTCCTACGCTGGTGAGCCTTCAAAGCAAGGCTGAGCCCAGGGGAGAAAGGGGCTGGTGACCACAGGGCTGCACCCTGGGGGCAGAGAAGGCTGGGAGCAGAGGGGTGGCTTCCTCCAGCACTATGGGGACAGAGAGTTGTGACATGGAAAGGGACCATGATGGAGGAGGACAGCAAAGAGTCCCAGGGAACAACTGCATGGTGTTACATGCATGGCAGTGCCATCCCTGGGGACACAGAACCTCTTCCAGCAGCAGAGACAGACCCCTGATAACTCCCAACCCACTGCAAACACAGATGCATTAAACACCAAACCAACTTCCTGGTCATTCAATTATCCTGGACAAGACATTTCATTCATTTAAAGCTTACAATTCATCCTCACCACAGACTGGAGTTGCAGAGTTTCAGAAGAAAATGCCAGTAGGTCATATGCAAAACAAAGGTAAAGCTCCAACCTGATTAAGTTTCTAGCATGTAAGCCTTAAAAAAACTAAAAAAGAGAAAATCCTTAAAATTCCTGCCATTATGGTTTAGGGTTTTGTTTGTTTGTTTTGCAATAAAATGTTAATTATTTGAATTGCTAGAAAGAATTTTGGGGTGTCGTGCAAGCCCCAGGCTGCCAACCAGCCACTGCCTAGGCTGTAGTCAGCTTTAATAACCAGCAGCAGGGCAAGAAACAGTGCCTGGCTGGGGCTGCTGACACCAAACGAGGCAGCTCTTCCAGCTCTGACACCCTGTGGACTTTGATGAGACTCTTGTCTCATCCTTTCCAAGCCAACTGCTTGTTTTCACTCTGCAGTTGATTTTGTGATTAGCCCCTTAAGAGATCAGGGTCAGCCAGGACAAGTCTGCCAATCCCCAGAGCTGATAACACTGAGTGAGATCTTTACCTGGTGTGTGGCTTCTCCAAGTTTTACTGAGTTTGCTGTCACTCCACCAGTGACATGACCAGAGAAATCCATGCCATCCACATTGACCTTTTAAGAAAGCCCTCTGCTGTGCAGAATCCTTGGAGATAGAGAGATAGATGGAGAGAAAACAACTGTGGCTGGCACTCCTGCTCCAGGAATGTCTGTGGGCAGCCAGCACAACCCTTCCCAAGTGCATCTGAAAGCAAACACAGCAATGAGTCCATCCCCAGCCAGGGGAGGCTCAGGCAGGGCCCCAGAGGCCACCAGCACGAGGCTCTTTCACAATGAACTGCCCAGGCTCAGGCCACCACTGCAGCACCTGAGCTGACCTCTGCAAAGGCCAGCACTGACCTGCATCTCAGGACATCCTTTCTGGAGCCAACCCTCTCTTTATCCCCAGGATGGCAAGGGAATGGAGCAGCCACTCGTGACTTCAGTGCTTCTCTTGCCACAATACTAGATAGTCAGGGTTTTAGCATTTTTGAAAATTTCACCATTTTCTGTGCCAGCATTCCAGTGCCTGGAACAAAGTAAGCAGAAACCTAAACAAGAGAATGAGACACGGGTCTGCTGTCAGCCAGAGAGACCAGAAAAGGCTCTAAAGGCCACTGCAGCCAAGATTTATTTGAAACAAAAGCAAAGCCCAAAATAAAAAGAAGAAATCATTAGTAGTCACTTACAAAAGGTTCAGAGAACTTTATACAAAAGGGAAATTCAACCCAAAGTCAGGTCCTAATGACAGAAATTCCTATGAAGAAAAGTTCTTTGTGCAAAGAGCAGAGAAGAAGGATTCCTGTGTCACTAAACCTCTTTCTGCAGCTTTTCACCAGTTAGAAAACACCTCATTAACAGTTAATGTCTACATAATCATTGTATTTTACCAGCACCTGATTTTTCTAATCTTGTCCAGCCTTGTCAGTAGACATTGCAACTTCCATCACTGCACTGACCATATAACCTGTCTGTTAACATTCCCACCTTTCAAATACAGCTCTGGACCATCTAAGCCCTCCTTGTCCTAAAATGACAGCCACTCATATACCACTTAAGGCTGAAGTTTACCATTTGCCATCAGGTATCTTTCAAATCCCTATAAAATACCTAATATTTTAAAAATAGCAGGCAGCACAGATGCAGTTTATCTGTCAATGAACAATGCAGCCTTTCCCCTTTGAACTGCTCTATTTCTCTGTGGGTAAATTGAACTTTCAATGAAAAACATTAAGTCAAGCTTGTTGAATTTATGCTCTCTCTTCTCATTTTAGATCTCTTTCCCTCCCTTGCTAAACTACTCTCCCATAGGCACCGTGACATTCTCTGGTGGTGACAGGTTGTTCTGTCACTGCAGCTCCTCACTTCTCACTCAGGAAATTCAAGAGCAGCTGCTGACACGAGCTGGGACACTGGTACACTCACTCAGTTCAGCACAAGCTGCTTCTGCACCACAGCTCCTCAAGAGTAGCAAATGGATTAATGGAAAAAGTGGGAAAATTTAAACCTACACACCTCTGGCATAGATTAAATCCAAAAGAAAGGACAAGGGAGATGGTTCCAGGCACACTGTGTTCCTGGTCAAGCTTTCAGCATTATTTGGGATGTGTACATGGAGGAGTGATGGATCAAACAGAGCTTTGACATGCAGTGTAAAACATCAGCACCTGCACGCCATCCTTCCCAAAATCCAGGTATATTGCTCTATTTTGTATTTAAATACACACAGAAAATGACAAAGCAGCTTCTGTGCAGCCATGCAAGGAGGAAGGCTGTTCACTTCAGCTCCCACACTGAACCCACAGGCTCCAGAGGTCTGGGTTTGCCAGATAAGCTCTGAGCAAGAATGTGAAGCTTGGGTGCTGCTCCAAACCCAAATCTGAAGTCCGTGCTGCTGGCCCATCACTACCTGACTATTTCAGTCTGTGATGGATGACTTGCTGCTGCTTGGAGTCTTACAGAGGAGATTAGATACCTCTCCAAAATGAGAGGTTTTAATCTGGTTTCTGGAAGAAATCCTGCACTGGGAGGTATCAAACACAGATTTAACAACCCTAATAATTCTTTCTGGCCTTAAAAAATAAATCTAATCTGTAATCTGGGAGTGTTCAGCATCTGTTATCCAGAGCTGAGATTACAACCACGCTGCTCCTTCACAGTCACAAAAACCTACATTAAAATCTCACAAAGGAAAAGAGGTGATAAATATCAAATGTTTAATAACTACTGGCTAGCTGGCCAACAGATGGCCACTCCAAACTACAGTGCATCTGGAGTTCTTTTTTTCCAGAAATCCAGACAAACCTGACTAAGCAGCCACCAGACATCTGCTTGATGTGCCCAGTGCCTCAGGTGGCCCCACAGCTCCACCCCCGAGCACCCACTGGTGCTCACTTACAACTCTTCCTCCACACAATTTGGGCCAATGCACACTTTCACCCAACATCCCAAGGACACACTGACCTGCATTTGAAAATGACACCACTTTTTCAGAGATCAGCTATTCCCTATTGCCTTCCCTCCAAAGAGGAGCTGCGCAAGCCTGCAGCTCACAGAGCTTTATCGAGTGAGAGATTACTAACACCAGCTAAAAACAAAATTAAAAAATCAAGAGTACACATCACTGCCTGGACTTGGATTTCCCTGAAGTCAGCTTTGCACCAACATAATGGAGCAAGAAAGCTGGACAGGGACTTCAGACAAGAGCATGGAGTGACAGGACAAGGGGAAATGGTTTCCCACTGGCAGGGGGCAGGGTTAGATTAGATATGAGAAAGAAATTATTTACTCTGAGGGTGGTGAGGCCCTGGCACAGGGTGCCTAGAGAAGCTGTGGTTTCCTCACCCCTGGAAGTGTTAAAGACCAGATTGGATGGGGATTGGAGCAATCTGGGATAGCAGAAGGTGTCCCTGCCCATGGAGTGGGTGGAACAAGATGATCTTTGAGGTTCCACCCAACCCAAACTATTCTGTGAGTCTGCAAACTGGATCCAAAAGTTCCTCTTGGAGCCAGCCAAACTCAGTAAAGCCTGCATGACAATGCAGAACCTCCTCCCTTATCTGGTTAGAGATCTTCCAGTGTGTGAGCTGAATCAGATCATCCAACATGGGATGACATTAGGTGCCTCAATATCAACAAACACAAAATCCCATTTCTTTCCTCCAACCATTTCATTCACACAATTGCACCCATTGCCAGCCCAGGTACAACAGCTTGAACCCACTACCAGAAATGTAATTTTGCACTGCAGGGAGGCTCTGGGCAGCAGATGAGCCCCATCATTCCTTCCCTTACCCCTACTGAACGGGGAGAAGGCTCAGAGATGCTGAAGTTTATTTGTTATTTCCCAGCTCTGATTTTGAGCTAACAAAGTGTAGCCCCATTACTGAAGGTTTAATTATGTTAGTGCTTTTACAGCCATAGATAGTGCATTTATCCATCTAGATTTAAAAGGCTTAACATTATATGGAGGAGGAAGAAAGGCAGAAGACCACATCAAAGGGGCTACAAGGGCTTTGTTTCACATTAATTAGCAGGAAGACTAATACCAAACGTGCAAACAACACTGGAGATATTCACTGTGGAGATAGAGAGCCACACAAGGTGTTACAGCACAAACACTGGGAACATTTCCCTCCTTTGGGGTGAAGTCCCTCTTTCACAGCAGGGAATGGGAGCTTTGGGACTCAGCAGTGTAACCAGAGGAGGCAAATCTGCTGGGAGCACCCAGCAGGGCAGGAGACAGACACCAGCAACCGCATCCCTCTATTCACCAAGGCTTGAGGCAGCTTCAAAACACTCCTCATGGCTTCCTACTTAGCTCAATAATCATGGATCAGTGTGGCTTCCAAATGTGCTAAAAGCCTGAAAACCCCATTGAGTTCAGCCAGGCTCTGAGGTTCAGCACCTTTGGGATGAGAAAAAAAGCCACCAAAACATGATGTATTTTAAAACAGGCCTTACATGTATCATTTTGTTCAGACCAAACCCTGTCCTCCAACGTGCACAATCATCTCTTCCAGAGAACACGAGCATTTATAAACAGTCTTAAAGATGGGCCTTTGATCTGGTTCCCAGTTATTTATTGAGATTCACCCCAGAGAGCAGTAAAATGAAAGAACTAGTGGGAGAAGGCAGATTTTACATTTTACCAAGTTTAACAGAGCAGAGAGAGCCATATGCATTTTGAACATCCTTAATGCCAGTTCTGTTAAAATACAATCATACATTTTAGATCAGAAAAGGTCCAAAGTGCTTCTAGACAGTTGGGATGTCTCTGCACATTTCAGAGCCTCTCTGCTCTCTGCCATTCACCTCCAACCCTAGCAATACAAAATGCCTAAGGAAAGCAGAAAGATGTATTACACCTAAGCCCAGGCTGCTTAACAAAATCTGCTTCACTAACAAAATTACACACACACTGCTTTTGCAAGACCAGAGACCCAAGAAGGGTATTAGCTCTTCATTTACATTCAGCCCTAATCTAACATGTCATGCAAATGGCACAGGAGGGAAAATGAAACCAAAAAGCCTCCCAGCCCCTCTCTTACCCCTGAACTACCAGACCATCTGTAGTTTCAAAGAAATTCTAGCAAGCACAGCTCAACATCTGCACCTCATTAGGACCTAATTTGAAACAATTGCTATTCCCTATCTCTCTTGGTTTTTTTCTGGGTAAAATAGCTTTGATGTCTCCCAGTTGACAAAAATACATACGAAATAGGCATTAAAAAATATCAGCTAGAAGGTAGGAATTCATTCACACGAACAACAGGTATCAGTGTTCAGCAAAAAGGAACCAGAGCCCAGAGCTCTCACGCCTCCCCCAGCCACAACTACTGTACAGGGCAGGCAGATGCAGCCTCACTTCTCAACTCTCCTGTTAGGAGCAATCACCACTCACTCAAAGGGCACAGCCCCATCCAGGCTGGGATTGGGAAGCGTGGATTCCCTCTTATCCCTGGGACGACGTTGTCATAACTTGTTTTGCAAATATTCGTGACAATTCCAAGTTTGATTTGATATAAGCAAGAAATGGCAAAACAAAGTGTGAACCCAGGTGATTCATCTCTTGCAGATATAAACTTCATCTTTTCTTTTTTCTCATCCCTCAAGTATGATTTTGGATGTCTTCAGAACACACATTTTTCTCAAGACATATTAAAGGCAAGGCAATTTAATCAAAATGAATTAGTTTCAAGTTCAATACAGTAGATGCCTGATATTTTAATCAACAGGGCAATGACTTTCCACTTTTTTTACCTACAAAAGAATATAAGCATGTTATGAAAAATCATCCATCAGCTTCCAAATAATCCATGTAGCTGAAAAGCTGACATTCCCCCCATGTGTTTAATCCTATGTGACTCATACTCTTATTCTTACAATGAAATTATTATTACTGGAAAACTTCACTTTGCTAAGTCAGTCTCTGTAGGTGCCACACATGAGTTGAAAGCTTATGAAGCCAAAGGAGGCCTTTGGTTTGCAAGCTAAGTCAGCTGGTGACCAAATGGCACACGTAGCCTTCAAATGCAGATTTCATAAAACAAAGCAGTTGCTTGCCTCTGCAAAACTTTACCCAAGCACAGGCTTCCTTAGCTAGGCCAGGTGGCTGAAAGTGTATTTAGCATGAGAATTTTCTGGTTTGTTTTCATCAGAATATGAATAAGAAAGACCAATCCTTGTGTAAGTGTGGAAGAAAAATCCAGAACTAAACAGAAAAGCCTCAAGGCTCAGATGATCTAGAACAGAGCTGCAATGAAGGATAAGCTCTCCTCCAGCCGGAAACTTGGGGTGGCAGCACAGCAGCAGCACAAGATACAAACCAGTTTGTGTTTGGCTCTAATGTTACCCACACCAAAGTGCTGCCCCTGCCCACCAGTACAGCCACCCCTCTGCATTTCACCTTGGAAAACCACTCCTGGTGAGGGGCTGGATGGGGAGGCACCAACACACACCTGTGCCCAGCAGTGCTGCTGCTCTCCATGGGCAGGACCCCCCTCCCCTGTGCCAGCACTGGGGGAGGGAACAAGGTCCACAGAGCCACACAGCTCAGCCAAGAGCTCAGATTTGTCAGAACTTGGGGGAACATCCTTTTCATCCCTGCTGCTCGCCACTCCAAGAGCCCCTGTTCTACCCTGACTCTCCAGCAGCAAACAAGGAAATGACCCTCTTGCTTTGCAGGCAAATCAAAAAAGGCAGGAGAAGGCTCTTTCCTCAGAAAATAGAAGGGGGGAAAAGGGGGCACCCAGCATAGGGCCCTCCAGAAAGGGCTGAGGTCTCTGACTCTGCAGCTTCTGTAACCTCAACCCGCACATCATCCTTCAGTGGCAAAGGAGATGGGGGGAAGTGGGATGTGTCCGGTGCTTGCCCTAGCTGGGTTTGGCAGAGACCCAAAAATTTAAAGACCAGAGGAAAAGCAACTTAAGGAGATAAGATTTACAAGTAATTGGAAGATCTTCCACCAATTTGACAGGCAGGGCACCAGGTCAAAACCAGATGTGAGCTGCCAGTAAATTTCTAGCAGCCTCTCGCCCTCGTCGTGCAGAGAGGCTTTTCCCAGAATTTCATGCTAATGTACACAAACTTGAAGAGAAAAAGCCTCAGCAACAGTGCTTTGGATTAAACCCATCCCAATCAGTTTAATGCAGTTTTAAATTGTACATTGTGCCAGAAGACATTATTTCCCAAGTTGTAGGTTGTAAATATTTAGGATTTCTGCAGTAACAAAATGTGAACAAAAAACTGCATACAGTTCATCAGGAGTAATGTTTAATGCCAGGCACAAGTCCTTGGACATGCAGTAGTTGCAGTTTCTTCCCCCATGGATGTTTCAACACATTATTTAACCGACTGCCACCATGGTGAGAGGAGTTTGAACCAGCGCTGTCCTTGGAAGAGGCTCTGCTGCTCGCTCCCAGCTCCAGCCCCATCCAGCCCTGTGCTGGCCCATTGCCTGTGTGACTGCAGGGTGAGCCACACGAGCCACACGAGAGACTACTGTGGACAAGCTGAGAGAATAAAGCGGGGCTTAATCCCTAATAGTTCATGCCAACAAAAGAGAAGGGACTGTAGAGGGACAAGAGCCAGCATAGGGTCAAAACCACTTTGTTTGCAATTTGAGTAGATCTGTTCCATGTTGCCTAGGCAAATGTGTTACAGAGAGGTTTCATGTTGTGTCTAAATAGATCTAGGAGCAGGATTTGTCCAAGAATAGCCCTTTTTCCTTGTCATGCGACCTGGGCAGAGATCAATGCAGAGACCCCAAACACCAAGCACACCACCATGGACAGAGGGACCTTTGGGTAGCAGCTCATTGTTCATCAACTTGCTGCAGTGTGAACCCAGACTGGAGGCTCTCCCTTGCGCTCAGGGCTGAGGTGCCTTCATTCATGACCCCATACATCTGTACACATGCATCTGCATGTGTAAACACATCTGCAGAAAAATAAACACTGAAAACTTGGATCTGGCAGAAGCCTCCACGATGGTCTCCTTGGCAGGCTTCTTACACACCAAATCCGAGCAGGATGCTCCTCCTTGTCTTTCCTCCCCATAAAGACCCGGAACACACAAGGCTCTAAGAGACCAGGTATGCTTTAAAATAGGGCATTTTTTACCTGTAGCCAAGACCAGAACAGAGACCCCACAATCCAACCACCACACCCCTGGAAACAGCTGGGGCTGTGCCTGCCCAAAGCAGGGGAGCAGCATTTGCTGAGGCATCTGGTTTGTCCCCAGCTTGAACAAGCACTGAGTAAAGGCTGACACCAGAGGCTCCTACTACCTCAATGTCCCACATAAAATTTATCAATGAGAACTGGGAACTTCCAGGAAAGCCACAGGGTTTCATGAGAACAAGGACATCTTCAGTTTACACAACTGGATGGACTTCTGAAATCCCCTGTAAACTAAATGAGGCAACTCAGCTTAGAAGTATCCCCTAATTAAAAGCACTAGTAAACCAAGTCTCACGCATGGATATAAAACAGCCTGAAGAACCAGCAGCTGCTAAAGGAAATACAATAAACACCAAACACCCCCACACACCCTACTCCTCCTTGCTCACTGCTCAGCATCTGCTCTCATCTTTTTTCCACTGCTTTTAGGAAAGGGTAAGAATGGATCATTTTAGGACTCCTGTCACTTGGAGGTATTTTTCCAATCACTGTAAGTGCACAAGGGAAGCTTTTTCCGACCATGTTTTGTCCTCCCATGACATGGGAACAGCAAACATCCCCCCCATGCATTGCTCAGGGTGCCAAGCTCTCCAAAGGCCAAGAGCACCTGCAAAAGGGTCTGAAAATGTCTTGGGCTATGCACCACAGCCAGGCATAAAGAACGAGGGGAGTCCATGCCCTCCTTGTGAGCTGCACTCAGCCATCACATTACAAACAGTGATATTTACTCCTTTATTAAAATACCTCTGTGGTTATTTAATAACACTTTTCATTCCCCTGTAGAAAGTGGAAAAAGACACTAGGAATCACTTCCCCAAAAGACTGGTAGCCTCACACCTGTCCCAGCTCACTGACAGTGAATTTGGAAATGAGACACTTCAATGGTTCCAATTGTCTTATTTTAAACAACAGCAAAGCCACCATGAAGGATGGTGGAATCCTTCATTAGGAATCTATCAAATACAAGAGGAACTTCCATAAAGATACCAGGCAGCACAAAGCCGGGTTTTTATCAGGAACACATTTCCATGGTCCTGGAAATCCAGAGGTTTTCCTGATTTTTATGAGCCCTCCATATTCCAAGACAGCTCTTGTAGTCCAAGAGTAAGAGCTACTCTTTTCAGAAATGTTTTGAGTTACACCCTTTTGGAACACAGTGTACCGTTGGATTTACCCTTTAAATTTTTGGATGGTTTACTCTAAATCACAGTCTGCTGGTAGCTGTTCTGAGCCATGCAGCTGGTCTCCCAGGAAGCAGAGTGCCATGAGGGGCAGAGATACCAGGGACACCAATTGCCTCCTGTCACCACCTACACTGAGTTAAAAATAATAATAATAAATTCCAAATATCTCATCATCCCTCTGACTTGTCCTCAGGCTTGAAGAGGTATGCCAACAGCAAGCATCATCCTCCGAGGAGAGCTGATCTTTCAGCTTGAGAGCTCAGATGTGAGCTGTATACAGCTGCCATTAATTCTCCCCCGAGGAGATTTGCTCTCCTCTCTCCATCTCACTCTGTAGAGCTCAGCCACTCTCCTGGTCATCTTGCACTAAAGCCCACCTTGTGTGTGCCAGAGGAATCTTTTTGCTTGAAATTACATCTACTATTGCAAGCAAAAAGCTTTATCATAGCTCAAAACATTGTATTGCACAGAGATGGCAACATCTATGAAACCCACATGTTATTTTTGTTTTACTTTATCTTCTTTAAAAACACAAACAAATCCACAAAATTTTGGGGAATCACCCCTTCCCAAAAGCTTCCTTCTCTTCAAGAATTTCTTGTTATCCTCCCACATCACCTGGGAAATTTGCTCATCCTGATACTATTTTCAGCAATTCCATGATGTTCCAGAGGAATTTCCTACAGCCAAAAAAGCATAAACTCTACTGGCTTGCCAATTATTTGCTAACCTGGATCCAAATGCACTCCAGCCTTTCATTCAGCATTACAGCTGGCAGAGCTGCATTTCTCACACCTTCTTTCCATGCTTTACAGGATGTGTTATTGCACTGCTCTGACAGAACAGAAACAGCACCACATGGCCACCCAGAGCACCCATCATTCAACAAAAAAATCAACTGTTCAACACCAAAAGCATCGTGGCTGCAAAGAAAAACCACTTTGGACTCAGGATATTCTGTCATTTGAGTGAAGAGCTGGTGGTACCAGCAGCAGCATGGCTACAGCAGTGACTGACTGGGGAGGGGAGGTCTCTGCAGGATGGAAACTGCATGTTCAAAAGCAGGTCTGTCTTTCACAAGCACCCCTACTGAAGCAATGGAAAGATAATTAATTGCCTGTGCCCTGCAAACACGTTACTGGTGCACCATGAGCATCACCTGTGTCCTGTGGGTCACACAGAGAACCACATTTGTCCCCATGACCACAGGACAGGCAATTGTTCACTCAACGAAGTCTGTGAAAGCACAGTGCTAATTACCTCTGTAGAAGTCATTTATTATCAAAATCCCTGATCAGTGCTGCCAAGGCAGGAGCTGGAGAGGGAATCACAGAATGGTTTGGGAGGGACCATTAAAGGGGGACCATTAAAGGGAACATCCAGTCCAACCCCCTGCCATGGTCAGGGATACCTTCCACTAGATCAAGTTGTTCAGAACCCAGTCCAACCTGGCTTTGAGTATTTCCAGGGATGGGCCATTCACTGCCTTAGATGTGGTGTCTACACACAGAGCTGCAGGGGTTTTAGCCACTTGGTTTTATCCTTTCTGGCCAAGCCGCTTTGGTGAGGGAGCCACGCTCAGTTCAGCAGCTCAGGCTGGGTTTGGCATCTGCTCTTTCTTTCAGCAGACTTTGGCTGTCACCAATGCAGTAATTAGCCTGTCCTGGTAATGACAAGCACAGAATGCAGTGTATTTAAGCTGACTGAGTTGGGCAGGAAGAACCCCCTCAGGGACCCTCTTGGGAACTTGAGCTCCTCTGGTTGCCCAAAATGATTTTACAACATCCAGTCTGATTAAAGAGATGTAAATGCAGCCCGACACCACTGCTTGTGGCTCCAGAGTCTCTGTGACTGATGGCACCAATGCCACTGCCCACATGTCAGAATTGAGCACATTTTACACCAAAATGTTTTTAGTGGCCAGCATCCAGCTAAGTAAGGGAAGTGTTTCATGGTCCTGATTGCAGCCCAAGTCCTTGCCACCAGCAATGAGCTGGACATTTGCTCCCCTTTTAAGTTCTGCCAGATGCCAGGGTTTCAGCCTGCCATGGCAATCTAATTCAGCCTCAATGACCACCAGGCAGAGAGACTGAGGTGTAATGACATTTTTGGTTTGTTTGGATGGTGCTTACAAGCAAATAAAAACCCCTATTTCTTAACATTAAAAGAACAACTGCAGAGACAACCAACAACAGCAGCTGAGCACCTACGTCAAACCACACACCACAACAGTGATCAGCAGAATAAGTGGTACAAGTCTCAGCTTTTCTTTAATTTTCTTTTTTACCAATTAGGTTGATTAGAAACAGAAGGATGCAATGACTAATTCCCAAAATAGAAAAAAAAAGGTTGGGTCAGAGTGACTTTGGCAGAAAAAAAAACGTGGTTGGGGGACACAAAGACTTCAGCTCTGCAGCACTTGTGCTCATCAAGTTGTAAACTGTCATTTCAGATTGGGACGAATCCACCACTCTCTAGTTCAAAAATTTTTATTTGCTCAAATGATTAAATTTTAAGTTCCTCAGCAAGAGAAATTTCTTTAGGAAAGCACAGCAGCAATAGCACTATCTGAACTTATATTCTTTAAAATCACCTTTTAAATCAACAGGGCAAGAGACATGAATCCAAACAGATCTTAAGGTACTAAACTCAATCCTGTGCTTATTCATGAACTAGAACACAAAAAGCTTTTCTGTATTTCTTTTTTTTCAAGTTGTAAATGTGGTTCCTTTTTTTCTCAGTATGTAGAATGAGAGCCCAGCCACAGGTATTTATTGCAACCCTCCCTCTGCCTCTGAAGACATCACAGAAACTTCAGTGATGGTGCCAGTGCAGAGAACAGTGTCCACTCTTCCATGTTCACTCTGAGCTATCAATAGTGCAGTTCTGGTCTTTTTACTGACCAAAACTAACCCAAAGGAAGAGCTATAGCACTGAGAGAACCAGCTTTTCTCATGGCTTTGTCCTCAATTTTCAACTACTTTTGTGTAAGAAGAGAATTTTTTCTATTCCCTTGCTTGTTTATAGACAGCTCTCACAACTCTGGATTAAATTAAAAGACCATTTACAAAGTCCAGTGTGGGCAGTCCATTCAGAGTGCAAGTACCTTAAATGCCATAATTTGATATCCTTACTGATCATGGTAATTTTGCAAGACTCTTCACTACTTACACGAAGAGTTTCCTTGAACATTTCCCTATGTTTAGTTACATGGGTCACTCCCAGCTTCAGTGTCAAAAAATGAACATATACTGGTCAGTCAAACACACATCTTGAGGCCAGACATGAAGGACTTTGTACTTAATCGAGTATTAATACATTTCCTGTGTTAACACAAAGTACTGGTGCAACCAGTTCCTCCTTTCTGATGCCTCCATTTCCAACAGAGTACAGAAATAGCAACTTTTTAAAATATGTGAGCCCAAGCAATGCATGTGAATGTAATTGCTGGGGCATTTTATGTGCTGCAAGGCTGTATTGCAAGATGATTGATTTCTTATGGCTGGAACTGTCATGTTCAGGCAACATTAAGCTCTGAGTTATGGTATTTAATCTGCAATGTGTCACAAGATCTAGATTAAAGAGGACAACTGAATATTCATTTCCAATCCTCCAAAAACTCAACAAAAATACACCAAAGGCAACAAATTAGGGAATCTGTGTGTCTCCTTCCCTTTCCTGGCTACAAAATACCACTAAACATGTAACTCATTGTATTTGAGGAGTCAGAGGAGATGAAATACATAAGTCACTGTGGGAATTTATTACTCAAAAGCAACAAGGGGAGGGATAACATTTTCCTCTCAGACCCCCACAGAAGTTTGGGGCTGTGACACAGCTCTGGCTCCATGTGCCAAACTCCCAGGGAGAGTGAAATATCAACCAAATTCAGCTGAACAGGTTTGAAATACCAAACTATCTTCTTTGCCATCAGATAAGCTCCCCAGTGAAAGCCCTGCCCAGTACACCACAGGAAACCAGTTTCCACCCCATCCTAAACCAGGGATTAGAGCCACCAGGGCTGTGTTTTATGGTCTGTTTCCAAGGCCAGCTTTGGTTCACAGCACTTGGTAACATAATATGAGGGTTTTCTTTAGGGAACAGCTACTTTCCTCAGACTTCCAGGCTGCATATGAACCCAAAAGACCAGAGTAACACATCAAGTGGTATGTACAAACAAAAAACACTGAAAAATTCACTGAAACAAAAACCAGAAACAGGCCAGAATCTGGGGATACACTACCAGCATCAACACTGGGCTGATGTACAGTGCAGGGAGAGATGGGAAAGCAAAGATCTCATAATTGGCTTTACCAATGGCTGGCTGTGCTCTGCATCTCTGTCAGCCCCCATCACAGCCCAAGAAATAGCTTAATTAAAATGCTCTGATTTCACTTAAATGAAGTATACACCAGCTTTCTTCTCAGGTTACCAATTTAAAGCATGAGGCTAAAACGCCTCATAAAATCATTGAAAAGTCTGGAAGTGCCAAAAGCTGTAAGGAATGAGGGAAAGCAATTACCCATCGTTTATTTAAACTTGTTCCCTGAAAATATTTAAGCAGGAATTTCACACAGAGATAAGCAACTCAGGAAGGCAGGAGGTTATGATAAAGATACGAGGTATTACATGTGTGCAGGCATAGGTTACAGCAGAGAGCATCAGGACTAGATGGCATTTCCAATTTAATCCCCTTTTTCAGTTGCAAATAGCTTTGTTAAACAAATTTTGCAAAGGACTAAAGTTTTCCACGCATTGTCAAAGCCCAAAGGGAATTTTCCTTCTAAAACTTTAGGCAGGGTTAAGTCAGAGTTATGAGCACCAGAAAATAAGAAAACAGAAATCAGGTTTTAGAGAACCCATTGATTGAAGGAGGGGAAACAAACTCATGGCAAAATTTATTCACAATTATTTTTATTTGAAAAGTAGAATACTTCTGAACATATGGGCATCTGCAATTCCAACTGGGAGAAGAGAAACCTCTGGGCTTGATACTCCACACATAATGAAATACGATCCCTTCCTCAAAGGCCTGACAATCAGGGCTAAATCCAGAGAGCCAGGCAGGCCAGAAAATATCAAAATAATTCACTCCCAGCCAAGATTTTGAAATATGGAGAAAGAACAGAAAGTATTAAGGTAATTAACACATATTAAGTAAGACAAAGTTAAAGATTCTTATTAAAGAAAGGCAGTATCGCAGCAATGTCATCAAAGCATTTAGGAAAGAAACTAATGTCTCAAAATAACAATTCTTAATTCCCCCTCAAATTTTATCTTTGTAATTAATATTTTGCAATTTCCCTCCAAAACAGCAAGCAGGAACCTGCCATTCCCCACAGCTCCCCTTCCCTCCCTCATTTTTCTTCTTTGGGGAGAAAAATGTGGTGGGAAAAAACTGTTTCTAAGGAAAGCAGAGCAGTGCTTTCACATGCATTTCTCTCCAGTTATTCCTCTTCTCCCAACATTACAATGTAATTTCCTCTCCAAGGTATTCTTTATCACTGCAGATTAAAGGCACATTTTGTGGCTGTTTGATTTGGCCTCTGCTCAGATAAACAAGTAAACTTCAGGAACGCAGAAGTCGACAATCAAGATCAGTTGAGTTGACAGCAACCAGATAAAAAGAAGCAGGTCAGGGTCTGGTTTGCCTCATTTTCTTGCACATCCTCTTATCCTGCTACAGACACGTCTCTGGGAGGAATTATTGCTAACTTACACAAAACTACCATTTTTTAAAAATGAAATAATTACCTTCTGGAAGAAATTTACAGCTGAAGTCAGCATTCAACAGCACCCATTTTATATCTTACTTTTTGCTGGAAATTAAAAAAAGAGAGAGGAGGAGGAGGAGAGGAGGAGAAGAGGAGAGAAAGGGAAGGTCTTCTACCAAGAAGTTCACACCACAGGCAGTGATGATTTTCCTGTCCCCCTCTGCCTTCCTCACATGCTCTAAAGAAAAGACAAAATAGAGCATGTGCTGCCTTCCCTGCTCTGAAATGACAGAAGGGACAGAGGGGAAGATTTTAGAGAGGCAGCACTGGGAACAGGTGATCTGCTATACAAACAAAAATATACATGTTTAATTGCTCAGCCATTTTTATTTAGATGAAAGCCACCACTTGTGCACACAGAAGCAAATCCAGAGTGCAGCCCCAGGACACTTCACTGAGCCAAACCTCGATGCCTTATCCCAGCCCTCACCTCCACAAAGCACCCATCTCTGTAGGAGCTCAGCCTGCACAGGGCAGGGTCTGGGAAAAATAACCAAACCCATCCACCATCCCCTTCCCAGACCTCCAACCCCTCACACAAGGGCTGATCCTGATGCAGGGTGCACCTGTGTCCTGTGCCTTGACTTTTCTGTCACTTCCAGAGTCACCAGCTCAACCTCCACTCCCTGCTGTATCACACTAAACCAGACACCCTCACACGATACAAATCAGAATTTCAAGAAACAGCTGTAAACCACCCCAGAACAACCCTATAACACAGAGCTGGGGCAGCCAAGATCAGCAGCATTTATTCTGTGTTGGATAAATCTGCTTCTTTTTAGCCCAAAAAAAGGGCCAAGGAGATGCACAGTTTGTTTCAACCCAGTTATTTACCACAAAAAAAAAAAAAAAGAAAAAAAAAACAAAAAAAAAAACCAAAAAAAAAAAACACCCAAACAAACAAAAAAAAACCAAACAAACAAACAAACAAAAAAAAAACAAAACCAAGCTGCTAAAAGCTCAAAGTTCTGCAAATTTGATCAGCTCTAGAGGATTAAACTTCCTGCATCTCCAAAGACAAGTATGGCAAGATGCCCATTCAGGAAGTTTGCCAAAAGGTATTTTAGGGCCATTTCCTAAATTTGCTCATTCATAGTTTTGTTATTTCTTTTGGCTTTTGGAGTTGTTTTGTTTTGGTTTTTTAATTAACCATTCAATAAATGAGGCTAGCAAAAAACCCCTTAATTTCAGGCTAAAAAAACTCCCAAACAATAACTGAAGTTCCCATAGTTCAAGAAGTTCAAAAGAGGCATTCATTGTGTTCTGCACTGGGAGTTTTACTGATGGTTAAAGATGATGTTCAGTTCAGCAGAGCTGAGGAAACAATATTCATAAAAGAAAACAGACTCAAGCTACGAAAACAAAGCCCATGAATTTGCACCTACTGTCATAAATAGTTTAACTGAGGTAGTTTATGCATAGAAAGGGGAGAAGAGTTTTTTAGAAGGAAACAAGAAATCTTGATTCCTTGTGGATTTACAGAATCTCTCGCCTGGTTGGACCATACTGGAAGGGGAAGATGAGAAATTCAGGAAAGCAGAAAGAAACTGAGCTCTAAGAAATAAAGATCTTGTTTTTAGTATGGGATTATTTCTCTGAAAGAGTGGGCCAAGACTAATAGAAGAGCAGTTCAGAAGCAAGTCTTTTTCAGACCAGAAGGAGCTTATAGTTTTCCCTGCTGGACCATGAAAGATTTATGTGAAGTGTAGGGCTGAGCTCTCAGCTCATGGCAGATCTTAACAACTCCAAAAGGGAGGTTTTGCAGGAAGCTGCCCACCAGCACACAGGGCAGCTCCTGCTCTCTGCAGATGTGCTGCTGGTAGATTCAGCAAACTGGGGCCTTTGGTGTTAAAGAACACTCAAGAACAATGTGACTCCTTCAGCCTGACCACAAAAATTAATGCCCAGTAACTGCACCTTCAAGCACACCAGTACTGCCCATATTGGTGCAGGATGCCATAATAAACCCAAATCCCACAGGTCTTCCCACTATCCACCCACAAGGGTGTATTAGGAGGAAACACAAGGGACCAAAATAAACCCCCATGGTCTGAGCCCCCGGGGCATCTGCCCTGCTGCAACTCACCTTGGGGAATGAGAGGAAGGTGGATGGGTCATGACAAGTCAGAGAGAACCAAAGAGCTTCCCTAATTCATGCAGCTGTTCTCAGAGAAAAGACCAGAAGAGAGCTGGAGTTACAGGCTGAGAAAGAAACTGGCTGCCTGAAGGAACAGAATTCAGCCAGAAAGAAAAGATAATTATAGGACCATATGGATGGATCTTAATTTACTCTTTAAAACAGCATGGATGGTACCTTGAGCTGAAGTTGAGGAAGGTTCAGTGATTGTGTTTTAATATCTCCAGATGGGTATACTGGAAACCCAGAGCTGAGCTTTGCTCTCCAGTAAATTTGAACACACATTAATTTGGCAAAAGAGCACATTTCATTTCACTTCACAAGTTTAAAAAAAATCACTTCTTTTGAAACCAGAAAATAACAAAGTGAACAAGAAATACACAAGCAGCATGATGCTCATTTATTCTTTTATTTAGCCCAGAAGGAATGTAATTTGAAATGTGAACTTTGGCAATTCATCACAAAGTCTTTCAGACCAAAGAATTTTCAAAGAAAAAACTAAAATGAGCAAGACATTTAACATTGGGAAGTGTCTATCGCAAGCACCAGAACTTCAGGATGTTCTTCAAACATCAGGAAATTTGCCTTAAACGCACCAAGCCCAACTCATCTCTGGCACAACTCTCCCAACTTTGAGACAGGCAAATCTGGCCTGCTGTTCTGAACACATCCATGGAATAGTATTTATATCATCACATCCTAAAATCAACAGATTTATACAGAGGAAGATTTTACATGAAAATACTTAAAGACTGCAGGTGACAGAGCAATTTAAACTTCTTGGATAGGTCACCCAAGGCTACCCAAAACTTGCCCAAGAGTTAATGTGACTGCTGTGTTCAACATTCCTCTGTTGCATAACACTGAGGTTTTATAGTAAATATCTACACATGGGACCTATTTCTGAGCCTGCTTTTGCTTACACAGCAATTGGTTGTATAGAAATAGAGGTTTCAGGTCAGTGATTTCCACCTGGGACAATTGGGGTCATCCTGGACAAGTGTCCCGTGGTCCAGCAGAGCACCAGGAGCACCCCAAGACAGAGCTGTTCCAGACAGGATAAAATGTGACAAACCATTGCATAAAATCTGTTTTATGCTGCCACTGGTGGAGGAACAGAGGTTTTTCCATAGGATACATTGAAATAACCAGCAAGCCCATTCACTGCTTCCACTTAAAATTAATAGGCAACCTTGCCCTCCCTTATCTAGGCTGCAATTATTTCCTAATACGGGCAGGGAAGTCATGCCAATTTTGCCCTCTGGGCCTCACAAAGCACACAGCCTAATTCACATTATCCAGAAGCAGCCAAGCCAAAAATTTTTTAGAGGCAGAGATATTCTTATATCTGCTCTCATTAAGCAATTTCCTGTGGTATTTACTGAGTGGCTACAGTCTGCCAGCATGCCTGGCAGCCAGACCCTTCCCAGCCCCAAGTTTTTAAAGGATTATTATTATTATTATTATTATTATTATTATTATTATTATTATTATTATTATTATGTTTTAGTGAGTAACAGTGATGCCCAAACAGCTGAGAAGTCTGGACAAGAAAGAAGAAAGCACAACCTGACTGTTGCCAGAATTATTCCTGCTGCTGGCTCTGCAGAAGTCTGATGGAATGCTATGCTCATCTGCCCCACCAGGAATAAAAAAAAAAAGTGATGAAAAATATTTTTTAAAATCCCCAATAAAATTAATCTGCTAGAAAACACTGAGAATGAGTGAGAATAAGCTTTCTGGACTCCTGCAATCACCAACCCAACTTACTTCACACCTTATCCATCATTTTTCTGCAAATTTTGGATATAGCCATACCCTTGCTTGTTAGCTGGGGTGGTAATATTTGACTCCCTCTGGAAAAATAAGGAAAAAAAAGGAAAAAGTGACTTAAAACGTTCATATTTTACAGATTTCTGACATTTTAGGTTCTTATTGCTGTTAAAAATCAGGGGGTTTTTGCTTTGCTACTGTAAGGTGTATACGTGGACATCTAGTGAGGACTAAATTTCTCCTGCAATTAAACAAAGCAACTGAGAGGGTTAATTAAACATAACAGCACTCAAACTGCCAAACGTGCATTGATTGTAAGGGAGGAAACAAACAGATATCCCAAGATAAGCACAAGTTGGATTGAATTAAATTTGAGTCAGGCTGGACTTGGTGACAGGCTCTGCAAGGGGACTGAATTCATAAATGCCTCATGAAAATGGGAAAATTTGAGCTGAGCTTGCAAGATAGATGCAGTGGACTGTTTTTCACCACTACAAATTATCATAATTTTCTCCAATTTCTTTACAAAACATCTATTTTCCTTCTGTTTTAAAGACTAACATCATCACTGTAGCCAGTGTATTTATACACTCAAGTCTGCTGCCAGAAGTGGTGCAGAGGACGTCCTTCAGATAAGGGCTTATTTTTTTATATCCTAACAGAAAAAAGCAAAAGCATTTTCTCCACATTAAGTGGTCTTAAAGATGGGATTTGAACTGCTCTGGAAGCATTTATATAATTGAATTATAATTTGCTTCATTTAGGCTTGTGGTCTCTTGTGCGCTGTGTCCAGTGCACAAATCAGGCATTTTGTACAATTCAATTACAGATATATTCAGGAACCTTTTAATCTCATATTAGGTTTCATAATTGATTCCTGCTGTCAGCATTCAGTCTCAGGATTTGGTGAGTCCCCTCAAATTGTATTCAAAGTCTAATGGTGAGCTATTTCAGATGTTTATAAGTTAAAAAAAAAAAAATATATATATATATATATATGTATATAATTAAGTGTAATATATAGATTAAAGCAGATTCTAAAGACCAGATCATAATTACAAAAGTGGGAATAGTCTCTCCACGTGAGCAGAGTGGGAATATTCGACAGAGCAACAGCAATTTGTACTCATGGTAATTTGTACTTGTGCTTCTTTCCTTAATATTTTGGCTCTGAGTTTTCCTTGGAAAAAGAATGTATACACACTATTGAGCTACAAGGCAAAATAGTAGAGTGTAGTTGGTCCTCTCCTACTAGAAAACAGATTATTTGTATTTTTAGAAACTGGAAAAAACTCACGGTAGTACATCTGCTAAAAAAACATGTACAAACTCTTGCCAAAAGTAATGGAAAATGTCATGCTCTGCTGATAGAGCAGCACAGGCAATGAGCTTCTTTAAAAACTAAAACCAGGTGTTACCACTCTGGATTTTAGGAAGACTAAGCCCTTCCCATATTAGTTTACAGAGTCTGAGTGAATCACAAGAGTATTTTTCCAGAGAATCCCCATTTTCCCTGTTCTTTGGTCTGCTCAGGCAGCACAGAAGAACTCACTTCCCACAGAAGCTTGCTCCTTTCCAAAACCATCTAAAAATCAGAGATTGTGTTAATCAAAATGTTTTTATACAATTAGAATAGCTTCAACAACCAAAAGCGAGACCAGGGTTTTGAATTACCTACCAATTCTTCCACGGACTTTGCTGATGTGTAGGTTTTTTGCAAAAATCTTACCTTCTTATAAAAAAAAGACTATTTTTAAGGGATTAAAATATCCTAAATGCTTACCAAAACATGTGACTAGCTTTGCTAGTACGAAGCTTCCCAGGACTATTCTCCTAGTCTTTGGGTTACAGATTCAGCAGAGCAGATCCAGCTTGCTCAGAATTATTATTATTGAGGTTGGGAAAGTCCTCTAAGATCATAGAACCCAACCATTAACCCAGTGCTGCCCCATTCACCACTAAACCATGTCCCCATGTGCTACATCTATGTCTTTTGAACACCTCCCTGGGCATGACAACCCTTTCTGTGAAAAAATGTTTCCTGGTATCCAGCCTGACCCTTCCCTGGAACAACTCGAGGCCATTTCCTCCCATCTCCCCCCAGCACCTTGATGCGTTTTTTGCAGCGAGGGGCCCAAAAATGAACGCAGGATTTAAGGTGCAGCCTAATCTGCAAAAAAACTCACAGGTCTTGAAGAAGTCATGTTGGGTTTATGCTTCTGTAAATCACAGCCATGTTGCATTAGACCAAACCCCAGCAGCCTCCAGGATTTATGTCCTGTCCCACCTCGGCCAAGGCGCCCCAGCCCACCCGGTCAGTTGCCATCCTTCCTCAAGCTGAGCGCCTGGAGACATTCCTCCCTCTCTGCTTATTCCCTCATCCTAATCTCCTGCAAAAATGCAAACTGCTGAATAATAAAGTTCATAATTTGTAGCAAGTGGTGACCATTACACACTGCCCTACCCCAGTGACACAAGGCACTAACCTTCTCTCTGCAAACAGACCGGGAAACCGAGATGGGGCTGTGGGGAAAACAGTCAGAGACACAGAACATGGGGTTTGACAAAAGCACAGACTTCTGTACAGCAAGTACCCACTTCAAAGCCCAAATTTAGTAGAATGGCTGGTACTCCTTTCCCCATTTGTTCTGTTTTAATGGTTCATGCGTGCAGTTTCAGGAAGCAGCGTCCAGTTTTTCCCTGAAGGCTCTTTCAAATACAAGCCAGCGAGAAGGAAACCTCTGAGCAGTTACCTAAAGTGAACCTCCAGAGCCATCACAAGCACCAGACTAAGTTTTTCCCTTATGTACTGGGGTGGGACCATAGAAGAAAAAAGCTTTCCACCTTCCACACCATGTGTTGTGTGTTTAAAAGAAAAAAAAAAAGTAGTCTATGTTTTCAACACATGAAATTCATAATAAGACCGCATGAAACAATTATAAATGCTCCTTCAGCCTAAACACACTTCAACAATGCTTTTCACAAGAGAATTAAACTGCTGTGGCTTATCACGATATAAAACCCAGTAGCTCTGGTGGGGGTCTACAGACCTGCAACAGTTTGTGTTATGCAAAGAAAAGGGGGAAAAAAGCCCCTCCAGCATGGGGGGCTGAACAGCTGGACATGTGCAAGCACAACTGTGAACCTAATGGCTGACCTTGTGTTCTCCCACAGGCATTTGAGGATGTCCAAACACAAATGATGGATTTTACAAGGCAGACTGCTAAATGTCACATCCTTGGACAGCCAAGCTCAGCCTGACAAACCAATATCCCAACCCAGGGAGGCACAGGGTGGGGCTGGCTGGAGGAGCCACATCCACTGTGGATTTATTGGTTTGCATTGCTCAATAGCACTGAGAGGGTAGTGGATTGAAAGCAGCACTATGCCCTCTCTGCCCAGGCCAGCACAGCTGCAGATGGGGGCTGGACCCAGCTTTGGGCCTCCAAACCAAGGGGGATGTTGATCAAACCCTTCTGCACGGGAGCCTGGACAAGAGTCCTTCACCAACCCCTTCCCACCAGCACTGCTACAATCCAACGTTCTCTTAGGAAGGAAAAACAGCAGGGCAAAAAGTAAACCAAGATTTTTCCTGGGCTGACAAACCATTCGCAGTTTTCTCACCAGACTCATTTCAGGCTCTCCAAGGTGCCTGCCTGCAGCCTGTGCCCTTGAGGAGAGGCAGGCCTGCTCCAAGATTTTATTGCCATAAAGTGATTCTTCACTTTTGAAGTGTTTTTTGTCACTCTAATTACAACTACCAGGGCTTTAACCAAACCAATAAAAGAACATTTTACAGCACTTTGGGGATGCTCATCGCTGTGCCCAAGTGTGACAATCTGGATGGTGCAGCTGTTACCACAGCAGTTCACACTGCTGCAATCTCATCCAGGATGGCCTCGTGTGCCTCATTTGGGAGAACTTATTCTAAATATTGACTTTGCCAAGCCAGAATGGGATTATTTCTACCCCTGTCTGTCTTGATTATGAAAAACCTCCTGAGTAGTTCCTATCAGCAAGGCTTTAGAAGTGTGTGAAGAGGAGATACTTAAAGCTTATCTGGGGGTTTTGACTCAATTTCAGAGTTCTAGATAGAAAGAAGAAAAAAAGTGATTTAGGTCCCAGACCCCCAAGATCACCTTGAGATTGAAAAGCCAAGTTAGGTCTTTGCTCCAGGGTGGGAAAACCCTGCTAACAGTACATGACCCCATGAAAACTAAAAATGAAATTTTAAAAAAATCCATCTTCCACTTAACTCAGTTCACCTATTGTACTCGAGGAGACCATTATATCCACCTCTTCTTACAAAATAATTCTTTAAAAAATTCATATTACTCAAATAAACCTGCTTTCACTTTAAATTATGTGAGGCTGGGCAGGGTTCAGCAAGACACCCAAATACATGTGAAATTCATATTGCTATGTTTTCTCAAAGAAAAATGTGAGGCACTAAATATTTTTTTCCAAAATACATATAAAATAGGATATAAAAGTGTAAGTGACAGAGCCAAAAGCATGTATTTTGTGCATCTCACTAATTTCTGTGTCTTGCAATCACAACAGCACAACTTCCTCCAGGGTTCACAACTTCTCACAACTGGAGCACAGAGGGACTGAGACTGAAACAACACCAGGATTCACTGTGGATGGATTTAAAAATCCATTTTTCACTTAGCCCCACTTTTAGCATCATTATTTCTTTCTAGACATTGGGCTAAAACTGAGCTTTTGGAAATGGATTTTAACATTACAAATTTGATGTACATAGTGAGAAACAAAGGAGAAGGCAGCCAGGAGAAGGGCCAGGGCAGCAGGAGGTGCAGCCCAGCACTGCAGCACACACCTTCCAAATGAGACCCAGATGCATTTCCTTCCCTGCCCTTCACCCAGGCCCAGAGGATGGGCCAGACTGTCAGAGAACAAGTACAGTTAAACATCTTGTTCTTCCACACAATGAGACGGAACAAAAATGTGCATGCTCAGGACAGACAGGAGTGAAACACCCACACGTGTGTCTGACAGATCTCATTATCCTCTTCCAGCCTTTATGGCAGAAATTAGTTTGTTGATTGCTTTCTGTATTGCTATGTCACACAACCAAAAATGTCAGGAATTATTACTCACATATTTTTTTACCTGCCTCAGTAATAGCCAGGTGAGTTACAAGCCCTCAGGGCACTTCATTTCCAGGCTGTGGATAATAATGGTCCTTAATTGAGGTTTCTGGGTGCTGTATACAGATCTCTAGATGTGCAAGAGCTGCTAGCAAAGAAATAACAATGCATACCTTGCCTCTCCCAGAACACACACCCACACTCAACAGAAAAGAGCCAGAGCTCCAAGATGATTCACTTCAATTACTGATCTCACAGAAAGCTCCAGCAACAGTTAAAATTACTCTATTGTCTTTTTCTTCAGGTCCAGAAGCATCCTGGTGGGCTCTGAGTTCTGCATTTCTGCATTCAGACACAGCAGCCCAGCCCATCCAACCAAGGGCAGGAAGTTTGCAGAGAAGTCATTCTATGGGACTTATTTGTATTTTCCCTTTATTCCTTCCCACTACCCCTCCACAGCTGAGATATAAGTGCCTCATGAGTGGTCTTGGGATATCCCCCGAGCTCTCTAACCTCAAATCCCAAGGACAGGTTTTGCTGAGCACTCCCATGTTAATGCATCACGCAGCCAAGGAAAAAATGTGTCTGGAAAATTTCTCACTGGAAGTGAACCAGGCAGAGGCATGGATGTGCTCTGCAAACGGGAGCAGTTGGTACCATACTGCAAATATGTTCTGTGCTTATCAGAAAAGAGGGTCATTCCAGAGGAAATGGACCTGTGATTTCATCCATGTTTTACAGTTGACCTGGATATTTTGCTACCAAGAAAAACGTGCTGGTCAGGAAACATCTTCCCCTGCTAAGGATTATTAATGGTTTTTGTTCAACAACATTAGAGACAGGAGGGGAAAAAAGCCATAAACAAAGATACAACCGAAATTTTTATATTGCTCAAAAGAAGATACTAATAGTTACCCAAAACTGGAAGTAAATCTTGCAATCAAGTCAAAACAAAGCCTAATAACTGATACAGAAAAATCGTCATGGATTTAAAAATGAAATTTCTTCTCTGGTTAGAGACAGAACTCCATGGGGATGGAGCTGGGACACACACAGATAAAAGTCACTGCAGCCTGCCAGAAACTTGGGTAACTGCTGATTGAGTGCAGCATACCACGAGGTCTCATCCCTAAATGAAGATTTCAGCGTGGTATCTGCTACTTGCAAGCAAAACAAAGACTCCCAAAGCGCTTTGTCTTACCCAAGTCCCCAATGCTCAAGGTGTTCCCACTCCAAGTGGGAGAATTTCGAGATGCTTATTCACTGATTATCCACGTTCAAACCTGCTTTTGCAAGGCAGGCTAACCCAACTCAAGCATCACATTCTGGTGTAGATGATGATGATGTCGGGTTTCAGAGCAGCCAAATCAGCATCACTTGTCAAGGTCATAAAAAAAAACAACTTGAAGAATAATCACACAAATCAAAGACAAATACTTTTGACGGAGAACAGATTTTTAGATGTTAATCTATATAAAGATCTGATCTTTGCATTCACATGGATGCCTGCTAATTGTACTACTAAAAAAGCTATAAACCTGTTAATGAGAAGCCAGCTACACATATTAGAAATAAAGCCTTCCTATTTTCTAAATTAACAGCTTCTATAAGGAACCACAGAGATAACTGCATGAAAAAAATAAAACCAAAAAACCAAACCTGGCCAGAGGTTTAAAAACAAAAAAAAGCTGATTTTTTAATCATGTTGGTTTTTCCATGTATAACTCAATTAGCATGGAAACCTGTAAGAAAACCACATCCTGATCTTTGTTGGCTGCAAGAGCATAAAATCACTTATGCAGATTCCAAGGTGCTCTGGCCGGCAGAGCTGTCTGTCATTTATTTCCTAAGTGCATGGCATTCTGGCACAGCACAGGTTAGGGGTTTTTAAGACATCTGATTTACTTCAAGGGTACCTTGAAGAGTCAACTTAGCATGAAAACACATCCACATTTCATAAAGGTCATTCTAAAGTAACATCTGCTATTGATTCAGTCTGAAAACTCACAACTAATCACCATAAACAGTTACTTAAACAATCTGCTCTTCAGTAACAATTATTCAAAAGGAGTAGTCCCTTTTCATGCGTAAAATAATTGTGTTATTCATCTTTTAATTACAGAAATATAGGGAGAAAAAGGACTCTGGTTGGAGAAGTATGCTGGTGTCATCAATACAATCAGGGCAAAGTCCCTCAAGCAGAGCCATCACTTCACACTGGGAAAATTTCAGTTCAGGTGGGCAAGTTCAAGGCAAACGTGTGATGGTGAGGCTTCCCCAGCTCCTTTTCCAATCCACCCAGGGAGGAGGAGAAGGAGGATTTTGAAGCCCAGAAAAGTCACTTGCTTTCCAAATTGGCAGTAACCGACCACTGCGGGACAGGAGGAACATTGACCGCAGGGAAACCTTCCCGGTGATCAAAGGTGCTTTCGTGCACTTTAAACACCTCCACCTGCTTTGCTGAATGTGAGAGCTCCTAAAGGGGCTCCGGGAGCGAGGTGTTAACCCCCGACAGGAGCTGTGCTGGGCTCAGCTGGTTTCCAGCCCCACCCTGGAGTCCCCAGCAGCACCGAGCTCTGTCCCTGCTCATGTGTGTGCTGCTGGGACACAGAGATGCTCGCCTGACCTTGGGGTAAAACCCCACACCGTCATCCCTTCCATCAAGAAATTCAGGGCTGGCTTTTGTCCCAATAGGTAAAGAGCCTGCACTGTCACCCCTTTAATTTCCAAAGTCCCTCTCTAGTTCTGCACTTCCTAAGGAAAAGGAGTAGGGGGCTGGGGAAAGAGCTGTGATAATGTGAACAAGGATGTTTTCAGGCTGAAACTATTCAGGCCATTTAGAGCTTTCCAACCTTTTTCAACCTGATTTTCCTCATGGCTAAGCAACAGACACACACATTAATTAGAGCACTCATTTAACCCAGGTCAGAATTAGTTGAAGGCCTTGTGGTGCTCAGAGGAAAGAGAAAACTGGAAACCATCCTAAGCAGAGGAATTATTCAGTCACTGGATTTCCCACTACCTGTTGCTTCCTGGGGATAACTGCTCACAAACAGTCTGAGGCTTACACATCTTGGCTCAGTTCTGCAGTCCCCATAACAGGCCAGGTGACTGCTTTTTCCTTCAGCCTCGGGGCTTCAGGAGATTGCCACACGCCCAGAGATCCTAACTCAGCAAACTCCTCCTGCCCACAGACCTCACAGTGCCCTCCCAAAGCCCAGCACACACACAGCTCACCCAGGGCTTGGGACTTGATTATGCAGATATTTAAGACTATTTGGTCTCTTCCCCCCCAGTTACAAATACCAATATATACCAGTTCCTAAAGCAGTCCAGTCTGAAATATTTGGGACTATTTCATAGTAAGACACAGCACCCCTAGATGCCAACCCACTGCATTTCCAGGGTATTACATAAAAGAGAAAAGAGGGCAGTAGAGAAGCAGGACCTTCTTGCTGAGTTTATCTCACTATTGGAACACACTTCTCATGCACCCACCCAGACGTGGGTTTTCTCCCATTTTTGAAATAACCTGACACGAGCAGCACCCTCTCAAGAGGGAAAAGCACTTATTTCGTATTTTTTTAATAGGACTACACACACATATATGCTCACATGTGCATTACACATCATACACGACCCATTCAAAGGCAATTCTATGCAAAGAGTCATGGGAGGAAGCAATTAAGTTTTAAAGGCAGAGAAATCAGTCCAGGCTAAGAAGCACTGTAACAGAGAAGGTATTTACAGCAGAAATGCTCATGATATCTACAAAAATCGGTGTGAAAACTTAGTCTGACACAATTGTTTATGCTCAAGAGCAGAATAAACAATTGGTTTTACAAATTTTAGGTATGTGGGAACACATTAATATGTCTGCCAGAAAGATCCCAGGGACAGCCATAAACACTGTTGGCATGATAAACTCAATTAGTTCAGTAAACAAGTCACTGATATATTCACTTAGAAAACCTTCAGTGGCACGTTATCAGGTTTTGACTCACGCATCCTACATTAACAAACAAAAATGTTTTTTCATGTAAAGATTCACAGCCTCCTCTTTAACCCCACAGCTACCCGGAATTCCTCTGCAGCAAATCCCATGCTCTTGGGACAACTTAATAATTAAGCCTGTGGAGCAGAGAGAGCCCAGAGCCAGCTCAGTAAGCTGAACTTCACAGAACATTCATTTAAATCGTTATTTCCAATCCCTGCTCCCAGCAGGACCCCTGCCTTTGGCTCTCCATGGCAGGCTGCCCCTGGGGCTGCAGGGGCTCCTGGCTGTGGATGAGCAGCCACTGTTGCTGTGCCACAGCCCCACCAGCCAGGCCTTTAGGGCTTTATTCAACTCCACTGACCTTGCTGAAGTGGGGAAAGACCCCATCGTGCCCAGCTCTACTCTCTGGTCTGGCTTTTTCCAAGAGTTACACTCCAGGCACTGCTGCCACATGGAAAATGCACCACAGTTTGCTATTGCTGCTTTCAATAATCAAAATAAAACTAACCATAAAACTTAGATAAATACAGCCTAATTCTATCAACTTCTCATTGACCTCAGTGACTTTTTTTTAAATACCAGCACTGCTGATGAATTTTTCAGCAGAGCATCCTCTCTGGAGACCCGAGCAGGAGCTGCACAAGAGGCTTTGAGAGGTGTCTTGTGCTGATGGTGCAGGAGGTTGGGCATCCCTGCTCCAGTGAAACAAAACCCACACGATCAGAGCCAAAGTACACACTCCCCAAGCCACAGCTCAGTGCCAATACAAAAATCTCCTTTTTGTAAGAAAGCAGAATGGAATTTTATTAGGCCTAAACTACCTGTGTGAAATCCAGCCACCAGGAAGCAGAATTTAATCCTCTCCTCCCAGCAAGTGTAATAGTTGATGTTTTCCTTGGCAGTCAGGTCTATTTCAGAAACACGTTAGGAAAACCACAGTGGGATAGAGGTGAAAAGGTGCATTTTCAGTGCAGATCCTCTGCAGTAAGGATGAAGTTTGTTTTATTAAAATGGAAAAACTTGTGCCATCTTCCACTTCTCAAGAAATTAAAAGCTTGATGCAACAAAAATTTTAGATTGAGTCATTATATTTAATCATTAGAGTAGCCTTGGAAATTCAGACCTGGGAAGGCAAATGTTCTCCTGCTCCCAAAACACAGGTCCCCTCATGCAGGAACCACCACACTCTGACACTCAGAACATCTCAGATTCCCAAATCCTGATTTACCAGAGCATGACTCACCAAGTTAATTAATTCTAACTAAAGCAAGCATGTGCCTTGGCAGCTGAAGTCAACATTAAACTCAGCTCAAAGTGTCCCAGCACATCCCCACTCAAGGTGCTGCTGTCTGAGGACATTTGTGCCCCTTCCCAGAACTGCTCACTTCAGCCCAGGGAAAAAGGGAAATTGTGCCCTCTGGGGAAAATGTATCCAAACTGGTAAAGAAATCACCCCTTCCCTGAGGAAAAAAACCCCACACCATCCAGCACAGGCAGACATGAAGCTGTAAGTGTTTCACAGCAAGAGGATGGGTTTGTGCATACACAGTCAGGGCCTGATGTCACCCAGGGCAGTTTCAGAGCTGCTTTTTTGGGGTTTTCTTGTGGGTTTTTCTTTTGTTTTGGTTTGGTTTTTTGGGGTTTGTTTTTGTTTTTGTTTTGTTTTTTGGGTTGGTTTTTTTTTGTCCTTTCTCAAGGCATACAATGAATATAACAACAATTGGAAAAAAAAAAAAAGAACAGAAATATTTTTACTCCCCAGTTTAGACACTGGCTGCTAAAATGCATGCTTGTCTCAGTTCAGGGCATGGAAAGTTTGATTTTAACAGGAATTAATCTGTTTACCACAGACTGTATTAATTAGAGTTTATTGCAGAACTGTATTCTGTGTTAGAAAAACACCACCACACATTTATCAAATTTTAACCATGATTATTGTGTTTTATTGTTTCATAAACTTTCAAAATGTCATGTCATGATCTATTTCATCTCAGACTTTCCTTTCCATCTAGAAACCATTACATATGCTCCAAGGAGAAGCCAACTCAGCTGCACATGTATGTACTGCAGGGTCTTGTTTGCAATGAAAATTATCTGCAATTGATTCTCATGGAGACCAATCTTCGCAGGCATTCTGTGAAGCCAGAGCTAAATAACAAACAGTGTTTGTATAAACCATACGTTTTCCTGCAGGCAAAAAGAAAAAATAATAAAGGCTGGGGGGAAATACAATTAGTGCACTAACAGCAATTCCAAGCTAATGAAATTCTGAGACATCAGCAAAGCTCCAGAGACGCCTCGCTGTAATTTCAGATGTTGGACCTTTGTGGAAGAGCCCAGCAGCCACAAAAAACCCACCAAATTTTAGAAAAATACTTTACTGGCATCAAAGGCAAACCACATGGTATAGAGCAGAGACAGACAAGCCAAAGGGCACTGCTGGTGCTTCTGCCTCCATAAATAGTGCTGCTGGCCCAAGGGATATGACGAGCTCCAGTGTGCCAGAATGACAGCGGAGAGCCATCATGAGAGGGCTGACATGGAGATCTGACAACTCCAACTCATCCCTGTTCTCCCTCCCTGCTGCAGCAGCTCTGAACTCCCAGCAGTGTTTCTTTGCTCAGTAAATGAGCCCTCGCAAGCTCCAGACCCTTTCACCTCCAGCAGTGGCCATGTGCGCACCAATCCTCCCTGCCAGCTTATTCCAGCACTCACATTCCCACATGGGAATTTAATTTACAGCCCCTCTGTGCTCACCCATCCCTCCTCTGCAGACTCAATTAATTCACCAGTTCAAGCTCTGTGTGATAAGGGGAAGATGTCTGGGTGAGGCCTGGTTCCTCTCTGAGCCCAGCTGCAAGGGTTCCACGTTCTCTGTCTCTCTGTAATGGCTTCCACTGGGACAGGGGAGATACTTGGGCAAGGCTCAGCCTGTGGACGCCTCCGATTCCCCCAGGAGCTGCTGAACTGATTTGACCCAGCGCTTAAAAAGCCTCACACTCCAGGCAAAGCCTTGCTTGGCTCAGCCCAGCACAAGGTCCCCCTCAAGAGGCAGGGAAGGCCATCCCCCACTCCGGTAATCCCAGCTGAGCTGGAATGAATGAGCCCTTTGGGGATGCAGGCAGGCTCTGGAGCAGGGGCTGCTCTTACCCAGCACCCAGGGGTGCTGCAAGAGCTGCCGAGGGACAGGGCTGTCCCCCAGGAGCAGAGGAAGGCTGGGAGATGCAGGTTATGGGTGCTGGGCTGACAGAGCCACCTCCTGCAGGTGGCTCACAGCCCTGCCCTGCCCTGCCCGCCGGGTGACTGACCCTGAGCCCAAAGGTGGCACAGATCAGCCGCTGCTCGGCTGCCAGATGGAACCTCTGCCCCTCCATCCCACCAGGGACAGCAGACACTGCCACAGAGCCTTCAGTGCCAAAAGGATCCAGCGCAGAAACTGGCAAAACCCACCCATTAATTGCATTAAAACTCCATTTTCATCTCCCAAAGCAGAGGCCTCTGGCAAGGGAAGGCCTCACCATGCACACACAGGGGTCAGGACACTGCTTTAAGGGAAGAAGTAGCTGCAGGAGTTCCCTCCACCTCCCCAGACATGCTCCAGACACAAGAAGGAGAGCTCTGGGGCTGTCCTGGCCCCTCTCAAGGAGCTTGTTCATTACAGCTGACAGACTCAAAAGAATCCCCAAGCCCTACATAATTGATTTTATGCATATTCTGTAGATTTTATGCATATTTCCTATCTTTCCTGGCAGCAGAGTGGATACAAAAGGAATCAGGTCCAGGATTACTTGCTGAACAGATGGGAAAAGTCTGTCCCCTGCAAGAAAGTACCACTGAATAAAATTCAAAGCAGCAGTGCTAAACCCGTAACATCTAGGCCAGTATTGAGCACCGACGACTGGATCCCTGCCTCCCTCTGATCTTACAAAAACCAAACAAATGTCAAAAGCTTCCTAGCTCCTCAGCACCAAATACACTACTTCATGCTCACAAAGTGCCTCCATCACATCTCCTTCACACCATCACTTGCAATATTTTTATCCTGATTTTTATAAAGCCTGGAGAGGTCAATATTACCTCATAAATTCTGAAACAATAGGGTTTACAAGTGCAAGAAACAATTTTTCCCCCTTTTTAACTTTTCTGGTTGAAGAAGTTTGCTGGGATTTCTGCCAGGACCTGGTGGAAAGTTTTCACATCTGTGCTGTACAATTAAAATGTCAAAGCTGGAGATTATTTAGGGTATTAAGGGTAAACCTAAAGAAAAGCCACACATTTTTAAGAGTCTTTTTTTGCTGAATTATGCCAAGACTATCTCCTCATTCAGCGTGAGTCGATATTTCATGTACTGTTACAACCATTACCAGGATCTAGACAGTTTTTAAACTCTTTTAGCCACTTTGCCCCTTTCCCACCCCAGATTTTCTTCCTCTACTTTGAGCATCCCCCAGCACGACACACAATGCCACCCAACCTGCTACCAGCACACACCTTTGGCTTTGCTGGGTGAGAAATTTGGATTCAGGAGGGGGAATACCTGCAGGAATACCTTCTGGTGTCTGAGGGTCTGACATCAGCTGGAGAAGTGCTCTGTGTCACTCACACTCGGGTCATAGGGACTGTGTTTCTTGAACTCTCAGGAACAATTTTAGATCAGAGTTACTGCCACGAAACCACGTTCATCTGTTCAGTGCAGCAGCTTCCCGCCCTCATTTTGCAGCTCTGCACTGCAGCCTGCAGACTTGCAGCAGGATGCTGACAGCATCAGGATAATGCATTCAGAGCCAAAGAACGTGAACACTCAAGTGTGGGACTGGGGGAGAGGGTTGTTTTGAGCGTAGTATAACTGGGTTTTTTAAAATCAATCAATCAATCAATCAATCACAGGGAGACCTTAGATCCCAGCAGGGTCATGGTTTCCACAGGCTCTTCTATGAGCTCCAGAGGAGGTGCAATGTTAGGGCACAGCAGCAGCACCTCTGCTCCAGGGCTGGGACTCAGTGACCTGCAAGGCCAGAAGAGCCCAGAGCAGGCTGGGTTCCTACAGGATCACTGGTTCATTTTGGCTGTGTTTGTACGAAGCAAGAGTAGGGGAGTGATGAACTCAAGTTCAAGAAATTTTCCTTTTGTCGATATTTGAAAAACTTCTACATTTTCCAGTTCTACATTTTCAAGTAGAATTTTTGCCCAGTAACTCTGGGGGGGAAACCCAAAAGAAATATCTATTTCACACACTTCAATTTCTACCAAATGAAATCAATTTGTTTCCTGCTGAAAAGTCAATCATTGCTGTCCCCACACTGCACAGGGACACAGCAGATGCCCTCCAGCCCCCCAAAAGGACAACCAGTGACAGCCAGCACCACTGCAGCTCCTTAGAGAGGATTCACAGGCTGCCTTGTCTTTGTCTCTGTGGGCACCACATCCCAAGCTCTCCAGCACACATTGCTGTAGTTCAAATAAAATTTGAAATAGTTTTAAAATTACATTAATTTCTAACTGATGGGGCTTGTTCAATCCCATCCTGTATCTCATTTTCCCAGTACTTTGCCTCAGGCTGAGTAAATAATCACGAGTTTCACTCAGCCTTAGTGAAGGCCAGATTTGGACAGCAGCATCCTTACCAAGAACTAGAACTAATGGCTTTGCAATTCGATAATGTGAACCAGAGTAAGGAGGAAATCATTTTGGCAGAATTGAGCAGAACTGAAACTGAAAGGTCAATCTATTTCAGGAGTGGTACCACAACACTACAGAATCTGCAGTTAAACCACCTGCAGGAAATATGATCATCTTCTGGATGATCTGTTTGGAACATTGGGCAAATCAATGCGTACATGAGACTAATAAAAATCTCTGTGTCCTAATAAAAACCTTTCAATCATAATAAAGAGAAAAGAAATCTGTTAACATTAACCAAAATAATACTGACCAACAAAAACTAGAACTGGGACTGACTGCAACCTAAGGATTTAAAGTTATATTCCCTTTAAGAGCTACCTTAAAATTACAACAGTCTTGTTGCACACAGCAGAGAGACCAGGGATTCACTCAGCAGTAGGGTGAGGGCTCAGCAAGCAGGGGCTGCACTGAAGGCTGTGGGAGGAGGATGGGCTTGATGACTAAATTAATGTCCACAAGTAACCTGCTGCAAAAATACGTATTCCTGTCTAATTTATTCATTATGGTTCCCTCGGGCTCTTTTGAGAGAGGATTCAAGGAAGGGCAGCAGAGCATTGAGTGAGAGAGGATGAGATGGAAGCAAGGCAGGAGCTGAGAGGAGCAGATTCCCTTTCATGCACAGGTATGTCCTATGTGATATTTCAATTACAGCCTACAGCAGTTATCTTTCCCCAAAATCGTGTCTAACCCAATATGAAAGACATTTATGATTGGCCTCCTTTTGTTTTTAATTATTCATATGCAAATCATTTTGGGAGGGGAGAAGACCACGAAGGAAATGACATGTCAAGATACATAAGCTGGTAAGGAAGACAAGCAAACCAAGGAGGGCTCCTCCAAGAATATCTGCAAACAAATAAAGTCAGTTTGCTATTCCAAATTTCAGATGAATTATTCACAGATGAGAGCTGAAGAGTTGCATGTGAACAGAAATTAGAGACTTAAATGATAACACATTAGTGATGTTGATGTTCTAGACAGGTCCCTAAGAAAGATGCAGATGGGGATCGTGTTAATCACTGATGAGGTTTTACCTGGCTGAGCTGAGAGGAGCAGGTTGTGGCTGCAGCCGTCCAGCTGATCAGAGCTGTGTGTGATGCTTGGCACTGGAAAGCTTCAGCTCAGTCCCATTTTATACCACTTAGACTCCAAACAGCAATTCAGTGTTCCTTAAAAAAACAAAGCCAAACCAAAACAACAACAACCACCTCCTCAAACATCAAGTAAAGTTTAGCTCTTAAAACTGCCAGGCAGGACCCTTCCCCTGCTACAGTCCCACAGAGGTGTTCCAAACACAGACCTCCCATTTCCCCTCTCTGGAAATGACAGCCACGATTAGGACTTGGCTGCACAAACCCGATGAAGTGAAACAAAAACATTTCACAGCCCACAGCATTCCTGGCTCCCCATCAAAATGCTGGCAGTTGGGAGAGGGAAATCAAATCCTCTGGTCCTGGGCTAAACCTCTGTCCCTTCATCTTCCTCCTTCCAGCTTTCACACTTCAGGCTATCAGATAAGGACAAATTGCCTGTAACAGGCATTATTATTCAGCATCCCAGGTGCTATCAGGGATGTCCTAAGAGAGAAAACAGCCTCAGTCAGTGGCCTTGATGAGAGGGATTCTTCTCCACCCCCCAGCTGAAGGTTGTATCTCAGCTGCCCCCTCTCCTCAGGCTGTTGGTGGCTCCTTGGCAAGGGCAGAGCCCCAAGCAGGCCAGATAAATGGCTCAAACCCAGGGCCCCATTTCACATCAAGCCAGGCTATTGCTAAATTCTACCAAGCACTGAGATCTAAAAGCAGAATTTGGCACCAACCCTACAAAAGCTGGGGCCCATCAGCAGCGACCTCAGCCTCCCCCAGCTCCACCAACAGCCACCAGCTCGTGCTCCTGAGCGTGGCTGAGCAGCAGAACCATCAGCAGTCACTGCCCAGAAGAGGGAGATGCCTCTTCAAATCAGGGCTTGCTTGGAGGAATCTTGGGTTTCCTCTCATTTAGCATTCTGTAACACCTACCCAAGAAAATGTTTCCTTAGTCCATAAAGGTCTACCTCCACCCTCCTCCAACAGAGGCATTCCACAAAAATAAAAAAACAAACAAACACCAGAGGGGAAAAAAGCACTAAAGACAACAGTGCAGTCACTGAGCTGAGCTGGAAGGGCTCCTACAGACAGAAGCCAATTAGTGTCATTACTAACCTTGTCCCCACTGCCTGATGAGTCTTTTCATCTCCAGGAGTCACCTTTTTGGGATTATATCCCAGTATGTCACCTGCCAGTCTCCCACAACCCCGTGCTGGTGTCTCACCAGGGCCAGCAACCAGGCTCAGCCCCTGCTCCCCACCTGCTTCAATTGCACTGGGATAGCTGCACAGTCTGTGTGTAAAAGACTTCTTTATGCAAGAAAAAACACTAAAAATAACAGCCAGAAAGGTAAGGACCCTCAAAGCATCCTGTGATATAACATTTTGAAGCTGGGCCACTTCACCTTTCTACACAAGATTTCTCCTTAAGGTGCACATTTCCCATGTTCACCAGTCATAGCATGCTCAAGGAGACATCCAGTTCCAGGGCAGACGAGTTAAAACCAACCTCAAAATTACACAACCTCAAAAACAAACCTCAAAATTGTAAAAACAACCTCAAAATTGCCCCTGGTCAGAGCAAAAACCCCCTCCTGCAACAAAGACTGCACAGACAGTTCTGCTACAGCCCCACATCCCCAATAACAAAATCATAAAGGACTTCTCAAGAGGGCACCCAGGCTGCCTCAGCAGCCACTCCCAGATAGATCTGACACAAACTCTCCCACACACGTGTACATAAATATACACACACACCTCTGCTTGCCTGCTTCGCTCCAGTACCCCTCAATCCCTGCCCTGCAGTTCAAGAGGCAAGGGGATTCTGATATTTTCAAGTCACCTGCCCAAAGCTCTCATTGCCAGGCTGACCAGCAGTCCCAGCTCACAGCAGAATAAACACATTTCCAAACTGGCCCTTTGCTGCACCTTGCAGAGGATTGAGAAAGAGGGAAGGGCGCAAGACTCACCCCAGCCACAGAGAGCACAAAGCTGCATCCCCCAGCCTGGAGCGCCATGAATGCTGCCCAGGCACCCCACAAGGCTCAGTGAGAACCTCAGAGCAGCCCCTGAGCCAGCTGTGTGGGAGGGGAGACACAGCACAGACACAGCTGTGCTGAGGGTGCAGCAGGAGCAGCAGCCGTGCCCAGTCACCTGCAAGGGCACCTGGCAGCTCTGATTCTTGCCAGGCTGTGTCTGTACAGACAGAAAGCCTGACCAAGCAATGCTCCCCTTGGCAAAAGGAGGGGAACAGCCCTACTGCCCTTTGTGTTCCTCTCCCTAAGATACTCAGAACAGGGAGAGATGTTCCTGATGTCCTTCCTGGCTCCTCAGCAGCGAGGCAGAGGCCAGTTTTGGGGTCATTCCTGGGAGTACAGGGGATGTGACTGAGGGTAGAATCTGTCACTACAGGTTCATTGTTACGGTTTCAGCCTCTCAAGGCTGCAGTGCCATTAACAAGTTCCCAGAGGGAACCCAGCAAAGAAGAGTTTCTGTAGAACCACAGAACAGTTTGGGTTGGAAGGGAGCCTAAAACTGATCTCACTCCAAACCTCAGCCATGGGCAGGGTCACCTTCCACTATCCCAGGTAGCTCCAAGCCCTGCCCAACCTGGCCTTGGACACTCCCAGGGATGCAGCAGCCACAGCTGCTCTGGGCACCCTGTGCCAGGGCCTGTCAGATGAGCTGTCACATCTTAAGTGACACAACTTCACGGTGTGTGTTCCCTCTGCCTTCACTGCACAGTTTTATACCCAGGAGAAAGGAAACATTTTCAGCATTTTGTGGCAAAGGCCAAATCTCCTCAGGGCATCAGGGCAAGGTTTGACATCACCAGGTCATAGGGTGGCTCTGCACAGGGGAATTCCTGCCAGCAGTGAATTCACTCTGTGGAGGGGCTGGAATTCAGGGTAGTAATGGAATATAGACACACAGCAGTGGAACAGCTGTAAGGAACCACCAACTACAGCAAGAAAAACTTCCAAAATGAGGTATTAAATTTAAAAGCAAAACAGTTCAACAAGCGGTTGGGTTCAAGCAACACATAATTACCATTTTAAACCAAACCAGAATGAAGCCACCTAATTTCACCCACTCCCACCAGTGGAATCCCCTGGGGATGAGCTCTCAGCACTGAGCTGGCAGTCAGGGCCAGTCTGGAGCAAACAGAAGTTAAAACCTGCAATCAGCAAAGCCCAGAAAAAACCCCAGTAGGAGAGGGTGGGCATTTAGTTACCAAGGAGAAGGAATGTGTTTGTCACTTACTGGTTTTCACTGCATTTTGCTTTGCCACTTAACAAGCATTAAATATAAATATTTATGGGATTCTATATGGGATGGGATATATATACACATATACATATATATATATATATATGGGGGTGGAGGAGGGAGAGAGATGTATTTCTATAAAACTCCTTCTTCCTTATAAACATCACTATGGGGCTGAAGAGAAAGAAATGTTCCCAGGCAGGGGTCTGGAAATGTCCACCGACCTGACAAGGTGGGAGAGATGGAGAAGGGTGCAACTTCAGACTCCCTGTTAATTCAGAAAGTGCAGGTTTGGGTTTTCTTTTCTTGCTAAATCCCAAGTCCCCACTTTAACAAAACCCAGCCCCCTCTCCTCTACTGTTTTTCTGTTTTGTTTTGTTTGTGTTTGTAAAAGCAGCCAAGCCTGGCTTTTATCAAAGGGCCTGAATGTGTCTTTGTGCCACCACAAGCAAAGGGAAGCAGACCAGGGGGGTGGCTGTGCTGCTGCTGCTCCACACAGAGCTGAGCTCGTGTGTCTGATCATCTCCAGCACAGCCCCCCTGTCCCGGCACCGGGGATGCTGCCAGGCACCGATGCACTCTGACCTCACATCTCTGTGAAGGAATGGTTTAAAGACTGGGAACCTTGTCACTCTGAAAATGAAGCAGAGCTCCTTGAAGTCTGGCTTAATTGACATTAAAGCAGCCCTCGAGGAGCTCAAATACAGAGCTTTTATCCTTAAAGTCAACTGGTCTGCATAAGCTCCCAAGCGGAGTTGAACAGAACTTTTTGGGGAATTTAACCGTATCTTTGGAATTAAAAACCCCCACTTTTATACAGTCCTGATCTACAAAATTGATAGATTCAAAAAATAAAACAACAAAAAAAGAGAAAATGCAGCAGAAAATAAAAAGTATGTGCAACTTCTGGCCAGGTTCAGGGCATCACTGCCTTCCCCTGACACACCTTGCCCAGGATGAGGGATGGGGCAGACCTGCACGCAGTGATCACACCAGTAATGAGGTGGACAAGCTGTGGTTTGGATGCAAAGTTAAGGAGAAAAATTGAAAGGATTAAATGAACAAAGGAGTCCTTGCACTCGTGGCACAGATGAGCAGCATTGCCCACACCAGCAGCACCCCATCCTCCAGCAGCAGCATGCTTCCCATCTAATCCACCTCCAATAAACAGCCAGCAGCCTTCAGCCAAGCCACCAGCAGCTGTCAGCAGCCAAAAAGCCAGGATTTCTTTTAAGAAATAGGAACATACATTCGCAATTCCCTATCAAGGCCCATTTTTGCCAGCAGCCATGCCCTCGAGTCCCTCTGGGATGGCGTGTTAGTCTCTTGACAGGGCTTCTGCGCAACATGGTTGAACATATTTAAATGTTTGCACAATAGGGCCCCAGAAGCATCATTATTTGGTACTAGTTACTGCCAAGACTTCCCAAAATACGAAGCAGATCATATCAATACCAACTGTTCTCATCCTCCAGACAGATCTGCTGGGGGAAAAGAAAAAAAAAAAAAAAATCTGTTCGACATCTCCTCCAAGTTCTCCAATGTCTCTGAGCAGTGAAGCAGCACAAACCTGCTCGATCCTCCTGCACCAAGTGGGCTGGAATAGCATGAATGGGGACAGCTCAGAGACAGCACAAAATAGGGAGAAAACCCAGACAAACTCGAGCAGAAAGAAACATTTCCAGATGTACTTCCCTGACAGATCTCATCTCTACCAGTATTATTTTAGAAGTCTGACAACAAACACACAGATGGTCAGGAATATCATTGAACCTATTTAATTTTTCTTTCTCTCTCCACCATGTCACCCTTGCTGGGAAGCCACCCAAGAGCCTGGGACATGAAGAATAAAATTTTTATGTGATGCACAGCATTTAATAGGTCCACACAGGGGCACATGGCCTCTCTCTGCTCCTTGTACAGCCAACATCCACAGTTGTGCCACTGAGAGACAGAAATAAAAGGAGAAAAGTGGGATTTCTTGCAATGTACAGGAAATATCACACATGGGCTAGAGCAAAGTCCCTCACTGGAGCAGTCTTGACATAAATGTCCCAGCAAACTTGCAGTGAAGAACCTTCAGGTGAACAAAGTCCCAAAGTCAGTGGGTCTTGCCATAGGGTTGCTCAGCTGGGTTAAAAAGTAATTTGTGTCACACAGCCAGCCTCAGGTAAAGACTGGCTTTTCTTGGTCTTCATGTCTTGCCATGATTGCAATCACTGTGAAAAAAATAAACCATCAAGGGCAGCTCCCATTCAGCAGAAGCCAAGTTCTTTTAATGCCTTCAATATGTAATTACATAAATGAACCCAATTTAAATGAACCCAGAAACACAAACCACAGCTTCAACTGCAACCAGCACTGCCCCACATCCCTACCCCGACCAAGATTCTGTATGGTGTACAAGGCGAATGGGAGATCTTTCACAAGCACCTCTCCAGCTCAAATTTGGAAAAATAAGTGAATTCCTGCCACCAAATCAGCATTCAAGGCAGTGATGGGCTCTCCACAGCCCTCTTCTGTCAGTCCTCTGGCTACACTCAATTCCTCCAGCACATGCAGCTTTTTCTCCTTCTTGCCCCACATGGCCACATTTTAAAAAGCAAACAAGCATGTACTGGGGGACATTGGGGTTCTGTCATTCCTGCATTTCCAGCAGCTCTGTGCCTCACTCCTACACAAGGCCGTGAGCTCGCTCCATCTGCCGCAGGGATGAAACCCAAGAAGCACGTTGTGCTGCTCAGGCTGCCAAAGCCACGTGTCCGGGGGCATCCTGGCACCGGTACCTCTTCTGCCACACGATAAAACAGGCTGATGGTGACAACAAAGAGCAGGTGGAGGCTTAATTAGGTCATTAAGCACATGAGTGTGTCCTGTAAAGCTGCATTAACCCAAGTGCTCATACCCACCAGTCCACGCTGGGTGGGAAGGCACAGCCTGCAGAGACCATTGCTCCCCCCAGCATGGGTGCTGGGTGGGATTACCCTGGGCTCATGCTGGGAAGTGACGAGAATTGCTGCCTCCTGGGTCTGATTTAGAAAAGCAGAAAGAAATCCAGCCTTTTTACAGTCTAGTTTATCACGGTAGGAAAGGTGCAACACAACAGAGATCAGCAACTGGATCTGTCTCCTCAAGCAAGTGCACAAGGACCTGTCACTCACATTGGTGTGCCTTGAGTTCATTCCATGGTTCCTGCATATCCAGCACCAACTTCAGCCAGGTACAGCCACCACGTGCATCCCCACGTGCCACCCCACCCAGCACCCCTAGGCCGAGGGACCCGGGCACACCAGTGCATCACTGCTGTTTCCAGACTCCTCACAACCATGGATGGACAAACCTGTGGCCAAATTCTTCACTCTGGCTGCTTTTAAAATAGCTATTCAGTGATTTTCTACAGCCAGCTTGGCTTCATGAGAAACAAGGTCCATCCCATCACACAGTGTCAGAGCTGTGGGTACAAACACATGTGGGTACAAACCTGCTGGTGTCACAGGACCTTCCCCTGGAGCAAGGTCCAGGCGCTCTGTGTATCAGACTTCATAAGTAATTTCACTGGTGATCTAGACAGACAGATACTGCAATAAAGATAAAAACAATAACAGACAAAAATCTCCTGATCTCTTTCTGTTTTCTGTCTGAAATAGCACCTGGAGTCTTAAGTATGCTCGCAGCTGGTATGATCAGAGCTTGGCTTGTGCTGCTTTGGGTGGTAGTGCAAGGGTAAGTGATCCACGCTTGTGGCTGGTATTTGGATTCACACCCTGGCCTCTGTAATCCAGGCAAGCCACACTCCTCAGTAAGCAACTGTTGCAACATAATTACTTGCTTAAAATCCTGTTAGGACTCCCAGCTACAGGCAGCTATGGGTATCCCTCTCCAGTTCACCTTCCTCCCTCCCATGCCAATGTTGGTGGTCAAAGCATGAGCACAGTTGCAATGCAAAGACAGCCCTGTTCAGGGGCTGGAGCTCGCAACACTTTCCTTTAAGAAAACTCCATTTAACAAGAGCTGAAAGGGACTGTCTAACCCAGAATACTGGAAAATAACCAAAAAAAGCTACTGATAGATTTGCTCATGTTTTGACCCCAGCTGGCAGCCAAGTACCACTCAGCCCTTCACTGCTCCAGCCTTTATTGGAGTGTCAGGAGCGATGGAGTTATATTTGGATCCTTTAAAGGGCACCACACCTACTGTCCCTGCAGCCTACAAAGTCAAACAAATGACCATGTCTTGGAGCAACAAAACAGGAGCAAACCAACAGCACTGGGGAAGAGAAGTGTTTCTGGTCATGGAAATCAGGAGACACCAGTCTTGTAGATAGTCCAGGATTTCTCAAGTGGGAAGCCAAAGGAAGAAGCTGGTGAGGCAGATGGGGCTACTTGCCCAGCCTTTGTCTGGGCTGGCCAGAGGGAAAGTTACTTAATGGTACCTGTTGGTGAATAACATGGCACCCACCCAGTGCAGCAAGAGCAGATTAAAAACTTTTATACAGCCCCTCTGCTCAAGTTTGGTTTTGGTTGCTGTCACCTACACGCCCCCAGCCACAGGCACTGGTGATGGAGATTCCTTTGCAATGCGAGTCATGAAATGTCAGTCTGGAGCTTCTTGTACCAGAGAAATAAGGTGGTTCTTGCTTCAGGAGTACATCGCTGATAGCTCACTGTCCCAAAAATTTCTGTGCTGAAACCTGCTTCTATCACACTGCATGACTGAAAAATTCAACCTGAGGCCAGCTGGGGTGAGACACGTTCCCACTCTTTTACACCCAGGGTGGGCAGGAGATGACAGCACTACTGACTTGATGAGAGGGATGGAGGTACAGCAGGTACCGTGCCAGCACTGTCTATTTTCAATAACCAGCTCTGCACAGCCAAGTCACTGCTCAGTTGTGTGACATTGATCCATCATTTGAAGAAGAAAGAGGAATATAACTTGAAATAACTTGACTAACTCCCGTTAGTTTCAATAACTTGAAACTAACGGGAACTTCCCAGGTGAATCAGTCCATGAACAGTGAACCAACCTGCTCCAGAGTGTCTCTCTGGAAAGGCAGCACTGAAGGGGTTGGCAGCAAAAAATATCTGTGCCTGGGTAAATGACTTCATATGTCGAGACAAAGATAAAGTTACACAGAGCCTCTTGTGGAGGACATGGTCATCAGGTTTATTTTTGTAGTTTTCATTACACTCAAAATAACTTTGGCAGACTTAGAAAAAATAAATTTTCAAAGCCTTCTCCTATTGATGTCACCAGTTTTAATTATTTTTTGCTGAAGTGGTCTAAAGGCAAATGTTGCTGGGGGCTGCTCCAGGCCTTGGTGTTCAAATGCTGGGGCTGCACCGAGCACCACCAGGAGAAATCCTGCCTCAGCCTCCCTGAAGATGCCTCCGGCCCATTTCCCTGCCACAGTGGTTTTGAGGCCAGACTGCCTTTAGCTCGTGCTCTGCCTCTGTGTCAGAGGCGCCGTCAGCTCTGGGAATAACACTGATACTGTGCTATTTCCTGCCTCAGAAAGCCCTGACCACATCCAGCATTTAAAGTCACCTCGGCAGGACGTTAAATGTCACTGCTGGCTGCCACAGCAGCTGATGTGGGACGGTGCTGTTTGGGTGGGTGTGGGACAGAGGACGTGCCCTCCCTCACACGCCAGCACACGCGGGGAACTCGGTTTGAGAGCAGTCCCCAAATTCCCAGACTCAAACCTTCCCTTTGCTGCACACCTGGCTGTCACCTCCTCCTCCTCTCCACCTCACCACCACCACGAGCTCCTCATCAGGGTTGTGGAACAGTGCCAAAATTGTGAGCAGAGCCCCCCTGACACTCCCATGACACACCTGGCTGCTGCCACCACTCCAGCAACCCCCTCAGAGCACACAGCCATCCACAGGACCACCAGAAACTCATTCCTCTTGCCAGGGGGACTTTGGGCTCCTTTCCCTGCTGCTGGCTGGCACCCACATGGCTGGGAGGAGATGCCAAACCAAGCAAGACTCCCTCTCCTTCATTTATTTCCATCTATTGCAACCGCTCAAGAAAACAACCCCTGACCTAAAGGTTTCCACCAATCCTGAAGCCAAAGCTTTGAGGTCCCAAGTGTGAAGTGGGGACCCATCACTCTGTGGCAGCTGCTTTCCAGCAGTGAGATGATGGAAGGTGTCAGTGCCCATCCCAGGTAGCTCCTGGGAGAAGGAACTGGCAGCTCCTGCACATGTGGCGTGCAGACACAGCTCCAGATGTCCTTGGGGCCTTCCACAAACATCCAAAAGGGACTGGGGAACGGTCGCCAGGAAGGAGCTGATGGAAGGTAGCCAGCAGTCATTTCCATGCTCAAAGAGCATTTTTGCAAAAGTTGCTAAGGTCTGCAGATTGGATTTTTGAAGGAGTAAGATTTGAAAACACGTGAAATAAAAAAGTGCCTGCATTTAAATGGCACCATTTGCCCGAAGTCCTTCCCAGCCAGTTGTTCTTTGTTATTTAGATGTTTTAACACTTGGCTTCTGGCTCATTTTTTAAAATCCTGGCACAGCCTTTTCTGTGCAGGAGAGAATTCTGATTGCATTTGTAAGTTTAGTACAAAAAAAAAAAATTCCTGTTTACACTAATCCATAATTCCAATGTCCCAGCCTCCTGCGGGTAAAGGCAGATGGAGAAAGCAAACCCTGCTGAAGTGAAGTGACTGGCAGAGTATGGAAAACTGAAGCAAAGGAGGATTCAGAAGACATCTTTAAACTTGAATATTTTGTAAAGCTCTTTGTCTCACTCTATATCAGAGAAATTACAGAAAAATACTGAGTTTTCATGGCTTCAGTAAGCAGAAAAGGGTATCTTGAGGTAAGTGTAAGGAATACCTCAGAGGTTTAAGGTCAGTAGAAGCAAAGCAACTCAGAAAAGCAGAGATCACTGCTAATTTAGGGAAAAAAAAATGATACTTGCTTATATTTGATATTTTTCAGATCTGTTTAATTACCCTGAAGGACTCAGAAATGTGGCACTACGGGCCCAGATCCTGAAGATGCAATAACAGAGCTGCTATCATGGAGAGAACAAAACAAAGAGCCAGAATTAGCAGAGCTGGGTGCATCCCATTTGGCCTCCTGGAAAACATCTGCCATTTGTCAGGACTACAAAGCCAGAAGAGCCCTCTCCCCCTTGATCTGCAGCAATTAGGGAAATTCTGCTGTGCTAATTACCTGGGGAGACAACACGGGGAGAAGGCTGATAGCCAGTGACACTTGAAGGCAACATTTACACCAGTAAAAATCAGGCAGATATTTCAAGTCACTGGAAATCACAAAAAAGTGCCACACCAGCCTCCCAGGACAAGCTGGAGAACGCTGATCCCTGGGTGTAAAGTTAGGGTAAATATTAAAAAAAGTAATAATAAAAATTTTAAAATTCTATAAATAATTTAAGCAAGAGAGCCTGTGGAGCTGCTGAGTCTGCAGAGGTGGAGAGGGTTTGAAATGCTCAGTTCCCCCAGTACACATGGTTTGAATTGCAGAGAAATGGAGCAATCCGCCGTCCTGCCGGCTGCAGCACCACTGCACTCCTGCTGCTGCCAAGCCATTATTGGGAAATATTTGTCACATATTAGCTGGAACATCAGATTACTACACTGAACATTTAACGCTGTTTTGTAACATATCCATACGTTCAAAAGCATACGACACCGTCCCAGCGGGAATGCGAGATGAAAACAGGGATATGCATCATCCAGAGGCCAGGGAATTCGGAGTTAAGGCTCCAGAGGTGCTGTTAAATAAAAAGGCTCATGGAAACACAATGCATACGTAGAAATACGCAGTGCAAGAGCAGCCAGCAGAGCTGGAGCTCTTCATCCCCTCAGTCCACAATTCAGCAAGGACCAGCTGCTGGGCAAGGCATGCTCTGTGGACTGGGGCTGGTTTGAGCCCTTCTTTACTGGATTTAAGGAAACTTTTGCTCTCAGGCTCTAGCACAGTGCATCCAGCACCTTGAGCTCTCGAGGGACCTGTTCTCACAGAGCTTGAAGGCTTTTGGCACAGCAAATACCAACTTTAACAAGAGTCTTTGGCCCCATAGGTTTTAAAAGACTGTTAAAATTACAAGGCGGGAAAAATAAAAAAAAATCCTTAAAAAAAAAAAAAATATATATATATATATGAGAAGGTAGCCAGAGCCCACACAACTGATAAACAAATTGTTTACTGGTGTGAAGTTTCAGTCTTGCCTTCAGCCCACCTCCAGTGCTCATCAGCAGGCTGTCCAAATGCCACATACACCAGCGCTCCTGCACCTGCTGCGTTTCATCCAGCAGCAAAGCTTTGTGAGGATCCCACCAGAGAAAAAGGCTGAACACAAGGGGCTGAGGGGCCTCTCTGCAAAGCATTACAGGCCTGGCTTAGGGAATGGCAATAACACAAGTATTAAGCTGCTGTTTCCCTGCAAGACAACATATGGGGACAGCCTGTCCTGGCCCTGCCCGGCGCCCGCAGAGTCCAACCGCTGCCAGCCCGTCCCAAATAGCTGAGGGGACCCAGAGGCCAGGCTTGGCCCCAGAGTGGGGTCACCAGCCTGTCACAGCGTTCCCGAGCCTGACCCACACTCAGCCCAGCTGCCTCAACCCCCTCAAGGATGCTCTCCTCTCCCTCAGCCACAAAAATGCTCAAACCACAAAGGGCTCAAAGTGACACAAAGTTGCTGTCATCCTCCCCCGCATCGCCTTGCTTGAATGAATAATGCAAAACAAGTCAACTCAAAGCAGTACACAGATGCTCAGAGCGACTGCAGAGGCAACTTGTCGCAGCATGCTAAGCAGTAGAGACAGAAAAGTTACTTTTTAAAGCTTTTAAAAATATATTCTTTTAATTATCTTTTTTTTTTTTTTTTCAAATTGTTATTTCTTCCAAGGTCAGGTTAGATAGGGCTCTGAGAAACCTGATCTAGCTGGAGATGTCCCTGCTCGCTGCAGGGCAGTTGGACTAGATGATTTTTAGACAGTCCTTCCGTGATTTCTTCTGACGATCGCGGTCTCTCCGTGGCCCGGGCGAAACAGCCGGGCCCCCTCTGCCGGCCACCGGCCCCCGCCGGCCCCGCAGCCGCGGAAAGCCCCGAGGCTCCCACCGAGAAGCCAAGGCAGCTGTGCCCTATAGCCGAGCAGGTGACCTACTGCGGAGCACAGAGCCCGAAAGGGGTCACTTTGGGCTGGGGGTATTCCTGGGAGGGAAGGGCGTTTGTCTTTTGTCTTTGTTTTACAAGCCGCGATTTAGGATTTCGCTGTTAGAATGACTTGACTCTCATTTAACTTTTAAGTGGATCGTTGTCATCTTGTTCCAAAACTGCTTTGAATGTGTAGCGAGCCAATTATATCAAAACAGTGCCCTAAAAACAACCGCCACCCCCTCAAGTGCAAACAAACCCCAAATTGACTCATTTCTAGGAAAAATCAGGGCTTGTTTAAAGCAAGCCCAGCTGGCACGGCCGGCTCTGAGGCTGTGCTTGCTCCTGCCGCTGCCCACGGGTGGCTCTGGGGCAGCCGGTGCCGCCTTTCCAAAGAGGGAGGGAGCACGCCTGCATGGCAATGCACGGAGCATCCTCATCCTCGGCTCTCTCTCCCCAGCTGCCTTTAAATCCGGCCGTAATGAGGAATTCTTTAGCCTGGCAGGGTTATTGGCAGAGAAAAGCTGCCCTGCCCAGGTGTTCAGGATACCCACCAGCCGCCCATGGGAGCCAGGAGTGGGGCTGGCAGCATCTCCCCATCCCCTCCACAAGGAAATTTTCCTTTCACCTGGGGCTGCTTTTTCAGTGCAGAGGCACACTGAAGCTCAGCTGTTGGTTTGCAACCTGGTGTAGCTCAGCAGCGAATGCCACAAGCTCTCAGATGTTTCCAGACCGAGCTCTTTAACTACAGAGAACAAGGCAATTCAGCCTTTTTCAGGAGGAAAAGAATGAAACACAGCTGAAGATGTCTTTGATTTGCTCAAAAACAGCCAAAAGGCTTCAGGACAGTCCAGCAGCACATCCCCAGTCAGCTCCCTGCAGTGGTGGCCCGGAGCAGCCACCGATGGGACATTTCCTACCCACCAGGAAATCACTTCTCCTTCCCTGGGCTCACAAATTACTTTGTTTCGTTACTAATGACTGTAACGAGCATTTCAGCAGCACGTGGGAAAACCTTCCCCTTCCTCTCTTCCCCCATCTCCCAAACACAGCGACCAGCAACTCAGTGACCCGGAACAGAATTGGGACTTTCCTGGACAAAAGAAGCCTCTTCAATCCCAATTGCTTTCCGAAGAGCAAAGGAAAAGCCTCTTGACCACTTAAGCACACCAGCAGTGCCCTGTTTGCCCAGACCAGAGAAAGACACAGCCACAGAGTCCCGTGAGGTTGGTGGACTTGTTGGGTCTGTGCACCACAAGAGAGAAATCTGATTTGACCACCTTGCAAAGAGCTGAAAATAAGCAGGATTTGTTTCTCAGCTGGTGGGTTTTGTTACCAGGCAGTGAGGCACACAGGGAGCCTTCCACCAGAAAAGCAGTGAGTACATTTAAGAGCATCATTAGTGAAATGTTTCTGAGATTAAACATAATCTCACGAGGGAAAAAGGCTTTTTTTTTTTTTTTTTTTTTTTTTTTTTTTTTTTTTTTTTTTTTTTTTTTTTGTCCTGTGAAATATGGACAAACACTGTGTGTTTTGGTAGGATTTGTATCCAGGGTGGCAGGGAAAATCGACCCTGCCCCTTCGCCTATTCTGCCATCTCCATGTAGCATTTACTGTTTGTTTATTTTCTTTAAAACTAGAATGGAGCTCTCTGCTGCTTTCAAGTCCTTGTAACATTGAATTCTCTCGCATCAAAGCACTGCACATCTTTCACCCATCTTTCACTACTTTTGTGAGAAGAAAAAAAGAAAATAAAGGCTCGAAGTGCCCCAGCTCAAAGCCACTTGCGCCCTTCAGTGCGACAGCAGAGCACTTCACAGAATATTTCTGTAAATGAGGTTCCTTTACAAACTAATCTAAGCTGTTTATTGTTTCCAAGGAGCATGCACTTCCACAGCAGAACAGGAAGTTTTGACGGTTTTAGAAGTTCATTAAACTCTGGGAGGAAATTTAAACAATCGGTGACAGCAAAAGAAATCCTGCCCTCCGAAAAGGCAGAGAGGCTGCAGCTTTTAATTATCACACTTGCATTAAGCCCCAGTGATTTTGTTACTACTTCTAAATTGTTTTGGCCCAACACCCAGGGCTCACAACCCAGTCAAGTTCTTCACTCTTTTATTCTTATAGCCAAACGTCGCTTTTGTCCAAACCTCAAACTCCTTGATCTGTAAACAGGCCAAAGCAAGGCGCTGGGAGATGTTGGAGTGCTTCAGCTGGGGAAAAACACTTCTGAACACATTTTCCTCCATGGAAAGGAGCGTGTGAAACAGGAGAGGAGGAGCTCAGTGGCTGGGTGGCCCCGGCTGTGCTGGTACCTGGCACCTACCTGGGGGGCACACGCAGTCCGGGGGAGCCTCTCGCGCCGTCCGCAGCTTCGCCAGTCCTTCGCCGAGTTTCTGTGTGGAGGGAGAACGAAAACAGCCCTTTAGAGAGTACATTACACCTAAACACGGACTGTGCATGCATGCCAACATCCAAACCATCCGGCTTCCTTCCAGGGATGGGTAATGGTTTCATCCTGTGGCGTTCAGCCTCCTTGGATAATGTCCTATGCCACAGTAGCACGTAAATATTGAATGTTTCTGAGCAAGTGGTGGCCTACAGCACTCACAGGGAGCAGGCAGACACTCCTCCTGCACATCCCAAAGTCCCTTGAGCAAAGATCCATTGGCAGGATTCATCCTGAGCTCCCTTACAAGTCCCATGTTCAGACGTGACCTGATTTGGTTGATTTTGTACTTAAAATTCATGCTCTGTGGAGTGTTAGAGGTTTCTTTAGCAGAGGGATGGGATAAAGGACAGTCAAGACTGGAGTGCTCACCCACCTTCAGGCCTACCCAAAGCCCAGCGTTTCCATCCCCAAAGTGAAAAACTCATCAATGGGGTTAACTAGAACACATAAAAATTCATGAAACTAGAATTCATGTCTACGTGGCATATTGCAGGCAGATGTGTGCACACTCTGGCTGCTCCCTGAGCCAACCAGGCTGTTCGTGCCTGCATTAGCCCACTGCCAAGCCCAAGTTAATGAGCCTGATGACAGGTACATTACATTAGCTCAGGCATCCTCCCTGCCTGGGACAGCCCAGCAAGGGTGGGAACAGCTCATCTTCACCCACAATCTTCACTCTCTCAGTCCTCCAGGAATGCCCTGTCCTACCTAAAGTACTTGCCAAAAGACAAACCAATAATCTGACAACTGGAGTCCCTACATTTCAAAGAGAGAAAATTCAAAGTACTTATTCAGTTTAGGGTGTTAAGACTTGACATTGTACAACTGATGACCCAGTCCCTTTTCAAATATTTGAACACTGTGGACTATTCAGGAATTAGGCTACCTGTGAATTAGGTTATTTTCTTTTTATTCTGAGGATTAAATAGTTTTATCTGTTGTTGAAATCCTATGCTTCCTCTATCTGCTTGGATGTGAAGCTAAGAGGTCCTGAAAGGATCAACATGGTTTCATAGCACCTGACAGAGAAGTTGTCCTAAGGGAAGTATAAATACCACAACAATCCAGCTGCCTTCTGCAAAACATACACCCTCCTTGAGAAAATGTGGCAAAAAAAAAAAAATCTAAGGAGATTTTTCTGACAGCCACCTGCAGTCTAAATGTTACAGAGTTGCTCAAGTTCTATCTGTTTACTTTTAAAGTAATTTGGATGATGAAGATGCTCGAGGAAATGAAAACAAGCTCTCCCACATTTTTGGTTTAGCAGGCATCACTGGGAACAGCAGAGGAGATCTGAATCCTGGAGCGAGTCCTCTGTTCTCCCATTGAATTGTTCTTGTCATGAAACTGATTAATCTGGACACTGCGGACAATAAATCCTTTGTGAACAAAATGGTCCGGCTTTGTTTACAACAACTGGATGTTTCTATAATCCTCCTGTTAATATTTTCCATCCAGTGTGAAAACTACACACTTGGAGTTGGGGCTTTTGACACAGAGCAAGTGGAGATGCTGCCACGTCCGGACCGTGCTGTTGGCAGTGTTTCAGAGGGCATCAAAGCAGGAGCCTGCAGCACATCCCACTACCGGGACAAGCCAAGGGAAGGGCAAGGTCCTGCCACAGTCAAATCAGCAATTTCTCCAGAGATACATGCATGTCTGTCACAGAGCCAGAAACTAAATCCTTGCTGTCCAAATTGGCTTTCATTACCTTAACTACACACTTACCCTTCCTATATTATTTCCTATCCCCTTTTACTCGCCAAACATTTAAACAGCACCAAAAGGAACAGAGCCAGTGTATTGGTGTTGTATTTGCTGTTCTCTATACACAGCTCTGCCATAAATTATGCCAACAAACCCCTCCATTGGTACAAGGAGTAAAGCTTTTTGGGTCGTGGCAGAGAACAAAGGATGCTGGGTCATGCACAGAGAGCGTATGGAGCTTTGGTTTCACTTCTGAAATACTGTGGTAAACTTCAAAGGAGGAACAACACAGAATTTAACAAAATAACTGACCCCAGGCATCAGTTGATGCTCATGACGATGGAAATAGTCTCTCATTCTCCAGAAACTCTCAAGCAGAGAAAGGGCAGCAGTTGCTTGACAAGCAAGTGATCTTATGTAACAGAGTTTGGGCAAGAAACACTTTCTGAAACTTTACCATAAATTAAGAGGTTCATTTAAAATCACCATTAATAGATAGTGCAATTACTACTATGGATTCATCAAATTTGTTGCTTGATTCAAAATTTGCTTTAGCATTGACAAAAGTTCGGTCACACTAAACGTTTCAACAAGCTCACTCTTCCATTAGAAACCCAATTATGTGGTTTTGCTTTATTTTCCCCTGCACAAACTCCATCTGAGCATTCCCAGTACAAAACAAGCTTTCCACACTTAACTAAATCTCAGCAAGAGGTTGCACATGATCTTAGGCAGTGCCACAGAAACCATTCCCATTGCTAAGCACATTTATTGGGGTAATTGGAACAGAACCACTGCCACAACTGGCAGGCTAATTCCTGCCTGAAGAACAGACATTAACTAGAGGCTGTGACTGTGCCTCACAGGCATCCCCCCCCCCCCCCGGTCTGGTATTCAGGGTTTTCACAAAAAAAAAAAAAAAAAAACATTTCACTTTTATCGAGGCACATCAATGCACCCAAGTTTCCAGGCAAAAGAACATGCTGTGGTGGTGCCAGCAACACCCTCACCCTAGCTCCAACAGCAACACACAGCATCAGAAATTGTCTCCCCGTGCCCCCAGCACTGCCTCCATCCCTGCTCACAGCCCCAGAGCTTTCACAGAGCTCCACATACAAACACATTTTCGCATGATTGAGGCTTCGTGGCTGTCGTGATTTTAACGCATGTTTTGCACCGCAGTCAGGCCATTAATAAAATCCCGGTGTAAAACCTTCCCCAGATGTCAGAACTGATCACTCAGGGACGCCGTTCAGCAGCCCCACAAGCCGTGTTGAATCTTGCTGAACTTTATGAACTACTGTTTATACAAATCCAGCAAACCAACAGCGGGATCTTCAAGCATTTCCTATGAGTGATGGAGCCCTTCACGTCCCCCTTGCCTGTAAAAAGCCCCAAACCTAAACACCAGAATCGGGAAAAAGATAACCCTGGGATAAAGTGAAACTTCTCCCAAAGATTTGGTTCAGTTAGGCACCGAGAAGGGCATCAGTGTGTATAATAGTTCTCCGAGTAGGCGGAATTGTTCAGCACAGAAATATTTATTGAATAATTTCAGAAAACCCCAGGGCTGAAAGTGAAGTAACAAGTGGCGGGTCTCCTCTGCCTGCCATAAATCAGTTCTGCGCTGCCAGACCACAACAGTCTGTGACAGACCGTCCAGATAGCGGGGATCATGTTCATAATTTCTAACAAGGAAATTATGGTCCATTAAATCCCAAGACAAATAGTTAAAGTACTCGGGTTACCTGTGACAGTGAATAGAATAAGGGGGAAAGTCGCATGTCCTCTAACCTTTGACTGCCGGCCCTTCACCTGGGGCGTTTTCTCTTCTAATCAAGGTGGGCTCTGCCACGCCTCGCCCTACGCCTGATTCATAGGAACGGCAGCAAAAACGGGAAAGTTTGGCAGAAGGGAGTAAGTTTTCTCACATAGAATGAGAAGCCGGTGACACATGGAGCGAACCCCGTGGCGGAGCGGGGCCGGAGCGCCTTCCCCGATCCTGTCGCCGCGCCGCGGAGCGGCCGGTCCTGCGCGCCCGCCCGCGGGGCCGCGGAGCCGCCTCGCACTCACCTCGCGGAACAGCTGCTCCACGCGGGGCTGCAGCGCGTCCAGCAGCGGCCCGTGCCCGGCGGCGCCCCGCTCCTCCAGCGCGGCCAGCCGGCCCTGCAGCTCCGCCGTCTTGGCGCCCAGCAGCAGGCACACGGCCACGGCGGTGAGCGAGAGCAGCAGGCACAGCGCGGAGGTGGCGGTGCCCGCCGCGCCGGCGGCGCCGCTGCCGCTGCCCGCGCTCATCGCGCCGCGCTCCGCGCCGCTGCGCGGGGTCCCGCTCGGCTGCCGCCCGCCTCCCGCCGCCGGCGCATCCAGCGCCGCCCCGTGCGCGCCGCGGGCGTGGGGCCGGAGCTGCGGAGCGGCCGCTCTCCTGCGCTCGCCCCGCCGGCCCGGGTCTTAAACGGAGGAAGCGGGGGGTGGCGGCTCCCCCGCCGCCTCCCCCCGCGCTGGGGAAGGGGGGATGCTCCGAGCGCGGCCCGCCGCCCCCCATGGGGGATTACGCGGAGCAGATCCCACCCCCGCTGCCCGGCCCCCCGCGGGGACCGCTCCCCCCGGCCCATCCCCGCCCGCCCGCGCGTGGACCCCGCGCCCCCCGGGTCCGGCCGCGCTGCACAGGCGGGGCGCTGCGAGAGCCCCTCCGGAGCGCAGGCTGCCGGCGGGGCGGCCCCGCTCCGCTCCCCGCTCCGGTGCCGGCAGCGGCGCTGCCCGCGGCGGGGGCGGCGGGCGCGGGCCGGGCGCCCTCCAGCGGGCTCCCCCCGCCGGGAGAGCGGGCGGGCGGCGGCTGAGCCCGGCCCCGGCGCCCCTGGAGCGTGCGACCTGCGAGAGGCGTCACCCGCCCGGGAGCTTTGTACCTTCTCCCTACTGCCCGTCTGCACCGCGATCTGTCTTAGAGAGGAACCCGACCGTGCACTGTACCTCACGGTTATCCCAGTGGAGTGCTCCATCCACTTTCGTGAGCTTTTGAACGAGAGAAAACTGCTCCCGCATAAGCTCCGAGCATCCACATAGTCTGTCATCCCTCCTCCTTGCCCTTAGACAGAGCATCACAACTCAGCTATAAAAGATCCTCCTGCAGCTTAATGCTTGTCTAGATTCCAAGCACACGGTATACAAATTCCAGTGTACCCTTGGCCCCCTGGACACAGGCACTTGCCCTTTAAGGAGAAATTCTTAATTCTAGAATAGACGATTGAAGCCTAGGACAGAATTATGAAACGCTACAATGTCAGTAACATTACCAATGTCAGATTCTATGTTAATAAAACACACACACACACAGACAGGCTTCTTGTAGCTATTTCCAAAGCAACTAAACCAGGTAAATCCATAGCATTTGCTGACAGCCAGTTTCTGCTTTCTTACATCTTGAAGATAAAAGAAAACTCCAGGTTTCTGTGAGATCCTCTTTCTTACCTCCTTCTCCCCCCTGTCCTTTGTATGAGCATGCCAAGGCTTTCCTTACAAGCTCCGTGAGAGCAGCAGAACACACACAGTGCCATCATTTTGGGGAGATGCTCGGGTGGAAAGCATCTTGTCCTATGTGACTCAAGCCCTCCAGGCAGCCCTGATATCCAGACACTGAAGGAACAGGCGGGACTGATCACTCCTGCACCAGATCAGTTCCTGCCCCAGAAATCCAAATGCCAGTCCCATGCAGTTTAGCCCCGAGCTCAACTCTTCCCTCAGCTTCTGGAGCCCTGGATCTCACACTCTGCACTTCAGTGCTGAAGCCTGGGCTGTCCACTTTTTTATTCCAGCTTGTGCTCTTTGTTTAGTAAAAAGCGTGACTGGTGCACTATGGAAATGCACACTGTTGGTCTGACCCAGTCACAGACCATATTTTGAAGGTACAAGAGTTGGAAATCTGAAGTGCAGAAATAGATGGGAATGCTCTTCTAATTATTTAACAGCTATAGCTTGATCCAAACATGCAGAGATTACCAACTTCAAGTGTGAAGATGACAGTGGTGTGTGCACATAAAAATTCATCCCCTAGTAAAGACAGAAGCACTGAGGGCAGCCCTGCAGCACCAAACTCTGCCCTGGGGTGCTGCCCAGAGCCCCACAGTTTCCCTGGGGAGCCCAGGGGCCTTGGGCTCATGTGCCAGCAAACCAACACGCATAGATGTTGCAAAAGCCCTGGGCACCTTGCTGCAGGTGCCACACTAATCCTGACACTGCTTTTAAATTTACTGGAAGAAGAAAAGTCAATTTAAAGATGGCTTTATAATAGAGCTAAGCTGTCTCTCCTTTATCCAGCACAAATTTCAGTACCTACAACAACAGCTAGAAGCACTCTGTAAGCAAGAGCACACCATCTTTCCCTAATTTCAACAGAACTGTTTTATGGTTACAGTTTTATTGTTATAGCAGCATATAAACTTTTCTCCCCCCATCTGCCTTTGATTTGCATTGCTTAGCTGATACACTCAGCCAAGGCCTTGCTTTGCCTCTGTAGCTGGGGGATGGAAAATACTGGGGGAAGAAGAGAAGGAATTTACTCTTGTCCTGCTCAGCCCTACCGAGCTGACCTGCACGGCACAGACTGTTACATTTTCTGTCATGCCATGCAGAAACAATGTCATCAACACCAACATCCAAGGAAAGGAGGTGGCTGTGATGAGCTGTAATCAAGCCCAGGAGGTGGCACTAGTAACAGAAGATAAGCTTTCAAAGCCTGGCCCAGCTCTATTCTACCCCCAAGCTCAGTGATATGCATGTCTGGTGCCTCTTGCAAATGAAGCCTCCTCGACATCAGGTTAAAATCTTACTGTGTATTAGGGCTAACTCAGCAAGCACAAAACCTGAAGTCAGGCTCCTGTGGAGCCAAAACAATTTAGTTTCCTTCCTTTGAAGAAATGCTAGTGCAGGAAAGTCAGGATTAAAATAAATAGCCCAAACTTGCTTATTACAGTCAGAATGAACTTTTCCAGGGAAGGCTCCCTCCCTACTGCTCAGCAAGCCACCCATACAGTGTCAAATGGATTAAGGGAGGTGAAGTAAAAATCATCAACTTATAGATGTGGAAACCCCAAAACTACCAAAGTACATTAATGGGTCTTGGAAAGTTGCACCATTTCCTTCTCAACCCAGTACCAGAGCTCAGGAACCACAAGTGAGAACCTGGCCACCTCCATCCTGTACAGTCTCAAAGCCAGCACTCCTCAGTTCTCAAGGCCGCTTCATTTACCAGAAACTACAAAAAAACTCCACAGAAATACACATTGAAGACTTCAGAATGATCTCGCTACTGCAAGAGCTTAAATACACCACAGTTCTGTGGCACACTGTATTTCTCTGTAGCAGGACAGTCTAAAAACTTATTATTAAAATGTTCATCTTTAATGACTAGAAACAATATTGAAAATGGGAAATGTTACTGTACAAATCTTAACTAAAAAGATTAGCTGCGAATACTTGAAACTGAAGTCATCAGACAAGTTTCCAAGAGCTAATTAGTGCCTGGGGAGCAATGCACACTATGGAACAGAAAATCTGGGAAAAAGGTGACCCACAAAAGCCACCTACTTAAGATATACACTGTTTCCAACCATGGTTCAAAATGCCATGAAACTGTTACATACGGCATAACTAGATGGATCTTTTCTTCAAGACTAACAAAAGGAAGTTTTCCAGAACTCCTTCAGCTAACCCAGACTCCTCACCCACACTCAGAGGTTCCACTAGCATAATCTGTAAAAGGAGAATGGTGCAGGCTTTCAAAAATGAAAATTACTTTTATTTTTTTCACTTTGATACCCATAAGACTACAACTGCTCAACAAGGTAAACATAACAGTTATACAAAACATATGTAATTATTTACAGACTTAACTGTACAAAATAATTTAAAGCTTACAAAAGTTTCATGCAATCTCTGCTGACTGACTGACACAGTCTAGGAAATCTCCTTGAAGAAGCATAGATGATCTTTGAATTTATTTATTTAATGGATCAAAAAAAGGATGCTGCAAGGCTTCATCAAGAGTAATTCTTTTGGCTGGGTCATATTCCAGCATTCTGCGAACAAGGTCAAAGAGACTTTGATGATCTGTGTCTTGGCAATGCATGAATTCCTGAAAGAAAAAAGCAGGAGGGTATTTTAGAGAGAGCTTTCACAACTGCAGTCCAGCAGAGCAATAAAAATGCTGTCTCCTACCTTCAGAGGCTTACAGCGTCTCCTGACGTACCGGCCAGCAGAGCTGTGCTCATCCCAGTCCAACTGGTCATGGTGAAAATAATGTTTTCTGCAGGACAAGAGAAATAACAAGAAGTTGGTGTCAGTGCGCACAGCAAGCAGATGCTTTTCCAAGAAGCTTTAAAACACCAATAAGTGCTCCTGCATGTATCTCTGCATTTGGGAGCTAACATTTCTTTTAGTGTGCATTTATCCACAGAGATCTGCTGAGTTTCTATTACTGCTGCCACAATAATTAGAACACAGTAGCTTTTGGTTTTAATATTACTTGAATCTATTGCAATTGCTGCTTTCCAAGCTTTTTAGTGTTTTTTCAAAATGCACCATAATCTACTGGACAACCGTAACAAACAATATAAATCATCCAACCCAGAATTACTGCAGTTCTGCTCTAACATGAGTTACAGAATTATCTACATGAGCTGGCAAGAGAACAGCTTATGTAAGAAAGAAAATGGACTATCAAATCCCAGGACCTCTAAATTTTGGACATGGAGAGGTCAGGGGAGAACCCTGTTCTGGCTGCTTCTCCTTGGCCTGGAAGTGAGAAACTCCTGCTGCACAGAGTTATCTTTGAGGAAGAGAGAAAGATCACTGAAGCACGTATCTGAGGGATATGGAGGGGCAGCAGAAGAGGATGACAGCTGTATTAGCAAGCAAGGACCCTCTTCTTCCTTGCCATAACTATTGTGATGACAACATGTTCTTCATTCTGGGAGTTCAAAGAAAAATTTATATCTAATACTCTTGAGGTGACCATACCAAACTTAGCTTTAAAGACTTAGAATATACTCAAGTTACAGCTCAAGAGGCTGATCATTCATACTAAAATCAGAAAAGAGGACTACTGTCAACTACTTAAGGTTGCCTGTGAATTTCTGTTGATCTGCAGCAACTCATGGCTTACAATGGCAACTTTGCAATTTCTCTTGTAAGAGAAAATATTGGGCAACTTACCACTTCTACATTGAACATACCTGGATTTCTTAATCATGTGAGTGGGCAGAGGCCCCAGTATTCTTTCCATCATTGCCAGGTGTTCTTTACTATCATGAGTCTGTGTGGAAAAAGCAATGAAAGCATTTAGCCCATTTTTCTCCTCTGAGCCACTTGGTAACAACAATCAGACTGCAAACACGTTTTTGTCAGAGCACTGTCACAGTATCTTTAAACTCTGCCATTTTCAATTATTAAGAACAGATTATGCAATGTAGATTATATAACACTTTCCACAGAGAGGATGACCCTTGAACAACAGTTCATAAACCAAGTATTGTACAAGTGTTTTCTTTACTCCTAATTACAGCAGTAACACAACAGTCTTCTTCACTCAAAATGCCAGAAAAGATCATCTTAGATATTCTGAAGGAGATATCCAAGATGTTACATTTTCCTGTATGGATGCTGGTTTTCCAATCTCATCTATATAATCCTTAAAAGCCCATGGCGTTCTGCCTTTTACACAGTTATGTGCATGTCATTAAAAGATTAAAATCAGTAGTCTGTAAGAAACACATTCTATTTAAGCTTACATACACACCTGAAACACTGTAAATCCCAGGTAATACTCAATCAGAATACAACCAATACTCCACACATCACAAGGCTGAGACCATCCCAGTGCTGCAAAATAGGCAAAGTTTGTTTTACTTCTTAGCATATTCTTAAAATGTGTAACCCACAAAGCACACACCCAGTTGCCACACATTTACTGATGCCCAACTTATTCTCCATGCCCTTCTCAAACCCTGCTGTTTGTTTCTGATTTTAGAATATTTCTTTTACTGTTTACTCTGAATAATTTTACCCCCACCACCTGAAAGATGACTGATTACCAGAACCATGAACAACTACTCCAGTTCATGAAGTAAAGACATCTGAATGAACTGCAATGACCTTCCAGAGGGTTTATGAGTCTTTACTGACCTAAAATAACCTCAGGAGCTCTATAATGTCTGGTAGACACTAATGTGCTATGATGCTCATCATCAAAAGTCGCACTTCCAAAATCAACAACTTTGATGTCTGTGTTTTTCAAAGTGCGTTCATCTCGTTTCTGCAAGAAACCAAAATGCTGTTAATACTTTTAAAAAGCATGCTTAGGCAAAAGGCATTATCACATTATCTTCAAAGTACCAGCTAGCATAAAATGTGTAACAAAACACTTCCTCCAAATACTTTAATTCCTGTGCAGCTCAATGCTCCGAGAAAGAAGAGCGGGTAACAAAGTGATTTTATCTCAATGCCCAAAACAGCTGAGTAAAGACCATTCACAGTAACAAGAGTTCTTTTCCTCTTTTGTTAACCTTAAGTTAACTTCAGGTACTTGTTATCTCTTTTTTTTTTTTTTTTAAGAGACGTTTCAATGAAGACAGAAGTAGTGCTATTTAAGTTGGGAGAAACACAGAACAAACTTACCATTTTGGCATTGTACTTCACTATGTAATCAGACTCCACAAACAAGATATTTTCAGGCTTTAAATCTGTGTGAGTTAGTTTATTATGGTGTAGAACTACAAGGAAAAAGAGAACAGTATTCCATAATTTACACATTAAATTCAAGGAGAAACTAAAACACACCCACATATTTAAAAGGAGTACTGAAATTTACTTACAGTTTATAGACTGACAAATTTGATAGGCCATGTTTCTAATGTCATTAATATGAAATGGCAGAAAGCTGTTTTCCTTAATAAAGTCATAAGTACTGAGTCCCAGTAGCTCAAAAACAATACAGACATGGCCATGGTGATCAAACCACTCCAGCATCTGGACACAGCGGCTTAGAGGAAAGAAAGAAAACAAATTAAAAACTATTGAATAAATCACCTTCCTCAAGTCCTTGGTATGCTGACCACTCAAATTTCATACTTACAAATTGCTGCTTGGATCCATGTTGTTCAAGTGTTCCAACACCTGTATTTCTGAACGGGCTGCCTCCCGGTATCGACCAACATTTTTCACTATTTTAACTGCTACATGCATTCCTCTCCTTGAAAAGAAAGTAAAGCATAGCAAACTGAATCAATTATTCCTAAATACCCACAACCCCAAAGCAGCTTGATTTTAATAAAAGAAACACAGGAAGATTAAAGGTCATGGAGAATTACGAGTTGGATTAGGGGAATTTGATTTAAGCATGCTGCACTCAACCAGAACAGTTTTTATAAAAAAAAAGTAATCCTGATCTTTCCTTTCTCAAATACTTATAGTACACGCTCTGTTAATGACTTCTCAGTGTTATCATCTCACCTGAAGTAGAAAAACATTGGGCATCTGCCAGCAGAATGATTAAAAAATTAACAAAGTTCTCATTTGAACAAAAATTCTAGAAAAACTTGATGGTTTTTTTTCCTGCAACTTGCACAACTTGTGCTGGCTCTTTTCCAGTGCTCTTATGGAATCGGGAATTGAGTAATTTCTGAAGTTTGGATTATGAGCAGTTTACACCAGTGAAAACTGCCCGGCACTGAACGCCTGCATGCATTCAGACTGTAAGGCTGTTACTCGAATGGAACACAGACACAGCTCCTTCTGTCCCATTTGCTCTTAAGACAATTTTTGTCTCTGCAGAGCTCTTTCAATTCTAACAACTTCAGAACACTCTCTGCCCACAAAACATGACCTCAAACTCCAGAACAGACTTCACTTATGAAATGACAGAACAAACAAACCAAACGCAGAGGCAAAAGTACTAAAACCATGTCAGAGAACTGCTGATATAAAAGATACAGTTAAAATAGTCTGAGTAACTGTTAGAACATACAGAATTATTGGAAATACAGTTAAGTTTCTTCTCCTTCACCAGACACGCCCCCCACATGGAAGCAAACATTTAATTAAAAAAGTACTCCATACTAGGTTACTGTTGATTCAAAAAAAACTTTAAAGGATAATTTTAATTATGAAAACTGAGGATAGCAATTTACAGCTCAAGCAACGGCCTTCCAGAAACTGCTTCCACTAAGAACCAAAACTGCTTTCTCAGAATGTCACTGTACCGCCTTTAAAAAAGTTCCAAACTAGCTCTGCACTCTTCAGCTGCTCTCACATTCTCCAGTTACAGCAGCAGTACTTAACAGAAAAATGAAACAAAACACAAAAAGGGCATTTCGGCTGCAACTTTCTCTTAAATAAAATGTCCTCAAGCTTTAATTTCTGATCTAAGTAGCTTTTATAATGAGATCCACTGATTAAAATAACCCACCACTTACATATCATGATCTATGCACTCCACTACTTTTCCAAAAGCTCCTTCTCCTAAAGTCGCAACAATTTCATCTAAAAAGAACAAAAATAAGTTAGAATTATACAACTACTTAAAGGAGAATGAACATATTAATGTAGATTTTAAAATGTGCCATTACAAAAGCATAATTACTTTAAATTTCAGCATCAGAATGCATTATTTTATTGGACAGGAGTAATGAAAACAGTTAGCCAAAAAAACTATCTCTTGTTCTACTCTCAAGTTCATTTACTAATTGGAACTTTTTGAACACAGTATTTAAATTCTACAGAAAAGAAGATATGCAAAAAAACAAAAAAGCACAAAAAAAAACAGAACAAAAAGAGCAATGAGATTTCTTTAGCCCCCCTCCTCTGACATACTATTCTAAACAGATTTTTTTCTGAAAAGTTTTTTAAAAGTGTTGAAAAATGTTCTATACATCTTGCTCTTAGAACGTCTCCACTTTCACAGATCAGGTGACCCTCCTCATCATCCTCTACACTCCTGGATCTTTTCCTTCGGTGACTCTTCTGGGAACGGCACCAAGATCGTCCAGCCAATCAATATATCAGAGTGAATTCAGGGCAGAATACGCAATTCATTCAGCGGGGAGATATTCAGGCATTCAGTTACACACCAGGCCACGAACAGTTGGCAGGAGCAATTTCAAATTCAGTCCCCAGAAATTCACAGGGCACAGTTTATGTTACAGAAGAAAAACATGGCAAGGAACAGATTTTCAGATAAATACTTAAAGTGATACAAGCAACAGAAAAAAAAACAACACAATTTTGTCTCTCAAACAGTGGCTTAATTGAAGACAGATTAAGACTGCAACACTGCTATTTCTAATTCTTTGCTAGCAAATAGCAAAAACCAGTATTTATGTACATACCTAAGCTCTCAGTCAGGTGAAATGTTTCTATTCTTAAAACATCCACTCATGTAAACAATTTTACTTCCCCCATGCTTACAGAGGGGAGAAAAATTACTCGGAAGTCCTTAATTTGCATTATATAATCTAATACACCTTGCTGTTCTACTGCAGAAAAGCGGTATAAAACACCTGGAACTGTAGATGCATCAGTGGGCATCATGACAATCATGAGGAATTCAAAGAGCACGCCTTCAAAGAAGGCAAGCAGCAAACTTATCCCATCTCATAAGACATTAGGTGCCATTAGCTGGGCACAGGGCTTATCAAAGCTTTCTGGAATTAGGTGTAAAATTGTTCACATCCATTTACCAGACATGCACATTTATACTTTCAACTCATGTTAAAAAGGCATGTCATCTCTATTACTTTTAGCAATAGGGTGGATCTCAGAATCTACCTGAAAAAGTAGAGTTCACTATGCTGCAAAGCTAAGTGATAACCCTACTTTAAAAGAGGACAGCTGCCTGTCTTCAATTTCAAGGTAACATTTTTCAGATCAACCCCAGTGAATCTGACTACCAATCACCTACATTCCCAGTGCACAGCTAGTACTGATGATCCCACCCCCCACCCAACAGTGATTCAAGAATCTCAACTAACAACATATTCACATGCTCCACAATCAGACTCAAATAAATACAAATCCTTTTTTAATAATGTATTTCTTAAAGTACCGTGGATCAGGAATTGCAGCTCTAGCACTCATTTAAGAAGTCTATTACCACTAATTCATGAATAATAAAGTTAAAAATTACTCATACCGAATGCGATTGGTGACTGGAGCAATGATGTCTCTTATGCTTCCTTTTATGACTACTTTTCCTGCTCCGACCAGAGGATTTGCTATAGTGATGATGGTGACTCTTTTCATAGTCTCTGTGATAATGCCTGTGGTCATACACTTCACAGAAGTCATTTCTGTATTCCTCAACATATCTCCGGTCATGATGGTCTCTTTCATTTATGGCTCTATCGTCCAAATAATGACTGAAAATATATTTTAAGTGAATGTTCTCCACTTCAAAAACTTGAGGTTCCAACAAGATAAGTGACCTGAGCTGAGTTACACAGTATCTGTCTTTACAGCACAAATGGTTTTTAATTGATTCCCTCCCCAAAAACAGTGGAGCTTTTGATGTTACTTTATTAGGAATTTAACAACATTGTCAGTCTCAAATACATGGCAGCCATCCACATGAACAATGTATGATCTGACCACAGTTTGCAGAGAAAGAAACTCAGACTTAAAAAGGAGAAACACTTCCTAAAATATACTGAGCAACTTCATTACAAGCTTAAAAGTCACGTGACAAACAACCTTCAATACAGAAACCATCCCTTCTATGCTTTCAAAGCTCCAGGTTTAAATAAAACCTGGAGACAGAGAAGCAGCATCATTCTAAGTGCTCTGCAACCAACACTAAAACCTCAGAGTATCTGGAACAAGGATCTTTTGCACAGAAAACAGACCATTAAGAAAGCTGCTGAGGCACAGAGTTCCCTGACTGCTGTACACCCGCTCCTTCCAGCATTTTAATAAGCATGAGTATGAGCTTTTAAAATAATTCCATTGGATCTTTTTAAGGGGAGAAAAAAAACAAGACAAAACAGAAAAATACATTTTTCCAGTGAAAGCAGAGTGGGAGAAAACACAGATCACTTGCAAATTAGTAAGAGAAATTCATACTTACCACTGTATTAAATGATTAAACAAACCTTCTCCTCCTCGTGTTCACATTAAATTAAAAGGCATCTTTTTCACTTGAAATTTAATACTGATTGTATTTAATACCAATATTTAACTGACATCACTGAGACAAACTAGTAACATTTACTTGCTTTTATTCAACAATTTCTATTTAATGATTCAGGTGCTGTGTTAACAACTACCTATCAGGCTTGTCTTAAGTGAGCCAAACCACAAGGAACTGACAACTCTGGACATTCAAGAACTCCTACCCTGAAAACACATTTACTCTAGACATGGTAAGAAACATTTGCACTGCTCAGTTCAGAGCGTTATACCTTTCTGAAATGCGACTGGGTTTATAGTGCTTGCTCTCCTGGCCGCTGCTGTGGGACCTCTTTCTGCGCTTGCGGCTGCTGCTGTGCTTCCTCTGATCCCAGCTCCTCCTGTCGTCCCACTCAGGACAATGAGATTGCTTTGAATGCCTCATCTCCCACTGCAAAATACAATAATAATAATATTTAAAAAATCAACAAACACAAGTGTAGGTGCAAGTCAACAACGGCAGTTTTGATCAAGTATGACAGAACTGAAAAGGCCCATTTTTCCTCAGCTCCCTCCCCCCATTATTTCGCTTTGGCAGCAGACACAGCTCCCTCATCCCAACGCTATTGCTGTTATGAAACACAAATCAAGATTAAATAGGCCAACTCGTCCTCATTTAATAGCTTCAAACATGTCATTAAAGCCTGTTTTAAATAAACTCTCAAGTGACTAAGCACAATAGTACCCTTAAAGAGCCTCCCATTGGAAGAAGCCTTCCTCTCCAAACATCCTCTAACAAGAAAATCTGGATTTATGTCTTGCTACTGTATTGTAAAGTTACTACATGAAAATCAAGAATGCACAATCAATCTAAAAACTTGTCTCACTAAACTATTTCCACAACACCAGGAAACAGTCACTCTTAGCATCAACCACTGCAAACTCTGATGGATTAACACAACTTTGGAGCACCTGGAGCCAAGTGACAACTTTTGCACCCTATCAGCATGCAGGACTGTGGGCGTTCTACAGTTCAGCTGATTTGCCAAAGACAAAACCCACCAGCTTCTCTTGCTGGATGTTAGGTGCAGGAATTCTTTGTTCAAACAGGTACATGCACAACTGGAAAAAAAAAAAAGGCAAAGTAAAACACGGCTGTAGAATTAAAGACTGTAACAAAACCAACTGTTATTTTTTTACTCATCTGCAGCAGGAGTTTTTTGAAAGTAAAAATAACCGTTTGTATCTATTCCATTATATTCCAAAGAATGAATTCATACAAGTTAATAAAAAGTTTCTGCAGTAAGCAGTGACAATGAGAACAGTAGTTTAGAGACAATAACAGCAATAGAGTAGAAAAATCATGACTGTAAATCATGTGTAAATTCTGCAAATCCGTGTAAATTTACAGAGAACAATGTCTCTATACAAAGAGAAGGCATTAAGTTGGAAACTCCTAGAACATGCAAATGACAATCCTATTCTGGAAAAAAAAAAAAAAAGGTTTTTTGATACTTTCAGAAGATCCGTTGGAGGCCGGAAATTACAAAAGAAAAACCCAACCAAAACCGATAGACATCTGCAACAATGTTTTTAAATTCAAAAACATATTACCAAACTGTGCAAAATAAGTGCCTTGTACACATTTTGGGTGAGGCATGATTCACAAAAAAATCTTACTCATTTGTGAGATTTTAATAAAAACAAAAAATACTAATGTAGCAAATGACTAACAAAACCACCTGAAAAATTAAAACCGACTCGGTGTTTCATTCACGTGCTTTAATTTCCTCTCTTCTTACACAGCTCCAAAGCCATTTTCCTGTATTTTCACCTTACATAACTCAGGTTCTGAAGCACACTCAGGTTTCAGTTACTCTTGAGGTGCAGAGCTCCAAACACACGTACTCAGCTACAGGTGAACTGGAAGTTCTACTTATGGTTGCTTGGGATTTTTTTTTTTCTTTTAGCACTAAAGCTCTGTAATTAACAACTATCTAAATAAAATCACCATTAAATTGTCCTGCAGAGCAGGGCTTGGGGGCAAGAAGGATGGATATTTGACACAGGAAGCTGAAGAAAATGCTTGAAGACTAACTGCTGCTTAACTACAATCAAATGCACATAGCTTTAGTGAAATTAAGACAAAAATTACAAATTTTGTCCCTAAAGGAGCCAAGTAAATTTAAATTAGGAGGAAATTGCCAGAAGCGGTCTGAGTCCATTTTAGGCTAGAAGCCACCTTAAATGTTTTTAACTACGGTGCTCTATCTGATTTTATGCGCCGAAGAACTTCCCTTATGTAATACTGACAGCTGCCACGAACATATGCATTCCTGTAGCATGTGGAACTAATCCATATCACAGGCAGTTTTCACTCCCACATTTTGCCATAAGGCTCCTGAGGCAGGAGCCATTCCCCTTTCGAGCAGACCCATACACAAAAGGGCCACGAAAGCCCCGCCGTGAGCTGCCTACACAGCGATTTCTAAATGCCTCTCCTCAAAATCTTGGCAGGCGGAGGAGGTCAAAGGCTTATTCCTTCGGGATGGCCAAAGTCCGACACGGCAGATCTTGGAGGGGACACCCGCCAACCCAAGCCACCCCAAGCCGGGGCACCGAGCCCGTTTCCACGCCACGCTCCCCCGGGAGGTCTCCGGGGCCGGCGGGGGAGGAAGGGCCGGTCCCCGCCGCCGCCTGGGCGGGCGCCAGGCACGGCCGGGCCAGGCGAGCCCAGCTCCGCCCGCCCCAGCCCTCCGCACCTCCGCAGAGACCCCGACAGAGCTGCTGTGGCCAGAATCCTCCTCCGCCCTCAACACCTCCTGAAGCAGCGCCTGATGCGCCCCGCGCCGCGGAGACAACGCGAGCAGCTCTCCCACCCCACCCCCCACCCTGCCTCCCCGCTCCGTTTCCCCACTGCTTCGTCCCCCCTGGAAACAGAAAGGCCAGAGGAAAAAAAGCGAAGGTGAAAAGAGAACGAAGAAGGGCGGCCCTCACCACTTACAACTGGAACAGAAAGCGAGCGAGCTCCGTGTCCGCCCTGCGCGCACAGACAAAATGGCGGCTGCGAGCGCGGAGAAGCTGCTTCCTCCTTCTCCCTCGTTCTCGCGGCGTCTGTGCGCCGTGACGTCAGACGCACGGCGTAAGGGCTGGCGGGGCGGGAGACCCGGGGTGGCTCCGCCCCCTGCCCCGCCCCTGAGGCGGTGCCGCCGCAATGGCGGCCGCTGTGAGGGGCGGTGCGGCGGTGGTGTTCGTGCCGTCCTGTGCCACCCCATCCCACACGCTGGGCATCGACTTTACCCACATCTTCACGGCTTTGTCAGCCAGCCTCATGGAGGAGTTCAAGCGTGGAGGGCGAGTTCAGAGGCAACTCCAGATCTGCTCTCCTGTGTTGCCTCATCAAACGCGTGTAGTAGTGCGGAAATCACCAATTAGTCCCAACCGCCAATTAATTCCTTCTAATGAACTCGCCAAACGCAGCGTTTAAGCAGCTTGGTGATTCCGCAGTTAGGCCTGGCTTCAGGCTCACAGTCCTCTGTGCGAGCCGTTTCTGTGTTAAACACGGTAAAAAACCCAGTCAGGTATTTTATCTGCGGGAGCTGCAGGGGCAGGGCCCGCTCCGCTGTGTGCCGCCGGGAGCGCTGGGCTGCCTCACGGATCCAGCTGAGTCACGGCCTGGCAGCGGAGAACCCAGCGCGCCGGGCCTGAGGCACCGCGGGGTCACGGCTGGACTGCACCGGCAAACCAAAAACTCCTCCCGCCCTCAGGAAGAATTCAATAAGCCCAAAGAGATTGTTGCAAAGTAAAGAAAAGCGCACCCCAAAATAGGGAAAAGTCGGACTGAAACGCGAGGTTCAGGTTTAGGAGCTCACGATGTTTTATCTGGGGAAAATCACAATCTCTGAAGGTTAATGGGTAAATTGAAAAATTCCTGAACGTAGTGGCTCTTTCCCAGAATAATTTTAGCAAGTGTTACCTCTAATATAGCAAGGTTTTGCATCTGAAGCAAAATTCAGACTAGCTAAGGTATAATGTACTTAGAATTTAATGAGTGCTGTTGTCTTTTTAATGTCAGTCCCCATAACATTAGTAAATTGCTCTAAAATGAGAACATTTGTGGTTTTAAAATTGTCATTAAAATTCATTCGCCAATAAGAGTGAGATAACCATTTAAACCTGGTTTGCACTAGAGTGGAAATCCTGTTCCTCTTCTTGGTTTTTTTTTCTTGTTTCTTTTTCTTCTTTTTTTAAAGAAGAGAAACTATGATACAGAACACTGACACCTGTTTGTTGCCCCCTGTATTTTAAAAAAATCTTTTAACCTCATAATTCATGTTGTATACCAAATCTGTTAATGCCAAATATGGCTTTGGGGCCATTGCTTCACTGTTTCCCATTTAGCACCTGAATGATTGGTTATTATTTATAAAAAACTAGTAATATCTGCCAAGCATTAAAAGTTTTCCCAACATCCACTGATACTGTCGGAGGAATTCTCTCAGACTGCAAGCAGCAGCAAAAAGATAGAAGCATGAAATTAAATTTACAGACAGTGAACATGCACCTGTGAAGAGGCAGAAAATATCCATGTACCTGATATTAGCCAACTGTACCACATAATTACAACTTTCCTCTAATTTCTTAATCCAAGAGGTGTGTCTAGGAAGATCATCTGGATTTTATGGAAAGTTTCTTGCTGGAAGGCTGATGATGAACCAGTGGCAGGTATTCCTGGCAGGGCAGAGAAGATGGCATGAGACAGGATCTGCCTTTCTTGCCTTGGTGCCTTTTCTAAGTATTTACTGGGTTTTACCTTTGCTAATTTCCTCTCGTCTTATAAATGGATGACAGGGCCTCTAACAGGGTGTAGCAGTTCAGGGACAATTTTGGCAAATTACATTTAATAGGAAAGAAGGAAATTAATGCAGAAGAGACTCTCAGAACTGACTACCTTTGGAAGCAGGAAAATTTTGGTTCTAGGATAGTTTGCTTCTGTCCTGTTAGGAATAAGGATTTTCAGCCTGGAATAGAGAAGGTTAAAATAACTGTTGTGCATTGTGAAAACAGAATGAATGGGAGCTGTAAAAATTTACTAGTTTCAGTCAGAGGCTTTCAGCTGACAGTTGAAAGAGGAATACACCTATCAGAAGTGAAAAATTTGACTTGTAAAGAAGAAAAGCAGTGTATAAACGTTGAACCACCTTCATATCAAACATACATAAAGAAATTTCCCTCTGAAGTAAAAGCCTTTCAATGGATTTTATAGAACGTAGCCTCTCTAGACAGATTGCAAAGCAGTTTCAGCTCCTGCTCTGGGTGCTGAACAAAGTGCTTTCAAAACCCCCTCTGCCTTTCTGCTGACCCTCTGCAGACCCCCTCTTCAAAAGAAAAGCAGAATTGGAAGAAGTTCATTTTCCTTCCTGTTCAGGAGGTGGCAGTGGAGACACAGCAGTGGAGGAATGTCAGCTGGAATTTAGGTGGTGTCTCAGAGAAGGATAAAGTCAGGAGAAATTTGCTGCCCATGACCAGGCTAGGTAGCACAAAGTGACAGTCCCTCTAGAAATGGCCATTTTAAAGTCAGGAATCGGGTGAAGAACAATGAAGAATCACACTAGAGAAATTCAGTTACAAAACTCAGGAAATTCACTTGAGTGCAGTTACAGCCACTTCTGCTGTCAGCCCTTATGGTATTTACGTTTGTTTATGTGAGAGATATCCTTCTTTAATTAGACTTGCAGTGCCAAATGCGTGCACAGCTTGTGGAGTGAGCAACACACAATGCAACTATGTTTTAGATTGCTCTGTACAGCAGAGTACATTACAATTCAGTGTTACTGTGCTGCTGGGACACATTTGTGAGTGTATGAAAAGATACATTCAAGCCATTTGCTGCAAAATGCAATTTTGTAAGGTCCCTCTTTCAAATGTTTTGCAACAGGAGGTGATCCATCCTCACACAGCTCTTCAGGAGATATAGATCTTATAGAGTTTTCTCATTGTTTGGATACGATTTTTTTTTTAATTGTTTGGATACAAAATTTAAAGCAAGGATTGTCAGCCTTGCCCAAAGCCTCAGAAAAACTCAGAAGCAGAGCCAAAAATTACTTTCAATAATTCCAGTGCTGGGTTTGCTTTCTTTTAATTACAGATGTATTGCTTTTGTTTTTCCTCCCTCTAGTGTCAGAGGGTGGCTGATTAGCATTTGTGCTTTGCCTTTAGCTGTTTATGGATTTCTGCAGTTCCATGGTTTGATTTTTACTCTGACAGAGAGATTTTCTTAGGTTCCCCTGACTGTGTGGGAGCAGCTGTGTCTTTGCTTGGGAGCTCAGGGACAGAGTAATGACAATACTGTCTCTTTATAAGGGACTGAACTGAATGGGGATGGAAAAACCACCACAAGAATTTCTAAGATACATCAGGCAAAATGTATTATTCACTTCACAAATCACTGTAACTACTGATCAAGGAAGCCAGTGTCCCAGATTGTTGTGGCATATGTAAATTCAAAGAGATAATAGGAGCTTGGATGTGTGGATCAGCAGAAAGGCAAAGTGAGAGCCCACTGACAGTTGCATTTCCATTCCACAAGAGTTTATTTTTATAAAGGAAAATTTTAAAATAGATTTTTTAATTTTTTTTTTCCGATTATGCAGTAGAGTAGAAAAAATGCAAATATACTCAGCCAGGTGAAAAAGAACAAGGTATGTTTATGGCTTAGGGACACATTTTCCTTCTTTAGGAGTTATTAGAATTTTTTCTTAGAAAAGCAGTGACCCAGAAACTTTGCGTGAGCCTGGGCACTTGTGTTCATTCCCTGGTGGGGAGAAGTTGTGGCCAGGTAATCCCTGAGCCGGGGCCAGTGGCAGACAGGAATGGGCTGCGCTGCCCTGAGCGTGTCCTGAGCTGAGGGTGATGGGGCACCGAGCCCTGACTGTGCTGAGAGTGATGGGACACTGAGCCCTGGCTGTGCTGAGGGCGATGGGGGCACCGAGCCCTGGCTGTGCCGAGGGCGATGGGACACCGAGCCCTGGCGGTGCTGAGGGCCATGGGGACACCGAGCCCTGGCTGTGCCGAGGGTGATGGGACACCAAGCCCTGGCTGTGCCGAGGTTGATGGGACACCGAGCCCTGGCTGTGCCGAGGGTGATGGGACACCAAGCCCTGGCTGTGCCGAGGGCGATGGGGACACCGAGCCCTGGCTGTGCTGAGGGCGATGGGGGCACCGAGCCCTGGCAGCTCACCCGGAGCAGGGAGTGTTCCCTCCAGCAGGCTGGGTTTCACTCTGGTGATACACGGGCCAGCTGGGCTCACCTTGGGCTGGGCTGAGCTGATCCACTCCCTTTAACTGAAAAGCTCACAGGGGTGGTTGAAGCGTGGACTTTTCTCACTCTCTGTGGCACAGCTGGGCCTCCTGAGGATTGAAATGCTTTAGCCTAATAGAGAATTAGGGGCTTCACATGGGGAAGCCTGGATAAGCCACAGTTTACAGGAAATTCAGCCAGATGATCAACAGTTCCTTTTGGCAAGAGGAGCTCTGGCACTGTAAGAACACTGCTGAGAAAGGAGGCTGCACATCCATTTCCACAGGCTTTGGAGTCAGTGACACCCTCACATCGAGCCGTTCTCCCTTGGTGACAGCAGGCTGGACCAGCTGTGCTGAGCAGCAGTCACTCACAGAACCACTATGGTGCAGGTGCCAAATGTTACATCAAGGGAATTCCACCACTTCTGTCTACACAAGTTTCACCTCTGAGCCTCTTTCTTCTTTATTTATAAGAATTTTAAGCTGCTTGAACCAATGATGTCTCTTGCTGTACACTGTTACTGAAATGGGCCCTCATCTCAGTAGCACCTCTCAGCTTATTATTTGTATTGCCATCAGCAAAACAAATATTAAAAGAACACATTTAAACATCAGTTGTACCAGAGCTTTATAGAAACAAACTAAAAATCCTCAGAGCCAGTCTCAGTTTTTTCCTCCTGTTGTTATGAAGTTTCCATTCTACAAATCCTATTTGGGAAATACTTTGTTATGGGAACTGTGAATCTGTCTCCTCTCCTTGCAGTGCACGTGCTTGAACTTCATGTGTGAGGATGAAGAGAGAAGCAGTAAAGTGGAAATGAGAAAGAGCAGAAACCACAGGTTTCTTCCTACACACATATTCATTAATTGCTGTGCAGAGTCAGGGACATCTCTTTGTATTTTTGGAGTTTCAAAGCAATGTGACTTTCTTCACAGCCTATCCTGTAGAAATCTTTATTATGTATAAAATCAAAGAAAAAATCCACACAGCCAAGACTTTTTTTTTTTTTTAATTATTATTCTTATCTGACACTCACATTACAAAATTTAGAAACCATAGACAGTTCAGGCAAACTGTTAAAACACAGTATAAATTAGGGGGGTTTAATATATAAATCCTATACATAGGTAAGTTAGCTGGAACATGACTGACAAAAGGATTTCATAACAATCTTACCACAACTGTATAAAAAGGCATGGGAGTAGGATGGGCACTATCATCATGAATGCAGGTTAAGACATTTTCCACAACAGCTATAAAGCGTAACAATGACCATGCTATTCTCGCAGTGTTTATGTGGGCTACAGGATGCATATTACCAATAACATTTTGCAAGATCTATGTACAGTCACAAAATCATAACAGCCACTTTCAAGTAACTTTACTGTTTCCTGCCTGTGCAATTAATAGTGTTGGTATTCTGGGAATTTCTAACAAAGCTACATGGTTTGAGTATTATGGATGGGTTAAAAGTTGGACTCGATGATCTTAAAGGTCCTTTCCAACATAAAGGACTCTACAATTTTATGATTCTATGGTAGAGAGATTTCAATTTGACCTGAAAATGCTAATCACAACATGAATTTTTTAATTTAATGAAAAAGATACAGGAAAAGCACAGTTCCTCATTGCTATCACTCACATGATTAATACATACCACTCTTTTAAGCCATATTTATTTCTTAGCTTGATTATTTTTAAAACCTTAAGTGATAATTTAGTTCCCATTTATCTAAGCACAGCTGTAAAAAGGACTAACACCAGAAGAAATGTAAAACTAAAATTTGGATATCTTTTTGGGTAATTTTTTGAAAGGACATGCTTCCCAGGTAGCCCTGGGCCTGTCATGCAAACTTTGAATTTCTCAGTCTGAAAATAAGATAGTTCTGCTTGTCCATTTTTACTCTGTGCTTTTAGGTCTGTGACTAAATAGTATAATTCTAATAGTTTTAGAATACTACATTCTTGGAGTTTAGTTAAGATAGTTGATAGTCACTGTTGCTAAAAGCGAAAAAAAATCTTAAAATCCAATTTTTCACCTTTATAAGCTTATTAATGCTTGCTAAGAGTTCTGGAACCCAGAGGATAATTTGTTTTCCATCTATGTTGTGTATTAATAATGGTGTTTTTACAGATAGACCCCAAAGGGAAGTAATTGTACCTTTGTAAGAATCAGACTTTGAAACACTTGAATTTAATAGCTCTGTGTGTGCATCTTTCACTAAGTTGTAATAATTTGGACAATTGTATTGGAACAACTCCTTCTGATTCAAGGCAAGGACAGACAGTAAGTGATAACCCAGCTTGGGCTGCAAAAGAAACACAGATGATGTCAACAGCCTAAACTACAGCCCCCATTTTCTATAATCTGTTTGCCCACAGACCATCAATAACCCATCATATATTAATTTCAAAATGACTGGAATTTTAGAAGCATAATTCAATAATGAAAGGGGGGATGTAGTACTGACCAGTAATAGTTCACTGAGGAAGTTATGTTGCTCTGAAAGGTAGCTGGAATATGTAATTTTCTGTTCAAAATTCCATCAGATGGGGCTTTGCACCTTTTAGAAAGAAGATTCCTTTAAAAACATGTAAGTTGTAGGACTCCTGAGCTCTGAACTCCTAAGTCTTCTGCACTCTAGGAGGCCTGGGAACATTGCTACACTGCAATATTAATCTGGGTTGGCAGTTTTAAGGCCATGGGGATGAAAAGAGAGAAGGACTCGTATTCTGTTATGACAGATCTGGAGTGTGAATACAGAGCCTTTGTATGGCAGAGAGCTAGAAAAATGTTCCTTTGGCATTTTGCAAGAGCTGTTTATGGAGCAAAATACCACTTCTGTGGAGGGAAAGGCATCAAGGGAGGAGTGAGCAGTCCAAGCCACTCTGAATTTACAGCACTCCGGCCTGTGCTGGCCACGGAGCAGGGCAGGGGAGCTGGGCAGGAGTGACTCACACTTAGCTTCTTTCTGCAGCTGAGGCTGCTGCCTGAGTTTGAGTGTCTTGCCCCCATACAGAGTGTATGAAATACCAGCCATACAAGCTGTTTGCTCCCTAGCTGCACTGGCATAACGTAACAATGCAGGATGTGATGCCTGGTATGAGCATTAGCTTTAGTGTACTTAGTATTTTTTGCCTATCTGACAATATGCAGAAAGAATTGTAAAACAAATTGTTACAAACCAGATAAAACTTCAGATCTGTTCCATCTAAAAAGGTAACCGGTTCCGCTGTTCCACAGAGCAGGGAGCAGTGGTTTCAGGGGAAGGGACACACTCTAGCCAATATTAAAACAAAATTATTGGTAACATTTTCTGCACCAGTATTTCACTGTATTCTCTCCTGCCTTTGCCTGCCTAGCTGCCATTGGTATTAACAGAAGATATTTTGTTCCACTCTGCCACCATACAGTGAAATATGAAAGTTAACAACCATCAAAGTATTTCTCATAATTTTTAAAATACTTATTTTTCTTAGATCTTAAAATCTCTTAAAATCTCTGAAGTAACAAATTCTTCACTGCTTTAAGTCCACTGGAGAAAACTTCTTTCAGTTCAAAGAATTTTCTCGTAATCATTCTGTTGGGTGGGTAAGGAAGCATAGTAGGCTTTGCGTCAGGTGAACTTCTAAGAACTTTCCTTCAAAAGGGATGTGTTCCAGAAAAGCCAGAGTGCAGGCTCAGCCGTGAATGTGCACTCAGGATCATCCCCTGGTGCCTGTGCTGCCATCCCGAGAGCTGGGTACCCACACTTCAGGAATGCCCTGCACCACCTACAGAGGGAATTCCACTTCGCAGGTGATGTTAGAAAGAACGAAAGAAAGGACAGCTCTGGCCCACAGTTGAGTCTGAGCAGTAACAAAGGGGCTTTTCCTTGTTTCCTTGTCACTTCCTAACCCCACTCTGCAACTACAACAATGGAAATAATCAGTTCACAATCAAAGGGGGTTTAATTTCCAGTGAGAGAGTAATTTGAGACAGAATGGCTAATTTCTACCAGTATAAAAAGAGCAAAAGGTTCTTAAAGCCAGAAAGTCAAATTTTGCTCTCAGACATGAATTAATTCATTGGATCAGATTTAGTCCTTGAATTTGCTGCTGAAATTTCAACAATGTCAAAGAAAACTTTTGCTAAGGCTGGACTTTCACCCTATTAAGTGCATCTCCCATCTGAGAGTTGCACCTGGCACAGAGACTACACCAGCTGGCAGTACAGTTTAATACCTATGAATAACTAAAAATTGTACTACAGTTAATAATTGCAGGACTGCTCCAAAGCCCATCAAAATTAATTGGAGTTTTTCCTCTGGCACATTGCTATGCTTGGAATCAGTCTCATTCCATGGAACACAGTCAGTGCTAGGCCAGAGACTGTTAACTGTGTAACATTTTTACACTGATATGCATAACTATTTTTTTTACTAACATCTCTTTTTGGTTGATAATTCCAATTACATATTCAGTGATCTGAGCTCCATTCTAAACTGGATTTACAGTCATGTGCAAACCAGTGCTCACGTGCTTTAAAAAAAGGTGCATTATACTATTGCAATAAAACATGATGAAATAACCAAGATATCAGGAAGGGACAGGCTTAATTTTAAGTGAGTGATTATCTTATCACCACTGACCACATCATAAAATGTTCTTGAGCTCAGAAAAACATCTCTACATTTAAATTGTTTCTTATTTGAAGTGCTTTAGCAGCTGTCCACACTTTTTTAAAGTAACACCTCAGCAGAAGCTGAGATCACAGTTTGCTCTATCCACATGGGGAGCTTCCAGAGATGTACAACAGGATTGTGTTCACTGCCTAGGAGGGGGAATAATGATAGTCTAATCAGGGTACTCTGGTGCACAGAATGCTTGAGTGCTTGACTCATTTCGAGTTTTTGCCCTGAAAATTTAGTTGTGCCCAGCTGCCCTACATCCATGCACCTTTAATTTAGTAATGTGATCAATGTGGGTGTGAAATTGAGGGCAACACTGTACAATTAAGTGTCTTCTGAAAGGCATTGAGCAAGTTCATCTACTGACTTCACAAAAGCTGAAGGCACACAATTCCCTCCTTGCTTTCTTCTGAGCTTTATACCTATCTCTGCATTGCAGGATGGCACACTCAAGACATGGAAAAATGGGACTTTTGCTATCATTCTGATTACACTGGAGGAGGTGCAGAAGTGATTTCATGTATTTGGGTCTTTAAAAATACTGTTGTATACCAGAACCTAAGTTAATGCTTCTGCAAGACTGTGTCATATTCACATCTTACCAGCTTAGGGGTTTGATACCAACAGTGCAGACCTACAGGTCCAGCTTTGCTCTGCTCTCTGTGTAGCATTAGTTCAAGCAGCTGCCAGGGAGTGAATCCACTCAAAGAAGCAGCATTAGAAAGCCACAACATTACTACAAGTAACTTGTCTAGATGTTGGTCTAATGACTGCACACCTTAAGAGTGGTTTAGGGCTTGGTGGGAAGTGATCCTTTCTTTTCATCATGGCAGGAGTTCTTTATGCCTTTATAGCAAGAAAAATAGGTCATTGGACACGTATATGCTCTCATTTTCATGTAATATTAATACATTCTAGAAGAAATTTATTGCCCAAGTTGTCATTCTTTGTTTTCAGTTGTACTGGTGCTTGTTGGTGAAGTAAGGCTCTAACCCCCCTCCGGCCAGGAGCTGTTCACCCTGGTTAGGCTACAGATCGATTAGAAATGCAACTGACAGCTGCAACTTAAGGCTTACATTGTTTCTGTTTAAACAGGATTCAGCTACAAAATTCTGTGAAGACAAGCTAGGTCTCCTGCAGTCCATTTTTAAAAAGCACTGTCTTCTCATTTTAAGTTGTTTTGCATCTCATCTCCAAGTCATTTTGTAAAGAGCAGTGAATGTCTCTGGAGATCAAACACTACAGATTAATGTGCCATGCACCTCTATAAAGTAATAATTGCTTCACTACTCCCCAAGAGATGAGGATGTTTAGCACCTCTGAAAAAAGACCTTTTAAATGTGTGACTACATAAAGGCTTAAGAATAATTTAGTGCTTCTGACTGTCCCACTAAGCCCTTAATCACCACCTAGATCTGACCTTTATGCTTCCATTTTGAGCACTGAGGTCTGAGAGTTTTGGACTACAAAAGTGGTTTCGTTTGCAACAGTGATAAACTTTAGGAGATCTAATTTAACTTGTACTCACAAAATTGCCCAAATTCATGGAAGGTACCCCAAAATATAAGGAATTATAATGAGAAATCATATTTTAATTAATTTGTCATGGTTTTATAATCTCATCTGTGCCAACCTCTAGTGGCTCATCAGAAAGGGAGTGAGGATTTCAATTTTAAAAAGCAGGTTTTAAGAAAGGGCCTATCCACCTGCACTGGGTTTCAGGTTAGCAAAACCCCCTTATTTCCACTGTGCAGTCACACTGTGCCTGTTAAAAATATGCAGATAGTACGAAAAAAATTACTACTTAGGAAACACATTTAAACATTAGCATTGTTGTAGATACATTTATGGTTATTGCTCTGGATTCATCTGAAATTTAACAGGCTTTTAATGGCCTCATTTTGGAAATGGTTCTGCCTGAAGGAACAGCTATATGTGTATAGTTTCTCTGTATAGCTCTCAGCTCATGTACAAAAATTAACAAAAGCAGAATCACAGTATCAGCAGAACAGTCATCATTCCGTGGCTGCAATGATGCTGCGCCACCCTTGCACTTAGTTCTTCCACACAAAGCTTGAATAAACACATTAGAGTTTTATGTCCCCCAATCTGAATTCATGTGCTGATAGATCTACAGGAAAAGGAGACCTGAAGTTCTGCCTCAAGCCCTGTGTGCAGATCCAGAAGAATCCGTCCTGCTCAGCTCAGCAAGCACACGTGGATTCAGTGAGCCAGACTGGGCTCCCACAGGCCGTAACCCAACACAGAACTGCTCTGCAGACACATCAAACATGGTGTGCACCACACAGAGCATTCCCAGGCTGCTGCCCTAAAACACCAGCCTGCCCATGCCCCCAGGTCAACAGCTCACTCAGGCATGGACAACGTTGAGGCCTGGCAGAGGGCAGGAACAGTTCCAGTTTTCTGGCTGAATAGGCCAACACAGCCAGGTTTTGTGATTACCCAAATTTTTAAAACACCACAGCCACTTGGAATCACTCTGTGCTGAAATAAAATTATTACTGATTTCAAAGAAAGGGTTACGTCCTTGTGTTGTAGGGAGAGAAGGACTGGAACATCTGGAAAGGTAGCACCAAGTCAGTAATAAAAATGCAAAGTTCATTATTATGTGGCATTTAGGTTTCATTTAAGCTTTTTGAGATATTTTCTGGGGCAGTTAGGAACATTCCTTCCACACACAAACAATAAGTCTACTGTTAGGGCTTAGTTTTGAATCTAATATAGTTCATTATAATTTAATATCTATTACAGTAGCACCTTGATTATTGTACAGCTTTAAACACAAGACATTGTCCCTATTTCATGTTATCGGTAAGGAAACTGTGAACTTTACATCCTAAAAGTAAAAAAGACAAAAATGGTTATCTGCTCATGAATGACAAATTCTTTAGTGCATTCATTCCAGTCTGAAACCCTTTGTCTTCTTAAAGCATACCATGTAGTTCCCAAGTTCAGAGCAATTAACCCCCATCCTCCTAAGTATCATGTTACAAAATAAACAGTACTGTGTTAATTGGAACCCGATAGAAATGGTAATGCAGTACCTTTTTTCTTTGAGTGTGAGAAAACCCCTTAAAAGATGCAACTCGGCATCAATAAGTTTAGGGAATACACTACATACATTAAATAGAGGTAAACTGAGTCCAGAGTCATTTGCTTCTTCATTCAACCTCAGAAGTGGTGGGGGTGTCTTCAAGCAGCACCATCAACCCTCTGTGCCCTCCTTAGACCGGCCCAGATTCACAGCAAGGAAAGCAACAACAGTGGTGGGAAGATTAACTAAGCAGGAGTCACACTCCAGGCTGTTCTGTAAAAATCCATGGTCAGGATTTTTAAAAATCCATGTCAGGGGCCAGGACAACGTTCCCATGCTGACGTGGCCTATATGTGACAGACGTATGTGAGCGGTGTCAGTCCTCATTCCTGCAAGCTCCAACCTGCAGCAGTCAGTGCTTTGTTCAACAAGGCTGGGGGACTGCTGATGCAAGCTTAAGTTCTTTTTTCTTCATTCAGCAATTAACCAGATTGCTGTTGTCTGTCTTTGATTTAATTTTACAATCCTCAAAGGTTTAAAGAACTGCTGTCTGAAGCACCTGCTTCTGAAATACTCTTGTGTATTTTTGCTTTCCTTTTTTATACTTTTCCATTCTCTGTTGCAGTACCATGATTCTCCCTGCTCCTGGTTTTCTTGCATTTTCCTTCAGAGGCAAAATTACAGTGATCCTGATGCAGTTTGGGCACAGCCACAAATAATCTGTTTGTCCTTCCTCTCTCTGTCTCATAGTTAGAAAAGCATCATTGTGCACACAGTTCTGTTGATTTCAGTGGATGAATCCAGTTCATCCATCATGTCAGGCAGTCAAAAAAACCCAACAAAAAAACTCAAACAAAAGAAATTGTCTAAATCCCAAACAGGCATCTTTGGAATCAGTAGTGCAAAATGTTTGCGGATTTCTTTTCCTTGACCTACTGCAATAATCTCTCAATCTTCAAGTCTTTCCTAAGATAGTGGATCTGTAAATGTAAAACATAAGGACAGTTTTTAAAAAAAAGCAAATCTAAAGCTTTGGGTTGTTTTAATCACTCTCTTCATATTCTCTTTTATATCAAACCATTTCACATCTCTTAGAAGAGCTGTAAACTGTTGGAATATCCACCTGACCTGGAGCATTCTTCATCTGCATCAGGCTTGTGCATGGGTACAGCAAGCTGAGGGTATTCTTTACAGGGAGGATAATTTGAGATTAAAAGGAGCTTTTATCAGTGCAGCCCCAGCTCTGCAGATTAGTTTTAAACAGAAGAGACCTCACTCAGGGGTTACAGCTTAAATACCTGCACTTCACAAGCTTTGGTATCAGAGCAGCTGTTTGGAGGTACTTTAGAAATGAGCTGATAAAATGAGAGGTTACCTTAAGGATTTCCATCTGTCTTTTTCTGTCTGGTTTTCCGGACTTTCACTTTCATAGGAAGCCAGATACAAACCTGAAAACAGTAAATATGTGTTATTTCCAATAGCATCAGTAACCCCATCCCTCTACATTCTTGTACATCCTTTTGTACCACACAGAAAGAGAAATTGTAAAACTTCATGGTCCCTCAGGTAGCTGGTAATCAGTGGGACAGTGATGTTTAGCTCACATGTCTACCTTGGAAAGCTGTTATGTTAATTTTGATGGAACAGTAAAGGAGCCCAGAGTTAAAATACATTAGTGTGACTTTCTCACTACAATATTAAGCAGTTGAATGGTCTCTGGTTTTGCATACAGAGATCTGGGCCCACTTCCTTCATCACAGCACTGCTACTCAAGAGTTATATGAACTTTAAAAAAGAGACAGTGAGAGCTGACACCTAAACACATAAGCTTTTAAAAACTAAGGATATTCTCATCACATAACAAAACTTTATGTTCCTCAATCTTTTTAAAGCTTATGGGAACATGGTATCTTAAATGCATACACAATACTGTCAAGGTAAGAGCGAGTTACAGATACCAAAGAAGAAAATAAATCTGTCCTTTTGTTCCCCCTGCAAATCTTTACATTTAGGATGCATTTTATGACACCAAAATGAGTCTAGATTGTAGTCTCCTCTGCAAAAGCTGGCAGTGCATTAATATCTTACTGTCTTCACAGAATCACAGGCTGTAATTTGTGTTCACACACATTTCCTCATTTGACTGTTTCATGATGTTTGTATTCTTTACTGCTGGAACCAGTTCACCATTCAAGTCTGTGCTACAAATGCACTGTCTTTTCATATTCAAGTGCTGACCATTCCTCCACATCGTGACAAGCACAGTACAGCTGCATTTCACATGCCACTGCTGAATCTCTCTCAGATACCTTCCCAACTTTTATTCAGGGCAGTTCGTTCTGCTCTGCCCTGGGTAATGGAGGAGGTTTCCTGTGGCTTCTGCAAAGGGCATTTCACAAAAGCAGCATGAATATAGGGGAGAACATGAGGGAGAAAACCTGCATACAATTAGTGGGTTGAGGTCACTCATTTTTAGTCCAGTAGTCTGAAAACTGTACTTTTACCCTGACTTTCATTTTCTGTCCCTTTAGAGCCTAAAACAAGAAGAAATGCCTTCACCTGATCTCCTTTTGATACATATTACTTTAATCATATTAATTATTCTATTTTGGCAGTCGTTCCTAAGATTTAGGCAGGATTTTGGAAGCAGTATTTTGCTTTCTGAAGTAGTCTATGAAATAAAAGCTGTCTGGTCTGATTACCTTGGATTAGTACAGAAAACTGCCTATAGAATGAAGAAAAAATAAACCCACCACCAGAATAGCTTCTGGGAAGGTTGCTATAGACAATTCTGTGCATGACAATGTATAGAGAGGCAGCTGACACAAACCAGTATGAAGTGACACATACTGACATGCTGGACACCAAACTGACGAGGACAGAAAAGTATAAAAAGACAAGAGAAAGAATTTCAGAACAGGGCTTTCATGGCTACAGCTGAAATGAATAGGAAAGGTTTTCTAAAAAATTCTTTTCGGTACATAACGTGTCATTGCTGTAGAGGAGGAGGAGGTCAGCTGGGCTCCATCGCCCTGAGCTGTGCTTACTGAAGAGACGACAGCGTTGGTTTGTGAAAGAGATTAGCTCTGGTTCCATCAATCACACAATGAGTGGCTAAGGGACAGCTGACATTCACAGGAGCCCATGACAGGCTTGTGTGGCCTCAATTCATGATTAAAAAAATAAGGCCACCATGGCAGCTTCCTAGACAGTACCTTATAGAGAAGCTACAGACAAGAGAAAAGCCATCAGGCAGCAGCTTCATGTGCTAGAAGGCTGTAATTGCAAAAACACATTGATAGACTGGGCATAAACAATCTGTTTGGCAGGAAAGGCAGGAAACAGCTGTGACAGTGAGAGAGATCACCAAAGCATGGATCAGGGTGTTAATTAGTAGTGATGAAGAGAGACCTTTTCAGTGATGAGTGATTTTACAGTCTTACCATCTTCAGTAAAAATGGGAGCAGTGTGCAAGTAGTGGATGATGTTAGGGTCTTGCTCAAATGGACACTCCACTTGTTTCCATGTTATAAACTCTCCTACTTGCTTAGCCAGTTCCAGGAATTTCTGTAAACATAAAATCATTCCACTCAGGTATAGTAATATTACCTCATATTTAGTGTTTGATGGTCTGCACTGAAAATTGCAGGCTAATACTCTCAGATAGTCCCTCAGCTATCAGAATGGGATAGGTAAAAACATTTTTCAGATCTTACTTCAAAGTTGACGTGTCCATTTGGAAGGCGATTAGCACATCCCTCATTCAAAAAATAAATGTCTTTGATCAATAGGCTGAAGAAGGGGATCACAATCTGTGGAGAGAAATGACAATACCATTATCTTTTCAGTTCAGTATTTTCTCTGCATGAAAGAACAACTCAATTGGGAGAGATGAGAATAAAGAAGTATTAAGTTTTCAGTGTGCTGTGCACTTGAAAAGCAGTACAGCTACAGGCCAGCAAAAGGGCAGTAGTGTCTAGAGAGACCTTCAGCCACCAGGAGGATGTATGCTGAGATGAAAGTGAACTGAACACAATGTTCACTGAGCACAATAACATGACTAAGAAAGTGCTAAAAGCCCAGTTTGTTATCAACATCACTGTCTGATGACAACATCAGACAGCAAAGAGCAAAATAACATTGCAGAACTCTTCCCTTTCCTGTTGTGTCCTTATAAGCAGAGATGTTGAACACAAAAATTGAGCAATTTAAACACAGGTGAGAACTAAAGAACCAATATTGTCTCTGACAAGGAAGGACAGCATAAAATTTGGTGACCAAGGACTTGTCTACAAACAGTTAATCAGGAGCTGTTTCATTTTCAACAGCTCCAAGCACGGCTACTTCTTGAGGGATGTAATTTCCTTCCTGGTGCCTGATTAGTACAACCTGCTTCTCCAAAATAACCTGCAGACAACAGGATTGAAAATATTAAGCTGGTTGACAAGAAACTGCTAACAGTAGCCAGAGAGACCACTGTAGTTCTCAAAACTAGCCCTGGCCATCATCCAGGGCAGAGTGGCATATAGCAGTGACCCAAGACTTCCCCCTAACCCATCAGAGTTGGGTCATAATTTGCTATAACAGAAGTCTGGGTAGGACTCTTGAAATTGATGGAATTACAAGCAGGGATAAATAAATTTTATGCCAGATGTTCTACAGCAGAAAGCAGTAACAGCGCTCCTGAAGTGCATCCTCAACCTCAGCAGAGATCCAGAGTGAAGCAGACTCCCTCAGGGACCTTTGTCACACAGCTCAAAGGGAAAAGAAAGATAACACAAAGGACCAGTCCATGAAAGCTGACAGTCAAACCTCAGTCTGCCCACCTCTCCAGCAGAGACACTGGGACAGCAAAAGCCTGCTTGGGGGGTTTGAGCTGAAGGTCATCAGCTGCCCCTGTGAGAATTTTCCTGTGGCAGCAATGTCTGTCTTTTAAACCACTAGGAACAAACTTAACCACCATGAACACAAATGAAAACACACTGCATGGCAGTGTCCAAATGTTTCCAGTGGTCTGTTTGTATATTAACTGAGCTGGAGCTTATTAAGCAGCACCAAAGCTAAAGAGCCCTCATGGCAAGCAAGAACAGCCAAGAGAGCAATCCTTTAGTTAAGTATTTAATGTTACTCCATCTCATTAATGTTATTCCACCTCATGCTGTACATCAGCTGTAACAGGATATGAAATGGACCCAGAACAGGATTGGCAGCTGTTATATTCCAGTCTACATGGATGCTACAATGCTGTGATGCTCCAGTGAGGATGAACAAGCCACAGAAGTGAAAACACTGAGGCAAGGAGTCCACAAGCTACTGCCAGTGTGTGTTGTGAAAATGGAAGCCAATTGCTGTTCCAGATAAATTACCACATCCAGTGAACTTTCAAAGATCTGCATCTCTGCTGGCTTTCTTATGGGGTAGCCACAGATAAACTCTGTAATGTCACTGTGAACAACCATAAAAAAGCCTGGGCTGATGCCCCAGGAGCCACTGGATATTATCCTGATACATTCCACTGATAAAACTCAGGAATGAAAACAAAGCACAGCCTTACCCTCCCAAAATGCTGAGACCTCCTATTAGGATCAGGTGGAACAATTTCTAGTCAAACTGAGCTAAGTATGTTTCAGGATTTATTTTCATATTACCCAAACTAGATCAACCTGCAGTAAAGACTACAACTCACTCTATGTGGTTTGTTTTCCACCAAAAATGATGATGATTCTGTAACCAGTGTGGTCTCAAAAGGTAGGAAGATACAGAGAGCTGGAGCCAGACACTGATCCCCAGCTAGAAACCACTGCCAGGTTCTGTCTACATATTTTTTTTGCAGGCGGATGTGAGCTTGTTCTGTCCAGCTCCACTGCCTGGGAGAAAGGTCAGCACCATTAGTGGTACTAAACATGAAGGAAAAGCCTTGCTGAGAGGAAAGGTACACAAATGTGGGCTGGATGCCAGGGTAATACAGCCACAGAGCCCCCAGTCAGCTCAGAACATGGCAGAGCTCATTCTCATCTCATCCAAAAGGTGCTGATAGACATACCCAAGGACACCAATTCTCTACACATTTCCATGGAATTGCTGTATTTTGGTCACTATTTATTTTCCCAATAAAAATATATTACCCTGTATGTTTTGCTTTCCAAATTTCTGTAGGAAAAACAACAAAAGTGGTTACAATTAGACTCTAATACTGGCTTCACTCCAGGCACTTTGCTAGCATAAAACCTGGGTTAGTGCCAGAAACTCAAATTTCTCTCCATTTTTATCCCCCTTCCATGCCATCCAACCCACCCACATGCTGAAGGACAATTGCCTCCTGCAGAAAGAAGAAAGTTAATGAGATCTGACTTGTTCTTGCTCCACAGTATCAGACAGCAACAACACACAGTGCTGTGCTGTACACACTCCCAACATTTCAAAGCCAGAGCTATGCCATGAGTACAATGCAGAGTTTCCCAGTGGAATGACTTCATTTTGGAGCTGTCACAGGTCATTTGACTGCACAGACAAAACCAGACTTGCTTACTAACCAGTACCCCCCTCTGCAAGCACAATTCAGTTTGAAGATAAAAATTTTCTTCAGAGTGAGCTTTGCTATGAGTTTGCCAAGAAACAATGTAACATCTATCAAAAAGAAGGCATCATGTTCTTTTGGATGTGTTCAAGTTCATTAAAATAATTAAATTATAATCTTGTTCATAAAAAGAAACAAAATTCCTTAATCCTACAGAAAGCATTACATGATCTGCTGTATCTGACACTGTAAAACACCCAGTATGAGCAGCTACCAAATCATATCCTGGAGCATTTTCCTGAACTAATGTTGTCTACACGAGGAAAACAGAATATGGGCTTTTTCTGATGTAAAACAGACTCCTTTCAGTCTAATAACCTCTCTGCCACCAGTATTAATCAGCTAGGGGTAGAGATATGACAGAGATTGCTAACTTCACAGGAAATTAAGTCAAACAATAAAGCAACTGGTTTGAATATCTATGATGGTTGCAGAAGAGCTAAACTGCAAAAGCATCTCAGACTGACAGGTCCTCACTGCAGTGTGTGAGAGTTGAAAGAATTGCTTTTCCAGTCACACACATCCAAATGATCTCTCCTTTGCATAGAGAAGTGCTTTTCAGAACAACTCAGTGCACTCCCATTGCAGCTGAGTCAGCCTGCCACCAGATGCTGATCTCATTTCACTGTAAATGCTGTGAGATTCCATTAGCTTCAGCAGATTTACATCAAATTTACAGGGGTGTGAGATTAGCATCTGGCCAGGCTCCTCTAGTGAATGAATACTAAATTCCATATTGTGCTTGTTCATGCAGCATCTACTTTAGCTCTGCCACGCTTAGTGCAGAGATTACCCATTGATGACTACGGGCAATTGAAGTGTAAAACACAAACCTTTCTTCACATACCAAAAAATAAAGAATTGAATGAAGGAATAAGAAAATTAACAAGAAACACATTGGGACACAAACCAGGAGGATCCTACACTCTAACATCTTGTCAATCTGATTTTTGCAGCATCAGTGACATGTCAGAAAGCTCCACATCTGCCATGAACACTGATAAAACACTTCAATTCTTGCTCACTGAGATGGCAGCAACAACCAAATGAAAAGAAAATTCACAAGGACAGAATATCACCCCAAATTTGCTGCAATGGATTTAGACTAGACTCCCTTGCAGGACTTGTGATAAATCATCTTTCCCTAATGTAAACGGAGATCCACCTCGCCTGCATTGCTGTGCCCTTTGCTCTCCCTCTCACCTCATCACACAATAGGGGCTTCTGTGCCAGAGCCTGGGGCACAGTTGCAACAAAGCACAGCTCCACCTGCCTCTGCCAGGCTCATGCTCCATCACCAAAATAAAAGTCTTTTCAGTCTGGAATACCTGTTCCATCAGGTTTATCAACCTAAACAGTGTGAATTTTCCAGAGATGTAGAGACACTTGCAACAAAGTTCTCCATGCTGTGTGTCCTGCCCTCTCTAACCCTCCCAAAGTCTGACAGCAAGTCCACAAAGATTTGCTTTGATCCTATCCAGACTCTTTCAATCACTTTTTTTCCCCCCCACATTTTACATTTCTGGTTGCATCTTGAAGCACACAGGCCTTGCACTGGTGACCCATGGAAGGGAGGAGAGCATCTGCATTGAGTGTTGGAGCCCCTGAGTCACAGCAGAATGCACCCCAGCCCTGTGGAGGTGGATGGGCCGTGGTCACCCACCTTCTCCCTGTTGCTGTGTGCGGTGAGGGACCTGTGGGCAGCCCCCCGCAGCGCTGTCCGGTAGTTGTAGAAGTTGCCAGTAGGGTCCATCTGGTGCTACGTGCACAAAACAACACACATTGGTTAGAAAGTAGCCTGGACCCTCTAAAGACAATTTTACACTCAGTTGTAGCAAACTATGAGCAGAGCAGAGCCTCCATCTTCAAAAGGTACATCTTCAAAATCCACACGCCTGCAGAGCCCCATGCACCAAGGATGCAATGAGAGGTCTACAGACCATGGCTGTTTATACCTTTGATATTTCTACTGACAGCTTACTGAGCTTTTATGTGAAGAATAAGCACTGCACATTCTGTGTGTGCCAAATCCTGGAATTCTCAATACAAAATATCATGGGGTCTTCATTCAACCTCCAAGGTAGGGTTGGGAGCTTTACATTCAGCATTGTGCCCATGACCAAACACAACATGCATCAGTAGAAGCACAGTAGTGGTATGCATATAGGTTCATACTTTGGGGTATTTTTAATTCCTTTTATTTATTTGAGTATTCTGAATTCCCTCTACATATCATCAGCTTTACACCCTCTTCACTACACCTGGGGAATTTCAGCTTTAGAATGAGGGTCTCTGCCTGTGAAATGTGTCTCCACCTATCTCACACCTGTATAACAATGTAAAATTCCCGAACAGAAATATTCTGAATATAATTAAAGCAGTGCATCAAGAATAATATTTTTTTTTTACCTCCAGAATGAAAAATTTGGCTGTTTTCACTTTTGACCAAGTCTTCTTTAGCCTGGAAACTGGACTCATATTCATTCCAGCTATGAGTGAGAGAGAAAAAAACAGAGCCATTGATAAGAGCTGGGTTTGCTTTTTCAGCTGTGACAGCTGATGGAAGACCTGGTTAGAAGCTGTACTTACAAATGATTGCCATCAGTGAGTTAAAATTCCCTATGTTAAAGCACTCTCGGGCAACGTCGATGAAGAATTCAATGACTTGTGCTCGCTGTTTCTTTTTTGCAGGCTGTAAATTAAAATAAATGAGTATCTGTAATGAGCATATGCAGAACTGGAGGTCATCCTAAGCATTTGTTCCATGCATAGCGTGGCTTCATGCACAGCTTGGGCCATCTGCTTTCAGTCACTGGCCCTAATTCTGTTCCAGCAATCCAGTGGATGCTGGTGACTGGCAGCCTCTGAAATCAAAGCTTTCACTGCAGTGACACAGAAGAAATTCACAGCAATTCCCAGCCCCAGTGACTGTCTCCGTGCTGGAACAGGCAGCCCCAGCAGAGCCTCAGCTCCCTGCTGGCCTCCCCGAGTCCATGGGCTCATCAGCACAGACTTCCCCAAGGGCAGGATTTCACACCCCTAGAACAGCAGCATCTTTCTCTCAGAATAACCTTGTTTCATTGCATTAATCCCTTTCCCCTCTCCTGTCCCTGCAGCAATATGGCCAGACCAAATGATAGTATTTTAAATACGCATTTTAATTGGACTGGAATCACCCTAGCTTTTCCAAAGACGATCTTCAAATGGTAATTCTTATGTGTCACAGGCTATCTAGGCTCCTTAAATTATTAGTATTCCTCCCTTCCATACCCTTTCCAAAGAGGAAAACATGAATTTCATTTTGATGGGACCAAGTTAAACAAACTAAAACCACTACAAGTTAAGAAACAACAGCCACAGCTACACTAATGGGCAGCAGGACAGAGAGCCAAGCAGTGGGAATTCACACAGACAGCAGATCTTTAGGATGACAGATAACAAATACGGCTCTGCTAGAATCTTTGCTGGCAGAAATCTCACAGGATAACTCAAGGCATTTTTTTCCTCTCTTTTTCCCTGCAGGGTTCATTATTCCACACTGTGCTTCTACTACATCAAGAGAACAGTGCGTTCCCCTGTGTGCCACCACCTCTGTTTTGCAATATGTTTGTCATTTATCAGGTCTCTTCTGCAAGTGCAACACTACTAAAACTTACCATCAGATGCTTAGCTGGGTCATAAGAAATAAATCCCCAGGATTGCTTATTAATATAAAATCTCAGAGTGATACTTCAGGTATGTGGTAAAACGTGGCACATACTTGTAACTTACCATGCAAATCTCTGTTGCTACGAGATAGCAGAGTCTGTTGAACCATTTCACATAGGCCTCAAGGTTACTTGTCTTCTTCTGTTCACTGAAACAAGTCTGGGGGGAAAAAAGCACAGAAAGCTGTAACTGTGTTCCAGTCAGTGACCTGACCACTAAGATAAATACTGCATAAAGGTAATTACTGGCCACATCTCTCTCTTGCTCAACGAAGACTGTGCATTTAAGGGCCCCTTTTACAAATCCTGTGAATACCTGGGTGTGTCACACTGCACAATTCACACTGGAGTCCAGAAAACAGCCCCATTTTGCCTGCAGCAAGTGTTCACTGGGAGTCTGCACTGACCCTTGTTCACTGGGATACAAACAGCTGAGGCACTGCAGGATTCTGACATCAACAAGGACAGGCAGACAAAATAAGACAGGCACAGTCTTCCAGAGCAGGCTGAGTTTGTGACTTTGATTCCAGGATTTCCTCCACCTCAGCAAATAAAATCACCCACAGCCCTTTTCTGCAGGGGAGGGAGCAGAATTTAGTGAAGTGTACCAGAGATAAACAAGAGAAAACACAGTTCTGGTTGATTTTTTGGGAAAAAAACCCACTATTTTCCTCAGTGAGTTTTCAGAAAAACAGGTTCTTAGCAACCAGCTGTGCCTGGATGGCTGTGTTTGAACAGGTCACTTACATGCCAGAGGCACTTCACTGATAAGAGCTGTTACAAGAAGCATAATTTTCACTTATTTGTATAAAACTTAACATAAATTCCCATAACTGATACAGGCTATGTGAGCAGATGCTTGGCTTTTTCCAGTTCCTTTGTCATCAAGAGAAAATTTGACTTCAGAGGAGTGATTGGGCAGTTCACACAGCCTGAATACATTGCTTGGGATTTTAAGAATTCAAATGCTTTGCCCAGCTTTAAACTCTTAGACAATCCATGTAGGACACTCAGCTCCCTAAAGTTCAAGAGATTTGTCTGAACATTCAGTAACATCCACTAGAGGGTACCAGAGAATACTGATTTGTGTTTTATTAGGACGATCATTTCCCAGAGGTACCATAAACACATGCCACTAAGAGGAACAGCATAATGCATAAGCAAAGATCCATTCATGTCAATGGGATCACCCATATTATGTAAGGTAAACCAGTGACTAAGAACCCCTTTGGAAATATGGCTTAATATGATTCCCAAGGTAACTCTAAGTAAGAAAATATTCACCTGTGATTCTGTACACAGACATGTTTAGGAACAGAAATCACAGTACCATGCTATGGAGGAGCAAAGCCTAACAGGACTGAAATTCTGAGCCACTTTATGAACAGACTACAAACACAGTAGAAGTGTATTTTTAAAGCATCTCAAAAGTAAATGTTAGCAAGCAGCATGTAAATATCAAAAATCCAAAGGAAACCCAAATCAGCCCCAGTCTAACCATAGCAGCTGCTTTTCATGTGCTCTGTTTCTTGTTTCCTATTACAGCAAAAAGTACACAAACCCCAGGTTTTGTTCTGGAAATAGTATTTCCATCTCAGAACCGCTGTCCTGTGCCAGGGCGTAAGAGCCACAGCTAATAACGCAAAACTTGTGAAAAATGTGCAACAGCAAAGTGGAGACAGACTGCTTTTTAAAGGTTAAGCTTTATAAATGGCAGCAATATTTAGCACCTCCCAAGCATCTTCCATCTGCAGCTCAGAATGCTTGATAAACATTCATAAGTGAAGCCTTTTGAAGCCCTCACGCAAGAAAGATGTTTAATATGATCTCCAGCTGGAGGGAATTCAGACCTGAGCCAACTCCCTGTGCCTGACAGGGATGTTCTTCATGGATCAGGGAATATGATTCCACATAATGTTTGTGCTACTTTGTCCTAAGACGTGTCCAGAGAAGGGCAAAGGAGCTGGGGAAGGGTATGGGGCACAAATCTGAGGAGCAGCAGCTGAGGGAGCTCAGCTTGGAGACAAAGAGGGGGAACCTTGTTGCTCTCCACAGCTCCATGGAAGGGGATTGTAGGGCAGGGGGGAGTTGGTCTCTTCTCCCAAGTAACAAGCAGCAGGACAAAAGGAAACGTCCTCAAGTTGTGCCAAAAGAGGTATAGATTAGATATTAGGAAAAATTTATTCACTGAAAGGGTAGTTGGGCATTGGAATAGGCTGCCCAGGAAAGTGGTGGAATCACCATCCCTGGAAGTGTTAAAAAATGTATGGATATGGCACCTGGTGACATGGTATGGTAGTGGCCTTGGCAGTACTGGGTTAAGGGTTGGAGTCGATGATCTTGGAGGTCTTTTCCAACCTAAACTATTTTGTGATTCTGTGTGCAATGCTCTCCCCCTGGGCACAGCAGTTTTTCTAAATCAACCACATAGAGCATGAAGAAAAGCTCCAGACTACCCACACTGTGATCACCCTTACTGACCTGAAGCCCAGGTGGCTGAAATCTCACAGTGGCTGGTTTGGTATCTTGTGTTTCTGACACACATTTGCTGCCTTGGAGCTCCTTTCTAAGGAACATCATCAATGCCCAGGATACCTGGAACTCCACCTCTGCCTATTTCCCTCATCCTGAAACAAACTGCAGAATCTCCACAAGTCCAAGACAAGAAGGAAAGGGCCCAGTGTTGCACATTCCATACATCTATCCATCCATCCATCCATCCATCCATCCATCCATCCATCCATCCATCCATCCATCTTTTCACCATTACAAGCTATTTTGGTGTTCTTTGTGTAGCACTACAAACACAGGTCTTCCTGATACCTTTGGCATCCAATGAGGAAATTCAGCCATTGATGTGTGATCTCAGTGGGAATGTATACACAGTTCAGGGCAAGAATTTCCCACCCTTTCTTTTCAGACAGCATGTGAAATCTCTGACTCTCCCTCTCCAGCTAGGAAGCCTCATTCCTTATTGAGGCACTCACTGAAATGTTACTTCAAACCTCAGTGGAATCAGTGGAAAGACTCCAAGAGGCTTTCACAGCCTTTGGATGAAGCCCTGATCAGGCACTCTGCTCCCTGTGGTGCTTTGGGTTATTGTGTAGAGAGAGAAGAGTTGATTCAGGATGCACTGAGTCATGGCTGTGGTGTCTGGGCACACACTGAGGCCATTACATCACACCCAGAGCCTTGAGTCCTTCACCAGAGCAGCAGACATTCCCTGGCTGTGTACAGCCACAAGCATCTGTCCCAGTCAAAGCAGCTTGGGAGGAGCAAGCCTGAAAGCACAGCAGGGTGGTGGCCGGTTTGTCACCAGGGAGGAATGGCAGTGAGAGCCAGTGTGAGCTGTGCCAACAGGTTCCCATCCTTGCCATGACAGCACAGGTCACCAGCTGGCCTGGCCCATGTCAGCTTGTGACTCAGGCCCTGTCTTGGGGACCTCGTCACTACTGGACAAACTGTGGTCACAGGAGACACTTTGCATGTGGAGAAACCATACCTTGGTGCCATCCAGAGGGTCCTTATGTACAAATGCCTGCACAAACTCCTCAGGTCCAATGTGACTTAGTCTTTCCTGTTGAGGGAAGGGGAGTGGGAAGAGAGAGGGAAAAATAAGAAGGCATCCCAGAATATCTTCTGTTTCTCTGATAAAACATTGTCATTTTCTGTAAGCTCTGAGTGGTGTCACTGAACTGTAGACAGCCAACTAACTGGACATTAAAATTCATAACAACAATTAGAACTATGTCAGCAGAAAGACGAAAATTAAAATAAATACATCTCATTACTGACAAGCCACAGTAAGAGTCCTCTCCACTGTGCTGGATGCACAGGGCTTCATCTGGGAGCCAGCAGACATAAGTCCTGTTTGGTGCTCCCTCAGACCTGCTGTGGTTGAGCATCATTTAAGAGCCAAATTGTTTCCCAGCTGTTACAATGGCAGAAATGCTGTGATCTGCAGTCCACAGCAATCCTCTGCCCACACACGGCTCTGCCCTGGCCCCTGCCCACCAACCCTCAGGTGCTGCCCAGGGTGATGGCTCTGGGTCACTGGGTAAAGAAGGCACTGAGGATGCACATGAGACATCAAAGGCTTTGCTTACACTGGAGAGTGTCCCAGGTGTTAAGCAAAACACGAATAAATAAAGTATCCAAATCTCTCTCAGTAAAAGAGGCCACCTCCAGCAGCTCCTGGAAAAACGTGGCAGCTCCAACACCATGCTGACCTTCCTGCTAGGCTTTTCACTCTCCTTAAACATGCTTATTAGAAAAATAAATATTTTCAGTAGGTTGTAGGCCACAAAGGTATTTCAGAGGAGGTATTTTTTAATTCCTACAATCCAAACTTAGAATACTCAAACAAAAATAAAATAAATGGTAATTCTGGTCAAGGGAAAATTTTATGTCTAGTCCTGTGCTTTTTCTCTGGGCCTCTCACCTAAACACTAATAACTGTGCCCCTATAGGGCTTTTACTAATCAATAACTGGTTTAAATAAGTATCAAATAATTCTTACGAACAAATAGGCATCAGACAGCTTCAGTGCAGAGCACCTGATATATCAGACATAGCAATGAAAGAGAAAGTTGAGAGAATTGATTGCAGTACAGTGGAATTAAAATCTCTAGCTGCATCTGTTTTAAAAAGGCAGCGATGCCTCAGTTACAGGGAATTTCCCCTTGGAAGACAGCTGCACTGTGGAAGAGGAAAAAAAAACAAAAGCAAGGAAAAACTCCTTGCAAAAAGACTTCTACTCTCTGGCTTAAGTTATATAAAGCAAAGAGAGCCAAAGATGCAAGCTCTGAAAACTATGCATTCCACGTCTTGACAAATAGAATATAGACTATATTCAGAAATCCAAATTTCTGATTTCCTAATACTCACTCCAATCCACAGTGCATTTCATGTTTTGTTTTTCACATCCCTCCCCTGAAGGATAGGCAGAGGAAAGGAGGACAGGCAGCAGGACACCAGAGCAACAAGAGATCTGCAGATGGCAGCAATGTTTTATGTTCTCTGTGCACATCCAGGAGGTCTGTGGGGAGGACCTGACCCTGAGAGAAGGGTGTGCAGCACAACAGCACAACCAAGGCTTCAGCACTGCAATTTTTCACACAAGATTCTGTTTGGGAGCAGACTGCAGCCCAGCACAGGGGGAATAGCAGGAATTTGTGGGGGTGGTATCTGCACACCCTGATATATCCATGCACAAAATCCCAAAGGGAAGAATGAAAGGCACATCAGACAACCCACTGCTTTGTGTATCTGGAGAAATGGATTTGAACTGCTAAAATTTATTCCGAATTTATAAAAGAGTTAATGACCAGCCATTTCAGTAGCACCTGCAGAGCTTGTGGGGCTCTGAGCACCTTATAGAAGTGACATTCCTGGGACATGACTTTGCTGGGATAGGATTCTCATTTCACAAATAAGTGAGCTGAGGTACAGTGACCTGATCCAAGCTGCACAGGGACACTCTGATATATAGTTTTCTTCCCAAGCATCTCTTAACCTGTCAAACCCTGCCTCCTGCTGCAGTGCTGATACAGCATGGGATATGCTGCAGCAGTGCAGACAGTTCTTGGTTATGTCTGGAATACTTAGCAGCTGATGGCTCAAAATAACATCTCTGGCTGCAGAAGTTGGGAACCATTCCCACTTACCAGCTCCACATGGGTCAGCTGCTGAGCCAGGGTGTAAGGGTCACTGCAGACGCTCAGGATTTCTCTCTGAATTGATGGAGGTTTAGTTTTGAAGGCAACCAGCTTATCAGAGACAGCACTACTGATCTTGACAATCCCTTCTTGCCCATGGCTGAGGGTTGCAAGCTTCTGATTCAGTGCTTGCAAAAGCTGATTCATCTTTTTCCAGTAAGCCTGGAGAGACAGGGAGAGAAACATAAGCCACCCATAAAACATGACATTGGAGTGGGATTTTTGTGCTGAATTTTCCTTTCTGCAAAATACTCCTAAGCCAGCAACAGGTTACCATTTTATTTCCAACAACCCTATTTCAGAATAACCAGTTGGCTTAATTACAATTCTGTGCTCTGGACACAGAGACTGCAGTCAAGAGAAGAGGCAGGCAGGCAGGTGGGTTGGGCTGGCACTGATACTCCAGATTCCTGCCAACATCAGGCTCAAAGGAGAGGCAATGCTACCACATGAGATACTGCAGCTTTCTGGAGCACAGCAGCCTTTGGTACCTATCTTTTATGTCAGCTACATTTTGGCTGAGAACTCTACCTGTTAATGCTGCTTTGTCAACTCTTATTTATTAGGAAGAAGAAATGTTTCTAATGCTATTTTCTCCATCCTTTTGACCTGAATGCAGAAGAAGCTCGCAGCTGCTTGCTACCCAGCTGAAGTGGCTGGAGCATTGTGTAGCTTTGAGTATTTAATATCCAAATGTTAATTGCTACTGAACGAAGCTCATATTGTATTCCAAGCACAGCCATGTGCTCAGCAGGATCATCATTACCAACTTGCCCAGGTTGTTCTCAGAGCTGGAGCAACACTTTACAGACAATGAGTGGAGTCTCTGGCCATGGAGGATGGGCAGAAAGAAATTACTTCAACTGTTCATGACTGACAGATGCAGACATCACAAAACTGAGATAACAGAACTGATGGGTGGTTCTTAGGATAAGGTTAACTGGAAATGTTCTTGGCTAGACTGTGCCTCACCACAAGGAACAACACACACCTGTGTCTCAAGCTGGATGCAGCTCAAGTGAGCCTTTGGGAAGTAATCCCATGGTTTAGATCCAGCCCTTGCCTTCAGAGTTTTGTGGGCTGTGGATAGTGTTCAGTGTTAGGCATTGAGGGCACTCACATTTTTAGTGTTCAAGCAACCAGAAACCAGAGTCAGTGCTCTTCTCAGCTGCACAGAACCCGATCTGCACATCGGAGGTAGCACCTCCTCCTTCTTCACAGTGAAGCATAAGTTCTCACATCTACTCTGTCTTCATGACAGAGTAGGAAAGGCTGGAGACCTTTAGAACATCCCAAGTGCTTCAACTTTTGCCACAACACTTTGTAACTTTGATGCAGCTTTTCCAGCAAAAGGTTTCACACTGCTCTCTTGGACTCACATCGCTCTCCTTTCACCTAAGGAAGATGTTCTGCTGAGCTGGGCTAGAACATGTACCAGATGAGCAGGATAAGTCAGGCTCTTTTTTGTAAAACAGCTGTTAAGTCTGAAATGAAGAAGGTACCCAGAAGGCAGGAGGGACATGTCTTGAAGAATGACAACACACAATGTATTTGGAATCAAATCCCAAAGGTGGAGTGAAAATTGACTGAGGAAAACCCCACTCCTTCAGTTTTTATCTGTTACTGATGTATATTAGCTCCAAGAAAGGCCTTCTTCTTCATGTAAATCCTCATGTCAACAGCTGACCACAGTTTTGAGTAACAAAGACTGTTCTGGACCCAAACTACTGGCAACCATCTAAATATTTCTCTGTTTTACATCCAGGTGTGTTTGCAAATCTCAACACAGCTCATGAAGCTCTGTGAACACAGTGTGATTTTTTTAGTGACAACTCAAATAGTGACATATTTGGCATTTTGTGAACTTATTTTGTAAACAGAAACTCAGTTTTTTGGGGGTGGGGGGACAGCACTTAAAGCCAAGCCTTCTAATGAATAAAAAACATCTGGCCAAAAGACTTGGCTGGAAACCCAGCTCCTCCTTCTAGAAGGAGTTTAGATGAAAAATCTTGGACCAGCCATGTCTATGCAGTATCAAATTCTTCATAGTTTGGACAAAAAGACAAATAGCTGCATAAAATTTCTTGAAAGACATGCATATTAGCCAGTCTTTCAATAAATCTTTATCAAGAGATCTAGTTTCACCTCATTTTGTAGGGAATATGGCACAAAAAATAGATATAGACAACAGTAAAGAAAGATTCATGTAAGCCAACCACCTACTAAAGAATGAAAAAAAAGAGACACACTTAAAGGACACAAACAATTACACAGAAATCAGAGCTCTTGAAGAGACTCACTGGAAATCAGTTGGGTGCACCTTTGCTTAGAAAGCTTTTCTGTGCATATTGAGAGAGAAATTAAAAAAAAATCCTGCTTTTGCCCTTCTAAAAGCCTTTCCTGCCTTCTTTAAACTACATCCACTAACTGAAAACAACATTGTTCATTACCTTCAACGTGCTAGTAATTATCCTGCCACAAAGTGACCCCCCACTGCACAGGGGCTGCATGCTGGACTTATCAACCAATTTCACTTCACTGCCACATTAACAGTCAAAAGAAGCACACTTCTGTTTAATATTTAAAGAAAATGTTTCGTTCTTAACTAGGAAAGTTCCTCTGAAGACAGCAGGCCTCAGCAGGTGGCTTAGGAGCTCAAATTTTAATTAAAATTTCTAACTCTAAATGCAAATCACAGCACTTACTAAGAAATGCTTCTCAGCATGGACACCTTTATAAGCACATCACAGCCTTTAGAAAGTGGACTCTACAAAGAACAGGAGCAGACACTGCAGGGGAAAATCCTGCACTGACCTACATGGGCTGGATGACATCACAAATCTTTCAGTCTTTAACTTCCGTGGTTCACAACGGGAACAAGTTTCTTCCAAAAAACCAATGGTCACCATCACTGTTCTGTGCTGTCCCTTAAAAAAGGAAATTTGCATTCGGAGGATATGAGCTGTTTCTTAAATTAATTATTGATTTTGCTCTGGCATAATCACTTGCAATTACAGTGCCTAGTAATATCTGAAAAACAGTGATTTGAAACTAATGCAGTCTGAGGCCCCCCAGGGCACCCACAAGGATTTGTACACAGCTGTGCACGCTCCAGAGCAAAGGTGGGCAGTGCTTGCTCAGGTTAGGCAAATAAACCACTGCTTTGCATGCAGAAAGTTGATTTATAGCATTTATGATCCTTTACCAGGGCAACTACTGCTGGTAAAGAGCACATTCTAAGTCCCTGCTCTCCATCCTTTGGTGGACACAATTCTGGAGGGTCTGCATGGGTTTCCCTCACTTCTGATGCTGAAGGGCTGCAAGGCATCTTTTGCTGTGGCTGGCCAGGAGCAAGTCCATTGCCTCTTTTCCTTGAGGGAATTCTACTACTCTGACTAATGTAACTAAAGCCACTTTGGCTCCTTCTGAATTTTTTTGTTGCCTTCACCTCCACCATGTCTCACAGCTTCCCCATCCTACCCCTTCTCTCCCACGGGCTGCCCAGCCCAGGCAGCCAATCCGTGCCAGCCTACAGCTCTCTGGAAGTGCCACACATGCTGCCAGCCCAGCCCAAGAGCAGCTGTTTCCATTTATGACATATTTCATGTGCATAGGAGAGCCCAATTTCATTTTTGTGTGCTGCAGCCCTGCTAATTCCTTCTGTCCTCTCTCTCATCCTCATGGATATGTTCTTGTTGTTCTACTGGACTGCACCCCTCTGTGGCTCGAGGCCAGGCCTTCATGTAGCCAGTGGGACTGAAGTTTTCCACATCCCACAGTTAACCTAGCAGTAATTAGAGACTCTCAGCGTACTATTTGCTTATTATTTTCATAAACTTTGTGGTCTTTTTAATGTTTCCGAATTAATTTATGGGGTTCACCCACCTGAATGTGCAAGCAGGTCTCCCAGAGGCTCCATTCACTGTGACCCACTGTGCCACACACAGAGCTCACATATTTGAACCCCGGAACCATACAGACCTCTAGCCTGAGTCTGTGCTCAGCATGCCACACACTGCTGTCTTCTGCCACCTCCATGCTCCCAGACAAGCCACGTGTCCATGGACAGGGAATAATATAAGAACTCGGATCCAGAGAAGCTGTGGATGCCCCACTCTGGGAAGCGTTCAAGGCCAGTTGAACAGAGCTTGAAGCAACCTGGTCTAGAGGAAGGTGTCCCTGCCCATGGCAGGGATGTGGAACAAGATGGTCTTTAAGGTCCCTTCCAACCCAAAGCAGGCTGTGATTGTAACCTGGGAGATCACAGCTCTGCTGCTATTTGAATTGTCACCAGCACATTCAGACTATGCTGTGCCTTCACATATTCCTTCTATAAAATGGGAATGTTGTTATCCTACAATTCAATGTGCAGGAGATAAATTCCAATGCTCACTGCCCCAGGAGCACCTAAAGAGAGATGTGGCTTTCAGGGAAGATACTACAGGTTTTTACACTATTGCAGAAAAAAAAAACTCTGGGAGTATCCAGGAAGAGGCATGGAACAGAATGGAGGAAAAAGAGGAAAAGGAGGAACCAAGTGGGAAAATGAATTTAATGTATCAGCAGAACATCCCAAGTCAGGCATTCTCACCTCATCACATGGGGCTATCCTGTGAATCATGTCTTTGAGATGGCCAATCATCCGCTCTTCCTGAAAGTCATACGGGAATGTCTCTGTCCACTCTGTCAGCAACTGTAAGATTTTGGGTCCAAATTTTCTGATTCGAGCCTGAAATACAAACCATTGAATGATGGACAGGGACTGAAACATGTTCACTCATTAAAGTCTCTCTCTGTGTGTGTCACTGAACGTGGGGCCAGGTTTTCAAAGAAGGCATTTCTGTTGCACCTGCAAAACCTGCACACATGCATTCAGAGTGTGGTGCACAAATAATACATTTTGGCATGCAAAATGTACCAGAGCTCAGGTGCATGCACAACTGCCTGTTTTACATGCAGATTCAAGTATTCTGCACATGCAATTGACCTGTTTATGCCTGGATGGACATTTTGTTGGTGCAACCTTTATACCTTTTTTTAAAACATCTGGCCTTTTTGCTGATCAAACCATTTGTTCTTTCCTTTTGTACTTAGAACCCTTCTATATTTTCATCCTTCTCTGAAAAACTGCAGTGGATTTCTTGACCATTAAAGAGGTTTCTTGCTCCTTTGCTTTCTGGCTGTATGAAGAAATCTGCTTAGTGACCAGTGGCAGATGCACAATGAAGAAATAGGTGAACAAAACAGCAGCACTTTTGTAACTTTACCTGGGCTGCTGGTAATGTTCTTCCCACATGAGCTCAAGGTCAAGATGGGACAAGGACACTCACACAGCATACAGCTGATGCCCACTTCTGGTGGAGGTTTATCTGAGGATTGGGATGGGGCAAGGAGGGAAATGCAGGGAATGGCACAACTGGTGCATTAGTGTTATCTCAAAAGACAGCCAGTGTGCCTGCTCCCAAAGCTTTAATCCTTTGTTATGTGAAAAGGAAATGGTGTTAAAAAACAAACTGCATTTTTATTTACGGAAAACACAGACCGAAACAAACAGCCTTCTTCTGCATCCCCACGTACTGCAGCTGAAGTGTACCCTGTAATCAGGAAAAATTATACTCTTAAGCTCCCTGGCTCTTTGTTTTTCAACCAAGGTGGTCAAAATGCGTATTTCAGCTTTCCACCAACAACAGGTTTCAATGAACCACATCTCTAAAAATAACTGCTGTCAGCTAGCATTAAGCTCAGGCTCAAAGACCAGCAGGTGGCTGCTAAAGGGAAAGCTTTATTGGGAACTACAAAGGTCTGGGGAGACATTTGCTCCAGCTGTGTAAACTGCATTATGAATTGATGGAGAGGACTTTGTGCAAGTCACAGGACATGGGATGGCAGGTTACTTGTGTACAAACTTTCCAAATCAGCCCCACTCTTGGGAACACAAAATCAGCTGCGTCCCACCAGCCCAGTTTTATTGCTACAACACCCAGATGAACTTCAGGCAGATAAGAAGTCTTCATAATAAGACAGTGTTTTTAATTTCTTAAGAGTTTAATGAGCAGCAGAACTTTGCAATGCTCACATTTAATCCTCCTAAACTTGTATCTGTCATAGAATTGGAGAACAGAACCTCACACCTTAGAAAACTTGTTTTGCATGGTTCACATGGTTCACCCCATACAGATATTTCTATTAACACTGACTGTATGGGTAACCCAAGGCTGGGATTGCTGAGCATTCTGGAGAATGGCTCTCCACAGTGAAGGCAGAGCTCCTGCTACTCATGGAACCAGTTGTCTGTGCAAAAAAAAAGCACATGGTCAGATGTTGGTGACTCAGTATCTGATGCCAAACTTAAAAGCTGGAAAGCCTGATCCTGAAAATTTCAGAATTTCTGGAAATTTCCAACAAATGCATGTTCTGTTCCCTCCACTGCTCTGAAGGTGCAGCTCCTGCTCCAGATAACATACCAACCACGTGCTCATCAATGCAGCAAGGAGAGCTTGGGCAGAACCCAGCGCAGCATCCAGTGGGACCCATCACCTCTGCACTGTCTGTGGCACTGCCAGAGGATGCACACGTGTTCCTATGCACTGTACCAGGCTGCACAGTCCCTGGGGCAAAGTGGGAAGAGTGCTGAGGCAGGAACAGCTTGGATTTTCTCATTCTGCTCACCTGTGAGGGCACCACTGCTGCTCCTGCCCATTCCTGGGGCTCCACTGGTGCTGCTCTGAGGGCAGAGGGAAGGAGGGTGGTGGGCACCTGGTTACACGGTGCTCAAAGTGACAGGGAAGGCCAAGAGGAAATATTACTGTACCAGGAGCAAGAAAGCAAAGGGGCAGAGACAGTAAGTAAAAATGGGAGAGAGTGGTGTGTGGACATCTGCACTTGACAGTGTGTGAGGGTTATGTCCTACCTCCTTGCATCCTGCAGGCTTCCCCAGAGCCTTAAAGAAGTTAAGAAGGCAAGTCACCTGGGAAGACTGAGACAGGGGGAAAGGGAAAATTAGAAGAAGATTTGAAGTGACTGCTGCCTGAAGCATTGCTCTCAGACATGGATACCAGGATGCCTCAATGGCAGGATCTCAGTGGCAAATCCTTTATCAGAAAGATTTATTCAATCTAAAGAGAGGCAAGGGACACACACCAGAGCTTCAGAATCCTCTACCCATCGAAAACACCTCACATTTTTCTGCTGTCAACACTAACCTTGTCCAGCACGGGGTCATCCAGCCGCTGCTGCTCGATGCACTTGTGACACACTCGGGACAAAAGCTCATGGGGCTCAATGAAGAGTCTGGAACTCAGCAGGAATGTAAAGATATAGGCTTTCTGCAGGAGAAAGACAAGCAGACCTACTGTAAGCAGTCACACAGTGGGCAATATTGCCCGTAAAAGCCCTGAACTTCACAGCTTTTTCATTTCTACCTGGCAAGATCTTTATGAACTAAAAGACATAACAATTCCTCACCCTTGAACTGGTTACACTGAGCACAGGAGGCAGCAGCATCTCCTTCCTCCACAGCATCCACTTCCAGCCCTTGGTTGCCTAAACCCTGGGCAAACATCCAGTGAAGAGAGCGTGCAGGAGCAAGCCCAGGCACCGGAGCCAGCCCAGCCAGGATGCTGGAGACACTACAGCTAAATGGGCAGGAATCTCTGTGTTGTACTGGGTTGGGACCTGCAGACACCTCCATGTCAGCCACATCTTGATATTGCGCTGCAGATATCACCCAGCCTATTTTAAGCAATATTTCATTTATTCTATTAACTCCCCAAATTTCATTTCTATCAGCCAAATCATATCATGTGCAGTTCCACATCTGTGAAGCTGTGGGAAGCAGGTCTGCTGGATAAATCCTTGGATTATTCAAATTATTCCAGCAGTGAATTTAAAATACATGCATGAAGTCTCAGTTGTTGCGTCCTGACCCCTCCTTGCATCCTCGCACCTGAATTATCTCCTTTCCCCCAGCCCTAGCCATGCTCCCAAGCAGCAGGTATAATATTACATACCATACACTGCCTAATGAAAATCTCACAGCCTGATCTGCCCATTACCTATTTTTATTGCCTTTCTGTCCCTTTTTTTTTTTTTTTTTTTAATTGAGATGCTTCTTTATTACTTATTTTTAGCTGATCAGGAACTGAGCTCTGGGTAATTTAAAACATGCTGCCTGCTCTGCATTGATAACTTTCCCAGTCTCCTCAAGTACCCAGAAGTCAATGCTCCTCTGTGCTTTGAAATACAAGCCATGGAGATATATTAGCACTTAAAAGTCTTCCAGTCAAACTCTGCCTGAATTCCACTGAGGATGTGCAAAATCCAGTGAAGTCAATAGCTTGCAGGACCATAAACCTGCTTCCAGTTTAGATCCTCACACTCTTGGTGAGGAAACACTTAATTTCCACTGATGGAGCAAGGATTAGGATCTGGACTGTGCTGTCCAGTGGCTGCAAAGCTGTGAATACAATACAGGTAAATTACAAACCCACCAGAAGAATCATCTCTGTCATCACCAAGGGAATGCTCTGTACATACAGGCAAACCTGGATGGATTCAGCAGCCACTGAAATTCAGCTAATTTAATGCCAGTTCAGACTTGGGAGTTTTTTGCTACAGTTTTCCTCTAAACCTCTCTGGGAAGCACTGCTATTTTTGAAAAGCTCCAACTGCTACATCACTAATTCATCACCACGACAGCTCCCCCCCAACCCTGTTCTCTTATTTAAAGGCAGCATCATCTTTGGGATCTGCTTTTTCATGGGAACAATTATACAGCAGTGAAACAGCATTTAAAGCAATGCATCAATTTACCAAGCTTTAATTGTATGCAGCTTTTAAATGAGCCCTCTTAATTCAAAATTTAACACATTTGCACTTTTGCATAAAGTGCTGCCCCAATTCATCAAATTGAAACCATTTATTATACTGTGAATTGCTTACTTCAGGGTAGTAATCAGTGGTAGGTATCAGATGCTGGATTAGAGCATCCAGAGATGCTGAGGTAAGGTTTCCATCCTGGAAGATCAGTCCTCCTTGTTCACCTTCTTTTGAAGTATGTAGATGAGGGCTGAAGCCACATGGGGTAAACATACTGGTGGAACTCAGTGTTTGGGGCATGCCTTCCTGCAACAGAGACAGGGACAAGATCCATCAGATCCACAGCCACATCTGTCTTCTGGCTGATTTGAACAACACAGCCACTAATGAGAGCTTCCTGTGCACAAAATTAACACGATCCCTTCCTGATAACCTCCCGTCTCTTTCATTGCTGCCACTGGCAGATCACTCCTGCAATGGGCAGAACACAGAAAATGGAGCATTTTGATTTATGCTTTTGGGCCAGAAAGTGATGGCAGCTACTTTGGGCTCCCCCCCAGTCAAGAGTGGCTGTGATGATTCCCTTTTCACTGCCATCTCTGGTCAGGCCCACACAGGAGACAGGAGATACTTGGGACTTAAACCTCAGCAGGCTCCTGAACAGGATGAAGCAGTTTGTTTGAACCTCTGCCCTCCTGAGAATGAAGCAGGGAGAATTTAGGTGTGAGGGAGAGAAAAGTGGTGCCACCTAGAGCTTGCCTGGGATTGGAGCCTTGTGGCTCCCATGGGACAGCAGAGGTGTCAGATTGAGTGAGGAGATAGGAGCAGAAGTCAACTGGGGGAGGATGGAAAAGTGAAGGGAGTTGGAGGAAACAGAGAATGTGGGAACTGATGAAGAGATTAAATAGCAAGGAAAAGAGAAATGAGGAAGAGTGAGAAGGCAGACACCTGAACTATATTTGGAGCCCAAAGTTAGTCAGTCCTAGATCTATACTTAGGTACTAAATAAATGTTTCAAAGAAATCCTGAGCACTCATCGCCTTCACTAGAGCTGCTCAGTCCCCAGCACTTCTGAAAAGGAGGCCAGGCAGACTCTGAGCACATAGCCCACATTCAAATCCCTATATTTCAGTTATCTGAGTTTTTCAGGTTGCATTCTAGGTTTCATCTTGATTTTGTGGTTTACAATCAGCTTTGAATGTTCCTCCTGTTGAGCAAAGTTGTTTTGTTTTTGAATTGCTGCAGAGGGATGAGAGATTTTGCCCTGAGAGTTTTAAAGCATCTCCAGCTGCCTCTGAAATCCCTCCTGGAAGCTGCTCCTCTCTCAGCTAGAGGCAGCATTATAGGACATGGATGGGAAAAGAACAGTGTGTGCTCCCTTCCATGTCTGCAAATGCATCATCCAGAGCAAGGGACCCTTCTGTGACCTGACTATTTGTTTTCATGTTTGATTTTACCTCATAAAAGGGAGGATAGAAAAGAGATAAGAGAAGAGCATCAGAGCCAAGCAAGATCTGCACCCCGTGCCCTGCTGAGCCAGCAGTGAGCTCCCATGGCAGAAGGCCCAGGGCCATGGGGACAGCACTGCCAGGGCTGGGGCACACACAGCCAGCAGACACACCGTGGGGTTAAATACATTCCTCTGCCCTTTTCTGTATTCTGTTCTCTCTGCTTTTCTGCCTCTTTACTATCCCATACCATTTCAAAAGCTGACCCACGGCTTTGGTTTAGAATTTGGAGTTTGCCTTTCTCCCCCATGTAGATCAGCAGCTGTGCTGTGACCCAGGCAGTCAGCCCAGCCTCAGCTCCAGGTACAGCTTGTTGAGCTCACTCCTGCAAAAAACCCTTCCCTGCCTGGCACAGCCCATCTACTCCCCCAGCTCAGGGCCACCCTGGGCCACTGAGGAGAAGGGAATCATTCCTGTAAGCCAGGCAGGGTGGGAAGCCCTGGGAGAGGCTGGGAGCTGAGTCCCAGCTCCGTGGGAGATCAGGCTTTACAAGCAAAACTTGGGTGACTTCATCCTTCAAAGGAGGGAGCGTTCCCTGGAGCCAGCAGTTCCATCCCTTATCTCCTTCTGGGAGGTTCACACAGGCTGCCTCTGGGATTTGCAACCAACAAAAAGGAACCAAAATGTCAAACCTAACCAATTCCTACCTTGACTGGGAAATAAACTAGATGTTGGATTTTAGTTTAAGGACCAGAATATGTAAATGCCATCCCAGCCAGGATGGAAGTTGAAGCATCTAGTTCTAATGAACGTGCAGATGTGCCTGTTAATAAAGCTCTGAGAGCAAGTAATTGCTGCTTTTTGTAGCACATAGCTCAGACTCTGTGTAGTAAATGGGAAGGACTGCCAAATCCCATTTGTTACTTCTAACACGCTCTATGTTATGGCTTGTTTCTATGGCAATAATCCCAAGAAGGATTTCATGTCCACACAGATCAAGAAATAAATCTCATGGACATGCAGCTGTCTAGATGAGGAAAAGGAAAAGTTAGAACAGCTGTGAACTTACAGGACACATCCTGGCTGCAGCATAAAACAGAACTCACAACTAATGATTTATTCAGTGCAATCTCTCACTGTCAATGCCATTTTTATTATCAGATAGAAAGCATCTAAACAGGATATTGCCTGAACTTTTGCATAGTATTAAATGAGAAATCTTGCTGAAATACATGGTAATGCTTTTTTAGACAAAGTACATTTTTAAAAAGGAAATAAAACAGCTGTACGACTGTCACTGAGACATCTGTCTTGGGTATTGTCAAAAAATTAAATTTGACTTTTTTATTATGAAGTTCCTGAGTAACCTCAAGTTTTCAGGCAAGGCCTGTGTCATATCTGAGCTGGTGGATGACTGCCACCTTACTTGCCACCAAAGAAGACTTGAAGGTTTTAACAGATGCCTTTTGCTCCCTTTTATGTTACATTCACAGCAGGATGAGGCCAGCTGTACAAAGGATAAAAGACTCTTGCACTGCTAAGCTCAAAAATAACTAACATTAGCATTTGACAGACATGAATTCGGGACAGGGACTTCTCTGCCTAATTTCTTTTTCTGTTCATACATTTCCAGAGTTCTCTTTTCAAGAGTACTAAATAGAAACAAGATCTTTCTTTGAAAGAGCCCAAATACACAGACAAGGTTCTGCTGTCAATCACTCACAGAATACAGAAACAAGGGAAGCACTGAGAGGAAAACAAACAAGCAAACAACCAAGGAAATTTGTCTTATTGACCTCTTTGGATGATGGAAAAGGCAGCACAGACAGAGGCAGACCCTCCCCTGAAGGGCAGTGACAGGATGAGAGGCAGCACTCCCAGGCTGCAGCAGAGAAATTCCAGCTGAAGAGAAAATCATCCCCGAGCAGTGTGGAAGAGGAACCTGGACAGGATGTTCAATGTCCATCCTGGGAGGTTTTCAAAACTCAACTAGACAAGACTCTGAGCAAACTTGAAGCCCTTCTTCAAGTGGGAACTTGGACTAATGAGTGCAAGAGGTTGCTTCTGATTAGCTTCTCTGTGACTCTAACACACACATTTCCACTCAAGTATTGCCCCATTTCTGAGCTTTTCAATATAAACCCTGGCAAGTAAAAATTGAGTCCAGAATATTAGATATTTGTAAAGAAGTCTTTCTTGGAAAAAAAAAAGGTTTTTCTGCTTTTCCTGGAAACAACAGCTTGAATGTAGTAAAAATGACTCAAAACCTCACTTGAAAACCTCTTGGACTTAACCTGAAGTCAATGAGATTCAAGCATGTGATTCAGCAGGTGCATCCATGAACTTTCATCCAATTCAACACACAATGTTTTGCTGTTCCTCTCATTTCAGAAGCAAATCTGATGCCAATTTCAGCTGATAAATGGTGCTCTGGAGGAAGTGAGATGGTGAGATGCTAGTAAAGGGCAAACTTCCACCCCCAACATGCAAAATGACTGATGATACATGTGGCTGCACACACACAGCATTTAAACTACCTCTGTGCTCTGAAGGGCTGAGACCAGGAGACAGGAAAGTGTTTCTGCACTGGCTAAAAAAACCAAAAAGAAAATCCAGAGGCAGACTGTGCCTGGGACTGGTCTCTGTTACACTGAACCTCCCATGTGGCAGAAGGCAGGGCATGAGCCTCCTTCCTTGCCTACAGAAAAACAAGATGATAAATTGGAAACAAAGGCAGATTGGACTCAGCACTGCCTGGAAAAAGGAACACCAAATGCTGCTGGGCTGGGCTGGTAACATTTTGCATTAATTTTACCAAAACGTTATGTCTATCAGCAGTGGCCAGAGCAATCACACCACCATTTAAAAAATAATGGCAACATACACCTTTTTATCTTCCTTCACTGGCCAGCACCACCCAGTACTACAACACAGTGATAAAAAAAGACATAGACACTTCTCACTCCAAATGATGCTGCTTACACAAAATATTTCAGGACTTGATTCACTGAGCTAAAGCATGGAACCAAAGGATCACCAGTGCTTGGGAGAAAAATTACCCACAAATTCTGCACCTATCTACATCTGCAAGTGCCTTGAAATCTCTGGAAAACCAGTGCCCAGACCTGGAAGACTGAGGAGGCTTAAAGGAGTCCTAAGCACGCACGTGGGCCCGCTGATCTGCAGCAGGAGAGGTTCAAGGTGCCAGAGGACGGCTGCAGGCTGCCAGCTCTGCCTTCCTGGGCCAGGCAGGTGACCTGCAGCACAGCCACAAGGGTAAACGCCCCCCAGCATCCCCCAGCTCCACCACTTGCTGATACAAGTGTCCCCATGGCAAGTGCAGTTAATGCTTACGTGGACACGAAACGTTCAGGAAACATTTAATGTGGTTTTCAGTGCTTTTGATGTGATAAGTGTTTTATCCTTTATCAAAAACCTAATCACACTGTTTACTTTTGATCTTCATTTCATCTCTGCCTTCCATCTGCTCTGCCTCTCTCAAGGGGAAACAAGAGTTGGTACCATGTGACAAAGGGAACGGGGCTGCCGACTTATCTTCCCACCCACTTAACTTTTGGATTAACCAAATAAATAAAAGCCTTCCCACTTCAGGGATGAAAGGCACAAGCTTCTGACAATCTCCCAGCAGAATTACAGGAGCTAGGGAGGGTGGTAAGGGAAGGTGTGGAGGCTGGGGTATCCATCTGTGATGAGGGAGGCTCCAGGGTCACTCTGGCAAGTCAGCATTCAGGGAGCATGGGCAGGGGACAAGCCAAGGGTGTGGGAGACCCAAGTCAAGCATTCATTTGGCAAGGCACAGACTTTAACTAACATACCTAATCCAGAGTGATCTGGGAATCAAAATAGGAGACATCTCCCATCCCATCTCAACCCTACAAAAGTGTTTTCTGATCAAACAATCACCAAAACCATAACTAAAGGAACATGGCTTGCAATAAAACATTTTGGAAAAACATCTTGATCAGTTTTAGTAACCGGGTCTACTACCCAGCCATCACTATATGGAGAACAAACCCTGTCCACAGCCCCTGTCAGAACAGCACAAGACACACTGAGGTCTCATCAGCTTCAGTACCTGCCCACTGCTGTCACACAAGCCCCAAATACCACTGAGCTCAGCAGAAACTGCAGTAGCAGATGCTCATTTTTCTTTACATTACTTTCAGTAATTTTCCAGCTATTCATCTTTGCTGACAAAAAAAAATCAGAAGATAATCATAACAAGTTAAAATTCAGATTTTTCTCTGCTTCTTTTATAGGGAGGGAAGCAGAGGAAAGAAGAGAAAAGAATGCTGGTGTTTCAGAATACAAAAGGAAAACCACTGCAAAGTAATTGCTTCCAGTTGCTAAGGCCATGGTTATAAACATATTTTCAGCAAGAGTACCTGGCATTAACAAACTCAATGTATTTGATGATGATTTAATTAGGAAAGTGGTAGCAGATGTAACTTTCTTATCACCTTTTCACCAGGCCCTAAAACATTCAATTTACAGCCCATGAAGTTGTGAGATTGCTGAAAACTCAACCTGTCAATCGCAGTGCTGCTGGAAGTGGTTAAATGAGCAACAGAATGAAGTCTCTACATGAGTTAGAAACACAAAGGAAGCACAAGGGATGAGAACAGTGGGGAAAAACATTTAACTGCAATATTCTCCAATCTCAATAATGATGATTACATCTCAATGCAGGTTCCCTCCCCTTTCCTACCCACTCCTTGCAGCAGCTGAGGACTTCACTGAGATTCCCATGAATGAGGCTGCAAGAGCAGCAAGTGAATGTATGGCTTTGGATATCTAATCAGAATTAGACGATGATTTTGTTTCCTTTGATCCCACCTGGTTCTCACTTCTTACTCATCCACCCACACGTATCACTTCCCTAAAGAGTTCACCCAGTGAAGCCTTCTTAGAGAGGAGGGGAAGGAAAACTCCTCACAAATCTAAACCAGCTATCACAGAAAGCAACCTTGGGTAAAGGAAGGAGAGCTGAGTAGCAGAGAGGACGGGACAGGACAGCTCCATGATGTGTTGTGGTACACCACACTCAGAGCAGGGGATGTGGGCCAGGAGCCTCAGGGTGTCTGGAAAACTTTTCTTCTTTTTCTTCTGCAAAATTGAACTCCACAGAAATTACTGGGCTCTACAACTCCACAGACTTACTCCAGGCTAGAAAAAGATCTTTTGTAATTCTCCAAGAAATGCACATAGGTGCAGCAGAGCCAGAGTATGTCTGCCTGCTGAATTCATTCCATCATGTCAGTAAAATGATCCTAGAGGTAAAATGATCTTGTACTAGAGGTTTATGAGAAATATCTTGCAGTCAGAAAAACAACCATGCTAACCAATTACCTCGAAATCTGACGGACATGCCTCAGAAAGAGGCCCAATTTATAGGTAAGGAGGCATTAAATCAATTACCAGCACGGTGCAAGCAAGAACAAGGTCACCTTGCTGAAGGAATATTTCTGTTTATGCTCATGTCAGAGTATTTTGCTCAATAGAGAAAAATGAAAACCTGATTATCATGAATTTGGTAGACTGGTCTGAAGTAGAATGTAAATCAGAAAAGGGAAGATTTATGGCCAATTAAATTGAACTCCAATCAAAATCCCATTCAGGCAACAGTTCCCTGGGGGCTTCAATTTGTTAGTGCCACATTTTTTTAATAACTTTCTTTTTCATGTAACATCAGCAATAATAAAATCCCTTCAATAACAAGCAGAGCCATGAACACTTTATTTATCTTAAAATGCCATCATTGCCTGGAATCATAAGGCATTGAAAGGATGAGCTGTAATCGCTCAAGAACAACCCCCCACAGCACTGCAATGGGTGTAAAGACTTTTTTCTTAGTCTCAGAGCAATTTCTCTTTTCATTAATCTGGTTCAAGTCTGAAGTATTTCTCCTGAGTAACACGGAGTTGGTGCTGACCCTGCCAGGAGAGCAACACAGCCTCTGATGTCTCAGACCCTTCCCAGTGCTGGGTGTGCACGTGGCAGACACAGCCCATGGCAAATCTGTGCCTCATCATTAGCAGATTTTTAGAATTATTAGAAAGAGAAGGCTATCAACATATTCCAGATGCCCTTGACAATATTCAAATGCATGCCAAAGGCAGCAGTCTGGATTTCTCTCTTTAGGCTAGGAAATCTATTTTCTGCTCTCTCTCCCCTTATGCCTCCCCTTCCTCCAGAGCTCCTGGTATCCTGGTAAAACCCTTAGACAATATAAAAACTATTCTGGTGCATAGAATTTCTTTTAAAGTAAAAGTTATCCTTTCTTTATCTGCTCAGAAATTATCCATTATCCTTTCCCTCCCCTTTTTAAGGAAAGAAAGAGGCTAAATAGAACATAAATGGGAGAAGGAAAATGAGAGTGCTTAGGGTGGGAATGAATTACTGCAGCTTTTGTTAAACACAAAATTGCAAACTTTGCCCTGAGTGAAGTCAGAGCTCAACCAGGCATGGACAGAGAGGGAAATCCCGGAACAAAACCACGCAGGCAGCATTCCCAGAAACCACTGACATCAACAGGAGCCTTTTGGCTCAGTTCACTCAGCACTGACGGGCCACCACTGGGACTGCCTGGAAATCAGTCAATGCTTGGATCTTCTTCCTTCAGCAGTGGAAGTGGTGAGGAGAGGAAGTTATTTAAGGATAACTAACACTTGTCAGCCTGCAGGGCTGTGTGGTTTTGCTGGACAGTCCGGGCTGTGGCATCACCAAACTCACACCTAAAATCAAGAGAGACACTGTGGAAATTGTATTTAATACCCAAATACCCGAGCACGACGTCGTGACTGCCTTCAGTCCTCAGCAGCCACCTCCTCCCAGGAACAGCGTCTGCCAGGCCAAGCCTGGAGGAATCAGAGAGGCTTAAAAGCAGCATGGCAGAGTCTGGTCCCTGCAACACCTACAGCTTTGCAGGAGCAAGGCTGCCTCTCCCCAGCTAAATGAATGCTGGCTCCACCGCATGCTGTCAGAATTACAATGGAAAGCCCGTAAATAAAACAGAAATGCAGATCTCAGTCCTCCTCTCATGACATCTTGGTGAGAACAAGCCCTGACAGGAATAAAAAAACCTCCCACACTAAGCAAAGCAATTCTGCTCTTTATGCAGAAGGAAGAAGGAAAGCTGTATATCAAACAAATAATTACAAGAGCAGCTTTATCAGTCCCTGCTGATTACTCTCAGCTCGGTTTGATGATTCTGCCAGCGCTCTGCAGGTTGTTCAGAGAGGTGGATGTCACAACATTTTACTTGCAGTTCTTTCCTTTATTAGCACCTACTGCTACCTGTCTCTTAGTCAAAAATCTTGGCATACATTTAGAAATTGGTCTCCTGGAATGTGTCAGGGAGGTTTAAAAACCTAGAAATCATATTTTTATACACACATCCTCAGACACCACATGTGAATATGAATGCATAATGATGTATTTTGGGTGTTACATACGTAAATGCAGTTATATAGAGACACACACATTCACGTAAGTGCACTCCTCCTCCTCAATATGTAAATACAGAAATTCAAGTAACTTCCCTACCACTGTTCCAGTTTGAGTGGGACAACATTTCCGTTGACCTATTTTCTTCCCCAAATTTGCTAAAATATTAAATGGAAGAGGGTCTCATTTTTATCTCAGAAAGCATCAACACATTCTGAAGAGCATCATAAGCTCTGACTGTCACCAATGTCAATTTATCACCACTGTTCATTAGAGTGTATCCAAGCAATGCTCAGTTACCAGATTAGGAGCAAAAATTTAAGTGACATTTGTGCCAATTGCCAGGGTCTGGAGGCATCCCTGAGATTTATGTCCAGCTGCAAGGCATCCTTTGTGTGGAGCATCTCCGTGCTCCAGTGTGCAGTGCCTGGCTGAGGGGACAGACAACCAAGCACCTGATTTATGGTGCTCACATCCCCGAGCCTCAGCTCACCTCCAGGAGCTGTGCACAGGACTGTGGGCAGGAAAACTGAGAGGTCAGGGCTGAGCCTGTCAGTGATGGATCCAGCCATGCAGGCTCCCTTGCACAGCTCCCCCTCTCAGCCCTGGGCAGGAGAGGCACTGAACACTCAGACATTCAGGCAGGGAGGGTGGACAGAGCACAGGGGCTCCATCAGCACAGCCAGCACCAGGCTCCAGCTTAGACACAGATTCAGGTTATTTCATCCCAGCAGCCTCAGAGTGCTCCAGACTGATGAGCAGGCTCTCATCCTCTATGGGTGACATATGGACACGTCTCCCTAAAAGAAATGAGCTCGTGAGCTTCTGGATTTCCCCTTCTGGAGCACCATCTGTGCCTGCTCCCAGTCCCACCACCCGCTGCCAAGCGTGACCCGAGGCAGCCCCGCGCGGGCCCAGGGAGCAGCAGCAGCATCCCTGGCTGTCCCAAATTCGAACACATTCATGCTGGAATATGCTCAAGCCCGCACAAGCTCAGCCTTCATTTGGGCAGGCAAGGAGTATTCGGCTGACAGATTTTCTCTGGCTGCATTAAGTATTAAAAAAAAAAAAAAAAAAAAAAAAAAAAAAAAAAAAAAAAAAAAAAGGAAAAAAAAAAGACTGCTGACATTTAGGATAACACTGCAAGTCTGTAGCTGGAAAATAAATCCCTCAGCTTCAGAAGAAGGAAATCTGAGCTGCAGCCCAAGCAGCAGCACAGGTGAGGGTGCTGGGCCCACATGCTGGGGCTCCCAACACCCCAGGGAAGCACCATGCTGAGCCCTGACCACCCCTTCCCCAGGGGCCACGGGCAAGGGAGAGGCACTGCTGAGCTGACTAATTGCTCATTAGCTGAAATTAACTCTGCAAGACAATTCTGTGATCACTGCTAGAAGTCTGTCATTAAAAAGGACTGCAGACATTAGTTCTTAGCTTCCAATCAAAGCACCAGCAAAGTGATGCCCAGGCTTTGGGATCAACAATCTGCTCTCAGAGAAACATGGGGATTGCCCGTGGTCCATCCAGCTCTCCCATCTGCCTCTCTCACTGGCCACCACCACTGGGTACATCTCAGACAGGCAAGAGCACTGCAGGGGCAGAAACAGAACACTCTGCCCACTACAGCAGCCTCCTTCTGCTCCTGAGTTAGGAGAACAGTTCATACCCTGAAGCATGAGATTTAATATCCACCCAAAACCTGTTCTGGTTAGTGATTCTCAGTGCCCAGGCAGAAATTATAACTCTCAGGAACCAGCAGCAGAACTCTTAGAGCTATGGCAGCAGAACTCTTAGAGCTAAATACACTCCTGTCAGAGGAGCTGATTCTAAATATTAGGAGATGAATTTTTTCTTGGCATCATTCCACTGATATTTGTGGTATAAAACCCAGGGGTGAACATGGTCCAAGATATACACAAAATTAGCTAAATTCTGAACTGCACTTGCTGACCTCATAACTCTTCAGCAGTTGAAATGTGGGCTACAAAGCCAATTTCCATAAAGGACATGTTCCAGTTAACAGTGGGAGACTGTGCTGACTCGAGCTGTGTGAGCACACTACTGAGATATTTCCCACATAATCTACATTCATTCCATACTTTTTGGAAGTGCTCCTCAAAAGATGGTGTCAAGGGTGTAAATCCTGTAGATCAAAAAGATACGTGACCCATAAGAAGGCACAGAGCTTTAATCACTCGTTATTTTGGTGCTTTGAGAAGCCCCAAACAACACGCATGAGTTTTCTTCCCCCCAGCCTCAAGACTGCAGGGTAGCAGCTTGCCTAAGGTTTAGACAGCCCAGATGGGGACATAGGCACCCCTCTGGAATGCTTGGAGAAGGATATGCTGTACAGGGACAGTGAAAATCCCAATTTCTGTCTGCAGATAGCACCCAACATATAAAAACTATATTCATTCCTTCATTTTGCATATTGTTTGAGCAACAGTGAGGTTTTAAAAGCAGCAACTCTCACTGTTGGGAAATTGCACTATTTTAATGATATAACAAACTGACTGATACTAAATTTGAATGTACACCAGAGTTGTTACCCTGTGGCTAAATGTCTCACCCTTACTTAATCTTCTCAGGCTCCAGACCTGCACAGACAGACACAGGACTTTAAATTCCACAGGGGAATTTCTGGTAAACTATGCATCTACAGATATGCAAACATGGAGTATTTGCAAAAGGAAGAGTCTAATGTCACCTGTAATCTCCCAAGCCTGTAGATTTATACATGCAATTGAAGAAAACCCTTGACTTTCCACTCTGCATGAGGAATCGGATGAATCACAAGCTCAAATTAGGTCTGGCATCAGCTCATAGCTGGGGCCATATTCTTGCCATCTTAATTCTGTTCTGTGGCCTCAAAATGCTCTTGAAATCAGTGTGAGTATTCCACAAGTATGCTTCTGCTCATCTGGGTAAGGGGAATCACCTTTGCTCCCCAAATACAACTGAAGGCTCACATCAACAAGGTTAGAGATCACATTTAAAAAACCAGTCTCTGGTATTTGCAAACTTTCTGAGAGTGCTAATCCCAAAACCAGAAATGTGCAACTTGTCTTGAAATGTTTATTCAACTAAATAATTATTTCAATGTGAATAATTCTAAAGAAGCTGAGCCAGCATCCTGCTGCAAACAAAGAATATTGACAAGAATCCTGCTTTATGCTCAATTTGAGGCAGTAACTAGAAAATACACACAGCCCTTCGTCAACAGGATATAATCCAAGTAGGAATATGGGATGGCACAGAGTGGCCTCAAGGACTGTTTTAAGAACCTAGATGAGGGGCCAAGCCAGCAGCATGTGCAATAACCTGCATGGGTGGGTTCCCAGTACCCTCCATGGACCCCGTTTTTGGGAGCAGGACTCAGGTTGTACTCACCTGAGCCCAACAAACCTGTAGTCACAAACATTTACTGCTGCTTGAGTTTGCAGGAGGATGGACAAGCACAAGTGAAGATTTCATTGCTGAATGCTTTGCTAGGATGTCCCAGCTGCAGCTATGATGGACACAGGGCATGGGAATCTGATTAAAAAACAATGTGAACTCCATAAAGAGAAAACTGTGGAAGGGAGGAATGTTGTGAAGTGTGCGGTGTTGAGTGAAACCAGGGGGCTGAATGTTGACTTGTAAATGACCCTAATTAAACCAGAAAATGTAAGAATGGCAGAGCCTCACACAAACCTCCATTAAAGTTTCCAGCAGTACCGCTGAGGAGCTGAAACACCACAAACAGCACAGCCTCTGCTCCTGTCTTCATCACAGCTCTGCATTTAGACACGTATGGTTATTCTGGTCTTTGGGAGGGCACTTTCAGATCCAGGATGCCCTCCTTGCATTTCAAATTTTCAAATTCCCATTTCAGCAGCCCCTGCTGCACTTTTAGATGGCACTGAAATTTCAGACTGTACTTCCCTACTGAAAGAATCTATTTAAGAGGGAAGCGGGAAGGTAACCAGCTGGAAATCCATGATGGAGGAAAGACTACTTGTTACCTCCCCAAGGGAGACAGAGGAGAGTAAAAGTTAATGGAAGGATAATCAGGAACTCTTCAGGGATATCAGTTTATATGCCAGGAGCATATATAACTGAGACTTGTTTGCATATCAAGAAATTACAGGAGAAGGTGTGACAGCCAAATGCAGCTTATGAAAATATGGCTATCAGTAAAGCTGATAGCTGCCTCGCATGTGAAAACCCAATCCTAACACTCAGCCTGGCAAGTGGAGGCTAAATAACATCAATATGTCTGCTCTGGGCAGCCATGCAGTAAAATCACTTCTTATGACATTTACAGTGTTTTCAGAAGACATGCCTGGGACTCAGAGAAACAGGCTGGTTTCTTAGGGATTTCAAGGATGCCAGCTTAAAATATCCACAAAATTGAAATACTCAAGCTTTAAAACAACATGGTAGAAACGGGTTGCCTTTTAATAGTCAGAGGGAAAAAAAACACCAAACAACCCAGCAACTCAGAGATTGCTTGAAAACACCACACTGTGCTACATGAACAGGACAAGACATAATTCAGTTTTAGAGCTCTGCATATTTAAGTTCTTCAAAGAGTTTTAGCAGATTAAACTCCAAAGAAGCTGCACTGTCCAAAAGCAGAGATGTATTGCTATTTATCTGCTCAGCAGTGCACACCTGCAGTCACATCCCGTCACCTGGAGAGCTCCATGTATCTCAGTGGGGCCAAGAGACCCCATCAGTCCTGGCATGGGAGTCCCTTTGGGAAATAGAAGGAATTCACCCACATCTGATTACCCTCCATACTGTTACAAGCATTTTGTTCAAGAACTATCTTCTAAATAGAAGTATCTACTGGTGTGAAGATCCTCCCTTCACACCAGTGCTCCCATTCACTTCCATCCCACACATTTAATAAAGCTCCCAGCTGGTCCCTGCAAATGCCACTGCACTCTGGCCAGATCTGTGCCCTGACCTTCCTGCCAAGGCCAGCACAAAGCTCTCCTTCCCTTCCTGCTCCAGGCTGGTTGGCAGTGCTGCTCCAGCCTATTAAACACTGTGAAAAGGAAGGACCACGAAAAGCCTTTCACTGGGATAAGTGATCAAACGCGGGATTTTATTATTAGAATCTGTTTTGTCAAAAAGGAGGATATTGGCCAAGATTATCTCAGTCTGCTTTGTGATCGTTTCAGTGAAATCCTTCCCACTGGTCAAATCCGGAAATGTGTGGGAAATTAAGTGATTTAGCCTATTATACATCTTTTACCACACTAATGACCAACATTCTTCTTGATTGTCCAGGGCATTTTTTTAGTGTGTGCCTGCCATTCATAAATACATAATTGCTTTCTTGTTTAAAATCTGTATTAACATAGTGAGCAGCTAGATGGCTACCACAATTACCTGGGGGCAAAAAAAGGTTCCATCTCACATATGGTACAATCCACCACCATTTTTCAGGGCTGTAGTCCATTTTGCCAGCTCAGTGACTTCTCTGTGAGAACACAATTTCAAAATTCCCAAATCCTCCACTTTTAAAGCTTTTCATGTTACACAGCTCTTCATTCTGCTTCACTGCCACACCACACACCATGAGAGGCCAGAGTCAAGAGGTTATTGTGGAGCTCAGTCCATCATTATTCAACACTTATTTCTACAAAAGCCTCCAGGAGCTTCCAAGTTCCAAGAGACCCTTCCACAAAGAAAGAGTTTGGTCCAGCACCATGTCTCCATCCTCTGTAGAATCCACATTTTTTTCCTTTTCTCTCACATCTCCAAATCTTTGATAATTTTCACCTTCTCTAGGCAGTTCAATGACACTTTTGATTTGCAAGTGAGTTCATTCTACCGGATGAGTAGTTTCACTACCTGCATTTCAGTATCACATCAGTACTGGCTTTCTTCCAACCAGGAGACTCAGAAGAACCCTGAAGAGGTCTTTGTATTCAGACCAAGCCTTCTGCTGAGCTGTAGGCACCATCTGTAAAGTGACTCTGTGCAAATGACATCATCGCGTGGCCAGCGTGCTCTTCCGACAGTAAATTTGTTTGGCACACCAAGTCAAAACCGAGCTTTTTCAAATTGTCAGCATCTTGAGCTCAGTCTTGCAGCTAAATACCACGTTGTGTTCCTTCTACTCCACATCTCACACTTCAGCAACAATGCAATCTCAGCAATCAAACCTGAGCTGGCACTTTTTGTGATGACTCACAGAGGTGATGAAAATACAATTGCTCTCCCAGACTCGGGCTGGCTCAAAATGGCACCAAATGTATCACAGAGGTGTCTCTTAATTCCCCACCCTTTGTTCAAAGAATTAAACAGGCACACAGAGAAGAGACAGATGCAGCAATGAAATGGCTGTTTTACCCTCATTTGTCACCAGTCTGACTCTTGACTAATGGGGCTTAATGTAGTTGTACATTATGGTTTCAGATGGGTGTCTTTACTCACACTGAGTTATGCACTTCACGAGGAGCAGCAACAAAACCGCGCGCTCACCAACCGAAGCACTGAGAAATAAGGCTGGAGTGAGACTCTGTAAGTTAAAGTGACATTTAGTAGCATAACAGCCACATAACCTCCAGACAGAGGCTCTTAACCCACAGCAGACTTATTTCTAAAGCTGCGTTTGTCACAGGTGACATGCAGCTACATGCTCCCCAGACACAGTGACACACAATAGAGAAACCTTCATTCTCTCTGAAGGCAGGAATGTTTGTCCTTGTCACCCAGTGAAAGATGGCAACTCCAGCCTGCTGTGTGCTGCAATCACACCAGCACAGTGAACCTGGCAGGAGGAAAATTAAAGCAGCCAAGAGGCAGTGCCTACCTTTTGAATCAATTTATCTCAGGGCATGCCTGCAGCCTTCCTCTGCCATGCACTGGCAACATCACTGAAATAGTCAACAAATATTGACCTCTAAAACACCAGCCAGGCTGTTCTGCAGGAACCCTGCATGTGACTCAGCGTGGGAATACATCTTCAAAAGCAAGAGTTTCAGGCACCATTCTCTTAGAAAAAACCGAAACAAAAACCCAGCTCCCAAACAAACAGTTCACTTCACTCTTCCTCCTTCTTTTCATTTTTAACTGCACCAGGAATGAGCTTTTCTGGAGTACTATTTTAAAAGTCTTGGAAAAGTTCTGCCAAGTCCTAGAAAAATACAATGTAATTTTAAAATTACAGTCTGACAAACTGCTGCTTTGAGAGAACAACCATCTTCTAAATGACTGAGCAGGAGGCCGCAATCACTGCTTTACACAGGCTAGAGAAGGGACTGCAGGAGCACGTAGTGGTCACTGCTCCACTCCATGCAGGCCATGGACTTCAACAATACCTGAACATCACCACACTGGTAATGAAAATCTCAAGGAACTTCTCTGCACCATCTTTGCTTGGCCTGAATTTGGTCACTGTCCTGAAAACATCAGGATGGTACCACAGCATGTCTGTGTCTTGTTACAATGTCAGATTGATACCACACAGCTCCATCAAATAATGATTAAATCCATTTGTGTTATTTCAGTCTGAGCTGGACTGTGCACTAGAGAATACTACACAGAGACAGGGCACACTGGGTGCAGCAATGACCACCTGAATGAGCTCATGGTCCAGACAACAACCTGGATTGAAGCTGGAGGTGGGACACCAAAAGCAGTGACAGATGATCTCTGCCTCTTACCACAGATGGGAAAGTAATTTATTTTCATTTCTACAAATCCTCTGCAGCTTTCAGACCTGTCAGTAATAAAGCATTTCGCAGCAGGAGCAAAGTGGTCCAGGATAATCCTGCAACATAACTCTTCCTAATTAAACTGCAGTGATGGGCAATGGCACCTTTGCTTACCAGCCCTGCTTTGGAATCCCACTCAGCACCTGTGGGACCACATCAGGCAGGGAGGGTTTGGGGAGCTGGCAAAGGGCAGAGGAGACCCAGTGCCACCGACCCTTTCCCTGCACAGCCACACTACAGGTGCCACGAAGATGTCCCACACAGGACAGCATGACCAAGAGCAGAAGCTGCTGGCTGAAGCCCAGACCCAAGCTGCAGAACATGATGCTACTCTGCAAAGAAAAGTGGTTTGGACAAAGTTCCAGCCACAATTCTGCCTTTTATCCCCACATGAGCCCATGCCCTGCAGTCATCCACCCTGGGTCCAAGCAGAGCGACAGCGTGTGGCATGTGTGACATGCAGCCCCACTGCTCACAGCCTTGCTGGCAGGAGATGAAGAGCTTTGTGTTGCTGGACATGAACCCACGTCCTTCAGCTGACCCAGAGGCCATCAGACTTTGACCCTGTGTATCACCATGTCCCTATGGCCAAGGCCAGCACAGAGCCACCCACAGAGCCAACACCAGCAGCACCTGCACCACAGCTGCTGCCTGCAAGGAAGCTGCAGGAGAGGGTGAAAACAAAGGAAAACACCACTTGTCTGGTGAACATTTGATTGTGGCACTAGACAATTTATCCAAGGTGGAATTCACCACTGAATTTGCCCCATGGGGGAAGGGCAAATTCGCTTTTAAGCTTTAAAAACAGACTTAAAAAAAATTCCAACAGCTGGACACACCGCATCCCACAGCAGGAGTGGGTCCCTGTCTTCCAGCTTTAGTGATCCACGGAGCTCTACTTGCTGCTGGCTGTAACCTAGGGTATTAACAGTACAAGATCTATGTCTAAAGCATATTAGTAACACTTTTAAATAGTGAAGGAGGCATTTTAGCAAGCACTAAATTCTGCAGAAGCTCTGTTTGGCAGAGTTATTGATAATCCTATTAATGACAAGGTGCAATTTACAGCAAACTGGCAGTGGAAAGGAGATACAGGACTTATGTGAAACAAAAAGATAATGCAATATTATTCCATTGACTGTGCTTTCTCTTAATTGCCTTGTTATGTATGCTCAGGGCTCACAATCTATCACGGATGAAGTTGTTTGTTCATAAAGCAGCACACAAGAGGTTTTTAATCCAAGATCCCTCTAGCTGCATTTCAGGATTCATTTCAAAGTTGTCTTTAATTTTTCTATTTTGTGTAGGTTTATCCTAATATTAGCAGGCACTCCTCTGAAAAGAAATTGCTGTGCTCAGTTGTGCTGCTTGTACTGGATTATTTGAGCGCTTACTAAGGCTTTACTCAGTGAGACTGCACAAAGAGACATCACTTGCAAAGCAGACTGGAGGGCTCAAGTCACTTTTCCCAGGCCCCAGGTTTGCAGAAGGGCTGCTGGCCCTCAGGACTGAATCCAACTCATTTGTGCATTTGCACAGACCTTTTGCACAATTAAGAAACAACTCTACCAAACTGAATGCAGAATTCTAATGTAACAGGCAAACTTAACCTCTAAGAACAGATCTATCCTATTAACACATTTTAAAAATACATTTGAAATTTTAAAGATGGCAGAAAGATACATTTGAGGCTTTAAAATTACTTAAATGATTTGTTTTCTTTTCAACATTATCTCATCTTCAGGTGTCTGTGTGGGAGGGCAGACAGATGGTTACTCAGCTGAGGAACTTGAGGCTGCTCTGTCTCTGTACAATGGCAGCAACCAGCAGTCTGGAAGGAAGATGGGCTTCAGCCCGGGCCGAAGTCCAAATTCAGGAGAAGAGACTGTGGAAACATCCTTTATGGGAACTGCTCAGATCTAGCTTTTGTGTGGTTTTGCTTCAGCTTCAATTCCCAAGACTCTCACAGATGGATTTGGTCATTACACCATGAACAGCTAAAAAACCCAAGGTGCACATTCCTATACCATATATAGTGGAAAGAATGTCAGCTATGCAGGGAATGAAGATGATGAATGAATTTATTTTATTTCTAGTTTTAATTATTGGGTAAATTCCATTTACCACCTAGAATGTGAATGTGTTTTATTACAATAATACGCTTCCGGCACGAAGCCAAGACAGAGCTTGGGGGAGGGGGCACTAAACTATGCTGACTGGTGTTGAAAGCACTTGACATTTCTCCATTTCATTTCCTAGGTGCCACATCATAAATAAGCCCAATAAACTGTTACTTACAGCCCTGGCCAATTTGAAATCTACCTGATAGATTTATTTCAAGTATACTCTGTCCTCCAAAGCTGCTGGGAAACAACAACTTGACACTGCCAACCTGTTATTTCTAGATCTCACATTGTCTGTACATCAGCAAAGCCATTTCCAGTGCTTGTTTGCAGAGATGCTGAAAGTCACTGGAAGCTGATGGCTGCCTGTATTCATTGCTGAAGACACAACAGGCAAGCCAGGTGACATTCAGCTGTCCTACATCACAGGCACTGCCCAAAAATGGAGACCACAAAAATAAAGAAACAGATTCGGGTTCTTTTTCAATTTGTATTCCAGTTTAGGAAAACTGGAAAACTATCCCTACCTTAGGATTTACAACATTGGCCAATCTTTGTCTCTAGCTCTACTCACATTGCAACCAAGTTGATTTCCACCAGAACAACTCGAGTTTCTCAGAACTTTCCCTTATAAAAGCTAACAGCTGGCATTACCTGCCTCTGGCAAATGCAGAGCAAAAACCACCAGGTGTTTCTCTAGGTGTGCTCTGGTTAAAATACACACTTGGCTGCTGTCCTCCATGCAGATGATTGATGTGAAGAGGACTGGGACTGGACTTTCCAATTTGTGTCTGCCTTACCTCAAAACAGACTGCAAATGAGAGTGTCACAGTATTAACCCAGGTACATGGTGAAATTAGTGAAACCAATCAGTCCTGGGTCTGACACACCAGTGACAGGCAGTGCAATTGTTTCATACAGCTGATGTAAACTGGGAGCTCACGCCACAAGGACCATCTGCAACCACACCTTTGGGCTCTCCAACTTGAGCTGTTTCACACCTGAGCTGCTCTGGCTGAAATTTCAGCCTCAAGTCAAACCCTACCCCATTCATCCCTCGAAAGGCTGTTCACCACCACCACCTCTGCATGCCCAGTGTCCTCCAGCAGCATTTGCTTCTCACATACTCAATGCAGCAGTCTGGCCTGTGAGCCCAGCTGGAGCTGCTGGCAGAAGGAGACAGCCCAAGAGATTTCCACCTTATCATGGCTCTCCATTAATGACTTTGAAGGGATATAGAGATCCTATCTTCAGGAGACTAGCTGGAAGGGCACTGCCTGTGCAGACAAGCTTGTTCCATCCAGTCTTTTATCCTGTAACTTGCAGGATCTCCACACAGCAGAGAATTGAGAACCACATTTGCCAAAGCCTCCTACACAAGGCTTGCAGGAAGGTCATTTCCAGCTGCCAGGGCTATAAAGGAGGATGGGAAAACACAGCCTTTCTTATTGGATAAAGATGTTTATTCCAACCTACACATCAACCACCATTGTTTTCATTAATAAGTATTCAAATCTTGTCTTGTTATGAGTTCCAGAATTACTTTTACTAGTTAGTTTACACAACATACATAATTACATTTCCATGAATACAAGCCCCATTTCCTGTCGTGCCTTTACACCCAAAGAAACAGCTCAGCAATACATTAATGCATGGCTGAAGGCTGGCAAGTCCCTGGGAGCTTCGGGTGCCTCCTGACAGGAAGGAGCTTTGCCTGCAAAGTGGGGAACAGGAGCTGCACCTGCCACGAGCAGTAAACAGCACTGTTGTGAAAGGTACTGTAGGTTCCTGTGCACAACTGTGGAGCCCAGGGGAAGCTCCATATGCTCTGAGATATCTGGTTAGTGCTGTCAGACAGAGGCTGCTTGGCTCTGCACAAGCTGCTGGGGATGGGGCTGGGGCAGTCCCTGCTCCCATCTCTGTAGGAACACACGTGCTCTCCCACTAGGCAGGATTCCAGCAGCACTGCAGCAGCTGCCAGGTAACTCAGTGAAGCCACTCACACTCGTGCTTCTGGGTGCCCTTGTAAGTTTTCACAAGTGTCTCAATGTTTGGCAGACTCCCTGGATTCCTAGCACTGGGGAACCAGGCACAGAGGAAAGGCCACTCTCCACACATTTCAGCCACTGCAGAAGTTATCAGAGAGATTGCAGTGGAGGAAACATAAGCTGAGCTTCACGTCCACATTGTGCTCATGCCAGCTGGAAAAGGGAGAATCGGGCAGAGAGAGAACAAAATCACAAGGCTGAGGCTTCCTTCCAACAAACAGAGCTCAGCACAGTGGCTGCTCTGGAGCCAAACCCCCTTCACTCCTCCCAGCCTGTGCACTCTCTGGGCTCCCAGCAGGGCCTGCCTGCAGGATGTTTCTGTTTCCTCATCTACACTGAAATGTGAATGATCCTCCAAGTTACAGGGTGGCAGAGATCAACATGGTGCAAGTTTCCCTCTCCTGGATGAGACATCAGCTCGTGCCAGCCGGTGCTGCATTACGCACGTCTCAAACTGCTCCAGCTCTGCATTAGCATTCTGAAGCACAGCTTTATCCTCCTGCTTCAGAGACCAGCCCCTGCTTTACATAAATCTTTAATGAAACGCTCTGCCTCAAGCACCGTGCCTATGAACAAAAGGCAGAGTTGAAGGAAAACAGTTTTACCTCCAAAAAACCAAAGCAGTTCTACAAATAGCACACAGAAATTACAATTGCTGCACCACTCTGGAATCCCTGGAGCATCACTATAAAGAATGCAGAGCATCGAGAAATGTGAGAAGTTGGGACAACTCTAAGCGCTTTCCAGAAAGAAAGGCAGCAGAGTCATCCAGATGAGCTCCATGCTAAAAACACAGCAAGACAGACCCAGTCCCCCAGTGCACGTGTCTGGTTGATGCCCACATGGGAGGTTGTGAAGCTGCATGTGCCAGGCTGGCACCAAATGCTCCCCCAGCAATGCAACAGGTCAGGAGACTGATGTTAAAGCCTCGAGATTTAAAAACATGCACTAGTCTATCAAATTCCTATTCCCTAACCATAAGAGTGCTTATGGTTAATGCTGTCAAGTGTTTCAAGTGCTTCCCTCAGGAATTTAAAGGCTGTAAATGTTCATCTCCCCCTGAAACACATGCTAAGTAGAAATAGGACTAGAAACTGAAACTGTACCGATCAGGATGAGGAATTGTTATTTTAAGATAAAACTAACTAAGTACCATGAAGCTAAAGATAAAATTGCAGGGGCTGGAACACAGTGTGACAAGGACAGTGAGAGTCCTGATGCAAAACAGTGACCAGGAGATGTTACAAGATCCTCAGAGCTCAGAAGTTGCAATGCAAAGACATTCGGCATTTAGGGCTTCACACCGCAACACTTGATTTTCAAAGCAGTCTATAGGAGTTAAGGCATGTATCTTCCATTAAACTTAATGGAAAATGTTTGCTTAAATCCTCAAGACTGTCTTGAAAACATGTATTTCAGATTCACAATCTGGACGGGATGCTTTAATTTTAAATTTTAATATTCACATCTGCATGTAGGCCCCAGGTCAGTAAATCATTTAAATGTGTGCTTCAAAATGCAACAGCCAACAAAGCTACTCGTGTGCTCAAAATTTAGTAAACATATAAACGTCCCATCCAGCAGAGATGGAGCTGCTCAGACGGTTCTGTGTTCTGCTGAACTGATGCCTGAAGCCTGCACAGGCTGCCACGAGAAGTTACCATTTTGCCAACACGTATCACAATGTTACCATGCTCACTCCTATAAATCAAGGGAAAGAGTAAAGCCAGAGACGTGCTCAGAGACAGCCTGGTGTCTTGGAGACATTGGTTACTTCTGCACTTTGGCTTTCTCATCCACATTTTGGGCTCCCTAATCAGGGATCTGAACTGAGTTGAAAAACTTTGATCCAACTGGATGTTTTTCAATTATGCCTTTATTTTTATTGAGCAGCAGGAATCCTAGAGTAGGTTTTCAGTATCACAAAAACATCTATGGAGAAGATTACAAATAAAGCACGAAAACTGTCTAAACACCCAAACCAATACCATAAAAAACCAGTAATGCAGTGTAGAACAAACCCTCCTCCCCAGCTAGATTTCAAATACACAAGATACAAATGGCTCTGGCAATTCAAAATGCCTTCAGATTTTGCCTGTCTCCCCCTTACCTCTGCAGGACAGCATGGGATGACCAGGGACAGGAACTGAACTCAAGAACTTGAGCTGAAGGCCCAGTGATGGACAGGGAGTGCTACGCCCCTTGGGAAGAGGCATTTTGGGAAGGAGCACCATGAATATTTGGGCCTAATCTCCAACTTGGGAACTGAGGTCTCTGAAAGTGTGGAAGTATTTGGATCTTACCATCAGCTTTTCACTTACCTCAGCCAGATTAAGAGTCTGACAATAAATAATCACTACATGCACCCAACATTTTAGCTTTATAGAGCCAAACAGCTATTTGTGGCTGCACTTTTATACTCAGAACTCAAAATTAATCATATAAAAGCTCAGCAGTTTCCACTTGCAGTCACATCCAAGGTAAGAAGTAGGCAAGACAGCATTTGGATGTTAAACATAATGTGGTGTGACTGCAGAGAGTGAAGGAGAGATCCTGCTGTCCCACTGCTGCCTGTTGCTTTCCTTGCAACAGACAGCAACTGGCAGAAAGTGGGATGGGGCTGTTCAATCTGTTGATCTAGCAGAGAATGAAAACACTGAAAGGTAAAAACCCCTCCAAGGACTGCCCTGCCCCTTAGCAAAAGCAAATATTGCCCACGGAATGGGCCCAGGGAGCCTGCTGCTGTCAGTCCCACAACCTGCAAACATGAGCCAAGGGAGAGGGAGGAGATTCACAGCTCCAAAAGAGGGAAGAGACTCCCTTTTGGCAGCAGTTCATGGGCAGGGCAAAACCTTCAAGCCACGCTCTCAGTGAGCAAGTGGCATCCAGCACATGTGGGGGAGGAGACAGCACTGTGGGATTTTGGGTCTAGTCAGCAGACACAGGCAGGTTTGCAGAGGAACACATAACCAGTGCAGGCAGAGATGTGCACATAAAAATCCCAGCACGGGGCTGCCAATCTGCAGGAGTGCTCCCCACAGCTGCGCCGAGGCACGCTCAGACTGGGGCGCACATTTGGCCTCCCCTCTTACAGCTGTGAGCCTGGACCAAGCCCTGCCAAGCACAGAGGAGTGCCAGCTTCCAACCAAATCCCTGCCCACTCCCTGAAATCCTCCATGTAATTCCTGTCATTTGGAAGGACGAGCACGTGTGAGAGAGGCAGGAGGAGCTGCCCCCATGCTGAGTGCTCAGTGCTGAAGGTATATATTTGCATGGGGACAGCAGGCTCATGCCAGCAGGTACCAGACACAGCAGCTCACAGCTGGACAGCTGCACAAACTTCCACCTCAGGCTGTGATCACAGTCTGGGCTGTGCCACACTGTCCTCGAGACACTCAGCTGGGCCCCACTGAAACAATCTTTTATGCACTGCACTGGTGCTGCTGGCAGGCAGACAGCAAAGTGCAGGGCTCTCTGCAGCCCTTTATTCCTATTTGCTCAGTAAGGTATCACCCTGGCCCTTCTGCTTTGGAATCCTCATCCTCCCAAACATGCACAGACCCCTACTCCTACTGTACAGCAAGGCAAGGACTTCCATGGCCAAGTACTCTGAGTCACAGCATGCCCTGCATATAGAGCAGGGCTCCCTTGAACTCATTTCTGTGTGAAAGACAGCTTCATTTTCAGAAAGAGCAGCTCATCTTGATCCTTCTGAGTAATTCCACTGATTGGAGCCACCAGTAGATTGCTCTGTGGCTCATTGATTAAGCTCAATGTGAATAATTGCATTACTGAAATAGATTGGCTCAGGCACCACTGAAGATAAGTCAGAGCAGCCAGGGGTGGCAGAAGCAGTGCACCCACCTGCACAAGGGCCACCCTGGCAGCCTGACTCTGGGAGGACGGGAGAAGGTGCCTGTGTGGCTGCCCAGAGCTGACCTCCAGAAGGTCAGCAGCTTGCCTGTTCTTCCCTGTGGCTGTATTTCACTCCCAAGTGGATGGGCCACTCCCGCCGTGGCCCCAGACGTGGATTTAGTATGCATGACAGTGCTCCTGGGGGCAGTGCCTGCACGGAGCAACGCTAAACATGCTGACAAAGGCAAGGGAAGTGACCTGGAAATGACAAAGTGAAGCAAGGGAAGGAGCAAAGACGAGGTGGCTGAGGAGAAGCATCTGCACAGTTATTTCTGCAGAGCTCGCTGAGGAGAGGCGACGAGGTTTGTCTGACACGGTTGGTGCAGTGCAGGCGCTGCTGGATGTCTCTGCTGTGGGCAAAGCTCTGTAGATTGGCAGCCAGAAGATTAATCCTGTACCTTTCAGAAGTGATGGGGGCTACACACAGAATAAAAAAATAGCTACTTTAGTTTTTCATCACGTAGAATATGATGTCGAACGGCAGAGACGCAGTGTCCTGAGCGCAGTCCCAGCTTCTGGCACCAAGCACAGAGCTCCACACAACTCTGAGCAGCTTTAATTGTAGTTCTCAAGGCTGAGGTCCCTTTTTCGTAACAAGAAACAGCAGAAAAATTACTTTTAATATGCAGAAGGAATCATTTGTAAAATCAAAGATGAAATCTAAAAAACTAAAGAGCTAGTTTTATGATAGATGAGGTTTTAAACAGCACATGAGAGACTTCCCTTAAATAGGTGCCAGTTAATTAATGAGATTTGGTAAATGAGTGCATTTCCTGCGCAACAAACTACAGGCTTCCACTTCCAAAGTACATTATGTTAAATTGGACAAAGGCCCATTATTCTGGAATAAAAGATTGCCCACTGGAGGGTTCACACTGAAGTATTCCAAGAATATCTTCATCCAGGAATACAAGCTGTGTATTTGCAAATGGAAACCAAGCAATCCTTAAAAATACCAATACCTCCTACAGGAGCTGGTACATTCAAAGATTTAGCACTTAGTAGTAAAAAAACCCCAGAGTAGCTCAGCCTATTGGTTTTACAAAAGTTCAAGAGACAGGGATGAGCTGCCTCCTGGGACCAGAAGGCTCTTGGGGCAGGTTTATGCTCTGCAGTATAAAGCAATGAACTGGTCCCAGACCCTGCACTGCACAAATAGCACATCACACACTCAGTACCTGGGGGCCACTGTGTACATTCATGGGAGCAGTGAGCCACAGTGTGAGCTGGTTTGGATAGGGTTAACAGCATTTCTGCAGTGCTCTCCCTGCAGGGTAGGGACAGGACAGGCTCAGCATCCCCAGCACTGGGCAGAAATCCACAGTGGCCTTGGGCACCAACAGCAAGTGGGTGAGTGCACGGCTTGAGCAAGCAGAAGGGGTGGAGCCCACCTGTTCCCACTTCACTCTGGAGCACACAGCCATGGCAGCTTTCCATCACAGCTCCCCAGACACCCTAAACCTGCTGGGAGAGGGCAGGGCCATCACTAACAAGGTCAACAGCAGACCGACCAGTCACAAGTGCAGAGTGGGTTATCAGGTCTCTGCCCAGCTCAACCTGTAACACTCCCAAAGCCACTTCCTCCAAATTCCTCCCCAAAGCTTGCCTACAAAAAGCTTTACAGCCACAGAGTGCTCAGCCCACATGAGGGGACGCTCAGAAGGCTCCAAGGCAGGTAAGGCATTTGGGACAGACAACATCTTGGCCACACAACTCTAGGTGTTCACTTCCCAGGCCAGCTGATCATAACCCTTAGCAGACTGTGTGCTACTGATAGAGACTATTTGAGTTGTTCTACGGAATAATAAACACCAACCTGGCTGCCTCAGGAACATCTCTGAGCACTCTCACTACAAAGAATCAAAGTCAACTCACCAGGATGCCCAGCTCTTGACTTTCATTATGGAAAATTATTCACAGCAGAAGTGTCACTGCAGCAGTGTACAATTTCTCGTCACTATAAATATTTTCATATCATTACTTTCCTTCTCTTACACCTGTGGAGTCTTAGACCACACAGATTTCTTCACCTGTACAAAGCTTTCCCCAGACAGAGGATAGTCTTCAACTTCCTGGAACACAGAGCAAAACTCACAAGGACCCTCTCTAGACTTTTAGAAAGACGTATTAAGAACATCTCACAGCACTTTCAGTGATTTTTCCCATTTCCTAAAATACATTTTCCTTTCCTACCAGAAGACCCATCTCTGCACACACTCCACCTTCAGTATAATCAATAAATTGATAAAGAAGTGAATGCCTTGCCATACATCTTTTTACTGCTGACTTCTCCCTATGGCTGTTTGAACTAAGTCCATTCTAAACCCTTAACTGTATTTCTGTACCAATGATTTCCAATTCAAAGGCTTTGCTTTGTCAATTACACACATGCATGCACACACCTACATGTGCATCTTCTGTTAATGCTTTAAGCAATACTTGAATCCTTTAATATTCTCTTCAAGGCCTTTTACAATTTTCCCCCACAATGCTATTTAGACTAGCAATTAACCCCCCTGAAACAGCACTGCTACCTAATGCTCTTACAGCAGCACTCAGAGACAGGACAATGGGATAGAAAAACACATTCACGTTCTCACATGCTGGTATGAAGTCCTGGCTTGCCCACAATCATGTTTTTGTTACCTTATCTAGGGATAAAAACCCTTAGTTATTCACAGCTCTGCCTACCCTCCTCTGTTTTGGTAGCTCAGAGCAGGAGTACTGAGTCATGCTGGCAGAATCATCACTCTTTCTCCAGAGATGCTTGGCAAGGCCAAACACTCACAGAATGGGCTGTGCAGCAGCTGGGCTGCTAGAGCAGCTGGGACACTGTGGCCCTCACCTCTCCAGGTGCCAGCCCTGAAGTGGCAGCAGGAAGGAGCACTACCTTCCATTTCCAGGGCTGCTTTCAGGCTGCCAACCACCCCCGGGCATGGACGTGGGCAGCAGATGAACCTGACACAAACAGGGCACAGATGAAGTCTCCAAAGGGCTCATCCTCCCTGCAGCTCCTGCCAAAGCAGCTGGGGAAACTCCACAAGGGGAGACTCGAGCACACAGACATTGCTCAGAACCTCAGTTTACAGCCAGCCTTCCAGGGAACTACTTGTGTATCTGTGAAGAAACAAATTGGTTCTCACCTGTAGGAAATCAAGAGTGGAAACTGTCCTTTCCACAAGCCATGGCTGCCCAGGTATGGCTAGGTATTCCTGCTGATAGCAAATGTTTGACTCCAGGTGGATTTTAAATTGAAGTTCACCTGCACAGTGGAACTGTATTGGAAAAGTATTCCCTAATGTATCTATGGGGATAAATGCACAGTTATGCTTAAAAACGGAGACTTTTCTGATCAAAGGAACTGGAACTTCTATATTACATAAAACACGACAAATCAAAATACACTTTTCCTATTATGAGGGTGAAAAAAAAAAAGAGAAACCTTCCTACATAAACATGATAGAACAGACACTCAAGCCACATACTAAGCATTTTTCAGTGGTTTGGGAAAGAAAAGAAATACAAAATGTGAAGTCAATATTCCTACTGGAATGAGATGAAAGATATTATTTTTTTATGCCCTACTTGAAACATCATAGTAATTTTCATCTGCACTAATAAAATAAATCAGCAGCTGATCTTCCATGCATTACAATTACCATTTCATGCAACAGTCACAATGCTTCTGAGATGCATTTGCCTTTTGGAACTCCTGCCACAAATAGAGCTGAATTTAGGGACTGCCGAGTGCACAAATTTATAACATCAATTCTTTGAGGACATTGTCCTGTAGAAAATGCAATGTGGGCAGCTAGAGAAAAGCATCCAGAGAAAAGCATGCAATCCTGAGCAAAGATTTTTGAGCGGAAAATAATTAGAACAGAACAACTGAAAAGAGAAAAAGTCATCTTGTATGGCACCAACTGTTGGGTGACCAGCAGAGCCCTGTTTGGAGCACACTCATCACCCAGACAGGAATTAATAAATTCCCAAGCAGCCCCCCCTGCCTGCAGCTCAGCCTCTTGCAGAGATGATCATTTGCAGAGCACGGCACAACTTGCTGTTAGACAGGAAAAGTTCAATATTCATTAACCAAAAGAGCCCCCACTTTGTGCTGCTGCTGCCTGCAGTACAAATCACCCACCCCCGGGTTTTATCAGTCCTGTCACTCACTGTCCCAGGAGCCTGAGCCTCGAATGCAGCAACACTCCCAGCCCTCAGCTGGGGCATCTGCACAGCCAGAGCCCAAAGCTGGGAACCTGCAACCACTCTTTGAGCAACCCAAACAGAAAATGCTGGAAACACAAAAGGTTTAAGCTCAAATTTGCATATAGCAACTTACCCTTGCAATAGTTCACTGCTAAAAAAAGAGCTACATGAAAAGGGAGAATTGAAGCGGGCAGCTGCACGTTGGGAGATTTACTCCAAACCTTCCAGGAAGCCTATGGAAGCTTGCAGCACACGCTTTTCTTTTACAACCCAGGACAGTAATACATTCAACTGTGCTAAAGCAAAAGTGTCAGGCACAGAGATTTAAGGAGATAATACAGTGAAGGCTCAGGGACTAGATAAAATCATAAAAAGATGCAGGCAAAAGCTGCTTCTTGCTTGCTCTTTACTACCAATTGTTGTATTGGATGGGGAAGGCAGAGCACAACAGCTTCAGCAGGAGGGGTGGCTGGGGTAAACCTCATCCTTGGCTGCCCAAATCCAAACCCAGCTTGTCCCTGAGCACCCCTGTTCTTCTGGCTCAAAAAATCAACTTTGGTCACAATGCAAACATCTGCACCCAGCAGAACAGGGCACCAGATGTTCAGGAGTGCAACCTGCTCCAGCCAGCACTGCCAGGTGGAAATCTACATTGCTTTAGAGGGTGACCACAGCCTTGGATTCTGCTGTGTCTGCTGAGCTCTGCAGCACATCTTGGCAAGACACAGATTATCCAAGAAGCTCAGTAAAACATGGCTAAGAAACACCAAGGTATAGTAGAGACCCAATAGCACATAAGCTGTCAAAAAAAACCCCAAAACAAACAAATAAACTAAACAACCACCCTGCTTTCAAATTTCTGGAAGCCATGCAGAAAAGATTTTCATGGCCATCTGCTTGGTGCCTGTAAGCACTTGGTCCCACAGGTCACACTGGGAAAACCCAGCAAACTGGAAAGCCCCACAGCCATCCATCCTCCAGCAGCACATGGGCTGAAACTGCCCCAGCACTGGGACACCTGGTCGCACACTCTGCCTCTCCTGGGAGCCTGGAAATGCTCCCTTCAGGACCCCACTTGGCCAAATCGGTTTGTCACTGTCTTCCAAATAACTCACATGAATGTCTTTCATTTTTCAAGCAGTGCCATCAAACATGGGGCTGCACACGCCACAAACACTGACATATTTCACTAATACAATCCAGCAGCAGCAGCATATGGGGAGTATTTATACAGGCTTTTATTATTTTTTATGAAAGGTAAATGACCCTCTCCAAGATGGGGTGACTTGTTCTGACAGCATCTTTGTTTTTAGGAGAAAAATACCAATAGGGGAGGGTTGGAGGCTTTGCAAGTCTAACCCATGGGAACAAATTCCTCCAGTCCTATTACAGGAAAAAACCCAAGCATTCTCCTCTTCCCCTGTTTTTATTGTCATTCATCTTACAAGCTGGTCTTATTAAACTTGTTACTCAACACAGTAATTAGTAGACATAAAAATATACATATAAATAAAATTCAGATATTGGCTCTAATTAAGTCTTCTTAAGTGTTATTTTACTAGTTGGGGCGGAGCAATTTTGTTCCGATTGAACTGTTGAAGAACAATTAAGTAGAATGCAGCTTTAATTTGTTCCTGATCTCCTGACAGAAGCCAACACACATTCAAACTGGTGTAAGAGAAACCAAAACCAATTAGAGCAACGTGACCTTGCACTGTTGTCTCACCAGGTGAAAAGCCAAGCTGGGATTGTACCGAAACCTCAAGTCTTTGCACTGGAGCTTTAATTGGTGCCAGCAGCAATGCCCTGGGGCAGGGAGCAGGGCCAGGTCTCTGCAGATTTAGTTTGCCCTCCCCAGGAAGGACAAAGGCACCATGCAGCCCAAAGGATGTGTGATGCAGTACTCGTGGGACCAGTCTGGTACTGTATTTGGGTTGCCCCCAGACGAAGGGAGGAATGATGAATCTGACTCCATGTTCTCAGAAGGCTAATTTATTATTTTATGATACTATATTATATTAAAGAATACTAAACTAAACTATACTAAAGAATACAGAAAGGATACTTACAGAATGCCAGAAAGATAATAATGAAAACTCGTGACTCTCTCCAGAGTCCCGACACAGCTTGGCATTGATTGGCCAAGAGTAAAAACAATTCACAGCAGAAACCAATGAAACAATCACCACAATCTCCAAACACATTCCAAAGGAGCAAAACACAGGAGAAGCAAATCAGATAATCATTGTTTTCCTTTTTCTCTCAGGCTTCTCCACTTCCCAGGAGAAAAATCCTGGGTGAAGGGATTTTTCCAGAAAATGTGAATGCCACAGTCTGGCTTTTAGGGTGCCAGCACTTAACTCTTGTGCTCCAACCCATCACACAGCAGCCCCTAGATGAGTCCCAGAATCTCACTGTCCTTGTTTCTATCACAAGTAGAAACCAGCCCATCTCCAGCATGGAAGGACACTTTGATAAATGCAGTAATTATCACCAGACACCCACCCAGCCAGCAAGAAAATCAAGGCCATTTATTTGTCCAACTAGTTATAAAACTACTACCAGAAAACTCTGCAAATCAAGCCCCTGGAATCTGATTTAATTAAATCAATGAGAATTATATCATTAATTCATCAGAAAGCTCAAAGCTAATAGGAAATTGTTTCTATCGACTACAAACTCCTTCCACAGAGCTGCCTGGCGGTGCCCCCGCTATGGAACTGCCCAGCTGCACCTCTGCTGCTCCATTTGTCATCTCAATGCGCCATTTGTTCCTCCGAACACAGATCAGCTTACACAAAGCAGTTGTCATGCTTCTTCCAGTCCCTACCATCTCAAGCACTTTACACATTCCCCTCCACACGTGCTCATAAAAATCACTTGCCATAAGAGATTTTAAATGGGGCTTGTCAAAAGGATGGAAGCTGGGCAGGAGAGAACCTCCAGTTTCCTGTGGTCTTTGCTGAAACACAGCCTGGTACCAGCAGGCTTTTCTTTCCTCAACATACCCCTGAGATGTGGTTGTAAAGAAGAATTTTGATGGGAGGGAAGGGAGACACAGCAGTCTTAAATGGAAACTTCACACATGTCAAAGCCTACAAAAGGTAAAACCCGGGTACCTGTAACAGAAAGCACCAGGAAGTGATTTAAGGCAATTTGGAAATACAGTTTCAGTGGCTGGTTGAACACCTTAAGAACACAAATATTCAGCAGGCTATTTACAGTTCAAGGGAAACTTTTCCCAACTCACAGCAGAGCATAGTCTATTCTCACCAAGGAACATAAATTTTGAGCAACTCCAACAGACAGGAAGAAGTCACTGGCTTTATCTCAATTTAACTGATTTCAGGAAACTTAAGCAATACTCAAGACGAGGGCTCTCAATCTCAAAGACACTCAAACCCTGCTAGACCTGCTATTGTGTAGACAGCAATTGCTGATTTATTGACTGCAGAGAGCTGTGGATCAAGCCTTAGTATTTGCTAATATCTCTCCTGGAATTGGCCTTTAATGGCCCGATTCAACTGCTATTAGTGAGAAAGGAACAAGGCCCCTTTCCTTCAACAGAGTTGGATGAAGTTGGATCACTTAGCAGCTGAACTGGAAAAATAAAACATTTGGACCAATTAAATTTTAGTGCTAAGATATTTAGCACACATTTCATCTGATATGAAAACATCAAATCTAGGGCTAAACCAAAGACATTATAGTACAGCTTCCAGATTAAAAAGAAAGGTGTTGAGAAGTGGAAATCCCCCTCTCATTCCCTTGGGTGCAATGCAGAAGTAACCCTGGCGAGCCCAGGGCAGCTCCAGGAACACAAATACGAAGTGACAGGGAAATCCAGCCTACTATTCACATCACATATTCCATGGTTCTTTCTATTTCACAGTAATACACCATGTTAAGCTGCTTATTAGATGGGCACATTCTCCGAACCGCAGCCAGGCTTGTATGTTATTTTGGGCTTGCCATCAGTACTGACTGCCCTTTAATCCTAATTCTGCTGTCATTTGTGGTTCCACTTCAGGAGCTCCTTGCTTTAATACACAAACGGGATCACTGTTAGCGCTGCTGCAGCCCAGAAGAAAGGCATGTGAGAAATGCACGAGAGGACTCCCTGCAACCATCCCTATTTATACAACACTCCTGCACATTTTCCTAACAATCTATACTTTCAAATACTTCTGTTGGCCTACAGGATGTTGTGGCATATGCTTCTAAGCCCCACAGCACACCCATTAGCAAATAATGACCTTCCTAAAATGACCTGGTAAAGCATAAAAAGGCTGTGGTACAGAAGGTCTTTTATGGAATGAAAAAAACCACCAAATTTTTATTAGCAGAATCACTAATGGACACAGAGTCCTCATGTGATCCATTTACTTTTAGGAAATGCCTGGTATTAGATAATGAAATTATCTCACAAAACAAAAACAACCCTCAAACCAGCACTTTCAAAAAGCACACTGCAGTCTGGCAGCTCATGAATGAAACGCTCCGTAGGTGTTTGTGTACATTTATAATTTACTACATCACATTAAGAAATAAGACAAGCTGCTGCTCTCCCAGCTGTGTACACTGTGCAACGATACCTTCCACCAGGGCTCAGCCAGCCTTCCAGTTGAGAGAAAGACAGAAGGATCCAAAGGATCCAAATCGGCTCCAGGAACTGAGTAACAAATGGCAGCAACTCTGCCTTCATAAAGTTCTGAAGCAATACACACTGAAATGCTGTTTAGCATGTGCACATGCCAGGAGCAGAAGCACAAATCCCACCCCTGATATAGAGCAGCACACCTGCTCCAGACCTTGGCTTTCATCCTGCACCCCAAACTTGTATAAAATCACTGCTAATCTCACACAGAGGAGATATCCATATCTGGCAGCTCACGTAGGACCAGGTTCAGCCCTTCTGGAACAAAGCACCAAACCCAGCCAGTCACACACCTAGCTTTACACATGTTCCCAGCTCAGGGAGAAATCTCCAGGTGCAGTTTTCAGCACGTAATTAATCCTACAAAACACAGCAAGACAAGCTTTTCTTTATGCCTTCAGCAGTAGAAGACTCAATATAACTGCATGGAGGTGCCTCACAGGATATTTTCTATAACACTTTCACCTGCTCTTGATCTTCCTACCTGAATTTCTGTACTGGACCCACTGTTTGCACCTGTAACCCTGGTGAATTATTCCAGGCTGGCTCATCCTAATGGCTGAATCATATGTGACCCAAGTAACCATAACCCCAAACTCTTTCTGCACCCAGATAAGGATGCTCTGCAGAGTTTCAGTTCCATGAACAAGTTGACAGATTTGAATGAAGCGATGGAAAAGACTGCAGATCTCAACAGTCATCTTTTCTCTCTGCAGATCCACTGACTACACTCAGCATCTTGTCTGCGTTCCAGTTTCAGTACAGCTGAAGTCTCCTGGCAGCAATCCAGGGACAGCCATGGATCCCTGATGCTTTCAGGGACCTTCTCCAGCCCACAGGGCACAGCAGGGGACTGTCTGAAGACATTCCTTGCCCAGCTTCCATACCCCTGCATGATCCCTATTCCTACACCCTGTCCTGAGCTCCAGCCCTGCAGAAAGCATCAGGCCTTTTGACAGCACTGATGTGGAACATCCAAACTTCCTGCACTTGTGGCTTTCTCTTCTGTTTGTTTCTAAGCTGTGGAACATGATCCCCAAGCCAGGTGACCAGGCTGAACGAGATGTAGGACGTTTATACACATGCATTGGAACAGCCTACACGTACACGTTCAAAACTGCTGTAATCAGGAAATGAGCCATGAAATGTGTAAGCGGCGGCACATTAATAATCTGGTTTATAGCTTAAATTAGAATCTTTGGAATTTCACAGCCAGACACTTTTAAATAGGTCAAAAATGCAGTAATCACACTTAATGATCACACTGTGATGTGCACCGCATCAGAGCTGGGAGTGAGGAAACCTGAGCAGAATGGATATGAACTACTGGCACACTCAAAAAAGCATTTAACAAACCTCAAGAACCAAACACATAGCTCAGGCACCAAGTTTTTATCTTTTGATCCTGCTCTTCAGAAATGAGGTGTGAGATTTCATGTGATCACAGACAACAAATGCTGTTCTCTGTATTTTCATTTTAGTTAGCACTGCAGATTAGCAAAGGATTTGACCACTCACAAGTAGTGAGAATTTAGTGATGTTAACAAAGCCTTCCCCATCTGAGAAACACAATTTGCTATCGTATCTGCCCACGCACATGTCACCCCCAGTGCACAGACTTAAAACACATTCCTGGCTATCAGCATTTGGGTTTCATTTAAAGAAAAGAACAAGAATCCACAGATCAATCTCAGTAATCTTTTAGTCTCCAAACCAGGGAAATCCTTCACAATTTTGCTAAATTTAGACACAATCCTTACGTTCTCTCTACACCAACTTGATTTCAGGTGTATTATACCCCTGATGGGAAAATTGAATAAAGAATGAGAATTTCAGTAAAAGACGCAGTCATTGACTAATTAATCCAGTCCTGTCAAGCTACTGAGGCATAACCAAAAAGGCAAACTAGAAAAAATCAGCTATATTCTGTGAAAACAAAGTCAATGTTTGTCTACTGCAAAAGTACAAAGTCAGCAGGGGAGACTGCTTGGAAGCTTGTAAGAAAGCAGTAGAGAAATGTTTTTTTGGTTTCTTTTTTCCTCCAGTCAAACTGGGCTTCTTCTAAAAAACAAAGCAAGGCAAAAGATGAAAGGCCTTCTCTTCTGAAGCCAAAGATGAAGAATACAAAGAATATTAATGACTAACAACTCTGTCTGTAAATGCCACGAGCTTAGCTGTAGAAGGGACTAAAAGGAAGAACAGCACTGCTATTAACTAATAAGTTTCTGATCTAACAAGCAGTGATGAAGGCTGATTGGGTCATTTATGGAAGGGAACATTAGTTCAGAAGAACACAGGTTCCCTACAGAAGATAAAAGGAAAGAAGAAAAGATGCCATTATATACATGCAAAAGCTCAGGATGGCTCATTCACCCAGCACATAAAGGTAGTAAATTCCCAATTAGGGCTTGTCTGTCCCTCACAGGTTTGTATGGGCAGGTACAGCAGATGGCTGTCTTGAGGAAAACTTGGGAATCAGTGCAAATTTGTCACCAGCCTTATATTAGAGAGCACTGGATTTTGATGAATTGCATTTCCTAAAGGAAAAATTCAACAAACACAGAACCTTGCCTTTGTCACAGCAAAGCCTTATTACTGGACCCAGCACAAGCCTGCCTGGCCACCACAGTTTCCCAATGCCCTGGAATCCTGCAGGAGTCCAGGAGGGTCTCATGGACCAGGGGCAAGGGAGGAAGGCAGGCACTGGCCTCTCACCTCTGCACAAGCACAGCGACACCAGTGCAAAGCAGGTCCTTCCATGTTTGAAGTTTGCCCATTCTCTCTCAAGAAACCCTTCTAATTTAAGCAAGTGAAACACAATAAAACCAGGAAGATGAAAAACAACCACCTCAGAGCCAAAAGTGACACCACGCCAAGTTCAGATTAGGAAACTGATTCATTTGCCAGCTCACAGGCACACACACCTAGTGTGGCTATATTTATACACACGGACTCAGGCTCCCTGGTTGAGTATTTTTAAATCAGCAAGAAATCAAGAATCAGTGTATTTAGAGAAGATGGAAAATTTCCCTTTTCTCTAAGCTCAGATTAGAGGAATCTTGACGCATCAGCTCTGCCTGTAGCATCCAGCAAGGCTGAGAGCCAGCACGGACACACAATTCACTCTGAGATTCCTTCCCTTAACAGGCCACTGCTCACTCCTGCAGGCAGGCTGTATTTTGCACCGCAGCCTGATCCAGCAGATGATATGAGAAGCTTCTGTGTCAGGATGGAAATCTGGGAAGCATTCTGACAGTGTGAGAGATGGCAATGCTGCACCCAGCACTGCCAGAGAGCCGTGCTGCTGCCCCTTCCAGGCTGGGAATTCACAGCCCCACGTCCAGTGGCCAGCTTTGTCCATAACCCACAGTGGTGTCAGGAGATCACCAAACTCTCTCAGCATCCCCTTATGGAAAAGGGGGATAACAACATGTCTCAGCAGCATCGCAAAGGTTTGTTAATGCTTGTAAGCACTTTGTAGATAAGCAACATCAAGACAGCAGCTAGCAGAGGGATTTGGGGCACAGACAGACATAAATCCAAAGCACTCATATCACATACTTCTTTCAGACAAGCATAGCAGCAGATCAGCTCCCTGCATTTAGTGGTTGTGGGCTCCATCCTCTCAAAAGACTGAGCACTCTGCCTTTGATCCAAAAAATGAGTCCGTGGAGAATATTCACATGTTTAATGTTAATCATATGCTTAAATTCTCTGAATCTATAAAGAGAGTAAAAGAGAAAAGTGCTCCCCAGCTCCAAAACAAACACAAATTCCCAGAAGTTATATTTAGGACGTGAGCAAACATTTGGCCAGCAAAGGAAAAGCCTTCAGTATACACCTGCTAAGCTTTTGCATCCCTCAGGAAATCTGCAGGTGGGGAAAGTGTCCAGAGTGAGTTTGCTTTGACAAAACCTTTCTAAAATAACCAGCATGGTGATATTTGAAAGACGCACCCCAGAGCATGTGACCTACTATTCTTACACACACAGAGCAGTCCTTGAGCAAGGAAATCAGAAAACAGAATAAATGAAATTAATTAGGAAATTCACCACACAGATTTGAACTTCTGACTAGGAATTTATAGTCGCAAAAGAATGCATTCATTTATTAACTGTCTACTGTAAGAGAAGAGGCTTTCCTCAGAGGACAGGCACTGCCACCCAGTCCTTACAGGTTCCTTATGCCTTCAGCAGCACCTAGGAAGCATCCTATAACTGTAGCAGAAAGGAACAATACTGAGCAAAAGGAATGGAACCCCCTTAAAGCCTTGCTCATTTTCAGCACATGGTCCTCTCACATCCTCACTATCTGAAACATCTAACTCAATTTACATCCTGCTAAACTCCTGGGCCAGCTAATGGCTTGGGGCTGCCAGTCTGCTAAATCAGCTGGCCAGAGTGTCCAGGAGTCTCTGCTTCTGCACCAACCCCACCCTGACCCGGTCATCCTGACCCTTTCCTGCAGATGGATCAGGTCTGTGGAGAGAGGACAGAGCTCCCCTGGTGCAGGTGAGCAGAGAGCAGGGAGCTGCAGTGTGAGGATGCAGTGAGCTCCAGGCAGTCAGACACTCCTGCAGAGCAGAGCACTTCCAGCTACAACCCCAGCTGCAGCCTGGACACAGCCCTGGCCAGATGAGCATCTGCAGCACAAACATATAGCTGGCTCCCAGAGATGATTTTCAAACCCTGCTAAACAAGCATGTATAGCAAGAAAAGCCTCAGGCAACCAAAGGGCCACTATGCAGAGCTTCATTGCTGTAGCAGAGCCATAAACATTATCCAGCTTACTCACGGCAACATCACGTTTTGCCAGCGATGTGAAACGGACAAATCACTCTCTCACCAGCATAAATTGTCCAAGAAGTTAAATAAGGCTGCTAATTATTTCTAAGAATTTTTAAAGAATCCTTCAGGATTACTGTCCTCAAATTTGATTTAAAAATGCTGCAAATATTTTCAACCAAACATCATTAGATGAAATTGACTTGATGGTATAAAAGAACCATTTTCTTAGGTAAAGGCTTTTTGAGAAGCGTGTTGTATTTTAACAGTACACAGCACTTCTACCTCAATAAACCAGAGGGAGCTGTACTAGTCACACCTTACAAATGGTTAACAAGGTGTTTATCTTCCTTGTTTGGCTGAATTAGAACTACACAGAATGCCCTGACTCAAAGGAAGCAGAACAAATCCCTACCTTCACCTGCCGCGAGGGATGGAATTAGAATGCTGGGTGAGGCTGTAAGAAATCCAAGGGAAGTTAAGACGCCACAAGGAATCCTGGTTATACTTCTCCACCTCCTTTGCAAGACACTTTGGTGTCCCAAGGTTTGCAGACACTACAAAGGAACACAAAGTTCACTGCTGCTGCAGTTACCAGCATGACCTGGCAGACCCCAGCACTGGGGAGGCTCTCTGGAGAGGGCTGAAAGCCCCAGACTACACCTCCACGACTTTCTTTCACCAATTTCCTAGAGGAGGAAGCACTGTCTCCCATGATGGAGTAAACTCCAAGCCTGTGCAGTGTAGGGCATCTCTCACAATAAGCTCAGACCTCTCAGACATCTCTGGTGCCTTTGCTTTCTTCAGAGCCTCCATTAGTATCACCCAGGACTTGATTAGCAAGCACTTTCCCCTGGCTAGAGCCTTGACTCTTCCTTTGCTCTACCACTTCTTCGTTGAAGTGCACAAAGAACCAGAGTGTAACAAAGAAATGCACTCCCCATCCTCACTCCTGTACCAAGTCATCCTCCCCCATCCCTCACAGGCAGCCCACCCCTTCTCCCATAACAAAACAGTGAGATTAAGAGTCCTGGGAAACAGAGCAGCAGCAAGGGGCATCTTTCAGTGCTCAGAAGGGCAGACACACCTCCAGGCACGAGGAGCCACTGGCTGCAGCACAGAGCACAGGTATCCACAGCAAGAGCTGAACCTGGGCAAGGACTGCTGCATACACCTTTTCAGCTACACTGGCTTGAGAACAATAATTAAATTCTAGTCTAATTTCCTCCTGATCTACAGCTCTAACTCCTTAGTGACTCCTATTAAGCCAATTCCCAACTGTGGTATCACTCTGGGCGTTTGGCTTAAATAAAGAGCCCAGGAAGCCACTAAAACAACAACTATCTTTTTTTATCTGAAAAATACATGCCCCGGAAATTTCTCCTGTGGAATACAAATGTCAGAATTTCAGGTGTCAGCAACATCGTATGATATGCCATCACCACCCTACTCAACACATGGGCAGAGACCATCAAGTCTGGAGACTACAATCAAAGCCTAAATGGTTCATCCTCTGCACTTCTTTTTCCCCATCATCTCCCAGCGTTTAATGCTGTGCCAGAGGGAGCAGTGCCCAGTGTGGGTCCTCAAACAGCCACCAAAACACCCGAGGCGATGCGATGCGATGTCACCCAGGAATACCGCGGGCATTGAAGCCACCACGGGCTGGGGAGGTCTGTGCAGCTGCTCCCCTGCCCTGCTAATTGGGTACTGCGGACACGCTCACGCCGCGAGCACAGCTTTGACATAACACAGCATGACAATTTTTCCAGAGTCACAGAAATGGAGAGCATACAAATAAACCTGAATGCTGAAACCATTTCATTGTTCATAAGAATATGCACGCTGCACCTGTTACGACCAAGGGCACTGTCTGCGCCTTGGAGCTGATTATTTCAGCCTCTAACAAGCCTGTCTGGCTTGGAGAACTGTTAAACTCCAGGAGTTAATAAAGCACAACAAAATTATTTTGCAAAAAGAAATAATTACTGAATATACAGGGGGAGAGATCTTTAAATGTAAGGGAAAGAAAACAATCCTCAAACTGACATTCCCCTCTCAGCTTCTGGATCAATTTAAATCAAATTCACTGAAACAAAATAACTCCAAAATTGATACCGGTAAAGTCCTACCCTGAAACAAACGTTCGGGAGCCCAACTGCAAGCCCAGCCCGGGACGCGCGGCAGAGGAAGGCAGGAGCGGGGAGCGCTCCCCAAGCCCCGTCCGGCGGGAGGGAGCAGCCGCCGGCGGCGGCGCCCCCGCAGCCCCGAGGGGAGCCGGGGCCGGAGCCGGGGCCGCCGCGGGGAGCAGGTGGCAGAGCCGGTGCCCGCAGCCCAGCCCCGGCGCCGCCGCCACCCGGGGCCCCGCCGCCAGCAGGCGTGAGGCGCCGGGCCGGGGGTGATTTTTGGTCGGAGAGAAGGAGACGGAGCAGCGCAGCAGAGGAGCGGCACCCGCGGCTGCGGCAGCGCGGTGCGGGCAGGGCGCGGCGGAGGGGACGGGACCGGCACTCACCGAGCTACGCGCGGCTGCTGCTGCTGCTGCCCCCGCTGCCGTCCATGGGGGCGGCGGGGGGACGGGAGCCCGCTGCGGGCCACAGCCGCCCCGCGATCCGCCGCATCTGCCCGGCGCCGCCGCCGCCGCGGAGGAGGAGGATGAGGAGAAGGAGGAGGAGGAAGAGCGGAGCGCGCCGCCCCGGAGCCCCGCACAGCCCGGCCGCAGAGCGCCGCCTGCCCGCCGCGCCGGGATGGGATAGGATGGGATGGGTTCGGATGGGATGGGCTCCCGGCGGGCGGGGGGGCCCGGCCGCGGGGGCAGGTGCAGCCGCCCGGGGCGGGGGGCGGCGCGGAGCCGGAGCCGGGCGCGGCCCCGGGGCGGCGCAGCTGCCGCTGCCGGAGCGGGGCTGGCGGCGGCCGTGCGCGGAACGGGGGCGAGGAGCGGCTGGAAGCGGCTGTGTGTAACGTGGCCGGGCGCGAATCTGCCCCGCGAGGGCTTTTAATGAAGTACAGATGTTCCCTAATGTAATTATATCGTCCTCTCCCCGATAATTGGCTTTGGCAGGCGCGCTGATCGAATCCCCCCGCGCGGCTGCCGTGCGCTCCCCCCGCCGGCACCGCAGAGCCGGGGCCGCCCCGACACCGCGCCCGGGCCCTGCCCTGGGGACCCCGCACGGCCAGGGAACCCGCCCTCAGCCACCTGCGGGGCTTTGGCTCGCAGCAGGGGAAGATGAGGGACGACGCTTATTTACTTGTTTCTTAAAGTGTGCGTCCTCAGAGAGCATGGGCTTAACTGAGCTGCCCGTAGCCAGGGAGGATGAAACACCGTGGTTGTAGGATGGAAAGGCTATTGCACACACTGGGGAGGGAGGGAAGGAAGGAAGGAAGGGAAGGAAGGGAAGGAAGGGAAGGAGCTTGTTATTGACCAGGAGCCCAGCCGCAGAGGAGGTCCTGGCCGGCTGAGCAGGACCAGCATCCCCTGTGCAGCCCCCTTGCTGTACCTGTGCTCTCAACAGGCCAGGTGAACTGCAGATGGTTAAAACACCCCAGTTCTCCCCAGCTTGATTTGTCTTTATGGAAATTGCCAATAAGGACACGCTAATACAAGTCAGATGTGTGGGCGTTTTATGCATCTATGTGAGGAAAATGGATCAAGCCCACAAATTCATCTTGCAGAGGACAAGCAGCCAACACAAGGTAATGATTTCTAGTCACTACAGGCCCCAGACCACACTGCTTTCACCCCATGACTCAAAGCTGAAACCCAGCCATGCCATCCATTCCTGCTGACACCTGGACACTACAAGGTGTGTAAATACTTCTGATAAGCAGGATTAGGGAATTCTTTTAGCCCAGGGTTGCAGAGAGGAGCCACAGACAGCTGACACATCTGTACTTCTGTCAGCTTGGGCAGTGTCTAAGGCGACGGGCAGTCCTGCTTGTTAACACAAAGTGCATGTTGGAAGTGCTCCCCCATCCCCAAACGAGATTCTGTCCTGCCCAGACCAGGGTCTTAACCACCAGCTCTTGCCAATTTAAGTGAAGGCAAGAGACTACAGTTCTTTCAAGCAATTACAAACTTCTCAGCCCAAGCCCACAATGATAGTCACACTGCCATGTCATATTTACCAGTGGTACCCAGGTGACATCTGTGAACAGAGAACCATTTTGGACCTATGGAAAAGGCAAAGGGGTGGCTCTATGCAGAGTCTTGGAGCTACATCAGCATTAATTCTGGTCTAGCTCTGCCTTTGCCTCAGCAGGAACAGTAAAATGCTCCTTGTTTTCATACCTGTGCTCTGCAGATTTCTGAGGGACCAAAACAGACAGAGGGTTTCACAAGCTGGGCAGGATTTGGAGCACCCTTGGTTTGACTTCAGCTGGGCCTCTTTGGCCACCCTGGTCACAGCCTGGCCTCTGTTTTGCTCACCCTGGAATTTGCCCATGGCAGCTCAGGAGACAGAGAATCCAACACAATCACAGAGATACAAGTGATGCTGGTCTTCCAGACACTATTTTTGATGTCTGCTTTTTGTTTTTGATTCAGTTCTGGTCCCAGAGGTGAAGGCATGGGGAAGGTGTAGAGTCAGAGGCAGCTGTGTGTGTTCCCTGAGAGCAGATGCCTCTGCAGTGGATGGCTTAGGAGGCAAGATGGGGACAAAGAAGCTAAGACTATCTTTTCCTCCATTTTCCCTTCAGCTACAGTAGAATCTTTTCTTAGAAGGATAAAAATATAGAAGGGGTGAGGGAAGCACAAAGGCAATACAACCTGGAACAACATGACTTGAAACAGAGGACAAGCAACCTGACAGACTGACTCTGCAATTTCTTTCAAGCTCTTTTCTTTAAATGTTATTTTTTTAATTTTAAAAACCAGCCCATCATAATTACAGGCTCTCACTTAGACTTCCCAATCTTCCTTTAAAACCAACATAGAAATTACTTCACAGAGAACTACCCAGTTTAGTTTTCCCTCAAGGGCAGATGCAGAAGAATATTCACCTTAAACAGAAGAACTCTCCAGTGGAGGTACAAGCAAACTCTCACACTTACCTTATCCTTGCTTTTCTTATGCTTCATGGCTGACCTCTCAGCAGGAGGTTTCTGCTCCCCCCAGTTCTACAGATACTTTCCAGCTTTCTCTCACTGACTGAGTTTCTCTGCTGTCTTTCCAGGTGTTAAGCTGATAAGTGTGTGATTTCCAAGGATCAACTCTGTCAAAGAGAGGAGGAACAGTGGACTTATTCCTCTCTGACCTCTCTTATATTTCCTGTCCTCCACCCATTATTAAAGGTAGACGGTTCAGCTCTGGCTCCACCTTGTTCCTCAGATATTCCAGGGTAATCTTCTTCAGGCTTTACCCTTTTCAGTGTACTTTTTGTTTCTGTGCCCCTTTGCAAATAGGTAGGTGTTGTTTCCTGAAAGCATTGTGCTTGTATTTTCCTGGAAGCAGAAAACAGGGAAACTTACTGTAAAATTCAACCAGTAACAAGTCAATCATTGATTCTGTTCTTTACTTCATCCCATTTTTAGAATAAATGCTTTCATAAAAGGAACAAGGTAACATAACTGTTTGATCCTGAGCAAATAAGAACAATGCCTTTCCCCAGTACAAGGCACCTGTCCAGCATTTTATTAACTTTGCTAATTGCATAAAGCATCCTGCAGTGCTGAACAGCCATCAGCTGCTAAATCCCAGATCACTATAGCTGAGCTGGCTGTCAAATGAGAAAAAAAAAAAAAAAAAGAAGACATTTTAGACCCAAATTAGTAACCAAATAATCATACAGTTCTGAATTCTGCTCAGCTACTCGCAGTGATCATATTTTATGAACTACTGGAAGATGGTGTTAGGATTCACACAATAAATATGAGCTGTATGGGTGCTAGTGAGATTGATTAATAGATCTCACATGTTCAGACATTTCTACAAACAAGAAAAATTAGGTTTCTCTATGTGAATATTTTATGCAGATTTTTATGCAGATAATTTGTACCTGCTCTTTCATTTTGTTACCTGTAGTATTACATGTGAACATAATAATAATAATAATCTAAATTTACATACACAAATTACTGGAAGGTCTGGATCTGGCACACTGGGGAATAATTTCTGGCTGGAAACATTAGCAGTGTGATAACTATTTAGACAACTATATGAAATGAAATAAGCACTTGTCAAAGGAAAAATGCATTGTTATGAAAACTGGAATTGTTACAGTCTCAAATAAAAACGGAGCTTGTGAAAACGAGTTAATCAGAAATTCTCTCCTGCCACTCCACTGCCTTATTGCTTTTTCTGTTTCTTTCCTCCTTTTTTGGGGTGAAATCCTGCAAAGCAGAGAGCTGGGGAGGCAGAAGCAGCCAGAGCATTGTGAAGATGTGGAAAAGCAGTAAATCCTGGCTCGCAGCAGAGGGCTGGCAGGATCCTGCAGTCCGGGCTGGTGGCTCTGCCTGCTGGGATCAAACATGCCTGTGCCAGAGGGGAACCTGCCCCACACACACAGGGACTGCTGCTGCACTCACAGTACATTTGACATGGGAAATCCTGGCCTTCATTTTGGTCCGGATGATAGTCAAGACCCGAATTCTGCTCAGGAACTAACCAGAGAAGCAGCAAGGTTAGAGAGGACAGATAGAAGAAGGTGCAGCTGTCCTGTAGGCACTGTCAGGGAGTGGGTTCCAGCTGACCTGCTTCCATTTTTAAGAAGCACAAGGGCATTTCGACCATAGTTTTGTGAAAGTAGTATTATTTCTGCCTTTCCTTATTTGTTCACCAGGAAACCCATTCTACAGCCAGCTAGAACAAAACTGTGTGGAAAGAAGCAGGGAAAAAAAAAGATAAATGAAAGAAAAAGCCGGTCAAGCTATTGCTAGTCATATTAATTTATATATGTTGTTCATAATTAGCATTTTTAAGCATGCATCTTCTTTCTTCAATAAAGACCACGTCTCTCCAGGACCCTGACCATGTCCATTGTTTTTATGACAGGCAGTGGAGATAGGTACCAATTACTTGGCTCTTCTTTAGTGAGTACTCCAAAGTACTGTGATGCAGCAGCATTGTAAATTCTCTGTAGCAGCTAATTGTCTCATTTTAATTCATTTTTAATGAGACACCTGGGAGAGTGAAGAAACATCACAAAACCACAAAAATCCCAGAATACTTTTGGTTTGGTCTCCCAATCTCTCTTTATTTCTGCCTTCCTACAAAAGGACTTTTTGGTACTAGCACATAAAGGTGCAGCTTCACCCAGCTGCGTGACAGCATTGCCCCCTGTCACATCATAACCTTCTCCCCCAGGTGAGAGAGGACGGTGATAGAATCTACAAAACACTTTGGAAAAAATCCAGAGAGAAGTCTCTGGTCTTCAGATGCTCTACACCTTCATCACTACTGTCTCTCTAGACAGCTGAGCCACATCTCTGCTGCCAGATGGAAGTGCAGGGTTCTGAAGGAAGGGTGGGGTTCTCGCTCATCATCATTTGCCATGCAGATGTGACTCTCAGATAAAAAGAAAAAAGGTGGCAAAGAGGTATATTTTCTTCATCAGCAGCTGATTCATTGCATGCTTTTTCATGGAAGGAGAAATGTGTCCTCTGACAATCACCAGCACGGTTTCCTCAGTTGAGAAACCTTTCTGGTTTCAGTGTTGTGCTCTGTGCTAACTTCAACATCCAGATTTTATTCACTCAACAGGGGAATTGATTCCAGTAAGACAGAACTGCCCACAACTCTTCCAGCAGTTTGGCTTCAGCAAGTCCCTGTCACAGCATCCGTGGTCTCTGCTGCTGTGGTGGCTGGGGGGAGAAGGAGCACAATCCAAGGCAGCCTTTAACCAAATCACATGAGGAGCTCCTAGATCAAAACCAGCCCTGCAAATGTAGAAAGAACACTGGACATTGAGAATGTCCAGTATGTATTGGGATGTTGCCACTTTAATTAGAAAGGTACCTGTGGTGGCAGATTGATGATGTTTCCACTGAGGGATTTACCATAAATTGAAGGCACACCCAGCGAGCTGTGTGGTTTCACTAAGACATTCCCCTCTCAATTTTGGTAATTAGCTGTGCTCTTTTGTTAGTGCTGTGATAATTTTTCCCAGGTGAGGCCCATCAGCAGCCACAGGGCGGTGTGGCTGTCCACAGCCACCACAGCAGTTATCATCCCTGAAGCAGAGTCCCACCTGCCCCCAGGGTCAAAGTCTGGAGTACCTGGTGGTGACTAAGCCCTATCCTTGCCCCACATTTTACCTGACATTCCTCGTCTCTAGCTCTGACACCTTAATGAGGATCTGGCAAGTGGTCAGGGCTATGGGAAAGCCCACAAGTCCCAGCAATGGCTGGAAAGCAGCTGTGGATGCTGATTCTGTGGCTGGCAACTCCCAGCCAGGCATAGCCAGCAGATGTGTCCCTCTGGTTAGTGCTGGCCTGCCCAGATGCCATAGCCTGCAGTCACTGACTGCTTTCAGCAAGGGAGAACTCTGGTCCAAGCTCAGTTCCTTTGATCTTTAACAGTACAATGACATTTAATACTGTTAGCATGCCAAAAAACTGGCTGCTTCTGTTGTCTACATTTTAGCTGCTATAATGCATAAAGGAGCCTTGCACATTTGGAGTACTGGGACAAGGGGCTTGTTGATTCCAGCAGAAGAGCTCTCAAGCCTTTGCTATAGGCATGGTGGAGTACCCAGCACAAACACTGCAGGGTTTTATCCTCCTCAGCTGCAAAACTCCCATTTTGCTGCTTCTGGGAACTGACTGAGGGTAAGGTGAGCTGGCCCCTCCATAGAAGGCTGCCAAGCTGCTGGATTTGTTTGCAGCGAGGGACTGGGGGTCACGGTGTGACCATACGGTCAGGGAGAGCACCACTTTTGGGAATGAGCATTCATGTATTGAAGCTACTGTTACAGGAAAAAACCCCTGAAAATCCCATAGCATTTAAGAATTCTTTGTTGATGAAGATTATTTTGACAAGAACTCCAGGAAACTTTCTTTCTCATTGAAAACCCATTTTCAGGCTATTTTTGTCTTTACTGTATTTCATCTCCTTTTCTAAGATGGATTTTTTTTCACCACAGATGAGATCCCAATTTCTTTTCAGACTTGGACAATGGTGCAGTTGAAGAGGGTGACAACAACAAGCTGCTTCTCAAACTATCACACAAAAGACTTCAGTCAGGATATTTACAATAAATACAGGCACCAAGTGTGAGGGCTCCCATTTCCTGGCAGCATTGCTTGACCAGTTTTTTCTCTGGAAGGAATCTATTACATCAGTGGCCTTGGGAATGTATATTGAGATGGTTTAATCAGAGCTGAAAATCACAGAACAGAAAGGGGCTTCAGTTCTCCTGGCTGAACACGACGTCCCCAATTTGGGAGCTGCTGAGGAATGTCTCTGATATCACAAAATCCTTAGCTCCTCTCTGTCCAGTGTTAGTGGCTGGTGGCAGCATTATGGCTCTGATTTAGCACAGCACTGAAGCACATGCTAAACTTTAATTTCTTCAATTAGACTTAAATACATGCTTAGAGCTGAGGATATGCCACAATACCCACAGAGATCACAGGTTCAACAGGTAATTTGTTTTAGCCAGTGAATCCCTCTGTAGATAAAGGTTTTGTCAACTTTTCTGTCTGTTGCTGGGATCTCCCTGTTGCCTTTATCCTTACATTGCCAGGCAGTCTTTCAGGACACACCACTTCCTCCTCATTATATATTCATACAACATCAAGTACAAATAGGGCTGTAGTTTCTGTAGCTCTCACAACACCAATAATTACAACAGGAATGGATTTAAGCATGGGCTTTATTGTCCTCCTAAATGGAGGTTTATATTTAGAGGCCTTATCTTTCTTGTGCTTTCCTCCATGTGTGAAATGGGTCTTTACTCAATCCAGCTTGCTTTAGATCCCCACGAGGCAAAGTGTCTGTGGGTGGAATGACATCTATTTGAAGGGAACAATATTATGTGAGGAGTAAAGATTAAAAGGTCTGGAAAACTTCTAAGACTCCAGCTGACATATTGAGTAATGCCAAGGCTGTGGCCAAGTTCCTCTGTGGCTTGGAAGCTATGGAAATGCAGAATGTTTCTGCAGCACGTTAATCTGCTGATAAGAACCTGAACCAGAGTTAATTACAGAGCAGGTTCAAGGGAAAGCTCCAGAGTTATTGCATCAGTGACACAGGCTGAGCTTTGGAAAGCAGCACAGAGCACAGGCAGGTAGCCTGGGAGAGATGGCCCAGGCCCACTCTGCTGCAGCAGGGTCAAAGTGATTGTCAGCAGGAGCAGATCCAGGCTGGAATCTCTCTGTGAGCTCCAAGCAGTGCTGGAATCATCTGCCTAATTGCGGGAGAGTTGTGAGGGAATGACAAAGGTGGATCCAACTCATCATCCAGGGGCAAGTTCTAACACTGCCGGACAAACATTTTGCTGAAGGGTCTTTCTTAGCTATCAGGTTTTTATCTGAATTCTGTCGACTGCATTCCTTAGAGGAGGAAAAAAGCCTGCAAGGGCAAACCCTCACCCAGACAATAGTATGTGTTTGATTGACAGTCATGTACTTTTTTGTTTGAAATGAGATTTTTCAAAGGAGTAGGGTCAAGGGCTTTTTCTTGCAGAAGATCAAAGGTTACATCCTTTGCTCATCTAAACCAACTTGGCTTCAGTGACTCCTTTGTTGATTTGTAGCAGCTGAGTGTTTCTACCAAAAATACAGCCCAGACATGGAATCAGCAGCACACCCATGCCTGCTTTCCAACTGTGAAATAAAACATGATTCATACCCCAAGCACAGAAGTGGAATGCAAAAAGCAGACAGAACACAAGGTGAAAAGTAATTATATTCCCTTAATTGCAGATTAAAAAAAAAAAAAGTATAACACCAAAATTGCTTATGAGATTCTTTCCTTTTAAAAACCTGTAAAACATGAAGGCCTCTTTATTGAATCCTGGGTTTTGCTAGAAAAATAAATATTGTTGTAGGGATTATTGGAGCATACATCTGATGAAAATCTTCAAAAAATGCACTGTAAATGCAAGAGCTATTAAGCTGAGCTGAAATATATAGATCATATTTAAGCTGAAAGGAGGTAAATAATCCATTGCTATAATATGATTGCCATTGGCAGAAAATAAAATAATGTGGAATTATGATAAATAGTGCAGCCAGTAATGGAAGCTATGGCCAGTGTTCCCAAAGGAGGCACCACCCACAAGTGGCAAGTAAAGAAAGAAGTAAAAAAAAAGTAGCGTCAAGACTGGAAGTACAAAATCTATTTTGTAAACCACAGGTTTGAATGTGGATAGAGTTCTGTTCTGAAGGCTGAAATCACAGCACAGAGTAGCAGTGTGGTAGCAGAACTTCCTCTGAGTTGACATTCTGATTTGATTCTGAAATTTTTACTATTTTCTCCTGCAATGTGACAGGCAGGGGACTGAAGGGGTGTGTGTGCATTGGGGCAAGGACTAATCTCCACTTCAGCCCAGCCTGGAAGGTGATGGTTTGCTTTAATTAATTTTAACTGTTTCAAGTTATGTAAACATTGATTTTCACACTTACAGGTTGAGTAAGTAGATACTGTCAAAAGAAAAATGAAAAGAAAAATGAGTGCATAAGGGTAAAAAGGGCTGAGCAGCAGAGAGGAGAAGAAAACTTTGAAGTACTCTGTGAGATGAACACAGCAGCCACCTTCGCCAGGTATTGCCCCATTTTCTCAGTGAGAAGAGAAAGTGATTTTGATTTTTGCCCCAGAAGACATTTAGGCTCGATGTCTGCGATGGAGTCTGCGTAACTTGAGAACCAGCAGAATAATACTCTGTGTGTCCAATATCATAAAAAACAATTTATTTGCTTTTTCCATCAGAACACACTATGTTCCTGTGGGGGCATAATTTTAGAGCTCTACTCTCATGCTGGCTCTGAAAGCTTCTATTAAGACAGGAATCTCCCAGATAATAGAAAACTGTCTCAGGCCCATTCTCTTGCACATCAGACTCTGTCTGTCCATTCGGGAGTTTATAGCAAGCTCATCTTTGCAATAATAGAGACTTTAAAAAAGGTCTTCAAAGGCCAATGATTTCCAACAGCATCCCTGTTTCCGTCCTCTGCTGTTGTCTCTTTTCCCTCCCTTGCTCTGACAATCTGTTGTCAGTAGTGGTAGAGAGAGGGATATTGCACTGGGTTTGGAGGGGGGCAGGATTATTCAGTGGGGAGGCTAAACTCAGAGTCCTGAGCAAAGCCCACTCTGTCAGCAAAGCTGAACCCCCCAGGAGCAGCATTCTGTGCCTTCACATCTCCCCAAATGCAGCCAGGCTTTCCCCAGAGGGGAACCGACTCCTGCTTTTCCCAGAGGAGGGGATCACAGACCCTGGGCTCTCCTACAGAAAGAGGAATAAATGAAAGAGGAACACAGCAGGCAGCCTCATTTCATTACTTTTTGATTTAGTCATCCAGAGTTACAAAGTGATAGTAAACACTGTTATCTCTGTGTTCTGGGTGGGTGTGAAACATAGCTTTAAGGACACACTCAAAGCTGTTATTGCCTCTCTTTGTGCTCTGGACTTTTCTAATAGAGCTGAATTAACTTCTCAGTACTGTACCTCAGAAGGAGACCAGGTTTATTTAATATCTAAAAATACTGGCCCAAACAGGTGGCAACACTGCCCTCCATCAGCCAGTGGAGAGGAAAAATACAACCTGTTTTTCTCAGTCTGTTAGTTTTAACATTTTTCATACCCAGCATTGAATTAGTCAGCAAGGTTAATCTTTAGCCAGAGCTCAGTGGGAGGACTGTGTTTCTTTTCTCCTTTCTGCTGGAGTTTCTTGTGCACAGAGCCCTGAGTTTGTACATCCATACAGGCAGGGACTGACCTGGGGAAAAAGCAAAGCTGTGCCCTTTCCCCCAGATTGTCCCTGAGCAGGTAAGGTGAGGCTGCATTAGCACATCCCCTCTGCCATCGGGTTTCCCACTGACCCAAGCCAAGCCCAAAACAACAGCAGCCCCAGCCAAACCGCCAATGATATTACATTTGCTCCTAAATATCAAGCTGAGGAATTTGCCCCAGTCATGTCACTTCCTGTGCTGAAATCGAATTTCATTTTCTCACTGTCTGCACCAGTCAGATCTGGCTCTTGCTGCAGTTCTGAGTGGGTTTATTGCAGCTCAAGGCTGTCGTGAGAGGCAGAGCAGAGACACTTCAGGAAAAAAATAGTAATAAACAGCACTCATACTTCACACATGAACTCATTCTTTTTTCTGAAAAAGAAAAAAAAGCTTGCTAAGCCTCAGAAGAAAGTCTCCAGATTGTGAACTTCAGATCTCTTCCCAGCAGAGCTCCTTTATCTTGCCCCAGACTGAAACGCAGGCGTGAGAGCCCCGGACAGCTGAGATGGGATCGCTCCTTCTCCTTTTGTTATGTGGAAGTTCAGGGAACACCAAGCCAGGAGAGATGATTTGCCGGTGCGTTAGTCAGCCAAGGAACCCGTCCTCTTGCAAAACAAAACCACTACCAACAATAATTCAGGCTCTCCGAGGAACATGCCAGGGAATGCAAAGGCTGGAGACTGAAAGAAGAGCTGGGAGGAGGGGGAATACTTTCCTCCCTTTGACATGAGCAAAACATTCACATCACTCACCCCACAGGGCACCGTGTCCCGGTCCATGAGAAACCTCTGGGCAAGGCTGGGCAGAGGGGCTAAAGCACCTCAGGTCAGAGCTGCACTAACCCCAGCACCTGGAAAGCTCCTCTAGGAGAGCTCAACTAAAATCTGGTGAGATAACACCACCATTGTTGGTTGCACCACAGGGACCTGTGCCTTGTACCTCAGAAATGCATTTGGGAGTTTATATTTCTTGACACTTCAGAAAAATAAGACCTGCACGACATTGTTGGTTACACAAAGATGCAAAACACTGAGCAATGGGAGAGGATTTTAAAAAGCTCTTTACAGAATTTGTTACAGGTCCTCTAAGCAAGGAGGATAACTGGAGTATGAAATAACCAGTCACTAAAAAAGGATGCAGAGAGGCCAAAATCCTAGCAATGGATTTTTATACATCCAGGCAAACTAGAAAACACCATCAGGGAAAATTAGATTGGAAGTCTTTGTTTTTGGTGCTGAGTTATGTTTTTAGAGCTAAAGCATATCCAGAAGGGAATGAAGTAGTACGAAATTTAATCAAGCAATACAAGGGCCAGACTGAAGTTGGACAGAAGGGGCAGAACAAAGCACAGGCTAGAGAGATTTTAAAGGCAAACTGCACCAATGGAGAAGAACAACCCTCTCTGAAAGTTAGGCAGGCAGGCAAGATAGTTTTCCAAAGTACATTGATCCTGCTATTAATCTAGACATGATGTTATTTATTCCCAACAACATCCAAAACTTTTTTCTGCATTATTTACCAAGTCCACAGCTATTTGGTAAACAGGACTTAAGTGTCAGCTGTAAGGGGCTCCTTCTTCGAAGACAAATAGACAAGCAGACAAAGAGTCAAGGAAGGGCTCCAGTGTTTCAGCTGCGTGGCCGAGAGCCACTTCTTTGTAGCATATGGCACACACTAACAGGTTTATTTTCCCCGAGGAGGATGTATAAACTGTCTGCAACTGCTCTTCACACTTGTCACTCTAAGTCAGATGATTTTTCCAAGGCCTCCTGCCGAAACAGCCCCCCACCTGAAGCTGAACAAAGAATTTGTGGACGCCTTGCGGGTTGTTCGGGGGCGAAGGGCTCTGGCTGCGCAGCCCCAGTGTGATAAAGCAGATGGGGAAGTGTGTCAGGGACGCGACAGAGGCGGGCGCTTGAGATACCAAACGAGAGCAATTAAACGAGGAGGGGCAGGGCTGGAGGGGGGCACTGCTGGGAAGCGGAGTTAAATTCGGGTCAGGGAAGAGAAGCAGCAAGTGGCAGCGTGTCTCCGCAGCTGTCCCAGCCCCGCCAGGTCCCGTCTGCGCCGGCAGCCCTTGGGCTCTCTGCCGGCACCAGGCAGCGCCGCTGGGTGCGAGGGCTGGCCAGCACCTGCTGCCAGCCGCACCGAGCTGCAGCCTGCCCCGAGGCCCATTACACACCGTGATTAATATGCAGAGACCGGAGCGACTGGCACAGATAATTACACAGCGAGTCAATTGGCTGGCAAAGTTAATTATGCAGGGAGTCAAACGAGTGGCAAAGCAAGCGACTGAGGCAGAATAAAGAAACATTTGGCAGTGACAAATGGCAAAACAAGTCGCTCAGACTGGGGGTCAAGCGGGCCGGACGCTGGATGCGCTCTCCGGCAGCAGAGGCTGGCGCGGTGTCAGCGGTGGCGCTGCCGGGCACCGCGCCCGGGGCAGGGCAGGGCAGGGGCGGCTCAGCCCCGGCTCCAGCGGGACTCGCACCTCCGCCAGCCTCCGCTTCCATCACCCCGAACCCCGAGGCGCTGAACTTCCCTGCGCCTCGGGACTGAGCGCTGTCCCCATTGCGCCACACGAGGAAGTGTTTTGCATTCTCTCCAGCCGAATATTAAGCAGATGCAGCGACCCGGAGAGCAGGAATATGAACTAACCCGAGCTGTGTGCGCGGTCCCGGGGCCAGCACCAGCATGCCCTCCCTGCGCACTCCGGAGCTACAGGGAAAGGAAAGGTTTTCCTGCTGCCATTACCAGTCCAAAGCAGGAAACCCTACTGACTCAGACAGAGAGGTTTCTAGTACAACAGACTAACGAGCCACATTTTATCCGGAAACCAGCTAGATCTACTTTTCCTGACTGTGAGCAAATGTGTGTTTTTCAAGGACTTAGTGAAAGAAGATGGCACAGAGCTTTGAGATCACTTTGGGAAATGTTACATCCTTTATTTCCTATTCTATTCTATTCTATTCTATTCTATTCTATTCTATTCTATTCTATTCTATTCTATTCTATTCTATTCTATTCCATTCCATTCCATTCCATTCCATTCCATTCACATAAGACCCCTGAAGTGACCTTTAAAGGGCTAAAGGGAAGCAGGTAGCTCTGACCTTTTTATTCCTTAGAAGGTATAACCAAACCCAAAAGCATTGATATCCTGGAGTGTTTGGGACTGTTCCTTGCTTTCTTCTGCAATAGTTAACTTACATGAATGCCAGATCCAGAGTTCCCAAAAATTACATTATGCCTAGAAATTACTGAAACAAACCATTGAAGGAAAGAGAATGTTTAATCCTTACATCTGCAGTAGTTTTGCTTTGTTAGCATTTACTTCATTCTGCTGGCCAGCTGGCATGGTTGGACAATGCAGGGCTTTGAGACCACACTTGCCTGGAAAGCTCAGGTATCTATAATGCACATTTACACGTAAGTTCTCCAGTAAACTGAAAGAAATTAAAGTCAACTTTTGTTAATTGCCTACAAAAACACTTTTCCCAAACTATATCTAGTGTTTGCCAGAAAAATTCTGTTCTTTACACACAACACTTACGTATCTGACTCCAGCACTTTATTTGAAAGCAATGTATTTCTTCTGAGTTGTGCTACTATAATCATGAGGAAAAAAAATGGGAAATAAAAGAAGGAAAGGCAACTCCAAAACACGAGGCAGTTTAAAACAAAGAAGAAAAAAATAACAATAGCAGACTCAACGTGGTACATGAAAAATAAGTCCTTTCTAGGTCACGCTTAAATTTGCATTAATGGCCTTCTTGTCAAATTATCTCAGGGGAACTTCAGATTAGCATGCAAAAGAAGCATGATACAAACTAGAGCAGTAATACTTGTTTTATTTACCAGACCATTTTTTCCAAAGGATCTAAATATGAGAATTTTGAGGGATCTGACTTTCATCTTTTAAAAAGGAAGCACAGTCAGGAAGAGCTCACCATAATTAGCAGCTAGTCAAATAGCATATAATTCCTCTCTGTATTTACTCAGCAGTGTGTACTTTAATCATGGCAAATATTAAACTGACCCTAGCCCCCTCCTTCTACAGACTGGCTCAGGAGCCCATTTGTTCAGTTATGGGATAAGCTTTTCAGAAAACAAATGTTACCAAGTGCATTTAAAAGTAAACACGGGTATTCCCAAATCTGTGTCTGAAAACTTATTTGATAAATAAGATAGAGAGTGGAGGGGAAAATAAAAAAGGTCATAAGCATTTAATCTGTCAGTCCAATAGAGATGTAATAGAGGTGAGGTGGCCACCTAAGGGTTGTTGCTGTTGTTTTGGAGGAGCAGGGCAGTTTATTGGCAAGACTTGGGAATCAGTGGAGATCCTGGCTTTTATTATTGTCTGGTGTGCCAGTGAACAGTGAGGAACCTCAATTTCCTGCTGCTTCAGCAGATCGTGTAGGACCCTCACCTATCAGGGTTTGGCTCACACACCCCATCAGCATCCAAGACCTTTGGCCCTCTGTGTCTCCCCTCATCCCTGCTGTACAGGAAGCATTTCCTGAGGATGCTCCACACCTGCAGGGCTGGCGGGAGGTGGAATCTGGAGGTGGTTTTGTGCTGCAGCCTCACGCTGGGAGGGTCAGGGTACCACACATCAACTCAGTTTTTATTTAGCAAATCTGCTACGGTTTGCTACAAAACCCACCTGCTGCTTGCACAAAGGCAGCCTGGAGATAACAAATGGACTTCTGCACCCAGCTCTGAAGGGTGTGTGAGCACACAGACATAAAGGCTGTCTGACCTCTAAAGGGAGTATCACTCATGCCATCAAATCTCTGCTGTCAGAGCAGGGAACTGCACCAGAAAACCTTTTCTCAAATGCTGAAATCTCAACACTGGCCTAGCAATATACCAGATACAAGAACAGTGCCAGTATCATTACTTCAGGATGAGAAAAGTGAAACAAATCTTTTGAATTAACACTCAACTTTACAAACAGTCAAGTTCTGGGACTTTCTTGAAAACTGCTCTGAATTTTAAAGCTCATCAAGACTTTGCAGCTGGAGTGGGAGTAGATAATCCAGCCCAGACACTGCTATGGGAAACAAACTCAACAGGGTGAGACAAGAAACTGCAGCTGGCAGAAACTATTTACACCCACTTCATGGAGTCACCAATTGCTACAGGGGCACAAGGCACTGGAAAATCACACATTTAAGCCACCTAGGGCAAGAGACAAGCAAGTTGCTACAATCATGTTTTTTAGAGATGGTGCCTACAGTGAATACACAGTTACCTGTTTGCATCCTGGTATATTCAAATGCTGATTTTCAGAATTATAAGACCCACATATTAACGTGGTTTGATCAGCAGTTTTACACTGCTCAGCCACGGCTGCTTTCATTATCTGCCACCCATCTGTACTGTTGGTATGCTTGGCTCTTTTACAGTGTTGATCATGTCTGATTTAACATGCCAGGTTACATTAACAGCTCTGAAACCCAAATGGCCACACAAGTCCTGGAAAAGCGGTTGGGCTGCTCTGCTGTTGTTACACATTACATTCCCCTCCTCATTGTCACTAAATCCAACCGGAGAAGCGCTTCTAGGGGGAGAGACCATTAGCCACCAAACACCCCAGGGCATCACAGCACTCCACAAAGCTGATACTTTCTGCCAGCCGACCAGCAGCTCTAAAATGTGCAGAGCTTGTCAGGTTTCTGGGCACCCCTCCTCCCCCCAATTAGTCATACCAGTGACTTCTCTGTACAAGGAATTAGGAAGAGGGGGGAAAAAAAGAGCTTTTCCTCTGGCTTCCAATTTAATGAAAGGCTTAAAAGTTCAGTGAATTCAGAGAATGTAACCTTTGGGCCTCTCATGAAGAACAATGAAAATAATAAGAAAATCTAATGTTTCTTTTATAAGAAAATCTCTTAAAACTCTTACAAATCTTAGCCTTCTTGGTGGAAACAACTTAAACCAGAGGCAGATCAGAGTCTTGTCAGCCTGCTATAAGATTAAATAGTCTATTAATCAAAAATCAGATTAACAACACTTTGTTAAAACTAATTATGTGAGGAAAGCCAGCTTCTTGTTGCATTGCCAAAATGTTGGATATAATTTTTTTTTTATTCGTTGCATCATTTTAGACCAAATGTTTTGGCAGCTTAATTAGAGGCAGGTGGTGCCGTTGCCATAATTACATAGAATTCCTCATATTTTGTCATCATGCTTATTAGAGCCCTTGATTCAGCATGAAAGGGAAGCATCCTGGCCAACCAAATATTGCAGCAGTTTTTATGGGAAATGCAATGCACCTTTACATGAGAGCTGCCTTGCTTAGAGGATGCCAAATATTTATTTCAGCTGTGGGACAATAGTGCCTTTTCCAGTAGGAAACAGTTAAATGAGACCAAAAGCTCTCAACCCCAAATGAAACCCAAAAATGGCAGCATTCCCATTGACTTAATTGGGACCAAAACCCAGCTGGCTTTCCTGAGCAGGGTAAGACTGATTTATATAGGATGGATATGGGACAAGTCCACAAATACAACTGAGATCAGAACTTGGCTCATTAATCTCTCCGGAGTTGGTCTGGCTGTGGCCAGGGAAAGCAGAGCTGGATTTGGCTTGCAGGACAGCTCAGGATCACAGCCCGCAGCCCACTCAGTTCCAGAAGGTGATAATACTTTTTTCACGTGGTCCTGATAAGGTTTATGCTGAGGCTGTAAAGAGAGTGGTCGTGTTCAGTTCAAGGTCACAGAGTCGTTTCCTTTACCTACACCTTTGGAAAAACTGATAAACTTCAACTGCTACTGCCAGCTTCACAGATTCCTGCAGTTAGAACAGTCCTGGGACTTGCATTGCACCAGCTGGCACAAAGGGGAATTCAGATCTCATGCCAGGCACAGGGCTGATTTTTCAGAGTGACAGAGCACTTGTGGATGGCAAAATTACAGTCTGTGCATCCCTGGGAGTCAAATGACCTCTCAGCCTTGGATGGTCCTTCTGGGCCAGGGAAATTGTGTCATGGCACATAAAGGAGAGGTACAATCTGTATCACTTCATGGTTTTCAGCACCCCAGATGCAATTCCATTCCAAGTTCCAGGTTAACAACCCAGATTGGCACCTCTGAACACACAGCATGCACCACAGCTGAGCCTCACTGAAACGGAGCTAAAAGCTAATCCATATCTGCATTTTTGACACCTTTGCCCCCTTTCCCATTTGTACCATCTTATTTTTTCCAACCACACAAATTATTTTATGATCATGCCCCTTAGAGAGAGCTCTAGGGTTTCTGTGTAGCTCATGTGTGGAGCTCCCTCAGATCTGGATATGATGCTTCCAGCATGAGAGAGCTATTAATCAAAATCAGTGCTACAGAATGTAAGCAATTAAGTTCTTTAAGCACGACATTTCCCCTCAGCCTTCTCATTTATCCCTGAGATCTTACACTGCCTGCTCAAAGTTAGAGACAGGACTGAAGTTCCCATCTGTGCTGGCCAGTTTCTTGTTGATCTTAAAGGTTTTAGATCATTCAATCCATGCAGCTCTTCTACAGGGAATGGGGCCAAGACAACAGATCTCAAAGAGCAATCCAGGAAATGCACTGGGGAAAATCACTCAATTCCCCATGACTTGTTGGCCATTTGGGAATCATTTGGAGGAAATCAGTGCTGTACTTCCCCCTGCTTTGCATTTGGAACCCACATCCCATGTAGGTAAGAGAGACAGCAGCAGCAGCTTCAGTGGTATTTTGGTTCTCCCATCTCAGGCTTTTTCTGGGGGCCTGATCCTGTTGGTGCAGAACTGATGGGAGCTTAGCTTTCCTCATCAAGATCAGCATTTTCCTGGTTCATCTGGGCACTGTCTTAAAGAACTGTCAATAAATTCCAGTGTAATCAATATATTTTATCCCCTTCCTAATGCATGCAACAGTTTTAAAGCCTTGTGGCTACTGTTACTTTAATGCCAATAACCTGGCAATAATCATCTTATAGCTGTAGTTTCAGTGAAGTACTTAAGGTATCATTGAGTCTCATAAGGTGCAATCAACTCAACAGCCTGAGTAAAAGTATTACAGATTATCAGATTTTAGGGTGTCTTCTATACACAGCTAATAAATCCTGAAAGGTATTAGAAAAGACCAACAACAAACAAAGATTATGAGACCATAAAAGACATTATTTAAGATACTTTTGTAACTAAAAAACCTAACAAGTATATCCTGGCCCCTCATGTAAACTCTGAAGCCTGCAATGAAGAAAAGAATCTCCTAAAATGAATCTTTGGGCTTCTGGGTTTTCAAGAAATAGAGCATGGTTTTCAAGAAATAGAACTTGAGCACTGAAATGAGTGTTCAGCTGAAAAGGAAAGCAAGACCAAGGGCTTGAGATGAAAACTTGTGTCGTTTTTCTGCACAGGGAGAAGGGATGGAAGGACAGATTGAGCAGTTGTCAGAATCACAGCTTGTTCTGTATTTCTGCATTTCTGTTTTGGATGGACTCCAAGCTCCAAATGAAAATACTCTGCCCTACTCTACAAGGGAGTTTTAATCCACCCCAAATTTAGCAGCCACAGCATCTCTTCCCCTGTGGCAGTGAGCATTTAACAGAGCACTGCTGCAGTCATTTCTCTCTTTTCCAAACCCACCACACTGCAGGGGAAACCTCCATGTTACATTTTTATTATTTCCCAAAGGAAACCCAGGGAAGTTTCCCCGAGGGAGAACTCACCCCTCAGTCCTGCTGCTCGAGCTGAGGGGGGTGAAACCACAGCAGAGGCTCCAGCAGGAGCTGCAGTGCCCGTGGAAGGCTCAGCCCTGGCACAGCTGCCCTTGCCCGCTGCTGTGCTGGGCCAGGCTGGCTCAGGTGCTCCCAGGGCTGTCTGTGGATCCAGCCCAGGCAGGGAACCCTTCCCTCTCTATAAACACACAGCTGAACGCCTCCAGCCACAGCAGCCCTGCTGGGAAATGGGCAAGGAGAGCTTTGGGAACTGGAACAGAGCTGAAATGAGACTGTGACTCCTTTAAATTCTTGGGACGGGAGAAAAGAAACATCAGTACTTAGCACAATCACAGCACATTCCTTGCTACAGCATTTTGCTTGTCTTAATTTCTCAGACTTTTTCTATTTAAATTAAAGGTGTTTCCTGGAAATGAAAGGCACAGCACAAGATTTGTTTGTAGATTTTAGGATGATACTTATGACAGTCATAGCCAACATAGTGTAACAGATCAGAAACATTCCACATGAAGTTCTCAGCTCATTTGGACAACTGTACCTTTAAAATATTCTGAATTGGTCTGTAATTGATGGAGAATCCTGCCCCTTCAGAGACTTTGATCAGCCCCCCAAGGACAGCATATCTCTATATTCTTACATGGGACATTTTCCAGATAGAAGTAATTTTTTATCAGCAGGCACTTGGAAGCCCAGCCAGCCATAGGGCTGACTTTCCTCATGGAAGAGTCAGAAGCAAAAGCAAACATTGTCCCCAGCTCCATGGCACACCCAAGTGAACCAGGATGTTCATTATCACTCTGGCCATTGAGGTTAGGAACATAGCACTTCCTGAAAAAACCCAGTTCACACAACCCAGGGAAAGTTACTTGAGACTGATTCTAAATCCATAAATTACTTTAAACAAGAAAGATTCCAATAAAGAAAATATTTTTTTTACCAAAACATCTTGCTTTGCATTCTCCAGGACTCAGAGGTTCCAGCTCAGCTCAGCCCTGGGTCTTCAGTCCCTGCTTGAACTGGAGGAGCACCTGCCCCCAGCTCTCTCCCACCACTTGCAACTTACTGACTTATTTCTAGTTCTGATTTTCAGCAACTCCTGTAATGCTCTATGGAATGTCTGGTTTTCCCTGGCCATTATAACACCTACACTGTGGAAGGTTGGATGGAAAGTGTTTTTAGCTAAAAACCAATCAAAGAAAAATGATCCCTGTCAGTTTTATTCACTCCATATTTTAAAGGAATAGAGAGGTCTCAGTGTGTATTGCTTTGGCAATTCTTATTTCTGCCTTGCCAGCTTGAAGAAAATCGATCACTGCCACTCCACAGGTGTGCTGTGGGTAGGGCATGGCAGGTATTCCATTAATTAATGTAATGTTCTTATCATTAGCATTCACCCTTTGATCATTCCCTATTGCCTTCTCTGCTGTTTGATTCAAACTCCAGGTCAGTGACATGAAAGAGCCCAGGCTGTTCCTTGGTGAGGGCTTTGTCACAATGGTGGCTCTTTGCTCAGGGTGTCCCAAGCCTGGTGTCACTCATGGGAGGGCACAGCAGCCATCTCCCCTTCTGCTGCAAGCTGCTGTCTCCCAGAGCAGGCAGCTGAAGGAGTTGCAGGATGTGTTTGATTGTGAGTGAAGGTTATTTCTGATCCTGCTGCTGCAAGTGGTGCTTGAAACTGCCAAGGGGGGGAAGATCTTCACAGTGTGCTCAGCCCTGGTGTTCCACTGCACTGTTCAAGTCAAAATGAATTAAGGCCATCCTTGACAGTCTCTGTTTTTTTCCTAATAATTTTCATTGCTGCTATCCTGGTCCAGTGCTTCTTGACACAGTTAATAGAAGTTCACAGGACAAAAGTGCCCACGAGACAGGGGGGGTTCAGAGACAGCTGCTTCTTGGATAACCAGCCCAGACCTGGCTGTGACTGAGTAAACTCCTTCCCACAGCAAGGGGGTGTGGGGAGATGAGGAAGCTTCAGAACTTTCTCTGTGTGTGCTGAACAAGGCTGTTGTTCAGCAGCTCCCTCAGATTTCAGGGGATGGACATTGGTCCTGCAGCCACCAGCTTGGGGAAGCACAAGGGACAGGGACTGCAGTCCTGAATGTGAGAAACTGGGTGTCCATTTTCCTGTCCCCCAAGCCCTGGGTCTGCCTCTTTCCTACTTCAAAGCCTTCACCTGTACTTCAAAGCCTTTGACCCCACAATCCTTTATCAAGGAAATCAAAAGGAATTTTACTAGATTAAATCAAAAGCAGATTTACAGGATTAAAGACTGTAGGATCAAGAAATCAGGTTGAAAAGGAGAAACTCGGAAGTACTCATTGTACAGTAAAGAAATACAGTCATCCTTACATATCTGGGATGGGAATTTCCAAGAAGTGTGAGGCAGGAAGGCACCCAGATCCCACTGAAATTCCTGGGAGCCTGGCACGTAATTGCATTAGGGCACTTAAAAAATCTCAATCGTGCTTATTAACTGTCTGTTATAAAATTTAAGCTATATATTTGCCCTTCTGTTTTACAAGGCAATAACCCAATTAATGTGTGGATAAACTAGGAGGCCAAAGGGAATTGGATTATGTCTGAGGAAAACAGAGGAGCAATTAAAGTACCACTGTTCTAGGAGAGATTGAATTAACATAGTAATGAAAACATTCCTGCCTGTTTGGGAAATGGGGACTAGGTCTCCAGTTCTGTGTCTAGGGATTAAGCAGCAAGAGCCCCTTGTGATACTCTATCAATTGACATCTCAGCCATCATTTCATTGCATGGCAGGTGGCCCAAGGGAGACTGAAAGAGCAGGGATTTAAAGAGTAAAGGTTCTTGTACTTCTTTCTGCCCCAAAGCTGCATCTTCCCACCAACCTCAGCCTCCCTCTCACATCCACACCCAGCAGCTGCTGCTCTCCTGCTTCCAAACAGTATTTCAGGTTTGAGTTCAAGTGAATGTTTTAATTAACAGAGAGCAACTTCTACCTGGAGCCATCTCATTAAACAGATGAATCCAACACTGGTCATGATTTGCTCTCAAAATGAAAATGGTGCCTCCAGGAAAACATAAGACTGTCTTATAAACCCACAGAAAACTACAATCATAAACCAAAATGCCTTGGAGTAACAGAACAGCCTCATTTTGCCCAGCCTGCCAAGCTTGTGGCAGCCCTGCAGTTCTGGTCCATGGGCCTGCTTGGCTTTACCAAGTGTAAAAGTGCTCACAATGGTGATTGCTGCTGTTTGGCTTCCCTTCCCCTGGGGTGCCAGTGCCAGGGTCAGGCTCTCAGCCCTGACAGCAATATTAGTGTGCACAATGGTGGAAAATGAGTTATTACTCAGGGTAACAGGATGGCTCTGAAATCAGTGATAATGCTTAATTGTGTACTCCTCAGACTGTGCTCCCCAGAGTTATAAGGATGCAAACCAGTGCAGGAAATACATTAGCAGGAGAAAGAAGAGCTCCCATCCCTCTCTTCTGGCTTTGTTAAAACTCTGCATTTTGCATCATCCTTTTTGGCAGTGTGAGTTTAGTCCTGGGAATACTTAACAAACTGACAAGCTAACCAGTTTTGCCAATGAATAGGATTTCACATTTGAAGCTAGGGGAGGGTTTGTTTTAATTGAGGATTTTGATAAAGCCATTTTCAGTTGTGTGCTGAAAAGTACTTGCTCGCACACCAGCGAGGATTATTTGGTTGCTCAACCAGAAAAGCAGTAGCAGAAAATTACTACTCATATCCCAGCATGGACTATTTCATTGCTCAACCAGAAAAGTAGGAGCAGTACTCCTGATCCCCTTGTGTTAGCAACACTATAGCAACCATACAGGGACTGGCTGTGATCATGTGTAAACTAGATGGCAATAATTTTTGTGTGTGTATTTTCTTTGCTTGAGACTTTTTTTTTGTTTGGTTTGGGCTTTTAATTTTGTTGGTTTGTTTTTTAAGATGAAGACAAGCCAAATTTTAAGCCAGGTCACCTCTGTGCCCTTCTTGGGCAATGTTTTCAGTGTCCAGGCTCAATTTAGCACATTAGGCTGAACATCAAAGCCAGTTTTATGGACTTGCCTACTCAACTGAAAGGCATCAGCACAACAAAATGCACTTCTTAGGTGAAGAGCCCTGTTGGGGGGTGACAGACTGGTCCTTATAGCTAAAACATTTTTTTCCCCTCAATTAGAATGTAAGGAAATACTCTGATGTTACAGAAGTCAGCCTGGATTATTTAAATGGCTTAATTCAGTCCCTAAAATATACCACTGTAATTTTGAAAGCCAGCCACACAAATAGGTGCCAGGATATTCTTTAGTTGCCTGGATATCTACATCTGCCATATCAGCCAAGCAATCTCTGGGGGTTTTGCAGAGGTTCAGAGTTCAGGGTACCTTAATTTGAGAGTCTGGTTACAGAGTTGTTGCCAGATGTCTCCTCTGACTCCTGGTGTGACAGGGTCAGAGCAATGGGCTGTCCCAGCACAGTCTGCTGATCTGTGCCTGTGTGCTCACAGCAGCTGGGGTGGCACAGGAGCTCAGCTCAGCCCCTGTTCCTGCTCCATCCCCACATCCCACTCAGGCCTTCAGTGGCATTAGCTCAGCCTGTACTAGCACGTGTACAAGTAAGCCCTGAAATGCAAACTAGACTAGAATGGAGGCAGATTTCTTGCTTAAAATCCAATCTCAATAAGAACTATATGAGTAATACTAAAAGTCCAGGGAAAACATTCCCACTAAGTCTCCCGCTGAATAAATGATGTATCTGTCAACAGACTTTCCCATCTGTATGCTGCTGGGAAATGAAACAGGGGCTTCTTGGGATCCCAAAGTCTTAAGCTGAATGAGTGACAGTCTGCACTTCAAATATTAATAAATCCCCTTCCATGTATTCAGCTCCCCCTTCAAACTCTTAAACCTATCCTCCTAATCCACACTGATTACAGCAGAAGTGCCTTTAATCACATGCAATCTAATTGAATTGTTTTAATATCCACGCCTGTAAACCATGAAACGAGTCAAGTTTGCACACACATCAGCACAGTTTTTCAAAAGCAAAGGTGTATTTTCCCCTTTCCAGAGAGTCAGCTCAGATTTGCTCCTAGGGCTGGATATCTACTCCACAAACTTGTAATAATATCACAAGAATTAAGACACTTCACTTAACAAATCTTCCTTGTTAACTCTACTTCCCAGTGCAGGGACCAACAGCTGAGGGAGCAGCTCTGAAGGCAGAGGTGCTGCTCCCTGCCCTCCTCCAGCTTGGAATTCATTGGAACCTGTGCTGAGCCAACTCTGGGGCAACTCTGCCAAAACCAAACCAAGCAAACTACAAACCAAAACCAAACCAAAGACCACCTTTTTAAAAACTAATTTAATTAATTTTAGTTAATTTGAAGATTCAGCTCCAGGCAGAGTCCAAAACACATCAGATCCAACCCAGCACAGGTAGAGAGAGCAGAAGGGAACAGGGCACAGGCCAAGCAGTCCTTTCCTGTTTGGCACCAGTGGGTTGGACTCATGGAGAACCTGCCCCTTCCTTTAGTGCGTGGCAAACACAAACAGAGACATCCCAGGCACTTCCCTTGTGCCAGTCTTGGTAGACAAACACGGACAGGTTCTTATTTGAGAGGACTTGCAGTGAACAATGGCAGCTGCTGCCTGTGCTCAGCCCCACAGTTCCCGGGATAATCCAACTGCAGCTTTCTTATCACAGATTCTTATCACAGAACGTTCTGAGTTGCAAGGGACCCACAAGGACCATCCAGTCCCCTCCTCAGTGAGTGGCCGTGTGGGGATTGCACCCACCACCTTGGGGCTGGCAGCACCAGGCTCTAACCAGCTGCACTCTCACCCTGAGACTGCGCCCTGCAGAGCCTGGCTGGGGGCTCTCCCACACAGACACAGCTGAACTCAGCCCCTGCCAGGCCAGCAAACACCAGGACAGACAGACACAGCCTGAATTCAGCCCCTGCCAGGCCAGCAAACACCAGGACAGACAGACACAGCCTGAACTCAGCCCCTGCCCAGGCCAGCAAACACCAGGACAGACAGACACAGATGAACTCAGCCTCTGCCCAGGCCAGCAAACACCAGGACAGACAGACACAGATGAACTCAGCCCCTGCCCAGGCCAGCAAACACCAGGACAGACAGACAGACACATCTCTGCTTCAGAGCTGCTGGGTTTGTCCCTCATGGTTGAAGCTGATGTGATCCCATTGGTTACACCTATGGGAAGGCTGCAGGGAATGCAGAAGCACTGGGAGAAGCCATCTCTGAAGATGCCTAACCAGAGCTGAGTTTATGGCTATTTATGGCTATTGAGCAATAAATATAGAAGTCGATTAATTATTGAGATAGAGAAGCCTTTTAAATGCAAAACGTCCTTATCAAAATTGAATGTATCAACCATTGCAGCCTAAGCTATTTGAGCACATTATCCTGGTTTTAGCTATGAGTATATCCATTATTCCTAAATATCTATCCAATTTTGGATCCAGTTGCTGCATGAGACCATTACCAGTGCAATTAACCTGGGCATGTGCACACCAGGTCTGGTGTCCCAGTGCAGACATAAAAGACTGATGCTCATAGAAGCAGCCAAACAAATTTTCTGCCTCATTGGATTTTAAAGTGTGTAACAGGAAGATCTAAAAGGACATTTATTTTTCCTCAAATTGAAGTGCTTTTAATCTTCCTTGGAAAGAAAGATTCTTCAGATGCATTCCTTACTTTCTTCTTTGCCTCCCCTCCAACAGCTGCCCCTCTGCTATTTTAACAAGCTCTCACTCTCTTAACACTTCACTGCATTCAAACATTTCTTAACAAGTGCCTAGAGAGAAAACAGGAAGAAGAAAAATTATTATTTTCAATCCAGTCCCTAGTCAAACTCTTACATTTTAACTGCACTTGAGATGAAATTCATTAGCAAGTTGTGGGTAAAGACTCAAAGCAGCTTTCTCAGAGATGATTCCCTGCAGTCTGCTTATTGGATATAAACATTTGTCCTTTGAAAACACTTTTTAAAAAGGCTATTCCTCTACAACAGCAAAATTTCTCTTTAAATGGTTAATATTAATAATTCACTAGTACTGACGGGATTCCAGCATTTTATTTCATTTTTGAGCTAGAGCCTTGCTTTTAGTTTTAGAGGTTCAAGTCAGCCAGCATATAGCTGAGATTATGTGCACATAACAAGACTGAGATCATTCTGCAGTTAAGGCCCTACTAATACTCAGGAGCTGTAAGTTCAATTCTGCTTCTGGAGTACATGTGAGACCCTGGGGAAGTCATTTAATGGGTTTGTTCTCAAAGGCACATTTCTTCCACCTTTTCTATTAGGTGATAAATAGAGCTTACCAGAAAACAAGACTTTAATAAACAAAGCAAAAAACAACAAGAATTTCCAGGATAATTTTTGTCCAAGACCCCCAGCCTTTAAATGAAATTGAAAGCCTTTATTATTTATTCCATTTGTAGGGGATTTTGGAAGGGCTGGGGCTTCTAGGAAAGCAGGAAACAGTGGCCATTCAGACATGGATATGCTCTGTCAGAGGGCTGGGAAGTCAGGTCATGTCCACAAAACCACTCAGGCCTGACAACTGGAAAATTCCCCATTCAAGAAGTTCCCTGTGAGTCTTGTGCACAAGCTCAAGCTGCGAGTTCTTCAGGACAGAGATGAGCTCTGACTACCCAAATGTGTGGCTGTTAGCACAGGGATACCTGCCTTTGGTTGATCCCTCCCTGTGCTAAATGACAGTGTGTGTCTAATGAGGAGCAGCCTCTTCAATAAGCAGGATTTGCACTATGGAATCAGGAGGAACTTGTCGGCAGCAGCCTCTCATTTCCACTGTAAAAGCTGCTGCTTCCTGGAGTAATCAGGAGGGAGAGGAGGCAAAGCCCAGGGAAGCTGATCCTCTCCCCCAGGTTCCCAAGCCACAGCACAGCAGGGTCACATGAGGCTGAGGGCAGAACTTCTCCACAGAGAACCCACTGGAGCAGCCTCATGCTCAGCCAGGGCCTGGAGCACCTCCTGTGCTCAGCCAGGACCTGGAGCAGCCTTGTGCTCAGCCAGGACCTGGAACACTCCTTGCACTCAGCCAGGACCTGGAACACTCCTTGCGCTCAGCCAGGACCTGGAACACCCCCTGTGCTCAGCCAGGACCTGGAACACTCCTTGTGTTCAGCCAGGACCTGGAACACCCCCGGTGCTCAGGCAGGACCCAGCAGGTCTCTCTGCTGTGTGGTAACAGCAGGTAAAAGCCCAAGGGGAGAGCTAAAAGAGTTTTAGTAGGGGTGGGGAAGGCAGTGACAAGCTCAGGGTAGGTTGGATGAAACTTTTGTGCTTTTCTAAGAGAGCCCAGACCCCTCTCAGCCATGAAATGATGCACACAGAGGCAGACTTTTCTGTGTAAGAGAAAGAGAGAATTTAAATTTCCATGTAAAAAAATAAATAAAATAAAGTTTAGGCTGCTTGTGAAGATTCTTATGTCCTAAATAAATTATTTTCTGCTCCTCTTAAAGATATGATTGATTTGGGAGAAAGAATGTGATTACTGAATGCACTTGTTAACAGCTGTGAATCAGCCTTCAGTGAGTGACCTCATGCTGGTTTAACCTTCTTAATCCTCCAGAAACCACCAGCAGGACACTTTTGGCCATTAGCATCACCTCCAAGAGAGAAGGGAGGAAACCAGCTTGACAAGGTAGATGGTAAATAATGGCAGAGTTCCCCCCACCCCCCCATCTGAGATCATCTCTGTCTTTGATACTGAAAAATTCCTGGTACAACTGCAATTGTCACTTACAGCAGATGACAATTTTTAAAAATAAATTTTGACACCCTGACAAACTTCAGTTTCAGACATGGAGTTACAAAATAGTCCTAGGAGACTACTCTGCATGAGCATAAATCTAATTATAACCTTGGCCTTGTCCAATTAGCTTTTAAAACACAGTTTTTAAACCACAGAATAAATTTGTTTGAAAGGAAAAGGGTTTTTTAAAGAACAAGATGCCTATCATACAATTTTAACAAGCTTCACACAAGAGGATGCCAACACTTTTCTGAGCCATATGTGGATTTCTGTTGTCAGTTAAAAATCTTGAATACCCCATGTAGTAACTACTGAATAAAGCTGTTTATACTATAGAAGTAAACAGAAGAAATTTGGATGATTCTCCGTGTTTCATCATCATTACCAACTTAAGGCACTTTCAAACACATTAAAGTTTGTTATGTTCAAAACCCACCAAGTTTCATGAACAGGCATAGATTTAATGTGATCTTTTGAGCCAGCACAGCTGTAGCTGACTGCAGAGCTAAAGCTTGTCAAGCCAAGAGCCATCTTCCCATGTTGTGGTTACACAGTGCGTCTCTCCAGAAGTTTATCCTTAAAACCCTCACTCCTCTGATGGAGGTTTCACCTTTAGGAGCAATCTGGCACAGAACTGACCAGCCCCATGTTCCCCTGGAGCAAGTTCCTGGGACCCTGCAGTCCTAGGAAAGCTGAGGATTCAAACTTACCATCACAGAAAAATCCTGGAAACAAGAAACTCCAGGGTGTCAGTTCCATCCCCATCATCATAAACACACAAGAGCAAAGGCCAACACCACAGCTCACTGGAACTGAGAGCTGAAAGCCACAATCCAGCTGCTTTGGCTGGTGCAGCCCTTTAGTATCCCTGGAATTCCTTAGGCACTGCTCTCTCCTCAGAGTGGGATGAGCCTTGTTTGTACTCAGCCCCACACTCAGCACACAGTGTCCCCAGCACAGAGCCAGCTCAGCTGGGATAAAACCCACCCACAACAGCAGGGAGCTCTCCTTGTGCTCCAACACCACCTTCCTTGCACAGCTCAGTATCTCTGCTTTTCCTGGGACAGCTCAGCTCATCCCTGAGTGTTGGTGGCACTGGGAGCTGCTCCAGGGGCACACGAAGTCAAAATCCTGGCAGCATTCAGGGCAGCTGCCCCTGCACTGATGGTCTTTCCAGACACCAGAGGTTTCAAAAGAGGTTTTTAAAATCCCATGGTGGGATTTAGCAGAAGCCACTCCCCTGCACCAGTGCTCACCTCAGATGTGGGGGTACATTTCTGCTGGAGCAGACCAGACTGAGGTTAAGCAGAGCTGTAAAAGGTCTCATCTTGTGTTTTGTAAAATGAGAGTACTGGGATTAGCATCCTGATCAATACCTGCCTCTGCTGCCAGTGTTTTTCCTGCTCTAACTATGCCCTGGGGGATGTGAATGGGTCTTCCCTGTGCTGGGCAGTGATTATTATCCCAGTTCTAGGCCAAGCTACAGAAAGGACCACTCCTAGTTACCTTCTTGGGCTGGGTCTGATGTTTCTGAGATGTTGCTGGCATGCAGGTGCTTCCAAAACAGGAGCACCTGAGCTCCGTTTCCAGGGCTCCCACTGACATTTGATGTTCTTGGTCACAAACTCCTCCCTCCACCATGGGCCTCCTCTTCCTCCAGGGCACAGCTCAGTGCTTTGCCACAGGACTGCCCCTCCTCAATTCCCCACCTCATCTTCTTCTCCATCCTCAGAAATGCAGCTCCTGTGAACTTCCAGCTCGGTGCAGTCTGTCTGCATCATGGGCATTAAATGACAGCAAAAAACCAAGGGCCTTATACTGTACAGTGGATGCTGCAGTTAGAGTCACTGTTTCAAATTCCTCTCCTGAACTAAAAAAATCCCTCTGCATTTCAGCTTCTTAAACAATTTTCATTGACAACAGCTTCCTCCCTTCCTATAAAAAGGAATATAGATTTTTATCAAAACCTACTAAAATGCAAATCAATGAATCTTTGCTATTTTGGAGAATGATAGTTATGAGTTGACAAACAATCTACTCACCATCTGAGAGAGCTTGTCACAACACACATAAATTAACCCTCCCCCCCACACAAAGTACAGTAATCTAAAAAAATGGATTTTTCTTTTCTTTTCTTCAACTACAGCCCATGGAGAATTATCTTCTTTGCAGAGCTTCTTGTGATGTATTGCTGCTCAATCATGCATGCACCTTTGAAACAGCATCACAAGTTCTTCCTGACAGAAAGGAATGTGTTCCTACTCCAAGGTTACCTTTGTTCAAAATAGACAATAGAAACTAGATGCTAATGAGAAAATAAATGCACAGCACAGTCTTTGGAAATGGCACTGCTGCAGCCATCACCTTGCCTGAAGCAATAAATTCCAGGCAAGCACAGACTGTATTTCTAAAATTTATCACCCCACAGATGAGCAAGCATTCATTGATTACATGTTTTCCTTTGAGTAATTGCCAATATCATTAATGTGTTCAAAATTACACTTAAAAAGAAAACACATTCTGAACGTTTTTACAAAAGAGAATATGTTTGAAGAGCAAAGACTAAAATGTCTCTGCCAGAGAGGATCCTGACAAGTCCCCAGCTATAGTTAACAGAGACAAGCTCAGTAAGGAAGCAGGATCATCACTGAAGTAAGAGCAGTGAGACCAGGGAGAAGCCCCCAGTGCCCACACTGGGCCAGGCACCTCCCTCGTGTGGGAGACAAGTCCCCTCAGCAGCCCCAGCCAGCAGCCCCTGCTCAAGACCTTGTGGAGAAACAGAGCAGCAGCTCTGCAAGAGCTTCCAAAGCAGGAGAGTCCATCTCCCACAGCTCCTTCACCTTCTAGTGGAAGTGGGTTGTGTTTTTCCTATGACTACCTAATTTCCATCCAGTTAACTTACCCAAAAATTGTTCTGAGGGCTTCCTCCCCCTTCATTTGGTGCAAAGAAGCCAGAACAAACTCTCCTTCAGAGCTGTTCCTACAATCACATTCAACTCTTAGGTCAGCACAACCTTCCACTGAAAGCCAAGCCAGGGGCAGGGCACAGCAGCAGCTCAGCTCCCAGCTGCCCCCAGGAACAGCTCAGTAACACAGCAAGGAGAGGAAAGCACCTGATTTCCTGATTTCTCTCTGCATTTCAGAGGTGTTCCCTGGTCTCTGCCACACCAAGGTGTATCCCTGCACAGCAGCCACATGCCTCCATCTGGCTGGCAAAGAACTGACTCACAATTAGTACAGAAGGTACTGGTTAAAATTCCAGATCAAGCAGGCTCCTCAGCTCTGGGAGAACTGAATTAACAGCATTTCCCAGGGGAAGGGCTTGCCCTGCCTTCCTTAGGAAATTCTGGGGGAGCCCTTGGGTCAGTGAGACAGACACTTAGTAGAGAGAGGCTGTGTGGAAGCCCAACTTCATAACTCTCTTTTACTCTAATCAGAAGGGCCCTTCTTGATCCTTCACACATCCTGCCTGCTTCACCAGGGCTTACAGAATGAAAATGAGACCTAGAGTAGCATTTGTTGCACCTGCCTCTGTCATATTTCTCACAATGCCACAGGATATTTCCACTGAGATGCTTAAATCCTGTCTCAAAGAGGCAGCAAAACCAGGAAAGCTCTGGATAGGACTGACAAATTTTTCTCCACACAACATTATAGATGGGAAATGAGCTGTTCACTTCTTGATTTTCATCATTGTATGAATGCTAAAACTCTTTCATTTCTGAATATTATCATTAAACATGTCCTGAACAACTAATTGGTATAAAAAGAACAAATTAGCCAGTCCACAGTGCAGACAAGAGAAGCATCTTTGTGGAAGAGGAACCTTAGAAAATCTAGAAAACATTAGATATAGATCACATATTCTAAATTTAGGACTGAGTGTAGTTATTTTAACATTGAACATTCAATCACTGCTCATCCTACAGAGCTTCCCCCACGGATTTGAATTTGAGTAATGTAGTAATGACAGCATTACCACTTGTAATAGAAAGAATCATTACAGCATCATTTTCAAGAAATTACTCTTGCAATTAGTAATAATTCCCACATTCACAGTTAAATAAGTAACACTTTCCCCAATAATTCCCACATTCAGTGTCAAATAAATAAGTTTTCTCTTTAATTTAATTTTCCCTGTAAATCTAGGGTAAGCAACTTTCATCACTGTTTTAAAACACCTGTCTTCTCCTTTGTCTAAATAGTTCCTAAATGAAGAGTGCCATGTCTAGTCAGATAACTTCACAAAGATCAAACTATGTGGTCTGTCAGGTTAGCAGACAGGTAAAAAACCAAATTCCTCATGTTTGACCTGGTTCTATAATGTACTCTAAATGGGAATCATGCCCTTCAGATGCATTTACAGCTGGAGAGGGATGATAGCTGAGGACAGTTTAAAACATCACCCTGGCTGCATCCAGTTATTTGCAATGGCTCCTAACTCATCCTGTGAGTAGCATCTCATGAGTGTTGCTATGTCATTTCTGGGAACACATTCCCATTTGCAAGGGTTGATCCAAACCGGCTCAAGCTGTCAAGAAGAGCAGCCCAAGTTCAGAGCACAGGCTCAGGCAGGACATAGGAAGTGTTTTTACTTGTTCTTCTGAGTCCACACATTCCACCAGGGAGCCCCAGTGAGGTCTTCCATCCTATTTTATCAGCCCTCCGTCATGGGCTACCCCTTCCAGTGGAATATCAAAGAACAATCTAGACGGGCAATTTTATAGTATCATAGAATCATTAAGGTTGGAAAAGACCTCTAAGATCATTGAGTCCATCCATTAACCCAGCACTGCCAAGGACACCACTAAGCCATGTCTCTACATCTACACATTTCTAGAACACTTCCAGAGACATGGATTCCACCACTTCCTTGGTGGAATGCCTGACCACACTTTCAGTGAAGAAATTTTTCTTATTATCCAATCTAAACCTCCTCTGGCACAACTGGAAGCTGTTTCCTCTTGTCCTATCACTTGTTACATGGGAGAAGAGACCAAATCTCACTCCAACCTCCTTTCAGTTAAACCCGTGCATGAGGTCTTTTGTAGCACAATGAACCATTAAGGCTCCAGATGAGGAAATCTTCATCTTACCAATACAAGCAAGGATAAAATGCAGTGCAGAGGAAGGATGAGAGTTTTTCCTGGTATTTTCTGTGAGTCCACTGGCAGAGGTTAGCTTCCAGAACCAATCTGACGTTCCCTGGTTGTTTATCCTGGACGAATTTTGCAATTCACTCAGGTAAATTTTTTCATGCAAAGCGGCCCTGGTCTGTGCCATCCCACACCAGCTGTACAGAAGAAATTGCTGCAGCATTCAAAACCCTGCACTCCCTTTGTCCTGTAACTCCCCAAAATGCCTGTAGCCAGCCCCCTCAGTGCAGGCACTGGGAGCCTGGAAGGGCAGGGCACTGATCTGTGCCCCGTTCCTCTTGGCTGAATGTGATGAGCAGAGTTTCCCCACGGCAGAGCCAAGGAGAAAGTGCTGAGCACAGCCCTCTATTGGAGACCCTGGCTCCTTTGTACAGGGCCTAAGTGGGAGCTAAAGTCTTACCCTAGATATTGATGCTGAATTTCTGAAATGCTTTTGTAGGTTCTAAGCACAGAGGGAGAACAAAACAACCAACCTTATGACACAGCCCGTGTAGCACATTAGATGGATGTGCCAATCTTATGTATAATTCTATTACATTTCCCTTCATCCCCCAGCTTAACTCTGCAGAAGCCCTCCTCAGTGAGATCTTACAGCTGCTTTATATGAAGGCTGATGAATACATTCATTGTTCTTACACAACTCCAAGGCATATAGTTCCTTAGTGAATCAGACATTCAATACACAGAGGAAAACACTGTAAAATAGTACAAGACAGAGAAAGAAGTACTTGGATTACTATCAATAATTAAATAGAAACCATTGGCTAGTAAATCTGCTGATGTTCCTCATGTAGATTTTCCCCCACTTCACTGATGTTACACAGTCTCTTTATTTCAGCTCGCATTCCCTTAGGACTACAGAGGATTTTGAGCCATCACAATTCAGCTATCACATGCTCCCACATCATCCAATCCTTCAGATACTACTCAAAAGCCAATTTATGGCTGTTTCAGGTGCTTTGCCTGAATACTGTGAGCCTTTCCCAGAACCCTGCAGCTCTCATATTTGGAATCCTCCTCACACTGAAACCAAATTTATCTCAACTTGACTGTAAGTGTTCCACTCTAGTGCCAAGCATAGAAGTACCACAGCTGCTGTGGTCCAAGACTAGAAGGAAACCAGAGTCTTCTAGGAAAAGTAACATCTTTCAATAATCCCTTTATACAATGGGAAAGCACTGGGCCAACTGACAGATACATGGGCCAACAATAGAGTTCTCCTCCTTCCTGCTATCTATTCCTCTCGAATTTATAGTCAACAAGCACATTCTCTCTTCAGCTCTCACTTCACAAAGCAGTAAAAGCTGTTTCTCCTGTGAGAGCCTCAACCTCCCTCTCTCAGGATTAGAAATTCCTTGTTATTCATAACAAGACCATCCCTCACAGCATACCTGTCCCAGACTGGGATGCAAGTCCTCCACTCTACTCTTTCAAACAGTGAACAGCCCAGGGCCCACCACAGGAATTCTGCCTGGAGGAACCAGAATTTCAAGCATCCTCTGAATTTATTTCTTTTTGTTTTATTTGCACAGTCTTATCACAAAGGAAAACCATGACATGTTCACATTAACAATTCTAATATCAGTAACAGATGCGCGTTGTCTGAGCCTGAGTGATGATTTCCATTGCATGATACTTAAAACAGCCTTGAGTGATTTGCTTCTGCTCTGTAATAGTATTCATAATTAGGGATCCACTTCTTGCCTCTCTCATTGTGAAAAACAATGTTTCCCAGCTTTAGCATTGATAGGAAGGAGTGGTGAAGAGCCTGTCACAAAAGTGATTAATGAAACAAGTAGGAATTCTGTTCCTGCACCACTTGTAAAAATGAATATGCAGCTTGCTTCATAGGAAGTTCTCATTCCTGGATGATTCTAACTCATTGCACTTTGTAATGCCCTCAGGTCAGGTAAGTTTTGTTGCTATAAGTGAATGAAAAGAACTTGGCATTCCTCCAATCATAGTAAAATGGAAAACACTGAGATCTCTCAAAGCAATTTGTTCTAGCAGAGTGCTCAGGCTATGGGACTTGAGCACAATCCTGCAAGCCAAAGCTCTGCAAACAAAGCCCTGTATTTATAGCAAATCTCCTCCTCCCAGAGCTGGAATTCCAGCTTAGAAGTGCCATACAAGGACCCAGCTCTGCTGTGAGATGCTCCTGTTTCCTTCTGTTCAGGGCATGGTGTTCATGGCAACATTCTACCCAGAATCCTGGAGCCCAGGTAGAAGTAAGATGGAGACTGTGCTTGGGATCAGGTTTCTGTTCTTAGAAAAATGAGGAAAGGAAGTCCACACCCAAGGGAGTGTGAAACAGTGGCATCAGTGGGCTTTGATTTTAGCTCCAGAATTTGCCTGCTCCCAGAACCAACTAATAAATATTATTACAAAGCAGCTTGGCCGTTTGCAGTCATCAGAAACAAACGCTGCTCTGCCATTGCTTTGCACAGCACCCAGCATGAGGGGGAAGGAGGTGAGAACGCTTGGAGAATGTTTGTTGTTGTATTTGTGTTGTGAGTATTTTGTTTACAGGGGCAATCACTATGCTCAGCAGGCCAAGCACGGTGTAAAGATCATAAGAAGAACTTGCCATGAATTAAAAATGAACAATTGTTAAAGATCCCGTTTTCCTATTCTCTTGGCAGCATGCAGCACAGCAAGGTAACTTTTCAAAGCAAGCTTCAAAAGTTCTGACACTTTATAAAATGCAGAGCCTGACCTGTTCAGCATTTACATGGTTCACTGATCAATTAGGATGCAGCTCTAAACAGCAGTGCTTGGAACACAGATATTCTCCACCTTGGCCCTCTCTGACCTCCTCGTACAGTAATGAATTTTCTTCCTGCTTGCCCCGCAGAACAGATCAACCTTAATTATCCCACAAACGACCAACATTGACCCAAATTTATTAGAAAATTGAGGGACTGTCATACTAAACTGAACGTCTGATGTCACATTAAAGCTGTCTCATGGCCCTGTGTCCCTGCAGCCAGGGCTGCACTGCGAGGTGGCTCTCCCTGACTGGAACACGAGGCAGCCCTGCAGGGAATCGACACCACAACACCGTCAGCAGTCTGCTGTCCTCCTGTCTTGCTCTGGGGTCCCAGAACTATCCAGAGTCACAGCTGAGGTCTCACTAGAGCTGCTGAGTGCCATGAAGGTGAAAGACAGCATCCACAAAGCCAACCTTCTGGGACAACAGGGTGTATGCACAGGGACAGGGCACTCGACTCATGGAATGGAAGTGTGAGGACCACTGAGCATGAACTTGGTGTTGGGAGACCAGGGCTCAGAAGAGACCTTGAACAAGTTATTCACCTCCTCAATACTACAAAAGCTGAGATCATCTTCAGTAGCTGCTCCACTCCAGAATCTAATCTTAGATTAAATTAAATCTAGTGGCTACGAGGGTATTTCCATGTACAACTTCCACCACTGTGAAGCCTAGATTGCAAGGCTCAATTAAGTATATAGGTAGGATCCAGACAAGAGAAGTTAATTAAAACCCAATCATAAATCACTGTAATTAGAAATAAAATAAATGTGAGAAATAGCCATAATGAGAGAGCTGTTCATGAATACAGAAGAGACAAATCATGCAAATGGGTCTCAGTGCAGAGGTCATGCATTGTCCTATGAAGTGTATTTCCCAATATCCAAGTTACAGCTGAAGTGTTTGGAAAAAGCCTCTGTGGCTTTTTGTTCCATTTTTTTGGTGCCATTCCTGTCCTGTGCATGCCCAGAGCAGTGGCAGCTTATGAGCACAATCAGTCTGGGCTGATGCACATTCAACCATTCTATTTAAAGTATTGCACTTTCTGAAGTGTTGCTGGGACTGAAAGCTGATCTGTGGTACAGCAGAGCTCCTTGCTGGGAAAATCCATGTTGTTTTATGTATGATATGGGACTATGGCTGGAACATCAAATGTGCACCATAAGCACAGCTCACTGACCATGCAAAGTACCACTCTGCAGCACTGCTCTGCCATGCAGGCAGAGGGGCCTTGACTGGGCAGTGCTTTTTCTGGGAATTGATGGGAAATCATGATGTTCAGTGAGTGAAATGATCTTTGCATAGAGGGTCATTCAAGTGAAAGGTGCCAATTTTATCCAAATTATGAAGAATAATTAGAAATCCTGTTTCTAAGACAGATTTTTTTTGTCCTTCAAGAAATAAACATTCTACATATTGAACCAGCAGCATTAAAATGCATGGTGAGTCTGCCTGTGAACAAGATCCTAAGCTAGCCGAACCCTCTGCTCCTGCTGCACCCAAGGAGATGCTCAGACCCCAGCAGGTCACATTTCTAAGGACATCTGAGGACCCAACAAGGTCACACAAACCAATACAGCCTTAGAGCTGAAGGATGTCAAGGCTTGTGTTTAGGTTTTGGACCTCTGGTTGAGTCTTCCAAGAGAAAGACAACACTGCCAGATGCCCAGCTCTTGCTGTGAGCCAAGCACCCATCTTATGGAACTATCAACAGTAAATCCCTGATCCAGGGAACTTGTACAGTAGGACTCAGACATGCTACACAGCCTCCTAAAGGGCCCTTCAACAGCATTTGGAAGACTTATTTCTCATTTGAAAGATTGTTTATACTGTAGCAGTACCCAAAGACTTCAGTTAGGATTGGAGTCCTATCGTGGTAGATACTGTATAAACACATAAAAAGTTATATTCTGTGCTTTCTTCCCCAAGCACCTGCAATTTTACTGGAGATGAAGCTTGGAAAATACTGGAAAGTGCCATAATGGGAACTCACAGGCTGCAGCAATGCAGAGGTACAGCCCAACAGCTCTGAAATGCTGACACCTTTAAAGCAACTATATAGTGCATATCAGCAATACCTGCAGCTCTGTGAACTATCACATCTACCCTTTCAGACAAGGAACCACTTTGAGTCAAACTGCAAAATATTTGAAAGCATTTTTTTCAAACTCTTAATTCCATCTTCATTAGTGATTGCTTTACAGTGGAGCAATGGAGCAGGAAAATTATGTACTTAATATACCAAGTAGCCAACTGAAAGTAGCTATTTAAATTCATGTGCTGCTCAGCTCCAAATCTAATAGAAATTGTTTATTTCTGTTTTTGTCAGCTTCTTCGCTGGGGTGTATCTGTGTACCACTTAGGGGGTGATGCCCACTTCTACCAGATAAGAACACTTCATTGTGTTTTCTGCCTGCCCAGAGGAGCTGGCTAAAATATCTGACTCCCATGGGTCATTCCAGTCTGCAGAAATAATTAATAGTAAAGTCTGATATCTTTGACACAATCCTGTTTGCTTTCAAATTATGTACAAAGCCTCGTTTCGCTTCACACACCGGGAACGAAGCAGCAGGAGAGAGCTCCAAGTCCTTTTTTAGCCAGCAAAAAGCTGCGTTCAGCATTTTCTCAAGGCTGTGCTGCCAGTGCTTGTCTCTGGCTGCTTACACACGCGATCTGATGCTGCTCTGCCAGGGCACAGATCAGCACCTACAACTCCTCTGAGTGGTGATTTCAGCTGGTGAATGGGCATGGTGCTTTGCCATATGGAAGGGGACACCAGGTACTGATGCTGCTGTACTTCCCCAAGATGCAGCTCAACACAAAGGCTTGCTGCGACCAAGCAACGCCTGGATTTCACACAACACATAGCAATATAAATTCTACTTTCTACCTAGCAAACTGAAAGAAGAGGCAGAGACAGAATCCTGGGTGGCCTTCAGGTCACTGAAGGGCTTTGGGGTGTGAACAAGTGTGGAGAACGTTGCTCTGATACTGACAGGACCCACCTCTGCAGCCCCTGATCAATCCCAGCTATGTCTGAAGCCTCTCCCCTGGCCCTGCCTGACCCAGAACAGGGAGTTTCACTGTTAGCTAAAAGGCCAGTATTTTGGCATTGTAACCATCTGAGGCTCTCACACACAAAAATTTGAGGCACTCAGCTGCCTGGCACCAAAATACAGGCAGCTCAAAAGCATGGCATGGCATGTGCTGCTTCTTTGTGTTCAGCTCTGCTCTTCTCTTGACACAAAGTACTTCAAGGTTCAAACCTTGTCACTGCCTTTATTTATATATATATATTTTATTGTCGTCATGTATTGTCACCATCCTAGTTCCATTATAGCCCACATGCTGAGGCAGCATCCCACTGTTTTACTGCCTGTTCCCAGACTGTGGGCTGCATGTCTCAAACATGCACTCACATGCACAGAAGCCAGCCCTGCATGAGCCTGCGTGACCCTGTGCAAGTTGTTTCAGGACCACACATTCCTCACCACCCCACACTGCTGTGCTTTGCACATGGGAGACATTTGCATTCAGATAAGTCTTTAAAAGCCCTTTTGCATCTGTTACAAGAGGCATCATTGGAAAGGTGGAGTAAATCAATGTGCTGAGGGTGGGATATATTGATTTCTCTCTGAGGTTTATTTGCCGTATGGCTGAGAGACCTAATATTATCAGACAATAAATTGAGCCATCTCCCCACTCAGGGGCAGCTTAGAGAGGGTTACATGGGTGCAAGTGAAGCACAACAAAGCAGGCGCAGTGTTACCTGCAGCCAAGGCATGAGAGAAACACCCCCAAAATCCAGACAAGTTCCAGGAGCAGCAGAAGATTAGACCCTGCAGTAGAAGCCTCTCCATGCAGCAACGGGCTACACTCCACGGGGAAGAAGGCAACTTTTTTTATTGTTTAAACAAGGTATTTCCCTTGTTATGTTTGCCTCATGGGAAGAGCTTCCCTGCAACTGCTCCAGCAGCTGCTGCTGGCACAGCCCAGCCCAGCCAGCCCTACTCAGAGCCTCAGTGGGGGACAAAGGCAGGACAGGGCACCAAACCTGCCCCAGGAGCCTGGCACAGGGGAGGGGTCTCCTCCTGGCCCCCAGGCAGAGGGGACAGCCACAGGATAGACCCCCAGAGCCAGCCCCTCAGCACTGTGCCCTGGGCAGGAAAAGCACCGTTTTAATGTTCCTTACCTCTGTTTTCCTTTACTGGAGTGCACCAGTGCCTTCCTCCTGGAGGCAGCTGTGGTAATAATAACGAGCCTGACCACAACTGGCATTAGGAAGTTACCTCAGGTAAAGCCAGGGGTGCCTTATCCACGAGGACACACAGATCTCCTGCATTCCTCCCTCCCATCAATCTCCTCAGCTCCCAGGATGTCTCCTGCCAATTCAGGGTCCCCTTGCAAAGAAAGGACAAGGGCAAGGACATGCCAGAAACACCAGCATGGGCCATGAACAAGACTGGGGACAAAACTCTCCCTGTCCCTTCACTGTGTGGTCCTGTTTCTTGTACACCCCTGCTTTTTAAAGGGAAAATGGGATTGTGGTGTTTGCAGTTTGCACAGTCCTGGAGGAAAGGTTTGGAAAAGGCAGCTGGCTGTGCCGAGATGGACATGCCACATCCTTTCAGTGAGCCCCAGAAGCCAAGAAAACCAGCTCCAGGATCAGCACAGGTGACACACTTCAACTGCTCCCACAGGGAGGCAGAAATGCTGCCAGGGGCTGTGCAAATGTGGGGTTTACTCTGTTGCTTCAGGAAATTCATTTCTACTGAGTTTTACAGTTTCCCTCTTGCTCCCTGGGCCCTGTGATGGTCATTTGTCACCACTGCTCAGAAGAAAGGCGATTTTCAGGAGGGCAATGAGGCATTTGACAAGCTCTCCAGTTAAGTGTGGAGACATCATGCACTGTCAAATAATAGAGCTGTAAAAGCAGCAACACCTCTCCAAGTTGTATGGTCACATCTCTGGCTTGTGATGAAACCTCCTTTTGTTATGTTAAAGAGAAAGCTCAGGGAGGATACTCTCCAGAGCAGGGAAAAATAGAAATAAGCAGGAGAGGATTAGACACTCACAGACATCATGCAAAGAAATGGGTGTGGAAATCAGAAACCCCTTAATAGAGTCAAATTTTGCAGCCCTGCCTCAGCCCAGCCTCCCTGCAATGGTTCAGCCTTAGATCACATCCTGGTGATAGTATTGCTTGACCAGTTTGATAATCCTCCTTTCCTCCAATGTACTCCAATTTACATAACTGACAGACAAACCCTGCCACTGATGTGCTACAAACTTTCCCAAAGCCTATACTGAATGAGCTTTTCTTCCCAGGCAGTCCAGGCCTGTGTTGAAATCCTGCAGCATTTCCTCACAGAGCAGCTGACTCCTGCCTGATATAACCTGCAGGTGTTTATGTAGTGCAAGAAACAGGCTGCAATGAAAGCAGCACCCTTTTGACCTTCCTGAGTAAAGGGATTGCAAAAATTTATAAATATTCTTTATTTCAGGACCTATTAGTGAATAGTGACCAATCTTGTTGCCACTGAAAGAGAACAGGGCTCCCTCTCAGCAGAATGGGAACATGCCTTCTTTGTCCTGGTAACCTCCCCACCCTCTGAAGTCTGCTGCTCTTCAATTTCCCCAGCTAAACACCTCCAACACAAAGAAGATTTAATTCATAGCACACAGAGGGCAGTGGGAAGATATAACATAGTGTATGTTACAGCAGGAATAAACTTAACACCCTGGCTCCAGTGGAGAGTGAAATCTAAAGGGAGGTGCAGCCTCCTTCAGTCAACACTTCCTTATCACCACTTCTTGTCTTTCTAGATATATCCTGCTCTTCTGGCTCTTCACACAGAAAATACTCTTGCTCAGGTAAAATGACACAGTGCTGTAGTTATGTGGGAGTAATTATAATACATGTGGGTGTCAACCAAGGGGCAACAGAACTGGTTTAACTGGCACACCATGGAGTCTGGCAGAAGGTTCAAGTGACACCAGTTCTGGCTTAGTTGTGAAGTTAAGTTGTGAAGTTACCATTGTCACCTCCATCACAGTTTACTGAGGCATTTGTATGTTTTCACTCTTGCTAGCCAGCTCCTTCCAGTTCTGAATGGATAAAATACAGGGCTTATTTCCATGCTGCCTTGTGCAGTTCAAGGTCTCATTCTGTGAAGCACACAAATTACAGCCATGTTCCTTTCACATTCACCTGTGCTTTCACTTGCATTGCACCAGTAATGGGCTAAAGCCCAAGGCAAAGTTTGATGTTTGTGATAAACAGGAAGATGCTGACCTCAGACATCAGAATTGTTTTCTTTGGGATCTAAAGAACATCACAACCTCCCCATCTCCTATCCAAACTACCAGCTGTGTGTTCTCCAGGCTGACTTCAGGAACAGCTGAAGCAATCCCATTTATAGCACAGCTGAGAGGAGATGCAGAGAGACACACTGAGTCCCTCAGCAAACAGCACACCTGTGGTTACAGAAGATGCTCTCACACTGGTTTTGGAGGTTTTGTAAGAGCCTACATGGATAAACATAGAAAAATGGAGATTCAGAGTGCGCATAATGATGTGATCCCTTTTTCCTCATGTCCCTGTTTAACTTGTCACTAAATGAAATGTTTTCTACTCTAAGTTTCTGACATTCAGTCTATAGTTTGGGGTATAAAAGCCACCTCAGGGCAGCCAGTATTTTGCATAGGTTTTGCTGATTCTGGCTGTCTCCAGAAGACATCTGGTCCAACTCCAAGCTCATGTCTTGTGAACAGGCAGGTTGAAAGATGGAAAGGAAAAATAACCCAAAGTCTTTCAAAAATAAAAGTAGCTGCCTGGAGGAACTAAGTGTCTGAACCATCAGATTTAAAGCTAGAGATCATCTGTGGCCTTAAATGAGTCCAGAGAAGAACATTTCTGAACTCCTGAGGGAGTAATGCATGTACACATTAAATCTTTAGCTTCCTCACCTGGTTTGTTCCCCAAACACCCACTAGCTCAAAAATGGTCCTGCAGTACATGAGTGCATTGTGCATTCAGTTTTTAATCTGGATCCTTACTAGAGAACTTGAAACAATGAAAAGCAGGAACAGGACATGTTGGACTTGCTCCTATTCCCAGTCACAGATTTTTTTCCTAGCTCCTTTAATTTCAGCAAAAGCTGGATAAGGTTCAGAAGCACCAGTTCAAACTGGGACAGTGCTTAAACAGGTACTGGCTTCATCGCAGTGGAAAAGCCTCAGACTTCCAGCTGAACACATCCTTAGGTGTGATTGCAAGCTGAATATCATTATGGAGCTTCATGAGAAGGGAATCCATCCCTCTAATCTCAGACATCTGTACAAGTGACACCTTTTTTGCCCAGGGCAGTATTATGGGTTGTCTCAATTTTTATCTGTTTGCACTCTGAGTGAGATTTGTCACGTTTCCAGCTGTTCAGAACATCACGTCTCACACTGAAATGGCCATGAAACAAGACAGTGTTTGTAATAATTTAAAACAGTCACTTACCCCTAAGCAAGTCATTTGTCTCTGAGCAGAACACCAGAGTAATAACCAGGATTAAAGATAGAGCAGTCAAGACAAAAAAAGGTAAATCAATCACTGCATTAGGATATTTGAAGAATGGTTTGCATGTACTCAGAAAGTATGATACTTGCTATTAAGCCCAGCTGTAGCAGAGTCACAAATTCATAAATATTCATCAAATAACCTTTTAGCAAAACTCTGCGACTATGATGGTGGCCAGCTACTGAATTCAATCTAATTGAAAATCTGAGAAGTAATGAAATGATTGCATGTCTGTCTCTTCATTAAATCAGTGTGCAAATTTGCATAGATTAATTTGCGTCAAATTAATAGCTCCACTCTTGGCTTGGAGCCAAGAGGACTTATGATCAATCTATAGTTTTAATTCAATACTGCACTCCTAAAATGTTGGGTGGCTTTTGCTGCTTTAGAGACAGAAAATCAGAGCTGAATATGATTTTCACCACTTCTGCAATTTCTCCCCCTTTCTTGGGGTATGATGATTAATTATAATGAAATGTGCATTATTTAGAAGCAAAAAATACACATGCAATCTCAGCCATGGAGAACTGAGGTCTGGTTTCCTTCTCTGGAAGTCACATTGGAATGCTCAGCCCCTCAACTACATTGAATTCAAGCACGGGGTGGTGATTGTCTGGGGCTGAGCAGGGTTTTGTGGCCCACAGCAGCTCCTAAGACTGGTGGGGCCCTGTGAATTTTAGCACAGTCCTGCCTGTCCTTCACCAGGTTCCCAGCCCATCACACTCAACCTTTCCAGAGGATGCAGAATTTGCTGTACCTGTGCTTGAGCCCCACAGTGTTTTAAATCTCTTTAAACACTCTGATGTCCCATGTGCTGAGATCTGTCAAGAAAACAAGGATTCCTTCAGCATTCAGTTATCTGAAGTTAATAACAGTGATAGACAGTGCAGGCATTTACATTGTCAGCTTGCTTGTATTTTTTAACCTACTTTTTAAAAAGAAAAACAATCAGGCTTTAATTCAGGACATTTGATTAATCAAACTCAGACCATCTGCTGCAGTCCTGTCTCCTGCTGATCTGCACTGCCTGAAGTCAGTGACATGATTCAGGGCTGCAGTCTCACACTGTCTCTTCCCCTGTCAGCTGCTCTACTGCAAATCTGCTCCTTTCACCCAGCACACACTGACTGGGCTTTGTTTACTGTGATGACCATTTAGGATAGCTCTGGTGCTAGACAATTTGTATCAAAATACAGGACATGTGCAAACACTGGTTGTACAACAAATCATTGTATCTGCATGAAAATAGCACAAACTAAGGAAATCACAGCAAGCCAGAGAAATTCTTTACTAAAAAAAATAAAAAATCTCTTCACAAACACTTCTAGTAGCAATGCAATTTTAGTTTCATTATAGTCTGTGCTGTAAGTCAGTAACAAATATCTGCCTTTTTTTTTTTCCTGTGTTCAGAGATGTACTCAGGAACTCAGAGCAAAGAGCTAGGCTGTCTGAACTTGCACAGCTTGGGGGTTTTAATGGGATTAGATCAGTTTTAGTCTAACAGAGCATGCCCTCACACTGGATATGGCAGAGCTAAGAGCTGTGACTTCCTCATGTTTGTGGGTGTGAGCACTGCACTGCCCAGCTGTGTTGGGAAGGAGAGAAAGGATATAGCCTTTCAAAACTCAGCCACCCAGGGACTCATAGGATTTTTCAGACACATGTGGGGATAAGGAGCTTGCTTAGATGGCAGTAATGAACAGGATAAAGTTCAGTCACCATATTAAAACTCAGTTTTGGTGACATACAGGCCTTCTGCAGATGAATGAGTGTCATCTCTGTTGACATCAGATGCTGGAGTCAACCTAGAAGTCAAGTAGGAACTTGACCATGCAAGGAGAGTCAGCCCTCACTTGGTCATCAAAAGCAGCAGGCAGATTATCAGCAGATATCAGTATATTAGATTTTGAAAATTTGGTTATCTCGTTTCCTGTAATTGCAGGATGACAGGGTATCAAAACACTAGTTCCCAAAAAGCTGACCTGGTTTTCATTCTTGTCTTGCTGGTTACATCCAAGATACCTGAGCCTGTTGGGTTCCTGAATGTCTGAAGATGGGACTCAGCACACAACTGTCAAGTCAAGAAACTCTCCAGATTTATTGCTGCACTATCAGAGGATCAGGGCTCTGCTGAATGCAGCTTAGAAGAAACAAGCCATGCCCTGCCCTAGAAACATATAGGCTAAATAAACAAATTGAGGCAGGAAAAGTGGAGCCCAGGAAGGTGAAGGTTACAGGAGGAGTGACACCATTCTCATTTTCTGAGATAGGCGTCCCAATTTATTGCATCCAGTAGTTTCCTCAGAAGCTGCTCTGCCAACAGCATCTGCAGCAAAGAAATGGACAGAAGTCTGCATCACACAGACTACATGAGGAATGCATGAGAGGTTTGCACCCTGAGCATTGAAACCAAAATAAAAATGCAGTGTTGTTTGCTACTTGCCACAACAGTAATCAGCAGAGCTTGGGGGTCTCTGTGCCTCCACAGCCAGTCAGAAGGCATGAGAAGTGAGCAAAGCACCTGATTTCCAAACAGGAACAGTTTTAACAGGCCAGGAAAGTATTACAAGCTTTGAGTCTGGAGTCTCAAACAAAACCATCCAGATAAAATAAGTTTCTAGCAGGGGTCAGTTCCTGCCATGGGGAAGGCCCAGCTCTGCACATCCCTGGGTGTGAGGCAGCCCTGGCTGGTACCCACGGAGCTCCATCAGGAACTGCACACACTCTGCTCTCTGCAGGAACAGGACGAGAGATTTCTGACTGCCTGCAATAACAAGCATCCTCCAGCCACCAAGGCTAATGCAATAAAGTGAATTTCATTTTGGCATAACAAAAACCAAGGGAACAACATGATGTATTGGCAAAATTTTAATAATAGAAGGCTAAAGAGGCAGCTTAAAAGAGTTAGGCTGTTATTGATTGGGTCATAGTGATGCAGCATTTCAAAACAGGCTTAACACCTGCTAATTTCATTTCAGTGCTGCTGAAGCTGAGTCAGCTAACAAAGCCTCTTCTGGATCAAGCACGTTCAGAGCAGTACAGCAGTTCCTTGCCTTCATGAAAGTGCTTCCTCTCTTTGGTAAGGGCACTAAGAGGGAAGAGGGGAGAAAGGATGATCCCCTCCCTCCTTTAAGCCTGCCTGTGCAGCCAGAGCTGAGAGGAAAGAGGATAAGAAGCATCATGGTAGTGAAGAAAATCCCTTAGATAAGGGCTGTAATATTTGCTACACTGGTGAAGCTGAGGGAGTGTTTCCCTTTCCCTTCAAATCTGGACTCAAGCAGTCAGTTTGAGTTTCCCAGAGCAGAGTAGGTCAGTGAGAATAGGAACAGACCCAGGCCCTGATCCCTGCTATTGCAGAGACCACACTCTCATCCTCTCATTGCCCTCAAATCCCTGCTTAGGAATTATCTCCTTGTTGCTCCAGTTGCCTTTGCCCTGCCCTTGACTTTGGGAAGACAACACTGATCTCTGGATTGCTGTAGTGAAAGTAAGATGCTGATGTGAAGGAAGCTGCCCTAGAAATAGAATGAAAACTGGCACATCAACCAAGCAGTGTGGAAGCATCCAATCACTTCTTCCACTACCCACAAGCAGCTCAGCAGGGCAACCATTCCAGTGGGACTGAGCAGCCCTGGGCAACAAAATTGGTTCCTTTCTTCTTTATGAAGGGAACAGTGAATGGGAATGTTCCATTCCTAGTAAACCCTGATCTTATCAAGAAGCCCAGGACTGAAAGAAGCTCACCTGTGCTAGAGATCTGTTTTTCATGTACACCCTTCTCAGTCACATCTCTTGCATGTTCCTAACCCTGTATGTGCTGCTGCAGCTGCCATACAGTGCTCCAACACTGCTGCCCTGGGTGCCTTAGGGACCCCCAGCACAACCATGGCCCAGATGTGGAGCCAGCCCAGATGTGGAGCCAGCCTGAATCTGCTGGGGCTCATTAGCAGAGGTACAACACGGTTGGAATATGACAATACTGATGGCATCACAGGACCATCCTGGCTCAGAGCAGCTCAGTGACTCCTGCCCACTGGTGAGAAGCTGTTCTGTATGAGTTCTGCTGCTTGAAGAGTACCTTGTTGCAGTTCTCCATGTCTATGAAAAGTTCAGGTCTCAATAACTGGGCAGAGGAAGCAAATTTCACAATAGAATGACTGTGGTGGGGAAAATAATTTATTTTCTTATTGCTTTCATTCTGTTGGAAACAACTTTCATCCCAAGGCTAAAGATGAGAACACTCAGAATTTTATGATGGAAGCCATTTTGCATCCCTAACTACAACATTTGCTGTCAGTGGAAACTACAATGCTAAACCTGTGAAACAGCTCAGTAGTTGGCAATACAGCATCCACCTCCTCCTCCTTGACAGAAATGTATAGCAACAGCAAGAAACACTGCAAATCAACCATAATATACTGAAACAGGACTCACTTTACCAGGATTGGCACTTACTACAGGCTTTCTGCTCCATTTACATGGTACAAAAGACAACTGTGAAATGACTGGAAATGTAATATGGTTTTGCTGGAGATAGATGATAGATGATCTTTTATGAAAAGTAACCATCAGAAACAAAGGTTGGATTGTCTTCTCAGTCCCACCAAGGTAAAGCAACCTGATTATTAGAGCAGAGAATATACCAGATATTTACTGTCCAGAGAGATTAGGCTGATATAAAGCAAGTATTTCAAGAGATAAACTTTTTGCATGCTCCCAGAGTCCTTGCCAGCCAGCTGGAATTTTGATATGCACATGTCTAATTGAGTACCTGATTCTGATGGATTACTTGTGTTTTTCCAGCCAATAATTTCAGTGCTTATCACATATTGCTTTGTTGTTCAAATACAGATTTCTGCTGTCCTAAGTAGGGGAATTGCCTGAACATCTCACATGAGGTTCATTCCTAGCATCAAAACAAGCAACTTTGAGGTTCTAAGCAAAGACCTCAATTTTTAATTTCTGATGTAATTTCATTTAAGTTAGTTAAGTTAAGTAGTAGTTAGTTAAGTCCCCCACCTTTGTAAGAATCCCAGGGTTAAAGGGCACAGAGCCCAGGCAGCCCCTGCCTGGCTGCCACACACCTGAAATATGCAGGTGAGACTGGGAAGAAAGTAATTTCTATGCAGTGAGACACTGAGTCCTTTGCTCTGGGGCTTGGAGGAGCTCTGCTGTGAGACAGAGATCCTCAACAAGGCAAGGACAGTCACAGCAAATATTCAGGTCACCCCTTATAGACCAAGAAACACTTCACTGCCAATTCCACACACTGTGCCCTGACTCCCCCCAAGAAACTCAGAGTCACAAAAGCCAGGTGAAGATTTACTTCTTCTCAAAATATTTTTTCCCCCCCGAAATCCTGGTCCTCTATAAGCTGTCTGCTCCTATACCAAGACAAACCACCACATAGTTCACTGCTATGAAGTCCACAAAGAAAAAACTGTTACAAATAAAAGAAAGACCTGAATAGCTTAGAAGTTCAGAATATTCTGAAAGAAGCCACAAAAAACCCCTTTCTTATTTCAGGTGTAGAACGGGTCCTTCATAAATGTGCCATGTCTCCTGTGTCATGTCAGCAGCAAGAGACAGCCCAGAGTGACAGGAGGGTGCAGCAGACACAAAAGGTGTCTACTCCCCTACCTCAGGATCAAACACCTTTCTTCATCTGCTCAACCTTCTGTATTTTCAGAGCTTTCAGTGCAGTAGATGATGAGCACTTCTGGAAAATCACTAGGTACCTGCACCCCAAGAGCTGCTAAATACTTTCATAACTGCACCCACTTCCCAAGTGATCGTTATTTTATAGGCACTGTATCAAAGTTCAGATATAATGATTGTGGGCAAGAAGCCAGTAGAAGCATGGCAAAGAAAATTCCAGTAATACATTAATTAATTTGACCATATGTCACTAAGCTTTATTGTATGCCCAAGTAACCCACAAACAGTAACTGCTTTTAGCTTTACAGAAGATAATATGCAACCATAACAAAAAGTAAACACAAGCCTCATGGTTTTTAGCTGTTCATGAAGAACCTCATCCCACTCTTACCTTTGCTGGGACACAGACACGCTTCCCTGGCAGATGGTCACAGAGACCTCACATGAGCCTAGGAGCAAACTGTGGGAAAACAACCCACTTGATCTCACCCACTTCAAAACTCACAGAAGTGAAACACTCAGGGAAAGCTCTCAAGCACCAAATGAACCCAAGAACTGCTGCTTACCCGTGACTGAAGAGCCACACGTGCTGTAAGAGAGCTTCAGAAAGTGCACAGTGCAACAATAAGGGGAGAAATCCCCCTTAGACACACATTAGAGCAGCTACAGCCCCTTGACTGCAAGGCCACTACAGCTATACAGCATCTGGGACAGGTGTGTGGCACGGTGGGGACAGTGCACAGCTGGCAGTGATTCAGGGCTCCTCCTCAGCTAAAGATGTTCCCCTCCACCCCCAGCTGCTGGGAGGGAGATGGAGAGACCCAGGTGAGGGTCCTATAATAGCTCTCAGAGGCAAAATGTAACCCCTGTTAAGATCCAGCTACCTGGAGAGGGGGGCTCACTGCCAGGGTGAACCTTCTGGGGTCTCTGTGCCTGGCTGTCCTATGCAGCAATTAGAGCAGCTGAACCTGAGACACGGTGGCTGACCTGATTTCCAGCTTGATCTTTGGTATTTTATTGCCAGCAGTGCACCAGCCTGGGCTGCAGGACAGCACAGACGAGGTGCAGTGATGAAACTCGAGAACTAGAGCAGCCACACACATTCCCTTGGGAGATTTTCCTTCAGCCTCTATCAGAACAGACAAGATGTGAACGTGAATGAATGTCCCATCAATATTACAGATCTGCCTGGGAGCAGAGAATTCCTGGGAGAAACAAGCTGATCTCTCTAGGGGAAGATTTCTTTTTTCAAATGACTTTTAAAGACCACGTGACCCATTTGTACTTCAGGTACAATAGCTACGCAATAATATTAATGCTTTGAATTTGAACTTCCCACCAGCAGTCCTAGCATGCTCAAGGAACACTCTTAAGTGGCCTTTTCCAGAGTATCTGTAGGAATTAGTAGTGTAAATTACAGACTCTGTAGTGTTCTAAAAGGAATTACACTCCTAATGTTAACTTCCTTCCTGTGGTGCTGGTGTGACTTTGGTGTAATCAGGGCCAGGGTTCTCAGTGCTGGTGAAGTTGGACCTAAAATTAGAAACACTGAATGGCTCCTTAAGAGGGCAGTGCTGGTGAGATGAGATGTGATGCTCAGAGCCCCTCCTCAGGAGGTGCTGTCGTTCCCTGCTCCTCTCTGAGGGGTGACTCTGCTCCCTCTCTTCCCCCTGGTGGAACAGCCAAGGCCACTGTGGGGGTTTCTCAGCCACCCCTGTAGCAGCCAGGCACAGAGCCATCCAAATTTATCCCTGAACTTAGGGGCAGTGAGCTGCTGCCTTCCTGTGGTCCTTATTGTGACAAGCACAGGTACAATCTTTGCTAGAAAAGTGATTTTTCACCTCCTACCAGTGGCTTTGGCTGCTCTGCTGGATCAGGGCTCTGCACGGAGCTGGGAGCTCTGGTGGAAGCCAGACCTTTGCCAGGCTAATTTATAGATTTTGTCAGCATGCTGGAAAGGAACCTTTGGATATATTTTCAGCTCATATCAAAACACCACACATGTTTTTCTGATCCCAGCACTTAGGTTCTAAAATGCTTTGAATCTGCTTTTATACTTGATATTTTTAAAGAAGGAGTGTTTACATGTACAGCACCATGGCGACAGGAAAATAAACTCAAGGAAAAAGTGCACTAGTGCATCAAACCCTGTTTAGAACACACACTCAATTAACATATCTAAATTAATCAGTAGGATTCGGATGTCTTGTCACTACCATTTCAGTCAATAACAGGATAGGATAGGATAATGATAAAGTCCCATTACAAACACCTTACAGATATTAAGGTCTCTATCCAGTCCATCAGCATCTAGCATATAATTAACCCCAGAGAATGTGAATCAATCTTTTCCTCCAGAACATGTTCTCCAAGATCTTTCCCTCCTCATGAGCCCCCACCCTCTGACCATGGTGTTCCAACACAAACCAAAGCCCATGTGAGCAGGTGATTCTTTCTTGTGCCTTGCTGTTGGGAACACTGAGGTACCCCAGTGCACGTGAGTGGAGCTCCCAGTGCTCAAGGAACACAAACAACACAAGTACACTCATTTATAAGATGAACATTTGCAAAACATAAATAAATGTCCTTAAAAATTTCCCAGGCATCTAAGCAAAAACTTACTTTCAAGACAGTTCTATTTTAAAACATGAGAAACACAGAAAAAAAAAAGTAAAAATAATAATGATAATAAAAAATCCCTTGCTCCACTAAGTCCATTTTCACTGAGTCCTGAAAGCAAACTGACTGCACTTGCAGGCAATATTTTTTAAAGTCTGGTAACAGGATTGAAAACACAACAATCATCTTCCTCCCACTGCCATTCCGTATGGGAGTAGTAGACTACAGTTCTACTACTTGGATCTTAGCTATTGAAGTCACAGCCCCTGAGGGCTGTAAAAAGTTGCTGCTGTCATGTATAAATCAGTCTTCTTCATAAAAATGACATGGTTGACATGTAGGGATAATATTATAAGGTAACTACCATGGAGGTTTCATGCTTGGATATGTTCAAAAAGATGTTTCTCTTTATCCCTGACCACAAATACTTATTGATGGTTTCTTGTCAGCTGTTTGAAAGCTTTAAAGAACTGCTGTCTCTGCTGGGGTCTGCTCCTTGGCTGAACTTTTCATTAACCTTTGATCACTCTTCAGAGCATTTTTCTAGCAAGCAACTGAAGAATTTCAAGTGCTGCAGCGAGTCCGTATGTGTGGGGGAGAAGAAGAGGAGGTGAAGATTTTTATAGATGTACACATATACCTTGTACAAATACACACCCAAGTCTTTAACTCTGACAGGACTAGAGGAAAAACAAATGGGTACTTTTATTTTTAAGATTTTGCAAAAATGTGAAAATAAACAGGATTTATTGTCCCTGGCTAAGTTACTCCTCTTCCAGCAGGGAAGAGAGATCTTTTCCAAGGGAAAGGAACAGGAATGGCTTAAAGAGACTTGATTTAGCAGATGCAACTGGTGATGCAAATCTAATGAACCCAGCTCTCCTCTGCTGGGGGGATGAGCACTGGCAAGGCTGTTTCTCTTCCCAACCTCTCAGGTTTGCAAAAAGCTAAACTTTCACACACACTCAGATGGCACCCAGCTACCCTTCAGTGTGGAAATGCTGGGCGAGGTGCCTGCTCCCTGCCGGGGCACTCGCTGTGCCCTGTGGTGGCAGCTGCCTGGCAAGACTGGCCCCGAGCTTGGCAGCAGCACAAAACCCCTTTGGGGAGGTCAGCACGTGTGTCACAGAGCTGCAGCTTGTTGGCATTGTCCCCAAAACATGGAACACGGGTTCATTCATTAGGTGGCACAGCTCATTAGTGCGCTCGGGATGCCAACACCCATTGTGACACATTTCAGCTTTTGTTCTGCTCCTTTGCAAGTTTAACTTAAAGCATTTTCTCCAAAGCAGTAGCATTTGCTCACAGAGGTGCTTTTTTTTTTTGCATTTAAATACCTTCCTGGGATATCACAGCATTTAGCGAGCCCTCCACCAGTCATTTTTAGCATCCCTCTTCCTCCTGACAACCAGCACATCAAACAGCTTGCAGATTTTCACTGGCTGAAAGTGCAGGGTTGTCTTGCTGGCAGCTGCACTGAATTTTCAGGAACACGGAGCAGCTGTGGCCACGATTCTTCCCACTCCCCCCTGTTTTGCCAAGGCAGGTTAATTGCTTCTTCATGCAAGCTGTCACCCTGGTTCCAGAAATGCCATTGGATTTGGTGCATGCTGGGGGCTGAAGTCTTTTGGGAGGTTTGTGTTCACAAGGTGCAGCTTTGGGGACCCTCCCTGGATTGTGGTTTAGATATAAACCTTCAGATGTATCTATGAGTACAGGGTTGTAATGAATTTTAAATGCCTGAAAATAAATATGGCTCTTCTTTTCACAGCAACACCACTGTTTCTAAAGAGAATTAAATAAATAACAGCATGCTGCTTAATTGTAGCAAAATGTGGAAGATGAATTGATTTGAGGATTTAAGGGTGTTAATTTTGTTTGGGGAAATGCCTAAAGAGAGTGCCATTAAAGATAAATAAGTGGTTCTGGTCTCTAGCTGGCTGCTGGAGAATTGTATGAAGGTTTCAGGTCAGGTTTTTCACTGCTTTCAGGCTTTGCTTTGGGAAGTGCCTGTAAGCAGCAGAAACAGCCTTTAGCTGTGTCTGAAGATGTGGCTACAAGGACACACTCCCCCTCTCCATGGCAGGGGTCAGTGCCCCCCTCTGATGTGCTGAGACATGTGTTTTCAGAGCACCGGGTTTAATCCACAAGGATCATATTCGTGGGGACCCCCTTCACTCCCCCCCAGGTACACGTGAGGGGATGGAAACTGTACATGTGGGCAGAAAGAGGTCAGGAAGGTGGGAATGTCTTAGATTGGCTCGGCTGCAAGAGAAAATGCTTGAATAGCTGTACCCAGAGCTTCCTTCTGATGGGAAAAGGCTCCATTTTAATGATGTATTTGATATGAAAGGGCACGGTGCTTCAGTGCATAGCTTGCAATAAGAGGAAAGCAGATATGACAGCTGAGGCTTCACAATGTTAGAAATAGGCCTTTCAGACTTTGAGACAAGAAAAACAAACACCGAAGGACAAATTTATGGTTGGAATAATAGACTGGTGGGTTTGGGGGGACAGGCTTGAAATAAGCTTCCCTTGACAGCTTCTATATTTGTCTCATGCTGCCTACTTTTCATGCAGCATCCCCACCCCCACAAACTCCTCAGCTCTAGGTAGAGCTGGAGGTTTAATTCCTCAAAGCACTACTAAATTGTCTTGGGAATTATCACTGCAAGCACATACACTGTGCTGCAGAGCAGGAGACACACCTCAGTTACAGCCTGGCTTTGCTGGGGTGGCAAGCAGGGCTTGGGGGGTGCTCAGGGTGTTAAGGACTGAAATACACAGAAAGTTGCTCACAAAAGGTAGTAAAATATTTGTTGGTCACTGGCAAAAAAAAATCCAGCTTGTATTCAGGAAAGGAATCACAGAAATGGGAAACCAGTTTAAGAATCCAAGCCAGGGTACTGTTACCTATATTTATATATGGGAGGGAAAGGAAGACATTTAATATATAAGTGTGTGTGTGATATATATATATATATATATATATATATATATGGAGTTGCTTGGTTACTCAGGCAGTTTGACAGCCAGGCACAGCTTGGCATTTGTGCCTTTGGGAGCTAGGAAGGATGTGGGGAGATGGACAAGCCTTTGATGGCAACAGAGGAGGAGAATTTTTTCCTCACTACCCGTCCCTGCCAAGCATTCTTCTCTTCCACAGGTTCTCCCAGACACATATCACATTGCTCTGCATTACCATTAACCCCAGAAATTAATTGGTGGTAGCTCTTTCCAGTACACTCAATATTCTATTTACTTTGAATATGCTTCTCTCTTCTTTTTATCCCCTTGGACCCTGGGGACATTGATAGTATTCAAAGTCACTTAACTTACCCTGTTTTAAAATTGACTTGTCTATATCTGAGTACTTTCCTTTTTACACATTGGCAAGTTTTAGCCATTTAAGCACCTTCTTAAACACATTGAAGAATATACACCCTAATGGATTTGTTTTACTAAGCTCTTGTTTTCTTCTCAATTTATTTTCTTTCCAAAAATTGTATATTTGCCTTTGCCTAACAAACCTTCAGCTTCTGGTTACTATTTAGACACATCTCTTGATGAACTAATTGCTAAATGTTCTAAAATTGAACAGAATGTCATTCCAATTCTTAAACATACCGACAAATTCCATGCATATTGTGGCCTTTTAAAGTAATGATGAGCTTAATTTCTATATAACCACACAAAGCTTTATAAAGAAACTGTGTCATGTTCTACATTTTCACAAAGTTGAAGGGGTAGAAAAACTACCAGGGTGACTGCTGAATAAATGACTGTACAAATAAAGCAGCTCAAGCGTGTGACACACTCAACTTTCAGTATCTCCTGGTATGCCACAGACAGATTTCCATTAATAATTCTTTACTGTCTGGACCCACCATAAAATTTTCAGAGTTACCCATGCTCAGGATTTTTTTGTTTCTACAAAACAAGATTTTCAGAGAATATGACCATACAGAAATATAGTTATGGCTTTTGCAAAGACTCATACATTTTTTCAGGTACTGAGGCCTTTAACTGATTCTCATTTTCAGGAATGGGGCCTAAGTATTTCAAGCTGTTTCTTTTGTCTAGCAGAGAGATGAGAATACAATAGAAAAAATTTAAAGATGAAAAAAAAAAACCAACTCCACCACATTTGGAATTACTGAAGGATTGCATTCCTTTACTGGACATCTTGGGGACCCAAAACCACTGAGTTCCCTGTTCTTCCAGTTTCCACCCTTACCATTATAACTGTATTTTCCAGGAATACAAACTCACTGTATCCACCAAAATGTTTTCTGTAGTAGTGGCTATTTACAGCCAGGGGAATATATTTGGCTGCTCTTTCTGCTGCCCTGTCTGGTTTCCTCTGACTCCAGGGAGTCTGTCCACACTGTGTTGTCAGAGCAGGGTCAGTGTGGTGCATGGACAGCCAAACCACTGGAGATTCATTTTAGTGCCCCTGCTTTCCAGGATTACCCACATGCTGTGATGGGTTTTTCTGTCACACAAACCTGAACATGATGCTGCAGCCTCTGGCAGGAGGCAGAAGCCCAGAATCTGCCTGGAAAACCAGTGCCCTTCAGGGATAGCACAGCTAGCAGAGATAATGCACACTCTATTATCTTCCCAAGTGAATGACTGTATGTGCAAGGAATATTTTGCTTTTGTAGTATTTAATTTGGGGTTTCACTCTTGCTGTGTGTGCTGCTCCCTTTTCATCTTAGAGGAGACGAGTCAGTGCAATGGGCTCTGCTTCCAGAGCTGAAGCAGGGAGATCTAAGCTGGTGCTCCATTCCTGGGGGGCACAGCCATCCCCTGGGAACACTTCACCCATGTGGTGGGATGTTTGACTCTGCCTGAGGACAGGTGGTGTCAGCTGTAATCTTTATGGAAGGGTTTTCAGTGATGTCTTCCTTAAAACCAGTCGAGGGTATAAGCTTTTCAAGATGAAGCTTAGATACTTCAAAGGCTTGATGATGCAGGGCTATTTCAGTAGTCAGGAAACCCTGAAAATATCTTGTATTTTTAAAAAGCCTCTTTCTTACATAACTGCCTTGCAAAAAATATACTTGAACCTTTCAATAGCAGCAACCAAAAGCTAAAAGGAAGTGAGTGCATCAGCTCATCTGGTGTTGTTACAGGTAATTTTATATATTGGCTTGCTAAATAATAAAGTAAAATTAATTAGTTCCTATCAAAAGTTTCCTGGGTGCATTCAGCTGGAGATTATTGTTATTTATTCATCTGTTGGATTGCCTTTGTAAAAGCTAAAGCTGCTTTGAGAGTGTATGTGACTGGAATAGTCTAAATAGAGAAGCTGTGAGTTGGGAAGGAAGCCAGCAAGTCATTAATTAAGGAGCTGTACAGTTTGCAGTCAGACTTTGTGTATTGTGAAAACTGCCTAAACTCAGTGGCTGAGCTGCTCGAATTGCAGAGGTGTCCCCAAGGGCTGTCCCCAGGTGAGCAGTGCTGGATGTGCAGCTCCTTGTGCTTGAGGTGCAGGACCCAAGCTCAGAGCAGCTTGGGGTGAGAGCAGGAATGTCCTGTCCAGGGCTGCTGCCAGGCAGGAGTGTCCTGTCCAGGGCTGCCCATGGGACTGGATCATCCATCCCACCCCACGAGGCTGTGCAAGGCTCAGAGGAGAGTTACACTGCAATGGATCAGCTTTCTGCTTCTAGCTTGGCATGGCTTTATCTTCCTCCACTTTGCACCCAAGGATTCTTTGCACCCAATCTGTGCTGCCAAGTCTGCATTTCTGGCCACATCTAGTGGCCACCACTGCAGAAATAGCTGGGAGGGAGATGGGGAAGCAAATGACACAGCAGCTGTACTTTAAAATGAAAACCATTTCAGATCCTCCAGGTCTTATTTCATGGTGTTACTTTTCTGTCCTCTCTCAAAATCCTTGTGTAATGCAGTCAGGAGACGTGCCTGGCTAGCACAACTGGCCTTTTCTGTGTCACTACACTCGTAACCCTTCTGACTACAGCATCAAACTGTGGTTGGTGCCATTTCAATAGCAACAGAATTATGTATTTAAATTATTCCTTATCTTTGTCATTCGAAATATGTACAGTTAGCCAATTTGCATTTGAAAATGATGGAGAGGAAGATTCACTGGAGAACAACAGCTGCTCAAACAAATGAAAAGCATTTTCTTCTTTTATTTATCCTGGAACAGTGAGTGTGCATACAGCATCTGGTCCTCCATGAGGTCTTTGCTTCTTGCCCAACTTCCAGCTGGAATGACTGAGAGTCAGTGTGATCTGCTGACCTTCCTCAAGGTCTCCAGCGATGCCACCCAAAGCAGAACAAAGCATCCTAGCTGGATGCCTTTCATGCTAATCCCTGAATCAATACGTTTCCAAGATCATTACTGGGCTTTCATGCACTGCCAGAAGATTGTGTTCCAGCAGTTCTCTCATTCTCTGTGTTGTGTATCCTTTGGAGCATTCTACATTATAAATCATTTTAACTCTCATTGTATGTTGCACTCCCCTTGTGTAATAATCAGAAACGTGGGAAACCATTCCTTCATATCTTCCCAAACAGAGACTGGAAATGTTGAAGATAAAGAAAGATGGAAGGAGTTGCAGCTCAAATCCTTTTGAGTCCTTGAAATGAAGCAGAGTGTTTGGAGGGTGCTACCATGGCCTCACCTTCTGCCACATTCCCATCAAGGAAAAGCCAGGTTTCTCCGGTTGCCTAACAGAAAGGCACCTGAATAACATCCTCCCACGGCTGGGATATTTATTTTATGTTAAAAAAAACCCCAAAGACATGCCAGAACGCCAGCATCCTACGGGTGAGGAGTGTGTCGCAAACCCTCACCTGTTCCCAGGATGGGTAAATCCTCCAGGGCTGGACCTGCACCCTTGGGGCGGTGACTCCTGGCAAAGGAGCCGTGGGAGGTACAATGCCATTGTCTCCGGGGACATCAGCGAAAACAAACTGCCTGTTCTTGTGAGCGAGAACAAAGCCCGGGAGAGCAGCAGGCACCTTTGTCTTCTAATTAGCACCGATGGCTAAAGCTCTTTAGAGAAGAGACTTTCCCACTGTGTGTTTGCACAGAGGGAGCTGATCCGATGAGGGCAGCTGAATGCTGCGGTATAAATAATGAACTACACAATAAACACCATGAGACTGGTTCAGCTGAGGGAGGAAAATAAACACAGCAAACAAAGGCATTCATCATGTTAGTTAGAAACGCCATGTCGAGACCCAGGAGAGATTCTTACAAGCTTTCTCAAGAGCTCAGGTAAAAAACTTTGTTCCATAAGTTAAAAAAAAAATACTTTGCACACCAAACTTTGTGATGTCAAGCATCCACCCAAAGGGAGAATGAGCACTGATTTCCTTTTCTATCTATATTCAGTCTAAATCTGACCTTTTGAAGAAGTGGCTTTGCATATTCTTTCCAGGTGGCAGTGAAGAACTACTGCTTGATCTCTCCTCCAGCAAGAAAAAATTAAGGAAATATTTTTTTCAACAATGGCTGTATATTACCCAGCCAGGGAACCTCGTGATGCACAGAGAAAACATTTCTGTAGTGAGCCACGATAAGGACTGAGAATACTGCCAGTGCTGCAGAGCTCTGGGCTCAGAGCCACTCTCCTGGCCTTATTCAGAGGTTGTTAGTGATCTAATCTGCAGTGAGATGATCACAGGAGACACTCCTTACATTATTTAACTTGGATTTAGGGTTGGATGGGGATTTTTTGTCTTGTTTTGTTCTTTATTCTTCATCTGTGCTGTTATTAATGCAACCCATCATTAGTGAATTTCACAGGTAAGTGACTCCTGTCTCTCTCAACACATTATTAATCAAGAGTGATGAAGATGCTGCATCCCTCACACACTTGAGCTACAGGACCAACCCCAGGCTTGTGAACTATCTGCAGTGCACTGCAGGGATGAGCCACAGCAGCACACAGGTGACAGGGCACACAGGAACACTTTGTGAGGCCCACAGGAACATTTTGTGGGGAAGGCAGCAATGCAGGCAGGGTCTCCCAGTTCCTACACTCCTCTGAACGAGCAGGAGCCAGCAGACCCACTTTATGGAGACACACAGAGAAGCCAAAGCCAGGAAGGATATGTGAGATGCCAGCTCTCCAAGAGATTGATATCTGACAGGAGGGAAAATACCCACCCAGACAAAAAAAGACCTGCCATTCTGAGGGCCTGCTCTGCAGAGATGTGATACTGGCCATCTGTTCAGCTGCACATGGGTGCCTACCAGTCCTGAACTGGGGAGGCTCAGCATGCTGAACCCATTATTTGGGTCTGGCATTCCTGCCCCTGCTGCTCTCCAGTCCAATTTACTCAATTTAGGCACTCGCAAGCAAGATTTTGATGACAGCTGCAATCATAACACCATAGATGGAGGGAATAAACAGACCAACTCTTAATAGCTACTCGTGTTTGTTTATTTTTACAAACAAGCATTGCTCCTGGAACTCATACTGCAAGCAAGGAAATTCATGAGATTTCCAGAAGCAAAGGATGAAGTTAAGCTCCACAGAGTTCCCTTCTAGCCAGGTCATGGAGCCAGTGAGCAGCCTGTGACCCTGGTCCATGGAAAGGACAGCCTTTGTTTTCACACGTGCTCCCAGATAAACGTGGAAATTTAACAAGAATAAAATACACAACTGAGCTTCCAAATTTTAGCAACTTATCAGACTTTGATGGCTGTTTGGAAGAGTTTAATGTCATTGGGTAGTACAGCATCTGGCTTAAGGGGACTCTGGATGTGGTGGTGAATCTGCAATAGAAGCTGTATGGAGAGCACACAAGGTACCCCATCAATACTTGCTTTTTTCTGTGTTTGTTTCCCCCTTTATCCAAACTAAAAGTTGCTCATAATGAAAATACCTGTTTGCTTTTTGTCTGTGGAAGGCTCTAACACATACCTGTGCTGCCACACCACCTCCCCTGCACACACTCACATCCCAAATGCCCAACTCATCTCCTGAGCCTGTCAGAAATAGTTACCATCATAGCCTGGGCTCTTGAGCTTGCAAATGGTAATGCTGAAACATCCAAACAGGAGATGTCATCCTGTCACCACGAATGACAGATGATTATGGCCCTTTCTAGATGCCTGTAATTAAGGTTACTTTTAAACTTGAACATGAACATCCAGGAGCACAGTAAATGGGGAAATCTTCCAGCAGCTTTGGATTTCTCTTCCTCTCCCTGCTTACTTAACCCTACGGGTCTTTCAATAAATTAAGGAAATCACTAGCTGTTGCCTATAAAACATCCTAGAAGGGGAGATCGAATTCAGAGCCCCAGATAAACACGTGGATAAGCATCACAACTAAGGCTGAAGCCATGGGCTGGGCACATTTCATCCCTCCCTGTCAGTGTTCACACAGGAACAATGTGGGAACAGTGCCTCAGAGACAGGCTGTTATCTTGAAAATCAGGACTGACTGCTACCAATCTCTGTCTTTGCCCTGTGCCTCCTCACACCCTGTGCCACTGCTGGCTTTTATCACCCTTTTGCATCTATTTGTTACCATTTTTGCTCTCAGCCTGTGGCAGGAGGCTTTGTTAGGGCCATGCAATTTAATACGAGGTAGATGAGGGATGTCAGCAGTGGGCTCAGGCACCTGAAGACTGGTTCAGAATAACAACTTCTTGCTGCACATCCCATATCCCTGTTTGACTACGTGACGCTGAACATCAGTCAAAGGAGGATTAGGACTTTCCTGGTAATAGCTAAAGAGCAAAATGAAAAAGATGCCTAAGCTCTTCCAATAAAATCATGTATTTTTAGTCTATGGAGATTTACACCAAGACTCAGCCAGCGAACAGGGGAAAAAAGCAAAACAAAGATTATTGAAAGCTTATGTTTAAACAGTTTCAGCCCAAATATTTACTGATCTCACACACACACACAAAATGCTGGTATGTTTTGCAATGAAGAGCTAGAGCCTTTAATTGCATAGGAAGCCAGGCTTGGGGATTCAAGAGAAAATAAACATGCCCCCTGCAGAATTCACTGTAAAGACTTTACATTTATTTACATTCCTGTTTTCCTTTAACCTACATTCCCCCTGACAGAGGGGCTGTTTTGGGTAATAATCTTTTCATACAGGCCAAGTCTACTAGAAACTATTTGCAATTCATTTAAAATATGGATTCTGAAATATACTGCAAATCCCTTTTGCTAAGATAAAAAAAGCAGAGAGAAGAAATAACATGCCATTTAATCTTTGGGCTCATCAACTCCTGGAAGATTATTTTGACAGTTAATTTGATGTATTTAACTGAACTTCCAGTCTACTCTCCTTGAAGAAAGCCATCATTTATGACTTGCTGTTGTGTAGGAGCATCCCAGATAGCTGCAGTGCCTTTTGAAGAAATATTTACAAGGGGAAAGAGCATATATTAATGTTTCCTTGCTGTTCAGACTTAGTTCTAAAATCCACAGTGCATCCTGTGTGCCTCTTCCCAGGCTCACATCAGCTGCTTCTGCCCCGGGGAGAGGGCAGCCAGGGAGTGCTGGTGGACGGCCAGCAGGGAAGACAAAAATGTGCTCAGAAAAAAAAGCTGATATTCCTATGGAGACACAGGGACACACACAGCCACGGCAGGCTGGTGCTGCAAACCAGGAGCAGTGTGTGCTGCTGCCCTGCACTGAGGCACAGCCACGGGAGCCACTCCTGCCCTTCCACTTGCCCCTCTCCTCTTGGCAATGTTGTCTTGCCAAGTGATGCTGCACGGGACTGAAGAGCTCCCCCACTGCAAGGGTGTTTAACCATCTCTGTCCCAGCAGAAACAGGGAGAGGCTGTGGCCACACAAAGCATGAATTTGCAGGATTTATTGCCAAGGGTTTGCACTTTTGGGTTTTGGGAGCAGAAAGGCAACAACCTCCCCACCCTGAGAGCCCTGACTGTGGGAGGGCTGGCTCTGAGCTCGCTCGGGTGCAGGGAGAGGCAGGACAGAGATGCCAGGCTGGGGACATGTCCTGGCACTTAACTCAGCTTCCCACAAAACCACCTTCCTTCCCTTGGGGGTTTTTCTGAGGTGAAGCTCATTGCACTGCAAGACACTGGGACACAGGCACTGAGCACTTCTGCAGAAGCTCACTGCAAGTCAGAAAACAAGGGAGGCTTTTGTGCTACAAATAAGAAGTAGGTCAGATCCCACAAATGCAAACAGACAGGGAAGAAGGCGCTTGAGGTTCTTTACAGTCATCTTTGGGATCAGCTTTGTAACAAGCACCAGAACCCCTCAAAGCTGTGCCCAGGCACAGAGAGCTGGCTCTTGCTGGGGTGCTCCTGTCGGGGCATCACTTGTGGCCAGCATGCTCTCCTGGCACATCCACAGGCCCTGCTCCAGAGCCCACTGCCACACTTGTGTGAAACTCCAAAAACAAACCACATCAGACTGCAGGAACTGGGATCAGAGCCTTCACTTGGTTTAACAGAGCTCCCTGCTCAAAGGTGATGTTCTGCAGAGCAACCCAGTGAGCAGCACTAAGAGAAAGAGAAACATTTCTGGACACAGAGAGAAAAGCCAGGCTCAATTTGAGCTCATTAGCATCTTAAAAATCCAATTGATAAAGCTGTGTTATCCCCCTGTCACCTGTGTCTGGAGGGCTGAGGAAAGCAGTGGTTGGTTTAACACAGTCTGGATTGTACCTGGCCTGGCTGTGGGGAGAGGACAGGGTGGCACCAGCCTGTGACTGAAGCACCCTGTCCCCTCTCCCTGTTTTACTGGAGGTTCAGCCTCACTCCTTTGCCATTTATTCCCCCTAATGCCTGTTTTAGACCAGCCCATCCCACAGCCTCAGGCAGTGCTGCCCAGGGGGGACTGAGGGCAGTGTCAGCTCTGCTCTTGGCAAACCAGCTTTGTCCCTGCATGGACAGAGTGAAGGAGACCCAGAGAGCAGGGGGGACTTAAAGAAGCTGCCATCAGCAGAACCAGGGTCATTCTCCTAAAGCCCAGCCAAATGCTGTATCCCCTGACTGCGTTTTTAGGTATTTTTGACAAGCAAGTTTTGGACTGTGCATGTTCCTGTCCTTCCCTTTCTCTAAAAGCACAGTTTAGAGGAAATAAGTAAATTATTTTCCTAGGCAAGATTAAGACTGTAGTACCATTTAATTAAGCTGTTGTTTTAATGTGCTCTGATGTTTTACCAGCCTGTTGAAGGCCTGGGAGACAATAAATACTTGTCTACAACCTCTTTCTGTGTTCAGAGAGCACATTTTAATTACCACCCTCTATCCCATCAGCAGCCAGGCACTTTACAAGCTCTCCACCGTGGTGCAGATGAACAATGGCACTTTTTGCCCTCCAGACAATGCCAGGCACTCGCCTGGGAAGCAGCTGAACAAAGAAGGCTCCTGGAGAGAAATAATTGAGGGCACCAAACAATGTACAGGACAGCATCCCCCAGCTTGTCTCTTCATGACACAAGAAGCCCATAAATAGGTCAGATCTTCGGGTACAGAGTTGTATGGAGCAAGGATAATAAATAGAAACCAAGTAACAAGGTCTTAATCATGTGCCAAACTTTGCCCTCCCAGCCCCAAATCACAGCAAAGTCTGAAACACCATCAGCTGCAATTTGCAGAAACCACCCCAAAGGTGGAGGCTCCCAGGAATGTATTTCCCTTGTGAATATTTTCTCTCCAAATGCTGAAGGATCAAACAGTTAAAGAGCTGACTGTGGGTACAGTGGCATGAGAGCAAACTCACCTGGCTGCAGCCTTCCTTGACAGAAATATCCCTCAAGCCTGGTTGCAAATCAGTAATTGCAGCAAGAGAAGCCAAAATTAATGAAAGGCAGCAAGGCAGCTGCCTCCAGAGCATGATTTGGGATGATACACCAGTGATGTTTGGGTCACCCTGACTGGCAAAAAAAGAAATCCTCTGAGTTCTTCTCCCAGCCCACAGTCACTTCCCAGCTTTTCAGGATCAAGGAGTGAGCATCCAAGGGTGAGCAAGTGCCCCAGAGGTGCCTGAGCACCAGGGGCTTTGGGAACACAAGCTCCCCTCCTTTCCTCCCTTAATTTGTGACCTTAGCCAGCTATGTGGCAGGCACCTGGAAACCCTTTGGGGTGATCTAAGCCCACTAACTCTTCTTTCTCCTGTCTTAAGACTGTTTAGGACACAGCTCTGCTGGTACCAAGCACAGCTGAAGCCAGGCAGAGTCGTCTGGCTGAGAAAAACAATCCTTGGTGCCAAAATCACACCTAATCCTTCTGCTGATGCTCAAAGGATAATGCCAGGTAAGGATCAGTTTAACCTTCACTGTGCTCATGCTTTGGAAGTACCAAATTAGTTAATCACAGGAGCAGTAAGAGAAAAACAATTCTCATCATAAATATTCACAGCATCATGTGCAATACAGAAAATCCTGTCAAAATGAAGGAAAATTAATTAGGAGAAGATACTGGCCTGCTGATTAAAACTTAGCACACACTCCCCACCATCAGCTGACATTTGCCTGCTCTTCAGATACTGCAGTCACACAGACACAGCCCCTCTGGCTGCTGGTGACATTAAAGGATGAAACTCCCCAGATTTGAGGAGGAACAGGGATGATGGGAGTGACACTTGCCAACGTTCAGTCCTGAGATTCCTCCAGGCACGCTGCTGAGCCCAAATCCTGCCTGTACCAGGGCAGAGCATCAGGGCAAGGGAAACCTGCAGGAAGGGCCAGGGCCATGGGAACCAGCACAGAATTGTCCTGCTGATACCAGAACCCCAGAGAGCAGCACCCTTCAGGTAGTGGATTTGTTCTGAAACTCATACCTGAGAAATATTTTCGAATATTAGTGACTGTCGGCCTCTAAAAACCTGATTCCCCTTAAAATCACCCTTTGGCATGTGTCCATACCTTTTCCTTATTGTAATTACAATCAAACTTCATGGCAGTTGTAACACTAGACCCAAATTTGATTCAAAGAAAGCAAAATTATAAAATAGGAGGAAAAGGAGCACCCCTTACACTCCCTACCAAGCTCTGATTAATTTTTCATTTACAATTATTTTCTGTGCAGCACTTGAGGGTTCAGGTAGTAACATTAAAAATTCCCTGTGCCCTCAGATTTCCCTAATTAAAATTGACAACCCTCATTTTGAACCACAAACATAATTACCCAGTCCTCCTCACTGACTTGATAGCTGAGGTTGTTTGTTGATAATTTATGAGCATTGGAGAAGATGAACAACAAAGCTGAGGCTCTGGAAACCTCTCAGCTCCTGCCTTTGAAGTCAGGAACACGCCAGCAGCTCGGAGGATGCGCAGAGTCCCTTCCCCAGGCTGAGCTGTGTCTCTCACCTGTGACAGTGACACCCACAGGACACGTGGTCCCACTCCAGGGGTTGGGAGAGATCCCTCTGAACTGCTTTCCTGGAGTGTTTGCAGAAACATCAGGGCAGATCCTAAACTCCAGCTGCTTTGGGGAGTGAAAGCTGAGCTGGGGTTGCCTCAGGACACCCCAAAAGGAGAGGATGTCACTTGTGTGGTCACTTTGATGTTTGTCTGTCCCTGTTTGAGAGGCCCCTGCCATCAGTCCAGCTGAGCTTGGCTTTATTTAATGGCATCACACCACACATGCCAAGCCACTCTTTCCAGGAGTCTGAAAACCAGTTTCCACACACAAGTATGTACTTTTTTAAAAATTCCCCCAGGTTTTCCAGCATTTCCTTGTCACCTACAAACCCCCCATGTCTCAGCACCTGCACAAAATCCTGGCTGCAATGAATACTTCCAGTTTAATGTTGTGTAAAACCAGCCCCATGGAACCCATTCATCCCTCCTAGTCCGAGTTTTGGGGAATCTGAATTTCCCCCTGCCCCCAGGAGCACAGTTATACCTGGGAGACACGATGCAGCCATCCCTCCTGGTGCAAAGGATGTTAATGGCACACAGGATGTAGGTGGCAGGCACCAGGTGTCAGCCAAATAACAGTTTACATCAGAGATGGGGGGTAGGGAAGCAGCGAAAAGAAAAAAAAATAAACATGCATTTCAATGGCTGTTTGCTCTATGTCTGTTCATAGTTTTTCCCAGCCTTGCTCTCAGGGAGAAGGATAGAATCTCATTTTTGGGATGTGAAACTCAAATGCTGCTTAATGCAGAACAGCAAAGCCTCTTCTCCAACCTCTATCTTTCCTGTGTTTAAAGGTGATGAGAACATGGTGTTGTTTTGTCTACCAGCTCTTGGACAGCCCAGCCTACTCCAGCTGCCAGGAATGTGGGGACTGGAGGGGGAAAAGAAAAACGGAGGAGAGGCTGAAGCACAGAATGAGGATTATTAGAAATGCATGTATAAATGAAATAGCATGCTGAGAGCTAGGCAGCATCACTGAGCAGTGCAATGTGCAAACAGACAGAGCAAAGCATTAATATTCCCTTTCTGGTCCAGGTTTTCCATACATTCACAGCAAAAGCAATTCATGTCCACTCTGTTCTCCCCTGGACTTCTCCCCAACCAAAGGATGTTGTAGCTCTGCATCTTTAAAGAAGCTGTAATTCTATCTGTAAAGGGCAAAATAATTTGGTTTCTTCTGCTGTTTATAGGAAATGGAAAGATTTCATTGAATACTCGTACCTGCTCATTGCTCCCCTCTGAACCAGGAGTAGCACAGAGTGCCACTGCTGGCAAAGGAGCATTGCCTCTTCAGGATTATTATGCTAAATTGGAGGAGTTGATAAATGAAAACCTAACCTGGGTAATTAAGATTTCCCTCCCTAGAGCTGGCCCAAGATGATCATAATGATGTTTGGTTGGATTCAGCACACACCAAAGCACCAGCATTTTTCATCTAAGCTCTGTCCACCCCACAGTCTGCTGGACCCACCACATCCACTGCAACACAGGAATTCCTCCACAGCAGAGAAAATAATTGCTCAATTGTTATTATTTTAGTTCATTTGCAATCCACCAAAAGAAAGCAGATGTGCTGAAAGAAAAAGACAAAAAAGAGAAGTTGCAAAACTTCAGGATTGCAGGAATCCAATCCAACATTCCTCTCTATTTAAACTAAAGTTATATTGCTCTGCTCTCAATCTGGGGCTGAATGGGATTTAGGTTTTGGGGTTTTTTTTTCCCCCCAAAATTTGTGGCTTTCATAATAAAGGGAATGTAAAGTGATTGAAAGAATAGTAAAAATGGCTCATTTTGACATATTGAAAGGATGTTTTGACCTTCAGAAGAAGTTTTTCTTCCAGCAGTGGTATGAGGCAGCAGCATGGTGAGGCCAAGAGTTGATGAAATATTTGGATATTGGTAAATCTACTGGAAAGAGTTCAGTTTAAAATATAACCTACTTCTGCTTCCAGGCAATACTGGGTTTTTCCTCGGACTTCAGGTTGTTCCTAATGTTTGTGTCTCTTCTGTTTTCCCTCAGGCCGCTGCAGTTTCATCAATAACCAACAGGAAGAATGACAAACTGCCAGAGAGCAATTAATACCCATCCATTTCCTCCTACATTAGCAAACCACTCCATTTACAAACCAGCTCTGCATGCTGAAAGCAAGACACGTGCCACGATTGTGCCCATTTGTCACCAACCCAACGCCTGCTCAGAGCGGGAGCAGGGACACTGCCAGTCCAGGGTCTAATCCCAAACTAAGGCCCTGGAGAAGTCCCTGGAAAGATAACTGAGATTAGGGTGGCTCAGCACCACCCCAGCTATGGTTTGGATGAATGAGGACTGGGATTTCCTCTGGAGACTTGAAGAATGTAGGTGCGTGCAAGCAACAGGGTAGAGCTCAACCCCCAGCTCCAGACTGCTATGGATCCTGCACAGGAGAATCCACCCACACCTGCAGGGGAGAGATTCTCCTGCTCTACCAAAAACCAGGGCAGGTGGAAGGTCACAGCAGAGGCTTTGCTTTTCCCACCAGAGCAGGAGAGGTAAAAGGAGTTGCAGAAGTTTATGGGCTGGTTACAGATAGGTCCTGGGAGAGTTTTGGGAAAGGACTTTTCTTCATGAGCACATGCCTGTGTTGAATTAATAACAAGTCTTTGTGTGCACAGCTGCTGTCACCAGTTCTGATCACAGGTTTGTCATCAGCACAAAACCCAGCTTTAGGAACATCTCATTAAAAACAACATGGGACAGGATTTCCCCAGTCCTCACAAACAAATTACACATCTCTGCTCCTGCTGTGTGGATGAACAAAAGAGCTTCTTTCTGTGCTGCTCCTCAAATGTATACTAATATGGCTGAAAAAACTAATCCCTGAAGTCAAAGCACAGCAAGGGAAGCAGAGAGCTGGGCTGCAGAAGTTCCCACTGAGGTGATCCCTTGCTCCCACTGAGATCAGGCAGTGACCTCCCCTGCTCCTGCCACGGAGGGGACTGAGCCATGTTCTGCCTATCCATTACTCCAGCACACAGCTGAAAGTAGTTAATCAAAGTTTTACCACTGGCACAGTTGCCAGACAATTATTATATTTTTAATTCACCCCATACAGCATCTTGACTGTGTTAAATCCAAAATGCTGCTGTCCCCAGACCTCAGGGATTTAGCAAGGAGGGCACCAGGAGAGTGATACTGCTGACAATGAGGCAGGAGTGAAACCTCAGCATCTTGCTTCTGAATGGAAATAAATTTGTGCTTTTGTGCTAATTAAGTACATGTATTTTGTTGTTGAGGCTTAGCTGTTATTGATTTTAGACATTTTCAAGTCAGATGTGGTTTACTTCAGCAAAGTGAGATAGAAGAAAATGTGCTTTTTAGTTTTTGTGTCATATTTACACTGCTCTTATCATTTAACAGAGTCCCTTACAGTTACCAATTACTTCTCTTTCAGCCCTCATTCTGAAATAGGACATCCTTGTGCTCAGCAAAGGATGATGAGCAGAAGCACTGGACAAACTCAGCAGTTTGCAGAGCCAGGGGACTTTGGGCAGTGCCACGAGTGGAAAATAGGACTAGAACAAAACCTTGTCCTGTTTTGGTTTTGGTGCTGTGGGGACCCCTCCACCCGTGCATGGCACCATTCCTGAGCCTCCTTGGGCCACCAATGGCAAAAGCCCTTGTGAAGCAGCTCCTGAGTCACACTTCACAGCCCAAGATAATGAAATAAACTGGCAGCAATTTTACAGTTTTCATCTGTAGACCTTAAGTTCAGGGTGACCAGTGAGTCAGTGAAATGGGCACAAACACCTTTCAGTCCTGCTCAGGGCTGCTGATGAGAAAGGTGTGGAGAATTTGGAGCACATCCACTGCCTGCTCTGCCTCCTTCCAGCAGGAATTTTTTGCTGCTCCTTCCTGGACAAACCTGTCTGAGCAAGGTGCACCCGGAGGGCAAGTTGGGCAACCTCCTCCTGACTCATGGTCTGTAGGAGTGCTCCAAAAGCACCACTGACTGTGTCCAGGTGAAACACTTGAGTGACACATCACATTTCCCTACCACCCAGGAGCTCCCCTGCCCTGCTCCTGAGCTGGGAAGGCCACAACAGGTTCTGCCAGCCGGGGATCACGTCCTGCTGTTTGCCACAGAGCTGATCTCACCCAGCTTGGTCTCGTGGCTAATTGGCAATGACAAATCCATCTCTCCATTTCTAACAGTCCTGTTTCTGCTGCTCCTAGGGAGAGCACCCTCCCGCAGGCCTCAGCTGGGGAAACCATCACTGAACCTTGCCCAAAGCAGAGCAGCTCAACCCCCAGAAGTTTAAGTTCATTGAATTCAATGAACTTAAGTTCATCTCCCAAGAACACCAATCTCAGCAAAACCACCCCACGTCACCCCTTGCACTCCTACAGCCTTCACAAAGTTTGTGTTGGGGGAGCAAAGCCCCACATTGGGATGCCACAGCACAGCCCAACCAACCTACCCAGGCCCACTCACCAGCACCACCAGGCTGGGGGTTCTACGACTCAGGAAAAAATGAAAGTTGCTGAAACTGCTATAATTCCAAACACCCAGGACTCAGGTGGGTGTTTTTTTGCTGGCAGGGTAAGTGAAGTCCCCTCCTCACTCCTGCCCAGGCAGGGGGACATGCAGAGTGTCCCTTGGGTGGGAACAGGCTGGGACCAGCCCAGTGGCAAGAGGAGTGTGGAGATTAGAGCAATTTGGACCTGTCACTTTGATGCACAGTGTTTTGCTTTGTGGTCACAGGCCTCTTTCAGTAAATAAAATCAGGGACGATTTCCTTTACCCCATGGGATTTCTTGCTGCTACAATTAGCATCTGAGAAGATTTTAAAACTCAGGAGTGTGAATTTATAGACACAGCTGTCAGAAAGGCTGAAAAACTCTCATCCCCTGAATTACCAGCATCCTTGGCTGTTCGGTGCTGACACAAAACCACAGAAGACTCTCTGCTGGCAATGCCATTCCTTGTGTCCTCAGAACAACTAAAACAGGATAACACACGTAATACAAATAAAACTGAACATAATGCAGTCTTCACAGTTATAATTTATTTTAAGACCTACACACGGGTTAGGCTTTCTATATAATTAAATCTATAGATTGCCTTTGAATGCTTACCTTGCAATTCCTCGAGCTCTGATGAAAAGTGTGCTGCTTGCAATGACAAGATTTATTGCATCTAGCACTCTGTATTATAGCTGCTCCGCTAACCACAATAAACAAGATATGAAAAGCAATCATACAGATAATGCCATGGAGGAACAAGTACCAGCTTTGTCTTTAACCCCTTCACCTGCCTTTCTGCTGGAAACTCCACTCAGCATTCCTGCTGCACCATCCACCTGGTGGATTAAGGATTTTGTTTCTGCAGTAACAGACTCAGGGCTTGGGTTCCTTTTCCCTCATTTCTAAAGCACCAGTATTGCTGGGAGAGTTTCCCTGTCTCACTATGAAAGGTCACAGTCCTTGTCTGGAGGAAAAATAACTAAGTAGAGCCAAGGCAGCTGCTGTGGTGGGTGTTAGTGAGGAGTAATGGGACAGAACCAGGGCTGTCCCTGTGGGACTGATGCTTCACAATGCTTCAATACACACTTAAAAATCACTGTTTCTGAATTTAAACCCTTTGCCAAAGGCTGGAGCTGGGTTCCCAGCAGAGCTGGGACATCCCAGCACTGCTCTAGGCTCAGCCTTTTGCAGCTCAGCAAGATGTTGTCAGCTCAGGACACAGTAATTTCATTAGTCATGTTTTGCATCACAGAAGCCTGGATTTGACCCTGGAGACTTATAAACATTATTTAAAGGGGGAATTTCCATGTCAGGGTCACAAGGAGATATATAAGCTTAATCAAGACACAGCTCAAATTGAATAGTCCTTCACTACCCACATGCCTGAGAATATTTTCTTGAATCCTGCTCCCCACCTTTAAATCTTCACCAGATGCAGAAATAAACACTCCAGAGGCCAAGGTGGCAACCAAAGACAAGAGTAGCACTGATAAAAATCTATTTTCTTGCCATCCTTGTTCATGCAGTGTAAACAAGGAGCCCGTATTCCTTGCACCTAGTCAAATAAATAAAGCCCTGCTAAATATGGGCACACAGGAGGACAGGAAAGCAAGCAGCCACTTGTTTTCTGCCTTACACATGAAGACCTTTGGCCACTTCAACCCAGAGGAATGAGAAATGCTCCACAAGTAGGAATTCACTGCTCTATTACAGTGTTTTCTGCCCCAAAACTCAGTTAACCATTTACAAACAGCATAAAACACTCCTGTACTCTTTATTACTCCTCTGTGTAGGGACAACTGATTTCCTTTCTTTTTCCTACCCATATTTTTTTCTGGTTTTAAGTATGTCTCCAGTCAGTCAAAAGCTGGCACAGTCCTGGTCCACAGAAAAGTACCCCAGAATAAAAAACTCCTTGTAAACGATGCCAAAATCAGGCAGTGGCAGGAGAGGGGGCAGCAAGGTCTTGGGTTTAAGAACAGACCAAATTGTTCCACCCAGGGTAGAAAAATTAAAATATACTGGAAATAAATATAAAAATAGACTAGGGTTTGCAGTCCAAACAGAGCATATATTTAGTAGTTATGAATGGGAAAGAGCAGAACATTCCTGGAAATTGTTCAAAAAGCATCCAAGCAAGATTACAAGATTTCCAAGCAGAGATTCTTAAGGCAGGTTGCTATGGATGCTGGGAAGGGTGTTAGTCTCTGACCCTCATAACAAAATATGTTTCCCAAAAGCCATTTATTCCAGGAAATGCAAGGAGGACTTTTATTCTGGAAACCTCCAAAAACCAAGCAGTTTGGAACACAGCACCCTGCACAGCACAGGACCTTCAGCACTGGTGACAAATAAACCTGGGAAGGACCAGGAGAAGTGACCTAACCTTTTCCTTGGGCTGTCAGTCAGGGAAAACACTTCTGACTAAACTTATCCAGCTGTTCCTGAGAGTTTCTGGAGATGAGACTCTCCCATCCAACCAAAGAAACCCAGTCCCTGCCCACACTGCTAATGCCCAATATGTGCCCCAGGTGCTACAGCTGAACTCCTCTGTCCCTGCCCCACCCACCAGGTGTAAGAAATCCAAGTGCATCCAAGCAGGTAAAATGATTTTTTTTCAGGATTGGGGCAGCAGGAGACTGATCTCCTATGAAAATGACAATACTAAGGATCAGGATTTCCTTGCATTTTTTTTCCTGTGTTGCATGTCCTAAGAAGATCAGGTTTTGTGGCATCTGCTGCTTTTACAGCTCCTGAGCTGATGGAGACAGGATCCATGAGAGAAAGTGAAAGGCCTGGCAAGTCTCAGAGCCTATCAAAACCCGTTGGTGTCCAAGTTCTTGCCTTTACAGACAAGGTTTCCTGTGACAGAATTACAGAATGGTTTGGGTTGCAAGAGACCTTCAAGATGACCTTGTTCCAGGCCCCTGCCATGAGCAGCAACACCTTTCTCTAGACCAGGTTGATCAAAGCCCTGAACAACCATTTCAGGAATAAACAACCTGTTGATTTTTCCCCAGCTGAGAAGTCCAAGAGGTGTTTGCAGAAATGAGTATAGCAATATTAAAAGATTAGTGACAAACAAGTTTGTGGCAGGCCACGTGTCACTCAGGGCTGCTCGAGGACAGTAAATGCATGGCATGTTTACTGCTTCATTCCAGGCACTGGTGGCACTTGCTGAAGAGCTGTTTGGTCTCTTCATGCCCCACCAAGCTTGGATCTGAGATAAAACTGGCACAACAAGAAAACGTCTTTGCTGCATCCAAGGAAAATTAGACATAAAGGACAACTTTCCTGGGGAGAGAGCATCAATTCCTTGTCATGAAATGATCCTCTATGGTAAATGTTTGCATGAACAAACACTAAGTACCCCAGAAAACAGTGATAGGCAAAATAAAGTTTTGTTCTTATAGCCCAAGGAGTGAAAAATTAGCCACCACAGGAAGCAGCCCAAAGCTGATGTTTGCAGAAGTGCACGCACCTTTTTGACCAAAGTGCTCCCACAAGCATTTGTCCTGAACATTAAAACAATGATCACTGTCACCTGGTTTAGGGGGTTAGTCTATTTGTAATTTAATACAAGAATTTCACAGAGATTTCTGCCTTATTGATTTCGCCTAATGGAACAAGCTCATTTCCTAGGGGCACTGTGTACTCCACTCTGCACAACACATCCAGAGGGCAGGAGAGCACCTCCACCCCTATTCTAGTTGACTGTCAGCATTTAATTAATCCAGGAGCTGCAGGGCAAATTCTTAGTGCAATGAAAAAAAAGGCAAAGACAAAACATCAATTTATGCTCTGAATGCCCCTGTGCATTATGATCGTACTCTTGGAGCATTTAAACTGGAGGCTACAAGGCTGGGCTGCTTGTAGCACTTGAGTGCCTGACAGATTTCCCCCCTCTAAGGCCTCTGCCAGATACTCTTTATCCTTTATAACATCAAATGGTTTCAGTAGGAGGCTCTCTTTGATGCTGATTCTCTCTCTGATTCTGCAGGCACGGATAAATGAAGGTTTCCTTTCTGTTTGGAAGTGTAATGAAAGCCCTTGGCATTTATATATGTGAATACCACGTGTTCATTCACACACAGCACAACAGAGCTGGTCTTTAGGAGCATCCCATTGCACACCAGTGGATCAGCCCTGGACATCACCACCCCACGTACACACAATTGTCACCCCTGAGCACAAATAAAACCTGTGTGGGTGAAGAGGTGCAGAAAATCATTAACCTCTTTTTTTGGATGAACACACATCTTTCACTGCCTGTGAGATCACTGCCCATCTTCTTTTAGCATATTTGAAGCTAAATTTAGAACACTAACCTTTAAAAATTACTTGTGCTTTGCTTTTGGTTAAAGGTTTCACTCCCTGTCATACTACACACTGTCAACTGCTGGACTGTTAAGTCCTGTCCACATGGATGCCACTGGGAAACATATTTGTTTGGTTCTCTGCAGGTCAACCAGATAAAAGACATTTTTAAAAAGAAAATATTTTATAAGCTGTAACAGCTTATCCATGCCTGAGCAAAGCCAGTGCCTCCATACACCGCCAGGAAACCACACGGATCAGGCCAAGGTTCTGCAAACTGTCCAGCAAGTTGAGATCCTTGGGAACTCCCTCCCAGATGCACAGAGCTCTTGGCAAGGAGCATCAGCCAAGAGAGTGGCAAAAACCTTGACAGGGACACCACACTGCCCAAATCTGATCTCTGTCAGTCTGAGCACAGGGTACATGGAAAACAGCAGGCAACCACCTTTGGCTAGGAATTAACCAAAGGGGAAAAAAATCTGTCAATACGGTTTTGGTTTCAGACTCCAAGACTTGACAAGGAGTATATAATTTAGAGCCATGTCCAGGAAACAAGTGATTTTGCAGCCTGACATGGCATGCTCCAAATTTAGGTGACAACAAGCCTTTTCTGGCACAAAGCACAGACCAGAATTTGACACCAGCAGTTGATTCACTGTGAAAAGGGGGTGTTGATTGCCTTGGCTTCTTCCAAACACATTGCTACCCAGAGATTAAAGAACACATGGTGAGGATGTACAAAACTGCTGAATTATATGGGAGCACCTCTCAGCTACCGAGCAGCAAAACTAAAGTCACTGCCTTTAGTGTTTTCCAACTTGTATGTGCCTTTCTAGACTTTCAGAATCAGGAGGTTGGGAAGGTGTTAGGGGTATTTTTAAAATGCAATAGCAAAACTTATTCCTGCACTGCTGCAAGGAGTTCAAAAGAGGGTTGTTCTGGTACATCTGCAAGCTGAATTCTCCTGTGTCTGGGACACAGTCATCACTGCACATTGACCCACAGAAAGTCTTCATCCTTCTTTGGCACTGGAAGAAAAAGGGCAGAATGGAGACCCACAAACACAAAGGCAGAAATCCAATACCCAAGTACAGTCTGTGCCATTAAGAAAAGTTTGGGTTCAAGACTAGTGTTTGTTTTCCTTGCTGTTTAGGGAGAAGTTTAATGGGACTGTAAGGGCTTACTTGGGCTAAAACGTCAGCCTAAGTGGTGATTGATGAACAGTAAGAGAACCACGTCAGAAACTGCCATTAACAGTTCCTCTGTGCGGGCTCAAGGATGGTCAAACTACTCCTTCAAAGGTTACTTTGTGTTGTACCTCTTAAATGCTTGTGTGCACAAAATATTGACCTTTACCAGAAAGCAACAAAGTTCTTGAACTTCATGGGAGAATGAGCCATTGCAACCAGGATCTTTGTATCCTGACCACTGGCTTGGGACAAGCTGCTTCCCTTTCTGCCCTGTTTGATGAGACAGCAAGAACCTGCACACTCCAGAGAAGCAGATGGACAACTGAGGCACCTCAGCCAGAGCAGACACGATGCCCAACAGGGCTGCCACCATCCCAGTAAAATATCATGAAACAGCAAGGAATTCCTGGTGTATCCAAAACCCTTCCTACTCTGTAACCCCTGCTGCCCATCACCACAACTGGTGGAATAAATAACGGTTAAAACAGAGTATTGGGTGCCTGATCTTTAGTTCTTACATTAAAAGTGGGTGCAGCAAGGAAGGAAGTGTGTAGGAAGGTGCCCTACCCCAAGCAAGTTCTTTGCCATCCATCTGCCTTCCCATGAGTTAAATCCCAGAGACACCACCAGCGTGCAGATAACTGGATTTTGGATTGCAGCCAGCCCTGCACAAGTAAAGGCACATTCAGGCCCAAGATGTTTTCTGGCATCAGTATCAAGCTTCCTTTCTAGCAGCTAAAGATGCTTAAAGGGCATTATAATAGCTGCCTGAATATCAGAGACACTCCCATCACTGTTTGATTTTCTTGTGCAATAATAACGTGTGGTCAGATTCACACAAGGTTTGCAAAGGATCAGATCTGCTCTTTTCAAAGACAGCTGGGAATACCCCTGGAAAAATGTGAAAAACACAGCATGTGTTGGGACCGGTGCCTCTCCCTCATTATTCCATGTAAATACAAGCAATCTGACCCCTCCAAAGACTTTGCATTTCTCAGAAAATGACCATCTGTCAGGCAACAAAGGGCGCTCATTATTTAAATTAAGAATCTATTCCCTGCTGCCATTTTCACTCACTTCTCATTACAGCAGTCTCAAACACCCCATTCCCTTAGCTCAGAGAGCTGAGATCACCACTTGCCCCCCCCTTCTTCAGCAGCCATAAACACCCAGCTATAGGATGCCAGAGTCTGGGCCAAGAGAGCCCTGGATCTGCCACCCAGAGGAGTCATGAGAATCAGAAAATACACACAAAGGGCCCCATAAACCGACTGTGTAATAGTGGCTTTTAAGCACATTATTATAAAATCTAAGTTTCCTTGAGTGGCAAGACCACAAAAGTCCATCCTCAGACTGGGCTGGCAGGGGCTGCTCCTCAGCATTCCCAAATAACCTGCACTGTGCTGGGTAAAGGAGGCAAGGCCACCAAAATATTGCATCAATAAGTCATCATCTGTGACCCACAGCAACACCTGCCATGAAGCTGCAGAAACAGAGGTGGAGGAAGCTCAGCAGAGCCCCAACTCCCCTGCACAGCTCTCTTGCTTTTGCAACTATTTGCTGCTGAAGAAAAGAGGTTTTTCTTGCTAGTCCTTCTTGTTAATCAAGAGGCTTCCTCCTCCTCACCCCCTCCCATCAAGCCAGAAGAATCATATCAACAAATCCTCAGTTTGACATGATTTGCTAAATGTCACTTGTCACAGGGATGCACAGCTCAGGGAAACGTGAGCGAGAAGCCAGAGCAGGGATGAGGCCACAGTCCCACTGCACCTCCATGGTGTCCTGGCTCTGCCTCGGGCTCTCTTGAGCAGCCCTCTCCTCTCTCCAGGCCTGAATTCCCAGCTGGACAAGAGGAAACATGGGAAAATCTCATGTCCTGTCTGGGGGAGGTAAGTAAACGAACAGCTGTGAAATACACAAACTTCAGTGGTGTAAATAGATGAGGCCACTCTTAGAAAAACCCAATTCCTGCTTGGTTTGTGGAGTAGGTCCAGCTTCTAACAGGCTCCTGTCTCCATCAGGAAACACCCAGAGATTCAGTGGGTATGGAAATGTCTGACTTCCCCAGGGCTGGAATGACAGCAGGGCCAGCTCCTGCCAGCCACAATTAGAGCGTGCTGGGCTGGGGCTGACAATTGCACATGGTCGGGAGGTACTTTATGAATTAAGAACTCTCTTTGCTGGAGGCAACTCACATGGCCAGACACAGGAAAGGATTGTGGAGTACTTGTATTCTCTGCTGGAAAGAGCCTTGGGAGTGCAAACTATTTATTAAACAATAAAACCCATCAAACTGCTTTTAATATTTTATGTGAGGGGAAATGCATTTATATTATTTTTAATAAGGCAAGGTTTAAACATCTTCAGAGGAAAAAGGAAAGGATCTATTCAAAATAAGGGTAGATTCTCCACAAGCAATCCCAGCCTGTGTTTATTATGGATATTGTCACATCCCAAGATGCAAAAATAAGATCCAACAAAGCACAGCCTGTTGTGCTAAATTGCTTTGTGTTCTTAAAAAAACCAAAACAACACACACACACACAAAAAAACCCAGCCAAAAGGGAGGGTGAGCTTTAGGAATGATACAATGACATCAGCTCTTCTCCTGATCAAAATCAAGACTGAACAAGTAGAAGTATGCAATCTTTCCCAGAGCTGGATCCCAGTGACCCCATACCAGGAAATCCTGAGAGCTGTGTTTTAGATTGAGCCTAACATCCACCAAAGAGACACGAACAGACATTCAGTGGCTGTATGGAGGTTGGCTGGAACCAGTAATAGGTGACCATGAATGCTGGTCAAACTCCAGCATTGCTGAACAGCTCAAAAGCATGAGAAGAAATCCCATTAAATGTGACTAATCAAAGATTTGGAGGGAATGGTCTGGCAGTGCCTGCTGTTTGCCTCCAGCATTGCTTTTTCATGCTGCTGGATGCTTTTGAAGATCTGCAGCCTGGTCATTTGTGTGTTCAATGTCTGGCCACAAAAGCACCCTCTGCATGAGCTTGTTCCTGCTGCTGCCAGCTACCTTCTGGGGAAAAACAAGCAAGTAAACAAAAAAAATCTCTGGTACAAATTCAGCAGATCTGGACAAAAATAAAGCACAGAGCTCATCTCTGGAGCAGTCTTCAAAAGAAATTAGTTGAAAGTAAATCAAAGGTTCTCATCCAAAAACAGCAATGAAAAAACATTATAGAGACACCATTCAAGCAGTCACTTCAAAAGATGGGTAAATATTGGCAGGAGAATATGGCACTGTGAGCCATCCTCTGGAAGTCTTTGTTTCTGTCACAAGAGGCTTTGCCCCAGGGCCTGCCTCTAGGAACTGCTGTGGAAGATCCCAGAAAGCCCCAACTGCACACACAAACAAGGTTTGCTCCTTGGCAGCCCACATTGCCCACACCAGCAAAGTCAGAGATGAAGCTCTGCTGAAAGTGTGGGCTTTCTATTGCCAGAACATAACCAGGCAAAAGGGATCTTCCTTCTGTTCTGGACAGAAAGAACCTCAGCTCTGTTACTGTGTCTAACTGGGCATGACACAGGAAAGCTGCGATCCAGAGGAAAACAAAACCTGCCTGAAAAACTCATGGAAAAAAAGAGTGAACAAATTTGGATTATTTAGATGGAAAAAAAAAAAAAAAAAGAGCAAGCAAGGAACATGTTTCAGATGCATAGACAGCTTCCCTGCTAAGATGGAAAATAGGATCTAATTTCCATGTTTAAACTGCTAAGGAAAATTTAATAAAATAATGGAATGATTTGGGCTGGGAGGAACCTTAAAGATCATCCAGTTCTGACCCTCTGCCATGGGCAGGGACACCTTCCACTAGACCAGGCTGCTCCAAGCCCCATCTAGCCTGGCCTTGAATATTTCCAGGGATGAGGCACTTGCAGCTTCTCTGGACAACCTGTGTCAGTGTCTCACCACTCTCACAGAGAAGAATTTCTTCAGTTTAAAGCCATTCCCCCTTGTATTCATATTTTTTCCATGTAGATCTGAGCTTTTCCAGAAAATGATGGAAAGCTGAAGAGTAAGATATGCAAAAGGGGTCAGTTGTGCCAGAGTGGGGATTCAGCAGTGTCCAGCCCACAGCTCACAAGACCAGGGGACACTCACAGTCACACACAGCCCTGCAAGAACCCCTGTGCTGTGCCCAGCCTCTGGCACCAGTGCTACCGTGCAGGTGAGGACGAGGGAGCTTTAGCATCTCACAGCACAAGAACTGCTTCCACCCATCTCATGGCCACAGCTCCTGCTTCCCCAGCTGAGCAGAGGGGAATGTCTTGGCCAATCCGTGTCCATGTCCCTCAGGACTTGCAGCTGTTTCCTACTTCTCCTTCCAGCTGACATTTAAAGCAGCAACACATTACATCTCCCAGCCAGCACCGCAACTTCGCTACCAAATTGGTGGTTAAATGAAAATCCAAAGGAACATTTAAAAATTTCATCAATGCCACTTGGACATATGCCTTCAGGCTGTTTATCTTTAAATGAGATGTCACATGTAATTTAGTGGCTATATTAAGTATTGTTTTTCACTTTTAGCTGCATTGCTGTGGGCAGCCGTGTATCAGTGCACACCTTCATTCTTCATTAGGGGAGATAAATGAAAATGGCATCATTTTTCTGAATTAAAGTCCAAATACCTGACATGTCAATACCATCTAATGGAACAAAGCACTACAGATTCCTAGAGCAGGTGTTTAATTTGCATGTTATTACTGACAAGCAAGATTAATGCTTTGCTAAATACTTATGCTGCAGTAACTAGAAAAGCAGAGGGGGGTTAAACTTAAACCTGCAAACAAGGACAAAATATTGTAACTCCCTTTCTCTCTTCAAGTGATTCAGCCTTCACAACAGAACTAAAATATTACAGCTTTGTATTTGTTCCTACCTCCATGCTGCTTCTTGTGCATTCTTGGGCCGTGCCACCCAGATGCTTCACGAGTTCTCCCTATAACCCAAAGCTATGGAATGGCAGCAATGCTCTTAGTGGGAGCAGAGAGAAGTTACCTGCTGCTCCTCTGCCCCATCCCTTCCTTCAGGGAAGGGCTTGGGAGAACTCATGAAGAAGCTGAGTTTAAACCTTGTCCCAGAGACACTCAGGCCCCCAGGACATTTCTTTTTGCACTGTAAGCGTGTTCTTGCCAGACTGTTGCCTATTTATGCATTTAGCAGCAGAATAGCACAGGAGTCCAAGCTGCTTCCAGAATAATAACAATTAAAAAAAAATCAGAGCTGCTATTAAATTACAGCTCAGGGCCATTTGCTGCACAGGAACTCTTTGCTCTGCAAAGACTTGCTGCAAAGATTCATCTTGTTCTGAGTAACACCTTGTGAAACTGGAGCCTCTGCCACTCTTCAGGAGAAATATTCTGGATTTGTCCTACCACCATTGTTCTGACAAGAATAGTGGGAACTTGCTTACCATTTTTAAATTTTACACTAGAAATTCTAAATTTGAGTAAGTTTACACGTGTTGTGTACCCAGCTCCTTTTCACCCTGACCAAGCTAGAAGACCTGTGCATCATCTGATGTGGGAACTCTTACAGGACAGGGCTCGTATTAAGAATCTGCCATTTTACAGTGAATACACCGTTTGTCAGCCAGACCATATGGTACCCCCGGGTAATCTGTGCATGAAGAAAGTGTGAATTTCTCAAACCCCAACCCAGCTACATCCTGTCCCAGAGCAAACCCAAACCAGTAGGTCAGACTCTTGCCTTGACACAAGCCAGCAAAGCTCTGCTGTCTTCAGTTGGGATTTAGAGCAGCACTTTGGCTTTTCAGTGCCTCACCACAGTGCTCCTGCAGGACTTTAATTACCTGATCCATTCATTTTCCAGAAAAGGACTTCTACTGTTTTGAAAACAACAGAATAAAGGCTACTACTCACTGGCTGTCAGGTTAATGGTTCAGAACAGGTCTGCATGCTTTGAAAAAAACAAAAGTTCAAGGCACAAACCCAGCATTAATTGCAAATAAAGAGCAAGAGTGATGTTCACATCCATCAGTGCTCTGTCAATAGTGCAGTGATGCTTCAGCATTGCTGGGAAACATCCCCAGCAAGCAAGTCCAGCCCAGCAGGCTGGCACCCAGCACATCCGAGTGGACCAGGCTCACAGGGGGACACCAGCCAAGCCCCACCTCATAAATCAGACATGAGAGAACAAAGCAGCAGGGACTGAGAGACCTCAGCAAGAGGGAGAGGCTCTGAGCTGCCACCTGCAACAAAGCCCTTCCAAGGTTTCTGAAAGCCTGGTGCAACAGCACCATTTGGCCACTTCCACTCTTTCCCATGCCAAATGTTTCCGAAAGGAACCCAGCCCCTCAGCTCCATGGCAGCTTCAAGCTTTAGGGGAGGCTCCCAAACTTTCAGGATATGCCAGCACTTCCCCCATACCTGGCACCAGTCCCCTCAGAGCAGTCACTCGCAGCCCCTTAGCAGAGCAAGCCACGCACAGTGAACCCCTCCAGCAGCTCTCCCTGGGGCCGTGGGACAGGCAGGGCTGCCAGGACACTGGGCAGGGCTCAGGGGCTGCTGAGGACACCAGTGTCACTCTGCTGTGCCACTGTCACCCTGCTGTCCCCAGGGACACATCCTGTGTGGATCCCACTGTGAATGTTTCACCATGTGGCCACCAACCCAGGGGGACCCCAGGCCTGAGCCATCATTGTCACCCCACACACGAGCCTTTCACCAGCCCAGCGCAAACTGCCAAGCGCCTGCTGAGGCATTTAAATACCAGCAACCCCTCTTTAATTTCTTATGTTAAAAAAACTCACTTTTCTCACCTGGCATTTCCTTTGGCAGCTTAAGGGTCCAACTCAGCAGCTTCACAGCCCTTCAAACCAAGACAAAAATCTTTACTCATATAACACAAACTCAGCCCACCTCCAACCCACTGCAAACCCTGGGGTTTAGGGGCTTTCCCTTATTTATACCCACCCCAGGGCCATCAGGTGGGGTGCTAAATTGTAGCAAACTCCTCCCTGTCGCTGGGCAGCTGATGGCAAATTGGGCAAAGGATTTATTGGCCCTGAAGGGAGTAACGCAGCTGGAGCACCCCTAGGCCAGAGGGGGCCGAGAGAGGACCCAGCTGCCCCAGTGCCTAATGTGCCCCATCAAAGGCTGGTGGAGGGAAGGTTCCCCTGCTTAGCAGCACCTTACCTGTGGTCAGCAGTTTGTGAAAAGCCTCCTGTTCCTGGGGAGAAGCCTCAGTCAATAACCAGCTCCTTCAGCTGCTGCCCTGCCACTGCCTCATGCCTGAGGGCTGGCAGGGAACCGCTGCATTCAGAGTCATTAAACAAAGTAGAAACCTGTGCTGCTGGGCTCCTGCTGCATTGCATATCATAGAAAAAAATTAAGAAAAACACTACATTAATTACTGTTGGCTTAAATAAATGTTTCCCAATGGCAGCAGCCAGCGGCACGGACACCCCTCCTCAGAGCTTCCCAGGGGCTCAGCAAAACCTGGAGACAAATGGGGCATTCCAGCCTCCCAGCCCTAGTGGAAAAAGCTCATGACCATGATCAAAAACTTCAGTGTCTTCAGCCTGTTCCTGTCCTGAACGTGCACTTTCAGTGATTGCTGTAATGTTTGGAGAAGTAAAAAGGATTTTAGCAAAAGCCCATCTGGGCTGTGGCACTGATTTCTCCCTGGAGCTCCCATGTCAGGATGCTGGTGGCTGAAGGAGGCACTTTTGCCATCATTCATTCACACTATTTTATTATCCTGGACGAGCAAAAATAGGATGGTAACTAATTCTGCAGCTTCAGTTGTGGTTTTGCTTTTATTTTACTTAGAAGTAATTACAGACTGAGAAAAATGAAAGATAGCATGTGGGCTCTATCTAAATAACTCCTTTGCCCACCATTGCGCCCTTGCTATAATCTGCAGGCCTGTCTGCACTCTCAGTAAACTCTTTAAAGATTTAATCAAACAAATTAATCCCTTAACTCGCCCATTCCCTCATAGCTGTCATTCAGGAGGCAGCTTATTTTCTGATTTCTAAGAGCCTGATTTCTGCCAAGTGCAATTTTAAATGACACAGTCCTTTAAAAATGGCCAGATAAAAGATTTGCTCTGAAACCCCCAGTTTATATCCTGGAGTTTGCTGTAAATGAAATTGAGATCCATTTAATTTCAACCCCATGCCAGTGAGCTCTGTGAAAGGCAGGGCCTGCTCAGGGCTGTGGGAGGAGGTGATGGGATTGAGCAGGACTGGATCCCCTCCCAGCCCCTCTGCTGGCTGCTCTGACCTTGGCCAAATCATTTAAACTCTCTACGCTGTTTAGTCATCTGTAAAATTAGTATATTACTATTTACCCACCTCCAAGAGATAAAGCGAAGGTTACCATTTGTGAAATACTTGGAGACCTTCGGGGCAGCAGAGCTCAGGCTGTGTCTGCTGGTTCCCAAACAGCACCCTGGGCCAAACCCTGCAAATCCCAGCTCTGTGGCTGCTCTGAGGGAAGAGATCCCAGTGCCATGGGGTGAGCAGTGTCTGGAGGGGGCCAGCAGCTGAGATGGGTCTTTGTCAGGTCTAAAACAAATTACTGTTTCTTGGAAACTAACCTGGATCAGCTCTGCAAAGAGCTCTAAGGTTTAAATCATGAATTGAACTATTTTCACTTGAAATGACAAAATTAACAGTTCAATGCCTGATGGAGCTCTGCAATGTTCATCATTTAAACAGGAATGAAACTGGAAAACCTTTAATTGGTTCCACCAGCCATTTTTCCTAGAAACATGTTCCACCCTACAGACTGCACGGGCACTGCTTGAATTACTGATGGAAATGGCCTTGGAATCTGATGTACCTGGTGGCTGCTGAGCCATGTCATAGCTTTTCCTTTTACTCAGATGTTAAGGATGCAAAGAGATGCTAATACCTGCTAATAGGCAATTTTAAAAAAAAGCTTTATATAGGAAATGTGAATTTAAATCTTCATTCTTCAGTATCTTTCAGCCTTTTCTTTATAGCTGCACCTAAAAGTGATGCTCAAAGAGATGAGCTGGAGGCAGATGCCTTGGGTCTAATGCTGTGCTCAGGTCAGTCCTCTTAAACAGTTTTCTACAAGTGTTGAGGTTTTTATCAGACAAAGAAGGACTCATCTGGATCAGATTTAGGGCTTGAAGTGCAGAGTTAGGATTGAACCAAACAGAAACAAATACGTGACAGAGGAGGGCAGGCATGTGATAAATGAAAGGAAAAACACCCTCACACTGCACTGATGGGCCCTGCACCGAGCCCAGCCTGCCAAGGACTCCAGTGGGCATGGATGGAGAGCAGGCTGCTGGAGAGGCAGGTCAACTGAGCCCCTGCTGGCTTCACATTTGTGGCCCTTTCCTCCATGCTTTACAGGCAGTTGTCATGTTCCTAAATCCCCCAGGTTTCTGTTGGAAGGGCATTACACCAACTCAGCATTGTCCACCCAGCTTCTCCAGAAGCTGGGTAGGAATGAGGAGACTTCCTAAGTCCAGAAATCATGAGAACCTGCTGAAAACCAAGTGCAGTGACACAGGCACCTGCCCACAGAGACCTCTCTGTGTCCAGCTCTGCGGGGCTTTTGCAGGAGCTGCTCTATGGGACACACAGAGCTTCCCACAGAAATTGCTGTATCATTAACCTGAGCTTGGCTTTGAACCAGGGCTTTAAGAGTTTATACAAGTAGTAGCTAAAAGGCATTTAATAGTGCACTACAGCCAGTAAGCAATGAATTATTTAGAATATTTTACTAAGAATAATTGCTGGTTTTAAAGAGATTTTTTTCCCCAGTCTTCCCTGGGGCCTAGAAATGCTTTCATGGTAGTAATAACAAGTAAAAAAATAAACCCCAAAATACAAAGCCACCTAATAGAAGCTGCCTGGGATCAGCTAAACCATGATGCAGAGGAGGAAGAGTATCTTGAATGTGGTTTCAGCATTTGTTTCTTAATTAAAGTAAATGCACAACCACAGACAATAAAGCAAACAGAGTGCCAAGAGCCAGGCTCACAGCCCAGCCAGTCCAGGCAGGATTGTGTACACTCTCACACACTTGAAGTTGTTGTAACTCCCCCAAAATGCTAATAAAAAATAAATGTTGCTGAGGTCCTCACCCTCAGCCTGAGATCCAGTGGGTTCTCCCCAACACAAAGCCATGGGCAGTCCCTGCCCTGCCCTGGCACAGCTTCACCTCAGCATAGCCATGACACAGCTGTCCCTCAACACATTTACTTCATTTTAGCTCACACAACTGTCAAAAATAAGCAAAATAACTGGATTTTTTGCAGTTAATTGTGAGCTTTCCTCGCTGCTGATTTATAACTGCTCTTTGCAGTGGGTGGGCTGGGGGCTCTGGAGCTGAGTTTTGGCACAGAGCCATTTCCCAGGGGTCAAGGAGGAGCAGCCAAAGGCCAGAGCACCAACCCTGCCTTGGATGGTGCCATGACCTGGGGAGGGTGGGATGCCACAGCCTGGGGACATCTGGGGGAACAAGGCTCTTTCCTGGGGGTTCCATGCAAGTTACTCCAATTGCAGGGAAGCCAAAGCTGGTGTCCATTTTACCCACCCAGCCCTGGTCCTGCTCAGGCCAGGGCTGAGGCTTCCAGCAGCACTCAGAGAATGCTCTGCCTGCCCAGAGCCCCCTCTCCTGGAAATCCATCAGCTGCTGTTGCAAAAACAACAGAAATGTTTGTTATTCGTGTGCTACACCAGGCTGTGAGCAGTGCTGGGGAAAGGGTGCAAGAGAGGAGGATCAGGGGCTCACTGCCCAGTGATTTGAGAGGGGTTAAGCTCAAGCAGAGCCGTCCCTGGCTTTTCCTCACATGTTTTGGAAAGTCATCCTTTCCCATAATTCCAGGTGAGAAAACTCCTTCTTCAAAACACAGCTGGGAAGGAGATGCTTCACTCAGGACACTGAGGAGTCCAGAAGAGAAAGGGAAAACAAACCCACCTCCAAAAACTCAGTTTAAAAAAAATCCAGCTGCCAGTCATTTCCCGTGGACTGCCAATGCTTCCTCTAATTAATAGTACTCTGCTCTGTGAGTGTCTGCAAATGATAAGCTCCAGGCAAAAGACCCAGAGCAGGGAGCTCTCCATTGATCCTGGTATTGATTTTTTTATCTTTTTCCCTGTTGTTATTGTACATGCAAATGGCTGGTAATGACTCAACATTACGACCACTCTCTTCAAGTGACATTTAGGAAAAAATGATTGAATCACAGGCTCTAATATGCTGCTGTCCCTCTCTGTCCCCCAGGCTGGCCCTGCAGCGCTGGCTGTGCTTCAGCCTCCTCCTCCCTGGCAGCCTCAGAGAGGGACAGGGCTCACTCACTGTTTATCTTTATTGTCACCAAAATTTTGCCCTCATGTGGACTGAAGCAGGCACCCCTGGTTCCTCATGCTCCCCTTCCAGCCATGAAAACCCTCCATGGTGGGGGAGTGAGGTGAGAGGGAGGCACTGACCCACCCTCAGCATCCCCAGCCCTGCAGGCAGGGTCCCCAGCTGAGGGGAGATTCCAACTCTGCAGTGAAGCACAAAGCTCCAGCGCTGGGTGCAGAGAAGAGCAAAGTCATGTTCACAGGGCAGTGATTGCACAGGAACCACCTTCAGTCATGTACCTTCACAGCAGTGAGTTGACAGGGCTTTTTGGGGCCATAATTTTTAAGTCCCCTAAAGCAATCATTCACTGCATTTTTAATATGCATTTTACTTGTTCATTAGAATAAGAACATGCATTTATTCCTTCCACTGTTTTCTGCTACCTGCTTGCCTTACCTAGGAAAAATAACACATTAAGTGATGTATCTCTCTCCTTCCCTCTTTTTTCAATACCTTTGCTTGGGACTAGTGAATTTTGTGCTGTATTTTCCAAAAATGATAGCAAAGAACTGCTAGTTTTCCATAAGCCTCTCCATTTTCTTGCTGCTTTTTCCCCTGTAACATGCAAACAATGAAGCCGTGTAACCAGCCCAGCATGCTCCTGTCAACACAAACCAGAAGACTAAAAAACCCAGAAGCATCAAATAAATTTTGTTGAATCTTGTTAAAAGAAGAGCCCTGTGAGAAATGCCAGGTCTGGGTGTTGGAGGAGAGGCAGGACACCTGCAGTGTCTGGTGCTCCTCCATCCCAGACAGCTCTAGAGTTCAGCTGGAAAGTCAAAGACTACAGATATTCTTGGGAAATTCCTGACATTTTCTCCCTCTGGATGGGCCAGAAGTTATCATGAAAGCAGTCTTTCCTCTGGTGTTTTGGTATTTCTTTTTTGGGAACCTCCTCAGTGCAGGCAGAGCCAAGTTTTCCCCGTGGCATCCATCCCACAGCTCAGCTAGTCATGAGGGACGGCAGAAAACCCACTTAGATCCCTGGCTTTGCACTCAAGTAAGTAAATCACTTGCTAAAGAGCAAGCTATTGGGTTTTTTCCCCCCAAAATTTTGTGATGTTTTACAAATTGAATCCTGCAACTTGGACATGGTTTATTTTTATGCCCCAAAGAGCAGCCTGGCTCGGGAGGTGGTGGGGACACTTGACTGGGAACTGGTCCCTGGCAGAACAAGCTGCCCCTTCTTGGGGTATCCCAGCACAGCAGTTTTTGGAGCAGATGGAAGAGCAGCTTGTGGCTGGGGGAAATGTTGGGAGTGGGGTCAGACCTTGGCTTTGTTCCTTCACCACTCTGAGGAAAGGCCCAGGGCAGGGGACAGTGGAGGTGTCTGACCTCCTGACAGTGTCCCTGCAGCTCCCCCAGCCTCAGCCCTTCCCCTGGCCACAGGGCTTGGCCAGAGGGAAGGGACCACAGCCCTGCCCCAGGAGCATTTGCAAAAACCCCTGAGGTTTGAACACAGCATCAGCGAGCTTAATGATACTAAAAGACAGTCACCATCACACACTGTGCCTCAGGAGGTGACCCCTGGCACCCCAACCCAGGCAGGAGAGAAAGCAGTAGGTGAGAAGTGGGACAGGGGACAGCAGGAGCCCTGAGGAGCTGTGCCCACCCCTGGAAGAAAGCTCCTTCTGCCCAGCTGTCTTTGAGGCATGCAGAGCTGGGAATGCCTCACGCACATCGCATTGCTCTGATGGCTCTCTGAGATGTCTAGACTGCTGCTGGAGCTGATAGCAAGCTGGCATCATCCGAGCTCTTTGAGCCTTTCTTGCTTTTTCTTTTTTTCTTTTTTTTTTTTTCCCACTGGTAATAAGATTCTTTTCATATTATGCACTGCTGGAAAGTCCCGTTTGCATGCAGACAGCTGCTGTGTTTATAGACACCATCCAAAATGCAGCTAAACACGACAGCTCGCTTCAAGCCCAGCAGCAGGCATTTGTTACAGTGATCATTTCCAGAGGGATCCCAGGAGCTCTCAGCATTTTCCCCTAGTTTAAAGTCAAAGCCTCGTCCTTATGCAAAGACAAAAGTCCCACATGGAATCACTCCTTGGGAAGAACCTGAAAGGGAAATAAAATCCTTAAAACTGAATGACAGCCTGAACACCAGCAGCTCCCATTAGTGTTCATCAGAAATACAAATGCTGAACTAAACAGGCTGTTCCCTGGGAGGGTTTAGGGTCATTCTGAGAGCACAAGAAAGTCTTGAGCTTGTCTTCAGTGCTGAATAAACCCAATACTTGAAATCCTTCCTTGCAGATCTGTAGAGCTAAAATAAAACTAAAGTAGGGAATTGCATCAAAAGTGCCTCCATTAAAAGCCAGGTCCATGAGACAGGCAGTTTGGGAGGGTTCCTTCCAAGCAATTTTCCTCAATTATAACACAACAGGAGTTATTTTACAGAAGAAAACAAAGGATAAGAGAGTTGATTTGAACACACATTTCCAGTGAAACTCCATCTCCCCCAGATGGAAACCCTACATTGAAGCAAACAGTTAAATTATGGTTATGGTACAAAATAGAGTTGCTGAGGGAGAAGAGCATCTCAAATTAAAGGTATTTGCATACATTTGGTGAGGCTGCTTTTGTTGCAGGGTGATGCAGATGCTGCCTATGATGAAGCCTTGTTTCCCACCTCCCCACGCTGGCTTTGCCTTCATCCCAGCCCATTCCCTCAGCAGCCCCCTACCCCTGTAACTCAGCACCAGGTGCAAAGCAGGTTTTAACCCAAACCAGCGTGGTGTGGGAAGGAGGAGCAGGAACGGCTCAAGAGCTTTGTGCTCGGAGCGTTTGTCCACGGCACGGGGCTGGTCCCACCTCGGGGGCACTGCGTGCCTGCTCTGCCTTTCCACCCAAAATTCACTCATCCCAACCGCGCCTTGCCTCGGAATAGCCAAGTACACAGTGCCCTCTCCTGCCAGGAGCCTGTGTTTTTCAAATATTCCCCCACACCTGGGGTTTTTTGCCCCCTTTTTAAGGAACGTAAATAATTTATGGCTTGTTTTTATAGGATGTTGGTTACAAACTGTCACAGAGCCTGAAAGAAGGGGGGGATTTTTCCTCTCCGGGCGTTTTGGCTCCGGCAGCGCCAGCCCAGCCCCAACCGTGACATCTAGCGGGAGAGGAGAGAGAGGAGAGGAGAGGAGAGGAGAGGAGAGGAGAGGAGAGGAGAGGAGAGGAGAGGAGAGGAGAGGAGAGGAGAGGAGAGGAGAGGAGAGGAGAGGAGAGGAGAGGAGAGGAGAGGAGAGGAGAGGAGAGGAGAGGAGAGGAGAGGAGAGGAGAGGAGAGGAGAGGAGAGGAGAGGAGAGGAGAGGAGAGGAGAGGAGAGGAGAGGAGAGGAGAGGAGAGGAGAGGAGAGGAGAAGGTCATTTCCCCCTCTACCCCCCGTGAATCGGACAGCTGTCCCAGCGGGAAGGGCTGTCCCAGCGGGAAGGGCTGGGGAGCCGCCGGCAGCCGCAGCCCGGTGCGGAGCCGTATCCCGGCCCGGGGGCAGGGGCAGCCGGGTGCCACCCTCACCTCCAGCCTGCGACGAGCCAGAGAAGCCAAAACGTGCTCATGGCTCTTTGCTGGGGTCACAGCAAGGAGACTCCAGCTCTATTTTTCAAGCAGCTTTCAGCTGCCCAAAGGCAAGCACCTTCATTTTCTGTGATGCTGTCTGGCCGCAGCCCTAGACCTTTATTTATGCACAAAAGCATTATGTTATGCAGACAGGCAATATCCAATATTCCTGACAAGCCCCAAAGCTTAAAAAGCTCAGGTCCTTATGGCATCGAGCTGCACACACCTGTTCCTCCCCTACTGGAATGGGGCAGCACCTTTGTATAAGAACATGCATCATAAAAAGGCAAATTAAGATTAAAAGTGTAATCAGATTTCAAAATCAAGTTTTGAACTTATGCTTCTTATTACTTTGTTTCTATTTCTTTTTGTAAAAAGTTTGCTATCAAACAAGATTGCTGCCAGGAGTTTAACAGAGGTCAGACTCAGGACATGGGCAGGTGCCTGGTCTAGAGCCTGTCTAGCCAGGGCTGGTCCATCCTGATTCTCTTTCTGAAGAGAACATTTTCTTTGTTTCCCTTTATTCATCATATTTAGCACAACAAATAGTTTGTTCAGAATTAAAATCCAAGTGGGATTTGAAAAAAAAAAAAGAAAAAGCACAGGAAACAGTTTTTATTTTTAATTCGGCTGCAAGAGGAAAACAAGAGATGAGGCTATGACATTCATTATATATCATGGAAGTCCAGGCTGAAAAGAAACCCAGCCAGAACAAAACTTCCAATTCATCAATGGCAAACCAAGAGAGCATTAAAGACCTTCATTCCACACACAGCTCTGACTGCATCCTGCAGAAGAGGGCAGCAGTGTTTCCCCATTCCAGGCCGTGTTCTCCAGCCCAGCTGCACAAGGGGCTCATGGAGAACAGGGTGGTTTGGGAGCACAGTGGTGGGTCCAGGTCGTTCCAAGCCATTCCAGTGCACACCTGGAAGTGCATTTTGAGCAGCTCTTGGCTGCCTGCACAAACCACAGGGCTACTTTAACAAACTGTTAAGAGCTGAGCCTGGCACAAGGAGGTGCCCTGCCAGCTGTGTGCAGCTCTCTCTGCTTTCTCCCTTGCTAGCAGCTGAGCTCAGCTCCAGCCCCAGGCTGAAGCTGAGAAAGGGCTGATTAACCCCGTTTAAACAACACTCCAGTGGTGTAGCTGAGAGGGACTGGGACAATGGCAGGTGGCGACCGGACAAGAGGAAATGGCTTCAAATTGGCAAAGGGTGGGTAGATTTTACATATTAAAGAGGAATTCTTCCCTGTGAGGGTGGTAAGGTCCTGGCAAAGGCTGCCCCATCCCTGGAAGTGTTTAAAGCCAGGTTGAACCAAGCTTGGACCAACCTGTTGTAGTGGAAGGTGTCCCTGCCCATGGCAGGGGTTGAAACTGGAATACCTTTGAAGTACTTTCCAATCCCAACCGTTCTATGACTCTCTAACTCTGCCATCAGTTTTTGTGTACAGGAAGTTGTGAGTTCTTATGTGGACAGTGACCCCTCAAATGCACAGTCCTGGGGCTGATCAGTGTCCCTTTTGGAACAGTCACATCTCATCTGTCTGCAGAGCAAATGATACCCCACAAAAGGCACAGTGAGGGGACTCTGGTCTCTCTTCTAGAGCTCAGAGGCAGTTCCAGGGGAACAGGCAGCTGGCACAGGACCAGAACTGAGGGAGGCTGAGTCCCACAGCTCGCCTGGAAGAACTATTTCAAGCATGTTAAATTTTAACCACACATGGCAGCATCTCTGTGCTCCAGGGAGAGGTCATAGCAGAGAATCACAAGCTCCATCCTAAGTCAGTCCAAAATAAGAAACAATTTTTCAAAACATCCCAGCTCTCTGCAAGCTGAGAGTCTGGAACAGAGCTCTTCCTCTGCCTCAGGGCAAAAAAACCCAAAACCACAGCTCTTTTCATTGCTGACCTTTACATTGTCAGGAAACTAATACAAGCAATCTTCTTGAGAAGCCATAGGGAAGGTGAAAGGAGAACATGGCATATGAATAAATGTAAATCCAGAGGGGTGTGGGGGAGGAAATCAACATTATATGGTGCTGTGCCTCATCAAGACCATAACTGGGAGAGGAAGCACAGAGTAGATGAGATTCCAGCTGTGACACCCCATTGATGTTGCTCTGGGGTACTCTGAGCTCCTAACCTGGAGCTTGGCAGCCACTGTGTAGAAGAGGCACGGGACTAAGGGCTGCTTGTCCCCAAGCCCCAGCCCCATGTGGTGCAAACCTGCTGCCTCCCATGGCTCTCCCCATGTGAATCAGTTCCAGCAATACACAGGCTTGGGGACCAAGAGCAGAGGTCAGCTCTCTGAATTCCCATTGAACTCCCTGATTTCATCCACACTGTGTTGTTTTAAGCGTGACTGCAATGGGGACCACGAAGTCGGGCTCCTCCCAGTGCCTCAGCTCTCAAATGGGGATCCCTTGGCTGCCCTGTTTCTCCATCCTGCCTTAGCAGAGACACCAGGCCAGCTCCCTCCCAGCCTCCCCATGGGATCACCTCCTGGCCAGGCAGGCAGATGTGCCCGTGGAAATCAGGTCTGTGCAGGAGCAGCTGCTGATCCACACAGCTGTGCCTGTCCTTTGGGGCAGGGAGAAAACAGACTCATCAATGAAACCAAATCTGCTTCATCAGAAACTACAGCCATCTGTCAGCTTATTAATAGGCACAGAACTCCTGTAAAGCACTGCCATGAATACTCCAGGAAGATCTTTGTTTGGAGGAAAAGTTTAGGTTGCAGCAGCTGCAGCATTGGGTGGGGAAGGGTGGTTGATGGTGGAATTTAAACCAGTTTATTCCTTCACTTCTGCAAAATCAAATTAGTGGATTCCTCCCCACCTTCCTCCAGCACAGCATCTTCTCCCTCAGCTAAAACCTTACTTACTTGGCTTTTACATATTACACCCCAGGCCTTTTTTAGATTCCTAAAACACTCACATGCCTGCTCACTTCTAAGGACTCTTCCTACTGAAGGGAGTGCAGGTTAAGGTGGGAAAGCATCTCAGTAACCTCCCAAACCCAATTTCTGCCAGGAACACATCCAGGCAGAGAAGGCAGGCAGGCAGATGGAACCCTGAAGAGGTTTTTAGAGAGGCCTGTAAAACATACACAGCAGCACTTAAAACAGCTCGTTTTCATTTCTTGTATCATGAGACTGAAGATGTGGGGAGGAGGAGGGAGAGGAAACATGTTTCCAGGTTATTTTAAACCATCTCCATTATTTCTAAGACATGCATTTAAACTGCAAGGGTTGCTCTTCCTTTAGTAATAACAGAGTTATTTTTGTGCTGTGCTTGATTCTCTTGTGAGAACAGACAGCTAAAATAAACACTCTGTATCTATTCACATCAAAGTTTTTCCAAGAGGAATTGAAATATCGCTGATGTGGCCTATTTTTCCATAACCTCCAGCTCCTTGTCCTTGAAGCAGCGTGGCTGGGGGAGTCCCTCCCTTGCTGCTCCGCTGCCATTGCTCGCTCCGAAGCCGGCGCAGTGGATGCTCCAGGGATGAGCAGCCCGAGCCATTTCACTTCCGTGCAATTTTCCTCCTGACTCACCAGCTGGATACAGAGCAGCCAAAACACACGTTCCAGGTCTCTCTCCTGAAGTGTGGGAAGGGGAATGCAAGGAGCTGTGTCCCTGATGCCTGCAAAGGGGCTCCCCCTGCACAGCCCTGGAGATGACAAAGGGAGTGGGCAGCAGACCGACAGCAGCTCAAGACCACAACCTGCTGCACACAAAAAGCAAAGCTGGAGGCTGAAATAGATCCCAGCTCTGGCAAAACGGGCCCTCTCCAAGTACTTGAAAAGCTCCTAACAGCTGTGGGGAGGAAGGAAACTCTCAGGACCTATGGCAAGGCAGAGCAAGGCACACACACAGACAAGGTCCCTTCTTGAGCAGAAGAGGCACAGAGCTGGTGACAGCACTAGAGGGACCAGGGACAGCAGGCTGGGCAGCTCACAGGCTCCCCTTGAGGAACCACAACTGAGGAAAATTCTCAAATTTTCTTGAGAGAATCTGACACAACTTGCCTGGCCAGAAGACTTCCAAGAAACCAAGCCAGCTCTAAGTCATGTTTTGTGGGACCAGAAAAAGACAGGACAGGTCCCAGGGAATGGCAGTGCCAGGTTTGCTTGCCCTGGGGACTTGCCAGCAAACCCTCCCAGCATCCTGGCAGCTCTGAGGATGCTGATGGGCAGACAAAAGGCTCAGTAGGAATCTGTAATTGCAAGGTAAAGGATTTTAAACACTGTGAGGCTTCACCACTGTGTGTAACCAGGAGCAGGGTCTGTGGATGCTGCTGCAGTCAATGCCTCCCTGTACCAGGAGCCAGCATTACAGGATTAGGTAGGCAATTATTCACTCATCCAAACTCATTTTCATGTAAGGTGCTTGAGGAACTCCAGAGCATCTAAAAGATTTTTTGCAGGACTGCACAGAGCTCTTGAAAAGCCTCTGGTCTATTGTCTATTTTCCCTTTTTGCCTTAATCCAATATCAAGCATTTCTCCAGGGAATAATGCGCAGGCTGCTCAGCAGCATTAGCAGTAAGTCATTATTCTTTACAAATTGCAAGTCATGAATTTTAACAACTCTGAGGAAAGTGTTCATTAGTATTTTACCAATTTCTAAGATTAGAAATTGAATGGAGATTTACCCACAGCTTGTTATCGAAGCCAAAAGACAGCAACATTTCCAGGCTTTACTTTCCAAAGAGTGCTGCTCTGCTATTGAGTAGTTAAAAGGAGTGAATGTTTTAAATATAACATTGTTAATTAGTTAAAAGTTACAAGTATGTCATGCAAATTGACATAAACCAGAAAATACCTCAACATGCTGCATTTCAACAGATGGCAAGTGGGTAATGTCAAATTACACTTTGCCTCGTGTAAAGAAAAAGATCCATTTAATTTCTTGAAGTATTCCTCAATTTCTTCTTAGTAAAGGAACTGTTTGTAGAATTTTAGTATTTTTATTTTTTTTTAATTTTTACTGTAGTCTTCTATTTTCTCCTGCAGTACAAGGCAACTGCAATTTAAGCAGAATCACCAGTATCTCCTAAAATATGTTGCATTGCCATTTACTGTTACACTACTGGAGTATTTAGCTACAAAAACAAAACCCTAAAAAAACCAATCAACCCACAAAGTGACTCCTTTGGCCATATGGTTATTTATACTTACTATAAATTAGGGTAGCTAAAAATTGCAGCTTTTAATATATAACACTAAAGACTGGAAACGTATTGGGGGTGCCAATACTTATATTTATGGGAACATATGTTTAAAAAGGCTAACTTTAAAAGACTAGAGCTTTTCTAAGAGGGAAATTAATCTTGTGCTTTACAGTATCTGTGTTTCTACCAGCCTGGAGCAGAACAGAGCAGTTGGAGTTTCAGGGGATGCTTTGGAAACTGGGACAGCAGCCTGAGTGGTACAGGCTGGGGGAGATGGGAATGAGAAATGCAGAGAGAGCAAAGAACCCTGTGCATCTTCCCCTTCCATGCACTCATGTGTGTGCACTGCTGAACAAGAGCTTGTTGCATTGCCACCTTCACACCAAGCAGTCACAAATGAGCAGGTTTTTCATTTGAATTCCAGCATTTGCATTCTCTTTTTTAGACCTTATTAGTATGAGAAAAATCAGCTTCTGAAGTCCCACTTTCCTCAAAAAATATTTGAGCCTTGTTCAATCACATCACTCCCTCCCTCCTTTTTCAAAACTGTCCTGCCAGCATCAAGAACTTGCAGGAAATATAGAGAGAAGGTACTGCAGAAGTGAGGAATGTTCTTGGGTTATGCTTTGCAAAGCACTTCCCTGCTCACACATCATCATCCTGCTTAATTTTTTTTGTTGCTGTTGGTGTGTATTTAATGGATTAGATCTTCGTTGTAGCTCAAACAGCAACCCGAAAAACATCCCATCACCTAATACAGGGATGTTTTGGGATCTATTTGGGATGTACTGGGCATCCCTGCTTTATTCAAATACTCTTGCAAAGCCTTGTAGAGAAGAGGTAAAACTTCCATGTTCTCCACACAAGAAATAAACATTGCTGTAAAAGTAATTTCAGACTGTCCCAGGTGAGGCTTTCAGAACACCAAAGGCTGGCTGAGAGCCCTCGCCCTGGATCTGGGAAGGCAGCTGTTAATCCTCCCTTTAATATCAGAAACCCTTCATTAAATCCAGTAGATCAAAGCAGCAGTTCAGTTTTAGTTCCCATTCCCTGGAGTCACAGCAGACAGCTCTGCAAGGTGGAAACATCATCACTGTCTTTGCAAAAATACTCACATCATCCTCAAAAGAAACATAGTGGAACTATTTTTTTCAAGCTTCTGCCATTCAAACAACAACAACAAAACCTCCCAAATAAGTTTCAAAACACAGTTAGTAGTAAAACCAAGTGCTCTTAATGTGTCCAAACATTCCAGTTGTTCAGGAAAAAGATGCTCCAATCAATTTCTTTAAGTTTTTTTCATTCATTTTTCATGCCAACACCTACATTTCCATTAACTGGAAGCTAAAGTGGTAACTGAAACTTCATGTTTTGAAAGAAGTAATCTATACATCAAAAATACCTCATTGGTTACATAAAACACTCTACTTCAACATAGGAAGAATCAAGTAAGTAAGTAAATTATAAGTAAGAAAAAATGCAGTAAATAAGACAAACTGCTCAAATCTTTTATGTATACATATTTATTCGTAATTTTACAGTGGCTTTAGTACTGTTTTACAATAACATTTCTGGAAAGAAAAAAAAAAACAAACAACCAAAAAGCTTCAGAACAAGGCTTTAACTAGAACTACAGAACTAGTTATTGACAGTTTTCCTTATGAAATTCTAGTTTCCTAAAGAGTATCAGTCCAAAAATCCAATGAAGCATGACTGCTGTCCATAAAAAAAAAACCAAAACAAACAAACCCCAAAAAAACTTTCTAGTCATCCTGAAACCAAAGTCCAGCATCAGACAAAATAGCCACTGCCTTGAGAGGAATATGTTCCTATTGCACAAGCATTGAGAATGAGATCTGACAATCAAAGCCTAATTCCATAGGCAGAAGAGGCCACATGTATCTACAGTTAGACTTCAAAGCACATCTTTCTGAAATGATATACCAGACTAGAACTAATGTTAAGGCCATAAAACCAGAACACCGTAACAATGATGGGGCTTGATGCTACTTTTGGTGACATTTGGTAAACAGAAGGTGGGAAAGAGGACACCAACAACTGATTCTGAGGGGAGTTAAACTTGAAGGCATTCAAAAGAAATTCTCAAAGAACTACATTTCGGAGGGAGTTTGAGTCATTGGATAAAACTGGATCCAATAACTAATCACTTAATGAGCCTATTACACTCTTTAATAGCCCGTGTTCTGTAATACATTAAATAATATATTTTCTGGAATTTACACTTAATTTGTATGAAAACAGGTAATTATTTCTGCTTGTTATTCCCTCTTTAAAATAGATGAAGATTTGTATAATCTTTATAAGTTATCTTAACAACCAGGTAAGGCTTCAATGTACTGAGTTAACTGCACACAGGTATCTCTAATTTGCTCTTAATTAGGCATCTTAAACTGCTAAAACCACCTGGGGAACCACGTTGTGATTTAAAGAAAGGGATAGTTAGGTATTGCTGTCTGTTCTAATTGTGTTCCTTTGATTTGTGTGTAAAACACCTGAAAGCAATGGCTCCAAAGAAGCAGTAGCTACCATGGGAGTTTAAACATTTTACTTTAGGAAAATCTGGGAATCTGATGAAGCTGAAAATGCACATTAGTCATTTTATAAAGTTTGGCTTGCTACCAGTTAAGAAAATATAGGTATCAAAAACAGACAAATACAGTGCTAACCATCTGTTACATTTTCTTTTAAAAAATTAGCACCAATTTAAGCATCTGAATTCATAGAAAATGTGACACACTTGGGTTTTCAAAAAAAGATTTTCCCCATTAGAAGACAAGACAACAGCACATGCTCAGGGGTATAAGGAGCTCTGTGATCAGCAACAAACACAATCTCTGCTTCAGGCAGCCAGCACCAAACGCTCTTTGCACCTGACTCCTTCCTCCCCTGCTTTTGTTATCCTAAGGAGCCTGAGGAGTGCTGAGCTACTGCCCACCAGGGAAAGAAACCAGGACTTGCTCAAGCACACCCCACACGTACCAGGGCTTTGGTGTTTGGAGCACTGCAGAGCAGGGACAGTGTCTCCCCGTGGCAGTCACAGAGATCTGCTGCAGGGGAGTCCCACAAAGCTGTCCTGGCCTCACCACAGCACATACACAACTTCATGATGCATAGCCAAGAGTTAAGAAAAGTTCTTTTTGTTTAAAAAAAAGAATCCCGGTGATCACAGCGAGCTGCCCTTGCTGCAGGAACAGACATTGCTGTGTCTTTATTTAATAGATGGCCAGGTAGTGACATTGCCAATCAAGTCACCCACTCAGAAGGTATTTCTCAAATCATCTCTTACCATAAGTTAAATTTCAGCCCTCAAAAGGTTTCTGATTTCTAATCTCTGAAAACAGGTTTAAAGAAACATGCTGATCAAATCTGTCAGAATAGCAAAGGCTATAACCAAAATTTGAACACATTAAGCATGTTATGTCATTCCTTTTCACACCATGTATGGTTGTATTTAGAAGAATCCTAAAGTGCTTCAAACCCAGCAATTAATAAAGTTGATTTCTTTTGTGCAAAACTGCAAGCACCTTTTAAAAAAATAAGCAGCAGCATCACTGAATAAACTTAAATAGTTAAATGTATTTTCTCTATTTTGTTTTGAATTCTTGGACCAAAATGATTTGCCATGATTTTCAATAACAAATTGTAGGAGACTGCATTTTATTAGTTTAATTTCATACTGGACTTGTTATACACATTTGAAATAGAGGACCCAGGAAATTTATATCCACAAAGCAACACTGTGGGATTGAAATCCAACAACTGAAATTTTAGCTGCAAAAATAATCATTTTATAAAACACAAACAAAAAAAAAGGTTATCTCTCCAATTTCCTCCAAAGTTAACGTGAGAAAGATGGTTTACTTAAAACATTATTTTAGCCCCAGACATAATTTTAGCATGCAGAGTAGGCAAAGACCACACCCGATTTGACAACTTGTATAAGAAGCTTTTAGAACATCACTCATGTAAAATACAATCTAAAATATGTAAAATAATGAATCAGAATACACTTTTTTTTGTCATATTTCAACATGTTAAAAAAATAATTCAAGACACTTTGGAAAAGCAAAGAAATCACTAGATTCATTACAGAACTCAAGTCCAAATTCTGCATCTGGATGCAGGTGTCCCTGGATCAAAACCAGTTTTGAGCAGGAATGACACAACACACACATCCCAGGGAAGAATCTGCTTCCCAGAATATGGTCTCACTAGGTTTAGCATCAAGCCCTGCTAGAATCCATACGACACATGTCGAACACGCAGACAAATGCAGCTCAGCACTTACCCCAGACACTCTGTGCTGCTGCAAGGCTGAACCCACGCTCCCCAAGGACCACAAAGGTCTGTCTGCACCTGGAGCTGTGACCTCCCAGCTCACTCCCAGCTGGAGGGTGGCCCTTGTGACAACACAAGGCTCACCCACCCCGCCCTTGGAGACGCCATGTCAGCTGCGTTTGGAATAGCTAAATCCTACTTCATTCATAAAATTATAACTTTAAGGAAAGTGATTTAGCATTTAAGGTCCTTCCTTTAAGAAAGAAAAATGTAACATATGGAGTAACTTTTTTCTTTTAATTAATTTGGAATAAACACATATGCTCTGTTAGGATATAAAAAAAGAAAAAACCTCTTTCAAGAACCCTCTGGTTCCTAACAGCTTTTGAAACTCTCCAACCAACTAGTTATTTCTAGTCAAGGTTGAGTTTTTCATTATTTTGACAAGAAAATGCAAGCCCTTGCTGGAAATGTTACAAAACTTCAAAGGCTGTTTGCAAACTGTAATTTCCACTCCTAAGACTAGTTTAGTTTGTACGATCCATGCAGACAAAGCCTTAATTTTGACATTCATTTCTTGTCTCTTTCCATAAAGACCTAGACTTGTCATATCACAGTATCTCCTCAAAGTACACTTAGAGGCTGCTTACCCAGATTGCAAAATGCCAAGATTCTCTTTCTAAAGGCTTTTTTGAGGAAAAATGATATGAGCACAGATGAAATGAACTGTTTAAAACATACTCCATTTCTGCAATGCCATTCAGCTACTCAGTGTTCAGATGTTTAACAATTTCTGGTAAAGTATCTATTGACAGCCAAAGATCCCTTTCTTTTTCAGGTGAGCAGTTAAGATTACAGATTGTATCTATGTTGACCACCATTTATTTTAGTCATAGCTCATAAATTGTCTATGTATGCTGCAGTAGTGTAAACACTATACAAAGTCTCTCAAAGGAAAGTAACATTCATGTTTACAAAACTGAGCCGTTTTCTTAATATATATGTTTACACACACATATTCTTAATTTTTAAATACATATAAATATTTATAAATGCCAAAGTGCAAAAACACGGTCAATTGCATCACTTTACATACATAATTTTAGTATTAGAAATAAAAGTGATTATATTGCACACCAAACTCTCTTAATTTTTAAACCCCTGTCAAGTTACATTGGATTTTGTTTTCCTTCAGCGAGGAGGTTCTCGTGGTGTTCACAACCATGTCACAAACGTGGCACTGAATTCCCTCTGCAGCCAGGAGCAGTGACATGGGGAGCAGCTGCATGCAGTGCATTGAGGACCCACATGAGCACACTGGGACAGCCTGGGAACTGCAGCATGCACCTGCCTGGGTTTGTGGGCATTGTCTGCATATGTGTCCTCTGGAAATCCATGTGCATTTGCACTATGGTTTTGAATTAAACTGGAGTCAAAATCCACAATATTCGCAGACACTTCATGCACGTTCTGAAGGCATTCTGTAATTAAGCTTCAATGTATGCCATAGCAAGAAGACATTAAAAAAATTTAGGTATGAGACAGCTTTTCCTACAAGATTTACATATAAACTTATTTAATCTCAAGGTTGGGGTTTCTTTACTTGTTCCAAGAGTATATTTTCAAGCTAATAGTATGTACTAGGAGAAGGACAGATACCAGTTCAATTCATGAAGACAGAACAGTGTTGTTAAAAACATTTAAAGACAATTTGAATCACAGAATAATTTAGGTTGGAGTAGACCTGGAAGTCATCTGGTCCAACCCTCTGTTGTGCTGAGCAGCCCAAGTCCAACAGGAAAAATTCAACTCTGCAAGTATTCAAATCACATGGGGAAAAAGCAATAAATCTTAAAGTCTTCTGAAGTAGAAATATAAAATGATACAATGAACATAGCACAGTGCAACTTCAGCTGAAAAATTTAAGTCTTGAAAAATGAAATTCAGCAGATGAATCACTAATTGTTCATTGTGAATAGGTGTCTTCAGCTATTTTAACTTACACAAATAACATGGACTAAAAAAAGCAGGAGAACAGCAAAGTGTGCTGTTCTGCTATATGGTAAATAGGTATTTTTAAATGCATTTCCAGTGACAAGAATGCACTAAAAAGATTTCACATATACTGTCAGTATCCAAAGACAGAAGTAAGTTATCCATAGGTTGAAAACCAAACAATAAAAAAAAAAAACCCCCAAATATCTTGCAATTCAATTTAAGAGAATTTTAAAAATCAGAAAATCAGATATGCCAGAATACAATTCTGAAGTTAACATTAACTACGTTGTTAATTTTTTTTTAATCTTCTGGGACACTAAAATCTTGGTATTTCTACTACAGCAAATTAAGCTATTAAAAAGGGGTGAAATTTTAATATAAAAGCAACATTTGCATAAGGAGAAAGTGCTGCTTTTCGAGTCATAAAGCCTGGAACAATGGACAATTGTGTTTTACATGAGAAGTATGTCAGTAATGCAGTGGCTCTCTGGGCCAGTGTATTTTACAGGTTCTATTTATATATTCAAGGCAAGAGTATCTGATCAACAGCTAAATATAGTGCCTTTAAGAAAGTGGTGTTTCACCTCAACTTGTCCATGTCCATTACTCTTACAGTTCTGTAGTTCAGTCACACTCATGCACACGTGAGATCCTTTAGCAAATTTCACACCTGTGCACTCCAAAGTGAACGTGCACGAAGTCACAAGTGTGTGTTACAAAGCAATTTATGCCCTACCCTACTGCAAATGCATTTTCTAATTCAACAGACTGTGCAATGTAACAGGCAATTTTGTGTTATCTGATTCTGCAAACTGTATTGATATATCTGTATGGAAACAGCAAATAACCTCCTCCTCTTGTCTGAGACTGCATTTAGAAAATTTGTATTAAAAGTCTTTTCTTCTCACTACAAATAGACTTTCCTAAGGTGAGAATACAGCTAAGCTCTGTTACCTAAATGCTTAATTTACAAGTGACTTAGAACTACTGTACTTTTATTTCTTGAATTACTCACTAGATAGAATGGACCCATTAAAAAAATGGAAAATATTTAAGCAGCTTTTTGAGGCTGCAAGTATCTCCAAGTCATCTCTCCTTTTATCAGAGCGTGCAGTGAATGAAGAGCATCACAGATAAAACTTCTTTTTCTGTTTATCTTTGTTAAAGGATGAGTATCACAAGCTAGAAAATACAGAACATTTTAGCACACTCTCCTCTTCCAAACAGGCACTGCTTCATAGAAAAGTCACTCATCCTTCCTCAAGATTTATTTAAGCCACTGTATCTTCTGTCCACATTTAAAAGACTGAAAAAGACACTCAGGTGAAATACAAAGTAATGGCTTTATGCTTTAAACTTCACGTTTATCTCTTCTACAAGAAGAGAGAATTACTGAAAACTGACGACAGAAAGGGTTTGATTGAAAGAAAAAAAAAGTGCTATGTGGAAGAAAAACTGCCCTTTAAACACAGTATTGAGAGCATTCCACATGTCAGCTCACACTTACACACAACACTCTGGTCGTTAAATAAAGCAAACTGCCACAGGCACACGGTAAAACAAACTTCATAGGGACTATACATTCAGAAACCCACTGATGAGCAATACTGTACTAAATGTAAACAACCACTGTGTCATAGAAGCCTGCCAGCTGGGACTGGAGATTGATGAAGCCACTTAAGAGGAGTTATTGGCTAAAAGTCTATTATAACTGCTCACCTGAAATAGGCTGAAACAAAGAAAAGCCTGTAATAGTGTCAAAATTTAATTTTTTTGTTCTTTAGACATCGATTTGCTTCCATTCTACAACATTAAGCAGGCAATTTCATAACAACTGAGTAAAAAAAACAACAGGCATTACTTTAGCATAACATGCAGAACATGGAGTTTTTCTACTTGGTTCCATTAACTTACAAGCAATTCAGGCCCAATGGAAACTAGAGTTCTTTTCCAAAGACAAGTCTGCAATCACAGCTGATCATCGACATCCTTCGAGGGGTCCTGTCAAGGCATCCAGGCTGCTGTCTGTGTCTGAGGCCAATGTTTGCTCTGTTGACATGGATGAAATGTCATTGATAGATGATGACTGGGAAGGACTGGTGTTGCTATTCACTGCTGCATCTGTGCTAAGAAAACCAAACATAATAAAATCTGAGGCAAGACAATATTACAGTCACAAATAACCCCGCTTCTGGGCTGTGAGCAGCTCTTTCCCCGCAGAAATCCTTAGAAAATCAAGGAATTAATAAAAAAGGAGAAAAGCAAGCAGTAAGGGCCCTAGCACTCAAAAGCCAAGGTGACCTTTTAAGAGATTTTTATTTTTCTCCCTCTCTGTGAAGGAAAGGAAGAAAAGACTAACAATGCATAGTGTGAATAGTGACTTGAGCGTCAAGAAATCTAGCAGACATAGCTAGTAAAAGACAGCACAATATTCTGATTACTGCTGTGAGCTGTGAGAACAGCAGCAAACACAAGGATTCAATCATGGGCACAAACATTTAGCACTGCACTGTATCCTGAGGGAGCCCTAAAGCTGTTTAGCCCTGAGGAAAGGGGGTCATGCTGAGCCTGGGAGCAGCACAGTTACCTGAGCTCCAGGTGAGCTAACTGGTGCTGATAATTTCATTTGATGACTGAGCCCTTTAGGGACAAGGCAGCTCAGGGTGTGGGACATGCAAGACCAGTCAAGTTTTTCTATGAGTTCAGAACTATTAAAAAGCAGAGCACATGGATCTCCAAAGACAGATCAGTCTCAAGAGTCCCAAACAACAAAAGCTTTGCCTACCTGGATTATTGAGCAGATTTCTTCATTCACAGGGCTATGTGTGACAGTTACAGAACTACTGAAACAATGACTAACCTGAGGGCTGATCTTTTACCACACCATTCTTGCTCCTTTCTTCCCAATCCATAACTTCTTTGTATATTAATTCTTACAAGAGAACAGTGGGACAAAAGAAAAAAGAGACAGGAAAATGCACCGTAAGATCACAGAGGATTTGTAAATAATTCACATTTGTACCAAGGTACAAGGAAATGGTTAAGGGTCAGTCTGGAAGTAGAACTGTAGAGATATTTATTTGCCATCTTTCCTACAGCAATGATAAGAGAATTCCGCAGATTTTCTCAAGCATCACAGAAAGACATTAGGACTGTACCAAAATCAACATATCATATAAACAGCATAGCTGTCCACTTAACAATAACAAATATCTCACCCCAAAATTTTATGTATACCTACAATGCATTAATATTATCTTAAAAAAATTAGAAGTCAGATTTGGATTCAAAATCCGATTTTATGTAAAACTCTCTGGAAATTTTACTTTGATAACAAAAATTATATACAAATACTTATTCTTGAAGAACCATCTCCATGGGTGTACTGAGGAAAGTCTGGATATTTTGAAGAAGGTTAAACAGCTAAAATATTGTACAAAACCCCTCATTTACTAGTCAAGGACAACATAGGATACAGTCTCTGAACAACACCCAGAAAAGTCCAGAGCTGTAACTTAAATCACAGAAGCTTTTGTGTGTACCCACAGTCTTAATGCAACTTAGATAACAATATCTAAATAGATTCGGGACTCTTCAATTCTGAGTAACAATGTTTACAAATGCATTCATTTACATTTAGCGGATTCATTTTACTTTTCCACCTTGCAGTAATCAAAGATGATTTGAAGCCTACCTACCTGTGCAGGCATGCCCTAAGGATAACATATGAATAGATCAGCCAGAATCAATATCTGAAATTTATAATGCTGTTTTACAAAAGCAAGCAGCTTTCAAAGTAGTCATAAAAGATACCTATTACCCTTGGTCTTGTGATGGCAGATGTTAAAATTTTAACTGCCTCACCATTTAATGGTTTTGACTCAAACTGTAAGGTGAAATTGATCTTAACACTACAGTGCTGTTTATTCTGTTGTTTAAGTCAACAATTTAATCTATTTGGTCAATAAATAAGCAATGAGATTAGAGAAAAAAACCCGACACCAAAGGACTCTCCTGCTATTTAGATTTCTAAAACAAATGAACTAGTAAATATTGTCAAGAGATATAGCTTAAACAATGCACACTGAGAAGAGGCATGTTTCTTTTTCAGAGAACTCTCTATCAAGGAAAAAGCTCTATAGATTACAAGCACTTAAGAACAAAAAGGGAAGGAAAAAAGAAAACTGCAGCATTTTGTTGAACAGACTTCAGAATGTTTCATGTATATTTGAGCATTCACACACCTAGGTATGTATTGACTCCACCCACAACCTGTTTCCATCCCTGATTTCTTTTCCTGTTGCCACAGGCAGTACTGCTTATCTGGAATAGCAGGAATTATTTGGAATAGTCTGTTACACAATCCAGCACACACGGCAGCCACTCACTAGTAACACAAGATACTACAGTAAATGTAATTTGTCATGCTCACTCCTTACCTTTCCATTCTTCAATTGCATGTTCTCTTTCTTCCAATTGTGCATCATAGATTTGAGGTGGAGGCTACAAAGAAAAGGAAAGAAAAGTCTATAGTGCCTACTACATCAGGTTAACACACCAATCTTAACTAAAAAATCTAAAAATGACAACTTTTTTAGCATCTTTTACCTTCATTGTTGGCAGTTTATTCCCTATACCTCAAAGACACATTCATTTTACTACTCCAGAATCTGCTTTTAAGTCCTGCCTCACACTGAAAGCTGTTTAAAGGCATCAACCAAAATTAAATTAATTGTAAGGCTTTACAGGGCCTTAGAGCAAGGCCCTCTTTCAAAAAGCCCAGGGTTGCCACCAAACAGGCATCTCTTTCTGTAAGTAAAATGAAATATTAACAACCATTTTCAGAATTGTATCAGCTCCCCACCAGCAGCTGTCCTTCAGGTGATTCTGCCCCTAATGCTCATCTGAAGGCTTCCTGTGTGACTCCTGCTAGCCAGTGAGTTCAAGCATGCTCTTGACTAAAATCAGAGGTATTTTTAAAGTTATTGAATTGGAATCTTAGAAAATTTATTTTAATTGCAAACTTACAGCTTCTGCTTCAGCTGGATCATACCAGACAGTAATATAAGGATGACGTAAGGCTTCATCTACAGAAATTCTCTTGTCTGGATCTACTACAAGCATTTTTGACAATAAATCTCTAGCTTGGCTGGCTAGAAAGTAAAGGTGAAAAGAACACACATGTAAAAGAGCTGTAGAGTTTAACGTCTGACACAGGAAATAAACACAGGAAACACAGGACATGCAGTGCAAAATTTCACTTCTGTTCTACAGAATTTAGTAAGGTGGATTGTTGGTTTTGGATTTTTTAAATTTTCTCAGTAATTATCTAAAGATAAAATATAGCCCATATGAGCTGCATGCACTTAGAACAAGATGATCAGTAATAAAAAGTATTACTTTTGGAGAACACTAAATTACAGACATTATTCAATGGATTAAAAATAAGATAATTAAACAGAATCCTGGGACAGAGAAGGAATATTTAGTAAGTACTACTAAGATCTGAGGACTTGTCATAAATGAAAGTGTGCAGCTTTTAATGTTGACACCTACTGCAATAAATATTTTTATTAGGCTTTAAATTAAATGTGCTGCAGACATTTTAAATTAACTTCATAGGAAAATAGAGAAAAAAAAACTCGCCTTACTTTTTAACTTGTCCCGATCAGATTCTGATGGAAATATCCAGTCTGGGAAGAGCTCTTCAAACTTAATACCAGGATATTTTGGCCTGTTTTCTACATAGTTCCTCACCGTAGGCTGCAGTTTCTTCATGAAGTCTGTTGATGGTGTTCCTAATTGTTCAATAACTTTATTCCATTGATCAATATCTGCACCGTATCTTTAGGAAAATCAGCTGAAGAATTTGAAGTCTGCACTCTAAAAAAATACCACTTAAAAATCTGAGAAGTTAATGGGAACTTGAACAGAGGACATAAAGATGAATTTGACTGTAGCATCAGCAGTATTCTGAGCTGCCACGCAAAAAGCTACAAAATCTGAGTCTTATTTTTGTATTCTGAAGGACAGGCTGGAAGTGCTGCACAATGCATTATGCTTAAGTATCTTTTTCTAATTATAATATATTTCTAGAATCCAAAAGAAGCTTTATTTGGCAGTTGTATCCATAGCAAAACAACTCTTAAGGTCAGAAAAGAAAGGCTGCTGTGGAATCGTCTGAAGTGCAATGTAACATCAGGAACACTGAAGATTCTTGAAGCTAGAGAAAAATACACAAAAAACCCTAAAGCACAAATGCATCCCACCCAAAGTAAGGAGCTTTGTACCTGTCTCCAAAGGAAATGAAACTTTGAGTTGGAGCATTTTGCAGGGGTATAGTTGGATGGCTGGGGGCTTTTTTTGGTTGGTGTTTGGGTGGGGTTGATTTCTTTTTCAACTTCAGAAAAGGTCCAGAGGAGTTCTGAACAGGAAATCCATATTCCAGAAGGTTCTATAGCAGGTTCTTTTATTTAGGTGTACCAGCCATGGTAATACAGAGAACTCTGTTCTTACAATTCAAAAGTTAAATATGTTGTAAGAATAGTATTTACAAGTGACATATTGAAATTGGGCCTCATGTTTCTTCAGGACTGTCCCTTCTCCCCCTCTCAAGTGAAGGCATTTTCCCCAGCCATGGTGACATTGTTACAGAGATACCAGGGCCTGCTCTGTACCAGCCCAGCTGGGCAGACAAAGCTCATTTATCACACTCAGGAGACACTGCATTAATATTCCTAACATTTAAGTCAACTCAGATCTATACTTTCCAGTTTTTCCTGATAAAAATAATGTGCAATTCCAGCAGAGCCTATCCATTGACCTTGCAAAAAAATTCATAGCTAAATTCACCATCTAGCACTTCAACCTATCCATTCTCATAGACAGGCTATGCAACTAAACAACAAATATGCTGTACTTTGAATTAAGATGTATTTAAAAAACACTGAGGTGCTTCTATTTCAGTTAGTGTGTCAAGAATACAATCATGAATATATGTATAGTCACTGCTCCATGCTAAGATTTTAGACTTCTGATACAAAGATTGAAAATTTTATTTGCTTATTGAATGCATTCCAATGGAAAAGCTATATTAAAATCAACATTCAGAACTGATATTGTTAACTGTCATGCTAAAACAAAGCACAGACAAAGAGAAAATTAACATACATCAGGAAATTTTGTTCCTAGCTAGAGAAACTGATCTGTGTGAGAGCTCCACCAATCTAGATTCAAGAAGATGCTTTTCCTTTCAGTAACAGCAGCCTGGTTAGTCAGATAATCAAATTAGTCCAGCTTATTGAGGCCTCAGAAGACTGCAGGGAAGGGCAGAAAACTTAATAACCCATTCCACTTTAGAGGTAAAAACAGGCAAAAAACAATATCTCAGTTTCAAAGTGCTTTACAGATGGTGAAAGGTGAAAAAATTCTCAATATAGGATGGACTTAAAATAAGCCTCTTATCAGAAACCCAAGTGGGATTTCAGTATAAAGCAGGCAGAGTAAGCTCTGTGACTGACCTGGCAGCCTTCACACAAAGCCACTCTCCCCACTCTAGAGACTTCAGGGTCAGAAGGGACCAGGCATTTAATCCATGCCAAGTCTATTTGCCTTTAGGGACTCTGGAAGAAGAGAAGTTGAAAACAGAGTCCTTCCTACAATCACAACAAAGCATGACTTTTCCCAAGAAAGCACAAATACCCCTCGTGCTTTTTGCACTGGTCAGGCCATCAGTTTCCTTCTCCATATGGGCAGAAAGAACACCAAAAACACATGGCTGCTGCCAGGCTCTTCCACTATGTCACCTTAGGCACCTGCCTTCCCTGGTTTTTCTCCATTTCTCATTTCCAAGAGCAGCTGGCAGTAACTCAGGCCTCCCCAGCACAATCAGGAGCAGGGTCTGTGCATCCATCACCCTGGCAACACAGAGCATCTCATTCCACCCAGAGCACCGCTCCAAGTATCCCAGAAATTCCCATCCACCATCTGGGAAAATACAAATTACTGAATCTAAGAGCAGATTTTCCTGAAGATAGTCTAGGGCAAGCATTGGGCAATATGCTGAAATTGGCTCCCTCCTCTAAATGCCCAAATACTAAGACATTTTAAAATTAAACTTAAAAAAAAAAAGCAACCAAACAGAAGAAACCCCAAACACAATCCACAAAAGGAATGCTTTATGGCCATGCACAGCAGCACTGCCCAGAAATCACCCTGCCAAGCAATCCTGCAGCTGAAGGTGACAACCTGACCCACACAGTGATCACCCAGGAAAAGCCTCAACAACACAAACAGTTGTCAGTATCTCACGTTAAAGAGAACTGAAACTCTTACAAGAAGCAAAAATTCCTGTTAACACAGCTATGCACTTCCCTATCAGGGGAGGAGACTCCTTGCAACATAGACTGGTAGAGCTTCAGTGGCCCTGAGAGAATCACAAATGATAACTTGTATATTCAACAAGCACGAACAAAATTTCCTTCATTTATTCATGAATAAATCAAAATAGCCCATGCTAACAACATGCAGGTGAAACACACATAACATCCATGAAGAATTGTGTTAGGTTGGTCTGAAGGCTTCAAAAGGCAAAATAATAAATATAGAAAGGAAGAAAGATAGAAAAAAAAGAGACTTATTTAACGCTTAATCATTTTACTACTAAATAATGCATGATCTATTGTTGAAGATTAGTGTCATGGAATTTAGCATTAAAGCTGCAAATCCTCCTCTATAAGATACACAAGTATCTGTGAACAGGCACCTGATGTTTTAGTGGTGGTTGCTCCTTACTGATGAGCAAAAATATTATATTGGCTTGAAAAACTTGGAGCACAATTGTGAAGACAGGGTGCCCAGAGAAGCTGGGGCTGCCCCATCGCTGGAAGGGTTCAAGGCCAGGCTGGATGGGGTTTGAAGCAACCTGGGATAGAGGAAGGTGTAGGGGGGGCTGGAATGAGATGGTTTTTAAGGCCTCTTCCAACCCAAATAGTTCTGAGATTATGGTTCTATGAAATCTTGGTGAAAAATATTGGAAGGAGAAATGGAAGAACAATTGTTTTACAGGAGAAGTCAGTCCGAAATCAAATTTTCATAAAATGACAAAAAAAAAAGAACCTCCAGAAAGTTTTTCTTTTTATGTTAAATAATAATAAAATAAGATCTCATGCAGCGTGCTGGCCATTAGGTCACCTTTGCCCAGCAAGCCCTAATAAACAAGAAAAAAATCTGATTAAAACTCAAAAAATTGTGCAATAAAAAAAAAATTAGTCTACTGTTCAAACTAATAATCAGCAAAATCCATGCATAGTTAAGAAGTAACTTTGTAGGCTTTTGCTTAAAATATTTATCTACAAAGAACAAGAGTAAAAAGTAAGTTCTTTTCTATTTTTCAAACCTAGCAGTATCTGTTTTTTGAACTACAAAAGCTGGAGCTCATAACACATTGGATTCAATCACTATAAATGACATGAAATATAGTCTACTAAGAAAATAAAATGGAAAGCTCAACAACTTGGTTAATGACACTAATTTCAAAGAGTACAGTGGATCTAGTAAAACATTATTAAAATATTGTATATATAAAAATATATTTATATATTAAAAATATATTTATGCTTTTATACAGATCTAAATAATTGTGTTTCTGTTGGAGGTGGAATGGGAATCAAGGATGACTAGGGAAGGATACGATCAGTGCCTTGGAATATCACACAACCTTTCACCAATTCTCCCATGATGCACCCAACTGACCAGATATCAACTGAAAATAAAAGTGAAATGATCAAATTATGGAGTATCATGAAGAAACGTGAGGAAAACAAACAAAACCATCTGCATCTACAGTAAAACACAACAATGTGGAAAACCAAACTGCTCACACGAATTTTCAATCATATCAACACCAACTGACCGTTCCTGAATTTTGTATTTTGTAAAACATAATCAGTGTTTACACTTGTGAAACCACCATGAAGAAGGATACAATCTCTTCCTGGGAACAGGACTTTATGGAGGACCATTTCTGCCATAATGCACCCAACAGACCAGATATCCACTATCATATGTTAGGTGCAACAAGGACAAAAGATTAAAGAGATTTTTTTAAAATATCACAATTATTTATTTGAAAGCTCACACTGCATTCCTACAGTCCTGCAGATAATTTATTTTTGTCCCAACCAGAACAATCTTTGCTGAAGTTCTGATCCACATCAGCACTTGCTGTACAACAAGCTGCATTCTGCACTAACTAAAGTGCTTTTATCATTATCAAGGGCCCAGCAAGGTCCCACAAGTCCCTTGTTTTACACACCCAAATTACAGGTACTCAAAACGATGGCATCCACAAGCCCTTGTGCTAAAGAGCATACAAGTCCAGTGCTAGTAAAAATCAGCAGGTAAACCCCCAATAAGGAAGGACAATTCCTTGGGAGCAATTTTGTTGGCTGAATGTTCAATATATTACAGCTGTGTTGGTTTTAAAAATGTAACACCCAGTCTCTTTGAGCACCAAGCAGACTTAAGAGAATATTAGACATGGTTTATGGTAGGGATCTGCAACATATTTTAATAATCAGAGAGGCAAAAGGGGACACACTGTCAAAAGAAGATGTTTCAGAATAAAATTACATTGATTAAAGGGTTTATTATTCATATATTGATTTTTTTTGGTTCAGGTTTTTTTTATACCAGCCTCAACAGTTTTTCTGAGAATAAAAAACATGGCAAAAAGATAATGGTGAATATATGACAAGATATAACTATAGCAGGGGAGAGGGAGCAGTTAATTTTAAATGAAGAAATGCATACAGAAAACTATCATATTTTCAACAAAAAAAAATTACACTGTAATAATTTTCATTTCCAATACCATGATCAGAATACTTTAACAACAAACTTGACAGGGGAAAAGCAGCCCTCCCTCCTCTTTTTACAGTAGTTGTGTTCCAAGAGAGACATACTTCAGACAGGAGATTTAAAGCATTACTCCAGCAGCTTACCATTCTCTTTGTATCCCATTCCCAGGATAACCTCTGGTGCTCTGTAATACCGTGTTACTACATATGGAGTCATCATGAAGTTAGTACATGCTGTTCTTGCCAGTCCAAAATCAAGGATTTTTAGTGTGCAATCTGATTTTACTACTATGTTGCTGGGTTTCAAATCCTAACAAGAAATTACTACAGTTAAGGAAGGATTAACATATAGAATAATTCCCACACACCCCCCTTTACAATCAGGGTAAGCCAAAAAGTAACTTTACTAACAACTGCATTTTCCTGCCCTGGTGTACGTGCTTATTTATACAACCCCCTCCCTTCCTCCCTGTTTCATAAAAACTGTGTTCACAAAGAGTATTGTTAATGATCTACTACTACCTACTCTGTGGATGATACCAGCTGAGTGCAGATGCTTGATCCCACACAGCATTTGGTAAAGAAGATAAGACATTCTTTCATGATCCAATTCCATATGAATAACCTGGCACAAATTTGCATCCATCAGCTCCATAACCAAATATCTAAAGCACAAAAAAAAAAAGTATTAAGAAAACTCAAGTCTTATTTTTCAGAGGTTTAAGTTTAGCATATGAAATATTTAAGAAAAATCCCCTTTGCTAACCCTAAGTGTCAAAAAAACCATTCATGAGCATAGTTACAAAGTAAAATTATCTATTCAAAAAGTCCTACTATTAAAAACTAAGTTTTCAATATTCCATCACAAAATATTAAAATTCCACTAGTTTTATAAACAATAATACAGAGGATAATTCTATCTTTATGCATCATGAAAAACTAAGACTGAGTGAAGCTGATGTAGAGATTGCAGATACTGCAACATAATGGTCTCTTTCACTGTATTTTACTCTAAAAAATAAGAAAATTAGGATAACCACAGTGAAAACTACAAAGCATAAAATAATTTTCAGTTGTCATCTACTTACCCTCTTCAGACACAAACACTCCCTCATTTACCCAAGCAAATTCACAAACCACAACAGCACATTCACTGGAACCTAGGATATCCCACCAGTCAAACGGCCATGAGTCCTTTCTAGACCAATTGATATGCTTGAATAAAAAAGAAATATATTCAGTTCTGAATTGAGGCCAAAATACTGTAGTGCTGATGTGACTGGTACAGTAAAAATTGCTCTCACGTTATCCAGACCAAGTTACTATCCTGAGGTGACCCATGGAGCTGCTGAAGGACCATGCACACAAACCACAAACTGATGAATAAAAGGTAAATATCTCTTTTTCACTGCCCACTTCAGCTTTCAGCTACTCTTGATTTTCAAAGCATTAAGTCTGTAGGATACTGGAAATCCATCTCTAGGGCTTAGGCCATTATTTATCAGAGAAAATGAAAAAAAAAACCTAGTACTTACACATCCTGAAATTCTTCTAGTGACTTCTGTGGTGTAAATACATTTAATAAACTAATAATCTATAAAATAAAAAACAAAACATTAGAAGAAACTTCTGCTTTAATTCACATAAAACTCCACTACTGCACAAGTTACTATGCAAAATAAAGTGCACACTGTTACTATATACACAATTTGAATGTTACTTGGCTGCACTTAATTCACATATGCTGAAAAACTGCCAATTCAGAAATAGTTCCCAACTACAGCATGTGTGCCAAGGGAACCAAGACAGGACAAAATCACTTTTTTTTTTAAAGTTATATGACACCTCCTAGCTCCCTCCCCAGTGTCTGAAATATATCCCATTTTCCCCCATAAATAATAATCTCTTATTTTAAATCACACGCTGTGCAAGGAATTTTAACCAAGGCTGTCCAACCCCACGTGCACAGAGGTGCCCCACACCATCCCATTAAACTTAGATTATGATGTACTATTTCCAGAACTGTTAAAAATGCTCTACTGCCATCTTTAATAACCACCTTGCTTTTATTCTGCTACATCTGGGCCTCACCAAAAGCTTACTTAAAAAGCAGCCCTGAAAGGCTAATTGACTGCAGGAAGTTTGAGATTTGACTGCACAACTTCAATGACCAGCAATGTTTCTAGTTCATGTTAGTACCAGCACACAGCAGTCACATAAACCTGATATTCTTGTATTTGAACAATGAAGTATTGACAACATGGCTCTCTTTAGAGAGTTTAAAGAATTTCAAAATTCACTAGTATTGTCCATAGCATTTCAATTTTGTAGACAGAGCTGTACCCCTGAAAAACTCAGCAGTTAACCACTGTATTTAATAAAAATCTTGCCTAAGCTCAGAAGATTTAAATACAGTGAAGTTACAATGGTCAACCCTACAAACCACTCCAGTGCCAAACAGGCTTTGCTGCACATGGCTTAAAAAGGGCAAAAGCAACAGAGCAAGGCCTGGTCCCTAATGCTGACAGTGATGGCAGCAGAAACCTCCTCCCCTTGGTACTTCAGACCCCAAGCAGCTCACCCAAAAACTGAGCCATACATTGTGGAGAACTGCGCTGCCCACAGCAAATCTTTCCAGCCCGTCACTATTTCCATTCCTATGGTTACTAGCAGCAAGTGAGAGAGCAAATGCTGAGCTTTTTAGATAAGGCAGGGCAAGGAGAGCAACACAAAGCCGGACTCACATTTTTGTGATTGACGCACTTTAAAAGAACGAGCTCTCTGTAGGCTCTCTTGGCGTGGGTTTGGTTCTGAAAAGGACGACTCAGCTTCTTCACAGCAACATTGATTCCCAGCACTGTATCAAAGGCAGCACTAGAAGTGTTCAAAGACAAACAAGTTGAAGTCTGTTTGAGGGAGAGGAGGGGGCAAAAGGGAGACAGAAGTGAGGAAGGAAAGAAATCAAGATTTAAGGCAAAGTATATCCGCTAGCCTGTTGGTACTACACCTAATTTTAATTCAGAAAAGAAACATCCTTTAAAAACTACACAAATTTTAATAAATACCAATAAGTCAAACAGAAGCACTGACATTCATCAGAGGTCTTCCTGCTCTCCTTTTTGTCTTTAGACTTGAAACTGCTGACTCAAGACTCACACGCAAAATTGCAAGATCTAAAAATATTTTAGGCTTGTTTAAAATCAAGAAGCATTGCAGCTGCCCAACCTATATATTTGGAACATATTTTGGACACTTTTGCTGACTGACAATCATTGAGTATTTGCAGCAGAAATTTCTCTTAGCTAAAGGAGAGTCACAACCATGTCTCCATGATCCCTTCTGCAGGGATCAACATTCTCCTGTACATGGATAGTTTGCAATGATAAAAAAATGTAGTGCCTATCAGAAAATTACATTCATCATCTGCTTCTGGATGGAAAAAAAATGCATTGAATTGAGAAATAAGGAAAACAGATTGAAGGGAGGAATACAAGAGTTTAAACGAGACCACGACCATTAAATTTACCCTGTTTTTCACTCATATTTGTTCCTTCCCTCTGGAGATTGGGGTCAAAGTTACACTTGCTTCAATAGCTGAAAGAATCTAAAGCTAAAGTATCTGTATAAACAAAACAAGACTAAAGTGGGAATAGTCCTCATTAGTAACACAGACTATCTGGCAAAAATACATGTGAATTCCTAGCATATGCTATCAGGAGTTCCAGTCTTTAAACAGTTTCAGTTTTAAATAAGGGTTCCCACATTACCCTATTTCCATTTAATGTTACTTTCATAGGGTAGGAAAGAATTCTCATTCACATTTTTTCCAAGCACATTTAAGCTCTTTGTGAGCTCCTTTCCTATCTCATCAAGTTATATGTGACATCAGACTTAAAAGGGCCATCACGCTACAGTACTCTAACAAAAAGTACAGCTTCCTGTGAGTACAACAATACTCAAATTGTATCAAGTTTCCCAGCATAAAGTCACTGCTTTCCCTCCTGGAAAAAAAGCAACACCACCACAAAGCAGGGCTCACTCAGGAGATGTGTTTTCTTGGGACGTGCCTCCCAATTTGAACCAATGTGCCACTTAACTAAAGACTTGCTAGCATTTATATCAGCTTACTTCTGTGAAGTGCACAATCATTACAGAATGTTATAGTAAGTCTCTGATTTAATCCCTTTATGCCTGTGCAAAAGGAAGCACAGAGTAGGAGGAAAGCAACTGGCCAGGCAGTTGGAGAAGTTATTTTCCTCCCAAACATAAATATGAAAGCACTGATATTTCAGTATTCACCCAAAAGATGTTACATGCAAATTAATTTTTATATGTTAATGCCTTTAATGTTTAATGTCTTCCATATGTTGATGACTATACCTGTGCATTAGTATCAAATCAATAACCAACAGGGTCTGCATGAATTAGCTGTAAATCACAGGGCAGCAGCAGATAGAGGAATAATTTTAGGGGAAGTGTCCCTGTGTGATGTGACAAATCAATGTATGACAAGCCTCAGTTTAAGCACATATCAAGAACTTCACCTGAACCTCTTATTTTGGAGATTGACTAGAAAATTTAGGAAATCAAGGACAAGAAAGGAAAAAAAAAAGATGTCAAGAAGTTAAAGACAAAAGTTATTTTGATTCACTCCAAAAAAGATTACCAGACTTCAGATGTATTAATATTTAGGAACAAAGAAGTGCAGTAAGTTAAATATGTGTACTTTGTACATAAAATACAAAAGATATATCCAGTTTCTCTCCTGGCCTTGTGAGCTAGAAATATCCTCTACATAAAACCTGAGTTACCTTTTTCATCTTCTTCGAGCTCTTATTTACCATTTTTCCTAAGTATATATTTTAAAAACTACTTATTTTCCTACATTTTAATATCAAAGTTAAAACTATGTGGAGCAATACCAATGGAGTTTCCCATTAACATCATGAGAAAAAAAGCACAAATTTAGACCTCTCCTAGCTAAAGGTAGGTATTAAGAATTCCTCATAGAATAAATTAAATCCAGACAGAAAACTCCAGAAAAACTTTTCCTATTTTTTATATTAAACACAGGATGATAAAAAAGCCATCACATCTGTGTGTTACCTTAATGCCTTGACAATTTTTTCAGCCAAACATAGCAGGATAGCACTCATCTTACACTGAGTTTTCTACAAAAAAACTAGGAGGCAAAATGTAACTTTCCCTTGCATAAAGATTTTAGGAGAAACTAAGATATTGCACCTTGTTCAACTTGAGCTATTTCACTGGAAGATGAAAATTCATGCAATGTTTCACTCTGTTGTTTCATAAATCAAGTAGTTTCAAAACAAGTGAATAAATAAAATAATTTCCTCTTCCTCCCAACATGATGACCTTAACACAACCTGCATTTCATTCTGAAGCAGAGATCCAAAGTAATTTGGCTTAAAAATGCTCTGCTTCTGATGAAAGGAGAAACACTTCCAAGCACCCCAAATTCCTGCACACCATCTCAACCAAGCATAACACTGAGAACACAGACACCTGGAAAATGTCAGTACTATACTAAATCTTTCCTAAATCCTAATGACCAAGATCTAGGACCCCTTCATCACCCAACCCAGTGAAGAAGAATGAAATATGGTGTTTTCATTTTGATTGTTTGTCACCTATCAGCAGGGCAAGAGGGGTAGATGAAAATTTTTAAAATAAATTCATGGTCTCACAGAAATGGACCCCTTCCCTGCTTATATAACTTGTTATGGTTATGAAAAGGCCAAGAAGACAGGGCAGGTGCTGTTAAGGAGTTGTTCACAGCACATGAGTCATCACACTTATTCTGCAGATTTTATAGATGAAAACAAACTGCAGGCTGGATTCAGAGCACCAACAGCCCACCATGTGCTGTGATGAAGTCAATATCACAGAGTTCCTGAGTACATCTGTTTGCTCCCCTGATTATGGAATGAAAACCCACATCAATAAACATTTCTGCTGTTACCAAGTAAGTTTTGCCCAACAAAATATGGGCTGGCACTAAATTGTGCAGAATGGATTGCTGCAGTCTAAAAAAACATTTGAAAGTGTTTACCTTTAGCTGGCCCAGAGGTGTGGTGCCATACAAGAGACTAAGGTTCAGGATCAGCCTAAAGACTCCCACGTCCTGGGCCAGTGGAGGCTGGACACAAAGCTGGTGACACACCAAGGGAGGGCCGGCCAGCCCAGCCCCTCACACAGCATCCCTTTCAGGTTAATCCATGGAGTGACAATGACACTGATTTGCCTCATCCTGCCACTTAATGGCAAGGCACTGCATTGATGGCTCCTAGAAATGGACAGGAGTGATTGGGAATAAAAGAGGGGGAAGAAAGGGGGCCATGATGAAGAAACGAGTAAAACCCAGAATCTCTCACCATTGTCATACCTTACACTGCAATATCACAACTACAAGGGCGATGGGAGAACTAGAAACAGAAATAAAGTGATTAATGAGAATGGTCAACAAATTTCTTCCTTTCTAATTTATGCAGTTATCCAAATATTAATTTTCCCTAAAAACAGAACAAAAAAAATACAATTGCACATGAACTTGAGCAAGCAATTGGTTTAGAATTTATTTAGTCCATAACCCTGTAACAAGAGAATGTATTATCAGTGTTTTATGTTCTGGTACTTCTATCAGAAATACAGGCAAACTTTATTTAAATATTAAAGCGATAAATATAAAGCAAAGTATTTATTACTCACCAAACAATGCCCTGTGCCCCTGATCCTATGGGCTTCAATTGCTGGTAACGTTTTAGCACAGTGAATGTTGAATCTGCAACTTGAACACTGTAAAACTGACTATCACATTTACTGTCAGTCATGGTGTAGTGTCATGTAGTTTTCTCTCTCAGGGACCTGGCAAAGTTTTCAAGATCTTAAAGAAAAAGAAAGAAAACAAATGTTCAATATCTCACTAATTTCAGGAAGACAAGATGGGAAATATTATACATATTTTAATACACATTAATTTTTCAACAGCACACCATTAAACATTCATTCATAAACAAACATTCATTCAGTTTTGTGCATTACCACTGCTAATGAAATATACTTGCAGACAGACAGCAATTACAGCTTTTACAGCTTTAAGGGAATGCGTGCTCCTACTCCATTCCCTCAAACAAAAAGCATCTAAGTAAACAACTCTAAAAACAAAACCACCCAAATACAACTCTCTACTCCTTAAAGCCTACTCCATAACTTAGAACTACTGCAATGTGCTAGGACTGTACTAATCTCTGTATTGAAGAAAAAAAAATCAAAAAGTATGTTATTCAAACACTGAGAACAAAGATAAAAGTGACAACATGCATCCATGGAGTCCATGGACAGAAGGAAACAAGGTTTTATTAAAAGACCTAATTAAAAGAGCAAAACAAGTTTAAAACAAAACTACCCCCCAAATCCCTGTGGCTGCTGCAATTTCTCCAACATTCTCTCCAGCCTTGTTCAGTAGGAAATTTCAAGGAGGGCTCTGCCAGGCAACCCTTCCCTGATTGAGACCTATAACAACACATTGTCCTTCCTTTTTATACTCACCACAACACCCTGCACTATCAGTCAGTGTCCTTGTAGTAGGACAGAATAAGACTTTTGTGCTACAGCTGAGAAGAGACTTTCCTGACACAATAGAGAGTAAGTTAAATTCATCTGTCAAGAAAGAATAAGAGGTAAGTAATTACAGCAGAGAGCACAGTAATGGACCCAACCTCTTTAGCTCTGAAGTGCTACAGTAACAAGAGCACAGACCAACAGTATTTTCTGGGTGTCCATCCCTCACCCAAACCTTACAAGTAAATTACCTCAGTAATTACTGAACAGCTCTCTAACAAATTTTCCCCTTCGTAATTTAGCATTCACTATGACAGATAGTGCCATTAGAGCCCAGAGTGATTTGCACAGGCAAATCTCTTGAAACTTGTTCCTTAAAACAGGAAATGCAAGCAGCCCCTTCCCCCGGAGCAGCTGTGCTCTGTGCTGTCTGCTTTGGTTACTGAAAGAACAGCTCGTCTCTCTCTTCACTGGCCCCACCGAGTATCTGTGAGGCAATGCAAAACAGAAAAGCCTCAAGGGCACCCCAGGCACCCACCCCAGAAGGGCACAAAGCCACACAAATAACTTCTGGTTGCTTTAAGAATTAGAATTTGGATTTCTGTCTTCCTCTGTGCACGTAGGAGGGAGCAGCATCCTTTTCCATGTTTTAAGTCAGCTGACAAACTCAAGGAATCTGCAGTAAAATAGATGGAAGACCTCCAAATCCTAGCAAAGACTGAGTTTAAACCAAACTGTAATAGTCTTAAGAGATTCTCAAGAAATGTCTAGAGCCCCTTTGACCTTCTAGTTTCTCAAAATCTATGCAGCATTTTAAGAGGCAGACATTCAACTAGGTCATCTCCAGCAGCAATTTAGACAGTCAGTTTATTTGACATTTCCTCTTAAAAGCTTTAGAAAAAAAGGAGGAAAAAGGATCAGCAAAGGGAGAACGTGGGCTACCAACTTTCTGCTCTGTCACAGGGAGAAGAAGGAGGAAAACAATATCTCCTACACAATAATATTAGAGGCAGTCAGGTGCAGCTGCACAGCCAGCTAGCACTAACAAGAGACCATAGGATGCCTGAAAGGCAGCTCCAGACTTTCCTAGTACATCCCACTCTTCCTTCCAACCCTGTTCATTGCTCCAAAGCTATGGAGCTTATGAGCTCTGAGGTACCCAGTGTTTTGATGAACAGCTCCTGAGCACCTATGGTATTTTCACTGAATCTTAAAAGTAAAGCTGGAAGGTCAAGATCCTTCCTCTGCAAGGACTTAGAGACAAAAACCAAAAAAAAAGTACAGATTTTGCACAAACTGGGTATCAAGCTAGAGGATATCAACTTGTTAGCTACACAAGAACAATGCTGTACCTCTTCAGGAGTTAATGAAACAGTTTTCTGTAAAAGGGATAAAGAAATATGGGAAAACAAAATTATCCTGATCCTGAAAAACCCCTCCCTTTAAGAATCATTGTCTGCACAAAGCCACCTTTCAAAAATCACTTGGGATGAGCATAAACTCTTTAGAAAAGCCCCAAAGAGAGAAATGGTTTTATGTATTTCAACACATTTGCAATTCTCTGTGCAAAGCAGCTCCCCATGACTCTTGACTGTCACTAGGGCTTCAAGTTGCTTGAATTCATCAGGACATACATTACTACAGACATAGGCATAATATAAAATTAGGTGCCATGGGATTGTAGCTGTTCACAGGACTTCAGACAATCCACTCTGGGGGCAAGAGCCCCCAAATAAAAATAGATTTCCTGTTGTGCAAGTAAGAAGTATATCAGTCAAATAAGTTTCTTAGCACTTAGCTGTTATTCTCCTACTAGAAAAATAACCAACACACCAAACCTGCCAGTCGTAGGCTCATACACAATTCCAGTGAGAAATCTTTAGAAGCTGAAAGCAACTGCACTACAGGATATATCCTGCATTGAACAGCCACCTCCCTAAAATATATTTATTAAAATGGCAATTTATTATTAACCAGATTTGTACTCTGGATATCTTCAAGTCAAAAGCTTATGAAACAGACTGCGAACACATTCCCAGGGTTGTTTTGGTTACAGAAATGTTATTACTGACAACGAAACACAAGAACAGCATGAAGCTTGGCTTGTTTTTTAAGTCTTAAGCTAAAATTCTACTACGGACAATACTAGCAGTGAATATCTATGCACACACACATATTTATGAAAACATATGGTAATCCCGTGCAGAAAATCTCCCTCTAGTCTCTTATTCACCTTTGCAAAAGTATTTCTAATTCAGGTGTGCCCTTTTACGGACTATCATCCAATAGTATCAAGGGTTTTTTGTAATCTTTACAGCAACGTATATCAAAAGGAAAGAGTCCAACTACAAAATCACAGTGAGTTACACCTCACTCCTCTACTGACAACCTTTAGAACGAAAGTGTAACAAAGCACTAGCTGAGCAACGCTGAAGGATTACAGCAGTTTAGAGGTAGTTTGCAACTGGAAACTCTTGGAAAGCAGACCTTTTTCTTCAAGCAACCCACACTACTACTGACCAAACGAAGATTTCACCACTACCTGTTATAGTCTCATTCACTATTACATACAGACGCAAACACTGACAGGATCTCAGAACTCTGCCAGGGCAAGCTGGCGTAAAGAGAGGAAAAGTTTAAACATGCATGTGCTGTAAGCAATTTCGCCGCTCATATAAGAAGCGAGCAAGAAGAGTCTTCTCACATCTTTCCTAAAACTTCTGCCGAGCAATCGCTCCTGCTCCAGAGAGCCCGGGCTCGCCGCGGCCGCAGCGCGGGACCCGCAGCGCTCGTTCCCGCTGCCCGCCCGGGACGGGGCTTGGGGCCGCCGAGCGCGGGCCGGCCGCACACGGCCACCGCCGGGGCCGGCACGGAGCGACACGGGAGCAGGACGAGCAGAGGCGGCTTGGCGGGACCGGCACTGCGGCACGGGCAGGGCGGGGGGCTCGGCCCGAGGAGGAAGGGCCGGGCCCTGCCGCTCCCCGCGTCCCTCCGGCGCAGCCGGGCCCGGGCAGCGGCCCGCGGGGCGCCCCGGCTCTGCCCGCGCCGCGGGACGAGCCGAGCACTCCGTCCGGCCCAGGGCTCGTCCCGCCCCGGCTGCAGCCCCGCCGCCCCAGCACGCCCCTCGCGGCCGCCCCCTCACCTGGGTCGGACGCGGCGGGACCGGCCCCGGCCGCCGCCTCCCGCTGCCCCAGCCACAATGGCCTCCCGGTGCTCCGCACGGCGCCGCCCCTGACTGACAGCAGCCCCGGCCACTCGCAGCCCCCGCCTTGGGAGCTCAGCCAATCGGGCCTGGGGGCGGGACTGCTAGCCGCTATATAAGGGAGGGCGCCGAAGGCCCACAGTGACGGGGCAGTTCGGCCCCCGCCCCCGGAGTGGTGTCATCGTGTGACGTTACCGTGTCACTATAGTCTTGACGTCATCGCATGACGTCACGGGAGTAATGTCATTTCCTGACGTCAGCCTGTCACGATAGTCGTGATGTCACCTCACAGCAGTACCATGTCACGACGGGCTGTGGCACCGCTCCTACTGCGGGGTCCTCACGGCTCCACAGGCCGGGAGAAGCCCTCGCTGAGGCGAACGCCCGCGCTGGGCAGGAGGCCCCACAGGCACGGTGACAGCACGCGGGGGCAGCCTGGCACCGCGGCACGACACCACACGCCACAGCAGGCCCGGCCGCCGGTTCTGCGAGAGCCCCTGCAGCCCAGCTTCCCTCAGCTCTTCCAGAGGGATGGCTCAGGAGGGAAGGGATTTATTCCCTCCCTGAGCTATTTTCAACCCCATGCAAAAATCATAAGCCTTCTCTCCATTACATACCCCCCGCCCTGACACGAGGACTGCTTGTTTTTAAAACAGGTGCTGCCTAAAAATAAACTCAATGTGCCACCTCTCCTAGGACTGATGAGAGCTTTCATTTCTGTGATTTCTGTTCTCACAGATGATTTTAGAAAAATGCACCGGTAATTTTTTAATGAATCAATTTAATGTCGCATATAGACTAGATTACCTCAATATGCTTTGATAGTTCCACTTTTTAATATGAAGGGAATATTATTTCTAGCTCAAGAGTAAAAGGGGCCTTTTCATCACTTACCAAAACATGCTAGATACAGAATTCCATATTCTTGGCATTTAGGTCAGATTAGTACTATATTTTTGTTATGATTTTGGTTTTATTATGTGGTTATAAAAAGTACTAGGGTGGTTTCCAGTAAGTAGCTCCTATTATAACAAGCCGGTGTAACACTTTCAGGCTCTTAACCTAAGTAAACATTCAAACACCTCCATTTAGAACCAAGCCTGCAGAAGAATATTAGAAACTTCACTAGTGAAATAGTTAGTTAATAAAATGCAGAAAAAATAAATCCTATGCTTTCTGGCCATTTGGAAATAAAAACCAAACAGATGAGCTCAGAACTTCTTGTGTGTATCTACCTTATTTTTTTTTGCAGATTTATAGGTTCTCCCCTACTGCAAGTTGGTTCACAACTATCAAAGTGTGTTTTTGTAAATATATATAATACTAAAGTAGCATTTTCTTCAGACCTGAGATAGAAGTCATAAAGTTAAAAAAAAAAAAAGAAACAAAAACCCAAACACATATACACACACAAAAAAACCAAACCACAAAATAAGAAGAATTATATAATCTTTTAATTGCATTGTCATTTCATTGTACCCTCTTCAAACAATAATATCATTTGAAAGACATCCAGTTCCCCTATTCTGTTGCACTATACATGTTATGCAAATAAGAGCTGGGGTGGCATACAAAACAAATGTCATTCTGGCTTTTCAAAACAGTTAAAAGAAGTAGAAATTGAAAACATAGCTGGGAATTTACAGCCACGGAAGAACTTTGCAAATGACTGTTTAAATATGAAACACAGATGCAATGGGGGAAGGGAAGCTGGGAAAGAAGAGGGGACAACAAATTTCCAGTTTGAGGTTGAAGGAGGAAAATCCCTAACAACTGTACAGAAGTATCAACACGCTCAGTGTTTACATTCTGAGCATTACCAATGTTACAGATAAGCAATGTACTAAAAAAATAACTTAAAAAAAGCTATACAAATTGTACTTATAAATACTATATCTTTGAAACTAGTTATGTAGTGTAGGCTAAAAAAATGTTCACAGTTACTCTGGAGAGAGCTGTATATATATATATATATATTGCACAGTAAAAAAGTTCATTCAGTATACCATGTGTAAACAATTTTTATCTTCTTTGATAATTTCAGGACTTAGAGGAGTATTTGCTGTGAGCAAAAGCACTTGGGTACAAGGCACATCAAAAGCTTTTAAAGCTGCAAGATAAATCCTTCTGATGCTTTCCAGTTAGCACTATCATTCTTTTTAGAAAAATCATTTACCTAGCAATTCAGAACAACACATCCTACAAGTATAACTCAGAGGTCTGGTGACAAAGACATCAGCTGTTCTTGCCTGTTACTCTACAGTAACAGATTTGGCCAAATTTCTTGGGAAGTCCACCTAGAATGAAGAGACAGGCTTTCAGTATGACAGAGTAATACTGACATTCTGCATTTGACAGTTCATTTAGTGTGCTTTTTCTGACTTCCTAATGAGTTCTGCTTGATTCTAGACACATTAACACACACAACAGGCTACAGATCTGCAGATAATGACTTGCAACTGAATTCATCTGTGCTTCCAAAACCCTCCTAACAAATATATATTTGCTGTGCACAGAATACCCTTCTAAAGCAGTCATCATTGTCAAACTGACACATCAACAAACCAAGGTGTACAAAGCACTTACCTATTTTAAGTACAATATCATACTTGAAGATTAGGTTCTCTGAAAAAGTCCCATTTGCACTCTTAACTAACCAAACTAAACAAAAGAGCTTTATCATTTTTTTACAAGGATTCTTATTAAAAAATACAAAACTGGAGAACTGGCACTGAAATGTCACCTCTATAACCACACTCACTGTGAGATTCACTAGCTATTTTCATAGCTAGTGAATCTTAGATATGCCATATAACCGGGTCTCCCACTTTACACTGGCAGGAGGAAGTTCAAAACTGCACTAAAAGGAGTGTTAAATATAGACAACACTTACATCATATCCTCTGAGAACAGCCAGGTGAAATGAAAGTAACTGAAGAGGAATGACACTCAACACTCCTTGAAGGCAGTCAACTGTATGAGGCAGCTCAATGGTTTTGTAGGCGAATTTTGAGCTTTCAGTGTCTTCTTTAGAACACAGAATGATTGGACGACCCTGAAAATAAATTTTTGCATTGTTAAGTGAAGAGGTAGCCTAGAACTGCTTTGAAATATTGTTCACAGCATGCCTGTATGTGTTTGAAGACACTCAAGTAGCTAACAAAGGCAATGCCAGTTTTGCATAATGGCTCTTGACTTTCACTGTATTGTAAGATTTGAATGTTTTCACTCTGTAGAGTTTTAACATTATTCCATTTACTTCAAAACAGAAAGACCCCAAAACAAACAAACCATATGAAAGCAGTTTTCACTGCTGATGTTAACCTATAATAACAACCCGCAATGCAGATGTAGCATCTTATTTATAACTTAATAATTAACAAAAACCAGCAGTACATCCCTTTCCAGGTGCACAGTCAGCAGCAGTGCAGTGTGCACAATCTCTTTTCCTATGACACAGGAGAAGTTAATTAGTTGAACACTGTACCTGCCGAGCAGTGACCTGTTGCAGAGCATTCTGGCACTTGGTGAAACAAGGATCCTTCATGATCACCATGATAACAGGCATTTGTTTGTCTATTAGGGCCAAGGGCCCATGTTTCAGCTCACCAGCCAGGATACCTTCTGAGTGCATATAGGTGATTTCTTTTATTTTCTAAAAAAAATGAAATGCCTCAAGTTATTACTAAATCAGCTGAGAAGCAACAGCCACAAGAATCAAAACACCAAGGCTGTACTTCCACCACTTAAATACATGTACCCAGTATCAAGTATTAGTGAAAACACACAGGTGACTGCTGGGATTTCTAGCAGACTGTGGGCAGCAACGGAGCTTGCCCATGCACGTGGAGTAACCAGAGGAATTTTAGGAACCAAACGCCCAGCACAACCTTGGCTACTGCAGTCTACCTTTAACACCAAACTCCTCTGAGCAATGGGTACATGTCCATTTTACCAGGATGTTCATAACATAATGAATGACTTTCATGCATGAGCATCTCTTCTCAACATCAGCACATTGTGTGTTTCTGATGTTGTTTTCAAATGGGTCAGCAACTTAAATTGTTAGTTTCTTGTTTTTAAATGGACTAATTAAACACTATGTTTATGATGTGAAAGAAACTAGAAAGTGGTATCACATCCAGGTTCACCTTATGTATGTGTTTAAATGCTTCTAGTTATAAATAGCAGTTTTACTGCAGTAGAATTAAATTGTAATGAAATATTAGAAATAAACTATGCTGCAGAAGCCACAAAATATAATTTTAAATAATATCAAAGAATATTAAGAAGTTCCTACCAAAGCTCCTTCCAGACATGTGGCATAATTATACCCACGGCCCATAACCAGCAACGATCTCTGTTTGTACAGTTCAAGAGCCAAATCATGTATCTTCTCATCCAAGGACAAGACTTCTTTAATCATTTCTATTAAGGCACAGAAAAAAAAAATCAATTTTTTTTTAACTGGAAAAAAAATTTCATTCATACTAGAATGTTCTAATTATCTAATAGAACAAATACACTTAATGCAATTAAACCATTAACTTAGCAACTTTGACTGCAGTTTAAGGATATTTTCTCCAGCCTTACTTACAGTGATAAATTTAAAACAATTATTGGTTTAACCAGTGCTCATACATCCCATTTGAATTTCTAAAGGAAGTTGTGAAATATTCATGTAAAAATCACCTTGAATTGGTTTCATTTTATTTATCCTGATTTCAAGTGGGAGGTTTTAAAAATTTCAAACCATGAATTTAGGAGATCAAGTAATATTTCTCAAACAAAACTACCTTATTGTAATTAGAAAACCCAACCCATGAAAATTCCGATCTTCCTGCCAAGTTTCTTGGAAGGGCACTTATAAAATTGGCAGACAGTGCAGAAATGAACAGTCCATTTTTCTCATATTGTCTGCCTTTCAGGATGAGGGGGAGAATGAAACTTAAATGAGAAAGAAATATTCCTGAGTAGTATTTTACACTGCCAACATCCCCTATGCCTCCTCAAACCCAAAATATCAATATACCTGGCAATGATTTTAGTCCACTTATGATTTCCTGTCTCCTTTTCTGCAAGGAAATTCTGTCTTCAGACATCATTAGGCCAAACATTACAAGAGACACGAATTGGCTGGTATAGGCCTGCAGACAAAACAAAACATTTAGCAGCTAATTCTGCAGAGAGCGAATACGATCTCAGTTTGGAGTGCTGCAAATGAAATTTGAGTTGTATTCCACAGGGCTGAAGGGTGAAAGTCCAACACTGAACAGCAATTACCTTTGTGCTCGCCACACCAATCTCAGGCCCTGCGTTGATGTGCACACCGCAGTCAGTCTCCCTGGATATCGAACTTCCAACCGTGTTTGTGATGCCGACTGTCAGAGCACGGCGTTCTTTACAATACCTCAAGGCCATGAGTGTATCGGCAGTTTCACCTGGAAAACATTCACACCTTCACTGCAGGGTGGCAGAGATAATAATGATTCCTGAAAAGCATCCAAGTCTACACAAGTGTGTTCTAAGTAACTGTACCCACACTTACACGATGCAAAGTGCAATGGAAAGCAATCTTAGAGCACTCACTCAACAGCAAATGCAGCTTACCTGACTGGCTTATAAAAAAGCACACATCATCCCTGAATACAGGTGTGTTTCTATCCAGGAAGTCACTGGCAAGTTCCACCATCACTGGTAATTCAGTTAATTCTTCCAGGACTTGCCGAGTCTGTATTCAAGCAGAACACAGTATTTGTTAATATTGCCACCCACTAACATTTGGATATTTTACAAATCAGAGAAAATCTAAATGAATTATTATTAGAAAAGCTGGTGATTACAGCTCACCAGAGCTTTAAAAGCCAAGGTGGAAAAAGGTAACTTCTAGCATGGTGATTAATGGCATTGCAGCATCAATAAAGAATGCGGCACTAAGGAAAGCGAAATAAAAGGGTGAGACCCTTCAATGAAAGACAAAGTCTGAGATAGAAGAAAAAGCAGATGAAAAGCTGTTGCCTGAAACCCCAGCAAGTAAGATATAATGCATTTCAAGCAAGGCTGGGAACATACAGCCACTGCAGCGTGGTAACTGGTCCCACAGCCAATAATGATCAGTCTTCGGCATCTTCTGATTTCTTTCAGATGATCCTTCAGTCCCCCCAGAAGAACTGCAAACAAATAAATACACAATGGTGGTTTTCATTTTCTAGATGGCATATTTACAAATTTCAAACTTAGTGCAGTTTGAGGACTGTTCTCCATTACCTGTGCTGCTCTCAAAATTCACCCTGCCTCTCATTGTGTTGACAACTGATTCTGGTTGTTCAAAAATTTCCTTTTGCATGAAGGCACTGAAGTTACCTGTTCATAAAAACATGACATGGCAATACTTAGGTTTGTTATTTTAAGTCTATTTCAGAGAATTTTTAAAACTAACTTGACTGTGTTAGCCTAAATAAAAGCACAGAATGGGCAAGAAGAAAGGAAGGATGGATAGGTGACTTTATTTGGTTGGTTCCATTTCCCAATACTGACAAGGTAAATAAATTCCTTCATAAGGAAACATCTGTGCTCCCCTTCAATTCCTAATTTATAGTCAAACTTTGCCAACAACTACAATGTGTTAACATTAGTTATATTTTTACTAGATACTGAAATGAATAGAAGTATCTATGACTTTTCCAAGGCTAAAATGGATAGGGTCCCAAGGCTGCCCAAGGCTGCCCAAGGCTGTTCTCTCTTGGTCTCAAAACTTGAAATTGTCAGCTCTCAGTACAAACAGCCTGAATAAAAGGCAATTGTCACAAATTAGCAGTTTGCTGCCTCATCTACTACACAAACAGTAACTATCCATCTTCGATGAAACTCATTTACAGATGCTTCAACCCACCCTTCATGATTTGCTGCAATTCCATCTGCAAGGTCTGGATGGCCCGGGAAGGATCATCACTAGCTGAACGCTCCAGACGGTGAATCGAGAGCTTCCCGTCAGTTACAGCTGCAATGTCATCATCTTCCAAGAAAATCACTCTGTTGGTGTGCTCAATGATAGCACTACAGAGAAAAAAACAGAAGCAAGACAAACCTGACACGTCAGAATTGGTAATAGCAAAGCGATTAAATATGCCACAAGAGCACTTCCAGCCCTGCTTCTCTCTTCCTTTAGGACAGAACTGCAGAGCCATCCTAAAGGCAATGGCTCCATCTGCTGCTGCTCCTGCAATCTCACAGCAACCCACAGCAGGAGGCTCAGCAACCACTGCATCCTTTCCTGCTGGTCTGAGGATGCCTCCCAGTGTCTTTGATGGATCCTGCTAAGGTCACGCTCTTGTTTCCAAGATAAATGTGTGCCTGATGTCCAGGTTCCTGTCCAGCTTGGAACCACACCACTATTTTCCTCCTCCAGTATCTGAATTGAAAACATCACAACCCTGACTAACCTATAGTCTGCCCAAATGCTCAGCTGATGAGTGTCCATTTGTACCCAAATTACTTTCCTACACTGGATGTATTTCACATAGAGGTCAGCAGCTGGCAGATATTGCACTTGTGAAAGTTTGTCAGCAGCATTTGAACTGCAAGCATTTTTCAAGCACCTGAGCCTGGGGGCTTTCTGATGTTACCTGGATTAAAAGCTCTTCTTTCAGAAAGCCAAGGCAGCTTAAATTTCCAGAACTATCTCACTTTTAAACAAAAAACCAGTATTTTCAGCAAAGTTGAAGTACTTTTACTACCTTGCATCTGAAGCAAAGAAGAATTCTACTGCCTTATCCCCAACAGCATGAAGGCAGGTTGAGCTATCCAGTCTTTTCATTTGGGAGTTGCAGATGTTCTTCACATTCTCAATGTTGCCTGTTAAAGAAATCAGACATTCTAAATGCAAACCCAGTTCTGTTCAGTTAAGATTACAGACTATACAGGTTTAGGGTATCACAGTTAGGTGATACCCTACACAGATAAGTGATACCCTAAACCTTATTACAGGTTTAGGGTATCACCTATTTATTTCAGAAATAGGTTGGGACATGGGAGTTTCACATGAACTACATATTCAGTAGTATAAAAATATCCCCAGCCAAAAAGCTATTTGGGGCATCAGCTGGTAGTTTTATGGTACAAAAGTCAATTAACCTAATTTCTAATCATAAAGTAACAGCAATTTTAGTTCTTAAAAAGAATGTATTTTGATTTATCAACTTACATGTTCGATACAAAACTGGAATCTGTTCTGTTGAGAGCTTGTACTTGCTCCTAACCCCAATGAGCAAAGGACTCCCTCTCCTACAGAAAGGAAAACACTCAAGTTTATAAGGAGAAATGTGCATACAAAGAATTTACCAGACATCAGTGAAGCTGAAAACACAATATCCCATCTAGCTTCCTAAATAGGAAGAGCCTCCTTCAACCATGATCCTAAGGTCATTACATAGCAGGAGTTATAGAAACTTGGTTCTTCTTACGATTCACCAAATACTACTATATAAGTAATTCCCATGTGCCTTGGTGATTCTTTACCTGTAAGCTACATCCAGGTAGAGAAAAATGTTTATGAACCAGCCGTTTTCTCTCCAGCAATCAGAAAGCATCTTAGTACAGGGACCAATTTGAACCAAAGCTTACCTTGCCTCTAAAGTGAGACAACAGTAAGCTCCTGTGCTCTTTAGAATTGAAGTACTGTTACACTCTTTAGCCTTTCAAACTCAGAAACATCAACCATCCCTACTGCATCTCTTACACTGTAGAATATAAGGACAATTTTTTAAATTATATGGGTTACATGTCACTGAAGACCTTATTAAAAAATCACAGGAATAAAAGAACAAGTCACACTCAGATTACAAGATTAGCCTCTCTTAAATTCCTCAGCCCTAAAAACCCAAACCTGAACCACATATAGAATAGTTCATTTCAGAAGATGTTCTCCAGTTGGAGTGATGGTACAGCTGGCTTTTTCAAAATTTTAATGTAGTCTTATTTTAGACCACTGAAGCAATGGGCTTTTGGTTTGTAATATAAAACGGTCTTTATTCTCATCACTTGCTATTTTAATCACTTGCTATTTTAATATCTTTACATTTCCTGAAAGTTGTTTTTCAAGTCATAAATAAAAGTAGAACTTAACACAGAAAGACACCATAAATGCTACGACAGCTATAGAACTCTATTTGTATAACCTGTCACTATGGTGGTCTTTCAGCCCACATGAATATTCTTACCTCAGTCTTTACTCAATGGGAACTAAAACTGAACAATACCCCTTCCCTCTCCCCTTTTTGATATAGGAAGAATGTTAGCATGCTCAATACAAATTTAGAAACACAAGATACACTGAGATTTTTAAATTGACTCCCTGATTTTGGTTAATTAAGCACTTTAAACATCAATATTTTAGTATCTTTAAGAGAGGCTGGCTTTTTTTTAACCTAATAAAAAGCATGCATTATGTATGAAATGGACTTTTACTAACCTGGTAGCAACAGCTTCACCTGGGTAATGGATGCTCTTGAAAACCAATGCAAAAGCACCTTCCTGGAAACCATGCATACAAAGGAGAAAAAAAAAGAGATCCTAAACAACTTATCTCAAATAGTTGCATCTCATTAAACTGAGGCCCCTCTCTGAAGAGGCACTGAAGGAGCTGCTATCAGGAGTCTCTCCCTGGAGGGCAGACTGCACCTTTAAAGGAATTGGTCACGGAGCAGAACAAGCTGACATGCACATAGACGGTGCAACAGCTCAAAGATCAGGATGTGAGCACTTGGCCTCTCTTTATAAATAAAAACCATAAACTTGAATGCAAAGGTCATGAAGATGTCAGAGATGCTACTCATAATCAACATGAATATTGTTAGACATTTACTTTGAGTAAGACTTTCAATCAGAATTTTACTTGTCGCGCACTACCATGCAGTTTCAACTAAAAACCTGGAGCTACTATTTCTAGTTCAAGCAGCAAATTCTCATTAATGTATTTCAAAAACAAAACACAAAAAATCCACAACACCAGAAAAAAAAAAATCAAAACAAACCAGAATAACTCTACAGTGCTAACACAGCTGGCAAACTCCTGGAGGAGGATTCCCAAAGCAGGAGCCAAGGCCCCCCACCCTGCCAGCAGGACAGAGATGGTGACATTCCCTCCTCTCACAGGGCTCCATTCAGAGCACTCTGCCCCTGTTCTGGGGTCAGGGGAAGCCTCCCTTCCCCTCAGCTCTGGGGCTGCTCCCTCTTGACCCACACAGGCCTTGCCTTGGTGTGGATTCCAGCCCTGCTGCAAGGAATCCTACAGAGCTGCTTTAAAGAGGAGACTCAGAAACTGCAGGAAGGGGAGGGAAAACATCTGCCTGGAGACTGGGAGAGGAAACAAAGCCAGCTTTCTCCAAGTTTGCAATGCATCTATCAAATTTTTTAAGCATTCACACACTGAGTAACAGTAGATTCCCACTTCACAGTTTGGAAACCAGTCCAGCTTGTTAGATCTATTTCCAAATAGGAGAGCCAAGGCATTGGCCAAACTTGAATCACAGCAGTGTTTCAACACGATCAGAATAACCTTTAGGAACACACTGCCATTTATGAGAGATTTTAACCCCCAGAGGTTCCTATTACTTTTTTAAAATTAAACTGCTTCATTAAAAAGCTGTGTTAACTTCTTGCTAAAAACAAAACAAGACAAAAAACTCAACAAAACCCACTGCTACTGCAATTAAAAAATTTAACAGTGAAAAGCCTTTGAAGTCTCCAAAATTTTAATCTCATTTCTTGGTCTATTAAGCATTATTTAGAAGACTAGAAGTGTTATTTGCAGCACCTTCTAAGAACTCCTGCACAGGATCTAAATGCATAAGGCAGAATGCTAAAGAACCCCACAAATAGCTTATACTGTTATACAGGGGGAAAAAAGTATTTTCCCACTTACCAGCTGTTGAATAACTCTTTCTACCAAGGCTGAAAAACTGGTGTCTTCACTCTCTCTGTTGTCATACATGTATTTGATCAATTTGGGGATTGTTTCTGTATCTGTTTCAGATTCAAATTCATATCCTTTGCTCTCCTGAAATATCATATAGAAGAGTAAGAAAAGTGTCCATCCTCAGGCAGCAAACACTGAAGAACCTCTCAGCTGCCTCCCACCACAAACTGCAGTCAGAGCTCAGAGCACTGCATTGGACCAGTGCATATGAATCACTGTAGATAAAATACAAGGTCTTGTCATGTCATAGATACTCTTTGGGAAATGCTGGAATAAGATCCATAGTAAGACTTCTCTGGCATCTGTGAAGCAGCAAGAGACAGGAGGGAGCCCACTCCACACACCCTCTCAGAGAATCTCAGCACAAACTGCTACTCTGCTCAGTAATACTTTGCATTTAGGATCACAGGAACACATTGCACTTCATCAGCTCCTGAGCTCTTTATTAGGCAGGCCCTTTCACACAGCTTTTTTATAGATGATACCAAGAAACTTGAATTCATGTTCCACTGAAGTCATGAACGACCTGATGGTAGTTTGGGGGAGTATTAATTTTCTAGTTTTAGAATTGAGTTGCCACAGACTCACCAGAAATTTTCTCAGGTCCTTATAGTTTGTGATGATTCCATTATGGATGACAACAAATTCTAAGAGAAAAAACATATATACATATATTCATGAGCAACAAAAAATTATGATATTTAATTCAGAACACAAAATTACAAGGGGAAAGAAAGCTTAGAAGTACAGTTGAAACCACCTGCTAGAGCTTTTAAGACCTACAGTTTATCACAACATGGACAACTGCAAGCAAAAGCTTACAAATTCTGAAAGTATACAAAAGCGGTTCCAAATTATTGAGAGGGTTCTAAACTACACCTAGTAGAGCACCAAGCCATCTCAAGTAAAGAATGATATGAAATCTCCCTTTTCTGGACCAGGCAATATTGACACATTCATATTTTCAGTCTTACCTTTCAAAACAAGAATGTTGTACTTGGATTAACTTGCAATTTTCAGAGAACAGATCTCATTAATTTTTAGTGTTACTTTAGCCTGAGAAGAGTCTATTTCATTTTAAAAGTGTCTGAGCTAAACAGAATGGCAACAGCTTAGGCCTACTATCAAAAATAGATAGCATAACAATAGTAAGAACATTAGTGTTCTGTGGATTGAATCATTTCAGATTTGTGTGGTTCAAGTGCTGCAAAGATTACATACCATTCCTTTTATCTGATCTCTGAGGGTGACTGTTTATTGCACTTGGTACTCCATGGGTCGCCCAGCGAGTATGAGCAATTCCAAAATGTGTTTCAAAATCCATTTTCGAATCCAGGTCATCTTGTTCTATACAGGAGAAATTCAGTTTAATGAATAATTAATATTGCCTCTCTCCCTCTCTCTCTCTCACACACACGATTAGTAAAACACAAAGACAATTCCTACAGGCAAAAATCTAAAAGCTATCTCCTATTTTATTTTTTTTTAACCATTTGCTTTCTTGACATTACACTTCAGATAGTTCAAGCTACTGTGATTAAAACCTTTTTTTGCCAAGACATGAGCATTTTTAGCCAATACTAACAGACAGGCTAACAGACCCCATTACTACAAATTATAATGTAAACGTATTAAACACAACTTCAGCCTTTCACAGATGGAAGCACTGCATAAAGCAGATTGTGATGACAGCCAGCTGCTTAAATGGTCATAAATTCTGTCAGAGTGCATGTTTCAGCATTTCAGCCGTGCAGCACAGAAATCACATGAGCAAAGAGCCAAAGGAGCCCAGGTTTTGAACAAAGGAGCAACCAAAAGAAGGGAGAATAGACTGACAATTTCACAGTGCTGAAAGATCTGAAGATCAGCTTGCTTCTTAAGTGCAGATTTGAGGGACACAAAAAAATTAGCTGCTTGGATTTCCCAATGCAGTTATTGCTGATGCAAAATCATAACTGTAATTTTATGGTCTGACTTTCTGCTGAGATGCAGATGGTATCTGACTGGGAGGCCAAAGTAAAGGGGTCATTTTTAACACTTACTGTACAACTCTTCTTCCAGGGCCTTTACTTTTCCTCTTTTCTTAACCAGTTTGATGAATCTTTCCTTATCTTCATTATTATTTCCATCAATTGCCACTCCTACAGCAGAGGACACAGTCATAAGTGTTATTTAAAGCATGAAATACACTCGAATGAAGAAAAGGCTGAGAAAATACACACAGGAACACATCACTGAAATCAGTATTTTTAAATTACCCTTTAAAGGGATATATTTGAAGTCTGTTGCTAGACCTGTGCATGTTCAAATGAAACCACATCAAGTCTATATCCAGAGCACAGATTAAAACATACATGAGCCATCTCAAATTGTATTTGATAAGAGACTGAAATATTTTGCCTGATGAAATGAGACAACTCAAATTTAAGACAAGTTTAATCTTCCCCATCCTTCACTGTGATTCCCATACAAAAAAAAAAAAAGGCTGAGGCACAAACTACATGGCCCTGTATAGAGATCATTTTCCACACCCTGTTTGTTTTGCTTACATGTACTAACCTCAACCATCTAATTACAGAGCTGAACACCCAATTTTAAGTCCTGAGGAAAGCTGTAGCACTCCAAGAATCAAGCTAATTAGTTCTGATCTGTTAATCTGTAGAATAGAGAAAGAAAAATCCAAGAGGCCAGACACTGAAAGTACCCAAAAAAGTCATGGAATGAGCTATTGGTTGCTAAAATTAATTTGTTGAGTTGGTTAACATACCTGCAGAGTCATAGCCTCTGTATTCCAGTCTCTGTAATCCTTTTATCAGGGTTTCATATATCTCCTTCCTAGTGCGAGGCACTCTGTAGTTTAGATAAGCAAAAATTCCTGTTTAAAGAGAAAGGGGGAAGGAGGGGGGAAAAGAAGCAAAGAGGTTATTTTAAAAATTTGCATCACTTCAGACTCAATTTAAAACTCTTTAAAACCAGTGTCAGGGAGTAGTCCTTGGGGCACCCAACCTCCCATTTAGTACAATTCCTTCTAATGCATTTTGAAATGGAAAGAATTCAAGTACAATAAAGGACTCAGAAGCCTAATTTCAACACATAACACCAACTTTACTGGCGAGTTTCACTCTCCTCGTTACCCACCAAGAGTTAAACAGTTAGGAGAGGTAAAAAAACCCTCTACTTTTCACGAAAACCACAGCTGAAAATGGGAACATTGTGATCTATTTCATATCCAGGCATTCAAAGAGGGAATATATTCACCAGCACTAACACAAGGAGACTTTTGTAATCCAAGTCATGGCCTTAAATACCCATGGGTAGGTACGAGGCACAACATCTATTTCTGAAAGGCTCCAGCTTAATCCTGTATGCAACAGCCACTTCAGCAGAAAGAGAATGGAGAAGCAAACACGAGGAAAGGGCAGAAGTCAATAGGGTAGGACAACAAAAGAAAGAAACAGAAGGCACAAAACAGGGTCACCCACAACACGAGCACTCCCCCTGCGCTGCCTCAGCACAATCCCAAAGCCAGGCGGGCACAAGAGCCCCCTGCCCCTGTCAGCTCCCCGGGGCATCGCAGAGAGAGCCCTGAACTCACTCCCTGATCCCTCTCCTCTTGAACAGACCAGTCATCGCCCAAGAAGAGGCTTTTTTATTTAGTTTGGGGCTTGGTTCCCCCACCCTAATTTTTTTTTCTTGTCTTTTTATTTTTTCTTTCTTTTTTTTTTTTTTTTTTTTTTGTTGTTGTTGTTGTTGAAGTACACAGCAAGTTTGTTTTGTTTGTTTTTTTGGTTTTTTTTTTATTAGAAGGGTGTTGGGGATATCGTTAGAAAAGGTGTAATAAAAGTCACCTGCAAAGGAAAACACAGCCATTCCTTTTCTCTGCCTACTCCTGGTATTTATATGGACACATTAGACCCTTTAATTACTCTAGCAAATCTGTACCCCAATAAAACAAAACCAACTAATTTCGCTGCTTCAACAGTTTCTCCGAGCCACAAGTCAGGAGTGGAGACTAAAGTTAGAAAAAAAACCAGACTGTAAGAGCTCTACAGATAAGTAGTTCAGACAAGTGTTTTAGGTAGAGAAAGCCTTTGTTTGAAATTTAACACCCTCTTCCCCCTCAATTAAGGCTTTTGAACTGTAAATGGCCATAGTGGAGAAGCTGTTACAATGATACACCAATAAATCTCCCTTACAAATATTACTGTGGATTTGGTTATTCCACTGGTTTATAAAACCAGATTAATACTGTTGATTTGACAGTGAGACAAAGAGAGTATTACATGTGCATCTGAATTTATTTTGGAAAGATTAAAGGGTGGATAATACTTTTCTGCTTCAGAAGTGAGATTTATGAGGAGCTCAGCCTAATTATTTCTAGCGCATCCAACATTAACGGAGACATTATGACAATAGTTGCATTTAAGGAGTTATTTGGGAATTTGAACTGCTTAATACTGTTCTTCATGGATGCTTTGAAAAATAATGCCTCTGGTTATAAGCAGTCACTTCAGACTGAGAGCCTGTTGATCATTTTTCCAGACAGATATTTACCGTTCTCTGGCACTAACCACGAACCTCAAAAGCAGCATTCTTCAATTTCTTCAATACTGATTTCTCAACATCATTCCAAAACATTGCCACACCTCATTCCAGATCCAGCTCTACTTTCTAGGCCAGATTTCACAATGAATTTAAGCCTCAACATCCTTGAATGTTCCATGTGGCATCTTTCACTACACGGAGCTCCAGGAAGAACCTTCCTCTGGGACCATCCCTACAATGCTACCAGTGTGCTGCAATTGTTAAAAAGACCCTTGTTTCCAGGGAATTGGAGCTGCACTTCCACACACGTGCATTAGGAGATGCAGAAGTCACCAGAGGCCATTTAAAATGAAAACAATAGCTGCAGCCTGACTTCAAAGAACATGTTATAAACTCTTCCAGTTAAGGGAAATAAATCTTACTCTAAGCACTGAGAGTAACACTTTCTCTAGTACGTTTCTGTTTCATGATTTATCCACTCGCGTATTTTTTCCCTCCTCAGTCATCATTTTGGCCAGATTTAAAGCACATTACACAACTCATGTAGAAACAACTTGTGATAAAGATTCCTTGTATCTTAATTCTTTCTGGAAGCACACCAGTATGACTGAATCTCATGTGAGTCATCTTATGATAAGGGTTCGGTGATGCAAACAAGTTCCTTTATGATGGCCTCCCCAAATTATTAGATGCCATTTCCAGATCTTGCTTCCTTAGCAAAAACATAAAACATACTCATAACTCATAAAACATACTCATAACTCAAAACCATAAAATCCAGGAAAAGCACCCAAGAAGTGTTTTACTAGGACATTGTCCTCTTGATTGGAACACTAAATCTAGTTTATAACTTTCCATAATCACAGTTTGCTTAGAAGGATGAACTAGGTCAGTTGTGTATGGCTTACCTTTAGAAGCAGATGCTAAAAACAGAAAGAGAAGATTGCTAAAACATAACTAAAACCAGCTTCAGTCACGTGCAGACACTGAAAGCAAGGCACTCCCTTTACATGTATATCAAGACTTCAGAACTTCCCTTTTCAGGATTACAAGCAGAGCATCAGAAGAAGGAAAAGTAAATTGAGTACTTTTTGTAGGAAAATTCCACAAGAACTCTTGCAATTGCCAGACTTCACCAAAATCAACAAGGGGGCAGCCTATACTTGAAGTTTGAACAAAATTATTTACTTTTTGAAAAATAAAAGGATACCCCTAAGCACACTGTTGATGCTAGAAACTTAGCTTTGAAAAAGTCTCAACTTCATATCCTGATGAAACTAACTCTGATTTAAAAGAGGTCATCAGTTTAAGTGCATCTTGTCTTTTTTTTTAAACCCTGAATACTTTTGCTTGAATACTTGAAGGCTATACTGTCTTACGTATGAGAATGATAACACCTCGACTTTGCTTCCTTACGAGCATGTTTATAGCAGAATTTTTGACCTGTGTATTTTCAAAACATAAACCAAGGGCTACAAATCTTCACGTGCTACCTGAAGCCAAAGAAAACACAATAGGGTCCATTATCAGCACTTAAACCTGGAAGGATACGAAAAAATAAAAACAACAACAAAGTAATTTCGAAGCTGCTGGTTGCAGTCTCTAGAGCTCCTACAGAGATCAGCATAATGGGCTGGGGGATATCGTTCATGGAAACAAATATAATATAAAAGGTTTCTAAGTGCTGATGGGAAAAAACCTAGCTCTACTCTCACTTACCCTTCATGAACTGCTGCTCTTTGCCATTTCATACTGAGTCATTTGCTCCACCCCAAGCTGGAAGTTCTACCGAACTCCTTGAACGCTGTTAACACCCTCACTTCCCAATCAATACACAGCCCAGACATGCAAAGTTTTGGATATTACCATTACTATTACCAAGTGTCTCGGGGCTTGCCGTGAATACTCCAGGGTGGCTCAGGCGCTGAGCCAGGTCTCTCACCTGGAGGGGTTTTGTTTAGAAGGCACCGAGTTTGTCCCATTGATAGTGATCTGTCACGTAGCAGCTCAAACAATAGCAGCTGAAACAGTATCACCTCGCGTTTCCAGTCAAGTGAAAGAGGATTCCAGAGCTCCTTGCTCCTTCTGAGGTTACAGTTGAAAAGGAGGAGGAGGCAAGGAAAAGATACCTAATTCAGAAAGTACAATTTTGGGAGCAGTAACCCAACTCACTATCAGTCTGCATCCCACAAAAGAGGTTTTGTTGATGACGACTAAGAAGTGCAAATTTTTCTACTTTCATCAGACCTGAGAGGAGATGTCAGGGACAGATTGGCAAAGTTTCACTAAACTTTCCTCCATAATCAAATAAAATCGCGTTAGCAGCTTCCGAACCCACACTTTGATTTACATCTAATCCGAAGCATATCTAAGCAATTGTGTACACGCTATAGGAATTATCTTTTCCATCTCATCTTTATTAGAAAAAATGAGGTGAATAAACTCACAACGGCTAGGAATTAAAACTCCTTCACTGCCTTTGTTTGAAAACCACAAACTCTCCCTTATCACTGCAGCTCGGAAGTGAGTCACGATTAATCAATCCCTAGTCCCGGATTAGGAAAGACAGAGCCCAGCGCATCCCGTGCATCAGAGGCAGCGGGACCAGGAGCAGAGGTTAACCAGGCACCCCGGGCACCCCCGGGACAGCCGGGCGCTGGGAACGGGACGATTTCCATCCCAAGAGCGGGGACACGGCCGCCAGGCACGGGGGGCCCGGGGAGGGAGGATCGGAACGGCCATCGGGGCTGCTCGGGAGAAGGGCCGGGCGGAGGGGCTTCACCCTCACCTGCCAGGCGCTCCCTGTCCTTCCCACCCTCCCGAAAGGATGCAGCGGGGCCATTCCCGAGCGACACCGCTGGGCTCGGGGACAAAGCCGCCCTTGTCCCTTGCTGGCCGGGCTCAGCCCGCGCTCCGTCACTCACCGCACATGGTGGCAGCGCACGGTCCCTCCCGCTCCCGGCGAACGCGGCTGACGCCGGCCCGGCCCCGCCGCCTGCGGCTCTTATGCTCCGGTTACGGGGCCGGGCCGGCCCTGCCTGCGCCCGCCCCTGCCCGGGGCCCCGCGGGGGCAGAGCCCAGGGAGGGGACAGAGCCCCGGGAGGGGACAGAGCCCAGGGAAGGGGCAGAGCCCCGGGAGGGGACAGAGCCTGGTGGGGACAGAGCCTGGTGGGGACAGAGCCCCGGGAGGGGGGCAGAGCCTGGTGGGGACAGAGCCCAGGGAAGGGGCAGAGCCCCGGGAGGGGACAGAGCCCCGGGAGGGGACGGAGCCCAGGGACAGAGCCCAGGGGGGACAGTGCCCAGGGAGGGGACAGAGCCGCGGGAACAGAGCCTGGTGGGGACAGAGCTCAGGGAGGGGACAGAGCCCCGAGAGGGGACAGAGCCTGGTTGGGGACAGAGCCCAGGGAGGGGACAGAGCCCCGGGAGGGGACAGAGGCTGGTGGGGACAGAGGTCAGGGAAGGGACAGAGCCCAAGGAAGGGGCAGAGGCCGAGGGGGCAGAGCCTGGCAGGGATAGAGCCCCGGGGAAACAGAGCCCGGCGGGACGGCGGCGGATCCCGCCCTGCCCGGCCCTGCCGAGCTCCGCGCACAGGGAGCCATTAAGAGCCATTAAAAGCCGCCAAGCTTGGGAAAGACCTCCCAGATCAGCAAGTCCAGCCTTTGACAGATCACACCTGGTCAAACAGCACTAAACGACACGCCCAATCATTTCTTCAGCACCTCCAGGGATGAAGGGATGGGGACTCCACAACCTCCCTGGCAGCCCGTTCCAATGCTTGGCAATCCTTTCCTTGAAGAAATTCTACCTGGAGTCCAACTTCAACCTTCTCTGGCACAGCTCTTGGCTGCATCGTCTAGTCATGTCAAGACAGGATGAATCCCATGTCCACCTCAGGCCTGCTCAGGGATTTTCAGAGTGACAGGAACCCCAGAGAGACCTGGCTGTGTGACCATGGGCAGCGCAAGAAGCAGGTTTTGTGCACTGATTCTGGTTTTCCACCTCGCAGTGCCATGAAGGAACAGGACAGGTCCATTTTGTCAGGGCAGCTCGTCGTGGAGCTGGGCAGGGGAAGGTGTCCCCTGTTCTCCAGCTACAAGAACTGACAGCCACGCTCGGCAGCCAGCTGTGCCTGGGAGCACCTGCTCCATGCTGAACGTGGTCACCCGAGGGAGAGCCTCAACTCTGCTCAGCCCTTGTGCTCTCTTCCATGTACTTGGCAAAAAAGAACTGCTCCAAGAGCCTTGTCCAGCTCTGTCTCCTGCTCCAGGCTCTCTCCTGGGGGCAGGCACTGCAAGGAGCAGGACGGCCACAGCGTCTGGCGTGGGGTCAGGTTTGCAGACACGGTCCATGCAGAGCCTCGAGCTTTATCTTCTTCTAAAGGAACTCATCTCAGAGAGCTCCTCCAAACCACAGGAATGAATGGTGCCTTTTAAAGTGAGTGCCTTGCAGCACACTTGGACTGACCATACACAGAACAGCTGAAACCACTATTCGAACAAACACGACTTTTAAAAATACACAAAATTTCACTAAATAGTTTATTCTTCCTTATTAGAAAGTACTCAAATATTTTATAGACATGATCCTTGTTATCTCATAGAGTTCTTGAAATTCAAGTGTGTGGTGTCTTATTTAAGCTAGAATTTAATGGCTCTTTTCCACTTGCATTTACTTTGCAGTTAAGTTTTTTTTGCCCAAAGCAGTGATTCCCTCAAACTTTGTCACTTTTTGCTTGATGGAGAAGTTGAATGAAAGATAAAGATTGGAACATTAACATTTCAGTTACAAAAAACCACCCCTTTTTGTGCCACTGTAATAAAGAGAATCTTTGTCTAAATTTTAAAGTAAAAAAACCTAGGTTTAAAATACTTTCAGGTCATAAAATTAAAAGCATTTAAATTCTCTTTAAAATTAGTTTATGAAAAGGGATAAATTAAGTTTATTTTTCACTTAATGTGTGGACAGCTATGCACACCGTGCTCCTTAAAAACCAATATTGTTTTCCTTCCTCCAGTCTCCCAGAATAAGACCAAACAGGCCCATGATTTGTCACCATTGCAGTCCCAGCTCTGTCACTGACCTGCTACATGACATCAGGCAAGTCATTTTGACACTCCATTCCAGTTTTTCTTCTCTGTTTAGGTAACTGCTCCTCCTCTAAAGTAACCCCTGATCTTGTTTCCCAGCCTGAGTGAAGAGGGACATTCCTAATCATAGCTCTGTGTGTTAAGTAGCATTGCTATTTATATTAAATTATATACAATAAATGAAAATTTATTTGCTCCCTGTGGGGCATTTCAACTAATAAGTGATGCAGACAGTAGGAAAGAAACAGTTTTTTTAACATCACTGCAATACTAATTGCCAAAGATCACGAGTCAGAGCCCAAAATTCCACTCATGCAAGACATTTCTTGTTTCCATGTGACATTCCCAGGGAGAAAACTAAACAAAATGAGATCCAACTTCTAGGAAGAACTGCATTAATTAGTGGTTAATGCATCACCTTGATAACTTATCAGTCAACACTTCCCAGACACATCTGTCTGACGCCATTTGGCTTTTTCATAACTTTTTGGAAGTGCATTAGAGAGTACACAAATTCTTTTTTACTAGTGGGTTTGTTTGGCTTGAAGGACACATTTTATGGCACTCAGATGAGATGATCAAACTGTTCCCATCTCACAGCTTCTTAAACTCCAAAAGCCAAAATATTCTGAAGTATCACCTACTGTATTCAACATAATAAATATCCAGAAATTCTGCCATACTCTGGAAAAGTGCTCTTCTCAAGAAGAGAGACCATCAAAAAACCCAAAACAAAACAGAGCAGTTTTGACAGACAGTTTGCAAATTGAAGGTTGCAATTTTCCTGTCATGAGACACAGGCAACTGATGAGCAATAAGGAGGTCAAGGGGTGCAACTTCCCACTAAGGTCTGAACACAAACCTGAAGGGGCCCCCAAAGGTTCAGGAATTTTTGCCCAGCTACATCTTTCTATTTTTTTTTTTCTGTCTTTACACAAGTGATCAAAAATAGAAGTAGGAAACACTGGAGTACAGGATGGAGATCACTGTATCCCTGTTTTAGTGTCAGGTAAGGAGGAATTTGCCTGGGGCACCAATAGGCAAAGGTGAGGGCCAATGAAAATCGTGGAGCATGTGGCTGGAAAGAGGAGGGATTTATGTTTAGGCTCCCTCTGAGCCTAATACAGGTCCTAGTTCTCACAGCATTTATGATCTGCCCTGAAAAGCAGCCATCAGCACTTTAAGGACAGCTATTTCAAACTGCATACTCGAGAGGTCCAGATCCATCTCTGAATACCTTGTTCTGGTCCTTGATACCCATGGGGACAGAATTTCCTGGTGAGCAGTTTCAGTAAGTTCCCTTGTCCCAGGCAGTGAAAGGACCAAATCCCTCTCATTGGTACACAGGTGCAGGAAAAAAGCAGTGGATGTGAAGTGCAAAAGGGAAGAACTGTGATAAATATCAGGAAAAATTAGGAGGAGCAGTTATGCAATGGAACAGCCCCCAGAGGGTGGCTTATGGCCCTTTCCCTGGTGACACCACTGGAATAGACCCTGTCCTGTGAGTCACCACTGAGTGACCTGTGTGGGGTGTGAAGGACTAGGAGTGACCAAATGGCAATCCCTTCCAACTCCAGCACTTCCATGATTATGACTGGGTTATAAAACTCCTTTTAAATTGCCTTTTTGAACTGCTGTTTGAGTGGCTACAACTTTTTCTGAGAACCAGTAGCCTGTCTCTAGATTCATACTAGATGGAATGCACAGCACAAGTTCTTATATTAACAATTAAATCCATTCTTTTAGTTTATATTATATATTATTTTAGTTTACATTATGTATCTATATATTATATATTTAACATACATGTATTTAACAATTATTTTGCATATAAATAAATATTACATATGTATTTATATATTACATATAATTATCTGATAGTTATTTAGAGATTTCTTGCTTCAGAATGTGGAATTTCAGAGCCTAAAAGCAACGATTGATTCTTGGAAAAGTCTGTAGATTTTTCAAGCAATCCAGCTTCCAATGCTGGATTAGTTTTCTCAACATATTGTGTGGTCCTTCAGGACAAAAGTGAGAAATGCTGACAGAGTAAAACAGATATCTGCATACCTGCCCTCCCCTGCCCCATTTCTGGGGATCAGGTCTATCTACTCATTATTTTTCATAAATTCAGGATTCCCTCAGCTCACATGGAGTTGGAGGGAGCAAAGCTAACTACTTAAAATAGTTGCAGAAAGCATGCCCGTGTGAGAAGTCAAGAAGCTTAAAATCCAGAGATGAAAAAAGCCTTGCAAGAAGATAATTCTCTCCAGTGATGCACCAAAACATGGCTTGGCTGAAAGTGTTTGAGCAAGGAACTGGTCAGAGAACCAAAAAGCTGCTGCAGCTCCTCCCTATGGCCCCTACAGCTCCGTCACACCCCACACAGGCCACAGCATCACCTCTTTGTCCTCCACTGCAGGAAAGCCTCACTCTCCTTCCCCAGTTCCTGCAGAGCCCTCCTGGCAGCAGCCACCCCCCGTGTGCAATAATTCTGCTCTCCCCCAGCTGCTCTGGCTCTCCCAGCACCAGGGAGCAGGGCAGGGGGAGGTGTAGCTCCTGCACTGCTCTGGGTAATTTTATTTCCAAGCATATGAACCTGGCTTGCTATTTTGGTAAGAACGATTTCATTCCATTCTTCTCTCAATTTGTTCTCACAGCTTTAATGCTTCAAGGATTTATGCTGGCCCTTGAGAACAACACCTCTGGAGCTAGAAAATGGTTTTGCTGCTGGCTGCCCTCTGGGTTGCCCTTTAAAGAGTTCTCTGGCAAGAAGCTTCTGATTTTGCAAACAAAACCCTGTTGTTTTGCAGAACACATATCTCCACTCTCCCCAAAGCCAAGCTGAGTAACAGTCCAGTTTTCTCCACTGTCTCACCCCTAACATTGTTTCTGTCACCGCTGCCCAGCTCGAAGCTGCTACAGCAGCAGCTGGAATGAGCTGGAGGGAGGCAAGGTGCCGGCCATGGGAGGTGCTTCCAAACAGCTCCAGTTATCAGCAGCTCCAGGCTGAAAGAAAACAAATCCAAGTCTCTAGAAGCAGCCCATATAACGAGATGCATCTGCCTTTACCTCACACATTCAAATCTATTTGTTTTATCTGTCCCTATCCCAAATCCTAATCTGTCCCTATCCCCAAATCCTAATCTGTCCCTATCACTTCCTTCTAGTTGAGATAGGCATCAAAGGACTACATACTGGGAACTTAAACACCACCTCTTCCCCCTTTTATCCCATTTGTGATTAAAATAAATAAATGGGGGGAGCCATATTAAGCTACAACAGTAATTTTTTTAGGACTGGTGTATTAACATTGCAGCTTCAGAGCTACTATTTATTTTAGAGGAGCGTGAAAATAAAGTACCTTAAGTCCAAACACAGGTAACCAGGCATTGCCTAGCTTTAATAAATTAAAAAAAAAAAAAAAAAAAAAGATAGGTATGTGATGCTGTTGTTTAGCAACTGATACAATATTGAACACAACTCTTCTCACAGGTGGGTTATTTTCTGTCCCAGAGTCACAGCTATTCTGATTTTGTCTGCTCTTGCCTACAGATTCTATATTTCTCGTGAGCTTGACACAAATCACAGATACAGCTTCTTCAAGTTGTTTTTCTAACAGCTTGTGATCTTGTTCTTTTGGCAGCTTATTCAAAGAAAAATGGCATTAACTGCTTAAATAGAAGCAGTCATTTTCTTTCCCTGACAATTAATGACTCATCTACATCTCTGTTTCCAGGGGTTTGGGGTTATTAGATCTGCTGTGATCTACCAGTTGTCAGAATCAGGTTTGGGCACATCAACATTGGTAGAAATATAGATATTGCACACAGGGGATTCCAAGATAATTTTTCTATCACCAGCCATATGCAAAACCAGTTCAGTTTTTTGTGCAGTTCCTCTGTACTAGAGATTAGGAAGCACCTAAAAAAACTGCAGAGCATCTGTTTGTTTACTACACACACAGCATTGCTGCAGAACAGGGTGACAGAGACCACTGAGTAGTCACAAGCTGATAATTAACAGAAACAGTGCTCTACAACCTGTGAAAGTGTGCAGGATGTTATCCTTAAGTGAGCCTGGAATGGAGGAAAAGCTGTGCAGTGAAATGGCAGCTCCCCCACGGTGTCACCTCGAGTGCACATCCCACAGCACCTCCTCTGCTGCCACTGCCCCTCGGGCTGCAGAGTAAATCTGTCCCTGACAGCTTCTGCCAGCTACACAGTGAAACAGCTCTCATAACCAAGCTATGAATTGCACTGTTTTACTGCCAGTAAAAATTCCATGTATTTTCTCTTTTTTTTTTCTTCTCTCTTTTAAGTTTTAAATATGGTTTTCCCCTATTAAGCACAGGACTTTTGTGTTACAGTAAAATCAGAAATCCTCTTTGGGTTTCCCTTACTCAGATGGACTCTATCTAGTCCTAACAGCTCCAGTTACTAAATGGATTTAGAACTTTGTGTTTAGAGTATCCCATGAGATGCATGAAAGGATGGCATCCCTGCGGGGGTGTTTATGCTCTTGCACTGCAAAGTTGCCTTTGGCAAATGAAGTTCCTGTGGTATTGTCATTGGGCTCTGGGTACTTTGGTCTGAACATACCAGATGGGGTAAGTTGAGGACGATGTTTTGCTTCAAAACTGAGTTTTCTGCTTTTAGCAAACCTACAGTTTGGCTCATCATTTTATCTGGGCAAGTGGGAGACAAGATGATGGTTATGATTCTCCACTTTTAACTGTGCTTCTGTGAGTTGTGTGCTGAAACTTAGCCTGTACTTAAATGTTTCCTATTGTTTCTGCAATTTAAAGAGAAAAAATACTAACTCATGGTAACTTGGACAAAATTTAAGGAAGAATCAGGGGAGTAAGTAAGAGAAATTTGCTAGAAAACTAAAGAGGAATAGATGTTTCTGTTTTCTGTATTTGAGTTACATCTTACAATGAAGGGATTTACTCTTAAAAAATAACCTGCCCTGGCCAAAATGTCTCATTTCAATTCAAGTCTGAAACCTTTCTTTTTTTTTTTTTTTTTTTTTTTTTTTTTTTTTTTTTTTTTTTGTGCTGTACATTTTGACAGCAAAGACAGTCAGTTTTCAACTCAGTTGACCAAAACTGGCTGGCAAACTTGAAACCCAAGCAGCTAAATCCCTTATTTGTACAGCTGCAGGCACTGGGCTCTCCTCCACCCCCCTCAGATGATCGAGTTGCAGGACATCAACTCTGCAACCTCAGGGTCCTGCAGCAGGACCTGGAATGGTCACAAGCCTCCTCTGTCCTTACAGCCTGCAGCAGCTGCCCATGCTTTGGAGGGAAGTATTGCTAAAGCCTTCTAACCGTGGCAATGTTTAAACTGGTGCTTGTGCAGCTACAGGCACAGCCTTGCTGCAGCCCAAGGGAGATCTGAGCAATCCAGTCAATCCAGGCTCAAAGCTTGGATATGTTGTTACAATACAGCCTGATTTCATTTTAAATTAACTCAAACACAGATAGGTGTTGAATTAAATGGCCAACATTTAGTATTAGTCTCCACATTTATGAATCCACCTATCATGAAAAATTGAAATTACTTTCAAGCAACCTAAACGAAGGCAGTTTTAACTTGGATGTGCTAAAAATATCCTAAATTCATGAAAAAAATTCAAATAAGGAAACATTTTATTTTATATCACAAATCTTCTGAGTTCATTCACCAAAAGCAACAGTAAAAGAAGGCAGAAGAAACAGCTTCACAGTCTGTCCTGCATCTGCCACTGGAGTTACAACAAGAATTTCCATGTTGGAAACCAACAGGAAGCATGTTACTTCACAAGAACCAGCATCCTGGGCACCAAGGGCCGGAAATTTGCCACTTTAGGTTTGCAGGGAATTCTGTGGAAGGTCATTTGCTTCCTGAACTGTGTCATGCTAGGAAAATCCCAAATAGGAATCTTTCCCTTTTCCAAGAAATGGGAGATTATCATCTGCCTAATTACACATTACAGTTTACAGAAAAAAAAAATCCAGTTTCATTGTGTCTTAGTCACATTGTTTACTGGCTGAGTGTGAGGAGCACAGATGTTAAATAACCAGCTGCAGCACCTTCTCTGCATGTTAGATGTGAGAGGAGGGCTGCCAGGGGTTTAGCTAGCCCTTAGTCCAACCATCATCCTGTCTGGACTGGGGCAAAAATTTCTTATGACATCACTTGTGCTTCGAGGCTGCTGTGACACACCAAATCTGCTTCCCTGTCTGCATGGGAGGGTAACACCTAAATCAGCTTGGAAATCCAAGAGGCCCAAAAATGAGAAGCAGAAACAGGATTTTTAATTTTTTTTTTTTTAAACAACCAATTCTCCAGTTCCAGAGACGTTTACCTAACACTTCTGAAGTCCCAGGCAACGCACTTTTGTTAACCTGTATTTACCTAAGGCTTAAAGGCTTTCCCAGACCAAGGTGTGTGTAAACCACCTCGTGATTCATGAGCAGCACAGCTTCCAGAAGCCGGTGTTGAAACCTCCTTTGCAGCAGATCCCCAGAGTGTGCTGAAAGGTTTGAGCAGGAGAGGCTCCCCATGCCTGTTTGCTCTCTCCACCTCCCTTTCCTTAAGGACAGGCGGCTCTCCAAAGCCCCGGGATTTGTTACGCTGGTGCTTGTGCTTGTCAGAAAGCTGCTGCCCCTGGACCAGAGCCCAGGCTCTCCCAGGGCTCAGCATCCGAGGAGTGCAACAAGATAGGAAATATTTGCTGTCTGAAGGATAATGGGAAGTAGAATAGCAGGGAAGGGTGGATGCTGGAGCAGCCTTGGAGCATAGGATCTCTTGGAAAGCACTCCAGAAAGAAGCTGCCAGGAGCTGAGACAATGCCATAATCCCCCTAAAGAGAGGGAGTCTAGAGCAACCAATCTAGGTGGTGGGAATGGAGGAAAAACCTACGAAGTGGAAGAAACAGGTATGAGACACAGAAAAGGGAGAGTTCAGGGCAGAACCAGGCCAAGAGCACTGCCAGACCAGCAGCCAGGCTGGTGCTGCCTCGGGAGGGCTCAGCACTCCTGTGCTTTTAGTCAGGCAAAGAATTTTTCACTCCTGCCAAACAAATTCCACCTCCATATTCTTCCGGGCAGTTGCAGAATTGAAATGCTGCAGTCTGCTCTCACTAAGTGCCTGGAAAACAAACTCAAACCAATCCTCTCCTGTCTCGAGTCAGGATATCCCAGATTAATATTTGCTGTGCAGTTTCTGTTCCTGAGCAGTAGAAAAAGTTCCTTGGAGGGGAAAAACTGCAAAGTTTGAATTCTTCAGTGAATAAATTAACATCACTTCTCTGTCTCCTCCCCTTTTGCTTTCTGAGGTTAGTATAAAATGCAGGCTTTAGTTGATGTTCTACAAATAAACCTGAATTCCAGAGCAGCTCCTCTTAACTGCAACTGGAAGAGGGAGCTTCCTCTTCTCAGGAAAGGGTTTGCTGCCACAAATAAAGCAAACCAGGAAAAAGGAATTTTCAAGTGATTTTCTTGTCCAGTCACTTCTTTGGTGAAAGAGAGCAAAGAAACTCTTTAGCACCCCTCATGATGAATTTTCAGCTCTGTTTGTTTTGACTTTTTGTAGCTCAGCCAAAAAATAATTTTAAAAAAACCCAGAAAAATAACCCACGTCTGAAAATTTCCACTAATGAATTCCAGACTTCTGGACTGCAAAACCATCTGCTTTCTCCCAAGTCATGTTGTCAACAACTAAGCACAGCTGTATGAAGGGTAACAAAATATTGCAGTTACTTGTGTTTCTACACCCCCAGATTTGCAGGGTTATTGAAGAACAGCAGAGAAACCCACCAGGTCCAATGCAAGGCTTTACCCTTAACTTTGCAAAAATCAGCAGCATCACCCTGACCACATTAAACAGACAGGCTACTTAGGTGAACCATTTTCATTGTTTTAGAAAGTTCTTACAGTAAAGAGCCAGTGGATGGCAAAGCACCCTACCAGGGCTTTCACCACCCAGCCTGGGAGGCAGGAATTGGAATGCTGCACATTGCTGGTGTTCAAGAGCTCAGTGTCTGCTGCTGTCCAGGCAGCCCAGCAGCTCCAAGGAGACAGTAACTGTGTGAGCTAGAAGGTCCATTGAGCTCATGGCATCTCTCAAACCAAATAATTGCATTAACACTGCAAACCAGACAAGTGGTTTTGTCCAGCTCTGATGCCACCAGGGACACCCAAACCTGCTCATGGCTGTGTGCAGAGTAAGGACAATAGACAGTAACTCAGGAGAGCTCCCTGAATGTGCTGCTGGCACCTGGGGCATCCCCTGCAAAAGCAGCAGCCATCAGCCTCGGCCCCATCACAGCATTTGGTAGGAAAACCCTGATTCAGCATTAGCACTGAGCCCTGTCTTCTTTGGGAAGGCACTGTGGGATCTTCAGTGACTCAGAGGTTCAGTCCCACCTTTCTGTGCCCTCCTGCAGACACCAGAAGCTCCAGCTCCACAAGCACAGGGTTCCTGCTCCCACACTGGGCATCATCAGTGACACTCGACAGCAAAGGCACCAACCCAAGCCAGCCCCTTCCTGCAGGTGAGCTTCCCACCACAAACCACAGCAGGCAGCCTGATGCTCCTCTTGATAGCTCAGGGGTTTATTTTTTGCCTTTGGAAAGTGGTCTCTAGCAAAATTTTCTTCAGATAGACACAGCTGCTTAAAGTAACTGCTTGTTATTTTAACACATTAAACAGCCCATTAAACACATCCTCATCAGCTGCAGAGGCAAATATTGTGAAGTAACTAAAGTTTTAGCCAAGTCTGATTCTGATATCTTTGAGAGCTCCATTCTTAATGCAAACTTCTTCCTTAAAAAGTCCTAGAAGCATTTATCATTTTAAAAGAAACAAAACCTAATTGATCAATAGAATTAATACAGCAAAATCAATACATTAATTAGAGGTCAAGTAGGGTTGATACACTGGAAAGCTTCCTAGATGCTGCTAGAATGTTTTTAACTTTCAAGTTTGCTCACTTCCTTTCTACAGCCTTTTTTAAAAATAAGGCACAGGGGAAAAAGAGCCTTTGAAATAGACATTTAGAAACTGAAACCAGATATTTAACATAGAGCCTGTCAAATATTTCAAGTCAGAAATACCTATCAATGCATAATAGCTTGTGCTTCAATTGTTACAGCCTACATGAAGATATTTTTTCCAGATAGGCTGGGAAAAAGCACAACTCTGAATAGAGCACATCTTTCCTCTTAGGGACACAGCTCCTATACATTTCCAAGAACAGAAATAAATATTATTTTGGTTATTTTTCTGACTAGTAAAATACAAACCCCAATACTGAATCTACTCTGTTAATGGTGTAAACCACAGCTTATCCACTGCCCTGAACCTGGTGTCTGCTAATACTTAACCAACTTAAGCTTCTTTCTTATCCTTTATATTGATGGGTTTAAAATATACAAAAAAAAAAACCAAAACAACAACCACAAAACCAAACAAAAGAATTATTTGTCCTTCATAGCCATAATCAGTCAGGTAAAATAGGTGATGACTACATAAATAAATAAAATATAGCTAAGGGTCACCCATGAATAAGAGAAGTTCAGCCACACACGAGAGTGATTTACCTGATCTACAGCAGCTGAGTTAATTCACGGGTGGAGACTGCCAGCCTTTCAAGGAGAGACCCCAAATACACAGCTGCTTTGGGAGCTTAGTTCTATTTTCCACAGAGATGGTTTGAGGAGTTAGGATGAGGTCTGAGCTTTTGGAAGCATGACCTGCATTTGTGAATGCTGCAGCCGTCAGGCCTTTCTGCAAACGGGCTCAGGAGGGAGCAGCTCTGTGGCACATGGGCTGTGCCTGCTGCACCCGCTGGGCATGGCTTTGCAGGTCCTGAGCCTGGCCCCAGGGGTACCCTCTGGATTATCCCTTGAGTTAAAATAAGTGGGGATAAATAGATGAAACCTATTTCTTCCTTTCTTATTCAGACTGGTGCATTCTTGGGTTTAACTGCTTCTTATCACTCTGGGCCAGGCTATGTCCAAGCCTAACTGTTGGCCTCAGGGAATCTTTTCCACTGATAATTTGCATCCAGTACCTGTGAGTCTGCTTATGCTCATATCTGTCACTTTTCCTTAGATAAGCAACCAGCTGCTAGGAGAATTCCTAGGAAAGCAAGTCTTTATTGCTAGAAGTTCCCAAGAACAGAAGGATAATGCTGGGGGCGGGAAATGCACTTTGGGGTTGGGGCAAGGGCTGTTTCTTACAGCTGCAATCTCAGATCTGTGCCTGTGGCTTTTGATGAGCAGAGCTCTATGTAAAACAGATTATTCACCTACAAGTCAGCATTTGTATTAGCTTTAAAAAGGGCAAAACATCTGCTGAGGAGATAAATAGATATTCTTATTCCTTCTCATGGGATAGAGGACTTATCCAAGGTCCCAAAGAAAGCAAGAGGCAGTGTGTGATGCTGAGGATGGAGCATCTGTAGTGTCTCTGTCCCAATCACCAGAGTCCTTCTCTCACCTCACAGATCACATTTGAAAACCAAAGGTAATGAAATATTTCTTTTTTTTCCATACAAGAATTCTGTCAGATGATCTAGTCAGGTAGGACTTGTCCTTTAGAAAATTTGCTTTTGAAGACTCTTCTTACCTTGCAACTGTTGCTGGTGTGTTATTCTACACTTGAGAAAACACTTCCAAGAGGAGGCTGAATGCTTTTTCTGCAGCCAACAAAAGTAAAGGAGCAATTCCAGTACCCACTTCTTCTTTGCCTATTCCTACTGAACTGTAATGTGCATTGCTACTGAAACAGTGCCAAAATGCAGCAAGAGCTTTGGCCTCTTGGCAACAGAAAGAACTAAGAAGTATCCCCTGGTAAGCTACATCCAGTTCTTGTTCCCTTTTTATTAAAGGACCACCTCTCACAAACAGCATTTACTGACAGCTCAGAGGAGGTTTCAGTAGTGGCTGACACAGTCCATCTTTTAATGGATCTGAGCACTGTTTACTGGGCAGAAAATTAAAAGGCATGGCTGCAAAATTAGCAGGAAATGTATCCTTTTCTGGTATGCAAAAATACAATTTTTTTCTGTTAAATTTGGCTTAGATTTAACAAACCATATTACACAGATGGACATTTCTTTCAAAAGCAAATTAACAATTCTAAGCTAACCAGGATTTAATGGTTCTGGTAGAACAATCAGATACAAAATAAATTATCAACCAATATTAGTTACATTTTCTCTCTTAGATTGGTGGATAGTTTGCCAGTAGATTGTGTTTTATTTGGGCATAACTGTTAGAGTAATAACACTATAAGGCAAAGTTCAGACTCTGATTTTATGAAAATATTTATTTCCAGTATTTGTGGTTCCTCTGCTTTCCATGTTTTGATTCAGGAAATGAAAGAATCTGGGTTTTAATTCTGCTCAAAATGAAACTAGACCAACAGACATTTTGCCAGGTCTTTTGTGGTAAAGCAGTATCCTCACTGTTTGCAACCAGCCTTTCTGCTTCCTTCCACAAAGTGAGGCATCAGAAGAGCACTGCTGGGAGAGAAGGCATCAAAAGGGAGGGATCTTCAGGGGAGATAATTTCTTTCTCCAGACTGAATGTAGATATCTAAAAAGCTTCCAAGAAAACGGCTTAGCACATGCATTCTATCCCCCAGCATCCCACTGTTAGCAGCTGCATGCAGAGTTTCAGCAGTCATCTCATAGAAATACAACAGCAATTTTCACTGAGACAAGAACTATCAATAGATGCAGAGTTGGAGCCCAATTTTACAAGAGACCCCCCATTCCTCACAACTTTCCTTTGAAGCACAATCCCCCTAGCCCAGATGTTGGAGTTGCCAGTCTGCAAACTGTTCAGAATAGGCTCTGAGCAGCTGATTTCCTGATCTTCACAATGAAAGCACAATGTCCCCTTGAGGGACATGAAATACCTATTGAGTCTGCTTTCTGCTTTGGGGTGTCTCCAAGGTGAACTATAGAAATAAGCTTGTGGTATTTTTCTTTATCTCTAAAGCACCAGTTGGACCAGGGGAAGATGGCTCAAGGGGCTAAATGGGCTTTAGCAGAGCCTATTTAAATCTCATGCTCCATCATTTATTTTTTTAATAAATGTAGCAAAGTCACTAAAGCCCAGATCATTAAAAATACTTGAGTACCAGTTTCCTTGGTTTTATAATGCCTTGTGTTTAGGCAACCTGAGAATTTAAGTTCTGAGTCTTTAAAAGCACCTCAGCAGCACTTTCAGCCCTTGGTAGCCATGTTTCAAGTAACACATGGGATGAGCACAGTTAAGGAGGAAGGATGTCCTTTGGAAAAGAAACCCCACTGAAACATCTACCCATGAATGATCTGATGTGGGAGATGATCAGATGATAAAGCAGATGCCCAATATGTGTCTCTGACCTGATATGTGTATCTGAGACAAGGAGGAGTTCCCTGTGCCAGAATAGCGCGAACCCTCTCCCAGATGTGTGTACGTGACATATCCATCCCCTACCAGCCAAACCCCTCCCATGCCCTCCTCAAGTGCCCAGTTGCTCTCCTTTTGTGGGTGGTCTGTCTCTTTCCTTCTTGATGTAAGAGAACAGATTCCACTTTCTGGTCCCCACCAGTGACCATTTCCCTGGCACCTTCTGCAGGAGCCACATGAGTTCAGATAACGAGGATCCATCTGCACAAAATGGGCTTTATTCTACTCTTGCTAGGAGTTTCTTCAGCTCGAATGCAAGGCTGGATTAATCTGTTTCTTGCAAAACCATCTAAATATTAAAGTTACGTCCTTAAACTGCTTTGAAGCAGTTTTCGGTGAAATCTAGTCTGGAAAACAGTCCACATGACTCTGCCAGTAATGTCTCTGAACGCTCTCTCCAGTGAAGGGAGTGACATAAAAATTTTAATTCCTTCCTTACTACTCACTCTGCTGTCTGCCCTGTGTGTAGAAGCAGTTGAGTGGGGGGATCATGTGTGTCTCAGTGCCACATCCCCTGAGCTGGTGTGACACATCCCCCGAGCTGATGCGGGAAGGGGCTGGACCAAGGCAGAAATGACCCGTTCGCGCTGCGGCGTCAGACTCGCACTCTTGGGAACCACATTTCAGAACCTCCTGCAGGAAAGAGAAGCTCAAGAGTGGCGTCAGCTGAGCAAGAGGCAGGGAAAATACAACCTTGAGAAAGTCCAAATCATCTTCCGGCTAACAAATTCAAATTAAAATGGACAGATTTGGACTGATGAGTAGAACTGTAGAATGAGTAGAAAGTAGACCAGATACAAGCATGCAGCTACCAAAGAATTGCAAAAGATCCACAGAGATATTCAGTCTCCAGCGTGTGTTTGCTGAAAAATTACCAGTAGTTGTGTTGCTGAACTCTCTGTAGAACTTCAGGGCAGAATCCAGCTGGTTACACAGAAAGGATGAACTGATTGGTGGCATCTTCCTGACTTCTACTGGCCGTGACTTGATTGCCTTTGTGCTATCTACAGCCATAATTCAGGGAACCTGGCTCACCTTTTCCTGGGTTATAAACCTGTCTAAACAAACAAACTCGAAGTGTAGCTGGGCTAAAATAACAGCAGAGGTTAAAGACAGGGCCTCCAAGAAAAATAACTGAATAGCACAATTTGGCAAAGAGCTAAAGCTGAACATTGTGTTTTGTTCCCAGTGCTCCTAATGAAGACCTAAAGTAGAAAACTTAGAATTGTTTGTATCACTTCAGTAGGAAACTGGGTAGTTTTAGGATTCTGCAGCAGAAATGAATCCTAGAAGATAGCTAGAGAGGTGATTTCAAGTATCACCATTTTTAAATGCTCACTTGGAATCACTCTGATGAAAACGCCTCTGTAACACCTGGTGTTTCATTGTGACTCCAGCTCTCTGAGAACATCGCTGCCTTTGCAGAAAAAGGTGTTTGAGATAACAACGAGGACAGTGCTTTAAACAAGATAGCAGACAATAGCACTAGGTTTGAAAAGCTCCTCAGAGAGACACTGGTTTACAGCAGGCTGAGCCATACTTGACACTAATTGTAGCAGATCGTGACTTCTTCAGTGACATTGCCCACAGAGCTAGATTTTGGGGGTGGGAGGGCTTGGATTATGACAGCTCAGTAGCTTTCATTTGCACTGCAAAGTCTATCAGATTTGGGGTTTTAATTTGACACTGCAGATTACAAGCAGTTTTGACCCTCATAAAAAGAAATTTTTCCTTGATCTTTACATTCAACTGAGCCAGTTTTACACTTCCCCAGCAGGGCACACTGATGAAAACAGGCTGCTATTGGAGGTTCTGCTTTCTGTACAAATCCAGACTTGCACATTAGCTAAACCATATTTGCTGCAGGGGAAGAGCTGTTGAATTTTTTTCTTTCCCGTTCCATTTTTTTCTTTTCTCTGGGGCATCCATCCTAACATCTCATCCTCTGAACAACATCAGGGCATGCATGACACCACCAGTGAGGCAGGGAACATCAGCAGCAGCCAAACTTTACCTCTGAGTAAAGTTACTCAGTGGCCATCTGAACATTTACGCTGGATGTTTTCTTTTTCAGCTTCCACCAAAGGGTGTTTGTTTTTATCCACTCCTTTTATTTCCTCAGTAGCAGCAGAGATGTTTTGAAAAAGGCAAGGGGAATACTTCTGATTGTTTGGATTCTGTTCAACAGAGACAGATTTATGTGTTTACCCTGGAAATGACTTATTGGATCATACTTTGAGCAGAGCCAGGGAGCCCCCTTGCCTCCACCTCCCCCAGCCAGTCCCCAGGGCTCTGCCATAATGTGGTTTTCATTATAAGCAGGAGCATTTTCTTCCTTACTACAGTATTTTTCATTATGCAGGGAGGAGAATAACTAGGAAACTCAATCTCTGAAGGAAGAAAAAATTATTTAAATTTCTGGGGTGGAGGGAGGGGGCAATAAAGGTCTTTAGACTCATATGTGTGCAGCGGTGTTACAGATGTGATGATGGAAGGTGTTGGAAGCCTTATCCTATGTCTATAGTGCAGCAATGTGATAAAGTAAGGATTGGTTTAGAACAGACCTCAAGACTCAGTTTGGATCTTTGGTGTGCCCAGGTTATTGCTGAAGTTCAGGTGAATTGATTTGATTGTGTTTCTTCTAGTGGTGATCTTACCAAGGGAACATTCCTGCTTGCCAGCCCCTGACCCTGGGGCTGCCCCTTGCAGCTGAGTGAAATTGATAAATGAAATTGATTGTTTCTAGAAAGACGACGGTGTCGATGAAATTCCTCTTCAGTTTCACCTTTGTTTGGGCTTTATTTTTCCCATGCCTTCATTATATGAGGGTTAATCAAATCCAAGATACCTCTCTTGTTTCTGCCATGTCCCTACAATGAGCTCTGCAGGAATACCAGAACATAAACTTTTTTTGCCTGGAGGAGGAGAGGACAGAGATCCCCTGGGTGAAGAATTAATTGCCACTTTTTGGTGACAAAAGTATTCATCCCAGTAACTTGCTGCGTGACTGAGCTTCTGCAAAGCTTTTTGGCCAGCATCATCCACGTCACATTTGCTCTGCTGTGAGGGATTAGAGCCCAACTGCCTGCTCAGAAAAACACTTTTGTAGTTATATTACCTGCAAGAAGAGTTGGGACACCAGCAGAGAGATCGATCTTGTGCATGTGAACCCCGTTCACCCCAACTCCCAATTCCTGCACAACAGGAGACCACTTGCTGTAGACCCCAGGGAGTGTGGGTTGCTGTGAACATTTCAGCACAGTTTTTTTGTCCCATGGAAGTGTCCTAATAAATCCCCAAAATAGTATCAGAGCTTGGAGTGATTCCTACCTCTGCAGCCCCTCGATACGTATCAGTTTCAGAGGCTGATATGTATTGAATTACCAGACTTAGCATCGTGGTAGAAGAGGAATTCCACTGGATGACAGAAAGATCTCCTGTTACCCTCCTAAGGGGGGAAGAAGTGAAGGTCTGTAGGGCAGAACTGCTCTTTGACATGTCAAGTTCCAGCCACAAGAGGTTATCTCAAACATCTGCTGTTGATTTGCCTGACTCTGGAGGCAGACACATTTCACACAGCAACTTTGCCTCTGCATTTGGTGTGCCTTTCTTTTGCCTTCTCTTTTTCTTCTCCATCTCTCACTCCATCAGTGTGGGTTCATGCGGAGGAAGTTTTACTGAGTGATTTCCTGGTTTATATGATATTTTTACTTTCATGAAGATGAGAGATGATGAAGCTGAGCAGTGAACAAGTCTATCTGAAATTCTGAGGTTTCCGTGTGAATTCCTGGTGTGGGGTTCATGCACCCCTCCCACAGCAGTCAGACATGCCAAGCCTTTGATGCATGAGACACGACACAGTCACCTCTCCACAAAACGAGACAGTTCCAAATTAATATATTTTCTCTTCTGTTACTTCCTTTTCAGCTGTGGCCTTGCATGAGATAACCCAATTCTGCTGGTTTGTAAAGAAAACACAAAGGCTTGCAGATATAATGACTGAGGATATTGAGCAAGGAACCATTTACCCAATTGTAACCACTTGAGCCATTCTCCAGATGTACCTAGAGCATCCCTACCATCCCTACCCACATGGAATTTTCTGTGGCAGGGAAGACCAGCTGCCATGCCTGGGACAGAAACAGCACTGCTGAAACCCTTCTAGAGACATTTTATTAGACATTTTCAGTGTAATAGCAAAGCTTGGAGCAGTGTGACATTTCTTGCTTTGGGTGGGACAAGTGATAGTTCATTAATCATTGCTTGTTTTGGAGTTACATCACTGTCCATGAAATTGAAAAACAGAGTATGTTGTGTAGTTTCAATAGGTTTGACCGTCAAATTACGCAAGTCATCTCTAGCAGGGAAGTGAACAGGTCACTCTCATGGTTACAACGCCCAGTGTGGCTTTTTTTTCCTTCCTAATGTCTTTTTCATCTGAAAGTAGCTGTGCCTAAGTCACACTGAAAATGACACAACTGAAAAATTTTGCCAGTGACTTCAGCTCTACCAATGCTAACGTTGAAGATGCAGACAGTCCCAGCAAAAAAAACTTCTATTTTTCATGTGTTAAAAACCAGGCATAGAGCTGCTAGAGTGAGAGGCCTGGTTAAAATTTGTCAGTAATATTTTAAATAACTGACACTGGGGAGTTTTGTAACTTGCCATATTTATGCATGGGAAATACACAACCAAATTGCCATCCCCCTTCAGCGTTACGAGGCAGGACTGGCCATTTCCAGCTGTGACCTCTGCCCATTCTTGTACATTGCTCAAGGACAGCAAAATTAATACCACAGGGGTGGATGAATTCTTTGTGGGATCCAAGCTATGCTCTGCTGCGTACCCGGATCCAGCCAGCTGCCCTTTGCAGCAGGGGGTCCTTGTAGATGTGGGCTCTTCTGGACAGAGCATTCCTGTGTGCACAGCACAAGTCAGGATCCTGCAGCAGATGCTGGAATTTTTGTGCCAACTGTAAGCCTGGAGAGGCACTGGAGATTTGGCCAGTTCTTGTTCCTGTTGAAGGTAATGGATTTTGACATCATTCTCAATGGGCAGCACAATCAGTCTTCCAGGGGGGATTCTCCCACCAGTGTGATTAAATGTGTGTACAAGCTCCTGAGTCAGTATTTCATCGGTCTTTCCTTTAATTGAGTTTGTACTTTTCAGACATACAAAATAAACATTGATTTCCTTTGTTAAACGGAGAGCAATAAACTAGGGTTGCACACTTTTATTGTCAGGAAATAGTATAATACCCAGGAATCAGAAATGTGCAGGTTTGTGTGCTGTACAGCTAACCCCAGGATGAAAACTTCCCATTACTGGTATCAGAAAAAGACTTTGCTCACCAGTGTTCATTCACATACATGTTTATGTTTGGACATGGAGCAAGATGTGGCCGGCCCATAAAAATGTAGAGAATGATAAAGCAAGAGAAACAATATATAAAATGGTAATCTTCTCCATCTACAATATTCAACTACATCTGTGTTGGATCAGAGTTTGGCTGCTGAGGATGAGCTTTCAGAATATGTTGTTCCCATTTTTTTGTTCTTTAGGGAATTGGGGAGCTTTTCCTCTGAATTTTCATAAGCTCATCTTTTCATATGGCAAAGAGCTCACCAATTACAGAGTCACAGTGTGGTAGACAGGCAGAAGAAAATGCTACGTGGAATTTTATTCTTTACATTTTTTAAACTTTACGTGCCCACAACGTCTTGGGCAGAAAGCTCCTTGGCACATAACAATTACGTGGCTGGGATGCAGACACTCTGATTTCTGAAGTGGAAGAAACCAATATGTTGGAGCCTGATATGCTACTGCAGAGGCTAAAATAATAATTAGTGAATAGTTTCCACCCTGAAATTCCGAAATCCAAATATAGTCTGAGACCCTACTGCCACACCAGGAATGGAGCTGGGAAGTCCCTGTAGTAGCTTGTGACAGAAACTACTATTGAGAGACATAGTTTGAAGAAATTAAGGAAAATATAAAAGCCAAGAGTACAAGTAGCTGGCTACATTTTAAGACCCAAGATTTAGAATACACCATCTGTTGTATGTTGGTTTTTAATGAATTTCTGTACAGTTGAGTTCTTATCCCTCTTTGAAGATCTATCATTTACCAGGTAGAGTAAAAGAGCTCATTCACTGGAGTTGTTTTCCATCAACAATTCATGATCTAGAGTTGACCACATCCACTGGGGCTGCTCAAAGAGTGAGCCTGAAATTCAGAAAAGGCCAATTTCTGTGTTCTTGAGGGCTCACTTTATTTCCAGTCCCACATTCACATGGCAGTTCACATAACCTAATTACCCCTGCCAAGCCCTGCCACAGGCAATATTCCTGGGGGCCAAATCAAAATCCACAGCTTTTCTGTTTCAGATCTAGCTCCTTCTCCTACACCATAACTACATGGTTGATTAGAATTGGGGTTCTTAGTAATTGGGGTTGTGCACTGAAGACTCAGTCTAGGAGACCTCATTGAGTGGGATGTAATCAGCCCATGATGAGCACAGCAGTGATGCTGGAGCCCCAGTGCTGCAGTGCCACTCCTGGCAGTGCCTGGGTGGAGGTCATTTAATCAGTAAATCTTTTCAGCACAACAGTGAACCTTTTCAGCTTGACAGTGAGGGATTCTGAATTGAATATGCAGCCCAGGTAATGCTGGCCGCCCTATCCAGTTTTTTCTCTGTTATTTTTAATCCTTTGTTGCTATGGGAGGTCTTGCTGGGATGTTTCTGATTTGGAGAGCTGTGCTTTGCATCATTTCCCCTCTAAACCAGACTTGCTTTCTCTGTTGTGGTAAGCAGTGAGACATTATAGAAGTTCACATTTGTTTAGGTTTGTGGATTTTTTGATGGTAACTACTTACACATCCCCTTTTTGTAGCAGCTGTTTTTCTGTAACTTGCATCTGTGGCATATTCCTGAGGCCAGGAGATAACAGATTTGTTGCTGAATGCAGACATAATGTATGTTGTCAAGGCTCATACACAGCGAAAATCTGCATTGCTTCAGCATGCACCAGGGTTTATTTGTTTTCTCAGTTCAAGCCTCCCTCAGTGATCACTTGCTGGCTGGAGTTTGGCATAAATTCTGTGCCAGGGTCAAGGGAGCTGATAGCTCAGGAATATTTGAACCACTAACTCAGTTTGGGTTATTGTGGGTGGAGGCGGGGGGGACGGGACTTTTACTCCTACAGCTGTGGGGTTTTAAGGCAATAAAGTGCAGGATTGTAAAAGGATACTGTTTGGTTTCTTATGACACTTAAAACGTTCACAAGAGGACACAGGAGCCAACCTTGGTTTGTAGCTGCAGAGAAGGGGCTGTTTGGGCTGTGTGGGGCTGTCATGCTCCACAGCAGTGATTTGCTTCAGAGGATGTCCACAGTGGCCAGCACGGAGAGCAGAATGCACAAGACACAGAATACATTCCCATGTCACTTACAGCAGGCTGGCAGAATGGGCTGAGCTCTCTGAGTGCCACACTGAACCCAACACGGTTCCTGGGGTTTTGAATCTGAATCTCCCATCTCTTTGGCAAGGCATCTCTGACCAGTGATGGGCAGATCACATCCCTTCCACCCCAGAGGCCCATCAGACATGGGCAGAGCCTCGTGCTGCTTATTTTGCTGCTCTGAAGTGAGAGCATTCATGTTTTCCATTGCAGCAGTCCTCCTTGCTCTCCACCAGCTGGCACCAAACCCCTCAGCTTGGCAGCTCACTAGAGAGGGGAAGGAAACCTGACCAGAAAGTATGAGAAAGGCAGAAATAATGGATTTTAGGGGAGGGTCTTCTTTATCTGATGTACAGTTTCATGTACCCTGCCAAGACTCACATGTCTTGACATGTCTCATGCATCAAAAGAAAACCCAAAAGAAGAAACACAGATATTTTTTTTTTTTTTTTTGCTTACAACCCAACAGAACGGAGGGTTTTCTTAAATTTAACAACCAAAGCATTTTCAATTTGCTTCAAACCTCATTTCCTGATGCTTCATCTATCTTCTAAAGATGCCCACATCCATCTCCTTCAAATTTCTATCTTTAATCACTGCATTCCTTACATGGAATAACCATTACAGCACCTGAATGTGCCTGAAGTCTCATTTCACATTCAGATATAGAAAAACAGGATAAACCTCTATTGCAAGTTATCCAAGGTAACACCAGTTACACTCTCAGTATCTTTCATTGATATCTCATTCCCTAAAGAACAGGAAGACCTCACCAACATTTCAGCAAAGGCTTTGGTTAGGTATCACCAGGAAAATCAAAGAAACTGGAGGAAAGGGACATTAATAAGGAGCTGTTGATAAAATAATTTCCCCAGCTAAAGAGAAAACATTGATTTTTTCATGGAAAAGGGAAACACCAACTGAGCAGCAGAAAAAGGAACTATTGACTGCCCACGTCACTTAGGGATTTCCTCAAAGACAGATTTTGAGAAGTGACATCCTCAGTCTACCCAAGTGAGAATGGACATTGATTGCTTTCTATAAATACTTGGAAAGATAATGCCTGTGAGAGAGAAAAGCTATTTAAGAGCCATTTTTGCAGGGGAACAGATGAGGTTAAGTGACAACAGACCAGTCCAGGCTCGGAATCAGGCACCATCTGAGCAGTGAGGCTCTGGAACAGCCTCCAACAGGCAAAGAATCCAACTACCTGCACCACAAATTGTGGCATTCCCCAGGAGGGGGCTTTATGAATTATTTATTCCCAGATTCATGCCACTGCAAACCCCTGCAGGATGTGCCACAGAGGTGGCAGCTGTTCTTTAGCCCTGCAGGTATCACAGACTGAGCAGCAGTGGGTGATGCTCCAGCTCCTCTCCCAGTGCCCTGTTGTACACTCTGGCCTCTGGGCATTGCCACTGAATCCAGGCTCTGGCTCCTGCCTCCTGCAGCATGGAGGTGTCAAGTTCCAGCCTCTGAAAACCTCAGAGAGAAACTTCTCTCTGAAATAAATCAAGACTGAGCTCAGCAATGCCAAAGGGGTAAAAATCCTCACGCACTGCTGGCATTCTGGGGGCACAGGAGAGCTGGTATGGTCTCTGGCATAAACTGAGGGTCCCTGAGCCTTTCATGAGGATTGGCACAAGGCAGCCCACACCCACCCCTTCTACCACCTTCCTCCCTCTGCTCCACACCCACCCCTTCTACCACCTTCCTCCCTCTGCTCTCCATCCTCCCGCCTGGTGTGCATTGCCCTAAGGGAACAAGGAGGCAGACAGCACAGGGATGAGGCCTAGCACAGAGGTAGACTTGGGGTTCTAGAGAGGTCATTTGCCACTCCCCTGTGGTCTGCTAACCTCCATGTGAGTGGTGTAAATAGGTGAAATGGAGCTGCACATCCTTCCCAGGCAGTGTGGAGCTGTGGCCAGCCCTCCCCAAGACTGGCTTTTTTGGGCACGCTGTGCCTGGGAGCAGTGGGTGCTGTTTGAAGGGCAGGAGGAAGGAGATTCCTCTGGCTCCTGTGCAAGGGTCACAATTTGACCCTTAAAACCAAAGAATGTGAAGTCAACTTGTGAGGATTAGAGATGCTGGGATTCAGATTTCTTTTGAGTTTTTCTCTGCGCTTTAAAAATCCCACAAGCACGGAGGAAAAAAAACGCGCCCATGCAGTCTGAAATTCTTCTGGCTTCCAGCTCAGCTCAGGATGACTGTGGCACAATGGATTCCAGATGCTGAATTTCCGGCAGTGGCTCTCTCTCTCTCTCTCACACACACACACACACACACAATTCCTCAGACATAATCCCAGACTCCTACAGACAGCAGAGGCTGGCAGCATGAGACACAGACATTACAGACTCCCAAACTCATCCCCCTGGACCTGACTAGTGCACAGGCTAGTCAATATTCTGGATATTTTTGGGAATGTGTTGGTGGGATGACGTCCCCTGCCTGTGGCAGCCAAGGAGGAGCCCGGCACAGAGCACCAGGAGCACCAGTTCACTGAGTTTGGAGCAACGTCATTTCCAGTCCCACGGGATTGCAAACAGCATCAGGATCAGGAATCCAGAGGTGTAGCTCAGTAATACCAGTGGCTGGTTAACCTGTTGGTGCTTGTAGGCAGAAAATTAATGAACTGATTCCAATTATAAATATTCCAGAGAAGGCTAATGATGATTAATCTGTTGTTACTGAGTTAGTCTTTTATGACTCGTTATTTATTGCTCATATGACTGTACTCACTCGTGACACCTGTTCCTCATGGAAACATCTATCACCTATTAAATCTTTGTAAGTAATTTAGTAGGGTAACCGTCATGTATAAATAATACTTATGTCACATTTTAGTATGGTGAATGACACTAGAGATAAATTTGAGATAAATGCATAACTCAAGTTTACAGGATCAAACCACCAGATAGATTTTATGTCTTGCATTTTGTGAGGCTGCTGCCCAGTATCAGTAACAAGAAGCACAAACTGCAGCATCTCTTGGTGTGATGATGGAGACCATCTCTACTTGCCCTGTGCAACACAAATCAGTCCTTGCTGCAGACAGGAGACTCCAGGAATACCCACAGGCAAAGGCCCTAGCTGGGACTCAGCATAAGGTCACAGGAAAGCTGATTTTATTAAGAACTTCTGCTATGAAGATATAAACTTCCAATAAAACTTTTGCAACAGATTTAGGCTGGAATTTTCCAGAAACTTAAGGGGCAATAGGTCCCCAAATCCCACCAAACTGGTACCCTGCTCTTAGAGGTTTCCCTGAACAGCCCAGCCTCTGCTCTGACTCATTACCCATACCACTGCTATTATTTCTTCATAAGCTTTTGTTTAAGTTATTGTGTTCTTAATTTCCTGTTTCACAATCCTATACTGATGCCAGCAAAATATATTAATTCAGTTTCTGTATTTGCATTTGAGCATTTAAAGGATTAAAATTAATCACAGCTTCTCATTGGCTCAAGGCGATCAAAGGTTCAGCACACATATTTCAGATTAATATTTCTCCTGACTGTGATTTGTCAAAGCTCAAGTGAAGAAAGAAAGGCAACTGGATCTTTACCAGCCATGTAAACACTGGGGCAAAACCAAGTCTAGCAGGAGTCGGTGAGCCTCCACTCACTGCAGTGCAGATATGCTGGCTCATGTCCAGCTTGATCCTAAGCAAGGAAGGGCACGGACAGAAGTCAGGCTGTGCTCACAGTGAGTAACACACCCCCACAGCCCTCTGACTCAGGGCTGCTTCCCTAGCACCCTCATTATTTCATCACACTTTAATCCTCTTTTTTTTTTTTTTTTCTTCAGCAAGAAGCCCTTTCTCCCAGTCAGTGGACAAAAACAGGTTAAGTGAATGTAAAACTGGGCATGAGCAGAAGATCTGTCAGCAGAAGTATCAGGTTTGTAGGAAAGGCTTGGAGACTCCCCAGTACCAAGATTTACTTCTGACTTGTGCCTCCAGAGCCTCTGTTATGCAAGATTTCTCTGTAGAGTGCCCAGAAGTGTGAAGGGAAAAAAAAAAATCCAATAGCTGTGAAGCATCTGGACTGCCAGGAATATCTGCTGTGGAATAACTCAAGTGCCTCCAATGAGCCACAGAACAAAGGTACTTGCCCACATCACCCAGTGGGCTTACAGCCAAGCTGGAGTGAGGATCCCACCTCCCAAGCCCCAACTGGCTGAGCATATCTCCAGCTAGAAGATTTTTGTGGACAAGATAAATTTACCTAGAGATCTTCAAACAGAATGTTTCCCCTGAAACTTGGCCCAGTCCTCCCTCACCAGTTCAGCAATGGAATCTGGCCCTTCGAGTCTCATTTCCATTGCAAATTCTCAAACATCTTAGTAAAGGGTCTGGTGTCAAGATGTTTGTTGGCTTTGGTGGTCTGGTCAGATAGGAATAAGGGAAGTTAATTCTCTAGGGGGATCTGTGTGCAGTCCTAATTCTTTCTTCTAACCATGTGTCCAGCCAGACAAATCCACAAACATGTGAGTTGGTAACAACTGCAGCCAACTGAATTTTTCTAATTATTTTTCTGTGCACAAGATCTGGTGTGTCTGAAGCTCAGGTTCCATTCCAAGTGTGTTGCAGTTGATGGAAAGACTCCTTTTGGCTGCAGTGGCCTCTGGGTCAGGGCCCTGGGACAAGAGGCAGAGCAGTGGCTGCATTTGCTTTAGAAATTCCACCAGTGCATCACTTGTTGAGGGAGCACCATTCCCCCGGCATGAGACAGCTCTCAGTGCTCTGGCCTGCTGCTCCAGCCACTGCTCCAGCGAGTGATGTTCTGGTTACATAAATAATTACCCCTTGGACTCAGGAGGCATCACTTTTCCTGCCAGCCATCTCCTGCCCCTTCCCTCCTGTCTAGCCCTGATCCACAGACCTTCTGTGAGCCTCAGGTGTGAAAAACAGGCCACTTCCAAGGCCTGAGTGGAAACTAGAAAACAAACCAAGCTAAAGAAAATATCCAAGCCAGGCATTTTGTGCACGTGTAGCAACATGTGCTGCTATCCAGAAACTCTGAAGGCTCTCCTAGATTTCAGACAATGAGCATCTTACTGAGGTTAGAGTCTTTTGGGCCATTTTCTCTTGCTGTTCCCAGCACTGAGGAATGGGTATCTAACACCAAGAACCACTCATTTTCCAACCTGATCAACATTTATAAACTCTTTTTTCTTAGATATGGAACATGTCTTTTTTCTTCATTTTAGGACATACCCTGGAAGTTCTTGATTGTTGAGTCCTGAAGAGAGAAATTAACTAATTTTTTAAAAATTTTATTTTAAGTTTATATTCATTTTAGTGGTTTGATAAAGCCAGCATTGCTGGAAGCTATGCATAAATCCAAGAATAGTTAAAATCCATTAAGGTTTTACTGTGCAGCATCCAAGCAGCTCAGGGTGAGTCAGCTCTTGTACTGGAACCAGTTGGCTACAGGGGAAAAGAATGGGAGGGATGGAGCAAGGGAAGGAGGGAGGGAGAGGTGGGGACCATAATTTTGCCTAAGGATGGGGAAACACATCCTACACCAGGTGATGCTGTGGTACAGCTTGAAATCCTCCTGGATACCTCAGGAAACCAGTGGCTGTGTTACTGCCAAATTCCTGATTTATGGTGCTTAGACCCCAGAGTGCCAATGCTGATCTCTGCAGGTGCAGGTGTGGCCTCAGACCTGAGACCTGCCTGCATTTTCTCAGACCTGCTGCATCCCGGGCAGGTGGCCTGGGGACAGCTTTGGGTTCCACTTGCTTTCAGCAAAGCAGCAGGGAGGAAAGAGGGTGGTGGGGCAGGTTTGGTGAAGCTGATAAACCTGTGAGTGGAAGGGAAGGGATGGCCTGGCCAGCCTGGCCTAGGTCCAGGTGGCAGCAAGGGACAGGTATTATCCCCATGCTTGGAGGAAGAAATGAAAGTTGGACGTGAACAGGAGGGGAAAGCTGACTCCAACAAAGTTAATGGCAAAGCTTCCAGTGACTGCACTTCAATTTCACAAAAATTTCACTGCATTTAATAAAGATTTCTGTTCCACAACTTACACCCATGGTTATTAAAAGTCAGGTGTACTGCTCATTCTGGTGGATGTTTAAATTGATACAATTTCTTGCATTTATAGTATCAATAAAGGTAAAGCCTATAAAAAGGAGGTAGCTTGGTGGAAAGAAAAAATCCTGAAAATTTAGTTAACACAGGACAGATGTTTCTTCTCCTACTGACAGTCAACACTTCATAATAATGGAATTTGCTCCCTTTTTAATTAAAAAGGCGAAAGGTGAATAAGAATAGATGTTTGGCAAAGGAGCTCACAGTATATTTTGAAAGAGGTCTGTTTTATTTCCAAACGTGCTGCTGCTCACAAGTCTAAATCTCAGGACTGACTCTGTTGCTGTCCTAATTAAAAGCGATATATCCCCTTATCTTCTCGCTTTAAAAATCACCCGGCATTAAACACTCCATTGTGCAACCCCATCTGCTCCTGCATGGGTGGTTTGGGGTTGGATGAATTCCTCTAGCTGGAAAGCAACTGGAAACGATTTTGCATCAGAGTGCCACGATTTGTCATTTGACATGGGGCAGAATCACGCCACTTTCCCCTCCAAACGCCCCGCAGTCAGTGAGGCTGCTGCTGCCTGGCTCTGGGCTGAGTTTGTCACTGCCTGCTTCCCTGGCAAATCCTCCTCCTCGGGAAGGAGCCGCAGCCACCTGCTTTTCCATGTGTGTGCTCACCTTCCTCCTGCACTGCAGCAGAAGGAGCATCTCAGAGCCTTGACAAAGGAGAGGCCAAGGCAGCTTGGTGAGTGCTGGGGAGAGGAGAGGAGAGGAGAGGAGAGGAGAGGAGAGGAGAGGAGAGGAGAGGAGAGGAGAGGAGAGGAGAGGAGAGGAGAGGAGAGGAGAGGAGAGGAGAGGAGAGGAGAGGAGAGGAGAGGAGAGGAGAGGAGAGGAGAGGAGAGGAGAGGAGAGGAGAGGAGAGAGGAGAGGAGAGGAGAGGAGAGGCCAGTGAGGATAAATGCAGGAGAGGATAAAATTCCCAAGCTGCTGTGCAGAGGCTTAGCTGTTCACCACACAGGGGAACCAGTCCCTTGGCATTGAGATGGGGCCACAGGATTTGTCAAAGGGACAGACGCTTGGCTGGGGACTGAGAGCCTGAGTTATTGGTTGGATAAAGGGAAGAGATCCAGGGCTGATGGGCTTCCCATCAAGATTTCCTGGAGAGAAAAAAATCTCTCCAGAAGTCCTGCCCTGACCTTTCTCCGAGCTCCTGCGCCTGCCCAGAGCTCACTGGTCTCTTACCCAAGCCAGAAAGGATTTACCTTGGCATCCAAGACTGGATCATGTTAGTTATTGTTTGGGCTTTTTAGACTTAGGGTTGGCTAGAAAACAGCATTATATTCAATAATAATAATAAAAAAAGGAAGCTTCAATATTTATTTCCTTATTTCTTAGAAATGAGATTTAAACTTTCCAAGAAAATTAGCTCCCCTCAACTCACCCTCATAAATCTTCCAGTCTTGACTTCAGGGGAGGTGTTAGCTTGCTTGGTTTTGTTTTCTTAGTAAAAAACATAATCAAAATTTCCCAGTCTTTTTGTCTACCATGGAAGTGGGCAGGGAGAGAGACTGAATGGACATTTTCAAACATTTTAAATCACTCCTAAATAATTTGGAGGTCTGGAAGTTACCACATTTCCTTGGTGAGGGTCAGCTTTCACCCCAGCCGGAACCAGCTGCAGCTGCAGTTAGAGACAACAGAGTGTGACAGAAAAGCCCGTGACAGATGGCATATATAAAAATATCTAGATGTATATATTTGTGTGTACATACCAATCCATACAGTCATCCACCTTTGCAAAATGTTTTGTGACCCCCCCCCCCCCAAACACTGACCCCCCCCCCGAACACTGACTTTTTTAGAGCAAAATATTAATATTGCTTCATTGTGGCAGGAAAGCAGCTTTCCACCTCAAGAGCTTTATTACCTAATGGGGAACAAAAAAATTTAACTGCTTGCTGGAAATGCAGAAATTAATTGCACACAATTTCATTGAATTCCTAGGGAAAAAATATTTAGTACTTTAACAGCTTTTAAATAAATGGACTGCCAACTGCAAACAGCTGAGCTCCAGAGAGAGGGCTTGGCTCACAGTGGGAACCAGCCCAGGGCTAACTGTTAACGTGGCTTTTATTCAGTGCTTTTTTCCAGGTATGGCTGTCATCCAAGAGGATGATAAACTGCAACACCTTATAATTATTCCAGCAAAAACAACTTGGAACAATGTATTTGAAATTAAAGGTTGCCTTAAAGATAGAAAGTGTGGTGAATATACTTTCAGTACCTCTTTGTATTATTCTTCAAGGACGAAACTCTGTCTTCTTTACAATTTACATGAAGTGAGAGAAAATCTGACAAAATCTGAAATCAGAAAATCTGTCCCACTACTGGACACCCCATGTGCCAGCAGTGACTTTGGCTGGGTTGTTCTGAACCATTCTTCCCTCAGGCTTATCAGTGGAATATGGCTAGCTCCCTAAAAATATTCTATTTACACTTTAATCTTCCAGCTCTTCAGAAAGCCTCTCAGCAGATCTGTGGTGCTCCAGCAACTGCAGTCCATCAAATGCATTTAAGAATGCAAAAAAAAAAAAATGATAAGAAAAGCTGTGGATGAGATGCTGGGCTGGGAGTCAGGAGGGTTTGGTGCTGCTCCAGCACAGCCAGAGCCCGGCCAGGCAGGGTGGGGGAGCTCTCCCCACCACCCCACGCTCCCTCCCACTCTTTGCTTCATCCATTTAGGGCATGAAGCCTTTAGGGAAAGCCGCATGTGTGTGAGGCCAAAGGCAGCACGGAGCATGGAGCAGCTCCACTCTCACATTGGGCTTTTAGGCATCAGTGAAATATCAACAAGAATGTATTGACTTAGACAGCAGCACTCCCCTCCTCTCCATCACCACTCGAGCATGGCAAACACAGCCCAAAACCTCAGCAGCACCTCCCCACACAGAAAAGTCCCCCAAGCTGCCCTGGCCCCCCAAGAGCTGCCTCTGGATAAAGGGCTCTGTATCTGCAGCAGGAAGGTCAACAACTCTTGACACTTGTTCAAATAAAGGCTCAAATTCATTTGACTGCTGTGGTCTCTGAGGGCTTCCTGAAATTGTGTGTGTAGGGTGTGTGTGTGTGTGTGTGTGTGCCCATGGAAACACGAGGGGGAAAGGCAACAGGCTTGTGCTGGGCAGGAGGGTGGGTGCTCTTCAGGGTATTCTCCCTTGAGGGGCTGCTGTGCTGCTGCAGCCTTTGGAGAGCAGGAGATTGAGCCTGGGGAATTTAGCAGATAGCTCTATTCATTTCTCAAAGAGGAAAGGAATTAGGATATGAAATGAAAGCTGAAGACAGGATTAGGGCAGAGGGAACTAAAGGGTAGGCATGTTGAGTCAAATGCCCTATTCCTAAAATCTTATCCAATATTTTTTAAACAAAGTTAATGAAAATTTTTCCAGCCATAATTCTCTTCAGATTTGTATTTTCTTCTCCCATTATTTGTAGCACAATCTTGTTATTTATGAGAAATGTGAAGGCAAAGGGATATATGTGCATTAGGAGCACTGAAACTCAGACCTTTACAGGACTTTTCTCATAGAACCTCAGAACATCTGTTTATTTTATCACATCCAATTACCATGGAGATGTGAACACCCTGTGTTATTCACAGGAAGATGACATAGCTATTCTTTTGCAAAACAGAAATTGCTTTTTAAGTATTTCCAATCATAAATCAGGAAAACACCCAAAAATCCACGTTCCACCCATGGCCCAAAATACCACACCCTATTCTGTCAATTTAAAATAAATGAGTGTGATAACCTTCAGCTCGATGTGATCATGAACTATTGATTTGTCCTTCTGGGAACAGACAAGGAAAATTGTCTAGAGAGTGCAAGCTCCCCTACATGAACCTCATTTTTCTGGTTTCCTTTCAAACCCCATTTTCCATTACCTCAGAGTGAGTTATGTCCTATTTGCATTACCTACATAAGGGGATGTCCCATCTTTATTTAAAACCAGCACACCCCAGCATCCCTCAGTGTGTCACTGAGGTAAGGGATGATGCTGGCTGAGGCACAGCCGTGGTGGCTGCACACCTCCAGCATCTCAGGGAACACCAGCACTGCTTTGGAGTGGCTCTGGGAGCATTGTGGGGGATGTGCTGCTCCTGGGTCTCCTGATCTGTTTGGATAATTAGAACTCAACTGTATTGGGAATTAATTCAGCGCCTCCGGCTCTTCCAACATTACAAGGACAATTGCCAGGCACAAGGTTTTCCTTTCTAAAATGCAGCTTTAGTCTCATAATCCCAGCCTGATATTTCACCCTCCAGCTATTTCCCACATTTTTTTAATGATTAAAGTAGGCTTTCAATTAACATGCCTTATGGATCAGATACCACCTGCAGATACAAACATAAACATTAAAAAAAAGAAAGGTTGCTCAAAGGCTGGAGAAAAATCCCATACTTTGTCACTTCTTTAAATCCAACCAGCCTGATAGAGAGCAGATGCTCTTGCTCTGCCTCTGGAGGAGGTGAGGTTGAGTTTTCTGTTTGTTCACCATTCAGCAGAACTTCATAAGCACCAGCACTGCTGAGTTCCGTGGTTCTGTGGGACACAAAAGGGATCACCCTATAAATGAGCGACTTGTATAATGCAAGAGGAATATGAGCAGGCACAATTATCTATTTAAAAATATTTTAATAAATAGCTTCATATGTCAGGTTATTTTTCTGCAGGATTGTGCACATTGCTGAGTGAGAGGGAATTCCACTCTCTTACACCTTTGCACCACTAGGAAAGCAGCCCTCAAAATCTGAAATGAGTGGCTAATATTATCAGAACAAAACTACACATTGCAGGAACTTCAGCTGATATGAAATGAAGATGACTTATCTGGCTGCAATTTCCACTGGGAAAACCACAGGTTTGCACAGCTTTAGCTCTGGCAGCCCTGGCCAGGGGCACAGCCAGCTGAGCTCATTAGGGCCCTCAGCAGTGATGCAAAACAAGAATTGTGTAAGTCTGTGAGATAACTTGTCTGCTCTCTTGGGAGAGAGAGCAGCAAGGTTTCAGAGGGCTTCCAACCTGCGATGGAATATTTTCTTGTGGAGTTCAATCAGAGGCTCACAAATGTTTAAGGTTATATAGGCTGTTAAGTGGTCTGGAATACACAATTGTAAATGTTTGTGTATCCTTTTGCAATCTTTTACAGATGAAAAAATTGTATTATGGGCTATGTTTACACTTGAAAAATTTTAGGTGGTCACTAAGTTAAAAGAGCTTTGCTTGGCTTAGTCCTGAGTTTAGCTCATCAAAACTTGGTTTTCTCAGCTCTCAAAGTCCTGTACCCACGTGGGCTTGGTGTCTGTGTGCCCCTGCCCTGCCTTGGCAGGTAAGTCAGGGTCTGGCAGGGCACGGGGCAGGGAGGGGACAGCTGGCACATAATCTGTCACACATCTCAGGCTCCCCAACACCTGCTGTGTGCAGGGGGCAGTTTGCTGACTAACAGCCTCTTCAGGCCCAGCAGTCACAATTAGGATCAAATCAGGATCCTGCTGTGCTGAGGAGTGTGTTCTTCTGGAGAACTGCAAATTTATACATGATGAGAGCCAGGAGGATGGAGAGCACAAAACATATTAATATTTTTAAAACATGTAACATTCATGGAGTGGTTTTTTTTTCCCAAATTAACACTACCTCTCCTTCTTTTGACTTTTTGCTGTATGAGTCATACTCAGTTAGGTGACACAGCAGCAAAAATAAAAATCAGGGGGAGATCTGAGGGTGAGGAGTCCTGGTCTTTGGAGTGAAGTAGGGCAGGGGATCAAGACACTAAAGCCAGGAGAGAGGCAGAGGAAGGAGCTGCCACAGCAAGGAGAAAGAGCCATATCACTTTTGGAAAAAGACAACGCAGGGCAGGAGCAGGTACAAGGGGATGGTGACAGAGGAGTGTTGGTTTATAAAAACCCTGGCATATGGGTTCACATGTGCCTGAATCAAAACACTCTAAAGGTTTACTAAGAACCAAAGAAAACACTGCTGGCTGAAAATAGGTATTTACCTCCAAATCATACCTTCAAATTAAGAACTAAGGAATTGCTATTAAGTAATAATATGCTCATAACTGGGTCATAAAATCCACCCCTTTCCCTGCAAAGGCAGCAGTGATAACAGAGTTGATTTTCCTTCCCATTTCTCAGAAGCGACTGAACAACAGTGGAAAATCCAGTGATCTGTGTAAGCTCTGCTTCGAGGCTGGCCCAGCTGAGCTGGACTTTCTATGGAGCATAATGTCCTGTGTGGGGAAGCTCTGCAGTGCCTCACTGCAGACACAGCCAAACCACAGGGCACACCAGCCTTGCTCCTGCCGCTGCTGGTTTTGGAACTGGGACCCCAGTACCCCCAGGACCCTTCTAAAATACCCCACTGGGCAAATATCCTGGGGCCCTTCACCAAAGGCAAAGGCAGCCTGGTTTGTAGAAAGCAAACTGCGAATATCTTATACCATTTATTTTCTTTTAGCTGTCCCTTGGAGTTGTGATTAGTTCCTCTGGGAAGGGTACCAGAGAGAAGCAGCACATCCCAGCCCCTTTCTAATATTGTTAAGTGCACATGGATCATTTGTAACGCAGCCCAATGCTGTAAGGCCAGCTATTGATTAGAGGGAAGAAACAGATCTAAATGAGCAAAGGGAGAACAGTGATGACTTTGAGCTGGCATTCAGTCTTTCTTCAAACCAGATCTCTGCCACTCCGGGAAGCACCCAACCCTCCTCCTGTTTTCTGGGGCCAGTTACACCTACTGAAGCTCAAATATCTTTATGTTACTGCTGGTGGCTTGACCAGAGCACCTGAGTGGATACAGAAAACTCCTGAGAATTCCGTTGTTTGGGTTATAAAGCAGGCAAAAATGACAATTGCTCAGTCCCCTGTAACATTTTGAAACCTACTTTTTATACATTACCAAGCTATGTATGAGGCAATGATCAGTTCTAACTGAGAAAAGCTGGAATTTGTGTGTTCAGCTGTTACTCATGATATAGGAAGGAAAACATCTCCATCAATTCAGTCACCTCTGTGAGCAACAGTGTAGATCAGACACTACGGAGCAGGCAGAACTTGTATTAAAAATTTGATGATTAAGACATATTTATGCAATATTTAAAAATCTTTTAGTACATTAAAAAATATGAAAAACAACTAAGAAACAAAAAGCAAGTCTTTAACATTTGCCTACACTGGTAACCAGTTAGGGCTAAACCCAGAAATATCTGGGGTTTTTTACAACTTGGTTATATGGAACATCACTTTTCCTGAGCATAGCAGTGCAGCAGTTCAAAAACAAAGGTCTTTTATGGACAAGCTACAGGCCCTTCAAAATACTGCCCAACAGCTCTCCTGCCAAATGAGGAGGATTTTACACCATATAACATAGTGTAATACACCCAACACACCCTGTGACGCACCAAGGAACTCTGTGTCACTAACAAAGTTACTGGAAGTGGTGCTAACAGAGTAGTTTTCTTTATAAGTATTTTTTCACCCTGAATTATGTGGGTTGGCTTTTTCATCTGAGCTAAAGAGGTGGTCTGAGAAGCCTCATTTGAATTCAGTCAGTCCAGCATGAAGGAAAATTTTCTTTTTTAGAGGTGCTTGAATGTTTCCGTTAAATCGCTTTTTTCTCTCCTAGAGACTTTATAACCATGCAAGGCACTCCCACACCGAATTTACATACACCACCAATCTCAATAAGAACAACAAAATTATCCACATTCATGGCATAAGCACTGAAATGCTCTGTAGGGCCACGATGAGCCCATACATGGTCAGTACCAGCCAGGTCCTTTGAGCTGAACCTACACATCTGATACTTGGAGAAAGCAGGACTGAGGCTGCAGTCTGCTTTTCAGTGATAACTGAAAGAATTCCAGAACTTCCCATCCAAGAAACAAAGGGTATTTGGCTTGGCTTTGTCACTGCTGAGGTCTGGAGCAGGTGTCCCCTCTGCATTCCTGCACGCTGATCACCTCGCCTCCCCTCTGACGTCTGCAGCCTGGGCTGCTCCTCCTCTCCCAGCTCTCCCATGGTGATGAGCCAGAAGGTGACTTCACCTGCTGCCCTGTATTACGATTTTCTTCATTCAGTGCTGTGCTAGAGAGAGACAGTTTGTGACAGGGCCAGTGTGTTCCTTAGGGCTGTACAAGTCTACAGCATGTACACTAGAAAAATGCACAGAATAAAACACCCTGAACAATCCTGACCTCTGCAAGCATCACCTCAGCACCAGAAACACTTAAATGAAAACTGTGTAAGCTGAAAAAAACACAGGCATGTTCTGAATCTCTTCAGGCAAAGCTCCAGCTGAGAAGCTCTTTTTTTTTTCAATCAAACAAGACTCACAGGATCTGGGTTCTGTAGGGAAATTGGCCATAGCATTCTCTCATAGAAAGGAAAACCTTTTCCCTCTGGCTGGACCCTACTAAACCCACGCATCTATAGTAAAAGCTCTAAATACATTTTCAGCTTGCCCTTGTTCAGACCCACTTGGGAACACCTCAGATTCACCATTTCCTTAACTTAAACATTTTGCATCTGAAAGCTGCAAACATCAAAGGTCAGTTGCGGATTCTTATCAGCTTTACCAGAGTTTTCCATGGGAATCTCCCATTGGGGTGCTGTGTCTCCACCAAACAGGGTGGAGTTGCTCTGATTACTAATGCTCTCCTTAGCCCCATCTATATCTGACAGCAGGACACTGAGGGAGTTCCTGTCTGTCCTGGCCAGGAGCCAGAGAATTGAACCTCTGACATCCCACAGAGCTGAGGTACAGCTCTGCTAAAGTAGGGAAGGACACAGCCTTTAACCTGCTCACCCACCAGTAACATCAGAACTCTGTTCTGGGCCAAAATAAAGTGAAACATCCCTTTATTCTCTAAGCAAGCACATGTTGTCACTTGGGCTAGAAAACAGCACCAAATGGCAGTCAAGGGACACATTTAAGCATTACACCATGTGAACCACCACCAAGAGGGTCAAATGGCAGGGCTTTCCAAGTCACAGAAAAACCTGTATCACTTGGCCTTTCAGACTGAAGTGCTTCTGTTCCTGAATGAAGGCCTGTGACTCGTCTCTGAGAAATTCTATTTATTTTTTTTTAAGCCAGGACTGAGAAACAAAGCTAAAATCATTCACACCACTAAGCAAAACCAGATTGTCCCAGTTCCACCTCCATGCTAGTGTTTATTCACAACTTGGGTTCTTTTGCTGGGAGGCCCAAGGACATCACACAAAAGAAGGACTTTGTCCTGGACCCTGGTCCAGCCCCTGATACCATCACCCCAGCTATGAGAAGATGGGAGATTGAGGTTTTAGGTTCTGTTTACAGAGCTGAGCAGGATCCTGCACATCCACATCCCTTCTCCAATTAATAGCATGTTCCCTGCTGTCCTGAAATTAAATAATAGAGAACTGACCAGCCTGCTGGGGACATGTCTAATAACATGAGCCATCTGCACTCCTACCATGGGTGGTTCCTCCCACGTCACCACAGTGAAGGTTACTGGCAGGACACCCAGTCTACTTCAGGACTTGTTCCCAGAGCTGTCCTATCATCCCATCCTGAAGGGAATTTTACTTACATACTCTGATATTTCTGCAAGCACCACCCTTCTGAAGCTGCATGTTGCAATTACACGTCAGAATTTGGCTAAGTTTGACCAGCAATTTCATATCAGTTACTACGTCTACATTCACTTAAGAACAAATAAGTCACTGCTAGCAAACCCCCTTATTCTCTACTTCAGATGTGTATTCCAGTGGATGGTTTACTAGAGTATTTTTTATTTTTTAATGTAAGCTTTACAAAAAATAACTTTACAAAAAATGCAATGTCATTGAGGAGCCATTTTTGCTATTAACAGTTACCATGTGATTTACCAGCTACCGGGATACAAAATTAATATTCACTTTTCTGGAAAAGCTGGGATTTGGCTCAACTACAACTCTGGAAAGCAGGAGGACTGCAGTGGTAATTCATCTTCTAGATTATCCAGATGAAAATGAATGAGGTTTTACTGGTAAAAGTTTAATGAAACAAAAGGTTATATTGCCACATAAGGTAATTAGTACCTGCCTGAGACAGGTTGGCACTGCAAAACAGACAACACAGAGACTAGAGTGTGTTGAGAACTGATTTAAACTGCTCAGAGGTTCTGGAAGATTTCAAATTCTGGCCAGTTCCTTGGAAGACTGTTACTTTTTCTGAATTTAAGTTTGAAAAGAATCCCAGTGTGCTGCTGCAGAAGAAAAGTTCTGGTTTGGCAAAATCAAGACGTAAAAGCTCAAACACAATTTAATTACAATATGCTTATAGTTCAATCCTGAGAGAACTTAAACAGTTCAAAACCAGTGGAGCCGAGTTGAATCACATATTCCTGTGACAGTATCCATTTCCTAGGAAATTTCCTGCTCTCCCTGCTATAAATGGATATATACAGATGTAAGAGATTAGGCACATAAGAGTTTTACAAAAGCAGCTACACCTGCAAACACGGGCCACATAAGAGGGTTCAGCCTCCTGGCACTCCTCACCCTGGCTGACAAGGAAACAACTCAGTGGTTATCCCAGTGGCCAAACTGCAGGTGTTGTTGTCCACATGTGGGCGTTTGTAAGGGCAGTCTGAAAGCAATTATAAACCCAGTCAAACAAGAAACCTGAGGTTAGATTGTCTTAATTTCATTTAAGACATGTGATTGAAGCTCTGCTTTTTAGGCCATAGTAGACTGTCATAACATGTCAGTTAATTATATAAGCCCAGTTATTAAAAAACAAACAAGTTTTCACTTTTATTGGAGCTGAAATATTTCCAAAGCCAGCAGTAAACAAAGTGTCTGTATTAAATAAATCTCAGGATGAATGTATTATTGACACATGGATTAACTGGGCTGGATATTTCAAAACCACGTCTGTGCCTTTGCCCGTGCAGTTGCTCTCACCAGGCCAACAAAAAGCATTATCTTATCACAAACCCTGCAGGAATATTTGTCTAAAAATGCTTCCATTGCTCCAGTTGCCACTCAGCTTGCAGGGAAGAGGGATCTGTATATTTTGTCTGCCAGCTGGAGGGTGGACTCAGCCCTGCCTGTCTGACACGCTGCCCTGGCTACCTTCACACCTCTCAGGAGGATTTTGGGCTGGAAGAGTGTTTCCCTTCAGCAGCCCTGGTGGCTGATGCAACCACTTTAATTCAGCTTTCGTTCAGGTCCACAGAGTCTGCCTGAGCTCGCTGCTGCTCCCAGCCCCGGTGCTCTGCTGGCTCAGCATTACCTGGGCACTTCCACAGGGAAATGATCCAGGAACGATTGCAGTCAAGCCAAGACAAGCTCTCTGGGTTCCACGGCAAAGGAACTCATGGAAGGAAAGTGTCTGTAGAAATGTCAGGGGCTTGAGATTTCGTGGAAAAACTAAAAACCTTGGAAGCAAGCCAGGTGCTCATCCTCTTCGGAAGCAGCTTTCCCACCCTTTCCCTTTCTAGGAAATCAGATGAAGCTTTGCAAAGCCTAATTCTTAAAAAAACCCAAAAGTGATGAAATGAACATGTGCTACCACCTGCTGTCCATTATTTGGAAAAGCAGGGTCCCCAGCAGGGCCTGGCACCCACGGTCTCCCCACAGCCCCAAGTTCCCCTCTGGCCCCAGGACGTTGAGAGCAGCTTCAGTCCATGCAGGGCCAGTCCTGGGGAGCTCAGGGGCACCAGTCACCCCGGAGAGAAGGCATTTTGTTGAATTCTCCTGAACAAACAGCAGCATCGAGGAGACAATTAGGAAATTAGGTAAAAGGGAATGGCAGAAAAGTGCCCAGGTTAGTGCAGTTTCTTGTGGTGTCAGATCCATGGACAGACATGGATGTACCAAAATGGAGAAAACAGCATTGGCAGCTCCAGACATCCACGTCCTGGGTGCTCTCTGGGGGCCCCTCACCACCCACTGGCACATCCCTGACAGGCAGCTGCTGTCACAAACAGGCATTAAGGCCAACGATTCACCGAATAAATATGGGTTTAAATAGACCAATTTCTGTACAGGTCACTTCACTTCCACACATCCCCACCAGGGACTGGCAACTCAGATCTGAAGCAATAAATCACCTCGGGCTGGCAAGAATAACGGCCCAGAGCTCACGAACACAAAGAATGCATTTAATCCTTTTCTGTTGCTGTGGTGAGCAAACAGAGCGTGCCCGGTGCATTAGGCAGCTCTCTGTGTTAATGTATTACCTGTAATTATTTGTAGAACAAAATGGAGACCAGTGGAGTCAGTCCAGGTACTCACCATTCACTGTAGCCAAAGGGCTCCCAGGAATCATCATCTTCCCAAAGTCTTGACAAAGAAAGAATTAAGGGAGTAAAAGGGTTTGGTTCTAATTGTTGTAAAAAGAGCCACATATGTCCTGAACCTGTGGTAACACATAAGATCTTACAGGGAAAAAAATAAAAAAAATCTTGGCACATCAATAATCTTCCTTTCTCCTCCTCAAGCTGTGCAGAGGCTTCTCTTTTTGCAAGGGCCCGGGGCATCAATGTGATCCATGTCAAATTTTTTTTGCAACATGTCACTGGTCCATGGTGTCTCCCATCCAAAACCCTTAAAACACCTCTACAGCTAATTAACCAAGCACATTGTTTAACAAAGATTAAACGAAGGAATCCCTCACAGACAATGTTACACAGCTGAGCAGCAGGCTCCAAACAGCAGCTCAGTGCAGAACACATTACAGACATGTCCCAAACAGCCAAAGCACTCAGCTGTGCTGGCAGAGACCACCCGTCAAACAATTCTGATTAAGAAATTGGGAAGAAGTTGCCTTTTCCAAGAACATGTGTCAAAATAAAGTATGGCTAAATTTAATTAATAAATTACTCAGATATAATACTCTGATCAAGTGCAACAGAAGGTTGGATTGCAGCAGATATTTCATTGATAACTCCCCTGGACTTCCCCAGCCTGTTGCAGTTTGCTCTGAAAGGAACCCTCACCAAGTCGGTTTGGAAGGGATCATTTCCATAAGCAAGTGTACCCCAGTTTTATCTGAAACCATTTCTGCACAGCCAGCGTGCTGGAACAATGGAATAAAAAGGCCAATACAGCATCAGTAAAAGTAGAAAGGCAAAAGGTAATCAGAAAAAAAAGCAAAAAAGGCAAATAAGTTAATCCAGGCTTTACAAATACGTCAAGGGTGTTTCTCTTACTTTCCATCTGCCATGAAGACAAGAAAGAAACATTCCCTGGTGAAATAAAAATGAGCAAAGGAAGAAAACAACATGTGTGTTAAAGCCATTTTTCCAAAGCCTCAATGGCATTTCTCTGCCACAGCACTCCACATCTCTCCGTAGGCTCGAGCCAGCGAGCGGATGCTGGGTTACCTCACTCTCATAGCATGAACTCGTACTCCTTGCTATTCTCAATCTGTCACATTCAACAATCACATGCAAAAATGACTCAGGCTGCCAGTTGTCTCTGTGTTGTGCTCGTTGAGCATTTGCCAGTTCCTCAGGAGTAGGCTTGATATTGAAAGCCACACTTTGGGAAACGTGATTTAGCCTGAGCCTGCTGCATTAGGCTCAAACATTTTGGTTTTTTTGTCTGACAAATTTTTGTCCTTTTTTAATCTTGCAGACCAACAGTTCTGGATACAGAGGAAACAACAGCAGGTCAGATCAGTGGCTTGTTCAACTTGGCATTTTGTTCCTCCTGGGGGCATTTATTCAAAGCGCCTAATATTTTGGAAGGAATGGAAAAGCTCTTAATGTACCACACCAATCATCAGCTGTAAATGTTGGACAAATTTTCTTCCTGTCACCTGCAGTGATCACCTGGGAAGCAGGCAGTGATTTTCATCCTTTTTTTGAGCAGAAGCTGTACCGTGGTGCAGCCTTTTAGCCAGCATGGCTGCAGACACTGAGCCACCTCCCAGCCTGTGTTCCTTCGGCTCAGTGAGGTCTCCCAGTGCTTGGAAACAAAACTCTTCCAGCTTCATCACCTCAGCCCCAATGCCTGCCTTCAAAGCCTCCAGAAAACAATTAGAGCCCAGAGGGGCTGCAGCCTCCTCTGAGTGCAGGGGCATCCTGTGGTGAGCAGCTCACACACACGGATGTGCCCACACTGCTTTGGGTGATCCTACTCCAGCATGTCCCAAAGCAATGGATCTGGCCCTACAGGCGAGGAGCAGCCTAATGTGTAGCTCCAAGAGAGGCTAAAAAGTTTTCATATTGGATTATTTTGGCTGTGTTGGTGTTTGACCCAATACTATGTCGTTCCCTCTCTCTGCATACCTGATGTCCTAAGGAAAGTATATTGTCAATTCAGATAACATTATTACAGAAATAGCCACACTTAACCTCCAGCTAAATTTATTCAGTCATTTTGTAATATTTTTTGCAACCACCAATGAAAAATACCCAAGAATAGTAGGCCTGTAATAGGCTCAAGATTAAAGGGTACTTTTTAAATTCTCTGGAGGTTCTTTTCCCAACCAGAGACCGTTCTTAGCCAAAATTCTTCAGCTAAATAATAATAATCTCCTATACAAAACATTCAGTAATGAGGACATTCAACATCTTGGAAATGTGAAACACATTGCATAAAGAAGACTATGCAAAATTTAATTGAAAATTATATGAAGTTGCTCACTGTTAAATAAGAAAAATTTGGGCCTAAGATTTGACACAGTAAATAATAATATTAAGAAATTGATTCCAAAATCCCCGTGCAACCATTTTATTGTTATTCAAAGTAATTAATCTGACTTGCTAATTTACAAAAGGTAAACAATAAATCACTCATTCTGTCCCTCAAATATCAAAAGTAAGGTCATGGGGGTAATAAACAAAGTTTGCTACACTTCCTAATAATTTAGTAAATAGACTTTTTCTTCGGGAAGCCTCTCCAGCGTCCCCCAGTTACACAGATAGCTGTCTGAAAGCATACGGTTTGTGTAAAGCCTGTGTGTACCATATGCACGTATCACTTCACTTGCCACTGAAACAGTTGTGTCATGGGTGGAATGTGGCAACTCTACCCACACACAGTAATGTGATACAACAGATGAAGATAGTGGAAAGCCGTGAAACTGTATGGAGAAATTTAAGTAGATTGAGTCCATCTCTACTTCAATGGGAATTAGATCAGGCCCCAAATGAGAATTTATGCATGACAGCTGGATTAACATATATATTTCCTGAAAGACAGTACCTTTATAAACTGAAGAGTTCCATAGTGTCACACTGGAGCATTAGTTCATTTTTTATTAAGAGAGAAACCATCATTTTGTAATTCACGGTAATTTCCTCCAGGACATAGGTCTCCTTAGTTATCTCTTTTGATTCCTGATCCTACTTAATTTGCAAGGGATGAGACTGCAGCAGGGACAGCTTAGTGTATATTTGAGTTATAGTCCTCATATATTCTGGTTCATGAGCAGGAAGAAGTGCAAGCACGAGAGACCCAATTAAATTAAAAGTTCAGCACTCTTCCATTTCAGCGAACGGTCGGGCGACAAATGATTACAGTATTATTGCATTTTCTTACACAAGAAAAACTGCCCACCCTCTTTTTTTTAAAAAAAAACCATGCCCAGTGGGCAGTGTCCTGCCTGCCTGACCCACGGTGTGAAATCCTGGCACTGCGGAAAGCTGGAGCTTCCCACCCGTCACATGAAACTCCATCAGCCGTGCAGTGCCACGGCAGGGGGAAGCTTTACAATGCAGGAGCACAGATGGGATCAGCTTGCAAGTAAATATGTTTCTGTTGCTAGAGAAAAGCATAGAAAGCGACGATGAATAAAGATGAAAAATAAGATGCTGACAGAGGAAGAGGAAAAAGCCGCCAAAATGGGTACAAAGGGAAGAAGATTTGGTAGAAAACACCAAAGATCTGGATGGGTAGTTTGGACACTGGCTTTCCTTCCATTAAAGAGAATCCTTCCATCTTACATCAATAATGCCATTATTTGGCATTTAACCTCTCAGTTGTGACTCCATAACTGGGCATTCAGGTATTTCATAGCAATTTGCTCTATTCACTCACATATATAAAAGCTTTTGCCGTGAAAGGCAAAGCATTGTGCTCTTTTTGCAGAGCTTTGAATGCAACCAGGAGCTCTGCCCATCTAATGAATGCAGCCAGGTCATACCATTAACATTTTCTTGCATATAATTAACTTAGTTCTAATATGAAAAGATGGATATCTTCTTGGAGAAAGGTGACCAACAGTTGGGAAGTGATTCTAGGAACAAAAACATGCAAGAATCAGCCTGTGTCCAAAAAATGACAATGAGATAAACAACATCATGGTTCATAAATCCAGCTTCTTAACAGCCTTCAGATTTTAATATTTGATTAGGACCAGTAAGAATTATGCCATTCCTAGATCTGTTACTTCACTGCTACAGTATAGCACAAATGTACACACTAGGAAGTATTAATGACTCAATGCTCCACAGACCTGCGTGCTTGAGATAGAGAACAAGATTCAATGCACATTTTAAACTGCTGCAACCCTGACAGTTTATCAAATATCTAAATAATTGTAAGAGTCATCTAAACATAATACACAAGCATCTCAGGTGGTGGCAGAGTTATGTGGTAGTATCCATAACCGGAAAAATGGAGTTAGAAACTCCTCTCTCACTGTGAAAGTCTTCCTACTAAAATGCAGATATTTCTAGAAAGAAAGCTTTTGATCATATTCAGTTTCTTTCAAAGTACTCATTTCACTTTTGTCTAACAATGCATATTAAAGTAATTCTAAGGCTGCAAAGCCCTTACCTACAAATTGTGTCATCCCAGGATTAAAATTCCTGAATTCATCTATGTTGTGGATATGCATAAGGGGAGATTTCAATTACCTTTTTACATACAGGTCTTCTGGAAACCACTGAACTCCATTCCATGCAGAGAAAAGCAGGAATATTAATTGCCTCAATGCTTTTTGTATGGAGCTTTCACTGTAGTTTTAATGCTCAATAAACATCAAAGATTTATCTTTACTATCCAGCTGTGAAAGAAGATGCTCTAACATTCACTCGGTAGATGGAGAACAGGCCATAAAACTTAAGGCTGAAATCATTAAAAATGCAATGATTTCAGAAGCACAATATGAGTGTTCCAAGTCCTCATTTTTCAGACTACCTGTCATTTTAGGCATATGCCATGTTCAGAGCAACTATCCCACTGATCTCAGCCATGGAAGCCATCCTGCAGTTCAGGATGTATCTATACCCCTGTATCTATACCCTCACAGACTGAAAATGCAGACCAAAATTAGGTTCTGCCCTCCTATTTGGGATCCCTCTTCATCTCCAACTCAGTCCTTCTTTCCTTCTCATTGTCTCCCCTGCTTTACCATAACTGTGCTCTCCTCTTCGATTCCTTTCCTGCCTCTAGTTATGCTGCTTTTGTCACGTTTCCTGGGCACACAAAGTGAGGGAGTGGGTAGGACTGAACCTTTCCTTGGCACACAAAGTGAGGGAGTGGGTAGGACTGAACCTTTCCTTGGTCACCTCTTCTGTAACCCCAGACACAAGAGATCCCACAAGCCACAACCGCTCTGTGCCTGCTCTCCCTCAGGCTGGGTTGATGTATGAGCCATGCAGGATGAAGGATGTTCTTTACTACAAAGAACTTAGAAGTCAAACAAGCCTCTACTGTGCAACTGTCTATAGATATTTCAAGAGTATATCTTTACCAAATTTAGCATTTTAAATAAAGCAAAAAAGTACCATTGCTCTGCCACAAAGACAACTCTCTACCACAAGTTTCACATCCCTCTCTAAGTGCACAGAGGCACCAGGACCCCCAGTGGCCTCCCTGAGGCCTCCCAGGCACACTCCCAGCTCCAGCCTCGGATGTGTGCATTCAGAGATGAGATAATGGGGGGTACTGGGATTTTTTTAAACCACTCACAACAAATACTTCTATCTCCAAGTGTAAGGTGAGAAATTTTGTAGGGCTTTCACCTGCATAGTGTGGGACATGCAATTGTGTGGTACAGGAGATTTGGCCCAGCTGAAGGCTTATTCCACAGCACAAAAAGGCATTTTTGGTTTAGAGTTAATGAATGAAAACTTACACTCAGAGTACAGTACATCTAATGTTGTGTTTTAAACGGTGGCCAATTTCTGCTTAACCTGGTTGTCCTTCTTACTGTCCCAAACTCAGGACAACAGCACTCAGTGTGACTTGGCAGCTCCTGCGATGTATGGAACTGTCATGGGCAGGTAAAAGATTAATGGGAAGGGGTCTCTCTTGATTGATGAATCTGTGACCTTGAGCAACCAGAGCACTTGCACCAAGTATATCTGCCATGTGAGACAGACAAAATGAAAGAGGCTCATGTTACACTCTCAGATCTCATTAAGCACCCAGACCAGAAACACCGATACTGGCACTGGCCATCTGCTCTGCTGTTTGCCTGGTTACAGGTCTGATAACACTTTCAGGGAGCAAAAGTTAATCAGACGTACAGATGAGCAATAGCACTGCTGCACAGGAAATTCAGTGGAACATAACAGTTTCTAAAAAAAAACAACCCACATACCTGTTTTTACTTCTTTCTGCTCTTTCAAACCACACAAGCTGGTGTTTAAAAAAATTGTTGACATAAAAGGCTGTAACTGTACGTTCTCCAAATATTGCTGTTTTTTTATAAATAACCTGTAAAATCATAATAAAGTTCACTAACTTGAAATTTGCCAAATTGCAGTGATCTCCTCTTAATCTACACAGGATTATTTTTAATTGCTTTTGAATTATTTTCTCTCATGTTCTCATTTGCTTATCTCAGTTATTTGAGAATTACAGTATTTTCTGCCATTGGTTCTCCACTTGCAGTGTTGTAGGACTACTTTTGCAGGACTACTTTCCACGTTTAATGTACTATTATGCCAGCATCCATCCCTGAGGAATGAAGGTTCCCTGCAAGCATTTTTCAAGAGACTTATGATCAAGTGAATTTTCTTTGCTGAGCAGCAATTCCTGAAAAATCCTGCAACGAATTCAAAGACTTTCCTACTGCTTTTGGAGAATTAGCTCTGGGCAAAATGATATAGTCTATTGAGGCCATATCTGACCCAGAAAGTATTAACTGAAGAATGTGCAGGACAGCTGCTTATCAGAAAGAAAAGACATGCAGTGCAGGAGAATGACATGTAGAGCTACTCGAGTCAGTTGTGAATGACTGTCAGCTCTCCAGAGCCAGCCAACACGGGGAAGCAGATACGGCATTCTGCCAGAGCCCGTGCGCATCCGTAATGGAGCAGGCTCGGATATCTTAGCACAGGACTGCACCATGTGCAGAGGAGATAGTTTATCATCCAAGAGCATTTCAGACATATGATATGATAAGGCTGAACAGAAATCTGAAGTATAGCAGGATTATTTCCAACCAGGTGTCAACCTTCCTGTGGAGGACGTTCTGTGAGCAGGTTTGGGTCATGCCAGGGTCATGTTTTCCAAAGCACTGGCCTCCTCGGATGGGGGCGGTGCTCCTCAGAAGCTGGACCTGGTACCATCCTCTTTCACACCGAGTTAAAAGAGAATGCCTCGCTGCACAACAGTGTGAGTGCCATTTATTTCCAGCTACATATCCAGTTATACCTAAATGGAGGCCTCAATTCCTATTCGGCTTTCCCAGATCATAAACAGGGTTCTGGGACAGTTCTGGGTATCTGGGACAGTGCCATTGTCTTCACTATTCCTTTGGATGAAGTGGTGTGCACTAAGGACTCATTTGCTGCAGCATCATCAATGCTTCAGCATTTTAACTCCCTGGAAGACTGACGAAATCCTTAATTTGGAAGTCATTATTTAGGCGTTTTGCTTGTGTTACACCATGGATGGCACTTCTCCACCATCATTTCACTTGGCATCTCTCATCATAAAGTCTTGTTGTGCAGGGACAGTAATAATAACGCTTAATGAGAATGTACTTTATTTTTCTAAATATCTTGGTTTGCATCCAATAATCAGTTCATGGAGAAAATTACGTGAGCCGCAACATGAGTTTCAGAAAGGTGCTGCTGGCAATTCTGGGGGACATTTCACAGTAAACATTGTGTCCTGAGTGTGTCGCAGCGAGGGATCCGAGGCACTGGTTTCCCGTTAAAGACACAAACATAGAAGACATGTTGTCTTTCCTAAAAAGCGTTTGGCCTATCACCCGCACCGTGTCTGAGCTCATGCACTTCAAGCGAGTTCCCCACTTGGGCTTTTGCAGGAGAATTTAGAAGTTCTTTTCCAAACAAGTGACTATTCCCATTCGCCTCCCTTGGGCTCCTGCTAGGAGCCCCTTCCCTGCCATGCACCACTCGCACGGCTTTCAAGCCTTACTCCGCAGCCCACTCGTTACTTTCACCCACTTCTCCCCCGCCGCGCTCCTGCGGCCGTACCCCCAAACGCGCTCCAAACTCCTCCCTCCGCATCCCCCCGCGGCCCCCCCGGCCCTGCCGCCCCCTCCCCGGCTCCCTCCGCGGCCGCGGAGCGTGCGCGCGGTGCGGGCGGCCTGGGCAGGTGGGGCGGAGAGCGGAGCCGAGAGCAGGAGCAGGAGGAGGAGGAGGAGGAGGAGGAGGAGAGGAAGGAGGAGGAGGAGGCGGAGGAGGGGGGCCGGCCCGCCCGCAGCCGCCGCCGCCGCCAGCGCCGCCATGATGCTTGTTTGCTTTCAATGAGTGTGAGGAGGAGGCGGGGGGGAGCCGCTCTCCCGTCCGGCCCGCGGCAGGAAACAAAGAGCCAGGCAGGCGGCGGAGCGAGGGCGGCGGGGGGACGGGGATGCTGCAGCCACAGGTAGGGGCGGCCCCGGCGCCCGGCCCGGAGCGGGGAGCTCTGCCCGGGGTGGGGGGGCAGCGCTGCGGGAGGAGTGCGCTGGGGGAGGGGCACCGGCGGTGGCACGGCGAGGGGGGACCCGCGGGCTCGGTGGGGAGAAGCCCCCGCGCCGCGGCGTTTGGGGGTGTCAGGGGGGCCCGAGGCCCCTCTGGACGTGGGGGGGGTCCGGGGTGGGGGTGTGCTGGGCCTGGGCAGTCGCTGCTGCGAGGACGCCCGGAGGAGGCTCCGCGGCCGGGGAGGCGGCGGGGAACGGCGGCTTTCGAAGCGGGGGCGGCGGGGAGGGGGCTCCGCAGCCCCGGGCCCAGCCCCGCGAGCGCCCACCGGCGAGCGGGAGGCAGGGAAGGAGACTGGGAGGGAGCCGGGCCGGGCGGCGCCGCGCAGGAGCCCGGCTGTGTTTGCATCGGAGAGGCAATTAAGAGAAATTAGTATAATGGCATCTGGAAGCCTGAAGTTGATTTTTTGTTTTTGTTGTTGTTGTTATTATTATTGGTGCTGGTAGGTTTTGTTGTTTTTCTTGGCTTTTTTTTTTTTTCCCCTCACTGTGCAGTTGAGTTTAAAATAATTTAACAAAAGGCCGAGGGAAATGACATCAATCGGGGGAACTGCCCGTCCACCCTCCACGCACGGCGCCCCGCGCCGCTGCCTCCCCGGAGGCCGATCCGCCTGGCTGGGCGCGCACCGAGGGGCGGCAGCGCTGCCTGTCAGCGGAGCGCTTCGCCTGCTCCGGAAGGAGCCGCGGCAGCCGCCCGCCCTCCGTCCCTCCCCGCCCCGCCGGCAGCGGGAGCCGCGGCCGCGCTGGCGCCGGGGCCGGAGCGCCGCTCGCTCGTTCCGGCGGAGGGAGCGGCGGGGCGGGCTGTGGCCCTGAGTGGCAGCGGCGACAGCCAATGCGAGGCCGCGGTGGCCGTGAGTGACGGCGGCGGCGGCCAATGGGGAGGCGCGGGGGGGCGGGCGCGCGAGGCCGCGGGACAGGCGCATGCAGGGATAAACAGAGGGAATTGGGGCGGGGGGCGGCGGCGCCGGGGCTGGGGCCGGGATCGGAGCGGCCCGGCTGTCGGTCCGTAACCGGGCGGTGCCCGAGCGGGGTCACTGCCTCGGCTGCGGTACGGGGAATGAGCGCCTGGGCTGCCTGCCGAACCGCATCGTGCGGGGGAGCGGGCGGTGGGCAGTTCCCGCATCCCCCAGGTCCGTCTTGGGGCTCACAGGACAGCCTTTCCTCCTCTAGAATTTTATGGAGAGCGATAAGCCCGGGATTAGACAAGGCTTTAGAAAAGGGGATATCTAATGCACCTGTCTGTGTCTTGGTATCTATGGTGAACACGTATTTTATCAGCATTTTTCCCACAAACATTAAAAATTCGTATGAAACCTACTAGGTTGTAGTCCTAGGTTGGACTTGATGATCTTAGAGGTTTTCTCTAACCTGATTCTGTACTGCTTTGCTTTGTGTAATGTAAGAACTAGATTCAAAACAAATGCAGTAAGCTAAAGGTTTTGTTGGGTTTTTTGTTTGTTTTTTTGTTTGTTTGTTTTTTCATACAGCCATCTGTATTTCCACAAATGCATAGAAAATTGTATCACTAAAAATAGGACTTCATGGATGGGTGTTTGCTTTGTAACTAGAGTTGCAGATTGCCTGTTTTTTCATTTGATTTCTGGGGTTTATTTTCATAATCTAGATTTCGGCACAGTGGGTAACTAATTCAAAATCCAAGGGATTAAGAAATACCTGTGGTATTTGTCTGGCTTAAATACAAAGATGTGCAAGTGTTGACTGGTAATTGTATTGTATCTCGCATTTCTTTTCATTCTAGAGCAGGTCTCGTAATTGGGAATTTATCAACATTTCCACTGGGGTAATTTTACAGGATTATCCGCCCTCTGTTCTTCCTGCTGGTTCATCTGGACTCTGTGGAGTTTGCTGCTAGCAATGAAGCCTTCTGTGGGGGTTTATTCATGCTATTACTGAAATGGAGCCTTCGCATTTGGATTAACTCTTTGTTCACTTTTCACCTGAATCGCCTGGATCAGCCCATGTTTAAAAAGGATCCTACCAAACATCTCTTTTCTGTTTGCATTCTGAAGTTGAACTCTGAATACAGGCTCATGTTCAGGCTGTTTACTGTGCTTGAGTTTTAGAGGAAGAATTGAATTATAAAGATAGATGAAACTGTAATACTGCAGGGGCAGGTAAATACACTTGACATTTTATACACGAAGACTTGAAAACATGTTATGAAGGGTCACAAATTGAATGAGCATGGTACCTTTTCAAGACAGGGCTGTACTAGATATTAGGAAGACGTTCTTTTAACCAAGTGCAATGTTTGTGATGGAAACCACTGCCTTCAAAATGGTTCCAAGACCGAGCAAACTAAAAATTCTTTCCCAACATATGAACAAAAGAATCCATATTTGAAAATGTAGCTGCATAAAAAAATGGTTCTGTTAATCTGTTGCCAAAAAACTTAAATATTAGTGCTTGTAGCACACTGTGCCATGCTGTTTGGCTCACCACTGTGCCAGGAGTCCATGTGGTGAACCAGAATTCTTCCATCCACTTGTGCAGTCCCTGTTGCAGAGGCCCTGGTTCTGTTTGCTAACAGACTGGTGAATTTTAAGTTATTATTATCTGGTTTTGTCACGTCCTTTTGGCTGTACACTTTTGTATGTGCAGTCTGAGCATGACATCCCAGTCTCAAACAGGGCCACATTAGGCAAAGATGCTACACAGAAATCTTTAGGAATGAGGATGCCTTTCAGTCTTCAAAATTGAAGGGAAGTACAAGAATTGACACTTATTTCTATTTTCAGGAAGTATATGTAGTATTGAAAGATTACAGTTGTGTACGTTGGGCTTTAAAAAGCTGCCAGTGACCTTAAAACACCACAGGAAAATTCTCCCCAGACCCAACCACCAGATTTTAGTTCTAATTGCATGAGGCAGAGCTTGAGCCATGCCCAGCTGCATACAAAGTATCTGGGGTTTGCAATCCATATATTGAGGTTTTATACTACTTCCCATGTCAAAACACTGACATTACTGATTCCAGGCTAAATTTAGCCTTCTCCATGGTGTCATTTTGAAAGCTTTATGCATAAATTGCTCAAGCTGAGTCACTGCAGGGTTTCATCTGTTTTGTTCCTTCTAAAGTGTTGGTGCTTCACACTTGGAAGTGTGATTATTGTACAATAGCCTGCAAGATTATTAGCATTGTGTTAAGTGACATAATTTATGTTCTTACATAGAAATTGGGCTGTACAAGTCCACTCAACAAGGGAGTCTTGGCAGAAACTTGGGGACCTGCACTCTCAGTTTCTACATGGAGCAATTTCTGCAGCTGACATCTTTGAGAGTTTACAAATGCTTAGGCAGGTCCCAAAGAAAAAGCTGTTTAAATGCTTAGCATGTACTTTTAGCTGCTAATTGCACTTCCAAAATGGTGCTTGTTTAAAAAAAAAAGATTGGCAACAACTCAGTTTTTCCTTTTGTAAGACTGCAACATGAATCCTTTCGTTAATGCCTTGGAGGCCTTTTTTTCTAGTGTATAAATCAAGGAGGGACTAGGAGCAGTAAATATATACAGTTGTTTATTTTAGAACTGAAATACTTGCTGTTAGGATTCCAATTTATGCTACAATGGAGATCTGCAGGAGGAGATTGATTTGACTTCAGATTTTTTTCGACTGGGAATGCTGTTAGTTGTTCAATGGAGGCTGCCAACTCGACATTGTGATCCCAGCCTGGATATTTGGATGGCTCTCTTGTGCATCTTAGTTCATGTTCCTGGTATGCAGACTTTATTCTGCACGTGAAGGGGCTCCCTACCTGAAGACCTTCCTAAAGTTTTTGTTTCATTTTATAATACCAGTATCTCCAGAGCATCCTTTGAGCTCTCCCCTTTCTTTAGCAAGGCAGCAGGTTCTGTTGGAAGACTGGGGTTTTCCAGAACATGCTGAAGCAATTTGAGTGATGGATCCTGTCACGAAGGTGCAGCATCTTGCCATGGTTAGAGGACCAGGAATATACAATAATGTCATATCCTGCATGTTACAAATAATATGCAGCTTTATTGCTTGAGCTATTTTGGAGTGTATTGATGGGTGAGATGTGGATTCTGCACATTGATCTGACTTAAATGCCTCTCCACAAAAGTATCTCTCTGCACAAATCAGTTTGCAAAGTCAGGGATCAGAAAAAAACTTGCTTCAGAGACAGATTTTTCATGTGATTTTTGCAACAAAGGTCCCGTTTAGCCAACACCGACAAAGACAGAAGGCTTGAAACTAAACTAAAACACCACCAGGGTTGGCCGTGCACTATCTGACGTGTATCACCTGTCAGAGCAAGGAAATGGCATCAAAATGGCTGAACATAAAAAGTATTGGGGAATTTTATGCCACGCTCTGACCATTAATACTTTTAAATATTGGTTTAAAGAAGTTTTAACAGTTGCTTACCCAACAGAGGAGCTTTGTTTGACAAAGCAAAGGTCCTGTGGGTTAAGAGGAATTTCAGTGCAGCATTAATCACAATTCATCTGCAGAGTACTTTCAGGAATGGGAGCTTTTAGGAACAACTAATAAGGGCGAAGAATAATTAAAACTAGTGAGGAATCCTGTTTTGATGAGGAGCATGAAAGATCCACCTCTGGAGATTTGCAATGGCCAGTCATGGCATAGGTGCTTTCTGTATAGGGAGCAGTGGACTGGATCACCTCATGGTTTCTTCTGATTTAGTAGGTCAGGACTTCTCTCTAGTGGTAGAATTTGCAAAGCTGCTACTTTGGTTGCTCATCATCCATGTCAGTACAAGCATTGCCAGAGTAATGCTCAAAACCAGGCTCTGATGAGGCTGAGCAGTGATACTTCATTATTAAAAAACCCCAACCCCCACAACCTCGAAGCCCCACTTTCTTAGCTGAGTATCATTCTTGGTTTTCAGTATTGTCTCACAAACAGCTGCGTCAACACAACTGAGGGAGGTGATGCAGTGGAACATGGGGACAGGAAAGAAGTGTTGAGTTGGCTTTTTGCACAAGAGCATGGTTGTGGAAAAACATTTTTAGGCTTGTTGGTGAAATTTGAAGTAAAACCAATCTGTGAATAATTTGCTTGCTGTCAGGATGTGGCTAGATGGGTAGAGCATCAACTGTGCAATGACTTCTGTAACATCCTGACCTTCAGTTAGTTCAGCAACACTAATACTAACAAGCATTTAGGTATCTTGAAATTGTGTTCTAGGAAGGCAGAGATTTTTTGATTTAGATCCTGACATCTCTTGTCAAGCTCTAGTTCAGTTCTATAGCAGGAATGCTGAAAATGAGCTCATGTCCAAAAAGGTAACTGAGTTCTCTTTTACTCCTGAGTTCTGTTGAAAGACAAGAAATAGTGTTTTGTGTGGTGACTTCTGGTTTTCCCCCACGGAACAACAGAAATGTGGTAAGCATTCTGCAGACACATGAAGGAAAATGTGGTAAGGAACAGGTTGGTGCATGTGCCAGTATTTAGAATAGCTTACTGAGTTGGACCAAGATGAGAAATTTTGCGCTAGGTCCCCTAAACAAGAATCAGTGTTCCATGTATTGCTAAGAATCATAACTGAATTGTCAAATATGATTGGATACAACCAGTGGAGTGGGAGTTGGTATTATATTAATGTTTTGGACTGTAAGGCTATTCTCAGCTTTCTAGACACATTTATAGGTGAGGTTTTTAAGCCTTGGTCTTTCTGCCTACATTTATAAAATCTGAAGCTAAATGTTTTACAACACAGCTCTTCCTTTTTAAAGCTGGTCTTTTAGGTTCCATCTGACTTGTACAGTACACAGTTCTGTAATGCAATGCAATTTATTTAAATTCTTAAAGTAATTAGTGAACCTGACATCTCTTTAATATATTGGCTTTTCAGAATACACTAACAGAATGTGCAAAAAGCTGAATGCTGTGCAGTACTCATTAACTAGCCAATGTGGTTCCAGGGGTACCAGTTAAGGTCAGGCTTTGCTTTGCAATTTGGTTTTGTGTTAGTGTTTGTTTTGTATACAGCAGCCTTTTACTATAGTCATAATTAGATACAATTTCTGATCATTAAGAGCTATTCTAATCATCTGGACCATGTTTGCAGCACTGAGAACATTTGGACATCGTGTTTCTAATGATTATATGTTGTGCAGGGGAAGGGGTGGGAATTTGAGGGCTTTTTATCATGAGTCTGATAGAACAGGTTTGTCTAGAAGATGGAGGAGTCAAGGAATCAAAAGTCCTCAACTGTGCCTTTTTTACTCTGACCATTTTAGACTTCTCTTCTGAACCTAAACTAGTTTTTGTAGCACCTGAACATGGAAGTGGCAACTGCTTCTTTGCATTAGTGAAATGATGGTAACCAAGTTTTTCACACTGCAAGGTTTGGGGGATTACACGTACACCATTAAAACACTAAAACACAGGGCTGCACATTGCTTATCTGTGGGAAGGTGTCATAGGCAGGGGTTGGGCAGAAAAAGTAGAAGTTAGTAAAATGACATTCTCCCTATGCCTGCCACTGCCAGCTGGAGCCAGCCCGTTTGCATTTCCATAAACAAGTAGTTATGAAGGACAAAGAAACCTTAATTAAATTTGAAATACCTGCAGGTCAAAATGTAATATGCTCTTCTTAAAAATATGAAATGACTGAGTTTTGAACTTAACAAAATTTAAAGCCTGTTCTAGTCAGTGCTCTCTAGTCTAATGGAGCCTTCCTGATTTGAAGACAGCAAGTAAATCCTTTGACATTTATGGCCCAGTTTATCTGAACCAGGATGCTTTGCTTGAGTTTCAGGAGGGTTATGTTTCATTTTAGTCAGCTTTGGCTAGATTAAGGGGTTTGCTGAACTTTAACAGCTTTATAGATTTTTAAAAGAATATTAAAACATTTGTCAGCTTCTGAGTTTTCTCTAGTAGAACTTATAAATGCAAATTCAAATAACTCATCTGATCAGTAATATTCCAGAGACACTTACCTGAATTCATGGATATTGAGTTAACCAGTTTCTTGTATTTGTTATTACACATGTTCACATGCATGTTCATGTCCCACAGCATTATCTTAAGTCTGAAAAAGAGGAAGGGTAACTTGTGGGTTTGTATTGGCAGTCGTGTAAAATTACAGTTTTAGAAGTCCTCAAAATAGGATGGAGAAGCATTACATCCCTGATGAGGCCATTAAATCTTAATATGCTAACAGCCACTAAAATGTGATCTTAGGGAGTGAAAAAGTACTTGGAATGAATCAATTGGCTTCGTGTTGACTCAACAGCTTTTTTTATAATTTTAATTTAGATTATTCAAACATTAAGCTATAAATTGGGTTCAAGGGATCTTGACACCTTCCCACATGTTATAGTTGAGTCTCTTGGGAGGGGGGAGTGTTTCAGGAGTTGTCCTTGAGCTGCTGCAGTTCTGCCTGTGCCACAGCTGGCACATGCCATCCCTCCCCACACTAGGCAAAAGGAAATTTTTAACTTGCAGCATGTGTTCTGAAAAATTCAGGTGTTGGCCTTCAGCTGATTTCCCAATCAGATTATTCCTAGCCTCATTTTTTCAATACCAAAGACTTACTTAAAAAAAAATACTTGAACTGCTTTTTTCAAATAAAATGCCAAGATTGTTTGTACTAGTCCACAAATAATAGGTGTTTACACAACAGACTTGATATTTGCCTTGAAGTAGCATACTAGTAGGGAAAAAATAAATATGTGGTTTCTTGCAACACTGGTGTTTTCTTTGTATATATTTCAATAGAGGGATCTGGTTCTTGCCTACAACGTTAAATGTAAGGTTTTATTTCAATAGATATGCAGGTCCTTAAATTTCTGTTTATTCAGCCTCAGAATATTTGTGATTTTAGTTCCAATGTACTGTAGTATGGATTTCTCAATTCTGAGGCAGATATAATTCTTTTGGATTTTTTTTTCTCTTGGGTGATGGCTCACACCTGTTTTCCTGAACTTTGGTTTATCTGCTTGTGTATTGTAGCAAAATATATTTTGCAGATATATTGGATGTTACAATACATTGTAGAAAAATACATTTTTATAAAATACATGTATTAACTATGTGTAGCATAAATATATATTGTATATTATATTGCAACAAAGTGTGCATTATGTAGCAAGTTGTGTTTCTTAGCAGAATGCAAATATTCTTCCATATTACGGTGTATACCTGCTGATAGTTGGGAAATACAAAACCACAGGCATATATTAAGATTTATTAAAAAAAACCCCAAAGTTTCAATTTAGCGTGTTTTGAATAAGACATTTATAAAAATAAGATAACATTAAATTTAGAAGGTTTTGTAGGAACAGTATCAGGATACAGAAAAAACATCCAATTCTTTAGTTTTATGCCTTAGGTGGGTGGGGTGATGTCAAATCATTTTAAATAAGAGTTTAGCTGAAATACATTAAATGTGCCTCACAGGGCACCCGAGGTTTAGCTGGGATGCATTGGTATCTGTTTCCTTTCCTCATCAGGCTATCTTGCCCATGAATATTTTTCCATCAGTTTTCAGTATTGACATCACTCTCGAGTTTGTTGCCCAGGCGTGGAACAGGCTGAGGATAAATTCAGTCATTGACTCAACTCATCAAGCGAAGTGTGTAAATTCTGCAGGGACTGACCTTTATCATAAACCCTGTTCAAGCTGCTGTGGCTTTTCTGTGAGGACGTGCCAGATGTTGCACCTTGTCATCCTGGCCAGGGACAGTGTTGTTGCTTATTTGCCTGTACTTCAAGCTAAAATGTAATTAAGTTCCCATAGAAATTCATGACTTGCTGAGTAAAGCACCACCAGTGATAGGACAGGGAAAGCAGCAAGCTTGATTCGTGTTGGAAAAGCACTTTTTAAACAAGGGGTAGTGAGTCTTTGAGTAGGAAAGGGCAAAGCTGCAGTTTTATAGTAAAACTGAAATACAGCACTATGAAATTATCTTAAAGATTTCTTTCCAAAGTACAGCAGTTATCTTTTAGAGGTACTTCTGTTCCTTTTGAAGAGGGTCACTGTTTGGAGTTGAAAGCAGAAATTCCTGTTAATTCTAATAAAGCTCAACAGTAGAAATTAACCCTTTCAATACAGCATAACACATCTGATCAGCCTATACATTGCTAGACATGCTACAGCCTTAAGTTATCTAAAATGCAATGTACTTTGCCTTCAGTTAGGATTTCAGACTTTGTTCAGTGTTACTGTTTAACTGGGTGAGGGTAGCTGGAAGCAAGGGTTTGCTTCCTGCTATGGAAGAAGAGAGTTTGTGTCAGTGTGGCCAGAAGTGCCATTATGGTGGTGTCCTGATTTCAGCAGCTGCAAATCCACACATGCATTCCTGCTATATAGGAATAATAACACAGGAGTCCAGTCTCCCTCAAATACATATTTTTTTCCTCTTCCCCCCTTAGCCACTTTAATTCTCTTCAGCAGCTCCTTTGTTATCAGACAAAAGTCGGTGCTGATGCAAGAGTGAAGTGGAAATACAGGGTCCTGGGGAGGAGGAACTGCAGCAGGACCAGCTTAGTTCTGCTTCATGCATTGTAAAACCACAGTGCAAGTGGTAGAGGGTGTGGAAGATCCTAAATTAACTTTGAATTCAAAGCAGAGCAGTCAATTTAAGAAACATTTATATTTGTGGGGAAGGTCATTGGAACCCATTTTTAAGTGAAACTTCAGATTGCATGGAAAAGAGCTTCAGGGTTAAAGGCACAAGGTTACAAAAGAATGGTCTGGGGTGAGCTTCCAGTTGAGGGTTTGGAGAGAGAAAGGGGGGAAAAAAGTCTCTCATATGGGCTATTGTTTTCTTATGAAATCTTTGAGCAACTTAATGGATTGCTTTCTGTCCTGCTACTTTTCAGCAGTTGAGAAGTAATTTATTTGGCAAGTAATACTGCACTGCATCAACAAATGGAAAATATTGTCCAATTGTCTTGTTACTTCTTATTTTATTAGATCTAGATTTGCATCATTTATTCACTGTTTTTAATTAAAGTAGCAAAAAGTTTGAGTAATTCTGCACTTGATCAGGTGTGGTGCTACTTTGTTTACTTTCTCCTCCTGGCTGTCCCCAGATCTGCATTAGTGTGTCAGTGACAAGTAAAAGCAGGTAAAGGGGAAGGAGGGGAAGTCAAAAGAAGTCACTGACATGTGTTAGGAAGTTTCAGAAGCAGAGCTGTAATGCTTCAGCATTGTGATTGAACTGAAGTGTTTCTAAAGGTACTCCCAGATCTGTAAATGGGTTTTATAGATAGTTCATAGTAAGTATGGAAGTAGTTGATTGGATCAGTTGAAATTACATCTGAACACTGTGTTGCTCTTATTTGTTCATAATTTTCTGCACAGTTTTAGAATTCAAGTTTCCCTAATCTAAAGATGATGTTTTAGGGGCAAACTTGACTTCTACATCCATAGTAATAGTAGAAAAGATTGTATTTGGCCTACAGGAGTTGTCCAATACATTTAGTTTTGAAGTCAAGTTAATTTATCATGGTATTATATAAAGCATTTCAGGAAATTAAAAAATGCTGTAGTATAAGGGTGCTTAAAAAAACCCCAAAACCTTAATCTCAAAGTATCTGCTCCCGTACTTATTTTGTTTAAAATCTTCCTCCTCACTGTCTTCCAATTTCATAAAAATGACAGAAGGGTAGAACAGGAAAAAAAGTTGTCACCTTTCCTGCCCTGTCACTCCGAGCAGACTCATTTCTCCATTTTGAAGACACTATTTATTGGTAGTCTCCATAGTCACCTGGAGCATTAACTGCCTCACAGTCCAGCTTCCACTTTGCACATGTCCATAGCCAAGGACACTTAACCATTCTAAATGTCTTATCAGGCAATGAGCTGAACTCCCTTTGTTCTTCTACAGCGAGCAGTGTACCTAAACCAGCTTGGCCTCCTGCTGACGTGGAGCCCTCCATGGCCCTCGTGGCGCTGGTGATGACACTGCCATTGTCCAGGACAGCCCCAGTGCCCAGCCTGGCTGTGCTTGGCCTGGCTGCAGCCGTGGCTGTAATCTGGAGGGACAGGCAGCAATGGGGGCAGGTGCAGCTCCACCTGGGAACATTTGGCTTGGTCTGCAGCGGTCTGTTCTGAGGGAAGCCTGAGCCAGAGCTCCATCACCCACCTGCTGCAGGAGCCAGCTTTGTCAGCTCTCTTCCAGCAGGTTGCCCTCCCTTGACATAACAATCTTCAGGTTTTTCCTTCTCTTCCTGGTCCCTGTCACCCTTCTCTGACGGGGCTGTCAGTCCCTGCTGCCCCTCACCCTGTCCCAGTGCCTGTCTCTCAGCAGCCTCTGTACAAACAAGGCCTTAGGGCAGTGTGTGCACTGGAGGCTTGAGCTGTAATTCCTGTGTCAGACCTGGGCACTGTTGACCTCGTGGGCCTCGCTTGGCTCAGTTTCTGTGGGGCGAGGGGTGTTAATTCTGTGTGGGGACTGAGTGACCTCTGATGGGAGTGGGCAGCCACACTCAGTACAGCTCTCAAGCTCTTCTGTTTTTACAGTTATTAAAATGACAATTTTAATAACCTGGTACAAGATAGTAAACAATTTCATTTGCATTCAAGCATACTTAAATGCCCTTTTCATTAAATTTATGTAGTCTGGAGCATTTTCCAGGAATCCATGTCATATCTTTGTTATAAAGATTTTCTCCTTTACAAACTGATTTACTGTATGCAATAAGAACCTAAGATTAATGGTGTTTCACCATCTGTATTGGTGTAAGTGAAAATTACAGGTGGTATAAGCTCTTCTGAAAATTACCATGATGATTGTTAAGAGCTGCAGTTATCAATGGTTCTAAGGATGTTCAACACTATTTTATGGGTCTTACTAAAAATTACTTTAGTCTGACAAAACTCTATCACTTAATCTGATGTTTACCTCAGCTTTTATGTTGTACTGTAGCAGCTTAGCAGGTGCTAAATTTGGATTTGGGGAGGTGGAGAAAGGAGACAGTAAAAGAGACTGATTTTCTTGAACTACTCCATGCTGTGAAGTTTTGAAATGCAGTTGAAGGTGTTGCGCTTGTATTTTATGGCGTACTGTGAGATACTACCCAAATGTAGCCTTCCTGTCAGTTCCTGAGACATTTTGAGTTCTGGGTGATAGATGTGCTAATGCCTGGTGTGACAGTATCCAGGATGTGGCTGGTGGCAGCGATGCTCTTGGACAGCAGTAGCTCCTTCAGCCAGGAGGCTCTCAAGCATTTACTGCTTTTTTGGCACCTGGTCATCCTAAACAGCAGGGACTCATCCTCTGAGAAATGTAGCAGTGAGAGAGGGGAAACCATCAAGAGCAGGAAGTTTATTGAGAGGAAGGGTGACTTTGTCGAGATGAAGTGATTGGGGAGTGCAGGATCACCAGGATCCAGTGTTAAACCCCCAAATTCTTAAATCTCTAATTGTTTTAGTGTACATTAACAAAACCCACTGGAAAAGTATGTCATCCTCTTGTAGCAGTGAGCAGTGATACACTGCTGGTACCAGCAAAGCTGTTAATTAGTGCATGTGATTGAGTGTGCTCTGGGGAGCGTTGGTGTTTCTGTACTGAATGAGATTTCTGTCTTTGCTATACCTGCCTCTGGAAAAATTGGAACATATTTATTAATTCAGGGAGCAGCAGGAAGAGAAAGCAGTAAATGTCTGACGAAGGTAAATGTTTCCTGACAAGCTGGAGCATTCCTACTTGGTCTTTGTGAATTATATATAATTATACATAGAAATTTCAGAAGAGATGCTCTGTACATTACTCTGATATATATTTTTGCCCCAGTTGCATAGTTACTGCAGCAAGAAGTTAGGCTTTTACCTTTCTGGAGATTGTAATCCACTCCCCTCTCCTTTAATTAGTGAAGTTTGATGAAAAAAAGTGTTACACTTGGCAATTCCCACACCCCGGGTACTCAAATGCCTTCCCTCTGGAAGGAGCCTCACCCAGCTGCTATTTATAACCTGATCCTTTTACCCACAATTCACTTCTTAAAGGGGAATTTCTTTTCACTGCAGAAATCTGGTTTTGACCAGTAGTGGGAGTGGGAAAGGGAAGGAGGAGTGTGACTTAGTAAAAGAGCTGTTATATTAAAGTAAGCATGTGATACCTAAAAGCTTTATTTTAATTAAGATGCATAATTATCAGAAAGTTTTTGGTGGATTTCTGTTGTTTTGTTTAACATGCAGAGTAAACATTTTTCAGTAAAATCAGTAAACAGATTATAAGTCTGGTTGATAGGCTTATTAACTAGGAGTTGTTGTTTGATTTTTTTTTTCATTTTTCAGTTTGCCACAGGAAATGAAAAAATGAGAAAGCCTTAAAAGACTGGGTAGGAAGATGCCCTTAGAAATTTGACCAGTATAGCTTCTTGCTTATTGATTGCTTTTGGGTAGTATTGTAATATTGCTGTAATGTATTTTGATGAATAATTGCATAATGTTGCTTGTATTGTGTTTTTAAGTGTTATTTGAGCCAGCATTGTTTAATTTCTCTATTTCTTATAAATAGATTTATAGCTTGTTGTTTGTTGGAGAGGAATGTTTGCTTCTCTGTCATGGTGCATGATTGAGTATGGTAAAAAGAACCTAGAAAAATTATTCTTGTGAAGTTACCAGGAATGATGTGAAAAACAATGAGAAGAAAGAAGTTGGATTTTGGTATTAAATACCTGGCTGAAGAAAGTGATAGAAATATTTACCTTGGGTGCAGTGTTTTCAGATTGCAGAGAGTAGGGTGAAGGCTGGATTAAAACCTATCACTTTGCAGATTTAAAGAATTGAGGATCTTTTTGAAACCTTAATTCTTTTCTTGATGCTGATTTGTGTGAAAAGATGAGAATTGCAGTAAACCTGGAACTGATGAGTAATCAGAGTTATTAGCAAATATGTTCTCTAGGGGTGTGAGATACCAGTGGTCATGGTCATCCCTTTTTGAAGTTTCATTGTTGAAGAAACAAGAGCCTGCAGTGGGATGTGTTGGTTTTGAGGGACACACAGCATAGCCATGGAAAGTGGTGGGACACAATTTCTAAACTGCTTTGCAGATTCTGGTACATTTTTGGGGCGGCTAGGCTGTTGTCTGCCATTCTAGGAGTATTAGGAATCTCTGTTTTTTCTATTTTATAGCAGTGTTTCCTATTCAGCGACATTTGTAAATTGGCACATTACCTGTAGCTTTGAGGAGTATTTGGTACAAAATTTAAACTGAAATGGGAATTACCTTCTAAAGAACTCTCAGTTTGAAATATCTGTTAATCCCTTGCCTTTTGGTTTCAACAGGAATGCCCAAGGAAAAGTACGATCCACCTGATCCACGGAGGATGTACACAATTATGTCCTCAGAGGAAGCAGCCAATGGAAAGAAATCACACTGGGCAGAGTTGGAAATAAGTGGTAAGGAACTGAGGCACGGTCCTGAGTTAAGAACTCACTGCAAGTGGTGTGGGCTTGGACAAGTCTGGGGTGGAGTTACCTGCCTTGGAGTGAGCCAGCAGAGCACAGGGGTAGCAGCTGCCAGCTCTGGGGGGATGTGTGGAGGGTAGAGCTTGGGCTGGGATAACACGGGGAGCTGTGGGAGGGGTAAGGTGGGGCAAGTGGGAAATCCCCATGTGTAGGAAAGTTTTCAAGGTGAGGATATGGATGTGAACTCCTTGTGTTTTGAGATGATGAAATGAAAGCATGAATTTAAGATTTAATTTCTCAAAGAGAAGAAGGTGAATTTGGAGTTGATCTGTAGTGGTATGTTCTTACTGTCGGTAATGTAACAACAAGTTACTAGTCCATGAAGCAAAAGTTTTCTGTTTAAAAGCACTTGTAAATTTTGCTTTGTTCTTAAGATTAAAAACAAACACCAAAACCTCCACAATCTGTGCAAGCTTTGAGATACTGTTGGACTCTTGAATCTTTTCTGAAAAATAAGATAATGGTCAGAATTCATAAGCATGTATTTCAACTGGTCAACCAAATCTCTTGATTTGTACAGTAAATCCTGAGTTTGCTACAAAAAGTGTTTACAAGGAAATTCAGGCAAATATTTTAAAAATTAAAAAATTTTGTGACATTTTAAATTTAGGCTGTAATTTTGTGCAGATATGGAGGTTCTTTAAGCAACTGCAAAAATGGCCATGTGGGATTTAAAAATAACTGTTCAGTAGAAAAATTTATGGAAATGCTAAACAAATAGTTCTTCAAATTGTGAAGAATCTTTCCATCCAGTTCACTGAATCTGTGCCTTGCTTCCAGTACCACGTGCCTCCCCATGTGAATAGCATTCTTTACTGAAGGTTACAGATGCAGAAACCCAGTTAAATGCTGCTTCAGGAATCAGCATTATACATCAGCATTAGGCTTGGAATCCTCTTGGACATCTGCTGCTCTGCATAGAAGTGCATTAAGTGATGGCTCTTTCCTTTCATGCCTGGTAATCTCACTATAGACTGATTCCCGCCAAGGGAGGTGCTGGAGTGGAGAGCCTGGATCAGGGATGTTGATTGGAAATCCTTTCAGCTGCAAGGCTTTCTATGATCACAGTCACCTGTTTGCATTGGGGGTGGGGAAGAGGTGCTAATTCACTTTTAAAATGCAAAGAACTATCCATTTGTGTTTAAAACCTTTCAAAAGATTTCTTAACGAGCATTAGAGGAGCATCAGTCCCTTAAGAACTGTATGCATTTGCCTTGCAAAATGAAATGTGCAGTATTTTTTGTTTCATTAATGTTCAGACTGTCCTTTCCTTGCAAAGTACTTGGTCACATAACACAGAAAGCCACAAATGTTTTAACTGATCTCATTTAAATCATGTTATTCCACGACAGGCTTTTTTATGCTCTTTGTTTTGTTATAGCTCGCTGGAAATCATACCACTATTAAATATTTTGCTGCCAGGGACTGAGTCCCAGATGCACGTGTCTCAGTGTAACCTTCCCTGGGCACTAAATATGAATTCTTATTTTTGGAGAAAATAATTTAAGGAAAGGAATTACAAAGTGTGTGTTGGTATAATATTAACCAGACTGTTGTTAACCTTGTTGAGTCACAGTGGGCATTTTAAAGTTGTTCCAGCTAACTTTTTGCCTTGGAGAAACTGGTGTTGGTACTCCTAAGGCTTTTGGTACAGTGAGATGATTTATGTAAATGAAAAAGGATTTACCCCTGGAGGAAAAAAATCTCGGAGACAAGAAATATTTTGAGACCTTCTGATGATATCTCACATTCCTTGCATACAGCAGTGTAAAAATCTTGATTCTGTCACACAACTCCATGTTTCCACACTTCGGTTTATACAAAAAATCATACCTTTTTTTTAAATATCTGGCAATAGTTGATACAGCTTTTAGTTGAATGCCAGATGGAAATCCATGTTCTCAACTAAGCATCTTAGTCACCCTAAATATAGTGTTTCTATCTGTTCTTGGCTGGATTAATGCCATGGAGTAAAGATTTTTGGTTTGAAAGATGTGCAGAAATAAGGGATGAACCAAAGCACCATCTCTCATCTCAGACATAAAATATAATTGAAAAAAAATCTGTTTCTTACACTTCTGTTAATGATAAAGTCCTAGTCAGCTAGTTAATATGTTTTGTTTTGTATGGAACTAGATAAAGACAGATGTTTAAGCCTTAAGTAGAGATTGGGAAAAACAACCTCAAGCATCCTTGGCATTTTCTCACACAATGACAAATTTTTCATCTATAGAATTAGCAATTAATGGAGTTTACATTGAATAAAATAATAAAACCCACAAGCAAAACTCCCCCTCAAATTGCGCTGCTCCATACATACTTGAGAAATGTGCTATTATTGCCACATCTATGTATTTTGAATGTCCTGTTTTCTCTTGTACCTTTCTTCCACAGGGAAAGTGAGAAGCTTAAGTTCATCTTTGTGGACACTGACCCATTTGACAGCTTTGCATCTCAGTGACAATTCCTTATCCCGTATTCCTTCAGACATTGCCAAGCTTCACAATCTGGTATATCTGGACTTGTCCTCTAATAAAATCCGCAGTTTACCAGCAGAGCTCGGAAACATGGTGTCACTCAGGTATGTAAATCCTAACAGCAGTTAAAATTGTTCTTTTATTATCTTTGTAGCAACAGTTCAAATTTCAGCATAAGTAAATTCCCCTTTCCTCCCTTCTTATCTGCCTCCCTGAATACTTGCTGTGGGCTCTGCATCTCTAGCAGTACTGGCTTTTGTGTCATCTCCTGTTCTGATGTATGACAGCACAGAATGAGCCTCAGAAGTGCTTGGTTTGATGGCAATCGCCCATTTTATATTTTCCAAGTCAAGTTTCCCTCTCAGGCATCTCTTTCCAGATTCTTTTGCTAATCTTTTATGTGGTGTTTGTCTCAAAGAGTAAGTGAAGCACCAAAAAAAAATTGCTTTTAACTCATAGGAGGGTAGAAAAAAGATCAAATTAAACATTTATAATCATGTTAACTACAATGTTTTCCTATTTATTCATATTTAGTAATTATACTTAACAATAGTCCTTGTTCTGTTTACTGTATAACAATTGCAACATGTAGTATCATCTGGTATGTCAGTATCCTCTCCTCCCCACCTTTGCTGTGATGTAACTGCATTCCTGTGCAAACTGGGGAGGAGAAAAAATGTTGTCATCACAGCTTTTCAAGTTCTTTTTCCTTCAGTTTTGCGATGCTAAGATGTACAAAGTTAGCCTGGAAGTGAAATATGAATAATCGTGCCTATTTAGATTATACTTAAGGCTGCAGCATTTTACTTTGTAAAAACACTGTTACATAAATATATAAATTATTTATGTAAGAGTAAATATTTACAGGCAACAGTTTTTTGCCCTTGACCCAAAGGAAGAGCCTTATCTTGGGTTTATTAGACAGTTGCCAGTAATTGCCTTCATTGCTATTAATTTTGAAGACACTTCTGAACAGCTTTCTCAAATCCAGAAAATACAGAGTCTGACAGAGCAATGGACTGCCAGCACAGCTTTCATGAAATTGGAAGCAAAGCAAGTTTGCACATAGAAATATCTGTCATTGCGTTTTCCTCCCCTTTAGAAAAGTCCACTCTGTTGGAGAGGATTAAACTAGCTGATTAAATTGGTGCTAAAAGCTCAAATTCCAGAGCAGTTCAAGCCTCAGCCTTGGAGGCTGAGCAAAGGGACCTTGCTTTTTGAAGTATAATTGGCAGCTCTGTTTTGTAGCATGTTGTATAGTTGCTTTCAACTGGAGAGGAGTCTGTTCTAAGCTCTAGTTCTTTTCCTTATTTCAATTAAAAGCAGTTATTAGTAACAGGTTTCTTCCCTTGTTTATTCAACTCCTTGGATATTGTGGGGTGCAACCCTAAATTTGTTGGAATAGTCTCAAATTCATCTTTGTACTTAATTATCCTCCTTTCACTCTTTTTAAAGCATTTTTGTAAATGTAACACTTGTGACATGGAGATAGCTTAGCAGTGCAGAGTCATCAGTAATGTCAAGTCATTCTGCCTTCTTCCCAACACTTCTGATTTATTCTGGCTGATTCTATGAAGCTTCAGCTCTTCAATGTCCTAAGTTTCTTCTGAGCAGAGAAGGGTAAATCTTGTAAATGTGAAATGTGTAGCTATGGTCTAGGATCACATAAGCTTTCTATTTATGACAAAAACACAGCAGTTGAGCCCAGATCTCTCGATGTGAAAAGCTGTGCATGAACCCACTGTGCTCCTCAGTTAATTGCAGCTGCTCCATGTTTGTATTTTTTTTCACTGTAGTGTAAGTGAAGAAAAGCCCATAAGCACATCCTGTGTGTGAGAGCACATTACAGGCCCCAACTGGCTCAGGGTTTTGTGTTCTAGGCTGGTGTTGCTGCAGATTCTACTGTTCAAACTAACCGTAATTCAACCGTGGGCATTGCTGATATCCCAAGCCACAGAAATCATTTGTGCTCTCAACACTGAGAACTGATAACAGCTCCCACACCTGGAGCCCTGGGTTTGGTCTGTACTGTGGAGCTCTCCCAAGACTCCTTTCATCTCCCTTTTTACTGCAAGTAGTTGAAAAAGGAGATGTCAGAGCAGTAGAATTTCTGATCTTTGCAGAAAAAGGAGAGAAAAATAAACAGTGTAACATGTTATCTTGGAAAGCTCAGCTGTAAAACAGATCCTCTTGAAATGCTTGAAAGAGCTTGAGTGCACCCCCAGTACATTTGCAGATGACACAGAGCTGGGTGGAAGGGCTGATCTGCTGGAGGGCAGGAAGGCTCTGCAGAGGGATCTGGACAGGCTGGATCCACGGGCTGGGGCCAGAGCTGTGAGGTTCAGTCAGGGCAAGTGCTGGGTCCTGCACTTGGGTCACAACCCAGCAGTGCTTCAGTTTGGGGGAGCAGTGTCTGGGAACCTGCCTGGTGGAAAAGGACTTGGTGGGGGTGGTCAGCAGCAGCTGAACGTGAGCCAGGTGTGCCCAGGTGGCTGAGAAAGCTGATGGCACCTGGCCTGGATCAGCAGTAGTGTGGCAGCATGACCAGGGCAGTGACTGTCCTCCTGTGCTGACACTAAATCAAATCCTGGGGTCAGTTCTGGGCTGCTTAGGACAAGAAAGACCCTGAAACCTTCAAATGCTGTTCTGTAGAAATCAACAAGAGTTAGATTAACTCTTGTCCTCCAGGTTTCCTTTTTCTTTTTGTTGCCCAGAAATACTTGTCAAATCTCTAGGTACCAAGTTCTAAATACTTTTGAGTAGCAACTTTATATTGATTGATTATAGGAAAGTCTTCACTGATTATTGGGAATCCATTTAGGAATGTGAAAAGTATTTCTTCTGCCCAATTTGTTGGGATATCAGAATTCAGGACATGAATTCTGTTCCTGTCTGTATATTGCTTTTGTGAGTTTCAAAGCACATATTTTGCCTTACCACTGAAATTATGAACCCAAACCAACAGAAAATTACCCCTGTAAATGACTACTGCATGGTAATGCCATAGCTGTAATAATACTGCTGTGATCCTGGATTTTTTAAATTTTATTTCAGAGATATAATTTCCCTTTATGTCTTAATCACAGCTGACCTGTTTCATGGTCTGGTTTGTCTGAGCTATTACTGCATCATCACTTGTAGATACTAAAGTGTTTAATTATTGCTAATGTTCACAAAATGTCTGACTGTTTAAGATAAACTCTCCAAACAGATCCTTTTCTCTGTACTTCAACATAATATGTTTTGTCTGGTGTGTGTGTCTGAGTACAGCAGGATTTCCCTAACAATTGCTGTTTAGTCTCTGAATTTTTCAATATTGTGGTTTCCTACTATATTGATTCTCTTCTAGTTCAATTTTTGTACTGCTGCAGATAAACGTTGCTCTGTTTTCAGACCCATATGATTCTTGCTCTGTCTACAGGGAACTACATTTAAATAACAACCTGTTACGAGTTTTACCTTTTGAGCTGGGAAAACTGTTCCAGTTACAGACTTTGGGTCTGAAAGGTACTGCTGTTTTTTTCTTGGTGTCTGTGCTTGTTTAGTGATACTGCTGCTGAGCTGTAATGGCTGTAGTCTGCTGGTTGAGAAAATGTTACTGATTAGCAATCCAGATGTAGCTGCTCACTCCACATTTATAAATACTGTTACTTAAGGATTATTTAGAAAAATAACAGGTTTGGCAGAGCAATGCCCGTAGAAAGAGGTTTCCTTTTCTTTTTGCAGACTGTGCAGAAGCTTTCTGTTGCTTGCATGGGGGTTGAATGCAGTTCTGCTTAAACTAAGAAATAGTCTGTGGTTAACTGTGGTACATCTCCAGCCAGAAAGGGAACATCCTTTGTACAGCTGCAGGGTTCTGTGCTGTTTGTGCAGCAGCAATTTAAGTCTTCTCATTTTTTTCCCCCACTCTGAACTTTATGGATTCTAGCTATAAAATTGCTGACCTTGGGGAATTTTGAGTGACAAAATCAGAAGCACTGAGAGATATAATACCTCTATACACTGTTAAGTCTCAAAAGTCTGTTTATCTCCCCCATAAAACTGGGCACTTGCAGTGTGTGTTGTCCATGACAGCTTCTGCAATCTGCTTATGTTTGGCAGATGGCAGAGTCTCTGCTGAGATCTGACTGTCAGATCAACTGCTGGGGGATGTTTCACACTGAGCAGAGGTGGCTCCTGTGTTTGTGCTCATCAGCTCTGCCTGTTGTACCACAAGTTCTTCACTGCTCTTAGTCCAAGCACCACCTTTGGGATGCTCAGTCCCACAGCAGAATCAGTGGGGAATGTTGTTAAACTTCACTAGGGCTGTCCACACATCCAGAGTTTTGTGGGACTGGAGACCTGAGATCTGAAATTCTGAAGTAGTTCATAATAGATCTTGTCTCCAAGATATCAGCTTTCAACACTGCTATGCAAGTCTGCAAAAGTTCTGTGTATTTTATTCAATATTGCTGTGAATTGGTTTGTAGGAAACCCACTTACACAGGATATTCTGAACCTGTATCAGGAACCAGATGGGACACGACGGCTACTGAACTATTTGCTTGATAATTTGGCAGGTACTGCAAAAAGAAGTAAGTGATCATTCTTCAAACATTTATTTCTGCTGTGTTAAATAAATGTGATTATGACTTGTTGTATCTCTATTTTAAAATGTTCCCATAGTTTCGACAGAACAGCCACCTCCAAGATCCTGGATTATGTTGCAAGAACCAGACCGTACAAGACCAACAGGTACTGTAACACTTCAAGGATTTCTCATTTCTTTCATTTTCCTTTTAATAAAAGCTGTTGATCTTTACTGGAAAATAAGTTAATGCTTAAATTAACCAATCATCTCTGCAGTGCTGACCAGCCAGCTGAAGTCATTCTGTCCCAGTTGGAACACCTGTTCCAGATTTACCCATCTTTCACTCTAAAGTAATTTCTTTTTAATTAACGTCCCCCTCACAGGAATTGAAACTGTTGTTCACAATTAGTTAAATGGTGGAATTATAACAGACTTAATTTAACATTTGTTGTAGAATAAAAAAATTGAAGCATTTGAGCATGATTTCCAAAAAAATGTACCATTCTTTTAAGCAACCAGGGCATCATCCTTGATTCAGCATTTTTCTTGCTGTTGGGATTCAGGTCATATTTAATTTTTGCTATTTTTTTTCCTGCATAAATTGTTTAAAATACAGTCTTTTCTATTTAGCCACACCCCAAAAATCTTAGTGTATTTCTCAATTACTGCAGTGTCTTCTCTTTCAGGGCTGATAATTCTCACATTATTAAGGTGATTGCTTCAAAGATCATGATGTTAATGCAATGTCTGTTTTGCTGTCACCTATTTATTTGTTTTCAAAATGCTAGACTTTGACCCTAGTCAGACCAAGATTCTTTTCTTCAATTCTCTATATCTTCAAACAGTGGTCTTGTTTCTTTTTTCTGCATTTGAGAGGAGCTTCCAAGTATCTCATTGTTGTACTACAAGTTCTTTAAGTGCTTTTTAAAAACAAACCAACCAAAAAACCCAACAAAACAATCCCCCAATTCCGTGCTGCTGGATTGCCTGTCAAATTGCCCCAGCCTGTCTCATTCTTGCTCCTGTTTCAAAATAATAGAGAGATGAGATATTTCTTGTCCTATGCCTGAATGGCTTTTTGAGGTGAAAATATTTGAGGGGTTAATTTTCTACACTTTTTCTTTGTGTGAAAGGATCCTCACCCTGCCTATGGATCTGTTACAGTTTGTGGTGGCAATAATTAAGGTAGATTTTAAAGACTCTAATTGTAGACTTGCAGACCTTTGTGTAGCTGGCAGATACAAGTGTTCAAATACTGTTTTTCACAGTACAGCACCACTTTGCATAAAACACATTTTTCTGCTCTTCACTGTGTTAACCATATAAAGGGGGGTGTTTGTTTCCTAATTAAATGCTAGAAGACAGCTGCCATAAGTCCAAACATGTAATTTGTCTCCCTAGAAGAACTAACAATTTTTTTAGCACTGGTACACATGCTGTGTTTTGGTTGAAACAAATGAAGCATGAATTGATAAATTTGCAGAAGACAAAAGTCACAAACATAATTGTATTTTTTTTTTTAAATCTATCAGTCTGTAAGTAAAATTATTGTTCTGCAGCCTTGTTTTCTGTCATGTGTTACAACGTCCTCTGTGACAAATATGCCACCCGGCAGCTGTATGGCTATTGTCCATCCTGGGCCTTGAACTGGGAATACAGAAAAAAAGCCATTATGCAGGAAATACTGAGCTGCAATGCTGACATCATAAGTCTGCAGGTAAAAAAAATACACCATTCTTTCTTTTCCTTTTTTTATTCACGTGTGCTGGTTTCTTCACATCAACTGTATTTTTAGTAAACGGTCTGTTTTCAAAACCTTCTGCAAACAAAAGAAAAAGAAGTGATGTTTAGAACATTATTTGTTGCTTGACATCAAAAGAAGGCTCTCAGCCCCCGCAGTTGGAATGGGAACCAGCAGCCCCTGATCAAAGCAGTGTTGGTGGGGGTGTCTTTGTGCCTGTGTGTGTATGTGGGGCTGTAATTGACACATTTTCAAATAAGAGGCTTGAGATAATCATAACTCCAGGGATTACAGAAATTCATTTATATTTTCTTAAAATAAGGATATTGCTCTTGAATTTGCATTCTCTGATGTACTTAATTCTTAGATTTTTTTTTCCCCTTAAATCTAATTTGAAAATGATTTACACTTCTGAAGAGTCTAAATAATATCTGCCTTCCATATTTTGCTAATAGTACGTTCATGCTGTGCTGCCTTAACTTTACAGGAGGTTGAAACGGAGCAGTACTACAGTTTCTTCCTGGTAGAATTGAAAGAGCGTGGCTATAATGGATTCTTCAGTCCAAAATCTAGAGCTAGGACAATGTCAGAACAGGAAAGAAAACATGTTGATGGTTGTGCAATATTTTTCAAAACAGAAAAGTAAGTGATGTGGTTTTCTAAGCCTTCTGTTGTCTCATGGTGTCTTTTACATAATTTCTCAGGTAGATCTTACAATTCACACAGTTGGGCTTTAACTGTGCTTTTGTAGCTAGGAAGAGTTATGATACAAAACTTTCCTACCCCTGGAAAGACTGGTTTATATGACAGAGATCATTCTTTGTGGAACTAGCAGTAAAAATTTAACCTTGAAATATTGAGTTGAATGAGATTTCATTCTGTTTGAGCAATGCTGGTTGGGAGTTCACTGAATTATCCTTCACTTGTTGATTCTAATAACAGAAAATGAAGGAAATAATGAAAAAATAATAACATTTTCTTGCCTTTTGTTTTGGTTGTTTTTGTTTTTTGTTTTTGGTTTTTTTTTGAGTAAAGGAATTTGTAATCCCCCAAATTGCAGAAATAAGGCCTCAGATGATATTGACTTTTTGATATGTTAGCCTTTTGGTAAAGCAAACAAGGGATTACTACACACTTCTGGAAAAAAAAAAAACAAAACCCAGTCATTTAAGAGCTGCAGGATTTACTGGTTGTGTCATATTGCACTTGTACAACTTTGGGTGTGATGGTAATAATGTCCCTTCCTGCTTCCATTCCTGTGTACCCATAAGTAAATGTAGGTGCCAGTTTTGCAATCTAGTGGCTTGGAAAATTATTTACTTCCTCTCTGTTAAATCTGCATATTTGAACTAGGAACAGATGCAGAGTTAGAAACAAGCATGACTTCTCTAAAATACCTCTCTCTCTCTATCAATAAAATATTTTAATTGTAACTAAGGTACTATAAACTACATGAAAATTGCTTTGAAAACTAAATCACTTTATTTCAATTTAGGATTTTATGAAATGATGTGACTGGCTGAGCTTTTCACATCATAAATGTGTTTGAGCTTTAATTAAAATGAGAATTACTGATAACCTTTCCAACTGTATCTGGCTGCTGAAAGCAATTACATATGACGTTTTTCTTTCAGATTTACTTTGGTCCAAAAGCATACTGTTGAGTTCAATCAACTAGCAATGGCAAACTCAGAAGGTTCAGAGGCTATGCTGAACAGAGTTATGACAAAAGATAACATTGGAGTCGCTGTTCTGTTAGAACTGCGAAAGGAATTGATAGAAATGTCATGTAAGTCCCACTTCATTTATTTTTAAAATAGATGGTATTTTGTAAATAAAAAAAAAATTACTTTTATTATAATAAACAAGAGAAACTAGGTTCTGCAGGTGAATTTGGCTTTGCAGTTTGCATGGTCAGAGAAATTTATTTCCAAAGAGGATTTTGGGGAAAAGTCATATTGCTTAAATGATGAGGGGGTTTTTTTTCCCCACTTTTTAAGGAAAAAATATATAAAAACTTGAGTGATTTTGTTGTTTGGTTTTGGGTTTTTTTCTTAAAACTATCTACAAGTATCAAAGAATCAGGTGGTGTTAGCTGTGTGTTTCTGGATCATGTATCTCCATCATTTATTTTCTTTGCTGTCATGCCTAAACAAACTGTGTGTTCTGCCCTGTCATTCTTAATTTAGGAAATGTAAATTGGCTTTATAAGTGTCACAGTGGGAACCTACTCAACCCGTGTTATATTTATCCAAATGATATTTTATTAATTCAGATTGTAGCAAACAAGCCTTTTAAGAAACATTTCCAGCAACAAAGGTAACTTAGAATGTGGATAACTTAGAATTCAGGGCTCGCTGCCTAGTATGATATGAACACAGCCTGTTTGCTATCATAGCCAGAGGAAAGCTGCTGTAATTTTTTTAGAAAAACATTATTTGCCTCTAATTAGGATTATCCATTACTTGTGTTAATTTTCAGTGAATATAAAAGCATTACATTTAACAAGATAGTCTGTTAATGGTCTTGAATGTGAAATATCATGTCTAATGCTTTCTATCAATTAAAACACTTGTTAAATGTAAGAGGAGTTACCTGACCCTCTTCATTCAAATGGTTTTAACCCTCTTGAAGTCATACTGTTTTGTTGGGGTTTTTTTGTCCCTTTAAACATTTTGTTTAAATTTTTGTAGTAGTGTTTTCTGTCACTGACTGATTTTAAACAAATAACTGATTTTAAATTTTAGCTGGAAAGCCACATCTTGGGATGGAAAAGCAGCTAGTTCTTGTAGCTAATGCACATATGCATTGGGACCCAGATTATTCTGATGTGAAGCTGGTTCAGACTATGATGTTCCTGTCCGAGGTAAAGAACATTATTGATAAAGCTTCTCGTAGTCTCAAACCTGGTGTTTCGGGAGAACTTGGAACCATTCCACTTGTACTGTGTGCAGATCTCAATTCTCTACCAGACTCTGGTAAGAGTTCTATTTCTTATTCTTTAGACTGTTTCAAGTGTGTAACAATTGTAAATTTTTCTGTTTAGAGAATGCATTGTTTGATAATATAAGCTCTATAGGTGCTAAGGAGAGAGAAGGTAGGAGAGAAGGAGGAGAGAGAACTGTTTCATTTGTGAGTGACCTTATTGCTTGTGCTGTAGTAGAGCTGTATCTGATCTTTCAGAAGCATTTCCACTGTGATTTTGTTCCCTGTTTGTTCCTGTATTTTAAAATATCTTCCAAAAGTAACTGGAAACATGAGTGTGTTGCTGATAATTCAGTTTTCTTAATTTTAAGTGTGAAAAGAAATTTTGCCTTCAAATTTGCTACCATACTATAATTTTCTGTCATGTTTTACAGCTTCTAAAATTCAATACATCCCCTTCAGAAGGGGACGTTCTGGAGCTCTTTATTAATGAGACTTTGTTTCTTGACTTAGTGGCAACTTTATAAAGTGCAAGGAAAGAACATTCAGTGACTGCCACCTTGCTTGCTCATGTACCCAGCTCAAGAGCCATCCTTCATCTCCATTCCTGGTCCCTTTCCTTCTGGCTTCATCTTGGCAACTCTTAACATTTGTTAGGGTTTTAAGGAGCAGTTAATTGCTCAGCAGTAATGGAAATGGGATTCTTTTTGATCCAAGGAAGGCCAGTATCACTAGTGATTGCAATGACCAGTTCACGTCTGGTTGTGTCTTCAAAACAACTTAACTGCTTCTTTTTACCTTCCAGAACTTTAACACAGCTATTCTGAAATTAGGGCACAACCATCATTTTATGTGAGACAAATCTAATCAATTTGGCTTTGCAGCCTCTTTAAAGGTAACTTCTTTTGAAGTAGTGTTTCAGAAGTTGGCTTTTTTGCAACACTTCAGCTGAAGAACATTAAACAGCAGGACCTGAGCATAAAAGCAAGAAGAGGCAGCCAATAACTAGCATTGATAGAATTTTACTTCTGATTTTTTTCATCTTCCCCTTCCCAATCTATGCCTTATTAATCTTCTCTTTTTTTCCAACCAAAGTGTGTCTCTTTGTTCTAGGTGACATTTGCTCCTGATACTGCAGGGCAATGTGTATTTTAAAAGAACTGCTGTTGATTGTACTGTGTATTATCAAGGTTTTGGTTATATAAAGCCTAAAGTTGCATGTCTGACTTCAAGTACCTACATACACTTATTTGCTGAATGTTTTTAATGCCTTCTTGTTTGTGATGTTTCTCCTCACAGGTGTTGTTGAGTACTTGAGCACTGGTGGAGTGGAAACAAACCACAAAGATTTTAAGGAACTGAGATACAACGAAAGTCTTACTAACTTCAGCTGTAATGGAAAAAATGGGACAACAAATGGAAGAATTACACATGGTTTCAAGTTGAAGAGTGCCTATGAGAATGGTCTAATGCCTTATACAAATTACACATTTGACTTCAAGGTAAGGACTTGCTTAAATTTTAAAAAGGTTTTCCATTTTCAAGTGTAACTAGTGTGATTTGCTCTGTGAAGTTGTTATATAAGTTAATCTGCGTAGCTAAGTTCACCAAGTTTATACTTAAAACATAGCAAACTAGAATGCCCAACCCTTCAGTCTCCTAGAAACCATCTTATTCTTTTTAAGAACTTGAAACAGCTTTACAAGAGTTGGGGTGCTCCGAACCTTCCCTGTAAACAGTAGGAGTTTGTGTTTTGATACTCCAAGCTAAATGACAGGGGCACTCAAGCTGTCAAGTGCAAGGAAATAATCTGTGTTGCTTCTGGAAAAGTCTAAGCTCTCTGTTGGGAAAACAGAGATTGTTTGGTTTTTTTCCTCTTAAAAATCAGTGAAATGTGATTTGAAGCTCTCTAGGAGGTTGGAAATTGAAACCCACAAAAGCATAGCAGAAGTGATAAAGGGTGGCCTTTTCTTTTGTTTTCCTAATCTATATTGAGCATCCCACTGGATATAGGAAGGAGAAATCTAAATTGTGAAGTACTGTAGAGAAGGAATGGGATGTTTCATTACTTGTAACGCTGAGCTCGCCTCTTGTTCAGAATAATAACTTGAGACAAGAATAAATACTAACAATAATCTTTTTTTCCCCCTCTTGTTTTAGGGTATTATTGATTACATCTTCTACTCTAAACCTCAGCTAAACATACTTGGCATTCTTGGACCTTTGGATCATCATTGGTTAATAGAGAACAATATAAGTGGTTGTCCACATCCACTCATCCCTTCTGACCACTTCTCACTTTTTGCACAACTGGAGCTTTTGCTGCCTTTCCTGCCTCCTGTAAATGGAATCCATCTCCCTGGCAGGAGGTAGTCAAATACATTTTAGAGGGCAACCTCAATCTAACTTGTACAATTGTAAAATCTGAATATAGAGGAGTGAGGTATGGCCAACAGGGATTTTTTTTTTCTTAATAATCTTAATCTTAAATCTAATTATTTGCTAAAGACATAGTAAAAGCCAGGTGCTATCAACAGACACAATTCTGAGCCCAATATACTTTGTATACTGTTCCATAGTGATTGGTGCATTTGCACCTTTCTTTAATACATTACAATTAACCTTCTTGTTTCTTTTCTCCAACGTGACATTTTCATGCCTTGAAATAGGGAATTGTTATACAGTGTATTCTCTTTGCACAGTTATCTGTAGCACTACTTTTTTGAGGCCAGTAGGAACATCCACAGAACATTCTCCGTACTTCACTCCCTCCTTTTTCAGACTTGTTTGTAAAATATAGAATTTGAATTTAGCCTTTATTGATTGTATATGAACAACAGAAAACCTGATTTATGAGATTTTGTACTTTAAAAAAAAAAAAGAAGAAAAATCAGATTTGGAAAATGATTGTATTGTAAACTAAGGCTAAATTTTTATCTGTTTTCATGTGTTATAAAGGCCAGCGTGTAAAAGAGGTTGTCACAGGTTTTCTCTGCTAATGATTTGCACTGTTAGGGTTTCGTTAGCCCTTTTATACTACTTTTTATGTTCAATTGAGAACGTTGCTTTCAAAATCCAAACCTATAAAATATTACTATCTTACAGAGATAACAAAATACATTCTATTTCTGATAAAAAAAAAGAAAGAGGCATAGAGTTCTCACAGAACAGATAAGCTGAGCAGTGAATATAAGTAGACCTGTATGGATTGAAAGTTATTGCTGATGTGTACACAGTCAGACATTTTTTTCATCTCTGACTTTTGAAGTAAAATCAAGGATACTTGTGTACAGCTTCTTCATTTCTGTTTCAAATATTTGTCCTATCTCCACTGTGCCTGCTTAAATTTGTTCTCAACTAGCACTGCCTGTGCATGCAGAGAGATCCTGTGCATCCTCTTTTATTTTTTTAAATAATGTTAACACTTGTGAAAATTTTATGAAGATACTTTTGTATAAGCTGTGGCATCTTTTTTCCTTTGTGAAGCATTGAATATCACACTTTGGAACATGTTCAGGTTATGGGTACACAGTTTCTAGCTTCTAATGCCCATGCACTGCTTCTTTCAGTGTCATTGCACAGTGCCGTTTTTCCCACTAAGAGTTACTATCATGTGGATTCTCTTTTGTTTGTGTGTTCCTCAGTTTCTGAAAGTATAATTCCTTGAAGATAAAAACCTAGCCCTACATATTCTATTAATGAAGCAGTGTAAAATAAATGCATCTTCAATACAGGTCCCAAAGACAATTCTTCAGATCATATTTTAAAGTGACCAAGTCTTATTTTAAAGTGTCAAGCAAGACCGAAGTTATAGTGTACCCTCAGTGCCATTTGTGTCATGAAGCCAAGTATATAACAGCTTATAAATTTAACTTCTCTATTTGTATCCTAAAAGGGAGAATTCATCATCTCCTTAAACTAATTCAACTTGAATAATAAATGTAAAAAAAAAAATTAATAATGGAGATAGAGCTTGGTCTTAAACAGCTTTTGTTTCAGCTGCGGGCAGGGAAGCAAAAGGACACTGAGCATTAAGAGAAAACTTTCTAAATATTGTGAATTTTTTATATATAAGAGAATTGATTGGTAATAATGATTCAAAATTTTATTGAAAAGTAGTCAGCACACAAGTGTGCTCAAACCGTTCTGTTTTAAGCTCGAAGTAAAAATTGCAAACAGTTCGGATGCGTAAAATGTACATTTTAAAATTTCAGTGCAAGAAATTTTGATCTTGAATCCTTGTCTGGGACCTGATCTCTTGGGGTTATCTTGTTTTGGTTTTAGTTGTAAAAACACCAAACATGTCCAGTTTATAATCAGTACATTGAAATGCTGGTAGTATTGCTGTAGTAGATTTAATGCGTAGTGTTATTTTTTTCTGTTTGTTTTTTGGGGTTTTTTTGTAAAGTGTGAATAAAAGGTGTTTTACTCATGTTTCCTTAATGATGTCTTGGTAATGTACATCATGACAATTTCCAGTAATGATGAGCCAATTTAGCTTGTCAGACTAAGCAAACTATTTTTCTTTTCTGATATCTGGATTGTGTAAGGAGTCCAGAAAGCTTTACAGAAGGGGAAGGGAAGCACTTACTCATTTTGTATTTTTTTAGAGGGGGATAATTTACTTTAATAGATGCTGGAGCTTGAGTGCACTTGTTAGATTCTAAAGGTTTGAGCTTTATCCAGTATGTGTTCTCCTCTATTGCTTAGTCTTAAAAAAGATTTGAATTTATTGACAGCATGTGAAAATATGGCCCCTTGTGCTTTTGGAGACACAACTGTTCCTGCTTAGTCACCTTATGGTCTAAGGGTCCATTTGAATAACCATTTCCTCCAGCTTTTATAGTGGTCCATCAGGTCCTGATTGAAAACCCTCTGAATCCATTGAAGACACTCCTTTGACTTCACTGGGTTTTAACTGGACAGCAGCTGTGACTCAGGGGCTGAAGGAAGGAAGGAGAAATGTTTTGAAAATAGGGAAAGACCAGATGGCACCAAAACAGAGCTGAGATAAACTTTGTCAAACAATCTCTCAAAGAAAATACATTCTTGTGTCAAACAAATCTAACTCAAAAGTCTCAATTTCCAGCTATAACATAGAATAAGGCAATAAACCGTGTCTTCACAAAATCAAAATGTTTGCTTCATAGTTTTTAACATGAAATGGTTATTTGCAATATTTTTATTCGAGGTGGTTTTGGGTGTTGCCATAATGTACCTTCAGTGTTCTTGTTGTAAAAGCACATACAGCAAAAGTTGCAGAACATCCTTGGGGTTGAAAGGATTTATTTAGGTAAGACCAGGCTTTTTTCCACTTAAAATACACTCTGCCATATCTTGTCTAGTTTTATTTACATTTACCAAGAGTTCTGGGTGTCAAAGTGTAAATTGAACTACACCCTTAAATAAAACAATTGTTTAGACTACAAGACTAATACCACAAGTTACTGCTTTTAACATAATACAAGTAGGGGGGTAAAGAGCATATGAATTGGAGTGTGTTGTAATTATTTTGTCCTTTTAGCAGCTTTAAATTAAAGGTAAATTTGGCTAGCATTTGACTGAACTGGTTTTAAGAACATTGTATGCATCGTTGATGTAACTTCAGCAAATCTCTGAAGGTTGTTTGTTTTGGTTTTTTTTTTATAGCAGGCTTAGAAAATAGCTTATGCTTTGCTTTTTCAACCATGCAAAACCTGTAGGAAAGACAAAATAATTGCAACACCATTGTGGGGGAGGGGGAAAAAGAAAACTAATTACACTGTAAAACTTTGAAAAGTTCAGTTAACCGCTTCAGTAGCAAAGCCTTTCTCATCCAGCCGGACACAGTATTTTTTAGTATGTTAACTGCTATTCTTTTCTTTTGGTTGCATAAATTTGTAACACTTAAGTGTCTTGGTATGTTTAAGTAGTGTCTAAAATAGAATATCTTAGTCTTTATTCACAGTACTTCTGTATAATGTGTAATGCACTGGACTAACTCTTGTTTACCATTCATGTAACAAAAACCAGCACATTATCTGCACTAAGCTCAAAGAATGTTGCATTTGTCTATAGGCAGCTCTTCAATAAGATAAATGGGAAACTGAATATGGTCTGATGGTAAACAAGGGCTTTTACTGTTCTCTTCAGTGGAACTTTCTTCTTGGTCAAATTTTAACTAGTTAGTATTATATTTATATACAGGGTCTTCTTTTTCTTTACCAATGTATTTTCCTACTCATAGCTGACCAATAAATCCAGTATCTGTTTGAAACCTTCTTGAAGTCTAATTCATATTTTAACTTAATTTGTAAAAGTCTTCCTCAGGAGTTAAAGCCAAAGTGAGTGAAGTGTGTGAAGAGTATAATGGAAGCATAAGGAACTTGCTGATCACAGAAAGACCTTGCTGTGCTTCCTGATCTGCACACCAGAAGTCTGCTCTGCTCAGTTGGGTTTGGATTGCAAAGTGAAGGCATGATCAGAAGTGCCTCCAGAGCTTGTGGACAACCCTGTCCAAACCTACTCCGAGCTCGACTCTTTATCTTCATAGCTGGCCATCCTCTGACCTTCCAGGTCAGTCTGTAAGGTCAGCTGTGCAATGGAGGTTTTGTCTCGGTCCTGTAGACCCTGCTCCTTCCTTCCTCTAACTGCTCCAGAAGCACAAAGTAGACTTCAGCTCTGACAGCAGGAAGGGATTCAAATACTCAATTTACTATGGGAGGGAAACAAAGTGAAGACTTTTTCAACTTCTTTTTCAGGAATGAGATGCAGAAAACTCTCGTCCTTGGTGTATTTTCATAGCTTGTTCTTTCTATGGGGGTGAGACTGTTTCAGTGTCTGTAACAGTGCAGCCTCACCACATTTGGTGTGATGTTCCCATCACTGGCAGCAGGCCACATCAGACACCTGAGCACACTTGAGTGTGTGGAGCACTGAAGCACCCAATACCTCTCCTGGCACCACTGCCCTCCTCAGAGCCCATGTTCAGTGTGTTGGTGCTGCTTTGCTATGAAATAGGTGATCTAGTTCAGTGTTCCCATAAATACCACAGGCCCTGCAATGTTCAGCTTGTTTGTAGGTTTAAAATGTGCTCCCTTGAAGCAGCTGTAAGTCCCCAGCAGTGTGATGGGTCCCTTGCAGGCCTAGCTGTGATTTCTCTGTGGTTTTGTGTCTCGGGTGAGATGTATACTCCCAACACAGTTGCAGGATTGCCACTAGATGGTGTGGGAAACACAGACTTCAGCTGCACAGAGCCTGAACCTACTTCAGTGCATGCACAAAGTGTGGCTTGTAGAATTATTCTGAAGAATATTTGTGGGAATTCAGGCCCAGGAATGAACCTTTTCTAGTGATGGCAGCTGGTTTGGTAACATCCATGCTAATATTAATACTTGTTTTATAAATCCAGCTGTCATGATGGGAGTGAAAGGGACCTACTTGGTTCTCAGTGACAAAATTATTCAGTAGGGCCTTCCCTTGTTGCATTAATCTACTTAAGGTTATGTTTTCAGATGAGTACAGTTGTTACATGGTTCCAGACTGGAGTTTACAAGCTCCTAAATAGAATGTGCAAACCTGACATGTATGGGGAGAGCTGTTTGTAGGGAAACTGCCAAAACTAACAGAGAGGCCAGTGTCCTTGTCAGAGAATGTGGAGAGAAAACAGCACCTCTCCCTCAAAGGCAAAGGACTGAGCTGAGCCTGTGTCCTGTTGTCCTCAGCCAGGTCAAAGTGTGTCTTTGCTTAACTTGCAGTAAAATAACTGGAGTTATTTTAATGGAATTGAATACACATCCTCTCTGGTCAGACTCTGGTTATTGGTCCTTCATACCCCACATCCACTGGCTGTTCAGTGATAGAAAAAAGTTGGATTTGGGCCTTCTGGAGTGAGAATCATCCAAATCAAAGCAGTTGACAGTGTGGCTTGTCTTTTCTACTGGCACTGGTGAGGCAGAGGAACCTTAAAACCTGTGGAATTGAGCCCAAGGAGAAAAAGGTAAGGGGAAAGGACAAGACTCGGCCAGGTACATGAAGTGACCTCTTGGGAGAAGCCATACTTCACTAAAGGTGAGTGCTCTGGTTCTTTTGTTGCTTTCCATTCTCCTTTCCTAACCCAAAGGCAGTAATGGTTTACTCTCTAAATGTTTCCTTACTCTGTATAGAAAGCAGTAGATCTAATTAAGCTATTTATAGGGATCTTTGGTACACTTGAGTATTTTTTTATTCCAAAATAACCTAGTGTTCTCACAGTTTATCAGTTTCTAAAAGATAAGACAGTACATTTTGGTTAAATCTTCCCAATGTATCAGTGGACAGCATTGATTTATTTAAAAATGCTAGATATTTATTGTAAAAAAGCACACAATACAGAAAATAAAAGCACATACCCTCCTGGGTTTTAGTGACCACAGAGATTTAAGTAACACAGAGGCCACTTGATGAGCCTACACTTTTTTTTTTTTTTTTTTTAATATAGTTTAGGTTTTCACTGCAGTTTTCTTGTCTCTGGGAGCATGCCAGGCTCCAGTGGTTTGTGAGAGTGCTTCATGGCCAGCGTGGTGGTGGGGTGCTGGGAACCAAGTCCTTGCCACGCTTATGCACTCACCTGTGTCATGGGGTGCATGTGCTGCCAGGCATGGAACAGCTGCTGCAGGCTCAGAAGGATGAATAACAGGTTACTGTGCAAAGGAAACCAATGGAGACAGTGAATATTTGCCCACCTCTGAAAGCTGAGCTTCAGGGGAAACCTCATCCCACTCTACAGCTCCCTGCAAGGAGGCTGTAGCCCCGTGGGGGTTGGTCTCTTCTCCCAGGCAACCAGCAACAGGACAAGAGGAAATGGTCTGTCAGGAAAAGTTTAGATAGGATATTAGATTTCTCTAGAAATTTATTCATGGAAAGGGTTGTTAAGCATTGGAACAGGCTTCCCAGAAAAGTGATGGAGTGGCCGTCACTGGAGGGATTTAAAGGATGTTTAGCTGTGGCACCTGGGGACAAGGTGGGCTGGCAGTGCTGGGGTAAAGGCTGGCCAGTTTTCCAGGGAATAACAACAGCAACACCCAGTAAAACTCTACATGCACTGCCCAGGGAGAGAAGATCAAATCAAACATGCTTTTCCTTCAACGGGTCTTTGATTTTCAGTTCCTGACTTCACAAATTTATGTATTTTCATGTCCTTTGCAGTGCTTTAAGTTGGTGTGTGAGGCAGCTGAAGGTTTTTAGTGCCTTAGCTGTTCTCTGAGAGGCTGTACGCTGTGCAAATGGGGGCTATGCCTGCTGATGCTTGCAGGTAGTAAACTAGGAGTATTTCTGGTGTAAATTGAGGTGATAGACTACAGGAAGGATTGGGATTATCCTGTGTAACATTTTCTCCCTCAAGTGGAATCATTTATCCACAGATCAGTGAGGGAGGAGGGAGATGTACAAAAGGTAGAAATATGGGTCTTGGCACAAAACAGCCAACAGGAAATTTTCCATTGACTCCACTGGGCTTTCACTGGGAAAACACAATCAGGAGCACAGAAAAATGAAGTTCCCACGTGTGCATGTGGAACAGCCTGTCTTCCCTGAGACCTGTCCTAACTCCCCAGAGCCCTGCAGGCACCAGGGCAGTGTCTGACCTGTGGCACCCAACACAGGATTCACATCCCACTGAACTGAGTTTGCATTTTTGCTGGGTTCAGTGCCAAGTCTCTGGCATGGCTGTACAATTTAATTAGGCTTCCAATTTGATAGTGTGAAAACTGCAGTTTCAACTTGTTCCATCAGCCTCAGGAGTCAGCCAGCCTTTCCCTTACATTTGTCCATGTATTACTCGTGTCCTGTAGGAACTGGTGAAAGGAATAAAGAGAAAGAACCACCTGGCACTGCAACACATGTTCCTCTTTTACCTCTGATTCTTTGCTTGCTTGCTCTGAAAAATCTATTTCTATATAATTATTTTTTTCCTATATGTTTGGGTAATCCTATGAATCTTCTTCCCCTAAGTAGGAATGATTCCCATTCTATAGAAAGCAGAAATAATTCCAAAAGCCAGCGACTAAGTGAAGCTCCTGGGTGCCTGGGTGGTGGGGCAGGTCACACCTGCAGTCCCCAGCTGGGGACTCTGAGCTTGGTTCTACTCCCTCTTGTCCTGCAGGTGAGAATCTCATCCCATGAGCTGAGGGCCTTCAGCAAGGGTAAAACTGCTCTGCATTGAGGCAGATCAAATGGTCTGAGGAGGGTACAGAGCCATGGCCTTGTCCTGCTGGAGCTCCTCTCCACAGCAGGATGAGCAATGTGCTTTCAGTCTGTCAGGTGGGTTGGTTTCCTCCTGCCCCCAGGACAAGGAATGCCTGTGGTGCAGTGCTTTGTTTTCACAGTGACTTTAAAGGTACTGTACTGCTGGCCTGGAACACTCTGTACAAGGTTCTGAGAGCAGTGACTTCTTAAATACATCTGCGAAGGTTCTGATCCATAAAGATACCTAAGTCTGTCTTGTCTGTTGAGGTACAATGGAGCTGAGAGACCTCGTTTGGGTCAGGATGTGCAAAAAACACTTCTCTAAAAAAAACCAATTATGTGTGACAAACTACTGTGTAAATGTGGTGTTTGATCCTGTTGATGAGAAAGGAAAGAATTCTAGTAAAGGCTAATTACAATGTTTGGTTTGATAGCTGGGGCCTCACAGCCCCCACAGGTCTCAGAGTCTGACAAAGTGAGTCAGGCTATATTAGCCATTGCTATTTCTGGAAGAGCAGGGAGAAGGGAAATGATTAAAAATATCTTGAATTTCCTTCTGAAATTAAATTGCTAGAATTAGTATTAGATACAACAAAATGTGGTGAGGCAGTTTGGGAGGGTTTGTTTCTTTGTCAATTTTGGGCAGCATATACAAAAACGAGTGGCTTCAAACTGACAGAGGGCAGGATTATATTGGGTATTAGGAAGAAGTTCCTCCCTTTGAGGCCCTGGCAAAGATTTCCAGAGAAGCTGTGGCTGCTCCATCCCTGGAAATGTTCAAGGTCAGGCTGGATGGGGCTCGGAGAAACCTGGTCTAGTGGAAGATGTCCCCGCCCATGGCAGGGCGCTGGAATAAGATGGTCTTTAGGGTCCAAACCATTCTATGATATTATGAAAATTTGAAATACAATGGGCATCACAAATTTTGCCAAGCCTAATGGGGTGATGTTTGAATGTTTTTCTTTCTAGCTTTTATCCTTTGCAATGGACTGTAGGAAGGACGCTTCATCTTTGGGCACAGAATCCAAAGATTTTTCTGCTGCCTGAGATCACCAGGTAATTTTCTGCTGCCAGCATTAGCCTCAGAGAGACTTTTCTCCCAGAATCCTGTTGTTGAAGACAGTGCAGTTTAATGAAGTGAACTGATGTGCTCAGAGCAGCTGCACTGCCCTTGCTGTCACATGCAGTGCCTTGTGCCTGCTGGCCGATTGTGCCAGGAGCACTTCTGTGTGTCAGAAAAATGTGCAAGGATTATGGATGTTTGTCAGCATCTTTCTACTGACAAATAAAGCCTAGGAAAAGGTTATACTGGGCACCCCAGCCTCCACCTTCTACCTCCATGGCAAGTCCCACCTTGGAGCACTGGTGCAGTATCTGCCAACCTGGAGAGTGAACTCTATTCCAAAATCCTGAGGATTTTGCTCCTCTTTTCCCTGTTGGAAAAGGCCCTCTTTGGTGGTGGAAACCATCACTCCCATTGTCCCCCTGACACTTCCCTGTAATACCACTGTCGGCTTCTGGATCCAGCTATTTACCCCACATGTTTATCTGGTTTAACACTATTGTAGAGTTATATAATTAATTTGGTTAATTACGCTTAGAAAAGAGTTTCAGGGTGGAAACACAAGCAGCTCATCTGCAGCCAGTTTATTGTGTGGTTCATTCCCTTCTTGAGAAATTGTTGATCTGAAGCTTAGAGGCAGCAGAGAAAGGAAACTTTCATTTTCTGCCTTTAAAATGACAAGGGGAGGTTTTGCTGAGTGCTGTAGCAAGGATCAGTTGTCACTTTGGTCTCGAGAACTTCCTAGAGCAGGCAGTGCTTTATTATTCCAGGGAAGAGAAGACACTTTGCAACAGATCCTGCTATTTGCTTGTTGCTATAAAAAGACTGGGAAGGGGAGGTGGGGAGGAATCTGTTCTAAACCCAGCTGGTACCAGCTCAGCCCTTCAGGGAAGCACAACGCTTAATTTCTCTTGTATTTCTTTGACCCAGTTAGCATTGCACAAATGTTCCTGATCACAGGACTGTCTAATCCTCTCTTGAATCCTGCAGAATTTTATCTTGTTGACATCCTGCAGCAATTAATTCCAGGAGCTGACCCTGCACAGCAAGGAGGGTGTTGTTTTCTGTCTGTGTGCCCTTGTTCCAGCAAACCAGGTTTGAGCAGAGGCAGCATGGAGGGTCAACACAGAATCTGGCACCTGAGGCAGGGATCTCATCATCCCTCAGGGGCTGGGGATGCCTCACACCTCAGCACACCTGAAGGAAAGCTGAATATTGACTGAGCAGCTCAAATGTCACCACAGCCTGGCTGTGCTTTATGTCAGCTTGTAGTGCCTGAAGGAACAGGTGCAGTGATGTTTTGGAGAGAGCTGGGACTGAGCCAGGCTGGGAGCAGCAGCAGAGTCCCAGCTGCAGCTGCCCTGGCCCATCCCCATCAGCTCTTCTGAGCAGGAGCAGGAACTCACCTGTAATATTTGTACAACCAAACTCTTCTTACCTGCAGACAGTGCCAGTCACCACCAGTGCCAGGCACCACCACTGGCACAGTCACCCCCAGTGCCAGTTAGACACCCATCTGTCCTAAACTGGGGTCTGGAGTAGGACCTGGATGTTTCTGGATCCAAAACCGGGCATGATCAGGCCTGTGCTTGTATTTGCTTCCCCTAAAAAACAGTTCTATTTTTTACTGCATTGCACAGCTGGCTCTGTGAGCAAGGAGTGTGCAGGTTCCTTTGCTCTTTGTGCAAATCCACCTCAAGCTGATGCTCCCAGCTCATCCCACGAGTGAGGCTGGAATGGCCTGTAGGCTCAGCAAGTCAGGGGTGGCCACTCTGCATTTTCACAGCCCCAGCTCAGCAGGGCCTGGTGGGAGACTGGCACTGCTAAGCAGCCATGAAGGGCATTTGTGAGCCAACATCACAATTTATTCTCTGCAGTTTTTGATGCTTCTGTAGCATGACCTGAGGGGGAATGTGAAGAACATCTGGAGCAAATTTGGTATTTTTTGTGTAATTGCTTTGGAGCCTGGACACTTGAGATGTGGCATCTCCCTGTTCTGAAGCTGAGCTAGTGGAGCTCAGCCAGTTCTCATTGAGTGAGTTGGAACAATATAAAAACATAAAATAATTAAGGTTGGAAAAGCCCTCTAAGATCACTGACTTCAGCACAGCACTGCCAAACCCACTGCTAAGCCATGTTCCCCAGTGCCACACCTACATGATTTTTAACACTTCCAGGGACAGTGATTCCACCATTTCCCTTGGCAGCCTGTTCCAGGGCTTGACAACCCATCCAGAAATTTTTCCCAATACCTAATCTAAACCTCTCCTGGCCCAGCTTGAGGCCATTTCCTCTGGTCCTGCCACTTGTTACCTGGGAAGAGAGACCAGCACCCACCTGGCTGCAGCCTCCTTTCAGAGGGTTTTAGCGAGCAGCCAGCACCTCTGGGATAAACCATGTTTCTCCCACATATCACCCAGGAAAAAACAGCAAAACATTCAGCTAAGCACAGCTGACTTGCAAATGTCACATCGTGCTGCCAGATGAGATGTGGCAGTGTCCCTGCTGGCTCCTTCTGCTCTCACCATGCATGACCACCGGCTCTGCAGAGCAGGCATTTGCTGATCCCGAGGGCCAAAGCCCCTGCAGGTGGGTGAGGCACAGGCAGATAAAGCCTCGTGGTTCACACACAGGTTTTGCCAAGCTCACAGCAGGCTGATGGACTTTCAGCTAGGTTAATTTAAAAGCAAAGACAAGAAACAGTTGATACAACGCTAATACACACAAATAAATAAAGTAGTAATTCGATTTTCCTCATCAGATGCTATTAGAAATCTGTGTTTTGAATGCAGCACCCCATTATCCCCATTACAAGCCCATTCCAAAGCACTTAAAGGCTCCCTTTGATTTAAATGGCATTTGGTCAAACTTTATGGAGCAACAAGCTGGTATTCTAAAAATGCCCAGTCTTTCTACAGCTCTTCGCAACAGCCCTAGGAAGCATTGCCTCCAGGACCATTAATTCCAGGAAGGCTGCAATTACCAGGAACAATATCTCTCTATTTACACAACATGTATTTTGCATCAGCTCTAGCTCGTGTCAAGCAAATTAGATTATACTTGAGAATCCCTGAGCACGGGGAAAGGCCACAAGCCCACGATGTGGCACTTCAGGGGTCATCCCTGCTGTCAACTGTGACCCATATAAGTGATGCCAGCCACAAAAACAAATGTGGGCCCTGGTGAGCAAGGCAGAGAGCTGTGCCTGAACGTTCTGTCTCTTCAAACACAAGCAGTAAAGCTTTCAGCCGCCACTTCAGAGCTCTCTTCTGCCCATGGTTACAGCAGCAAATAGAAAATACAAACCACTTTGCCATTAATCACGGCGCTGATGGTTCAGTCAAGGTTTCATTCAAAGATAAGGGATTCCTGCTTAGTCACTAAATGCAGTTTAACTTCATTCTGCACCACGATAAATGAAGTCGTCTCTACTTAGGAAGGCTCAATTAAAATATGCCCTTAATGAGCAATTAGGCCCAAATGCAGGCACTTCAGGGCAGGGGGAAAGCCTGAAGCACCACCCACAAAGCCCCTGCTTTCAGCTGAGGCATCCTTGGGTTTTGCCTCGGGCTCAGGTCTGATCTCCTTTAAAAGTGGGAGCTTTAAGTTTTCCTTGGAGCTTTAAGGGTTGGATTTTTTTTTCTGAAATCAAAAATAGCTGCTTTAATCCTAACTTCAGAGTTAAAGACCTTTTTAGAAACTGATTTTGCTGACCTTGCTCACAGCCCTCCAGCATCTCCCTGTTTGTGTGCAGCCCTTCGATCTGCTCCTGCTTGTCTCTTGCATTGCAATCCCTGTCTGTAATCACGCTGCACTGCCTCATGTTTTAGTTTGTTTATCACCATCTCTCTTTCTGGCTGTGTGGGCACAGAAAGGCCCCTCCTGGGTGGGTGAGGCTCTCTGTGCTGCAGGAGTTTCTGAGCAGCTCCTGCACTGCACAGGTCTGATCACCGAGCGCTTTTGGTTTCAGCTGATGGCTACCTTTGCCATTTAAAGACAAGAATCTGAGGAAAGAGTGGGATACTTTCCTTTCTGCCTCAGTCATCTCTGGTTTGTAAATTCTGGTCATGATTTTCTGTGTCCAAATGCATTTACAGTTTGCAGCAGGAAGAGGCTGCATGATCGTGCAAGCAAAATTGCCATGAATGCTCACAGTTTGCTTGTGAGCTGGATGTGAAGTCTGAGACTGAAAGCTGCTGGTGGGATTTGAATACCAATTCCCCATTCAAATTAATCCAAATCCCTTTGGCAGTTCTGATGATCTCAATAAATGAGATTTTTCTGCCAGTGACTTGAAATGCAGAGCCTGCCATGAGATTGGCCATGGAGCAGCACGGCTTTTATCTCTCTCTGTGACCTAAATTCCTAGATAAGGTTTTCTTTCTTGTCTGGAAGCACTTCTGAGCAGGCAGCAACTTCTGCAGGCTTATCCTGACCAGTGATTCCTCGGGGGCTGTTCTGCAGAGAGGGAAGGAGGGGCAGCATTTTCTGATGGCCCAGGTGTGCATCCATGGGGAGAACAGGGAGAAAAGGGCTGTGTAACTACAGGCCACCTTATCCCACCCAACAGCATCCTTTTTTTTTTTTTCCTTTGGTAGGACCACAGGCTCCCTCAGCAGCTGGGGGGCAGAGAGGCTGTGACAGGGGAGTGACAAGGCTGCCCCAATCCCCATCCCCTCCCTGAACCAGCCCAAAGTACAACTGCAGCAGGTGGGTGATGTTGTACAGCTGCAGAACTGCCTTATCCAGGGAACTGGTGCATATTTAATTGTGCAGTGATTTCACAGGGACCAACATGGTCATTTCCAACAGAGCTGATGGCCAAGAAGGTGAGCACTGTGCTTTTCAAAACAGGATTTAAGTGAACCTGAATAGAGAACCCTCCCTATCTGCTGCCTCTGTCCTGTGTTAAACCAGCTTTTTTTTTCTTACCTGTCACAGCCTCTACTGCACAGCTGGAATTCCTCAGCCTGGGGCTCCTGGCCCTGCCACTCCTGCTGGGAGCTGCCCTGCTCACTCACAGGCACCACCAGCCCCACATTTCCCTCTCCCTTCCCTGCCTTGCCACTTCTGTGACCCTAATCTGCCCTCTTGCCCCCATCTTTGCTGCATCCCAGCAGCTTTGGCTCCTCTTAAAAACCCAGTTGCTGGAGTAGAATCTCAATTTTTACTTAAGTATTCTCCAGAAAGAGCCAGGTCACTCCAAATCTTCACTGCTCCAAACCTGACTGCAGCTGGAACTAGCACTGTGTTTTTAAATGGCCCCAGCTCTGACCCCAACCCTGCCATCACCCCAGCCCCCACAGCCTGCTCCCAGTCCTACATCAGAGAGTTGGAGGCTTTTCCCAGCCTCCTGGGCTGCAGCTCTCATCTGCTGCTGTGCCTCTTTGCTCTGGAGAGGAAAGGTGATGGGTTTCAGGGGTGCAGAGACTTGCAGGATCATGTGGCAGCTGAGAAGGAATCCCAGCCCTGGGCAGCAGCTGCTGAAGGGGTGAGGTGTGAAGGCCTTTGGTGACCTGGTAGAGTGAGGAGGTGCTTGCATGGCAAGTCACAGCCCATGTGCTGTGGATCAGCCCAGCACTAAAAATAATGCCCTGTGGAATGCAGAATGGAAACAACAACTGGATGGAAGGATTTTATTTGTCTCCTCTGTCAAAAGCAGTGATACATGCAGTTGGCACAAGACTTGTTAGGCGTTAGAGTCATAAATATTCACATGGAGAGAAATTTAAATGACAGCAGAGCAGTGAGGACAAGCATTGCTTAAACCCCAGCATTTACCTGAGAAGGGAGGGACAGGTGTGGAGGAGGCAGAGCAGGCTGGGACCTCCTGGGTTCAACTTTCTCCATCAGCTTTAATGAATGCTGGAGCCATCTTCACTTCCGTTCTTGCTGTGTGGTTAGTTCAAAAACAGAGCTGAGAAGCAGCTCAGCTCCATAGCACTAATGAGTTTCAACAGGAGAAAAAAATATTTGAGGTAAGAGATGTGAGGCTGAGAAGCTCAAACACTCTCACCTTTTGATCCTTGAGCATATTTACACTCATGTTGGTGCTGAGTAGAAATTGCTTTTTCATTTAATCTGCTTGAGGGTGGTTTGGAAATCACTTGTGAGCATTTTTATAATTGCAGTTTTCCAATGCTGTTTTTCATCTTAGCTGCTGTTGAGCAAACAGCCTGGTCCCTCTGCTCTCTGCTGTGCCAAAACATTTATTCCTAGTAGTAGTAATAATTAGGCTGGTATTGCTTTGCAGTTTTCTCAACTACATCTCCTGACTGGATACAGAGAGTGTGGCACCAGACACAGGTGGGTGAGGATGCTCTGACTGCAGGAGAAAGTGCCAATGGCAGCTTCTCTGATGAAGTCTCTGTGTGGCAGTGAGGCATGGCCTGGGCATGTGCCCCCTGTCCCATGCCAGGACCTCCCAGCCTTGTGGGAATGCTTCTTGCCCTGCAGACACCCCATGCAGCAATACCATCAAGATGAATTGTTTGTATGTTCTGTGTGCTGGATGGTTGGGACATGCACATTTGTTTGTTCCATGTTTCAGTCTTGCAGCACGAAGCAAAGCTCAGTCAACATCATCAGCATGGTCAGCCAGGTGAGAATACAGAAGCACAGGTATGAAGGGAAACACAAGTTACTATTTTACATTCAGGTTCTATCAGCAGGAGCCCAGCATCCCTAGGCTGTCCCTCAGCCAAGGCTGCTCTTCTGAGCCTGCAGAGCTCTGTGTGGGCTCATGGGCCCCCACACCCGAGCAGCAAATCCCGTGGGTGCCCGTGGTGTGCAGCCTGGTTGTGACAGTGCAGAGTCCAGCATGATGCCTGTTTACAGCTGGCTCCACAACAGCCACAGCACCAGCGCAGCAATGCCCACCAGGGCTCCCAGCCCTCCTCCTGCCAGGGCCACGTCCAGGAGTAAAGGGAACAGAGTTGTGACAGGGTAAGCACCAGGAAAATCCCCACCCAAGGAGTTGTAATATTTTCCACCTTGCCCTCCAGCAAATCCTCACAAAAGACTTCTTATGATTTTTAAGAAATAATTCTTTATGCTACTGCTCTAATGGGTGACCTCTCCAGTGGGATCCAGGTGCTGAGGCAGGGATCTGTGATGGGTCTCCCAGTAAATGTGTCAGAGAGAGCATTTCCTGCAGTCCGAGCCTTGGGCAAAGGGCTCCTTTCTGAACATCTGTACTCAAGTGTCAGCAACATCTGCCTGCTTGGCACTGGCTGGGAAGCACTGCTATTTCAATGCTCCCACTTCTTCTCCAGCACAGATGGGATTTGTGCTCTCTCCAGCTCTCTCCAGCTTTTCTTCATGCTCAGGGCAGTTTTAGGCAGTAGGTGGGAGGAGATGCTTTATGAACTGTTGCCTTTCCAAAATGAGAACTGATTGCTGTTTCCTTAGCAGATGAGACTCTGAATTGTCCCTTTGCCCACGGATGAGGGATATGATGGATCACAAGAGTCTGCCTGACTCGCATGCATGTTCAAGCCATGTTTTCTGTGTGAGGACTCCAGGGAGAGCTGCTAGAGCACAGGGTTGGTTATATCTTGTGAATAAAATTATTCTAAGCAGCTACTTCTTCACACTTCAGCAATGGCTGGGAGCAAACAAGCTTTTATCTTTGCTTCTTTCCAGATGCATCTGTGCTCTGAAATCCAGTTATGGATGGTGGTTTTTTTAGGTACCTGGAAAGACTCGAAGTATCTCTGCTTAGTGGGAACATCACCCATGACATTTTTGTCACAGTGAGAAGTTTTTCTTCCTTCTTTTTCATCTATGCCTGCTGTATTGAATGAATTCTGCCTTCCTACATAGCAGGACAGGGCTGGGTTTCCTGCCGCCTTCCCTCTGGCTGAGGGTGCCAATTGCTCTTCAGTGTTAATGAACATGGGGCCATTTTCTTTCTGACTGTGGTTATTCCCTAAAACTGTTCCCTCATCCCTTCTGAGATACCTCAGCTCTGAGCATACTGCTTCTTTCTGAACTGGTCTTGGGGAGGGAAGCCTTGGAAAACTGAACACTCGTGGAAAACTGGTTTTCCCTGTGTTTTTTTCATCCAGGTTTGTGGGATGAAGGTCACCATTTGGGGCAGAAGAGTTGCACTGTGAGTAACCAGCGCTGGCACTTTCACCATAGGAAGAAGCCTGGGAGGAGCAAAGATTTCCTGCATTGGTGTAAATTTGTTCCAGGGGGTCCTCTCTGGACCAAAAGTCGGTTTCTGCAGGTGGAACTTTTCCCAGTGGCACCACATTAGAGATGAAATTGGTCAATTTACATTTTGACCTTTCCTGCTGTGTCCCCACAAGCAGTGGAGAACCTGACACATCCTCAGGGGTCTTCAGGGTCTTTCTATCCTTACCCTTACGTCTGCTTTCCAGGAGGGCTGGGAAGGTGGGTCTGGCAAGGTGGCAGATGGATTGGATGTAGTCATCACTGGAGTATGAGTCTGGGCTGGCTGCAGCACTTCCAGCACACTTTGGGTTGCTGCTTGGATCCTCCATCGCTTCCTCGTGGGTTTCCCGTATGGTTGGGAGAGGCTTTGAAAGGCTCAGCCTGATCCGGGGTGCCATGGCTGCAAAGAACAGAGCAGACCTGATCAGCATGTGAAAACCTGCTGTGGTAAAGGAATCCTGGGCTTGTTTCTACCTGAGCCACCTGATGTCTCCTTGAGGTAAACAGGGCTGTTAGAAAAAACCACATTTTAAAAGTTTGCTGGCAGTACTTTTATATCCATGGCTTCATAAAGAGCTTCATAAATGTACCAAAGAAGCCAAGTCATTAAATGTGGCAGTAAACAGTGGGTTCATTAAGGAGATCAGCAATGGTGCTCCCTCCCTCCTTAAGCAGTGCAAGGGAGCACAGCTGGAGAGGTATGGGGCAGGGGCATGAGCTTGTCTCACTGCCCTTGGTGGAGCAGCAAGGCACAAATTACTGTCCTTATTTAATGCTCCATGTCTGTTCACTGTGACAGGGCTCTGACTTCACCCTTAGCCCAAGCAGGAGCTGAACCCAACAGGAGAGGAGCTGCCCTGCCCCTGTGGGGAGCGCCACCTCAGTGAAGCACATTACAGGGGTCTCTTCTAGGGGCTGTAGGTGAGAATGTACAGGGTCACTTTTGTCTGTAGTTCATAAATGTAGCTATGGAGAGGTAGGTCCTCCCCTGAGTACTTACGTAGAGTCAAAGGGTTTTAATGCATGTCCTTTATATTCAAATAGTCATCCTCAACTCATTTTAGGATGGATTTCCATCAAACTGCTCCTACTACTCAGTTAAATATATTGAATTACAAATTTTTCAGTATATTTTGTGCTGCAGTGTTTTCTAACTGTACTGATTTTCTTTTTCTCCAAACACTCCCCCCTGTGCTTTGCTTATCTCCCCTTCTGGCAGAAATGGCCACATAGCCTGTATTTTTTTTTTTTTTTTTTACTGCTTCCCCCAATGAAATTTGTATGTGACTAATCAGCAGACACAATATAGCTTTGTTGTGTGATTAAACGCAGAAGTGCTTTGCTGGCTATTTTAATGCCTTGCTTGTCATTGCTGGAAATAAATCTGGCTTTGCTGAACCTCCCTGCAAAGCTGCAGATCACACAGGGAGCGCAAACGAGCAGCTCGTGCCGAGCCCAGGGCCGAGCTCGCCGGGTGCCCGTCCCTCCCCAGGCTGCTGCTGGCCCTCCCTGGTTTTCCTCATGTGCTGCTGGTAAAGCCAGCCAAGCTGGGATTTGCTGACCTGAGAGCAGGAGACGCTTGTTTTAAACCTTAGGGCCCTTTTATTATCCTTTTCCCTGCCTGCTCTGTTTCTCTCATGTCTCCAAACCTTTAAGAAAAGGCTTCTTCCTTCCTTCCCTCCCAGCCCCTGCCTGAGCTCGGCGGAGTCAGACCTGGGCCCGGCAGCGAGAGCGGAGGATGCGAGGGGCGCAGGCAGGTCGCGTTAAACCCCGATAGCGCTAATCAGTACCCGAGTCCTGCCCGGATAGGAAATTTAAATTACCTATTTGCAGGTAAAAAGCTCTTCCGATGATGGGATGGATCGTGTCCTGCCCGGATGCGATCCCCTTCGCCCTGGACACCGCGCTGGCGTGGCCGAGGTCACCTCCCCGTCACCTGCGGCCCCCGGCGGGCTGGACCCGCTGCCTGCGGCTTGCCTTCCAGCATGCCGTGAGCATCCCTGGCTACCGGCACCCCGGCTCTTCCTAGCGACCCCCGGCACACGGCCCGCGGCCAGACCCCCTCCCCTTACCTGGGGCTGCGGGCAGCGCGGCTGTCTTCTCCCCGGGCTGCGCGGCTCTGCCCCGCTCCCTGCTCCCCGCTTCCAGCACGGGAGATGTGCTGTCTAACACTAACCCATGCGCCAGCTCCCTGCCTCAGTCAGCTGATCCCGCTGCCTGTTTTGTTGCTGTTGCTAAATATATCCCGCTGGCTGCCTGCCCTGCCCGAGCCGCAGCCGGCGGGCGCCGAGGCACCGGGGCAGCCCGCGGGCACCGGCCGGGACCGGCCATCCCGCATCCCTGCGGCTCATTGCCCCCCGACAACCCCCGTGGGGAAGGCACCGCGGCCGTGGTGCGGGAGGAGAAGGGCTGCCTGTGCTCCAAGCTGGGGCAGGAAAAGAGAAGCCGTAGCTCCCTCATGCTTTATTGCTGGAAGGGGAGTCCTTAGGGTTTGGGGCTGTTTTTCTTCCTTCTCTGCCTTATTTTGTGAACAAAATTGTGCTGATTTTCCCAAGAGGCAGTGGGTGTTTGCAGCTTCTTTAGTGCTGCTCTCTTCTGTCTCTGCTCCTGTTCTGCTCTGCGCTGAGCATCCCTAGGCCAAGCTGTACATCCCTGGGCTGAGTTTTACATCCCCGGGCTCAGCTTTACATCCCTGGATTAGACCCTACATCCTGGGCCCAGCTGGACATCCCTGAGCTGGGTGTACCTTCCTGGGTGGAGCTGTTTCTCCCTGGGTTGAGCTCTACATCCCTGGGCCGAGCTGTTCCTCCCTGGGCCGAGCTGTTCCTCCCTGGGCTGAGCTCTGCACCCCCAGGCTGAGCTGTACACCCCCAAGCTGAGCTCTACATCCCTGGATTGAGCTGTACATCCCTGGGCTGAGCTCTACATCCCCGGATTCAGCTGCATATCCACGTTGCTGTGGAGGCACAGCAGCAGCTGGCCCTGCCATGGCACCTCCCAGGGCTGTGCTCCACCAGCCCCCCTCTCCCACTGCTCCCAGGATCATCCCCATTTGTGTTTCTCTGAGACCACACAAGTGCATTACAGCAAATTGCTTTGCCAGGAGGTCTGGCAGCATCCGACCTTGTGGGTCCCTGGGCAGCAGGGATTTGCCTTTGTTTCCTGGCTCATTAACATGCTGCAAACTGATTGCAATTCTGGAGCAACCCTGGTGTCCCTCTCATAAACTCTCTTGCAGCATCACATTGCGTGGGGAGATGAATTGTCATGTTGCAGCAGAATCTTCCTTCTGTATTTATTTCCCAACACTGTCCTCAGAGGCAGCCCCAACAGCTGCTGCTCTTTCCTGGGGAACAGCCATCCCACACAACATCCCTGTGTGCCCAGGCCAGGGAGTGTGACTGCATTTCTGAGCCTTGCTGCTCCCCACAATGCCTGTACTGACCTGCGGGAGGGATGAAGAGAAAAGCAGAAACCCTAGATTTAAAAATCACTGCTTTAGTTTTAATGCAAATATTCTGTGTTACCAGCATTCAGGCTGGGATTGGCTGTAACAGCTGATTTAGTCACCCAAGCCCACACTCATCATTCAGGTTTTTTCTTTATCTCCATTAAAAAGAAATAGGGAGCACAACAGACTTGTGCATCCCCTTGGGATATGGTTCCAAGCAGATTTTTTTTTCTGGAGATAGCCATTGCTTATTATTTTAATATAAGAGGTACGTAAACTTAAGCTGTTTGTCTGGACTTTTGGTGCCAACCAGCTGAAATGACCCACAACCTTTCATGCACTAAATTCACTAATAGCAATGATCATCAGGGAGCATGCTGTAGTAACTCAGAGCTTCAATTTTTCCTTCTTGCTTGCTGGAAACTTGATTACCGTCAAAAGGAAAAAACCCTCAGACACCAGCTATGCTAAGCAGCTGCAGTATGGAGCTTGGGAAAAATATTTTGTGAGGAAGATCACTGATCTGGAAACAAACGTCACATGTGCAGATGTGCATGGTTACACTATCTTTAAAAAGAGTCTTCAAGATGGTTCCTCTGCCCTGGTCTCTCCTCCCTGCTGGAGCTACCTCCTTCTTAAAGGTATGATGGAGTGAATAGAAAGAACATGCTAGATGGGAGGGACAAATATAATTTTTTTTTTTTTTTTTTACCTCAACCACAGCTATTTGGTTTCTTCTTTCATCACCTGCATCCTCAAAAAATCTTAATTCAAAAGAAACACGGTGCAACTTTGAATGCTTCCTCCAAGAATGCCATTTCTGTTATTACTGATCGGCCTATGATTAAACTGTATCTTTGCATGGATGCATTTTTCATCATTATTTTAGACTATACGTGTCCCAAAGTGCCTGAACGCTGGTGTGGATTGGTCCCTTTGTGTGGGATGCACCACACAAAGAGGCCGGGGAGTGAGCACTGTGAGTTGTTGCAGGTCTCAGGGAGGGCAGCACTGCTGTGACTTGAAAACCTTGTCCTGCCTGGGGTCTCATGAAACCCCCTGTCCTGCCAGCAGCCCGGGTCACTTAAAACAGATTTGTCTTTCCATAGCTGTTGTGTTCCTTTAATTAAAGATTTTCAAAAATTAGTTTACAATCAACAGTGGAACCTCTTGTTATGTTACTGGCCTCTCAATTTTCTTCTGGAGGAGCTGGAATATGTTTAGATGCCCTAAGAAATAACAGCCCCAGAAAACAACTTATTATTGAGTTATTTTCAGTGGTTTGGGTGGTGGGATTGATCACGGCTCTATTCCTCCCCTGCAGGTGCTGTTTGTGTTTCTCTCCTCCAGCCCCCAGCCACAGGCAGGGCACGGGCAGCAGCCCAGCGGCATCTCCGACTCCATCCACCCCGAGACGGGGACTGAGCCGGGGGTTTGATTCCCTCTGGCCCTCCCTGAGCACATCTCCCCAGCCCGAGGGATTTTCCCGGCCGGGGTCACAGCCCAGAGGCAGTTTCACACTCGCACTCCTTGTGCCGTGCCACCATCTAGCGGCGGCTGCACCGAGGCGGAGCGGCCCCGGCCTGCCGGGAGCCCGGGGCCGCTGGGGCTGCTCCAGCCCGGGGGATGCTGCTGGCAGCACTCTGCCGATGAAGCATAAAACCCCGCAGGTTAACCAGGATAAGGCTTCTCCCACCTGTGTCAGCCTGCTCTGCTCCCTCCTGTAAGGAGATTTAGAAGTGCTTGATGTGGTTCTGTGGCTCCATCGCTCTGCTCAGCTTTGGGATCTTGCTAAAGAAGGGACTGGGAAAGGTGGTGGGGAGGGGGCAGGGGGAGAGCAAAGGTGAGCAATGCACACACACACACATATTCACATGCACACACACAGCCCTAAGGGAGCTTCCAGGCATTTATCTCCCAGGAAGGCTCAGGAGTCTTTTTTGACCCCTGTGAGCAAAGCCAAATGTTGAGCCAGAACACCCTGTGGGAGGCTGGAAATCATCCTGTGCTCCCCTTGCTGTGGGAAAGGGGAGTCAAATTTGCACAGCACTTTGCAGGAGCTGCCTTCTGCCTGGTGTAATTGAGAATAACCTGAGAACTGCTTTCCTGGCCTGGAATTGCACCTCCTTGAGCTGCCTTTAAAAAAAAAAATTCCTCAGACCCAGATGATGGTGAAAAGGGATAAAAATCTGATGTAGGCAAGGAGAGGAAGAGAAGGCCTCCTGTGGGTGTCATCTTTTGGCATTTGAGAGAGAGAGAGAGAGAAAGACTGGGGGAGGGAGATGCACCTGAGCCCACCTTGGGTGTCCCTCATGTCTGGGGTGTGGATGTGAGACCCTTTGCCATGGCCACTCTAAAAATCTAAAAATCTATGAAAGCAAAAGGCAATTAAATATAACCCTTGTCATAGCTGTAAATGCTGCATGAATTATCACAGTAAATGAACCCTAGGTTTGGGCTTGTCCACTGCTTTATTGGGGCATTTAAGTGTGTAAATGACTTTTCCAGATGGAAAGTGTTGAGGTGGCTCATTACCTGATAAAGAATGCTGGACTCGAGTGCACTGCATGGTGCTCACTGAATAATCACAGTAAGCAGGGACCTTTCAAATCCTCAAGCAAGAACCTTCAATCAGATGAGAAAGTTTCAATCATGTTTAAAGGGAACTCAGCTACGTGTGCGCAGGATACAGCAGGAGAATGTGTGCAAAAGAATTTCATGGAAAGGAGCAATTACTTTATCAATAGGACATGCAAAGCATGATTCACTCATCAGTCATGAATGGAAGCCCAAATAACTGAGCCTTTTTAAAAAGATGATACATGGACCAGGATGGATTTGAGCCTCAGTCAGGTTTAAGTGAGTTTGATTAATTTCTGTACAGTTATCAACTGAGGTTTTGGTCCAGTGACTTCATGATATTTAGCCTTGGATAATGGATGTTGTATCAAGGATGCAGGACTTTGGCAGCAAGTGTATCCCAATCCCACTTAATTAAGTTGTAGAAATTGAATTGGTTTTGAACCCGAAGATGCTGGTTCTTCCTCTTCTAGCATTGCTGCATAACATTGACTCAATGAAAAAAGCAGAGGGAAAAGCCAAACACTTTTTTTGCAAAAGAACACAGACATTTAAATTTAATAAATTATAAAATTAAAGATTCTAATTTGTATATACATTTTTAATATACAAGAAATGGCTATTTATTGCAATTTCTGTTAAGGCATATGTAAGTGAATGGAAGTTGCATATAGATATTCAGATGAACATAGCTAATACTGTGCACTGTAGGTGAGTAAATAAGATATTAAATGCATTATGTAATAAAATAAAATAAAAAACCCTTTGAGTACTGGTAAAGCACCATTTCTAGAATTCTCAAAATATCTGAAAGCATTCTATGGAGGTGTTGTGAGACTCTAAATATTGAATGGATATATGAATATAAAAAGTGATGCGTTCATAATAGATAACAGAAATTTTTAAAGAAATGATGGTGAAAAAAATGGCAGATGACTGAAGCCAAAGAAACCAGAATTTGTTTGGGATTTTTTTTTCATGAGAGGCTGTCACTTGGATTTTAAGTTTGGACAGCCAGAAAAATGATAATTGAGAAAACTGTAGCTGCATGGTTAGATCATAAATGCATTGCTTTGTGGGAGCACATTACTTTATCTCTCAGATCTCTGAGATGGTCTCTGCAGGAATATATTTGTTTGTAAACCTGCTTTAGTTTCTGGGGATTAAGTTACATTAAAATATTGCTTTCTGCTTGCTGTGTCTGAAAATGCAGCACCTGGGCAACAGCAAACTGGCTACAGATCCACTGCGATGATGCTCTTGCCCAATTACAGCATCGTAGAGAAGATGAAACAGTTGTCAAAGTTCAACCAAACAAAAAAATGACCAAATTTTCCACTGTATGACACAGAAATGAGATCAGCTCAGGAGAGCAAACCCTCATCTTTTGTCTGGGGCTGCTTTTTCTTTATCAATAGAGCCTGATATTGTGTTTTCCAGTAGAAGTGATGTACAGATTCTTGGGGAACTGCTGGAAAAAACACCTTCCGAAGAACCCATGGCAGCTTGAAAAGAAGGCATCTTTTCTGGTCTGAAGAGACTTAACTTCCCCCCTTCTCATACAGGAACAGTGTGAAGAGAAGGCAGCTGGTGGCTCCTGCTCCTTAAAAAGATGGTCCGTCAGCCTCTTGATGTCTTGAGCAATGTAGACTGAAGCTGCTGCCTCAAGTAGTTTAGTGTTCCCCCCCAAAAAACAGCTAGAGAAATATTCAGTAGTATTTAAACCACTGAGAAACAAATCAAATTAAATCTCCCAAAAGGTGAGACTGAGAAGGGAACAAGCCTTTCCAAAATGCAGATGCCACCAGGCATTGCATTGGGTTCCTAATGAACACTGGACCTAACATAGCACCAGACCAAACCAGCCTTACGGGAGGCTGTTCCTGCTCCCTGAGGCAGCAGAACTTTCCACTTTATCTGGAAAAATGTTTTTTTGAGCTGTGAGCACTGCCTCCTGTGGTATTTCTTCACACTGCCTGGTTGACTAAGCCTATTCCAGAAGCTAGGGCAGAACAGAATCTATTAGATGAGTTACCTCAGGGGATTGGAGCAATGGGTCTTGAAAAAGTCCCAGAGGGTAAGACTGGTACCCTCCGGGCAGCAAACTTTTACTCCCCATCCGCATAAATCCAGCTCCAACCCTTTCTATCTCTGGGTTTGTAAAAGTTTTTCCTAAGTTTCATATGCTTGGATGAGCTTCCTAGTCTATGAAGAAGCTGGGGGCTGTGGTTTATTTTTATTGTCCACAGAGCTAAAAGGATATTAACTTGAAGGGGAAAAGATGAGTTTTATACTAACCACATCTGTGTAAAGGAAACGTGGAAGGCAAGAAATACTATGACTACAGGCTGGGAGCCCAGCTACAGCTTGTGTCTCCTGTGGCACAGCAGCTGGAGTGATGTTGATTTAGACACATCTTCCTTGCTTATAAATAGAATGGTGGGGTTTTTTTCCCTTTCAATGCTCATTAGTACATTGCTGCTGTGCACAGATGTGACCTGACCCTACACTGTTATTGAAACTTGTCCCATCTGTGGGCAACCACGAACCCCTTGGCACGAGGCTCCCGGGGCTTGCCTGCACGCCGTGGCTGTGTGACAGCCAGCAGGCCATGGAGCAGGGCTGGGACAGGGCACCAAGGACAAGCACCCCTTTGGCTGCAGGAATACACTCCATGTCCCAGCAGGGAAAGTCTGCAGTGGAACTCTTCCCACTGTGCTGCCAAACTGCACAGCCTGAGTTTTACTTCTCCAAACCAGAACAGATTTTTGCTTGTGCTTGCTGCTGCTTCCACATCTGCAGCCACGTCGGCTTGGCCCAGGAGATGTTTCCTAATGCTCTGGACTCTTAGCAGGCCTGTTGGTCTTCCCAGTTATCCTGGTCTTCAGTGTATCTCTCATTCCTGCACCGAGCTGCTCCAAGTGTATCACCGTGGTCCCGGGTAAGAAGGGGCACTGGCTGCCACGGCCCCAGCTGAAAACATTCCTTCTCTGCTTGGGCTAGTATCTCCATGAAGTTTTTTTCCTAGACCAGGCTTGTGTTTCAAAAACTTCTAGCCCCAGTTCAGGCCAAACACAGTCCCACATGTAGGTGCTGTAAAGGCTGAGGTTCCTGCTGGCTCTTGCCTCCTTTCAAGCAGGAATGGCTCGTTTGGAAGAGGAGACTGAGCAGTTCAGTCGTGGTGGTCAAGGGCAGAAGGTAGGTCACAGAGAGTCACATGTGCTTCACCTTGCAATACCTGTGAAGCTCTTTGCCAGCAGCTGGGCCAGAGAAGAGCTCACCAATTGCTGGGAATGCAGCACATTCCCAGTAATTATGTGACTCTATATATGGGCTTATTGCTGGTGCTGCTTCAAACCAGGACCAACTCAAGCTGGAGGGTGAGATCTTCCTCTCAGACTGGAAAATATGAACTTGGAGCCACCAAACCTACCTAGTGGTAAAGAGAGGATTTCAGGGAAGCCCCGGGCTCTGCAGGAGATTTACCAGCAAAGAAGAAACAAATGGAAGAATCCAAGCCAGGAAAAAATCTGCTCAGATGCCACCCACAGCAGGAACCAGTCCATACTCCCTGTCTCGGCAGTGTTAGAGCCAAGCTGAGTTCATCTTCTGTTCTCCAACCAGGAATTCAAAATGACCTATGAAAACCATGATGACCCTGAGGGGAAAAAAGTACTCAAAGGGTTGTCAGGTTACACATTTTAAAGTTTTCTAGCAGACCTGGTGCTGTGAATTCACAATGTGTGTGTGTGTATGTTCCTGTAAGGGCACAGCAAACAGTTGTTCACTTCTGCACCAATAAAGCTGTCCTAAGGAAAGGAAGATAATACAAAATTAATTCCTCAAAAATAACTGCATCCTACGTGGGGGAAAAAAAAAGTTTGTCTTACCAGAGCACCAAAGAAAAGACAACAAGAATCCAGTCATCTTTAAGTTAAACAGAATGTGGGTAGAAAAAAAAAATCAGACCAATAAAAAAAGCACCAACCAATAAGGATCACTGAGGCTGTTGCATTACAGGAACTTAAAGATTATAAAAAATATGGATAATTGTAAACAGAAAGACTAGGATGTTTTCAGTCCAAGTTGGCCAGATCTACCCTACTAAATGTCTTGCATGTGTCCAAAAGTTTAGGAGAATCCTTTGAAATTGTTTATGGAAGTATGTAAACTACTGTTTGTCAGTTTTTAATTTACACATAAATATATGGCTACAGAGTTTTCTCTCTATTTTCTTACACAGTCCTGGTTCAGGAAGCTACGTGAGCACATGCTGAGCTGTGACCACAGAGGCAGCTCTGCCAAGGTCAGCCAAACCGAGCCTGGCATGTCCTAAGAGCCTTCCCGAAGCTGGCTGTGTTAGTGCCAGGGTTTGTGCAAGGCAAAGAAGCATCACAGGAGTGCTGACCCCCTGCTTGTCAGAGTTAAAGGGATTTATTATGTCTAGGGACTGCTTTCTGCCATACTAAGTGTGACTCCTGTTACTATTTCTAAGCAGGCATAGAAGACCTTAAGGAGCCTGTAACTGAGAAACCTGCTAACCTGACCCAAGTAATATGGCTTGTTTGGATTCAGTGGGACACTGTAGGGATATTGCACTAATACTCTGCTGTACCCTGTACACCTAACCTAGCCACCAAAGTGTTCAGATTAGCACTTATGAAACAATCTGTCATTTCCATTTATAGTAGGCTTGAGAATTTGTTATCTCTGCCATAGCACCACTTTGATTTTTCCCCATTCTTAGTCTCTACGATGGCCAATACTATGATGTTGGTAACATCTCTATAAGAGAAAAATGTTGTTGTGCCATATTTCCATTCTAGTTTATTTTCCTAAGAGTCTCTCTTTTCATTTTCTCAGCGATCAGCTCCTGAATTCTTTGATTCCTTGTCCTTTCATAAGGCCTCCTCCGTGTAATGATGTTGTGCTGTGGTACTTCGTTATCCAACCCATCAACTTTGTAGGGAACATCCACTGCATTGATTTCTGGGTGCTCCTCAGTGGCATTGGAAGGGGGTGCACGTGTTTTGGAAAGCAGAGGAGGGCTGGTGGCAGACTGTGTGGCGGACACTCCCATGGGAGGGCTGGGGGTTGTCAGGAGCTCCTCCTCAATGACATTATTCTTATTTACATTGGCACTGGTTACATTGCCATCCTCTGTTACGTTGCTGTACATGTTGCAGGACTTGCAACACAGCTTATGGTACCCAGGAATGGAGCAGTAACGGGAGAGAACTTCCATGCGACAAAACATTGACTTGTCTCCTTGACAATGATCTTCTGAAAGAGAAAAAGGGAACAGATAAATAAAGAGCATCTTCACATTAATCAGAAAAAGAAACACAGCTGAAGCTTTGGCAGTGGGCAGAGGGTTTGATATTTAAAGTGGGTTGGGAAACTGGCAAATGAGCCTTCTACAAGCAGAAGCAGGCTTAATTCAACCTAAAAGTCAACTCCAAGAGTTGCAAAAGCTGATCTGAACTGTATGTACCAGCCCCATCCAAGCTCTAGACCATCACACTCAAATTTTTGCTTTCACATCCTGGGAGCTTTACCCTGAAGACTGTGAAGCCACAATGAATTGTGTTACTTTCTTGGTTTAAACTTCAAAACACACTGATTGTGCTGTACTGTTACTAAAACTACACTGAACTCCCACAAAGTCATGAAGTTTTATAATAAGAAATCTATTTTTTCCCTATTTGCTCCTTTAAATGCTTTTCTGCAACCAAACAGTGACTAACCACAGTCAGGGGTAACTTATATTTATCCAGACTGTCTCAGGAAAGCCAAGTCCTATTTTGATGTGTATAATTCTCAGAATTAATCCATCTCCACTAATCGGAGTGATATTGCTGCCACGTACCCCTCGTCTGAAAATAGCAGTGTTTTCTCAGCATGTCTCTTGTCTGAGAGAAAAGTGGTGCCATGAGGCTTTTCTACTCCTCCTAGAAGGGAGCTGATATCTTTGGAACAACAAACTCCAGTGCAATGGAGCCAAGCCAGCGCATTAATGACTGTGAGACTAAGTAAAAGTCCTGATTTTTGTGTCAATGACTGTAATAAAAGAGAAAGAATGATAATCTATAAGCTTTAAGCTGTCAATAGCTGTTACAACAATTTGCACAATATGGTGTTGTGGCAGATCCTGATCTTGCTGAAATGCAGGTGGCAAATTGTAGGCTGAGGCGTTAGAGGTGAAGTGGTCAAAGTGGTCCTGCCTGAGAAACATAAACAGAAGCCTACTCAGAGATTCCCCAAGCCCTTGTGATTTCTGTTTAGGGGGGCAGAGGACTGTATGCATTGGTGGCAAATGGGTGGTGAGGATCTAGCAGGCTCCTTGGAGAGAAAGCTGCCTGTCCTCTGTCCCACACAGACACCCCTCAGCTCCTGTGCCTACAGGATGAAGTAATGGAGCCAGGCACTGCAGTGAAGGAAAAATCCCAACATGCAGCCCATGCTGAGAGAAGAGTCAGAGGGTTTGTAGGAGAGGAGAGGGCTGAGGAGAAAAGCAGACTGACCAACACCTGGCATCATCACTAATAAAACATCTTCTCTGTGACCAGAGTGCTGAGACAGTGATGAAATCACTTGTCTCTCTCCCCCTGCTCTTACTACATTTCCACCTACTCTTGTAGTAAAGGGTGAGTAGCTCCAATTACTCCCTTTTATTTAGAGTGCACCCGATGGGAGACAGTGCTCTCAGCCTGACCTGCAGTCACATTTCACCCTCCTGCTACGAGCACTGGCTTGTGTCAGCACCCTCACAGCAAAGAGAGAAGCAGAGCAGGTTCAGGGGATATAAGGGGATTTGGAAAGCGTAGGTGCCACCTCTTCACTCATCCTCAGTTAACAAAACAGGGATCGCGGGTGTTTCATTGGCAAACATATCAGTCCAAAATAAACTAACAGCTGGTGCTGCTGCTTTAAAATGCTAGTGCTGGCTGAGGCAGGTGGAAACACGTCCTGTACATTGTATCTATGCTGTGATTGTTGCTGTTGCAGAAAAGTAAAAATCTAGTTCCTGCTTTTGAATGTGCCAGGTATTTTTCATATTTTTCAAATACTAAACTGAAGTTTCTTTTTCTAGTTTACTGCTAGAGATTAGAAATGACTCCTTTCCTAGGAACATAAGAATAGTACCTTGGTTTTGGAGAGATTTTCAAACCAGCCTCTAAGAGCTGTTCATATCTGCATGCGCAGCTCCATACAAAGGCCTGAATGTGCCCATACAATTTATATAAATTTTTACACACCCCATAAGAGTCATCTTTGAACATTTTGCCTTGTGATGCATGACCCTTATGCACATTCCTCCAAATGGCTTCCGTAATAAAAGCCAACAGATACAATATTTAAATGCAATTTTAACAAGGTAGGTCTGTTCTTGGGTTTGTAAGAATCAGTAACAGCACCTTTAGAAAAATGCCTTTTTTCCTAACAAAAACATGTAATGTCAAGCTTAACAATACATGGAAATAAAACTGCATTATGTAATAAGTTTAGTGACATCTGATAAGTTGTATAAATAAACTCTGCAACTTCTCAATGCCAGAATGAAATTTTGATCTTCTATCCAAACCAAAATATCCAGATTTGCTGAACTTTTATTTATTTTTACTTGCAGTATGCATGACAGACTGGAAGTATATATTCAAAACATCAGTAAGAAAAAAATAAATCAGTTTCACAGTCACTTTGGTACACATTAGTCTCATAAAAAAATATTGAAAAGCAAACTGAATTGGCACATCTTTAATATTATGTTAAATACATACAAAACACTAATAAAATATCCCTGATAAACCAAAGTGCATATAGACATAGTGCACAATGCCCAGATACCTTATTGCACCATTCTCTATAGCCACCCATCTCTTGAAACATCACTAAACATTGTCTATTTAAAGGTAACAGTCATGAATATATTTATACAGTTAAACACCGATTATTTTACATAACAGTATTCAGTGCCAGATACGTGTCTTTGCTTTTTCACCTTGTCATGTAAATTGTTAACATGTTTCAGGAAATATTAACAGCAAAATTTAAATATGTGATCACATGATAATGACAAGTTTGAAGTGCTACACTGTTGACGACCCAAAGATTCAAAAATGCCACTTTTCCAAAAAATATTATCAAAGCAATAAGGTAGTAATTTGCTCCAAGACTGCAGTTTTACATTTCTACTATTGGTACTGACTGTCACAAAGAAGTTTATGACTTGTGAATTCCAAATCTTCAACACAAACACGGAAGGTGAAGCACGAATGCCAGTTAAATTTCAGTAAGTCAGGCCACAATCCTGTCTCGATGAAGATATGGATATGCACTGTGCAAATCAACCTCCAATTTAATTTACTGCCTTCCAATAGTTATCGTTCAAGTAAAAACACTCCATCTGAAGGTTAACTCAAGGTACCAGTGTACTGTTCATATTTAAAGCTGGATCTGGTAAATTAATGCCATTTACATTTCAACATTAAGGCATTTTTCTAAAATTCATCTCCTAAGCAAAAAAAGCAATAAAAATTGAGGTAATTCTGTAGTAGTTCACACTGTTATGTTTGCCAGTTGACACATCTAAGAGCACACACGCGCACACACACACACACACACACAACCATACCAGTCAAGTCAGACATGCACATGGTGAAAAAAGACCAGAGATGTAATGAGTATAAACAGCTCCATGCTGAGCAGCTGGAGACATCGTAGTCAGTGAAAACATCATATTGCCTCCACCACGTTAAGGAAAACACCACCACGCCACCTTCACCATGGACCATGCCTGTCTGCTTTGGGTTTGTTTCTAAAGTGAAAATGCGCAAAACTGGCAAAAATTGTGCGATGGAAAAAATGAATGCAGCTCTTCTCGAGGAAAAACCCTCCAAATGACCACCAGAGTCTGGCCAGAGCAACGGCATCAGAGCAGCAGGGAAAGTACCGACAGAAACTCAGCTTCTGCTTCCCAGTGAGCCCTCCAAGGGCCACAAACGTAAAGGTGAGGGTCAGGAATAACAAAATGAGTAGCAAGGGTGAGGAAAGCAACAGCACCACAAAGGAAAATGGAATGAAAAAATTCTTCCACTCATCAGACTACCCTGTCAGCGAACTGAAACCAGAGAGTTACGAGATTTCGGGTTTTTAGATAAAGGAGAACTTTAGCACTACAAGGTGTCATTATTGTGATGTGATCACATTCACAATAAGTTCTCAGTTTTGCTATCAAACTGAACATCAGGAACCAGTAAGAGCCTTTTTTCACCACCACCAAGCAACAAGCAAACCGATCCCAGCTCCCTTTCAGAGGACTGCAACATACTGTGGAGATCCAACTTCACACATCCAACACTTCAAGACCTCCACCACCAGTGCTACGCAAGCTCCAGAGAAGAAAGACACCGAGCACCGAGTGCCTGGTGTGAAAAAACAGATTCAGCCCAAGATTTAAACTTGGCAAAGTCAAGGGAACTTTCCGCATAGAGAGAAGAAGAGAGCAAAAGGCAAAGTCCACATTCGATGTGGCATGCATTTAAGGGCAAAGGCAGAGTTATAAATGGGTCTTTTACTTGAAGATATTTTCTGGATGGGGTAGTCTGGATCGGGTCTTGACAGCCATTGTATCATGTAGGTTTTCTTTGAAGGATCAGAAACATTTCCTTGAATAGAGGAAAAAAAAAAGATGCAACACAACATATGTTAGGCAGCATTAAATTGTTGTCCTGTCAGAAGGGGACAAGCTCAGAGAGTGAGTGGGCTCCAGTTGTGAAGGAGCCCAGGGAAGGATTACAACCAAGTTGATTTTGGGCAAAAGGTGCTGTTTGGGGAGGTTGCTACAGCTCGTGCCCAGCACTTCACAGCCGACACTGAGAACAGCCCAAGGGCCAGTTCTCCTGCAGCACTTCCAGTGTCACACAACCCCAGAGACATGCAGTCTAGTTTAGTTACAGTGCCTCATTAAAATCTTTGTATTGGAGACTATAATTGACAGCTTGCTTCTAATTAATTAGAAATCAAAAACTACCCTGAGAAATACATCAGGGAAAAAAGAATATGAATGACTTAATAATAGGAATATGTGAAATGATCTCACAAATATAATTTGCAAACAGCTGAAAAGCTAACAAGGATAAAGGCCTTATTGCCCTGGATTAAGGAGCAACAAATTAATTACAGCTTCTAAAAACTGAGTTAAAAAAACCCTGCAGATAACTTGTGTTTGATGGAATGAAAAAGAAGCCTGGAACTGTTGGTGGAGGTGGGGAAAGCAAAGAGCTATCCCTGGTTAGCCACGGCCCAGCAGCCCCTTGCCAAGCCCCACAGGTCTCAGGGGTGCAGGGCTGGACTCAGGCACTGCTCCTCTCCCAGGGCAGCTGTTGGCTGCTGGCCACATCTGGCCATCAGCACTGTGCTGAGGTCTGCCCCAGGCTCTTAGGCTGTCCTGGGCCAAGCAGTGTTCCCCAGCAGGAGAAGAGTGCCCAAGAAGCCCATCGGCCACGCAGCAGCTCCATATTGGGAATTCTACTCAAAAGAGGGACTATGGAGAAGTGCCCCCATCCCGACAGGCATAGCACACAAGTATCAATTCAATGAAGGCATTGCAAATAATTAATTTTTTTTTCAACAAGTAACAGAAGCTATTGAGGAGAAGCCCTTACTGGGACATGGAGGTAGTCTGCAAATCCTGACGGTCTCTGGTTTATTGTCCTTGCACAGGCCGATGACATTGTCCCTGGTCCGGCACAGGACCGGGCGATCCTGGGTGCCATTGCCACAGCTGACAGAGCACTGAAAAGACAGGCAGCAGTTACACCCCAGCCACCCTCTGGAAACAACAGATCAGAAAGTAGCTTCTCAGTTTTAAACTGCCCTTTGATTCGAGCTGACGTGGTACGTTATTTGAGGCACTGCAGTACCTACAGTAGTGAAGCACGAGGGAGAGCCACTCACTGCTTCTTGTGGTACACCAGTAATTGTGAAATACTCCAAGAACAAGCTGTGGTCTGAACAATAAACAAACAACTGCACATGCAAGCTGTTGATTCACAGAGCCATCAATTCACAAATACAGTGGTGGCATTACTTGTCATGCTCGTTCCACCAGAGAGAAACTAGTTGTTTGAGACCTCCAGAAAGAGACTGACCTGTGACCAGGGTCCTATTCTCCACTGTGCTGGGCACAGCTCCCTGTTGCAGGGCCTCCTGCCCTCTGGGCGGTCGTTGTTGCAGTACTTGGTGTGGACAGAGCGATTTGTGTTGTCATGCAGGGGCTGGATGCAGCGCACGGACCGCACCTGATACCCTGTCTTCCCACAGGATTTGCTGCAAGGCTCCCATTCCCCTGTAACCCATCTGGGTTGGTGAAAAGAGAGCAAGAAGAGTTGATCTGTAACTCTTTTAAACACAGGTTTAACATGATGTTCATACTAGTTCTAATATGGAGAAAAGGAGAAGATATGAAAAAAACATAAGCAGTTATGGTGAGGGTAATTTGACTGTCCCTGAAATGTCATTAATAAGACCCAGATTTTCAGTATTACTCTTTCTCATTATCTCCAAGATAAGCATTATTATTGCTCTGCTGTATTGCTTTGATTTTAAGCTGCCCTTTCCAAGACAAGGCACACAAAAATATGGCCACTTTTATGTCAAAAGCAGCTACCCAAGGGTGCTGCTGAGCTTCCCAGCTCTGGGTGCACAAGATGTGCCTTGTCTCATAATGCAGCATGAACCAGCTGGTTCCCATATGACTGAAGCCAAAACATCTGGGCTAGAAATGCAGCTCCTGCCTGGCTCACATCTGGGCACTCCATGGACCACATCCCTGGCCATGTTAGACTCAATCAGCTGAAGCCCTGGCAAACCCAGTGCTGCGAGTGCTGAGCTTGGGCAGATCAGGGTCCTTGTCATAATGAATATTTGGTTTGGGGGAAGGCAACACTCCACTAAAAACCAGAAAGTTCAAGTTCATGATTTCTAAATCAGTTTGGCCACTGAGAAATGAAATCTATAGTTTGTAATGTTGTGTAGTTGAAACCCTCACTGATCACCCAAACTGACTCATAAATTACAGCTACAAATTGTAAAGGACTTAGAGAACAACAGGGGTCGACAGCACCAAAGGAAGTTTACCTAGCCCTATGAAAGCTTGGTCATAACTAAGTAAAGACACACAGCAGTCTATAAATATTTACAGAGTGCAGAGATCTGCAAGATGGAAATACTGTTCCATGTGAACAATTTTCATGGGATAAACTTTACCAAAAAATAGACATAGTCTGCAGAAACACCCTGAGCTTGAAGGAATTGTCCTAAAGTACTCATAAAATTGCAGGTTTGGAAATGGTCAAAAAATAGTACAAGGCACTGCACTACACATTCCAGTTAATCAGAGAGTAACAATTTCTCCCAACTTTCTCTTTGTAACCTACAGAAATTACACAGCTGTGAAGAAATGTAAGAGCTGTGAAGCCAGGAATCCTGAGGTGACTTCTGGGACAAAGATGAGTTTTTCCCAGAAGTGAAGAAGCAGCATATTAGTGTAGTGGGTGTCCCAGAGCTTTGTAAAACTCCTTAATAATTGCCTCTCCTATGTACAAGAGCAAAATGCTTGGATGACATTCTATGGAAACAGAGCTAACTGAAACTTCAGGGATCCAAGTACAATTTAGGATCCTATTGAGCTTTTGTGGTACCTGGGCCCAATTATATTTGCAGCTGAAAGGAGGATACAGTCCTTTCCAGAGAGCCTGAGATATGGTTAGGTCATTACTTAAGTTTTCCAATAAATAAATGTTCAACCCTGACCCATGCAGAGTTTATGGGGCACAGTTTCTTGCCTTTTCTCTCTTTCAAATCTTTCTTTTGAAAGGAAGTTAGGAAATATTGTGGTATGTTCTATTTATTTGCTGTGATTCCTGGAACCTACACTCGGTCCCCAGAGATAAAAGCTGGGATCAACATATTCCTTTCTCGTTGCAAGAGTAGCACAAAGAATATATTAGTCCTACATGTGACAGGAATAACCTGCTGCCAGTCAAAAAAAATCACCTGTAAAATGTGAATCAAAATATTTATAACACTTGATTATGTAGAGCAGAAATGAAGGTACAACAGGCATTTTGTGCTGTACAAGGGCAGCCAGAGAAATCTAACAGGTCAAATATTTTCCCTGTGTTTAAATATCCAAAAATATGCTGTGAACTTTATGAAGATTTGGATTTGAGAGACTGGACATTGACATTGGTTGTCTTCTGCAGCATTCTGTACATTTGCTCTGACATGGTTAACTCACACTGTGTAAAATTTGCTGGTATAAATTGAATTTATATCTATTTTGTATCACCTCAAGATGGCCTGAACACAAAAGTCTGGATCAGGACAGCACTTCTTTTCTAATCCAGCTTATTTCATAAGTCATAGGAACCAGCTATCACAGACAGAATATTTCTATGAGCAGAACAGAGCATGAGATCCTCACAGCCCTGGGCCTCTGCAATGGCCACGAAGGTGAAACTAAAGCCACCTTCCTTGAGGTGACAACGCTGGCTGGATGGGATGCCCCTGCACCTCCAGGGAGCAGTGCTGGGGCAGGGATGCTTACATGGGCTGGGAGCACTCCTGGAGGTTGCACACCCTGCGGATGGGTTTGGGCTTCTGGATGAGCTCGCAGTAGCTCCGATGAACCATCTTGTGGTCCGTCTTCCTGCGGCAGCCGTACTTGGTGAACTGGTAGCCTGGGGAGAGACATTGCTCTTACTCTGAGGGCTGGCAGATCTCACAGAGGGCTCGAGTTTCAGAAGAACTGCACGAATTCTGTCAAGGGTTGCAGTAGAAACTGCAGAGGAACATGCTACCAAAGGGAGGAGTAAGCTGCACTCAATAAACACTTACAATGCAAATTTAACACCCAAAATTGTTCACCCCCTATATTTTTCACTCCTTTAATCACAGAATCACTGGGGTGGAAGAGACCTTTAAGATCATCAAGTCCAACCCAGCCCTAACACCTCAACTAAACCCTGGCACCCAGTGCCACATCCAGTTTTTTTTTTAAACACATCCAGGGATGGTGACTCCACCACCTCCCCAGGCAGGCCACTCCAGAACTATATCACTCTTTCCATTAAAAACTTTTTGCTAACATCCAACCTATATTTCCCTTGAAGCAGCTTAAGATTGTGTCCTCTGGTTCTGTCAGTGCTGCCTGGAGAAAGAGACCAACCCCACCTGACTACAACCACCTTTCAGGGAGTTGTAGAGAGGGATAAGGTCACCTCTGAGTCTCCTTTTCTCCAGGAGGAACACCCCCAGCTCCCTCAGTTGTTCCTCACAGGGCTTGTGTTACAAGCCCCTCACCAGCCTCATTGCCCTCATCTGGATGTGCTCAAGAATCTCAACATCCTTCCTAAACTGAGGGGCCAGAACTGGATGCAGCACTCAAGGTGTGACCTCGCCATGAAAATGAAAATAACACTTAAATAATATTTCATGAAAATAACAGCCAGATCTAGCATCTCAACAACATTCTGCAAACCTCCCTAGCAACAACTCAGTGCTGCAACCTGACCATCAGCCTGGGGAACAGCACCAACATTCACATCTGGCCCCAAAAAGGAGTCTGACATTGCCAAAGCCCCATCACTGGATGGGGATTTACAAAAGGCTGCTCCATGGCACCTTGAGGTTCAACACCTTCACAGCTTGGAGACCCTCATTCAAATCTTGTACATTTGTCCAATTTTTCAGTTTCATAATCATAAATGAATCAGCCCAGATCTGCCCCCAAACCATTTCAGTCAGATTTTAACCCAATTCACTATTTATTTATCTATTACTTAAATAAAACTCCTCCCATACTCCGATCTCCCTAATGTCTCATGGCAATGAATGAATTTTGCATGATCTGAGGTTTTGTTTTTACCTCCTCCACAAGGTTTTGAACACTGGGACCATTTCTTCAAAGCCCATTCATATGACAATGAGTCTTCTTCCAAAACATTATTGTTATCTACGTTCAAGGAATCTTCATGGATCATGTACTTGTAAGTCAAAGATATCTTGGCACCACCATGAGGAATCACCTAATAAGCAAAGGAGATGTAATGAAAAAAGATATGAAAGACTGATATCAGGAGCTCTGTGAGATGATGTGAAATAGTGATCATGGCTCACATATAAAAACATCCCTGGAGGGATTTAAACCTTTTTGCTGCACTCAACACATTTTTTCCCTGATGAAAAAGTATCTCCATCCTTATGACACAGAGTTTCTAAACTGCATATTAAGAAAGACTGTGGTTGATTTAGACTTATTTTCCTTGCCAGCATTGGACTGACATCATGATACTAAATTTTTTCCATATCCCATCACAAAGGAAGGAAATTTTGTACTGAAATGATAACAGATATTTCCACTCAAAGACAAAGCAAATTCAACTGCAGAAATAAGTGAAACCAGCAAAGAAAATTGCTTATATTTCTGATAAAACACAAATATTCTTCTGATAATCCTGGAATTCTGCAAAGCTTTTTACTTAATCTTGACAGAAATATAAACTGTTCAGAAAGAGGTTTTGTTATCACACTGCACTAAGACAAATGCAAGAAAACAGATCTCAATTTGAACAAAGTGCAAAATATTTGTCCTTTGGAAACATAGTATTTATTCTTCCTTTGAAGTTCAGCTGGTGTAGATCAACACATTACAGTTGTTTTCAGAGGGATTTTAAATCAACTTATCCCTAAATTGAAGTCTACTGTTTGCTAGTTTGCAATGAAAAAAAGAATATATATGGGTGGTTTGGGGAACTGTGGAACTGGTTTTGCCCTGAAAAAGAGAGCCAGGATCACAGGAATCCTGCATCTGTCTTTGCAGGATACATTTTCAAAACATGGATGGGAGAAGGAACTATTAGATCTAGCTGATATGAACCACTCTGACCTTTCTTTGATTGGTGCTCGCGTGTCAGATAGGATAAGTAAGCTGCAGTCTTTACTCGGTGGCTGATTGCTATGCCATCCACAGGAAACAATCAGGACAGCTGGTTGCTCAACACATAACCCTGAATTATAACAGCCCTCGTACAGAGCAATGAACTGGGGGAAAGGAATTAAAATCCATCTTCTATTGTCTTATAATTGAAGCAGATGTCTTCTCGTAACTCACAGGAGGAATGTGAATGATGTGCTAGCCCGTTATGGCTCTGTGGAAGGTGGTTTCCATTTGGCTTACCAGGATGACAATTCCATGGCGCAGCGGCCCCATGGTCTGCACCGTTTCTCTGTCGTCGTCATTCCGATATTCCCACTCCACACCCATGTCAATAAAGACTTTGGAGTCTGGCACATAGTTGTCCTCACTTAGAATGAATTTCCCTGTTTCACGATTTTTAATAGCTGCGAACAACACAAGAAAAGTGAATATAAGAGGTTTGTTTCTCATCTCCAGTTTTGTTCTTCTTGTGTCCCAGTGGACAAAGCTGAAAAGGCCAGTGAGCATTTTCCCTCTTTTCCCTCACAGGTTTGGAAAGACTTTTTCAGGTGTTTCACTGAACTGTCAATGCTTTTCTGCTCAGCTCCAGGAACATCAGTTGTCCTTTTTTTTCCCTTTTTCATAGCCTGCCTTTCCAGAGAAATGAGGCCAATGCAGCTGCACCACAGGGGTCCAGCTGCCTGCTCCCATAGAACAACTTCTGAATCCACTGGCCAAATCCGAGCCAATTTGAGAGCCAGTAGGGGTCCCAGAGCTATTCAGCTCTTTCACATGTTGTAAGGCAGCTCAGAGGGTTGTTACTGCTCCATCAGAGAAAGGCTACTGAGCTAACCCCCAGCGGGTCCCCACAGTGAGAGAGGGACACTAGAAGCATCATTAATTCTCCTGCTCAGATCCAGTCCTGACACCAGCACAGCCCTGTTAAGCTCCTGCTGCTCTGCAGGCACCTGCCACTGCACACAGAGCCTGGTTCCTCTCTTCAGCTCTCACCAGTGCTCCATCCTTCACCTGGAGAGACTTCAGCCACCTTTGTATGAGGACATCTGAGATGGAACATTTGCCCTCCTCGTTAGAAGAAGCATGTTGTTATGTAACTCCAGATTTCAGCTCCATTCTCTGCCAGGCAGCTACCTGAGCATCCTGCTCCCTCAGCAGTGGCCAAGACAGAGAGCCAGCTGTCCCACCTTGACAGAACTTTGTCTGAAGGAGGACTGCTCCCTGATCCATAGGGCCAGGCTGCCCTGAGCAGCAAGGGAAGCAAGGGAGAAGCTGGGGTGTCTCACACTATGATTAGCAGACCATTCACTGTGAATCTACTTCCAATTAATAGCAGCCTACCAGTCACTGCTTCCCATTGATTACAGGGCTCGGGAGGAGTGGATTTCCATCACCTCCTAAACTGCTGGATTGATTTGGCAGCCTCGTGTCAGTACTGTTAGCAGGGGGGCAGGATCTGGAACAGATCTGGATAAAGCTGGGAAATTACTGAGAGTGGGAAGCATGAAAGATGCACACAAAAACCATGGAATGGTTTGGGTTGAAAAGGACTTTGAAGATCATCTACCTCCAACCCCCAGAGATAATGCACTGCACCCCATAAAGTAACTCAGCGCCTCTTCCAGCAGCTTTCTCACTTGCACATACCAACACAGAGATCTGTCTGGGACACCCTGGAATACAGCGCAGGGAAATCAAATTGCCAAACAAGTTTCCTAATTTAACATACTTAGAGAAAGTACATGGTGTGGGTGGGTAATGGGTAAACAAATGTATAAACACATTGTCAGCCTCCAGAGACAAAAATAAACACCAGAAAAAATATTCTGACTGAAAATTTTCCTACTTGTTACTTACCAAGATGATGAGTGGTGGCATCTGTTTCCTGTATAAGTAAATGTCTCGCACCAGCAGGAATTTCAAACATCTTAACGTACCCTATATTGAGGTATTTGAGAAGATAGTTATGGATTAATATACCACAAACAGGGTGGGTTTATCTTAGGTTTTTAAATAAATCTTATTTTCTGAAAGCAGGGTGTATTAAACACGATGAAGCAAATCCAGCATTATTCCCATTCCCATTTCTGTGCCAGGTGATGGAACGTAACAGGGACAAAGGGCTTTGGGTCAGAAGAAAGATGCCTGAAGTATCACCAACAGACTTGGCTTCAGACTAAAGTGGGCTTTGAGTGCCATGTGCACCCACAGAGACCACACAACCTCCTGCCTGACAGTCCCTGATGATGAGACATTATTGCAGCACTGGAGTGACAGAGCAGCTGGCTGACATCAGCAGCACAAGCCCACAGCTCTCCAGCAAGGAGCAGGGAAGCCCTCTCCCATGCATGCACAGGCCTCGGTATCAGTAGATTTAACTGCTCACTGGACAGAAGTCTTATTTTCAAATTATAAACACATCTGGAAGTAAGTCCAGATTGTTTATTGGAATTAATGATGCTGCAAATGACTTGTAATTGTCCTGGTACTTTCCATGAAACATAAGAGGCCAAGAAAAAATACCCTGAATTCCCCAGGCAAACCATGCTGGATGTACTGACCTTGCTTTTTTGGTACTCTTGAAAATGTTCTTTTCACCACTTTGCAGTGGGAATTATCTCCTCCACAGACACCACACTTATCTTCCTGCTTTGTGGAACCTATGACCCTGTCACACCCAACTTTCTGTGCACAAAAGAGAGAAACAGTCATTCTTATTTATCCACTATACAATTCAAATGAGCCTTCACTTTACATATCAACCCCCAGATTCCGCTCCAGCAAAGCAGCCCACCTTGTAGCTGGAAGATCAACACCTAAACAGATTTTAATACTTCCAGTTCCTATAATAGTTGTCAACTGGCTAATTATATTTTCATATTATGCTTCACAGTGGTTCTCTTACTGGAGGAAAGCAGCATGGTTAGGAAAAAGCTCTTAAGCCTCAGCTTATCATACGAAAGATACTTAAATTGCAGGAGAATCTAGGCATCTATATGGGGATAAGCACCTCCACCAGTGTTTTGCTAGTCAGATACTAATTCCTTTGAAAGATGACCTGCAGCAGATCCCAACTTAGAGGAACTGTCATTGATTTTTTTTAAATAGCATGATCAAATACCAAGAGAATGCACATCAGCCATATCCTAACACCACTTTCCTTGAAAGCTGCTATGTGTTCCCATTTCATTGTACATTCCACCCCCACTAAACCTCAGCAGGGAGAGCTTTCCTTGAAAGCTAATTGTAATAGTTCATCTTAAAATACTGCATGAAATATTTCTTGTGTAGGTAGGCGCTTTTGGAACCGAGTCGCACGCATGGCAACTGTGAATATCACACATAATATTGTGACAATAATCCTAATGAAATCTCCTTATTGCCCAAAGTGTTATTATACTTAGTCATGCTCGGAGAGAAACACTCAAGGTGGAGTTTGAACTGTTTTCACACTGCTGAGCTCTGCAGAAGCCCCCAGGCACTCACGAGGCAGTCCCCCCTCACGCAGATGCTGTAAGCATCCTTGTAGGAGCAGCGGGTCCCGTCGTGCACCATCCTCTTCATGTACACCACATCCCCTGTCTCCTTGGATTCACAGTACAGGTGGCACCTCTCCTTGGCTGAAAAACAAAACAACCCAAATTGTGCATGTTCAGCTCCCAGTTCAGCTGCTGACATTGTGAGCAGCTCTTTCAGTAGTGTTGGCTCTCCCTTCCTCCTTGCACACATCCCAGAGCCCAACGTGGTGCCCATAAATCATTGATGCTTATCCCCTTTGACAAATTCTGTGATCTCTTGGAAAATGCTGACTCATAAAGCATCCATGTGTCACCATTAGGAGACAGGCTTAAAAATAACAGATCATTGACTTTGAGGGGGGATCTATTTAATCCTTTGCAGATGATGCAATCTGGCAGAGCTCTCCTCAGTTGCATGACTACCTGTGAGAGATACTGGTTTCTCCCACACTGCACTCGAATGAGAAAAAAAACAAATTAATTTTCCCATTAAAAGCAGCTGTTTGACACTGAGTGAACCTGGCATCCAAAATTTCTTCAGAGGCAGCTGGGCCATAGCATTTCATCCTAACCACAAAGTTAATTTTCCCTCATGGTTGTACTTGTATTTATGATAATTTAAACCATTAAACAAGATGAGATGTCAAAAAGATTCAGACAAAAAACATTTTTTTTTACTGCTAACACATGCACAAACAGCCAGACAAGTGGTATTTTCTCTAATCTGCTCCAAAGAGCTAAGAACAAAAAATAAAGCTGAAAAAGACTAGTCAGTGTCTGAATAAAGTTGTATTCCACTGGTGTATTTTTATTTTATCCATGTCTCTTGCTGTCCTCAGCCCCATAATAGAATTTGCTATGCTTTCCTTGGCATTGAAGAGCAGATGACCTTTCTGCTAGATGAAACAAATAGAGATTCTGCTATTTTAACATGATTAAAAGTTGGAATGCTTTTCCCACCATTTAAAACAATAACTACTTTTCCATTATAGCAGTTCAACTGAAATAAATCTTCACAGGCCCTTTGCGTTCTTCCCCTGTACAGTTCCATGGCCTCTGCCCTCTTTTTATAAAGTTCTTGTTATTGCTGTTGATGTCCTCAAGGCCACTGGGTATTGGTACATCAGAGACCTTTGTTACTGCTGAAAATCCAGGGTCTAGTCTATTAAAACAGGTACATCTGTGGTGCAAATTCTTAATAGGAGACGATTAAGGTCATAATAACAACAGACCTAATGTATATATTAGAAGCATTAAGCTCTGCACAGGATAGATGTGTACACAGCAGCCCTGGGTATGCAGCCCCCCCACCTCACACACACCACACATTCACTGCATGTGATTAAATGAAAATATCAGCAGGTCTGACTGGGTGCCAACAACTCTGCACAAGGGCTTTATTTTAGAGATGGTTCTGCTCCCACTGCTCCATGGAACAGTAAACGTGTAAGTGCTGTTAAATCAGACCCTGCTATTGCAAAGAATTATTTTATTCCTATTCACTGGTGCTGGACACAGGAGAGGCGCAGGAGCATGGGTGTGTTGGTGTGCCTGTCCAGCCCCTGCTCTCTGAGTCCTTCTCATTTAACTGAGGCTGGGAGCTCATGGCCAGAGTCCCTCCCTGCTGCCCTGGCAGCTGCACAGTGCAGGAGCCTGTGAGCACAGCAGGGTGAGGACATGGGGGCTCAGAGGGCCTGGAACAGGAGACAGGCCATGGCACAACGGGGCATGGGATGCTCAAGGACACACTGGAGTGTACCCCAGCTCAATGGCTTTTCTCTGCCCACAGCATGAGGCACTCCTCTCTGTTCTTATGCCCTGCACAATGTGTCAGACACGTCCAGCTGAGCTGTCTGTGAAGTGTATGGATTTATGTCACTTCTGAGCCACAACTGCATTATCCTCACAAGTATGTCACTGATATGCCTTATCCTTACAAAAGGGAGTTTTGAATAGATTAGAATTCCAACATAAGCTTGTCTCTGGCCTTATTTTCACACAAAAGCTGTTCCCTCTAATAACCCTGCACAGGTAAATGTAACTCTCAAGGTGTCTGCAGTTATACCATAGTTATATTGGAAACCAGCAGCGCCCAGGGATCAGCGCTCAGACATCAATGAGCTGGTTTCTGACCCAGAAGCCATTGAATTTAATTGAAAAAAAATCTGATTTGTTTCACTGGTCTTTGCAGCAGACTGGTCCAAAGGCTAAAGCATAAGCAAAGGTCCTGCAGGCCACAGCCTTCATCCCTTCACCCTGTGCCAGCAAAGCTATTTCATGAAATTAAGCTGTGAGGTTGTGTCTGTGCCTTTGAAAATCCCAGACTAACAGACTGACCAAGATGGCATGAAAAGAATGAGGGAACTCTGAGAACTATTTGGGAAGAAAGTCAGGCAAATTAATTACAAGGAATTTGCGATTAATTTCTGGCAGAGTATCCTCTCACTGGAATGCAAAATGATTCACCCAAAGTGACCCTTCCCCTCCCAGTGATGGCAGCTGGGCTGAGGATGGGGTGGGTGTTCAGAATCTGCCCCTTGCCAGGCCAAGCCTGCCCTCAAGAATTTGTCGTTCAAGTAAGGTGTTAGGGTTCAAAAACAGTGAGCAGCTCACACTGCTCATTCAACAAGCTGAGACTCGTTGCCCTCTGCCTCTTTGTTTGGTAAAACATCTCAGTGTGTTTTCTGGCAAGAGCAGACATGGTCCAAAGCAACCAGCTGCACTTGCACTGACAGTTAAGCTGAGGCATTAACAGGAACAGGAACATTTTTGTTCTAGGAGGTGATCTCTGTCAACCTTGCTGGTTTGAGAGCCAGCACCCATCCAACCCAACAGCTGCCTCCAACTGTGCCAGCAGCATTTGGAGGAAGACACAGGAACAAACTGGAAACTTTTCTCAGAATATTCTCCCTTGGGGAGAATATTGGGGACTTCCAAAATCATGACTTGAACTTGGTGTTTAATAGCTCTTAATGGACTGTAGAACTGTCAAGAATTTTTCAAAATAATTTCTAAAACTTTCTGGCATCAGCAATCTTCTGTGGCAGTGAATTTCAAGATAATTAGATGTTTTGTACTAAGCCTTTCCTCTTATTTGTTTTAAATCTGCCACCTGATAATTTTATTTGATGTTCCCAGGCTCGTGTTATGAGAAACTCAATAATCATTCCACGTTCATTCTCTTTGGGCCTCTCACGACTCTGTAACTCTATCTTTTTAATCTACATCCTTGCTTTTCCAGGGTGAAAAGTCCTGGTTTATACAAACTCTCCTGATCCAGAAGTCATTATTTATGTTTGCTTTATTCTGGCTGGAGTTCATCTGGGGGTATTTTAGCAGCCTGGGCAGCAGTGAGATGGGCACAACCTGAGCTGCATTGGCTGAGTATTTAAAGTGCAGGCACAATGTGCAGGTACACAGGGGCAGGTCAGTGCTCTCCATCTCTCCCTTCACTGTCACTGAACTGATATTTTCCTAAAGCTATTCCCAGCCTTTCTCTTCAGACCCAACCATCCACACACATACCAGTTTTAACCCCCATATCCATTACTGGCATTCATTAACACCAAACTTCCTTTGCCTTCTTGTGTCACTTAGTATCACAAGGTCCTTCTGCAGCTCTCAGAGTGGGCCATCCTCCCAGGCAAAACCATTCCTTTTTATCTCATGGTAAATCCATTTAACAGCTGGCATTGGGGAACAAGGTCCAAAGTTTTTTGAAAATCCAAGTGCATTGTATAAATTGAGTCATTCATACACTGATACTGATCCCTCCAAACAGCTCCTAACAGATTTAGTAGGCATGATTTCCTGGGAAGAAGTTTTACTCCTCCTTATATAATTTTTATTCATATTTGCAACTGATTTTAGTTTCCACAGGAGAGGGGCTGCTCACCATCAACATGTTCATAGGGGAGCCAGTGGTGTTTGGTGTTCTGGTACTCAAAGTAGGGGTCCCACTGCCGGCACTGCTCCTCTCTGAAATCCTCAAAGTCCTTGGGACAGTCCTGGGTGTTGCACAGCTGGAACTCGTAGCTTGGCCCCACACATGTGCGGCCTCCGTTGGCTGGACTGAGACAGGCAGAGAAACCCATGGTTAATTTTGCTTTTATTTCATTAATCAAGTGTCTATTAAATCTTTTGAGGAGCAATTTGTTGCCCAATCATATCAGCAGGCAGTTGATGAAGCCAGGGCTGCATTTCTGATACGTAAAATACTTGTTTCCTTTCAAAACCTGCTGTCACTATTTAGCTGTTAAAAAACAACTTCTGCAAGTAGAGGTTTAAACTACTTGATAAAGGCAAGAAAAGCCGTTTTCTTGGTGCAGCCAGGAAAGGAAAGCACAGCAGAACTCATTCACGTTCACTCCTAGTGCAGCAGCAAGGCAGACCAGCCCAGCCCAGTGTGTGCCCCCAGGCAGATGTGCACCAGATCCCTGGCAGATCTGGCAATGCAGAGCTCAGGACCCACAGCTGGGTTTTCATCCTCTTCCAGGAAACACAGAAAATGTTTTCAATAGCATGTTAGGCTTTTCCTACATGCAAATAGGTTTTACAACTAAAGCTGTGCCCACAATTATAAAGGTCGCTTCTCTGTTGCCAAAGTAATAAAGGCTGAAAAGAGAACTGGCAAATGTTTTCTCAACAGAACAATTTCCATCGGAAAATGCTGCTTCATAGAACTCAATTAAAAAAAACCCAAATCAATGATAAGATGATTTTTAATACTAGCCAAGTTCAATTGCTTTATCAACAAACCAAGAAATTCAATGTTAAAAATACACGCTCTGTTAAAATAATTTAATTCCAACAATTGTTTTAGTCCTTGCTGTTAGGATCTTGGCATTTTATGATACCACACTAAGATAGCAATAATTACACATTTCCTATCATATATATATATATATATATATATACACCAATCTTTATAACTATGCTTTATTTCCCCTGTTACTGAAATGGAATCATTCTGCATTATCTAGATGACCCATACATAAGTTATTAAAGCAAGACAATTCAAAATTCCTAAAATTAACTTTGGGGAAAGTTCTGACCTCAGGAGCTTTGTTCCAACTTGGAATAAAAACAGTTTGAAAATATTTTAAGACCTACTTGTTGAAATATCTTAAAAGGTGGATTAAAGAAAGCTTTTTTAAAGGTTTTAAAAAATCCAGTAAATCACTTATATTATTTCATACTCCCATTTTAAAATGAGATATATAGGACCCTAAACTTTTACTTATGCTTTACACAGTATTGTATTAGCCCTTGTAACTGCATAACCAGTTTAATGGATGGATAAACTGAGAAATAAAGATGATTCATGACTTGCTAAGGGTGCCAAAAGTAGAATGTCTGACAACTTCTGCTATGGGTCATATTTAACAAGCACCATCCAGCATCCTTTCCTGCACTGCTGCACTGGCCAGGCACTGAGGATCCTCCCTGTGCAGCCTCTGCACATGAGTGGAACCCCACATCAGTGGGGTGTCACTTACTGTGGGTTGTCACACTGCCGGGTCCTGTACTTCACCCCGGTGCCACACGTGCGGGAACAAGAGCCAAACTTGCTCCATGCTCCCCAGTGTCCATCCTGCTTCAGGATGTCTGGTGTGAGCCAGATGCAGTGACCTTTAAAGCAATGCTGAAAGACAGAATCAGATGTCAGAATGATTAGATGATTAACTTACATCAGATGAGAAGCTGTTGTAACACACATTTTCATTTTCGGCACGAGTTCTGGATTTTTTTCACCTCTCCCATAGAAAGTAGAGGGAGGGACTTGCTGTCAGATTGTTCCCATGATCCCAAACTCACTCAGATTTTACAGCCTTACATGTCAGTATGCACATGTGTGCATGCAGGTTTCAAGCCTACCAAGTTTGTTAAACTGTTCTCAGTGTTACATTTCCTCATTACCTGTCTGCAGCAGGGATATCATTTAAGGGAAATGGCAGAATCCCAAATCTTGGAGGCTAACAGTAAAATCCTGCCTCCACTACTGCCTACAGCCTCTCCAGGCAGCACTGTCAGGAGCTCTGGCCACAGCACCATCCTGCCCAGCCGCTCCCAAATCCACACACACATTCCTCTAATAAATGTAATCATCAAAGTGTCATGGAATTAAAGCAAGCTCACCTTGTAGACCATTAATGCTTTCAACTAATGCTTTTAATTAATGCTATTAATTAAAAGCTTTTGCAGTGTCTCTCTATAGGTCTCATGGTAAACCTGACCAGAAAAACAGGAGGCACTCCTTAGGACAGCCCTGAGCAGTCCTACAGCTCCACACTTCATCACACCCTACCACACTTTCTCCTTTCTTTTACCTGGTTTTTAATACAGTCATTGTTTCAAAAGCAGTTGAAACATAGAATTTGCTACATTCTCCAAACTATTAAGGGATTAATTTTATTTCTTTAAAAGCCTTCATAGCTCCAGTACTGATCATCTCTATGCCATCTCCTGTTAAAGAAACCTGTCAATGCCTTTCCACCAATTTCTCCAGTCCCTAACCATGGAATTTTTTCTCAGCTGAAGTCACAAAGAATTCTTCTCAAGGATCACAAGATTCTGGCCCCTTTCAGTACTATTTCTGCTTTCATAAAAGTCTACTGATGAAGTGTGGGTGCTGGAAAATATATTCCAGCAAACAAACGACTTTGCATGAGGCTGTCACAGTTCGTCTGCATTAACGGTTACTGCTGGGATGAGAGCTCTGGCTCAGGAGCACAGATGGCTGCAACAACAAGTGAAATCAGTCACTTACTTTCCTTAACATTCAAGTCAACAACAACATTTTACACAGCTTAACAAGCCCTGGAACGCAGGAATTTGGCAGGCTGCACAAGACAAGCATATGGCTAAACGCATGCTGCCAGCAAAAACAAAATCAGAAGATATATAACAGGAGAGCTTTCTTGAGCACAGAGTGATTAGTGATCTGGAAGGCAAATCTAAAAGTGAAGGATATTCATTAATAATGCTGAATTTCAAGAGAGAATCATTAGAATGGTGACAAGGCACAGCTTACTGGTTCACTAATCTGCTCAGTGACTGGCTCTTTATTCATGCAATTTATTTTGGGGCTGATTTGGTTGGACAAGGAGTAGAAGAGAGAGTAGAAATTAGGTTTCAACTATTTTTTTCTTTCCCATGACTTCAGATATTCAAAGTCAAAACCTATTGAAATAGATGAGTTACCACAAAGCCAATTATACCAATCCTGCTCCAGAGCTGTAATGGGCAGATTTTTCTTAGATGTTTGACAGAACAAGAGATAATTCAGCAAAGCATGAAAGAAATGCAAAATGCTAATATGTCCTTTGCTTTTTTTGGTTTAGAAGCTTAGGGCTGTACCCTTCAGGGACTGTTTACTTACGGCTTTAGAGAGGTTTGTTTGAACAAACAGTTTGAGTCGTGGGTCCCTGCGCTGCCAGGGGACCATTCAGCGACGCGGGGGAAGCTGGCAATGTCTCAGCTTGTCAATAGACATTTCAGCTGGGCTTGGAAGCAGATGTGAAGTGACAGCTCCTGATCTGTGATTGCTCATACATCCTTTCATCAGGCTGCTGCATCTCTCAGGTGTAAGTTCCACAGCAGTGACCAAATCTATTTCAGGAGCCATTTAGCCTATGTTCATTGTGGGATGATCCAGAATCCAGTGCTTGGACTCATGGAGGAGAGGGAGAGACATGTGATGGCACTGTGTTTCCCAGCCTCTTTTCCCTGTTTTAGTCAGGAATAACAGGATGTATGTTTGCAACAACCTCTAATAAACTCCCTCTGATTGAGACTGGTCCCTGAACTGGAAAGCAAACATGGAATGGTGTTATTGACTTTGCTGTGTAAAGAGAAGAGCAGCACTGATTTTTAGTGGAGAAGCTGGTCAGATGCTGATTGTTGGGAAGCTGAGGCAGAGCTATTAGGAGAGAAGCATTTGTGTAAAATGAGTCATCCCCAGCTCTGCCTTTTTTTTTGTGTATTAAAAGAATAGAGCCTACAGAAAACAAAATGATTCACTAATGAATCTTACTCTGTGCAGATCCATGCAAGAAAATGCATGAGAAGGTAAAACCAGAGACAGAGCAGTCTCCAGTGTAATAAAGTAACTTAAAGCCAACCCTTCCTATTGCTACTACATTAACTACATAATGAGGTGGAAAAGAGCCAATTTCAAGCACTATTCCCTTCATAAACAGGGGGTTTCACTTAAAGAATGAAGCATATTAAAGCAATTCTTTTTTAAAATGAGAAAAAAATGGGTAAATGCAAATTGTTTTCTTAGTTGAAGATGACTTCTTGCAGTCTTGCCTCTTTTTCTGGCAAACAGGGCAGTCCAAAACAAGTGCAATTTCCAGGAGAGGGAGCTTAAATTTCTTGCAGTAAAACATTCCACTGCTGTTTTCAGCAGTTCTTTGAAACAACTGCTGTGGATGCCAAAAAAAGAGCCAGTGTGTTCCTGTGGGCTTAACACATCTGCAAGTCAATTTTCCAAGAAAAGACTTGAAGATCTTCTGTGGGTATCTGTAACTATTTTATATTGGGCAGCAATGGGCACCTCTCTGATCTCCTCCAGTATCTACCAAGTAACTCTTCATACTGCACCAAGGCTGGGGTGCTCAGTTCTCCTCACTGTCCTGGGGTCCCATCAGCAGGGGGTTTCTGATTTATTTGCATTCCCCATCACACGCAGGCTGGCCCGCTCTGCTCCATCTGTTTAAAATAATTGGTTGCAAGGGATGAACTGAAATTTCCAATACTGAGGACTACTCTGAGGCAGTAAAAGTTTCTTCAGTGGAGAAGCAAGTATTCTCCGTTTCTGTGGTGACTAACACAGCACACACTCACCCATCTGTCTCCTGTCTCCAAGAGAAGCTGAGGTCAGCTTTCTCAGTGGGAAATTAACTGGATTGCTTTGAGTACACATTGGTGTTTTCAGAACCCTCTTTTCTTGGTCCATCTTTCTTCTCAAAAATATCTATTTATTTCAGTATTTAATCATTCCCTTCCTTTTCTGACAGAGTAAAAAATCATTCCAAGTTTTACTGAGATCATCTCATTAGCACAGTGCAAGCAAAGAGAAGGCCTGCTAGGTTTGTGCTGCATCCTTGGCACAGAAGCCAAATCCAAGAGCAACATCAGCTTGGTTGGCAGGGGCAGCTACCAGGCTCTTAACCTCTCTCCAAGAAAAGAAAAAATAGGAGACTCAGGTGGTGTAAACCTTGATGTTAGTCACTGCAGCAAGCAGATGGACTCAAACATGTGATCTCCCTGCGTGACTGACTCTGGGTTTTATTTCTACCCTGTGGAGAGCAGTTAGCTACTTCAGCTGACATAAATGTCTCCCCAGAAGAGTAATATTTTTAAAAAATGGAATAACAAAAATTGATGATAGATTTCTGAAGATTGCCTGGATTCAGAAGCCTGAGGCTAATGGTAGAGCTGACAGAATTGTATATAAGTAAATAAATTATCAGCTGACAGCATATGTTTTCTTTCAATCTACAGAATGCTAGGCAGAGTTAAGCTTTGCACAGTTATGTCTTGTCTGCATGGTTTACTATAGCAGTTCATGGAGTGTCTGTGACTGCACAGTAGGACTCTGAACCTCCATGTGCTTAACTTTACACATCAGAGTTATTTCATGGAAGGTAATGTGACCATTGCAAGTGGCTGCATCATCAAAGCCTCACAAAACTGATAAAAACTTCCCTCTTGCTGTTGAAAACTCAATCTGGTTTTAAAAAATCAAGCTGGGAGCAGTATAAATTATTCTATTTCCTTTAGGATTCTGTCAAAATAGTAGTTTTCTTTTCTAACAGGGAAGGTTCAGGAGAATATGTTAATTTTTATCTTTAAACCCAGCAAATTATTAGTTTGCTGCCAATTAACATAATGGTTTTCAGTATGTCCATTTGCACAAGACTTATTAAGAAGTTTTCAAAATGGCAGAACCTCACTTTTTTGGCAACTTAGTTCAAATGATCACAGGCACAGAAGAGCTTACAAACATTTATATGAATATATATACTTCCCTGAACACATACACACACACCTATAGATAGCATTAGAAAGCCTCATCTTCCCTTTCCAAGGGTTGGTGTCTGGGACATCCAGGAGACAGCCTGGGTGTGCGGACACATGCCCCTTCCCATCCTGCCTGCCAAAAATATGCTCCAGATTTCACGTCTCCCACATGGCTGTTCTTGCCCCTTGACCATCAGTTAGGAAGGAGGCAGCTGGACTGGATTCTCCTCCATGGCATCTTGCTAGATTTGGGATCAGCTATCAGTTATGTGAACACCAGCCCTGGGTGAGAACATCCACGCCCCACACGCCGTGCTCGCCTCCCCAGCACCACTTTCATTTCTGGCATCCTGTCCCCTCAGCTGCAGCACAGCCAGGATGTTTCTGTGACACATCAGCAGTGTTGTGATTGGTTTGAGCTTAAAATAGGCCCTGGGAATTAGTGGTATGAAATCATGAAAACTGCAAGTTTTCTCTAAAGTGGGAAACAAATGAATCTTTCTCCATCAACATCTTTAATTGCTTATGTTTCTGAACTTTTCTGGCATGAGTCCAAAGAAAATAGGAGATCATGTTTGAAATTATTTTCTGTTTTTCTCAAGTGCTGATGAGGTATCCTGGGAGATGTACCTGAAATGAAGTTGCCCCACAGCAAATGAGTCCCAGCTTTGGGCAATAAATGCATTTTACAGCCCCATGCATTCAGGCAAGGACCTCTGGTATTGTCCCAGTTGGTGAAGAGAGTGAACAGGGGAAGGCAAAATCAAGGGCAGGGATGAAAAGGAAAGGAACAGATGTAAAAGCATTGATCTGATGTACCTGTATTAAAACCACCAACATATAATAAATACACTGGTCAAATGCTGAGCTCAGACACAAAAAGTCAGCTATATAACCTCCAGAACTCACACTATTCTAAAGAACCCAAACCATTTAGTTCAGACTGCTGAGCCTTATCTAATAAAATGGTTTTCATTTTACATCATTTTCTCAGGTTCTTCTAGAAGGTGGCAGGAAGTTTATTTATCGAAAAACTGGGACAGCTCCCTTGAGAATAAAACAGTCAGAGTCCTATCATCTACTGAAACTTCAGAATGTGCACATACTGTCTTGCATCTCTGCAGAGCTCAAAAGCCTGGCTGTCTGCACAGCTTGCTGAAGCCTTGGATCCCAAGTTCCAGTCCAAAGAAAATTTTTACAGCTGAGTTGCATAATATCCTGACAAACTGTTTATAATGGAAGCACTGACAGATCCTTAACTGTAGGGTTACAAATTCCTTTTTTCTCCTCATTTCTGTTCAAATACTAATATGAATGAATAGCTCAGGGAAGTGGGTGATGCAACAAAATGGACTATAACTCTTTTTTTCAGCTACGAGTCATGAATATTTTTAATATAAAAATCAAGATAAAGAAAAGTGTATCCAAATAAATTTTCTAAAATTTTGGATTGTAATCTAATTATTTTTTGAATTGTTTTTAATAAGAAACAAAGCTTTTGTAACAGGAATAATTTAAAGAAGAGAAAACCTGAAGGGAGTGGTTTGAATAGAGTGTGACTTGCTGGGGAATTAATTTAACATAACTTTTTCATAAAAAAGACTTTTCAAACCATAACAGCAGCTGCTAATATGGTTCATTTATCACATAAATGATGTCATACACACTGGGTTGTAAAAAACCTTTCCAAGTAGCGACATCTTCCTCTCCCCCTCAGTCACTGCATCCAAAGCCCAGGGAAGCCAGATTTTTTTCATCAGACTTCAAAGGACTTGGAGTTCAGACCCACTGCGAGCAGAGTGTGATGTCCACGGAGGATAACTGGGGCTGGGAGCAGCTCCAGCGCGGTGGCTGCGCGGCCAGAGCTCTCTGAGCCTTTGCCACCCCACACATCCCTCCACCATCCTTGTGCCTCCCTGGGCTCTCATCAAACCTGCAAATCCACCTCCACAGACATGCCCTTCTCTGCCCACAGCCCCTCTGTGCTGTCATGTGGGGTCTCTCTAGCTGGCACTCAGCTCCCACATCCATCCCTTCCCTCCAGGAAGCTCCAGCGGCCGTGGCTTGGCTGCTTCTCCAGCTCCCACTGCTCTCTGCACAGGGGAGGCCAGGCAGCACCATGGCAACATTACTGGTCCGAGCATAACACCCTGACCTCAAAAGAGTCATAGGAGAGCAGAAATTTCCCCATTTTTGGCTTTGCCACAGAGACGTGCGTGGGGTAGATACTGCCACGACCTGCCTGAGGATGGGGTTTAATGGTCCCAGAGTGGCCATGCCCTCACCGCATGTCCTCCCCTCACACTGCTCAGAATCACAGAATATTCTGAGTTGGATGGGACTCACAAGGATCATCAAGTCCAGCTCTGGAGTGAATGGCCCCTACAGAGATCAAACCCATGTGCTATTAACATCATGCTCCAACCAGCTGAGCTAATGCTCAGCACTTCACTTGCACTCAGGAGTTTGCCCCACATCTTAGCAAACCTCAGGTCCTCCAGACAGGTTCTTCTCTTGCTCCTCTTGATTTCGAGGGGAACATCCCCAGCTGCACACAAACACACGTGAACACACACAGGCGTGTGGGTACACAGGGCACCAGCTCTCACCTTCCCTGGAGCACACATGGTCCCGTCCAGCGGAGGCCCTTTCTTTGTTTTGCAGAAATAGGGGTTCTCGGGGTGGCTACACCACAGCTGCTTGCAGGGATCAAATGTACGGAACTGGAACATACGAAAAAAATCAGAGTGGATGATGCTGTGAGAGAGTTCCCACTGGAAACTGCAGCAGAAGCTGCAGATGAGGGGTTTCCTTTCCTAGTTTAAAATGCCAGCTGTTAGTGCTGATCCCTGAGGAGCACCGTGATGTCTGTGGATTGAATATTTGAGCATACAGAATCATGACTCTGAGGCGAGATCCCATCTGCATGAGATGGAATAAAGTCAAACAAAAATAGTTTTACACAAGTGACCAACCAGCTTCCTCAGGCAGTGAGACACATGCTGCCTTTTCTTACAGCTTCTCCAAATGGGGCTGCTTCATTTGGCAAACAAAGCAAAAAATCCTTGTGCACCCATGGGAGATGGAAATGAGCTGCTCAGACTTCAGCTCAGCTGTTGTAATCCCCTTCTTAGGGGGATGGAAATTTGAGATCAGGTCCCCAGTCCAATGAATAAATCAGCATTTTACCTACAATGCAAAGGCTTCTATAGGAGAGGATGGGAAGCACCCACCACAAAACATACTAAATTATGATGTCTGGACATGCTTTTGGCTATTCTGAACTAAGAAGAATAGAAAGCCCCCAGCTCCCAGGTTCTGGAGGATGGCTGTAAGAAAAGATTCTCTTTGGCTGGGACATTCTTCCAAGGCAGCATCAGAGGGAATTGTGTAAAGACACAACACTACAGCTCGTGCTGTAAAGGTTCTCATCTCTTATCTAGGGACATTGCTCGGCACATATATTCCTGCAGATGGGAATGAAAGCAGAAATGTTACGTGTCAGCAGCTCCCAGCAGCTGAAAACATCTCTTTCCATTTAATATTTAGTTCTACTTGAGGAGCTGGAGGTGGGAGACACAGCCCTGCTGCAGAAGACTCTATTTTCTGAGGCCAGTCCGCTGAGAATAGAACTAATCTTGCCCTGCTTTAAACTTAGACTTTGCCTCTTGTTTTCCTCATACCCAAGTGCCAGCCGTGTCATCAAGGGCCCTTACAAGTTGCTTTACTCGCTGTGATGCCTATTTTCTCTTGCAAGGTATCAAAATGCATCACACTTTCCATAAAATTGGATCATAAAAGCATGCTGCCCTGTGCTAACACTACGAGATGTGGCAGCAAATCCATCTCCTTCACATCCGGGTGGGAGTTTTGTAGCAAAATAACCAGCTGCCAGCAAGAGGAGGCTCAATAACACAGCAAGTTTGTTTGCTTGGCAACTACAGATATTTATGAAACTACACAATAATTACTTCTGTAACTCCGGCTTTAAAAAAAAAAAAAAAACAGACCAAGAGATATTTAGAATAACATATATGTCAACATTCAGTTGTTAATCCTTGCAGATAAGAAGGCACAACATCTTTCCTTGTGGGCTTCACTACGCTGTCCCTTTTAAGGACATTTCAGAGACACTTAGACCACTCCTGGATGAGAAACAGCAGAAGCTAAAGTTAAGTACTCACAGCTGTGCACATCATGTATCCCAGACCGAAGTCAAACCGGCACTGCTCATTCATGGAGTAGTGAATCCCTGGCAGCTGTGGAAGGGAGGGCCAGTCGTGTTCGAAGGGATCATCCCGCAGACAATCGTAGGAACTGCAACAGGCAACAATTACAGGAACAGATGGGGCTGTGAGGCTTGCACAGTGTTTGTGGTTTCATTGCCTTTTTGTTCCAAACAAAATAGAGCCTACAATTTCTCAGATCCTGGTCCTGAAGAGCAGCTAATATTGCAATTACGGTCACATTCACTTTAGCATGTTGTATCTACCTTCAGTGAATTCTACACATCTTTTTTTGAAGCCCTTCCATTGTAATTTCCATTTAGCTTGCAGGTAAATTCCTATCAGTCTCCAGGCCCCTTATGTGAAAAGAATCAAAGGAAGAATCCACATGAGACCAGGAAGAAAAGAAAGTTTAATTAATTTTCCATTTGCGGAATTTCTTGCTGCCTGCAGCTGTCTCTCAAATGAGGTTTCAAAAGCAGAGGCCAGGGTAACCAGCCCAGAATACCACTGAGCTTACGGTTTCCCTGTGTCCTCCCTGAGAAGCAGTGACTCATTTACAGACTTCAGTTGGGTTTGTTCCCTCTCTCTGCTTCCCCTGATTGCTCCTAACTCCAACCATAGTTTAAACAAAGTTTCCTTTCTGTGTTATCAACATGGAAATGTCTTCTCTGCTCCTAAGGAGTGAGGACAGCCTGTAGAATTACATCTGACCAAGTCATGCCAGCACAAAGGACTGATGCCAGTCCCACGAAATGGTCAACACAGTGTAAGAATTGGTTAATTCACAACACCAGCACAGTCCACAGGATCTCTGAAAGGTCTCCCAGTTATTTAACAGACATGAGGACACCATACACGAGCCTATCCTGGCAATCATTAAGGTTGCCTTGAAGTTACCAATAGCTGTAAGCAGAATTTTGAGGTTAGATTTACTTCAAAGCAAACCATCATTCTGCTTTGTTATAAGACATTTTATAAATAGTTGTATTTAAAAGAACATAAAGCAGCCCTCTAGGCCAGATGATTTTTATTTAATGGCTAAAGCTCTGGAGGATCCTGCTAATTGAAACAATCAAACATCCTTCAGAATGTTTTTATTCTTTATTGCCACACCTAAGATATCTATGATAATAAAAATACTGACAAAAAGACTGACTCATGTTTACTTCATGCATTTTGCTGCACTTTTTTCCTACTCATTTTCAGCTTTTGCTGGTTATGGTAGTAGTTTCCCCATATTTGTTGTACAACTTGCACATAACAAGGGGAGGGTTTTTTCTGTAAGGAGCAAAAAAAAGGTCATAAACAATAGAATTTGTCAGGGAACTCCACACAGATCTAATGCCTGAAGTGTCAGGTCCAAAAAGGAAGGCAAGGGGCATGGATCAAGCTGTTTAAATAGCTTTTGCACTTAAGGTACTGAAAGAAAAATTAACAACTGAAGAACTGATTCTGGAACCATGTGTGCTCTTCGGATATCTACTAAAGCCAAGAAAAGCCCTGAGCACTTAAAGGGCAGATTTTCCTCTCTAGGCAGCACCATCTTGTCTCTGACAGGTATCATAAGCAACAAATGGCAAGACAGACACAACACTGCTGGGTAGCCAAGGCAGCGCTCAGCTGGAGGTTGGAGTAGGGAGGGAGGAAAGTTAGAAATGAGATTCATAACTGTGCCTTCCATCACCCCTGAGAGGACAGCAAATACACCCTCATTGTCCAGAAAATGAACAGACATCAATGAAATGAGAATAATGTAGAATGGGCTGATACTGTATTTGCAGGGTGCCCTGATGAAGGAAGGAATGATGAATCTGACTCCATGTTCTCAGAAGGCTAATTTATTATCTTATGATACTATATTATATTAAAGAATACTATACTATACTAAAGAATACAGAAAGGATACTTACAGCATGCTAAAAAGATAATAATGAAAACTTGTGACTCTCTCCAGAGTCCCGACATGGCTTGGTATTGATTGGCCAACAAGTCAAAACAACTCACAGCAGAAACCAATGAAACATTCACCTGCAGTAAACAATCTCCAAACACATTCCACATGAGCAAAACACAGGAGAAGCAAATGAGATAATAATGGTTTCCCTTTTCTCTGAGGCTTCTCAGCTTCCCAGGAGAAAAATCCTGGGTGAAGGGATTTTTCATAAAACATGAATGTGACAGGCTGCCAACAAAGCGAAGGCGAGACGCAGAGCCGTGCCCACGCGCGCCCTCGCGGAGGGCGGGGGCTGCCCGGCGGTACTCACTGGAGGTAGCGGTTCAGCTCCTGCTGGCTGCAGCGCGACCAGTGGAAGCGGTGGAAGGCAGCCTGCACCAGGGGGGCCATGATGCTGCCCAGCCGGACCTCGTCCCCGCAGCGGTTCCCTTGGCCATCGTGCTCCATTCCTAAACTGCCCCACACACACAGAGACACAGCGGTGATGTCGCGGGTGGGCTCCAAGGGCTGCTCCTCCCCATGTCACCAGGGGTTGGTGGCAGCACGGTTCTGAAGTCCCATGGCCCTCGTTCACATGAGCAAAGGCATGGAGAATAAGGGTGATGCTGGAGATAAACAGCTGGTCTGGAGTAACTGCCACATGGAAGGATTGACCCTGGAGAGTACTTTCATGTCATTAGCCTAATCCACTTTTGAAAAAAACTTAAAAATGCCTTTTGTGGGCTTTGTGCACATGCCCAGTTGTGAATTACTATAGCTAAACATGAATCCATTTCTGAATTACTGAGCCTGCCCACCCTCCACGAATACTAACAGAAACGTTCCCAGGCTCTAATCTGGAGCTATTCAGGGCTTTATATAACTTCTAAAAAAATCACACCTTAGCTTGATTCAAAGTATTTTGCAACTGCAGACATTTCCTTTGCATGGAAATAAAGGAAGGCACCACACAGAAAGCTAGTTCAGACAAGCTGCTGCTGGTGCCCAGGAGCAATCCCACATTGTTTAAATGTGAAACAGCCTGGAAAGTGGTGGATGCTTTCTAGAAAATTACCCCAAATTACAGATAGTTTAAAATTTCTTTTTGGATTTATTATGAATATATTTGCTACTTTCCTTTGTTAGGATCTTGTATCATACTTTTAAAAAGTACTATTGGACTAACGTGGGCAATATTTGTCCATAGCTAAACCAAATTAACAGACTGGGGCTGAATATGACTTGAGGGAGTAAAACTTTCTGCAGTGGTGACTCTTTTAAAGACCATGCTGTGTTCTTTTCATTCCTAATTCAAAAATTCTAGAATCAAATACTATCTGAGTGTCAAATAGATGTCTCTGTCTAACTAAGATATGTTTATGGTGATTTCAATAAATTTTGGCACTTGATTTTTTAAAAAAAGAGAAAGGGGCTGCAGGCTTTCTTAGGGAAAATAGAATAGATGGAAACAGTTCAGAAAAAGCCTTCTGGTATCTGTTATTCTACCAAACAGAAAATGGGAAATCAGTGGGAGTTCTCTGGAGGGAAAACAGGGAAACTAAAAAGATCTGGGAAAAATCAAAGCTCTGACAACTGCTGCCCGGGCATGGGCTCAAATCACGTCAACAGGTAAAATGATTGCATTTTTTATATGAGAGATACAGAACAGTTGTAACTGCAGTGCTTGGCACCTCGCTTCTATACAGTATTGTTTCCTTTATCAGCAGTAGCATATACAGATTATGAGCTTATTTAGTATGGATTGCTTGCAAGAATACTGTGTTCCACTGACTCAGTGAATTCATATTTCTTTATTATGGGTACTTTATATTTCCACCAGGAGACTACAATACATCATTCAGTCTAGTCCCACAGCAGCCCTGGAAGATATTTTGGTATTAGTTCTTTTTTCCCATTTGAAAATCCCAAAATATAAAGCTTACTTAAGATCACTAAAAAAGCTTTGTGAGAGCTGGGACCTGAAGCCAGAGCTAACCCTAAATATTGTTTCTTAAAATCAATTGCATCTGTTCAATGTCATCAGCATTTTTGTGTACCAAAAGCCATTTAAAGCACAACACAGATGTCCAGTTGTACTCACACATGTCCAGTTTCATGAGCCACCACAAATGCAGATGAAAAACCATCTTCATGGTTGAGAGTGCAGCTGCGGACAGGATGGCACATCCCAGTGACGGGAGCATAGCCTGAGAGAAACACCAAGGATTTCACAAAATGAGCAAGTACAGAAAAATCAGCGTGGTGGGAAGCTCTAGGGTGAGCCCTGTCCTTTGTTGTGACACAAGGAGTATAGTTGAAGTGGTCCTCTCAAGACCTCTACCCCCAAACATTTAATGAATCCTTCATCTAGGAAACAGACGAAACCAGCCTTGAACAAATGAAAACTTCCTGGCTCTCCAAGAAAATTCTTGTCACCTCTTGGACCATCCTACAATTGCCTTTTCTAAGTGCATAAGACAACAGAGGCAAAGAACACCACGTGCTGCTGTGAGGCGGAGCCCAACACCAGCCCTCAGGGAGCAAACCCCAGCCCTGTGTTGACAGCAGTTCTGGCCAACTCAAAATAAATGGGAAAGCTCCGAGATTTCTCCCCTCTGGTGAAAAACCTGATCTCACAGGAGGCAGAGGTATGAAAAAAGGAAAAAGGGGACAGTGCTTGGCCCTGATGTTCCAGACCTCTCCATAACCACATTTTTTGCAATTCAGCTGTAACACAGCAACAGCTTTGGAACTTTTTAAACACAAAATCTATTCATTAATCTTTGGGCCTTTCCAGGACTGTTTACATATGTATCCCATTTTCTTTGGTTCAGTAAGAACACAGAAATGATCCAACAGGTAATCAGTAAGAAAGAATCAAATAAGAAGTAAGGCAGTTACAACTGAAAATGGCCCAACGCAGAGCTCTTGGGGAAAGAAAACACTGAGCACAGCACAGCAAAAGAGATACAATTAAACTTTACATGGTTAGCCAGGCTTGGAAATAAATGCAAATGCAAACCAAACCCAGACACACACCTTGCATGCCTGATGGACCAAAATCCTGCCTGGTGAGGAAGATGGCGTGGTCGTGATACTCGGCGTGCCCAGTGTCGGGTTTCTGCTGCAAGTAGGCCCAGCGACACACGTTCTCCAGGCTTTGTGAGGGGTTCCCAATCTCTATCAGACTCATCGACTGCAGTCACACAGGGGAAAAAAGACACCAAGAGTTATTTATTAGAAGCGTGGGCAATTTTTTTCCCAACTTTTTCAGGCACTTGACTAAACATTCCATTTCCATTACAAGTTGGTTCTTAATTAAGAGACATTTACACTTCAGAAACAAATTTTACTGCATCAAGAAAGGAAGAAAATATCTAAAGTTCATGGTTAGATTGTGATTTCTGCATTTAATGAGATCTAAGACAAAATTAGACAAAATTAAAAAGTGGACAAGAAATTAAAAGATAGGTATTTTAACGACAAAACTGATACTGGGTTGTGCACTCTTATTATTTCTATGCCACCCTGGCATCAGTTTACATCACTTTATCTAATCTCTTTACCATTGCTTCCAGTCTGGATATACAGTTCCTGATGGAGTCCATGTCATTTTTGAAACCACAATAGTCTCAACCAGGAGAGACTGACCCAGTGTGGGGAAGATCAATGCCTAATGGCCAAGAAAAGCCTATCACAACAAGTGCAGAGAGCCAGCAGCCTGTCCTGTTCATCACTGCTTTTGTCCTGAAATGGAGCTGTTTAGGCCATTCTGTCAGATCTTGGCACAACCGTGGATGCTCTGTTGGTGTAAAACCAAGAGTACTTTTTCAACTGTACTTGAATCATTACTTCTAGAAATGGACTTTCTCAGTGACTGTCTTTTAAATTGCATTTTCTTTATCCCATTACTCATCTGAAGATCATTCAGAAGGTAGAGCACAAGTTCCCACTGAGAGATGCCATTCTCCATGTAAAGCACGCTACATGGGTGGTGAACTGACACGGCTTGGCTGGCTCCAGTGAGCTGATGCGTTAGGTGAGGTGCAAAGAACAGCTCTCTTGAGCAAGGAAGAGAAAGGTATTTAAAATCCAATTTGCTTTTTTTTTCCCAGTAGTTTCTTAGGAGCTCCCAACTAATTCTGCTTGATACTGTGCATTGCTAAGACTTTAGAAAGCTTATTGTATGTGGGATACTGTAAAATGTATGACTAACTGACCTGTCTCAGGACTTCCAGGATTTGTAAGAACTACAGATGTGAACCCTGGCTTTTCATTTGCAAAAATTACATTACCATGACAACACTGTAATCATAACAAAACCCACTACAGTTTAGATGCTATACTGTACGGCAAGCATTTGTCATTCCAAAATATTTAATGTAGAGGAAAACTTAGCCTAGGCCAAAAATAAGAGAGAAGTAATACAATTCATGTTTAAATACAGATGTATTTGACGTGTCCTCTAATTGAATGCATGATGGAGTACATAGAGTATTGACTACATGAAAAAGAAAATCCTCAAAGGGTTGTGGAGGAACAACTGGAATTGATAAAAGAAGTGTCTGCCAAACTGAGGTCTGATTTTGGCAAAACAAAGATATTACAATTCTGCAAATGTTCAGAAAAACAAATTTATAAACCAAATAGACGCACAGTTTGGATTCTGATACCACTGTGGAATGAAAAAGTTGTAATATAATCCTGTGCTGGATCATACTGCTTCCAGCCATAATTCCCTTGGAAATTGAGCTAATAACTGTATTTAAAATGGTGGGACAGTTGTGGTGCCTTTATTGAATCTTTGTCTATTTATAAGAAAATACTTAAACAAACTTTGAGTTACTAATACAGGGAAAAATCCTGGCTCTTCAAGAAAAATCCAAGTCTGTTAAACAGGGTTTGACTGTTGCTGAGGTCTTTAATAACATCTATCAGTGGTAAAACAAAAACAAACAAGCAAACAAGCACAAAATTAAGTATATCACCTTCACTCTTATTTCTCTAAAACTGCACAAAAAAGAGCAATTCCTTCAAGGACTTCAATAAAAGAATCTGACTGCAAGGCTCAAAAGCAAAGAATGCTGTAAAATGAAGTTGAGAAACCTCTAGTTTTCTAATATTTTCTGATGTTTGCTAATACTTCCTTATTTCATAATGACCTCCTTGTGTACATTCTACCAAATGAAAAATTGCATCATTTAAGACACAATGATCAGAAAACAATGAAAACATACACCCTATCAACATATGCTTTGTTTAAGGGTATCCAATTATTTGAAAAGAAGTCTTGAATTTGCATAATCAGCAAAAAAAGCATAGAAAATAAAATGTTAATTATTTCCTAATAACCACTGCTTTATAGCTGTCCTCTGTCATCTCTTCCCTGCCCACTAAACCAAACCCTTGTCAGTGGAGTCCATCACAAAAGCAAAATGTTTGTCTCTGAATGAACTAAGAGAGCAGGTTACAGCACTGCTCTGATTAACACCGAGTCTGCCAGGGGCCAGAGCAGTCTGGCACAGCAGAGCAGCAGCTCCCGTGGTTCAGGCACTGCCCTGGCATCTGCCACGAGTCAACAACTCTCTCACTGTATTCTGAGTCCATTCCAAAAGCAAAACCACAGGCTCAGTCCAAGAGAACCTCAATGCTTACTTATCAAAACACTGATTTTAGAGTTTGTCTTCAAGCAAATGAAGTTGTACCAACTGGATAATGTGGAGCATTGTGGGGTTTTTGCATCCAACACAATAGGGAGAAAGAAAAAACCCTTTCACATAAAAGGGGAAACTGAGACCACACAAGTGCTATAAAACATGTTTTAGCTGACCCAACATTTTTGCCAATGACACAACTTTAACATTATAAAACTGAGCCTTACTGCTCTTTAAGTTGGAAACAAGACATCCAGTAGGAAGTCAATTATTTTGAGTGTCCATGTGCTATGAATGTAAGTAGCAAGTCTAGGTCCTGTACATGAGGAGGACTTCAAAGAGTCAGAGGAAAAACTGAGTCTGCCTGCTGAGTACTCCAAGACCACTGAGCACTCAAATAATCTGGTCACTAATCCCTTGTCTTTCCTCACTGAAATGCAGCAGCCTGAAAAGAGAAACCCACTTGATTCCTAGCAAATTTTCACCTGAACACCCACTTTCTGCAATTTGCCAAAGACTTTCAGGTCAGAAAGGCTCCAACAGTGCTAACAGCAAATATTGCATGGCCAGGGAACCATCAGTGAGTCAAGCTCACTGTGCTGTGCAACTGCACTGGCTGAGACTGAAGAACCACGAACACCAGGGTCCTCTCTTCACAGCAGGCAATGGCAGGGCCAGGGAAGGGAATCAGAGGGAGTGTTTCCCTCCAAAGAACCTCCAAGGCTCCAGTGGTCTTTGGATCAAAGACTTCCTAAGCCAGGCATGCCTTTATATAGAATTTTATCCACTTTTCCAGCTGCCTTGCCTTTACAGATAAATGCTGCTGTCCTGAAGAAAGGAGTTTAGGAGATCGTGGAACCAGGCAGAGCTTGTTAGTAGACAGGGCAGATGTCATATGTTTTAGAAGGATATTGTCCAAAAATTACTCTTGTAGAGATATCAGATAACACTTAATAATATTTTCTTTTGGAAGTCAATGTGGGCTTTCATCAGAGCCAAACCCTTTATTAAATGGACAAAGCAAATGAGAAAGAGGAAAAGAGATGAGCTGTGTGCAGTAATAAGGGCTGAAAGGTAAAATCCCTCTTTGTCACACAGCAAACAGGGGAAGTTGGGGGCCAGCAGGCTGCACATGGAGAAGAGGTGTAGGTGTTACTCTTGGCCAGCAAAGGGCTCACACTGCCAGGAACTCGCAGGTCCTGCAGCTGGCTGGAAGCTCCGACCTGGCTGGGAAGGACCTCTTTCCAAGCAGGACAGCAGGCCTGTGGAGAGCATTACTCAGCTGATCAGCAGGATAACTGCCAATGGAAAGAGAAACTTTCCTTCTCACAGCAAGAAAAGCAAAAAATCTGTGAACTGCTGATGGAAACAGATGGAGATGTTGGCCAAGAAGTGGAAAGGGCTCAGCTGGGAAAACATCCCCCAGGCGAGGAGATACCATAGAGGGTGACGAGGACAGTCTGCCCTACAGAACTAGATGAGGCCTTTTCTCTGGGAAACTCAGCATCTTACAATGCTGCACATTTTCCTTCCTCTTTTTGGTTCTATCTTCATTTCTTCTCCACTCCCTTCCTTCTTAGATGGAAGCAGGAAAAAAAAATTCCAAAAAAAAGTAAATAAAAATAGAAGACAACTGAGTTGCAACTACCATTCATACAAAGAGGCAAAGCAGGGCAGTAAAAACTGGTTTAAATCCAGAGAGGTCTCTGAACCTTCTCTGCTATCTATATTATCCTTTGGGAAGCTATCTGTTCTCTCATATGAGCACACTGAAGAACAAGTCATTCATGAAGCTGTGGAAATTCCTTCAAATGCTTGTGGAGATTGTGGGGCAAGGAAGAAATATGTAATTTTTTTTTCTTTAACAATGTCAAAGTTATCTCAGAAGAAAACTGCAAATTTAGTCTATATTCTACCCAAGACATTCAAGAATGATCAAGCTGCCAGTCCATGTGAAAGACACACTGGTGTCACACACAGCACGGCAACAAAAACCAAATGTTTTATTTATCTGATATTTGACATCACTGTGTAAAACTTTGCAAAAGTGATTTTGAGCAAGTACTTTGCGATAAGAACATAAAAAATTTAGGCTGGTCAGAAGCTTGGGACCTTTCCTAACTCATCCATTAGGTGGTGCTCCAAGAGAACCAACGGAGAAGGCTTTGCAGCTCTTCAGTAGCTCCAGGAGGAGCAGAAATATTCTTAACATGACAGGCTTCTAGCTATAGTAGGAAAAGTTGGACCACAGCAGTGCACACGTTCAGGAAACAATTCAACATATGACTTTCCCTTCCTGAATGTGTACAGTTTCTGCAAAACACACTGTTTACATTGCTTCTACTTGGCACTTCTATTGCTCATTGGATGTTGGATTAGAACTTATATATTATTCTCTCATCCTGAACAAGACAAGCAAAAGAGAAATAAATACAATTATTGACTGTCCATGGTAACCAAACTAACAAAAATAGCTCATTCAGCAAACTGTCATTTTGTATTCAAAGGATTTGGTAAGCTTTCTTACAGCAGCAGTTTGTACACATTTTTCAGTATCTAATTCTGTATAAATGTAAGCAGATCAGGAGTACAAAGTACTGTTTATGCTATCAGTCAGCTCCACGTTGTTCAAGGTCCCAACAAAACACACTGGAAAATTATAAACTCTAATATATATATAAGGGAACTCAACAATTCACCCAGATAAAAAACAGGAGGGGCAATATCTCGTCTCTTTATCCCCATATGAAACATATGAAAACAGTGCAAAAATATGAACAGCTGCCAAAATGCTACATCATATGCAGGTCCTGGCCTTGCAACTCAGCCTGTGCAGAACTGGTTACTGGATATGGCCAAATGCTGGGGTCAACAATTCCCTCTAGACACATCTGTAAGGTCAGGGCTTGATTCTCACTGATTCATTCAGGTCTTCTGCATCTACCGATGTCAGTGGAAAAATAAGATACTCAACTCACATTCGTGACCTAGTACAAGGAGAGGCTGGAGGAGGCTCAGGAAGATCTCAATAAATACAAAAACCTATTGGGCAGGGAATAAAGATGACTGAGACAGTCTTCTCAGTGGTATCCAGAGAAAGGAGAAGAGGCAATGGGCAAGAAAAAAAGCCTTTAGGAGTGTTACTGTAGTTTTACCGTAAGACTGGCCAAACATTGGGAAGGGTTGTCCAGAGAGGTTATTGAGTCTCTGGAAATACTCAAAACCAAGCTGGACAAAGTCCTGAACAACCTGCTCCAGGTGACCTTGTTGTGAGCAGGGCACTTGGACTAGATGATGTCCAGAGGTCCATTCCAAGCACAGCTGTTCCATGACCCTAATGTGTAGCTAACAACTTCCTTGCATTGCCAGGCACAAGTGCTCTCAGCCACAGTCTTTGCACCTTCCTGGGAGAGGCAGAGGTAAGTGGAGGTGCTCATCCCTTTCCCTCCAGGGAAACAGCAGGGTCAACAGCAAAATAGTGAGGACAAACACCAGATTTAAGGAATAAACCTGAGCTTAAGCTTCCAAGGCTGCCTTATGGGAAACAGAGAGAAAGAAAAACCGGACTCAGACTGAACCAGCACTTCCATCCTGGCTAAACCAAGAACATCTCCCCTGCTTGCATCAAGCTTAGACATGAAAAGGTCAGATGGCAGAGATAAAGAGAGCATCATTTTATGAAAATATCAAAGGTAAAGCCCTGTCCCAAATGAAGGCAGCAGGAGCTCTGCTAATCTCTCAGACATACAAAATTGCAAAGTCCGTCTCAGTTGAACTGTGAGGTAGCAGGCATCCACCCCATAGCACCTTCTTCCTGAACTGCTACCTCAAAGCTGTTTGGGTTTTCTTCCCTCCTCTAAGCTATTTGAGAGGCTCTCTGCAGTGGTAGTCAGGTTCCTCTTTCACTCTGACCAAGTTAACACATGGTCAGTGTCCAACCACTTGTTATGATGCTGACACTGGTTTACAGCTTATGTGGGTTTTCTCTCCCTCCTGGTTGCATTTCCAGATGCCACGGAGCAGAGCCAGCATCCCTCAGCCCATCCCACCCTGCTCCAGGCTGAATACACCCAGGCTGTGCATTGTGCCAGAGGAGAGCTCAGGGGTGTCCTGCACTGCCACACTCACATTTCCCAAGAAATAACCCCCACAAATCCTCAGGTGGCTGCATTTATGAAACCCCTGCAGTTCCTGCAAAATTCTTTCCAAGTGTTTTTACATTAATCACTGTATTAATTACATCCATCCTAGCTAACCTGTGCTTTCCTCTGCGCTGAGCTAGGGCAGCTCATCTGCACACAGAGTCACCATTGTCAGTGGACAGAGCGTGGGGCTGCAGCCAGGAATTTATGAGGTCTTATCCCCAGCCTGCCAGTGGCCTTCCGTGTGGCCTTGGAAAATAACACTTAACATCTTTGTTTTTTTAGCTGTAAAATGGGAATAATAATCTTTATTCATTCACCTCAAAGAGGCGATGAGAGGATTTTATGCAGTGTTCAGTATTAAAATGTTTCCAAACAAATTTTAGAATAACCAGTCAGAGTTTTTAAATGCATGCTCAGCTCATCTCGTGCAACCTCCTCTGCACTTGGTGCTCGTGGTTGCTTTGCTTATTTCCCTGAGTATTCTAGAGCTAGCTGTATTACAGAGCTGTTACAACCAAAATAGGTCTAAGTGGAATAATTCGCACAAACATTGAATTATATTAATCTCAAATATTGTTGCCAAAATTTGGAACCAATCTTCCTACTACTGAAGTCAAAAAGGCAGAAGTGAGCCAGCTCATCTTTTTCCCATTTGAAGAAAAATGCACTGCATGTACCCTGTTTACTTATTTGCAGTATCCCATCACACCAAAAAAGCCAGTGACTTTGGAATTCAATGTCAAGAAACTGCAGAGAAATGCATTGTGGCTTCTGAAGCCAACACAGATATGGAGCTTTGCAGAACACATTTTTCTATCCTAATGATGGAATTGATAAATGAGTGGGCAGCAGCAAGGCACAGCTGAAACCTTCACATCAGTCTGTGGTACATCATTTGTAGGAAGTACTGAGATAAAAGTGGGGAGTCAGGGAAGGGCTGGCAGCTCCTGCAAGGTCCTGCAAAGCTAGTCCAGCCCAGCCACACTCTGCCTGTTCCCCAAACACACCACCCAGCCAGAGCCCAAGCCTGGTGCTCTTGGCAGCGTTCAACCTTCCACCCCACCAAAGTCCTGAGGTGATAACTCACACAAAGTGCTAATTCAGTAAAACCATGTCAGATCTTTTCAATTCATCCCTGAAGTAATTTCAGCATGTGATCACTAAGGAATATCTTCCAGTTTTTCATCTTACCAGGGCAATTAATGCTATTCCTGAAATTACTGAAACTTCTGCATGTACAGTGGCCTGTGTTTGAGAATATTAAAATATAAGTACATTTGAAAGAGTGGAGTACCTTCAAGCAAGAACCAGTGAAAGGTTGGTTGCTATGCAACTCAAGTATTGTCCATATTATTCTTATCAACAGATGACATATTGTATAAAATAATATAATCGTCTGAAAACCCCACAATAAAGTAGAAGGCTGCTCAGGGGTGGAGAATTGGCAATAGCTGAGAGTGCTGTCATAAACCTGACGTTGATGGTACATACTTCATCAATTACAGAACCATAATGTAATTATTATGATTATTTAAATAGCACCCTTGATAATATATATAAATTGCCTGCAGTGAAGCAAATGAATCTGAAGATATTAGCTTCATGCCTTCAAAAGAAATACTTACTCAAACAAGACTGGGATAACATTTTCACGTGGTGAAGCCAACTACGCTGCTTCATTCATGCACTGCCTTAACCTGTACATGTACCCTACTTAATACTATGTGTTTTGAATATATATTTTCCTAAAAATTGTTAGTGTTCATGTGTGGGATAGTAAAATATTCAAGGCTTTGTTCTAATTCCTCAGAACAGGATCAGAAAATAACAACTATGCACTTCTCTCTGGTTTTCCACTGCTAAATTATCCCAAACCTTTAAAGAAAAATCTCCTTACCTTCTATTCCCTGCTACTAGACCTCTGATTAGGAACTTTAAAAACATGAACAGAAAAGGATGCATTCTTATATAGCCATGGCATGCAGGTTCTCCCCTCATAAAGTAGAGGAGTTCTGGAATATCTTTTATATATACTTTTTACTATTTTTAGAAAGCTATAGATTGTCTTTCATGTAAACAAGAATCAGATATGGAAATGCAAGAAAAATTATCTTTGGGGTAAGCTTGTGATAGCAGAATTATTATTCCACTGAAACCAGCAGGACAACTCAGAAGCTAAAGCATTGTCCACTGCAGATTGTGGATGTAGAATCCAGAAGCAGAATATCCACAAGCACATTACACAGACCTGCAAATGCTACTTCTGTCATGTGGCCAAAGACCTGCCAAAAATGCTGGCTTCTGTCCCCCACTTCAACTCTCCTCTCTAAAGAATATGAAACTGGTAACTTTCAAATCATAAATGGACAAAGCTTTCCTCTTCACAAGAAAACAAAGATCCTTAAGATAGAATGATGACTGCTGTAGCCACTGTCTGCCATCTGGGAACTGGCAGAAATAACCAGAGCTCACACTGAGGTAGATCTCTAGGGCTGAAGATGAATAATACTAAACACATAACAATTACAAAATACCCATGAACTAAGGACTGCAAAGAAGTGAGAAGCCCAGGTACTAATTCTGCTGGCTTCTACCACTGTTGCAATATCAGATTTGTACGAGATTCATAAATCAATTTGCAATCAATTTTCTGCCATTACAGCAATCACAAGGCTATATCAACCATTTTGTAAGTCAATGTAAACTACACACTCCATGAACTTTCAATCACAAAATGGCAAATATGATCTTTTTTTACATTTACTTTAGGACATACATCTGATTAAGCTTATCCAAAGTGCATAACTACATCATCATCATCACCATCATCATCATCATCACTGCAGGAAAAGCAGAGATAGATTGGTGTGTTTAGTTCTCAGATGGGGAATCTCCAACAGAAAAATTTAACCTGTACCCAGGTAATCAGTCTCCTGCAGAGGCCAGACTAAACCTGAGAGCTCCCTCATTTGCACCAGGGAGGAAAATTCTCAGCTGGTATTGAGCAGGGTAAGCTGGTGAGTGCCAGTGGAGCTTCACCATCTGCACTGGCCCTTTGCTGACAGCATTCCAGCAACTCCCATGAGCAGACATGGAGTCATCCAGAATCCAGGTTTACTACATGAACATAGAAATCCCAGCAACTCCAGTCACAGGAAGGTGAATTGGATGTTAACACTCTGCTCGGAGCAGCTGGGCATGATGCTGCATTGGAGGCACTAAAATCACATGTCCTTAACCAAAGAGTTACCAACATACTTGAAACGTCCTGTTCTTGTTCCCATGGAATCTGATGTTGACTTGGCACTTACAGGTAGTGAACAGATCAATGCTTTTGAAACCCATTTAACATTTTGTTCCTCTTTACCCAAGTTTTGTCTCTGGAGCAACCCCTTCCACAGAAAGGGGTTCTGTTGAGAGATAGAACACTGGATATTTTTAATTACAGATTTGATCTGCAGAGCTCTTGCCTTCTGGCCCCTATTCCACAGAACACCCATTTAACTTTAAGCACACGTGTAGCTCCCCTGATAAAAAGCACGAGTATAAATGAGTTCTTAGAAGGCAGCTGTAGCCCTCAGCATCTTGCAGAACTGACCTTGTGTTTACTGTTACTTACATACAGTTGAACCAGAACACATTTGTGTTTTCTTTAGGTACTATAATGTTCTCTGTGTTTCATAGACTATTCCAAACAAATGTGAAAAGACAGATTGCCAGAGCTAAGCAGTAATGTCAAATGACACAGGGAAAACCCAGAAGAAATTGAAATTATTTGAAATGTAAAGTTTAAATGATAAACAGATATATATAAACATGAAAGTTCTTTATAGTCACAGACTAGTAAGGATAATATATATGGTTAAAATACAAAACAAATACATGTCCCCAGTAACTGCACTGTTCATAAAAGAATGAAGCCCATAGATATTGATATCTTCCATTTAAATTAACCTTTCCTTACCTTGCCGTAGCTCAGCAGGATTATCCTCACCAAGACAACGTTAATGTGAGCACCCAGGGACTCATCATGATAAATTTCATTAACCTGCAAAAGAGTTCCATGCTTTAACAATGGCAACTATGAAGGCAGTGATACAGCCAGTACTTTTATGCTCTGTCATTAGGCTAGACAACACTTTGTGATCATATTTAAAACATGAAAAACTCCACTAATGAGAGAGGGAGTGGGGTTTTTTCCAAAGTCTACTGTAATCTCCCAAAAGGCCATAATTTTGGGAATAATTTAAAATAAATATAAACTCAGAGACTTTGGATTAACAGGTATATAAGTGCCAGCCTAATTGCACTTGGAGGAGTCATCGTGCACCCACACCATGCAGCTGAGCTGATCCATGTGTACCCACTGGAGCCTGGAGCATAGCAATCCAGGCAAAATCCCAAATATCTCTCTGCTGAGCAGGACCATGCATAGGGAAGGGGATGAGTGAGCAGAGAGACAGGACCTCTCTCCTGAGAGCCATTCACTGGGTCAGCTCAGCTGCACCCTGTAACTCTTCCATCTGGGACCCATCACATCATACTCTGCCAAGAGGATGTGCCTCCCCCAAAAAGCTGGTCAGGCACATGAGCTGGCTTTATTGTGTGTCAAAACTTATCAGTGTTAAACTTTGCAAGTAGAATAAAAGCTACAAAATTCCAGCAAGTTAAAATTGTCTTCTTTTTTTATACCAGAGCTACATAACTGAACATGCACATGGGGAAATCACCCCAGGAACACTGAAAAGAAAACTGTAAATATTTAGAGTAGAGAATGAAATGTGGATGAATAACAATTACTTAGGAAACACTGCTACAGGCAAGCTGGGCAAATATTAACTGTTAACGAGACTGATTTAAGTATTCAGTGATGAAGACTGCATGAGACTTGGCCAAATGGCAGGGGTTTAGCTTTACAAATTAGAAGAGGCAGATGAGATCCCTGCAAGGCAAGTTCCTTCCCTAAAACCTCCTTCCCTTGGTAAAGGTTGCACCAAACTGAACTGTTTTGCTAGATGGACCTAGATTTCATTTATTCCTGCAAACTAGATTCATTACTTCAAGCTAATAAATAACTTTCAGGGAACCTTTCATTTGAAACATGGTAAATAATGTCCTGCTACTTCAATCAGCCCCAGTTTTAATGGCCCATATTTTATCTCTTCAAAAACCATTAAAATTAAATACATCAGTGTAGGTTTTGCTAAGCAATCCCCACTGACATTTTAAAGTGAATTTTAATTTGTTTCATCAGTATTTTTTGACAGAAGAGCCTTATTTTACGTCTGGTAGCTATCCAAGTTTTCAACAGTCCTGAGTGTCCTGCTGAACCGCAGCCTCAGGAGGAGGCTCACACCCTCCAGGGCACCTGGGGAACATTCTGGGGGATGCCTGGGATGCAGGCTTGTTACTGGTTGATGAGCAAGCAGAGCCTTGGATTAAGATGGTGGATGAGGAGCCTGTGGCTATGCGTGGCCTCAGGGGCTTCTGTTTTCCTTGCAGGGTAGAAGGAGCTGATGACGTTCAAATCTGCTTTGTAAACAACCCCTCTAGAAATCAGATCATCTCTTTGCATGTTTAAATAAGACTTTAGAAGATTAACTTTATATTCTGAAATTTAAAAAACGCTCTTATTTTTACTTTGAGGACCATTGCTCAACACAGATTATGAAGAGGTAAGACATGAACACATTTTGATTTACAAAAATTCTTTCACCCAGGAAAAAGACCCTTGAATGCTGTCAAGGGAGACAGGGATATTAATTTGCCTCCCTCCTTGTGTGGTGAGAAGAGAGTACTCACATCAAGGATATGAGGTTGAAATAAGCTGTGAATTACCTGTTCATGAAACGAGTATTAAACAAAAACTGCTGTGTATAGAGGACAGTAAACACAGCATGTAAATAAGTATTTAATTAGTTCATAAAGCATAATCCAAATTGGTGCACACCACTCTCTCATTAACTTCCAGAATTTAACCTAAGCCTCTTCTAACAATCGTTGAGTAACCAAACAACTGTATCGCTGTTGTGTGCCAAAGGGAAACTTGGCTTGAAAACATTGATGGAACAGAATTAAAACACTGTTTGACTATTCATGCAAATGACATCTAACAAACAAACTGTGAATGAAGAGAAAAGCACAAGCACAGTAAAAAGCTGCTTGGTTCTCTTGGGATCCTGGATTTTCTGCAAGACAGCGGGCAATTCAAAGCTTTGGCCTCAGTTTCATTAATAAGGATGAGTCCAAGCCCTCTTCACCCAGCATCTTCCTCTGACCTAAACTGTGGTTTGCTAGGAGTATCTCACTGCACATGAATAATATGCTGAAACAGATGCTTTTCCTTTTTCTCAGCACAGTCTAAATCACACCTATTTGTTTCAGGAAGCTGTAAGAGATACAAGATCTGAACAAACGTTGTGCTCTCACAGGTTCATGAAAATGCACACACTGAAAGGCCCAACACAATCCCTAGCTCATATTCCCCACATTTCAACAGGAAAGTAGAGTCAAGCTAATGCAGCTCAATGTATAGGGCAGAAGATGACCAAGCAGCCTGTGCAATCAGAAAACTCCAGGTTTGGGAGAAACTCATAACTTTGATACTGAGTGTTTGAAAGCACAGATAGCCAGACAATGGAGATACATGTTCAGGTGTCTGTGCAATAAATACACACAGCTCTGGAAAAGACTGCAAGTACTTTTCCAGCACTGCATCTTCATGTACTTCAGCAGGACATTCTGGATCATATCAACAGAAGAAAAGCCAGAGTCAATCTCCTGTTGTTCTTAGATCAGTAAGTCTAAAATTAAGTTGCTGCATAGGAGAAAAAAAGTACACAGAGACCATCCCATAATCACAGCTCCTGAACTGAAGGCAGTGAATAAATTAAATGTTGTTAGATGTCCTACAGTGATTCAGCATTTATAGAGGGTGATGAAGAAGGTTGGGTAAATCTCAAAGAATTCAAAGCACAGTGAAACACTGTAAAGACACTTTCATCATGCTATTGTAGTTCACCAACTATTTTGGGATATCTTTGGTTTCTTTTTCTGGGATATTTCAAAGGAAAACATACATTTCTATTTAAAGTTTCTGTGTAGAAATCAGGCTAGCACAGATTGGTCCTACATAAGAAAAACAAAGACTTTATTTACTTTTTTTTCATCTGTCCCTCTCTGCTAATTTTATAATTCTTCTGCCTTGAGCAAGTTTCAAGTCAGGACAGTAAGCGCATAGAATACATCAAAAAGCTAAAGGCAAGCCAAGCGCCAGTGAGGTGCCTCATGCTTTGTAAAAGAAGCACTGGAAAGTTTTGATTACTGAGCAAAGCACTGCCTGATCCTAAAAGGGAATTTTGAAAACTCCTGTAACACAAATAGTAACCAACAGCCTGCAGTTCTGCTCATCTTGGTGCAGAGCAGGTTACCTGCTGGTAGAGCTGGCAGGATTTTTAGGCAAAGTCAGGTGGTTCCCTGGATCCCTAGTTAAACCAATGCACCACAGGAGAATAATCTGCGTATTTTGGCAAATCATCAGCAAACTCATTCATGCACTTTGAAGGAGTCCCCAGTCTTGCAGAGTTTGTTAGTATCTGTATGCAAAAGGCAGATCATTTAATCAGAACACAGCTCCTGAACCATAAACCATCGGGTTCATCCCGAGGCAGCTCCATGGATTGCTCCTCATGCCTGGGTGAGCGCCACTGCCCCGGGCTCCTGAGCACACACCCCTGCCGGACATTTCACAGCTTCAACCTCGGGCTACATCAGTGTCAAACAGTTCTGACCCAGCACCAGAAGCCATCAGAGGGCACATCTGACCCTTTGGAGAGGGCATAAACCAAGAGTCATCTGGTTTTGCAGCCACCACAGTTTGCTGATCCATCCAAGCTGATTAGCCCACTCTTTGATCATCCAGCATCCTTACACAACTACTGCTGCAGGAACTACTGATGGCTACGTGCTCCCAGGCAGAGCTGGGACCATGTGTGGATCTCTGCCAGAGCAATCCTGGAGAAGCTGGAGAGCATCAGCTCCTTCCCTGTGGGATGGCAGAGCTCCTGGCAAGTCATTGTTAGAGCCCAGCCCGAGATGCAGCTCATTCATCAGCTCATAATTATCTGCAGCAAAGCCTCGGTGCCTGGTGGGCATCCAGTGATTGTCTATTTCTGTAAGAAACGTCTGGTTTGAATTACAGGATAGGAACCAGAAATGTCATGGTGGATACTGAGCACAAACTTCTGTAATCCGACCCTCCCAAAAGTATTTCCCTCTCACTTTATTTTTCTGTGGTCCTACTTCAAACACCACAGTGCTCTTCAATTTTCATCACCTTCTTTATGCTTTTGAAGATCCCAAATGAGCATTTCTGAGATTCCCAAAGCTTTATCTTAATCCCACAGGAATAACATTACTTCAATTCCTCTGGTGGATGTACTACAGTCACACAGAAACTCATACAGCAAAATCAAGGGCTCCTAGTCTCCCTTTCTAGTCCTTACAAGGCATTTCCTCATTTCCTCACAGAGGAACTCTCTTTTTTTCCTGAAATCTTTATTGAGCATCACAAGGAAAAAAGAAGAATGAAAGCACACAAAACACGTGAAACTTAAAGGTCAAACTGTGATCCCACATTTGGAAAACATCTATCATTCTGCTCAAAACCACATACACCAGGCAGTTTTAGAGGAGCTTGGCAATGTACATTTTGAAACAGAGATAAGAATCTCTCATTTTCTATGCATATATGAGTCTGAGTCCTGATTTACCTTCCCTGGTGTTAGAGTCAGTAGGTGTTACCAAGTCCAAGTTAGCTGCTTCTGATCAAAATGAAAAACATTTCCCAGCAGATGTGTTGGCAAGGCACTAGGTAGCTTCATGTTACGGGCTTCTATCTCATCTTCGACTGTAACACTGGCTTTAGAAAGGTCATAGACTTTGTTTTCTGACTTCATGACTAATTTATTTTTCTTAGTTCTTCCCACAGGCTCTTGGAACTTCTCATTCCTGCTCATAAACCACTGCTGTGAGAAGTTTCTCTAAACACTGTAAATTACCTTTGCACCAATAGACTCAGTATTTTTCTGAATCACTGTCTCAAGATCATGTTCATAAAATCAACATCATAAAATAATTAAGTAGACTGATTTATCACTTTACTACAAGGGATAAGGGTGTGATGTCAAAGTAATAAATATGGTGACCTCTTCAAATCTGAGGGGTTTGGTAAAGAAAAGCACACAGAATTTGAAAGCTGATCCTAATTATCCACACTCCATCACAAAAATCACACTGTCACAACTCAGAAGTCCCTGGCTGAAACCTCTGTGGCTAAAGCTCATGTTGGTATTCGGAGTAAAGGAAAAAAAATCTATCTTCTATGAGTACCTACCCTCTACCTTGATGATGGTACCAAAACCTGTGTGATAGGGCAGCAAGGCACATTCCACGTACCAATAATGAGCAATGCTCACCTAGTTGACACTGGGAATAATATCCCTGTGAAAATGAGCACAGCCTGTAAGAGTTCTGAGAGGGTCTTTCCTACAGGAACCCCTGAATGCCCAAGGACAATTACAGCTTCCACTGTAGGATGGCAATCAAGATAATGAACAAAAATAACCTCTTGTAGGACTCTTCAGACACTGTTCACACCAGTCACAGCTACTGGTTTATAATGAACAGTCAAAATGTGGAGTTAACTCACATACATATATTTAAACTTTCAAACAAGCTGTAATTCAGCTACAGACAGCTGAAGTCCCTCAGATGAATAGAGCTGGACTTAACATTTGTTATTTGTGAAACTTTTTAGAGTTAGCTCAAATTTAAAGTGCCCATATTAAAATAAACTGATTTTAAATAATGAGCATGGGAGCTTATGAATTATTAAATTTTCAAAAATCCAGTCAAATTCTACATTATTGAACTATCCTTGCTGCCTAAAAGAAATGCTTTTCAGTTTAAAAAGCATGATTCTGAAGACAGGGAGCACCATTATTTCAATGTATTCAATCATCACTTTCTTTTTAGCAGCTTGAATTAGACATGCTTTCAGGTTTTTATCCAACTGTCAGTTAGAAACCGATGGCATTTCTGCCCTTTCCTCTCATTAGGGACTTGCTGTTCTGTACCTGCAAATCTTCATCCCTCATCAGCCAGAGATACGAGAGCAGAAATCTCATCTATAATAGTAGTATCATGTACATCCTATTAAAGAGGACAGATAACACATTCAGCAGCGCCTCAGGGCCACAATTTCAAAGACATGTGTAGTACTGAAAGATGCAGGTGAAAGACTCCAGGGACTTTCCAAAGCCCCCAGCTGCATAACTCTCATTGATTTCAGTTATTCAAATGAAGAGTTGTTTAATGTATTTGTTCTGGAGTTGAAGTTTCACTTGAAGGCTGGGGGATACATAATCCCATGAGCTAATTTTTAATACTGATTCTCACTGATTTCAAAGGCAGGTGAATTACTAAATACTCAGATAAATCTAGCCCAGAGTGAGGCATAATTCTTATTTAGAGTCTATCTCCCTTTGAAATAACAGCAATCAGGCACTTAGCTACTTTGAGGAGATGGGCTTTAGTATCACAAATATTTTGGCCATATATCCATTAAATGAGTATATATAAATATTTTAATATCAGCTCTTTTACAGTAAAGAAATTGAAAAGAATTTAAAGATTTTTACCCCTGAAAATTGCTTAATCCTCAAAGCTACTTCTAAGAGGATTATGAAACAGTGAATTTCAGCACCAGGACTGGGTACCAACAACACCCATTTCAAAATCAATGAGCCCTTTAGGTTGAAAAAGCTCTTTAAGATCATTAAGTCCAACCATCAACCCCAGCATTGCCAAGGTCACCACTAAACCACATTCCCAAGTGCCACATCCAAACATCTTCCAAACATCTCCAGGGATGGTGACTCCGTCACTTCCCCAGGCAGCCTGTTCCAATGCTTGACAACCTTGAAGAGATTTTTCCAAATATTCAATCTAAACATCTACTGGAGCAACTTGAGGCCATGTCCAGAGAGGGCCTTCCAGCCCTCCTGCAGATCAACACTCCCATCTACCTTGGTGTCACCTGCACATGAACTGAGGATTCACTCAATCCCCTAATCCAGATCACTGATATTGAGCACTGCTGGACCTGGCGAATACCACTTTGGACTGACCACCAGCTGGATTTGGTTCCATTCACCACCACCCTTTGGATTTGACCACCCAGCCATTTTTTTATCCTCTGATCAGGGCACCCATCCAAGCCATTCAGCTCAATGACATCCTTTCAGCGCCCTTCTCCTCCTCCCAGAGCATCCTGCAGTGAAAACCTTTTCTTTCCCAAGCAACAAGGTAATTCTACAACACCACTTCTAGCCTTGCACTTTTCTAGTATTTCCCAAACAATTGTACAAGCAGATAAAATTACTGGGAGGTTGAGATGCTTTCTTGCAGAAATTGAATTACCTTCAATGTTCTTGAGTAACTACAGAACTACAAGATTCTACCCAAATATCTCTCCCCTGTGGAAATGCTCCTGCATGCTATAAATACAAAGTTAATTTGTGCAATGTGTGGGCTCATGCTTGGAAATGCAGAGGACTGTGCAGGCCAATATCCTTCCCAGGAAAAAAACCAGCATGACGTGCAAGTGAAAATGGTGCAAGCGAGAGGCAGCCGAGGGTCTGCAAAGCAAAAACAATGGCATCTTTTCCAAAGGTGACTGAATGTCCCGATGGTGCTGAGCAGAGAAAAGAGAGGAGGTCAAGAGAAACCAGAGTTTTGTCAGAGGAAATGACTGGAGGATGAAAAAGGGGAGGCATGAGGCCGAGCTCAGTGCAGTGGAACGGCTGGCGCACAGTCAGACGATACGTGGCTGCAGCCCAACGTGTTAAAAATCCTCTGGCATCTATCACCATTTGTTTGGGAGTGACTTCATTTCCAAACTTTAGGATAAATATTAGCACAGCTATTCAAGATAGCCAGGACACCCAGCCCCTGTTTTTTCTCACTTCATGGCTTTTAGGTGTGGACTGTAACACATCACTTAAGCTGCACAAAACAGATTTTACTGAATTTACAGTCATTGCACTGGGCTTGGAAAAAAAATATATTGTTTTGATTGGGTTGGTGGTAGGGTTCCACCCAAGATCCCTGGGTAAAGTTAGTTAAGGACAACTGCTCACGCCATCATACACAAAGAGATCAAGCACAGTGGGAGAAGCAGCCATGCTGGGAATTGCTTCTGGGAAAGTAATGTCTTGCCACAGGAGGGACAATTCACCTAAGATTTATTTCATTTTTGGAACCTCAGAAATTCAACTATTTGATCACCTGTTTTATCTCCAGCAAATAACTTCACTATATTTTATTTCATTATCATGCATTCTTGATTTTATGCTTACTACCTCATTACCATGCAAAGCTAATTGATTCTATGCCTTGTTACAACAGGAAGCTAATTGATTACATCCTAAATCCAGCAGGGTACACACAATCTGACGGTTATGAGAGGATCTCCAATTAGATTTTAAAATACAGCTGGAATTGTTTGTCACTGTCTCTTCTTTTTCAGTGACCTTGGACCTACACATCTCACCAGAGACACACCGCATACATGTGACCCCTAACAGCCAGGGATCCCAAGGCCTTTTATAGTGGGCTCATTTTTGAAATAAAAACCCCCAACCATTCAAAAAGGTAGAAGAGAAGGCAATGGGGGAGTCTCTGTGAATCTCAGGAAAAGAGACCAAAGCCATGTTCGACACAGAATTACACCTTGCACCCATCCAGCAATGAGGGCAAGAGCTGGAGTTGCCTTGCTGAGAGGAAGGAGAGGTTCTGCATTGTGTTGTCCTTGGCACAATCCAGGTCCCCAGCACCACCATCTGCAGTAACAAACCCCTCCTGCCTCTCTGTGCTGGAGCTGGAAACAGGACTGGTTACCATTACCCTCTGCTGAAACACAGACTCTAGAAACCAGCTGACTTTGGGGGAAAGAGCAGGACAACACTGATGACTGCCAGCAACTATCCAGAGCCTTTCAAGAGGCCTTGAGGATTTCAAGCAGCTCCTCGAATTTGGACACAAGGCATGGGACACATCCTCAGTCCCCAAAAGACATGTTTCTACCTCAGAGCTCTCAACAGAACAATTGCTGCCTGTGCCAAGAGCTGCTGTGCCCTGTGGGGATGGTTACACAGGCTGCACTCTAAACCACTTGCAGAGACAGGCTGCTGAAGAGTTGTTATTTCTTGCAATTTGTGTCTTGGTTTGGTTTACTAAAATTAGGAAAAAGTATATTCTAGAGCTGGAACATTTATGGCTCCTTTACCATTACTGTATATTTTAATTCTTAAAAATAGATTTAAGTGACATGATAAGTAAAGAGTCCTGTTTAATCTATTTTGGCCTGTTTGCCACATTCCTGGTTTGGCCTGTTTGACTTGTTAATTTAGAGATGCATAAAACCATCTGTTTCACTGTAGACTTTGTTTTAAGCCTCAGAGGAAACAAACCACACAAATAAATTAAATTCACTATGTCATTTCTGTTAGAATATATGCATTTACAGCCATCAGAGCAAACACCAAGTACCCCATAACTCTAATGTCAGAGCAGGTTTTTAACTATTTACAATGCTGTTATAAAAAGTCATAACTGAATTTATATCACACAAGGGATTTTCTTAAATTGTATTCCACCTCTAATTTAAAATGAAAAACAGTGATATTCTGCACATTGCTAAAAGAATGTAATAAAGAAGGGAAAAAACTGAGTTTCATAATTAAAAAAATACATCTTGGAAAAACTACATCCCAGACAAATCTACCTAACAGCCTGGATTTCTGCCTCTGTGGTTTGCAAAGTGAAAGGAGTCATCTACAGGCTCATCCTCTTGACACAACTGTAAACTTCAGCAGTCAGACTCCATTTGTCAAAAACAGAGCAGACCTACAATTTTTTACTCAACACCATTTTACCAAGAATACACATTCACTGAGGCCAAAGCTTTTTCAGAAGTGTGTCTTATGAGAAAAGACTCCTATTCCAGATGAGAGGGGGACGGAGGAAAGTCATCCCCAAATTAGTTGCCTGTGAGGAGGGCTACCACTGACTTCTATTTCTTTGGCAAAAGAATAAAATATATTTGGATTTTTATTTGTACTAGGGGTGGTTTTTCAAGTCTTCATTCTTTTCCAAAAAATAGTGTCCTTGCTTACTGTCTGGGGTATTTGAGGGCTCCTGCATTGATATTTAGAAATAAAAAGTGATTCTTTCTAACACAATATTCCCTAGTGTCTCTTTTCATCACTCCTACACTGTATACTCTGTTACACAGACTATGGTTATGAAGATTAAAGATTTAACTAAGGAAACCTAAAGATGTCAGTCATGGAGTAAATATTAAATCAATTTAAGAAAGCTCAGTGTCACACTGCATAACATTTTACTGCAGTGTGAACAAGGAGCAGGGAGGTGGCCAAGGACCTAAAGTGGCTGCTGAGAAATCAAAGAATTCAGCAGAGTAGTTTTAAAAATGTAAAAGCCAGTTGTAATTTCTGTTAGAACCTTATTTGAAGACAGTTCTCCAAACCGTGTTCCTCAGCAGGAAGCTTAGGTTAAGGGAATATTCAGCTGAAACATAATGACTTCCAAAAACCTGAGCCCTTGACCTTGTGTCCCACCCACCAAAGCACATAAGAAGGACTTTGAACATTTTAACAGTCCCACACTCAGCTTCTGTCTTGGCTCCTTTCTCTTTTTATTTTTTTTTTGCTTCTCCCCTGTTGGACTTTCTGAAAGTGGCCTGGATTTCCCTCCTAGAGTTATTTTATCTCCTGCCACGAGCAAAATCTGTTATGTCTTATTCAAATGGCTTACCCAACCTACATTCCCAGCCCTTTCAGAGCCTTCCCACCGGGCAGCGAGCAGGGCTGTACTCACAATGTTCATCAAGGTCAGCAGGTACTTCTGAACATGTTCTTTCCCATGGAACTGAACAACTGAGTCATCAACCCCCAGGAGGACTTCGATGTTGTAATCGTCCTCTGTGGCGTGCCTCCGGCGGCGCTGCCTCCATCGCTGCACCTGCTCCTCAGCGAGGCCCAGAGCGCTGCCCAGATGGTCCAAGGCAGTGAGGTTGGAGCCTGGGATCAAACACACAAAGAGTTACCAGCCAGGAGAGGTTCAGCTTTCAGCTCAGATTAATTTGAAGCAGCAGCATTTGTTTTAAGTGTTGTATAGCAGAGTTAGTTTCACAAAATGTCAATTAAAAACTACCTAAATGAGAGTGAAACATGACCCAAAGTTGTTTTGTTTTGCAAAGTAAAAGCAATACTTTCTACAAAGCAATACTGCATAATAAATACAGGCCCCAAAAAGCAGCAAGTCATACCAATGTCTTAATGAGAAGAATGGAGCTGTTTGCAGTAAAATACTTGTTGCTTAAAAGTACTTCTAACAGAAGACACTGTCCAGGGATCCTGTGCTACCCAGTGTAGCCTCTATTTAAAACAATTAAAGATAGACACATGGTTCAAAATCTGATCTTGCTGCCCACAGATTCCTATTTCAAGGTGAGTGCAGTTGCCAGTACAGCCTTTCGCCATCCAGGCAGGTACCACCAAACCAGGTTCCCTCACCCTCAACCCTTTAGCTCCTTTCCTAGTTACACACATGCAACCCAACAGTAGTGACATGGATCCTATTTATCATTACAGCTCAGAACCACATTTTAGATACAAGATTAATAAATTTATAGCTACGTCCACAATTTTTTTAACAGCTTTTCATCCTTCATTCCAAATTTTCCGTGTCACTTCACATTACTGCATGTCACAGACCAGCCCACTAGGCACAACAGTTGTCTCCTTCATTACTAATGATTTCTAACAGCTCCTGTGATATGAAAAGCATGTTCCCTGACAGGATGGACATGCTTAATGTGGCACTTACTTACTAAAAACTAACATGAAAATATGGAATCCTGACATTTCATCCTACAGAATAACAATGATTATCATTCAAATCATTATTACCATTTGCATTACAATAGACTGGAATCACCACTGAGAACCTCTTGATTTTAGGAAATGTCAGGAAAGACTCAGAGAGGTCAGAAAAAGTGCAGACAGGGCTATGGGTTGAGTAAAGGTCCCAATGCTTCATTCACAGAAATATAATAGGAAGCAAAGGGAGGAAGCTCAAGCCATCACCTTCAAACCAGAAATGAGAAACAGCTCTTGGAAATGTTACAAAAGTGGATTCTCCATTTCCATTTATTGAAGTTTTCACATCAAAAGTGGCTGCTTGGGAAGGGAATGAGTCACCAGATCACTGGGCTTATTACAAGAACATCTGTGCTCTTGCCTGAACCTCGTCGCCTCAGCCTGCTGTGTCAGCAGGTCCTGGCAATGTGCAGCCTGAGCAGAGTCCCCTCAACTCCTCACTGAGGTGACAACAACACGCTGACCTCGGGCTGTCTGGAGGGACACACACCAGGCATCCCCAGTCCCCATGGAGCAAACAAGTTACCAGCCAGGAGAGGCTGTGCCTTGTGTGGTGAGAAGCTGGTCTCTGCTCTCCTTGAAGAGACCTCCAGGCAAAGGACAGCCCCTGAAAGACACAGCTTCCTGCCAGTTTCCAGCAAGCTTCAAGAACACGCTTGTCCCAAGATCCACAGCTGCAGGGATCTCCTCTGCACTGCACTGGCAGGGCTCCCCTTGCTCAGTGAACAGAAAGAAGGTGCCACGAGGTGGTCCAACAGTCCCATGGAACCCCACTGTCCTTCTCCCCAAACAGCAGCCGTTAATGTAGCTAACAAGCACAACCACAACATTCTCATTGCCAGCCTCGGGGCTCCCAGCAGCTTCTGCTCCTGGGGCCACAAGCTCTTACAATTATTCTGGTCAGAATCCATGATTCAGCACGAGAATTCATTCCTCATGCAGAGCCCAGCTGCCACTCCCAGGTGTACCATGGAGGGTGAATGAGCCTGGCCTGGCAGCACTGGAGGCAGCTCTTCATCAGGCTCCAGCCCTGCCAAGCAGCCAGCTCCAGCCCTGCCTCGTGGATTACTCCACAGGAAAACTTCAGTGTTTTAATTCCCTTGCTGGTGCTCAGGAGCAATGACCAAGCCATCACTAAGGGATCATGGGCCAATCATATATTCATGATCTATAAGACAAATCACAGTTACTGTAAAATATGACCATAAATCTGAAAAGCTCTGCAGAAAAGTAAGCCTTGGCTGGCAGGGGCTGCAGGTCATGTCTTCACTCTGCTGTGCATAAAAAGCTAAAGCAATCAGCAGCAAGGCAAAGCTATCAGAGCTGCTACTGCAGCAGTGCTGGGCAGGCGGAGAGCTGTGCACTGAGGTTGTGGACAGCAAGCTCTGCTGGCTGGGGGGCTGTTATTTGGATGGGTGATTGGCTGTCAAGGTATCTTGAGCTTTTGTGCTTTCATTTCTCTCCCTTATGTGTCAAACTAACTCCTGACACAGTACCTTTATTCCTGCTGTGAGTAAATCAGCCAGAGGCAAAATGTGATCCTACCATCCTGCAGCAAAAACTGCCTGTCCTATCTCTTTGCTGCTCACTTCATCACTGTCACACTGTAGTCCCTACAATCCTGCCAACTCCTGAGAAAAGTTATCAGGAGGTTCCCTGGAAGTCATCTCCCTCCCACTAGGTGCCAACCAACCACTTTAAATTTTCTTGGGAGCATAAAAATTCCACACATACACAACTACCTTCACCCCTCAGCTGTTCCCCTCCGGACAACACACCCAGTGTTGGGCACTGGTACTTCTGAGGCACCAACCCCATGTGCTTCCCAGCAGAGGGAAAGCCACACTGGCTCCAGCTGGTGCTGGAACCATCCCAAGACCAGAAACACAACTCAAAACATTCACAACAGTAGCTGCAAAGATTTCTGGTTCATATCCCAACTTCCCACCCAGTGCTCTTTCCCAGAGGCTGTCCCTGGGCAGGCAGAGATGCCTCCACACACGCCTGACCACAAACCCCACAGAGTCCTCCTCCAGTGCTGCTCTGCCTCTCAGGCTCTTGGATGATGAATTGCTGGATTTGCTGGACCATGCAATGTTATTCCCATGTTGGATTTGCTCCTAAATGACAGTTACTTGCAAGTGAAATTAATACCCATATCTTAACAAAGAGGAAGAGAAACAAAGTTCCATATGTAGTAAATGAAATATTTGTGGTGTTTTGGCATCTCAACTTCTCTTAGTTAACGTCAGCAACTTTGCTGTATCATTGTACTGCTAACAATATGCTAGAAAAGCTCAAGAGAAAGCACAAAGAACCAAATAAGACACCAAATTCATCCTTCACATTTTCCCACATACATTCCTTCTGATCACCCCAGCACTTTGCACAGTAACATACAATAGTAATCTCAAACTGCACTGTTTTACTAAATCATCCCAAGACCTCTCCCTCAGATGTCAATTTTCAGCAACTTTTGCCAAATCAGCCACTAATCACTGGTGCCAACTTTGTTTTCCATCTCCCAAGAGCAGACACTTGGCACTTGCAGAGCCTCACACCAGCCTGTGTTGAAACCCTCTTGCTCCTGCTAGGAAAATTTCACATTTGTGAAAATTATCCACTCACAGAGAAGCTTCTATTTCTCTCTTTTGCTGCTCATTCAAAATAAATCAAATTACAGCAGCACTCTAACAATTAAAGAAAAATCCCTCAAAACCCCTTTTTTCCTAAAGCCAACTAAAAAACTCAGTATATATATTAAAAAAAAGACCTCAGATATTTCAGTAATTTTCTCCTACCACTGTAGACCATTTTCCAGAAAAGGAATAAAAAGTGCCCAAGTTGTCAAATAGTGTTGCCTTTGCACATCTTCAGAAGAATTCTCCATCTGCAACAGTTTGGGATGACACCACCTTATTTTCTGGGAATTTCTGCCTTGCTCATGAAAGTTTGATATCACGTTCTTTATGGAAACCCAGTTACATGACATCTCCTGATTCTGCCTCACCCATCATGGCAGGCAAAGCTCAAACAGATGCTCTGAGTTACTGAAGCATGAACACACTGCCTGCCATAAAAACTCCCTCTCCCTGTGGTTTTTGTCACTCCCTTTAGGACATCCACTAAATCCACAGTTGCTGGCTCATGATCTTGTTTGGTTTTTTTCATGACCCCTTTCAAAAAGGCTCAGGAAAATACAGCTGCACCTTATGAAACAACTGGACTTTTCCAGCCTTAGGGTTCCCCAATCTCACAGCAGCAATATTGTGCTAATAAAGCAGTTTCTAATATTTTATCTCCTCTTTCTGATAGGGAGGAGGGAACTTTCTGGCAAGCCCAGAGCAGAGGCCAGGATGAGCAGCTGGGAGACTGAACTGTGTGTCATGTTCACAGCCATCATCTGCAGCTTGTCAGCACAGCAACGAGCTGGAATTTCATTTCAAACCTGAGTGTGCAGCATTCAGACCAGGCAGCCACCATTGAAATGCAGCTGGTTTGCTTTTGTGGACACTTCATCTGTCAGCGTGGGAGCAGACGAACGCCTGAGCCGACTGCTGAGCACCTTCTCTGCAGCCACACGAGGATCAGTACTGCTGATCTGCTGCTTTGCCGCTCATCTCCATTCCTGGGACACATTGCTGAAGGAACTCCCAGCTTCCCATTCTTTGCTGCAAACCAGCAGCTTTTGTGTTGTTGTTTTTGTGTTTTTCACCCCGATGACTCAGGCACCTGTGAAGCACAGCTGGAGCCCGCTCTGCTGGGGTGGCAAACACTTCTGTGACAGCACAGGAGCCCAGGGCACCCAGCCCTGCTCAGCTGCACCACAGCTGGTGGCAGTGCCACTCCAGGCCTGGGACAACAATCCCAGCTCAGGCATGAGCCCATCCATCCTTCAGTGCTGCAAATGCAGGAGGAACAGGCTGAGCGGTAGGGAAGCAGAAGCAGGCAGGGTGGACTTGCTTTAGCTCTCAGCTTCCCACTGCTCGAGTACATCTGCACCTCTGGAAAAGCACCAAACCCTGCTGACAGCTTGACAGAAAACTGCTCTTTTGGGAATTGCACCTTCAATCATGAGCCATCCTTCTGCAGCATTCCCTGCCACTTGGACCCTGGGGGCTTCTCTTGTGTCTGTCCTCGTGATCACCTGACTCCCTAATTAGCCTCCAATTAGCCTGCTCATGCATTTTACCAAAACCCTCATTTGCCTTCCATGGTAAAGTGAAGCCCAGACCATGGAGGTTGGAGTCAACAATGAACAGTCATCAGCCTTGGATTTTATCCCCTAGTGATTTATTCTCCCATTTTTAAGTTCCTCCATTTGGGGTTTTGTTTTTCATTGCAGTTGCACACAACCATGTTGTGTTATGGTCATTTCTTAATCAATAGTTTCTCTGATTTTTTATTTCTTTAAAAACTTATTTCTGATGGTTTTACAGCCATGCTCACCTTCCTCTGCTCTCTGCTTTGTTTTCCAAATGTCCTCTACTTGTCTTTCTTCTCCCCCCTAACCATCCTGCTCAGCTACATTGGTGTTTCATAATTTATAAATCCCTTTCCCATACTGCAGTCTGAATTTGGACCCTTCTGCTATAGATCACTCATAAGAAAACTGGGTAAAGCCAGCAGGGAATTAAAATGGGAAAGAGCTTCTGTGAGGTGAAAGCAAATTGAAAACAGCCTAAACAAGAGGAAATCCATGGAGTGAACTTGGTACATGATACCAAGTCAGCCCTGTTTAAAAGGCATCTCCAGGAGGACACTGCCTCTACGCAATTTTAACTTGGAGCTCAATTTTTATGGGATTCCTGTGATTTCTTGAATCACAGGTTAACAATGGCTGCTACTTGGTGAATCCTTAACCAAGAGCAATTGGTTAAGCAGAATTCTCTTGAGGAGTGGGATCAAATTCCTCCTTTCACACATTTTTACATTAACTAAGACTACACCAGTAAACTAAAGACTGGGTATGCACCAGGCATCCTCTCTAACTTCACAAATAGTTGCCCTGCCCTGATGTGCAAGGAAGCAGCCATTTAAAAGGAAGATTTTAGGCTGTGTGCTTTGCTGACCACATGATCTCATTATAAGCTCCCTGCCTCTGAGTTATGCTAATGCTGTTTCTGGCCAAATCACATTTTAGCACACAGCCTGCTCCACCTTTCATCTGGCCAGGGGGAGTTTGCCATGGCTGTTGGGGTAAGTTGGGCTGGGCTCTCCAAAAATAGATCTCAGACTCCAGCTGTATAAGGCCAGCAGATAGAGCAGCTGAATTCCTGCTGGAACGATCTGGTCCGGCACTTGAAATCAGGAGTTTCAAGTATTTAACAGTATTTCATACAGACAGCAATTGTAATTTCCTTGGAGCAGAACTACAGTCCCCCATTTGCAGAGTGAATGCACATTCTTGCAAACACACAGGCACAAACAATGTTCCTTTTTTCTTGTCACCTTTGCAACAGCACAGTGACTTTGAAACTTGGGACATGCTCAAGAGCCTGCCTAAATCATAAAATCACAAAATTGTTTGGGTTGGAAGAGACCTTAAAGCCCATCCAATTCCACCCCACTGCCATGGGCAGGGACACCTTCCACCATCCCAGGCTGCTCCAAGCCCTGTCCAACCTGGCCTTGGACACTTTCAGGGATGGGGCAGCCACAGCTGCTCTGGACACCCTGTGCCAGGATCTCACCACCCTGACAGGGAAGAATTTTTTCTTAAAATGCAATCTAAACCTAGATCAGAGAATCAGGGTTATAAAGAAAAACAAAGATGAACCTACCAAAGCTGACAAAAAAGAAAAGTGAAAAAAAAAAAAAGTATTTCCCAAGGATAAACCAATTAGTGCAGTGAAAATGGCCAGGTGGACACAGTAGCAAGTGGCCAGGCCAGAGGCACTAAGAATATCCACAGCTAGGTGTTGCCAGGGGGATTTTTTCTGGCTTATCACAAGAGAAAAGATATCACAATATTAAAAAGAGAAGTTGAAAACTAAATTGATCTCATCAGGGCCAGAGTCACACAAAGAATAACATAAAGATGAGAGATAATTGCACTGTTAGAAGATTAAATGAGAGCAAGGTAATAGAATACCCCAGGCTAAAACTAACTTTTTCTTTTTTTTCAAATGATGAAACATAGTGTGTTAAAATTTAAACTTTCGTCTTACAACATAATAGTCAAAAAAAGGGGAAATGAAAGAAATGGCAAACCAGCCAGGAAACCAATCTGTGTGACCTGGTTGAAATGGAGCTCTCTGGGATCCAAACACAAACTTTTTCCAACAGCAAAACTTATCCTTTGGAAAATTTTCAGCTATCAGCCTTACTAATGCAAACACAGGCTTCACAATTTAGCATCAAATAATACATGAGCAAGACGTCCAAACTCAGTGCTTAAAAGTAAGCTCAAAAAAGGGGCAAAGAAAGCTACTCTAGAAAATTAATTTAGAAGCCAACTTTTAAGTTTCCCTGACTTAATTGATTGCATCTGAGAAGTGCTATCTGGCAAATATTTTGGCAAGTCATTGTAAGCTGGCCTGTATTGCAGAGCCTGTGACTTGCAAAACAAGGTGCCTGATTTACCACACCCCACCCGCTCCAAGAGCCCACATCTGGCCTGGGACAAGGGCTCCATCCCCCCCAAGCCCTGGAGTGCTCACTGTGCCTGGGCAGAGCAGGCTTTGCTCTGCATCGCTCGCAGAGAGCCACAAAGGGAGCTCAGCGTGCTCAATCTCATTTGCAGCTAATGCATAATTAATTAAACTGCAGAGTTCAGCCACATCTCCACACAGGCACTGGGCACGGAGCCACAGCTCCACAGAGTTCTACAAGCCCCAAAGACCCCACCTGAAGCCCCAAAGGCAAAGGATCAGGAGCTGACCACAACTCATTTTTCCCAACCAGGCTTTAACCAAGTGTTTATGGGCTGTGTGAGTCCAAGCCTGCCACCAAGATACTCAGATGTTCAATCCATATTCCAGGCATGATTAAATTACAGCAAATTAGCACATTAAGTAAGCTGCCAAGCTGACCCCATGGCTTTGTAGGTGACATGTCTAAAAATCCCACTTGCATTTTTAACAGAATGAAATGCCAAGCCGTGGTACAGGACCTGAATAACAACAGATTACATGGGATGGGAGTTGTCTTTCCATAAGCCAAGTATTCCCTAAGAAAGGGAATTGAAGTTTAATAACAGTTCAAGAAAATAACATTAAAAAACACACAGGTAACAAAAGTCAAATTCCTAGCCAGGGCAGGAAGGTGAGATGAGGGAGAAAAGGCAAAGAAATACATAAAATAAACATACATCATTGGAAATATTACTGAAAAATAATGATTGAAACAAATATGTATCTTTCCTATGCTTTTTAGCCATAAGCTCAAGTGTTGTCTTTTGGCCACATTTCAAAGTAGAATTATTCCATCCTTTTAAAAGGATAGCACTTTCCTCAGTTATAAAAGTTTCACAAAGTTGTAAATTGTACAATTGAATGTTCTCAATGTCAAGTAGAATATAAAACTCATCAATGTAAACAACGTACAGCAAAAATGGCAATGCAAACAGCTCCTGTTTCCTGCATAATCATAATGATCTTTTAATTAGACAAAGTAAACTGTCTGCTCATTTCACCTTGTGAAGAAAAGCACAGGAAGAAGTCTTCCCAAATTCTAAGGTAAAAAAGGTCTGCATTTTGCAATATCAGTGAGTTCAGTAGACTTCTTGCACATCTCAAAAAATTTTGCCATAAACCAGCAGTCAGAGAGACAAAAGTAAAGAGGTTAAATTGAGTATTACAAGAAGAAAACCTCATCCTGACAGGCTGAGTAAAGACAGGGCAACACACGATGCCTTGGCTACTTCTGCTGGCAGGATTAAAAACCAAGCAAGGAGGAGTTATAATTTTACCTATGTTTTGAAAATATCCTTGTTGCTAAATCTGCCTGACCTTCTGCACTAACAAACGCAGCTGCAATTGATTAGAGACTGCAGGAAAGACAAAACTCACATGGAAGAGGCAAAAGTTTCTTAAACTTCAAAATGACAGTAAAAAACCCTGAAAGAGAGAATCAGCCTCTGCTCTAGTGAGGTTTAGTCCCAAGGCATTTCAAAATCAAGGGCAAAGGCTTCTTTTGTTATTTGTACAAGAGCTCTCAATCTGTCAGGCCCTACAAAAGGCAAACTGTGAAATGCTGCCCTTCTGTTGTGGTGGGTGGGAGATGGGTCCTGGCAATAACAGCAGAGAAGAGATGCTGTAAATGGGCAGTCCTCTTCATGAGCATGGACTGGGGCTGGAGAGAGAGGAAAAGAAGGTGGGGAGGAAGGAGAGAAGATGAATGGGTGTGAGGATAACAAAACCCTCTGGGGAAAAGGCCAATTTAGAAGCAGAAGTTGTGAGGACACAAATGCAGAAGAAGAAAGTGAAAAGAAATCTCTGTTGGTTTTCCTGCTTCAGTCCCCCCACTGGCCCTGGGAAATCAAACCCAGGGCTTCCTCCCACATCCCTGAAAGCTGTGTCCTGGGAACAGCCCCTGAGCTTCAGGGAACACAGGGACAAACGCCAAGGTTTGCCAGGCAAACCATCTCCCCAGCACCTGCAGGCAGATCTTTAATGTTCCTTTCTCAAGATAAATTTAGCATTAATATCTGGGAGCTTTAGAGGGATTGGAACAGGCCAGCATGCATTTATTTCATTTTCTGGCAGGTCCAAAATATTTTTAATTCCTTTCAGGTCAAAGGGACTTGAATACTGAACGTTTTTAATGTGAACAAACAAAACATTTCAGTTCATCTGAAATCAAGTTTTACTCATTTGATATGAAATCAAGCACTTCAAGTCTCAATGCAGAGAATAATTTAAAATTATGCAATATCTCAAGGGACAGAAGGGAGATGGTTTGTTTGGAATGCACCACCATGAAACCCCTCCACATTTTCAGGATTTTTCCTTTTTTATCGATGTGAAGTTCAGTGAAAAATTCTGGATGTTTTATCACCAATAAAAATTTCACCCAACTCAACTGTAAGTGCCAAGACTAAAAGGAGTTTCCATTTCCTCTCTCCACCATCTACCCCTCTTCCTCCAAAAGAACGATCATCATTTCAGGACCTCTGTATTTTTGTTGGGTTATTCACATATTATTGATAAACAAGCTGTACTCAGCACTGACTGTCCTTTGAATTGGCTTGTAGCCTAATCAAACTCAGGTCATTTTTCTGCTAAATGAGATGTAGTTGGTAGGATGTAGTGCTCCTTGGCAGGCAGCAGACAACTCTCCTATGGGGACAAATCAAACCCACCTCAAAATAAAAGCCTTTCAAGAATTAGGTAGCAAGGAATTTATCTCCTGAATTAAAGATATCACCTTTGTGCAAATAAGGCTTAAAGTGGTCAGAAACTGCATTTGTATTCCCTTTGCAGTGTGCTATAAAATTGCTTTAATAGTAATGACTGCTCTGCTCTTTCTACAGAGAATGAAATGAGACTTTGAAAAGAAAATGCACAATGGCCAGTAAGAAGGGCTGGGAAGCTTCTTAGTTATATATATACATACATATATATATATATATACACACACACACACGTATGTATAGATATACTTACATGTAATAATGCTAAAATAAGAGAACTGTGTATTTTAACAAAGGTGGCTGGAGGGTTAATGGATGGACAACTCTCTTGATAGCTAACATTTCTATTAGAAAAGTTTTTAAATTAAATCAAACATTAGAAAACTATCAGAAACAACAGAAAATTGAGGTATTAAGTTTTTTTAAACTCAAATTGTCTTTAAATGTTTTTAACCCAATTGGAAGCTGAAAGGACATTGACAAGTCAATGGATGTTAGAGAAACAGAGGATGCTGTTAAGGATATAAGTAGACAGCTGTTCCAAAGCTCCAAGTAGTTTTTGCCTCTGGAACTGGAACAGTATTTAAGGACCATTTAGCCTCCAGCCTGTTACTTTTGCATAGTAACAAATGCAAATGTTAAAGCCAACACACAAAAAAAAATCCTTTCAAATTTCCTTAAAAAGCAGTTGCTAAAGTAACCAAGAAGTTTACTGAGAGCAATGCTGACATACATGATAAAGGCTTCCAGTAATTAACACATTCTCTCTAAAACTGGTAAAAACAGAGTCACTCCAGATCTGAGTTCTTGCAATGAATTTTGGGTTTTATCCGAATACTGGACTGGATTAGTTGAACTCTATCACCTGTTTCCACCTAGTTAAGAACTGGCTAACCAAGCCACTCCTAGTTTACCTGATTGTAAAGATAACTGTGATAAGTTGAACAAAAATCACAGGGGAAAAAACCAAAAATACAAAAATCTTCCACAAATCATCAGCTGCAACACCACAGTTTGTGTTCCATTTTGGGAATAGAGAGGTAAAAAGATGTCCCTGAATATAGTCATCTTCTTTATTCTTTCAAAAACTTAAATGTTTATGTAATAGACCATACAAACTCTGATAATACTAATTATTAATGCATTGTGCTAACAGAAGTAATAAGGTGGTTCCCTCATTTGAAGTCAGAATAGACTCCATCCACTTTCCGTTCTTGCTGAGCAAGAGAATATTATTTCTTCAGTGTTTCAACATAGAAATCCTTTATATTTTCCCATTACTCCAAAAAGAAAAGTCTACAAAGATAAACAGCAAAGTTAACACTAACTGAACTTACTTTAAAGGAATAAAGTGACATTTGAAGCAAAGAGGAAGCAAGGCTGGAGGGAAAAGTAACATTTTTGGCAGCTGAAGAAGGCACATGTTGGGTGTCAGAGTCTGTCTCTTCAACAGATTATTGTTCCCCAAGAGCAACTTCCTGCCTGTCTCCTCAGCAATGCAAGTCCCACAAATACAGTCTCCTTCAGTTCACTCATTGTACCTGTTCAACCAGATCTGAGACCACAAATCAGTGCTGAAAAAGAATGTTTTTGAAAGTAATACAAAACAGCATTTACTTGTCCAACAACAGTGCTACTCAGTTATGAAATAAGACATGAAAGTACCACAGTCAATAACGACTCCTCTTTGCTGTGGTGCCCTGGAAGCCCCCATGAGTCCTCAACAATTACTTTGGACTTGCAGGACTCTGAATGATCTTGTGCAGTGTGGGAGCTGGACATGTATTTATTGAAGCTGACACTAATCAATACCCATCACTTTCTCACCGGTTTCAGCTTTATTAGAAAAATGATATCAACAGCTGCTACTGCCCCAGTGAGCCTCAAAGCAAGCCGAGGGTTGATGGCATCCAGCTGCTCTCATTGCCTGGTTCTCCAGGCTCTTCCAGTGAGCTCCAGGCTGCCTTTCAGTGCAAAGCTTTCCATTTGACCTTTCCTGTATTTCTCTTAGGATCAGAGAATTTTAATGTATTACTTTTTCGCTCTTTCAAATCTATTTCTGGCTAATCTTCCCTAAAATTTCTGAAGCATTCGGAAAGGTTTCTTACATTCTGGTTTTAGTCCAAGGTGCCTTGGCTTCAAATACTGCAGTGCAGCTGGGCAACTCTTACATTTTGCTGAATAACTGGTTCACAAAAAACAAAGTTGTGATTGTTCTGAAATTATTTCCAAATCAAATCACAGGGGGGTTTAGGGATTAAAAAAAAAATAAATAATGGAGTAAGGACCCACATTTCATTTTGGTGAACATATATTTCAGAACATGAAAATGCCCAACCAGCTCAGGCTCCAGCAGAGAGGAGGACACAGAATCACAGAATAATTTTTGATGCAAAGAAATTTTAAATGTCATCTAGTCCAACCCCCCTGAGATGGGCAGAGACATCATCAATTAGCACCAAGTTGCTCAAAACCTCATCCAGACTGACCTTGAGTTGTTTCTCAGGACGGGGCATCTACCACTTTTCTCTGGGACACTCAACCTTGCCAGCACAGGGGTATTCACCTTCCAGTGACAGCAGCCAGATCTGCCCTGTGAGGCTCCAAGCATGGCAAAGCTAGTCCATGCCTTAGGTCTTGAGGGTATAATGTGAATTAAAGGAGTTTCTTCACAGAAAGAGACAAAGAGCTGCACCTTGCCGAAGGACTGGAACCTTTGGGAATTCAACCCGGAATATGAGGGATATCCTCAACCCTCCCAGTGAGAGCTTGATTTTTTTTTTGCAGAGACTAGCCTCACTTTGAGCTTTTAGCCTTGACCTTGACTTTTTGAGTGGGAGATTGTTCTCCAACTTTAGCAATGGATCTTAGCCTAGCTAAAAATCAGAAAATACAATTCTGAGAAACCAGCTTGAGGAGGAAGAGGAGAGGGGAGGAAGCCACACCAAATAAACCCAACTGCAATGAAAACAATTACAATATGAAAAGAGGGGAAACAAAGTCGTTTGTGAAGGGAAAAACCTTAAATGATTTTTATTTTTTTCCTCACAAAGTGAGAGTGTCAAGCCGTGGTATGAAATCAGGGCAGCAACCACTGCCCATTGCAGGGTTTTAGCTGTCTCTTCTGACCAAAGGTCAGCTCTGCAGCGAGGTTTTTATGTTTGGGGGAGATAAATATTCTTGGACAATTCCACTGAAATTATGGTTTAAAAATTCATTTGGAAAGCCAAGCAATGCTGTGGGAGACAAAAGAGAACACCAGTATTTGGATCACCTAAAGTACAAGGAAAGTTAGCAAAGAACAAATTGTCTGAAGCATTAACCTGCCAGGATTATATCTTAACGTCACAAATTTCAGATCCATTTGAAGTCTCACAACAGAGAAACTAAAGCAACCGATTGAACTTCCTTGTGAAAAGATTTTTAAAAACCCAAAACCTATAGAGTACAGCATGTGGTCTTGCCTATATGTCCTGAATTCACCCAGGGAAACCAGTTCCTCTTGCAGAACCCCTCAGTTGCCATTAGTCAGGGAAAACAGAGGGTAAAAAAAAAGGTACTTTCTCACCCAGCTGCAAAAGCAGCTCCTGTCTCCTTGTTTCCCAGCCTTCCACACGTGGATCTAGCTCAATCCAGACATCACTTACAGCAATCAACCTCAGCAAGGCCAAAACATGCCCAGGGGCCTGTGAGCAACATCCTGCCCTGCTGGAATCAGCACTTAACTTCAGCAGGGACAAGTTTCCACCTTCTCTCTCCTCGCAACTCAGAATAACCTCCAGAAAACCAATCCCTTCCCCAAAGACATGTCATGGCAAAACCCCAACAGGTTCTGTAGATAACTATCTGAGCAAGGAAAGGTTCATGCCAAAAAACATGTGGAAGAGGGAAGAAGGGTTGTTTAGGTTTGGAGAGAATGCTTTGTTTGGCAGACACTTGTAGAGTATGACCTTGGAGCCAGAGGGTTTTGGGAAGAGGCATTTTAATGTGCTTTCAAGTGCTGGACTACTGATGGAAACGCTGGTGAAGAACTGCAAGAAGCAAGGCTGGCAGGGCCAAACTGAGCCATTTGATGTACGTGGGACCACCAAGCTCAGCTGGCATCAGCACAGCCTTCTTCCAACCCCTGCCTTCCTGACACACGTTACCTTGGAATAATGCCCCTGGAAGCAATACCAGCTCTCAGCTTTTGAAGTTTTCCCAGATTTATGAATGCATGGGAGAGCAAGAGGCCAAGACAAGAATAGACACCCCAGGAGCTTGCCAATGCTTCCCCTGGCACCCTGTGAGGAAAGGGAAAGAGGCTGGGAAGGCACATCCAGGGACTGAACTTGTACCAGGGCAGGTAACACAGGTCCAGTGCTTGTAGCAGGCTCTGAACTCTGCACTGGCACCACAGCATGTGGCTGCTGCTACAGCTCCTGCCAGACCTGCTCCCACTGGAAATCCTGCAGGGCAGGGAGTGCCCTTCACCAGTGCCTGGGCATTCTGTATAACCATCATGTAAAGCAGCTGATATCAACTGGCCATTTTCTCCCTGGGGCCAAATGCTTCCCAAAACTTCTGTAAATCTCTTAACATGAAGCTACCACAGCTCCATAATTATGGATGTAGCAGAAGGAGTAGACAAGCTGAATTAGGCTTCCAATTGCATGTCTAATTTATGTACAACTGCAGCAATTATAGATGCAAATTAAATAACTGTGCAGAAAATGGGTTTTATTAGCCATAACTAAAACCCAATAAAACTCAGTAACTCATGCACATCTCTGTACTGAATATGCCTCTTCAGAATGTCAATTGGAAATGTGAGAAAAGACCAGGATTTTCTATTTCCTAATCTGAACAAAAGGAAAAAAGTATGAACTGTCAGAGCATGTCTTTCTACCACAACAAAACAAACAGGAGACCTAATTGGCAATTTCAGAGCAACACATTGTTTTACAGCCAGCAGTTCTATGCAGCTTTTAAACACATTATTTATACTCAGTCTTTCCTGTCTGACATGGCTGAGAAAAGTCTCATCTAATAAAACCATATGCTAAATGGAACTCAGTGGCACAAGAGGCCTGTTCTGACTGCCTGGCAGGCTGGGATTTAAAAGTTTAAACTCTAAGCTGAGGAACACTGTGTTTGACTTTGCAGCCTTTCTGAGATTTGGGAAGGTGGCGGCTTCTTAGAATCACATCAACTGGGTCCAAGGCTGTGAAAAGCCTCTCTGGATGTTTTAATGCTGAAACCTTTCAAATCTTCTGTCATTCAGTCTTAGCATGAGAGCTGTCATGTTTAAGGAGCCAGCGCTTACCTGTCAATTTGTTTAAAAGCAATACAAAAATTGTTCCCATTAAATCAAGGTTAATCTTCCTGCACAGTTCTTACACAATTCCCTGCTATGTGTGATTAAACCATAAATATATATATATATATATAAAACACAAACGCCTGGATAAAAGTTTATATATAACACACTAGCGTGTCTGCTCTGTTCGTTTGCATCATTCCTTGTTTTGCAGGGGATTTTCCTGGCTGGCTGCATTACACACATGGAAGTTGGTAACTGGGAATGACCATTGGCCTCACCTCAGGATCCCAGGGGGGCTCCTGTACAGCCGCTGCAGGTCAGAGCAGGCCATCAAAGCACAGCCAGGATTTCCACCTACAGCAGAGGTAATTCCACAGCCATCCATCCTTCCCCATTCGGCTGTAGGCAGAGGCTTAAAAAGGCTCTCTTCTCCCAGGACACCCATCCCAGGAGGGGTGAGATTGCCAGGTCTCTTCCCCAGGGCAGCCACAAGCAGGGCCAGGAGGAGACACAAACACCCAGCTCCTGGCAGGGACGGGCAGCAGACACCAGGAGTGGAGCAGGCAGAGTGCCACAGTCCCTTGGTCTCCTTGTCCCCAGACTCCACTGAAGGTGGCTTCCACTGGAACCCTCCTCTCCCACAGATATCCATGGGCACTCTCCACATCCTCAGCTGTCCCACTCCATGATGGATCACTTCCAACACAACATCTTCTCCAGTGCACACAGCAGCACAGGTGGCATTTAGCATAGAAGATCAGCAGGAACATTGTTGTTCCTACACCACTTCCCAATGGACCTGGTCCTGGATTCAGTGTCCTTCCAGCCATGAGCTTCTCCTGCCAGGCCACAGCATGGACACTCATTCTGGATGCAGAAACTTCAACGTTTAAATACACCACAAGCACTGACTTCCCCTTATCTCTTGTGGCAGTTATAACCTCAAACAACTCCAGCAAATTACTTAAACATGACTTCCCTTGCCTGAATGTCTGCCAGGTAGTCTTAATTAAACTGTGCATTCCCACATACACTCTCCACAACACCCTAAGGGAGGTTTCCAAGATTTCCTCATTTTGTGTATTCCCTTGAATCATCTATCATTAAACAACAATAATGATAAGCAAAATGAAAAAAGACAAGAATAGTTTTGTATCTGCAGAAAGATAATATACCAAAAATAACTAACTAGAAATCAGTTATTAGACAGGTCACCGTGCCTCTCCCAAACACAGATCCTGAGATGCTGAGCACTTCCCTGCAGCTACTGAAGAATAAAGTTTTTAAACCTCATGGTGATGAACACAGAGTAAAATCCATGCACAGGTTCAGATCAGGTCTTACCATAAGAAGGATAATCTAAGTTGCTAAAAGAGGAGAAGGACCAGCAACACTGATTTTTCTTATAATTCAAATAGGAGAAGAATTTACATGGAATCATCTTCAGCTTTCTTAACCAAGAGATTCATATCAAAGACATTATCATTTGATGATTAATTTTTATGCTGCAGTTTTAGATGCAGATGTTACAGATTCCATTAAAAGCTTTAAAAACCCCAACCCTCAGTGGGCCCACTGCTCTCCCAAACCTGGTCCCTCCTCTTAAATCAATGTTCGATCTGCAGAAGCATCCTGAGGCCACCGACTGCAAACAGCTCTGCAACAGAGCAGAGGGCAGGCAGGGCTCAGCACAGCCAGCCTTGGCACTCCAAGCTAACACATTCTCCTTGAGGTGAACTGCTCTGGAAATGGAGATTTCATAACACTGGGAGCAGCCAAAGGACAGAGAATGAACCACACTCTCCAATCCTGCAGCTGACAGTCACATCAGTGGGGCTGTAACACGGCAGCAGCAGCATCCTGGGCCCCAGGAGCCTGTGACAGTGTATGACATCCAGAGGTGAGTAAGGTAATGTAAGGCACAGGTTCACTAATCCTGACGAGAAAAAAAATCAATTTAAGAAGATTTAGGATTTACACTTATCCCATGCCTGATCTAAAAAGATATTTTAAGGTATCATGCATTTGTTTCTAGATGTATTTTGTAGCTGACCCATTTCCCTTCATAATTAATTGGGGTCTTATTTTACTCCAGGATCAAGATAGGGAAAAATGACCTGGGTTGCATCTGGACTGATGTAACAAGGTTGCTTAAATTCTAGGTACAAGGCTGTTGTTGCTGCTGAGTGGAGGAGGAGAGAAATCACCTTGATTTTGTGACCCAAGCTTGACTTCACATAGGTCAGTGCTCAAAGAAATGCTCTATTTCCAACAGTGCAGTGAAATCTGGCAGCATTTCACAGCAATGCATATGGAAGTCCACAATGCCATCCCTGCAAAGTCATCTTTCAAAGTCACCCACAGCTGCACCATGCCATCAAAAATTCCTCCACTACAACCTAGACCAGGCATATAAAAACACAGCTGGGATTTTACAGTAGAATATGAATACTTAAAAAATAAAATACTCAGTAAAAACAACTCCCAACAACCTTTTAATTAAAACCAATGTTTTAATAACTCAAGAAACTACCTGCTCCCACAGCTGCTGCTGATGGTCAGTTGGCTGAGAACACAGATACGAGGTAGAGGGTTAGGATGCTGGGAAAGGAGCAAATGACGGAAAAATGGGAGGAGGAGAGTTACACACATCAGCAAACTTCGCCTCCTTAAAATAGATGAAAAAAACCAGGGGATATGGAGCAAAGGATCTAAGAAGAGGACAGTTACAGTCATTCACAGTGCTCTAGAGAGCGGAAACTCTGTGTGAGATAAATGACTTATACCACAGGAAATACACAGGTACATCCATTTCGGATTTGGACCTTGCATGTGCAACTGGTGTGAAACCACAGACAAGACTTGCCATTGACAGCTGTGGTTTGTGGGCTGTGCTTCCAGCACAGGGGCAGGATGCAGACACTGCAGCCAGCAGACCTGCTGGGATCGTCTGGCTGCCAGACATCATTGTCTTGCATTGCATACGGTGCATCTGTGTTAAAATTTAATGAAGACCTGGGTACAGCTATCGATAAAGATGGACAAAAGTGAATCCTATGTGCAGGAGGTCTCTGTGCAGCTGAGGAGAAGAGTCACTTTCAGGCTCGCAGGCAGAACACCACACATGGGGACTTTGCTAGTGCAGCATCCCCAAGAGTCAGCGCATCACCAGATGCCATCGATCCGTGCCAGGTTATGCAAGGTCTAGAGCCTTTCTGCCTACAGAAACTTGACAAAGTAGAGATCTTTTTAGTACTTAACCTGAGATTTTGTTAAGATTCACTTAATCTGTCCTCTTAAAGTACATTTAAAAAAGCAAAATTAATCAATAACTCCACCATTAAATTGCATTACTTTGCATAAGTAATTTGGGACAATACATTAAGTAAATGAATGAATAATCCTTGAAATCTGCATTCAGTAGGACAACAGCTTTAATAGCAAATCTCTGCTGGAAGGAAAACTAGCTATTCAGATTACTAAATCTACAAGGCAATTTAGGAAAAAAACATCAGTTTCATATTGGAAGCAAGTAGATTAACTTTAACAGACACCAGCGTAGCAATTTATAGTTATTACAATTTTTTTGACAACATAAATCTCCAATTTCAGCAGCCAGAGTAGGTGAAGCTTTAAGAACAAAGAGCTCATTGATTCAGTATGTCTGTGCAGTTTAATTCTGAGAAATCGATCATTGTGCATTTCCTCCAACACTTTTTTTTTGTAGCATCCTCCTAAAAAATTTATTATTATTGCTTATTGCTAAAATAGAAACGGTGATTCCACCACTCACAGACCTACTAAATCATAGTTTAATGCTGCATGGCTGCCCTGCTTATATAAAGGGATAGCTCAGTTTATTATGAAGAAAATTGTTATTAAATGTTACTCAGTTGTGTTTATAATTGGTGGCTATTATTTTAAGAAATCTGTTTTCTTTGACTATATTTCCTTTGCCCCACCTATGTCGTGTCAAGCTCTTGGAATCACCTCTAAGGGAAAGGGTCACTTTTGGTTTATGAAGTATCCCCAGGCAAAAGCCAGAAGCTATAAACATGAATTTTTCATTATATTAATTGTCCTAGTTTAACTATGCTACATGACTCTTCAAGATAACCGATACAGAATTTTAATTGTGTGTGAAATATTCAGTCTTCATAAGCCTCCTTCCTAACCTTTTTTATACTGGAGGGAGCTTCTGCCAACAAACACTGCCTCTTAGCTAATGCTCAACTTTCTCTGTAATTCACTTTCCTGACCTTTTATTTTGACATTTTCACCTCATATATTAATTTCTCCCTGCACTGAATACTGCAGCATTATAATTACTTACATATAAACCTTTCATCACATCTTTCTTTGGATTTTGTTAGAAAATGCTGTATATCAAATAACAGCAAATTTCACGATAATCAGCTGGCCTTTTAGCAGAACAGGGAGATGGCAGCAGGAGGGGATGATCCCACCTAAGAGCTTTTGTGCCTCCAAGGCTGGGTCAGAAGAGTCTTGTACTTTGAGAGAGCAACACAGAGCACCTAAATGAGAAAACCAGCCTTTCCAGACCTCCCAGGGGGCCTGTGGATGTGTCCTCAGCCTTGTCCTTGCTCAGATTTAGGGCAGAAATAAATTAAGCAGGACACTGAGCACCCTTCCAAGCACATCCCAGGAACCCCCAGTGCCTAATTCAACCTTCAAACTTGAGGATTACCCTTCTCATCCTGCTCCCTCCATCTATGGGTATTACTGGTAATCTAAACCACATTTTCCAGTGAATTTATTATCTATATTAAAAAAAACCAAGGAGAAACAAACAAACAAACAAACAAAGAAACACAAACAAAGCTAAACAAAAAACCAAAGAACCAATGCAGGTTTTATTGTATATTTTGTCTACAGCACATTTACACACCATTGCAAGCAGGTAAGGTGCAGGGGCACTCTGCATGTGGTCACATTCCTTGAAGTGTTTTTCTCACCTGGTTCCCACACTAGAAACAAGGAAAGTGCACAAGGCATGATTCAGGGGATCAGCTTTAGCAAGAAGGTGTCCATTGGACCTGCCACCTCCTAAATCCAGCCCAGTGACCCTCCTGAGGCTCTTCCACAGTGAAGACAGCAGAGAGCAAACAGATCTTTGTGCCTCCCTGCAGGGATCACACATCCCCAACAGAGCCTGCCCTGCCTCACCCCATGGGAGGAGACCTGTCCAGCTGGCAACAGGCACAGGGCTCAGCAGCTGTTCTCCATGGTATTTCTGACTCTCCAGGATACAGATGTGATCCTCCAAAATGCCCAAGTGACTGCAATATCCCACAGTGACTCCTACACACCTTCTTGGTTTCAGCCCTCCTCTATCTTGCTGGCTCCTCTTCCCAACACAGTGTGTCAAGAATCTTTCCAGAGACAGGCCCATGCTGGGATGACAACCCATGAAAAGCAAGAGCAGGATTTAATTTCTCAAAACCCCAGCCTAACTTTTTTCAGCTTCTGTTCCATCAGATATCATAAAAAAATGTTTAAATTCATTCCCCAGCAGCTGCCTTTAGAAAGTCTCTTGGATGTGACTGCTTTAAATACAGTTCCAGACTTTTTTAGGTTTTTCATCTTTTAGTTGCACTGAAGGAATCATAGGACCTTCACAGCTGTCACAAATTTTTGATACGTAGACAGAAGAGATTTTCAAATAACGTGTGCAAGCAGCACAGATGTTCTTGCATTGTTCTTCCAGCTTCCATACAGCCAAGGCCCTTAGTTCTGTTATTTACCATGGAGACCAGTGAAAAACTAATCCAAATATGTGGGTGAATTGAAGTAACCTTGTCAATAGTTCTGAGAAGTGGGTATGTGCTCAGCTGAGCAAGACAGACAGAAAAACATGCCAAAGCCATTTCAAACATCATGCAGTGTGAGCTGCAGGCACACTGGAACTGTGCATCAGTGGAAAATCTCCACTATTCTGCTATCCAGCCTTTTATTTTACTATCTAATAAAAAATATAACTCAAAATGTTTGCAGACAGGAACAGCTGGGTGTCCTTTAGGTACAGGTCTGAGTCAGCTTCTAGTATCCTGAACATTAAACAGACTGAGATTCCAGTGAGATATTTAATGTGCAGGATAAAATGGCACAACAGAGAAAAAAAAAGGTGCAACAGATTATGTTAGTGCTGCCATATATTAAATACATTTTCTGGAGTAGAAAATCAGGTAGAAGCAACACCACAGATACTTTTGGGCTGCTCACCCTTTCCTATAAGGCATTTCATATTTCTCTTCCTTCCCCTTATCAAGGTCCCATCTTGCAGCACAGAGTTTAGTGTTAGTTCAAACTTCCACTCCAAAACGTGAAAGCACATTTTCAACTCCAGACAATAATGAGAGATTTTCCCACTAACTAAGAAAGCCACAGTTTCATCCTAATCTTTGCAAGATAACCAAAATGCAACTAAGAACATAAGCATTACTGAGCAGACATCATCTGTGCCAGAGATAATCCTGTTGCTGAGAGGACTGCAAGGTATTTATCCTGGATTTTTGCTTTCCAAGACCACCAGAGCAGTGTTTTGTCAGTACACTTGGAGATATCATTAGCTCAACCAACATGAAGCTTCATTGGTCTCAAAATCAAAAGAGAAGTCAGCCCAAAACCCCAAACACAGTTTTTGCTTTTGACTTGCTAGGAAGAAGCAGAGAGCTCACAATCACTGTCCCACTATTTTTTAAATACCATTTCAAATCTCTCTGAGCAGATTATTTCAAAGCTTGATCCCAGCTCACCGCAGAGTGATGCTCTTGTGGAACTCCTGGTAATGGGAAAAGAGCAGGCAGCACAATGGCTATTTATCAGAGCACATTGTAGGAGAGAAGTGTGTGCCCATAAAAGCACAGCCAGGTCCCTTGGGCCTGTCCAGACACCAGCACTGCTATTTAATCGCTGGAAGCTGGAGGAACATTCAGGATCCTGGAATGCAAGTCAGTAAAGTGAACAAGTGAAGTTTCTTTCTTCTTTAACCCATTCCAAGGAATTTTCAGCAAAGTCCTGGAACCCAGACAGTGTGGATGCTTTATGCCCAGCACAACCAAATAGAAAGAAACTTTCCCAGGCTTGGGAAGTTAGTTGTATTGGGGTTTGCTGTGTGTGTTCAGTGAGTACCTGCACAGTTTGAGTGATGTTTCAGATGTCTCCAGCCTTCTTCTTGTGAAGGACACAATATGTCCTGCCTGAAGTTACACAAATGAATCACTAAAAATAGCATCCTGCCCTGAGAACATAGATGCAAATCTATTTTTTAACTTAAAATTCTAAGTTTAAAAAAAAATTATTTCTTTATATTTTTGTGTCTCTACTTGCTAGGATTTCTCTGACTGGAATCTCAACATTGGATATACTTCATTTTTGTTACTCCTAAATTAGGGATAATTTCATCATCTAAATGTATCAGCTTTTTAGATTACCCCCAATTGTAATTTCAATGTAAATAGTCTTTTTTGGCAATATGCTATTACCAATCAAAAATTACTCTGATTCTTTTCTATCAAGATTAGGAGTAACTGAAGGCAGATAAATTGGTGTTAAGGAAAACAAAGGTTAAATTTATCAAACTTATAATGCAGAAAGATGCTGTCTGCATGGCTAATCAGACACTATTTAAAACCAGGAATATATCCTGTGCTATCCCATACCCATACATTAACTAAAAATTGGCCCAGTAATAACATGAGCATTTTGTTTTATTTAGCGTAGGAATGGCCCCCAGTTAAGTGCAGTAACAGAGATTGTATTCTGCAGAGAGGGTCACAAGCCCTAGGAGAGGCACACACAGAGCCAGCGCCATAAAGCAAAACTGTCTGCAAGAAAGTTTGTTAGTCTCTGCTATGGGACATTTCCATTAAAACATGTTTCATAAAGCCACAGGTTCATTCTGCCAAACCCAGGCAGCGAGACCGACCCGCCAGCAAGCAGAGCCATGGAAGACCTCAGTCTCTGTTTAATGAGCATTTCAACAAAACCTGCATTTACCCAAAGACCAACAGCAACTCATGTTCTGCACCATTTCCCAAGCCAGATACCTGAATCCAAACCTATGAGCCCTCAAACTTTTCTTTAGTTTGCTACACAAGCAGGGGATAAATTCTTCTAAAACCTGAGTACTCATGTAGCAGTTAGAGTATTCCAAAAGCAACTGGATTTTATATTCATAATAATATTCAAAAACATCTTTAACACTGCCTTTATAGTAGGAGATAGCATAAGTTTAAGAGAGAAAAGAGAGATAAGAATAAACAAGACAGAAGAGAAGGCTAAAGCCACTTATTACAAATACACAAAAGAAATATCACTACAACATCTCAAAATGATAGATTACTTTTCTTTCAGCAGACCCCAAAGGTCAGTGGATTTGAATGACTTTGGAAAAAAGAACACATTAAGTCTGAAGCTGAAAATCCACTGCAGAGAACGTCTAGACAGCGAGTCTTGAATCTTACTCCTAAATCAACTGAGCTGCAGCTCAGCTGTCCCTGCCATGCTGTCATGATGGGTGAGGGAAAAGTCTTGGTGAGGAGTAGTCCCCAAAACCAGAAAGGTGAGCTCTGAGGGCCCGGCATGCTGTCCTGAGAGCAGGGGACAGCCCATCCCACCCTGCACAGAGGTGCTCTGCGTGAACAGTACCACATCAGGGTGGGTTTTTAAGGAGTCAGAAATGTTCTGCCTGAGCTTCCAGGTGGATTTAACAACCACATCTGCAGCAGCAGCACTGAGAACAGGAGCAGCAGCCAAATTTTTAATCTACAGCTCTCAAAACACTTACAAAAGAGACTTTTATTGTTATACCATGGTACAGAGAGGGAAAATGCAGCTCTGGGAAGGGAAATGACTGATGGAGAGCAGACGGTACCACCACAACATCCCACCTGCACCCCTTTGCTCTCTGGAGGTGCCCACCAGCTATTCTGCACCTTTAATAACAGCAAAACTTCCAACTCTCATTCTTTTCAGGTATGCTCTGACTGCAGGCATAAGAAAACTAAAGATCATCAGAAGTTTAGTCTCTGTTTTTCCCCACAGAAAAGAACATGAAACTCCTTCCACTAATTTCTGATTCCACTGTCTGCCTGGACTTCCTTCAAAGACTCAGCTACAACATTGGGTCGTATTTTGTACACCAGAGGGTAAAAGCTGTAAATTGATTCACTTTGGGTGCTGTTTTCTTCAAATATAATTTATCAGACCCAGCTCACTGAGAGGAATATTATGCAGGGGAGGAAGAGTGATAAATGCCATTAATGACTGGCCTGAGAACACGCAGGATGGAGCAGCGGGATAATGAATAGTGGGAGACTCCTACCTCCTGGTCATGGCTGCAGATCATTAGACAAAGATATTGCTTTATGCTACAACAGGTTCAGACACACTCCATTCTTTTGTTTAATCCATGGAAAAGAGAAACAGATATGCAATAATTAAAAAATAACAGAGAAACTTCTTTTTTTCTGCCTTTTTAAAAAATTTCCCTCTTCCATTCATTCCTTTGCTTATTTTTCCTCCTCTCCCATCCCAAACATCCTTTTTTGTTGTTTTTGGGTTTTATTTCCCCCAGACAGAGACAGAAAGATGTCATACCGTCATGTCTGTGCCTTAATCTTTGCCAGTCCTTGGTCTGACTCTGTCTGATTTCAGAAAAGATCCCGGAGCTAATAAACAATTAAACCACAGCAGAAAGCCACCTGGAAGATGTATTGTAGAAAGAATTAAACAGCAATTTTTTTTTACCTTTTTTTTTTTTTTTTTGGCTAAGCAGACAGAAATTGTAAAATATTTTGATGGCTTTGGGATTCACAGGGTGAGACTTATGAATTTGGTAGCAACTGCATGCAAATATCAGTAATTTCATACAGCCATTCCACTGAGGAGAAAAATTTAAAAAATCTTGAAGAATAAATGGGGAGAGAAAGAAACGAAGGGGTGGTGCAGAAATGGAAATGTCAGAGAATGTCGCAGACAGAGGGTAGGTATGGGAATTACAGATCCAGAGCAAATCTGCTGGAGATGTTAAGAGCTGGCAAAAGATCAAAGTGATAAGAAGCAGGAATGGAAATAACCTTTAATTCTGTGCCTATAAGAGGATGTCAAGAAAACATTGCAGCAAAGGCCAGCCAAGGTAACATGGAAAGGGGCCTAGTCATGCGCTGGGAGCTCTGCTCATCTCAGTCCAAACCTACGGCTTTTGTCCCACTTTAAAATCATTCTCCTAAAACCATAGCACCGAGAAGCTCTGAAACAAAGCTGAAATACTTTGGGGATATTTAGAAAACCAAGGCTATAACTGCAGTTTTGTGACTCTTTGGACATCCCAGCTCTGTAAAGCTGCATTTTCACTGCTCCTCTTCCAGACATGGAGATGAGGCCATTCCACTGCCTGTAAGTGCCATTTGTGGTGCCATGCTTAATTAGGTGACAGAGCAGAGACAAAAATGACAAATGGGCCTTTGCTCCCAGCACTCTGTTCCCCTTCTGGAGACATTTGGATATCCACTGTACCCTGCCCTGAATGACTGCTCTGGGCTTAGTAAGAAGAGAAGTAAAGAGCAGATGTCTTCCCATCAGAAATCTCATCACTACTGCTTTCTCCAGAGCAGGTACAACCTGCCCAGGTGCTCCCAGTGCAGGTCCTACAGCCCAAATCCCCTTGGAGGGACTGGAGAACACACAAGCTCAGCCAAACCCTTATCTACTTGCCCCCAAAGCACTGCTGGAGCTCTCTAAACTTGAGTAAAGATTTCCCTGAATTGACAAGTGTGTGGAGCAGACATAATGTCATCTCTGATCCAAACATGTTTTTGTCTTTTGAACCCCTGTTTACACCTTCCTCATCCTCATCCTAAAGTGCCAAAACACTGCCAGGAAAGGGCTGAGGATATTGCAGCTTGTTCCCAATCTAAAAACACCAGAGAAGTCTTAACTCCACCACAGTAACAAAACCAGCTTTGCACAACTTGAGATGCTTAAAAAACTTGGCTGAAACCTGGAGAACTGCTCAGCTTTTGAGCAGCATCCGAATTGAACCACAGGGAAAAACTGAGGTTCGTTCATCACTAATTAAGGGCTTAACTGACATTACCAATGCTTAGCATATGTTCCTCCCTATTAGCTTCCAAGAACAACAACAGGCACGCAAGATTATTTTGAGCTGGAGTTGAAATAAGGTGAAACATACCTTAGGCCAACAAAGTTTTCCAGAAGGAACAAACATTTTGTTTACTCTGAAGTCAATTCTAAGACACAAAGTATTTACCCAACTTCAGCAAACACAGCCACAGATCAGCCCCATTTCCAGCAAACTGAAGTCAGCTTTATTCTTAATTCTTCATTTAACAATTTCAGTTTGCTAATATAAACCTGAGTGGTGATAAACCATATCATATTAATGCTCATTACATTAAATTAGCACATTTTTTGAAGTTGAAAAGTTTTTCCATGGATAGTTGTACAGATTGTCCTGGTTACAACAGGGCTGATATCTTGTGTGTCTGCATGATGTTTTCTCTAATGCACATAGATACAATATCCAACATACAATATGTGCAATATATATTTGTGATGGGAGCTACCCACACTGAGCCCTATCAAAGACCTCAAAAAGGCTAAAGTGAGGCTCTGTGGAGAACAGAACTTGCTCCACAGGAGAAGTTTAATCCTAAATGGATTTCTTTCCATATTATGGTTTCAAACTACATAGTGCTCACTAACATCCTTATCTGCAGGCACATATGGAGTTCCAGAAGACTTGCTATGATGCTTTTATATTTAAAAGTTTATACGGTCAGAGGCTCGGATGCCATTATTCATGAGCAAATAAAATTTCAGAACTGCAAGGCACTATGGAAAATGTCAAAGGCAGTTCATCTCATTTTCATATAAGTTTTTACCCTCATCATTTCATCAGCATCATTCAATGTTATTGTTTGCTGTACAGGGAGAAAAAATATCACTTCTATATTTAAAATTGAACACTCAATTAAGAAAGCAGCATATTTATTTATTACATTTTAAAAATCAATCTGGCTCTTACTAAAGCCAGCAGAAAATGCCATTGATTCCACTGGGAAATGGGTCAGGCCTTCAAATATAGGCCAAAAGAATAAGGTTTCCTGTAAATGTAGAATAGGTTATACCATTGAAAGGCCTAAAGTCATCCCATCCCAGCTCTCCTACAAATGCAGGGTGGAGGGACAGGAGGTTTCTCCCATTTGGCTCTGGCTAACTCAGCTCAGTGCCAGGGGAAGGACTCACCCAGTGGCTTTTGTAACACAACCCAGATTTGGTACATGCACCTGAACTGAAAGCAAGTGAAAACATTGTCATTTTCTTCAGGGATCAAAATTTCCATCATTGAAAATTCCCATCTATTTATTTTTCTGTGTACTGTCACATGACAGTTTAATACTTCGGGGCTGAACTCCTGCCAGCTCTCCCTTCCTACCAGCACTGGTAGCTTTTGCTAGAAAACCAGTATCACTGGCTTAAATAAACAGCTGGCAGCAAGCAGATTTCCACCCACTGTGAAAAGGTCAGATATATCCCAGACTATTTTTAGTGTGTATTTAGGGCCCATTCAGGCTCAATTTATGCCTTTTTTTAATTCAGAGAATACAGAATAATATAAAGTTGCAATACTTTAAGACTCCTTAAGAAAACATCTAAATGGAAACCTAATGACCTTCCAGTGAGCAAAGACTGATTTCAGTATGATTAGCAACAGAAATGAAAATTCATTTTCTTGCAATAAAGCATAGTTGACTTCATCATTATGTTAGAAATTAGTCTTAAATCAATTAGTTTTTAAAGCATTGCTAGTGTTTTACACTGCCAGGTGAAGTAGTTTTAGCTATCAAAATCCAAACACAAGCTCAGTAATTGGGATGTTCTCAGTCTCCAAGTGCTTTTTGGTGCCTAAAATGTCTTCAGTAAATCTGACTTCTCAAGCAAGCATGGAACAGCAATTTTTGAAAACAAGGCCTTTGCAAAAGTATAAAAATTGTAACTTAGCAGGTACCTTCAAAAATGTAGGTCACCTGTTAAACTCAATCCTGAAAAATAATCAGGATGCTTGTTCTCTTCAAGCTACCCAAACTGGCTATGAAATTTTATTTCCCTTCTATAGATTGCCAAAGTCAACTCTCTGGGTAAGAGAGGCTCTGTTTTGATGTTGCTCCTACGTGGAAGGATGATGTGATAAAAACAGCTGAAGGGGACTCAACTGCAAATACATCCAGGGCAGAGCCCTTCATGAGAAGTGCTGTGAAGGGGCTTTCAGCTTGATTTCAGGGGCTGGGGGGAGAAAAAGAGGGAAAACACATTTGTGCAAAAGAAGTCCTCCCTCTCATCAGGGCTAAAAAGATCAACCAGGGAACCTCTTTTTCTATCTAGGCATAAGAAAATTTTGATTCTCATCAAACACATTTCAAAGTAATGTAGAACAGGGGAAAAAAAAAAACAACAACAAACTTAGTTGTACTCTGTAGTGGGAAAGGTGGAGAAAAATCAGGATTCAGATTTAGCCCTTGAATGGCAACAGTCACACCAAGAATTTAGCAGTCACAAGTGACCTTAATGAAGAGAACCAAAGCAGTTATTTACTACTTCTCCTGGTCATCAGTTTGTGCATTTAGCTCTCCCTGAAGATGATGGATGGATGGATGGATGGATGGATGGATGGATGGATGGATGGACGGACGGACAGACAGACGGATGGATGGATGGATAGATGAATAGATGGACAGAGAGACAGACAGATAGACAGGAAAGAGTCTTTCACCCATCCAGAGCAACAAATGCCAACAACCTAAAAATCTGTCACTGGAGACTTTACCTGTCTCCCAGAAACTGTAATTGCTTTCTTAGTATCACTAATGAACTGAATCTCTGTAACCTACATTCAAGCTGTCAAATCTTGCATCCCACTAAGAGTCACAAAAACCAACATATCTCTTTGCTCTGCATAAAACATACACTATTTCCACTAATTAAACTGTGGGATATGGAGGCAATTTAACTGTCTATTCATTTCTAAGACATATGTTGCTTTACTTGAAAATATTTTTTAACTGAAAAATCTGGGTTAACTTTAGAAAAACGACCATGAGAGCAGGTTGGTAAATTTATATGATGGAATATAGATAAGATTTTAATAAAAAATAGAATTTCTAGCAATGAACAAAAAAAATGTTATTTAATAAATTTTGTTTTCCCATATCCACATGAAGCATAGCTCTACAGCCCTCCCATCCTGCCAAACATCCTTCTACCACTGGCATCTTTACAGGTAAATACAAGGAACATTTGGAAAGGTACCTTGTTGCCCATATAAGCTCTAAGAATTCCTCAATAATAGCTCTGGGAATTAAGAAAGAAACAGAAACTTTTTAACTCAGCAAATGAGATGGGGTGGTTTGCCCTTATTCCTTTCTGGAGAGTAATAATTTCTGCTTGACTTCTCTGTCTTTTTGCTACATCCACAGCCTTTGCTCAGCAGCTCCAGGAAATTGGCCTTTGAGTTGAAATTCTGCACAAACTTCGTGCACCCACCCCAGTGAGAAACCTTTTACATATTTCCACATTTGTGTATTTGTTGCACATCCTTAAGAACCATCCACTCAGTACATCCAGTAGGAAGGTCAAGTCAGCTGTGTACAGTTTAGGAAAGCTTAGCCTCTCATGAGCTCCTTTCCATCCTGGAATCTGCTGTACCAGAGGTCTGTCCTATAAAAACACTTCACAGATGTAGTGGAATTTCCCTGACACACCCAGCTCCATGGCTGTTGTTATCCTCACAACACCCCCTGAATCTCTCACACACCTTCCCCTGCAGACAACTCAAACTAGGTCACTATCCATGGGCTGAGTCATCGTGCCCAGCTGGAGCCTCTGATGCAGCTGGCTGTTGAGGAATCTGCTCACCTGAGATTCTCTAAACAGTCAACAAAGATAAAAAAGCATGTCCTGACAGTGATTCAGAAAAAGACACCAACAAAATGCTCCAAATCCTTTTACAGAGGAAAGCGGTGATTGTCACCCAGATTTCTAGAAAATTATCAGGGCAAAGGAAAAACTCTGTGACTAAATATTTTAATGCACATCCTTTGATACTACATTTTGAAGAGCAACATTTTTTGAAATGAGGAAAATCAGTCAAAGAAGCCCAGACATTTATAATATGACATTTGCAATACCACTTATCTATAGCATAACTAGAGATTATTTAGGCCTTCTCCAGCAGTCTGGTGCTAGAGAAGACCAATGATTTCACTGAGCTGTGGATGAACTCCCACTGGAAGTACTTCAGGAATCAATCACTGCCCAGCAATCCATTAGAAAACACAATGACTCATAGCAATAGGAAACAAAAATTACAGATGATCCTTTCAGCTCTCTAATACCAAAAAATAGAAATCCCATGTTTAAAGTATCAGTGTCAAAGGTTTTCTCAGCTACAAAAGCTGCTTACTGAAAATGCTTTAATAATGCTCATGTGACCCTAACCCTGAACCCCAGCCTTTATGAATTATGATGCAGATTTCTAGATCTTCACACACTCTTATTTCCATTGAACCCTTGACTGTGCAAGCAATAGCCATGCATAGACGTGATTCAGGAGAGGACAGTAAATAGTTTTCCATGGAATATGTTTAATCATGTGTTGCAGAAGATAAGAAGTGTGTTGGGAAATGTCTAAAGAAGTGATGAAGCAAACTCTGCTCTATCACATGCACCACAAAGATTTTCCTGTGCAGGTAAGTACGTGCTGTAGCCATCTGGCTTGAAATGTCAGCCTTGGATTTTCGAAAGACTCAAGTTCCACAATCTGCAGCTGGGCATTACAGTTGCTCAGTGTGTTCTGACTGTTCAAAGCACTCAAAAAAAGGTGCCTCAAATGGGCCAGTCAGAATACAAGGGAAGTTCCAGCTCCAACTGCTGGTTACTTGGTTCTCTCCTCAGTAAGATGTGGAAAAAATACTCTCTTCCTGTGGAGGGCTATAAAAACAGATTCATTAGTGGCTGTGAAACATCTACTTAGAGCATCAGAGAAAAACCCTGGAGAAAGTTCAGTCATCAGAGCAGGGATGAAGGGAAACCCTGGAGAGCAAACAGAAAACAAAACCCAAAGTAGCTTCTCCCTGGAGAGCTGTTTTTACTCCGTTCATCAAGAACGGCCTGAACAGCGCTGCCAAAAGCCTGGCTGGCCCGAGCCTCCAGCGTAACTCAGCCCTGGCAGGCACCTGACACAAAAACCTTCAGCCCAAACCAGGAAGGCTTGGCAAATTTTTTGCAAAACTGAATCCGAGTTCAATAATAGGAAGCACCATGTAAACTCAGCGATAGCTGACACTACCCACTCTGCTTACAACTCTGCCATGTCTCCAGATAAACCGCCAGCTTCCAGCTGCCCACACGGAGATTCATTGAGGCGCCCGCAGGAAAGAACCGCGCTGCTTTGTTCGGGGGAAAGTGTGAAATTTATCATATGCCTTTTATTTTTTGCTTTCCCTTTTCCCCTTACTTCAGACTGACAAGTGCAAATTAAAATTTCACACCCAGCCTCATACAGGGAGCATGAAATTCTGATTTGGAGGATTTAGGTAGATTTCTCCAGGATTACACGGATGGCAGCTGCCCAAGTCAGTGCCACTGGGCCTGTCCTGGCCAGCCTGCCCTGCCCTAGGGCAAAACCTTCTTGGTGCAAATGTTTAAAGAGGAGGCAATGCAGATGTAGCACTAAGAGAACTACTGCATATGCATCTTTTTTATTATTGATAAAAACAAACCATAGTCATACTGGGAAGTACCCTCAGAGGGATGGAGGCTGTACTCTATGCAGAGATGTCTGGTTCTCAGTGTCACAGCAACAGAGCCACTTACAGGGCTCTGTTACAGATGCCTGACTTACAGATAACCAGAAGATTCTCATATTTAAACGCCTAAAACTTAAGGCATGATTAACATTGAACACAGATTTTTACTGTGCCTTTTCTAGAAACAAGAAAGGATTTATTATTTTGGATAAAACATTTGTTAGATAATACCTGTCCTTTGACATTTATGATGTAATAAATCATAATTTAATAAATCAAAGACTGCAGTGAACTGATGAGCAAACCATTTTAAGAAGTAGGTTGGCTATATTAGCTAGGAATTTTCTGGCACCAGTTCTGTTTTAGTTAGTATACACCACAGCGCAGACATTCAATGAGCTACTTTGCAGAGAACCACATTCTCCCCATTTCTTGAGATGATCTAGCACATGGAAAAGGTGGGACTAGAGTCAACTCTCAGTTGTGCTGGTAGATATTTAGGACAATCTCAATAAACTCAATGTCCCTGAAGAGTTCTCGACCATCACCAGTGTAATTGAAAGAAGTTAATGACTCCAACTCTTAAAAAGCTTCTATACAACAAGTTCTAGGAATCCAACACTTGCATTATTAAGGGTTTTGGTCATCATTACATATGATTAACTCTGAAACCTTATTATAATTCAAAATCAGGATGTGATGCCATTCCAACACCACACAGCCACAACACTTCTGGAAAAGCATCCCTTACAAAAAACAACTACACCCAGTGTCAAAACAGCACTGCAGGATTAACAGCGGCCTCCACATTTGAACATTACTTTGTCCCAGTTTTGAATCCATAAAAAACAACTCTGCTCAGTCAGGATGTTTTAATCACTGAGAGTTATTTGGGAATACAAATGTATGAATAAGAGTCATTCCTCCATCCAACACCACCAAACCACAGCAGAACATGAACTCTGCTCAAGGACACACTTTTACTCAGCTGAGGACTTTGCTGCCAAGCTGCCTACCCATTGCTATATTTTTCTTGTTTTAAGGGTGTGGAAATCTTTGTTCATTTAAAGGCATCCTTCTGGTGTATTGTCCTAGATCACTTACCTTCTGAGTGATAATTATCAGTACAAGCACCAGTGTGGGTACTGGGATAAAGGTGCCTTATCCCAGGCAGAGTTTGTCTTCCCCCAAACTAGGTTACACAACAACACCAGCGAGGTTGCATCATTTTAACTACAGGAGGTTACATTAGTACGATTTCTGTATTTACATAAAGATGAAGAAAAAACATAATGATCTACAGGAACTAAAAAGTACATCTTGATTGAAAGATGGCTGAGACAACCTGATAACAGCTTATATGTCTACAAAACACAGGCACATGGAAGAGAAGGAATTTTTTTAAAGAAGAAAGTGGGGGAGGGTTAGCTACAAAGGATAGATTATGAAAAATTATTAAACTTAGACCCAAGAAAACATTTTAAAGCAGTGAGATCATTTAGACTACAATGTAGGCTCCAAGTGCAAATTGTTGAATTTCTTCCTCTGGAATTCTGCTAAATGAGTTTGAACAATGCACAGGAGGGAGTGGTGGGACGGGGGCTCAGGATGCACCAAAGGACCAAGGAGATCATTTCCGTAGCAGACAGAGGATACTGACACTGCTATACAAGTGACTGCAGGGATCTGGAATATCTGGCTTCTGAAGCTAAATGAACAATAAACAACTCACATTCTAACTGCATTTCTAGGGCTTTGCTTGTGCTGAGAAATCATCCATCAATGGAAGGCAGAGCGGCGCAGGGAGAGACAGATGTGAGGAGAGCAGGGTGGGCTGTGAGCACTGCAGAGTGTCCCTCCACAGGGAATCCTGCATTTCTGTGGGTTACACAGAAATTAACTACATTTCCTGCCTTTTGGCCAGAGGGAGTGGATATGCAGAATAAAAAGTAACAGCCTCTTAAAGACAAGTAAAATTTGAGAATACCGCAGTTAAGAAACAGATTGGAAATATCAAATCAAAACAGGGCTTTGATTTTAATACAGGAAACCATTATCAAACACTCAAAGCAAGGATACAGTCAGCACCAAATAATAGCAAGACAAATGGCTTACACCAGTCTCCATTTCATGTAGACAAAGGCTAATATGCATGAATTTGTCTAAGCAAGAACTTAGAGCCTTGGTGATACACCATTTGCACCAAATCCATAACTTTATTTTTAATTTTTTTTTCCGTCATGAATTAGATACTACTTGGAAAATTCAAGCTACATGTCAATCCTGCTTTGATAAGAAAGGCTATAAAATCAAAACAGGCTCTGATTTTGGCCAAAATTTTTCTGTATTTTTCCAGAAGGGAAAAAAACAAAACCAGAAAGAGAAAAAAATAAGATATACCTTTGTGGGTGGCCTCCTGCAAAACTGGCAGAAGAAACCCACTGCTTTCCAGTTTCACTTCTATATTCAGACATGTTTGCATAACTTTTGCATTTGGAAAGGATCTTTCATATTTCAGGGAAAGATGGTTCTAGTAAGAAAAAAATTCTTTACCCAATAACAACTTCCTTTTGTCTTCTTCATTCTAAGTTTAGCAAAGAACGCTTCATCTCGTTCAACAACACAATCCAAAACCCACTGAAACTTGATTCTTATCAAGCACAATGCTAACAAAGCCCTTGAGAACAGTACATGCTTGAGACCAAGGTTTTGGCATTATTTTGTTCATCCAGGTTTTCTCCTGCTTCTGCTCTTTATCATCCCAGAAATTTCGCCCAGGTGGAACTAGAGAACACTGGCTATTGGCCTCACGTTTCTGAATGTCCAGATGCCTGACCAAGCCACTGGTGTTCTGAACCACTCCTCCAAGGAAAAGCACTGGCCATAAGGTAATTAGGTCTAGAAGCCCAGTAAATCTGGTACAGCTGCAAGGTACTGGAACAAGTGAGCCCCACATGTACCCAGTAAATTTGGCACATTTTTCAGCATTGTCTCACTTGTTAAAAGCCTGTTCTGAAATCTCCTGAGCACGTGCAGCAAGCAGGATGTAACTGGTATGTACTGGGATTACAACATGCAGGGGGACCTGTGCTGCAGGACATGCAGCACACCGAGTCCCAGTCTTGCAGATTAAATAGCACACAACTTGGATACTGCAGATTCCCTCTGGTCAAAGCACAGACAGATCCCTTTTTGGAAAATCCTGACAGAATGATGATCCACAGAGCCTGACAGATTTGTCCAAGTCCTATTAAAAAATCCATCAAAAAATCAGGTGACACTGAAATTTTTCATGCAACTCACATAAGCATATAGACTTCTTGCAAGATACAGCTAAATCAGCAAAGAACAACACTTCAGATTGGAAGGCAGATTGGAAGATTTGAGTATCTTGACACTGCCTAATTAAGCTATGCTGCTTTTCACACCAGAGCTGCCGGCAGAAGGTAAAACATATTGCAAGCATACAGTTCTCTGTACAACCAGACACTAAATGGCACTCCTGCCTTGCTTCCTCACTCCTCTCCGTGCCACCCCACCTTGCCTGCCCACTATGCTGGCAGGGAAGCACTGCACAGGGCATGCACCAGAGCTGCTCTTCCCCAGGGATCAGGGGACTTGTGCTGCTGTCCTCATCCAGCCTGCCCAGGAGCCAACGGAGCCCTCGGCTGCAGGGACAGGCACCACATGGCCACGCTCTAAGCACAAGAGTTTCCACCCTGCAAAGGGCAAGAGCCTGGAGCAAAGGAAGCACCTGCAGCTGTGGAGTGTCTTTAGACCCCTCTGCAAAGGGAGAGCAGATTCCAGCTGGATTTCCACAGCAGCCTCCTCTTCCAGCCTGAGGTCAGCACTTCCAAGGGAAGGAAATTCACCCCAAGCTCTTGGCAGTGTTTCTGAAACATCCTGTTAAGCACTTTGTGGGTGTTTTTTAAGAGCAAAACATGAAATGAAATGAAGTCCGAGGGTTTACACTGTCATTAAGATGACTGTGAGAGGGAGAAACAGGAGGAGAGCAGCTAATGGGAATACTGAGGTCAGAGCAGGAACTTCAAAGTCTGTAGGAGCCTTATTGATTCTCTCTTCAGATGCTGAAACCAATAAAATTATCTTCTTGAGATCCTTTCTATAAAGGCTGAAGACAGTGATTTCTCCTGGGTATCTGAACAACTTTAAGCTTTTTTTTAAAAACTTGAACTAGTTACCTTAATTACGAAAGAAGTGAGAAAGGTATTGGCACATGACAATGACTTCTGGAAGAATGTGGAGAGACCAATACTGCAGGATGTTTTTGGTGTTAGTGCCCAGGAAGTGTATTTCTATCCTTTTTAGCAACATCAGAATATATCAGAATATGTGCTTTGCTTGGACTAAACAGATATTTTGGGATTTGGGGAGCAAGGTTTTGTGTTTCAAGCCAAATTTGCCCATGAATGAGAAATTCTTCTGAATGCTAACACAGTATCAAATTCATCCAACAATTTCACTCTAAATCAGGAGAACAAAAAATGAGGCAGTAAAAGGCCTCATGCAACATGACATCTTGACATAAAGTGGTCAAAATACTGAGAGGGCATGAGGTGGAAAATGTGAATGAGAAGCCTGAAAGATACTAGGACATCTGGGAAACATAGGAATCACCAAGACATCACCTAGAGACATGAATTAGACCACTTGTTGTTTAAAAAAAATAAAGGAAAAAAAAAAAAGTGGCTCACATGGATAAGGAAGGAAAGGAAAAACAGAGTTGATGAGTCAAAATTTTAGACTTCTTGCTGTTACACTGTAGAGCTGAAATAATTTTGAAGTAACATACAGAAGCACAGCCCAATGTGAATTCAATCAATTATTGAAATCAGTTGAGAAGTTGTCAGAAATTGCAGCGGAGGGATGAAAGATACTTCCACATGCACAAAAAGCAGTGATTTTTTTAAAGTACTATAGGAAAAGAAGGCACTACGTATTCCCTGAAAATTGGATTAAAAACAAAGTATGAATGGAATAATGAGATTGAGCACAATGAAGTGCATATCTGCAGAGAGAGCTGTACAAAGAAAATTCAGAAAATTATTTAATTGGAAAGCACAGGGAGGAATGGAGGTGCAATTGTTACTGACAGAGTTTAACAAAATTAGACCCCACCTCTGAATGCATCTAACAAAGGCTGGAGGAAGAAGCACCTGACCAGGTGAGAGAAGAAAGTGCTCATTAAAACAAAAAGGAGCAGCACTGAAATCCCATGACAAATAACCTGGTCACTTATGATCTGGAAATTTCTTATCTGGTTCATTAATGACGAATTGGCTGAACTGGTTGAAACTAATGATGTGTTGCTTGATATAAGGGAGGGTATTGACAAAGCATAAGTGGGGAGGGAAAAACCCATCTCCAGGTGGCTGAGATGTTAAAGGCAGGAAAAAACTGCCTGAATTCTGAGCAAATGAGATGAATGTGTATGACATTGTCACAAGTCTTTGTCTATGTCCTAAATGGTGAAAGCACATCTGCTGCAGCTGGAAAGCAGCACAAATCACACAACCTCTGCAAGCTGCACAGTGGGAAACCAGGGAAAAATAAATATATTTTCAAAAGGGCTCTGATAATTTTTCATCAACAATGAAAGATGCTGCTGTCTCTCAACAGACATGAAAGGAATGTTAGAGAGCAAGCACCTGTGCAGTGTAACTTCATTAGGAATGCCTGGATCCATTCCATCATGTCCATATATACACTCAAACATTAGCAATACATAGACCATGTTTTCAATGCTCAGTTCTTAACATAACTTCAAGTCACAAAATCTCAAAGTAAATCACAAAACCAAAAGGCAAAAAATTAATCTAAACAGAAGCAAAGACACTTTGCAGTTCAGGCAAATTCAGACAGGCAGTTTCCCACAGCCTTGTACTGGGTCTGCCCCCAATAAACTCACTGGGAATTTTTCCATTAAAATCAGTGTGAACAGGATCAAGTGCATGGCTTGGCTGAACCCTATCCACTTGCCAACCAGTAATTTATTATTACAAAGGCAGTTCCCAGAAAATGCATTCTCATAAGGGCTGTGAGAATTAGCTATCACATAGCACGTCTTGCCTACGGGGATTTTGAAGGACACACTGTAATTTATTGGTGGGAGTACAGTTCCATCTCACATTGCAAAGACTCCAAATTCCCGTTTAAAAAACTTTAAAAACCTGAAATGATCTTAAGGAAGAAATGTGGCTTCCTAGCAAAGGGGATTCTTTTTTCCAAAGGTTCTTGGAAATGCCTCTACCGTCACTTCAGAGACAATCAGGCTTTCCAGCTGTCTGACCTGAGACCCACAAGGTCTGTAAATCCTACCAGTGCAATCAATCTCATCTGCAAATCTCCAGATACCAGAGACACACAGTTTCCTTGCAAGGAACGCTCTGCCCTTTGCCAGTGCTTTTCTCCAGGGTTTCAGCAGCACAAAAGAACATCTAATTCTCTTCAGGACGTCTGGTGAGAGGCTCCCATGTGGGACAGCGGGCAATCCATCATTATGGACCAGTAAACACCTCCTCAGAGATCTAGGGCTTAACTAACTCTGGCCGTGTGCCCTTCCCACCCATATCCCACCAGCACCACCAATGACCAGTGGAACAGAAGCACAAAGGGCCACCTCAGGTTCCCCGAAGTCTGTTAGCACCTGGAATTAAAGGACAATAAGAGTTGCTACAACATTTTTACAATCATCCCACTTCTATTCCACACCAAGCCACAAATACAAACCAGACCCACAGCCAAAAAATGGCAGCAATTAACCCCTTGGGGCTGGAATGTGATGTTACTCATCACCAGTGGAGTCTTAAACAAAACTACTACTTAACTTTCAAGCACAGATTTTATTCCAAAGCCTGTGTTTTCTTGTCTGCATTTTGTTGCTATGCTGTTGCCTGCACATTTTGCAGGCATGATAGATTTTGCCAGTCTTACAAAAATATTCTGCTTCAGTAATATATGACCTGCAGGTTAATATCTGAAATGCTACAATTGGTTGCCATGGAAATGTCAATACCATCCATTTCTCTACACACATTTAATTGGGATATCCTAGAAAAATACCTGGAAATTTAGTAATTATATTCAAGTCATCTTACAGTGACTCAAAATCAGATTTTCCCCTTTTCATATATTTTACTCCATTGAAGTTGGAGCAGTTTTTTGGGGCTTCCTAGGACATTTAATACCCTTAGCTGGAGACTTTGGGCTGCTTTTTTGTAACCATTTCATGGTTTAGCAAGTCTCCAGAGGCTCTGCTTAAAGAAAAACACAGCAAAAAATACATCAGCTTGTAAGTAGAATATGAAGTTAACATGTATGATTTTCAGCCTGCTCTTTAGTCAACAATTTCTTAAGAGGGACTGGGAAAAGGCTACATTGAACTGGCAAAAAGAACAGCCAGCTAGTCTGTGAACAAGGACTCAAGCAGAGATTTAATCTATGGCTTTGGACAATGTATTATTTTAAGCTCAGGCTCCTGAAAGGTCTGATTTCTCAACCTCAAGAAATACATTTTTTTGATGTATTGAAGAAAAAAATCTGCTTAAAAAGCCACATAACAAATAGATACAAGCCCCAAATATCTGGGGTTTGGCATCCCCAGTTTCATTGTGAATAAAATGTAAACGAGAGCTCTGTAAAATGAGATCCAAACTTCTGCCCTGCTCCACAGGGAAAAAGGCATGCACGACTGCAATGTGTTCATTACTATATATAACAGGGTCTCTCTAAAAATGGAAAACCCTAGAAAGAAAGAAACCCAGTATGATGAATGAACGCTGAACACCATGATCTAGCAAAGCTCAATTAGACAAACAGAATTGCTGCCCACTCAGCAACAACAAAACACAGCTCACAAGAGGTAATTGTCAGTGCTTGCTAATTTCATGTATTTTAACAGTCAGGCAAGGGCAGCTTCTCATGTCACTATTTAGATACTGCTGCTACCACTCACACCAGATGCTTTCCCACGAAGTGACCTGGGTTTGCTGGTCTGTGGAAGAACAGAGTTTCCAAAATGTCATGACTCCCCACATCCAAAGACCCATTCAAAAATCTGCATCACTTAAAACCACACCACCCATTTATTCCAAAAATACTTCACAAAAGAAAAAAAAAAAAAAAGACAGAAAAAAGAAAAAATGTTTCTATTTCTTTAAAAGTTAAAAAAAGCCCTGCAGCAGCAAGGTAAATATTCCTGTTAAGCAAGGTGGTTTTTGAAGGAGGTGCACAGATGAGCGTTTTGGAGGCAGCTGCTTCAGGCACAAAACATTTTTTAGTGTCTCTCACAGTTCATAATCAGCAAACACCTTCAAAAACTGCAGTATGCCTCCACAAGTACCACGGGAAAAAAAGATCTCCTTGACAAGCAAACAGACATGGTCACAAAGTGCACAGATACCTGATGAGATTACAAGTTTACAAAATTCCTACAGGTGGCAGTTCATAGAAACCACCATTCGGCTTGTCTTTTCAGGTTACTTTTAGACTGAATATGTCTTATGTGCAACTCACTCTTTGAGTAAAAGAATCCTTCCTTAAATGTTCTGTAAATAATCTCTCCAATGTTTACAAAGCTATGATTGTTGAAGGAATGCTAAAATATTAGTGTTACCAGGAAAAAAAAACAGCCCGCGTCTCTTAAAATTGACAGTCTGTAATGACCAAACCCTGCAAAATGGAGCAGAGCCCAGGGAAATGAATTCAGATCCAAGGACAACTGTCTGGAGCCCAGCAGTGCTACAGAAGGTGATCCTGAGCACCGTGAGGCTCCTGCAGCAGCACAGCAGCAAGGGACTGCGGGGCTGAGCCCCAAGGACCACTGCTCCCAGCTCCTCCCTGCTCCTGCGGGACTTTGGCCACCCTTCCTCACACACCCAGCAGGCAACGCTGCCAAAGGCTGCTGAGAAACCTCCCCTGAAGAGCTGCCTACCTGTGGAACTGTCATCTCTGAAGTGGAAATAAAACCCATCCCTAACCCCCTCACCATCCAGATTGTGATTAATAATTTTTCCCCTTGAAAGCAGCACACGTTGACGGGCAGCCGAGCCGTGCCAGATGGTCCAAGCACACACACAGAGCTGGAACAAGGAAGAGACTGCACAAAACCTCAGAGATAAAAGGAAGAGCAAAGATTCATCTCAGGCTTTTAATCAAAGAAGCTGCTGACAAATGAAATACACAGTATTTAACCCATTATCAAGCATTGCAGTTCCATGAGCTGAGCAACAATATCATATAGAACATTAAGAACTTGTTGGTCTGCAGGAGACTTCACCTTTTGCACGGCAATGGGATGAGTGGGCACCAGAACCAGGTGCCACTCTCTGAGGGTCTCTTTCCAGGAATACAGCCAGTGGAGCACAGGGTGTCCATGGGCATTGAGGAAAGCAATGCAGTGATTCATTTGCTTGCCTTGGCTCTATTGGAACACCCAACAGATTCCAGCTGGTGGCTGCATCCCTTCCAGCAATGAGGCTCAGATAGCAACAGCTGGCAAGAGACTGTGGCCAGTGAGAGAGGGGACTGTCATTAAAAGGGTGTTACGCTGCTTGAAACCAATTACCAGACCATGCCTTTGCTCTTATTACAATAGTAAATTTTCCGTAATGGAGTATCAGGATGCAGGTGTGTGCAGGCAGTGTTGCAGGGATCAAGAAAACACCTCTATATTAACAAATAGCCATTGTTTGGCTTGAAAATTCATCATGGTCCAAGCCAGTCCTGCTGACAGACCATTTGTAATCTAATATGTAAATGTTAAGTAAAACAACTCCCGAGGTTTATATTCAAATGAGCAAAGACATTTAAATTCAAACTATTACCAGCTAACATGTATGTGGGACTTTATGATCAACACAGTTTGGAACAAAATATTTAGAAAAATAATTATAAATCATTTGTAACATGATCATTTAGAAAAAGCAGAGCTTGCACTCATAGTTTGCAGTAACAGTTTCTGTTACTGCTTTATCCCACTTTCCCACTGTTTCAAAACAGTGTTTCTGCTCTATGGAAAAGCACAAATTTTCAAGAAGAAATTCATTCACTACTGTTACCAAACTGCTGATCCAAAGCAACTATAATCAAAAACTCTGCTGTTTTCCTCCTGGGCTAAGACATTCGTGCCTTTTAGAATTTCAGGGAAGCACAGGGGAAAAGAGCCTTGCACTAGCTGAAAGGAAAGTTAACACTGCTGTTGCTTGTTCTTCAAATGAAAGTTATTTTTACCTAAAAAGTCCAAGCAGCCCCAAGCACTGCTTAGGGAACTCAAAACACAAAAAGCACCAAAAAAAATAAGGAAGAGTCACAAAACGGTTATGGAAAGTTATTACCCAACACAGGCTTTAGCTCTAAACCAAGGCTGAGCAGACCAGGCACCTCCTTCATACCAACCACCGGGTTACCACAGGTGCACTGCCCACCTCCTGCAGGGTGGAACACATGCTTGGCTAAAGCATAAACATCCAAGAAGCACGAGCTTCCCTGCTCATCCCTGCACTGGCACACACCAGGGGCAGAATCTGGTCCAGAAAGCTGCATCCTCCTCTCCCCCTGTCTACAAAAGGCAGCAGAAGAGCTCTGTGTCCTGCAGCCCACCCAGCAGCAGCGCTGGTGAGCAGCAGTGCCTGCTCAGCTCCCCCAGCACTGCTGTGTCTCACTGACCCACACAGGACCTGTGGCTGCAAGGGGGAGGCAGGACAAGCAGGAGTCCTGGCTCTGGCTCTAGGGCAGGGGGAAGAGCAGCTTTTAAAGGGAACAGTGCATAATGCAGTGTTTAAATACATTATACAATGCAGAACTCACCATATACAGAATCAGCTAAACAAACAGCCCTTTAGCTCAGGCAGTGGCTTTTGCTTTGGAGGTGCCCAATGGTGTCAGACTGCAGCACCAGCTCTGGGCACTGAAAGGTTCTCCTCTAAACCAGCATTGAGCTCATGAGCAACACAGGGGTGTAGGGAAGTGTCTGGTGGCAGCCATGAAAATCAGCGCAGGGTAAGACGAAACCATTTGTTTCTCATTCTCCAGCTGGGCTCACGCCACCATAAATGCAGAGACCCTTCCAGTGCCCCTTCTGCAAGCACCAAGCTAACAGCACCACACAGCACTGCTGCTCTGGCCAGCCCCTGAGGAGCACATCTCACAGAGCTGAGAACAGTCAGAACCAGCTGGATTACATTTTTAATCCTTGGACCACGACACAAGGCCTCACATGTGGCTCTCCTGTTGTGAGGAATGATAGAAATGTAGATGTTTGAAGGATATGCAGCTCTGGTCTTGCCCATCGATTTAGCTTGATGATGTCTTTCAGCCTCATCAAACCACTGCATCTGCATCATCATCATGGACAGCAGATGAAATTTATGCCACTTTTTGTCAGAAAACATTTTAAACTGAAAATACTTAGCATTTTCTACTAGAGCTCATTTTAGTGGTGCCTACCAGATGCTATTTTGTGTATTGTTATTAAACACAGAGTTTGAATCCCATGGTACAAAACAGCAAACACTACATGCTACCCATATTTTTGAATTCTCACTGTCAGAATCCGTTTCCTAAACAGAGATACGGGTTGCAGAACACTTTCAGTTTGTCAGCACAGAATATTAAGGTCTTTCTGTGAACAAGTTTCTCCCTCTTTGAGCCTGGCAGGACCCGCTGGATCCTCGCCATCCTCTGTTTTTCTCAGCAGGTTGGACAACACGAACACAGCTTGTAAATAAACAAACCACAACAGGATGACACTTCACAGAAAAACATACCAGTAAATGTGAAATTGCAAAAACCTTGTGGGTGTGCACATCCATTTTCATAAGGCAAACCTCCCCACACGCCTGTGGGCGGCTGCACACCCTCACACATGAGAGCTCTGGCTGGGCTCTGCAGGCAAAGTCTGACTTCCCAACTGCTGCTCCAGTGAACTCTGCCCTTCCACAGGGCTTTTACCAGCAAGACACGGGGTCAGCTTGCAGTGAAAACAAGGTTTATGTCACCCTCGTCCAAAAAGCAAATATTTTGATCTCTCTTTCCTCCCAGGAGACTGAGAGGCTAAATCCATTAAGGATGGCGAGATCAATGGATATTAGAAGGAAGTTCCCAAAAATGAACTTTAATGAAATCTGCTGAAAATGTTTTGTCTTTATAAGCAAGTGTTGACTAAATGTAAATACAAACAAGTGATTAATCAACCGCAGTTTCACACTCCCCCAAAGCTGAATTTAGGAAGTGAAAGAAGGATAGAAGGATTAGCTGAGAGAAGGATGTGAAAAATAAAATGACTGCTTTCTCAATACTTTCATCAGAGCTGATCACAAAAATTTTACAGGAGTATTCATATGAGAACTGGAAACTTGTTTTATAGGCCAATATCAGCTTTATTATAATTTTGTTATATTTAGCAACATTTGGTAATATTCAACTCCAGCTATAAGCTGTTCACAGCAATCATTTTGGAGAGCCTTATAGAGCTTGAATTTAGCAGAGAAGTTAAAATGAACTCGTCAGTTGAGAATTAAATTAATTTTATTTTTATATTAGCTGTCAATACAGGCAAATCACTGATATTTAAACAAGTACAAATAATTAAGTCCTTCACCCTTAATCAATGCATATCTGAATGGAAGTAACTTGCTCCAGTAACTTGCCTCATAACCACAACAGAAACCCATTCAGAATAAAAAATCCATTTAGCCTAAGGTATGTACCTGAATCCCACTGAAATCAATTTGATTTAAGTACCTGCTCAAAGCTGAGCCTGCACTGAAGTGTTTCCTCAAAATCTACAGATCTCAAGCTGCCTAATGAGAAAGGCAGGGATAAATACAGAAACTGAGCTTCTTCACATACTATTATTATGTTGCTGTATTCCAGGAAGATAATGATAGTTTAGCAACAGTTTATTACAGCTTGGTGGGGTGTGTGGGGGAGGCAGATGACAGCTCAGTGCCAAGAACCTGTAGTGGAGCTGGCCCAGGTGGGAGCTCTGCTCCAGCTCCAGGCCACCCCACCAATTTTTAGCTCTGTAAAAGAGGATTTGTGTTCCTGGTGAAACAAAATGGTGCTGCTATCAAACTACACATTTGATATCATGAAGAAATAATAATATGAAACTATTTCATGAATGTTCAATAATTGTGGAAGTGATTTAGAGCACCTGGAAAAAGGAGATGTTTAATTAAAAGAAAAATCCTTTGAAGATGCAATATACTTCCCAAAGCACTCCAAAATTCAAAAAAGCACCCTGCAAAGGTAGCCCACACAGCTTTGCTGTGGTCCTGATATGCATATGCCTCACCACGCATCAGTAGCTACATGAGCAAATCCCCATCGAAAAAACTGAGCAAAATTACTGATATTGAGAAAAAACAAATTCAATTCATTTTGTAATAATTGTATTTCCAGGCAAAATGAAACTGACTACCTCAGAAGCCCTGGGAGGGTTGACTTTTTACCTGACACCCTTCTGTGGCCCAGCTAAGGCCACCCACTGAGGAAGTCCACAGCAGAAAACTCCATCAGCCCAAGAGAAAAACAGGCTATTCCTGGCATTTCCCATCAAGTACATTTAAGAGCATTGTTCATTAGCCTTCACCTGATCATATCACATGATTTACTGCACAACTGTAAAAGTAGAAACCTTTAGATTTTCCCCCAAAATTACTGCAAGGATCTCATTTGCCTGTGGTAGCAAAGAGCTGCCTGATCAGCTGTAATGCAGATGGCTGGGAAGGGTGGCATCCCATGGCCTAAGACCATTTTCTCTGGAGATTTGTTTTTCCCATGAGTGCTTAACCTTGATTCTGAGTCAAAAGCTGATTTGCCACTGAATTCTCAATCTTCTTCTTCCCAAAAATCCCCACGAATCTGCAATGTGGAATTCAGAGAAAACCCAGAACAGGAGAGAAAGACAGATGTATTTATCATGCACAGATGATGTAGGAAGGAGACAAAAAATATTGTCATCAGAATCTTACTGACTGCAAAATAAGGGAGCAGTAATTAATCAGCAAGAGTGCAAGCTGAGAGGAAATATTGATTTGATTTGGAGAAACTTTAGTTTCCTGAAGAAACTGTTCCCCTGCAAAGGTAACCAGGAAAGTTTGTGTAAATTAGAATGGCAGCTGGCCAGCCAGCAGCCAGTCTGAGCCATTTCAGGCAATCCAGAAAAATATACACCAGATGCACGTTGGTTTCCAAAGAGTAATTTAAATACATTAGTAAATCAATGGCATTGACAGTTTGATGGACTATGATGGAGGAATCTTCCTCTGAAATATCATCTCTGAAACCTGCAAAGCTCTGGCAACTGAGTTGTTACAACTTTATCATATTTTTAACTTTCATCTTTTCAAAAAACTTCCATAATGGACTTGTTTCAGCTTAATTTTACATGGATTTCTCCCCCGCTGAACTGGCCCCTAAATGTCAAAGAGTGTTGTCCTTTTGCATTGTGGAGGGCCAGGAGGTGCCAGTGAGAGGACTGAGGACCAGCTCTGCTCTGATGAAATTTGGTTTGGGTCTGTCAGAAAGAAGCTGGCTACCACTATTGAGTAGAAGCAGCAAATTATTTGTCTTTTTATCTGACTGGAATGTGCTTACAGCCAGGGGGATGATTTTACCTCAATGTAAAAATAAAATGAAATAGTTGAAAAATTTACCAAAAAAAGTAATAAAAAAATGATGGGGTTTGCCCCAGGAAGTACATCACAGGGTCACATTAAATGATCACATCCTTCAGCACCAAGGCATGACTCCTCTGCAGGTCTGACCTCCAGAATCCCAGGCACTGCCATGGGAAGGGGTCACAAGTCTCCAGCAGAGCTGTGGGTTTGTCCACCCTGTTAGCCCAGAGCTATTCGTGATGGGACTTGTGTCAGACTGTGCTTGGCCATTCCAAGGGATTTAATTGGCACTTACAGAAACAAAAACTTTCTGGTTGAAGCACATTTGGGCAGTTACCTTACTGTCTTCATCAGTAATAAACTGTTCTTGGCTAAGGTCATCTTTCATCTGCACAGTAAATAAAACTGTCACTAAAGCTGAGTTTCTGTTTCTCATCAATCATATAATACAATAAAACTCAGAGCACAGTACTTAAACAACAATTTTTAGAGAAAAGACAAACCTTAAGGAAGTTTTAGTATAATAATTTCCTCTCAGCTGATCAACATAGCAGACACAGTAATTTAGGTGAAGAAACGTGGTATTAAAGCTTACGAGCCTGATAATCAGATTGCCTTTAGAGGCAAAAATCAAACCGGCTTTCCAGGCCTCATCATAACCATTAATTAAATACTTAGCACCTCTCCAGTTAACATTCAAAGAACATTTAAGCAAAAACTCAGCAGTTTCAAGGAAAAACAACCCACTCTAGCTTATGTATTTAATTCCAGTTCTATTATGAAGGTAGTTTTACTGCTATCAAGGAACATTTCTCATGTTTGTAAGAAGGAATTCAACTGGAAATATTAAATATGTTCAACATGATGCTTATTTTTATCTAGAGGAAGATAAATTATTATGCGTATGCAAGCACTAAAAGCAGTTGCCAGAGAAAATAGGATTTATTCTCACTACACCTGCAATATTTCAGCCACTACATGAAAATATTTCTTTCTGAAACAATTAGCCTAATTTGTAGTGAGCTCACACAGACTTTCACAGTACTACTCTGCTGAAGATTATTACTTGCCTAAAATATGATGCATGCGTTTTTCCAGTACATTAACAAATAGCATTGTTTGAGAGAAGACCAGGCAGAAATATTACACCCCACACTCTGTGATTCTCCCAAACCCCAGATAATCCCACACCAGTCAAAACAAATTATTCAGGTTGCCAAAACAAGTAGTTACATTTCCCAATCTTCTGATAACGTTTTACGTAAATGCAGAAGCGAATCTGGCACAGTCTGGAACCAGGGCAGGGCAGATCTCTCCCAGCACATTCCACTTTTCAAAACCCAGCACGTCAGTGAAGCCTTCATAACACAAGATGCACACCTTGATCTCCGCAGGGCTTAGGAGGTTGTGGGGTTTGCTTGTTTACAATTTTCAGACAGATGGAATCTCGGTTTTTCTTATTATAATATAAACGATAAATAACGGGGCATGGAAAATGCTAGAAAAACCCTCCTGTCAGGTCCATCTCACCACAGCTGTTGACATAATTTAGAATTTATTTCCATGGTGTGGAAAATGCAATTTGGTTTTCTAGGTTGTTTTTTGGATCCTCACTCCCTCAATGGATCTTCCATTAGTCCTGGCTGCCTTTGGGGTGTTCAGGTGCCCCCCAGCCTCAGGGACCTTTGTGCCACAGCCCTGCAGCTCCATGTAGGAGCTCTCTGCCAGGGCAGCTGTGGGGGATGCACTTGCCTTGGGGCATTGAGTTCTTCAACAAACCACCCTCCAAAACAACTGCATTTAATAGAAAATCCCAAACTCTTCTGCCTTGGGAGGTCCACGTGGTCACTGCCTGCTGCAGACCCAAGATCTTGACTGACCCTCTCAACTCCAAGTTCATGGAGTTTTCAATTCCTTCACCTCCTGTTTCGCTGAGGAGAGAACAGCTTGTCCTATTTCTTGTGAAAAGAGTGCCAAAGATAGGAATATTTATAAGGAATTTGTATCTATCTATCCAAACCAAAACATTCAAAAATCATGACTCACAATCCCCTCCCAAATCATGGGATTAAATTAACATATCATGGGATTTTAAAAGATGCTGTTTTAAAAATCATGGAATACATAAATTTTGTTTGTCACGCATTACCTTCAAATATTTACATAGCCAGAAACTACAAATTTTTATCAACAGTTAAAAGAACCAGAAGCTTACCTAGGGAAAAAATATCATCACATATTCATAAGATTCCTGGAGGCTGGACCTTTAAAAATAGTCCAAGTGTTACAATTCATCACATGTAAATTTATGGGATTTGGCAACAAAGCACTTGTCTCCAGGGCTATTGGAAAGAGGGGGAGTGCTCTTGGTTAACCTTTTTTTTTTTTTTTTAATAGATACAGCATGCTGAAAGTGCCCTACTAAATATTTCCTAACTCAGCCCATCAGTCAGTTTAGAACACCATGGAAACACACAGCAGAGTGTGCTTATCAATTCCCAATCACTAAATATTTTGGTGTTTGTTAACCAAAACTCAATGCATTCTGGAAAAAGACCAAGTGGAAAATAAAATTACAATTTGTGAAAGCACATCCCATCCATGCCTTTTGCCTAGAGCAATCAGAGGTGGGAAGCCAGGTCTAATAAAAAACCAAAAATAAAAAAGTAGAGAACAAACCATTTTCGAGTGGTTGTTCACTTTTTTTATTAAAGGCAAAGACAATTTCATGGGAAAAAAATCCTCTTTACCCTGCAGTTTTTATTTTTACTGATTTTTGGTAACAGTGAGGTTTTTTTCCAAAATAAAAACTAAGCTTCCAAATCAAAAGGTGATGGTGTAGAAGGGAAGATTACTACCCTTAGCATTTTTTCCTTAGTTTAATAATTTGAAATATCCCAAACATTCCTAACTGTCCCCAGCACCTGCTGGACCAGACAAGGTCACTGCTGCTTCTCAGCCCATCCTCCCTTTTGCTTTTCAATCCCACAGTGCGGGCTGGTGGCTGTGATTACTTTGTGCCTTTTTACCACAGTTTACAAACTGCAGCCCTGACACAGGGGAGGTGACAGACACCAAGTCTGGTGGCATCAGACACGGCGTGTGGCTTTGCTGCCAGGTACAGGCTGAATCTCAGCCACTGCTGAGAGCCTCCTCCAGCAGGTACCAGGTGCCAGTAACTGGAGCTGATCTACAGTTTGTGCTTGTCTGTGTACCAGACTCCTACTCCTGAGGAATATTTACCATCCAAAACCAAAAATACTGCCATAAGGTGTGAACAACATCAAGTTTCTTTTGTTTAAGAGGAAACACAGAGCGGCTGGTATTTTCCAACATGCAATAATTTTTATAAACATTCACTAATAGAGCAACTTCCACCATACCTACCATCCAATCCTTCTAGGGATTGTGGCATTCAGACTCCTGCATTACCCAGATCTGCTCCACAGTGATTACAAAGGGAACAAGAATGCAAAGCACTGTGTCAGTCACAAAATTCACAGGTCATTTCCAAAGTGGAGAAAAAAAAATTGGTTGAATGCTATTGTTTGCTTTCTTTTTAATCCTTGTTCCAACCTGAACAGTGAGAAATTTATATTGTTCATAGGACCCTAATTTCAGTGCCTCATCCCTGTGGCCCTCTGTTCCTTCCTATACTTGAAACCCCACTATACTGAAATAAGATAATACTAGGGTATGAGTGACAAACAACTCTGCAGTTTGGTACACACATTTGGAACAAAAATGTAGCTATTTCGTTGTTTCCACTCAAATGACCCAGTTAATTTCAGTGTTAACATCAGCTGTCAAAACATCCTCTTAGCAGATTTGCATTCCTTATTTATTCAGAAAAAAAAAAGGTGCAACAACCAGGCAGTTATCAGAGAAACAGAAAACACTACACAGAATGGGTGTTTATATTTAATTCTTGTTATTCCATCACTGTCTATCACATACTTAGTGCATTATATTCCACACTTGGCAACATATAAATAAATCCAGAAAGTTTGTGTTCATACTGGAGACACACTTATTTTCCTTTTGGGGCTAACGCAGCCCAGTGAAGACACTGTCAATAAAGCCCATGTACCACGCCAGCCTCAGTGTCCTGCCTGCAGCCTTCTAACACAGCCTTTGCAAAGCCAGCACTGCCACCTGTCCCAGCAGCCACAGCCACCTCTGCACTGCTGTCACCCACCATCCCCTTCCTCTGCTCTGACCCAGGGCTTGGGGGAACTCTCGACTTTATGTTGGCCATCTCTGGAGCCAAGGAAACTCTTCAAGGCAGAGGCAGCGCCACCATCCCAGAGATGGTTTTCAATGTTCGCTTAGCCTATAGGAAGTGTTCAACACATTCCCTACTTTTCCCTCCTTGGAGGAAGAGCACATTTCCACTTTGAAGGATAAAAAAGCCAGAGGGAGCAGATCACATTGGCTACAGCAGATCACACTGCAGCCTTCAGCTGCGCCTCATCCCAGAGCCCGCCTTACCTTTGTACACGGTATCCACGTTCTCACCAGAAAGCTGCTTCCTGGCAGCTGCCCTGCGATAGACCACGTGTGTTCTGCCTCCTCCCTCTTCCTCCTCCTGGGCACCCCTCTCCAGAGGTTCGATGAAGAACTCGTCCTTGTCCGTGCGAATCATGCCAGCCTGCAGCACGGGGCAGAGATGGAACACTTTGCATTACTGCACGTACAGCAGGCACTGCGAGCAAACACTTACAATATGCTTAAGCACACTTCAGTGCTCTCTAGAGAGCAATTAGGATGCAGTGAGGAAACCAGGTGAATTCTTTATTAGAGCAAAACAAAGCATTGCTTTCTCAGTTTGACAAGAAAGGACAAAAGGTACAACTCTGAACCAAAAGGATTTCTCCTTGAGCCGCATGAGCCAAGTATAGGTCTAAGAATCTGTTTAGGAAATCACCCTCTCCATTAAAAAACATCTACAATGGAAGTTACTATGACCTTAGCTATCCATCAGGCCCAGACCACTCCAGTGTTTACTATTTCTGCTAAATAAAGGATCAGTTCAGTTCCATAAGCTGATGTGCACTTCAACAGTCAAAAGTTGTAGAGTCAGCCTTTCTGTCCAGAAGCAAGATAGAAAAATACTGCATCTTACTTTCAGGCAGCTAAGCTTTGTGATTATTTCCCCTGTGACACAAAGCCAACAAAATAATCTTTCAAGAATTAGCTACAACTAGTTTGAGTGTCAGTAGTGCATTGCTAAAAAATAACCCAACTTATTCAGACTGGACCAGATACCCTGGTATGAAAATAGACATTTGCACTTCTACAAAGCACACCAAAGGAACATCATCCAAGCAATTTTCATTGTGTTCAGGGGAAACCCTCATAAAGACTGAAAACTTTAAAAAAGAAAGGGACTTTTTGTCATCTTTATGCAGGTGAAACAACTTGGGCACCTGGATCACCTGGGCTTGTCTCCTCTTGCAGTCCTGCTCAACTGCAGGAGGTCACAGCAGCCAAGGGCTGCTTGCAGAGATGGTTGGCTTTAATCAGTTTTTTCTGCATGTTTGCACATCTGTGTTTGAGAACTTCAGCTACTGAACTCTCAGCTTGCAGACAAAGTCTTACTATTAACACGAATGAAATTGGTCCAGATCCAGCCTTCAGAAGCTCCTTAATCACATTCTTTCCCACTCTGCCCAGAGACAGTCCTGGAGACACTGCAGTTTCAAACTTGCACTGTGACACTCTCCATCTTGCTATCTGAGCTTCTGGGAGCCTAAATCCCCTGTGAAGCCTTACCTCAAGCTTCCAGGGGAACCAGTTTGTCTCCTTGAACCCAGTATCCTCACTTGAAACAGGCACATCTAAACACACGTATCATATTCCAGCACCAAAGTTCTCATGCAGCACATATTTTTCTTCTACAAGCAACAAACTACATTCCTACTGCTATAAATACAGTATGTTCACTGGTTCCCTCCTTGGAAAAATGTCAGGTTCATTTGTCATGTCTTAACTTACATTAGGCAAGATTTCCAGTCCCAGAATTTGTATATATAATGTATACAAAAACAGATTGGAGAGGAAGGATTAAAGAAGCAAAATTATATCAAAGCAATTTAAGCTGATGCCATCCTGACTGTATAGCAGAAACTGAATTTGAAATCCTGTTTCTTCTTAGCTAATTTAGATTCTACATCAGACACAGAAAAGGTGAGACAAGCTCAGCAACTCAAGGAAGTCAAGACAACCAAGAAAATAAGTGCTGAAACCAAAGAGACAGCAACTGATCTTTTACTGTAAAGGGGAATACATGAAAAATTCAGACTTTATGTTACTCTCCTTTTAATATTATTCTAACTACATTACACACACAGTTCTTCTGGATATTAAATATTATATCCAGAAATTTGGAAATCTTTGTATGATAAATGCACAACTAAACATCAAGAAGGAACAAGCATTTGCAAGTTCAACAGCACAGGGTAAGATGCATGTGCCATACTACACCCAAGAGAAACACACTGAGAGCTTGACTGTCATGTGAAAAATATGTGATTTTGGTTTTTGCAAGTGGAAAAAGCACCATGGTTGTGCACATGTTCTTATGTATTTTTGAATACATTAAGCCTAATATTAACTAAGCAGCTCAGGCCAGACCATAGTTTGGAATGCAGACCATAATTCAGGATACAGGGGGAAATGCTGCTGTACACTGTGTGCAGCAGGGAGTACTGATGGGAATTTGGAGAAATTTAGATCTTCTGAGAAAATTAACAGAGAAGCAACTTCTGCAATCAGTAGTTGAACAGGTTGGACAGAGGAACAACTCCTATAGGTGAACCTTAGCTTCCAGGGTATGATGGCCTTTTGGAAATGAAAACTCTTGGTCAGAGTGAATTCTCCTCTCTGAGAAGATGAAGGTGACACCCCGGGACAGGCTGTAAGACTAAACAGAAAGAGATATTTGAATGCTGGATCCCAAGACATAAAATAGTGCTTAAACACTGACATTTCCTGCAGATCATTGTGCCTGGTAGTGGCCCTTTTTTTGTGCAGGGAGATTCATGTGGCACTGGCAGCTGCCAAAGAGCACGACAACATCAGGTGTTCTCATTCCCCACTCTGCTTCTTAGATGGACATGACACCACTCTGTACATCCCCATGGCAGCATACAGGGTGTAGAAAGGAAGGAATTTAACCTTCTAACACAGAATCATAGAAACTCCTGAGCTGGAAGGGCCCCCAAGGACCATCAAAGCCCAACTGCTGACCTGCATGGCTGAACATTCTTGTTCTCATTTTAATCTTGGACAACACTGAAATTTCTCTTTTCCTTTAGTGCTGAGAAACCCAACAATTATTTTTGATCAGAATAATTAGGAAAGAATGTATGTTTGAACTGTAATTTTTTTTTATTTTTATATATTGCATGTCCTACACAGTCTTTGATTTAGCCAACATATTGTCATGAAATGAAATAAAATAAGAAAGAATGGCTATTTCAGACTTTAGGAAGAAAATTCATTTAGATGGAAAGGCAGAGTTCCTACAGCAATCCACAGTTCAAGTCATCTGCCTAATAATATAACCACAGCTGTAAATGATTCATTAAGAAATATGTGGGGCTCCTGAAAGTCTCCACCACACATTTCCTTACTGCTTTGAGCAAGACATTTAACCTCTTTCCTTCCATTTCTCCACCTCTGAACCAGCATAACAACAGTCTTGCAGGATAATTGCAAGGCGTGATTTGGTGGGTTTTGTTTTTTTTTTTGGTCAAATGCTTTGAACATGAAAAGCTGAAGATGAATCGCCTAATGCATTTTTTTTCTGATTCTACTCAGAACACCCTCAAAAAGCCACCGTGAAAGGGAGATTGCTTTTAGTCATCAACTCAACACCAGTATTGTGCACAGCCAAGCAAGCAATAGGGCAGCAAACAAGGCAGCAGGGGTTTGCCCACACCCTTCACCTTCACCCTTCACCAGTCCTGTTCTTTTCCACAGTTGCCATCACCTCTGTGCCAGCCCATCATGCCAAGACCACTGTCAGAAAACCACCAAGTTTGTGATGACAACAGAGAGCATCCAGGTTCCTGCAATTTCCTGGGGAATGCCTCGGCATGACTAAGATAGAAATGCTGTATTGTTTGTGCACACCCGTGCCGTCCCTTCAGCTGGAAGGGCTTCAGAAAATCCTCACATAGTTGTCTTCTGGACATCTACTCCACAAGATGTGAAAACAGATTGTAAGCATTTCAATTGCCTGTTCCCCCAAAAGTTCTCAACAGCATCACTGTAGGTGCTTTCACAAGCTAAGAGCTTGAAAGTACCTGCTATTGTAGTGTTTTTCTGTCCTATACTGCTCACCAGCCATCCCAGGAATGTTGACCTTCCAGGCATTATGGATTAGCAGTGATCACCCTGCATGACCACCCTGCAGCCACATACACACTGTGCAATCCATAACCAGGCATGGAATTGTGCATCTCCATGGAAAGGAAGTCAAATTCTGGAAAAATTGCCAAGCTCTTACCTCTTCCTCTCCTCTTCTGGGACTTTTAGCTTGAAACTAAGCTGAATATAGGAATATTGATGATGGCAGCTGTGATTGTGTCCTGTGACTAATGAAAATATAAATTAATAGAAAAGTGTTTGCCTTTGAAATGCACCAAATTGTAGCAAAGAGCCTACAATACCCCACTATTTCCCAAAGTGGGACATCCCCAGGCCTTCCTTGCAAGGGCTTTTAGATCCCAGCTGCAAATTACTCAAGTCAAGCACTGCTTGGCACTCATTAATATGCATTAAAGACTAGAGCAGAAAACACTTAATCAAAAGGAAATGGCAGTTCAGAGAATCAAAACCTCTGCTAAGGTTAGCTAGGTGGTTATTTAGAAGTGAAAGCCACACAAAAAAATTCACAAGGAAGACTAAGAGTGAATGTCTTGTGAAATTATGACACTAATTACTCTGATAAGCCACAAATGAGTCCATTTGTGGATCACATGGAGTTGGGGTGTAGAGTTCCACTAATCTCTTTTGAGGGTAACAAGGCTCCTGTGCATCCCTGGAGACCTCCTCCCAAGGCTCTCAAAGACCCCAGGATCTACATGTACTGGCAATGGCCACAGCCACATGGGCTTTCTGCCCAGGTTAATGACACCAATCCCATCCCACACGATGGAGATCTCCTCTCCACCCCAGGAGACCTGCCAGAGCTTTGCCGCCACACCACAGAGCTCAGCAGAACAGCAGGTTTCTTCTCCCAAAGTCTCAACAGCCCCTCCTGCATTTCTAAAGACATTCTTCAGAAGCCTAATTTGACAGAAAAATTGCCTGGCATATTTAGATCTACAGAAAACTCCAGGTTTTGGAGCTTGAGCTCCTGTGGATAATTAAATGTGTCTCTGGCTCTGCACTTGGTGAGCGACTTAATTGTCTCCTCATTGCATTCAGATCACAGCTCCTTGTTCTGGGCTGTAATGAAGTAACCCATCCAGCGGCTGCTTCAGGACTCCAGAGCCTCAGCCCATCCTGCAACCAGGAGTTTAATTAATGTTCATTTTCTTCCTCATTAGTACAGATTTACAAAGCTTCTTATTGCCATAAAAAGGCAGATTTACGTCCCAATCTCCGAGCACATGATGCAGATAGGAAGATAAAATTAAATGCAAACAAACCTGAAATTAATATTTTTTTAATCCACATAACTGGTTAATTAATTAAATCAGTAAACTAGAAAAACAGTGTTTCAGAAACTCTTAGAAATAGCATTTCTGTAAATAGAGAAAGATCTAATTTTTTTGAGTATTTGATTCTGAAAGAGGTAACTAGCCAAATTGCATACCTGCACATGAACAAATCCTCAATACGGTCTTGAAATACAGGCTATTTTCTTGAGACAAAAGTGACATACAAACTATCTGATATTTACCCTCAGTGCCTGGATTATGAGCTTGCACTCGCTGCAATGGCAGTGAACACTCCAGATGGAAACTGGCAATATGGGATTCTCCCAACAATCAATTCACAGAGAATCTGAGAAAGACTTGCATTTAAACATAGAGTTGCCAAAAATACTCTGTAGATTACTTGAAAGGAAAAATATTTCTATTTTCAGGACAAGATATTGGACAAAGTCTTATGCCATGTTAATATAAATATGCTTTTACCTAAAAACACATTTCTCTACATTTGACCAAATTGGAACTAGCAGAGCAAAGAATTTGCAAGCAAATCCCACCTGTTACTTTCATGATCCTTCTCTAGGTCTTAGAGCCACAGGAACATGCTTTTTTCAGACAACAACAGATGTGTCCTCCCAACACAAAAGCCAAGTACAGAAATACTCTTTGCTCAGTTACAATGGAATGACCTGGTTCCCCACGAGCTCCAGTGACTGGCCTCAGTTCACCCAGCAAGTCTATGGCAGAGCTATGGACATGACACAGACCTTCCAAGCTCATCCCTGCCCATGCGGGATCTCTCCATATTTTCCCTTGTGCAATGTGTTCATTCCCAATCACACAGTGTATTGATTAAGGAACAGATGAGGTTGGAATTTTACTTCCATTCAGCTTAATTCATGTAGATAACAATGAGAAAAAAAAAACCAAAAAACAAACCTTGTTATGTCATATTTGCATTTGATTCTTTGAGAATATTCCTCCAACTAGTGAAGCATTGCAGAGGAAGAATTGTGCAATGCTGCAAATTCATCTTCCTTTACAGTGAAAGGAGGTACTGAAGGAATTGTGGCAAATGTTTGGAACACACTGGCACTTGCTGTGCTGCATTCTCCTGCTGCCCTCAATCTCCACTGATCTATTTAGACCCAGACTGGATGGGGAAGAAAGTTTCTAAGTGATCATATATATTTTTGTGACTGTTAGTATTTTTCAGCTTTTTTTTTCAAATTGGTTTGCAGTTCAATCATGTTATTTTCACATATTCTCAAAAAAAAAAAAAAAGGGGTGAATAATTATTGGTACACATAAGAATTACACAGCCAGACTGACAGAGAGGTAGCGCCTTCTGGGTCACCCTGTGGAAGCTGTGTGTCCCTTAGGGCCCCCATTTATTCTCTGCATGGGGTAAGGTCACATTTTCAGTGCACTTTGAGATCTACTAATGAATAGCACCATACAGGAATCACTGCTACTGAGAGCTCTTTCATGACAGGCTGCTTTCTACAGTCCCCATTGCTCAAGGGAGGATGGATATCCATCCATTCATGCATCTACAGACTTCCACTGCTACCAAAAATAAAATTTTGTTCCCAGAGCCCAGCTTAGTCACTACACAATTGCAGGTGTGATTGATAACAGCAGGGGGACAAATCTGAGCCAATATAACCTGAAGTTAAGAGAGCTGCATTAGTTTATAGCAGATGGGAATTTGGACCCAAATCTTGCAGTTTTATGGTATGATTCATTTTAGGAACTCAAAAGGGTTTTCTGTGGTTTTTAAGGGACACAATAGTGAGACAGACTGTGTCTCATTCTCAGTGAAGCATCGAGAAAACAGACACAATTAAAGTGATTTCACAAAGCAATGCCAGCAGATTTCAAGACAAAGGTCCTGGCCAAAGGGTCTGGCTTTCACCAGTGAGCAATGCTAAAAACACTGCTTTCAACTTCTCTGCCTTTACAAGAAAATTACCAAATTCTCACCTCTGTCACTCAGCGCCTGCTCAGGGCCAGCAGCAGCAGCAGACCAGGCACAACCCCAAGCACTTCCCTCCAGTAAATCTCCTGCCTCTGTCCCCCACGACCTGCCCTGTCCTAGCAGCCACTCACCTCTGAATCCTCAGAGAACCCAAGAGATAAATCTCATTTTCAACAAGTTTGGGTAATATACAAACCCAGAACTTTCAGCATTTGCCACACATACTCCTTTTGCAGAGCACAGCCTGCAGAAGTAGAAAGGGCTCTGAAGCAGGCAAATTCAGAGCAGATCTCCCTGCAGCTGCTGTACAGGGAATAGCCTGGCACCTCTGCCAGGTTGGCTTCCCCCTTTCAGATACCTCCACCAGCCTCATCTCCAATGAGCCCAGCTGCAAAAGTGTTACAGTTGTGTAGCTCTTCAGAGACAAGCAGTTCCTTTAGCTAAAATAATGCTTAAGCAAGAACATTTTGGAAATTCTCTAGGCTTGATGCCCACAGGTATGTGTAATTCCGAGTGGGACAGAGGTGAGTTATTAAATAGCTGTTAAGAATGAAAATGATAAATGTGGCAGATCTTGCAGACTCAGGGGATTGTAAACTTGATTGCTGTTGTTGCAAGCAGGGAATAGTAATTGCAGTGCCCTGAAACAGAGTTTCTCAACTTTAATCTTTCAGGGAGAAAAAGCATGAATATCAAGTCCATGAATTTGCTAACAGCAAGATTCAAAAAGATTAACTTTCCCAATTTTGACACACAGAACCATTTGAAATAAGGCATTTCTGAGGACACTGACAAAACACATACTTGAGTCCTACTCTCAGCAATAAAACTTAATTGACATTCTGCAAGAAAACAAAACAAGTCCAACTGGAAAGCTCCTCAGCTCAAACCCTCACAAAATGGGACAGTTACTACACAAGTTTCTGTTCAAAAATATATTTGCTTATGGCACAAATCACCACCCACTTAAGTCAATGGGTGTCACGTTCATAAGTCTCAAGGTCAGAATTAATAAATGGATTTGTAAATACTAAAGCAGTTTGGTCTGATAGTCTATATAAGACAGGCCAAAGACTTTTTATCAAAGCATCACTGCAGCCTCCCAAAAACTGTCTGCAGCAGGGCTGGAACAGATCCATTAATGGGTAGGAAACAGAGTCCAGGGCTTTGCTATGGTAAACAAGATAAAAAGATCCAGACCACAGAAAACTGCAGAAAAAGGTTTACTGTATTAAAAAAGAAAAAAAAAAAGTTTACTATATTAAATTAACCTGAGTGGAAATTCAGCATTTAAAGTAATTCCAAATTATCTTGTAAAAGTCCTGACTCTTCACTTAGGAAGATGCTCTGCAGCAGCATTGCCCATCCAGAGGAGCATGTGAACTGCAGAGCACCGGCTGCAGGGGAGCCAGCCCTGGCCCCGGCCATTCCCATCTCCTGCTCCTCCCAGTGCCACCCCAAACACGGTGGCACAGCAGCCCCAGTGCCCACACAGCCCCACCAAGGGCAGGTTCAGGGAGCTCACCCCAAAATCCCCAACCTGGGAAGCCCCTTGGCAGAACCCAGTGCCCCTGGGCTGCAGCCTCTGACATTTGCTACCACAAGGAAAGGCCCCCAGCAGGTAAAAACTCCCAGCTGGGAGAGGGCATCTCATCTCACACACACTTCATACTGTGCCATGCAAAAGCTCATAACCCAAAGCCAGCCACAGGTCTGGATTCCTGGCTTGGAAATCAGACAGGGTCCTTCTCTGCTGAATGCCAGCTTTACTCTAACAGGATGCCCATAAGGGTGCAGGAAAACACAAGTAACAAAAGCTTGCTGCAACTGGGGCTTGTTTTTCTTTCCACATCCTATAGCCAGGCTTATTTTAACCTTTTTTCTCTTGCCCTGTATTGGAGAAATGGACCTGGAAAACAGTTTTTCAAATGAGAGCATGAAAACCTAATGAGAGATGAGCTTTCAATTTTATACTGCACTCAGCTGTAGGCTCCCAGTACAAGATGTCAACAAAGTGCAAGATACAGTACAAAAACTAAAATAATTAATCCCTGGAGGAAAAGGCTTATTAAGAAGGATTAAATCAAAGAATTAATGTGCACTATTTGTCTGTGTGACAAAGACGAAGGGAGGCATATGATAACTCTCCAAGATTTGAAAGCATAGAAAGAATAAGAATTGCTGATGAGAAAAGCTTGGACATACCAGGAAACAAACAAAAAAAGAAACTCTGACAAGAAATTTTAGCCTGCAATATTATAGGCAGTCTTATGCAAAAACCAGTTCAAAACTTGTCCTTAAAAATCTTTAGCACCTAATTTTTTGCACTGCACTAGTACCTACAGTTCAAGGACCAAGGTTTAGGCATTGCACAATAACAAAGACATTTTAACAGACTTCTGCAGAGGAAAAAATAAAGAACATCAGCTGAGTCCAAAACAGGCTCAAGGAGCTCAGCAGTAGCTGGTGATCAACGTCCTTGGAAAAGCAAAATCAAACATGAGTTAGAGTCAGACACCTGCCTGGCTGATTTTGAAGACAAGATAAGGCCTAGCATGGACATCTGGTCAAACACAGTGTGGCTCGTGTGATTTTCTTTCCCTCTTTTGAACACCTCCATTTTTTATGGTTTTTGCTGTTTGTGTTTTTCCAGATATTTTTCTCCTCTCCTCCCTCCAAGGCTGCAGCTACTAATAAAACAATTTATTATTGTACAAATTGAAGAATAAGAATGCTCCCTCTGTTGTTTAGACAATGGCTCCAGTAGTCATAAACTTTGCACCATACTCCAGGAAGCAAAAAAGGACTTAAATATCACACACAAAACTCTAAAGCACAAAACTACAGTTAGATAATAACTGTAGAAAGCTGAAAAAGTAGCAAGTGTTGCAGTAGAAGGTAGACTGGTAGTAATGTTTTATTTTGGAAAAGCACCTATACTTTTAGGCAAAAGTTAAAAGAAAAGTGTCTATTTTCAAAAAAAAAAAAAAAAAAAGAAATTAATATCCAGCAGCACTCAGGTAGCTGGAAGTTGGACACAATATACATTGAGCCAAATGGAGCCTGTAAAGGAACATAAGAGAGTGTGGAAAATAATGGCAAAGTAAGTAGCATAAGTCAGCCTGTAAATCTTTCAGAACTACTAGAAATCAAATTACACACCATATGTCAGTGGGCTAATGTATTCACACCAGTAGAGCTGGGTTAGCACCACCACACATTCTGGTAAGTTTACAACTGGTGTGTGTTTATTTGGACAATATTATTACTATAGAAGATATTAAGCAAGTTCTTCTAGAGGTGGGGTGGTTTCCATAATTTACACGTCTACTATAAAATGATTTGGCTTTCTTACTTAAAGTTGCCTTTCAAATCTCATGGGATTGTTTTATAATGAAACAGACATTATTAATTTAGACTACTAGGAAGAGAGAAAGAAAAAAAAAAACAAACCACACTTGTAGTTCTTGAGCCAACAACAGTGCTTAAAAACTTCTCAAGGTCAGTTGTCCAAGTACAGTTACAAGAATGACCAGCTGGGAACATAGGTCAGAGGAAATACTCTAGTAAGGGTGCCAGTTATCTACCTCTATAAATGCAAAAATCATTATTAGTTTTCCAAAAAAAAATTAGATAATCTGTATCTACCTCTCCACTCACTCTAAAGTCAATTATTGCAATTGTGTCTTTAAGTCCTGTCTAGAGAAGGACCAAACATCCTGCCCAGGGCAAAGAGCTGAGGGCACCAAGGGTGCTGCTGACGGTTCCCAGCAGGGACAAGAGGGCATCCAGGGCCTGACAGAAAACATGCCTCATCCAGGAAACAGAGGTTCCAACCAACCCAGGCCTATCCCAGACCAGACAGGTGAACTTACACACTGGTGGCGAGTTGTGGCCATGTGCCCAGTGAGCCACTGAGCTTCACAACGAATTTCCAAATGTGTTTGAAAAATTACAAAGGAGGTCAACATACTCCTTGCACTTCCACTTTGAATTTGCTGTTAGCTACACAATTTAGATTAGAGATAGCAGTATGAGGAGCCCAAGAGACAGAACTCAGGAAGATCAAGGAATGAATGCACAGGAACCTGTCAAATGGAAGATAACAGTGACAAAAAACTAAAATGCCTTGTTAGAAACATTTAACCAACCTACGCACAAGTCCTAAATTAGCTACTTCCAACTCACGTGAGGGATGGACAACTACTGCTACAAGTTCAATAAATATTTCCTTTCACTTCACTTCACTCTACAAACTCAATCAGCACCAAAACAGAAAAAAAAAGTATGTTTAAATATGGGATAAAAAAAAGACAAGACAGATGGCATTGTTTTGTTGTTACACAAGTCAGTCCTATAGCTGCACTGAAAACACTGAATACAGGATGCCTGCAAATACAACCTGACTGAAATGTTTCAAAGAAGTTGAATGGAAATGACCAGGATCTCAAACCCATCCTCATTTCAGCAGGGAGACTGAAAATATTAAATATTTGTTTTAACATGAATGAGAAGGACAGAGAAACACAATTAATGGTGTAATAAGGACTACCTGAAAGTCATCTCTTCATTTCACAATAAAGAGAGTATCAATTAGATTAAATATTCTTTCCCCTGTCTCCTTCTGCCTAAAACAAATCACAGAGTAACTCTGCAGCTTTTATTCTCCAGCTGACATTTTATAGCAAATTAAAGACCTTTAATACAAACAGTGAGGAGCCTCAGAAGCTCCCGGGTGCCCCAGAAAAAACAGAAGCAGGTCTGGACTTCTTGATTTTGGACTCCTGCCAGACCAAAAGACTTTATTAAATGAAAATGCCCAGAGGATCCTAAAGAGAAAATCTCTTTTAGTTTATTTGTTTAACTAGTGATATTGCTTCATATTTATGGGCTGAGTTTGTGCTAGTAGCTTTTTGTTTTTACAAGTCAGTGTTCCAGATGACCCAGGTTTCACAGGACTTACACCTACTGTGACAGTTTTACAACCTGTTGTAGCTGCCCCACACAACACAGCCAAAGCCAAGCTGTTCTTCTGGTAACACTGTCAGGTTTCCAGCTCTCCTTCAACAGGTTTCAAATTCTATTTAGGTTCTCATCTCTATGGTAACTGCCAGCTCCACAGAGCCTCACAGCACCGTGCTGGAGGAAAGCAATCCCCCATTCCTCACTGGGGAAATGAGAGGAGGGTAAACTCGATGACTTGCCCAAGGACATGTAGGAACTCTGTGGCAGAGATGGGAAACCAAATGTCCTGAAGACCAAGTCCAGAGCATGATCCATAAGGTGCCCTTGTCACTCCTACCAGCAAAATCTCTCACTTCAGGCAGCTCTCAGCATCAAAGTCACTTCCAACCATTGCTCTCAGTTTAAAAAGCAGGAGAGGTGTGGGATATCTCATTACCTGCTGTTCCTGTTCTACTCTGGTGCAAGGAGCTGGTCAACCAATGACCCTCTCTGCCATCTGTTCACCACCAGCCCTGACTGGCCATGGCATTGCAACAGGAGCTGCACACAATTACACTGTCATGGGATTCATCTGAACTCTGGGGAAGCAGGAATTTCACAAAACTATTAAGGTTGTTTTAAAAAGTTTTCCAGATTTTATCATTTTTCACACAGTCTGCAATTCTCCTTCCTGGCTTTTGAAAAATGACACACAGCTGTGCTTTGGATCACAGCTGTGACTTCTGGCAGCAGGCAGAGGAGGCCCAATGCTAGGCTGGGGTAGCCAGTGTCACCCTGAGCTACCTGGGGCTTCTCATCAGCCAGGAGAGACCAGTTCCCCTTGCTGGCATGGCAGGGTGAGGTGCTGTGGGCTCCTGCGCTGTCACAGCGTTTCTGAGCTGTGAGAAATCCTCTGGATCTGCTCTCCTGAGTAGAAACACTGGGGAAAAAATTACCACATGTATGAAAGGCAGTGGGGAAGACACAAGATGAAATATCCAATCAATGTTTTGTTTTCCTGCACTTGAAGTCAGTTTTCTTTCTTGTGTTTGCTCCTTCAAGTGTTTGTTTCGTTGTATTTGGTCTGGTTTGGTGTTATCCATGCTCCTACCAGTTCTCAATTTTCACATCCATCTTTTCCATAGATCCTGAACATATTCTGTCTTTTCCAAAGAGCTCACTGGGTTTTGTGTCTCTGCAGAACAGATGGCACAACACTCAGATTTGCTTTAATAACTGAACCAATGCAGTCACTTTGTTCTGCTCTGCTCACAGCTGCTTGGTGAGCTGTGCCTCTGCAAGCCAAGGCCATCAGCTGGCAGTGAGCAGGACCAGGCACTCTTCAGATCCCCTGGACCCAAACTGGCCTGTGGGCAGCATGGATGGGCACAGACATGGCATCTCCCAGCTGGCAGCACAAGGATCAAACACCAACAGGCACCTTCCTCCCAGGTCCTCAAGAATAGCAAATCTTGGGAAAGCATTAAAGTGCAGGGGAGGTAGGGAGAAGTAGGAGGACAAAAGAACAAGATATGCTGACTCTCCCAGAAGAGCCTGAGGATAAGTACTGTCATTTTTAACCATATTTCAACTTAAGCAGCCTCCCATCAGTCAGAATTACAGTTTGTGGAAGGAGCCTGTCCCATCTTGGAAAGCCAGAGGCCACATAGCCTTGACAGCAGGCTGGGATCACACAGCTTCTGAACAGAGCCAAGCTGTGACAATTAACCCCTGGCCTGCCAAGAGCTCTGCCGTGTTGGCAGACACAGGGAGCAAGCCAACCCTGGAAGCTGTGCCTGGTGATGGATGAAACAGTCTTTAAACAGCCTGCAGTGGCCAGGCCACATCATGCTACAGACAGGACCCACTCCTTCCTCAGGTGGGCTCTCGTGTGCACAAAGGGCCAACTCCAGGTTAGTGGTCCAGATTTCTTCTGGGCACAGCTGCCTCAAAAGAAAGAAGATGATGAGTTCACACTTCCAACTTATCACCTCAGCGATCACCTCACCTTCAGTGTTGAAGGAGCCTTTCCTCCTCTCTCACAAACTCACCATCCAGTTTTAGAGTGACACAGGGAAATATTTCAGGCAACTTCAATTCCATAAGGAATTTTCAGATACACATTTTTGGTTTCCATTTGGGCTAATACCCATTACAAACATGATAAATTACCATGGAGGGGGAGAGGTCATTTTTCAACCCATGGAGATAATCCTAGAGGAGGAAGACAGGAAACCTAAGGAAGTAATGAGCTCTGAGGTCTTGCTTTGGGGAAAAAAAAAGCCTGTAGAAGAAAGGGATTAATGGAACACCTGTGTGTTCCCAGAGCTCAGACTCCTCCTGGATTTACACTGGACTGGTGATTCTCAAAGCATTACATTTGGGATATCTTTGCTTTATCAGCCAATATTAATACAGACAAAACTTTAAATGTATCAACATATCCTCAGTCATAAACACATCACTACGTTCATGGGAACCAAACTATTTTAGCATGAACCAACTTTTTCATCCACTCACCAACTCCTACATTCATTCACAAGTGTGTTTGTATTTGTAACTGGTCACTAAAAGCAGTGACACCTACAATAGCTCTGACACAAACAGTCTTTGGGATCTACTTCCTACCTTGGGCAAAGAGGAGGTAGAAATGAGAGCAGAGTATTAAAGGCCAACATTTTTCTACAAGATTTAAAGGTTTCTCTTAGAGAGTTTATGCTGATTTTTTTATAGTTTATTGGAAGAAAATAAAAAAAGTCATTTTACTGCAGTCTCAGAGGAACTGAAAACTACTTATTTTTTATTTGACTCTCTCCAAGCCTCTTTATGTATCCCTCAAGAACGAACAAAAGTTTGCTTTTTTCCACATCTTGTAGAGATTTTTTTTTAATTAGCATAATGCTTTAAAATTAATTACATTTTAAAAATAAGAATAACTACACTAGCTGCCTGCAAGAAAGCTGAAACACATGATTATGCTAACCACAACCAATATTTTGGTGCCAAAAATACAGCTCAGCAGAGAGATGTATAAATATTGGCCAAACCTTGGAAAGTTCAAGTTACAGAAGTAGATAACAGAGCTTTCCTTTCAGCAGCTATTCAAATTTCCTTCCTTTTTAACTTCCTTGGAAAGGAATCAATTAAAAACCAAACATTAATACACCTTCTACACCATTTTTTTATTGCTTCCATCTCACGGGATAAACTAAATCACACCTTAAAATTTCCCCTTAACATCTCCTTTCAAAAAGCAATGTCATTCACTGTGGCCAGAGCTCTCCGTGCTCAGCTCCTGGGGCTATAAAAGCAAAAGCTCAAAAACAATAAAATTCAGGTAGCAGAAACTGGGTTTTGGAACTCTGTTCTTCTCCAAGACTTGCACATGACTCTGCAGCAACCAAGACACTTGGCACACATGAAAGTGTAGGCAAACAGAGGGGTTTCCTATTTTACAAGTGATTCATAGGAGAGAAATTGCTGAAAGACCCACTTACTTTCAAATTTGTTTTTGTTCTCTGTGAAGGCAAAATTGGGCATTTTTAGATTTCTTTATAGATCAGTACTTGTACAAATTTTATAGAGAGCTAAAATTAGCATGCAGGTATTCATAACTACTTACTAATGCTACTTTAAAAAGAGCTGAAATATAATCAAATATTTCTATGTATAAAAAAGTAACTTTTAAACCTGAACCTAATCTTTCTTCACTGAAGCACACAGGCAAAGACCAGCCAGGTACCTGGCATGTATGTCCAAAACAAGAGCCAGGGCCTGATACTGGGAGGCCCCTGAGAATTTCACAGGGAAAAAAAATCATCACATTAGAATGCAAGTACAGCACAGACCATGTGATTGCATTATCTAACGTGACTACAACGTTTTTCTAAAGCATTGGATTCATATGCAAAACACGTGGATAGAGAAACCTTGAAACAAGCTTCTCCATCTGTCACCTTTCCCTCCCAGAAGTGCTGTGTCACTGAACAGTCAGGCGAAGCCTCCAACTCTTCTCAGTAAGGAAAGGACTAACCATACTCTAAATTCTCACTGGAAATGCCTAACTTGGAATAGCTGCCGCTCTTAATATCAGTATGCATGGCTGTAGCAAAGACCTTGGACACTGTGCTTTAAAAAGCACATCCCTCCATGCAGTGCATACCTAGGGGGATCTGGTCTCATTCTCCTGCTCTATAGAAGACAATGGGTCAGTTAATGGGCTGGTTTTGTTTTCCATTTGCTCTCTACTGGTCTGTTCTGCATCTTTTTAGTGAAGCACTGCCTCCTATTGAGTGAGTTAATGCTCATTAATAATACACATAGGTTTATTGGGATTTGGTTTTCTTCTTTCCTTTGACCTAAGTATAAGGAACTGCACCCCAAAAAAATATATATAAATATTTGGGGGGATCGTCTTTGTATGCATCTCAAACAGCACATTGTGCCTCCCCTACACACTCCTTTTAGGGATGTATAATGTCAAATCTAAACAGGTTATGTTCATCTCATCTATTATTAACCAAGAATCTTCTGTACAGATTTCAGTGTATGTTTACTCTGTGAAAACCTACACAGTACAATCTACAGCTAAGAGCAATAGTAGACACCTACAGAATCAGAGAAAAAGGAGGAAGAATTCTGCAAAGCAAATGAACAAAAGCTAAATAGATCCTATTCTATTGCTCTGACTCTGTGGAAAAAGGAGAACAAATATTGAACATGCAGTATTACCATTTATTTCAGCTGAAGTCACTCAGGAGTAAAGAGGCATTGTGTAAATATATAATCCACAAATTGCTGATGATCAAACTACAGCCCTGCACACAAGGATTAGACACAAAAAACAAACCAGGAGTGGGGTAAACACCAGGTAATCAGAAAGAATTACGAACTACCAATACACAGCAGCTGGAGAGCTTGGGAGTGCCCAAGCCAAGAGCAGTGCTGCTGTTTGCACATGAAATCATAGAATCCTCTAGGTTGGAAAATACCTTTAAGATCATAGAGTCCAACCCTAAAACACAGGATCCAAAGCACACAGCCCCAGGGGCTGACTCCATATGGGAGGCACATGTCAGGCTGAGGGCATAAAACCATGCAAGAAATGATGAAAAAGCAGCACAGGTTACAACAGATTGCCAGAGTTATCAATTCAGATGCGACAAACGATCCCTGTGGGCAATACTATTTCAAAAAGTGTCTACCTGGCAGGGGAGCAGCTGGCTCCAGGAGCGTGGGCTGCCAGCCTGTGCTTTCCTGAAGTTGCACTTTCAGGACTCCTCCAGCAACAGACACTTGGGGAAAATTACACACATTTCTTCAAGTTCTTACAGGATTTGAAATTGCATTTATAATGGCAACTTGATCATCAAGACAGACTAGGAAGAGAGGCAGCAAAACAGAATGTTTCACAAGGTCAGCTTCACTTCCCAGCCCAGCACAGTATAAAGAAGGGCAGCCTGAGCCACTGCAGCCAGCAAACCTGGCACAGGGAATACACAGCACCTTGTCAAATAAGCAGCAGTGTACATGGCTAATGCCTTTAATTTTGTATATTGGAATCTGATGCATTAATAAAGCCTGTCATAATGGGCACAAGGAGGTTTGGAGCAATTTCTGCACATCAGTGTTACATCAGCTCTCAGTTTAGAAATAGTGTAAAGATACATAGTTTTCATTAGCTGACAAGATTTGTAAAAATTATGGGGAAGGTAGTTGAAGGGAACTAATTCTTGCTACTGTGCAAGTGAGTCCATGTTTTTAAAACAAATAAAAATAAAAATTAAGAATAAGAATTTTAAAAAAAACTTTAAAAACCAAAACACAAACCAATCTACTTACAGACAATTTTATACACTCTGAGTCTGACATGGATTTGTTCTTAGAAGCAGAATAACACACAAAAAGTCAGAGTGCTTCTTTATTCTTCAAGCTTAGCCCTGAAAAGTCAACACTAGAATCTGATAATATTACCATGATGGAGATAGCCTTTGTATTGTTTACTCCGAAAACCCAGACGTTCCATTTCAAAGTATGAAGAAGATAGAAAAAATGTGACAGTCTATTTTTAATAATGTAATAGCTTCATCTGTCTTATAATGAAATAATTTTTTGGCAGAACAGCTGGCTGAAACATGAAATTCTGGCAAATATTACAACATTCCCATAAACTTATGAATCAGAAAACTCTGGAATTTTAGTCAATTCTTTCAACAAATCAAAACTTAGCAAGTTATGATAATCTAATTTTAAAAAATTAAAACAAATCCTGGAATTTCTGCATTCACTGTAACACATGAGCTTCTAAACATCAACTGTTCACAACAAAACTCTTGTAAATAAGTTACAAAGTAAGGATTACTGACAGAAATTATTTGGTGTATAATTTTAATTAACAACTGAATTCAAGTAAGCCATGCTTTATTCCCAGGCAATTCAAAACAGAAAGAGGTGACATTCATAAAATAAATTACTCTTTATGAATTATTCACCCAGTTCTAATATCTTTTTCAGACTTTCCAATCTGTTCACTAAACCCTACTGTGAAAAGCTCAATACCATATTCATTAAAATAAACTTAACTGAACCCTGAAGGAAAGCACACACAGATTGGTCATTACAACCAACTGTTCTGCATCTGAAATTCCTGTTTTACACAAATGCAGAATGTGTTATCTTACCTGCATTTTAAAAGACACATCAATACTTGGATTACAAGTGCTATCCTTAAAAAGAAACTAAAGATATCTGGGCATGACCTACTGACCTACTTCCTAGACAATCACGGGCAGACTTAGAAGATGTTGTCTCTCTCATGTAGCAGTTGGATGTCATAAAACTCAGGATGAAGCCCCAGTCACAGACCTGCTCCCTTGCCATGTGAAAGAACATGCTTAAGGCAAGGTGAGTCACGGGCTAAGAGAGTAAATTTCCACATCCTGACCTTCCCCTTGCACTGAATCATCACTTGGGTCTGTCCAAGAGCACGAGAGGGGTACAGGCTCCTGAAACAGCAGCTCTCTTGGTCCACACTGCCAGGATGCAATCACAGACCCTTTCGTGATTCATGACCTTAAATCCCACAACTTGCAAACTAAGCACACTCATTGACCCTTGTTGGGGAGCACAGAGCAGTGATGAATGAAGAGGAACTGGAGCTGCTGCTGTCTGCATTACTCACCATGGAGAGTTCACTTCTCCCATATTAGTAAATACAAAAATATGCAGTTTTATCATCAGCCAAATAGCCAGGCTGTGGTCCACAGAGGATAATCTGGCAGCTATTGCTGCAAGGTTTCTCCATTTGGTTTGCTATTACGTTAAATAAGATGTCTCAGATCTCTCTCATAACAGTCATCTGGTGTGTTATCTCTCATGTCTATGAGGAGGGCTGTTTTCCCGAAACCTGATGGATCATTGTAACCAGCATATGTCAGGGAATTGCAGATCAGCACATTGCAGAGCACTGCTGGAGTCCCAGCCCTGAGAACAAACGCAGCACCACACCAGAGGACAGGACCATGCATCAGAGAGGCCCTGCTCTGCTGGGAGGCTGAGCTCATGCTGCTCCGGGCACACAGGGATCCCAAATGCCAGGCAGCACTGAAGGAAGGAGATTCACAATGCAAATCTAATATTTACATTCTGTCCCACAACCGGATTGTCAATGGTTTGTTGGCAGCTCAAGTAAATATGGAAGTATGCAAACGCAGGGAAATAATCACAATTCTGCATTGCAGGACAATAAACAAGAGCAGCCAGGACAGATAGTGATGCACCTCAGAGCAACTTCTGTCCCTCCAGGTTCCTGTGACAGGGAGGAAGCCTGTGCTCACTGAGGAGGGTCTTGTGGCATTGCTGTGCTGGTGCTGCTGTGCACAGGGGATGGAGAAACAGAGGTCAGCAGAGGCAAGGTGGCTCTTTGAAAGGCTATTAAGGGTGTCCCTATTCCCTTTCTGAGAAATATGTCAGCATTAAATAAACTAGCTCTGTTCTCAAATCCTCTGCTCTCGTTTGCAGGGTCTAAATTCTCCAGAAATCCCAATGAAGTTGCTGCTTCTTATTTTTGAATGAAAATCTAAATCTTACATAGATGTTTCTGAACAAATTTAGAGCTTGAGAGGGTGAGGGAAAGTGTTCTTTTCAGAGGCAAAATGGACTAAAATTTTCCAACTAACCCTAATGTATCTACAGCTGTGTTCCCTCTGCTACATCACCACCCTGACCCTATGCAGCCACAGCCTCCTCTTTGCATCCAAGAAACATGACTAACGTGCTGGAGGAGTAATCTGATAGCTCAAAATGCTGGACAGTGACCTCTCATGTCCAGTATGTACCAGCCTAAAACCCCAGAAAATATTTTCCTTGGAATGTCAGATGACCTGCAGGTGAAAAACACTTAAGATAAATCCTCTATTTGCTGTGAGCAGGAAGGAAGATGGAATGGGATGACCCACAACTTAAAACACCAGAGGCAAGAAAGAAAGAAAGAGAAAGATATTGCAAAGGCAAAATGGGAGAGAAAGCAGAACCTGCAGTAAATGGCACAAAGGTCCAAAAGAAAAGGATGGAGTGGCAAGGAGGAGAACAGGGTTTCAACTGAAATGTCACAAGTAGTTTGTTAAGCAGCTGCCACCTGTGAATTTTTAAAAATAAGAAATTTATATCACAAAAAATATAAGGTGATGGAAATTGATCATGCCAAGAACATAATTCAAAGTTTCTTTCTCACCACATACATACCTGGAATTATTTCTTATTAATCTAATGTCTTTAAAGGAGAGAGAACCAAGCCCATCTCACTATTCTCAGAGATCACTGCCTGGCACAGCAATAACATATCCATCAAGAATGACCCACAGCAAGGGAACACTCATGAGCAGTTCCACAGCTGCACATTGTTTCAAAGATGAACAGAAACAGACAAAATACATTTTGTGCTATTTTATTATTACATATTTAAACATATCTAGTAGGTAAAGGAAATCAAAATCCAAAGTGCTAGCAGACTGCCAAAACCAAAAGAAAAACCCCATGGTGTTGCTGTTGGCTCCAAAGAAAATGGTTTGTCCCTTCTTCCAAGAATTTTAAAGTTAGTGATAGAAAGCAAAAGGAGGGGAGAAAAACATAGATCTAAAAAGAAGAAAATTACCATGTAAATGGAAACTACATACTGGGTCCCATATGTGTATCACATTCTTCTGCTCATGGTGTGCATCAGCTCTGTAACTCAAAATTTCAGGTCAATACTCTCCACTGTCACTTCTCTCTCTAACACACACCTACTCTAGGCATTAACACACTGTAGATTATTTTTGTTTGTGTAGAGGTAAAGGAAAAGACCATCTCTAAGTAGGAGTCAACTTACATCATTATTAGAAAATGAGTTTCCATGGGGAGCTTCACAGATCAAAGTTCTGATCTCCTCTCGGGAAATGAGTTTTGCACTACCTGAAGGAGCAGGTGGGGAAGGCTTTGAACCCAGAGGAGCCTCTTGAGGCTGTGACCAAGGAGGAGAGAGGTGAGGAGCTGAGTTGACCCCATTCTCAATCATCAGTGACATCTGTGCCAGCATTTTTTGTAAGCAAGATTACTTAGTGAGAGGTCATTCCACTCTAGTATGTAGATGTTGCTGCAAATGATTTAAAAACAGGATTGCAGGCACCAACCAAGAAAGCAGATCCCAAAACATATGAAAGAGGAAAATGTGGATGATGAGATCTGAATTTGAGACATCTTTAAGGTGCTTGAAGCAGCTTGGAAAGAAATCCTAGCTTTGCAGGCTCCCGACTAGATAAAGAGGCGTCACGCTCCAAAGCCAGAAAGATGAGCAGAAAAGGCAGAAGCAAATTAATCAACTAGTTCCACAAAGTTGATGCACATAAATTAAAGCTCACTAAGTGCTGGGGATTATGCTCATCTGAAAGAGGAATTTGTTTGTCATAACTTAATCCTACCCAGACAAACATTCAGCAACTACACTCACTTCACTGCCAGACAAGACCATTCTGGCAGAGGCTTGAGATGCTCTAGCTAAGTCCCAGTAACTCCACAATTTTAGGGAGTTTTGACCAAATTTTTATGTTCTTCAAATAAACCATTCTCAACCATTGTTAAAAAAATCTTAAGTCTATTACACCAAATAAATAAGTCATCATATTTTAGGGAAAATAAGCAACCACTCACAGCTTCAGAGTGGGATGACTTTACACCTCCTATTAATCTTCACGTACTTGTGGCTGGGACCTTTGGCTTTGGCCATTTTCAAGGCAGAAAAACCTGATTAATGGGAAAACAGATGGTAACTGATATGATAAAACACTTATTCCTGACAGACAGAAACAACACAATCACATTTACATCCAGTGCAACACAATTCCCCCTGCCCTCCTCAGAAGTGCAATACAATCACAGCTCCTGCTCCACAGCTGTGTTTCCTCAAGAAAGAAGAGAAGGATCAAGAATGTGAACACAGAGAATTCCCATTGGTAGAAAGGCAACAAAAACAAGATTGTACAGTCTGTGAATTCAGACTGATAATCTAAGTTTTTGCCACCACTTTTCCTCTCATTGCACCACCAAAATTAAATGAACCTGGAACAAGTTATAAATCAGCCTTTACAAAAACAGGATTTGTTGTCTTTCAATGCACAGAGTTCTGCCATCCTGCAATGCATGAATTCTGCAGCCTTTGCACTTTAAGGGACATTAATTCAAATGAATACAGTAGCAGACCACTGCTATATATTACACTCTGTTTTTACAGATGTACGTAGTTTTCCAATTGAAAGACAAAATAATGCAAACCTAGGCAGGGGAATTAGGCATGCAGGCAGAGTCAATGTACAGGTATGAAATACAAAGCAGGACTGGCATGCTGACAGGACATTGCTATTCTCTAGGGAAATCTAACATTTTAAAAGGGTAAAGTGTGCAGCTTAAGAACATCCAAGTGGCCAAACAGAGCTTCCTGTTTACATAAATTAATAGAAGATTAGTCCTTTCCAAACTTTGAGTTCAGCAAGTGACGAGTAAATTCCATGTGACTCACAAATCCTTTGCACATGCCCCAAGTGCACATGGGATTTCCCATCCCGAGCCAGCACTTGAGTCCAGCATTTTCCTGTAATGGTGATTTCTGGGAATGGAGATAGAAACTCTAAGATCTTTCTCTCAGTCCATCCTTCTAAAGACATGTGGTAACTTTGTTTTGCAGGAACAAGCCTGGTAAAAATGTAGACCAGATGGACATGCATGGCTATTGTGAGCCCTCCAAAGAAACACACACCATCTTCTCTGTCTGAGGCCAATGTCTTGAAATACAACGCCTGTATTTCTCCTGAAGAACGGTGAGTGATCTTACCCACTTCATTCCCAACATAAGGGTTAGAATAAAAGTCCTCTACAGATGTCAAGTAGTCTACAGGGTGACCACAAGGTGCTAAGGAAGATTGAAAGCAAATTCTAACCATGTTGGGAATTGCATCTGTTTTCCTCAAGGGGAATATTCAAATCCACCTCCACTGCACTTTCAAGCCTCAAACGTGCCACAATAAACCAGTAAACTCTGAAGAGCCCGATGGCTTTGTTTTCCCCTGAGGCCAAGTGCTATCCACTACAAAGAGGGACTGATGACTGCCCCACTGCCAGGGTGGGAAAGGCACACTCCCAGCAAGGGTAGGCATCACACTCGCTCCACACTAATTGCAAGAATCATCTGCTGCCTGTTTCAGCTGGCCTTGCAACCTCTTCACACACAGTCCAAACACTCCTCGTGGGAAAGCTGGCAAAAGCCCCAGAGAATTACAAAATGATGAATTTTGCTTGGACAAGAGATTGCCAGAGTTAATTATGAACCATTATTTAGACATATTGGTGAGGAAGACATAACAATTCTCAATACTCAGACTTATTATGAGGCCTGCCAAATTCTTGCCTCTGGGTTCAACGCTGCACGTAGACCAAGACATTCCTTCAGAAATTGGCATTGATGAAATTTTATGAATAAGCAAAACATCCCATTAGCAAGGGGTCTCTGAACACCCATTAGTCAGAGCAGCAATAAAAGCATGGGATGGAGCAGCCTACACGGTCACTTCTCGCCCTGTCCCAATAACATGGATTGTGAGAAATGGATTTGCAGCCACTGAAAGACCCAAGAATGTTGATAGCTTGGGAACAGGCTGAAATTTTGCCCTGTTAAGTGGAAAGACTGGGGAAATAAATTTTCACATTGCCAAGAAATCAAATCAAATTTAATTTCCCATCTTGGGCTTTTTTGAATCGTCTCAACTTCTTGCAAATCATAATTATGCCAAGAAAATATCTTAAAAATATCACAACGAACACAAACCCCATACTGCTACAGCAAATGGTGAGTTAGAAAAAGAAAACATTTTCTCTAGTGTCTGAAAAGCCTTGATGCCAACTAACAGAAGATGGGAGAAGTATCATAATAAGAAACTGAGAATTTAATACATGGAGATTGATGGGATATTTGGACAATATAATAAAGGGAAGCTATGAGAACTGCATTAACAGCAAAGCTCCAAGCCACTCCTAACTGCAATAATGAGATGTGCTGATGGAATTGTGGAGAAATGTGAGAGTTTTTTCATAATATATGATGCAGAACAGCAAATGTCTGTCCTCACTGGGCCAAAACAGACACAGAGTTTTTCTGTCTAAATAGAGGATGATAAAGACATGACAGCAGTGTTTGTGAGCCTACTGATTGCCTGTGAAGCCCCAAGGATCCCCAGTTGCAATAAGAACAAATATTCTCAGTACTTTGAGACTCCTAAATAAAAGTCTAATATCCTGTTTCCAACAGTGTCCTGTAATTCCTTCCTAAGAAACTATGTAAGACTAAGTGGCATTAAACATCATACCTCCTGCAAACTTGCAAGCCAGTGATGTTCTCCAGAATGTACATCCTGCTTCCAGCAAAGTGCTTGTCTGAGATTTCCTGCAGCAGTGCTGGTGAATGGATACTTCCAGCCCTTAATCAATTTTCCTTCTGTGAATCTCTGATGATTCTTTGAACTCTTGCAACACTTTACCATCCACAGTATCACTCAGCAAATAGTTCCATGGCTTTATTGTGCTGAGCTGGCTTCCTTGTGCTTGTCTGAAACTGCTTTCTCTAAGTTTTACTTGATGCCTCTTAGTTGTTACATAGGAAGAGAGATGGGACCTTCTCCTGCTCACTCATGATTTTACAGATCTTGATATTTCAGTATTGCTTTCCATCTCCCCTCTCTGGAATTGTTCTGTCCTTTGCAAAGCATTTTGAACTGCCCTTGGAGACAGGTCCATCGCAGTCCCCATTCCACTCTCGGGCCCAATAACAGCTTAATTTGGTTCCCACACTGCCATAAAGACAGTCTGGTTCTCCAGAGACTCAGATGAGGAAGAGTTTTGTGGAAATGCTACATATTACCACTGCAATTCACTGGCTGTTCTTCTCCACATTCTCAGTTCTGTAATAGTACCATATTCCATCACTTTGTTATATATTATTTTGGTATTACACATCATACCTCCTGCAAACTTATCACAGAGGTCCCATCTAAAAGTTTAGTCTCAATTCAAAGTTAAGCTCCAATCTGAATATAAGATTTGCAAGTTATAATTCAAGGTGACAGAATACTATTGTTGATGAAAAGTGACAGACAGCAAAATTAGTGGTTTATCCTTACACAACCACAGCTTCTGCTGTCCCAGTGAAGTCTGTTTTCTACCATTGTAAATAAAGTTCAAGCAATTCACGCTTAGAGGAAAGAACTCATTTCACAATTTTATCACTGTTGTTATGATACCAGCAGGGTTTCTTTTAAAGCCTGCTCTAGCAGGAGCATAACTCCCTGTGATTCTCTCCCTGCATTTAAAACAAAACAGCTCAAACTGTTGTGGTTGCAGAGAAACGTTTGAACTTTAACACAATCTTAAAAGCTCAGGGGAAGTGGCAGATATAAACCCAAATATGATGAGAAATTAAACAACAAATCTGGGGATTTTTTCACCAAATCTTATTTTCTGAGCAATTGGATTTAGCGCATGAACCTCCCTCCACCCTCTACGGGTTATCTGTCTGTTTCCTAACGCAGTGCCTGCAGCTCATGCAAGTGTAAAACACGTTCCTTGGGTATTCATTTCACCATGAAGTTCAGCTCAGGCTCCTCAGTCTTTTTGAGATGAGGGAGGCTGAAGTTACGGGTTGTTTTGGAGGGGTTGTAGCCTCTCCTTCAAGCTCTTGCTGTCTCAGCAACTGCATGTGGTCTACACAAGCTGCAACCACACCACCTTTGACTCAAGGGTCACAGACCTAAATTGAGTTCAGAAGGACTCCAGGTTGGATTTAGCAGCTCAGAGCTTCACTCTTCTGCTTTCCACAGTTCAGAGTACAACTGAAACATCTTTTTCATTCTGCAGAACACACTAAGTTACAAAATGATACTCACATACTCCAAATTCACGTTGCAGTTTGTATCCAACTTCCATGTATTTATGTCTGTTTATATTAAATCATCGCATATTTTAAGTCTTTACATAAGATGGGAACCTAAAAATGGTAAAAGCTGCTCCAGGAAATTGGTATTCACTTACAGTTTGTTTACACTTGATTCAGAACTTCTTTTCAAAAGCTTCTCTGAATTATTATTAGCAGCTTTTACACAACGCTGAAAACTACAGATCATTTTACACATAGTATGAAGAACATTCTCTGTCCTGAAAACTTAATCATGGACTGAGTTAAACTGGAGTCAGATTTCACAATCATCTTCTCAATTTGAGAATATAAATGGCAATGTTTGTAAGTATAAATATAAAAATGGCAATTGTCCTTGCCATGGCAGGGGGTTGGAACTAGATGATCTCTAAGGTCCCTTCCAACCCAAACCATTCTATGACTCATTCCATGAATGTGCCCTCATTTGAACAAAATGGCTTAGAAGTCAGCTAAATACATGTTTGGCTGAAACAAGCAGGCATTTATCTGACAATCTTGGCATGTACAAAAGTTATTTACAGCTAATGAGAAAAATGGGGAGTTTGAAGATACAGAGTGTCAAACATTGAACATTATGAAACTGTTCTACAATTGTCCTAGGCACGATCAGTGGAGGGTTACTAGCTACATTTTGTGCCCAGCTCTGGGACCTGATCCTACCCATCCCTTTTAATTTGTTTGTGGCCTTGGTCAACTCTGAGCCTGTTGGTACTACCAAGAGCCCTGACATGCTTCCCTTGGCCCAACATTCAAGCCTCTGGTTTCCAACCATGTCTGAACACATCCCCAAACACTACTGGGAAATTCCCTCAGAAGTTTCCAGGTAGCTCTCTGAGGAAATATTCCAGCTGTGAAACAGCAAATTATTTATTTCTTATTTTCCCCTTTCTATTTTTAATACAGACCACATTAAGTTGTTCCCACATTGCTGATTTTAGTTGTCTCCCTTTTGTAGCTACACTGAATTGGCAGAAGATGACTCAAGAGAAAAACAAAGGTGCCTTATTTCTGAGGCAGCTCAGACTCCAGAAATCCATGAAGGAACCGCAGGGTACAACCATCTCTCCATCCATTCCCAGAGCCCAGAGTTTACACGGAAGTGTTTACATGGGTTGGCAAAGTGAAATTGGTATTTGGAAAGGGAAGTCTGCTCTACAATTTTACCACTTTTAAGCTTGTCTGGTCCTTCTGAAGGAGAATGTCATATTCCTGGGGTTACTGGGTAGGAGAGGATAAGGACAGGAATGCTATTTCATGAAGACCTTCTGATGGTACAAGAGGAAGAGTTCTCCCATCCATCTTCCAGAAGAGTCAGTGCTGACACTCCTATGAGTTCCTGCTTTGGTTTGTCTCAACATCTCATCACTTGGAAGCTCTTAGTAGCTGCACAAGCTGCAGCCAAAGCATTCCAGGCCTCTGAGTGTCCAGCTATCACTTGTGATCCCTGACAGTTTCTAGACATTTCCATGAAAGTCTGAAAGTAAAAGAAAGAAAGAAAAAAGCTCCAAAACCCCATGCACTCATGCCTTAGGAACCAGCTGAAATCCTGAGACAAGCAGTACCCCATTTATCTGGAGAATCTGACAACCACTCCTGACATGTAAAGCTGGACCTTCTAATCTAGCCAATTTGTAAAACTACAGGAATTCATTCCAGTGCTGCACAGCAGGCATGCTCCAGCAGAAAATCAATTCCAATGAGCAAAGACTGTGGAAAGCACAGAATACTTATTTTAGTATTTGGTGAAAGCTGAGGTGGTTATTAATTTTTGTTTTACCATTATTATCAATATATTTTCCAATACATACATCTAACAATTTCTAGGGAAACAGAACATCAGACGAGGCAGAAATTATCTTCCTACTTATAAGCTTGCTGGGTTTAGTGCTATTGTGACCCTCTTCAAAATGTAATGCAGATCCCAGTGGATGATGGACTGCAGAGAGAAAAAGACACTTCCAGTGCATTCACAAAACCCCACAATCCTAGACACACAGCCCAACTTAGTGGTCTTTTCTGAGATACATCCAAGCACGAAGCCATTCCACTCTTAAGTCAGGTTAACACACCACTATTTCTCAAAATTTTACAAGGAAATTTTAGGCTTAAAACAGGACAGATCAGAATCACAAATCCCCAAACTCCAGATCCTGAAAGCAACCAAAACCCTGTCAGACTGGATTCTCACCTCGAGCTCACACTGGAAACCAAAACACTTACTCAAAAGCAGATGGTTTTCTCTACCTCACTAAATATTTAAACCACATATTATAGTGGGATGTTTTGTCCATCCACAGCAAACAAATGAGAACTCAGGAGAAAATCCTGACACTTCCTAAATATTTGCTGTCAGGCTGAGAAGTGCCATTGTCCATTGATGGGCTCTTAAAAAAGCAGAGCTCTGGGACATTTGACCAATCACTGTGTCAGGGAGAAGCTCCCACTGGAAGGGCTCTGCTTGCAGGGTCGAGCACAGAGTTGTGGTGGGAGCAGACACTGCAGATCACACTGAAGGACTTCTACAGCCCTTACTGATTACTCAAATTACAGCAGCCCTTTGAGGATCTGAGAATCAACCAGAGTGCTTGCTCCTCCAGTTCCCAGTGGGACCAGGATATGGTACAGAATAGACTCCCAGACTTAAAATCAATTATTGAAGTTTTTGAAATCTGTTGCCTTTTTAATTGTAAGCAACTGTAATTTCACTCTCCTGGTTCTCTCCAAAGCCCCACAGGATCAAGTTTCAGTTCCTGTCTTTAAACTTACCTGTTCATATTCATACAGTGGACTTTTAAAAATAAATAAACAAAAAAAGCAATCACAACTTGTAAAGAACAAATTAGTACAGCCAAAAAGGTATGCTCAGCATCAAGAGACAAAAAGAGAATGTGAAAAACTAAAATGATATCTTTTTTATTATTTTTTTAAATTATTCTGCATTTGGGGATGGAACAGCAGGATTGAGCCAGAATGCTTTAAATTGGCTTTACTGCAACACATCCCCAGGAGGATTTAAACCCAGAAAATGAGAGCAGAAGCCTTGGTGTTCAGCCCTTGAGCTGTCTGGATCAAAGGTTACAGAAAAAATCATAAAGCCACATAATCATTTGTACTTTGACATGCAGGACCTCTCCTAGAGCAGGTTCTGCCCAAAATCTCTGCAAAATAACTGCTAGCAATAATGATATCTATAAACTGTGTTCGCAAGGCAGTGATATGGCAGGTTTTTGAGTTCTTCAAAGGGATTAGTGAATTTCACGCTTGTCAGGAAAGCAGATAAATCTTAATATTCCCCTTTGTTTTGCAACCAAATAATTACTGTTTAAGAATAGTTCTTATTCCTTAATTCTTTGCTTGAGTAATGGAATATTTTATGCACATGAAATTTGTCCCTGTCTGTGACCCCTGCTACCCCACCTAAAGTGTGTATTTTAATAGAATACTTAATTATAGGCCAGTAATTCCAGCATACCACAATGAGTTGATTTCACAATCCCCATTTGTATTGCAATTCCAACCAGTTATTTTTCACACATGCTTGCTGACAAGGCTGCAGCTCCAAGGACTCCATCAAGTACACCTGACAAGTCACAACAATTGCAAGCAGTGACAACTACATTAAACATCTTGTTTATAGCACTAAGTGTATATGTTTAATGGAGCCCAAATGGCTAAGCCTCATGTCTCCCACATCCTTCCCTGTAAAGTCAGGTAAGCGTTAGAAGTAGTTTGCTTGTCTGGAAGGGAAACACGCATTTTTCTACGGCTGCTTATCTTATATTCAAGCTTTCAACCTTAAGGGGTAAATAGTGTGAGGATTTAAGAATAAATCTCAGTGAAACACATGGAAGATTTACTACAGACAATTTGAAAATGTAAAAGGGGAAAAACATTCTGACAGAAAATTATTTAGGTCACTGGGATAATTCATTGTTAAGTGCCCTAGAATTTATAATGTCACTAGGTCACTATAGTATTTATATGTATGCATTAGCAGTTACACTACACATCATGATTCTGGCACATGCACTTCCCAAACACTTTTATATCAATAAGCATCTTCATATTGAGAAGACATTTTTTCCTGTGTTTTTAAGGGTCAACAACTTTGACTCCTTTTCCGCACATAATCTCTAGTACTGATGAATGAAACCACAACAGTTTCAAACCACTTTGTAAAATTAACTGCATAACCCTTCCACAAAGAAAAGAGCAGACACCCTGCAGAGTTTTTAATTCTCCTCATATCTTTCTACCTGCTGACTACACCAAATATTTTCATTCCTCAGTACTACTTCCATCTTATTCGAAGGTATTTTAAGATCTGAACTGAAAATCCTGCCCTCTGCTTCCCAGCCCCATTGTCAATCAGCTTTGCACACCTCTAGCAGAAAGAGAATTTTGTTCCATATTTTTTCTATTAACATCTTTGGGATTTTGGAAATGCTTCACACTTCCTAAAATCAGATCCAATGTCAACATTCATACCTTTGGAGACTAAGGAAATTCCTGTGGCCTGATCCATGCTACTCAAGTGTTGTGGTGAGAGGTTAGCAATCGACTTGAAGCCACAAATTAGGGTGAGAATCCTTCAGGAACTCTAACAATAGTCTGGATTGCTGTTAAAAGAGCATTTGCTGGTAAGTTAGCTGCAAAAAGAAGTTGATCAGAAAAGTTACTTACTAAATGCTTTGCAAAAATTTATTACCATTTTCAGCTGCTTTCCAAAAGCTCTAGTAATGAAAAAAAGATTCTCATATCCTCCCTTTTTTGCACTTAAACTTACTAATTATCCCCAGCCTCCTAACTAAGAAGTACACTCTTGGATTGAAAGGCCACCAGCCAGTCACTACTACTGCATGTTCACTTTCATTATCTGCAGCTTTCCATGATGTGTGTCAATGATTCCATTGCCTTTGGATATTTATTCTTTGCTATTTTCCTAACAATGAGCTACATGTAGGGAAACTTTCTCTTAGACTCCTGCAATGCACAGTGGCTGCAAAATCAACACAGCACTGGGAGCAGCGCGATTCGGTTCCTGCAGTTTGTGAATTAGCAGGAAGCTCATAATGACCTGTGGCTACACGTCTATGAGACAGAACTCTATCCTCTAGCTCAACCAGCTTCCTAAACAGACACCAGATTGTAAAATGGGCCCTTAGGCTCCTTGTGTTCATGTAACAATTTCACTGCTCACAACAGAGTCAGTGCCTGTTCCCATCAATGCGCAGCAATGAGTTGTACCTTCCAATATCTCCATCATAAAACACTGAAGACCATTTCCAGAATAAAATTGTTTAATATATGTATCACAAATTGAATTTCCTTGAATTATTCCATTTATTTCAGAAATCTACAGTAAAAAAAATTATTGGCATTGTCCCACACCATTTGTAATCTTCACGGTCATAACACACAGTGATCGTAGAAACTGGCAGAACTGCTATGGAGACTTCTGCTCTTGGTGAATATTCTGTTTAGAGGGCAACATAGTGTAACTGCAAGACAAAACCCTGGCTTTGTCCTAGCCCTGCCACTGACCCATCTGTGTAATTGCCACAGATTGCTGGTTTGTGAAATAGAGATGAAAAAAGGACAACTTTGCACGTGCGCGGCACCCGCACCAGCGGCAGAAGGCATGAGGCAGTTCAGGAGGTTTCTTCCACTCCATACTCTTAAAAATCCTTAATTTACATTAAGTTCTTTGAGGTCCTTAAATAATTGAGGCTCTTTTTATAGGGCACTTTGCATCAATTCCCTATGGGGCGTAAAGGGAAAGGAATTTATTTTTGGAATACTAGGAATATAACCTGACCAATGTTCTTACTATTTTAACTGTATCCAGATTTATCTTCTTCAAAGCAGACCAATAAAAGATGTATTCTATTGCAGTGGAAAAATGTAGGCATACAAAAGAAACTGTAACTTAAGTTCTAAAAACAAATCAAACCCAAAATCCAAGATGGAATTATCCATATCTTCAGCCTCCCATTAGTCCAGACACCACTTCCAACCTGTTCCCAAGCCTTTCCCAACACGAGTAGCTCCCACTGAAGTTCCATCACAGTAAGCTGAGCTACACAGGGAAGTTACAAATTAAAGGAAGTGGTAAATATTATCCTTCAGATGTTCTCGTATAAAAGCCAGGCTCATCTTCAGCTTTGGTCAATCCAGTTCCAGAAACCGTTGCAGGTCACAAGGAAACTTCCATTGCACAGGGCAATGTCACACTGGAGAATGACACCAGACACCAGAGTACATTCTGTGCAGGGCAAGTAATCTGGACAGAGTGGATGTCAGCACTGGGATATGTGATTTGGCCATGACAGCAGTTATTTCAAAATTCAGGAGCAAAGGAAAATATCTTGAGATTAAAATCTTGGCAGGTATAATAAAATAGATAAATAAAATAGGTTGTGAAATCTCCGTTTGTGAACCTTACTAATAGATTAGGTTCTTACAACTGGATTACAAATGAGCATTTAAAAAGCATGTCTTTGAGGGGAAGGGGAGTTATTCTTTTTTATTTTGGAGGAGGATCAAAGGAGGAGGACCAGGATGAGAAACTGCCTGCAAATCTCAGTACAACAGGAAAGAAAGAAGAAAAACCTTACATAAAGCCAAGAAACAAATGGGTAAGTGGAGACAAAAGAAACCCTCCCTCTTTCATCATCTTCTCTTAAGTATCAGGCAGAATTTCTCTGAAATTGTAGGCTTGGAGCAGTGAAAAAAGAGATGGGGCATTCGTAATCACAATAGAAGCAAGAGAATATATCAAATTAGCTCTAGGCACAAATGGATTAGCTGGGACAGCAAGCCCGCTGCCTAAGCCTGCTACACAACTCCCTGCCCTAGCCATAAATTAGTCTTAACATAATGGGAAGCATCATCATCACGGAAGAGGTAGACCTTGCCTCTGGGAGCCAAACAGCAAACTACGCCAAGAGGAGAGAGGAGGAGAAATTGCAGCACCAATCTCCAGCGATGCTCTTCTGCAGGTCTCTGAGCTGGGACCCTCCAGCTCCTTCTGCTACTGGCACAGGTGCTCCACTTGGCCCCTGGCAAGGGGAGGGACACAGAGATTTGGCAGTGCCTTGTGGTGGTCTTTTTAATATCACTTAAAGCCTTTCTGAAATCTTCTTTTAAACTATGGCAGAACAAGGGATGGATAATTAAAAATAAGATGAAATTTTCATCTGTTTCATCAAGATCAAAGAAGAAGGTAAAGGAGCGTGTGAGTCCTGAGGGACCTGTGTTCCCCACCATGGCAGCCAGCTATTGTCATAAGACATGGATCTGTATTTTATTCAGACAGTTTTGCTTAACAGAATAAGCTGAGATGCATCATCTCATTTTCATAAGGGGCCTCAGGGGACAGAGTAAAAACACCCATCCTGAACAAGTAAGGGCATTTAAATATAAAAGTATGAGGGGGAAAAAAGGTAGAGCAGAACACAGAACACTCTGTCCAGCTACAGAGACTAATGAACAATGACCCAGGTTCATTTACCATCATCTAACTGAACTTCCTTAGTGTGAGCAGGGCTTGGGATAAATTGGGACATTTATTTCAGCTGACAGGACCAGAGTAAACAAGTAGATGCTTTTTAATTTCTCCTCTTAGTTAGGAGGCCATAAAAAGTCCAGGGAAAAGAAACTACATAGAAGGTTTAGATTACCACAAGAAATTTAACATTGCCGTCTGAGCAAAGGTTTGCCTTAAGAAATGAAGAAAAGCTTTTTAAGTTAGAATGGTTCATCCTTAAAGAAAATAACAACTTTTACCCTTGTACACATCCCTGCTCTCTTTTCTGCCTGCATGCTGGTGTCCTGAGCACCCCTTTTTTCTCTCTTCACAAAATCCTCTTGCATATTGTGAGGAAAACAAAACAAAACAAAACAAAACAAAACAAAAAAAAAAAAAAAACCAACAAAAAAAACCCACATCACCGCTAGTTAAACTAAAACTGGAACACTGAGACCTGTGTGTAAGTTTGGCTCTTCAAATCCCTCACTAAACACTTAAAAATGATCTAATTTTAAACACTCAACTTCTTTTCATTCCATTTAAATTGCAGAGCTGGACTAACCATAATACTGACTGCAGCTGCCTGTATCATCAACCCAAGGAAACTACAGTCCTGATATCACACCTGAAGCAGCACTTCTAATTCAAAAACAATTAAAGAAGGGGTTAAGAACACCTTAGGTACTTTATCCCTGAGTAAATATCCCTGAATAAAGTACCTTTCTGTCTCACACAGAAAGGACACACCAAGGAATACCAGCTATCAGAATGCCATGCATGAGTCTGTCTACTAAGCAGGAACACAGGGAAGAGTCTATGCCATCATCATTTAAGATTAGGCAGCGCTGTGACACGTGTGTAATGTAACCAGGACTTTACACACAGCATCAACTTGTGTTATCTATAGAAAGTGTTGCCTTTATGGAGGATAATGCCTTGGCTCTCCTAAGTTATATCAGTTTTTCATCAAATTTTATCTCACTTTTTATTGCTGTTGTTTAAGCCTTTAGGCATCAAAGTTTTTCCAAAACCTTTCCTGATACAGAAGCCTTAGGAGTCTGCTGTATATACTACTTTCCTTGCAGCTATCTCTGTTGAAGACTTTTTTAATTACAAAATGGCTTTTGGAAGGCACAGGAGTGGTTCAGCAAATTACTGCCTAGAGCACAGCATAAAACCCAATGCCAACAAGGGGGCACGTTCAGAATTTCAGTCTTGAAGGTCAGAAATACCAACTGTAATGAAAGATGGTTCCATTTCAAAGTGCTAAATGACAGCTGTGGTCCAGAGATTTTTTATCAGGTGTGCAGGAAGGCAGAATCCTAAAGAGGAGAAATTGGTGCATGCACATCTGGTAGAACAGCATCCAGTGATTTCCTAGGGTATAATAAGGTTTTGAAAGGCAGGTTTCAAAAAGGCAGGTTTCAAATATACACAAAAAAAGATATCAATACATATGAAACTTCTTTATAAGCAGCTAAAAAATTCACTGTCTTGTTCTTGGATCCAGTTCATAGCCTGGAGACAACTGTGGAATGCCTCACTCAGCTTCAGTGATCAAGGCCTGAAGAGCTGCACTACAGTGAGAGAAGAACAGGATTGCATAGAGCAATCCTTCATATACATAGATTTAAATTTCATTTCTCATATGGGAGGAGGGGGAAGAGCTCTCTCACTTTGGAAGAACCTGAGTCAAAGGTATATTCTGTTATTAAGAGTTACATTAATGTGCTTGATTGAGCCTGCAGAACTCTAGTCATCACCAAAAAAAAAGTAAAAAAAAAACAGTGGAGACTCTGGAACTTTACAGTGTAAGGTATATACTGCTTTTCAGACTTTTTTTCCCTGATCATTTCTGATCATGACCAGATGTATGAAGAATCTCTGATAAGTACAAAGCAATATTTTCAAATTAAAAGTCATGTTTTCATTCTAGATACAACTTAACATACATTTTGCATTAAGAAATGCTGCCAAATTTTATCACTTAATTTGAAAAAATGCTCGTTTTCCTTAGTGTGCAAATTGCTACATTCCAAGCACATCCTACACAGCCTAGCCAAATTAACATATTCTAATAAAGCTTAGCAGATATCGTTTTCACTTGTCCTACAAGTCAATATGACAAGGAGGAACGCTGCCTATGATGCTATTAGAAATATTTAGAAAAGAGGGTACAAAACATGGACATTAATAACTCAGTGATATAGGACTTGTCTAGTTTTCTTCTCCCAAATTATATCCTCAGTCATTCATTCCATTCTTTAATATCAGAGCCTATTGTCCAACAGATCATGTGTAATTTTTGCCTTTTAATTGCAAGTTCATCTCTTTAGCATTTCCAGTCCATACTTTTTCAGGAAGTTCAGCTCCAGTCTTTCCTCACCCTGGTTTACTTAGTTGCATAATACAACCTTATTAAAGATTACAGTCTGCTGCAAATGGCTTTCTTCTGCCTGGAACTACAGAAAGAACTGAACTAAGGCAGGCAGCATTTCAACAATAAGTCAGACTAATTCCAGCAAGGCAAACTAAATAATTTTCTGTCCCAATTACTTTGGATAATCTTGAATTTAGTCTTATGCCATCTCCCTCTGCAGTATTTTGCCATGAACTGGAAACTTGCTAATGCACCCTGACCTGCTTAATTGGAAGCTGAAGCATAATTGATATCAAAACAGATATCAGAGAAAAACGTTAGCCAGTTCACCAGATTTCCCATGCCCAAAAAACTTCAACTGACTCATTAAGAAATTACTGTAAGAAATGAGATATGGAAGAACAGTGACATCCTAATTAACAGAACAGGAAGCACATAATCAGCAGGAGAACTGCTTTGTGTAGGGGGTGCACTGTGAGATTTTTCAAGGAAATAAGGCAAATGCTGTGTGTCCAAATGTGCCCAAACTCACATTTCTCTGCATTCATGGTGCAGTTTTCTCAATAGCACAAACTACTGAGCGTTTAAATAAATCTGCCCAACAGTCAAGTCTTAGTAATCTGCCTATCAAAAATAGATCAGTTTAAAAGATGTTTGAAATCTTAACCTCATCTCTTGAGATTATATCCGCCTCCTGTCTGTTTCATTTATTTAGAAAAATACTTCTGCTCCATTGCAGAAGAATGTATTTTAACCAGAAATAGGCCAAGACTAAAAGACTTCTTCCAAGTCCTTAACAATTCAGGTGGGGCACCCATCCAAATCTGCTTTGGATGCAAGTCAGATGCAAAACTGGAGAAAAACTGTTCTCTTGTTCCAGTTCAAATATGGACAAAATCTCAAAATCTGTCTTGAGACAATGAACATGTGCCTCAGATGAAACATAATTAAAAATACTGTTCTCCTTCATCTCCTCTTTTAATTCTTTGTAGACATTCCCACTTAGCCCTCTCGCACCATTTCACCCAGCCCTGCTGATGGTCCACATGACACTGAAGCAAAGCCATCTCCTCTTCCCAGCTACAGACTTCCCAGCACTTTCTCCTGTTGCAACCCAAATTTAACACTTCACCAAAATATGGTGTGATCCCTTCCATTTCCAAAGTAGATTCCCACAGATTAATACACATGGATTTATGAATCAACACACAGGAGGTTTAATGTGGGACGTTCCTCCCTTTCTGTCACCACACTCCATATTCTCAGGTAGAGGGACTACATTGGAATAGAGTTATATCCAAAATCATTAATTAAAGCCTTAATCCATCCCACAGGAAACTAGCAGAGGATTTATTTTCTGCAAAACCCTGCTGTAAGAAAGGCTGATCTACACTTACCACGTGTTTAAAATCAGCAGTTTTTCCTCCCTCATTAACCCTCATTCATTTTCACTTCCACCTCATAAAAATCACTTGCAAAACCCCCCCAAAAAAAATCAGATTAATAAAAACAAAGCAAATCTGACTTGCTCTGGGTTTCTTACATCATGACCACCTTCCTCACCCCAGCAGCTGCCTGGGAGCCTGAGCAGAGCAGACCACACGTGGGTGATGCCAGAGACCTCCCTGCTTCCCGCAGCGAGCGCTCCCAGCTCAGCCCGGCCACGCTCCGGGAGTGGGGCAGGTAAAGGACACAGAACAAAATTATTCCTCACCCAAATATATGAGCTGGGCACAAAAGCACCCGTGAGCAACTTTTGGGTGGCAACTAACCTCTCCTGTAATGTTATAGGGAAAACGGGTAAGTTCAATTCCTTAAAAGCTTAAGAGTTCAGCATAACATACAAGGAACAATTTTTTCCCCTAAAACAATCTGCTCTTTGGCACTGCCTCAGAATACTTTACTGCCACGTCTTACTTTGAAATGGGAGGATGCCAAGAATGAGATAAGTGCAGACATCCATGACTGGGAAACACAAGTAAAAGGCCTTCTCCAGAGCCAATTACAGCCTTCGATGCACAAGCACTTAAAAAAAAAAACCAACAACCCAAACTTAAACTAAACAAACAAAGTAAAAGCAACAGTAGATTTCTCTCTCTGCATTCAAGTAGAAACTCAACATTTATTTCTTTAGATTTAAAGCCTGTCTTTCTTTCTTAATTAAAAGCTTAAAAATATCCGGCCAAATTGAAATAAAGCATTTGTTTTTTCAGAACATGAGTCTTCATTCTCAAAAAAATATAAATGCCCACATTATTACATTAAGAAGAGATGATTCCTTATCTGCTATTCAATGAATAGAAACCCAGATTACAGCTGAGACTTGCATGAGATACAACTGCTGTAGTGGCCAGATTTGTCTCCTGACAGTTCCATTTGGCTTTTGTCTTCCTTAAATGTCTGATAGAACTTTACCATATAATTTTATCAGCAGTTTTTTCCACTACTAAATATTGTAGTCAAGATGACAAAAAAATGGCAATGTGACCACAGTCTTCATTTGAAACCTTTTAGTTTGGCATATTTCCTTTTGGAAAAGGAAGAGCTAACTTAGGTCAATTAGGGAAAACATTGTATGAATACTTTATAAACCATCAGGAAAAAAAAAACTGAGTGAAATTAAATAAGCCACAGCAAGTAATTGGCTATTTAGATGCAGCTTCATACACACTTAAGCCTATCAAGGATCTCAAACGGACCCATTCTGCATCCACCATTCTTGCCTGATCAGAACAATTCAGGTTCACAAAGCCAGAAGTGAACAGGGGAAATTCCATATAACAGAATGACAACACCAAGGTATGAAATTTTCAGTCAAATGAAAATAGCTCTGAAATCTCTAAAATCAAGCAAGTTGATGAGTGAATATATTTCCACCAGCCACACCAAATGAAACTGAAAACTACCTTCAAATAACAGTAGGAACGTGCTTTAGCTCCTCTTCTTTCTCTTGCCTGACCTGTTCACATTGCCTCATCCAAGAGCTCTAGCAACTTCTAAGTCCCGGCTTCCAATTTTCCTTTTTTTGCTAAGAACAGTGATGCTCACCACTGCTATTGCAGAGGGCAGATACAGATAATTTAAATATATATACCTTTTTAAAGCATTAAAAACAAACCCTAAACAAACCATTTTGGAAGAAGTTGGGGCCAAATTCAGAAGAGGACAGTGAAGCCCAGCACATGACTTCACTTCCTCTGGAGCCTACGAAGGAGAACCAACAAAAGCCAACAGTTCAGAATCTCAGCTGTGTGGGGTTGCACATCCAGAGACATTCACCCACCAAAGAGGCAGGTGGGTTCTGCAAAGCCCCAGCACAGTGAGTTAGATACTTAAACTCCATGAGATCAAGAGAATTAAGACCAGAGCTCAGGTGAGTGTGGAAGGGTCACTAGGTGCCATGTTTCTTTTTTAGTTCCCTGTATAACTCTACAAAAACTCAAAATCCACCATAACCTTGAGAATCAGTGGAAGTTTCAAACTCCTCCTTTTCTGAGAGGGTGATCTGGGTCTCAGCTACTTTCTTGGGCTGGCTGCAGCACAACTTCAGGTGATTTTGCAGTTTGTGTTGTCCAAGAGATCAATCAGCAGCATCATAAACATTCTTGGTGATATTAGAAATAAAAGGCAAAGGACCATAGCAATATTTTTGTGAACATGTGCAAAAACACTCCAAAAGAAGCTAAGGCAGAGCCCTCACAGCTGCTGCAACATTGGCACAGCAACGGGAAAGGGGCAGGAACCCTGATGAGAGGGAGAATCCGAAAAATGATTGAATTGGTTTTATTCAAAGTTTCCACACAGAGGAGTATTTACCTTTGGCCTAAAACCAGGAATGAAAAACTAAGTCCAAAAAGAATGCTTTGGCCAGGGCCACTACAGCTTGAAAAGGGGGCTTCTTGTGAGAGCTGGAGCACTGTGGTTTGTCTGGCATCTGCTATCACATGTTTTGCATTTTCCTTTCTTAATGGCATTATGCTCCCTGTAAGTACTGGAAGTAACAGAGATTTACTTATTTTACCAATTTTCCCTTATGTTCTAGAGGTCCACTAGCATCATTTGCCAATTTATTCCATTTTATAAGTATTTAAGGGATTTTGAATATACAATAGTCTAAACCATTCAGCCCAAATTTCATTTCATTTCATCACTGTTTTATGTTCATTTTCTGTGAGTTCCACAAAAAGAGTCAATTGTCTTTTGCAAAAGGTGGTACTTGGACCAGTATACAGTATAATGTTTCAAGCACATTGAAATATAATGATATACACAGACTACTCCAAGAAACCTCCCTTTTCCAGTATTTTCCATAAATCTTAACCCAGAAACTGAAAAGAAGGGGTTTCTTTCCTAAAGGAAAGAGCAATGTGTACTTGGTAAGGTCTGTGCAGATAAAAATAAAGGTTATGCAAAAAGAAAAAACATGACCCTGATGCCTGAAAAAAAAAAAAAATTCTTAAATTAACTTTCATCTGTTGGCTTTTAATTGCACTGGCCCAAATAAGTGAATAATTCTCAATTTCAAAATTGGTGCAACCACTTCAGTATGAAAGTAACTCAATACTACAGTCACTTTTTGCTGGACTCAGCTGAGCTGACCTCTCTCAGGCCACCACAGCATTGCCACTTCCACTGATTCCCTACAAATGGGAAAGAGGGATGCTTCACTACCTCTTCCTCACATGGGCCATGTCTGTGGTCTGGGGAAGATTAAAAAAAGGGAGATCAAACAGCCACTGAGGCAGGAGGCTGCATATGCCTCATTTGGTCCACTTTCCCTTTATGATCCAAAAACTGTCTCTCCAACCACCCTCAACTTTACCCTCTCCTTATGTGGGGAGGCTGAACCAACACCCTTGAAGGAACTGCCAGGCAGAAGGAACCCAGGGAACTGCAGCTCATCAGCAGCTCAGAGGGTGGCAGTTCCAGCAAGGGAGAAGGGCAGCAGACACAAGTGTTGGGACACTGAAGTCACGAATTTCCTTCTCTCAGAAGCAGTGGGTGATGCAGTATTCAGTTTGGGCCTCAACATGCAGAAGAGAACAAAATCAGAGGGAGAATCAAGGAAGGGACAAACACTTTAGAACTGTTCATGTAAGAACTCTGGAAAACAGTAGCATTCCTTACAAACCAGGGGCAAAAAAAAGGCAATACTGAAACTCGGTAATTCCCTCAGCAACAACAGAACAGAATTTTCCCAGGCCTCCAAAGAGGATTTGAAGATGGCATTTATTGTTTTACACTTCAGTGAATAAAAGATGCAGAAAACTAACAGAAGAGAGCAACAAGTGTATTTACACTGCTAGAATTTCAAGAGGAGCAGCTGTATTTTGAAAGGAAGGAAAGGTCACTTTCTTCTCTGAAACTGGATTTAAGGAACACAGAAAACACCAAGCTTTATGTTATTTGTGTTAAAGATTTGGCTGATTCAGAAGCAAAACAGAAATTCTTTATCTGAAAATTAATGCCTGCAAAGTGACCAGAAGACTTCAATTTTTTTTCCAAAAAGAGAATTTTTTTTTTAATATATGAATTATCTCATTTCCTGATTAACAAACAAAAAGTATGAAACAGTTTTCCCTCTGGCTATATCCCAGCTAGATCAAAGCACTGGCCCAAGAACATACTGTACCAGATCAGTTATGAAGAAAGTCCGCAAGAAATTCAAGCATCTACTTCTCATCTCTCCTGACAGAGTTATCACCTCAGAATATAAACATGGATTCCTCGTGCCCCATACTGACAGATGCTTGCCCAGATAGTTTTATAACTGGTTTTTGTTGCAGTTATTACTTCAGCACAAACAGTATCTGCTCTGCTTTGGGAGCAGAGTTCATGCCCAGTCCTAGACAAATCACTGAAATTCATTCCACTGTCACTTCTCTTGCCAGGTCTCACAGGGAAAGGTTTATTCCATACCTGAAGAACCATCCCCTCTGCTGAATACCAGAGGGCCACAGCTCCCCCAGGAATTGAGAGTGCCTGTGGGCCAGTGAGTGGCACAGAGACACCCTGTAAGGAGCAGTGCAGGGGGGATGCTTCAGCAGGCTCCTAAGAGTTAAACATCACCGTGATATCTATTTTTGTGAAGACAGAGGAAAGAATCTACACCCACATCTTTTGAATGCACAGTCATCAATAAAAAGAGTCTCTTGCTCCAAGCCATAAAGTCATAAATCAAGGCAAAACAAGCCATTGACCTGTTTTTATTCTTATGTGCAGATGCAACACTGCAGTGAGGGTTTAAGGCCATGACAAGTCCTGCTGCATAAATCAGCTCTTTCCTACGTAATGGTGTGAAGGATAAACCCAAATACACTCTGACAGCCAAAACAGGGGAGTAGTATTGTGGTGGGGGGCCACTGGCTGGATGCCAGATGCCAACCAAAGCCAGTCCATCACTCCCCTCCTCAGATGAACAGAGGAGATAAAATGTAACAAAATACTCTAGGCTGAGATAAGGGCAGGGAGAGATCATTCACCAATTACTGCCACAGGCAAAACTCGACTGGGGGAAAATTAATTTAATTTATTACCAGTCAAATCACAGTATAGTAATGAGAAATAAAACCAAACCTTAAAAACAACTTCCATCTCATCCCTCTGTTCTTCCTAAGCTCAGTTTCACTCCTGAATTCTCTGCCTCCTTCCCCACAGTGGTGCAGCGGGATGGGGAATGGGGGCTGTGGTCAGTTCATCACACGTTGTCTGTGCTGCTCCTTCCTCCTCAGAGGGAGGACTCCTCACACTCTTGCCCAGCTCCAGTGTGGGCTCCTCCTTGGGCTGCAGGTGGATCTCTGCTCCCCCGTGTTCCCCCACGGAACATCCAGCCCCACCACGGGGAATCTCTGCTCCAGCACCTGCAGCACCTCCTCCCTTTCTTCTGCACTGACCTTGGGGTCTGCACAGCTGCTGCTCTCACATATTCTCACTCCTCTGACCACAGCTGCCAGTTCTTTTCCCTTCTTCTAAAATATGTTATGAGGCACTACCACCACCACTGATGGGCTCAGCCTTGGCCAGCAGCAAGTCCCTTTTGGAGCCAGTGGCACTGGGGGACATGGGGAGATTTTAGCAGCTGCTCACAGAAGCCACCCCTCTAGTCCCCCCACACACACACCAAAACCTGGCCTCACCAACCTGATACTAAAGTTCCTCTCTGTTTGGAAAAGTAGAGCTATCCTTTAGGAAGGTGCCTGTATAAACACTACAAAGACTGAGAAGTGATTATTATCTTCCAGAGAGCAGTGTTAATGCAGGCTTCAAAAAGAGATCAATGGGCATTTTTGTATTAGTCACATTTTTGGCAGCTCATCCATATCTGCAAATATATATTTTAGAAGATCAAATCAGCAGCCAACCCATGCTGCAGTCAGAAAAAGGAAGACAGTAAAAGCACATATCATACAATTATATTAGTGCTCCCTCCTAGAGAATGTTTTACAGTTATGTCTGGTTAGTCAAACCAATTTCTCTTTACTGCTCACTGGAACACCATCTCTTCTCTTTCCTCCAGGTTGACTAGGGCTTTTCTGTACCCCTTCTTCAGTTCTTTTATTTCATAAATGTTTTGCAAATACAATCACTTGGATTAGGCTGCACTTAACCTGCACTTACCATTCCCTGGGTTTAACATGGAAAGCATCAGAGCAACAGAGGGAGATCTGGTCTACATCACTGTCCAAAGCCTGTGTTTGTTCAGGGTCAAGAACAACTCTGCTGAACACAGAACAGAGAAGCAGGTGCACCTGAGAAAAGTCAGACAGCCCAAAAACACACAGTGCAGAGAATCAGACACAGAACCCACTGACAAACAGTCCTGGGGGGAAAACCAGGCTTTGAGTTAATTGTTGACCTTGGAGCTGGGAGCAGGAATCTGTGTCCCATTGCCTGAGTTCAGTGAGAAGTCAAATAACTTCCTTATTCTTTGTAAGCAAGCAGGAGGTATAAAGAATATCTGAGTCCATCACCTTTCCCTAACTTCAGCTGTCTGCAAGAACCCAGTTTTTGGCAAATCTCATTCATGTCCAAAGAGGCAGCAGTACATGCAAATGCTTTATAATTTAAAATGTTGTATGTTGATGCTGACAAGTTCAGGACATGAGAACAGGTTGCTATGGAAACACATGCAGTATTGCCTGGAACATAAGGCAACATTTTACATTAGGAATTGTTTAAAAAATCAACATTGGACCAACAAATTAGTTGGTTGCCAAATTAGGTTTAGGATGGGGAAAAATCGTTTGTCATTTGCTCTCAGACAGAAATATTTTTGTTTAGAAATAATAAAGCTAAGTGTAATGGAAGCATTTCCATTATATTTTGGATTATTTTCATTGTCTCAGAGCAAAAAGTAATTACATATTGAAAGAGTTTCTTTTGAAGCAAATCCATCTCTATATGCCAATTTGCTGGAGTCTCCGTCTAATTTTCTTTTTTATAATTAATGAAATCACTTTAATGAATAGTTATGTTCTTTGAAAGGTTAAACCTTTAACTCTTACATAACCTTACTTGCCTGTGTACCCACATTGGCCAACAGAACAAATATAGGAGTAGAACTGATCAGAAAAGAGCAGGATTGCACCCTTGGGCAGTCTGGCAGCTCTCAGTTGTTTCCTGAGCCCTGTTTTATAACCCTGTTTGCAACCTGTCACCGTTGCAAGGTGACACTTGCCCTTCTGGGGTATTGCTGTGCAGTGGCATCTTTCAATGCCAATCTCTTCTGCTTCATTCCCTGCCCTCCCAACAAGCACAAGAACAATTTTGAATTCCCCAAATAACAGTTTTACTCTGCAGGCCTCACAAAAACCTGATTCTAAAACACAATTCCTACACACCCATGTACTCAAGGGGAAAAAAAAACCTTCTCCACTTAATCTTTCTTACATAAAGCCTTTGTTTTTCCTTCTGAAAACTTTCTATTAGTTATCCACTGGATTTGAAAGAGAAGATTTATAAAAAGGGGACACAGGGTTCTACTTCTGACACTTTATTTTTGGAAGCACAGAAGAGCATTTGAGCTGCTGGGCCTCAGACTGACTCTTTCCTTTCATCTTTTCCTATTTTGAGTATTCAAGAAAATTTCAGTCTACTAGAACATTTATTTGTTTGAGCCTTTCGTCCATCACAGAATTGAAAAACAGACTAATCTACAACTCAACCTAAATTACTCTCCAATCTACAGCTACCATTGACAAGACCTCATGATTTTTGCAAGTAGAAGGCCAAGGTACACTTATCAACACAGAACATGGGGTCATGATATCAGCATGGCATGATCAACGTTTTTGCTTGGTAACTGTAGAAAAAATCTAAACCAAATCACAGACATCATTTCTTCATAAATACCTGAGCAGTGAAGGTGGGAAAACATCTTTTTTGCTAAGTTTAGAGAGAGGGTGCTAGAAAATCTGATGACAAGCATCTGAAATGGAAAAAACCTTGTGAACTGGCTTAAGAGCATTGTTCTTCAGTAAATGCAGCAGTAGGCAAACAATGCCAGCAAGTTGTTTTTAGAAAACATTTAAAACCTCATTTAGGGCTGTGCTGTCAAAGGCACCTAAGGAGAACTGACAGCCAAACACAGATGGGCTCCTCATGTCCTCAAAACCTCAGCCTACATGGTTACAGCTGAATCCCAACACATCCAGCTTCTTTCAAAAGAGGGGTGTTTTCCAACCATCCCACTGTCACAGGGAAATTCCTGTAAATGCTTTTTTGAGTGCAGACCTCCTGTCTCAGCAGGCTGTAGGCCACTGAATTCAAGGGCCACTGCTGCCACCCAGGCAAAATGGGTCACAGCAAGAGGAATGAGCAACAGCATTTCTGAGTTTTAAATGCCAGATCCTTTTAACATCCATCCAGCAGCCCATATAAATTCATTTATTACTGTATTTTTAAACTCTCTGTACATGATTGGGTTTTGGCCAGTTCCAGAACAGCCTTTTTTAATTTTATTTTTTAAATAAAACCCACTTTTTATGCAAATCTTCCAAACACATAAGATATTAACTTTTACTTTACCTTCTACTTACAACATCAATAAGAGTGAAAAGCTGTTTCTCTTTTCTTTGGAATCTAGTAAATCTGTGTTCCATAAGAATCTTACGAGAATACTCAGACAAAGTAAGTGCAAATTATTAGTACCTGATTTCAATGTTGTTTAAAACATAACTTTTTCTTCAGTCACACCTCACTTCCCATTTTTTTCCTTATTATTACCTTGAATAAGGTAATATTTATTGACTAAATGTGTTTATGAAAACTTGCAAATAGGCAGGATAAATGTAAGGATCTTTATAAATTCAGTTCCCTTAAAAATCCACCATGTATTTGTGTCAGAAGGACTGAGGCAGAGAAATATGGAAAAGCTCATCTGTAAAGATGCTGAGACTTTGGCTGCAGTTCACTCAGCTTCACAGGGCTCATCACAACAGTGTTTGGCTCTCCTCCCTTCTGTTTTCTTCACTACTAATGGATACTTTACTATTTAATTAGTGCAGCATGATCCAAATCCCATCAAAGTCAATAAAACTCTTTTCATTTACGTTAACGGGCTTTGGACCAACTCCTGGTTTAATACCAGAATCAAATAAAACACCCCTAGGAAAAGAGCAGATATACCAAGCTTACACTTTAAAGTACAATCTTAAAACCTTCCTAAGGTTTTTACCCGCTTTAAAGTAAATCTCATTATTGAACACCTTACAAAGCCAGCTGGACAGCTCGTTTTTTGCCAGTGTGAATAAAGTGTCAAGATGCATCTAAAAGTGTGCAGAGCTTCACTGTGAAAAACCTTCCCATGGCAGAGGGTGAGGCCTTCCTGAAGCTTTTCCTGGGGCTCCTGTGCTGTGCATGGACAGGAGGGCTCACCCTGGGAGGACAGACCTGGCAACAGAAGTGTTTAAAAGGTCCTGCCCCAAACACTTGTTCTTTCTCTGGCACCATCACCCTTGTGCCAACACTGGGTCTGTTGGGCTGCTCTGCAGAGAGCTTCACCAATGTCATCCAGCCACTAAGGCTGTTTGGCCAGAGACATCCACACCTGACCAGGTGGCACCAGGACAGGCAGGGCCCAGCCGAGGGGAGCTCTGTTCAGCAGAGCCCTCAGTTCTAGTGCAGCACAGCTGAACCTCCATAACCACTCTAATCAAACCAGCAGGAGAGAGCACCAGCTATTTTTGTCTCACAGAGGAGAGAGGAGGCTTCCTGCACTTAGACTATACCCCAGTCACTGCAGAAAGCAATGAACCACAAAACAAGCAAAATGACACTATGTAAACAGGGAGATTAAACCTTCTCCTGATACTTTTGACCCATTTTGGCAATACCAAGCAAGCCACACAAAGCCACCACATCATTTCTAGCATAACAGCATGCTTTAATTGACTGGCACATTAAACATCAAAGCTCTGTGTAAAGTTTGACCACAGAAATCACGTTCAGAAATCACATCCAACCAAGGCTGACTCAGCAGCAGAGCCACTGGATCCTTTTTTTAAATTCTCAAAAGTCCAAACTAAAAACCCGAACTTGTGCTGTTGGTTTCAACGTGTTTTTTGCATTTCACACTACTCCAACCTGGCAGCACAGTAGGCTGTGGGTCAAATTTCCTTGAAAACAACTTTGGCAGAATGTTAATAGAGAAAGAAGGAAATTCAGGGCGAGGATGAGAGGTGCTTCAGTCCCTTCTGGGCTGGAGCTGTGACCCTTCCCATGGAATCAATCACAGCAGCTCTGGAGGGGACTGTCCTGCAGCACACCAGGACACGTTGGTGATGTGGGCACGTGTCTCCAGCTCCCTGCTCCCTTCTGCCCAGTGCCTCTGGGCAGCCCTGACTCACCCTGTACTGACACGTGCCCTGGGTTGGGAGGTGCAGGAACCTCAGTTTGCTCTCCCATGGAGTCAGATTCCAGCCCTGCCCTGCAAACGTGCACTAAGGATAAATGGGAACATCTCTTCTTGCTTCATTGTCCCTTCTAGAGCTACTCACTAAAGGAGAATATTCACTGAGCAAGGATTCTGTTGTGAATTGCCAGGAAATACAGTGTTTTCTGCTCCTTCCTGCTGGGGACCACTCACAAGCTATTCTCACCTCCTCAGCACTCCCGTGCCAGTGCTCAGCATTTTGCCCTGCTGATACTGATCAGATGTCTCCAACTGCTCTTTCTTTTGGCCTTCTTTCTGACACATCCCTTCCTCTCCCCCAAATCCCACACAGAGACAGTCATCTCACTGCTCAGAGCGCTACAGTGCTCCACAGGAACCACAGCGCATTTTTCCCCTGTGAAGGAAGTCTTTCCAGCTCATGAAAAGGAGAGCAGAACTGCCCAGCAGCCCAGCAGCAGCCAGAGGAGAGGGAGGTAAACTTCCAAACAATCTGTGCAGCTTTGGAATTCAAACCCGTTCGCTGTGGTGGAGCAAATTCACCAGCTCTTGGCAGCAATTTCAAAGATGGCCATTTGCTCCATATTCCTCAGCAAAGGAGGGATGCTGACAAGGTCCCTGGCTCTGTGAAGGTGAGGAGTGAGAACCTACAGGCTCAACCATCCCCTAGAACCAGCTCCAGGGAGGACATCATTACAAGGTGAAAGCTGCCTCCACGCACAGTAGAAAGCACAAGTATTAGGGCTAATCTAGCCAGCACACCGTGAGATATAGAGGATTAGATTTGACCTGATAGGTCTCTGACGTCAGTGAAAAGTGGTCTTAATATAAGCAAATATAAAATGAAAACAGAAAAAAAACCCAATGCTTTCCCACAGTGGGATAGCTAGAATCTACTGTAGAACTTGGAAGCAGTGATTCAATACTCCAAAAATTATAACCTTGGATTAAAGACTGAATGGAGTTCATTCTGGAAGTGCACTATAAAAGTGTTACCTGAGCACAAATACTTCATAAACCCACAAGTCAAAGCAAACACCTCTTCAAATCACCCAAAAGGAACACAAAATTGCCAGAAGAAGCTAAATCCTTCAAAGGCCTAAGTATATCCATCAAGGATGAATTTCACATTACTAGCATTGCATTTATTCAACAGTTTTCCTAGTCTTGTCATTATTTCTACAGGCTTGCATAATAACATGAAAATGTCACAAAAATTATGTCAGAATGGTAATCCAGAGGCAGGGAGCCACAAGGCCCTCAGTGAGCTTTGTGTGACAAGAAGCAGTGCCTGGAGCTGTGTCTTTAACCCATCTGCCCATTTGAGACCAAGGACCCTTCAAAGGTCCTGGGATTCCCAGTCTCCCTTTCCAGTGCACTTTGTCATTTCCAAAACACAAACCCTAAATATGTTACTTAGTGAAATCTCATGAAAACATTCAGAGATCTTGTGCATCCTGCTGCCTCCCAAGGGGGAGTGTATCTCTTTTCAAACCATGGGAGCCTGTAACCCAGACTGTCGGAGGAGGGCATATCTCCACACGAGTGTGAAAACATCTAATTACATAAGGCCAGGTCCTCAGCTAATGCAAAATGACAGAGCTCCCAGAAATCTGTGGAGATATGATGATGCAGATTACCAGAGGTTTGGCTCATTATAATTCAATGGACCCAACTTCTAATTTTCCCATCTAGTGACAGATTGTTGGAATCCTGACCACCAGAACCTCAGAGTTCAATGGGGAGTTGAAAGGAGATAGCATCAGGGAAAGTACACTCCAGTTTGGCTGAAAGCATATTTATGATCCAGGAGTTTCAATTATCTGTTGCTGAGTTATCACAAAAGTCTGTTGAACAGATGTGCAATTAGTGTTTTTCTCATGTTGTTCTCTCTTGTGACTTGAGGTATTTTTGTCGGGGGATTGTATTTGGTGTTTGGGTGGGTTTTTTGCAAGTGATGCTAGTTTTATTGAGGTCAAAACTAACAGCTTAGGCAGAGAAAGCTCTTCCCACCACCACACCCCCAGCAGTGCAGAAGCAGAGAGGCAGTGTCAGCAGGAAAATCTTTCTCCTTTCTGGCCTCATCTTCATAGGAATATGGAGACAGAAAAGCTATCAGAATGAGCCTGCAAATTCAAGGCAGCTGGAATTGCCTCATCCTCCTGGCACGGACTGGAGGGTTTCTCCTGATCCCTCCCCCTTACTTAATGCATCACCTCTTCTGTGGTGGGGATGTGGTGTGAGGCAGAAGGGGAAGAAGGTTTAGCAGAGCTATTTCAGGTTTAGAGGCACACAGTTCTGTCCTGTTCCATCCAGCACACGGGATATAAACAGCCATGGGGAAAGCTGCACTTGAGCTGCTCATACTCACCTCCCTCCCCAGCACCACTGCACCAGGGGACAGAGAACAAGGTGAAAGACAAGGTTATGATGTGGAATACTCCATGGCCTGCTTTTTGTCCCATATACTCTGCTAATCAACCTGTCCACACAAAGCCAAATGGAGCCAGTGAAACTAAACACATTCACTTCAGCAGCTTTGGAACAGACCCAAAAAACAGCTACTTGCCATGGGACCTCCCTGGCCCCTATGCAAAATGATGTTGGATCATGACACAAACACTGACAGAAATCTGGGTTTCTTCCTACGATTTTCTGTTTAGATAAATGCAAGATTACACAGTATTTTCATAGTTTCAGCATTTTTATTCTATTTTATAAGATGTGTATGATTACTGTTAGGCTTAATTTGACTGCAGTGAACTAAGCACTTTATTTTCACAGAAATTCATTACACTCTCCTACTGAGGAGATTAAATTAATTCAAAACATCATGTAAATGGTCTTGTTTCTTTGCTTGTCTATTACTTATCCAGCCTGTTTCATATTCTTCTTTCAGAGTACTAAATCATCCTTTGATTAATCCCATTTTTACAAGTTGCTGCTTATGTCAACCTTAACGTGCTGTAACTTTGCAAACAAATTTAATATTGACAGACATCTCTTAGCACTTATTTGGGAATTAAATATTTTGGTTTACCGATGAATGGTGGATTTGCAATTTTTACAATGAAACCTAAAACCATTTGAAAACTCTGATTCCAAGCTTGGTTATAAATCTGAAATCAATCCAAATTCATCTCTAAACCTTCTTTAACCCTGAGGTACTAAGTGGTATTGAACAGAAGTGGCGTAAAATTTCTACTTCTGGGATTTGGGGTGGGGCTTTTTTGTTGATTAAAAAGATTGTGACCCTATGTGTGTTCATGGTGCTTTACAAGAGCATTTTGAAGTCTGAAAGACACCATTTCATCCAGCTATTACTTTAGGTATATAAAAACTTTTAGACATTTTCAGCCTTGCAAGCTTCAAAGGCTCTCATCTTCCAATCTAACTCCTGTCACGTGAGAGTGTTGGCATGTGAAAGACTCTCACTGAGCCCAGCTCAGCTGTCTTCATCATCAGGTAGTGATTTATTTCTCAAAGACTGTTTCTTAAGTACATTCTGGTTTGCAGAATGCTTTCTGAACATCTCTCACATTCCTTCCACAACTCCTCTGCTTGGAGAAAGAGGAAAGCCTTGCAATTTTAGCACTCTGAAAAATGAAGTATATTCTTCTGCATATGAGTTGGATGAACATGATTTACCCAAAAGCCATGATTTAAAACAAATAAATCCACTGTTAAAACAGTAACCACAGCCTGTGCTGCCACCTACCCTTGGTTAATCTCTGTGTTTTCTGTTGGCTTTTTCCAAAGTGTGGGCTCCTTCCTGGGAACAGGAATGCCCTGCAGGTGATGTGACGGCCATGGGCACCAGCCTTGTACCAGCCTTGGGAGTCCCACACTCCACCACGGGAGAAATGCAAGATGCAGCTGCTTAGGGCAGGTACTGGATGTTAGCTCTGTCTTTTGCATACGGGGAAAGAGAAGAGAAATGAGAATCACAGATCCATGGAATCATTTAGATTGGAAGAGACTTGGAAGATCTTTAAGTTCAACCATTAACACAAGACTGTCAAGTCCACTCTAAACCATGGCCCCAGGTGCCACATGTGTACCTCCCTGAGCTGCCTGTTCCAAGGTTTGACAGCCCTTTTGGTGAAGAAGTTTTTCCTAACATCTAATCTAAAAATTCAGCAAGTGCTTTCCCCTCTTCCTTTCTAAATTCAATCATTTTACTGTATTTGAATTAAAATGTAAATGGTGCATTACTATGCTTAGCTCTTGAAACAGTTTTACTCCCAAGAAAGTAAGCCTTTCTTTCCTGTTGGACTCGATGTATTATTTTGACTTTCTCCCTTCTATACTCTACAATACTCATTAAATCATGCCAAAAAAGCTCATGCTCAGAAACAAAACTTGAAAGAGAAATCCCTCCCACGGACCAAATTGTGCAAGAGTAGCCCTGAGTCTGCAGTGCCCATCCTGGGTGCGTGGTGTGAAGGTGGTGGATGGGTTTACCTGAGGGGGCTGATGCATGTCCAAAGCTCCACTGGACATGCAGGAAGCTGCTGCTGCAGCCCAGCAGCCCCCAGGGCACAAAAGGAGGAGGGGGGTGAAAGAGGGACTGCCCACAACCTTGGGAAGCAGGCGCAGCAGCAGGCTGAGAGAGCTGCACTCAGGGCTCCTGTAGAAATTTGCTGTATCATTCCCAAAAGTCAATGCCCCCTGCCATTTCATGGACTGCTTCTTGCCAGGATAGTGAGTGATGGGGTAAAGGAAAAGAGCTGCTGGCCAGCCTGCTCATTAGCCAGCCTGCTCATTAGCCATGCAGCTTCTTCTCCACACATCCACTTCATTTTTCTTACAGTGACAGTAAATGAGAAAACACATTATAATAAAGGCTTTAAGACTCAGGGCCTACATCAAGGTGTGGCTCTGTGCTACCCTAAACCTCAGGTAGATTGTCTGATTTCATGTTTTTCAAAAAACAGCTTAAATGTTCACCATATGCCAGGTATTTCCTTCCAGCTTTCTTGCCTTAAAAAGTATAAAAATCATTCACTTTCATTACAGGGCAATAACAGCAACCTATAGTCCATACACTTAGTGAAGAGAAATAACTTAAATGCATAAATTAGCTGTATCTAGTTACAGGTAGAAGGAGCTCTTCTTATCCACAGATACCAGTGATGTCCACTGATTTTCTCATTACAGGATTGGTAGGCTGCACACTTAATTTCAGTGGAAATAAGATTGTAATTTGTCCCCTGAGGTCCACGAGGCTAGAGGTTAAATGCTGGGAAAAAGCAGTCTGACCATATAATGAAATTCAAACACAGAGGTGGCAACTATAGGAAAAGTTAAAGGGAATGACAGTAGGAAAGAAGTTAAAGTAGCTGTATTTATAGCTCACCACATCAAAAGAAAAGTGGCAACATTGTACTTTGCAGGTGGAAGTCAGAAAGTACCAGGGACACTAGGCAATTCCAACCTCTGAATTCTCCACAGGGAGCTGCACAAGTGAAGAATTAACAGCGTCTTTATTTTGAAGAGAGGAGTCACAAATGCAGCAATAAAGGGGAAAAATACTACATTTTACATAAGCCAATTGAAAAGGGATAAAAATTATATAAACTTGATGGGTAACACTGAAAAACTTCAACACACTTGGGATGCCAAGACCAAAAAATAAAGGAAGTTGTACAAATGGGACTTCCATTTCATCAAGGCAAAGATTTGGAAAACAAACAGATCAGTAGATGCAGTCCTACAAGGGGCATGAAGCAGGCAGAAAAACAAGTGCATAAATTAGTGGTGAGGGCAGGTTCTCTCTGTGGCATTAGAGAGGATAAAATGATGCTGAAGTAACCATGGTTAGTAAATGCACCTCCCCGACCTGGGGGGCAGCCAGCCCACAGAACCCACAGCAATGCACAAAGGCTCACAGAGGCACACACACACAAGGTGTAAAGAGAAACTCATCTGTACTGTAAAATGACACCTTCAAAACAACATACTTGGGATGATTTTCACTGGCCTGGGGATTTTTGGGACTCCAAGAAAGAGAACTGGCATCTCTGTCTTTTCCTTGAGGGAAACACTTTAAAACTCTGTCTTTAAACAAAAAACAGTTACTTAGAAGAAAAAGCAGAAACATTAATGCTGAGATTCACACTTACAACTCCAAGAACTCCAGATCTGAAGAAAGTACCAGACGTTTTGAGACCTGGGAATAACTGAGAAGATCTATAACAGAAGCTGTGATTTAGATATGAGGAAGCAACGTGCTCTTCTGCACTTGAAGAGGACACTCTTCTTTTCAATGTTACAGTTTAATAGAGCAGTGCTGAAAATAGCGTGTGAAATGTGGGCCTTTCATTTGCAGACTATTAAAGCTGGGAACCCGCTGTGTCAAGACTCTGCAAACAAAGATGAATTTAAAACACACTCAGATAAAGGGGCTAAAGGAACCATGATGTGTTAGAGAACTTACTGAAACTTTGGAAGAAAGAAAGCAATAAAGGGACAAGGTGATCGGAAAAGGAGGGTGTGCACATCAGAGCAAGGTTGTGCAACCCCCTGCAAGACACTCAGGACCTGCTCCCTGGTTCTGTTTTAATCAGACCCAGTATGAGAAATGTCCTAGTGTGCCATTAAGTAATGGCATGACCTGCTTACAAAGCAACAGTCACCATAAATAAAAAGTACTCAGAAGTAGGTCGAATAAAACACTAGTGTGATCTCTGGAGAAAAGGTCCTGCTCCATACAACAGCTGGAATTCTGGTTGATCTAAAAAAAATACTTTTTCCTTCTGTAGCAAAAAGTAAACATGGAACTAACCTGAAATGTGGCAAAGCCTTGCCATTTGCAGGAGTCTTGAATTCTCAGGGAACAGCCTCCCCACTCCACGAGGAAGCAGCGAGCTGGCAGGTAAGTGAGCTAATAGCACTTTTGGAGGGACACACCTCTGGAAGCTAAGAGGGACAGACTTCTCAAAATAGATGTTCTGCTTACCCCAGAAATTAATTATGACCTTATCAAAATTAGTTCCTATATTTGGGTCTTTCAAGATGGGAAGCAGGATACACTATAGGCCCCTTTCCTTGGATATATAGAGTTTAATATTCCGGTTGGAAAATTAGTTTCTGTATGGTCAAAGGGCATAGTACAGCTGAGACACTCCTACAATGAGGACAGTGCAACACAAGGTCAAATAGGACATAAATACTTATATTTTATCCAAAGGCCTACAACATACCACAAAGATACCAGTTCTGACTGCCTGAGGATACTCTGTCCAGATGGTGTCCACCTGTATGATGTAGGAAATTACTTGCTCTGCTCTCAGATGAAATAGGTGAGATGATCCATGCACAGAAGATGCAAAGAAAAAAAAAATAGTATTTACTGATGACAGAGTCTCTTTTAAGGACAGCAGAGGATAATTTACTCCAGGCAGAGGCTGAATCATAGTGTTTACACTCTTCCTCTTTCACACTGTAACTTTTAAAGGGAAAGCCTGTGAAATTTACACAGCAGAAGGGTCTGTCCAACTAGGCTCATGTTGGCCAGGGAAATGAACAGCAGAAACCCAGAGAATGGGTTACAAAGCAAAGTCTCTATCCTGTGAAAACATGGACATGCTGGAGTGTTAGGCATCAAAAGAACTCCATGCTTTGCCAGGCAACACAGGTCCTTTAAATGATGTGTAGATGGGGATGTGCAGTCAGGCTCTGACTGTGCTAGAATTCACACACATGCTTGGCTTAGCCCTGTGGAAACCCCAGCTGAATTCAAAATGCCCTTGAAAAAGGGTTAATGGTGATCCCACTGATCATCAGCACAGGAAGGGCTGTTGTTTCCTTAATGAGAATGGCTTTTACATTTTGTTCTATACTGTGTCACAGAACTTATTTGCACTTCTTCTGCCACTGTATTACAGTTCTACTTATCAAACAGCCCACGGTGAATTTTGCCATTACATTAAAAAATGGAGAAAGAAAGAAAAAAAAAACAAAAAACAAAAAACATGCAGATGGTGACTTTGGTTTGATTTTAGTTTAATTTAATGAGAAAATGCTCCCAAATGAAAAGATCATATGAGCCCAAATATCTCCTTAAAATGGATGCAATGCCATCATATTGTAAATGCTAAGAATTCAGCATGCAGAAAAGGAATTACTGGAATTATTTGTAGCATGCATCTGTTTTAACTGTCAGGCACTAGACCTGACCAGACTTTGAAGATAATATTGTGCTACCTTGAGCTCTGCTTTTTTACTGCATCACAAACCAGTGTAATCCAAAAACCAGATCAAAAAGAAACACGACTAAATTATAAATCCATATGAAAGCAGGAGATGGATGTCTAAAAGGAAAAATGATACAGTTACATAAGCATGTCTGCCTCCTCCTGGTATATTCATTGTGAGCAGCTCCTTCACCCTCTTATCCAGGTAAATTACACATTCCACCTAAGGTGAGTTAGATTCACCTTCAACTCTGTTGTCAGTTCCAAGAAAACACCTCTGTCAGGACAGTACATAAACAGGCATAATAACAATATAACCTTAAAATTCACTCACTTCAAAGAGCTCAAACTCATGCTCAAAGTGAAGGAGAACTATACTAAACAAGGCTAGACTTCAGAAGTTGTCTAAATGCCTTTAGTAATGCAGAGAAGATGGAAGGAGGAAGGGGAGAAAGGTGGGCATTTCACATGGGTAGCTGGAACTGCTCTCAGGAAACACCATTGACTGGATCTGAACATGAAATTCTACATTTACACTTTAGAAATTAGATTATATAAATACGACCCTGTAAAAGAAAAACTGAGGAAAAAAAGTTTAGTTCTCTGATTTAAAACAGGAAAGAAAATACTCATAATATAAATAATACCTAACAACATCTTGGGACAACTGACAGATGTGCACTTGTATTGACAGCAGCCAAAGCACCAGCCAGCTCCTGAGGATCCATGACTGGTCAGGAAAGGGAAATGCATCACCACAAACCCACCCAGGTGAGCCCAGGGCTACAGATACTGCAGCATTGGGCATGAGTCGAAAAAGCACTGCTGGTGTCCCAAGCATTTCTAGAAGAAACAGAGCCTGGGCAAGCAGCCAGCCAGCCAGCAAGCTGCTCAAAAACAGTTTGGGAGGGTTAGCAAGAGCACAGGAAAGGCTGAAACATTGTAGAGCAAACCCTGCCTGGTTCATCACGAGAAGAAAGAAGTCCACTGCACTTGTAAGGTGTCACTCTTGGTACCCCCAGCCATGTAATGCTCACAGGTCATTTAGAAAACAACCAACCAGAGATGGCTTGAAAAGCTCAGTTTCTATAGATCTTCTTCTAATAACTTTTCAATTTAGTGACAATACTGTGAAATTTGGCAGGTGATCTTTTAGCTTTAAAAAAGAAAGATGATTATACTAATGGAGCCAAACTAGGACACCATGATGTGTTACTGAAACTGATATTCCTTCCTTTGCTTCTGTGGGTGCATTCAGATCACATTGATTGCTCATCATGGAGTAGTGATCCTTTGTCTTAGTCCTGTCAGTACATCTGACTCTGTACTGCAGCCTAAGTTAATCATGTGTCCATTATGCACTTCAGATGTGCTGTTGATATTGTATTTTTCCTGTCTAAGTACACATTCTAGTTCACAAACTACAAATGTCATGAGGAGACTGGGAGGGACTTTATGTCTGAATTTCCACAACCAAATAGTGCCATCCTGTCAGCGTGAATAAGACATTTTTGGCACATCTGCCTCAAGAACTGCAGAAGTATTTATCAAAAATCTAGATATTTAAAGAGTTCTTCTACAATGACAGGTTCATCTGCTGAGGTGAAGAAAGACAGTTCCCATAGTTATGCAATAATCTGGAAGGATTAATATAATCCTAGCGTTTTGTTGTTTTATAGCATTTTTTACAGCCTTCAACCACTCTCCTTCACAACCCTTGGAGAGGACAGCCAGCTCCCTCATCCTCCAACTGCATCCACAAGCAAGAATCTGGCCAAGGACCAAGAACATCCTCAAAGCACAACACCTTCCACCACAGCCTGCAGGCCGTGGAGAGCTGACCATGCTTGTTCTGCCCACTCAGGGGAGAAATAGTTTGAATGCTGTCAGGCCAACCAAGATGATAACAAGTTGTCCCAAGTGTTTTTATCTTAAGTGGGAAAGCTTTCACAGTACTTCTTTTTCAATATGGTAAAAATCGCATTCATAATTCAGAAAGCTATTAAAAATCTATTGATTAGCTTTAACTTTGATTCTCCATCCACAATTTTTAACGACCTGCTCCAGCTCTGACAACACACCTAGATTGCATACTTCAGAAATTCTCTTCATCTGCCTCAGATTTGATTTCTAGGCCAATAAATTTTCTGATACAGGAAACCGTGAGTACCCAAACTAATGCATATCTCTTCAGTCAGGGCAGCAGATCTTCATCATTTATAGTGCAGTTCAAAAGTCCCTTCACAGATCTACTATTTTCGTGTAAATTCCTTCCAACAACTTCTCATTTGGCAATACCAATTCCACCAGCCAGACTCTTCTAAGACAATAACTGGAAAATAAGACGTAGTTGGTAGTGCAGTGCAAACCAAAAGAGCTGTTCAAGGAGATAACATCAGAACTTGGCAAGGTGGCAGATGCATTTGCTGACTTAAACCAGATTCAGTCAACAAAAGTTTGCAATGAAAAAATCAATCAAGTCCAGTATTTTTTCCACCCTGATGGCTGATGCAAAAGACAGAAGACCATGAGAAGATGTCAAACCACCTTCAAAAGCAAGCATTTCAAAAATAAATATGAGGAATTAAATTAATCAAGGTTATAATGTTAAATTCTAACACTTGTCAGTTGACAACTCAGTTGTAAGAGAGATCCAACATCCCTACTCTGGAATAAACTAGAAAATGTGGTGGAAATACTTGGGCCCACTAAAGAAAACTAGGTGTGAAGGAAAAAACAGACATAGGAAAACAGTTGAGAACAGCTTTCTCCATGTCTTTATTCACATCCAGACATCAATAAACCCAAGAAAAGCATACAGCCCAGTGGTGTCTAAGTATGTCTTGCTGGCAACACATTGCTCCAAGGACTCTTTAATACTCCTTGCAAAAAACACAAAATAAAGGAAGAGACAATTACAAGCAGTATTAACTTCTGTGGTTACTTGCTTATTATTTCTGTCCACAGAGCAGTGGCTTTTGAAGAAACATTGGTATAATTCCTTTGAGTTTGTGTAATTCTATTGATAATCTGTTTTATACACTCACCCCACAAGAAAGAAAGAAACTGAGATGGAGGGAAAGGGTAGAGATGGAACATGGTACCCAAGGGACTGGAGTTCAATTTGTTGTTCCAAAACAGATTTACTGCACAATCTCAGGGAAATCTTTACAGCCTAAAGGTATTGAGGCAATGCTTCCTGCAGGAAGGCTTCAGTGACCTGGGCAAAAAAAAATACACCTCTGCACTGGAACATCTACCACGTAGATACACCCAGGAGGAAGCAGTAATCCATTTCCAAATGTATTAGCATAACCACAGAAGTCGTAACTCCATGTGAAAATCATTCAGATTAGAATGTGGCACCTCCCAGCCCAGACCAACTCTCCAACTTCTTCTAGTGGAAACAAGAACACTGGAAAAGGCAGGCACATGGGTTGGGCATACAGGTTGAAAACAACAATTCCTTTGGCAGCTTTCTGGATTCCAGTCTTTTATGAGTGCATTTATTATTGCATTGAGGCCTGGTTTCACACCTTTGCATTTGAGATGTAACAAATATGAAAAGAGTGGTAATTTACAAAGCCTTTTCATTTATATTTTCACTTCATTTTATAAACCATTCTCATTCTTTGTCATTTTCACATGCAATGTGAGGCCTTGGACCTTTAGAGTCTCATCCAAAGTTTGGCTTTGTTCTGTTCTGTTTTATCTTAACCCTTTTGTCTAAATATAAGAAGCCCATATTCAGGCAAACACTGGAAGGAAGCAGGAACAAGCTCCCCCCAGCCCTTACAATAAACACCTGTGCTGAGGGGAACACCCAGCAAGGAGTAGCCATCAACAGGATCTTCCTCCACCTTTCAGCACAAATGAACAAGAGCTTTGGCTCTGCCCCAGTTTTAAAAGTAAAGAGCAAGTAAATCTTGAGCAAGTAAATTTGCCTTACACAAAATGATCTGTGCTAGACAGAGGGAGAGCACAGAACTTTTGCTTCCCCCCCGAGGCAGAACTGCAGGCTCACACTCTGCTCTCTGAATGGCTCTTCTTGCACAGTCCTGGTGCTTCTCCTACCCTCAGCCAGCTGTCCACATCAAACAACTGCAACATTAAAACCTGCTTCTCAAAACAGGAATGCACATGGCTAGGAGAAACCACAGGAAAGGAAAGACTAAGGGGAAAAGTATTTGATTCCCTTCCATTCTCAGATAGCCAACATACTATCTCCATACATGTCATCTTCTTGGCACAGCAAATGAACAACTTCCTATGACTAAATAAATAGAAATACAACTGACTCCTACTGGCTCTTTATGCAGAGGCAGAATGCATTACAATTAAGCAATCTCAAAATTCCAAACTCTAAAGGCTATAGCAAGGAAATACAGGCTGGATAAACTGGTCATTATAAAAGAAAATATAGCCCCTTTCTCACTAAACAAATTGCTGTGCAGTAATTACTGTTCAAATGACAGTGTGACAGTTTAGGATGTCAGGGACAAACAGTGATAATCTGAGTGCTGAACATGCACTCCAGAACAGAAAGCTGCAGCCAGTTTTAAAGCACACAGCTTTGACAAATGTATCACAGGGGGCTGTTTTGCTCATAAAACTCAAAGTCTTCTGCAACTTTTCATCAATCACTTGATTAGGCAATGAAACTCACCAAGTGAAATATCCAAGAAAACAGACTCTGAATAAATTTAAATTTTCCAGGACAAAACCATATTTTACCTATCAAATTTGTTTCCAGGGTAGTCCAGCCCATCATTTGGGATTAACTCTTTCTAACATTTACTCTTGTAGGCTGTAAGTGAGAAGTGGAAGAGGATGCTGAGAACTTGCCACTTAACTTTCTGGTTTAGAGCATCAGACCCCTCAAGTAACTTTACCACAAATCAACATAAATGCTGGTTTCAGCTGCTCTGTTCCAGAGTAGCTACCTCAGAGCATGTGCTCAAACTTCTAGTGCCACTGTCTGTAAAGCAGCGCTTGGTGCAGCACAGCTATTCCCACACAAGGGAACATTAGTTAATTTGCATTCACAGTTACCATATGAGGTGTGAGTTTCTGGCAGTCCACACATTTTATATTTAAAGACTGTAGGAAATTAATATCATTATCTTTGATATAATAACAAAAGTAACTTACCAGTCCATCGCAATTGCTGATAGCAACTGAAGCATTTGGCAGATCAGTGATATCCCCAACATAGAGGCAATTCCCATAGAGAGGTTCAATACGAGTCTCCTCAGAGTCCTCCTGCCACTCAACTGTTGCTCCAGGGGCCACGAGCCTGGAGTTTGGCCGCAACCTGAAGTGAAACTCTCTTCCAAAAACAGTGACATTGTAAAATATCTGCTCATTTGCTGCTTCACGTTGCAAGTCCTCCACAGCTCTCCTGAAGCGTGCTTTTGGCGGTCCAGACACCAAGTGGGATAGGAACCTGCCCTCTGAATCGGTGCTTGTGGGGATGACGAGGCTGTACTCCTCTATATTCCTCAGGATTGAATCTTTACAGGGAGAAAGCAAGAGAGGACAGAGATACTAGAACTAAACATATCCTGATGCCGCGGGATTTTTATTCCATTATTCATTAGCACAGCAGACACTTACATAAGACAGATGGACACCGCACTCTTTGCAGGCACTTGATTCACCTGCATGAAGTGTGCAGAGTTCACTCAAACTTGCCTTTTCTTCCCCAAAATACCAGAGGGCAGCGTGAGCTTCCCCACCCTGCCAGGACCCCGCACTGCTGCCCCTGCAGCGAGGTCCCGCTCCCCTCTGCCCACCCAACCCGGACCCCGCACCCCTGCACACCCATTTAGTGACCGAGTGGCCTCGGGGACTTTGGGGGTTTCCCGGGTGGCCAGCGCTGAAGACAGGGCGTTGATTCACTTCGGGACTGCTCGCAGGGGCAGCGGTAGGGGCTGGGTTTGCAGGTGGTAAGCCTGCAAGGCAAAGGCACGTCCTTCAAACTACCCCCGGTGCGGCGGGGTTTGAGTCGAGCGGTGATGGGGACGCCGCGGGCAGCAGCCATCGGGAGCGGTCTCAGTGGGGAGCCCGGGAGTTTCGGACGGAGGCGACGGCCCGGGCAAGAGCAGGAGGCAGACGAGCTGCCGTGTGTTCCAGCCCGCACGGGGAGCCCCAGGCACCGCTCCCTGCCCGCCGGGTCTCGCCCGCTCCGCGGGGCAGGCAGCGGGCGGCGCGGGGCTGCGGGCAGCGCTGTCACTGCCGGGCGCTCCCGGGTCCCTTCCCCACCGGCGGCGCGGCTGCCCGGTCCCCGTCCCCGCCTACCGCTTGCAGGAAACAACTGGAAACCCGGCAAAAGTAGCCGCAGAAGAAGTTCAAGGGGAGCCGAAAGCCGCGGGGCGGCGAGCCGCTACTTGGGACGGGCGGGCTGCGGGCACCGACCGGCGGCGGCAGGGCAGGGCGAGCAGCCCCGAAGGCGTCCCGGCGGAGACCTACCTCTGTCCCCGGGGCGCCGCAGGGCGCCGGCGGGCAGGGCGAGCGCGCAGCAGAGCAGGAGGCAGGCGATGCCCGCGGGAGGGTCCATCGCGGCGGTCCCGGCCCGACGCGGGGGCCGGCGCCCGGGCTGCCCGCAGCCGGGGCGGGCCAGGCGGCAGCCCCGCTCCGCGCTGCTCCGCGCCGCTCAGCGCTGCCCCGCGCCCCGCCGCCCGCGCATTCGCCCAGCCGCAGCCGCAGCGGCAGTGGCGGCCGCGCTCCCGGCTCGCAGCGAAGCAGAGACACCAGGAGGCGGCGGGGGTATAGTACTGGAAGCACAGGGCGTGCGGAGTGAAGTCAGGCTGATTGACAGAGGCGCTGCCACACGGCGCAGCCCGGCCGCGGGGAGCGGGGACGGGCCGCGGGCAGCGGGGACGGGACCGCCCGCCCCGCCGGGCAGCCCCCGCGCCGCCCCCGCCGCGCTCCGGGCAGCCCCGGCCGGCAGCGCCCGCCCCGCGCCGCGCCCCGCTCCGGGACGGGCCCGCCGGCGGGGACGGGAGTTGGCAGAACGCGTGTGGAAGCGAAAAGAAACTCCCCGCGCCGGGCTCGGGAGCCCCCGGGAGCTGGGGCAGCGTCCCGCAATCGGGACCCGCGGGCTGCGCCGTCCCGGCTGTGCATCCATATGGAAACCACCAGAGACAGATGAGGCTGACAAACTTAAGGCACCTCGGCCTGAGTTGTGTTGCAGTCTTGGTTTCCAGTTGACAGCAGGGACCCAAATGGAAAAAGTGCCACCAGCAGAAGCAAATCGCAGTCAGAGATCTTCATCTGATCCAACAGATTACTCTAAGGAGCCATTTCACAGGAAAAATTGTTAGGGCTATTTGCTAATAAGACTGAAATTGCTTCCTGCAATCTTATATTAAATATCTGCAACTGGAGAGATAGACCCTGAAAGTCTTTAGGAATACTATAAATACAATATAGAAGAAGGATTTTTAAATAATTAAAAAAAATCAAGAGTGGCCTTTATGGTAAAAAACAAGTTATATTTGTTTCCATATGGCCAGGATAAATGCCATACTGCTTATTCCCTTCAAATAATGTGTGTATTTACTCAGTTTTTACATTGCTGGGATCATCTGCTGTTTTCACCACTTCACTCTTTAACCTTGCAGAATCCTATTAGCCCTTCTTGTGCTCCCGCTGGCCCTGCCAGCCCACAGCCCTGTCTAACCCAGGCTGATTCTCACTGTATCTGCATGTGTTAGACCTCTCTGGAAAGCTGCAGGCAATGACTTCCTGCAGGAAGCTGGTCTTCTGCCAAGGAATTTTCCTGGGTATCCTTGAATATTCTTGCTCCTTTATGACTAAGGGTCCAGCTATTACCTTCCACTCCTATATTATGGATACAAATGAAAGATATACAATAAAAATAACAGCAAGCCAGTCCTGCTCCCTGCTCATGAAGAGGGCTTATGGACCCCAACCCCAATCAGTTGTGGGAGTATATGATTTCTGCTAGCTTGCTTTGATGTTCTGGTTTGGCTTTCCCATTCTTTAGGTTAAGAATAAAAAGGGAAAGATTATTCTGAATGATGAGGTAGATCAACTTGTGCATTGCATTCAAACATCCCTTTTCTTATCTTTTCAAATGACCCCTATTTGGAATTGCTGTCTGCACCAAGCTTCTCCCAGTTCTTCCTTTTGGTTTGTTTTTATGGTTTTTATGTTGGCTTTTTTTTTTTTTTTTGGTTTGGTTTGAGTTTGGGTCCATATTGAGCAGCTTCTCTTACTTAAAATCTCATATGCTTTCATCAGTACACAGCTGGTAAAGTTCCAACTTCATTTTTATTGGACTTGTATTTTAAGCTGATGATGTGGCTTTTTTATGTTTCATCCATCCCATCCTGCTCAAATTGAAATAACTTCTGCACATAAACTTGAAAGGGAGAGGGGTTGGCTCTCTACATTTGAAATCAAAGTTCTTATTTGTATATGATTCATCCAAAAAAAAAAGAAAAAAGTGACAGGGTAGATTATACAAATACAAAACAACCCAGCCATTAGTTCTACTAATTAAGATGGATTTTTACTCTTAAAAATACTGGAGGTTAGAAAATATGCTTTAATATGGATAACAGCTGTACTGCAGAGTAATGATGTAAACAAAAAGAATCAGCAACTGCCTTTATGCAGTTTATTTCTATAGAGAAACCAAGTTCTGTGTGCACATGTTGTTACCTTATCACACGGAGACAAAAGCTCCATGGGCTCCAGGGCTTTGGGGGACTGTTTTACAACCTCCTTTAAATTTAAAAAAAAAAAAACCCAAACTGAGAACCAGTGTCAAACAATGCAGCCAGATCTGCAGTTGGTAAAAACTGTGCTTCCACTGCACTCTCTGGAATAAATCCTGATCCCCACTGAAGTCAGTGAGAGTTTTGCCATTGACTCCAGCAGAGCCAAGATTTTCTGCAGTAGATTCTCAGTGAGATTTAGACCAACTGAGGATGTGCCACATGGCACAGCAATGGGCCTGTTATCCTTCCACAGGAAAAATGGATACATGTTTGACCCTGAGGAGGTGATCCACAGCATGCCAACCACCACAGAGCCCAGAGGAGTGCAATTCAAGAAGAGTCCTTATGTCCCTGCTATTACACCAGAGTAGAAGAGAAATCCAGGGCAATATCCTCCTCAAAACTAATTTTCCATTTCCTAAACTGGGCTCCTTGTCACAGACAGATGAGGTTGTGGTCTGGGTTTCCTTAGCAGGGCATTGCCATGGCTGTCTCCATGGCTTCTGTACATTTTACAATCAACTAGAAAAAAGTCAGTGTGGAATGTATGGACTGCTGCATTAATTATAGTCCCCAACCCTCTAAATTGATTGGTGCAAATGAAGTCACACCATATTTATTTCACTGGAATGAGGGGAGAAGGACTAAATACTGCAACTGTGCTTGGACAGCTCGATCTGAGAGCACGGCTGTGCTCTGCCAGCCATGACTACAGTCACACAGATGTTTGCCTTCACTGGATACAGGCATACAGAAAGGAGAAAATGATGCTCTGGGTGTCCTGAATGAATGCCCACACTGAAGGAAAGGTGTTCTAGCAGCTGAAATAGCTGAATTAGTTTCAAACTAGCCAGCAGAGGTATGACTGCCCTGTAACTGAACTGATACAGGGCTCAGCACAGGCTCTGGAGTATTTATTGGATTTACAGATTTTCTAATCTACACCAAGTTTGTGCTATCTGTTCCTGTTCCAGCTAGGGTGCATCTGCATAAACTGCAGCCAGACCTTCCCTTGGAGATGTTCTCATAACATTTAATTTTGCTCAGGAAAATGAATAGATCCTAAGCTTAATCACCAGTACTGCTCTGAAGGTGTTTTAAACACATATAACTGCACATTGCAATGAGAAATATTCTGTATCTGGAATTTCTAAGATCTCTTGCTGTTTTCAAGGGAAAATCACTCTTTTCCTCTTATTGGTGGGGCTGTGAGGGAAGATGCTGGAGGGCAGCACTGTGCCTTCTGCAAAGGGCACACCAACACCTAAGCAGGTAACTTTGAGTCTGCTTATGGCTCAAAGCAGTCCAAGCTCTGAGGTGAGAGGTTCCCCAAAAGGGGAATTGTCATTCCTGACCTCCTGATGGGGAAGATTGAACCTATCTCCACAAGGACTGCATTTTTCCTGTGTTTCTCATGCAAATGATTGTCTTTGCTTTCACCCTTGACTGCCATGCACACTTTGTGGCTATGCAATGTTATAAAGCTTAATAAAAAGGACGAAAAATTAAAACAGTGTGCCAGTTCATTTCCTTCACACTTGACATTTCCAGGCTTCATATTGTTTGAACTCTTTTGCCATTATGTGGCACTATGATGTACTACCTAAGAAAAAAAGGATGTATTTAATGCTGATTTTGAAGCAGTGCAAGCTAAAGAGCAGTAATTAAAATGGGAACTTCCCTCCCCCCCTTTACATTAGCAGGGTAACAAAACAATATATCACACAAAAAATAGACCAATGGACCTATTAATAAATTATCACATTATTCAGCTCTTGCTAATAATTTCACTTCCACTTCTTTTTTAAGAAAGTGCCAAAGAAATATTCTAAGATAAGTGAAGTGAAAATGAACCAAATTAAAGCAGTAATACCCAGGCCAGTCCCTTGGATTCTTGGAGTAAGAAATCAGGTAATATTACAGAAGATATTAACATCTTTAACTAAAATCCTGCCTTCCACAGAAAGCTACTGACTGAAGGTATAAAAGCAGGGCATCCCCTCTGCCTGTTCATCCTGAGCTTTCTGAGAATCAGTTCCTAAGCCCTTCCCACCATGCTCAGTGTGCCCAGGCTCCTCAGGAGACTTGGTGATTCTGCTGAGCCAGGAGCAGGAAGGGACATACCCCAGCATTTCAGGGGCTTTACTTAGAAAAAACTGGGCAGTTTTACCTTCTGAAGCTGTCACTGTTGGACAATGGGACTTAGCTCTCACTTCAGGTGTTGAAGATTCAAGTGTCCATTCTTCCAAGACAGAACAGAGCAGCAATTCCTCCCAGCCCTGTTCCATGTGTCACTGCTGGGACGCCTGCAGCCTGGGACAGTACAAAGGTCCTGCTGCCTGCAATTCTCTCAGGCCAAGAGATTAACCTGTAAGATGCTGCTCTCACAGGGATCAGCCATGGGTACCTTCTTAGGCCTGTGTTCATTGATAGCACAGGCTCAAATTCCTTCTGTGCTGGGCCAGAGCTGCTGTCTGAGCACAGCCTTGCTCCTGAACTGCCCACACACACAAGTTTGCACTCAGATCCAGGGAACGAAGTAACAGAACTGCAGGGATGGATCCAAGATTTCTTCAGCATCTTCAGTATTTGGTTCAGTCACTTTGTCCTGATTTTGTGGCCCATGGTAGATGTTCCATCTTAATTCCACTTCATGTATTATACTGACAGAAAAAATGCAAAATTTCATTGGTACCACTTCTTCCACTAATCATCTGTATTTACCAGCTAGTTGTCTTTTGATAAATATTACAATCTCTCCCCTAAGTTTTCACCTTGATTCTTTCTGTTCAGATTTATTGCCTCACTATTAATATTCCAGCCATGTGATTTATCCCAGCATGTTCCTGGAATACTTGCCTTCTCTATATAAATATTTGAATGATCCTAATTTCAACTAATTAGTACTGGGACATTTGATTTCCCTCTTGAAGAATTCTCATTTGCTACTAACCAGTTCCTTTCCAGTATAAGAGACACTTATTTTGAGGGGAGAGAATAGAGGCACTGAATGAACCAAACACTTTTCCAATATTGTTCTATCCTTCTTTGTATTGTTCATGTCAATCTGATGCCAAAATAACTCTCCTACATCAGAAATTTCAAAGACATCAAGTACACAGGCAGTGACAATAAAGCATTCCTATCCTGCCTATCAAAATGCTTCCAACCTTACAGAAAGACAGGCCTTATTTAATATCTTATTATGCCACAAATTGGGAAATTCAGTAAGTTCAAATTTGTGGAAGATCTTGGAAATAGAATAAATTTTGATGGCCCTCAGATCTGTCACTTCCTCTGTCACCTTTACCAATAAAGGAAGTTTAGGCCCCAAACAAAGGTTTGGGATTTTTTCCCAGTGCAAATCTATATATATTATATATATAATTCTTTTTGCATATATATATATATATAGTATATAGTATATACTATACATATATATATGCAAAACCATATATAATTTTCCCTGAAAAACATTTAGCAAGTTTGGCCTAAATATATTTGCTTCGTGCACCATGACTTTTTAAAAAGAGAAGGATTAACATCTTCTAGGAGAAACATTTCTGCAGGAAAAATGTTTCTAGTCAACATACTAACTCATTGTTGAGAAACAATTTTGGTGGAGCAGTTTCAACCAACCATACTTACAAATTTTTCTGCTAGAAAGAAATCATTTCAGAAGCATTTCAGCCATGCAGATTTCTTCACTCTCCAGAAAAACCACACCACTCATTCTCACTGATTCACCCACTGCTTATATTAATCGGTCACTTGTTCAGTTTAAGCATTGTTTTAGTGAGTAAAGATACACATAAAGAGCATATTAAGAAACAAAGCAAAAGTATTCCACACCTAATGACTAGTAGGAAATGCCTCTGAAATATTTATTTAAAAATCCAAGTACAACCAGAACACAAGATTATTCCTAAACCAGAGAAAATATGAAAATTAAGACTTATCAAGATCTTCAGATTCAATTCTCTCTTCAAATAAAACAAATTTTACTTTCCGGTTGCCTGCTTCACAGCTGCAACTCTGATAATAGGACATGTTAGTAATTTATATCTTCACTAAAAACAAATACCCATTTAAAATAGACTGGGACATTTTCCAGTTTCAGAATCATTATTTGTGTATTTGTATTGAAGTAATGCCTAGAAGGCGCAGCTGAGACTGAGGTCTATTGAGTTAGTAAGACAGTGAAGAAAGTGACCTCCCTAAGCACAAAATTCAAAATAGCAGTTTAGTGAAACAAGTACAAAAATAAGGATTTCCAACCCAAAATCCTAACAGTTTGGATAATATTCGAAAAAATCATCTTTGCACTCCTTATCTATTATTCGTAGGCACATTTTTCAAATAGTATTTATTCTTTACATTTACAAACAGTTTATCTGAATAATTTTATCCTTTAACAACAGAAGTCTTAGGCTAATTCCCTTCTCACCGCCTACTCCATCTCCTGAAGAGACGCCGCGCGTTTGCAACTTACCCTTTTTTATTTTTTTCCCCCTTAATCATGCTTGCTGGGAGCCATAAAGCTGAAAGGGAGAAAACCGTAAATAATTGCATCTTCAGAGATGAGTTTAAGCTTTAAGCAGTGGCAGAAATACTGAATTCATATGCTCCACCACGCTTCATCAGAGAAGGCCTTACAAATTGGGGTAAGGAAAACTTACTAACATCCAGGACCCTATATTTTAAGAGGTTTTTCATCAGTCACAGAAATGATAGACTTTCTGTGGCTGCTGTTTCAGTATATAAGTAACACAGAAGGAAAAGCACAGCAGATTACTGGGATCCTATCCAATATGGAATCTCTGCAGCCTCAAGTCAAACAAGCTCAGAAGGTTCATGGAATTTGACTCAGTGAGAACTGCCAAGTCAGGGGGAAGGTCACAATCACAGTGCCTGAAGGATAAAGGAAAACAGTTCTCAGGCTGTTGGGAAATGGGAAGCTTTTGGGAATGTGCATTTTCTACCTTAAAAAAAGAGAGTTATGTTAAGATTGTGAATTTTGCACTTCCTCTAGCTCCAGTCTCCAAGCCCGCCAAATGATGTGGCACTGCACATGGAAGCTCTACCTAATCCTTCACTCATTCACATCAGGAAATGAGGGCAGGAATTCTTTAGGCACATTTAAAAGCAAGCCATTTGCATCATTTGTCACTAAGAAAAATTTGAGAAAAGGACTAAGAATAGAATAATTTCTGTTCACCTTTATCATGTAGGAGTTTAATCCCATCCCTGTCTTCTATTTAATCCCCAAACAGAACTTACTTGAGTGTGAGATGGCACTCCTAAGAGTGATCTATAAATTGTGTCACACTAACATCAAAGGAAAATAGCATGGAAAATCTCTAGTAAGCCCAGGGCTATTATTGAAACACATGCAGTAAAACAACCAAATGTTTCTGGCTGTTCTTCAGCTTATTCTTCAAATGACATATCAGGATCTAGCCTAATATGAAGAGCTTTCACTTGGGTAAGCCTGCTCTATGTTAGACAAAAAGAATTGTTACTTCAGAAAGTCCAGTTTAGTGGAAATAATAGAGCAAGCTCACAGTAATGGAAATTTAAGGAAACACATTCAGAAAGCATAATAAGAAATAATTTTCACCTGAAAATTCAAAGCCACAGAAAGCTGGCTTTGTGCAGTAAGTGCAAATCACACATTAGGCATTACAGTGCCCCAAGGCAACAATGGGAAAATCTTGATCTTTCTAATGACCTTCTTCATTTCATAAATGCAATAAAATCACTTTCAAATGGATATCTTATGTTTAGCAAATTTATAACTGGCTTTTGCTCCACTTTCAACCAATGGTTGACAAGTAGACTGCAGCGCTCAGTCCATGACCTGAAAGCTTGTTAGCAGCCTTGCTTGTTCTTTGGTCCTTTGTATTGATTTCAGAGTATCACAGGGAGTATCTTATGATTGTTCCTGTCTTTTATAGACATATAAATCAGGAGTAAATTCACTGAACTAAGAGCTGTGACCCTCATGTGAAATGGATGTTAATACAATCAGGATCACCTACTGACAACATGGGTTTTGAATCATTTCAGCCTGCTGTGCTTACAGCATCCCTGCTTCTAACTTGTAGTTTTGGGCAATTATTTAAGGTGCATTTCATATTCAGACAGCAAAGAATCCCTAAACACAGAAGCAGGTGAAAAACATGAAGTATATCTGCTAAATGTGATGCCCTACAATTTATTTCCTCAGGCATCAAGGGGTAGGCTGGGGGGTTTTGGGCTGCTTGAGTTTCAGAATAGGTAACCAACTGCACTGGAGTATTTTATCTATCTGTTTTTATGCTCACAATCATGATGTGATACTACATAAGGGATACTGCATCAATGATCAAAGTGCATGAGCTTTGCATTCCCTGACAACTATTTCCACCTGAAATAACTTCTGGACTCTGTCTTCTTTAGGCACTGCTGTACTTGGATTGCTGAACTTCAAAAAGGGTCTGTGTATCTTGTCTATGTCAAAGATGTGTTCTTTAAAAGCAGAAACAACTCTAGTTTCTGATCTGTGTTCATGAGTGCAAGGCCTTTCATTTCTCCAAAGCATTTGTGGAAACAGCATGATGGACCTGCAGGACTCCCTGCAGCTTTCTCCAGCTCGAAGGCGTGTTGTGGTTGAGTGGACAGAGCCTTCAGACACCAGAATTAGCTGTGCTTTTCCCTTTGCATATTTGCTTCCAGCATTCCTGTTTGCAAATGTTGAAGACAGTGGCACTCAGTTCTGCCAGGGCAATGCCTGAGTACAAACAAGATCAAACTCTTCCAGTGAAACAGTAGGTAAAAGTACATTTGCCTCCTAACTACAGTTAAAATCCAGTTCTTGATAGAACATGTCTACTTAATGTTTTACAGTTCAACAAAACTGTAAAATGCCCATCTTCATTAGGTGGCGTATTACAAAAGGGTTTCAATAGGGCTAATTTACAACTAGTCTGTCTACACGGAGCTTTGGGCACGTTCTGTAGAGACTGAGAACATAATTTCCATTATAGGGAGTACAGAGTAACACAGGTCCTGCCTAAACTTGGTCAATTCTCATCACTGGTCAAACTGAAGACTACAGTATAGACCTGCACATTCATCAGACTGTCCCAGTTCTGAAGACTCCAGGCTTCTGGCTCTCTCTGGAAACATTCCATTCACAACAGAAGAGAATTAAGTAGTTTTTCTTTTTAAATCAAACCTACACAAGCTCGTAATCCATCAGGCAACTTCATGGCATATACACATCTGCATAATCCTCCTGAAGTTGCATAACTCTCCAGCTGTCCTCATAAAAGGGATTTTATTCTGTGCCTGGCAGGTTTTGCAAGAAGTACATGTTCTGTACAATATGCATGTACCGATGTGCATGATTCTGGGGGACATTCTTAAAACTAATCAGTTTTTCATCTCTGTACCTTCCCTTTGTAAAACCAGCCTTCCCTGTGGCAGTGTACACACAAATACAGGTGCACAAACTAAGGAACAGACATCAACTACTTTGGTTCTAAAAGTGACTCCAGTTAAATATTTTAACAAGAGTCAAATTTTCTTCTGAATTCTATAATCTCTTAGAAATATGCTTGAAATATTCTATAGAAACATCATACTTATCATGTCAGTAGTTAAATTAATAATTTATCATAATGGTAATCAGGGGGTTTCTCATATACATATAGAGTGCTAAAATGTATGTAGGCTCTCTCAAGACATAGCTCTGACTGTAAATTATGCTGATTATGAAAGAAGTTATATCAAGAGCAAAAGGGGAAATGCAGCTGGAGAACAATTCGTAAACAAGTTTAGAAAAATCCTTGTCCACAAGGAAAAGGAATCTCTTCCTAGAGAGTTTCAAATACCACTTCCATGACTTCTTCACCCCTTCACTCTAAGTGATTATTCAAATATTATTTGCTACTGAATATGTATGTATCAAAATATGAGCAATTCCAGTTTTGAGGGACAAGGGAAAAGCAGTTGTTTTTTTTTAATGTCTTCAAGAAATCTGCTGTACTCTTCTTCCAGCTGGTCTTGTATTTTAACTAGCACCTCTCATGTTCCATGGGAGAAGAAAGAAAAGCAAATGTTTTCATTACCAGTCTAAGTATTTCTAAAATGATGTTTTTTCCAAGGTTATCCAAGTTTATAAGACAAAGAATTGTTTTATTCATTTCTGAGTTTCTTCAGAAATTTCCCTATTCCAACATTACCCCCATCTTACTGATGGTGTTCCATCTGGCTTCAGTCTTAATTGCAATTTTAGCTCAGCCATTCCTATGATATCATAAAAACTTGAAGCTTCTCATGAAGCTGATACTCTCCTATATTTAACTAAATAATGCAAGCAGGAGAAAAAAAGGGAAGTAATCTTCAAAACAGAATTTCAGTCTTATGGAAACAAAAGGGTGGGCAAGTTCTTAAAACTTCTGTCCTCAAACTGAAGGGAGAAGTGAAGAACAACCTGAGCTACTGGTGACCAGTGTTACCACACAAACTGATATTTCCATTACTCTGATTTTTACTAAACTGAATAATTCTCAAAGCTCTCTGAGGCTATTAAATTACTAGATTTGAATTTTGCAGTTCAACCTCTTACAACTTTAATATCATTACAAGGATATCAGTATAAGAGAGGATTAATGTACAGATTCCCTAAAGAAAATGTGCCATTGGTGACTGCAGTGGATTAAGAGCCTTGATTATAAGTAATTATTTAATGCAAAGCAGATTCAAACAAGACCAGAACATATTGTGGTAAATCCTATTAAATGCAGTCAATGACTCACTCTTTTGTAAATATCTTACTATTTACATAAACAAGACAGGATAAACATGGCAAGAAAGGGACTGGCAGGGAGTACGGGTATAACTTGCCTAAAATCATACAATAGGTCAGCTAAAAAAATCAAGAATAAACATGTCTCAATGGACCATGTAATCATTACCTCAGAACATAATCTAACATCACCATAATGAATCTGCATTACACTTGAATAAACATTTGTTCACTCTTACAAGGTTTGGTAATTTGATACATCAGAACAGTGCAAGAACATGCAACTTACGTTAAACATCTGCATTCAATCCTTTCTTAGATATTACATCACATTAGATATTGATCAAAGAGTATATTGAATGATTAAAGAAATGAAAAAGGGAAAATCTACACAAAAGAAAAAAATATATTGATTCTTGTTTCAAGGTCAAGCATGTGCATGTCTTCACTCTAATAGGGCTAATTATGAAAGAAAATCATTGGTTCCTGCTGTTATAATCACTAAATGCTGCTTAAACAAAATGCTACTTATGTCACAATGAAAATAAACTATTTTACTTAGCTTTACATTTCAATTATCTCAAAATAACTAATTATTACCCTTCATGTGCCAATGGTCCTGCAGATAACATGGTGTTTCTCTTTGAAACAGAGGAGAAGCTGAGCTTCATGGACCTGCACTCAGAACATCCAGGGTTTCACATCTGCTGAATCGAGTTTCCAAGGCAAAGGTTCTCCTCATCTCATTCAACAGGCTTCAGAATCCACAGTTTCAGTCTTCTTCCTAGGAACTCTCTCTAGCTGTGCAGTGATTAATATCTTTCCATTCCTGACATGACATTTTAAATTGTTTGAACTGAGGGACAAGAGAGATTGTTATTGTAACCAATCTGCAGATATTGAGACCTCTCACATCCACCCCGTGTGGCTGCTTGGAACATCCTGGCAGCAGCTGCAATAGGAGGCTGGATAATACCAATGGAAAAAAAGCCCTGCATATTTATTTTAAAAATAAGGCATCAAGGGAAATTAAAATTGAGCTGAAAGTTCAGCAATCAATTTGGGTTTGAATACAAGATTGTTTGGAGGCTCATCCACTTTTTACTCTGCAAGCTGATCTTGCATCTGCCCATTTTCTCTCTGTGCAAAGTTACAGCTATGGAGACAAAGACACAGCTCACTGTGAGCAGCAGCCCAGGGTGTGCACTGCTCTCCAAAAGAACTGGAAGAAAATGCTGTGGGTTTGTTTTTTTTTTTTTAAATTAAGACAGAGGAGCAGACATTTCCGACTGAGACACAGCAGATGGCTGCCAGAAAATGGTAAAGAATTCAGGAAGATGAAGGGCGAGGCAGCCTGTGGGCTTTGGAAAAGAGACAATAACCCATGAGCAGTTAAAGTGCACTGTATGTGTGGGACAGAAAGGTTTGGAGTGGTAAAAGTCTGCAGGACTCTGCCACCGTGCCCTTTGGTCCTGCTACAGTCAGCTTCCCCTTGCAAATTCAGTTCTAAACCCAAGCACTGCATGGCAGCAATAATTCAGCATTCCGTGTATGACGAGGAAATGTGTCTATAAGTGCTCTGCTCTGGCCTCTTTGGCCTCTTTTCAATACAACTGTAACTGGAGCTGTATTTCCTGGGAAAGGTGGCCTTATTCTGGTACAGCAGTTCTGCAAATACTTTTCTGAATATTGCAAACAGTTAGCATTGGAAGGGTTTAGACAATTCCACAGGAAACCCATCTAGCTGTAAAGCTTAAGAAACATTTTATTAGCAGAACTAACAACCTTTATAATAATAATAGGCAAAGTCAGTGTTTCCATTCATTTATGTCAGAAGGTGTTGATACAGATGCTTTCTTTTGGAATATATGTTACTGTAATGATCACATTTCAGGAGGGTGGGAGAGGAATTTCTTCTGTAACTATATAAAAAATTCTTGAGCTATCCCCAATACAGCCTTTTTTGCTTCTTATTCTGAACTGTTCTGCATCTGTGTATGTGAAGCCTCAAAATAAAATGTAATGAGATGGAGCAGCACAGGATGGCACATAAAGGTCAAAAGGACATCATTTGCTCACAGCTGGGGTTGTGTGTTGTCATTAGAAGGTGTCCCTTTCTGGGGACTTTTTTGGCACTGGTTTCTAGGAGTGCAGAGCACCTATATGGGGAGGTTGCTTTTCAGCTTTGCTCAGCTCCTGTTTCAGGGTCTCAGGAGAAAAGCCACATTTCCTGAGAGTCCAGCACTGCAATGTTCTCAGCCTCTCCAAGGCAATGGCAAGCTGCTTCATAACCCAATTCCTTCTCATGAAAATATGACAAATCCAGGCTTTGCTGTCTGACTACAGCCCCCAAAACAACCCCTTTGAGTAAAAATACCCATTCAATGGATTTGATTGTATGAAAAGCCATTTCATCCCTAATCCCTTTGAATATCTGAGGTGATTACCTCCAAATTAGGCAGAAATGCTATGAATGCAAAATACAAGATTCAACAGCTCTGTAAGCTGTTTATTAAACAAGTCCCAAACTTACACCAGGCAAGAACAGGAGGAGCAGGAGGAATTCACCACTTAAGAAAATAAAAAGACATGAGGTTTCATAGTCTTCTTCATGGACTGCAAGACCACATCAACTCCTATTATTCCATGTAAGATAATTTTGTATATCTCTTTCAGAAACACATATAAATAAGAAGTCCTTCTATAAATTTTCTGAGAGTAATTTAGTATCTGAAACTATATCCTATGGCCAGTCAGCTCTTTGAAGACACTATAGGAATGCAGTGATGCTCTTCAGGATGCATGAGACAGATTAAAGTCAAGTCAGCAGAGCATCTGCTTTTACATATTAACTGGAAAAAGATCTCCTGTAGCTCAAGGGGGCCTCAAACATGGGTGAAGAATTAAAAAAAAAAGGGCACTGTCACCAGCAATTGTTAGCACTGGCATTCAGATGAGTTCTGATTCTTCAGTGTCTGTATTGGCCCTACTGCAATAAAAATGCTCATAGAGTCTCTGCATAGTCGAAAGCTATTGTATAAATTATGATACTGGGAAGGTTGCTAGTTATCCTCTAATACAGAATATCCCACATTAGAATCCCAAACCCTTAGTAAAAGCAAACAGAATATTAATTTCCCCATATTTTCTCACCTGCAAGTGTCTGCTCAGGGCCACAAACAGCAGGAAAAAGCTGTTCAGCAGGTCAGGGTTGCTGCAGGCTGGGGAAACAAGAGCTGGGGGCACACAGCTCTCACCACCTTGCTGGAATAATGTGGGGACAACTTCCACAAAGACCCTCTGGCCTATCACTCACTATTGTAGGAACAGGCTGGAGCCGCACTCCTGTTTTTATTGTCATCTTGATTAACTCTATAGACCAATCAAAGTAACTTGTTCCAACTGTTTTTTTCCAAAACAACTCACATTCCCTGCCACACGTCTGACAAAAACCTAAATTGTTAACAAATGGTTGAGGGCTCAGTCACAATGAAAACAACAATTGTGAGGCGGAAATAACAATAACACAAACACAGTCCTATGCAGTTCTTGCTGGGGTAAATTATTCCTGCAGAGACATGGAATTGTAACCCAAGGGTATGCAGTGACTTTATTATTTGGCTCAGTGATCCCTCACTAAGTATTACTGCTGGTATTTATTAGCAACAATGCCCTCTAATAGGTGGTTACAGACAGAGGGAGTGGGCTAGTACTTTTCCTGGGGAGTTCCACCTTAAAAGCACAAGCTTTCCCTGTTCAGCACCAAGCCTGGATGGTGCACAGTAATTGCTTATCTCGTTCACAACATATGGTTGCTGGTGAGCACTTCCCAACAGCTGGCATGATCAACTTGTGGCAAAAGATTTTAAATCAGCCCTGCCCGTGTTTCAAATACTTGTGTGCTCTTACTTCTCAAAAGATGCCATTTGCATCATCCACGCTGAGGCACAGCCAAGCATCAAACAAAAAAAGGCTGGGAATAAACACACTGACAATATGAGATTAGCTGCCATTCTGTTCACCTACAGAACAGATGTTCAGCTTCCTAGTCACCTAAAATCATCCTCCAGGAGTGCACAATTTATATTGAGCTGCCTGTGTCTAAAACATTGCCTATGTAGAGTGGAATCATGGACTTATTCAAATAGTTCACAGCACACAAGACAGCAATCGTTTCTTTTGTATTACTGTGCTTAGGAAAGGAATTGTTGAAAAGTATATTGAATTGCTGAGATTTTAATGAAAAGGGACAAAAACAAATGGCAAGAATAAAGTATATAGTAGTAGTGAAAAAAATTATTCTGAAGTAAATGCACTTGATGCAAAAATATACACTGAAAATACCAGCTATAAATGAATTTTCAAAGTACAATACCTAGTGATGCTCAGGTGTCCTGGAAAACATTATCTTTCAATTCACAAAGGTTTTGTTTTAAATTACGCAGTGACTATGGCAGATGAACTTTTTACTGTCCATATACAATTTTAAAGTATAGGGAACGATTAAATATACAATATTTTAGAACTGTCTAGTGTCCTCAGAGTAATAAAACAATTTTAAAATATAGTCTAAATATAATATGGTAAACTGGAATTAATGTATCTAAATTTTACTCTGAGATCAAGTACAATTGTAATTTTTTTACCATTTCACAGACAAGTAATACCTTAGAATCAAAACCAAACAAACATATGCCATTTTAAACGTGCAAGAAAACCTTCTAGCTTCTGTTTCAAAACCCCACACTTCCTTCACATTTTTCCTTGAGCACTTATTATCCTTTATCTCCTACAGCCACTAGAAATAAAGTCTCATCTAGGTAACAAGCAAACAAGCAGCCCAAAAACCTATGGAATAAGAAATCAGAAATAAAATGGTCCAGTTTTCTTTCAAGCCTGCCCTGATGCTGATGCAGATTTGGTCCATGGGAGATGTTGTGCCTTCCATGGCTTCCTGCACTTGAATTTGGTCAGTTCCTATCCCTGAACCTTCTTTCCCTTTGGATTGTCCTCATTACCTTTCATCTGAACATTAATTCTGCCATTTATTTGGCTGCAAATAGGACTGGATTCTGGAAGGCCATGATCACCTTCCTTGTGCTGATGGAGGGCTTTGGGACTGCCCAGTTTGTGCTACTCATGATCTGCAGGAGTTACACTGTCCTGACTCTTAATCTTTTTTGTTGGTTGTTTCTAAATTCCTTTCACATTTCTGCTATTGAGCTGGCCAAAACTGAATTTATCAATTCCTCCAGATATATCAGCTTGCAGTTCTCCAGCTTGAATCTCATTTTGCTTCCTGTTCATATTTTTGAGCTCTTTAGATCCCTTTTTATTATTTCTCCTTGCCCGCTTACGCTTGCAACACCTGTCAGTTTAGAGTATGATTGTACCATTAGAAAGCAGGGCAGCTGCAGAGCAAAGCCCCAGGGAAACTCCAAGCAATATTGGGTCTTAAACTTTTGGAAATTTACCCAGGGCAGAGAGGAAACATCAGGAACAAGTGCCTGAAACAATATGCCTGCAGATGCAGGGCACACAATGCTGCTTTGGAACAAAGAGAGTCTGTTGCCATCATTTTATCTGAAGTAGCTGCTGCCGGCTGAGTGTGGTTTTACCTGGGCATGAGGGATCCAAAGGCTCTTCATGACCCAGGGAATGCATCTTCCAGGCATTGGCATATGCCCGCAACATAGTTGTGCCTCTGCATCCTCCCACTGATTCCTCTGTGGGGAGCACTGAAATACAAGACAGTTTCTTGAAGCCATAATTCAAGCATAACTGGTTTACTGTTTGGGTTTTTTGTTTTTTTGTTTTTTTGGTTTTTTTGTGGGTTTTTTTTTTGTTTTTTGTTTTTTGTTTTTTGTTTTTTTGCACTGTAGACATTAAAACATATATTTGGGGATATTTAAGACTACAAAATGGAACAGCCTGTAAGTTTGATACTGATAGTAAGAATTCTAATATTATTCAACCCTGAAATGGAAGAACAGGGATTAAAAGTTTGGGAGATTTTGTTCACACTGGATACATTCCTTTTACTTCGTGAATTTTTATCTGGAGCCTGATGTTCAGTTCTTCCATGACATTTTCCATAGAATTAACTATTCTACTCATGCCGCATTATTTCCCTAGGCAGGTCCCAGAGTGATTATAATACTGATAGCTACCTCCAGGGAGCACTGGGTTTCGATACATGGGACTAACTGGGTACTTTATCTAACCAGCTGTGAGCACAGCCCGCCTGGCAGGGACGTTTCTCACACTTGAGGAAAGTCAGACAGTTTAAAACAGGGACATTAGTTCTCTCTGAAGAAAGGTGGCTTTTCAACGGCAATCCATGCTACTGCCTTGAAAAAACATCTCCCAAAAATTTACATTCATCTGTTTTATTCAGAGAATGATCATTTGGGGTTTTTTGCTACTTTTCTGTGTCTCACTAGTCCCACAGAAATATGAGTTACTGAATCAGTTTTCTAATTGATTGTAATTTCTTCTGCTGTCTCCTCAGTAGTAAAACTTGAGGTTCCTAAAAATCAAACTGCAGTGTAGGAATTTGCCGGGAGTAATTCCTGTTAGAAACTTTTTTGGAAACACGTAATTGTCAGGGACAAGCCTGCGCCCTGCCCTCCTCCTGCCCTGCAATGAGCACTCGGGGCCGCTCCCTTGTTCTCCACACTGTCTGTAATTATGGGCTGAGCGAATTGTCAAAGATGTCAATGCATTGACAACAATAGGCTTAGAATCAGTCTATTAAAAACTAAGGACTGTGTGTAAAATGCCCCTTTCAATGACAAAATAGAGGAAATTATACCATTCCCTTGACAGAGTCCTCATTCAAAAATAGAGCATTTAAGGAATAGCTTAAGAAAGCTCTAATTGTTCCTGGGTTTTTTGGTTTCTTTCACAGTTTGGATAACAGCTTTATAAATAAGTTATCTGACTGATCACTTAACTGAATCACCTACCCTAATTAGAGTACAGTACATGGTGTAGAATTCTATACTGTATATAAAGGTGGTTAAAAGAGCTTAATTCCTAAAATGATCCATCTGTCATAAATGTATATACTTATATATTAGAATAAATACCTTTGTAGTATTAAAGGGGGTTCCCTGAGGTTTTCCCCATCATTTCTATTCATTAATGATGTTAATTACAGTTACTTCAAAATGAATCATTCTCTAATCAGTATTAAGAACAATTATTTAATAAACAAGGCCCATACATTTAATTTATTTTTAGAATGACTTCACAAAGTGACATATAGTTCTTAAAAATTTTTCACTCTTTTCTCTTCTGCTGCAATAGTGAGTGTGGCAGATAAGGTGATGCTCCAAAATACCTTGAGGAAAAACTTTGTCTCTTTTCCCTTCTGCCTCACTTTCATTTAGGGGTAAAAACTCCCCTATTTCAAATGGCTCTTCATCTTAGGCAACTACCTGCTATTGAACTGCTGTAGAATGGGCAGCCAGTGTAGCCAATGGAGTCTGGAGAGAACAATTCAGAGCATCCTCACTACCTAACTCTGTTCACAGTATACTTCCCTGATTATGTGCAGACTCAGAGGTCCTATTGCAAGCAGCTGAATTAAATATTTAAATTTGGATGGTATGAGTAGGTTAACTTTAGTGTCTTCCTTTTGCCATAAAGGAAGCTTAGGGAGACATGGACTTCCCTGTAAAATTGGGGTCTTCATAACACCAGAAAAGCTCAGCAATATGTGGCTGGAAAAGTATGGCTTAATTCAAAGGAAATATGATGTTCTTTAAGAGAGCAAGGAGAGCTGATTTAAATTCCTGTTCTGCCACAGACTTCCCCTGTGACCTTAGGCATGTCGCTCAGGGCAAGGTTTTTATGGGCATCTGGACATCCGACTCCAGGGGATTATAAATAACTAACTTTGCAAATCTAGCCACTGAGCACTATTCTTTAATTTTCCATTTGCAAAATGTAGACAGTGTTATTTCCTCTTTCACCTCCTACCTACAACAGTTTCCAGGTGGAATTCTCTGCTAAAAGAATAATGTAAGGCTGAGAGATTATACACCATGGTAAAAAAATTCCACTGCTAACAAATAGTCTAAAAGACTAGGATTTTCTCTAACCTATTTGTTTTTTTAGGTTCTGGGGACAATTCTTCTGATTCCCTATAGCTGAATACTGTAATGTTCTTCACGAGTGTTTCTTGTCTCCATATGAAAAGGATAACAGCCATCACTAAAGCAGTTAGGTAAAGTTACATACTAATTGTTTCAAAACAAGTGAGTGCCAACAAAACAAATTGTTTCAAAACAAGAGTGCCAACATCTGCAATTCTAATACCTATCTATTTAAATTTAAAATTTAGCAGTCAAGACCTGCCAGCTAACCTAACCTGAGTGTGAGCCTCACACCAAGGTTTTCCCTTACCTAGGGCAACTCCAGGCTCCAGCACCACTGCCACTTTCCCATTCTCTGCTCCCATGCATCCTTTATCTGCCAGCCACATTTGTGTGCAGCACCACAGGGCATGGGGAGGGGCAGGGTAACAGCAATGAACCTGGCACTGAGCTCCTAGTGGAAGAATTTCTTGACATTTCTTTCTCCTTTTGGTACTGGATGGCACCAAAAAGTTGTACCAGAGCACTACATCCCCTCATGTGTCACAAAAATTTTTGATGTGCTTCCCTTGACATGGCTCAATGCTGGCCTGTTCCAGAAGCCAAAGCAAAGGAAATTCAGAGGTTTTCCATTAATTCTTGCCTATGCTGCTTTGATTCACTTTCTGCAGACATTTTGCCAATAAAGTGTAACACAAGCCAGATTTCCTCCTGCCATGCTCTGTAATGAGCAGATGACTTGTGGATATGTCATTGAGCTGGATTTTCACCTGGAAGAAAGCAGCACTCTGCCCACACTGAAGTGACTTGCTACTAGCTTTAATTGGCACGTCCTTCCTTTTGCATCAGTCTGTGCTCATAGGCATGTCTTGGCTGAATCTGATGGAATATATTTAAAATGTATTAGCATTTCCAACATGCTGGAAGTTTGCAATGCATATTCCAGGCATCACTCCAAATACATATGACCCCAACAGGTTTCATAAATTTTGGACATGAACTTGTTTTGCAGTTATTCTTAGTGTATGGAAGGTTGGAATGAGAGTACCTACACTGGCTGAGCTGTAGTCAGAGTTGTGATGTGCCAAGGGATCATAGAAACTCTACATCACAAGCCAAGCTTGGAAACTAGAATGACTTCAAGTAAACGTATGTAAAATAACACTTTATTCACTAAGTTATTTGTCATCAACATTTGCAAAAATTAAACAGCCAGAATTAAATTAAACCAGAAACTGTTTCTAATATATTTTAGCAAGTCACTGCATTATAGGGAGCAGTACCTTGCCCTTTGAAGAGTCCTATTGATTTTACTTCAGAGTAAGGTTGGCAGAATGAGGACTGAGCAACTTTGGATGGCCAACGATTCCTTTCTTAATTTATATTTAGTGGGTCAGGTTTAACAACTAATTTTTTTAAGAGGTTTTGGTACCCAAATGTACATGTCCTCAGTGCATTTAGTCTGGACATTTCTCATAGTGGTTTCCCACTTGTGACTTCTTCTGGAAGACGTTGATCCTAGTCAATCATTGGCAAAAGTTCATTGGTTTCCATGGGGCAGGGTTTTGCCCTTATTCTCTGGGTGTTATTACCTATTAAAGTCATCTTTGGCATATTTTACTATTTCTCTGCCCCAGACTTCATTAATTAAATATTTCCTTCTAATAAAGCTCTGCAGGATAAAACACAGCATGATTCCAAGGCACAATTCTCCTTTTCCATGTTTAACTTCTTGGCAGCACTCTCCTCACTTTCATTTTTATTTTAATTCCAAATCTATTTAGGCTATGATCCTTGCTTTATTATATAGTACTTCCAATATTACCTAAAACTGTACCTAGAAGTATACTCTTTGTTATTTGATGCACGTATTAATTTGGGAAACTATTTTACAGCAGTTTCAGTGTCATATCTTTGATTTTCAGTATTAATTGTGTGGTTCATTGTACAGCCCTTATTTATTACTATATTTTTACATGTTGGCATAAATACTGTCTCAGATCATCTGACTGTAGCCGTGAGCTACAGCAGCCAGATTACCCCCCACTACCTCTTCATCCTCAGAAGACAAGAAACAACAGCCTGCTCCTTGACAGCACATGAAGGAAGTCGTGCTATATTTAAATTGCTCTAACATATTCCTTCCCATGTGAAGGTCCTTAGCTCTTTTTCTGTAATCTCCAGCACTGAAAAAAGGAACTTTTCCCATTATGTGAGTACTAAAAAAAAACAGATTTCTGTAACATCCTAGGTCAGTTTGTCCTTTGGAAGACAAAAAGCTTTTTATCTTTGGAATGGATATCTAAAATTAAAGTTCATACTTCCTACGGTTCCCTGCCGGTTTTATTCCAAATCAAGTAAGAAATTTATTGACTTCTAGGCTTAACATACTCCCTGTAGATCCCACATTAGTTGGGGGCATGAGAGGAAAACTCACCTGGCTCTAATCCAAAAAATGTTGTTTTTTCATTTTGGGTTCTGTCATTGAGGAATATGGGTTAAAGGTTTCCCTTGGTGTCCAGCTTGTAGAGAAGATAAATCCTACAGCCTCACTCAGGGTCTTTTAGTCTTTTAGGCACATTTATCTAAATTTTTTAATTCTGGACAACATGATTTAGTTCACACCAAGATGCCAGCCATCATGTACACATTTATTCTAAGTAAAAATTCTTGTCATTTTTATCTCCTACCATCTCCTCTTTAAAAATGTTTGCTCCATCAGGATGAACATGATGCACCAACACTATGCCCTGCTCTTGAAAAGATAAATAGTTTCCAATGTGTTTTCTGTCCCTCTTCTTTATCTTTCCCTTATTTTTTAATTTATGCATTAGTAGCATCTGTAGACCTCTGTCTGGAGTGATAGTCATGGCATTTTCTTGACAATCCTCTGATTTAAAACTGAGATACTTCACCCCAAGTTATTCTGTCCTTCTTTGGCTTGATCAGAGTTTTTTGGCTCTTCTGCTACCTCACAGTCCACTAAATGGGTACATCTTTACCCAAAATAAGCAGAGAAAATGTAAAATCACTGTTTAGATATTTCTCTTGCTCTTGAAACATGTATAACATTTTCTCCCCTAGCATTCTGCCAGTACTGTAACATTTTACTTGAAATCACACCTCATTGTGCTTTGACCACACCATAACTTCCCAACAACAGCCAAGCACCTCCTTCCTCAACCTATGCAAAGACTGCTACCACTGGCACATGTTAATAAAAAACCAAGGACATCTTGTTCAGACTGAAAGGGAGCACCACCATTTCCACATGCTGCTTCCACCTGCCATGTTTTACTTCTGCCTCTCCCTCTCAGTTTCCCAGCAACAGCACGTTCACTCCATCCCCCAGTCAATAACAGCACTGAGCCCAGCGAGGAATTGCTTCACATGCTTCAACCAAAAGTCTTGACAGCAGAGGAGCTATTGAAGTGACAACTATCACTTATAAAACAACAACCAGTTGCAGAAGACTCCATGTTCCAAAGCTTTGCTGCCACAAGTGACCTCCTGTCTTTGTGTGTATGTGCTAAGCATATTTGACAGTTTAATGCCATATAATTATACCAGGGATCAAGTTGATCCATGACTATTTTTACAGAAAGTATCACAGCAGAGGCAGTCACACTCGGGTATAACTGTATCTTGCCCCTGGATGAAAATTAAATAAATGAAATAATTTTTAGTCCCATTTTCTAAATGTCTCTTAGAATAGGTTTTTACTGACTGCTTTTCCAAGATGCAGTATAACACAGCTGAGTTTTCTATATTTTATGTTTTATTATATTCCTTTTCAGCTAGGACACCTGGTTCTGCAGACACTTTTCATTGCTTCAATTCTGGGCAAATCAACATCTGTGAAATCTGAAGAACTGTTGCAAAATTCTACTTCCCTGCTGACATCTCCAACCATAACAATGGAAAATTATATGAAAAGAAGTAAATTTTTCATAAGAAAAATATAAGGATTTAAGTAGCTGGTTCAGAACCTAACATCCAGAAACAGCCAGTGAAATATTTTAGAGGAACATGTGAAAAAATTAAATTTGATTTGCCAGGAGTAGGACCTGGCTCCTATGGAAAAAAGAGCTTTAAGGACCATAATGGTTTTCAAAACTACCTGAAGCCTGTGGCTGGAGAGCCAACATGAGGGAATTTCATGGAATTCAATGGAATTTCATGCCATTATTTCATGGAATTCAATGGAATTTCATGCCTTGGAGCTCAGTGGTTTCTGTCATGGGTTGCACTTACCAGAGAGAGACAATGAGTATTGAAAAACAGTTTTGCTCTATTAATTGAGTAACCAAAGATTTCAGTAACCAGTAGAATGAAACAACAAGGTTTCAATGAAATACCAATGGACTCTGTAGAACACATTTGGAGAACTATTGATTTTGCCAGAGAATTCCACATTTGTAAGGGGCCTATCAAATTCTCCATGGAATTTGATAGGGATATAACTCCTCACTAAAATTTATAAGAAGTTTCAAAAATCTTACAGAGATTAGTTTTTCACTTAAGATTATAAAATTATTCCATAAGGAAAGAGATAAGAGGCAGAAAAGTTTTCAATTAAGCCAGCTATAATTCAGTCAGTATTTCTGTCAGCAGTGTATTTAAGCAATATAAACATCCTCCCAAAGACAGATCTAGTTAAATGCTTTGTGATGGCCCCATGAAGCACTATGTTTTATTAAGGCCACATCCAATATTTAATGAAATTGAATAATGAAAACTGAAAGACTGCTATTACTTGCTTGGTTTAGTGAATGGTGACAGAATTCTTACAGAATTAGTTTCATTCTTTTTTTTTTTTTTTCTTCTTAAACCCTATTGATTACTCAGTGAAATTTCTGGGAATCTTGTCGACCATGGCCAGTGACTTTTACCTCCAGCCTCCAACAAGTGATGGGACCAGCAGAAGAACTTCCTGATTTCTGTGGCACTTCCCTCCTGGAGAGGGCATGAATGACACTGGCAAACGTACTGATAATGTTTCATTTCCGTCCGTTATTCTTTCCCTTCTTTTACTGATTTCATAAGGGATAACAAGGAGTGCTGGGATCAGATGAATTCATCTGATTTAAATGATCTGCCCAATGTGTTTTGTTAAGTCAAATGAAAATTAAAATTGCTCACCTCTTCCTGGCCAGAGCAAGTCACACCCTATAGCAGCTTTGATGTGCTTCAAAGAACTGTGTTTTGTCCCAACACACTGCAATAATCAATAAAATAAAAAAATATTTTAGTTTCTACTTACTTTACTTCAGATTTTAATCTGGTTTTAGTGAATCTCAGTCAGAGGAGGGTTTTTATTAAGTGAGAGTTGCTATTTGACAAATATAAATTTAAAATTCCATTTATTATGCCTTTTAAAATCTTTATTATATTTGTGTAGGGTAACTGCGACTGATCATCTTATGTAAAACCTTAATCAGGTCTGAGTATAAAATGAGATCAGACAGCTTTACTCCATACCTTTTTTCCTTTTCTTTTTCTGACCTGTGTAGACCTGAGAAATGCAGAATACTGACTTAGCTGTTGCCTTTCATTTTATTTTATTGAAATAACTCTGCAGGGATAAACACACTCTTCAGGAGCTGAGGTTTTTTTTAATTAAAAGTGAATAATAAAGTAGAATGATCTGATAATGATATGGACATAAATTCACACTCCTCTGAAATTTATATGGAGTTATATAACTCTGGAGTTTTGGGAAGTCCAGCATATTCTTCCATCTTTCTACTTTCATTCTGTCTGAATCCTGCATCTCTACCACCATTGCTTTTAACTACATTTTTTCTGCTTTCTTTATTCTCTGCAGTAATAGGACCTTTCTTCATCATTACTATTGTGAAAATACATATGCTAGCAGTAGTTGGAGCACGAGGAAAAATCACCCCTTTGCTATGCAAACACAAAATAAAACCCAGTCTTGCCTCAGAAGGTTTTAGTGTCATGCAAGTGAACAGAGAAACAGGTAAAAGGTGATCAGATGCAGGAAAGTGAGCAGCATGAAAAGTTGGATACATTTGCTAGAAAATGCTTCTGGTTCTGTTAGGCTTTGTTTCTTTCTAAGGGTGGACTACAAATAGCTGGCACTGAGAATTAAGTGATTACATGAGGTAAAAGAAGAAAAGAAATGAATAGGACAGTCAAAGCTCACCAGCTGGATCTGGATACCCAGAAGATGCATCAGGGCTGAAAAGAATTTTTGAGAGATATAAAGGAGATAAGACAGCAGCTGTAAGGTATAGCTTTGTTTTGTATGTGAGATTTTTTATTAATAACATTAGGCATGTGAGAGAATGTTTTGAAAAGAGCATTGCCTACTAAATCACATACTCTAACATGGGGAGGAAATCTTTGTAAGATTCAGATCTATCAGTTCAAAACAGAGAAACCCTTCTGGTTTTTGCACAGTATGATGAAATCTTGCCTGCATGGCTATACTGACCCAGGAGAACTGCAGATGAACACGTATCAGACCCAAAGTATTGTCATGTTTCTCCTTTCTGCAGGCATCCTATTTTCAAATAAAGAATTTAAAGGATTATTCTGGAACAGAGCATTCCCACAGGAAAGCAGAGGCACACTGGCATCATTACAGAGGAATAATAACACCCTGTAAACATGACCTATGTTTTATCCCACCTTATGCCAAGGCATTCAAAAGCCCTGCAGAAACTTACTGGTGCTCAGCAGCCAAGCAATTATACTCTTGGTCTCTGCAGTGCCCTGTTCTTTGGGAAGGTCTCCCTTGCTTCAGTGAAGCACTACACTCTCTGGAAACTGAGTGGAAAAAGGTTTTCTGTTTATAGCAGGAATTTTTGTCAGCTGACTGTGATTCTCAAGCTATGCAGAGCAGAAGATGGAACAATAAAATGAAAACAAGCAAAAGCAAGAGAAATCAGCTGAGATCTGCTTCAAAGATGCACAAACTGTTACCTTAAACATTTATTTAATAGTAATTGGATTTTGCACAGCCAGCTTAAATGCACTAAGAATCCCATCTTTCAAATGGAACAAGACACGTCTGGGCTGTACTTCTGTTTAAATTTAGTTCTTGAGATTACCTCCTGCTGTTACTTTGAATGTCTTAATTCTAGCATCACTTACCATGTCCCATCAAACACAGCATCATATTGGAAACAGTGACAACGATGCAGCTGCACATCTTTTATTTTGAGCTGAATCACTGCAGGCTCACAGGAGTTATTCTTATTGACACTCATGTGAGAAAAGAATTAGGTTTTTACACTTGTTGAAAGAGTTTTCACTTCATTCATGGTCAGTTCTGGTCTTTAAAGTCATCATTTGGCAATTTGCTACTTGTGGTTCTCTTTTGTCATCCATAATTCTACCAAAGAAAAACACACACACTGGAGAAAACTATCACGGGCAGGACAACCAGCCAAGTCATAAAACAAGACCTTTTATTCCTCCCTTGGTGCAGAAAGAACACTATGTACTGACTGAGTCCCAAATCATAAAGGCCTAAATTCTTTAAATCTTCCCAAATAGAATTAAAAGTGACAAATTTATTACATAACTGGGATGATATATCTGCCACAGTGGCTAGGGACTGGCCTATTTGAGTCCAAAGCAAAAATAACCACATACCACTCTGAGGAATTGTCAGTGCCCACTTTCCCTTTTAGAATAATCTTCACATAGTAAAATTGCAAAAAATTATCACAGTCTACTAGAGAGCACACACTGAGTACTGTCTCACTGACCACTTGTAAACTGGCAATTCTTCAAAGCTACACAGAAACTGAAAAACAAAGATGATTATTTGGATGTGCTGAAAATGCACACACCAAAATGAGCTCTCCACTAAAAACAAAAATAAAAGAAAGTTGTGTCCACAGATAGAAAAATTTAGAAGCAGTTAGGGATTCTGTGAGGGAATTTGCACATATTAATCTGAATGAGGAGCTGAAAAAAAAGGATTAGTTGAGGTTGGAGCTTATTTTTTCCTGATCAGATAGTGAGGTCTTTTGGGTAAAAGACAAGTTTTGTTATACATCCATGTATAATGGATGTTAGGATGTTAGGAATATTGCTGCAACTGCACTATGGTGAATGGCAAATTGCAGGACATGGAAAGACACATTAGGATAAAAAAAATAGTATTTTTATTGAAGAAAATCATTTGCTTATTCATATGACAATGCAATTATTGTCTATATTCCTCTTACACTGACATTGCTGTGTAAGGATGTGGTTTCATAATCAGTTTAATCCAATCTAAAACTGCACTGTCACCAAAATGGGCTGTCCCACCTTCTGCCCTGGGCAGGCTGAAGAATGGGAGATAGTGGCCATTCAGCATAGATCACCTCAGTCTGATCATGAAAGTGCACCCAAGGTAAAACACTGCATCCACAACAGAGCAGTAAACACCAACCTGAGTGGGTCCTAGAATGCCCTGATAACTCACTGTATTGTGATCTGCATCAAGTGTTTGGCCACTGAATTTGTGTTTGTGTGGCTACACACACAGAGGGGCTGTGAGCCAGCTGTGGGGAGCTCAGTCACAGTTTATAACATCAACAACTCCCTCCTTTCTCTGTTTTTTTCTATGAGCCAGCTGCTGATCTCTGGTGCTACGAGTCTGATCCTGTCACAGGCAATGCTTAATAACACCGAGCTAATTTTAGATTCTTGGGTACAGAGGTGATTGAGGAAAATAATGCTGCTGTCTCACTTTCAGAAAAAAAAATAGGAATGCCATGGATTCACCATAAATATGCACAGAGTGGAAAAAGGACATCTTTTCCCATACTAACTCTGTCCAATTGTATGGTTGGGACATTCCCAAGCTGCCATGTACAATTTGAATTTGTCCACAGTGAGTTTTGAACAGTAATTTGCTAATTCCTTTCAACCGTGCTGTCCAGAGGTTTAGTTGTAAAATCTCCAGCAGTAGTTGGATATTGTAATACTTCATTCCCTACCCTGTATTTATTACAGCAGGGATCAGGAGATAAAAGGAAGTGCTGTTCTCTCCTCACTCTCCTCTATGGTGTGCTTTTAAAGTACAGCTGTCTACCAGATGCAAGAAAATTAAGACATTTAATTTCCTTTCTCTGTGCATACCTGCAGTTAATGTTAATGGCAGCTAAGTATGAAGATGGGAAGGGAGCTACTGTGAACAGATTGAGCACAACAGCTCACCCATTTCAAATAAATCTGGTTGTTTCAAGAAGAAAGGCAGAAAAACCGTCACATCACATCGCACTTATCCTTCAGCATGAGACGTACAAATTCATACTTGATTGACTTCAGAGCCACTGTGGACACCATGTGCTGAACAGTGTTAACCCTTAAATGTGTCCCATCCAAACCCAATAAAATTTCACAGCTATGTTATATAAAATGCAGTTGTTGACTGCATGTATTTTAAGCTTCCCATCCTCAATAGCTTCCTAGAAATTACTTTTTTTAAAAATCTTTTCCATGTTTTGTCATTGTAGGTTTTAGTTTACTTGGATTACTAGGTGTTCTGTTCCCACAAAACAGCAAATCAAGCTCCTTTTCCAGTTCCAGCTGAAATTCTGAAGGATGTACGAATTAAAACAAATTTTAACATCTGTCTCAGAGTGCTTTTGACAAATTTAATAGTGCTTCCAACCTATCAGTGACTTATGATGCTATTGTCAGCCTTTATGATGTATCCAAATAACTAAAAGATGTTTCCAAATAATACACACTTGTCAAAAAAGACATGTATGTCCATTTTATCTGATATGGGTTTTGAATATATTAAGAATTTTTTGGGGATCATTTACCATGACCTAGAGTCAAGTTAGTGACACAGAGGAATTACAGGATTAAATTTCCTACTCCAGATACACTATGAATCCAATTCATTGCTATGCTGAAATCTGCTATTCTCTTGTTCAAAGCACAGAATTGGTTGTTCATGGTTGATTGAGATATTAAACCAATTAATCTGCAGTTCTACAGAGGTAGATTTCAAGGTTAATTGTAGAATTTCATTGTACCTAGACTCTTTGAGCTTCCAAGTGTTATTGCCCTAAATTTGAACTGTTTCCTTTCATATAAAAACTACGTTCTCTCCACAAAATCTGTGGTTCAAGGCACAAGCCACAAAAAAATTTCATCACAAATGTTCTCTGTCTTTTAAATAGTGCATATTCATGATTGCAATATAGACTTTCAAATTCAAGAACTTAAAAACTTAAGTTATGTTGCCTAAATAATCCTGTGTGACTGATTTGTGTCTCTGATTTGTGTCTCTGTATAATTCAATGACTGCACACACACTTTTCGAGTCACAACATTTCTTAGTGATTTTTAAAGCTTTCTTTCAGAAGATATGTTCTGTGAAAATTCAAGTTCCACATTATAAAATCTTAACAGGACACCATAAACTATCATAAAATCAAGGATACATGTAGAAGTTCTTCCAGGATTTGGAGAACAGACACAGGACACATTCCTAACACTGAGGCTGCACTCCACCATTCTACACAGCACTCCACACCTGGCACAGGGATTCAGCTGGGTCCTGCAGTGCTCCAGGGTTTTACCTGGACTCCTGGATAGGCCACTGCAGTTATCAAACAAACTCTGCTTCCACCTCATTGGGATGGGTGGCAGCTCCTGAAAACAGCTTTGGAAAAGTATTTCTTGTTAACTGGGTGAGGTTTCTGTTTTTCAGGCTCTGAGCTCCCACAGAACACGGCCTGTGGCTCCACAGAGGAAGGACACAAGCAGGCAGCTGTTCCTGTGTGCTGTACCTACACCCATGCATGGCAATGCTTTCCTGTTTGCTCTTCCCACTGCACATTTTTAAGCTGGATTGAGAGAACCATTCAGGAAAATTTAATAATCCACCACAGTTTGCACCTCAAAGGTCTGGTCACTTACAATATTTTTATTATTCCTGTATATTAGTTTGTAGAGTTTAATCCTTAGCACTTTTTTTGTATTTTCATTCTGCCACTGCTGAACACAAACACACACAGGTCTCCCCAGAAAGACCCAAATCATTATGAAATTCCCAATACACTACGCAGTTATTAGCTTCCAGTTGTTCATTGATGTCAAATTCAGAACACAGATTAAATGTGTTGTTATTATCTTATTAGCTGTTTGTGCTTTGTTAAAACACAATCACTCCTAATTTGCAGAGACGTGAATACACAAATCTGGAGTGTATGTATATCTGTATTTGTCACATCTACAAAAGACTGTGAAGCAATTTTTTAAAATTAAACTAAGATATTATTCTCCATATCACCATGTATCACATTGGATTTTAAAGGCAGAGTATAAACAGTTCTTTCCAACTTCTAAAGTCCACCGGGTATTTAGACCAGAGAGCAGGAAATATTAGATATGAACTCATGGAAATAGCACTACAGAAATACATGTATTACCTATATCCTCTATATCCTATTGCATTTTATTTATATCTAATACACACATATGCCATATAAAAAGATGAAAACATGCAGGCAAAAAAAATAGTAAATTATAAAGAACTGCTTTACAACAACTGAGCAACAGTAAATATTTACATCTTCTTTTACTGACTATACAAGAGCACTCAATGTAATTGCTCACATTAAAATTGAAACTCCACTGAAGTTTTCTAACAACCTAACCTCTTGCAATTTTTTACAGGATTATGAAACAGCAATAGGATTTTTTTAATATATTGGGGAATTGTCACAAAGTGTTTATTTGTTAAATCTTCCAGTAGTTCTCAGGAAAAACATAAATTTGGGAGAGTTAATTATTATATCTAATAATTGTAAATCTATCCCCAAATGATCCAGTTAGTGTAGATTAGAAAAGTCTGGGACAATCACTCTAGTTAATATGCTTACACTGAGCACGAGGAAGGCCCATGTAGCACTGCTTGCGCTTCCTTCACTTCAATCTCAGTTGATAACTTGGACCTGAAGTTTGCAATTTTGACAAAAAGGAATATTCAGCCAGAAAAGAATAATAAAATACATTTTTCAGGATCTCTCTGCACATTTTTAATCTACTCTCTGCAATCATACAACTCTTAAAATATTATGCTTTCTGACTTCACCAAGGAATAGATTTTGGAAGATTTACAAACTCTGTTACCTTCTCCTTTGGCTGTTTTAGTGAGTCTCTGCAACATTGTTATTCTTACTACAGAAAAAACCCACCATGGAAATGTGGTTATTTTGGTGAAGTTCTTCAGTCTACTGATTACCAGTTCCCAATGAATCTAGATTATTTATTTATATTTAAAATAGGAGCCTAAACTATTAGTACAAGCATTTTATATGTTCTCAATGGTGTATCTATCCAGTGATGTGTACAGGAACAGTCTGTTCTTTGAAATCCATTTTTAAATTAAGACTCAAATCATGGATCTTTTTCACAACATTTTTTACCCAGAATGCTAGAAATATTCAAGATCAAGTATTGCAAGAAAATTTAGAATAATAAACCCCCTCTGATTTCAGCACAGAAGCAATCAGTCAGGGACATATTTGAGATTTCAGATTAATTTTGACAATGTCACTGATGAAACCAGAAGGTGTCAACACTAATATTCTTGTTACAACTGCTAAAAGCAAATCAGATCATAATGTTGGGGGAAGGGGGGGGATGGGGGGGAGGGGAAGAAAACCAGAACCCAAAACACACAAAATTACAGTAATATTAGAAATAAGTGTGAAAAAACCTTGAGTTCCTGGGAACTGCAGTCTATATCTGCAGCCTATATCTGTGTAATACACCAAGTGGCAAAATAAAATCTCTGCCAACTGTTAGAAAAATCAAGATGTGAATTTCAGCAAAAAATAAAAGATGACATTCCTGAGATGCAGGGAAAGTTCAGCCAAAGCAGTTAAAGAGCAGTTCCTGTTCGAGGTTCTGGGACATTTCCTGGCTAAAGCATCTCCAGTTTCCCACACAGCTAAAACTGAACAAATCAAACTCTGCAGCCCAGGAAGCTCAGGATTAGACTGGGGAAGAAATGTGCTCATTTACTTTGATCAGATTCCACCTTGACAAATATTTCTCATCTTGACCTGATGATTACACCCACAAGTGCAAGGCAAGCACTGTGTTAGTGCTGGCAGTGCTGGATACTGTTGGCACCAGAGTGGGATTGGTGCTGAAAGATCCACATGTAGCATATCTGGGTGTGACCTACCCCCACAGCATCACCCCAGTTCCAATAGCAAGAGGCAATTTTGTAATGCGATCAAGTGTTATGAAGACAAAAGGGAAATGCTATTAAAAGGTTCAAAATAATCCCAAAGCTATGATTTCTAGACATTAAATACAGAGTTTAATTTTTGTTAGCGTGATTTTTGCATACAAAATGGTATAAGTTTTGCCATGTTTGACCAGCAAAAAAAGGAGATAATCACATTACTCCCCAACTCATCTCTCTAGGTTCAAGCAGATCTCTGTCTGTCTCATGTTTTCCAGCTGTGTTCTAGACAGTACCTTTTCCTATAAAAAGCTTTCACTGCCTTTTCAGGAACAGCAAGACTGGCCCAGGGCTTCTCAGCACTCCAGTACAACCAAGAAACCCTGGCATGTGAGAGTGACAAGGGCACACCTTTCCCGGGAAGGGGAAAAAAGGAGGAGAAAACAAGGCAGAGATCTGAAAAGGGAACAAAACTTGGCTTCTTCTGGCACTGTTCAAAGGGATGAGATGATATAAATGGGGTGACAGGCTTTGCAAAGGGCTCTGTGCTGTCACACCTGCAGTGACTGTGTTACACACACCAGCTTCTCCTGAGGCTGCAGCAAGAACCTGCCGGTGCTCTGCCAGTGGCTCAGGGCTCTTGGTGGCTGCCCCTAATTCTCTGGCTGCCTTGGGAGACCACTGCTCTGCCCGGGCCTCCTGTGGCTCTGAAGAAAGGCACGGAAAAGGCAGTTTCTATGCAAGTGTAATGAGAAAAGTCGCTGCAATTCATTCTGTGAGCTACTCATCTACCATTAGAGGTCACTGTCCTGCCTGGGACCCAGCTCTTAGCTCCAGGTCATGTGGACGCTCATGGGAGGCATTTGAATGCCTAATAAACACTAAAGATACAAGCTACTATTTAAATCAACATTAAAAAGAGCTCGTCGATATACAAGTCCTATAGGAAACTGAAAAATAAGCAATAAAAATGAAGGCTGCCTAGTAGAACATGGTAATTATATGTGCTCAAAGGTCAATAAGGTGTTGAGTAGATGGTCTTACAATAATTCAGAAAACCATTTAGCCAAAGAAATACTGCCTTTAAAATGCTTCTCTTTTTAACATAGAGTTTTAATTATTGATTAATTATTAATTATTATGTACTTTCAGCAAGAGAGCTGAATCTGAATGCAATGCCTCAGATGAGTACAGAGGACACAGCAAAAACAAAGATGATGACCTAAAATTTTGTATCCCAATCCACTAAAATCTGATGTGAAACTGGAAATCTGAAAGCCAATATCAAACCAAACAGGAGAGCAATGATTACTGCATTCAGTCATTCACACTGAAGGCAGAGAGACAAGAACATTTCCCTTCTGGAAATTTTTTTTAGTTCGCCCTAATGCCTTGAGAAAAGGATTCTCTTAGTTACTGTAGTTTGTATACCAGTACCTCACACATACAACAACATGAAGAAAACTCAATATTTGTTCATATAAATAACCATTTAGTGCTTTATGATACTCTTTGGATTAAACCCAAAGTTACTGGAAAGAGTTTCCTGAAATTCATTATAACTACTGTAAAATACTGTCATGGGTTTATCATCCAATGATCCAGAATCCAATTTATTCCATTTATCCCTGAGTTATATGGTTCTTAATGAATTTTATTGAAGCATAAATGCATGTACTATAAGTTAAGAGCATCAAAACATAAAGATGGCAAATATGGCATTCACTTGCTTCCCAGTTTTAATTAGGTCTACTGGGAGTATTTTAGCATAACATATTTCAGCTGTAAAAAACACCACCTTTACAGATGAACATCCCCAGCTAGGCACCTGCAATGTTTTATCATCGTGCTCAGAATTGTTTCTCAGCAGTGAATACTTCATCACTAGAAAGAAACTCAATAACAGGTTTTAAACAAAGGTTACGAGCACTGTGCACCAAGTCCACTGTGCACCAAGTCCTTACAGGCTGATATGTTTGTAAAATTTAGTCACCCTTATTCTGCTACAGAGTAAAATCTCAAGGAGCAGAGACATCTCTGGCTGTAACTGGCCCCTCCCCAGTTAATATTCTGATGCCTCATCATGTTCTGTATAATTCACTTTCATCACATCTGCACAGATGTTGGGCTGGCCACGAGAAGTGACATTCAAGATACACAATGAAAACATTTTCCTTGACTTCTCAGGCAGTGATGTCAGGTTGCGGTACCACCCCTGGGAAAAGAGAATCAGGAACTGCCATAATGGTTCTCATTAAGTGGAATAGTCTTGGATTATGGAAATGGCAATTCTAGGAAGATTATAAAGTTAATGTTTTCATTAGTCTTCAAGTCCTACTGCTGAATTCATCCTCACATACTTATTAAACAATACTTATCTTTTATTGCAATAATGAAAATAAGGAAGTGTAACTCCCACTCCCTAATACCCTGTTCTCCTCCTACAATGGAGACTAAGCTATAAAAAAGTTGGCAAACTTGGCTATAGAACTTATAAAGATACTTTAATCACAGTTACAGACAATAGACAATTTTTTCCCAGGACATTTCGGGTAAGCTTGGGTGTTAATCACACATTTCCATTAAACATCTCAATTTTGAACATCTCTTCAAAAGACTATTTCATAAATGAACATAAGGTGAATCTGCAGAGAATTCAAAAAGCCAAAAATAAATATCACTGTCATATTAACAAGTCCCCAAAAATGACGAGAGAGGATAGATTTAACTTTTTTCTTTTGATGTTGTTCTTTGTATTAAATTACAGAACCTTTCAGGAATAAAAAGGAGGGGGGAAAGAAAAAAATCACTGGAAGTTGCACCTTTTTAAGTCTTTTTTTCAATGTAACAAATACTTGCCAGGCTTTAGTCCAATTACTCATACTAGGAGGAATTCAAAATGTCATTCCAGTTGAAAACAACTTTGAAAAATGAGAAACTTTTGCAGATAGGCCAAAACATTTAGGTAAGTCAGTTATGTAAAGCTCATACATTTTTTCAATTGCTGATAGACAACGATAGGGCGTTTGTCTGGGTTTTTAATATTTATATAACAAATATTTGTTTATTAGAAATGTTATCTATTTTTCTATATTTATATATTCTATATAGAATATGTACCTGTGAGTACAGGTTTACTACCAAGGAGTTACTGACACGTGTGGACAAATACACACGCTCCTGGCAGCGTGATAAAATGATGATGTTGCTGAGGGAATAACCTGACTGACAAAATCCAAACCGTCTTTCTGTGATCTAGTGCTGGTTTTAATTATATAAATCCCCAAAACACTCTGCATTAAGAGGAAACTTTATACTTTGAAGCCTTTGTTATTGTTTCTCATGCTCTCTTCCAATTACTAATAATATCCAGTTCTATCATAGTTAAGTATTTGAAGTTAAGTGGTAGTAAAGTGTATCTGAAGAAGGGAACCAGACAAGGTGTTGAAGGAAGTCCTTGGCACATCACTAAGTCAAATGTAGAAAGTGGGGCAGAATACATTTGTCCTAACAGATTTGCCTCTAAGAATTGTACACCTTGTTTTAAAAAATCCCTCATTCGGTGCTAGCAGAAACTCTGTATGTGCTTCATTATTATGAAAGGAAATGTAGAAGAAGTACCTGAGCTTAATGAGATTTTGGAAAATAAATATACATCTTGAGTTGCATGTGTGGTGCTGCTTTTTAATGAGTTTAACTTTTGGTATATAAATAAATACTCCGTTAGATACCATCTGAATGATGTGCAAATTAAAAGAGGCATAGGGTAAGTGCTTCAATGCAAAATTTCATTCTTTTTACAGTGCAGTATTTGTTGTTTGTTATCTTCTGTAGGCGGCAACTGATCATTATTTCCAGGCTGTGCTTAGGGAAATCATGAAGTATTTGTTTTAGATAATGATGTGCAGCATTCATGGCTACTTGTGACTTTGAAAAACTGAAATTAAAGATCTTGAAATATCAAACTTATCATTAAAATATTCTTCATCACTCAAGACTTTTGCTAGCTTCATTTTCATGTAATTGGGAAAAAATGTTTTCTTGAATGCTTTGCAGTATGATTTAAGTTAAGCATAAGTTCACTTATCTCAGTGGATATAATTTGATTTCGTAAGAACTGAAGAACACTGCACCAGACTGGTGAGCTGCTCTTCTGACCTGCAGAGGGCCGAGCATCAGGGAGCCAGAAGCTTCGATTCCCTTAAACTACTGAGTAAACAACTACAGCCTCGTTTATCAAACCCACTTTTCCTCCACCTTCAGCTAACTCTTCCACTTAATTAACTGGCCGTGGTCTTTCTTCCAGACTTTTTATGCTGGTAATGTGAAAATGTAAACCAATGGCAGCAAGAAAATTGTCAGCTTTTGAAAGGTGCTGCCAGAGACTTTGGCCACATGCAAATACTTTCAATGCTCTACTAAGAAGGAAACTATATACAAGGTGACTTATAAATTTTAGAGCCAGGATATTATACTTAACTTTGTCTTTTATTCTGAGGAACATGCCCACTGTCACTTCTCATGTCCATAAATGCATGGATTTATGTCTTTTTTTTTATTATTTTCCTTTCATGCTGCTATGATTCAGCAAAGTACATAGCATCTGCTTCTTTAATAACTTAAAAAGAGATTAACTAAAAATTTTAGGGTTTGGGGGGGGTTTTAGTAACAAACATTAAACTATTTTCTTTGTTTTAATACTTTCTGAGCCTGTGTGGCTCACTTCTTAGCCTATTTCTCTCCTCCAACTAGCTGTTCAACTTAATGGAATTACTGTCACTCAGTTTGATAAATTGGGTCAGGGAGGGTCAGGAGTCCAAAGCAGCCAAACTCACTTCAGAAATGGCAGGAGAAATTCACTGTTATGGGCACAGGTTAGAGGCCAGAAGACACTGAAGCATGGCAAAGTTTAGTGGTATTTGAATGGCATTATCCTTGTTGTGACACAAAGCAGAATTAGTAGCCAAGGGCTGGGACCCAGACACATGAGGTGTGTAGCAACACAGAATCAAAAATTATCTCTGTCCAGAGAGAGCTTGTCATCCATGCAAAGAGATGGGAGACAGGTGAGTAACCACATGCAGAGCACAACGAAACAAGCACATCCAGATATTGCCTGTTAGTGTCATAAACTGTGGTGCAAGTACATCAACAACCTAAGTGCAGCCAATTATTTTTACAAACATTGCTGGAAATGGGATTCTTAAAGAGAAATACAAAGTTGTATTTGAGAATATCCTTCTGAACACTGATTAATAAAAAGACTTCTCCCAGCTATATTAGAATTACAGAATTTTAAAATGCCCTTTTTTTTTCTCCTTGGAGAGCTTTCAAAGTACTATTCAAATGCAGGCTCATTTCCCATAAATTCATAAAGGAACATCTGGACTTAAAATATCCTTTCATCCTTTGCACAACATTTTAACACTTTCCCCTGATACTACTTTTGCCTTCCTTCTTGGATTTATTATCTCCTAAGTAATTACCTTTTGTTTCTCTTAGGTGTAATCACTGCTTGGGTCAACATTTTCAAGAAGCTCTCACAGCTTTAAAAATGTGGTAATCAACATTTTCAGATCATTATTTGCTGTGCTTTTCCTCCTTGCCTCCTCTGCAATGGCTGCCAAAGGATTTGTTCTAGCTGTCTGGGTTCTGCATGTGTATTCAACTGCCTCCTTTTCATCTTCCAGGGTTGGATATTCTCTGCTTTTAATTTAAAATTGATCTCTAATCGTTAAATTGACTTAAGCACACAAGAAGAGAGTCAATAGGAAGGAAGCTATGATGGAGAACAGGCAAGATTCTTCCACTTAGACATTCAGCTGATGGCTACACTGTTGGTTTATGCAAAAGTATCCTCCCAGAACTCCCTCTTCATATATCACACAAACAGCAAAGAAGTCCCATAAACCTTTGGGTTCACACACAAGGTTCTTGCAGCACTATTCCTCTGCAAAGCAGGTATTTACAAGCTTCACAGAAAAGCACAGAGAGCACCTGTAAAACCCTTTAGCTATCCTAGGAGATCTGTGGCCATGGTTACACAGCTGCTTTAATCCAGCATAAACCCAGTCTGCCAGGGAAATGGGGGACTTCTAAATTCCCCTTTCTATGAAACTGCTCCTTCTCATTCCCTCACTAACCCAGGCTTTAGCTCTCCCATGGTTGCACAGTGAGTCTGACACAGAAACTGATGCAACTGCAAACCAAAGCAGCAAGACCCCCTCGAATATTCATTTTTAGTCAAATGAGCTCCCTGATATAACTCATTGCAAAACTCTACAAGCACCAGCTCTGGAGAACATGAACATATGCTGCTGAGGATGAAGGGCAGGGACTGAAGATATTGCTCTGTTTAGTAACAGCAAGCTGAAAATCCGCTGAAAGCAGGTGTGAAGTTGCAGCCCAGTCTCTTCCTTTCTGTGCCTGAAAGTGCAGCTCCATTTCCAAACTTACTGCCACTGGTCTGTTCTCTCAGTGCCCTGTTCTAACAGTCTGAACTCAGGCTAACATTACTTGCTGCTGAACACAGGAAAGAACATGCTTCAAACAGACTCAGCTCCTGGTACACAGCTCAGATGCTCAAGGTTCCTGTGTCCCAAAGCATTCCTGTGCTATGGCACAGGAGCTCAGAGGCACTGACAATCCTCTGCTGAGGCTGAGGTTTCCAATTTTCACCAGGGTTCTTAGCAATCTGAGCTTCCACCAGGTAAGCAAGACCTCAGCCTCTCTCCTGCTTTGCAGCCCCTCTAATCAGATGCTGGCCACATGTGCAAATATTACACACATGTTTTATCACCTCGCTAGTAATGGTACTATTCACAGGAACAGTTCAATAAAGTAAGTAAAGAAAGTTTTTGCTTTTGTCATTAAAAAGTGACACTAAAGAATAAAACATTTGGAACATACGTGGTCCTATATCAGGGTCTGCATTGAAATAGTTAATTCCACTTAATCTACAGGAAAATAATTCCTACAACACTCATTTATAAAGTCAAAAGAAAGATTTTGTCAACTTTTATGGCCATCTAGACAGTTAAGCTGAAATACCTATGCCTTAGGGGGAAAAATCAATTAATAGTTTATCTGATAAGAACTTTCCCAAGCACATGTATGTTTTAATTTTTCTCTCTTCTCACACCTATGTATAAGGAGTTAATGTATGTTATACAAGTACAGTTATATAATTACAAAAACCCTCATAGCAGAATTAAAAAACTATGTGAAACTGTATTATTTTTAAATGTATAGCCACATACCCATGTATAATGGCCCAAAGACAAGAAACATTATTAAATAGTTTGAATTAAAAGTATGCATATTTTTAAAGCATTTAGACATATTACTGCTTCCTTGCTGCACCAACTCACAAAGCTGGCTAAAGAAACCTGGATAATTTTAAAGAGCAAATCTGGTGTTGCTCAGCAACAGCACACCCTGATAGAAAGGATGCAGGATGTTGGAAGATTTAATATTAGGGAAACTGCTTGCAAGGGGAAGAAGAAGAACAAATACAATTTAGCCATACAACGTCCATAAAATTGAGACAGCTTAAAAATAATAATCAGATGAAGTTATCATTCTAATATTAATCTTTGCATAATAGAGCTAAATAAAAAGTTATTGCCTGGAACCAGTGAGCTGCCATTACAGCTCATTAAATGGCATTGATGTTTGCATTGTCTTGATATGATATGACATGATATGATGAGAAGGAAAAAGCAACACATTTTATGAGAATTTGAGAGCAATCTCATGGCTGAAGACTTCAGTTCTGGCATGAGCTTGGATGAGTATTTGCTAAAGTGAGGACTGAGTAAGAACCCAGAACTTCACACTTTGTTCTGGATCAGAAGAAATCCAATGCTTTCAAGGAGAAAATATCTCAGATGATACAGGTCTTACCTCTGCCTTAGTCCCACAGAAACATTGCCCCCATTTATTTATCCCTGATCAGAGTAGCAACCCTTCTTTTGTCACAGCACTCTGTGACTTTCCATTTTGGAGCCCCACTGGCTCAATGTTCCACAGTGCTCCTTCTTACTGAACATAACAATTCCCACAAGAGATGAATTTTCTGTCTGTCTTCACTCAGCCATCCCTTCTATTACTGCTGGGTGCTACTGAGAACAACTGCAAGGGAGGCTGAGGCTGCTGAGATGGTAGAAGGCATGGCAGGTTCTAGGAGCCAGCAAAGACAGATAAATTATAGAATCACACTCAGTGCTGAGGGAACTGAGCAGCCAGACCTGCCTGAAGGTCTGACCACATGCCAGAACACATGCCAGGCCTCACTAGCAGGGCTGCTTATGCAAAACAGATTCTGTCCCAGAGCTCTGAGGGTCTGTTACTACAAGCACATGCTGCAGTCCCCATGTGTGACAAACTCCAGTGCATCTCCATGGACGGCACCCACTCAAAACATAAAACATACTGCTTGCAATCCAGTAAAATGTGGACAGAAATTTTCTGCCTTGGTCAATTTTAACTTTTTTTTTTTTTTTTTTTTTTTTTTTTTTTATGATAATACACAGGACAAACAGTGTTAAGTTCCTTCTATTCATAAACCATGAGGATGAAACTCAAGGCATGGGACTGGCTACTAGACCTCCATCTTCCTATCAGCTGGGCCTCTGTAATCATTTGCTACATTGCATTCTACATCAAAACCCTCTTGCTCCTCCTAGACATGCTAAACAGATACCTAAAATGGGCTATAAAGTACTCAGAAAACATATATTTTCTCAGAAATAAGCTCTGTGAGACTAAAAGTACACCTGAACAGGACATTAGCTTCTGTTTTGCTCATCGATTCACTGTTGAAACAGAATCATTAGGACTGAGCAAAAAACCTGTTGCTATAATGTTTGATTCTTAGACACCTGGTGACAACACAGTCATTAGCAACTGCATCACTCTTCTCTCTGTCTAACAGTAAATGTCAAACTCTGCAAGGTTCTTTGTTGGTTCTCCAATGTAAATCTCATTTTATTAAACACGAGTGATACCATCTTGCCTATTAAATGACTGGCTGCATGGAAAATGAGTCTGACAGCACACCTCAGCGAATCTGTCCTCTGGGTGACTACCTTTTCTATGACCCAGCGATACCCTTAGCTTGTCAGAAGATATTTACATCAAATAACATCAAACTTTCATTGAAAATACAAAACAAAAGCCCTTCAAGCACCTGCTGTCCCAAAATGACAATGAAAAATGTTTACTAGAATGAAAAAGTATAAATATTTCATAAAAATAAGCATTTCATTAAAATTTCATACTTATCATTTCCCTTCTATTCTGGGAAAAGGATTTTAATTAAAATGTACAGGGCACAAGTGTAAGGTAAAAGACAGAACTAATAACCTCAGGAGAAGAGAAAAATGGAAGGAATAAATTATCAAAGTATTACAATGCTAAAGATTTGGACCCTCAGATCTTCCCATTGCTGACATTCCCTCTCTCAAAAGCAACAAAGATCTCAGCCCATTCCTGTAAGTGATATTAGAATACTGTTGAATCCTTGTTTTCAAATTTTGGGATTGTGCTGCAATCTTCAAAGCAGCTTGAAGCCAGTTTTGTGTCAGAGCAAGACCCATGATTGAGCCTTTTAGAACATAAGTCAAGAAGATATCAGACTTTTCTGAATGGTAGTCAATTATGGTATTTACAAAAGGAATTGTGAGGATGGACAGTTATGTTATAACTCAGAAGAAAACTGTCAGATGAAGTGGAAGGACTACAAAATAACAATTCTGGAAAACAAGTCAGCCTCTGTAAGTTGAGTACTTCTTTCTGTCCTTTTATTAGCTCTGACTTTGCAGTGTACTTTTATTTAGTAGAAATGTTATAAAAAGTACATTTATACTATAAATTCTTGTTATGCTTCTCAGGTATGCAGTTCTGGAAGGGTCAAGGAGTGGTGCCTTTACAGCCATGTTTTCCTGACCTCTGTTTCCTCAGGTTCAGAGAAATGGCAACAGATGAGAGGAATGCACTGAGGAGAATGTGTGGCTGTTCCACAGATGCCACCTTGCTAATTTGCAGTGGTTCAGAGTCTAGAGCTGGCTCTTACATAAAAAAATAGTGTCTTTTTGGAAGAGAAAAAACTTCTCTGAAAAGGTAGACCAGAGCCAGTAGAGATTATGAAAAGCACAAGATAAACAAGTGGCCCAGGCCTATTCCATAAGTGTATTTTTCTGCTAGAAAGCTTTGGAACAATTGTAATGTCTTTGAAAATATCACTAAACTAAAGACTTGGAATAGTATCCATGACAAAGTATTTTAACAAGTAGCACATGAATTATAGTTCAGAAATGAATATTGAAAACAATCAGCTATAAAAACAATCTTCCAAAATTTTAGCTGTAAAGTCAGAATATATCTCATCATTCACAAGCAATAAAAAGAAAAGGAAATTATTAGATGAGTACAGACTCATCATATAAATAGAAATAGTAGATATATGATCACTACCTGGAAGAGAGAAAAGGGGTTTGGAGGGAAATGGACTAAAAATGTATCTGTGAAACAGATGGGGCAGATTACCATGAAAAGAAATCATACAGCACTAGGAAGTCCTGTTGCAAAGTGGTTGTTACAGAATGCATCAAACCTGCAGGTATGTCATTGTGCACCATCCTCAGAAAAGCTGCATTTAATTCTGCAAATTTTTTCTTGCACCTTGGACACAAATGTATAAATGAAATGGATTCAGCTATAACTTGTCAATGCTTCCTTCAGAGTGTACACTGGCAATAATTCCACAGCCCATCCTGAGGAAGAAATTTGACTGTGTCCTTCATAGGACATATTAATCATAAATTATGACTAATGTATGTTTTTCATGTTCATATCCTTCAACCACACAGTGGATGAACATATCAGAACATGAGACTGACTCTCACCAGGTGTCATATAATGCAAGTTACTACAGATATTTACTGATACCAAGTATCTGCTCCAAGAGCCCATCTCTACAACAGCAAAACTGTATCCAGCAATATCTGTCAAGACTTTCTGGAGCCAAAATCCTAAAAAGTCAGCAAATATTCCCCTAACAGGGTAGCTTGCATTTTTCAGACCATTCAGCAGTTTTACCTTCAATTCTGAACACATTCTAAATTGTAATCTGTTTGGAGATATCTGCGTGTGATGAAGAAGGAGCTTGTTGCCCTTTTCAGTTTATAATGTCACCAGAAATTAAGTCTATTTAACAGATGTGAGATTCATCATTTCAGCCTTTAACTTGCATTAGAAAGTCACCTTTTTGATAACTGATCCCACTGTGTGTTGTTTACACTGCAAGTATCAAAGTAACTCACTTTGAAACAAGTTTTCTTCAAACAGAAAAGAAGTACCCTGTATTGTAACTAAAGAACCAAGTCTCCTAAAACCACATTTCTATGCAGTTTAGATAAGTAAAATCCTTGCAAGCAAAACAAATTGAAATAAAAATTAATTGCACCTTAAAACCCAGTCACCACACATTGACAAGAATATTGTTTCCCTAAATTCCTTAAAAATAAGGTGAACATTTTTTACCCTGCTTGTAACTGAAAATATTCCAGTAATATATAAACTGACTGACTAAACTAATGTTGGTGTTCCAAATCAATTTCGCTTACACAAATTTACAATACAAGAATTCATTAAGACAAGGAGGAAACAGGTTTGCTATGTGGAATAATATTTATCTAGAAGCTTTGATCAAGATAACTTATCCTCAAATTCCAGTAGCAAATTAGTTCCTTTCTCCTACTTCTCTGCATTTCATTTACATATATACCAGGCCCTTTCATAATAATCATAACAAATCCCTCAGCTTACTGAAATAAACATTAATTCAAAATAAATACATCAACATGCAGATCCTCAAACTGAACAGGGGAAAGAACAAAAACTACTGCACATCAATTCCCCCACACTTACAAATTTCCATATTTGTCAAACTGTGATTAGTCATGAAACTGAACTAAAATTAAAAATTTTAGAGTTTCATAACAAAACAGGAGGCAATTCCAAAAAAGCCCAAGTGCCTTTTCCAGGCAAATGTGAACACTCGTTATCTGTTTTTTTCAGCATCCCCTCTTTTTTCACCTTTTCTAATGCAAGCAAACACTAACAGAAAAAGAGTTGATCCTACTCTCATTTACATTAGTTTTAGAGAACTTTGTCAATTGTTTTCAGTGGAGGGGCTTCAGCAGCATCACAGTCCCATTTGATTCAAGTTAGGGACAAAGTGAAGAGCTGGGGATCTACAGTGGGGAGAAAGCAAGACTCAGTTCATTCTAAAGATCCATTCAGCTTAAGGAAACTCCATGACAGTCATCAACACATCAAACTCACAATGTTTTTTGTGTGGCTTGTCATCACTTTTTTTAGTTTAACAAATTTGAAAGAAATAGTGGTAGGATGTAGGCACCTCTCCACCTGGAGAGAGTTGGACAGCTCCACTGAAATCATTGGATCAGATCTTCCAGTTAACATAAATCTCCTTGGGACCACTGAAGCTACTCATAAGCCCAGCTGCAATAAATTCATATACCGCTCTTAAAAACCATGGTGTTACTTTGATTTACAGTCACTAAAGAAGTGCTACCATGTTATACACCAGAAAAAATAGGAGCATTTGACATATTTGTAGGAAATTTCTCTGAGGGGAGCTACAGGACTTTATTTTCTTAATAAATGTCTGAAACTGCTGTATCTGTTTGAAATACAGGGTGGGCTTGATTTGGACTCTGTCCTTTTCCCAGGCTCAAGAACCATTGAAGTGATGGGGTTTTTTTGCCTAAAAATGTCTCTAAAGTCAGCGTATAACATGAAGCTACTGCAGACATTCATATCCCCTCTGCTCTGTCTCTCTCATCACTTGCCCCAGCTTTTCCCAGCTTAGTCAAGACCACACCATTCTCCTCACTTCCATTCCCTACCTGTTCTAACCACCTCTGCCTCACCCCTGTAGTTTTCCCAAAGTAGTGAAGGGAGAAAAGGTACAGGCACTTTTTGGTATAATCCTCTAAAACATTACTTTCTGCAAGGTTTTCAATTTTCTGATTTACAGGAGTATTTTAGACTTACAGAAAATGTTATAATGCTTGGAACCTCAGGCAAAATTCCAGTATTTCCTCAATAGTTTATCTTTTATATCTTTTGCTCTTCACTTCTCTGGAAAGAGAAGAAAGCATGATTGGTGTTCAGATTATCAATTGGTTAATAATGGTCATTTTTCTACTCTGATAATTAAAGAGTGGAAACATCTCTTCTTACAAAAGTCAGTCTCTACTTGGATCATTTTTCCACAATAACAGTGAGGTTTGTGTACACACATTTACTGTAATAATGTCAAAGTTCAGTCATACACTGAGTTTATTAGATTTTGTTTTATTCTTTCCCTTGAATTATTCATTGAATATCTATAATTTCCCGAAAAATAATTTCATAAAGTGCTGCAGCAATAAAACTTTCCATATATAGCAAACCAATGTGAATGGTATTTATGATGTACTCAAAGGAAAATCAGCCTGTTACATTAATCATGTAAAACTATTGAAAAATTACATTTAATCATTTCTATTTCAAAATAAAACCTGCTCAGAGCTTTAAAACCTGTGAGAAACCTAGAATTAAATTTCATACAACATTGCCTGCAACAGTATATATAATTATTCAATATTTCCAGGTTTGTCTGGTGTTCAGTGATCTCTCATCTCATTTTCTCTGAATTGTGAGTTGTATTTAATCTTTTTTATTTAGTACTTTCTGCTTAGAATGTTCCAGCTTTAATGAGGAGATACAGCAAGATAGATAAAGCCCTGTCCTTTGGTCAAGACTCAACAGGGAGATGTCTCCTTCCTCAAACCCAGCTCTGACTCAGGGCACCAGGCACAGCTTCCAGAACCTTCTCTGCTTCTCCCAGGCCCTGTGACTGAGGAGCCACCCCCAGCACTTGTGCTGGCAGCCCAGGGCAGGACACAGCAGGTTTTTACAGAGTACCACAGATTTCCTGTGGGTGACTGTCCGTTCAGCAACGGGATGAAGGAAGCGAAATGTGGCCCACTAGAGATTATCACCAGAAATGTGGTGACACATGGGATTTTAGGTAGCCTTAGTAAGATTAGTAAACTCTTTTAAATGCCACCTAGTTACAAGATGAATTTTTCCCTATGTTTGACTTCTGAGAGCGCTGAACCACACTGTAATTCAATTTGATCTGTCTGACAATTAAACTTTCCAGGCTTTACTATACTCTGCCTGTACAAAGTCAAGAGAAAGTCAAGTCTGAGGACAAATCCTGCTCTTCATTAGGCCAAAAAACAGAGGTTCTGCCTTGTGTTCCTGGCAGGCTCATGGGCACTGTAAGCCAAATCATGCTGACATCTTTCAGATGTTTGAAAAGCTAAATAGGGTGTACCAAGATGCTGAGTATGTGGCATATGAAATCAAATAAAAAATGAGTGTGCATGATTCCTAATGAACCAGAATATATTGTCATAGAGCTTTACCTTTGTCAGGGCTGCAGGAACATTCCATAAAGTCAATTCTTCAAAAGCTGGCATCTATAAATAAACAATCATGTACTTAATTAGAAAATAAATCTATGGAGACATAATAAAGCCTTTATGAACTCTAAAAAGCAAAATGTGTGTGAATAGAATATATAAGCCTATTTATATAGCTGAAATTTTTCAGAATTTTATGGTCCCTACAAAGGAAACAAAGAATAAACAATTGGTATAATATTAACAACCTCAGCTTTCAGCTTTGAACATTAATAACTTACTTGAAATTGCTCAGCCTCCTGTATATGAGCCACCCTGTAGTGCTTCAGCTGATTCTGATTCTCTTTGTGCAGAAACCTTTTAGCTAATCATTTTCATCTCTGTGTGTCAATAAATCTTGCATCTCTAGGGCAATGACTTTTACTCAGCAAATGTTAAGCAGAAATAAAACCGCCCAGAACAGTCTAAGCATGAGAATTTCAATAAGAATTTAGCAATATATTGATCCACTTCTCCCCCTTCTGACTTTTCACTACTATGTCACTTTCAGCTCCTGAATTCAATAGGATAAAAAGCTCAAATATCATGTGACTTATGGACTTTAGCCAACCCTACTAAAATTATTTTAAATGGCTTTTTCACCAACAGTAAATGCAAAAAATGGTCAATAATCTGTTCTTGAGGTGGAATAGTTGACAGACACAGACATCTAGAAACAGTATAAAAGGTAGAAATTAGAAAATAAAAAATTAATACATGCAATAGTAGGAAAATAATGAATGCAATGAAAAGTCATGTTTCTGTGGATTTCTATATATAACATATTATTATATGCCCTACATTTCCTCTTTCTTGGAAGCCAATTGACTAAGTACCTACATTTTGCATTGTTTCTTAAATGAAGTAAAATTAGGCTAAAGTAACCCCTATGTAATTATTTATAAGGATCTACCACCTGAAACCCACTTGGTTGTGTCAAATCACACTTGCTGCACACCAGATGAACACATACTGTTTCCTTTCCCTTAGTATTTATCAATGAGAACCAAAAGATAATCAATAGTCACAAAAAAAAAAAAAAAAAAAAAAAAAAAAAAAAAAAAAAAAAAATTGAAAACCACTGCCTTAGGAACACAAATTTCATAGAAGTTAGCACACCTAGCTTCTTGTTTTTTCTTTTTTCTATTTCCCAACATTAAAATAAGTCTCATTATCCAATTATACAGGAATCATTTAAGAAAATAATTCTTTTATAAAAAGAAAATATAAAATCATTTTCATCTAGGTAAGCTTGTGAAGTTTGGGCTTCAAGACACATCCATGTCACTGAAAAGCAGCTCCTGACAATGCAACAAGTACTGGGCACAGCAGTTTTCAGCAGGTTTTGCAGAAAGATTTGCCCAGACAGCAACAGATAACCTATAAATCCAGGTAAGATCTAACACAATCAGTGTTAGTGACTGACCATTCTCTGTCAAACAGAGCCACAGAACAACTTCACTGAGATGGTGAGTCCTGGGACAAGACCTCTTATCTTTCAGTTCTTAAGCAGACCCACCCGAGTCATGGTCATGGTCTAAAATATACACCTCAACATGCTTTTCCTGAAAACATTGAAAACATGGCTATGAAAATAAAGGAATTTGGCCATTAAATGGAGTATGAAATCCAAAATGTAGGAAAACATAAACAATCCAAAGCAAAAGTTAAAATTGGCAAGATTGTTACTAAACTTCAGAAGTAAAACTTACAGTGTTCATAGCGTCCTGTATGTTTTGTGACAATGGTATCACTCTGTTTCCCAAAGGACAGAGGACACACAGTTACATACCTGAAGTTTCCCAGAACACACCAGAATGAAGTTCTACACAGCAAAGAGGCCATGGGAAAAATTATGTTGGATTATCACAGACCATTTTTGTCAGCAATGTGTCAGCTTAAACAAAGCTGCATTGAGAATTGTTTTGGAAAGTGCATTGATTTATATGCTGAGAGAAAAACAAAACATGGAATTCAGAACATCCCACAAACTGAAAACTACAAGTCTGTATCAGCTCCATTCTGGATAAAAAATGCCAGCTGAGCACTGACTGAAACCTGCTCACAGCATCGTGATAAACACAGGCTTCAGTGACACAAAGTAAGCAGGGTTTGTGTGCTGCAGCCAACCAAAAGGTTTCCAACTTCATGATGGTAAATTATCCTCTCCAAGCATCACTTTCAGCATCCAAGTGTTGATCCCACTGTCCTCACACATAACATTTCCACAGAATGCATAGCAATGGGAACCTTACATAAATATTCAGAAAGGTTCCCTGGTGCATTTACTTTTTCAGCACATCACAGAAACCTGTGTATTAGTTCATTGATCTTGGCAGATATCTTGTCCAGAAAATACCAGGAATGGTTTTTATTTATTCAAGGCAGAAATGAGAAAACAGGCTTAGAGTTGCTTTGCTTGTGTTTAAATATGAACACAACCGTATTTTCCAACTTCTGTGACATGAGATTTCAACTTTGCTTTTCAGAACAATGGAAATGTCAGGAAGAAACAAACAGATACTGATATCCCAATAATCTTTTATAATACAGGTGATACGGTGCCACTTAAATTACAAGAAAAGTACAAGAGAATGTTTAATGTGGCCCTCTCAAATAAAACTCACCTCAGGCTTCTGAGCACCTGAAGTATTTTTCAAGATCACACTGCAAATTCATAAACTTAACCATAATAAAAGTCCAAATAATCTGAAGTTTGATGCAGAGTCTTTCACAGATTGCTCCCATAACATTCTCGCATAACAAAGGGAAATTATGTAATTAGTCGTGACAATGGACTTCTTAAAAATGCAAATTTAGCTGCCGTGGCAGTGCACTTTATTAGCTGCATGAGCTACAAAGTCTGCTTGTTCACGCACTCTATGTGTCTCTTCTGAGACTGGGAAAAAGAACAACCTAATTAGAAATAATCCTGCCAAGAACAAATATCAAAGAAGAAAATCTAGAAGAAAAAAAATTTTTTTTCCCTACTTGCCAGAAGAGTCCATGGGCTGTGATCTTATCTCAAGCAAAGATGCACTAGGCCTTTTCACAAATATTTGGTTTTTACATTTTTTAAAAATATTGTGATATTTTCTAAACATAATGGGACCTGCACAAAACCTGCTGATTCTTATAAAACCCAAACAGGACAGAGTGTCAATGCACAGAATTTATTTAACACTAAGTAAACTGAGCTGCAGAGAAGAAACAAGCTTTGCTTTATGTAATATTGTTGCCTGAACTCTAACTCTGCTAATGGGAAATAAAATGCTTTTTATGAGGTTCTAGTCCCTCCAGTTATTTGGTAATAATGACTTAACAGCAAAGTTTGAAAGTAAACCCAATTTTGAAGTGAGCCAGAATCCTGGGTCTTTGGAGATTATCAATGGAGATCAAAGTCAGTAACAAATACCCAGAACTGAGCAGAGAATGTCAGGGTTGTTTTCTTAGTTCACAGAAGCTTCTGAGTTTTATATGGTCTCCCTGCTAATTAAGATTCAATATAACAGTTAGATGTGATCTTTGGTGTCTTCTACACCTGAATAATATTTTCTGACATTTAAGTCAAGCTAAATCTGAGTGTTTTAGTGACAGTAATGAACTGTATACTCAGAACTATATTAAAAAAGGTTTCCCAGGTTGGGTTCCTTAAGTTTCATTTGCAAATGTGGAGGTAGCAGCACTCTGAGGTCTTTTTAAGCTAACCCCATGAGCTGTTACAATATTTCAAGATTAAGATAAAAATTGAGTGTATCTCTGTAAAGAAAAATGCAAAACCTTGTGAAATCTGTTTTTTATTTCCTATTGTATAATGCGGTGTTTCTACAAGTAACATCAAAAAAATGCCTTTTTTAAGACTGAAAGGTCTGGGAATTTTGAGATAGAAATTCAGTCCAGCAAAAATTGCTACTTATATCAAGACATAGCTCTTATTTCGTAACATTTTCTATTATCATCATAAAAAAAACCCCCATGAGGTTCTTTCTTTTATACTTTACAATTCCATGTAGTAGTAAGAGACAACTCAGAGAAAAAGGTGTGTGAAAGATTCTCAGATTCTGAAAAGGAGACCACTGTTTTTAAACTCTTACTTTAGACTGATACCATAAAACAACAGAAAAAGTCATAGGTAGGATAATGTGAAAATTAAAAACAAGCCATAATAACTCTCACATCATAGTATAAGTTTTTCCAGCAAAAATATAAGCCATTAAATTGCAAACTCAGGAATAACAACTTACTCAGCAAAACTGCAGGGCTCCCTGCCAGCTCTTGAGTCATCACAGAGTGTTGGTGCCACATGTTTCTCACAGCAGCTGAATTTTCATAGACTCTGCAGTATAGCAGGTAGGAAACTGTCACAATCAAAGGAAAAAGTCAAGTGTTTGCAAACAGTGATATGGAAATCAGACTGGTCTAACTATGACCAGAACTGGTCACTAACAGCTTAAACCAGTAGAAGCAGAACTAGTCAAAAAAACTGGGAACACAGCATTTCCTGAGATGCTTAATTTTTCTGTGTTTGCAAGGCTCAAATTCTGACTATTTTATTCCTAAGCAAGATCACTCAAATAAAAAAAATTAGGCATATGCTAAAGAAAACTAGATTGTTAAGTTCTACCTATAGAACAGATTTCTCAGACTGCAGCAGATACCGAAGATGTCATTGCCAGCTTGCATGATTCACAAAGATTAGATTTTTGTATTGATGGTCTTCTAAAAAAGAGAAAAAATATAACATTCCAAATTAATATTTGACATGTTTTTTTAAAAATGCATATTGTAACATTGTAAAAGTTTTTAAATTGCAAGAGGGAGAGACTTACTAGAAAATATAAAGGATTACACCTAGATTTTCAATTTAATAACAGAACTTCCTGCCCTGTAACTGAAGCAAGATATAATTTCCCATGGAGAGAATAGGTCCCTCTTCAATTATGCTTTCATCCTTGCACTGTCTCTGCCACTCACTTGACTTTTAGTGAGATCATTCAGCTCTCCAACTAAGCAGAAAAAAAGATGAGGGTTTGGGGTCGGGGGGAGCAGTGTTTGTTGTGGTTGGTTGTTTGGTTGTTTGATTGGTTGGTTGGGGTTTTTGTGGTGGGGTTTTTTTGGAGGGCTGTAGTTTTCTGCTCCTTTAGTCAAATTTAGCTGAATCAGCTCATGGTAAGTGTCAGACGAGTTCCTGAGCCAAGGGAAGAAGATGAAGGAAGGAACATGCTGATGACAAACAAGCAGAAAAAATAAGTAGGAAGTGAAATTCTTCTGGAGGTTGTGAGCTCCTGCTCTAGTTCAGACATAATGCAAGACAATGCCAAACATGAACATCTATTACCCTGTGCAGGAAAACATCTGAGATTATTTTTGTTTCTTACAATTTGTTAAAGGCTCCAGTTCAATCTCTTCCTCCTATGGTCCCTAAGGTCAGTGCATGTTACATTTGATTTGTCCCAAAATATAAAGGCTTCCTGGAATTTTAAATTAAAGTAACAATAAACCTCCCAACTGTTATCATGAAGAAGGCCTCTAACCTGAGAAAATTTCTCAAAGCAAATTCTTACCAGCTTCCTATGGCTTCTGTCCTGTTCATGAGTATAAATTAAGGCTACTTTGCAGAGATTTGGATCTCATGTCAATTATTCACAGCAGAGATAGAAATTTTGATTAGTAAGATCTAAAATCACTTGGTTTTTTTCCTTCTCAACAAGCAGGGATCATGTCTTTCATTAATGCCAGTGAAGTTCCTATTCATAAAGCAATATAAATTTTAGTTAAGACAGCAATGTGATCATGACACCATCACCTCTGCCCACTTAGGGACCATAAAGGAGGAAGAGAAATACAAAAGGCAGAATTGAAGATTAAGGCCCAAAGTTCAGATCTAGGCACTACCTCCGAACTATTGCAAAACTGCTTTTAATAAATTTCAGAGATACTTCAGGCACAAAGCAAATATTTCCCTTTGGACTCTGTGCTCAGTGCATCTCAGAGCTGCTCTAGAAGTAAAGCTTTACATAATGAGTTGTCATGCTTTAACCCCAGCTGGCAACTAAGCACCATGGAGCTGCTCACTCACTTCCCCACCAGTGGGAAATCAAACAACTGACTGTTCTGATTCTGATCTAAAAATTGAATTTAAAAAGAAGTTTAGCTAATTAGGAATCTCTACTGAATGTCACAGTCAAATGAAAAGAGATCTGTATCAGAAATTATTTGAAAAAGTTAACTTGCACCTAGATCCATAGTGGCTTTTTTTTTTTTTTTTTTTTTTGGTATCTGCACTAACCAGAGGCTAGCCTGAAAAAAAAGATGGATTTATGATAAAATAGGGACCATGACTATATCAGGAACCAAACTGATATTTTCTTTAATTGGGTTTATAAAGTATGAGCACAACAGTAAGAGATCATAAGTCAGCCACAGAAGGGAAAAAATAGAACTTTTCTCTGTTTTCCTACAGTCTTAATTTAGTTCAAAATCTTCTCTCACATTCTGTTTATTCAGGACAAAATTTTGCTCTTTCCTTCCCTCCATCTTTCTTATTCTGGGATCCATCATATCTACATAATTTCTTGAGCAATTATAGATTTTGCAGTTCAGTCTCTACAAATAACAAATAGCAGAAATACTTTACTTTCAAAGACACATAATAAGCTGAAGTTAGAAGCCTGTGGCAAATTTAGCTGGTTTTGGTTAATGAAAATTTATAGCTTTCACTGTGAAACATTTTCTCTATAACCAGACATAAAAGTAGCTTTAACTGGAAGCACTCCAATTCAACAGCAGCATTTTACAATAATTTTTTTTAAAGAGTGGCTTTAAATATATATCTACTTACCCAAACCACATTAGCTCTGGTTGTGCCAGGCATGATACATGCACTTAGTAATACAATGAGAAGTCCCTGCTCCAAACAGCCTGCAGCCTACATAGAGAAAATTAAGGAAGATAGCGACCATTCTGCAGAAAGAACACTAAGGCAAAGTTTGGAGTCAAACAATGTGTCACAACATAAATAAACTACCCAAGACTGGAAATAGAACAAATACCAAAGTTTCCCTGCAGTGTCTCAGCCATAAAGCTTCTCCTTATGAGTAAAAAGCAGTATCACTTAATAGTGAATGGTGAAGTTTTTTAATCAATTAGTTTTTCCACTTACATATAAACATAACATTTTCTCCAAAAATCAAAACCAACTATTTTTCTGACACCATGCGACTACTCAATGACTTTTCAATTTGCAACTAAATGCAACAAATGCAAACAGCCTGCAGCCTACATAGAGAAAATTAAGGAAGATAGCGACCATTCTGCAGAAAGAACACTAAGGCAAAGTTTGGAGTCAAACAATGTGTCACAACATAAATAAACTACCCAAGACTGGAAATAGAACAAATACCAAAGTTTCCCTGCAGTGTCTCAGCCATAAAGCTTCTCCTTATGAGTAAAAAGCAGTATCACTTAATAGTGAATGGTGAAGTTTTTTAATCAATTAGTTTTTCCACTTACATATAAACATAACATTTTCTCCAAAAATCAAAACCAACTATTTTTCTGACACCATGCGACTACTCAATGACTTTTCAATTTGCAACTAAATGCAACAAATGGGACTGCCTTTAAATCCCTTTTACTTCTCCCACAGCATCTCCAGATTTTCTCCTTTACCTGAAAGTGGTGGTGAATTTTTAAGAAACAAAACACCAATAGTACCACTGAGGTCCTGGGAGGGGATGCCTGACTGGCAAGGACCATCATAACTGGAACTTTTGGGGATGCACCTGCAAGGTCAGCCTGTTGTGAGAGTTCCAAGACAGCAGTGGTTACCCACCAATATAATACAGGGAAAGAAAAGATCTTTTCATTCTGTGTTTACAGAGTGCATGTGGCAACCCTGGCACAGGTGAAAACCAAAGCAGGATTATGTGACAGTGCCTTGGGTGGCCTCACCTCCAACCATTATAAAGCATTGACTCGGGGGAATCAATACCAACATTTCCTGGCAGTACTGGATACTGCACTGGGGGTTTATGAATTCTGTCTGACAAGATCACAGCCTGAAGTGATAATTGGCAGAGAATGATGGGATTTTTTTATTGCTCTTATTGTACTTAAAAACCAAACATGTTTGCTTTATGCTTATTAGAAAAACAACAAAACTCTTCAATTTAAGCCTTTATACTACATTTGGGCTTCACATTTTTCCTTCCTCACTTCAGTCAATAGAGCCATTTTCAGATGAGGGTTTGGGGTTTTTTTGCTTTTTAAAAGAGGGCCTGAAAATTTTGCTACAGTTACTAATACTAACACTATTTCTATTTCTAATACTAATAGTTACTAATACAAAAATAATTTCCAACAGCAGTCAGGACAATGTGTAAAATATTCTGAAATTACTAGACCAAAAGGGAAAAGGAATGATGGCAAGACACTGTATCTTAACAGTGGGATGCCAATTACCACTCTCTGTGAACAAAACACAGCCATCTACCAGAGATGTATTTGCCTCCCCACTTGCATGAAGTGGCAATTCAATTAGAGGTCTCTTTCTTCCATACTGCTAAAAATTTTAAACAAGTTTCACCTAAAAAGATTAACGATCTCCACTTTATGTCATTGAAGCCATCATTACACTTCTTTATTGCCACCTAAGTCATTATAAATTATGGCTCTTTCACAATTCTGTAACTTTCATCTTTGTATGCTTTTAAGGTTCACCCCTAGGAAGGAGGTCTGCTGTAGAAAAAGGAATTCTCTTGATTATGTGAGATAGTTTAAAGAGATCTGTATTATATCAGGTGAGGTGTCAACAGAAATTTGCCATGGTATGCACTTCTATCAATGCCACCTGTAGCACACTAAATGCATTTGGTGTTATCAGACCCTTCTATTTTTCTTTTCCTAACTGAAAATTTTGTCATGTTCCTTGGTTGCTCTGTTTCTCAGTATTTGAGGAAGGAAGATATATCTGCCTATATGACAATATCATCAGCATTCAAGGTGAATGTGTGAGTCAGGAACAGTCTAAACTGAGGATCTAAACAGAAATAATTAAAATAATAATAATTTGGTGGTTTCTGGGGAGGTTCTGCTGTTGCACATACAAGTCTTCAATCTATATCCACATCTTGTTTTCTCTCTATTCTCTTTTTCTAAAGATGGCTCCTTCAGATACAACTCCTAATCACAAAGTCTCTGATCCATTGGTTCCTTGAAGCTTTTGGGATTTACCAAAGCAATGATTCCTCTTTCTATTTCTGGTCCTTTTTTCCCCCTATGCTGGTATGATGCCAGGACTCCCTGTGATTGAGAAAAGATGAAAAAAAAATATATATTTAAGATAAAACACTCCAGTAGCAACTCTGTCATTGATTTTGCTAATCTACCAAGTAGAGTCTCTGCCATGTGAAGAACTCGGGGCAGACAGAAAACTGGGGGTTGAACAGGACATCCATATAGGAAGTGATTGTTCCAATACACAATTTGGAAAATATGAGCTCTTTCAGTGCATTAAATCAGCAGAACAATTACTCACTTTTGTTGTATTAGTTTCCTGCCAACTCAGTGCACTGAAATGGCTCAGCAAGCCAAGGGCCAAGGGAACTGAGGAGGGGGTTTGGCCAGAGGCAGGAGGTGACAGGAGGGCAGATGGCCTTGGGATGCTACAGAGTCCCAGCCTGCATGTCCTGCTGCCTTCACCTGCCACTGGCTTGTCAGGAGCTGGGCCATGTAAGGAAATGGGAACACACGGCTGCAGGAAAAGGGGAACAGCAGCACTCCAGTGGCCCTTTAAACTAGTTTAAACCACTAGAGTGATGAGAGCCCTGCGTTTTTCAGCTCTGTTTCCAAAGGTGACATGCTTACATATGATTAATTCCCTCAGATGGATCAGTGGAGATGTTTCAAAGGATTTCTGGTCAGAGATCACTAAGCAATCTCACTGTTAACATCTAACCTGCCCACTCAAGCTTCCATCAAGCATGGAAAGGCCTGATGAGAAATTAGCCAAACCTGTAATATGATAATGTGTCCTGATAACAGAGACACGGTGAAGCTGAGCTGCACACCTGCATTAACCCAAAGCTCAGGTTTCCCTTTGATTCTGTCAATAATTAAGGTGCTTTTGTACATCTGTAAAACATTTTTTTCCTTTTTTCACCCTATAAAAATTCCTATTGAATCAAAGGGTCTGGGAGTTATCCTTAGGATGGTATACCAAATTTAAGTTACAGCTCTGCAAGGAAAAACACTCTGAGGAAGGAAAGGAGAGAGAGAAGATATTGTTTCTATTTAAAACAAAGAAAAATCTAGCTAAAGATTTATTGACTTCGCTTTTGGTTTAAGCTCTCTAAATATCTTACTAATTAGTATGCAGTGTCACTAATAGAGAAATCAGAAAATGGGAAAATTAAATGCAGCAGAAAATCAGGATTTGCATTTCTCACACTACTTGTTGCAATTTTTCCAACTCTTTGTGTCCTGCACCTTACAGAAGGGACTCAGTCACAAAACCTCAATTCTTTGTGGAGAAACCTGAGCCAGTTGGTGCCACACTGCTCCCTCAAGTGCACGAGTGCAGCATCACCAGAACTGCCTGCAAGCACCTAAATATTCTTATAGTTTATGGATAATGGATTAAATGTTTATGAACTTCCAAAATTTGCTTTTGAAACAACTAACAGTGTTTTTTTTAAAGCGTAAAGGTATTTTCCTAAGCTTGTCTAGGGAGTATATCATGTATTTAAATGGCTGATATAATAACTAACAACATTTTCTTCTGCAATTTGCATAATTTCTGTTACACTAATAGAAGGATACGGGCCCATTTCTTCAGCTAATTAAGTCACATATAAGTATTCTCATGTGTGTTAGTTGAAACTGCTTTAAGTAGCAAAAATGTCAGCACATTTCAAAAATACTGCATTCATATCTTACTAGGATTCAGCCTGTAATCACATTTATAATTCCTTTGACCCTATGCCCCTCAGTCAAGTCAATTTACAGCACTTTTATAAAACATTCAAAATTGTACTTGATACAAAACTGTCTGCATGAAATAGTAGGAAGAAAAGAAAAGAAAAGAAAAGAAAAGAAAAGAAAAGAAAAGAAAAGAAAAGAAAAGAAAAGAAAAGAAAAGAAAAGAAAAGAAAAGAAAAGAAAAGAAAATATAAACCATGAAAAATGTAACCCAAAACCACACAGGTCCTGAAGTCTAGAAATTAGGGTATTCAAACAGATGTGCTCTGATATCTAAGTTAGTCAGTAGACCGGACCAATTGATACCATTTATCCAAATCTTCCTACTCATCAAGTCCTTGGAACATTATGTAACAACTTGTAACAGAAAAGCACCCATTGTAAAATACTAATAACTTCATAATCCCACACTGGTGAATGACCCTGATTCATGCACGGGTAGGATTCCATGGTTCCATTAGAGAGAGAGCATTCCTGGACACTCATCCGGCAGTGCCAAACTGAAGCTCCTGTAAAAGGAGCCGAGGAGCTCCTCCTTTCTCCCCGAGGTCTCTGTCAGCACAGCCGTGCCACAGAGCAGCTTCAGGGGTCGCTCAGACGAGCATCTCAGCTTGGTCCTTTTCTTTTTCTTGGGAGCTCTCTGGTATTTTCTCGGGATGTGGTGCTTGCTGGGCGCTAGGGGCTGCTCTTGAATAAAGTGGTGCCATAGTGTCACCTGCTGGGAAGTTCTGCCCCTGCCTCTTTTTACAGGGCCAACAAATGTTAAATAGCTAAATGGAAAGCAGTGTGTTTGTTTTTTACCTTCTTTCTTATACTCCACATTCTAGTCCACTATACTCCTATTGAAACATTTCCTTTTTTTCTAAAAATCAGGCAATAGTTCAGAGTAGAACAATAAATATCCTGGACTTTTCTTCAGACTGTCATTCAATATATATCTGGTGGGTGTTTGGTCTTAACTGTCTGATTTAAACTTACACTGAGTGAGCTGCTGTTCTTTTGATTCCATGCCAGCATCTCAATGCAAGTTTCTCTTCCATATTTTACTCTCTTTTCCTTTATTTACTACAATGAAACACACTTCCAGCTACAAATATTTCTATGTTCTCTTAGGGACTCTAATGATTTTAGAAAGAAGTTTCAAACAGCTGAGTCGCTCAGTAGCAAGGAATTTTTGCAAGGATGGCACTATCTGGTGCAGGGGGGTCAGGGAGCAGAAAGTTATGGCTTTGAAATTTAAAAAGGTTATTTCACTCAATACTGGTGAAATGACATAACTGAAATTTTGGTTTTCATTAAATCACTTTTTGATTAGAAGTGAGAGGAAAGTACCTTAACTAATTAGCTGCATTAGAGGTAGAACAACAGCTAAAACTTCTCTAATTACTTAATCACTGTTATAAGGGAGGAATTCATTCATGGATGTGGAAACTGTTGAGGGTTTGGGGTTTTTTTGATGATGTCCCAAAGGAAACGTTACCATTTCCTAGTACCATTTTTCCTTAAGTGGCACTCACTCACCCCAGTAACCAGAGGGAAGAATGTTTCAGTGGTCTGAGGAATGGGGAGGGAGAGAAGAGGACCAGGAACATTTTATTGCTCTTTGATGCTGCTGCAGTCACCAGGAGGTGACTCTGGGTGGCTGCGCTGTGTCCATGCACAGCTTCTTCTCCTGCTCACACAAAGTGGTGGCTCAGGACCTGTGGATGCAGCCTTACTCAGCAACCACTGGGTTCTCAACGAATACTGTGATCTGTATTGCTCTGTAAAACTTCTCTAATGTGCTGTCAAACACATATCACACTGTTTGGGGGGTTTATGTTATTCCCAACTACAGCTATGCTTGGTATTTATTCCCACCAGCGTTTTAAAGGTCAAAAACTCAACTGGGTCATTTGCAATATAATCTGCTTTCCTGAATGCAAAAGTTATAGGAATGCAAAGTATAAATAACAGCTAATCACAAAAGTTTACCCTTTAGCACACAGCAGCATTTTGCTGTTTTAAAATATTTATAGTGTGTGATTAACTCAAAATACTAAATGGCAAAAAAAAGTTCCTTAAAACATTACATCCCCCAGAAAAACAATAAATCCGAGATAAACAGGAATTAGCCGAAGAAACTGTCTTGCTAAGTATCATTGAATAAAAATTTAGTTTCTGCAATTCTAAAATTAATTATCTTCCATTCTGCTAGCCAGACATTTATATTAAATGTACAATTTCCTGATTAAAACAGGGATTCTTCCAGAGAAATCTTTTTCTATATTTTGAATTCATTATTTTTTAAGAATTTCAAAAGTGAGGTTTTTTTCTTTCACGTAAGAAGACAAAGAAGAGGGGGTCAGTAAAACCAAACAAGGCTGTGCAAGATTTGCATGAAAAAAGAACAAAACTTTACTTAACTCAGCTTCATAATGGTATTTTTTCTTTAGAAACGCTTTGATTTCTACGGTTAGGAAAAGCAAAAAGTTGTAACTGGGTCACTTAGTCCCATAACCATTTTAAGTATTTTTGTGATTACACAGAACTGACATTTATGGCAGAAAAAACTAGCCACAAAATGGGTTTTCAAAAGAAAATATTGTTCATCTTCACATGAGTAGCAAGAGCTGGATCAGTGGTCTGCAAAAAGAAAAGAGTGGTGAAATACCATCATCTGCAGAAGACCAAAACAGGCCCGATCTCCAAGCTGAAAGTGATCAAAGTTATTCATGCACAGTGCCCCTCCCTGATAAATCAGTGAACTGAAACCAAAGTTACATCACTTTTGTTTTGAGTTTGTTCATTTTTCATTTAATGTGCTTAAAGCTGTATTCTTTATTAACTCCACCCTCCTTGGCTGCCCCAAATGACTCCTTAGGAAATTGTACTTTATAAACAAAACAAATCTCTTTAACTTAGGGCTCCCTTACAATGCCACAAGACTTCTTGCTTGCTTTAAAATAAAGTGTGAGGACAGAGGGCATTTAAAGCAATCAGTGGCTGATCAAGTAATTTTGACCAAATAGTAGTAAGTGAAGCACAAATAAATCATTCATAGCAAAAGTTTGAGCACATTTATTATGCACAGTATAAATTTTCCTCATCAGGCACTTGAAATAAAATTATCAAATGTTTCTTTAAAAGTAACATAAGAAAAGATGATCACAACTATGTGACAGTTTCACTTCATATTTTTACAATTTAGCTCACTGTAAGGCTGTAAAGAGGAGTCTGAGGCATTGTTATCTTAAGGGAGCAACATAAGGAGATAAAGAGGAGCCTTGGTTAACTCTTATGTTCCCAGTCACAAAACTTTTATGTCCCATTCTTCAGATGCATTGGGGAAAAAAATATTATTTTAATGCTTAGAATTCTGCTTCCATTCAAGGCTACCTTCTCCACCCTGACTCTAAGATTGGGTAGTTAATGAAAGGCAGAAAATCACTATCAAGTCTCACTCCTGTCAAGAGGTATATTCATATATTCAACTGCAAGACGGCAACAAACGGAGCTGAGCTATTTCCTTACGAACAGCCCAATACTGCTGGAGTCCACAAGATGGAGCAGAACTTAACTCTAGCAGCCTTTAGCAAAAGTAGCTTAAAGCCTATACTTAGCTCATCTGAATCATGGGTGAATAAGAGGCTGCTGATCTCTGAATCCTCAACAAAAATACAAGAGCTTCCGTGTGCTTTGTGTAACACAAGCTGTTAACTTTTCAGCATCGAAGAAGCCAAGAAGACAGAATCGATCATAAAGTAGCTTATATTAGGATATATATGAATATTTATAGTGCTGCAAGACTAGAGAAATTGACCTTCAACTCCCCTATTCTAGCCTCCTTCTCCTATTTCTTTAAAAAAAAAAAAAATCACCCAAAAGACTTTCCTCTATGTAGCATAAAAAGCTCGTATGCAGCATCTACTACCTCGTGACTAAACGAGTGACATATCTCAAGCTGCACACGCAGCTGCTGCATGGAAAAACAGTTAACAAGCCATACATCAGTAGGCTGCATCAATATTTGAGGCACACAGCAAGATCAAATTTTCATAGTGGGGTAATTTCAGTTCCCCTTTGTGATACATCTTTCTACCAAACCCAGCCCATACAGATTAATGAAGTGGCTTTACTGAGGAGTTGTTTTCATGTCAGTGAGAGGACAATTCCTTTTCACAGCAGTGCACCTGTCATAGCAATCCTCCACTTTAAGTCACAACGACTTGATCCACAGGCAGAGCAATAGAGATCTCGTTAAGCTGTCACAACTGAACTGTGTAAATCTGAAACGTCAAAACACATTAATTTTTTTATTGAAAACTATGTCTGGGGACACAAAAAGTAGTAAAAACCTATACTTTTTGTTCCTTTCCTAACGTGTTCAAAGGTGAACTCTTTCCTCATCTTCCACGCCCTTTAACTCTGAACACCAAGCGAAGTGTTCTGTCCTGGCCAGGCCTGTCTTACAGCCTTGCTCTGTGTGCAGGTGCTTCAGGCTGCCTGCGGGGCCTGCCTTGGTTCCCGGGGCTTGCCCTGGTTCGTGGCTCCTGGTTCCCGGGGCTGGTTCCCGGTTCCCGGTCCCTTCCCAGGCCCCGGTCGCTGCCCCAGGCCCTCGCCCGCGGCGGGGGCGGCTCCCGAGCCGCGGTCATGTGACCCGTCCAAGATGGCTGCCGGGGAGCGCGGCGCCGCGCCCGCCGCGGGAAAGGAGGAAGACTTCGAGATTATTGACAAAAAACAGCTCCCTGACGCGGCCGAGCTGAGGAACGAGGAGAAGGCGAAACCGGAGGAAGCGCGGTGGTCTGCTCCTATCTTGTCTCTGGCCAGGAAAGCCTCGGAAAACTTGGCGCTGGGCTATGGCAGCGCCCTGAAGTCCGCATCCCTGGTGGGATTGGTGTCCAAGCCCGGCAGCAGTGACAGCCCGGCAAAGACAAGTACGGCTCCGCTTCTTTAGTAAACTCGCTTTTGTGGTGCGCAAATGAGTTCGCTCCCGTAAGTGCTGCTGGGTCGTGTCAGTGGTGCATGGGCGTTACTTTGAATTTCTTTTTTTAAGATGCTGCAGTTTTGTATTGAAGTAAAATTAAACAAGTGACACAGATATAGAATTTTAGAAATGCGTTATAACCAGAAGAAGCCTAAACTGTTATATTTGAAGAAATTTACTTTTGTTTTATTTGCTGCCTTTTCTCCTTCTCCTTAAAGCTCCAGCAGCCTGGCTGCACTGAGGGATATCTCAAAATTCCACATCCTCCCTCGAGTGCTGCTGGTTCCGGGAAGGAATCTCTGAACCTTTCATGTCAGAGACTAGACCAGCAGACTAAGATACAGATTTGTTAGAAGTTACTTTTTAACTACATTAAAAATGCCTTCAGTTTAACCACAGATTGCTTTGTTCAACATTGGCATTTGTGGATCTGGCAGATTTATGGAACAGGTCTCTTAGAACTGAATTTAAATGGTTTTAGTTGAATCACGTGGAAGATAAATCTCAGCGATATTTATAATGTGGGGAAAAAACCCAAACCCATTCAAATGCAGCAGAAACTGGGCCTGGAGCCCTGCACTCCAGAGTCTCAGCCTGGTGCATAATTGTTCTGGAGCGCTGGAGCTCAGTTTTGCTCTGTTTGGTGCTGACCTTTTTGTTTTTAATGGTACTGAGTACTCAAAGGCAAGTTCCATGCAGTTGAGTTGTGGCAACGTGGGGCAGTGTTACTCCTGATGGACTTCTTCATTTTTTTGTGAAAATTCCTCAGTGTTGCATAGTCAGAGTTGAAGATTAATTGTCCTGAAAAGAAAATAGACTCTTTTCTTTTCCTGCACCTCAAAATCTCACACCAAACTTGCCGCAGGTTTGTTTCCCCAGTGCCCCTCTTGCACACTTGGGATCTAACCTGAGAAAGTGCAGAATATCCCAATTTCTGTGTTTGCTTTTGGGATAATGCTGTAGATAGATGCAGTTGAAAACAACACACAGCATTTGGCAAGGGGCAGGGAATAAAATATTCTCTTACCTGAAATGAAGCTCCCACATTTCAGGGAACTTTTACCATAATCTTTCTGCTTCTTCCTTGCAAAGTAAGGGAACACACCACGACCTTCCCACATTGTTCAAAGGATTTGGATAATATGCTAATAAGTTTTATGGAAAATTCTGCATGAAAAATCAGTTTATGACTTGTATATGAAATGTGAACAGGCACTAATGCACCTGTTCTACCTGTTCAATATTACTTACCCTTGACCAAGCACTTAAATATTAAAGCAGGCATGTTTAAGAAATAAGCCAAGACCTAAAAGACCACTTGTGGAAAACTTGGAGCTTGTTGCCTGCTGTAATGTTTTTCCAGAGATTTTATAACCTCTGTCTGCTACTTCAGATCTGTTGATCACATGTTCTAAACACATAAACCCCATCCTAAAACCAGTGTCTGCCACTGAGGAGATTGTGTCCTGCCTTGCAGAGAGGCCAGAAGCTTCAAATCTAAAGAAAACGAATCAAGAAAGACTTGCAGTCCCAAAGACCAAGGGATGGAGAACTGTGAGCTTTCCTTTGTGCTTCAGTGTTTTCTGACTTCAAAGCGTGCTGAATAATTACAGTAAACAAGGCATGTGGCTTCGAAAAGATGTTGAAACAAATCTCTTGAGTCAAATAAGATACAAAACTGTGTGACTGCATTCTTAAAGATTGCAGCATCACATCTGATCTTTTGCTCTGGGGTAACCTGATGCCTAATCTTTAAAGCTTGGCTTTGGCAGTGTGTCTAATACCTGTTTATTTTGCATGTACCAACCTGCACAGTTTTGCAAAAGATGTATCTGACTGTGTAAATTTGCAACAGTCTGAAAAATATTGTTCAAGTAATTATTTAACTTAATGCAAAGTGATATTAAGACACTTCTAAGTTTAAAATTGCTTTCATAAAGAGCTTTTCATTCATGTTATTTTATTTTTTTAAGTCTTGTGGGTAATATGTGTATCTTGAGTAAGGTGTAGAGGCAAAGTATTTCTGGTAAGTAAAAATTCAAATTCAAAAAAACCATCAAAATAGTTAGCTTTGCTTTGAAACACCCAAAAAACCTCACTGGTTTACTGTTTGTGCAGCTTTTTTTCTGTTCCTAATGTGTAACCTGACAATATTGAGATCAAAATTCTAAATATTATGGTGCTTTTAATCCTCAGCATTATGTCAACACACTAGATACAGTTTTGAGGCATCCATTGGCTAAAGACAATATACAGTATACTCCTTCTATATATACATATACCTATATTATAATGTATATTGATTATATACTGTATATACTATTGTATATACTGGATATAGTGTATTTGCAATTAACTCTAGAGTAGCACGCAGAGATGACAGCATTTTGTGTGTATTGTGGTTACTAAGGTCAGTTAGATTAGAATGACTCTGTTTTCCCTCTTCTGACACGAGGAGGAGTTTTGCTCATTTTTAACCCTGAATTAACACTGTGTGCACAAAAAGGAAAACACTGGAGAGACTTTGCATGATCTTAAAAACATTGTTAACCATCTTCAGTGTGACTGACACAGGGCTGGGGCTTCTGCCACTGTTTTTTCTGCAGAGTGTGGCCGTGTGTGACTCACAGGTGACAGCAAGACTGTCCTGCTGAAACAGCAGTGGCTTAAAACGTGATTTTGGTGGCCACTGGGCTGTGGCTGGCAGCTCCTGTCAGATCCTGTAGGTGCCGTAAGAAGCAAGGGAGCTGGTCCTGCTCCTGGTCCCACTCCCCCTGTTGGGATCTGTTGTCCCAAAACAGGTTCTTTCACTTGGTCTGCAAGAGGCCAATCCATGCACAGAGTGGAGGGATTTGATTTATTTATGGTTTTGCACAGCAAGGGGGCTGGGTGGCAAATCCACAAAGCCAGCACGACTACCAAAACTTTTCAGTATTTTAGGCATTAGGCATTAATGTTCATTGGTTACAAATTTCCTAGTTCTCTGATGAATTACCATTCTATCTTCTGTTGGTCAATGATATCCTCACTTCCCATGCTCATTAGTCTGCATGCTCAGGCTGTCGGTTCTTTTGGGTCAGTGGTCACAGTCTGCCCCTACCAGAATTACCTTCTACCCAGTCAGAGCTGATTGAGCACAGTTGCTGCCTTGGCTTTATGAGCTTCTTCCTTATCTTGGGGTTCTGCCAAATGTCATAAAATCATAGAATATGCTGGGTTGGAAAGGACCCACTAGGATCATTGAGTCCAACTCCTAGGCCTGTACAGGAGCATCCCCAAGAGTCACATCATGTGTCTGACAGTGTTGTATGAATGCTCCTTGAGCTCTGTCAGGCTTGGCGCTGTTACCATTGCCATGAGGAGCCCATTCCAGCGCCACACCACCCTGTGGGTGAGGAACCTTTTCCTCATCTCAACCTAAACCTCTCCTGACTCAGCCTGTCCTTGTGGCGCATAAATTCTGCATCCTTTGAGTCCACTATCAGTGCTATATCCTTTTATTAACCTCCCCTGGGCCTCAGGTCACTGCAGCATGTCCAGCCCTAAACCTTAACGAGGCAATTCTACTGACCTGTGATTCGCCTTTGTAACACCCGGGCACAGCTTGCTCGTTAGCTGATGTTTCACGGCTTAAATCACCCTTATTGTCGCTTAGGCTTGAAATTGTACCAAGATCGAGAAACACCCTTTCTTAAGCAAATCTGTACAATAATTCCACATTTTGCAACACGCCCCGGCCGGGCCGAGCCCGCCCCGCGCCCCTCGCACGGCTCTAAGATGGCGGCCGGCCCGCCCCCGCCGTAGCCGTGGTAACGCGGCGGGCCGGGGTCCCTCAGCCCCGGGGCGCCCGGCCCGGCCCCGCCGCTCAGGTAGGGACCCGCGGCCGGGGCTGGGGCCCTGTGCCCCCCGGGGGCCGGGCGCGGCGCTGAGGGGGGGTTTACCCAGCTCGCTCCCGCCGCGGGATGGAGGCCCAGCTGGCGCACCGCGGCGAGGGGTCTTTAGAAGCTGCGCAGCGTCTCCGTGCAGATTCTCCCCAGGTACTCGGCACTGGGGAGGCCGCACCTCGAGTGCTGTGATCAGTTCGGGGCGCCTCAGTTCAGGAAGGGCATTGAGGGGCTGCAGAGAAGGGCAGCAGAGCTGGGGAAGGTTCTGGAGCACAGGTCCTATGAGGAGCGGCTGAGGGAGTCGGGGGTGTTTAGTCTGGAGAAAAGAAGAATCAAGGGTGGCCTTGTCACTATCTACAATCCCTGACAGGAGGCTGTAGCCAGGTGGGGGTCGGGCTCTTCTCCCAGACAGCCAGTGATAAGATTACAGGATATAATCTTATGCTGCACCAGGAGAGGTTTAGGTTGGACATTAGGAAGTATTTCTTCACAGAAAGGTGATTTATTGTATATTGGAAGGGGCAGCCCAGGGAGGTGGTGGAGTCGCTGTCCCCAGACCTGTTTAAATAAAAACTGGATCTGGTACTTAGTGCCCTGGCCTAGTTTCATCATACATTGGACTTGATGATCTCAGAGGTCTTTTCCAGCCTATTTGATTCTGGGACTGTATCACAGCTTTCCTTTCCCCACTCATATGCCCCCAGGTACGCGGTGTCACACCATGGAGGAGCGTGCCAACCTCATGAACATGATGAAGCTCAGCATCAAAATCCTCATCCAGTCAGCCCTGAGCCTGGGCCGGACCCTGGACTCTGACTTCCCACCACTGCAGCAGTTCTTCGTGGTGCTGGAGCACTGCCTCAAGCACGGGCTCAAAGGTGGGCACTGGCTGCCAGGCTGAGGAGAGGCAGGTCAAGGACTCTGTCATGTCCTGCTGTGGCTCCAGCTTCACTTCTGAATGGCATTATTAATTCTGTAAACATGATGCTAATCAGTAATGCAGATATAACTCTGTGGTTACCCTTGTACACCCTGTATTTTGTGCCTGCTAAACTGTCAGAGTATTTTTATGCCCACTTTCCACAGACGTGTTATAAGCTGATAAAGTAACAAAGTAAATTTTGACTAAAATTCTGGAGTTGGAAGCCTGTCATTTTTCCTCACAAATCTCTCTGTATGCTCCCTTTAGTGAAGAAGAGTTTTATTGGACAGAACAAATCGTTTTTTGGTCCTTTGGAGCTAGTGGAAAAACTTTGTCCTGAAGCATCAGATATAGCAACCAGTGTTAAAAATCTGCCAGAGTTGAAGTAAGTTAATTGTTGGGGATGATGCATTTTGCTCATACTGCTGGGAAAAAGAATGCTTCGTGTAGTCTCTTGGCTTCCTTAACAAGCTCTTGTTCCCAAAAAAAAAAAAAAAAAATAAAAATAGGGTGTGTAGGAGGCATTGACTTCTCCAAGGGATAAGGAGGATATCTCAAAATATTCAGTTTCTGACTCAAACAACACTGTCAGATTGAAAACAGCATTTGGAAACTTTTATAACCTTGCCAAAAATAACTAAAATATTCACAGGTATTTTTTCCTCTTCTTTCCCCCACTTTCATGATTTGATATCATTTTGTGCATGTGCTGATAGTATTTGGTTTGAGTAATTCAGGATGATTGAGATAGACGTGATTTTATTATTAGGATGTGTTAATGGTTGGATTATGGTGGTAGTTGACAATATGTATGGGTTTTCAAATTAAGAAGACTTTACAATATACTTCTCCCTGAAGGAAGGAATATACTTAAATATTCTTGTATTCTGGAGACAACAGTTCATTTCCCCAGAGATTTGTTGTTGTTTTTTAGTTAATAATGTCCTTCCCCTCACTTTGTAAAGTGAGAATTTTGAATTGCACAAATCTAGTTAATAAAACACCTTGGTTTTACCAAAACATGCATTTTTTCATTTTAGGACTGCTGTGGGCAGAGGGAGGGCTTGGCTTTATCTAGCACTCATGCAAAAGAAACTGGCAGATTATCTCAAAGTACTCCTGGACCATAAGCATCTGTTAAGGTAACAGCACAGACCTGTATTCCTGAATATTCCTGAATCATTGACAGCCCCTGTGGCTCCAGGGACAGTCATAATTAACCAGTTAAAGTTTGCTCTTGCAGCCTGCAGAAGAGCAAGTGGTTAATTGTTTTTGCAGTGAATCTACAAAGGAACTTGCAGAGTATTTTCTGAGAGAGTTCTAAATCTTCTGCATTATGCAATAAATAAGTGAGAACTCAGCTGAGTTTTGTAAAGGCTGCATTATTGTTTGTATGATTTCAGTGATGGAAGTGCCATTATAACTGTTTGATGTGCAGTGAGGCCTTGTACTGTTTGTTCCAGTGAATTTTATGAACCCGATGCATTGATGATGGAGGAGGAAGGAGCAGTTATTGTGGGTCTGCTGGTTGGACTGAATGTTATTGATGCAAACCTCTGCTTGAAAGGAGAAGACTTGGATTCCCAGGTGAAGATTAAAGCTTTAATAGGATCAGTTGGTATAGGATTCTAGTAGAATTAAGTACATCTATAAATACTTTACTGAGATGGGTCCAGATTTCTTTCCAAACTGGTCCATGTGGAAGCTTGTTGCATTTCCCTCAGTGAATTTAAAGAAAGTACATAAGTAGCAGTTTATGGAAACACTGTCAAAACTAATAACTGCAAGGAAACTGTTCACACATAATATGGTTACTTTGATGCTTTCATGACAAATGCTAGCTTGTATGTTTGCATCAGCTAGGAAGAATATAGGTATTATTTGTCTCTCTAAATCTAAACTTCAGATTTTTATCATTTTCCAGATATACAGTATGCCTGCTTCTACACATAATTGCACTGTGAAGGTGTGCTAATATCTTAAATATATTTTTCAGGTTGGAGTGATTGATTTTTCCTTGTACCTTAAGGAAACACAGGATGGTGATGGCAAACAGTATGTATGGTGAATGAATAATTCCAAATCATTACCGTTTTTGTAGAACAAACCTCTCAGACAGTCTGTGGGAGGATGGGAGTGCTGGAGATTTCAAACTATTAATCATCCAAAACAGAGAACCCAAGCCAGATTTTGTTACCTAAACAAAAGTAGTATCTTTCAGAGACTGAATTTGTGGTAGTTTTAACAATAGTCTGGGGACTTTGAGTCTTGAGCTGGGACCAAATTAAAAGTACACAAAATACTAGATTGTGGTTTTATTTGGTTTTAGAAGAGAAGATTTGCCAAGTCACCCATTGCCAACTCACTGCTTTGTTTCTAAGCACAGTTTCAGAAACCCTCTCAACTAAGCAGCTGTCTTTGAGGGAGAGATCAGTTATGGAGGAAAAAATGTAATTTTAAGTGAAATATTAGATTTCAGACTGCAGTTAGCAACACAGGTCTTCTAAAACCTGTAGCAAATGAAGAGATCTTCATATTTTATGTGCTTCTGTCACTTCAGAGCACTTCACTGTGGAGATTCTAAGAAGCAGCCAAGCAGCTGCTTGACCTCCCTGGTGCTTCTGATCCAGCTCAGACACAAGTATTTTATGAGGAGAGGATAAAAGATTTTAGCTCTGTTTGCAGGTATATGCTGAAAGCCCTAGTACAGAATAGCACTTCAAAATGAATTAGTTTCTTCTCAATCAATAAATTCTCACTTTTACAACTAGAGATGGAGGGATTACAGCTGTCCTTGACCAGAAGCATTATGTGGAAGAACTGAACCGACATCTAAGGTGGGATTTTCATCTGTTCTCATATACAAACACTTGTCCTGTTTAGCTTTTCCAGCATGACTTTGAATGTCTTTGCTGCCAGTCTTGTAAATTTTTGTTTGATGTTAAAATGCCTTTTCTGATTATTTCCCAAAAATCTTAGTTTCTTTTTGTAGTCCTACTCTTCTGAAGGTTCATGCAATGTGGAAAGCAAGTGTGTGTAATAGTTAACTTTTTTGAGAGTGATTAACAGAACACTTTGGAACTATTTTTTTTCAAGAGAAACTATTGCAAGTGCATCTGGAAATTCATTCCTTGGAGGAAGAGTCTCTGCTCTTCTCCCATAGGTTGCTCAGCAGGACAAGGAGGCCTCCCTTACCCTCTTGAGCAGGAGAGGTGTTACGACTGCAAAAGCTAAGCCTGAACAGGGCTGCCAGGAGAAGGACATGGTCCTCTCAGTGCTTGAGAGGGATGGTTGTTCTTCCTGTGAGTTTTTCCCCAGCTCACCAAAGTACTTCATTGTTTACAAATGCAAGATGGTAAAAATACTGTTGAAGGCAGGAGTAAAAGTTGAACATTGACACTTCATTTATTGTTTTTATGCATCTCTCTTCCTTGCTGCAGTTGCACGGTTGCAGATCTCCAGAACAAAATAGACTGTTTAGAAAAGACCAATTCAAAACTCCAGGAAGAGGTTTGTATCTGGTCTGTTAAATATTTCTCACAGCTCTTTTCCATCAGAGGCAAAACTCCCTAAGACTGTACCTTACACCTAAAATATTTGAGTAGATACTGGTGAGCTGTGGGGACTGGACAGACTGGCATGGGTTGGTGTGGCTTGCAGTTCATACCACAGATCCAGGGTGGATTTTAGCCTTTTACATGGTGGTGCTTTTCTTTGCTCAGTTAATATTTAAAAATAATTGATGAGGGTGTGAAGCAGAAGTTGGTGAACAGATGTTGGTGGGCACATTAATTTTGGCTGACAGTGGGTATGGCTGCAGAAGGGTCAGGCAGCTCCTGGGGAGAGCAGAAGGTGAAGTGAGCAGCACAGCTGCTGCAGAGACTGAGCTACCGACTTCAGAATTGCTCCAGATGCTGCACGATTGCTCAGTGATTAAATATAGATCCATTCTCTTCACACAGCTTGCAGCAGCCACTGACCGAATTGGATCCCTTCAGGAAGAGCAGCAGCAGCTAAAACAACAGAACGAATTAATTCGTGAACGGAGTGAAAAAAGTGTAGAGGTGGGACACCTACTAAGAGATGATGAGGATCCTTAAAATAAGTGATCTCTTTTGATCAGCTGTAGTGAGTTCTCCCCAGCCCACTGTGCACTGGAATGCTCAGCACAGTTGAGCACATTGCTAGGCAGGTCACTGGGTTTGGGTGTTGTATGCTCAGGCATTAGATTTTACTGTTCTTTACTACACACCCAGAAGTACACTTGCAGAAGGAAGAAGGAATTCAAAATATTAGAAGTATTAAAGTAAAAAGTGTAAAGTATTGAAGTATTTTTATCATTATTGTATCTTTAAAATTTCAGCTTGTTAATGTTTACTAGGTCATTGATTGTAAAACAGTAGGATTTTACTTGAAATAGCATGTTGAAATACTGTGTTACACACAAGAATTAAAGAGATACTTTAAATACTTTGTAATCTTATGTAGCTGATGTTTCTTGTAGGTAACAAAAGAGGATACAAAAGTAGAATTGGATACTTACAAGCAATCTCGCCAGGGCCTTGATGAAATGTACAGTGATGTTTGGAAGCAGTTGAAAGAAGAAAAAAAAATCAGGCTGGTAAGGAAACTTAACTACAGAAAGTGAAGTGAAAGACACAGGATTCTGCCTATGGTAGTATTACAAATACAAGATGACAGCTGTGCACCTTTTGCAGCTGTTCAGAATTCATAGAGCAATTGCAAGCAAGATGCTGGGCATTGGTCATTAACAGTGTCTGTAAGGTACTGGGAATTGGGGCTTTTGGAATTTTGGAAGTAAAAGGCCTCTTTTTAAGAAACCACTGGCATTATTATAGCAGAGACGTAGTTTGTGTATGGGGTTGTCTGGGTGTTATCCCTGACCTACGGCTACGTAGCAGTAACTAGGAAATGTCTTTGCAAGGAACTAGAGAAAGAGTTGGAGCTACAAATTGGAATGAAAACAGAAATGGAAATTGCCATGAAACTTCTGGAAAAAGATACTCATGAAAAACAAGACACTTTAGTTGCCCTTCGCCAACAGTTAGAAGAAGTGAAGGCCATTAACTTGCAGATGTTTCACAAATCCCAGGTATGTACAGGGGGCTGGGGATGCTTTTGTGGGGTTTCTCTTGTTTGGGTGGGTTGTGGTTTTACATGGTTTTTTTCAGTTGAACAAAACTGTATGATAGGCAATTCTACAAGGAAGCCATGGTGTAGCAGTGCTCACACAAAACATACAGAGCTTGTTTTCATTAATGAAACAAAAGTTTCATTAACCTCTCCATGCATGAAGAGTTCAGCAAGCCTTCCTCTCCCACACCTGGTTCCAGAAATCCAGAGAGGATTTCTTTCAATTTTTGTGGCCTATTTCTTGATGCCTGTTCAAGCTTTACCCAGGTCCTTACCTGCTTCCCAGACACTCGCAAGTCAGCAAAACCCCAGTGCTGAGGTGTGGCTTTGCTTTTGAAAGCAGTATTTCTTTGGTTTTTTTTTTTACTTCCTGGTTCCATGCCCACTGAGTACAGTTGTTATATTCAAATCATCATTGGTATTCTTATCCTGTCAATTTAATCTGGTTTTATTTCTTCAGGCTTTTTCAGAAGAGAACATTTTTGGCTTGTAGCTGATCGCATAGGTCAAAACATAGTTAAGGTGGTTTGGGTTTTTTCTGAGGTTGTAACAAAACAATTGGAGCAATGTCTGCTCTGGAATTATCAGCATTTTGTTTGCACATTCCAGTCAGACCCAGGCATGGCCTTTAGCAAGCTGAACATTGTTTTTCTGGTGGCAAACTTTAAACACTGTTCACTATTTCCTACAGAATGCCGAGTGTTCATTACAACAGAAAACAGAAGCAATATCCTCTTTTGAAGGAAAAACAAATGAGATGATGTCCTCTATGAAACAAATGGAAAAGAGGTAATAATTGCAAGATCAGAAAGTCAACATTGAAGTCAATAGAAAATTTCCAATATAAACCTTTACAGGACGACCTGCCATATGCCCCATAGACATTCGGGCCTGTGTGCCAGCATAAGCTTTTTTACTTTCTCCTCTTCATCCCTCTGGGCTTGCTGTTCTCTCTTCCCAGGCAAACATGCCCATAACTGACCCACTGGAAAACCATAGCTCTTTTCATAAGCAGGCTGTTGAAAAACATGTTAACTTCACTTTAAGAACAAGTGTGACTTTGCTTTTGTTTTTTTTTTTAGAAACAACTGCTGTTGAAAGCCTTTTTTTTTTTCTCCACTAGCATTTTCAGTTCAAGCCTTTATAAAGGTTATTATAAGGTTATAAACCTATATCCCTGTGGTAACTCTAAAAGAAGAGGGTGAGAGGATGCAGGGGAGTGAATTGAAAACAAATGTCTGTGTTCCTTCCCGTGCAGGCTGCAGCAGGCAGAGAAGGCCAGGCAGGCAGCAGAGGAACGGTGCAATAAGATGAAGGAGGAGCTGGCTGGGAGGCTCGACTCATGTCGGCAGCAGATGGCCCAGCTGGACAGCAAATGGTATTTAGTCTGAGCAGGTGTTTTCCTTCCCTTTGCTGTTTCTTTAAGAAGAGTTTTCTATTCCTTTTATGCTCAGGTCTAAGGAGGGTGGAGTTTGAAATTCTGTTGGCTTCAACATTGACAGGCAGGGCCCAGGGAAGCACAGCACTTCAGTACAGTGTGCAGTTAGCATCAGAATTTTGACATGTTTTTTTCCAGAACATCTAATTCACATCACAGAGTGGCAGCAAAAAATCTGCCTATTCCAACTAGCAGTGAAGCTTTCAATTGCCTTTTTAATAAATCAGGAGATAGATATGGTCATGCTTGTAAGCTGAGCATAGAACTGACTGTCATCCAGAGGGACTGGGATTTTTGAAGGGACTGGGTGTTTTCTTAGGGAATGTTAATCCTCTAAAGATGTCTAAGAGTGATAGAAAAATCCTCTTTCACTGTTCAGATTGCAGGGTAGAGTGTCCCTTTTAAACACAACAGTTTAAACACAGGTGGTGAAATATTAACTTGTGGGGATTGGTTTCTTTGGGGGTCTTTTGGTTGGTTGTTCTTCTTCTAGCCCTTCATTGCTGTTTGTTTTCTGTGACTTGAAATGTTAACATATGTTAAATGTTAACAGTGTTAACATTTTTGACGTCTGCTGCCTGTTCTTTCCTTTCCCAGAACACCACTCTAGTTTTGCCCTCTTTTGGACAAGATTTCTACTTCTCACACTGTTGCTATTCTTAAGTGCTATAGGATATTCTTCCTCTATAGGGTTTTTTTAGAATGAATTATTTTTAAATAGCTCGACTCTGGAAAAGGAGTTAAAATCCGAAAAGGAACAGAGACAAACTTTGCAAAAAGAACTGCACCAAGAGAAGGATGCTACCACTCTGCTTAAAACAGAATTGCAACAGATGGAGGGACTAAAAAAGGTATGCACAGTTTCAAGCATTCAAGAACAACTGAATGGGATTTATTTTTTAAGCATGAACGTTCTTTTCAACCTGAAGAGAATTTGCTGCCACGTACGGAGCAGTTTCTGAGGACACAGTTGTGCACCTGTACCTGTCTATGTGCTCCTGTGTTGGCACAGGACTGCCATTTTCTAGCTATGTTGAATGATGTTCAAAGCCTGAAAATCTTCCTTTTCTTAGTAAATATGGTTAAATGATTCCATTGTTTGTGCAGAACCTGTGGATAGTTCCCCCTTGTAATTTTAAAAATCAAGCCTTAGAAATAGGGGAATTTGCAAAGGAGCCGATTCTTGTGAACTGCTTGGGTAGTTTGGGTAGACTGATCAAGGCTATAGGTCAAGCAGTGCACAGAAAAACTTGATTTTGTGCTTGATTTTATAGGAGCTGAGAAAACTGCAAGATGAGAAGCAGCAGCTGAAGAAGGTCCGTGAGGAGCAGGAGCAAGCTCTTCAAGAAATGGGACTTCATCTGAGCCAGTAAGTTCTAGGGAACAGAACTCCTGTAAGTGATGTAAGCTGGAGTATCAGACTAATATCAAGAATTTGAAATCTCATTTACTTATAAAAATCCATTGATGTAAGAATTTTAGTAGGCAATTACTATGTATGAGAAACTAAAGAGCCATGAAATGAAAGTGAGGGAGGATCTTGTTAGAGTGAGCTGGCTGAGTGGAAACATTAAAGGAAATGTTTAATTCTTCTAGTGGAACTGTGCCTTTCCTACATTCTTCTGTTTATACTGAAAAAGGGTCAAACCCTGAGTTGCCAAAGCTTCCCAGTGATAGCGAGTGGTTCAGATGGGTTACAGGGAGCTGACTGAAGAATTGGGGTTTGGGTTTCATGGCTCGACAGTGGAATGGCAAGGAAAACCAAACACAACTAAATAGAAAATCATGCAGGGCATAATTTCTTTTTTCCAGATCGAAGCTGAAGATGGAAGACATTAAAGAAGTAAATAAAGCACTAAAGGTACTCTCTCGTGCATATTTTGACTAAGCATATGAATTTAATTTAACACCTTCAAATTTCACCATGGTTATTCTGCTTTAAAAGGTGGCTTTTGAAAAATACCAGCAACGTTGGTGAAATGCCTGTAAGTTTATTTGTATCTCCAGCATGGTTTTCATACAATTTTCCAGGGTCATACGTGGCTGAAGGATGATGAAGCAACTCACTGCAAGCAATGTAAAAAGGAATTCTCCATCTCAAGAAGGAAGGTAAGATTATTTTTAAATAATCCATGGAAAACAAACGTGGTGCTGTTGCATACCTTGCTAGGGAAGACTGAACCTGTTCAATTCCAAATCTTGTTGGCATGATAAATAAATAGGGAATAATATGGCATTTACCACCCAAAAAGTAATACTGCCCCCTGCTTCGGTGCTCTCAGTGGAGAGGTGCTGTGGCTGAGTTCAGGCTGCCTTCCCAGCTGAGCAGGCGCTGCTCCGTGCCCGGCCCGCGGTGTGGGACAGCGCGGGGACCCGGCAGCCGCGGGCGGGCCAGCACAGCCTCTCCCTGCGCAGCCAGGCCCGCGCCCGCTCCGGCTCCTGCTCCTGCTCCGCTCCTGGCTGTCCCCGAGCCGGGGAGGGCGGCTGCGCCGGGATCGCGCCCTGTGCTCGGCCCTGCCCTGCGCAGGGGGAAGCGCTGCTGGGAGGGCTGGGCTTGGTGGGAAGTGGAGTGACTCAGTGGAGTCGGCCACAGTTCCCAAGGCCTGACTTCTCTCTTCCTGAAGCTGTTTTTAGGCAGCTGTGCTCATTCTGACTCTTTTTTTGTAGCACCACTGCAGGAACTGTGGGGACATCTTCTGCAACACTTGTTCCAGTAACGAACTCGCGCTGCCATCCTACCCAAAACCCGTCCGTGTCTGTGATAATTGTCACACGTTGCTGCTCCAGCAGTGCTCCTCTAACTCCTCCTAAGGCTCTCCCACCTTTGACAGAGCCACTTTAACATTGGAAAGTAGCCATTATTTTTTTAATTCTGAATTGCAGGTGTCTTCTGGTGCAGCAGACTGGACTGGCTGGTCTGATAACTTCCACTGTAAGGGCAGTGTAAATTAATTTGTAGAGATTGTGCAAGCTAATGCTTCTCCAACTGAAATAATTAAGAAGCTTATATCAACTGTAATTTCCCCAAAAGTTCTATTTGAAACTAAGATTCATTTTTCTGATTTTTATAGATATTTGTATTAAAATTTGTATATGGCATTTCTACATTTATTTGATCCCTGTAGATATCATTGTCTCTCTGTACATGAAGCGAATTTCTTTACCCTCACTGTAGGTGCTCCGTGTGTTCCCCTGGCTCGTGTACAGTTTTGTATTTGCTCTTAAGTCAGTCAGAGAGGAAAAGGTCAATTTATGAATTGTCTATAGAAAGCTTTATAAGGAGTGTCAATGAATGTGCCTTCAGTTCACTGCAGAGTCAAAAACTGCACATTATACTCGTTCTGGAAGTCGCTGTGACCACAGTGCAGTAGTTACACAATAAAGTCTTTTGCAAAAACTGAAAGCAAGTGAAGTTCTAGTTTTTAACACCTGTCAAGTCATAGATCCTAGAAAAGAATGTTTTTCCAGCCATGCATATCCAGAGTTTAAGCTAAAGGTAGCAGAATGTGTCTGGGATACCTGACCAACACTGTGATATTCTGTAGAAGGTGCCAGATGAAGCCATTGCTCTGCAGCTGGAACTTTCACCCTTTTCCAGAAACAAAAGGGCAGTGGCTCCAGCTCACTGTGCCCACCCTGGGACAGAGGGGAGCAGCTGCTGCTCCAGCCCCCAGGCCTGGGCTTGGCTGTGCCAGGGATCCCAAAGCAGTTTTGTGTTCCTGTGCCAGCGCACAGGGCTGTCACCACAACAGCAGCATGAAGGCAGCCCTGGCCCCAGGCAGCACCCAACACCAACCCGTGTGTGCCCCAGGTTCCAGAGCAGCTCTTTAACCAAGTGAGCTTCTTCCAGAGGCTCCATGTGGAACAGTGCAAACCCAGAGGCCATCCCCACTCTGCTCCGGCTCTGGCACAGGCACAGCAGGGCCACGTGGCCATTGAGCTGGGCTCACTCAGCAATCCCCTCAGGAAGCAGGTTGTTGTCATGGCAGACAGCCATGGCTGAAATACCCAGTGCTCAGAATTCCACCCTTACAGCTCTGCTGCTACAGAACAGGACAATTTCATCATTGTCGAAGGGAACCTCAGGTTCTTAACCCTTTAGGACAAAGGGTTCCTTACCCCGGGCAACCAAAATACTGACTAAATGGAAGCAAATTCCGAATTATTTCGGGAGAAGTCGCAGGGCTTAAAAAGCTGTAACTATGTTGCTTACAAAAATCACATCTTTAAGCAGGATGTTTGACAAGTTACATTTATTGAAACATGGTTGCAGTAAGCTGCCCAGTCCAGGATGCCTACAGGAAAGCACAGAAATCACCTCTCATCCCCCCAGCAGTTTCAGGGCCCAGGCCCCCTGCTCAGGGCAGAGCCCGGCCGCGCTTTGAACGAACGCCCACTGGGCAGCCCCAGCAGCAGGGGTGGCTGCCTTTGCTCCCCCCCAGTTGTCACTGTAACACTCTATGGGTCAGTGCTCTGCGTGGCAGCTGCAGGGCAAGAGCACAACAGTCACAGGACATGGGTCTAAGTGTGGTTACAAGAAGCTGGAGGTCAAGAAGGAGTGAGTTCCAGTTTTTAAAAGGAAGATTTATTTAACAAGTTTCACTTAGCGCAATACACCTAAAAAGGAAATCACAATACAATGAAAGATTAAATCAAGGCCTCAGAATTTTATACGAACACCAAGACCAAAATCCTAAAGTAGCCGTATTGCGTCTCAACATGTTTCCCCCATTAACTTAAAAAAAAAAAAGCTTTAACATGCCTTACAGGATATTAAAAGAAAGAAACTAGAACTAACATGCCAAATGTTCACTTTGATTTTCAGACACAGCTCCTATATTGGTTCTTTACAAAAAAGCATGTCTCTTTCAACATGTATTCAAAACAGTGTTGGATGTAATATGGTATAAGAGCAACATTTAACATAATTCAAACAGCTTTAACCTAAATACGCTTACTGCTTAAATACACTCCTACAACAAAACTAACTTGAGAAACGCTCCAAATTGTTTAACAGTTATAGTCTTTACTTGGTTATTACATCCTAGATGAATGTTCATTTCTGTATGTTCAAAAATACTGAACCTGAAAGGTTTTAAAACAATCCTGAATTCACTTACAGTAAAGCATAAATCACAAGCTCGTATTGCAAAACTGTTAAACTTAGTTTTTTGTTTTTTTGTTTTTTAAAAAAGATGTGACCAAAAGTCAGCGATTGGTTACATTCCCCAGCCACCACTCATGTTGGACATGTTGGACATGCCGCCCATGCCGTTCACTCCCATGGATGCGCGGTTCCCACTGCTGTAGTAGCTGCTGTTCATGGCGCCCTGGCTCCCGGGGTCTGAGGGGGAAACCGACAGCAGGTTCACAGCTGCCTCAGGCCGACTCGAAGCATCCTTGCCCCAACGCCTGTCCTTGCTGGGCCACCTCGTAAATACCGTCTACCGTGCCCAACGCTGCAAAGTGTCAGTTTACAGCTCCGTACCCAAAGCCAGTTATCGGATGTTCAACGACAGCACGAGCTCTGCATCACCCCCTTCCCAAGCCAGAGCTTTACCACTGCTCTGGGGGAATAGGGAGGACCCAGCCTCCCATGACCCCCCCCCATTTGCACTGTGTTTAAAACAAAGCTGCTCTCCAGCTTTCGGGTTAAGAAAAGTGATCAGAGCAATGCAAGTCTGAGACTGGCATTTCCTGCCCCTTTCAGAATAGTTTTCCACATTTCCCCCCCTCAGCTCCCCATTGCAGCTTTGACTCGATCCCCCCATTCCCCAAAATTCACAGTAGCCACACCTTTATCTTTCAGAGCCTGGTTATAACACAACCCTTCAACACCAGTGAAGGGCATGTTAAGCCAGCTGCACCTGGCCCAATGGAAACCAACAAAGAAATGCTCTTACCATAGCCACTCATGCTGCTTTGACCTCCATATCCTCCTCCATAACCCCCACTCAGCTGCTGGTTGCCTGGAGCACCGTAACTGGACTGGCTCCCTTTAAGTTAAGGGTAAAAACATTAAGAACTTGCCAGTCAAGATCTGCTCATCATTAACAAACCCAGCCCTCACCCAACCAACAGCCCCTGCACTCTGGCACTACCTTGCTCACACCAAGGGAAGTTTAACATGCTCAAGGAAAGTGATGGGGTTTCTAAAGACATCCCTGCAATCAAGCAGCAACAAGAACTTTAGAAGTTACTTTTACAATTTCTGTGGACTATACTAAACAGGATCAATCTGCAGTGCAACACACCCCAACAAACTTAAGCTTGACTTTAAGGGACCTCACACTGAGTGCTGCCCTTCCAGAAGCACAGAAGCTCATTAACTGGAGTCACTCGTGTACATGGTCCTGACAGACTTATTCCTGCCCCAGACTGATTGTGCATCAATCACATCAGAGCAGTGCTGTGGCTCAGACACACATACCTCCATTTAAACAAACAACTGCTCTTCACCTCATCACTTGCCTACACTCCTTTCTGTAGTTTCAGTATCAGCATTAGAACTATAAACATTTTGTAACCAAATACTATAAAAGCAGCAGTGCATCCACACCCCCCACCCCAGCACCCTCGAGAGAAAGGAGCCCCCCAGAAACCAACCCCACCTTCATCTCCGAAACCAGCCCAGCTGGGTGTCAGGAGGGTATCTGTCTTAGAGGCATAACAGCAACAGGCATTTAAGACTTGTGCTGCAAACACACATTTTAGATTTTTAAACAGTTTTGGGGTTTGCTAGAGCAATTCAGACCATTTCTCCCAATTCCAAGTATCTCTCTCTCACCACCAAGACTCAGCTTGAATGGCAGGTCACATGCCACAGATACATCCTCCATCACCAAACTATGTTCTGGTATCCCCCAATAAGGAAGGGGAAGGAGAATAAAAAGGACAGGCATCTCTCAGATTTTGCACTACCGTGCTCCCAAAGAAGCCACTCATCCCACCAGGCACACCACACTCAGCGCCACAAGTTTATTCAACCTATTAAAGCTCAAATGTATCCCCAAAATGATTATATACCTGGCAATGTGCTAGTGTTCCAATCTTGGACTACCCCTTCCGACTCCTTGACTGTGTGATTAAGACAGAATGTTGAATTTCAGTTTTGATGCCCACAAATATACACAATAAAGCAGGAGCTGTACAAAGCAAGCCAGCTTCCAAGTGCAGTGACACCATTACATACCCATTGCTCCCATCATCTGACTGCCATAGGCACCACCAGTTCCTCCTGCTGTAGAATTCAGGAAGAGTTCTACATATCTGTGTTCTGCAAGAAGAAAGTTTTCCCATGAGAGCATTTCACACCAAACCCATGCAGCTTGTCTCACTGCAAGTGAAGCTGCAGTGGAATCTCTGGCAGTCCAGTTGCAGCAGATGCACTACACCGCAGTGCTGGCAGCTCTCTAAAGCCACCTCTTCTGAGCAGTCAGACTTACGCATGTTTGCTTTGTCTTTGGACATAGCAGCCACTGCGTCCTCGTGAGTAGCAAATTCAACGTCTGCCTCTCCGGTTACTCTGCCATCCGGTCCGATTTCAATGTGTACTCTTACAGGGTTCAGAGGTGAGAAGAACTACACATGGAACAGTCACACAGATTAAAACGCACCAATGCAACAGTTTGGGTTTACAACAAGCCGTTTTCTCCAGAGGAACACTGCAGCTGCAGTGCAGCTGGTATGTCCCCACAAGGACCCGGGGCCCGAAGCCATGCACTGGGGAGCAGCGTGTGGCACTCACGTTGTAGATGTCGTTCTCCGTGGCTCTGTAGGGCAGACCTCGCATGTGGACGCAGTGGCCGGTCGTGCTCTGGAAGGTGGACGATCCGTCGCCGTACCTGTGGTCCGACATCCCTGCGGAGAAAAGAGTCCATTCTAGGTCTTTCAGATGTATTTTAGTTTCTTTTGGGACATGTCGTAAGTTCAGTTACTGTTCCTATTAGAGATCCTTACCTCTTCCAAATCTATCAGAACCAAACCCATAGCCATCATTATACCCATTGTAGTCATCATAACCTCCATAACCTAGAAACAGATTGGACATGTTCATTTCAACTACACAAAGTTTCAAATAAACTTTCATTTCGACTACAGAAAGATCCAAATACACAGTACACACTGCAAACAACGACTACTACAACATTTCATTTCTTCTACAAGAATTAAGGCCAAGGACACATACACAGCTGGGGAGGCACTACCAGGTCCAAGAGTTGCTGCTTCTCAAAGGAGCAGCTCCCTGGGCCCCCGTGCACTTACCTCCTCCGTAGGCTCCACGCCTCATTCTCTCCAAGCTACTTCCTCTACCCAGACTGTTGTACCCGCGCGTCAGGCCGGGCCTGTCGTACGGACCAGGTCTCTGCATGGCCAACAGCTTGCGGGGAGGGTCGTAGTGAGTGCGCACCTCTGCTCGGCTACTCTTGAAGATCTCAATGTACCTACAAGTGTTTGCACAGGCAGAAGTCAGTCTTTGATTCCTTCCACAAACACCTCACAACTTCACATTACAACAAGCCATTTAGTCATAGCCTCGACACTGGCAGTAATTTTAAGCCAGGTTTCTTTACGTTATGTAGGCAATGACTTTCTATTATTAGCACTACATTACATTTAAATCAGTGTATTTTCAAGAAATTAAAATTACTGAAGGGTTTATGTGCTCCTCATACTTTGCAGTATCCCAGCCTTAAGGGCGGGGGAGCGATATTGATTCCCCACCCACCTCCCCCCAATTTAAAATGTTAGTCAAACAATGTAGGAGGGACCAGCGTCCACTCAACTCAGCACTGTTGCTCGAGGCAACAGAAACAGAGGGTTAAAAACCCGATCTCCACCGAGAGTTTAACCCATCAGGATGCCACAAAAAGCTCTGCATGTACTACTGAACCCAGCCTATGCTTCAGTGATTCAGCGTAGGCAAAAGGTGCATGCTTCAATGAAAAATAGTCACAAGTAAAATTGAATAAAAACCCTTTGTGACAATTTCTTGAAAGCTATGCTTATTACATTGAAGATTAATACAAGTAAGTAAATTTGTTACATTTCAACTTATAAAACAAGTTTAGAAAGTATCACATTTTCTTATGGTAGTAAGAATACTGTGCATGTCTTTAGAGCTAAAGGCAGAATTGGTGCTATTTGAGAAGTTAAAGCCATAGTCTCTCAACTTTGTCATTTCCAAGCTATAGTTTTGAATGCCTGTTACTACTCATTTTCCAAAGCACATTTTAGTTTAGCCCAATTTTATCTTGTATTTTTGGGTAGATCTATAAACAGTCTGTGCCACACGCACTGTAGCAATCAGTACCATTACTCATCGCCAAGTTAGAGACCACAATATTAATTTTGATTTGGGTGCTAACACTTTCAGAAGAGAGAATATGGATTTAATTGTTTACCATAAGAAAAGTGACAGAGCCAACCAACCATCCATCCCCACCTGTGCCCTATTCTTTCCTTGTGTTTCTTTAGAGCCTTTTCAGCTATTTCCTGTGAAGCAAACTGCACGAAGGCCTCCCCCGTACTCCTCCCCTGGAAGTCCACCGGCAATGTTATCCCATTTGGCACGATTTCCAACCCTTCAACCCAAGGACAAATAACCCCAGTAGGGGGGCAATATTAACATCACAAGCCCAGTCATGAGTTTTTTCTTATAGCTTTAAAAACACCAGAATTTAAACACTTTTAAGCGAATGGTATGTTGATTCTAGAACACCAGAATAAAAAAGGCACATCAACAAAGAGCTCCACGATCACATACCATTCAGTTCAGGTTCTTAACCCACCCTGCAGAGCTCAGAAATGCTCCGAGGGTCAGGGACAGCCCCCCAGAGAAAGCATCTAATGCAGGGTGCGTTAAGAACTTCACACATCATTACAAACCTCGTCAATTCTGTGAAAGTATTTAAGACGAACTTTTTAAGAGAACTTAAATTTAAACACAGCAAGTTAAACAGCTTAATATAGAACAAGTAATTTTACTAGAAGTCACTCAAGTAAAATAATTAGTCTTATGCAAACATCAAGTTTCAGCATTTTTTTATCTTTAGGAGTGCTTAATTAAGAAAAAAATCATGAAGTAATTTTTAAGTATTAGTTCCTGAACAGAAGAAACACATTTTGTATATTAAGCACATGAACAACTTATAAAGATTGAATTACTTCACCATGTAAGAAAAAAACAGCTTAAAATGCACATGCTTAGAAATTGCTCATGTTCATATCACCAATTCAGAAAACAAAAAAGAAAAAAAACAAGTTCTGAAACTGTAAAACTGGTAATGTTTCTACTGTATTTTAAAGCAAAACAGCAAGCTTTATCACATCTAGTAACAGCAAAACATTTAGAAATCTAGTATTTTGAAAATAATAACAAGTGAAATCCTAAACAAACAACAGATTCCATTCTTAGACATTTAATTAGTCTAATTCCAGTTTGTAAACATAAAACAGCTGCAAAAAAAGTAAAAATTAGTCAAAACAAGACATTATCCCTTCATCCATAAAAAACTTTGAGCAAGGCAACATCAAGGGTCTGGTGAGTTTTTTATCCCCATAGGAAGAGAAAGGGGCAAATCTATAGATCTGTATTTGGGTAGAATTCAGCAGGTTTTTTTCTGCATCTCATTCAATACTGGCTCTATGTTGGGAAGAGGTCATGGGCCCTTACTGAGAACCTGCTCCTTACACAGAGCCCACTGGTGTGTTCTACATCCTTCACTGACCAGGGCCAATCATCCAAGGCCAGGGGTGGAAGTAGCCTCCCACATGCAATGTTCAGCTTTATTTGGAAAGCAAGACCCTCTTCTAGAATCCTTTCTTGGAACAGCATGTCCCACCAAGTATAAATTCAAGCACCCTTTTGGCATTCTCTAAATTATTTAATTATCAAGTATTTTAGGAAGTGATCCAAAGGACTCCTCATGCCCAGAAAACTAGTGAAGAATTGCTTTATTTACTTTTAATACCCATGATAATACTGTTGGATGTACTACTGGGCAATCCATGTTTGGTTTGTTGGGGTATTTTTAGCATAAACCAATAGTGCTATAGCTACTACTTTTATCCCACATACCTGAAAAAAACTGTACAATTTCTTCTTTACTACAGCCAAATGGGAGTCCTCTAAGACGTACAAAACCATCATTAGCTGTATCAGGGCTGTTGGGACCAGTATGCTTCAGAACCCAGTCCATTTCAACGTTGTTTGACTTGAAAACTGTAAAAGGCACTTAGAATTAATGCATTCTGGAGTAAGGAAGAGCTTTTAAAGTCATTTGCCTTGAAACTAGTCAACTTATGATATGCAAGTCCATTTGTCCTTTCACATGCATTTTAAAGAGACAAAAAAGGCAATTAACCAAAAACCCATCAAGCACAAACACAGCATTGTCAGTTACTAGACCAACTGAGTCAAACCTTCAACGTATCTGTGTCCCATTGTTTCTCTGTCTTTTTTCAGGGCCAATTTCACATCCTCCTCTGACTCAAGTTCAGCAAATGCTTCTCCACTTGGTCTGCCCTCCCTGGTGTAGATGAAACGGATACCCAAAGCCCCATTCAGAATTTTGCAATCTGAAAATTAAACAGAAAGGCCAGAATTACATTAATTATTATAGGAACAGTGTTACTTTGAAAGTTTCAGAGAGCCTAAAACCAAAAATATATTGAGTATCAATTATATCATAACAATAAAATCGGCAGCATTCCTGTTGCAATGCAACTTTAAAGAGACCAATTAACTAACACTAGACACTAACTAAAGTTATCATTCTAGTCAAACCTACAGCTAAAGGATAACTGCAAATTAGCTATTTCCAAAGCTTTTCTGCCTCAAGTTGAACACACTTTGATCTTAACACTTATTAGTGTGAAAAAAGGAATACTAACAATCAGTTTAAGTATAATAAACTAAATCAGAACAAAGTCAAATACATCAAACTTCTGAAGCAGTTTTGAAAGGGTCAGTCACTGCAGAGAGCATGGATTTATCACCACTATTTATTACTGCAAATGCTAATAACCTGGGGAAGGATACACACACTGAACACTTACATTGTCCCAACAGACATTAGTCTATTGGGACAATACAAGAACTAAACTGATTTAGCTTTAAAATTCTTGCTTCAGGTTGAACTTTCTTTAAAATTGAACCTTCTGTCTCCTGGTTACTCAAACAGCAGAGGCAGTTGTGGCTATCCCAGCAACTCAGACTAAGCCCCTCTGTGTTGAGTTCCTGCTAGCATGAACATGGCTTTGCATCCCAGATTCTGGCTGAAGCACTTGTTGCACTACAAACTGCACTGGCTACTGAATGCCTCCTGCAACTGCTTACTACAGCATTCTCACCGCTACAGTGTCCCTGGTAGGGACCCCCAACTGACAGCAGAGTCCGACCCCTCTCCCATACCTCTTATTCCTCCACAGCCCCACTTACCGGAAAAGAACCTCTGCACCTCCTCGGTGGAGCAAGACCAAGGCAGCCCCCGGACTTTCACCACGTATCCCTCGCTGCTCTCTGTGTTCAGCATCACATTGGGGGCGAGGCTCTGCTCTGTCTCTGTTTCTGTGGTAGCTGGAAAGACCAGAACGGGCCCTTTGAGATGCTGCTCAGCACGGCCGCCACCCGCACCCCCTCAGAGCGCCCGGCGGCCCCCCTGGCCTGTGCCCCGGCCCTCCCTGATCCTCCTCTGCCTCGGCCGCTGCCGCCTCACACACACGGCGCCGCTCCCGCCCCCGGCCCGCGCCCTGCCCCTTCCCCGCACGCACACATGGTGGGGCTCCGCGCTGGTTCTAGGGCTCCGAGCCTGATCCACTGTCCGGACAGCGCCTAGTCCCGGTCAGGCGGCAGCGAGCGGGCGAGCCTGCAGCGAGAGCGCGCTAGGAAATGGCGGCGGGTGCTCCCGCTTCCGCTGGGCCGGGCCTTCCTCCGCACAAAGAGCGCGGTCCCGGACGCCGCCCTGGCGGGCCCCCGGCGATGGCGCAGCGCCCGCGGCCGGTACGCGGGGAGGGCCGCGTGACGAGAGGGCACGGAGCGCCGCGAGCCTCGGCCGAGCACGGGAGCGGCCGCGGCGTGGCCGGGATGGGTGCGGGGCTCATGTGCCCGGTGGGGCCCGGCCCCACCCCCGAGCCCCCGCGCGCCGCCTGTGCGCACGCGCCGCCCGCCCGCCGCGCCGAACAAAGCCCCGGCCCCGCGCGCCGCTCTGCGCGTGCCCCGCGCGCTGCCGCCCCCGCCCCGCCCGCCGCCGCTCCCGCGTGGCGCGGACCGCGGAGCGCTCTGGCTGCGCGCTCCGTGCGTGAGAACTAGCACTTACCAGCTTCAAAGGCTGACGCTACCCCACGTGAAACAATCTGCTCGCTTCGGTCACTGAAGCCTGGTGTGTTTGGAGGAGATGGGGAAAGAAGAGACAATGGGTCACAATTATCATAAAAGAACGGAAAAGTTACTTCCCTCCCATTTCCTCCAAACACACCAGACCTAGCTAGATTTCACCTTGTATTACCGAGGAGGAAGGAGGAAGTTGGAATAACTCATTATCTAAGAATCCTCCATCCCCCTTCCCCTTGGATAACCAGCTCATGTTTCAACTTGTCTACACAGTTGATAGAGGACCCATGCCTAGAGTTAAGCAGGCTCCTGGAGCCCCCTCATGGGTGTGTGGAGCCCAGAAGCTGCTCTGAGTAATCTCCGGATGAACGCCATTCATCCACGAGTGTTTCTCCTCCAGCCAGTACCAAAACAGATTCGGAGCCTACAATGCCCCATCTCATTGTATGTTCCAAACTAACAACCACCCCACCCCCACAGCTGGAGGCTTTTTAGACTTTTTTTAAGTGCACGCTCAAGTTTACGTAAGTAAATCAAACAACATGGCGAACTCGTTTACAGAAATGCAAATTAGATCAGTAAGTGGAACCGTGCTACAGTCACTTCCTGCACAAAGCTCTCTTCTCCATTTCACTTGCCGAACGCCCATTTTGTAACACCGCGGCAGCAGGAGCTGGGCAGGAGCGGCGGGGGAGGGGGCAGCGCCTCCGCCTCTTCCCGGGGAGGACTGGCGGGAAGCGGCCATCCCGCCCACCCGCCTGGCGGGACGCTTAAAGTGCGCTGGAGCAGCCGGGAATCCCTTGAGTTCCCGCTCGGCACCGCCATGTCTACCCCCGCCAAGCGGCACTGCCAGAGCCCCGCCGGCTCCCTCGAATCCAGCTTCCAGAAGCGCCTCAGGAAGATTTCCATCGAGGGGAACATCGGTAAGCTCGGCGGAGAGGGTACGGGAGGCGGCTCAGGGTGGTGGGGGACACCGGGGGAAGGAGGGGGGGTGTCAGGCCGGGAGCACCCCAAGGGGTTTGGATGCCGGGCGAGACAGACAGGGGCGGCTGCGGCGCTTGTTGCCGGCTCTGGGGGCAGCGGGGGGCTCTGCAGGGAGGGCTGCACCGGGACACGAGCCCGGAGGGAGGCTGGATCGGATGGGGAGCTCCCCGAGCAGGGTGCCCGTCAGTGACGGCAAGGCGCAGGGCGGGCTCGGGAGCACAAACCCCCGGTGCCCCCCGGCCCGTCCGGGGCTGCGGCAATCGTTCGCTCCCGCCGCCCGCGCCAAGTCCCAGCGCCTGCGCGGCCGCTCCCCCGCTCTCCCCCCCAAGCTCCGCCCGCCTCGGCAGCTCTAAAATGTCGGCTGCTCCTCGGCCGCCCTTATCGCCCGCTCGGCCGGGCGCGGCCCCTCTGGCGAGAAAGATTAGCGCAGTTTGCTCCATGGCGCACCCGGCCGGCCCCGCGCCCCAACAGACGCCAACAACCTTTAAACTGCGCCCCGTCCGTCACAGCACCAGAGCGATCAGCCCCCACCCCTTTGTGAACTGCTCTAATCTTCGCAGCTGCGGGGAAGTCAACGTTTGTCAGGCTGCTGGAGAAACACAGCGATGAGTGGGAGATCATCCCCGAGCCCATCGCTAAGTGGTGCAACATCCAGACAGCCGAGGATGAGTATAAGGTACGTGCGCTGGATTCAGGCAGGAAGAAACTGCAGGGAGTTGCACAGCCGGGGAGCTATGCCAAAACCCAGCTATACTTAGTCTGCAGCAGCCAGAGTCATCCCCACTATCATACCACAGTTGGTCAAGCACTCTAATTGTAAAGGCAAGATACTACCGAACGTATATTCCAAATCACATCCCCTACTCCACGGGAATCACACTAAAATCTGAAACTCAAACTGCTCAAAGAAGCTGTCATGAAAACCACCATCACCTGAGGAAAAAGTCTCTTAGGTCCTATGCCTAAGCATTTTCTTAGTAATAAAAAGAATGCCATGAATTTTTAAACGTATCAGAATTTTGGACTGAGAAAAGCACTATGTTCATATTAACTTTTTTCTCTTGCCCTCTAGGAACTTTCAACATCTCAGAAGAGCGGAGGAAACTTACTTCAAATGCTGTATGACAAACCCACACGATGGGCTTACACATTTCAGACTTATGCCTGCTTGAGCCGAGTAAAAGCACAATTAAAACCTCTCTCAGCCAAGCTACACGAAGCTGAACATCCAGTGCAATTTTTTGAAAGATCTGTGTACAGTGACAGGTAATTACTCTCACAGCATGGCAAGAACTCACATTAACAATTTCCAGGTCTTTAAAGACATGGAGCTGAGGAAATACTTGATATTTAAACTAATACCTGCAAGGGAGCAGGCTTGATTAAGGCATTTTTTTCAATACCATCATTCTGTTCTGATGGCAAGTGTTTTGGTAATTCACTTTTGTCTTTCCTGGCATGAGACTGATGTCTTTCATTGCAGATACGTGTTTGCTTCTAACCTGTTCGAGTCTGGGAGCATTAATGAAACAGAGTGGTCTATTTATCAGGACTGGCACACATGGCTTTTGAATCAGTTTCAATCAGATATAGAACTGGACGGCATGATCTATCTCAGAACCACACCTCAGGTATGCTCACTAAAAATGGAGGTTTCTCAGTTCCAGTTTCATTTTCCAGAGGCTGAAGAGGGTACAAAAAAGTTATTTTAGATTTAACTCGTTTATGTTCAGCCAACCATTTAAAATTAATGCTCACTAATGTCTAGCATTAGTCCAAGTTAAGCACTACTTGATCCTTTTAGCTGATATAAGCTACGTGATTAATGACTATCCTTTTTTTTCCCCCAGAAATGCATGGAAAGGCTACAGATGAGGGGAAGAAAAGAGGAGCAAGGAATTGAGCTTGAGTATCTGGAAAACCTCCACTATAAACATGAAACCTGGCTTCATGAAAGGAGTATGAGGTAGGAACCCATTTTCTGTAGCAAGTTTCAGCTTGCAGGCAAGGCTCTTGCCTACCTACAAGCCTTAGTTTTATCGAGTTTAGTGCAAGTCTAGTTTCGGGTAGTTGGATACACTCATACCCACTTCAGGTTTCAAGAGATGGAACTTCATCCAATTTGAAACCTTTGTTAAACATTAGCTTTAACTAGGAAGCTTTACAGTTGTAACTCCAGCAAAGATATGGATTTTGCTAATTGGAAGGACTCAGAAATAAGACACTTAAAATGGTGGTCAGGGGCCAATCACATACATTTCTCACCAAGCAGTTTCTGATGCAATGTAAGGGGGCAAACAAGGCCCTAACAAACTTTAAACTAGCAGGACTGCATTTCAATAAAGTTTAAATATTAATCCTAACTTAAATTTAAACAATAATCAGAAAGCCTTTTGGCAGACCTGTTACACACAAGAAACTTAATTAGCAACCAAGCAATCTCTGCACACCTTCCCTCAAGTTCCTTATTGACTCTTACTGGCTTTCCCATCTAAAGAACCTCTGAACATGAAAACAGACTTTAGATTTTTCCCTAGAGGAGTCCAAAATATTCTACTGAAGGGGAAGCATTACAATTCCAGGAAAAGTACATTATCAGTTTGATCTACTTGCTCAAGTTTCACATGGGATGACCCAAATGCTTAGGAGACAGAAGGCAGTGCGTAGTGTGGAATTTTGGGAATGTTTACGTTGTATACTCATTCCAAACTTAGTAAGGAAGCACTTCCTGGGTTTGGAATAGGAACTGAAGTGTGCAAGTTCGAATGTTGTTCAGCACACGTACTGCGTTTCAGACACGCCTTCCACACTCAAAGACTAACTACTGCTCCTATCTAAACTGAAGCCAAAGTGGTCTTGTTTATGCCCAAGACATTATAAATACCAGTCTTACAACCTGTTAAAGAGGTCATCCTTATGAAAGGAAGCTTTAAAACTGCATCTTGATAAGTGGATTAAGTGGGGGAGACACAGGGCAAGGGAGATTTTGAAAAAAATAACCCATCTTACAATTACAAAATCGGTTCCTGGTAATTGATTCCATGGCAAGAATGAGATAAAGGAAATTAAGGTAAAAACTATCTTCCCCCCACTTTTACATTACAGATAGATACTAAAAGTTCAGATTTGTGAAATATATGAAGAGCAATTAAGAACAAACGTGGCACGGGCTTTTTATGAGCATCAGCTTTAACATTTCAGGTGCATGCAGTAAGCAAGAGCAGGGGTCTTGAATGCACAGTATTTTGTGTAGGTTTTACTCAAACTGTGTTCTTCCATTTAACAGAGTTGATTTTGAGAACATTAAGGAGATTCCTATTCTTGTTTTGGATGTTAATGAAGAATTTAAGAACGATAAAATTAAACAAGAGTACCTGATTGATAAAGTAAGTATGAATTATTGGGGAATTTGTATCTGCTCTTCTTCTGCAGTTATCATGCACGCAGTGACACTTCCAGAGTGGGAGGGAGAGTAAACAACCATTTGAGGATACAAGGTGGGAATAAAGAGGTCACTTGAACAAAATGGTGTTTACCAATTCCAAGGAAAGGCAAGATTTAGGAAGTAAATGCCAAAAGAAATTCTGGTGGAGTTGTTTGGCTAGTCCATGGGGGGAAAAAAAAACTCCACCTAATACTTAAAAGCATGAGGAAGTGCTCTCCTAGCAAACCCTATAAACCATTTTCTTCATCTTGCTCTGGGTCACCAATTTGAGATTACTGAAGAATGACTCCTTTAAGACAAGACTAATTCCCTCAAATTAACAGCTCTAAATTAACTGGGAAGAGGAGCCAAATGATGAATTGTGGAGGTATTTGTTATTACAGCCTCATGGAAACCAGCAATTAATAGCTTAGTTTTGAGCAGACACTCAGACGTGCCATCTACCTTGCCCCTCTGAAAGGCCACACACATTTCAGCTCATGAATTAAATACAGGGGCAAAAACATCGCTGGAAAACCATAGTGACAGACAATTTCTTCCCAAATAAAGGGAAAAGCCTGGTACTTTAGGTTTTAATGTACCAAATAATACATATGCTTTTTTTTTTTTTGATAGGTCAAGTCATTCCTGACTTCTTTAGAAGATTAAAATTCGAATAACAAGTCGCTGAAGTTCAGTCAACAATCTGTGTGTTTTAAAACAAATGCATTACCTGGATAGCTTATTTTAAAGCAAGTCTGAAATGTAATAACATGATTTGGGGTTGATTTTTATCCTTGTCTGAGCAGTGTCGGTTTTGATAAACCTCTCTGTATCGCTAAAAAGAACAAATTTGGGGTGCTTTGACGGTGTGTTTTTTTGCTGTATATTCTCTGCTGTTTAATAAAGATTTAAAAGTCATATTGCCTCTTGAGTGGCTGTCCCCACGGGGGAGCTCAGCGAGAGGCCGACACCCAGTAAACAGATAGCAGGCGCTGAGCAGGGCTGTTTTGCAATAACTGGCACGGGTTCACCATTTTAAGACGAGACTGTTATGGCGTCCAGAAACCTTTCATTTCAACTTCTGCTTTACTGAGTGGCCGTTTCCACCGGATTTACGCTACTTAAGGCTGGACGTTAGACCTGTAATAAACTGTAATTTACGCTTATCTCGTTTGCGATCTCACGCCCACCCCCGCAGCACGGGGAGGGAGCCGCGGGCGCGGCAGCGGCGCTGGAGGCGGGACAGCGACCCCGAGGAGCCCCCGCGGCCCCGCCCGAACGACGCACGCGGCCGGGGGGAGCTGAGCGGCGCACGCGGCCGGGCCCGTCCCCCTCCCCCTCCCCCCGCGCCATCGTGAGGCCTCCGCGGCACCGGGCCCGGGCGGGCGGCACCACGAGGCCCCGATCGCCAATTCCCCCCTCCCTCCCCCGTTCCCTCCCGCCATCCCCTCCCCGCCCGCCGTCCCTGGGCCTTACCCAAGCCGGGGATCTCGCCCTCGGTCTCCTCGGTGTGACAAGGGTCCATCTTGGCCGCGCCTTCCCCGCAGGGACCGCAAGAAGAACAAAGCTGGGCGGGGGCGCTGAGGCGCTGCGCGAACAGAAACAAAAGCTCAGCGGCGGCCGAAGGGGCGCTCGGAAAAGGCGGATCGGGGCTTCGCGGGGGGTTTCTCAGCACTCCCGCGGGGATGGGCCGCGATACAGCCGCCGGTATTCCCGGTACCGCCCGCTCGCTCCGTCTGCGCAGCGCCCGTTCCGCGCCTATAAATGGCCGCCGGCCGCGCAGCGCCGCGCGCTGACGTCACGCGCCGCCCGCCCCCGCCAGCCAATGGCCGCGTGACAAATTGAACGCAGCCAGTCACGTCCGGCCCCCCGCGCGCGCGGTGGGGGGGGGGGGGGGGGGGGGAATAATGGAGGGGGGAAGCGCGCGACCGCCCCAGGGGTCCCGCGAGCCTCCGTGCCCCCCGCGCCCGCCGGGGGATCCGGGTTCGAGTCCCCAGGGACCCACGTTCGAGTCTCTGCCCCCGGGCTCGCCTCCGGTTCGAGTCCCGCCCCCGCCCGTTCCGCTCCCCAGTTCCCGAACATGGCGGCGGCCTTATCCGTCCGCCCCACGCCCGCCCCGGCGGCCCCACTCGTCCCCGTTTCCCCGGCACCCCCGCTCACGGCGAGCTGCAGCCGTGGGGCTCCGGCGGCGATCGGCGGCTCCGCGCACTGCAGCACCGCCCGCCGCCGGTGTCAGCAGGGCTCGGCTCCGCCTCCCGCCGCGGCGGGGGCCGGGCACGGCGGGGCCTGCGCGGGCCTGGCCGCGGAGGCCTCGAGGGCTCCCCCGCACGTTCGAGGGCCGCTGTGCGGCAGCCCGGGCGCGGGGAGCGCGGCCCGAGCTGAGCAGCCCCGCTGAGGCACTGCCGGGGCTGTTTGGGTCTGGCGCGGGAGGTTTCCGTGCCGGAGCTGCGCCTGCAATCCCCGAGTGGGCGCGGGGAACTTCTCACATGCCCTCCGCGCCCTCAGGCCGCGCTCTCCCGACCACACCGAACGTCTCCACAAAAAATCGCGAGCTGAAGCGGCTTCAGGTTAAAATAGCTGCGAGGGAGCCTTGCTGTGCGATTGAACAGATAAGAGGTGACCTTAGGACTGTGGAGGTGTGGCACCGACTCCAAGCTTTGTTTCTGGCCGAGTGTTAGTGAGTGTAAAGCAAATCCCTTTGCTAATCCCCGTTGAGGCCTTTGCGTTTCTAGCAGTGAGATAATTATAATTTTTGGCATTTTATACTGTGTACTAATACTCTGAGGTACATTTACTGTGTGTCATTTTATTAGTCCTGATTGGTATTTTTAGTCCCTATTACTGCATTTGAAAAAGGACAGAAAATGGGTTTTCTGTTGTTTATGCATTATGATCCACGTGATTAAATGGCTTTAAAGAGAGCTGTAATGGCTGTTCTCTTGCTATGTAATTTACAGTGAGAAATGAAGCCTGATTTGCCTGATATTTTCTTGGTCTTATGTTTATTTAGTTAAACCAGATTCTGATGCTAAGACCTATCTTTAGAGGTCTCTTAGAAAATTCAAATCATCCTGTGTTCACACTGACAAGAAGTTCTACATATCCTTCCAGTGTTAGAAAAAAGGTCATATGACTTCTTTCTGCAAATATGTAACTGCTACTAATCTTAGGCAAAAATCTCAGCCTGCCTTTGACATAACCCACAGTTAGTTTGGTACAGCCACTTCCAAGGGAAGAACGTGACTGTGAGCAGCAGGGGCAAGCAAACTCATAAATAGTTATCAGAAGAGTTTTTATTAGCCAATGTATATGCTGGTTTGAAAGACAAAAATAATTAACAATTCAAATGGAATTACTGCTAACAGAGCAGCCCTTTTCCTCAGAGGCCCTGGCTGGTTAAGTGCTTTTGTACATGGGGGTGGTCTCATGGTGTGTGAGCACTTGCACAGAAGGAGACAGGAGATAAAAATCTTCCTGAAAACATTGGTACAGTTTTCTTCCTTCTATGAGTTCTTCTAGGACTCAGGCAACATGTTTACCTGGCTTTTGTTTTATGGTGTGAGCCTGACACCTGCACCTTCCCCTCCAACAGACCCAGCTGAACCGCAGTGTGTCTGTCACAGCTCACGCTGGAGTTCTGCCTACATGTGTTTTGCTGAAAGGGCTTTGTTCTACTTCAGAACTTCACTGTTTCATCCCTGTGATGGGGAAAGGCACACCTGCTGCCCAGACAGCAGGGGAGAGGAGCTGCTCTAGTTTTTCCGTTTGCATTCCCAGAAGGTTTTGCCCCATTCAAGTCAGCTGGGGGAGTGAGGGCTGTAATCCAAGCCGAGCTCAGCCTGCTGGGTGTTTTCGTGCATCAGGTAGGAAATGGGCAAAGAGGTTGATGCCTTGTGAAGGCTGACCTAGAACAGAGACTAGGGAGAGTTAAAGAATAAAGCAGGTGTTTATTAGAATGCCTCAATGGATACACCTTGAGCAGTACAAGAGCCCACCCAAGATGATCCCAAAATGGTCACAAAATGGATGACCAGTCACCAGGTCTCACACTTCTATAAGTTCTGGTCCATTTGCATGTTGGAGTTGATTGTCTAATTATAGCTTTAGCTTATGAAGTCCCATCCTTGTTTTTCTCTCTTCAGCCCACGCTGTTTGTGCTCTTGGGCCTGAGATTTGGATCATTTGTCCTTGGTCCCCAGCTAGAGAGGGAATTGTTTTGTCTCCCTCCTCTGTGAAGAGAGCTCACCATCCCCTAATATGAAGCTCAGAACTACACACTAAAGCAGTACAGAATCTGAAAAATATAAAAGCTAAAACCTGAGGCATCAAGGTGGCCTCCAGAGCGGAAATCTGCCAGATAGTCACAGCCCCTGTGCAACATCCCAAATTCCCTACAGGTTCGTGGAGAGGAGCCCAGTCCAGCCTGCAGAGAGATGCGTAAAGGTGAGTACACGTGTGGAGTGTTAAGCTGGACCAAAGTAAAGCTCTTGAAACCTGCTACCTGCTCAAGAATTTTCTGTTTTATACAGTCTCTCTTTGTTATCTTGCTTGCACTTCTTTCCAGGGCAAGAAAATAATGAAGAAAATCTGCAGCTCTGGTTTGAGTGTTCTGTAGTCATCCAAGCATATGGAGACACTTTGTGTGTCTGGGAGTGAAGCAGATGCTCATTTCTGAGTAGATTTTGGAGATATTGTTGCAATGCAAAAAATAATTGCCAACGATTCTTTCACAGATCAGCATTTGCCATTACATGGAGAATTGATCAGAACTTAAATACCTGCTCGGAAGAGACGACAGAACTCAGCCCATCAGCACTGTGTGTGCCTTCCCTTTCCTCCTTAGCTGTTACCCATTTCTTCTGCTGCTGCCATCACAGAGTCCATTTTTCATGTCTCAACTACGTGTGTTGCATGTGCCTCATGTTTGCATAGAAGCACCTATAATTCAGTATCTTGTGGTTAATCTGCAAACCTGATTAACTCTCAGTAAACACTGCTGCAGCTGACTTGTTTTTCATGTGGGCTCTGAAAACAGGGAATACATGGAAGTCTTATACTACTGATGCTTTGTATGTTTCTCTGTGTGTGTGACCTCCAGTCAAAAGCCCTACCATCCAATCATAACCTTTCTGTATTCCCCAAGCCTTTTGAAACAGCCTCTAGCTGTGACACTGTGATAAATAGAAGTGAAACAATGCTATTAAAAATGCATGATGTGTATTCTGCCATATTAGATAACATGGCCACGTTCATCACCCACTAATGCTGCCAGTTCACAGCTTTGCCAGTGCAGTCTCCCTCCCATGTCTGATTTGGACAATTTAAGAGGATTTTTGACTACACTTCACTTTTCTTCCTTTTCACCTTTGTTTTTTACCTTTATTCATTTCTCTGAAAATGGTGGTCTGCAGCGTGGATTGGATGTAGCTCATGTTTCCCAGCTTTCCTAAGCTGTAATTCACTAAGAAACCAAGCTGGAAAACAGTTGAGGAGGTTTATAAACACTGTTTTAGTGGAAAGCAGATACCCAAGTCCTTTGTTCTCTCTGGGGCCTCTGCTGCACTTTGAGAAGCTATCACCCTTCCCTTTGTGCCATCAGCTTATCCTCAGTTTGTGCTCACCATCCTTTGCCACTGTGAGAGTGAAGAGTTCTGCTCCCTCAATGGCTGCACCCTTTCAGGGCTCAGAAAAGTTCACCAGCCTGGTTCTTTTCTGTTTGTCAGTGGAACCCAGGCCTGTCACCGTTTCAGTTTTGCAGCATTAGAATTATAGCAGTGGGCAGATCACCTGGTTTTTACCGCTGGAGCTGCCCCACTGTGCGTGCAGGGCCAGCCGGGGTGAGGTGTCTCCCACAGCGTGCGGCAGCTATCTGCCAGTCCTGCTGCCTGAGCTCTGTGGGCATGAGTCAGCTCTGGTCCAGGAGCCATCTGGCTGAGCAGCGCCGTGCTGAGCTCATCAGGCTGCTCCCGGGAAAGGTTTCTTCACTCAGGCAGAACATTCACAGCACCTTGGCACTCCATCGGTGTGCTGCCAGGAGAGAGGTGGAAAGTGGCCTTTCACATACCTCCAAGGTCTGCATTTCTTCACACCCTCCCAAATGGAGAACGAGCTGTAAAGCTGTAGATACTGGACAGAGGGTGACAGTCCAATGTTGGGAGACTGTGCTGTGGTTCTGTATCAGGGCAGACAGCAGTCCTGAGCTCTTGTTATCCTGGCCAACCGCATTCATGAAATGGAGCCTGTTTTAGCCACTCACCCACTGCAGGCTCAGAAGCAGCGACCACAGCAGCTCACTGGCTTCGACCTCACTGGAATGATGATCCCTGACTTTTACCCCTTGCAGGCAATGTTGCCTTAGTAATTTGGGGTCACCCACCTTTCTCTTGTCAACCAGTGCCGCATCAAAGCAACACAGCTGATGCACATGCTCAGGCACAGATCTTTCATTCTCTCACTCCAGAAGTGCTCTGTGAGTCCTCCTGAGTGCTGACCCTTTGGCTCTTCCTACATAACTTTTACCTTTAGTCTCTGAACATAGAATCTGGCACAGCATCGCTGGGGACTGGAGCTGGGCATGCTCTTCCCTGAGGTTCCCCACTGAGGTGGTCAGTTTTCCATTGCAGGGAGGGCATTCACAAAGGGCCATGTTAAGCCCTGTCCCTCATATATATACAGTGGCTCTGCCCTTACCCAGGGAAAGGTGAATTCTTGGAGCTCTCTTACAAGTGGTAATTCCTGGGAGGTCGAAAACTGATGAGAATGAGGCAAATTGTAACTTTAGAGTGTGGATTTTCCTGGCCCCTCGACCTGCTAACAGACAAAGTTGGAGACAGCTTTGGTTTTGCTTAGAGTTTACCACACTATCAAGTGCAGGAACGGTTTTTACTGCACTGGGTTGTGGTTAATGTAAAGGAAGAACCTTGCCTGCAGGTGAGGGCCTGCTCTGTGCCTGCATGCACTGCTGCATAGACTCTGATGGTGTGGAGGTGATGTTCAAGCCAGGCACGGTGTTCTCCAGCCGCAGGTATGACACAGGTCAGCCCCAGTCACGCTTTTCACCCCAGTCCATCTCAGCCTCTCCTGAGGATTGTGCTCTTGCGCCCACACTCTCCAGGTTCCCCTGAGCAAAGCACTCCTTCCCCTGACCTTGCTCAGCAGATCTGTGTGTCCTTCTGTTTGCTCGGATCAAGAGGGCTCTGGATCTCACTGCCCATAATGTTCTTCCTACTTTTGGCATTGATGGACACGTAGCTCAAAACGGCCGTAGTGCAAAGCAGACAACCCCAGAAATGCTGTGAAAACGACAGCCAGGCCTCTGCAGACTCAGCACATAAAATGGGGCACTAGCAGGGGCATTTCACTCACACAACTCCAGGTGCCCGCCTTTCTTTTTCCTTGCCCTCGAAGTCATTTGCATGTAAACAAATAAAACTAAGACGAGGGGTAACAAAGTGACGGTAAGGAATGGTGAGGGGAAAGGGAAGTGTCCCACAGTCCTGCTCTGGAGACTGCATCCTCACAGCTCCTGCCGGCTGGCTCCCCAGAGCTCTGATCCTGGTGCTGCTGCAGAAAGAAAGGCCCATTGAGAAGCCTGGCTCCAAATTAGCATTTGAATTCCGTTGTAGCCTGTTGTCAGATGGGCAGGAGGTGGGTGCTAGTCTCGGTTGCTCAGCGCTGATACACAAAGGTGGCTTTTAAAGGTCCTTATTTTTCTGAAGGGAAGAAATGCATTGCTCAGACTTTGGATACTTTTTTTTTTTTTTTTCTTTCCCTCTCCTATTCTTCTCCGTTTCACCCCTTTCCTGGGTCAGGCTGAGCCACAGATAGACACTTCTGGGTATTGTTAGCCCTGTCTGACCTACTTCTCTCCCGCCTCTCGGCCCCGTGTTATGGATGCTGGTGCTATGGAAACCTGCTTGACATGCCAGTGCCACAAAGCCGGGGCCACCAGCTGCACCCTCCTTTCCCGGCCCCACGGGAGTTTCCCTCCCAAACAGCCCCCCAAAGAAAGTAAGCAGCCCTGCTTCCCGGGGAAATTCAAGGGTGTCCTCCATCCGTCCCACTAAGCTCCGGAGGGACTGGGGCGCTCTTCCGTGGGCTTGGGGGGACCGGTGCTGTCCCTCCTCATGCCATAGCACAGTACTGCGGTCTGGGGGCCGCTTATAAAGCCGCCGCTGCCCGCACCAGACCGTATCCAGCACGGGCCAGCACGTCACGGATAGGGAAGTACACGTGGGTGTCCTTGAAGTTTTCAAGATAGTAAGCTACAAACTTCTGCACCTTGATCCCAAAGCCTTCCAGGAGCCTGGCAGGGATCCTGGGAGGGCGGTGGTGGGAACGCGGAGGTGGCAACACCTGCGTTCCGGCGGTGCCTGCGGCGGGTGGCAGCGGCTCTGTCCGGGGACGGAGCTCTGCACTTCCACCGTCACTCGCGTGGAACCCGCCCCGCCGGGAACAGAGCTTGTTTACAAGTTCAGCCTCCGTAACTCTTGTGATAAAAAAGTTCTCGCTGGTTCTGTGGGTTTCCTTTGCTCTCTGCTGGCTGCCCATCCGGCTGCCTGCTTATCCTGGGAGCTTGTGGCACTATCAGAGTGGATTTGCTTCCAAATACCGCACGCCGAACGTCTTTTCTCCCCGCTGCCGGCAATGAACTGGCAGCAGTAAGGGGAGGAAGCAGGAAGCAGCCCTGGAGCCCGCAGAGCGCTTTGCTTTATGTCTGTCGTGAGCGTCCGCAGGAGATCCTTGCGAGGCTCCAGGACTCCCCTACCCCAATACCTTAAAGCCAGAGCCGGGCCCAGCACGGATCAAACCCGAAGCAGGCAGATTTGTGGATGAGTGCCAGAGCAGAGGCCGTGGCTGTGCCGGCTGCCCGGTGGGCGCTGCCCCGGCACCTCTCGGGGTGCAGCAGCGGTGCTGGGGCGCGGGCGGCGGGCCCGGGGCCCTCGGGGGCCGCGGCCCTTGGACCCCCCGGGCCCCCCTCAGCCGCGGGCCACCAGCGCCCTCTCCCGGCGCCGGGGAGAAGCGGCGGGGCCGGGGCGGGCGGAGCGGCACAAATCCCGGGAGGAGCGGGGACAGCAATCGCGGGGAGAACGGGAGAATCCCGACGGGAGCGGGGCTGACGGCCTGGGCCTGGCCCCCGTGGCGGGGGCAGCGGTGGGACCCTCCCTCCCAGCGCTGGACCGGAGCGCAGCAATGCCGCTGGCGGCTGGATCACCTTTAAACACGGGGTGGCTTTCGCACCTGAGGGAGGGACGGTGACCTGGGGCGGAGGTGCAGCCCCCCAGCACACCTGTGCCAGCCCAGCGGGCCCTCAGCACTTCTGCAGCAGGTTCGGGCGGGCACACTGGTGCCATACAGCACCAGCACAGCGTGCTGGGCAGCAGCAGCATGAATTGAGTAAATCCCAAAATCATCGACTGTTTGAACCATCGATTGGGGTAAACTGGTTTTCTTTGACTGATGAAGCAGCAGAGCAATGACAGCAGCTCTGGTGGAGGGGAGCATCTTCCCTTCTGCTCAGGGCACCTGAAATGGCCCCTCTGACAGTGGTTTGAAGGACTGATGATGTGCCCGTCAGATTTTCTGTGGCAGAACTGGTGACAGGCTTGGCAGCCACCAAGGCCAGAGCCTGACTGCGCCGTGCCAGGATTTTTAATGGTCTTCTGTGCATCCAAGGGGAGAAGCGGGCTACAATCTCACTGCTGAATCATTAATTTCCCTCCTCTGAGTCATCCTGCGGCCCTGTCAGGCACAGAGCGGACACAAGCGGGGCTGAGGTGGGCAGTGGCTCCAGGTTGATACAGCGGGTTTAGAAAACTGGATGCAGGATAAAAGACAGAGATTGTGTCTACAGAACCCATTAGCACCCACTTGGACTAACCCCAGAAAGCAGAGTTTTGATGCGGAGTCATCGGGACCTGCACCAGCAGCTGGGGCTGGTCCTTCTGCATTAACTCTGTGGGAGGTGACTGGTTATACTGGTAAAAAGGTGAGGACTGGGGAACATCTTCAGGAGACAGTAGGACCTGTTAATGCAAAGGCTAAGTGAAATCTCACTGTTCCTCCCTGACCTTGCTAAGGCACAGCCAGGGTTAAACTATGCTCAGACTTTTCTGAAATGTGTCACCAAAGGTGCCAGGAGAAAAAGTTATTATTTATCTTGCTGTGACACCTGAGGATTTCGGTGAGGATGGGACCCTGCTGCACTGAAAACTTTGCAGAGACAAGTGTTTTACAGTTATTTTTGTTTGGCTTTAAGCCTCACCCTGCAGCATTTGCCAGTTTCAATGCAGCAGCATGACTCCAAGGCAGGAGAGCCTGAAAGGGAAATCGACTGGATGCTTTGCTGGAGAAGCTAATTTGAAATGAAAAGAAACAATGTGAAAAATTAATCATTTCCTCCAAAAACCCCCTGCCTTTTGTTCTTACAGTCTAGATATGCCTACTGCTGGGAAAAGGAGGGGAGAGCAGTGGGCTTTACAATGTGGTTGGACTGGCATCATGCTCATGCAATTATTTTCACTCTCTGGGTTTGGTGTGAATTCCCCCCATGATGACACACAGAGCACTGCTGGCATTTCCCGTGCCACTAACATGAACAACAGTGGCCAAAAGCATCAGTACTGTGCATACTGGACTCATGAAAATCCAGGCCCTCCTGGTGCAGGAGGGACCTGAGCACTGGGTAAACCACTTTTTGGTGCTGAGTGGCTCAGTACCAATGCATGAGCTCAACATCTTCAAAAATCAGCTTCTCCCTCCTCAGAGCTCTCCTCCCATGGCACACAGGGTTGCAGGCTTTGTTGGATTGCATGTCAGGGAAACAAAGGCAGCCACCTTGCACTCACACACTCATGTGTCTGTTCTCTGCTAGCTGCAGACTCACAAAGAGACACCCAGCACAGCAAGTTCAGTGACCTTTTATTTGTGCCTGTTGTCACTGGGCCGAGTTCAAAGTGGCACACGCAGCAGTGGTGATGAGTTTGCACAGTCTCATTTACAGCAGTGGCTGATAACCAGCATGAGGGCACCAACGGACTTTTGCACAACATGTTGGTGGCGACTCCAGTTTATCCCTCACCTCTTTTGTTGTGTCTCAGCCCACATTTGGTTCCAAACAAATTCCTTTCTTAGGTGTGGGCCTTGGAAAACTGGCATGAATCCGTGTTCTGTGCCTGGGCTGAGGGCAGAGCTGCTGGATAATGGGGAACACATGGCACTTTCCTCTGGCAACTCACTGGAAACTCAGACTGAGAAGAGTTTGCTTTTATATGTCCTTGTTTGGGGTTGTTGTTTCCACGTCAGACACGATGGAGCTGCCAGATGTGGAGCACTTGGCACACCAAGTGCCATGGGGAAAAAATATCTCCTAAACAGCTCAGCAGCTCCTGCCAGTGCTGGACAGTGAGGAAGGAGGTGTTAAAAGCTCGGGTGAGGTGGATTTCTCATTGAGGGCTGTAGAGTTGTAGCCAGTCTATTAAGGTGGGCAGGAGGGAGCAGGACTCGAAGATGAGGACAGTGATGAAGCACAAAGGAGTGGGTCATGCTGTGAGAAGCTGGAGGATGTTCAGCCCCAGATAGTGAGAGAGGAAGAAATGCAGGATGCCCACGGCTGACACTGCAATGAGAATCCAGAGGACTCCAGCGCTGAAGTATATTGGGGCGAGTCTGGTGGGAGAGAGGCAGCTGCTGACACCGAGCTTCCCGCCTGGGAACAGCCCCTTCCTCCCTGCAGAAGTGGGTGGAAAGGCAGCCCCTGGCTGTCCCCTGCCCCCTGTGTGGGGTCCCATGCCCTGCTTCCACCTCAAGGGAGCAAACACACACACCCAAAAGGGCTTGGGGCAGCCCCAGCCTTGCCCAGTATCTGTGTTGCTGCCTCAGCCCTGTGTCCTTGTTCACATTATGTCTCGGAGACAAAGCTGAGTGATGCAGGAGCCCCAGTGCACCCAAAAAGCCTCGAGCTTTCCCAAAGCACGTTATGTTTCCAAAACCAACCCCCCAGGGGTTACCGTGTAGTCCCCCGAGGGCTGCTGTGTGTGAGTGCGTGTGTGTAACTGTGTGAGTGTGTGTGAGTGTGTAGCTGTGTGTAAGAGCATGCAAGAGTGAGTGTGAGTGTGTTTACCTTTCTGAGGATGATGCCTTGTATCCCACAAAGTAGCAGTAGCGGGCGTAGAGATAGAGCAGACCCAAGGCTCCAGCCACACCTGTGTTTAGGAGAGATCACAGTGACCATCTCCAAAGGCTTTTCAGAGCTACTTGGAACCAAGGAGGTAGCCCAAAGGGAAGGAATAGAGAGAGACTCTGTGTTGTCTGGCTCTACCATCCCATCAGAGACAAAATTATTGCTTAATTTGTTGTTCAGAAGTTGGCAGGACCTGAGGACTGAGGCAGCATGCAGGGGAATGGATCCAGTGACAAACCAGGTAACAGGATATTCTCACCTTGGTGGAAGAAGAGTCCAGCCTGCCACAGAAGTGCCAGGAAGATGGGAAAATACTCAGAGGAGTTCACCCTGGCAGGAAAGAGAAAAGTCATAAACTAGGGAAAGGAAGGAAGCTCTTCCTCTTTTGCTTCCCCTAGCAGTTTCCAGACACTGGAGGCTTTTGCTTTTCAGAACTAATGTTGTCATAAAAAGCCTCCAAGCTCCAGTTCCTGTCCCAGCTTTATTCACAGAAATTGAACAATGGAAAGAACAGGGTCTCCAGGTTTCAAGAAATTAAGTAAAAGATTCCCATGTCAGACTGTGCACAGAAAGGCTCCATGAACCACTCCCACTGCTGCTTCCCAAGGGCTGCAGCTCAAACTCTGATGTCAATGCCCCAAAGCCCCAAGCTGTGGGAAGTCTGTCCCTCAAGTACATAAGGCCAGAGCAGCCTGGGCTTTGTGCAGGAGTTGGAGGGAGCACATAACTCTTTGGATTGTTTGTATGTCCCTGTCCTCCCAAAGGCACAGTAGCACCAAAAGATGCTGGATGAAGCTGAGTCTAGGCTAGTGAAGGAGCAAAGAAGGAGATGGCTGAGGGGATCCAGCTCAAGCTACTCAGTTGCTTTTTTTCCAGTGGTTAGCTACAACAATATGAAAGCTCCTCCCTCCCCACTGCAGCCCTAGTGCAGAAGTCACAGCAGAGATGCTGGGTTATCCTCATCCCAGCACCAGCTGAGATCTCTCTGGGAACTTGTCCTTCCCAGCGAGTGAGATTCAGAGCAGGGCTGAAGCTGTCTGAGGTTTGGCACCACTTGGATAAAACCAGTGTAAGTCTCAGGCACCAAGGGTTATGTCTTTAGGAGCCCTTCACAGGACTCCTAAAGACACAGCAGAGATTCCTGTGTGGTTTCTATCAGCAATGGCTGGTTTAGGACTCAAGAGCCAACCGGATGATGATGTTGACTCTTCAACCCATTGATTAACCTTGAGGGAGGTGATTACTTCTTTACGGTTCCAGGAAAAGAATAGCAAAGCAGGGGAAAGGCAGTGCCTTACATGAGATCTGACAAACATCAAGTAAGAGGAGTTTCTTACTGTGCTCGAAAGATCCTTTCAAATTCAGGAGGGCCTGAGATCTTTGGAGGTGAAATGCCAAACAACCTCCTAGCATAGATCACCTGGAGGAAGAAGTAAGCTGCAGCAAAAGAGAGAACAGTAGCAGTGGTGAGTCCTATGTCTGGGCACAGTGGAGTCAGGAGCTGGCCAGAGGCCAGGGAAACAGGTCTGCAGTCTCCTCCTAACCCCACACCCCCACACAGCAGAGAAAGTTAGAATAAAATCCCAGGTACCTTTTAGATAAGGAAAAGGAATGACCCAGAGCTATAGTGAAACAAGTAATGTACTACCAGTGTTATCTGCTTTCTTGTATAATCAACAGATGGTAAAATTGTTACACAGTTCAGATGCACTTTATTACTGACAATTTCAGGGCTTTTTCATTCTCTTAATTTTTTCCTCTTCGAAATTCTGATATCTGTGTAGAGATGGAACTGATGCCACAGATAATCCAACCAGATACTGAATTAAATTGGCATGCAATGTGGACCCGTTGGCTGGGAGATGTTCCATGTGGCCCACCACAGCCCATACTTCCACCTTTTCACACAGCAGAGCTCTTCGTATGCATCTTTGTACATCTACATGCACTTCAGGAGCTGCTGTAAGCCCAAAGAGGGAAATTCTGCATGTTTGCAGAGGGAAAGATCTACCCAAAAAATTCTGAATGCAGGGGGTAGGTCAGTTCAGAGAAAGAGCTTCCCCTGCACTCGTTTGGTTGAATGCTCTCCAGAACCCAAACAAGATATCAATTCCCTGTCTGAAAAGCAGTGAAGTGCCAGTGCAACAGGAGATATTAAATATGAAAGCAAAAGAAAATCAGTGGAGTTATAGTAGATTGATCCAGCCAGTACTAGAGCACACATATCCAATGGTCCCTACCTTGCTCCAGGACTCCCAGGACTGTCACGGCAGCCAGCCAATGAATCTGATCCAACATACTGGCTTTTCCAGAACCTAGAAAATCTTATTTCGTGGTCAGAAGTTGCTCTGGCCAGGTTCAGTCCTTGCTGATGTGGCTGTTTGCAATGGTATCTGGCAGCCTAGGTTTGTTTTAACGGAACAAAGCAAAGATTTAGTCTGTGGTATTGACACCCAGGAGCAGCCTGGTGCCTGTTACACACTATGGAAATGGAAATCAGTGGAGACAGGTTTAATGGAGTATTTCCTTTTCCGCCCCTCCCTTTTCCAGGAACAGAGTTAAGAGGAAGTGGAAAAGCCAGTAGACTGACAAATGTGAGAGATAAGGGAACTGGAGCTGAATGGATGGACAAAAGTCAATAGCCCACTAATCCACTCCCCCCAGGGCATCTGCTTTAGGCCAGGGCACATCCCCTCTGCCCATGTTGCAGGAGAAACCAAAGCTCTGCTTGGGCTGTTGTATCACACCAGAGCACAGGCAACACTCCAAAGTACATATCCCTGTGTACATAATCCTACGTAGGCTCTGGTTAGCATGTGTTGGGCACAGAGAATGACTAATGGCCACAACACTGAGACCCTGTATGAAAAACACTCTGAGAGGGTAAGACAGGATACGTTAAAGTATAAAAGGTCTCTAGAGCTGTCCTGCACACTGATACTTTATCTGAGGATGGGTCCTGCAGAATGACTGTCAGACACCAAGGGGGTTTCAGAGCCATCCCTGAACCCAGAAAGGCTGGGAGATGTGCATTTAAGGCTTCTGATCAATCCTCAGCCCAATCAATTCTCACCATAAACACCAGAGTGAGCTCTTTGTGGGGAAAAACCTGCAGAATTCATCAGGACATAGCAAAAAGAAAATTACATTTTCACGTGTCAGAAGAGACCCATTTGTCTAGTTCCCATCTAACAGCACAACAGCTGGCACAGACAGAAGCTGCTGGGACCACCAGCTTTGTTTCCTTCCTCTCTCTTCAATCAATGAATTCTCCCATCAGACCAGGGTAAAAGGAAAGCAGGTTAAGACAAAGTGATCGTTGAACACCACAGTTATAGAAAGTTATATTAAAGCAGTTTACAGAAATTACATTGTACACCTGATGTCTTTGATAGGCTTTCTAAGAAGCAATATGCTGGTTCTGGTTTTCTGCCTCTCTACAAGCTATTAAGGCACCTAAAATGGCTGTAACAATGTCCCAGCTTGGTGTTTTTCCAAATATCAAATACACACCCCATTGTTTTTCAAGCACCAGCTCTAAGATAAATTCCTTTATTTCAGAATTGAACCTTTTTCATTGCAGTGACTGTTTAGAAATATGAGGAACATTGTGTCTATTTAGTTGTCAAAGAAATTAAGAACTCCCCTGTGTCACCTCAAGAAGGGCAGAGGTCTTGCAGTGCTTAATGATGTTTGATTTCCCTTTGCTCCTGTCTGATAACAGCCTGCTAGTGACAGAAAATAAAGAAAACAACTGAGCAGAAAAGATTTGAGCTTACACCTCCATACTGTGAGCTGTATCAACAGTGTCAAATGTGTGCAATGGAATCTGGGCCAGGAGGAGCTGCACAGGCTGCTACAGAGCATTCCTGTTCTCCAGATCATCACTAAACACAAAATACTTCTAGCATCATTTTCTGTCATCATCTAGCATGATCTAAATACAATAAAGGCCAATAGAAATATGAATGAATAAACAAGCACAGATGTCTCCCCCCTCCTCCTCCCTCCTCCATAAGCATAATTTTTCAAGTTGTTTTTAAACTGAAGAGCACAACCTTTTTTTTTGTCCCTGTTTCTCATCATCAGAACTCACTTTATTTTCCATTCTCCCTCAGTGCTTACAAGGAACAGGCACAAGTACCCTGGTCCCAGCACCAAATGCCCCTGGGTGACAGACTTGTCATGGGTGGGCAGCCTCTGCACCCATGGACCGCAGCATATTGCGATACCTCATCCTCCGAGGCTGACACAGACAAGTTCCCTTCTAGGCAAAGACAAGTCCTGCAGTCCCAGTGCACCTCGGGGTGGATTTGCTGAGCAGGAGCTACTGAAATGCTGTACCCCTCTCCCACTCCCTGGCTCTGCATTCCAGGGTAACTGTGTGAATGTGGCCCCACGTCAGAGGGCACAGACCAAAGTCCTCACATCTCCCACTGAGTCAGCACTGCAGGCATTTCTCTGTGCCCATGGTTACTTCTGCCACCTCTTCCTGCAGCCAATAATCCTCTCTGCCTCCTAATTTTCGCTGTAGAGATACACTCTTAGCTGGACTGCAACACCAATTAAAAATTAAAAATAATATTGGGAAGAATAATGATCAACACAATGCCTTGGAGGAGTTTTTAAGCATCCATAGGGCTTACAGCACCTGTTACTTGTCCAGACCAGCAGGGCAAGGAGAAGCCAGCAGTGCTGACTGGGTCCAGCCCCGTTACCTGCAGCACATGCAGTAACATCCCCTGGAAATGTGTTTCAGGAGTGTACAATGGCTCAAGAGCTTTCTCTCAGTGGAAGGGAGAACATTTTGCAGATGAGCAACTCACCCTTCAGCTGTGAAGTGTGGAGGTGCCTCGTTCTTCCAGTCCTATTGCACAAATATGGAAATATTTTCTAATGCAGGTCCTACTTGTGCTTCCTTTCCTTCCAAATCCTTTTGCAGCCACTATGTACGTCCAAACCCGTGACTGTGGGACTGTTTGTGAGAACAGTTACTGTCTTTGTAACAGCCAGAAAGAAAAAAAGAGGGGAGGGTTCATCAAAAAGAATTTTTTCCCACAGAGAAGAAAGAATTTTTCTAGTTCGAGAGAAAGACAGAGACCTCAGCCCCGAGCAATGCAGTCTGTTCAAGTACAACTTGGGGTGGGGTGGTGGAGCTACGCCCTCCTGACCTCCCATTCCCATGGAGGCTTCTCCTAAACTCAGATCTACATGTGCTGAGATTTTCCTGGAATTCTTGGATTTTCCGTCTCTGTAAGGAAGTACACGCTAAAAATATGGCAAGAGAAAAAAAGAATTCATTCTCTTACTCCTTAGGAAGGCAAAACTGGCCACATGTCCCCAGGAAGTGGAGACAGCTGCAGACAATTTCTGCTCTGTGATTCCCAACAGGACTCAGAGCAATACATAAGCTGGATCAGATCTCCTGAGCACATTGAAATGTGTTCTGGGTTCTGCATTTTGAAAAAAAAAAAAAAAGAACTTTGCATTACAAGAATTACCATGTCTTCCTAAAATGAGCATCTATCCAGAGGTTCCTTCTTTCACAAAGTAAAAGAGCAGGTGGTTGGTTTTGTCAGCAACATCCAGATTGGCATTATGCAACTCATCTCTTGGAGTACAAACTCAGTGTATATTGGAGATGTGCCTAAGCCTGTTTGTCCAGGTCAATTTCAGACCATATTCCTGGCATTTATATACCTATGGTAGATCAAAGAGTCACATAAATGTTCACAAATATTTAGTTATAGCAAAATTTCTAGAGGCCAAACCAATCTCTGGGCTGCTGGAATGCTTCTGCATGGAGCAGGACCACAGCCAAGCACCTATTGACAGCACTTCTCATCTCAGTAAAGGTGAAGGGCTTCACTTCAAACAGGCAAAACATAAAAAGTAATTTTCTAGAAAGCAAGATGGAAAGCTGAGTCTTTGGAAAACCACAGAAATTAATCTATATAGTCATTTATTTAGGGATAGTTTGGAGAATTTTTTTAAGCTTTCTTCTAATGGAGTTTAGTGAGCTTTATCCATATGCACATTAAGTCTGACTGGAGGGCACATCAGTATAAAAGCAATGCCAAAACTCTCCCCTTAATTCATCATACGAAGGCACTGCTACATGTAAATGAATTATACCCCTTCATTTATGACCAACATCTGTTAAAAGTATTAATTAAATGTCTCTCTTGCCGTGCCTTGTCTTGTGTTACTGTAACACAAGGAAAGCCTTTTCCATGTGTTTTGCCAATTTTCCTACCTCCTATTCAACAGAAAATCAGGAATAGCTAATAAACAAAGAGGAACAATGCCAGAAAGTGGCTGGCTTGAAGAATAAATCTCTTGAGTGATAAGTGCATATGTCAGGGAGGGGGAGAATTTCCCTTTGCGGAGGGACAAACAAGCCTTTCAAACATCTTTGGAAACTCTTATGTTAACATACACTTAGTATTATCCTATAATGATGTGGGGAAAAAATTGCAAGTATACAGGGTACATCAGAATACATCAAAGGCTGAAAAGTGGTCATGAAGTGCAGCTTTGCTTTTCCTAAATTACAGAGGTGAAGAAACAGAGCTGTTCAGCATTTCTATCTTGTTTAGACCAGCACATCCAGATGCTGCCTGGCCCTAGCTGGTTATGAGATGAAGCTGGGCAAGGCATTGGAGAGGGGCAGAGTGAGGACAGCTCTAAGGAGACATTCTCCTGGGGAAAGGCTGGAACTCCTAAAAGGTCTCCTCCAAAGAAAAGGTCTCCTGTTTCTTGGCTTGTAAGAAACAGGGAAAGTCAGGGAAATCACCTGAAGTGGGGAGGTGTTGCTGTGCAAAGTCATATCTTCAGGGGTGGGGCAATCAGAATGACACTGGTCCCTCTGCTTTATGCTGACTTTTCACACCAAAGTTCTGTCCCACATGGGGTTGAGGGAAAGGAGATGGTCTGGGGGGAGGTCTGCCATAGGTCCTTGCTGAAGATGCTCTTCTCTCCTTGCTTAGTGCTGCGGGACTGTGCCCAAACCTGAGTCCCGCTGAGCGTCCTGCCCTGTGTCACCCTGTCCAGAACACTGGGGCACAGCCCAGACAAATACAGAGCGTGAGACTACAGAGTGTTCAGTGACCACAGAGACCCATGGGCAAACTTGTGCAAGAGCAGAAGGCACTGAGGGCAGGAAACTGACAGATATTTCTGCAGAGCTCCAGTGATGTCAGCAGCGTCAAAAAGTTTTGAAATATATCTTCAGAATGAATCAAAGGCAAACTATGTGGGTGAGAGCAGAGCATTGTTTGGAGTGTTCTTTGAACTCATTCACTGTCATGCCCCCAGAAGATGCCCCAAGGGATGTGCTGGGCAGGGAGTGGAGCCCAGGTAGAGGGTGGGACATCTCCAGCGAGGGGCACACACACCCTGCTGCAGCTGGGAGGCTGCAAGTGCCCTGGAAGCAGAGTGAAGAGGCTGCCTGGGTCACATAGCACTGAGCACAGAGGAACATAAACAGGCTCTGTTTCTTCTCCCATCTCCAAAGCAGAAATTAAACAAAGCCAGCCTCCACATCTCCTGCTGGCTCAAGACCAGGGAGAGACCAGCAACTACAGATCATGGGAGCAAGATGTGAGTGTGGGAGAGACAGGTTTTTGGTTACTGGCCACCATTTCTTGTGGCCATTCTGCCACATCCACCTATCTGCTCCGTAATGTGCAGGACTGGGATGCTGCCTAACTTGACATGTCCTGATGGTGGCCACTCCTGTTAGGAGAATTCTTAGTGCCAATCAGAGCTTGATGCCTCCTGACTATGCCAGCTTCAGTCTGCAGGACAGCAGCCATTCCCTGCCTCCCAGGCTGCAGGATTGGAGCAGTGTTTATCCAGGGCCTGGGGAGGCAAAGCAGGTTCAGCACAGCACACAGGAGCTTGGGCTGTGCTATTTGAAAGCCCTGCCTGACTGCTGGTATTCGCTGTTTTACATCACAGTTTAGTGCTTTTGTTCAGCACTTGCTGAGATCCAAAACGAATTCAGTCTGTTGGCACAGCACTTATCAGGGCCAGTGTTTAAGTTATTACTAAAGCAAACAGAAAAATCTCCACCTATAATTTCCAAAGGTTCAATATTTACAATAGATTAACACAGTCAGCTATTATCTGCAGAACACTTCTTTCACTCCTGTGAAAATTTGTTAAAATCACTCCCAAAGTCCTCAAATGATCAACAATTACAGAATTTATCATTTATTGAACCAGTGATTTTCTTCATCCGTAATACAGGGTTCCTTAACCAGACTCATACAAGTAGACTTTTTATTAGGTATATTTTTATTACATATAGATTTTTGTTATATGTATATACAACATATATATGAAGAGGTTGAAAGCAGACCCTAGCTTGTAATTGGTTAAAAAATTACTAAACAATTAGAAACAAATTTAATGTCAAATTTAATTTGGGGATTTTTGAGTTTGCCTGATTTACATCTGTATATTCATAAAGGGAGAAGGATCTCTGATTCTTTTTGCTGCCTGGTAAAAAGGCATCAGAAAACATCCTCTAACAAAGGTCTGTCTAGGACTGCAGAAAGCTCACAGCTCAGACTGCTTTTACCTTGGATGGGGCTTGTCCAGCAAAACAAAAGGAAAGGCCCTTGACACTGAGTTGATGGACAGATTAAAAATGTATAATTCCCAAGACAAAGTCTTAGATTAATATAACCCAAAATAATGAATAGAATGTTGAGCTTCTACAAAGTCAGTGACTGATTCCAGTTCCACATTTATGCACTTGCAAAAAGGAGAGTCTAATGGGGGAGACATACAGAATCAATGAAAGAAATGAACTGGAAATGTAAAATCAAAATAGTGAACTTATTTGATATGCACCCAGTAGTTATAACCCACAGTTTCTACAAAGTCAAATGAGGGGGCAGCTCAGCTCAGCCTCTTCATCTTGGGGGATGTAGCCCACTCTGAAAGAATTCAAGCTCTTACCCAGCCCAGTGTCTTGATGGAAAACTAAAGCACCATATTCTTGACTTCGGAATTTGTGTTTGAGAATACCAACGTTCCCTAAGGCGCAGATGATACTTTTATTAATCTTAATCAGATCTCTCTCTTCATTTCTCCTCATTCTTTTGAGTTTCCACTGAGCTTGGTAGAATCTTGCCTTTATAATTGATCTATTTCTTTCAGTTAAAATACTTGCTCCATGATTAATTCAAGTCTTGAGTGATAAGATCTAATTCTGAGCTATTTGACTTGAAAATGAAAGCAAAGGTTGACATTTTTCGCTTGTGTAACCTTAACCATTCCTTTCCCTCTCGTGCCAAGCATTTTCTGTGACTGACTAAACCACCTTCATTTCCCTATCTGTCCAAGTAGCAAAGGAAGCCTCTCATCCTCTACTTCTGCCTGCTTTAATAGCCAGCCAGTTCTGAAATAAATCCCCACCTCCGCATTCCCTTGGATTTCTGCACCTCCTAACTCTGCAGAGAATACTGCACCACTTGTTGCACTTGCACACAGCCACAGTGCTGCTTCATAATCTCTGACTCACCATTTTCCCTGGAAACACTGTTAGAATGGCCATGTTTCAGGGGTTTTAACAATCTCCAGCTTTCCAGTCAGCTGCACTGAAGACTGGGGTGAAGCTAAGATCAGGACAGTAAAGAACAGCAAGAGCATCACACCCTTAGGGCTATGCTGTCACTCTCCTTACTCTGAACTGGAAGAAAATCCTGTGGATCCCAGATTCCCACTTATTGTCTTCTTTGGTTGACATGCTTCATCTGCTTTTAAAAAAGGTTCTTTGATGTCTGAAATAACAGTAAGCATAATTTTCTTTCATTCTCCCATAATCAAATAGCAGTGGCAGCAAGGCTCAAACTCGGTGGGTGAGCCTGCGGGACAGGCTCTGCTATTGCCTTGGAATGAGTTAGAATGAGCAGAAACATTCGGTGTTAATACAGTCATCAGGGCCCTTGTCTCTACTTTGTCATGAACAAGCAGCTCCAAAGCAGAGCCCTGTGGTGCAGAGCAGGACTGCAGGGCTCTCAGGGTGATTGCTGATGATGTGGACAGCCTCAGCTTCCCACCCAAAGGGTTTTCAGTTCTCTACAAAGATAATAAGGACACCACAGGCTGTGTCTCAGATTCACTCTACACTTCAAGGGCCTCCTGGGTGAGATACAATAAAAACACAGACACTCCCACAAAAGAAACCTCCAGTACATCTCCACAGTGCACACTTTTTGCCCGTTTCTAGACACTTTTTGGACAAGAGTTCAGACTGACAAGAAGTGATTGACAGTAAATTTTCCTCTGTAACCAAGGGAGGGAAGGCACACCTCACTGTAATGTTATTTTGGTTTTGCCAGCCACAGCAATGCAAGAAAACACAGTATATTCCCACAGAAAATTCTGGAGGAACACCAGGTTGGACCCGCCAAGGTCACTTTCACCGCAAACAGCCTCATGCAGCGGGCTGGAAGCAGGGGCTTGCCGTGGTCCTCCTCTTCATCGTGCTGCCACATCTGTGCCGACTCACTGCGGCCCCTGGGCACAGCGCAGCTCGGCAGCCGGGCACTCCGGCAGTGACAAAGTCCCCGGCACACTCTTTGTTCCTGCTGGGCTTCGGAGGCCCGGCGGGCGCGGGACCACCTCCGGATCCCGCAGCTAATCCTTTCCTAGGAGATGTCTATCACAAATACAAGCAGCAGCAAATCCTATAAGCCCTTCACTGCTGGCTGGTTTGCTCCCAGCAACCAGGAATGGAAATCCGTTCACCATTTCTGACCGGCTAACCCTGGGCATCCGAAGCCTCGGCGGTGCCTGCACTTTCCGAGGATGTTGGCAAAGGGCTGCCAGGATCGTGGAGCTCCTGCGTGGGAGAGAAGCGTTGGAGACACGTCTCATTTCTGGAGGCAGAGTTGGATCCTTCAAAACACAGGGTTTGTTTATCCCCTTCCTTCCTGGTACAGAATGGAGACTTTTTCTGCAGAAAAGAGGCGGAACTTCAGTACGGCTCTGCAGGGACGGGAGGGCAGGCGAGGCCAGGAAGAGTGTGAGACGGGGCCCCAAACCACACGCCCTGAGCAAGTGCCTTGGCGCCGGCTTGGGAGGAGAATCCCGGGCCGGCAGAAAGATCCATAATGCATTTTTGCCACCAGAAGGCAGCGGGGAGCTGCGGCTGGGAACAGCTGGTGTTCGCAGGACCTGCTCCAGGGAGAAACAGCAGAAGGAGCTTCTCCCTCTGCTGACTATAACCTGCCTTGTTGCACTTCCCTAGGGCAGCCCCCTTCGCTGTCCTTAGGAAAGCACAGGGCTACAGTGTGGAGAGAAAGCAATTTTCTTAACGATTTTCTTTGGAAAATAGATATGCATCAGACTTGCCTTGCTCTCCGGTCTGCTGAAACCCTCCTGGGGTGCGCATAGACGTGGACCTGCCCCAGCATGGACCACCCCCCTTGAGCAGCTGCGGTACTGCTGTTGTTTTTGAAGAGGGAGCTAAACGCGCAAAGCCCCTCTGCCCTGCATCTCCAACCTGTGACCCAGTGGTTATTAGGGATACAGTGAAATCCTTGCTGGCTGGTTGCAGCCACCGTGGCCACAGAGCAGCTGTGCCGTGACCGTGACCATCCCTGTGGGCGCTTGCTCCTCCGCACATCTCATACACGATGGGGAAGGAGCTGTTACTGGGAAGAGGTTTTCCTTGGGGAAGTTGTTTCTCAGAAGCAAGTCCCTCCTGCACATTACAGAGCTCTCTAACTTACAGGGCTCTTGATGGCAATTTAATAGGTTGTCTCAGTTTTCCATGGGGGCCATCCACCAGAAGATGATGCTCCATAGCACGGACAACTGAATAGGATGTATGTCCCACCTGGGCCATTCTGGCAGTGGAGTGTTTCAGCACCAACCTGCCTCCATCAGCAGTTGCACTGGATGTCAGAGGTTCAATTTCTCAAGTTGTTCAGGCACGTCTACATCTGTGCTGCTCCTCAAAAAGCCAATTCTGCTAATCCAGCAGAGATCAAACCATGTGTCTTTTACTTGATTTGCTTTCAGCTGGGGCAGGTGCCCAAGACTAGCCATGGAACAGCCACACGAGCATGCAGGAGGAAGCCACATGGAGGGCGGCACACTGGTAACAGAAAGAGGCTCAGTGTAAAACCACAGGCAAGATTTAAGTGAAAGCAGTAGGGAATTATAAAAAATAGGGATCAAAAGACAGCGTGCAGGGTACTGACCACATCTGGATTTCTGTCTTCCTTAAAAGAAGAGAGTGGTGAGGGTTTCTTAGACACAGACAAAGACCTATAAAATGGCTGAAATGTATGTTTTCTGTTAACCAGCCTCTTCAGCTCCAGCAGCTGCTGATTGCAAGTGGGAGAGTGGCCAGTCTGGAGAGGTTACTGAGTTAAGTGCTACTAATTCCTTGTTTATTGACTTCAGTAAACTGGGATTAGGATGGGCCAGGGGTTCGAGGTGGTGGCCTTGTGCTGTTAACATGGCATGTCAGGAATGCAGCAACTCTGCCATGATTTTGCTTGTTTTTTAAGAGGATGTGGTGGGGAAAGCAGAGAGCTGAGGAGGAGCACTGTGCTGAGGCCAGGTCAGTTAACCCAGGGTTGCATCTGGCCCCAGATGCCAGGCTTCTTGTACAGGGCTGGAAGAGTTCTTGTCCTCTGGAGCCAAAGGGCAAGTGGGATGTGTGTGGGGGGCTCCTGGGCAATCCTGGCCATAGGACCTTGCTGTGCCCCAGAGCAATCACATGTTATGGGAGAAGACCCTTCCTTCCTTCCTTCCTTCCTTCCTTCCTTCCTTCCTTCCTTCCTTCCTTCCTTCCTTCCTTCCTTCCTTCCTTCCTTCCTTCCTTCCTTCCTTCCTTCCTTCCTTCCTTCCTTCCTTCCTTCCTTCCTTCCTTCCTTCCTTCCTTCCTTCCTTCCTCCCTCCCTCCCTCCCTCCCTCCCTCCCTCCCCCTACATAATAAATCCATTTACTTCTTTCCTTTCTCCCTGGGATATTCTGTGTTTTAATGGAATTTCAGTTGCCACAAATCACATCCAATGAATCCATCAAAACTTAAGACATTCAGAAACTTGACCATTGAAAAATTACTGATTTTTGGTTGGAGGGGGGAAATTGATGTTTGTTTGTTTGTTCGTTGTGGGTTTTTGAGTTTTTTTTTTTTTTTTTTTTTTGGTTTTTGGTTGGTTTTTTTTTGTTTTTTTTTTTTTTTGTGGTTTTTCTTGGGGGTTTCTTGGTTGTGGTAGTTTTTTGGTTGTTATGTTTTTTTTTTTTTGTTCCTCAAAGCAAACAACTCTAAACACACAAAGCCCAAGCCCTGAGCCAGACAGCCCCCAGTGGTACCATGCAAGGTGGAACCGACTTGAGGTTATCATAGAGGAATTATCACAGAGCCATGAGCAGCGGGGGGAGAGCAGCTATTGGCAGTCAGTCTCTGATCTGGTGAATCTGAACTGTGTGAGCTAAAGTGAAAAGACTCTGTTCTAGCACAGTGTTTCTCTTTTGGCCTTGCTGCTAATCACACTCACAGTCCCTCTCTGTGCCCTGGCTCTCAGAGAACTGTGGGGATTGAGCATTTTCTTCTTTGCAAAAGGCTTTGGGCATTGCTGATGCTCTCAGGACACCAAGGTGTTGTCAGCCTCTTGCTGTTGCTGGCAAGCCTTCAGCTGTGTTTAAATCCAAAGGAGAGCCTGCATTTCCCTAGTGAGGGAATAATTCCTGTCCACGTGTTGCAACCATGCTTGCATACAAATGCCTCAAGTGTGAGACCCTCAGGGAGGACACAATTCTGGGGATGTACGAGGGCCACTCTCAAGCAAACCTACACCAGGTCCATGAAAGAACTGGCAGAAAGGGGCACAGTGAAAACCAAATGGTGCTCAGCAAACTGGTGCAATGCTTATGGGAGCCAGGAAAGGTGTGTACAATCATCAGGGTTTCCCTACCTTATGTCCAGACTAAGTCTGCACCTACTATCTTGTCTTGGGTGAATTTCTGGGTCCCAGAAGTTGTCTGTAAAGTTCCTGTTCTCAGGGACACTTCCCAGCTTGTGCAAATGGTATCAGGTGGATAGACTGTCTTCTTCCACCTCAGTACTGTGTCTGCCTGTCTCTTTCCATCCATCTGTGAGTGTTCTATTACTACTTCTCTGTTGATTTTTTTCTTCTATTTACCTGCTTCATCTTATTACAATTAATTTATAACACTTTTTACACTCATGTTTATTAGCTCTGAAAATGGCAGGCCTTCATTATTTCCCTTTAAGATGATTATCCTCCCCCCATTGTGATAATGTTCATGCATCTTTTCCCATCCTTCTCTCAAGCATTGTCTCCAGAGATATCTTTGTAACAAAATGTGTTTTCCATGGAAAGCATTCCAGGGCACATGGACATTGCTCCGTACAGTGATGTGAGCTTGCCTTCCCTCCTGCAGTTCAAAGTTTGAAAGAGCAAAAGTCAGTGTTCTCTCACTGGTTGTCTGCCTTGACTGCCTGCTCTCTGCCAGTGTGGTGTCCCTCCTGTCACGCTGACCTGCTGGATTTTCCACTCACTTCTTGCCAGTTTTCCAGAGGAGATGAGTTTGAAAAGATGTACTACTAGTGCTTGAAATGCAAGAACTCTAGCAATGTGACAATGCCCTGAAGGGATTAAGGAAGGAGGAAGACTTTGGAGATTAAGTTAGAGGGAATTATGAAAATACCAGTGGAAATCACATGAGGTTTCTGTCTGATAACACTCACGACAAGAAAGTTCCCCAAAATGGAATTTCTCAAAGTTCTAGTGTACTAGTAGACTGTTGCCTCTCACCTCTGAGGTGTGCATGTTCAGGCTCTGCCAGTCTCACCACACTGCCTGATTCCTGCCTTCCAACTGCACCGCCAAAGTCAGAGAGCAGCACACTTCCTGAGTGTTTGTCAGTGGGACAAAGCAAATCTGCGGCAATAAAGCCTGAACACACAGAAATGTTTTTCCTTGACAATGTCATGTTTGCCATGTGGTATCTGCCATTCTCTTTCTTTCATCTTCCCTGCCCTGGCACTCTGGAGTCTAAAAATACCACCTTCTCAGCTGCCAAAGCAGTCAAATCTCTGTGCATGTTTCTTCTGTTTCCTTTACTCATCCCTTTTGCTTTCCTTTTGGATTATCTCTCTCATGTGTTCATTCTGTATTTCTTTTATCTAAGTTCAAACATCTCGAAAATCCCCGCACAGGATATGCTTTTAGCAGATTTTTTTTTTTTTTTTTTGTAACTTACAGTGCTCTGTTCTCCTCAATGACAAAGCAGCACAGGCAAGAGCCAGCTCCAGGGCTGCCTGCCTGTGCCATGATTCAGCAGGTTGTAAAAGGAAGGAATGTTTTCTTTTTTGGGAAAGGGTGGGAGAGAAAGGGGAATCACGCGTGTGTGTGTGTGTGTATATTTGACTTCCTGGTGCTTCTGTGATTTCAGCAACAGTATTAGGCTGTCCTGCAGTCATGCTGCAGTTAATAACCTGACTCAAAAGAAAGGCTTGAAAGATATTTGGTGGAAAAATGGGTTTGCCTAGATTGAGGAGGGCACTTGCTAAAATATACTGCTTTGTTACTCTTTAAAGTATTTTTCCATAGTGTTTTTAGGTTCTTCTTTAAGCATTTGATATCTCCTGTGCTGCCTGTTTGTGACTGTTTCCCTGCCTGCCTGCATCTTCTTTTTAGTCTGGGTATAGCTCAACAGAGCAGTTTAGGAGCCAGCTTGGTGTCTTTCTGGAAAAATGTGTTTGATTCCAAACTTCAGTGCAAGCAGGGATTTGCTGATTTAATTTACGCTGAGCCTTATTTCTGAATGTTGGGGCCCTGCTTGCTTTGTCCTAACACGGTGGAATTTTCTCTGTGGGGAAACTTATACTGCTGACTCATTGCATCAACTCAAAACAGATTTATGTTTACAAAGGAGAAAAAAACCACCACCTTTTTCTTTCTTACATTTCCCTAGTAATATTGGATTGTTATTCCTACAGAATACCTCCTATCTCCCGGAACAGGCTGCAGCCCACAGACCACACAGGAGCTCGCTTTGAGCTGGGTGGTTCAGACACAGCTTTCTATGGAACTGCTCTCAGATGGTGCAGCTCAGAGACAACGCAAAGGTGCTGTACCTTCCAGGCTACCAGAGCCTGTATTTCTCACCATGGGGCTGTGTTCCCTGCCTTCCCACGCGGCTGTGCGTGTGGCAGGTCACGGAGACTCCTCAAGTTTAATCTTGACCTTGCTCGCATGGTCCCATCAAACCCAGCATCTCCTTCAGCCTGTGTCCCATCGGCCCACCAATGACACTTCTTTCTGTATTTCCCCGTGTTTCTTTAATGGTTCGATGTACAAATATTCTACATTTACACAGTATTTCACCTCTACAAAACTACGTTACTTTCATTTTCAAAATACTGCACAGGTTAAAGGTTCCGGAATTGCACAAGGCCTTTGAGCAGGCAGCTGCTGAGCAGCACTGCCATGTTCTGAACATGCTGGAGTCCGTGTCACTGTTCACTATTTTATTAAACCCTCGGCTTGTAATTGAGGAAAATAACCACGGGATACGCTGAATTTGCTGAATAGGCAAGAAAAGCTGAACACCCTTTCTAAGGAACGAGAAGACATATAGAGGGTTCTGCAGTTTAACACCGCGGTATGTCATGGGCCAGAGGGTGAGGGGCGTGAGGGGATGGGGGGGGCGCGGGGAGGGCGTGAGGGGTGGCCCCGCCCCCTGCCGCCCCTTACCGCCCCCTACCGCCCGCAACGCCCCGTCAGCCTCCGCAGCGCCCCTGGACCGAGACCCGTTGGGACCCCGCCCACATCCCAACGGCCTGCTCGCAACCACCCAATCAGCCGGCACTTCCTGCAACCCCGCCAACCAATGACAGCGCTCCACGAAGGGCAGCGCCGTTGGGGGCGTGTTTAGAGGCGGGCCGGCTGTTGAGCGGCGGTGACATCAGCCAATCAGAGGGCAAAACCGACGGCTGGGCGGGCGGACGGGCGCGCTGTTCGCCAATGGGAGAGGCTGAGTACCGTGAGGCGGGGGTGGGGCTGGCGCGCGGCAGATAGGCGGGCGGCGGCGGGCGCGCGGGCACGTGACGGAGGTGAGGGGAGCCCGGCGGCGGTGGCGGCCGGGGCGGCGGAGGGTGAGTGTGTCCGTCGGTCTGTCCGTCCGTGCCTTCCCTCCACAGCCGCTGTGGCTCCGGAGCACCGGGGCGGGGGAACGGGGAACGGACTCGCCCGCGGCGTGAGGCGGTGGAGGAGCCCGGCCTGTCGTGGGGCGTGCGGCGGAGCGCTGCTGGGCCCTGAGGGGTGGGCGGCCCGTGCGCGGTCCCGGCCCCATCCCGGGGGTGGGAGGAGGCGGGGACCCCCCTCCGGAGTCGGGGCGGGAGGGACGGCCCGGGGAGGCCCCTGAGGCCGGGGGCGGGCGCGGGGCTGCGGCGGCGGTGCCGGGTCCCGCCCGGCACCCGCAGGGCTCGGAGCGGCCTGGGGGGAGCGGCGGCTCTTCTGGTAAGTTCTGGGAGCGCCGCTCCGGGCAGCGGCTGTCGCTAGGGCCGCGTGGTGGAACCGGGTGGGAGGCGAGGGTCGCACGTAGATGAGGTAGTGCGTGGTTTAGGTTTTATCTGGCTACGCGTTCCGTGTCGGTAATAATCTTGAACGTGCTCCCCATGAAGCCCCGCAAAGGGAGGTCGGGGGTGGGTGCAGAGCATGGCGTGGGCCCGGCTGGGGCTGTGCGAGGGGAAGGAGAAGCCTCTGGAAGGGGGGAGCTCTTGGCGCGGAGCTGGAGTCCCAACAGGTGAAGTGCAGGCGAGGAATCTGCAGCAGGAACACCTGAGAATTTAAAGGAATTGAAATGCCTGCTTTGATTTTTGTCCCCCCAAATATCGTTTACATTGGGTGTCTTTAAAATAGTGTATAAATGACATCTCATTTCTCATTTCTGGCTGAGGGTTGTATTGTGTGCTTTTAAAAGAAAAAAAGCCCATGCCTTTGAATTAAAGCATGTACAGCACACTGCTTTCTTATCTGTACTGATTCTAAAGTGTGAACTTTCATATGCAGATTTGTGGTTCAGAACTTTCTAGGCTACAGAAAGAGAAACGCTGCAGGTGATTTGGTTGTGAAGGGAAATGGACATGTATTAAAGGCAGTAGTAAGGGTAAAGGTCCAGACCTCAAGATAATCAGTGTTAACATAATTCATGCTGCAGAGCTTCTGCAGATCATCGTGGAAAACTCTTTCTGGAACTTATTTAGAGTATGTTAGATGTCTGAAAACTGGTCTCCAGGCATGTAATGTATTTCTAAATGCAGTGTGTTGACTTCACGTCGTCAAGTAAGCATAGTTATCACATGGGTTTTATGGGACAGTCTTGCACGTTGTGATTTTGGTTGTTGCTAAAGTACTGCAAAGAGATAGCAGAACTATAATAATGTATGAGCTAATGCAGATAAAATAATGGTTAAATATAGGTTGGTATATATATTACTCTAGGTTCACACTGACGTACCTGACTTCAAAGACCACTTTATTCTTAATTTGACTGTACTTGATGGGCTTATGCAAAACACTTATTTAAATTAGAAAAGGTCTGAGTAAAAGTTTGTGTTTGTATTAACTTCTAGTATTTCTAGTTTAAAAAAACATTATGAAGAAGATACTTGTACAATTTACAGGCAGCATCACAAGCTGTGTATGATACTTAAACTGCTTTTTGATATCAACTTCCCTCCCAGGAAGGGAATCTAGTGTAAAATAGTAAGAAAGTTTTGAATTTTCATCAGATTACCCTCTCATTTGGTGTGCTGTAGCCCTTCCCCCTGAGTAAATGAATAAATCCTTTATAGAGATTGCACTGAGATTTGTACTTAGCTCTGTCTTTTACTTCTTTTACTTCCTTTCTGGCCTTTGATTTTCTGCTTCTGGTAGTAATCATGGTGGCAGCCTGTTCTTGCTGGAATCAGTTCTGTAGCAGGGCAAACTTGAATTGATTTCTAGGTGTGATGGTCTCAAAGATCTTGGGGTCTCTCCAGATCTGCCCCCACTAATATAATTTTCCTAGCAGCCCATCTGTTTTATGAGGTCAAAAAGCCTCATGGTTCTGTCTTACCCTCCAAGGACTTCCAGTTCTGCAGGAAGGATATCTGTGCTGACAAACAGTATCTGCTTTTTGCTTCTGTACTGTATCTGCACTGTTGTACATTATTTTTAGAAACTGGCATATTTGAAATGCCTATTAAAAGCAAGCTTTGTTGCTGTCCCTTTTCACACCTAATCCCTTGCCTGGTTTGTGCTCTCTACAGCCCAAACAGGAGGCAGCTTTTTTGTGGGGCTCCCCAAGAGAGGTTTGGCTAATCCTTTCCTGGAGACTTCTTCCTCATGTAGAAGTATATCCCAGCCACTCCTTACTGAAGGAAAAAAAAAAAAAAAAGGGTGTAGGAGGGTAAACCACCACCATGGAGAGTTCTTGCCTCTCTTCTCTTGTTAGTAAGATGGTTTTCTTTAGCCTTGTTGCTATTCATTGAGTTATGATGTTAAATCTTCACAATACTGAAAGCTGTCCAGCTGAAAAACAGTATTTCAGAGAAGAAGTGTCATCTGCATGATATGAGTTGTTGTATATACATGAACATAGTTTTATTATATCCCCTTTCGAGGGGTACTGAGCCACTGTGCTGGTTGTTGAAATTACAATATTTGGCCACACAGTTTTCAGCTACACCATGGTGTCCATCCCCCAAATCTGCCTAAGGATAGATCAGGCAGGTGCAGGTGACAGACCTGCACTTGAAACTGTGGTATTGAGCTGGCTCTGCTGGCAGCAGCTTTATTTCCTCTGTGCTTGGCTACTTACTTTCACTCGTACTGCTGCAACTCTTTCTGCTTTTGCTGCTGGGTTGGCCTGGGGTATTGATTCAGGGTTAAAATAACATGGCAGAAGGACTTCGAGCCATCTTAAACCAGCGGCTGGTTCATCATGAGGCTGTGTAAACAGTTACCCTGGCACCGCAGAGGAGGCAGGATGTGGAAGGCAGAGGGATTGTGAGATGTAAAAGAGATTTCCTCTGCTCTTCAGTAGTTCTGACTTTAGGAGATTAGTGCACTGCCAAGTAGGGTAACTGAGCCTTTGCTCAAAACCCACAGAACTTTCATTTGAGAGGGAAAATGTTTATCTGTGTTTCAGCCTTTCTGTTGTTGTCTCCTTGCAATTTTTTTTGTGTTGTGATGAATCATCTTTATGTTTGACTTTAAATTTTTCTTCCCTAATTCTTGCCTTGCATGAGGCGTTGTGGTTGTTTTCACTGGTGTGCTTCTGCTGTGACTACCACACTGAAACCCAGTGTTGGGAGCGCAGGACTTTGCTAGCGGGATTTGCTCTTCCTTTGCTTTAGTCACTCAGCTGAGACCTCAGGTGCTGCTGAAAGGGAAACCATGGATGCTCATCCAGTTAAATTGCATAGGTGGTGTTTGTAGGAAGTGTCTTATTTTCATAGGATCTATTTAGTCTGACTCTTTAATTATTTTTTAACATGAGAAAGTAGTAAACCAGATAGCCAGTAGCCATTCAAATGTAGTTATACATTCTGAAATATGCTGTATTAAGAACTGGCTTGATGAACCACTGAAATAGATTAGTAACCAAGGAGATGATTAAACTGGTTTTGCAGGCTCTGTTTGACCTGACAGGGGAGTTACTAAACAGTATGTTCTAGAAGAATGATAGCAGAGGACTTGAAGATCCTTTCTGTGGGCAATTTCACTCTCTTCCAGGGGACATGTATGTTAGGGAGAATAGTGACAACTGTCTGTTGTATGAGTGCTTCCAGTGTTGTACCAATAATAAAGGAGAACTTTCTCCTTTATGCCCAGAAAAAGGGGAATTCTAAATAAAAATGAATCTTTGAAGATGCATGACTTTCCTGAAAGCCTTGAACTCCAAAGGTAGCACTTAGTCCTACATGGTAGGAGTTGTGCTTTTGGGGTAAGATCCTGATTCTGTTTCTGAATCCCACTCCAATTTGGTTTTGATTTTACTTTGTGAAAAAATAAAGTCTGTAGTGCAGATGTTCCAGGAGACTGTTTCCAGCACTCTGCTATAGATCTTACAAATATTGGGGTAAAATGTTTCACCCTTTTGGCAATCTGGTGCACAGTGCTCAGATGTCAGCTCTGAAGTTTTCTGGGGTAGAAGCTGGCCATGGGTGTGTGCAGAGAGAACAAGTAATCTGTAGCACTGACAGTCTCAAACTTTGGGGTTGCAGTAGTTTTCCTTTCAATCTGAGTGGTGTGCCAATGTCTATAAGTGACTGAAGACTTTATTTAAATGGAAAAGTACATGGAGTTGTTATCTCCGGCTTGAAACGTTGTTATGGTGAAAGTGATGGTTAGACTGAAGTAGAATGGAGATGTCAGAAGCTCTCACCTATTATGAAAGTGTTCCTTTGGTAATGGCTTTTGGCAATTGCATGATCAGAAATACACCAACCTTCTGAAATACTGCACAGTTTAACCTGGAGAAGGGAGGTGCAGGCAGAGTAAAAAATGGCCAAGGATGCTTGGAAATTGAACACTTTTTCAGGAAGAAGTCAGATCCTAATAGAGTAGGTGAGAGTGTCTGAAGGTTAGACTACGTTTGAGGTGGCTAACTGAACTGTAGTTGCCAGCAACTTAAAGTTCTACTGAAAAACTGATTTATGCCTGTTTTGTATAAAACCTGAGTTGTATCTCTCTCCCCCTCCCCTCCTCTTCTGTTTAGGAATAACCTAATTTACTAGGGCATAATTGTGTTTATGTTGTGTCCCTAAGGATTGTGTAAAGAGAATTTGAAATTTTTTCCTGTAGCAGTACATCCATTATGGATAGAAGTAGCTTTTTAAATATCGAAAATGTGTGCTTCACTGAAATTGCTCTTCTGAGAACATAGTGCCTTTTTTCTATAATTTAGTCAGCTTTTTATATTGTTTCAGGTTAAACAGAATAAGGAGTTTGGCATGATAACTGGCAGTTGCAGAAGAAGCTACCAGCCCGTACTCAAGGTATATGAATGGTAGCTTATGTTGAATTTGGGACTAATTTAATATGTAGGAAGTGTCCTAAGCAGCTTTCTGCAGGGATATAAACTTGTGACAACTGCTTGCCAATGACTGTAAAGAGGTAAGGACATGAAACTGGATTAGCTTCTCTTCAGACTTGTAGCTTTTTTTTTTTTTTTTTTTTTTTTGGTTGGGGGTGATGAAGATTGCTTGGTAACTTGACCATGAAATCCTTCTCCCTTGAAATGAGGTTCAGCAAGGCCTCAAATTCAGACAGAGCATTAAATGATAAGTGTAGCAGGGAAGATACCTGTGGCTGTATCAGGAGCACAGACATGCAGCAGCAGCAGACTTCTGTCCCTGCTGTGTGGTCCCTGCCAGAATTGTCTGGTTTCACTTGGATGCTTTGACAGAAGAATTTGAGGCCACGCGCCATTGCCGCTTGGGTGTGAGCATGCACCAAAGTCCATTTGCTGCTGACAAATATTTTCAAAGGGTTGTAGTTGAGGTGGGATTGTGAAGTAGGTAATTATTACATATGGAATCAGTACTGGCAGGAAAGTTGTGGGGGATGATTTAATTCTTCCACCAAAACTTTCGTGCTGGTTGGCTACTGGTGAGATTACTTAAAGGATTACTTGCATGCTAAACCGTTAATACCCTTTGCACAAGGTTGGGAGGAGGGGTGCAGAAACTCCTTCCTTTTAGGAAAGGAGAGAATTGGCTAATTTTTAACCTTGGTATATTTTTAAGATTAACTTTGTCGTATCGCTTTCCAAATCATGACATGCTCATTCTATCTGCATAGTATAATTTGAAAGCAGTTCGAAATCTGTATTATCTTCTAGAATTTAGCTCTATTTAAAAAATATTTAGTGAAGCCCTATTGGGAAGGTAAGACAAAATGAAACCCTTTCCATGCAAAGGTGGTTTTGTGCCGTTTCATCCATGGTTGCTTCAGTCACACAGGGCACATCCAGAATTCTAAAGATCGCTTTTTCAGATGAAGTTTCAGGCTCTTGTTTCTGTATTGCTTTTATGCTGCTGGGTATGAGTTTATCCAAGGAACACATTATCTGTGCAAGAAGAATTTGCAGCTCCAAGGGTACTGATGTCTGCTCAACCCTTTTCAGGCCTTGGTTTTGTGTTGTGGCTCTCACACTAATAAGAGCTGTTTTGAGGTCTGAAACTATTTTCAGTTTTGGCTGCACACTGTGCATTAAACAAACAAGCTTTGCTCATATATAACAGCCCTTGGAAGTTTTTGTCAGCTATTCCTTCTGGAATGCTTGTCCTTTTGGCTCGGAGGTGTTTGGGTGCAGTTGCCTGAACTGAGTGGGGGAGGTCTGTGCACATGCATTTGGACTATAATCCTCAAGGCCATCACTATTGTTGGAAAACTGGCTGCAATTGCATGTTCCTGTAGTGGCAAACTGGACATGACCTCAGCTCGAGTCTTTAAAATACAGTTTTGTTGTAGTTATAAAACTACAGCTATAAAGTTTTAAAATCCTCTCTGTCATTAGAAGTAAGTTAAAGAATAATCTAAGAATGGTAGATCTAGTATGCAGCGTAGTCTTGGAAAATTGGATAATGCTGATAAGCTTTTGAGAGTAAACTCTTTTAGTTGCCTAAGCATGCTTTGGAAAGCTGAAAGTTTGTTTCCTGGCATGATCTTAAACCCCTACAGGCACTGTTAACTCTGCTTGAGTTATGTTTGAAAGTCTGCAAGGCTGCAGTGTGAGGTAGGAGTGTAAGGGAAGGAGGGAGGACATGTTTAGATTTATACTTGTTTTCAAAAAATTCAGTCTCGGTTATACCTCTGGTTTTGGGAGGAAAATTTGGGGTGGGATTCAAAGAAGAAAAGATGAGCAAGGCGCAGGTTGTTTGTGAGGGTTTTGGGCAGATAAAACTGAGCAGAGTTCTGGAAGTGTTGCCGTCTGTATCAACCTAAAGATGCAGTGATCTTGTTGTTTTTCTAGGAGGAAAGTCAAATTGAAAACCATTTTACTTACAAGATATTTTAAGCTACAGCTTGCCAATATCTATCGTGTTTTAGGTGTGACAATGTGCTGAGCACCTTATGAATTAGTTTAGGTATGATATTTTAATTTGGTAAGCCTTCAGTTAACAGCTCCTCTTTCCTTGGTCATCTTGTTAAATTAGAGATTGAAAGAAGGGAATTGAATCAAGTGGCAGTTTCCAGGAGCTTCAACTGCTTATGGGCATCTGCCAGTAGTAGCAATGACTGTTGGCAGTAATTCTACAATAAAACCTGGGGAAGGAGCTTGATTATTGAAAACACCAGAGCCCTGCATTTGAAAGGACAAAAAATATATTGAACAGGAGATGAGGATTGAGCACTCTACAAAAATTACTGGTTTTGAGTAAAATAGAAAATTTTATTTCAATTTCTGGACTGAATGGAAGTTTGAGTTTCTGCATGGCATATTTAAAGTCCTTCACAAGCATGAAATAGGTTTTCTTTTTAGGCTTTTACAGCCACATATGTTGTGGTGTCATGGATATGTCTGCTGTCTTGCTTGTGGGCTGAGGCAGTGTAAGAGCAAAATGATGACACTTCTGCATGATCTGCAGAACGTGTACATGTGGTTCTCCACTCAGTTAATGTCTGTTTGATATTAAATGCTTAGCTTTATGTTGTGTTCCTTCCCAGCTTTTAGAGCTGTCTCAGGCAGATGCTGTAAATAACAGAGCTGGAGAGATAAGTTTGCACTTCACCTGTTGCCTTGGATGCTCGGATTTGTACCGAGAAGCGTCGTGTGCTGCTCTGCGTGCAGTGCTGCCTTGACCACTTTGCCTTGTCCTATTTATTCAGGCCATGGAGCTGAAATGGCTACTGTGTGTGACCCTGCTAGCCCTTGGGATCCTTGCTGTCCAGGCACATGATACGGATGAAGATAATGATGCTGATGATGTAGTTGATATTGAGGATGACTTGGATGATGGTATTGAAGATGTAGAAGAGTCAAAGTCTGAAACAAGCAGTGCTCCTCCAGCTCCAAAGGTTTGACATAGAATTTCTTTTAACAATTGAATTACTGCTTGTGCTTTGGTTAATGTGAGTCTGATCAGAGCTGTCTTTATTTTCTTAACCTATTGTAATGTTATAAAAGATGTTATCTGGGAGTAGGGCTTGGAATTAAGGTTGGCTGCTTTGTTCCTGTTTTCATGTCCCCCATGTTCTTCCAGAAGACTTAGATCTATCCTTGAAATCTGTGATGTGAGTATCAGAGTTGCTGCTAATATTTACAGTTAGGTATATACTTGAGTTTTAGTTGCAGACAAGAGCAACAACTTGGCACAAGCAGCAATATTTATGTAATTTCTGTGTTTATGCTTCAAGGATGTCTAGGTGAGCTGTACTTGAATGTGGGAGGCAGTGTGAGCTTTCCATGCCTCTATTTCTGTAGAATAAAGAATGTGTCTTGAAAGGTGCATAAATGCCCCCCTTTTCCAACAGGTTACTTACAGGCCCCCTGTCCCAACTGGTGAAGTGTATTTTGCGGAATCTTTTGATAAAGGAACTCTGGATGGGTGAGTATAATCTGAAGGATGGTTTGGTACAGCAAATAATGTAAAATCTTGGTGAAAGGCAATGAAACCCTCCCTGCAGAACCTGTATTATTCAAAACTGAATCAAAGGGTCCCTGTTCAGTTGGGATTACAGTAATGACTTCTTGAGGCTGGGTGTTCAGATGCTGAGTTAAACCAGTATTTCCTTAAGTTCTAGTAATAAAGGGGAGATGAGGCCATTACATGTGGCTTTTTTACTTTCCTCAGGTGATGTGAGGATGGTATGGTGCTACTTTTGGGGTTTTTTTGTGGTTTTGTTTTGTTTTGTTCTTTTTCACAAGAGTGAGGTACATGCTCATGAGGCCATGTCCCTACCTTGGGGTGGGAAGTAGCAAACACAGAAAAGTTTGTGGGCTTGGGAACAGAACTCCTCAGTGGATCAGGATTGTGGGGTGTAGTCATGAGACAGCAAGGCCTACCTTATCTTAAGGGCAGGATTTTTAGTGTGTGTGTGGTGGGGGCAAAATATGGTTTTCCAACCATTGGGTGTCTGTTTTCTAGGTGGGTCCTTTCCAGAGCCAAGAAAGATGATACAGATGATGAGATTGCCAAATATGATGGTGAGTCCAACCCAGGTTTTGGATGATAAATGTTTCTGATGCTGTTTGACATGTATGAAAAAGAGGTGCAAGTCTTTCTTTTCTGTTTCTCAGCTAAAATTATATTCACTGAAGAAAATGAGAAAGATGTTTATGTACCTGGCTAATAATATAAAATGTAGTTCTGATTAAACAAAATATCCACTCAGATTTTAAGATAAATGAGTGTTTGGTCGATTTCCTCCCCAGGTAAGTGGGAAGTCCAAGACATGAAGGAAACAAAGCTTCCAGGAGACAAAGGGCTCGTAATGGTAACCCGAGCCAAGCATCATGCAATTTCGTCCAAACTTTCCAAGCCATTCGTGTTTGATACCAAACCCCTTATTATACAGTAAGTAAAGAATCATTTGATGTTCTGTTGATTTCAGGATGCAACTATGGCAAGCTGAGGTTAATTCCATAACTGAGCTTTTGTTGCCTGGGGGGTCTAGATGGCACAAGATACTGTAATATATGTAACACTGTTTTGAGTAAGAGTAAAATAGTAACCCAGATTCCCAAAGTGGGGAGTTAGTAACAGGGTGGGTCCTTCTGAAGTCTGCAAAAGGAAGAAGTCTCTGCAAACTAGTCTTGGTAACCTGTCTTGTGGCTTCAGTTCACTTGATTTAATTGTGGTAACAAGGTCAGGCAACTGACTTTTGTACTGCTAATTGTGGAGGTCCTTGTCCTTTTGAAAGAATGCTGGTCTGTAAGTAGGTCAGGACAATTTCTTATACAGTGAACTGCCCCCTGTTTCTGAGGGGAAGAGGACAGAAGGGTAAAGATGCATTTGTTTCCTCCTTCCTGTGTCTTAGTTCATTTGCCATGGAGGATCACCACCTTACCTAGGTCACAGCTGTTGTAGAAGAATCTACTTGCATGTGTGTTAGACTAACAAGTCAGAGGAAAAACATAATTCAGTGAGAACAGTTGAATTGTGCACTATTAGTGGTGTTATCAATTTTAAACAAAGAGTAAATTAATTTGTATTTGCACAAGATAATGAATTGGTCACTTTGCTTTGCACTGTTTAGTTTTGGCTCAAAATACAAGGCTAAAAATAAAGCCCAGTGGTCATCCACTCCAGCTGCTGGCATTATGAGAGGATCAAGCATACTCAGCTTATTCCTGACAGAGATGTTTTGCCTTTTTCAGGCTCCTTGACATCTCTAAATACTGTTGTATGCTTATAACCCTAAAGGGGCTTCTCCTAAAATCCAGTTGGTTTTGCTTTGTAGTCTTGCAAAATTGAGTTGTCTGTCTACCATAGTAGCTGTGGGGAAAATAATTAGTTTGTCTCAATCCCTGTTGAAGTGTTATATACTGGAAAGCTTTTTCTTCTTCCTCTCTACTTCTAGGTTATTATCGTCTAGGCCAGCACTCAATTTCTTTAATCTCTTCTGTCACGTTAATTCTTCTAAATCTTCAAATTTTAAACTGTTTCTCAGGCTCTTGTGAATATTTTCTTAATTCTTTTATCTATATGTATCTATATGATGGTATCTTTAATATTCACTGGGTAAGTGATTTGAAGCAAACAACAATAAATAAGTGTTACTGTTAATTTGTTCTGACAAAATTGTAATTGTGTATTACAAAAATAATTTTTCCTCATGTATAACATGTGCTCTCCCCTCTTCTATCCAAAACTAAAATTAGGTATGAAGTAAACTTCCAAAATGGAATAGAGTGTGGTGGGGCCTATGTGAAATTGCTTTCAAAAACCCCTGAGTTGAACCTGGTGAGTAATGCTCCTACTTTTGGGTATTAGCTGGGAAAGAACTTGAAGTTTTTTTACTTTGCTTCTTTCTGAAGAAACCTTTTTAGTGAAGGCAGTGGGGCCTGATTGCCCAAGTACTTTGCACTCAGCATTTTCCCAGTGCTTTCAGTTGGAGAGGATAAGTACTGAAATGTGACGGCCACTTGAGTGGAAACTGAAGTTCCCTAATAGCTGAGCACTTGTAGACCTTTGCCAAACTCTGCAGTACTTCAGATTTTCTTGGGTTCTAGAACAAAACATGAGGTGCTTAGGAGAGTGGCCAGCTCCTAAGGCGTAAGAACTGCATTTTGTCCTCTCGTTGAAGTGGTTTAGCCTGTTCAGATGAAGCTGAACTGCTGGGTAACCTTGTGGGCTCTTGTAGCTTATGGGTTTTCTTTAGCCATCTTCCTAGACTTTATAAGATGTACCTTTTATGACTTGTTATCCATCCTTCTTTTTTTCTGCAGTCTCATTGGAGTTTTATTATTAATACAATTTCTAAACTATTAAAAAAACTCCAAAACCACCACAAGCACCCAGATCACAACTTGGCTGCCTAATCAGTTTCATATGGGCATTGAATTTTCAGATAACATTAGCAAGAACAGACAGAGTTCAATGATGATTATATCCAGTTAGAGCATAGATTGAGGCATACCCCAGTTCATAAGTGTAGACTAAATGCAGCTTGGCTTCGCTTTTAGTGCTGCTTATCACTTTGTGTGAAAGGAGCTCAGTGGCCTTGCTAGCCTTTCATTATTGCCAGTAGCTGATACTTGTAATTGATAGCTTTTAAAAGGCTTTGTTGTAATGTAGAGATATACTCAAACGTTGTGGGAGTCACACTAATATTTTGGATCACACCTGAATAGCTGGTGTTTTCCATATGGAAAGTGGAGCCCAAAGGTGCAAAATTAAATAGCTGGGATAGGTCTTAGCACATGATTTTTTCTGGAGGCTTATATGAGGAACATAAGCTTTAGTGTGGAGACTTCGTGGGTTTGATATTCAAGTTGCAGAATCGTTTTTAAAGAATTAGGAGTTCTTAAGCCAGACAATGACTTAAGTTGTATTTCAAGATAATGGAGTGAGGTCTTGTGGTGTTTTATAGGATCAGTTCCATGACAAAACTCCATATACAATAATGTTTGGCCCTGACAAATGTGGAGAGGACTATAAATTGCACTTCATCTTCCGGCACAAAAACCCAAAGACTGGCAAATACGAGGAAAAGCACGCAAAGCGTCCAGATGCAGATCTGAAGAGTTACTTTACTGATAAGAAGACTCATCTTTATACTCTAGGTATGGTGGCTGCTAACTATGCATGTTAATAATTACTACATCTTCTTCACCAGAAGTTCAAACTGAGCCAGATGAACAGGTGACACCGTACAACTAAAAACTACTTGAAAGCTTCAAGTGCAAAAACTGATTGTCTGTGCAAAGGCTTATTTCATCCTTCCAGGAAGTCTTGATTCATGTAAGAAAGGGCATGCAACTGGAACTTAATACTTAAAGGAGAACTGAATTTCAGGGCAGTTGTAAGTGACTTGAACTAAGTATATTTGAAATAATTATCAGCGTGTATACACTGCCTGAATGCTGCCTCTGGGTAACATGGGGTACACTAAGCTGTAGATGTAGAGGCATCACCGTTTGTTTTAGTTTTGTTTGTATATTTTTCTGCTTTCATGTACCAGACAAACTCAGGAGTTCTTGAAATAGTGTCTGGTATATTAGCTATGATCAAAATCTTTCAGGAAGTACTTAGGAGTGTCTCTGCCTTTTCCTACTACAGAGGCAGCAGTAGATAAAGTAGTGAGATTAAAATCCTGTAAGTCAGTAGTAGGAAGTCTTAGTCTGGAGTAGAATATGAGTATATACATTCTTACTACTAAAGCAATACTTCCTGTGCCAAAGTCAACTTGTTGTGGTAACTGCTAAATCACTTTACAAACCTCCATGCTTTTAACACACGTAGGACTTCTGCCAGGATTCTGCCTTCTCACAGGGTGAGATGTGGTGCATCATCACTAGTTGCACTTTGGTGTAAGGAGAAAGGTTCTTAGCAGTTCTTTAAAGCAGTTGATGGGTAGGTGGTAGCTTGGGTTGTACGGTGGGGATGAGTGATGCTTTATGACTCATGCTTTGTATAGTACATGCAATGATTCCATAAACTTTTTTCCTTACAGTCTTGAATCCTGACAATAGTTTTGAGATACTGGTCGATCAAACGGTTGTCAACAGCGGGAATTTGCTGAATGATATGTCACCTCCTGTGAATCCACCCCGAGAGATTGAGGACCCAAATGACCAGAAGCCTGAGGACTGGGATGAGAGACCAAAAATCCCAGACCCAGATGCTGTTAAACCAGATGACTGGTAAGGTGTTGGAAGGGTGGAATTGAGGGAATCCTTAGCCCTATAATTTTGTCCTGATCAAAATTAGTAGTAGTACTTTGCAATTGACACCTTGATATGCCATGAGGCACATGTGTTAGGATTGCAAGGCAATTCCTTTCTGAAATCATGGAGTGACCCTGACAGAAGGGAAGGTGGCTGGCTGTGTAGAGCAGTGGTCTTGTTCAGAGTCTGTAGAATCATGCCTTGGGCTTAAGAACTTACGTGTTGTCTATGTTAACACATAATGCTCTGCCCTCAAGGGATGAGGATGCTCCTGCAAAGATCCCAGATGAAAACGCTGTGAAACCTGAGGGCTGGCTGGATGATGAGCCAGAATATGTAGCAGACCCTGATGCTGAGAAACCTGAAGATTGGTAAGTTTGCTACCTCTTGCAAATGGCAGCGATTATTTCATAACTTTGGTACTGATATTTGCAGTTCATTGTTGCTTGCTGACAAAGTTGCTGTTCAGGCTGTTTTTCTCCAAAAGTAGAAGGCAGTGGTCTGAGGACTCATGTTCAGCATTCACCTCCACATTTTTCAACTCTTCTGTGACTGTAAGCAGAACAGGGCAGCAATGTTTACCTTGAAGTAGAACCTACTTGGAAGGGGCAGTGGTGGAGGCTGTGCTCAGGGACTGGCTTTTGTTGATCTTCTGTGCTTCACAGTTAGTCTTTGAAATCCTTGTTCCTTCTGCAGTATATTTATCTACAGTCTTAAGCTATACAAAGTTTCAGTATCTTCATTTAGTGGTAGGAATTTAGATTTTGCCAGAAATCAGACGTTGTCTAAGCCTTATTCTGTGTGAAGGCAAGGGGTGGACTTCAAAATTGAGTTTGCCTTTTCAGGGATGAAGATATGGATGGTGAATGGGAGGCACCTCAGATTGCAAATCCGAAATGTGAGGCAGCTCCTGGCTGTGGCACCTGGCAGCGCCCAATGATTGACAATCCAAACTACAAAGGCAAATGGAAGCCTCCTATGATTGATAACGTCAACTATCAGGTTTGTGTTTTCATTGCTTAAGCTGGTGCTCAATAAAGCATCTCTCTCACAAAAAGCAGAATGATTTAGATTCAGCAGATGTAATTAGAAATTCAAGTGTAGTCATGATTGTGCTGTGTTTCAAGTGGAGAGATTCAAAGTGCTTTCTTACCAGGCATCACTTCATTGTATTGATTCCCAAAGACTGATGAGTTGCGCCTGTAGATGTTGTAATTAAGTGCAATGGATTGTTATATCTCTCCATTCATAAAGGGCTGAAAACTAAAATTTGTCTTCTAGTAGATGAGGCTGAATGTCTTTTGTCTTTTCTAGGGTATATGGAAACCTAGAAAGATCCCAAACCCAGATTTTTTTGAAGACTTGGAGCCTTTCAAGATGACTCCTGTCAGTGCTGTGGGACTTGAGTTGTGGTCCATGACATCTGACATCTTTTTTGACAACTTCATCATCTGTACTGATAGAGCTGTGGCTGATGATTGGGCCAGTGATGGATGGGGACTGAAAAAAGCAGCTGATGGTGCTGCAGAGGTGAGAGAGGAAGGTTTAATTGTGTGATGTGGAGTGGAACAGTAGAAGCACCTCTGCTGCTCTCTCGCTCAGCCTTTGTCAATATATACCTGTATGTGCTAAGGCTGAGGGTTTTGCTAAACCAGGTGGGAGCCTCAATTCATAATTACAGTATGTTAGTGGTTGCTGTAAGTAACTTAGAGTACTCACTGCTCTCTTCTGAGTTTCTGCTCTGATATTTGGACTGTTTAGCCTAATTGTTAATTTGTAAGCTATGAGAAAAGTACTTCTGCAGGTTAGCTTGATTTTTTTTTTTTTTTTTTAGGTTTGAAATACAATGTTTAAAGCTGCAAAAAGCCTATTTGAAAATTTTGTAGCTTAAACTTAGCTGTTAGCTTGCTGTATGAGGTGGAATTTGACAGTTCTTTTGGTCTTACAGCCTGGTGTTGTGGGCCAGATGATGGCAGCTGCTGAAGAGCGTCCCTGGCTTTGGGTAGTCTACATCCTCACTGTGGCTTTGCCAGTGTTCCTTGTTGTCCTTTTCTGCTGCTCTGGGAAGGTAATGCATTTCCTCTGATAATTAACCTCACGATTAAAAGGATGTTCAGTAAAATGTGCCTGAATGTCACAAATAATTGCCTGGGTTTGTCATTGCCTTTCAGAAACAGCCAAGTGCTGCAGAATACAAGAAGACTGATGCTCCTCAGCCTGATGTGGCGGATGATGAGAAAGAAGAAGAAAAAGATAAAGGGGAAAAAGAAGAGGAGGAGGAAGAGGAGGACACAAATGAGGAAAAGCCTGGTAGGTAAACTAGATAATCTTGAATGATGTTCTTCCTGATAGAATAAACCAGCAGGACTGGCAGATATGGAATAAAGCCAATGGTGAACTGAAGATAAGTCAGGAACGAGAATGTTTTTGGGGTTTTTTTAAATTTTTTTTTTCCATTTTCCCTTGAAGAGAAGCAGAAAAGTGATGCTGATCTAGGAAGTGCTAGTCAAGAGGAGGAAGAGGAGGAGGAGGAGGAAGACAGGAAACCTGCATCAGAGGTAAGAGTGCCTAATCTTTGAAGGAAGCTTATGCATTTTCTTTCATAGGTTGTGTAGAACAGGCCTTATACAGTGTTAAAAGTTAACCTGGCTCGTGTGACTCTCCCTTCCAGTTCAGAACTTTAGAAAACTTAATCCCCCTGAAGAATAGGAATTGCTGTGGCTGACTTGAGCAAGCTTGGGCACCTTGCTAAAGGCACTGCTGTAGACCCTGCCTTGAGAGGGGAGTGGGACTGTGGGAAGGCAGCTTCTTGAGGCAGAAGGCTTACTCAGCCTCAAGTGCAGTCAGGATGTGACCTTAAGTGCTCTACACTGACACAGTGACTCAAAAATGGGTGGAGTGTTGTTTGAAGTTAAAGGATTCTCCCAGCAGCAGAAGCTGTTGAGCACTCCCAAAAAATGGTGTACATCCACTGTGAAAACAAAGAATTTGTCTATTTGCCACAAAGTACGTTCAGCAGTAGGTCCTTTCAAAAACCGAATTCTAATGTAGAAGTGAAAGTCGATTGTTTTTCATAGATTTTCTTAAAATGGCTGTGAAGGGTATATTTAGGTTTTATTTTATTGATGTTTACACAAATTACTTTCTTGCAGGAGGAGGAAACTGTGAATAGATCACCCAGAAACAGAAAGCCAAGGAAAGATTGAAAAAAGTCATAAGAACTTGTTCTGTGATTTCTTTTTTTTTTTGGTTTTTTTTTTTGTTTTTTTTTTGTTTTTTTGTTGTTGTTTTCAAACATGGTTCTGGGAGAGGACCTTGGACACCTTACATTGAAACTTGGACAAACCTCAAGATTTCACCATCCACAGGTTCGAGTCACACGATCCAATGTAATGGAGTGTCTAGCAGTAAAATATTTGCAATCATCTGTTTTAAAGAGCATCATTCCTGTAGAAAGAAAGCATTTAATATAATGGGCTGTGGATTTTGGAATGTAACATAACTAACCTTTTCATTTTTGGTTTTAAATATTCTTTTCTGTTCTTAAGTAGATTGGTAGAATTTTTCCAGTCTCAAACCTTGGCTTAATTTAATATATTAATTAGTGAAATATAACAATGAATCTTGAAAGTGCTAGGTGATAAAAATGCAGTTTTATAACTAGTTTTTTTTACAAATATGTAAATTCCTAAATGCACCAATGTCTTTATACCCCGAAAATTTGGTAATTGTTTGAAGAAAAGTTGTCAATGCATTTGACAGCACCCCTGCCCCCAAAAGAAAAGACAGCTGGGGGAGATGTATGGGGAAACCAGTAGTGAAACTCTCTAATCAATCAACTGCATTCTTTTGGGGGGAGGGGAAAGAGGAAGAAGGGGTGGAAGGAAGGGGTTAGGCAGTCTATAAAATATATGCATATTGTGCATGGCTAAAGCCCTGTTAAATGTTGACAAACGATCTAGGATTTGGAGTGGGTCATCCTAATGTGGCATTTAATCCTGCAGAGCTTGCAGACAACCAAGTTTATTTGTTCTTGAACTCTTTCTGTAAAGCTGAGGGTTGCTGGGGAGGTGTGGCTAGGCTACTTCCCCCTTTGCCCTCTGTTCAGCCACCGGTGTTTTCCTCTCTGTGACGATACAGCTCTTCCTGAGAGCAGCTTTGCCTCAGTTGCTGAAGCACTTCATGTTCAGCTCATTGTCAAACACGATTTCATAGCTAGGCCTGCTCCTTTCCAGGGTCCAAACACTGAATAAGACAGTGTCCCATATCCTCTCACTGTTGTCACTGTATGTCTGCTGTAGAAATGGGGGAGGTAGGCAGGTAGACAAGTTGAACTGAGTATTTGTTAAGGAAAAAAAACACAACCAAGATGTCAGTATTGTAGGTGGGGAAGGAGCATGTGGAATCTCTTACTGGTATGTGAAACTGTTTTAAGTCTTTTTATCTGCTCTTCATGTAACAAGTGCATTCTAAATTATATTGTGAATGTTAGGAAATTCCAATTCCAGCTGAATAAATTTTTTTTAAAGTGTTGAGTCTACCATACTACACTGTTTCAAACACTTTTTTTTTGTGGAATGCAGGTGAGCACTACAAGACCATTACCTCTGAGGGTGAGAGGGATGTAATTCATTACACTGTACCAAATATGTCTGCATTTGGATGTCTATGTAGATAAACTTTTGCCTTTGTTTAGAATGAAATTAAATGTCATGAAATTATTCTTCTTGCACTGAACTTAAACACTCCAGTGTTGTTTGGTCCTATGATAGGTATAGTGTGTGGAATAGTTCCCAGGGGTTGTGGGGGGAAGAGTGTTCCAATTACCTTGCAAACAATCTAACCAATTACTAAAAGACTCTTGTTTTGGGTTTGGTTGTTTTTTGGGTTTTTTGGGGTTTTTTTGTAAAACACCTTTTGCTGCCTGTCCTTATGTTGTATCCCTTGGTTGTTGTGTTTGAAATATTAGTGATCACAAATGCATAGCAGGATTTCTTGATCTCTCTGCAGTGTACAAATAAACTATTGTAAGCAAGATACTGGAAGTAATTTCAGACTTCTGTTGGGAGCTATTGCATGTTTAGAATGCCTTTGCCTGTTGAACACCTGGTCAATACTGCTCCTTATTGCAAAAATAGCTTATACTCTGACATGGAAGATGTCATAGCTTAAGCATTGCTACTAGCTTGTTCTCAGGACTGTATTTTTATCAAGGAGCAGCTGCTATTTATGACTCTCAGTCCTTTGAGATGAAGTATATGTAAATGGTTTCAATTCAGCTAATGTTTTGAGCACAACATAAAAATCTAATTAATCTAATGGGTTTTTTTATCTTAATATGCAAATTGCCTTAAACTCCCAAACAATCCCTGTGCATACATCTTTCAAAGCATCAGAAGTGAACTTGAGATCTGCTATCAGCTTTTAAATAGCATTATATTAAAGCTAATTGTAAATCTACATTTGCTTATGCTAAATCTCCTGAAAAAGTCCTGTCTGCATGTTATGGCTTTTTTTGATACCATAGTGTATGCTTTAAATAATCACTACAATAAATGAAGACTTTCCAAAATGGATAGACAAGTTACTTTTTATCCTGCTTTCTGGCTTGGGTGCCTCAGTTTGACCTTAGAATTGCCCTTATTTTTAAAGTCTTGGAGGAAAAATACAGCTACCTGCTTATCCTCAGTGCATAAAGCATAGCTGTGTTTTTTAGAGTAGTGAAACTCCACCTGGCTGTAACCTGTGAACCGTGTTTGGAACTGGTACAGATCCTGGAAGGTGTATTTGGGCCTTTTGTGTCTGTGCGGCCAAGGGTGGCAGCTCTTGACTAGGATGCTGAGCTTGAGCTGCTGTGCCTGACAAGAGGGGGTGTTAGGCTGACATGGTGAATCAAAACAAAACCCGCGGGCTCTGACACACAAGGCAGAGGTGCCGAGAGCAGCTTTTCTCCTGCAGCCAGTGGTTGGTGGGGGCAGTTGTTAGGTCAGGGTGCATCTAACCTACTAACCCCTTCCAGCAGTGTCCCTGGATCTATCTCCCCTCGCTGGCTCTGCTCAGTACTCAGTTGTCACAGCTGGAGGCTGTCACCTCTCTACTGTGTTATGGATGTCTGGTTTTGAGATTGACTCCTGCGCCTGAGCAGGGTTTCTTGCAAGTAATGACTGCTTGTACCTGTCCATGGTTTTCTCTTGCTCCTTCCTTACTCCCTCACACCCTCAGCTCCTCCACTGAGGCTGTGGCTACAGACGTGGGGCTTGTAACTGCTGGTTAATCCCCCTCTTGCCTCATGGTTTGTGAAGGGGGTTTTTGGTTGATTGGGGTTTTGGTTTGGTTTTCTTTTTTTTGTTTTTTTAGTGTTGCTGGACACAACTACTGTGATTTCATGTCCATTTCAAACAGGTACTTGTAGAAGCAACTTGAAAAAAAAAATGTAAAAACTAATCAATAAAGAAAGTGAAATCGGCTTGGCTTTCTTTGTCTGATTGGCGAAGTGGGCTCGGCCCGCAGCAGGGCGCGGGTGCGCGGCTCGTGCCTCTCGCGGTGTTTGGCCGCCGCGGGGCCGAGCGGGGTCCGCAGCGGTGCCCGGGACACGGGGCTGGCAGCCCGCCCCTCCTGTCAATCACCCGCGGCCCCGCCTCCCCGCTCCTGATTGGCCGGGCCGCCGTCGCCCCGCCCCTCCCTACCTGTTCCTTTAAACCGCGCGGAGCCCCGCCCCCAGCTCGCCCTCGCCGCTTAATTCGCGCCTCCTCGCCCTCCTATTGGCTGGGAGGGGCGTCGGTCACGGCTCGTGACGCGCCGCGCGCCGTGACGTATCCCCCACCCAGGAAGCTCCGCCCACTTATTCTCAACTCGGCTCTGGAGGGGAAAAACAATTTCAAGATGGCGGCGGCGCGGACAACAATGGGGGGCCGGGGGTCCGGGCCGGCCCGCGCCTGAGGGCGGCGGCGGGGGAGCGCGGCGGGTTCCGCTGGGCCCCGCGAGGCGGGCAGGGCTGAGGGAGAGCGGCGCAGCGGAGCGGCGCCGGGCTCGAGGCAGAAGGAGGAAGTGGGGCGGGGGGGGAGAGGAGCGGGCGCCGGGCCGGGCGGGGGGAAAGACCCGGGACGATCCCGGCGGGGAGCGCAGGTAAGGCCGGCGGGAGGGGCGGCGGAGGCTCCGCTATGTCGGGCGCCGAAGCGAGCAGCCGGTGAGCGGCGGCGGCCGCCCCTTCGCCGTCCGGCCCATGGTGCTGCCCCCCTGCCCCATGGCGGAGTTCGTGGTGCCGCGGCACAGCGCGGTGATGGAGCGGCTCCGCCGGCGCATCGAGCTCTGCCGGCGGCACCACAGCGCCTGCGAGTCCCGCTACCAGGCCGTGTCCCCGGAGCGCCTGGAGCTGGAGCGCCAGCAAACCTTCGCCCTGCACCAGCGCTGCCTGCAGGCCAAGGCCAAGCGGGCCGGCAAACACCGGCAGCCGCCCCCGGCGCCGCCGCCGCCCGCGCCCCCTCCGCCCGCCGCCGCCGCGGGGAGCGCCGAGAGGAGCGGAGCCAACGGGCTGGACGGCGAGGCGGCGAGCGGAGAGCAGCAGCACGGCCGCAGCAGCGCCCTGATCGCGGTAAGCGCCGCCCGGGTCGGGTGCTGGGGCCGGGGAGGGAGCGGCGGTCGTGCCCGGCTGGCACCGGGTCCTCTCGTCTGCAGCTGGATGGGGGAAGGAAAAGAAGCTCTCGCGGCTGGCGTGCTGGCCTGCGGTGCGAGGGCTGGCTTGGGGCTGCTCTGCGGAGCGCCCTGTCCGCTGTGTTACAACTTCGCAGACGATAAGGGCTGTTTTGTTTTCGCTCGTCACCTCTGCACGCTGGAAGAGTATATAAAAACTGTGGCATGGTGGGGTTGGGGTAGTGGCAGGATTTCTGTGATGCTTAAATAATTCAGAGCATTTTGTGCATCATATTTCTGGCTAATTCACCTAAAAGGCCCCTGCAGAAACTGTCAGAGGGGTATTAATACTGCGGTGCCTTTGGATTTTTGTTTGCGTGCTTAAGTCTTCGGTTTGGGGTGTCAGGGTTTTGTGGAGTCATTTGATAAGGATATGCTTGTTACTGGGAGGGAGTTTTAAGACAATGTGTCTGTTAATTCTGGTTCATATTGGAAAGAATTTCAGTGGAAAGGCAGCTGCTTGTTTGCCGCTCACTCTAGTGGGTGTGAACACTATGAGAATCCCACTCCACCCATTAAAAACTGGCTTAGCTCAAAATCTTAATGTTTCTCTGGCTTCTCTAGCATTTCTGGTTGTCGGGACATATTCACATAGCCCTGTTTGTATATCAAGATAGCTATTGCTTAACTTATTCTGGGCCCTTTAAATATACTGCTGTGTGCTAATGTGTCAGTAATGTAGGTTAGTAGGATAACCTCTTAAAGGCTGCCTGTTCTAATACCTGGCTGCCTTAAAATCAGGTATTTTTAAATGGTGGCCTGCATGAAAATTATTCAGTAGCACTCTGAGTGTCTTTAAAAGGGGACACTGGGTTAAATGAAGATATTTCCAGGTTAATAAATAGAATAAATAATATTTTTAGGGTGCTCTGTGTATTTGATTGGATTTGAAAGGAAGGAGGATATACTTATTTCTGTCTTGGACCTCATTTACTGTTTTTAAAGTAGAATCACGATAGAGCTTTTATGTATCTTGAGTGTCTGAGACATAATGTGAAATTCTGAAACATGGGGTTTATCCATGTCATCTTTACTGTGACCAGCGCTAGGCAGCCTGGGCGCAGTTTGTAGTAGTTACAAGATGAACTGAAAGTGTTACTTGACTGAATTGTTTCTGTTCTTGCTAATACACCTATGAGACTCGAGGACTGGCTGACTGTTGAGAAGACTGAGTTCCTTGTGACACAGTTAGAGCACTTCAGAGGGCTGCTACAGAAGGGCACTTGAGGAAGAGAGGAAACCTTGTGCATTCCTGACACTGATTCTACAAAACTTTACAGTTAGCTGTTGTTTAGCAGACTGATCTTGAATGTGAACTTGTGTCAAAACAAAAATTACTCAAACTTGGTTTTTATTATCTAAAACCTTGGTGGAGGTTCTGTTGATTTCCTGCTGGGCTCTTGGGCTTTTTGCATATGGGGCTCTACCCCTTAATAATGTGTATTTTCATTACACTCAGGGCTCTTTAGCATGTCAAATCCTGTTGTTTAAACTGCCACCACACGACTTCATATTGATCTTCTAAAAGAAAGATGTCTCTAATTCATTGGTGTTGTTTCTCTTAAATCACTTTGGATGTGGATTTGATCTAATTAGCATCCATTATAAGGAGGGCTCTCAGCAGCACTAGGTTCTGAAGTGCACTGCACATCTTGGGGGAAGCCCTTGTACAGGAAGCTGCTGCCAGTGGCCAATTTACACAACAGAAGAGGGGTTTAGTGTATGAATGACTCTTCCTCGGGCTGGCCTGCTGTTTCCTTCCTAGGATCCATGACTGTGAGCTTAATTGCAGCTGCTGATTCATCACCTCGTTACTGGGGTATAAAGTTGGTTTGCTTAGTAATTCAAGTCTTGGAAAAAAACACAACAACAACACCACCTCTGCTGCTAATTTAATTCATCTGGCCCAGAAGATCCCTCTCTAGGTTGGTATTTTACCTCTACCCATCATGTTGCCATTATCAAGACCAAGCATATGCTTTGAATGGGAAAGATATGTGCTTGATTTCCAGTGTTCAATAAAGTTTGGGTGAACACCAGAACTATCTTTTTTAAAACGTCCTGGACACATCCTTTCCAAAGAATGCTGCTAGCTCAGTGCAACATGCATTGTATCAGCTGTTGCTGCTGTAACACTCTAGATTTTTCTGTGGAGCTGCATATGAATCTGCTCTTGGAAATTGGTACTCTGTGTTGACTGTTAATGAAACATTTGTTTTGGTCCCTGAAGGAGAGAGCAGTTCATGTAAAGGTGAAGGCTTTTGTGAGGTCTTGTAGCAGCAGGACATGAAGCTGCATTGCCCCAGGTGTGGACAGTGTGGGCACTGCCAGGTGCTGTGCTGCAGAGCACCTTCTGTAAATCCACAACAGTCACAGGGAACAGGGTGGCGCCACCACTTCCTCCCTAGTGTCTTGTATGATTTGTCACGTGAACAAAATCAGGTATTTTCTCTTCCATTAGTCTTTTCTCTGGTTTAGATCCTGAAGTTAGATGGATCTTGCTTACAGGCAGAAGTAAGGGGTAGATTCTTCCTTGTTTTCTTACTAAGCAGCTGTAAAATTTGAGCTACAGAAACTGAGAGAATACAGCATTGATGCAGAAATACCTTGGATTATTTGTGCGTTGTGTAGGCCTGTCCTTCATTTGAGAAAAATATTGAAAAACCTTCTAGCTTCCTACTTCGAAAAAACCTCCAGACCATTATTTAATGGGAAATCCAAATGTTGACATCTACTTCCCATTTTTGTTGTTTAACATGACATTATTAAGTCTGTGTTCAAAGTAGAAGATGCTTGATGTTTGGATAATACGTTTTCTGTGTTAATCTTCCATTTTTGAGAAACAGGGACGTTGGGAAGAGATGGGGCTTATCTCCTGGAACATTTTTTTTTCTCTGCCTGATTCTGATACTTGAAAGTTCATCGAATAATGGTGTTTAAATTCTCTGCAAGAGAAGGGTTGGCTTCCTTACATTTCTGTGGTAGACAATAAGGCAGTGTATGGCTGAGCTGAACAGAAGGCGTTTCACTGACATGTGAATGAGGAGAATGGCAAAGATCTGGATTTTCATCTCCACTCCTTGTTTTATGATGTGGTGTCTTGGAAGGAGAGCTGCTCCCTGTTTCTTATGGGGTTTTTTTTCCCCACCTGAGAGCAGTTGTTGTGCAGAGAGCTTGCTTTGTCTAGGACTGCCACAAAACCACAAACAGTATTTCTGGAATGAGCACAGAAGTCGAGTCAGTGGCCTGTCTTGAGAAGGCTTTGTGTTAAAGCTGAAGAGTAGCATTTATTTGGGAGTGATAGATGTTTTGCATTAATATTACTTAAATACTAAATTAAGCAAAGGCACCAAGTAAACAGTTTTAAATGAAATTGAAGTCCAAGGAGAGCAATGCAGTGTTTCTTGGTTGAAAGACCTAAAAGTAATAAATTAAAAGGGAATAGATTGCCCATAGTGTACTGACAAGTGTTAATGACGTTCCTCTAACGAAGCTCAGGCTGGCACTCTAACAGTTCAGAAGACCTCATTTTTGTGTAAGCTGTGGTATAGGGGTGTTAAATTGTGAAATTATGTTTCACCACAAAGATAGCAAATTATTTACATGTTATTTATATATAGCCATGGTGCAGTGTAGTCTTGCCACCATTGTTTGTTTTTGCTGACAAGTCTGATAGTTTGTTGCCCAACAACTCAGACAGGTTTTTCTTTGTCTCCTTTTAATTCTCTGTGAGGTATTGTTTTATGTTTGAAACATTTCCCTTACCAGATTAGTTAGATATGCAGTGATGTTTCCTAAGTTGTAAGGATCTGGGAGTGACTGGGCTGCTGCTGCTGCTGTTTAAGTTCAAGTGAGGTGGAGGATCCGGCACTGCAGCTGAAGGCACAGGAGTTTTTTTGATTCAGCAGAACAATTCCTGTAGCAGAAGCTGCCCCTTGTGACTAATGCAGGCTTGGGATATTTATAGACATGCCTATCCACAGCCCTTCTTCACTCCAGCAGGCAGTCACCCAAATACAAAAGTCTGCTGGAATTAAAGTAAAAATTAAAATGAGTCCAGCAGTTTGGTTCTGACAGCACAGTGGAATGCAGGAACACATTGGGTAATAGAATGCTTTCCTTGCAGGGGGAATGCTACTTTGGAAGCTGAGGGTAGAAGCGCAGTAAAGGGGCAGTTCTTACTATGGTGTGTAGTCAGAATGTCATGTTTTCTATCCAAAATTCATGCACTACAATGTCTGGTATTTGCATTGTTATTCCAGCTTAAGGAATTGTCAGCTTTGTTGCTTTTGTCCTCAGTGAGGCAGGAGAGGAGAAGCAGTGTCTGTAGAGCACCTACTGTGAACTCTGGTACATGGGAGCTTATCTGTGTTGCAGTACTGGCACTTCCATGGCAGAAAAATGTATGTATTCTGATTTAGTTTCCCCTTCTAGCTGAGAATGCTAGGAGCCATATTTGAGCTAGTTTTTTATTATGGATGTAGTCTATTATAGCATTTCTTGTTTGAAAATGCCCAGCGTTATGTTTCTCTTGCTCATATATCAGAACAAATTTTTGTAGACTTAATTCTGATATTGAAATGGTAAACTAATTTGAAATAAAGTACAAAAGATTAAAGCTCTGCTAAATCCTGTAAGAATATTTAAATCTCTGTAACAGATGCTTTAAAAAGCTAAACAATAACATTACAGAGCCTGAGAGGTGCAGTATGAGTACCAGATTTTTAAGATATTTCTTTTCTGCCATGTTCATGAGGTGGTTTGGTTTTTTTTAAATGAAACCTGCATACAGTTTGTGTGTATATATATATATATATATATATATATATATATGTATTGACCATCCTCAGTTACAGGCCTCAAAGTATAGCAAAGTACTGTATTTTTGCAAAAGAACTTCAGCTGACTGTCCTCAGTTTAGCTATTCTGAATGGTAAAGGGTTTTTTGCTTCAAGCAAATAATGTGATCTAAACTTTCATGCCTGTTAAGTTCTAATGCATTGAAATGTCATTGGTTTCAGATTATTATCTAAATCTAGTTTCAGGTATTAAGTCCACACCAAAATAGTCAACACCAAACAAAGAAACAAAAAAACCTGAACAAAAAACCCCAACAAAACCAATCAGAACAACTTTGTACCACTGTTTTGGTCAGTGATTCATGCCCCTTTCCACTGAGGCAGTAAGAAGGCACTACCCTGGCCTCTGAAGTTTTGAGTTCTGCCAGTGCTAACAAGCAATAGATTAAGTTTTCAAACTTTTCTGGTTTCTTGTTGGGCTTCCTTTGTAGTTCTTGGACAGCTTTTATAAAGTCAGTCAATTTGCCCCTGCCGTGAGCCCTCAGTAGGGCTGAGCACCATTGTGGTAAAACTGGTGGGTTTAAGACAGAGATTGAATATATCAAAATGCTTTGTGTGCTCTCGGTTTCTGCTGGAAGCTTTGCCGTTTGCCCGGGCACGCGTCCACCTCTGGCATTGCGGGCCTGCGTCCTTGTCAGTGTGTGAGTGACATGGCCAGAGGCTGCTGTGCTGGACACCTTTTGTTGTCGTGGATGCCACCTGGGTTTTGTCAGCTTGTGTTCTGTGCATGAGGAATGCACAGCTGAGCATGTGTGCTCCTGCCAAGGAAGTGTTTATGGCCAGTTCAGGACTGTGTGTTCTGCTCACGTGAATAAAATGCAGCTCAGGTGATGCAGGAGGTGCAGCCTGTGGCCCCTCAGTGGCTCTTTGACAAACTCTGTCCTGTCCTGGGCAAAGGACCGAGGCCAGTTCACATCCCCTGCCTTGCATTGTTCTTATATTGGTATAAATACTTCAGATAAATGCTTTTGGGGTAATATTTTTAGGCATAGCTAGATAGCAGTGATCTAGAAAGTTCATCTTTTGTTGGAAAATTGAATAGGCTGAGAAAATGAGAGGACACTTCTGTATCTGATCTTGTGACAGTGGAAATGATTGGCTCAGTGTTACAGATAAAATTGATTGATTCTGCTAAGGAAACCATGGACAGCATACTGGAGGAACACTGTGCCTTACAGGGTGGTAATGAACAAAAAAATTAAAGCTGAAGGGGTTTTCTTAGTGAGTAGCAAGCTATGCTTTACTTCATCCATGTGTTGGTTGGTTTTTTCCATGAGTTTTGGCAGAAGAGAACAGGTTTTTCTTGCCTTGAGAACTCTGTTGGAGCAGCTTGATATGTAGATAGCTTGCAGTCTGACTTGTATCTCACATGCAGCTTGTTATTTTTCCCCTCAGACCAGATTATTTGGATAGACACAGACAAACTGGGGAGGAACTTAATCTCCCTTTTTTCACCAAAGGAATACAGTTTTAGGTGAAAGGAGGATTTTGTCCCAAGCAACTTACAGTCAAAAAGCCTCCAAGGATCAGATATCTGAGTGTTATGACTGTTAAAATCCGTAGAGATCTCAGAGTTCCTGAGCTGGATATTAGGGGTCTGTGTCTTTTTCTGGACTGCAGTGAGTGTAGCTCACAAAACGAAATCATTATTTTGATGTAAGTTTTCAGGGAGTGGGGTTTTCCCCTGACTATTTAGAATTAAGGAGGACCCATTCCCAAACTTTGAGTAATTTGACTCATCATATAACCTTGGGCAAGTTACTCATCCACCTTGAGCTTCAGTTTTCCTGGTGGGAGTATGAAGTAAACAATGGGAGATGCTGAAAGCCAAATGTGATGGAGTTGAGGTCTTTTGCTCTCTGTTGTTATGTCTTTTTACAAAAAAGTAAATTTCCATCATTCTTTCGAGTTGGTATTTGAAAAATTCAGCAGAGACCTGCTACTCCAAGCTAAGGACCTGATGTTCAAATTAAGAGATTTCAAGTTCCAGCCTCCTCTCCAGATGTACACCTTGTCTCATCCTACTCAGTCTTCTGCTGATCTTGCTATTCTGCTGCAATTTCCATGAGCCATCTAGAAGATCACAGTCTCCAGGGAAGCTGGAGTCTGTCCCACAGATAAAAATAAGGCTTTGCTGTTACCTATGCAAGCATTAAACAAATAGTGGGGGTTTTTTTGCTGTTACCTGTGCAGGAATTAAACAGATGGTCTGGGGTTTCTTTGCCCCCAAAGATCAGCTCACTGTAGACGGTTTAAAAAAAAAAATAGAAACAATTAACTGTGAATCAGTCCTTCTGTCTGTAAATCAAAGAATGCTGTTGCTCGGGCAAGTGAGTAAAATTCTTCTGCTAATTTATGCTGGCCCTGCATCCAGCCTCTTGCTTGAATGCTGAGATCTTGAGGTTTCCCATTTTTCCTTGGATGAGAGTTTTCCCCAGGGGTTAGTGGACTGCCTTGTGAGCCCTGCAGGTAGTATGAGAAGAACCATACTTGTCTTGAGGTTGTTTGAGCTGCTTTCCTGCCATCTGCGAGGGCTGTTCTTCAGTGACCCCACACCTCAGATGAGTGGCTCTTGGTGGAGATTCCTGTCGAGTGTCCTGCTGAGATGTACCAGGGTGTCTCAGCCAGGCTGGGAGCTGGTGGCAGTTCCCTCTTCAAGCTCCCTGCGCTGTTGGAGCAGCGTCTCTGCCCTGCAGGTTTGTCTGCGTTGGTGGAGCGTTCCAGCACCAGCAGAGCTCAGATTTTTTTACAGAATGCACCTGAGGGAAGGAAAAGTTTATAGTCATCTTTGATGTGTGCAGGAATTCTGTTTTCAGATGCTTTTGAGGTCAATAGAAAGAACTTTATATTTGCAAGAATGCTGGCAAGAAGGAGAAGTTGAACAAAGGTCTCAGGCTCTGGCTGTGAAGCTGCTGCTGTAGCCGCTGGTCGCTTCTAGGTGGCACCACGAGAAAGAGAATCTGTGCCTTCACCATCTGTGAGAGGCCAACTGTGGAGCTGCTTGGGGCTCTGGTGGTCAGAGCAGCTGGCAAATACTTCAGGAGAAAAGAGGAAAGGAATGAACTTGCTCTGCTGTGATAGAACTGGCTGAACTCCGAATTGCATTTTCCCCAAGTGCGAAGCAATGGTCGCTAAGTGACAAATTGGTTTTGCTTCAGTGCCAAAAGTGTGATTGTGTACAAAATTTATATACACAGTTGTTCTCTAAAAAGATATTATCACAAGAGAACTACTGGTTTTTTTCTAAATATTTAAATGTGGGAGTGCTTTATAAATATTTAAATGTGAGACTTTTATGAAAGAGTCTCATGGAACAATTATACTGTATGTATACATAGATCAAATAGAATACAGGTTTTTATTCTCATCTGAAATTTGATTCTTAACATTATTTAATGTTTTTCTCCTTTTGAATAGGAAAAATCATAACATATTCCAGTTCACAGCCATTTTTCAACTTTTTGTTGTTGTCAGAGTATATGGCAGCTTCTAATTTTGTCTGAAGGAGGGGGTGTCTGTTTAAAGTAGTACATGTATTTTGAAAAATTCCTGTAACAGATTATAGTGAGGAAGTAATCTCATGTGCTGACTTGTAAAACAAAATGTTACCAAAACAAAGATGCTATCTTTGATTTTTTTTCTGAAATGTTTTGTTCCGAGCAAGACAATGTTCTGGTAAGAAATAAAAATCCAGATCTGTATAATATAGAATTACATAACTAAAATATTCCTTTTCTTTTTCAGCAGCTCCATGAGACTGTGAAAAGAAAGCTTGATAGTGCTGCTTCCCCTCAGAATGGAGACCAGCAGAACGGCTATGGTGATGTGTTTTCTGTGTCCAAGAAACTGCGTCGTGAGGATGGTCTGGGAGTGAGTGGTTCTTCCAATGGAATGCCTCCTGTGTCTCCACTCCATCATCTTGACAAGAAATCTGGTACTGGTGATACCTTACAACTTAATGGGAAACATCCAATGGGGCTCGATGGCATCAGCAAGAAGTGTCTTCCAGATTCCAGCCTGCAGATGAATGGAGGTGGTGATGCTGATGATTCATTCCCTCTGAGTTTGAACAAAGAGCTGAAGCAGGAGCCTGTAGATGAGCTTCCCTGTATGAATCCTGTAGCAGGAGGTTCTATATCTCAGAATAACCTGATGCCTGATCTTAACCTAAATGAACAAGAATGGAAGGAGCTTATTGAGGAGCTCAATAGATCAGTGCCCGATGAAGACATGAAGGATCTCTTTAATGATGACTTTGAAGACAAAAAGGATGCAGATTCTTCAAATTCAGCTGCACAGACTCCATTACCACAAGATATTAACATAAAGACTGAGTTTTCCCCAGCACCCTTTGAACAAGAACAGCTGGGATCTCCCCAGGTTAGACCTACTTCTTCAGGTTCAGCATTTATTGGTGCTGCTTCTGTACCTGTAAGTGCCGCTTCTACAGCGGTTGTTAGTTCTCAGCCTATGTTCCAGCCTTCCAGTCAGTCAATGACTGAAAATCCTAATCAGCCCATGATGCAGGCATCAAACCACTCTCAGAACATCCAGAGGCCTGTATTGTTACCTGGGAAGTGTGCAGGAAATGCCAAAGAAATGTCTTCTGCTCATCAACTTCAGCAGATTGCTGCCAAGCAGAAGAGAGATCAGATGTTGCAGAACCAGCAACAAGCTTCACAAGTCCACCAAACAAATCAGATGTCAACGTGGCAGCAGCCTGGGCCTTCCCATAGTCCACTGGCTGTCCCATATACCATGGAAAATCCTACTAGCCCATCGGTTTATCAGCCAGACTTCAACAATCAGAAACTCATGATGCCTAATTTGGGAAATAAAAGCTCACCAAGAGCTGGAGGCAATTATCATGTGAACATTTTGGGTCATCAGCAAAACAGCTTGAACCAGAACCCTGTGAACAGTCAAAGCTCTATGCTGGACTATGGGAACACCAAACCTCTTTCCCATTACAAAGCAGAGTGTGAGCAGGGGGTGGCAGTGCCTGGGCAGAACAAGACTCCCATGCTGGCGTACATCCAGCAGCGCCAGCAGCCGCCATTGTCCCATGTAGGTGACGACCAAAATGGGATGATCCTGTTGAAATCCAAGCCTGGAAACATCGCCTACCGACTGCCACATGGTCAGGTGAATGTCCTGAGTTACCTTTCCTCAGTAGCAGATTTAAGGTTGTTGGGTAGGTAAGGCTGGAGTACAGATTCCTTGGTATGGTTTTCAAATGTTTTCATTGATTTTAAAGAGAAAAATCCTATATACAAGAATCTTAAACAAGAATCATGAGGTCTTTTTTCCGCTGGGGGCAGTTTTTAATACTGGGTTCTAGGTCATGTAACGTGTGATTTCCAGCTTAATATACTTTGTGGGCAACAAATTATGTCGTGCTTCACAGAAGCTTCTACTTACAAAGATAAATAGATGCTTTGTAAACTTTTGACTAAAATAGCTTGTATAAAACTGTAGTGTTACACAGTGTTCTCAAAGAAGCTTTGATTTCTTTACCTTGTTTTTAGTCCCTACTTGTGTCAGAGTTGGCTTACTATTAAAAGACCTACTTTTGCAGAGAGGTGAAAGTGGGGGCTGCATTCCTGATTTCTTGGGTGTTCCGTGGAGCCTTTCAGTTCTATGGATTTTTATTGGTTAAGTCTCTGGGCATTGGGGAAGCATGGCATAGGAGAGAAATGTATCATGAAGAATGAATAATGGTAATGTTTGTTTGCTTGAAGCATATGCTTCAGGTTTTTCTGTAACAGAAAATTCCAGATGGTGCTCCTTTGCCTGGTATAGAGCTGTTACTACAGGTATGCTGCAGGTGAAAATTTCTGTAGTAGTGGGTGGAAGTATAGACTCACTGGATTCTGTAACATGTACCTGCAATGCACATACAAGAGAGCTTGTTGAAAAGAAAAGGTATTTGATTAAAGTTCCTCCAGCAAAAACTGTTTGAGATCCAACTCTAGTCATATGTTCCCTCAGCAAAACAGAAAACCTGTGAAAAAGCTCTGATTAGTCTGTGATAAAGACCACAGCGGTGTACAAATAGAAATTTGAGATCAATGTGTGCTTCATAAAAAAAATTAATCTCTTTGAAAGCTGGCAGAAGTAACAGTCTAACAGCATTTTGATGGAAGAAGGGCAGAGACGATTGTGTGTGTCACATCTCCCCCTCACTGAAAAACATGAGTGTGACCTTGTGTCTGCACTGCCACACTTGCACTGAACTAACAGAAATACTGATGAAAGCTTTGGGAGAATTTCTCTAAAGCTTGCACACAGAACAACTTAGTGCAGCATTCCTTGTATTTGGCTCGTGATTCCTTATGAAACTGCAAAGTGAGAACTAACAGCCAAACCCATTAGCTGAATGCTTAAATTAAACATAACGTTTGTTTGTGTAATTAGAGATGAGGTTGAACTGTGCTTTAAAATGATGAAAACTGTCAAATTTCAAAGGGATTTGCTGGTACTAAGAGGACAGTATCAGCTCTTGAATGTTTCATGTTATTTTTGCTTATCCCAAAGTTCCAGTCTCAAAAAAAAAGACAAAAAATGCAGACTTAAGAAAAACTAATAATATCAGGCTTATCTCTAGTAGTATTTTTGTCTGTGGTGTATGGTGATGGTTGGATTGCTGGAAAAATACTTTAAGACCCATTTTGACCAGGAGAAGCCCCTTCACCTGCAAATAGTAAATTCTCTGATATTAAAAAAAAGCAACTTTAGGATGGGAGACATAAACACTTGCAGAATGAAATGTTGACAGAAAAGGCAGGATTTTAATAAATGCTTTGAATAACAAAAATATAAAATGTAGTGTTTGAAAAACTGTTACCAAAATAAACTGAAGCTGGGGTGTTTGAAGAGCAGTTTGTAAGTGCCTGAAAAAAAGCACACAGAGAGCTATACTGACCTGTTTGAGCTGGAAATTGGGAAGAACTTTGAGACTGGAGTTAAAGCATCTGTTCCTAAATGTTGTGGAGCTTCTGACCCTAACTCCAAACTGGCAGTTCTGTGTCTGGTGCTGAATAGATGTGAAGAAGTTACTGCATTTCTGTAACTTTTGTCACTTCTCCTGTGTTCTGCAGGATCAGAACCCCACTCCTACTGTTCCTCGTGTTCCTGTTTCTGTCCCGGGCCCTGGGGTGGGTGCCCAGGCTCCAAATGTCTCCATGGCTGGTAACCACAGCAGCTCAGCTTATCAGCAGCAAGCAGCAGTGATGAAGCAACACCAAATGCTGATGGACCAGCAAAAGCAGAGAGAGCAGCAGCAAAAGCATCTGCTCATGGAGCAACAGAAGCAGCAATTCCTTATGGAACAGAGGCAGCAGCATTTGCTGGCAGAACAGGTGAGAGAGGCCAGCTATCTGTTTTCTAATTTGTGCTGCTTTGCTTTGGTGCATGAAATGGCATTTGATGTTTTAGAGTCAGAGAACAGTTTGGTTGAGAAGGACCTTAAAAATCATCTCAGTTCCAGCTCCTCTGTCATGGGCAGGGACACCTTCCGCTAGACCGGGTTGCTCCAAGCTCCAGCCAACCTGGCCTTGAAACATTTCCAGGGATGGGGCAGCCACAGCTTCTCTGCACAACCTGTTCCAATGCCTCACCACACTCACAGTAAATCATTTCTTCCTAATATCTAATCTGAACCTAACCTCCTCCAGAGGGAGGTCTTGGATTCCCCCTTGCTCTATCACTTCATGCCCTTTTGAGACAACTTCCCCCTCCAGCCTTCTTATAAGCCTCCTTTAGATACTGAAAAGTTCTCTAAGGTCTCCTTGAATCATCTGCCCATCAGAAGCTTTAAGGAAGAAGGAAGCTTTAAGGAAGAAGGAAGTTATAGTCTCCTCTGAACTGAAAATGTATGACAGCCCATTTTGTGGGCAAGGTTGTAGTAGAATATGCAGGATTGTGGAGCTATGGCTGTGCCAAGTCCTAGCCAATGGCTCTTTTATCACCCGGAGACATCCTGATGAAATTGAGGTCTCAATAGAGGTGACAGAAAAACCCCCTCAGTTCTGAAGCCAGTGTAGGCAAAATATAGTAATGTGGTTGGCAGTGTATGAGTGCTGGTAAAGATATGATTTTGGTATTTCAGTTAAAACAATTTGGATTAAGGGAATACTGTGGGAGAATTATGTTACTAAAGACTGAAAGAAAATGCCCAAATCAACAATAAAATCACATCTTCTCTATGCGTTATGCGATCTGGAAGCTTGGAATACTTCAGTAAATTAATCAGTCTTTGGTGACTTATATGTTAATATCAAATATCAAAGATGAGCAATCATTACTCTCCAGAATGTTAACAAGCAGGTATTCTTTGAGAGCAGGTGGGGAGAAAGGAAGTACGGGGTGTGACCTCCTGTTTGTGCTTTTGCATGTATGGTGCATGGTGATTATTAGAGCTTTGTTAGAGCTCTTAGAGCTGTGGCCCAGTAGGTTTCCTTAGGACAATAATGGACATAACAGGTGTCAGACCTCTCTGAACAGTGGGGAGGTGATAAGTAGCATATCTCAAACATAGCATTAAAATATTATTTTCCTATCTATTTGCTTCTGCTTTGCCAGCACATGTTGCTGCAGTAAATATCAGTATTATGAAAATACTTCGTTCATGTCCTAGTTATGGTAACTACAGTTAACTTGTGTAATTTCCATTTTTTATAGTGATGCTGGGACTCTGGTCCCAAATAAGGAGTGGCTTTGCCTTGGAGCTGAACAGCTTTAGACACTGCATTTGCCATATTTATTGGCCTTGTGCTGCCTAGTCAAGCTAGATCTTGTTAGCATTCTGATTTGATATTTGTTCCTTTGGATACACATGATACTGGATGTAGTTTTACAAAAAGATTTCTGAATCTGCTGATGTCTGCTTTGCAGGAAGCTTGTAGTTTCAGGTAGCTCCAACGCCATTCCCTGCCACTATAAATTTGTGTTTTCACTTGGCATTCTGTGTATTTTTTAATTTTCTTCTCCAGGCCGGGTTCTGCAGTTCTTGGTTTCTCTCAGAGCTATGGCATCTCTTGTTGGCTTCTGTGGTCAGCCTCTTTCAGGTCTGACTGGTCCTGCAAGCAGCAGGTCCTCTGTCAAGCAGCCTGCCCTCTTCATTCCTGTGCATGTCTCAACAGCTTCTCAGCTGGAGACATTTGGGAAGGGTGGTAGTGATGTGTATCTGCTGTTTGTTACATTGCACCAGTCTCTTCTGTAAAGGCTTCTGCCTTGTGTCTTTACCCCAATACTTTTGGAAGGGAATTTCTGTCCCCTGCTGTGCTCTGTGTAACTTTTTGGATAAATAGGTGGTTGTGCATTGTATCACTGCTTGGTTATGTCAGAATTTCAGTCTGGCTGAAGGTATCTGTGGAAAAAGAGACAGAAATGCTGTGCCTGATACATTTCATATTGTAAAAGCAACCAGATGGCTGTTAACACTGTCAAAATCTGAGCCTACTGTCATTACATCTACATTCCCCTCAAGAGTTTAAGTTTCTTTTTCCCCCAAAGTTTCCTAATAGAAAATTTACTTGGTTTATTTTTCAAATTGTTTGATCATAAAATACGTGTGGGTTGAATCTGCTTTTATTTTAAAGAGGTACAATTATTTTGTGTCATGAGTAGGGTTTGTTTCAGTTGATGAGAAAGTGGTTTGAAACAATGGTTGCGAAACTTGTAGACTTCTATTGTGGACTTAGTTCTGCAGTTTTCCATGATCCTCTAGGAAAACCTGTAATATATGAGAATATGGATTTGTGTGTATCTTTTCATGTTTGCAGACAAAGACTAGAAAATATTTATGTGTTCAGTTTTTGATATTTCTGACTTGAACTTTTATTGATTTCTAAAGAGGGACCTAAAATACGTTGGTTTGGAAATAAAGACCAAAAAAGTAAAGGTGTTTTTTTTTTTTAATACACTCACTTCTGCTCTTTTTGTACCTGTATCTCTTTTTGTCTTTAGAGTATTGCTAAAAATGCCTGTTGATTATGTTACTGATTAGGAACTAACATCTCTGATTTTCAGTCTCTGAAAGGCTTCAGACGTGCACTGCAGTAACTCTTGTAGTGCATGCTGTTGTCTCTGAGATCCTGGTCTTGTCACTCATCAGATTAAACTGATTGTGTTTGAGCCTTCAGAACAAAGTCTGAAGTGACTGTAGGGCTGCAGAAGCCCCTTTGATTACCAGCTGTGCATAAAAGTATGCAGACAACTAGTTTTTCTCCAAGATGGCCCTTGGAAAAAGCTTGATCTGTTGCCAAACTATCTTGCATTGGACATTTTCAGGAGAAGCAGCGGCAGCAGCAGGAGCAGCAGCTGCAGCGGCACCTGACGCGGCCTCCTCCCCAGTACCAGGACCAGCCCCAGAACCCGTACCAGCAGCAGGTTGGGCAGTTCACAGGTGAGTAAACATGGCAGTTGAAACAATAGCAGAAAAAATACCAGGAGTGAAAAACAAGGTGTCTTCAAATTTCCTGGATTGGATAGCTTTTAATTAATTTATTACATGTCACTGTGCCTTAAAGGCTCTTGACCTATACTCTGATTCAGTTGCAGATTAACAGCTTCCCTGGTTGCAGGTATCTAGGACAACTTAACCTTCTGATTCTTAATGTTGTTTGGGAAATGAGTAAAAATTTTAAGTACCTTCATTGTTCTACAGGCCTTTTTTATACTACTGTTTCATTGTGCAGGTTGGAAATTCTCTCTGTCTTTGGTATATTAAGATTCAGAGGGCTTTTTTTCTGAAGCCTGACATCACTACTGCCTGTATCTATCACAGGCCCTCATTAAAGAAAGATAAGTGGTGTGTTATTTCTCTCATCTCTAGGATGATCTTAAAAGTCTCTTAACATTTTTATCCCTGCTACCTTTAAAAGGGAATGTAATTTGAATTCTCTTCATTACATGTGAAGTGTCCTATGTGGGGTTTTTTTATGAGAAGCAGCTTAGTATGTCTGTAGTGTATTAATTCTGTTAAATTTCCCTTCATTTTGTTTTCTTACTCTCCATGTTCCTGCAGAAATAAACACTGAAGGGGCAAGATGCAAATGGAAATGTAATACCCTCACCCTGACAGTGTTCGTGCCTGTGCAGTGTCAAGTGCAGCTCCAACTGGGTTTTGTTACTTAACTGTAAAAACTCAATGCCAATACAAAAGGATTGTGTGCTAACACAGGCATCAGTAGCATCCTTCAACTATTGCACTGAATATATTTTTTATCTTGCCAGCTTTCTACAGAAAGATAGGCATACAGCTGTTAGAAACAGAGTAGGTTTTGCTATAATGAATATCAGTACTATTAAAAATATTTTTTCTTTGTGATGATGATTGCAACTATTTTTTCCATCTTAAATCCTGATATGTGTGCTATCTCTTCACTGTAAATATTGTCACAGTAAGGCTCTTCCCCCACCCATCCATTCCCTTGACACTGATGTTTTTATTATCTACTTTGTTGATAAATAATTCAATATAATTTGAATTTATTTTTGATAATTCTGTTTTTATTCAGATAGAATGTGAGTAATAATGGAGATCCAGTATCCCTCAGCTATCATAAAATATGAAAAAATTCTGCAGCTTACTTTTAGTTTTGAAAGCAGAGAAATTGTTAGTGTAGGTAGGTTTCCCCTGGTTGACTGCAAGGATTGTAGGGGGTGTTACATGCACTACACTTTACAGAGTTTTTCTGCTTTTTTTGCTTCAAATAGGGGGCTGTTTCTTCTGCTAGAAGAAATTTTGAACTCAGAATTTGCAATAACAAAGGACCATATTTGGTTTGCTGAGAAGGCATTTTTCCTAAATCACCTTGCTTGTCTGTCAGCACTGCATATTAACATAGTGAATACTTGACTGTGAAAATCCAAAAGATACTTGACCAAAAATTTCTGAATTAGATATTTCTATATTAGATAAATAGAAGATATTCCTGGAATTGGGAAAATGCAGAACTGGCAACCCTACAGTTTTATGATAAGAGATGCACTCTTGTGTATGCATGGAATGACTGACAGTGTGTGTGTGTGCAGTAAGAGGTATTTTTTAACAGCTTAGTAAATTGTGCATGCACTTCAAAGTATATGTGTTTACCTTTGTTCACAAAGAAATATCAGAGTCCTGCCTTTAAAGTCATAATCTTTTTAAAATTAGTGATGCTGAACTCTTAGAAGTGGTATTCAGATTTTTTTAGGACATTGGCATATCTGTGTTTGAGATCAAGGTGGAGGTGCTAACTGGAGCCACAGCTGACACTCTTTAATTAAACTCCTGCTCTCTGTGTGTTGCTTGCAGAGGTCAATTTATACAAATGCAGCTGCATCTCTCTTGTGGGTTATTGTGCCTACAAGCCTGGCTTGACTCTGGTTGAACCCGAGGTATTTAATGAACAAAATATTTCTTTGTATTTCAGGGTCATCTTCAGCCATGCCCGGGGTCAGTAATTTAGGACAGTCCAGCTCCGGCAGTCCTCGGCTGTTTCCTCAGAGCCAGAACATGATTCAGATGGGACCTGGACACGCTCCTGTTGCTCCACTGCAGTCGGGCTCCAGCCAGCAGGAGCGGGGGGTGTCTCAGTACCCCAGCATGCAGAACATGCAGCGTGGGGGGTTGTACAACCTGGCACCTGGCATGAGCCAGATGGTTCCCCAGCACGCGACTCCGAGTGCCAACGGACAGACCCCGATGCAGAGACAGGGCAGCTTGGGCCAGGGCGCTGCCGTTCCTGCTGCCTACGGGCAGAACACCTTACCAAACTCAAATATTTCTCAGCAGCACAATAAAGGTGCGCTGAATGCAACCTTATCTAAGCCACAGATGGCGAGAGTACCGGCTGCTATGGGGACTCAAAATCCATCTTGGCAACACCAAGGTATCCCTAATATTAACAACCAGACACAAGCAAACAGTGGCTTAGGACCATTTACTGCCAACTCCTCTTTCCACATGCAGCAGACACATCTAAAGATGTCCAACCAGCAGTTTGCCCAGGGAATGCCTCAGGTAAGCCTAAGCACCAGCAGGCCCATGACCTCGATGAACGCTGCCGTCTCTGGGCAGATGCTGTCGTCCTCTTTGGGAGCACAGCCGCGGACAAACGCACCCGCACAGCAGCAGGTACCCTCGCAGCAAGTCTTGCCTGGCATCAACCAGACTGTTCCAGACCTGAATGCTTTCAACCAGAACCCAAATCAGCAAATTCCCAACAGAGGAAACCTGCACTGTAGCCAAGGGTACCCTGTGAGGACAACCAGTCAGGAGCTGCCTTTCGCCTACAGCGGCCAGTCGGGCAATAATGGACTTCAGAACTTAACTGGTGACACAGATCTGATAGACTCTTTGCTGAAAAACAGGACTTCAGAGGAGTGGATGAACGATTTGGATGAGTTGTTAGGAACTCATTAAAATGGGGCCGGGGGCGGGGGTTCTACTTTTTTTTAATTATTTCACGAGATATAAACAACTCTTGGACCAAAAAAACCTGTGGCATTGAGGAGACTTGCAGGCATTAGAGGTAAATGGTTGGGAAAAAGACTGGAGCTGCTTCTCACTGAGTGTTGACACGTGGTCACGGCGCACCAAGCAGGTCTGCAGGAGGAGTGCGCTTTGGCTGCGGTCTCGGAGGAGTCGCACACTTGAACAGGTCAAAAAATACTGTGTCCTAGCCAGCCTTCCAGAAATCTCACTTGCAGTGTTCTAAGACTAAATATTTTAATTATTTAAAAACAAAACAAAAATTCCACAGAACTAGTGCAGAAAGAACGCAAATAGTTGCACAAATTGTGTTTAGGGCTTAGTCTGCAGCTATTACTTGCAATAATTATTTGTTCATAGCTTGACATGCTGTTATAGTACTGTCCATCAGACTTCTGATTTTTGTTTGAGAAGAGGCTGTATGCACCTGAGTATGCTTGCAAAATGTTTGGAATTGTTTCTTTTCCCCATTGCTGAAGCATGTGCCTGTACTCTCAGTAAGCAAGTGATATTTCACAGTAAATATTTCTAGATGCTGGTAATAGAGGAGAAAAAGTATTAAAACCTGGCCAGTTAGTCTAGATAGTCATCTTCATAGATTGTAGTCTTTTAAGCTGCAGTTTGCACTCTGTTGTAGAGAGGCACAGTTCTTGGCTTGTACCTTGCTGTGTTTAAAGGGGGAATTTCTTATGGGAGAACTTTTAAACTATAGTAGGTTTAACATGAATTGTAAAGCCATTTACTTTGCACCTGTTTCTTCATAACTTATTTCCAAAGGTAGTTGTATTTAAATGAAGGCTTTGCTTCATGACAGCTCATCTAGTTTTCTTTGTTGTAAAAAGTAAAACTAACCTTTGAGATCAGTTCATCCCCCGAAGTTAGCAATGAGCACAAGATTTTGTCACTTCAGGATAAAAGTGAGGAAAAAAGAATTTGGTTGGGAGATGGAAAGTCCTGATTAGCAATAATAGCACAGGCAGCCTGGGAGAATACTTGTATCAGGGTTGCTCCTATGTGGAAGTCTCCCCCTTTAAATGCTTTGGTTATTTTAATACTGGCTTACAAGTTTGATAATCTTTCTATAGACTGGTGGATTTACTTTTTTAATATCCCTTGAAGCAGATGCTGTTCTTCAGCTCAGCCCAAGGAGACCTCTTATCCATATGTTGGGGTTGGTCCCAGAAAGGACAAAAACCACAATGGGAGCAGTCAATGTTCCAAAGTCCTTACACTCTACCAAAAAAATCCCTTATCCACCAACAAACCACCTTGCCTTAACGTTTATTTTAAAATGAAAATAAAGTTGAAAGCTTTTGTTTTAAATGCACAAATACCTCTTCCCTTTCTGAATCCACTTTCTTGGAAAACTCCTCTAAACTTTCTAACCAAACTCAGCATTGTGATTTAAAAGCAATTTCCTTCAACACAGACTGGCTTCTCCAGGAGTTTTCTGCATTGCAGAATTGTGAGAGAAGGTTTTTTGCAGAGGGGGTGAAGGGAAGGGAAAGATATCATTGGTTTCAAAGAAGGAAAATATTTTACTGTATCTGCAGCTCCTTTATGAGACAATTTGCACTTTTAAAAACTGCTTTTTTAACACTAATACTTTAACCCTTTCCAAATATGCATGGAACATGGTTTGTCCAGCACACTTAGCTAGTGTGGATGAATTCCGCTCTGTTGATCAGATTTGCTGTTTTATCATGTTGAACTGTTGATGAAAGATGTGCATTGATCAGTGGATCCCACCTTTGAACAGTGAATAAAACTTCACTGAAGCAGGCTTAATCCCTCATAGAGCTTTTGAAAAGAGAACATAAAGATTGTCTTTGGATGGGAAGACGAAGGTGTTGGTGACTTTGGTTGTTGACACTTCGGATATTTTCTAGAATAAGTAGTTGAGATGCAAATAACTGATGCTAGCTTTTCTCATACTGGCAATCTAAGAAAAGAGCTAGTGAACTTGGTTTACTGTTAAGTTAAACCAAAAACTGGTCCAAGGTAAGTGTCATTAGAAGAGTATAGATATAAATTAGCAATGTCAGGGGAAGGAGTGTTTGCTGTATTTTTACTTTTAAGGGTTAACTTTGCACCAGTGTGCCTTCCCTTCCTGTCGGGGGTGCTTGGGACCTCAATTTCAAGTGACATCCTTCCATGTCACTGTTTCTTTCTCCCCCTTACAAACACTTAACAGAAATAACAGGGGAGTAGGATTCAGCTTTTCTTTCTCCCTGTTTAGGTTGTGGTGAAATCTGCTCTGTTTTCCAGTAGATTTTGCACACAGACTTGGTTCTGAATAAGTTAAAATACAATCTATCCAGTTGTGATTTCTTAATTGGAGGAAAAGAACATCTGCTGTTTGCATTATTACTACCAAAAAGGCAATCCAGCGAAATGTCCAGGAAAAGGCAGGTGTGCTCTTTCCTCCACTGTTTCTGGAAGCTAAGGTGGATATTGCTCTGCTTGACCAGAGGGTTTGTTCAGGAAGGTATCTGGGTTTGATGACAGGGCCTTTTCATGGTACTGTTGGAGTAAAATTAGGTGTGATTCTAGACAAACTGGCTTATAATGCCCATTGGTCTCCGTGTGTGAACAGGATCCAACAGCCCCCGGCTCTGGCTTTGGTCCCTGTGCACAGAACACGGTGCCGCTGGAACGAGCTTGGAACAGTTCAATGGAAATGAAAATACGGTTTTGATGTACATGGGTGCTTGGGCAGGGCTGGGCTCTGCCCTGCTGCCCTGTAACGTGTCACTGGCTGTGTCTGCACTCGGGCTTTCCATTTGCTGCAGCTTCAGAGCAATAAAACCAATCTCCCCTGAACTGAACCCAGCCGGCCGCCCATGGCTTTATTTATAAACTGCGGTTTTGGTTGGGCAGGCAAGGTGAGAGTGTCACTGTGCAACATCCACTGCCTTCCAAAAACCACGATCCAATTGAAAAGGGTGCTCAAAATTTTGTTATACACATTTCCTTTGTGTAAATAAATGTTTACAATTTTATATTAAAGATTTGAATAAGAGTTAGATCTTCTGACTGTATATTTTTTACTTTTTATAGATTTTAAAACTATAATTCTTTATATATGTGTTTGGGGGGTATTATGGTAAGTTTTATGCTTGTAAATGGAGAACAGTTGAATTTGATGCTAACCTTTATGAATTTTTGTCATTGAAATGTATAAAGAGTCCATTAATCCCCTTATTCTTTTACTACAATTACTGGTGCACACCAAAAAGAAATCCTTCACTTCTGTTTTATCATTATAAAATAAATATTTTGCTAGTGTCTTAAATATACATGGTGTGACTTTATACATTTGCATGAGCCTAGCAGAGTTCAGCATTGTCATTCCTAGTGAGCTGGTTTCTTCCCTTCATCCCAACATACAGTTTTTACTCAGCCTATTTATTACTAAGGCTAAAATTCTGCTGCTGTGTCTTACAATTCTTATGGTTTCAGAAAGTCCATTTAAACAGGCCAGAACGGGATAAAGGGGCCTTAGAAAATGTAACTTTGAAAATCAGGCTTTATGCTACTCCCACTTTATGCTACTCCCACTGCTTCCAGGCTTTGGTTTTTTGTGTTGGGGTTTGGTTTTTTTTTTTGGTTTTTTTTGGTTTGTTGTTGGTTTGGTTTTTTGTTTTGTTTTGGTTTGGGTTTTTTTTGTTTGTTTGTTTGTTTGTTTTGCTGGAATGCATTGTAGGCCTTAAGCTGGGAAATTCAACTGCAGAGGTGGTTGTTTATAGTGAAAAAGATGTTAATAATGACCTCACATATGCAAAATTGTAGAGTTCCAAAATATGCCAATTCCCTGGAATAACAGCCTTTAGAAGTTCAAACTGATTTCCTCAAGACTTGTCTGATGCAGGCACATGGCACACACGAGAATCCAGCTGAGATGTGGGTCACGTGCTGCAAGCAGGAGCTGATATTTCTGAACCAGGAGCAAAGTACTGGCAGCAGTGTGTCTGGAGGTCTTGGCTTAAGGCTGCTGCAGTCCCATAGCCCCTGCCCAGCTTCAGCCATCGCTGGCTCATTCTGCAGGCTTTGCAGTTGGTGTCATTGTGCAGCTGCGTTTGCAGCCCCGGCTCAGCCTCCAGGTTTCCTCACAGCATCCTGACTTACTGGAGTGCATTTTTTGTGTATTCCTGCTCTACAAGTTTTGTGTTCTGTTTGGGAGAGGAGGAGACCTGTAACTTCAGAAGTTTATAAAGAACCAAATGTAACAATCCAGCAGTACCAGAATCAGCTGCTTTCAGCCCATGGGGAACCATGAAGCTACATTAATTTTTGCTTTGTTGTCTCATTAAAATGCTGCATTTTGGCCATTGTTCAGTGAAACAGAAATTTCCCAAGCCATCCCCCACTGAAATGACATTGTGCTTTTCAAAAGATTTTAAGGAGTCGGTGGCAGCTTGTCACAAACCTTTGCTCAGAAACTGATTTTTATTTTCTTGATGCCAGTGTTTTTCCTGACAGTAATGGAAATTGGAATGAAAGTTTTCTCAAACCTTCATTGTTTGTTGAAATACGTTGTAAGGAGACCCTGGTGGCATTTCCCCTCTGACCTTTACATTGGAGACCACAGATGAAATCTTTGGTCACCAATAGGTTCAGTTAAGGTTAACTTTTATGTTTTAGTTAACTTTTATGTTTTAGTTCTATTTAGTCTGAGTCTGCTGTACCTTGGAGAGTCTGAAGTCACATCATATGAGTGTTTTATAGAGAAAGGGAGTGGTTTTACTATTCCACACGTGTGGTTATATATAAAAAGTGTAATATTGAATATTTGATTGATTAACTGAATTTTCAACTTGATGAGCTGTCACAATGGGGTTTTGAAGCAATGAAGAGCCAAACTAGAAAAAAATATTGCTGTGTTGCTCTTGGGAGAAACTGTAGGTCTGGTACATGTACAAATTCTGTAGTGAGGGTTTGTGTGTGTGACTCAGCAGAGAGAAATGCGATGCCTCAACCACCGACATTAAGGGAAAACCTTCCTCCTCTTTGATTTAAAAAATTTTAAAGTCAGAGTAGTCATCCATTTAAAGTTGCTCAAGAACATAAGGTAACTTTTTGAACTGATGGCAATTTTACATTTGTGGAGTGGGGAGAAAAGTTATTCAGGGCTAAAGCATTGCTTGTTTTCAAATTTTACATTTTACAATTATGACTCTGATGTCAGTGTAACATTTCTCAGGGTCTATGTTTCTACATCCTCTGCTGCCTTCAGAACTGACAACTTTTATTTTGTATGTTAGCCAGGGAAAGGTTTGTATTGCTTAAAAACTTCGGAAAACTACTAAGGGTGAGTGAGTGCTAGAAAAGAACTGTACTCCTCTTTGGTAAACTGAAGACTAGTAATTAGTTGGATAAAGTATCTGAATGTTCTGTTAAATCACAGAATTTGGTAACAGAGTTAAGTTATTCCAGCTGGAGTGTATCGAATCTTTCATGTGGTCAACTCCACTACTTGAAATAAGAGCAGAAGGTCAAGTTATTAATTTGTAAATGTTTGCTAATAATTTTTACAACCTTGCACATAATTGAGATGCTTCAAAGGTCATTAAAACTAGCAACAAAAGGGCTGGAAAGAATTTCATCATCTTTCCATTGCCTGCAACATATAATTCAATAATGGAATAAAGTCTGTAAATGTAATTAGAAGAATTTCACAGTTTGCTCACGTAAAATTCTTCCCTGCTCTGTTGTTCAGCAAAAGGCACTTGGCTGAATGGAATAGACATTTTCTGGTGGGTGGCTGCTTTGGAAAACCACGTGGTGTGGAGAGAGTTAAGGTGAGTTAAGGTGTGGTGGAGGAAACACCTGTGCTCAGAGGCAGCTCTGTGGAAGGGGGTGGTGGTGGGAGAGTGTTGGGACAGCTGTACTCAGCACATCAGGCTGGGCTTTGCTCCACAGTCAGCAGCATGAGAGATCAAATCAACCTGCTGGCCACAGTCACAGTTCTGGGGGTCCTGGAGCAAGGTAAATGTCCTTTGTACAATGCCATTATTCAGCTAATTATGTTAAACTTTGCGGGATGTGGTTCCTGTGTTTTTCTTGGAGCATGTGTGGAGTGAAAGTCACTGTTTTCCAACATGGTAAAATGATTCAAATTTTTGGCTGTTAATGGTAGAAATGTCTTGCCTGAGGGTGGTCATTGTTTAACAGGGACTAAAATGATCCTCAAGGCCAGCAGGTAAAACTTTTAGACTTAAAGCAATTTCAACGTGATGTTATTAAAGTAAACTAGTTTGTGATTGAATTTTAGCAGGTAATTTGTAACTTGCAGTGGCTGGAGGTAGCCAAAATAAAGGCAGGTTAGTGAATGTGCTGGTGAGGAAGTCAGTGTACAGACAGACCTGGTGTGGATATAGGAAAGAGACCCGTGCAAATTGGTGTTTCTCTGTGACCAGTATCCGTGTTCATATGGCATGGAGCAGATGACAAGATGGGCTGAGAGCACAGTAATTTGGAAACTAATGCAAGTTCTGGTCAGAAATAGACACAGAGCTCTTCAAAGGAACTCAGTGACTTCTAATTTAAATAGATGCATTGTGTTTAGACCATTTAGAAGGAGCAGCATTGTTGACAAGCTCTGTTTATTTGTGGGTCGTTTGGGCAAAATTTCTCCCCCTTGAGCTTCAGGACAGTCACTCCTCTGCCTGGGATGGGGACAGAGCCCCCATTTTATTAAAATCTTCACCATTCTATAAGGAAAGGTTTGTGGGGTTTATTATTACTGTATTAATTCACCATACAGTTATCACCCCTCTGCTTAAAAATGGATGTGAATCCCTGAGCGGCATCATGTGCTTTTAGCTGTCAGATAAATCTCTTAATATAAGTGTTATCTAAAACAAAATATGCCACTTTAAAAACAGAGCTGAAGACTTCTGAATTTCCGGTAATTTCCACTCAATTTACAGAGACATACAACTACAAACGGAAGAAACTTTTGTACTGTGAATTTTTTTGTTATTAAACTAAGTGGGAGTGGAGCGAGTGTTTAGTGTGCAAAGACCAGACATAAAGAAAGCTTGAAAATGAGTTACAGAAATGCTGCTGAGCCCCTTTCCTTTTGGAAACTCTCAGTACCAAATCCCTAGATAGCAGTTTTGTCTCAAATATTTTTGTTTAATGAGAATTTCAAGTACTTTTTAAAGGTTGCATCATTAAGCATTTTACTTTGATGGCATGCAAGCCAGGTGTGAAGCCAGCAGATAGGTAGCTGGCATTGGCACCCTCCTATCTGTTTGATCACAGAGGTATCCTGGTTTTATGATCTCTGTGTGGGAAGCCAAGGAGCAATTGCAAGACACTGTGTGCTTCCTTTCCACCTAGTCCTGTGAAATCCATGTGCCCGTGTCAGTGGGGTTCAGAGCTGTGCAGTGGCTTTCTCTGCATGTGTTGAAAGGACATTCTGTAGGTGAGTTAGAGGTCTGGGATTTGCTCTGAGCAGTGGAGAACTGAAGCACAGACGTGGGCTATCCCTACAGACACTGCTCCATCACATCCTGGTGCAGGAGATGTAATTTAATGGCTGACCTTGGTACAGCATTGGTTGATTTTTATGTTTCCTTTTGAATTTTCTGGGAGCCTGCAGTTTCTACATTCTTTAAAGTAACTTTCCCCTTTTTAATTTAGTCATTCTCATTTTAGTGAAACTCTGAGTGTAGCACTCTGTAGATGTGTGCCCCAGCCTTGTGGTGAATATTGTACCACTGAACAAAATTATTCTACTCCAGTTTTTTCCCCCACTCCCTTATTTTACAGCTTCAAAGGAAAGAAAACTTATGCAATGTCACTGTCAGGCCCCAGAGGGCTTGTTTGCCAGGTTCACTCAAATGTGGCAGATAGCAACTATGATATGATTTGACAAGTTTGTGGACATAATCAAATAGAGAATGAAGAATATTTCCACTGAGGAGCAAAGTTCAGGGAGAGCTGAGCCCCTCAGCCACATGGGAATCCACACAGGTGATTAACCTCAAGACATGAATCACAAAAGACAATGCTTTGAAAGGTTCTGCAGAGTAGATTGAACTCTTTTTCTGTAAGAGTCTGTGCTAAGAAGGCTCATGCAATGTGGGTTTTTTCAACACCTCATTCTAGGAAGTGCTTTTGTGGACTGGTTCTTCATCCTTAGCTCTTCACCCTTACACCAGGTTTGGGGAACAGCCAGCTGTTCTCCAAAAGGCTGCTGCTCCTCTTGGGTGGTTGTTTTGTATGTCACCCATTCCTAAGTGTCAAGGATCTGTGTAGGACTTGTCTGAATATTAGGTCCTGTGTAGAAGCAAGATGCTAAGTGTAGAGCTGATGGAGAGGTTTGATGTGAAATGACCCTTACCTCACTCATCAGTCACAAGAATCCTACCTGGGGAAAGGTGCAGATGGTACAAAGCAGGATGAAGAGCATTGCCCGGTGCAGTCGGGCTAATGCCACAAGCCAGATCTGCTGATGCTGCTGTATCTTCAGCTCAGTCCATTTCTGGAGAGGAGACTGGGATGAAACCCTGAGAGCATCAGGGAGGAGGGGTAACAGGATGGGTCATGGTTTCATCTTATTCCCAGAGCTCTCCAGCAGCTGCTGAGTTCCAGTTGTGTGTTACACCTCTCTGGGTTCACAGAGGGAACGCTATCCTGTCCTGCTGGACCTCTGCAGAAGGGTGACACCCTCACCCGTGATCAGCCTGCTACAAGTGAATCAAAGAGGGGGGAACATTCTTATTTCCCCCCACTTTGCTCTGTCAGCACCTCTCGTTTAGGGCTGGGTCTCTGTGGAAGGTGCTAGAACATGCTTAATTGTTCTTATATGTGTTCTGAAAGGAATGACTGTTTGTATTTATGTTACTAAATCCTTGTGATACACAAGTCACATAGCATCAGATTATTTACATTTCTAATTCCCTTCTACATATGTTCTAATGCTTTTCTGCAGGCACATGTCTTGTCTTTAATCTTGGAACATCTGTCCCTACTTCCCCTTCTCTATCCTGCTGTTCTGCTTTTATCTCTGTTACAATAGGAGAGTTCCCAAGGCAGGCCTTGCACCCTGGCTCCTTGTCTCTCTGGAATGCTCTGGAAATGTTGCTACATGAGGACTTAGCTCACTCAACTGTCTCAGTGACACCACCACAGCCACCAAAGTAATTGTTTTTATAATTTAGTTTTCTCCTATGTGAAAATAGGAGTTTTCAATAAAGGCAGCAGTGTAGTAGTGCACCTAAATAAAACAGAGCATCATGAATTGCCCGTGGGAGTAGGAGCTTTCAATAAGTAGGGAAACACTCCAAATCTTCATATGAGCAAGTTTTCATTGTTTTGAAATGACTTTCCATGTCCTTTACAAATGTACAAAGGACTGATGTAGCAGACACTGAGTCAGTCACTGCCTTGGCTCAAATGTGGCACAGACTGATAGCAGGCACGGGCAGCACCTCTGCTCCTTGACAGAACTGGGGCTGTCCTGCAGGAGTGAAGAGCAAGAAATAATCACCATTTCCCCATTTCCTTTTCTTGCCATGATTAGGAGCATCTCCAATTGACTTAATGGTATCCCAGTGCTTGACAGTTTGGATACTGCTCTGTGACATGGGCCATACTTTGCACCCACTGGGAATAGCAGAAAGTGTTGCACATCATGCCCATCGGACTGGCTGAGGGTGCACATGTACTCTAAATACAAAGTGCAAGATTAAGAAGTAATTCTGTGACTCAGTGTGGGCTTGGTAAGGTTTTATTTTTTGCTTGGGAGCAGCACTGAGGGCTCTGTTGGGTGTGAGGTGATGCAGTGTCATCCAGCACTGGCACTCGGCTGGGATAACCAAACCTGAATTTAAAGCATGGCAGTGAAACAAATGGCACATTTATTACAGGTCATGTGTGACAGCCCTGGACTATGGACCTAGATCATATCAGCTCTTTCATTCTAACCACTTGCTCGATTCCAAGCCAGATAACACTTTGCTAAATAAACACTGCAGGTCTGTTACCATTCCTGTGTTCTGTTTTCAGCCTATTTTGCAATGCAGGTGATCTACGCCCGTCGGAAGTACAAGGTTTCCCCTCCCGAAACAACAGGTCACCCTGAATTTGAGCGGACCTTCAGAGCTCAGTAAGATTTTGACTTTTTGTGCTGACTTTATCTAGATAAGACTTGAGTCAACTGTCACTGTTGGGAGAGACTGGTCTCCCTCAATCACCTTTCCACTTACTGCTACTGTTATTATTTTTTTTTTTTCCCAATGCTTTGTGTGCAAAGGTCTGCATTTTGATTTGGAGCACTTTGGCTGGGGTGATTCTGTCCATCCATGATAATTCTCCTTCTGGCATTGTGAGGCAGCCAAATTACAAATTAGTGGCCGTATGGAGGAGGTGCAGAGCATTCACAATTAGAATCATTAAATTTAATATTACCATTGGCTCCAAATGCTGAGAGCAGCCAAAGCTTTATTAATAACCTGATATTTTCTTGTAATGTTTTGCTGTTGAATTGAAGCAAAGGGCCTTGCTGGCAGAACCAGCTACAAGGGCATTTTCATTTTTTCCCTTTCAGAAGCCATTGTACTGTGAGAATCAGCACTCGTGGGCCCCTGCTGAGGGCAGTTTCTTTTTGCTCTGTTCCTATGGAGAGAGCAATGCTGGAGCTAAACTGGAAACGTTCACAGATCCCTTCAGCTTCCAGCAAGCACCAGATTCCACCTTTCATCTCAGTGGTTCTGTTTTGTGAGCAATTGAAAGGAATTGGCTGGAGCTGGTGTGAAGGGTAATTCCAGCCCGGCACTGAATCCTGAACAAAGCAGCTGCGTTCCCTTGCCAGCACACAGGAAACGTTTGTGGAGTGACAAAAACACCAGCTTCAGTCCTTCTGTGGCACCATGGAAAGCCAGCCTGCCTGGAGACATCAGCCTCTGCGAGCTGGGGAGCTGCTGATGTGGCTTTTAATTAAATACTTAACTATTAAATGTGTGTTACCCAAGTCACGCCATGGGCTGTGGCAGGGAAGGTGACCTCGGGGAGCTTGAGAAGTTACTGCTTCTCTGTGGGTTTTTCTTCTCTTTTCCCTATGGAAGAGTATACAAATGGATAATTTGATATATTGAAAAAAAAATATGGGAAAAAGTGGTATTGATGCATTACTCACTTGAAACCTGGCAGCCTCCCCTCACTGTGGCTCAAACTGCATTTACAGAATAAGGTTCTTCAGACTTTTTCCAGCTCCCAGTCTGGCTCCATTCTCCAAAGGTTTGTATATTTTTGGCCAACATTAAGATTAAATTGCCTAGGGAGTGGTAAAATGTGGGAGAAGCAAAACCAATGTCTTTAATAGCACAGCTCCTACTCTCGCAGAAAAATCTGTATTTTTGTCACTAAAGGAAAAAGGAGGAAAAGCTGGCTGTAAATCTGATCACCTCCTGCTGAATTTTATCTGAGGGAAGGCTCCTTCTTGGTGTGTGACTTGTGTGACTCCCAAATTTGAGCTGTGCTCACCCAAGGGGAAAGAGAAAGCTCCTTAAATACTGACAAGGCTCTCCCCCAGCAGCTGGGGTGCAGCAGCTCTCTGGGGTGGTGCTGTGTGTGGGATGGAGCCTGTCGAGGGTCCAGCAGAGCCAAATCTCCATCTCAGCCACAGCTTGTCATGCCAGGTCCATGTGAATGCAGGAAGGTGAATGCTGTGTGGTGTTTGGCTGCTTTTTTCTCTACAGTACAGGTATTGGGTGTGCTCCTTTCCCACAGCACAGCAATGGTTCTCATCAGCTCTTTTACTTCGCTGCAGCTTGAGTTTCCAATTCCTTTCTCCAGTCTTGGTTATCCAGGCTCAGATGTACAAGGAGGTAATTTTAACTCTCATCTCTGGTTCTCACCAGGGCCAACTGCTCAGAGTACTTCCCAATCTTCATTTCCCTCCTCTGGGTTGCTGGAATCTTCTTCCATCAAGGTAAGAGGGATGTGGCAGGGCGGAACTCCAACCCAAACCATGTGAACAAACCAAAAAACCCCAGCCCCAATTTGAATCCCATTGTAACTCAGGCATTCTCTCTATGCCTGTGAGGCTCTTGTTCATGGAAAGCAAATTTCCCCTTTAGCTGGATCGACTGAGAAGGGCCTCAACTCCAGCTGGGAACAGCTGAGCCCACTCCTGCCTGGAGGAGGAAGCACTGGCAGCCCTTGCTCCTTTGCTGGAGCCTGGCTGTCCCCCCTGTGCTGCTTCTGCTGGACAAGGTCAGGCTGTCCCAGGGTGCCAAGGTGTCAGCAGCTGAGGCAGAGCTATGTCAGAACAAGAAACCATAACCCCAACGTTTACTCATCCACTGCCTATCCCTACCGAGTGAGCTCAGGGGATTTGGTTGCTGCCTCCATTTAGTCGTGAGGAGAAACCACATAAGGAAGCACTGCCAACCCAAGTCCCAGGGCAACTCTGTGGGGCAGAGAAGTTCATCCCTCGCAGAAAGGGAAGGAAGAAAACTCATTTATAACTCCCAGTGGTTTAAAGCCAAATCATTCTGTGTTTGGTTTTCTGGTCCCACCTGCTGGGGACACTGAGCTGGAATGCAGTGTCAGGGGTGCTGACCCCAGCAGAGCTCAGCTCTCCTGTCCCCCCAGGTGTGGCTGCAGCGTGTGGGCTGCTGTACCTCTACAGCCGCCTCCGGTACTTCCAGGGCTACGCCGGGGCTGCCCGGGGACGGTAAGGACCTGACGGGACCCAAACCAGCCCAGGGAGCCTGGGGGCAGGACCTGGCCCCTGGAACAGGCTTCCTCCCTATGGGGGGACTGCAGGCAGATTTTCACCACCTCCTCCTCCCCTCCTGCCCCCATGTGCTCACGGCTGTGTCACCTCTTCCCTGGCTGTCCCCAAGGGGGTGGGGACTCACAGCCCTGCCAGAGTGCCCTGTGCCCCGCCTGGGCTGGCCGTGCCTGATGGTGTTTTCTCCCACCCAGGTTGGGACCGCTGTATGCCAGTGCCTGGCTGCTCTGGGGGCTGCTGGGGCTGGCAGTGGCTGGGCTCCTGGCACACTTCCTGAGGCCCAGCTCCTCCACATGGATGGCAGCACTGCTGTGGCCTCTCCAGCTCCGTGGTGCCTGGTGAGAGGGGCCACAGCTCCCCCAAAACCCACTGTCTGCCCCCTGCACAGGGGAGCCAGTCATGTGGCACCATCAGAGAGAGAATATTTCCCTGGCTCTGCATTCCCTGCTGAAGGGAGATGGATGCTGGCACTCCTCTGCTCTTCAGAGATAATTTCCCTTCTAGAAAGCAAATGCTTTCCAGCCTCTGCCCCTGCTGAGGAGCTTCACTGCTGGGCTTTGTAGCACTGTCTGCTCTAAAATGCCTCTGGCTCTGCCTCATGGAGCACAGATTGACCCACATGCTGTCGTCTCTCCTCCTTACTGCTGTAATGATCTGTGCTGAAGAATCACACCATGGATATAAAAAATAAATTCTTTTTCTCACTAGAAATCACCTGTGATTGTCAAAGGTGCTCAGAGACTGGTGTGAGAACATCTGAGTTGGGGACTGGGTTTCATAGAAAAAGCTGCTGTGATTAACTGAAAATGATGGGTAAGCTTGCCTAAAACCACATCCAAACATTGGGAGAAAAGCCTGACCCTAGCCCAAGTACTAAAGTCTGTTTGGCATTGATTAAATGACCTTTACTTTACCCCAGCTTCACTGATCACCACCTCTGCAAAAGGACTTTGCCCTCCCTAGATTCCACCCTCCACTGTGAACTTGGGGTTCACAGGTGCCTAAAGCAGCCCTGCTGCAAGTGACTCTCACTACTGCACCAAAGGTTTAAATTTAGCTTTTATTACAGTGCACATTGTTTTATATATTTATATAGAGAGATGTACTTGAAAAATCAAATGTATCCAATAATAAAAAATACAGAACATTAAAGTAGTATAATGCATTCCAGTGTATAGCTGAAAGGACATTGGGATTTACACTAATCCCTACTATTTTTGAACTGGGCTACCTCTGCTTTTTTTTTTTTCCATCCCCAAAAAACCCACATCAATCAATAACTGAATTAGTTATTTAAAAGACAGTTTCTGCACTCAATCAAGGCATGAAGACATTGGAGACTTCACCGTGAGTTAAGGGGCTGTGTTCAATGCTGGCAGGCACAGTGTGGCATATTTTATTTTTTTGTTTTCCCTGCCATAATCATAGCTCCAACCCCTTTGGATTCGTTCCTCCTCTGCTGAAGGAGGGTCAGTCTTTGCCCTCACTTAATCCTCAGCTGCGGCCAGGAGTGCTGCCTGGGAGAGGGCAAGGCAGAGCTCGGGCCCTGCCGCTCCATCCCAGTGTGCCAGTGGGGTCAGCTGGCAGGACTGAGTGTGACCTGCTCTGTCCCCAAACACAGCCAAAGACTGCCCTGTCTGGGGCTGAAGGTGCTTTTTGTCCCCACGCTGGCTAAAGCTCACCCCGACCCCAAACTGTCCTGTGTCCGTGTGTCCCGAGCAGCAGCAGCACCCCGAGGGAGCGGAGCAAAGCCACCCCTGCACAGGGGTCAGGTTCTGCTGTCTGCTCCTCTCCAGGAGAAGTCAATGCCCGTGCTGGCCCCGCTGGGGCTGGCGCAGCAGCAGCTCTGCCGCGGGCGAGCGCCGCCTCCGCGGCCAGCCCTGCTCCGGGCAAGGCGCCGCGGGGAGCAGGGAGTGGGAGGCAGGGAGCAGGACCAGGGATCCATCCACGAGGGTGTCCGTTCGGCCTCGTGCCTGTTTCACTCGGCTTTTTTGATAAAAATCTGAAAGAAGAGCGGGATGGATCAGAGCGAGGAGCGGGGCAGGGGTGAGGAGGTGCTGAGGGAGCTCAGCTTACCTCGCTCAGGATGATCCACACCGGGGAGTCGGTCTGGATGGACAGCCTGATGGCCTCCAGTGGCCCAAAAGATGGGTCCACCTCACCCTCTGCGACGCCCTTGGAGAACGAGCCTGGTGGGGAGAGCACGTGGCTGACACAGGGATGGTCCTCTCGCGTTGCCCCTCCATGTCCCCTCTCCCCCTGGGCACCACCAACAGCCCCAGCAGCCCCTGCCTGCAGCTCCCCAGCACAAAAAAGGCTGAAAGCCAGCAGTGTGGATGGCAATACAGTGCAAAATGCCACACTTTGGAGAACACCAATCAGGTAAACAAAACAAAATGTATTGGGAGTATCTGGTGACATATCACTGCTGTGCAAAAGGGGACAGAGTGGCCTGACATGCTTTTTGGTTTTGATTATTCTTTTTTTGAAAATTCAACTGGGAGAAACCAGCCAGAATGTACAGGAATGAGAAAACGGCAAAACACTGCATGTGTCAAGAAATCTTTCTTTTATTTGTCTACTTAAAAAAAAAATGAAATCTTAGCAGGGACACCAGGGCCGTATCACACACTGGCAGCTCTCTGGAGGCTGCAATTGCTTGTTCCTGTCCAAGGGCAGGGCAAGCACTAAAACAAGCTCAGGTGGCTAGAGACAAAGACTGACCTGCAAGTGGATGAGTACAGAGATGGCAAAACTGCCCGTGGTGGAGGTTTTTAACCCCAGGGTAAGCAAACAAATAATCACCATCATTTGGTCCCGGCTCTGAGCAGAGACTGGCAGAAACACAGGACTGAAAATCATCTGAGGACAACCTGGTCTGAGAGCGAGGGCAGCGGAGGAGAGGAGACAATGACAAATCCTGTTCCAACCTGGCTCCTGGCAAGCAGAAATTACTGTTTGCCAAGCAAACAGCTCTAAGGCTCTTGACTGACATGCAGGTGTGGACATGGGCTGTGTTATCAAAGCCAGCAGGCCCTTTCCCACCCCACACTCCCTGTACCTATCTGGACGTAGCCATCCGCCGTCCTGCGGTATTTGACGACTGTGCCTCTTCCTTCCTGCAAGGCTTCCTTATCTGACTGTAGACTCTGCAGAAGGAGAGGAGTTTTGTGCAAGACCAGAGGCAAGAGACACCCAAAAGCCCCAAGGAAAAGCAGCAACCCCGGAGCTGTCCTTGTCAGCAAACCCTGGCACCTCGTCCCATACCTGGCACCCAGAGACACATGCCCAAAACAAGAGGACAGTTGCAGTCCTCACGCTGCTGTTTCCACTGCACCATTCTGGCTTCATCCCCTCCCCTGCAGCCATCCCACCCACTGGAGCATCCCCAGGCAGGATGGCTCACACAGCCCTGCTCAGCAAAGTACCCTGCTCCCGAGGTGGCATCACACCAGGCACGACCCGCTGGCTCCCTGCCAGCACCTGTAAGAGGCACTCGAATCTTGTACAGATTTTCCTGACGGCTTTAAGCAGTTCCCTCCTCTCAAACTTCTTTTGCTTCCCACTCCACCCTCACCTCAAATCTCAATCAAACACTTACGTCAAACGGCAGAACCTCCACGGTCGTGTTGAAGAGTTTGTCCTCTGGGTGCTCGATGTTCCCGCTGCGGAAGAAGAACCTGTGACAGAGACCAAACCCACAGAAAGGCACACTGAGCGAGGGGGCACACGATGGCTTTCACCCCTCTGAATCATCAAACAGCTCAACCTAACAGGCACCTTCCCAAAGAGCCCACAGCACGATTTGGCACGGGACTTTCTGTGCCAGATCAGCTAAACCATGGACTGCTCACAAGAGACAGAAAGCAAAGGGCTCTGGCAAAGGTGGCCCCACTGAGAAAGGGGCAAATTATCTTCCCCTGGAAGAGCACTGTTCCCTCCTCCTGGGCAGCCAAGCAGGAGATGGGCAAGAAATTTGATTTAAATTGCCAGAAGAGCAAGAGCCAAGTGTCTCCACATGCTCTGGGCTGCCCCCACACCCCGCTGACCCCTCAAGCACTGGCCTTTCAATACGGAGTGGTTTGAAGAATCTGAATCGGATGAAGTCTCCGGCAGTGGGAGTGAAGGCCCAGAAGAAGTCCTCCCTCAGGTAAGCTTTCTCCAAGGTGAAGTGCTGGTAGGTTTTCAGGCTGGTGCTCACCTCGGCAGGAGGGTTGACGTGCTCTTTCCGCAGTGCCTGTTTTCCAAAGTCCTTGTCCTTGGTGGGCACAAAGTAAAAGGGCAGAGAAGGGCCGTGAGCTGCTCTGGCCCGTGAGGAACCAGGGTCCCAGCTACAAGGCACTGCAAATTAAAATTTTGTGATTTGCAGGGCACAGAAGGATGAGAGATGGAAGTAATTTGGGCAAGGCACCAGGCAGGGGAATGTGTGACTGGATCCCAGGACACTGCTTCAGGAGAGGCAGCTCAGAGAAACATCCCTGCTCTGTGCTCTGATCCAGCACACCAAGGAGCCTTTCATTGTCCAAATGTCCCTGAACGCCTGTCCATGCCCCAGGAGCTCTGGAAACAGTCTTTACACTTGAGGAGAAAGCAGCTGGGAGGCTGACAATAGCATAAAATGACTGGATTACGTGGCCTGACAGCACTGCACTGTGATACAAACTGGATTATACCATCCATTGCCCCGAGGATCACACAGACAGCACAGCCCAGGGACGTCTGTCCTTGGATTCTGCACTTGTAGTCGTGGGAAGCTGCATTTTGTTCATGTTTAAACACACCTCAACAACTCCAGCTCTTATACAGTGAGTTATAATTTGCCTATCCCTGAATCCCAGTAACATGAAGTGGAGTGGGAAGGAAGTCAGACCAACCCAGGAGTCATCTCTCCAAGGATTTTTAGTAGATTCTACGAAGTCACTTGCCTGGACCATGGCCTAGCACTCAGGATGGGTGGCCAGGACTGGTGCCAAGGCTTATAATCTTGCAGTGACTCTTGGTGCATGTCACTGCCATTCTGAGGAGCAGGAGCTACCTGAGCTCACTGTAATACAGACTACAACACAACCACTTCACAGAAATCCTGCTGCCACCAGCCGCTGTCACTGATGTCCCCACCCAGAAGCAGCCAGTTCCTGGGTGTCTGTAGGCCAGGCCACCTGTAGCTTGGACAGAGAGCTGGCACCCACCTTCAGCTTCTGTATCTTCCCAGCCAAGGAGGAGTGGGTTCCCACGTGCTGGAAGAGCGAGGGCTTGAAGCGGATCCTCAGGTTTGCCTTCTGCCTGTCGCAGTGTTTCTGAAACGAGACAGCCCCAGGCTCCAACCTCTGCAGGCCACTGAGGCCCACAAGAGTGATGGACAAGGAGCGACACCATTTCTATGCCCTTCTGTGGTATTTAGGCTCTAATCTGGCAAGAGAGCTTTTAACCACGTTCTGGAGAAATCGGACTATGACTCTCAGCCCCTCGGCCCCCAGGCTCTGCTGGGCAGGGTCCAGGTTTAAGCGCCAAATTTCTCCTTGCCAAGCATAGCTAAGAACGCTGAGCAAATCCCCTCTGTGCTGCCAGGGAGGAACAGCCAGAGAATGAGCTTCCTTTGCCCTTTGGCTTATTGGGAAAGCCTTTTTCCTACAACTCAGAGCTTGGGATCCCTGATGTCTGAAGGTACAATAATCCAGGATAACTCAGAGCCAGGTGAACAGGTACCAAGTGTGGGCTCTCTCTGGATGGGCAGCTCCCAGTTTGCTGGCAGGAGTTGTGAGCAGATGTACAGCACATGCCATCATCAGAGCTGCTGGGCTGTTTCACGCCTATCCACCACATAAATAAACTTGGAGATGCAACTGTGATCCTGGCAGTGATTTACCATGGAGTGGAGGGAGAGAGACGATGGGGAGGGAATAAAGGACAAAAGGGAAAATCACTGAGAGCGTGGGGAGTGAGAACTCACATTTTAAAATAGCTCATTTCTCAGTTTGGGGGAGCAGGACAAAAATACAGGTTAAAAGCTTTATGGAGAGGGTATTTGTTATCCAACTTTGGCTTTTTCCAAGAAAAGAAATGCATGCACATCCCTAATGCCATCTGCTCTTGCAGCCTCCCACCCGGCAGAAATCCCGCGGCGGGTGCCTGGAACAGACAGGGTGCCACACCAAGCCCCCACCACAGGCCAGGAGCTGGGAAATTCCAGGCATGACCCCTGCGAGCTGCAAAAGAGATAATCCCCTAATCCAGCTCACGTTACATTAGGAAATTAAAACTAGCTGTGCTAATGGGACGGACCCTACTCACTGCCAGCAACTCGGGATGCAGCTCCATCATGGCTATCTCACTCTGGATGGGGAGAGATAGAGGAAGGGGAATGGAGGCAGCTACAGCATCTCCTGATTTATCTTTCTCCCCTTTTCCTGCACTGCTAAAGAAACGTTTCCTGAAAGCAGTCTTGTCACAGACAAGCCAGGAGGGGGAACAGCTCAGTTGGTGGTAAGAAGGTCATCCTTTCACACAGGTCTACCCCAGGTAAACCTAAAATTAGTTAAAAAAGAAAGAGCAGAATATACCCAGAGCAGGCAAAGCACTTACCAAAAGCTCAGGTCAAACAAACTTTCAATCAAAAAGACAAATCCTCCCCGCTACCAATTTGATTTTGCACAGTGGGATTTACAAGAGAAAGTCATGTTTGAAAGGGCGCTGTGCAGAGTTAATCATGCAAACAGTGGGGGAAAGGAGCCAGAAATCCACATGGAAAGTAGGTTAATTTTTAAAAAGGCAACATGTTTAAGAGGTTTGCAATTTCCCCTGAGAAAACCTTGGTTCCATCAGGTAGGAAAAGATGAGCACAGATGAGAAGATGATCCAGCACAGCAGGATCTGCATTTAATCAGTGCTCAGGCTGAGGATTTTGAAGGTGGGGGCACAGACAGCAGCATCATTCCCAGCTCCATCCCAGCATCCCACCCATCCAGCTTTACCCACAGCTGTGCAGACTGTGGGGTTGTCAGACAGTCCTGGGAACTGCCCTGTCACAGCTGAGCACATGGTCTGAACTGCCAGGAGGATTCAGTGGGCATCATCTGAGACTGGTCCTGCTGCACAAGGGGTACTGGAGCCAGTGCCATGGCCTCTGCCAGGGATCAGGCCAAATTAAACCACATCCTTGCCCCACTTCTGCAGAGCTCTGAGGATGGTCCAACCCCCCAGCACATAAATACAATACAAATTTCCAGAGCGACCACTTGCTCTGGCATTTATCACCACAACACAGTTGTCACCATGAGGTCTGTTCTAAGCCACTGGCTCTGAGCTCTGCACAGCGACTCTGCTGCTCGTTCTCCACCGGGGAGGAGCGTTTGAGTAAATACAGTATGTTCAGAGAGAAGGCAGGAGAGTATCTGGTGCTGAGCTCATCTTACATCTGCTGCCACAGACACTCCTCCTCTGCCCTTCCCACTCGCTTTAGCCCCTTGCTGCTGGAGTTCAAACACAACCTCCACAGGGCACAGGGGCTTATGGTTCTGCAAAAGGAATGGCAGCACAAAAGTAGAGCCCATTTCACCTCTCTGCACCCTCCTAGAAACCCTGACAAGAGCTTGGTGTGATCTGGCTTCATGCTGGCAGACTGTGCAAGGAGGGCTTGCTCTGGGTTGCCTGGGGTGAGCTCTCTGGGCAGTGTCCATGTGGCTCCAGGTGGGTATGGCCCAGGGATCCAGCATCAAAGGGTTATTCTGGGGTTGCAGTCAGCGAGTGGAAAACAGCTTCAGGGAGAGAAGCACACCGGAATGCAAAACAACACAGAAGAATGGGGAACGACTCCTGTCCTCGAGGGCTGCAGGAGGAATACCCTATTAGTGCTTAGATGCAGAAATAATGCCTTTCCTGGCAGCTGCAGACTACAAAAGCCTGAACTCCCAGGTCTCCACTTACACAATCCACAAGGACACCCTGCGGCACGCTCCACAGGGATGGCACGGCTCGGTGCAAAGTCAGTTAGCACCAGAGCTCACAGGAAAGATCCTCTGGAGGCACAGCCAAGCGAACATTTGCCCACACACAACAGAACATTTCCCTTCAAGAGAGGTTGTTTACGTACTGCATCTTTCTCAGGGTTGCAGACTTTCACCCAGAGGATGTGATCCAGCAGCCAGTCAATGGGTTTGTCCTTATAGAACATCAGGATGAACTCCACAATCAAGCTCAGATCCAGAGACTTGAACATTTTTCCTAGAGCACAAAGAGAGAGCGAAGAGAGAGAGAGAGAGGAGCTATGGCATGAAATGGTCTAGAATCAGAGCTGGGAAAGAAAAAATTGGGAGACTGGGCTGTGGAGGTTAGCTGTGTCTATCTGCGGAAAGGAAACAACATGTGGCTCCTGTTTATGTACCAGCACTGCTGACATTGCTAATACAGTTCCGGATTTAATATTTGTCGCAGAATTAGAAAGCATTAGAGTCTCACAGGTCATAACAGTATCAAAAGGTCTAAAACTCTCCCATTCAGTAAAGAGAAACAAGGATGAAAAATGCAGCCAGCTGCAGGACAGACCATTTCCTGCCCCAAGAACTACAAGTTTTAAGCCAATCAAACCAGTATCCAAAATAACAGATCAAGCTGCTACTGCAACCGTGTACTGCCGTTCCCAAAATAGTTCTGGGCTGATGCAAACTTCCTTTTGCACACTCTTAGGCAAATCCAGATCCCATCCAGCCTAAAAGCTACTGGCCATATCTAAGCTGTTTGGCTGTCGGCTGGGCCACTCACCAGGTTTATTTTTACTTAAAGTGAGCATCAGCAGTACCAGCTGTGAGGATCTTTCTCCCCTGTGCAAACACAAGGGTCACTGCAAAAATAGGAGGGGATCAAGTCCAAGTATTTTACCGTCTTGTGGGGACAATTTCTTGGGCCAAGAATGCAGTGCTGGCAAGAGCCAGCAGGCTCTTGTGCCTTGCGCCTGATAGGACTGGGGTGAGTGGGGGAGAATGTTACCAATGAACCCCAGCTGAGAGAACTCCAGGATCATCCACTCTTCAGAGGGCTGCTGCAAGGCAAAGTTCTTCATCGTGCTGAGATAGTTTGGTTTGGCCACAATGTCATCCTCCAGCTGCAAGACAAAAGGGCACAGTGCCAATGTCCCATGCAGGTCCCAGCAACAGTGTCTCTATGCAGAGCAATCACACCATAGACCAGAGGAAAGCTTTGGCACAGACCCAGATTATTCTGGAATATGCTCCAAGCACTTTTTTTTTTTTTCACTCAGTCTAACAGGTAATAGAAACAAGGACTTCTGCCTTTCCTAAGTGGGAGGTTTCCAAATCTAAAAGTATTTTAAAAACTCAGCTTTTGAACCTATGTGGTTAAAACCTGCTCCCACTCTGCTGCATCACAGAATTGGATATGCTCTTTGCACTCTCTCCGTGGTACAAGGCAGTACAGTGAACTTGCAGGTACATCCATCTTCCCTCCAGCACCAGCACCAAACCCACCTGCACATAATAAATGCCTTTGGACTGGGCATACATCATTAAAAAGCAGTAGTCCAGGTTCTGCTTTGTCCTCCACCTGCAAAGACAAAGACAGTGGGAGCATCAGCCTCTGCTGGGATAGTGGCTGCTCCAGGGAGCCTGCCCAGGCTGGGCTGGAGATGGGAAGGTGGCACAGCCCTGGGAGGCAGAGGGGAGGGCACATGGCATCTCCCTTTGGTCCCTGGTCAGCTAAGAGTTACTGGAAATCTCAAAGACTTCTGATATGATGATAATTTGGGTTAAAATGAGCTCCTCGCTTTGTGATGGAAACACTACAAGGCTTTTGCCAAGCCTGGCAAAGCTGGTGCCAGTTCATCCCCCTGTCACCAAATCGTGTCCTTCCAGATCTTGGATAATTCAAGTTTAAAGTCCTCGCCTGGCCCTGCAGAAGAGCTTTCCCTGCTGGAGACAGAGAGGAACTTGCTGTAGTTCCTTAATTCAGGGCTTGATTATTTATAAGCTCACTCATTCTTACCTGACTCTTTCCTTGGGGTCTCCAAAGGATTCCCGCAGGTGGGAGAAATCAGGATAGAAATGTGGAGATGGGGAAATTACCTCCAGGAGACCTGAGTGTATTTCCTTCGGGAATCTGAGGGAGAAAAGCAGCAGTAAACAAATACCTCCACGTCTGACACAACATTTCCTAGACCAAATCGCTGGGTAAACACTGAGCCACAGAACCAAACAAAAAACACTGCCTCTAAGGTATAACTTCCCTGGGATCCAGTGCACTTCCAGGCCTCATCAGAAGACATCAGCAGGGCCTGATGAACTTTTTAAGTTATCTTCTCACTCCCACAGTCTCTAATAGCTCCACGTGCATATGCTCCCCACCAGCATCCTCCTCCCTCCTGCACACACACACTGGTCAGCTTTAAAGACTAGCCCTGAGCATCATGTATTCTTTACAGGATTAAATGACCTGCAAACTGGTTCAACAAAGAAAGGACTTGGCACTACAGGCATTTAGAGATTTTCCAAATGCATCAGTAATTAAAATTAATTTTGCCGAGGTTGTGCTGTATATTTCTGCTAAGTTCCTTAAAACACTGCTGTGCTGTAGTTCAGAGAGCCAGCAGGAAGTCTACCTAGCTCTCTTACGCTGATAAAATCAGCATCTACTTTTCTTATAATGTGGCTAAGAAACCTTTAAAGAGCCAAACTCCAACAGAAAATAATGTCACCCATCTGAAAAGCAGGCACCTACATCAGCCTTGCAAGCAATAACCTGGGACTGCTCTAACTGTGAGAGATAAGCAGGAAAACCAGTTATTTTTATGCTGCCTTTTTGAGAACATTTGGTGCAAGGCTGATTTCCTTTGTTTGTGCAGAGCCTGGAGGACGGGAGATGGGGCAAAGGGAGACAGAGCAGCGACACTGCCAAAAACTTCTCACTTCTCTTTCCCTTCCTTATTCCTTCCTTGGGACTGGCAGGTCTTACAGCTAACATTTTCAAATCTTCCCTTCTTCAGGCAGCAGTGAAACAGCAGCTTCTCACTGAGCTGAGAAAACATTGCAGTAAAGCAGCAACAGCTTCCTCCCTCCTGCGAGAGAAGCCCGGCCTGCCCTGGCCCCACACCGCCTCAATTCTATTAGGAAGAAAAATAATTTCAGCGACTCAGGGAGGGGCAGGAGGCACTGGAGAGGGGGATGATGAGAAATCAAATCATTAAGTCAATTAAAGTTTCAGGACTTCTACGCAGAGGCACTCTCTGCAGCAGCGCCCGGTAATTCCATCAGCACGCATCGGACAATCGGTCCATTATCCCCGGTCAGCGCGTCCTCCTGCCGGCAGGCACAGGGCAGGGAGCCCCGCCAGCTCCGGCACCGCAAGATGGAGGGCTCTGTTTCAGCTCTTCTGCAAGTGCCCGGGAGCACAACCCTCCCCACGCCGGTCCCAGCCCCTCTGCCATCATTGGCTCGGGGACAAGGGGCGCTGGCAGGATGCGCTGCCCTTTCTCTTCTCCTCCGTGCGGCGACCGCGATCCTCTGGCAAGGAGCAGCCGGGGATCGCCGCCCCTCCTCTCAGCACCTCGCCTCCCCTTGGCTCCGAGCTCCGGTGCCGTCAGCGCCTGCACCGGCTCACGGCTCGGAATCCATCACCGGCTTCTGCTCAAACAGCCCCGGCCGAAGCTGCAAAAGCCACTGAGGCTGCAGGACATAAATAGCAGCCAGCAGCAGAGACAAATGTGACTAGAGCCTGGAACAAGGGGAAAACAAACAGGCCGGAGGGGGAAGAAAGATGGATCGCGGATTTTAAAGCAAAATAAGGCAGGAGCATTCGCTTGTGCTTACTACACTGCCCAGACTGCACAGAGCAAGTACAGAGCTGCAGTGGACACTGAAACAACTGCCAGGATAGCTGTAAATCTAAACAATCCGTGCAAATCTAAACAATCCATCTCCTCACCATGCCCTAGGGCAGAAGGAGCAAAACAGAACGAAATGACCATGTGTGTTAAATACTCGGAGCACAAAGCAGCCTCCTGGAAGCTACGTATGGGATGCATTTTAGAACAAGCAGAAAGTGGAAGCAGCGTTAGCAAAGACAGCACAAAGTCTAAAAAGAGGAAACAACCCCAAGCAATAACAACAAAATACAAACGGGGAGCAGAAAAGTGTGTTTTTCCTTAATGAAGCTGTTCCCTGGCCTTGCTGCAGGCACAGGCTGTACACTGAAGCCACTTGGAAGTGCTTACAAGTTTTTGATATTTTCTGCCACTCCGGCTGTGTACTGTGGATCCGTCTGAAAACAAAAGAAAAGCAGTGTTAGACCCTTCAGCCTCAGCCTGCGTCCCCCATGGGTCAGAAATCTCCTTCAGCACACCCCAGGGTACTGTCAGCACATCTGTATCATCTTTATTCACCTTCATGTCTCCTTTTATCCACCTTTACTGGTCTCACATGCTGACAGGCTCCCAGGAGCCCTCCTCTGTGGTCAGTGTTAACTAAAGGCATCACACACCAAAATCCATCTCAAAGGACACAAAATCCTGCACATCTTTCCCATGTGCTCTGCTGGCACTTCTGCCCCTGCCAGCACCGAGTGTTTGCACAAGTTTTAACCTCTGGGCTATTTTATTTTTTCCCTACACACGCTGGCTTGCATCCAAGAGAATATTCTTGGCAGCGAATACTCTGTACCCTTTGGTGAAAAAGAGGGGTCTATTTATAAGTTTTTCATTTCAGGTTAATTTTGACACTTTTCTTCCTAAAGCCCCAGTTTGTTCCCACAATCAATGTGAAAACCCATAACATTTGGGAGACAAAGGTCGCTGCTGTGTGCGGGTGAGGTAAGTGAGCACAGGGACAGGCACTGGACAGAAACCGTCTGCACAGTGATGGGGAAACAAAACCCCAGAACAAAGGGCAGGGACCCTCGAGCAAAATCTGTTCCTGTTTCCTGCTGGTGGCACTGGTTTGGGCAGCCACACGGATCAGGAGGCCGCAGGTCCTGGGTGGATCTGCCGATGCAGCACCGCAGACGCGGGACCAGCTGCTGCTGCACGCGGCGCCGGGCGAGGTGAGAATGAGACACCGGGATGTGTGTCACAGGCTGAGCACAGCACTTCTGTGCTGGCACCGAGACAAGGGAGGGTTTTCTCGAGAGGAAAATGTCCCTTTCCTAAACAGGGCTCGGAGTCCCAGTGCTGGACTGATTTCTTGCCTCAGCGTGCCAAGAAAACAGCGATGGGAAAAACAAAAGCAGGAAAGATGCTCCTGGCCTTGGCAGGAACCATGCAGCTCTACTCCAAGTGTCTGAAACAGTGGGTTGGAGGTAGCCGAGCCAGCCGTCTCACCCCAGGGCTCCCCACAGGGCAGCCAAGGAAGCCCCTGCTCCCCCAGGCAGCCCAGCCACTGTGGGTGACACCTGCAGTGGCCAGCAGTGACACTTGGGAATGAGAAGTCCCTATCCCAGAAAGGACACTCACTTGCTGCACTTGTTCTGAGTCTCCAAATTACTCAGCATTTGCTTCAGGTTCATACCACCCTCTCCACTACTTACTCTTTACCCCATGCCCAAGGAGCTCTTACAAGTGCAGGTACCTGGAGAAACACATTGGAAAGGGGCAGAGCAGGCACAGGAGTGGCAGACACTTGCACAGAAGGATGTTGTGCAGCTCCAAGACCAAACTTGGTCAAAGGAATTTGCAACAACTTTATTTGTTGTTCACTTTCCTCATCATAGCTACATCCTGAAAATCAGGAGCTGCCATCACAGCATGCACCTTATTTTTAAGTCAACTAAAGTAGTATTACTGCAGTCCAAAATAGGAGCTGGTCTGGGTCACCTTGCTTAAAACCTCTCAGGCTTCAACTTACCCACTGCAAAAACAGCCACCAAACTTGTCCTGGCTCCAAGGGAGACAAATGACAGCCAGGACCAAACCCTGTCCTGAGCCCCTTGGGCTGCACCCATCTGTGCACACCTTCTCCCTGTACAAAGTACCAGCCAGAGCCCTGAAGGCCAAAAGCGTCTCAAAATGTCAAATTATGGGTAAACAGGCAGCAAACCCGGACATTCATCTTTGTTCCGCTCCCAGTAACAGGCTACTGAGGTTTATCTTTCTCACCGGATTTCTGGAAATTAAGACAAATGCACTTCAGGCTCAAGAAAATAATCCTGAGAGGAAAGCCATGGAGAAAAATAACCACCTAAACCCATAGATAAAAGCAGCTCTTGCGGATTAATGTATCAAGGCTTTTTAGCCCTTGGATTCAGCAAGTGACTCCGGGCTCCAGGCACCGATACCAAGAGGCATATCAGTCTCAACCCCAAATTACCAACTCTTGGTTTCAAGAGGGGTTTAATGCTGTGTTACAGGTATGTGGAGAAACGAAGCTGCTGCAGGAGCAGGTCTGAGAGCTCTCCTGGTCATGGGGCTGCTCATTCTGTGGATACCCATTCAAGCACCCTGCAGGAAGCATCAGGTTTAGGGTGGGCTGTGCCACACCTGCAGCTGCTAATGGGACACGTTTGCCCGTTCACATCCTGATCCTCTCTGGCCCAACCAGCATTTCATTTTGGGCAAGACACACCCGCTGATCCTGCTGGATGGCAGCCCAAGGCCAGGCTTATCTACCCAGCAAGTGGCAGAGCTGGTGTCCGGGTGGGCAGCATCCTGTTTGGCACCCAGTCTGGCAGAGAGTGGGATGGGGGCCAGGGAAATGGGGCAAACTGGCAAAGCTCTGTCTTACCTCGGCAATGAGGACAACGATGACAGAGTCCTCCTTCTCCTGCTGAGTGAGCTCTGAGATGAGGGAGTTGAGGGTGTCGGTGAGGTAGGAATGCACCTCCCGCTTCACGCTGGGGATTCCCATCACGACGGACACTGTCCAGGGCCACGGAGAGATTTTAGAGAAGGGGCTGTGTTGGACACTTTGCTCTGCTCCCATGACAGTTCACCTGGTCAGTGCCAGGCTCTGCCATTGAAAACCAGCAGTGAGCAGCAGGTTGGTGGGTTCCTGGGCTATGCAGGGTTCCCACACTCCTGTCCTCAGCCCAGTGCCAGCCAGCAGCACCCCAGCGTGCTGGGCTGGCAGGGCACCCATGGGCAGTCAGATATGCTCTGCTTTTTCTCCCTGAAAGGATGATCTCTAAGGAAACACCACAAATCCCTCCCCCTCCCAGGGGCCTTTTCAACTTGTGAACAGCAACTTGAAGACCACCTCTTGTTCTCCAAACCCCTCCCATGGCCAGAAGCACTCCAGTTTAGTAGGTGCAGATCAGGTCTTTGGCGTTGGGTTGGGATTTGGGAGCAGGGGGAATCATCAAGTAACCAAAGTCCTGTTACCAATGGGATTTGTCTCCTTAGTTTGAGTACAGTCTCCATGAAGCACCCTACAAACTATACTTTCATCTGAAGCCCTTCCAGGCAATGTCTAGAGCACTCTGGATATGGAAAGCAGCAAACAACATCTGGCAGAAGCATCAAGAACATTTTAGGGCCAGTCAAGAGCACAGACAGCACTCCCCTGTAGACTCGCAGGTGTGACATGGCTCACCCACCCCACATGTCACCATAACTAAGGAAGCTTGCATGATGGCATGCAGCCCTTCCTCCAGTCCTGCTTGCATCTGTGCCACAGCCAGGCCCGGAGGAAAGGGGAGGGACAGGCACCAAGGTGAGGAAGAGCACCAGAAGCAGCACTAATTCCCATTTACCTCCAGTGCGCCCCTGTCCCACATGCACGGCTGGCTGCAGACTGTTCTCCTTTGACAGCAAATGTGGCAAATGATGGAAGATGGTGGGAAGGTGCAGCACATTCTTGTTGGTGATATTCCACAGTTTTAACTTGGTTTCGTCTTAAAAAGGAAAAGGGAATCAATTGCAAGGCACGGTAGGTAGGAAGAGACTGCAAGGCAAAAAGCCTTTTTACAGCAGCCTGGCCACCCGAGACTACTGCTGGGTTATACAAAATCAGGCCAACCTTTAACATGCTACCACAAACCCAATTAAAGTTCAGCAGGAGCCAGGAGGGCCTTTAAGAAGTCCCAAAATATTTGGGAAGGAGAGGGGAGAATGAAGATAAAATGAAGGTCAAATCAGATCTTTCTGTTGAGATCCAATTTTCTTCAACCGAGCAACTTAAAAAAAAAAACAAACCAACAAATAAATTGGTGAGGGGTGCTCAGGCAGCCTAACTCCTTCCTCCCCCCTCTCTTTGGATACCCATTTTCCATATGGGTTGAATACAGCCATAGGAAACAGAGTGTATGACTTGCAAGGGAGAAAAAAAGCTTGTAAGCAAGCAAATTGGCAAATATCCTCAGCAGAGGCAAATCCGTGTTTAATGATGCTTATGCACCTCTAATTAAACAGGAGTTTAAGAGCTCCCAAGTCTCTCTGAACTCCACAATTTGCTCGCGCTGGGGGAGAGGAGAGCAGGTCCTGTCCGCAGCCCTGCACGCACACACCTCTCTACCTCCTCATCAGAAACAGCTCCAACACAGCCCCAGATCCTCAAGGCCTGTTTATTCACCAGATAAGCTGCTCCAGGTCCGGTTTATGTCCCGCAGGGCCTGCTTCTCCGACAGGGCTCTCTTGATCTCCTCCAGGACCAGGTTGAGCTCCTTGGAGCGTTTCAGGCTCTCCTGCTCGGCCGTGTGCAGCCGGTCCCTGAGCGCGAGGAACTCCCGCTGGTAGATGTCCACAACGTCACCTGAGGATGCAGAAGAGAGAGAAGCTTAGTCCTCTGTGCTCAGAAGGGTTTCACTCATACCTCCCTTGCCTCCCCAGTCCTTAAATTATGCATTTAGGGAGCTGTGGTGAAAGGGTCACGGGAGGGCAGTTTAAGTTCAGAACTACAATAATAAAGCTGCTTCCATTTTTCCTCTTTCAGCTTGGGTTTCTGGGTCATGTTGAAATAGAATCACAGAACAGTTTGGGCTGGGAAAAAACCTCTAAGATCATTGAGTCCAACCATTAACCCAGCAATGCCATGACCACCACTAAACCACGTTCCCAAGTGCCACATCTACACATCTTTTACATCTCTTCAGGGATGGTGATTCCACCACTTCCCTGGGCAGCTTATGTGAATGATTGGCAGATTTCTCCTGAAGGATTTTTTCCTAATATCCAATCCATCCTTTTCTACAGGTTGAACCTTCTCCAGCTTGTTTGTCCTTCTTTGGACACACAAATACAACCACCTGCTGGAGGAGCCCGAGTGATGGAAAGAGAGATGCTGGCAAGGGGGAATACTGCCCTGCAGTGAGACAAGGGTGCAGACAGCACCTCCTGCAGCTTTGGAAGAGAACCCCAAATTTTAACAGTCAAAAGAGATTTTGGGACTCTAACCTCTCCAAAACACATCAGGATAAAGAAAATCACATGGCAACAGCTGCCTGGATGTGTATATGAATTCAAGTATTTGACACACACCTTTAGGATGCATCATAAATGTATAAAAAACCCCTTCTGATAGGGTAACAAAGCTTTTTGTTTTGAAACAACACCTTATCCCATGCTCTGTAAACAGGGCAATAAAACTATCAAGAGCTTTCAGTCAGAACTAACTGTACAACAGCCGGGAGTGGAATCAGTGAGCCACTAATGAAGCTTCCCGGGACATTTTTTCCCATTATTAGTGAAACTGCTCATTAAAAAAACACTTTTATCTGTGGTTATTAATTTGTTTTCAGTAAGATTATAACTCACAAGACTATAGTCAAAGCAGATTTATCCACTGACTAGTAGACTCTTAACCCAAACACGACTAGGAGAGTTAATGATCAAAAATACTGCACTGGAACTTCACAACACAGGGCTAAATATAAATCAAAGCAATTGAAAAAGATACATTGACTGCATAAAAAAACTTCTATTTTGGGGTCCATGAAGAAAAAGCAAAAGGAATTTTGAAAATCAGACATATCCAGCTTCAGTGCACAGAGTTTCCAAGACAACAGTGCTTCCCAGGCCGGGTACTGGTGATGCTTTTGCCTAGAAAAAGTTTCCCCTATTCAGTCTTTCCCCCAAGAAAAACCTCCTTAAAGACTCACTGCTTCAGCACAAGGGACCCCCCCAAGGCAGTCTGGCTCCTATTAACCTTTTGACATTATTTTCAAAGCCATGGCACACGGGGAGGGAGCAGAGGAAGTTACACCCATTTGATGACTCCGTCCATCTGACAACACGTTATTCAGAGAAATTCAAGGGAGAGACATAAACAAGACCAGTCCTTCCTTTTTCCTGTGTGGTGCTGCTCGCTTTCCACTCCCATCGAAAAAACATTTTCAAATATGCAGAAAAACAAGTTAACACCCAGCTTTGAGAGCTGCTACAGGAATTCTCAGGAGGATGTCAGGCTCTAAAAACTCGTCTCACGATGAGTGAGACCTTTACCTGCTGCTGCCTCTCAGACATAAGAATACAGCTACACTCAGCTTCCCAATACTCCACGTTATAGGTTTTCCTACTTGTATCTTTTACTGGCTGCATCTGGGAACACCAGCAAGGAACAAGCCTCACTTTCTGCTTTTGCACAACACGATGGCTTGTGCAAGGCTGGAAGCATTTGGCTCTTGGCAGCCTGGGGGGTTACTATCCTGTGGATGCCATCAAAGCCAAATCACAGCTAAAGGCTGCCATTAGATCTTGTTCTGCAATACCTGGAGCAGAGTAAAGGCGAGGCTTTGCACTTAATGGCTTTTTCCAGAGCACTGCACTTCATTTGTGTCAGATTTAGAAGGGAAATGTCACTGATTATTCAGTCACTAATGACCTGCCCGCCGAAGCCAAGAGCCGTACTTTCCTTAGACTGCAATGGCGATGTGCAGTCAACCATTTGCTGCTTTTCTGGTTAATGGTTGGAAGTGAAATTGTATTTGCTTCCAGCTCTTGTCATATGATGTCTTCGTAGGCTCTCTATTCTTTAATTAAAATTTCATTAAATTTAAAAGCTGATCGATCGTGACTGGTTCTGATGACAGCCTGAACAATCCTAGACAAAGCCCGAGATGGGTGTACAGTTTCCCATGAATTTCCAGTAATTTTGCACTTGTCGGCCTGCAATGACACGTGGCTGCAGATCTGTGTCCTCACAAAAACCCCCACCTCTCAGCCAGGGAGGGCTCTGAAAAACCACCAAGGGCAGCAGAGGATAAGGAGGGGGGATTGGCTCCCAACTCTACAAGCAAGGTTGGACACAGAAGTGATTTGCTGCTAATTAGGCTGAACAAATTTTTCAGCTAGTGTCAGTTCAGCACAGACCCTTTACATACCTTTCAAACCAGCAGCACTCCCTATCTACATATTTATTGTGTTCCCTCCCAGCACAAGATAACAGAGCTCTTAAAATATCTCTAGACTCAAGCACTGCAGGACAAAAACTCCTAGCTATATCTAAAAAAAAAATATTTAGCTTATTTTTTCTTTTATTTTTTCTTGCGAGATAACACATTGCTTTGGGCTTAAAATATACTGGTTTAAGAAAGAAAGAAAGTCAGCCTTAGGTGACAGGCTGCAGGACTGACCTGGAGACCAAAACCCTCTCAAACTTGCAGCACGCATGTGCAAAGAACTCATTTCTCACCTTGCCAGGGCCCATATTTGCACTCAATGGTTTCTCACAATCTGTTTTTAGAAGCAGGCCGGCTGTGAGGCTCCAAGTGGGAATCAGGCATCCTCATACAAGTCAGTGCTCAGCAGGGCAGAGAAGCAGCTGGGCACAGCTGAGTGCCAGTCACCATCTGTCCATGCCATGCCCACTGCAGCAGCTCTGAGAGGGGATCCCTGGAGGGGGAGCAGCCCCAGGCTGAGGGACAGTGGCCACAGGAAGTGTCTGGCTGAGCATCACTCAGTGACCAATGTTTCCCCACATCCCTCTCCTGCACGGCTGTGCCCAGACACAGCTGCCAGGCTTTGTGTTTTAGCTGAGAAACCTGGGCTGGGTTTGCCGAGCAACACAAACCACTGGGGAAGCAAAAGGCAGGGATGGCATGAACAGGCTCTTTCAGGAGTTGGACTTCGATGATCCTAGCGGGTGCCTTCCAAGCCAGAACTTTCTGTGACTTCTCAGCAGCTGGGATGCAGCAGCGTGCAAGGGATGGGCACAGGCTGGTGGGGCTCATGGGCTGCTCCCCGGAGCCTGTGGGTGTCCCACAGAGCTGAGCTCCTGCAGCCTCCCCAAAGGATTTACCCATCTGAGACAGCAACCCTTCAATAAAAATTATTTCTCCATTATGGAGAATTCTGTGTCTTCATTCTAATTCAAGTGACTCTTAAGTGCAAACTATGTTTGCCAGCAGAGGTGAGGGCTGGGACAACTGCATCCACATCCATTTTCAGTTTCTGAGTGAAAGCAAAATAATCTGATCCTATGTCAGAAGACAGAAACAAAATCAGACCAGTGCCAATAAAACCCCCACCCTGAAATCTCACACAGTCATTCATACACACAGACACACACATACATACTATCACACACAGAGTCAGGAATGTTATAATTCCATATTTTGCATTCATCTTTCCAATCACACTCCAACCTCCCAGAGAGTCTGCAGTGCATTTTAAACACGTCCATATTTCAGTTCCAATTACTTTTGGTTTTGTTCTCTGCTGATAACCTCTCCCAGCAGAGGGGACCCATGGCTAACGCCAGAGATTTCCCTCCAATTCAATCTCTTCAAAAGCAAACACACAGTCTTTGCTAGCTGGACTTGCTTCTCATTAGGAAGACTTTCAAGAGACTTGGTTTAAAAACTAAAAACAACCCTCAAACCTCTAAACTGTTTATCTCTACAAAATCTTGGCTTCTAGAGCATAACTGCACCTTTTGACCGCTGTTGCACAAATTCCCAAAGCCAAAAGAGCAAGAAAAAGTGCAGCTCCCTCACAATGTAAATGAAGTTGGAGTAGGAAATTCATCTGCCTACAGAAAACATTTCTGTAATGACTGTTCTCCCTCATTTTATTTAAAACACCCCTTTAAGAAATAAATGCTTCCCCCTCTAGGACTTGCAAGGGCCTGGGGGGACTGCAGAGCACACAAACAACCCTCTCCATGCTAAAGCATCTGTGTTATCCAAAAATGCTAACAAGCAAGAACAGGAACCAGGATGTTGAGCCACTGTCCCCACCCCAGCCAGGCACCCATGCTGGCCCCAGCTGCCTCCAGCCCCAGCCATTCCCAGCAGCTCCTGGAGTTAGATGATGATTAGGGAATTTTATTTTAATTTTATTTTACGTTTTGATGTTTAATGATTTATATAATGCTGGCACGGCTCCACGCATTACACTCTAGATTGCCCTGATTGAATCGCAACATTCATTAGGTCTTTTGCTAACAGAATTTCACTGGACCATTAAAATGGATAGAAGGAGTCACTGTGCCGTATCAGTGAATTAAATTCTGCTCCTGAGATGCACAAAAGGAACAGTCCTGCTTTACATGGAAATCTGGTGCAGCACACAGGTGTGAGGCACTTTGCACACAGGTACACAGAGATTGCAGCAACTCCACAATAACCTATTTATACCACTAAAAGCAAAATGTTGTCCTTTGCTTATCTGGCTTTTAAAAGTAGAAACCAGCTCTAGAGACTCACCATAAACAAATCCCCAAATCATCCCTCAAAAAACCACTGCAAAGGGACTCTTAAGTAGCAGTAAGAAAGGATAGCTTAGCATCCAAAATACCCAAATATCAGCCCCTCCTCACCCACCCACCAAAGGAAGGATGATGATCGAGGTCTTTTCCTTCAGATCTAAAGAAACAAGAACAGTGCTCCTGTGAGATGAGAAATCTGAGAGACACATCGCCTTACCTTCTGTGAGCCAGCAGGTCATTGCTCCCAGTTTCAGATTCATCTTTTAAAATCATAAATATTTTGGCAGAGTGGGATATATGCAGCCACTGAGAACCTGATTTGCATTAAGGAACTGAACACCAAGACACGCCGAGCAACAATTCAAACACTGTCAAGGGTAGAGTTTGGGGAGTAGGTGGTATCTGGCAGGGTGGACTCCCAAAAGGCTCCAGCAGCTGCAATTACCCTGTTGGGGGCTGATTCATCTGCACAGAAAGTGTGTTTCAGCAGTGCCATCACCACACAGCAAACACGGATGCTCTATTCAGTAAACATGATGCGACATTTAATTCTCCACTGTGTCCCAAACCACCTGGATACTCAGTCAAAGCAGACATTTTCTAGCTGCTGCTTATAAGTACACCCCAAGAATCTTAATTATAAGGTTTTTACATAATTTTTTAAAGAAAAAAAATTAAAGCAAAAAAGTTTTTAAAGGAACTTTTTAAAGTTTATAAAATTATATTATGTTGTAATTTGCGGTTACCACCAAGGCAAAAAGTAACATGGAAAGTAGAATCTTGAGTACCACTAGAAAGCTGATGATTACTGGGAAAATAGCTACAGGTGGGAAGAGCTTCAGGCAGGACAGGGACTAGGGGAGGAGAGGGGTGGCATGTAGGTTTCCCAGCTCAAAGCAATGGGCTGGGTTAGGTGGTGCTGGCACTGGCACTTACAGGGAGGCCCAGTCAGCAGAGTCATGGAATGGTTTGGGTTGGAAGGAACTTTAAAGCTGATCTCATTCCACTCCCCTGCCATGGGCATGGACACTTTCCACTAGACCAGGCTGCTCCAAGGCCATCCAAACTGGCCTCAGACACTGCCAGGGATGGGGCATAATGGGCACTGGTGGTCAAAAGAGCTGTCAAAAACCAGCTGTGGTTTAGCTCCTTGTGTTCATCCTCTGCCCTTTATTTACTCTTTATTTCAGTCAGTACCTACAGCATGTGCTATCCTGAACTGAGGCTGAATAATGTATTTTGATGCCCCCACCACCCCAATGCATCCCTCAGTGCCACCACTATGCTCCAACTGGGAGCCTGTGCTCAAGAACTGTCCTGAGCAGATGCAGAGCTGTTCAGGAGCACCAGAGTCCACAGCATCTTAGAAAAATCAGTACCCACCCTCCACACCCAGCAAAAGGCACTGGCTGCCCAGGTGGGTGATGGCAGCAGGAAAGATCCCCCCACAGTCAGTGGAGGCTCCTGTGCTGCCCCTGGGTTGGCTGCTGGGTTTGAGCATCCCACGGCACCAGCGTCACGCTGAGAGAACTCATCAGCCAGGGCAAGAGGCTTATTAAAAGTCAGCCTGTCTGAAAAAATGATCCTCAAATAAAGCAAGAGCTTTCCCCAGCTCCAGTCTGGTGTTTTCTTTAATACGGCCATTTAATAAGGGCCTGTGGTATATTTAACAGCATTTCAACCTTCAGCAGCTCCGTGTAATGAGACAGAAATGCAATGCATCTCTCCACCGACGGTCCCTCCCCAGGGAACACAGGCACCTTTAAGTCACTATTTCTTTTTGCAGCAGTAGGTGTTGATCATATTTCTGTTGCACATCTCCTCGCTGGAGTTTAATGTTGTCTCAGCACATACGTCATCAGCAGGAGAGAGGAAAATTCATATCCCCTGTGCCTTGTTATTCCAAAGTATGAGCTACTGTTTGCATTGGAGAGTCAGTTCAGACAACATGCACATGGATATTTCAAAAAATAAGCTTTTTGTTTTGCTTCTAAAGTCCTAAGTGGTAAGTTTTCAGAGATGGGGATGAGTAGATTTCCCATTATGGGGATGCTGAAACACAACACAGATGGTGAACATTCCAATTCCCCATTCCAAGGAAGAGAGCAAGTCAGAGGGGCGCCTGTGCCCAAATCCAAAGGCTCCCCAGGGGGGCTGCAGGCGCCAAAGCACGGATGTAGAAACTCAGAAATTAGGAACGTAAACAGCAATGCCCATCACCTCTGCCTAAATGCCTTGGATCAGGGCAGAGGAGGCAGCAGAAGCCGTCAGACTGCTCTTGGGTACCTGCAGAGCAGGTTTGGGATCTCTTTCTGCAGCGCAGCTCTGTGGGTCAATCACAGAGAAGGATACAAAGGGCTCCTGAATCCCCTGGGCTTCACCTGCCAAACAAAAGCATTGGCAGGAGAGGAAATTCCCTGCAGGTATAAACCACCATCAGCTTCTGACAAAGGAACCAGTCCTTCTGATTTGTCCTGGGGTTTTATCAACCCATTCAAGGGATTTACAAGATGAAGAAATCAGATGGCAATTCATTTTGCTGCAAAAAAAGCTAAGGAGGAAAGGGGAAGAGGGCAAATGCTGCCATTGATCTAAAGAGAAAAAAGATGGGATTAAACAGTGGATTTTCATCATAACAAAAGGTTAACTATCCAGAGGAAGCCATAAGGATTGGTATTAAACTCACCAGCTAATAGATTTAGTGAGGATCTGGGGAAGGAGATGAATTTGTGAAGTAGCCAAATACAGAGTGGACATGGAGATAAGCTCATCAAAGCCAGAAAAGGAGCAAATTATCAGAAGTCAACCAAATGGCAAAGTGACACCAAAACTGATACATGCAATTTAACTGGGGGGGAGAATCAAGGTATTTTTCACATGGTTCTTAATTAGCAGTATTAACTAGGGAGGAAACCACAGCATCAGTGTCTGCAGCCCAATCTGCAGCAATCCAGGGAAAAAAGGGGGGGATAGGGAGGGAGGCAAACAAGATGTTAGTGTGGTTAGTGAACAGGATGGGGAATAATAGTATGAAGATTATACCATTATTAAAATGATGCTGCCTAATCCCACAATAGTTTTCCCCTCATCTGAAGAAGAATATTAATACAGACTTAAAAGGGGCTTTTGAGAGGGTGATAAGAATGATCAAAGGCCCGGAAAAAAATCCTGCTCTGTGAGGAAGGAAAAAATATATGACATAATTCATCTTAGGATGGGCATGGTAATAGGGCTTATGATGAAAAGTATAAATAATAGAGTGATATAATGAAAATATACCACAGGCTTCCATTCTCCCTGTTTCAAAACCTAGCACCAAGTAGCCATTTCATTCAAATATTAATTTGCAACTGAAAAGGAAATGTGTTGCACAGACAAAGTGTATTATTTCTCTGAATTCACTGAGGAATTTAAACAATATCAAAGAGCTGGAAGGTGCTGAGCCCAAGGTCAGGTAAAACATTGTCCCATCAGTGGTCCCTGGTCTCAGCTGGGTTGGAAGCCCCCTTTTCTCCCCTTTTCCTTGGGAGAAAGACCATGCATTTATATGTCTCTCCTCACAACCTAATTAGGAACACTGAAGCTTTTGTCTTCAAAGCAAAGCTAACTCATTAGCAATCTAATTATTTACCTGTGTAGCACCAATACAGCTTTCGAAGCATTTTTTCTCTCAAATGGAAAGTGAAGGCTTTGTACTTGGTGGGTTTTTTAATAGCCTTTATTTGACTGGGGAATCAAAACATGCTGAAAGTGAACAAAATAAAGCATTATAGAAATCATGAGTCATTAAACCTCGAAATAATTGCAGCTCGACAGGATTTTTAAGTGAGGACATTACACAGCCAAACCTGGGCGAGGGGTGGAAAGGAAGGGGGGAAAAGGGGAATGGGAAAAGCTGGGAGCTTGTACCTGTGGTCAATCCTACCAAGCAAACCTGTGTATGGTTTAAAAGGAGATGCATTTGCCTGATGCACTTTCCTTACATGGCATGGGCATGGAAAATGCTCTTGGATGCACCTAAGGGCAGCAGGAACAGCCTGGCAGTGGAGAGGGTGTTGTGCTCCTGCTCTGAACATGAACACACAGGAACCTGCAGCAGCCTTGTCTGTGCATCCCTGGGGTCCAGGCACGGCTCTGGGCACTTACCATGCCATGGGCCATGTCACTTGTCACTTGCCATGCTGAACTGTGAACCATCACTATGCAGGAAAAGCCCAAATTGGATTTGCTTGGTTCTCACCAAACCCTCCAGACTGCATTTCTCTCCCTTTCACCTCGTTCTCACAACAAGCAGCAAAGCCAGTGAGTAAAATCTCATGAACCAAAACAACCCCAAAGGAATAGCTGATGGCTGGAGCTGCAGGATCATGTCCCCACGGGTGCTGGCAAGGCCCAGCTCTAAAGCTTTACAGAAGCAGAAAACCCTGAAGACGAGCAAATGCCTCGCAGTCCAACAGGAAAACCCTTTCTATTACAACCTAATTAAGTTAATGGTGAAACAGAGACCTTGTTCCACAAAAACCCATAGCCCCCACGCATCCTGCTCTGTGCTTAGTGCTAATGGCTCACAAGTCCATCCAAAAGGAATCCCTCCAAGAAGGGAAGTCAATCCTTGCAAAGGTCACTGTGTTAATCATCACACCCCTTCTCTAGCAGCAGCTGTTGGTAATTGCCTGTGAAGGAGTCGAAATGAAACTCTTGTTAATCCTTCTCCCAACATTACTAAAATCAAACATCATCATTATCTCCCCCACAAATGACCCTGAGCCACCAGCACTTAGCAGCTGATGGACAAGCTCAGCCCATCTCAGGAGAGATGTGGCACTGGCCGGTGGAAAAAGCAGCTCCACTTTGCCAATTGAAGGTGAGTTTATTGATCAGCAGCAGTAAGTGCTGGTGCCTTGTATTTCCCCACCTCCTGTACAATCGACCAGTGCACTCATCATTCCACTAAAGTTACCACCAGACTCAGAGCAGCCGAGATCCTGGAACAGTGGGAATTTGTTTAATCAATAACATATGAAGCTTTTGGCAGGGCTGAGTGTATGAAAGAATTTTACAACAGTGAAATAAAGTATTGCTGTGTTATAAATCAGAGAACACATATGGAAAAGTTAGCGTGATGTACTAAGAGGGATATCAAGGAAATCACAGAAGTTCTGGCTGGAGGCCCTGGTTCTGCTGATGTTAATAGCTGAGAACTTCAATGCAAGTCAGGTTTGAGTTCTTTTTCCAAAAGAGTAACTCATTTGCAATGCATGTGACTGTAGTGGAGTGAAAGGATATTGAGAGCACTCCCCTCACTCTGCTGTTTATGTAAATTGTACATCTTGTCTACCTGCATATCCACAGCCAACACCAGATTCCAATTTCCTGATTGTACCAACGCCTGATCAGCTGCACAACCATGCTGTTGGGTAGAGCAGATTTTAAAATCACCACATACTGATCACAGGATGAGCTGATCGAAATTGCATTTTGTTTTAGTAGTCTTAAATAATTTGCAGAATGCTCAAAATAAAATGCATGCAGAACCTTTTAAAAATTACTCAGCATTAATATTTGAAATATTTATCCCCTGGGGTGCAGACTTGTAACATGAGCACTTAATGGGGTACATTTTCTTTTCTCCAGAGAAAAAATAAGACATTGCCATAAAATAGCACACTTAGGCCAACTATAGCTGTTGATGCTATCTGAGGGCTCTTGTTTCATTTTATATGATAGCATAGTTCCTGGGAAGAAAAACATATCACTAAAAGAGTGGGAGCCACTTCTCCCTTTTGTCATTCACCAGCCAAGAAAACATGAGAGAGGGTTATCAAATAATGTCAACATGCTCTTCCACAAAGCCAGACCAGCTGCTTTAGAAAGAATAAAACCCGCCCTTATTTCTTCTCTTGCAGAAAACACATCGCTGGAAGTACAAAGACAGAATTCCCCCAATAGCAGCCTGAAGTAAATTAACTTTTCGCTATTTCAGAGTGCAGGGACTAACCCAGTACCAAGCAGCCTTGGTTCCACACCCCACAACAGCCCAGCTGCAGAGCTGCCTGCCAGCCTGTGCCAGCAGCAGCAGCAGCATTATTCCAGCAGATCAGCTCTGCTGAGAGGCAACACAGATGCTGGTGATGGCACAGCACAAGGTGGGGGTTGCAGGACATTTCAAGGGTAGAAAATAAACAGCTGGAGGGGAGGAGGATGCTGACTACGCGGGTGTCCTACTGCTAAGACCTTTGGTTGCTTATTAAATGATGCCTGAAAGCTTCTCAACAAGCTGCTGCTCTGAAATGTTACTGGCATCTCCCTCTCCCCTGCGCCGAGCTCCAGGCAAGGTGTCACGAGTGGCTTTCGGCGAGCCAGGAGTGCCAAAATGCACAGGGGGCTCCCTGAACCTTCTCAGAGGGCACCAAAACCCAGTCAGCCCCACAGTCCCATGGCCTGATCCAGATGGAAAATTTAGCATCCTTGCTGCAGGCTTAATTTTGGGTCAGATCATCCTGCTGACCGAGCCAGTGATACAAAGGAAGCACAGTGGAACCAGGATGCCCTTTTGGACAACAGCCCGAAAGGAGAACAGTTTAAATGGCTGTGAAACCACATCCCTGGAGGTTTTGCTTTCTTGCAATGTCAGGTTTACCTAAAGGCTTAAAGGCAGTGCACTGAGCCCTACAGCCTGCTGCTCACCACCTCCAAAAATAGGTGTGATTCCGGGAGCCTGGACCACAGGACCATGGTATTTATGTTTAATTTCACAACTGTTCTTAAAGTGCTGCTGAGTCCTGGCAGAAGACACTTCACACTCCCTGTGAGCAAAAGCACACTGTTCACACCTCACATTCCCTTTGAACACGTCTATTTAAATGGATTTGGCTTTTCAGTATTTCACACACCACTACCTTCACCGGTGCCACCTATAAGGTAACCTAATTGCTATGGGCTGCTGCGGATCAGTTTTCCAGACCTTCCACCCCGAGGGAAACTTTGTTACAGAAATTTGACGTGTTTAGGTGTTGGAAGAGAATGCAAGATGGGCAGCCAGAAGCTGTGCCCAGCAAACAGCGCTAAGAGCCCACAGGGAGAGTTTTCCATGATTAAACAGTTGCATCTCATGCAGCCCAGAAAGCAGCAGTGCAGCCGCACATCCTCCCAGCAGCATCTCAGGGATGACATCGGATCAGGCTGTCAGCTCAAGGAGGCGTGAGGGAAAGACAAGAGAGGGCACAGAGGGCTGGAGAGGCCACGGCTGCCCAGCAAAGGCATGGAAGGGAGATGGCTTTTGCACAAGAATCACCCCGAGCACAGGTGAGCAAAGCCACAGTTGGTACTGAAGGAGTTAAAGTGCAGAAATCACAGCAAACTACACCAGGAGGGACTGCAGGGGCTGACCCAAATCCGCCTGTCCCAGGGGTGCCAGGAGATCAAAACTCAGGGAAAATCCCACCACAGGGGAGCCAGGCTCAGCAGGCACAGGGAAAACAGCAGTGGGACTCACCCCCACAGAACCTGCCCTGGGGTACCTGAGCACCACTATGGAGAGCAACATCTGAGCCCTTGCTCCCTCTCTACAAAGAGGTTTATTGGACTTCAGTGTCCAGGGAGGTAATTTCTGTACTGAGGTGCTTTAGGTACCCCAATGCACTCGAAAGGATCTCTCAAGGGCCATGGAGGCTGCTCAGCACCTCCTGGAATGCCTTGCTGGTATATCCATCAAGCAAATCACCCTGGGTGAGTCCCCAGTTAATAACCTATCCTCACACCCAGCTTCCCAAAGCTTCCTGCACACGGATCAGCTTTGTTACCCAGGATCACCGCTGTGCATGGCTGAGAAAAATCTAATCCAATTTCTTTCTTCTTTAGGAATAAAACATCAAGCATGGGCAGTCAGTCAGATACAGCAGCAGTGTGGAAGTGTGGCAGCACAGCTGTGTTATCATTGCCAGCAAACCCATGGCTGAGGGAGCAGCGGAGATGGGGGAGCTCCAGAGCTGGCATGGGCTGGGAGGAGTGGTTCAAGACACACAGCCTCTTTTGGGGAACTCATTATTTAGTTTTATGACCATGGAAAACCCCAAAATGTGTAAACTATAACATCAGGACTTCACATGTAGGTATTCATGATTACAAAGACAATCCCATAAGGTTCCCATGGCCATATCCAAAGCTTGGTGAGAGCAGGGGCATTCTGACAGCCTTATAAGTCCATACACTGGAAAAAATATCATATTAGCCCTACATTGCTGCAGACTGGAACAGCCCCAGCAGAGCCACCCAGTGCTCTGCACCACCTCCCTGGCTTGGAGGGTTTTGCCAAGGTACATATCCTTGCGCACCACCCAGAAGTGGCTAAACCACTTAAAAAGCCACAGCGGGGTCAGGATGCCACAGAGCGCTGCCTCAGCACTGCTGTGCCCCAGCAGTGTCCCCTCTTGGGACCAAAACACATCCTCTGCCAAACCACCTCCAGTACCTCTGCAGCTCTGGCACCGCTCATTGGCAGCCTGGCCAGTGCACACACTGCAGCCAACTCCCTGGGCATGTTTTACTGAGGACAAGCCCAGGAACTCCACGTGTGTGTGTGTGTGTGTGTGTGTGTGTGTGTGTGTGTGTGTGTGTGTGTGTGTGTGTGTGTTTGATATCAGATTTCAAGGAGGTGATGTTTCTAAAATCCTTTTCCAGCACAGATTTGGAAGGTGTTGGACAAGCAGCCACCCAAGCACTCAGAAACAGGCAGGACGTGAGTGCTAAGCCAGCCCTGCACACCTGACAAATCAATTCTTTAAGGTTAGACAGCAGACTATAGAATGAAGCTATAAGCACATATCACTGCACATGAAGGAAAATGCATTCTGCTGTTAATGCCCATAACTTCCCTACTGACAGTAATGGATGCCAGCAAAAGAAGAGACATTCAAGAGTGCCAAAACATGCACTGGGTTGGTTTTTTTTTTCCCTAAGCTTGTGTTGGGCATGCTACTTGAAATACAGAATGGCTGAATTCTATTTTCTCCCCAACCCTCAAGCTGACATAAAATGCCCATGTTTTAATACTGTCATTAAGCATTAGGATAAATTACCAGGGTTATAATGAATTCTCAGAAAAAATACTTGTGTCTTCCAAGCTGTGTTCCAGTTATACACCAAGCTGTATTTCAGATTAAATAAAAAGCAACTCCTATGATAGGCAGCAGATAAGAAGTCAGACTAAATAATGCTAATAATGAAGGAAGGAGGTCCTTCCCACCTTTGAAATAAAAAGACCCATATGTGTTATTTATGATCAGAGTACTACAGGGCCTGGGTGATCCTCTGGAGCTAAAAAGGAAAAGCTGGATGATCTTCCAAAAGAGAAGGGAGAGGAGGGAAAAAAGCCACTGAAGTTTCCCAGCCAGGGAAACAATTTATGGATAGGAGCATTTGCTTCAACTTCTTCAGCAAGGAGACCGAGCACACTCATCTTGCTGTTCAAAGGACATCTTGTGCGTATGAGCACATTTGTCCAAAGTGCTCTGGCTCTGGCCACGGCAGCGTGTTTAGAACACTATTTCCAGATGTGCCTCTCTCCCCGTCACTCCGGCTGCTGCCTCAAGCCAAGACAGTTATATAAGCTGCAAAGCTTAATTGGATTATTTAGCCCAAATCTTTGGCCAAGAGGCAGCGGGGCTGGAGAGCCGGACAGGCAGCCTGGAGAGGAGCTGCACCCCCCTGGGCTTGGGGGGGACAGGGAGGAGCAGAACCCAGCAAATACAGAGCTCATAAAGGCAACTGGCCTCCCTGTCTCCCTCCAATTTCTCACACCTCCTGTCCCTTTTACAGAGGGGGGAGTAGTTGGTATTTTATTAGAGCCATGTTTTCCTACTATAACAACAATTAAAAAGGAATGCAAGGAGCATTTAGAAGACATGACCATTTCCTCTCTGCACAAACAAGCATTTCCTGACTGTGCAGCTCCACAACATGCAATAACACATTTAGCAACCTTGTTTTCCCACAATAATATTTTTCCCCAAACTTTGGCTGTTGTGGTGGCTTATTTTCCATTTAAGGGCATAATCCTGCTTGTGGGATAACCCATCCCAGCGGATCTTTGCAGATGTAATTATTAGGGCAAAGTCCTAAAAAAGAAAGTGTTGCGACTATTCTTGGGAAGAAATCAGGAGAGAGAAGAGAGAGAAGCTGAAGAGTTTCCAAATGCTGTAGCTACCAAAGTATGCCAGAATGATTTTACTCCTTTTACTTTTAATAGAACTGGATAGTTAAGTCAGAAGTTAACACCAGGATATAAACTCACACTAAACTTTGAGCAGGCTGCCTGCTCCATTGCTTAAACAAAAAGTACATGCATGCTTGACAGCCACTCAAACCATTGTCGTGAGGCCCTGGATGGACTTTGTATGGCTTTACTACAAATAATAATAAAATAAAAGCAGCCTGGCATCCTTCTCTGCCACTGCTGACAACATTCCCACCACTCTCCACCAGGCAAAGTGCCATGGATGAATTCAACAGATTAAAACAACCAGAACAGTACAACAGGCAGGGATGTGCTCAGTCCTGCTGGAAACAGCTCCACAAACACTGCAAATCACACACAGAGGGAGGATGCCTCTCACTGCTCCAGCTCTGGTCCCCAAAGCATCATGCACACAAGAACCCCAAAATCCAGAGCATCACTGCTGGCACCCACTCTGCAATTCCTGATGAATATTCCCATGAGTGAGGAGCTGCAATTAACACGCGGTACAGAGTCACAGTAAACAGCAGCAGTGACCAAAAAGCTCTTTATAGAAGGGCTCTCTGCTACAATACCATGATTACTAGTTATGGAAATATTTCAAAAAAAGGCAGACAAAGAGATTTCCACAGGGCACAGCGAGCCAGCCAATTTGTGCTGTGCTTGGACTTCGTAAATCAAAATCCAAGCGACATTTACAGCACTCTAGCTGTTCCTTAAACTTTATTTTTCTTTGCTGCGTGCATTTTGTGCCCTCAGTGAGCTGCAGCTAAAGCTCTGCATGACTGATGGGAAGGAGAAAGTTGACTCAGGCTGACCGGGCAAAGCAGGCTCAGCCCCCTTCCCTGTTATCTGCATTAAGAGCTTCAACAAATTTGTGTAATACCCAGCATTATAGAAATGGATTTCCAACCAGAAGAGCAGTTGGCAGGATTAAGCAAGTAGAAAAGCACATGCACATAAAAAATCAGGAGGTCTGCACACGAGCTAATGGAGCAAACAGAAAATCACTGGGCATGCTCCCTGGGCTGGAGAACCACTTCCTTTATGACAGACAGTAACGTCTCATTACAGGAGAAACAAATACAATAAAGATGAATATTCCATCTTCCCCTGGCTACATTTTAAGTGTTAAGCCAATACAAATTCTCGGGTTATATTTCACAAAAATAGCTACTCAAAAAAACCCTGCTGGCAGCGCAGCAGAGCAAATTTCATTTGAAAGATAAATCCTACATTTTTCGTAGGCAGATGTGAAAATATATCAGACTTTATCATAACAGCCCCTCCCAGGAGCTGAAGAAGCCACAGAGTAAACGTGCAACAAAAAATTAGTTTCCTTTCCCTCCTTGGCCTATATTGCTTAACTCAACACAAACACAATTACGAGCAAATCAAGTTACTTCATCTGGTAGCAGAAGCCACACGCTCTCCCGCACCACGGCGCTCGGCAAAGTCAGTATGGAACCAACCCTTGGGATCATCAGCGAAACACTTGGATGGGGGAGCTGCACGGCTGCTGCAATTATCACAAAATGACCAGCCAGTTCTGCTCCTCCAGCCAGGCAGGACCGTACCAGCCCTGGCGAACAAACGCGCCCTTGTCGGGGGGCTGGGCACGAAGGCGCCTGACAGCGGCCAGCGATGCCAGGAGAGGGCTGCTGGCAACTTCAGGAATGCTGCCAAAAGCTGAGCTGGAGCAGGACACTGTAGCATGGCTATTTCTGTCTGATAAAGGGGCAAAATCAAGCTACCTCCACCGTTTAGTGAAAACTCCTACAAAGCTGGCACGCGAAATGATCTTAAAGCTGCTCTTTGGAGGAGGATTATAACTCTGGATCCACACCACCTTGCCTCCTGCTGCAAGAACATTGCACTGAGGGGTAATTATCCATCTCTTACCAGGATGGGGCAGGGAGCTAAGGAAGAAACATCTTTAATCAATTAAATCCCAGCTTGGTCTGAGCGAGCCAATCCCTGCAAAGAACATCCCACTGCTTCTCCCACAAAGCAAATGAAATTCCCTACAGGAGGTGTTGAAAATGGAGGGCAGAGAGGCATGCACCCTAGCCAGGAGTGTGCTGGATGTTTAATTATTAAAAATTGGTTCCATACAGGTCTTCATCTGCAGTTCTCACCTACCCCCATGGGAGGGGATGGATTAGGGGATGGGAGCTGGAATTACCCCGGGCAGGGCTAGCACCAGGGGTCTGAGTGCGACTTCCAGTCTTGTGCCTCTTGCAGTCTCACGAAGACCCTTCTGGATTCAAAATATTTTTAATTATGACTAAATAGTTAATTATGACTAGTAATTTTAGCTTAAATGAAACTATGAAGCAGACAATCATTTTTAACCCAATAACGAGGAAAAAATAAACAAAAAAACCCCATATATTTAAAAGCAATCTGGTCTGCTTCGCAAAGTTTTCCTGCTGCCTGAACCAGGGATCGGTGATGATCTAAAGTGCAACAGAGCTGTGCAAGGTGGGCAGCTCCTTGGATTTGTAGTTTTGGCCAAACACTGACTACAAACTGGAAATTCTGCTGGCCTAAAATCCCCTGGATTCAAGCACTGGAAGCAAACCTGCACCAAGAAGCAGCTGTTTCTATGGACCAGCTTGGAAGATGAGCTTAAGCTTTTGAGATTGCTTATTTTTCTTAAGGTCAGTTTACATATATTTATTCCTTCTATAATCTCCCCTTGCCTTGCATCTCAACTTTGAATTATTTATCATCAGGTATCACATTCATTTGCATACTTTATGAGGTGCAAACCAAATGATTAGTCATTCCATATTAGACTTTCCTAAACCATCTGTGCCAGGCTCTGCAGCAGCTTGGTTTTGGTTTCTTTAATACTTGGGGGGGAAATAAAAGTTCAAGGGGAGAATACTGGATTGACTTTAAAACACAGAGTAAAACAGTCCATGTTTGTGGATAGCAAAGCTTTATTACTCTGCTAGAGCCGTGCTCCTCCAGGAAGGTGCAGATGATCATCTTCATTGTAATTTAACCAGTGATACAAATTGCAAGCAGCATTATTTCAAAGACCTCTGTTTATTGATTAGAAAAAAAGTCCTTCTCCTCTTCCTGCTCCCTCCTTGAGCGGTGCTGATTGCACACAATGGAGAGCTATCACTTAAAGAGCCAATTAAGTCAACTTCTGAAAGGTAATTGAATAGCTGGAATTCTTAGTGCACTATTGTACTGCATTATCTTGATTGCAATGAAGGAAAAACAAAGCAGCCAGAGCAACAAAAATTAGAGAATGAGGCTCTGGCCACAGGCAGGAATACTGAAATGGATAGGCCCATTAATGCTGCTCTCCTTCCCCCTCCCCCAGAATATTTTCTTTCTGTGATTATTTCTAACTCTCGCTAGAAGTGTGAGAAAGCACAAAAAACTCGGTCTTGTTTATTTTCTGCATTGGCAGGACTTTATGAGGGATGGGCTGAGCTGCTGACCAGGCACAGAGAACGTTGCTGGCTGCAGCCACCCCAGCACACCCAGCCCTGGGGGGAACCCAACATCTGGGCATCCTGTACTCAACCAAAACTTTGATTAAACAACTTCTTGTGGCTTGGGCTGTGAAGATAACACTTTCTGTACAGATTCACCCACGCCTGACAGAACCATCAAGAGATCTCTTTTCTGCCCTCCTGGCTACCTTCAAAATACCCAGAGGACTTTAGATCACCTCTGGGGTTTCCATACCATGGCCTAACCGGGCTGAAGTGAGTCTAAGATTTTGAAAGCTGTTGGGAAGAAGGACATTGTTTTAGTCCCTTAGAAAAAACAAGCTTAAAAAAACCCCAGTTATTGTAAGCCTGCCAGCACTCAGGATTTATATAAAATAACTCATTTAAATGCAGTAAAAAAATGCATCACAATCTGAGAGAAGAATCCTTGGAACTTGAAGGCACTGTCTGTACATGGTCAAAATTCACCATCAATTTTTGAACAATTACTCAAAGTACTCACAGCACTCGGGTTATAAAGCATTTACACAGACACATAAAATAAAAGCTTTTTCCAAAGTAGGAAAAGAGGCGCCACAAAACATAAAAAATCTCCTTCGTTCCTCTGCGCCGACAGCAGCCTGTGGTGTGAGCTTCCACCCCTGTCCCCCGGCCCTGGGTTTCCACGGCAGCACAATCAATCCACCCAAGCTCTGAGCACACTAATGGGCAACTGCTGCTCTCCTCGAGCAGCTCTGGCACCAGCTGCCTCCCCACATGTGAATTTTGTCTGGCACTGGAGCCTTGCTGGAGAACATAGGGCTGAGCAGGGTGAGATGCTGCAGGAGGATGCTCTCTCTGTCTGTCCTCCTGGCACACCTCGAGGTTCCTGCCCCGAGTCCCACAGACTTCACAGCCCAGAACAAGGACAGATCTGGAAAAACTCAATAAATGCCATTCCTCCAGTAGCAAGAGAAATGCAAATCCATCCTTCTGTAGACATGGCTTTTGTGTTTGAGGGGCTGCAGGAAGGGTGCTCAGAAGGAGGTTCCAAAGGGATTTATGCACCCAGCAGATTGGGAGCCTCTCCTGTGCCCTGACTGTCCACCTGTGAAACGAGCTGAATGACACCCAGCCAGCCTTGTAGAGGGCTTTGCTTTTCCTCAATCCACCTCCCTGTCCAGGAGTCAGGTGACTCCTACTCTCACCTACTCCACCCTCACCCTACTGCTGTGGGGCCTCAGGAGCCCTGGCTCTGAACAGAGACATCCATTCATCCACGGGGAATCTGGCAGGACCTCGTAAGCAACCTCTGAAACACGTGGTACCAACGCTGGGCACTGTGCACCACAAGTATGACTTCAGCACACCTGCCCAAACTTCTGCCTCATTCATTTTTGCAGTCTCTCCTCAGTTTACTTTGCAATTATCTCTGCAATTCCCACTGAAAGACAGGACACAATTTAAGGAACTTGAATGATTTTTTCAAACTTGAATGGTCTCTACCCAAAGAAGCCAGAAGGAAGCCCATGCTCTCAAGCACACCCCAAGAGTCTCGGTCCTCAGACATGCTGTGAAGTGGGAGCTTTAGTTTTTCTTCATCAGCAGACTGAAAGCCCATCAAATACAGTAGGGCACCAGCCTCTCTGTGGCCATTCTCTACCTGAGACTTGTTCTATCTTCTCAAAAACTCTTTTCAGTTACACAATAAAAAAACTCCTTAAGGACTGTATCTAGAACAGCTCTAAAAATTGTTTGTGCTTTCCCTGAGAGCTCATGTCTACTTATTGGATGGAGGAGGCAAGAGGACAGAACAGATATTTCATGGAGCAACCATTGCACATAAATATTGCCCCTGACACAGATGTGCTGTGAATACAATTGCATCCTCACATCGATTACACTCCAGGAGCTACATTTGTAGAAGTCAAATAAATAAATGCAAGTCTGAAATAAAAAATAATTTAAATTTCTAGCAAGCCACTTCACCTTATAACCATTCTTTCCTGTGACACGTTGTGCTGGTTCCTTTCTAATAACACATTCATGTACCTGCATAGGTACAAAGGATGTGTACAAATCACATCTTGCAAAACAACTGTTGGCAAGGAGCAGGATTTGAGTATTCATTACTCACTGCTCAACAGTTACATACATTTTAATTCTGACCTCGAAACATAATTTGGTCCATGGCAGATGTTTCCAGCATCACAGGCTGCCTTTGGATGAGATTTAATTCAGTTTGAACATGGCAGCAATGAAGAAAGGGATTGAAACATTTTTTGCTCATTCTCCAAGCTTAATGCTGCAGAGGTAAAAATGAGGGAGGACTGAATTGAATGGCTGAATTTGCTCTCTCAGCCTCAGCTCTGGATCCAGACCAGCGAGGTGAGGCTGTGCCTCCTTGTCCCCTCTGTGGCATCAGCCTCTGTCAAAAAGAAATTAAGTTATTTTAATGAGGTTCTGCTGAATGCACACTGGTGGAACCAAGAGAAGAATAACCTCTAGTTTTAAGCTGCTTCATTTTCATCAGAAGGGGACATACTCCCCTGCAAACTCTTCCTCCTCTCCCCTTGTTACCCTGAGCAGCTCCTTGCTGCTATTCGACATCAATAAGTAGATCATTACTTCACCAGCAGCACTTAAAATCTTCTGCAAGGTAAGATCCAATTGCAATTTTACATCCACATAGTTGCCCACACTGAAGAGCCCTGAAATGCTCTTAACGAGTTGTGTGCTCAGGGATGGGCTCTTCACACATCAGTGGAACGGGCTGGGGAGGGACAGCTGCTTCCATAGTGCACAGCCAGTGGAGCAGTTTAAGGAGAAGAGAAATGGTATAAATAATTGAAATCGCAGCAAGAAATGTAGGCAGAGCAGAGGGAAGGAGGGCAGCTCCAAAGGAGCTGGCAGCAGGAGAAGAGATAAGGGCTTCTGGGAGCCCAACTGAACACGAGTGCATGTACAAAATCCACACCTCCTTGCCGGTGTGCTACGCCACACACCAGCAGCCAAAAGAATTTCTTGACCTTTTCTGCACTGGCTGGCAGTGATCTGAATTCTACCCACCTACAAGCTCTCTTGTCAACATCTCCCCTTTCTTCCTCTCCATGAAATCCTCAAGTCTGATGCAAATAATCCCCATGTACATCCCAGCACTGCAGTGACCTTGGTAACCAAACAATGCTGATGAGTCAATGTGGATTTCAAATTCTGCCACTGACAAGCACCTCACCCACAGGGACCCACTCCTCCTGGCCCAGCCTTTCATGGTGAAGCTCCCTGAGAGGGTTCCCAGAGCACCCAGGACATTCAGGGCACTTTAGAGAGGATCCTGGTCTCAGCTGGGGCCTCTGAGCACCATCAGGTCACCATCAGGGGTATCTGCAGAAATGGCCACCTTTGGTTTGCAGCCTTGCAGAATAACTAACCAACACTCTGGAACAACAGAAAAGTGCTGAAAGTTTCAATCCCAGGAGGAAAACACCTCCTCTGATGACCACAGCTGCTACAAAGGGCTAAAGGCTGTAATTTTGCCTGACCTTTAACTATTACAGCAATATTCCTTGACCTGCATTTTAGAAGTTATGAACAGACAGCACAACACAGGCTAAGCGATCTGCCACTGTCTTGACAGATTTCCAAAGAGACATGAAATATCTGCCTTTCTGTGTGTGTGCATCGTGCAAGTCACTTGAGAGCTGTGCAGACATCTGGAAAAACCCACAGCTCCTCTCTGGGTAGCGCTCACTCAAGCAGGAGATGGCAGGAGATCATTTATAATGCTCTGTGGAGGTAACACTTGGCATAACAGCCCCAGGAACAGCTCCATCACAACACTGGGTTGAAGAAAGGACACTTCAATTAGCAACTCAGCTAACCAGACACCTTTAACGGAGCAAGTAATGAGATTTCTTAATGAGTGGTTCATCTGAAGGGTGTGCAGTGATACCAAGACCCAGGTGAAAATGCTCATCAAGATCTCCGTGCAAGTCACGAGTGTGTAGGATGGATATCTTATTTTAAACAGCAATCAATTGATTTTAAGGAATCAGCTGTCGGACCTTGCCAGACTCCTCTTGCAGAGTGTCAGTATTTTTAGATAAAAGCCTGCACCAGGCATCATTGTTAAGTTCAGCCCTGTTCCTAGAGCCACAGGGCACACAACTCTGATCAGAAGGTGAAGAAACCTTGATTCTGACTCTTCTGTGTGAGCATTTAAATTTAAGAGTTGCTGTTCAAGAAGCATGTCACCAAAACAAAAAATGACCACAGTTTTTAAACTTGACTTGTTGCCTAAAGAGCCTTCCAGAGGCTGCAAGGATCCCACATGTCCTTTTCTCTACACACAGCCCTGCCTGGCAAGTGCCTTATCAGGGTGTGCCCAGCTGCACATCACACCCTTGTGCAGCCTATCTGTCCCAAATCCAAGCCTGGTATGGAAGGACCGAGCTTCACGTGCCTCTAAGGATATCCTCCAGCTGGGACAGGCAAGTGACAGCTCACGGTGTGAACAGCAATTCTGGGGTCAAGAGCAACTTACAGTTCACAGCAAAAAGAGACACACCAACCCCTTGGATTTCAGCACAAAACTGGTCCTTGTAACCTCTCTCTGCCACATGAGGGAGATTGGAAACCCAAGTCCACCCTGGACAGGACAGAATTTCTCCTCTGACCACTCACTAAGAACAAGGAAGCCCTTCTGTACTTCTAAAGACAACCGAGCCTTAACGAGGCTGCCATGCCAGCGAGTAAAGATGGGAACCTTGTGGTTTCAGAGGGTCTGCTACTGAGAAGCTGCATTTGGGCACTCTCCAAATGAATGATGGGACTCTTTCCCTGACAAAAGAGCCATGAACAGCATCTGTCCTCTGGAGTGCAAAGGAATGGTGCCAACTGCCAATCCTCCTCTTCCAGCTGGAGGACAGCTCGTGGGCAGCCGTCTTCAGCTGAGAGTCTCCAGATTGCTCCCATTGTGGGACACACAGCCTGGCTCACCAAAAGAGGCTGCAGCCAGCTCAGACGTGCCTCAGTTCACTTGGGGAACACTTGATGTGAGGCTGGAGAGAAACGGCTCTCTGACAGCTGGAAAATGCAGTTGCCTAAGCTGCTGGGGGATAATGAAGAATCAGCCACTTCCTAGAGGTGCTTTTCTGTCACCCACATTGTTAGAGGTGCGTTTGTGTCACCCTTTGCTCTGACCACGGGGTCTCAGAGAACAGTTTCTGTAACGCAAAGCTTTGAACGCTGCTAACTGAGCCAGCCCCAGCTAAATGCCATGGTCTCAGTCACTACAAAACTATTCCTTTCTCTTTCTGCCATCCTCCATTCCATCCATGGGGTGTCCATTAGATTCAAACACAAAGAGCCTACCACGAGAGCCTCATTAGCTGACTGTACAACTGGATTTGTTTTGCAGCACAGCGCTGTCCCCCACACTGCAAGGCAGAGTTCTTGAGGGGGGGGGAAAATGGATCAATTTAAAAAATACCTGGCATGCCTAAATATTACATGCAGCTCTTCTGTTGGACTTAAAACAACAGCATTACCATCTGTAAAACAGGGGAAAAAACCCCCAGGAAGTCTCTCAAAACAGCAGACCAAATGAAAGGAGAAAAAGATGAAGGAGGTTTCAAACCTGCCCTGGAGAGAATGTGTATCACAGCTCTAACCTGCTGCAGGGAGGGGGAAAAAAGGAAACAGGGCAGCAGAGACCAGAAATCAGATTTATTATGACCAACCAGGTAGATAAAATATAGATGATCACCAAGAGAGGATGGCTGTGCTGGAATCAACCAGCTTCTGAAAATGTCTAGTCAGCTTTAGCATTTGATACACATGAAATCAGTGTCCACACAAGAGTATTCTCCTGAAAGGATGGGATTTAATGCAGTCGAGATAATTATCTAGATCCTTCTTTATCCCATTAGTGGTTTTCATTCGCATCCTGGAACACCATAAGCGGATTGCTCAAGAATTATTTGCCATCCGCTGCTTCAAACCCGATTGGAATTATCTTTATACCTCGGTATGAAGAAAAGAGATTACATCCCTGCCAGGGCTGGCTGGGATGCCCTCTTTTCTGAGGCTCCCCTTACCATTCTTGTTCTATAGGGTGATGAAAAGAATTAGAAAATAATTGTCATGGACATGATTTTGCCCTCTCCTCCTCTTCCTTCCCCACATATGTGTTTGGGAGGAGGAGTAGGAGACGTTCTTCCCATTGCATCCCCTGCAGGAGATGCATCACTGCACCTGCAGAGAGATGAAGCTCAGCAAGACTTACTCATCAAATTACCCAGGACAGGATCCAAAAACGCTCCTAGCTTCCTTTTGCACCACGACCCACTAATAAAAGAACAAGGATGAAACTGTTAAAACCAATTAAACGTATCACTTGATGCATGAGCAGGAAGTGGGATTCAGTGCACTAGAGATCCCAGGGGCGTGTGCCAAACGTCGCCTCTCGTGCTCTCTAGCGATCTGTGTCACTGTGCAAGCTCTGCTGGAGATCAGGCCAACGTCACTCAAACAGCCAACACAACCCCTTGCTTCAAGGCCTAAAATAACAAGAAGACAAAATTCCCCTCCCAGCCACTCTAACTGCCTGCCAGGTTTTGTATTAACGGAAGAATTACATCTCCATCCAGGTATGGCAAGGACACAGCTCGTCTCCTCACAGGCAGCTGTGACTCTGACCAGCAGCGAGCAAAGATACCTGGATGCCACAAAAACCATTCCTTCTCCTCAAGGAACGTGAAGGGGGTAGGTATTCAGACCTGACATGAATAGGAATGCATGTATTTTTTAAAGAATCGTGCTTTATGGCTGTGTAATGAGATCTGTAGGAGAGGTATCTCTATAAACAAGTTATTAAAAGGGGGAGGAGGGACACAATAATAGCAGGTGCCAATTACTCAGCTCCCAGCAGAGACTTTTCAATTTCTCACCTTCCCCCAAAGCAAGATGTGCCTCTGTATGGCACCACATTCACTTACAAGTGTGAGACCCTTTGGAGTGTGGCTTCTCTCCCCCCCAGCAGAGCTACACTGCCACCAGAGTGGGGCTGCCCCTCGTCCCACCAGCCCTGCACCAGAGCTGGGACCAACACACCATGAAATTAATTGGGAAACTGAACACAACCATATTTTTATTTGACTTCAGAATGCGGCCACTTCTCCCGAGAAGAGGAACAGTGAATTCATGAGCTGACTGCAACTGCCAGGTTTGCATCTCTGCAAGTATCTGCTTAGTTTTGGGAACAAAACACCAGTAATGATTTTCTTATTTTAAGATGGCGGCATCGTTTCAGACAGTAAATGTCCACCCTGGAGCTGTCAGAGGGACCCCATCCTTTAAAGCAAACACACCAAGGTAATGATTAATATTACTAAAGTAATTCGAGCCTCCAAAATCATTGTTTTCAAGATCAGCAAATAATTACCAAGGCCTTCAGCAATCAATATCCAAGATAAATAGAAGATTAAATTGCAAAAGAAACAGAAGAAAGTACTTAATATTTGCCAAACACATGCCAAATACACTTTTTCATGGTAACCAAATACTTACAGTAAATAGATATTTTAGCTCACTGGAGAGACACTTTCAGAAACTAATAAATTAATCCAATAAAACAGACAGACAGGGTGGAACCAGACATTAACGAAACACAAACTGATCTATACGGAGCCAACCCACAATCCATGTCCTAATCATGCTCATCCACCACTCTGAGTACTTACCTCCCCCACCCAGGTCAGCTCTTTAGCTCGGGGAAAATGCATGTTTCATGTGGATTCACTGGCACAACAAAGTGGAGAATTTCAGCCATCAAATGACAAAGCTTGTGCTCAGCCAGAATTTGCATTTCCAGTTTTTTTCCTAAATACTTCTCGCTCCTCAAAGTTAGCAAATTAATCTCCTTTTAAAGACAATTTTTGCTTTTCCTTCAATTTAGTTGAAGCTCTGTATGTGAGGTGCAGGAAGAGCTCCTGCTGCCCATCAGCACCAGCCACCCCACATGTGATGCCAGTGGAAGCATCCCCACGGCATATCCTCACTCTGGGGTCAGGATGGTTTGTCCCGGGGGCTGCGCCTGACCTCACCACCACTCCAGGGACCCAGATGGACTCAGAACAGCCCCTGAAACTCAGTACAAGGACCAGCACCATCTTCTTCCCAGGCAGCCTAAACCAGCTTCTACCCAAAATCATTGCTTGGCGTTAACGAAGCCATGCTATTAGGGGAGTACCTGGTAAAGTTCTTCAAAAAGTGAGTAACTTGAACTGGTCAAGATTAAGAGAGGGAAGACATGGGAAGATCTCCATCCCGGTCATTTTCTACAATATCAAAGGAAGAAGAAAGGGAGGAAACTGAGGGAAATAGAAGACAAAGAGAAATGATATCAAAGCCAGCTCCAGAGAGCTCAATGAGAGATGGCACGAAAAAGGAATAGTTAAAACATGAAAGGTGAGATCAAACAGAAGTAAAAGATCACAGTCTGGGCACAGAGCAGAGGGAGGGGAGACCACCCCAACACTTCTGCCAGCATTAACTGAATAATTCATCTGACAGGTACTTGTCTGTGGTTGAGTCTGAGAGAGCTCAACCACCACCAGATCCATCCATTCACCCAGCAAAGGACACAGACAAACACTGCTGTTGTTTTTTATGTGGGGACACACCCTGGGGACACTGCACAGCAGCTCTGCTCCCCTGACTGCTGTCTTTTGGGAAGGAATAAAGAAATTTAGTTCTCCCTCAGAAATCTTCTCCAGCTTCTGTATGAAGTTCTTGGTACTGGCAGGGCTGGCCTCACTACTGCACTTTAACTAAGCCATTACATGTTTTCACTATACAAAATATATATACAGAGATCTTCAAGGAGCTAATTTCTCAGGACTGGAAGCATTTCTTTGATTATTTACAAGAGCTTCTAAAGGCTACACAGCCTTTTAGTACCACAGGCCTTCTCCCTAAGCCATGACATTCCTCAGAACATTGACAATACAGAGAGGACTTACTGCCACGTAAGTACAAGCAGAGAGTGACAAAAAAGGGTCTCCAGATTGAACCTTCCAGAAAGCTCTTGGCATTGCAGGGAGAGAAGAAAAACCTAAGTGCTCTAAGGCAGACTTGAAAATGTGATCAGGATGGCCTAAAAACACATTGATGAACAGGTACGGACCAGACAGCAGCACTGACATAAGCCAACACCTTGCTCTTCCCACAGTCCAGCATCCATCCCACCACCACCAACTCCTAAACCACCAGAGTGACAATTATAGCCACAAGCAAATGGACACTGCAAAGCAACAAAACTCATTATGAACATAAAAGACAGGTGGAGATTAATTTTTGCCCAGGAGCTTCTTTAAAGCCTAATGATTTACATTTTAACACTACTGCTGTCCACTTTAATATAAGCAGAAATTAAAATATCTTGCATCAAAGACATTTTCATGGGCATGTCTAGTCACTTCAAAATACAGATTAACCTTTAGGTAAGCACTTATCCTGTATGTAACACAGGAGGGATAGAATATTTAAATGCTGGCAAGGCAGGGGCAGGCAGGAGAGAAGACAGAGTTACAGAGCTGTCTCTGTGCATCAGAGATGCATCCATGCTAATGCACTGATCCTGGAGACTCAAATGTGACTTGACACCGAGACAAAAACAGAGGGAGAATTGGCCAGTGACACAATTAATGCAGAAAGAGATTATTTAATACAAGAATCTGCCACTCCCAGACTTTCCTGCTTTGAAAGGGAAGCCTGACATAAGCTCGAAAATAAACCCAAAAAGGGCACTGCTGAATAAAAAGCCCCCTATGCTGCAATTCAAATGGAAAAGGCAGAATTTTTTTTTTTTACCTCCATCAAAGACAACAATCCTCTGCCTGTATCAGGAAGCTGCTAAGCAGATACTTGATCAGCCCTCCCTGAAAAGCCTCTCCTCCTAACAATGCTAACCTGCCCGCCCCTGCTGAAGCTCTTTGATTATTTTAATACTTTCCACAATCCTTTAATTTGCCCAGTGAGTTCTGCCACCACAGCAGCCCTCTTCAGCCACCCAATCTCCCAACCTCTTGATCTCTGTCTCACGAAAAAGAAAACTTGAACATTAGAATTGGCACAATAATGGAAAATCTTCACCTAGAACATTAAGATCATCTCCAAGTATTTTTAGGCAGGTGGCTCAGCCTTAAGGGCCTCCTTCAAAGTCCTGGTGGCTGTGGATGCCCGTGCTGAGCCAGGCACCTCAGTAGGGATATTTGTTTGTGTTTCTTTATAGCACAAACAGAAAAATTGCTCCTTTGGTGACTGGTTTGGGTTTTGTGAACAGGGAGAATTATGGATAATCCAAGCCTACCTGCAGCAGCCTTGCTAAAGCAATTTCTCCAGCACTTAGTGTCTTCAAGGCTTTCTGGAGATGACTGGCAGCTTCACTTAAACTAGCCAGCTACAGATGTGTTTTACATTAAACACTAAGTGAATAATCAATGAACATTCAGGATATAAGTACAAATCAATGATTTGTTTTAGATGAATCAAAGGGAATCGCAAATGAGTTTTGTTCTGCAACAGAAGTAAACCAAGAGAAGTACTTGATGTAACTGGGGATGTGAGTGTTAACCTACTCTGACTCCTCCTCTCCTGTGCTGACACAGACCCTGCTGTCACAGAAGCCTGGCAGTGTCCTCCAAACCCCAGTGACAAGAGATGTCACTGTCCCCAGAGAGCAGATGGGAACTGAGGCATGAAACCAAGCAGTCAATTGTTCCAAGACTGGGAGGGACACAGCACAGCAAGGACATGAATCCAAGTCTGTGCTGGAGAACACAGGAGAGAGCCCTTGTAACTTCAACTCCATCACACAACCACAGCTCTTGGTGTGGGAGCAGCAATGGGACACAGCAACTGCACACCCAATACAGATCAAGAGCCCTGTTTAAAGGCCTTTAAAAAACTGCAAATAAATCAAAACAGATAAACAGGTGACTCCAGACAATGAACAACTTATTTTAATAAATGCATTTCAACAGATTGCACAGTGCCCCTCGCTCTTGGGATGAATTTGCTCAAGTCACAGGTGAGGTAATTCTGCAAATGCTGCTGCATTCCAGCCACCAATTTCACACAATGTCTGCTGAGCACCACCCAGGCCACAGAAAGTCTCTCAGAAATGCTCCTGCACAACTTTTTATTCATCATGCATTTTAATGCCAGATTTCCAAACTCATGGTTCCCTAGCCAGGTCCTTGCCTGCACCTCCTCAGTCCCCAAAAGCACTTGCTGGGTCTCCTGCTGCCATCTCTCCTACTGGGAAACGTTTGCAAGGGTTGTTGTGAAGTGATCCCAGCTCAAACCAGGGCCTTCACTCGTATCCATTTTGCTGCAGGCAGTGCCCAAGACCTCAAAGAAACTACAAAAACCTGAAGTCAAGCTGGTGCAGGCAACAGAAATGAAAAAGCAGCGGGAACCCCTCATGCCGCAGGACACGGCTCGTATTTAACAATATCAAGCTTTGACTCTGCTGCTTCCAGAGCAGATTAGTGTTCATGGCTTTTATGCTCTATAGAAGAAGACTTTGTAAATACACTCAGAGGAACATCCCTCCGGGACAAAGTTTGCTTCCCACAAAGGACACCCCCAGTGAGCAGAGCATCCTGCCGTGCACGGCACTGCACGAGCGATATTTCCTTACAGAGCCGCTGCCCGAGCCCTCCCTGCTGCTCCAGAGCATCCACGCTGCAGCCAGTGCCCCGCAGCCCCCAAACCCAGCATCCTGCTCCTCACCACACCCACAAACCAAGGGAGAAACCCTGTGCTCAGACCTGCACCAAGACGCCCAGCCAGGATGCGTGTGGCGAGTCCTTCAAGGAGCTCTGCACGCCTGTCCTGAAGCACTTCCACAACATCCCCATTCCCACAAGGTGTGTCCAAAATACCACAGTCACACCTGATCTTAGGGGTGTGAAGCCACCACGCAAACGGCAACCCCACTTTGCAGGCAAACCTACAGGTGCAGAGTTGGCTGCAGTTGGGGTTTTACGATGGATGCCGGGAGCTGGCTGGCAGTGAGCAACCAGAAATCATTAAAAGCTGACAGAGAAAAAACTTGCCAGGGGAAGCCTGCACAGGCAACATGGGTACAGAGCCTGCCCTGAGCTACACAGCCATACTGAGGAGGTATCATGCCAGCCTCTACACACAGCATTTCCAATGGGAGTTTCCTAAATGGTTCAACACAAGATTTAAAACTTCCAGTCCAACTAAAAATCAAATCCCAACACTGAGACCCAAAATATCCTACAGTATTTATGGCTCTGGCGTAGGCTGCAAAGGGCAAAGAGAAGGGCTGCATAAACAGCACACGGCTGGTCAGTCAGTCAAGATAAGAACAAACATTATGGATGAGAACCGAACAGTTTTCACCACTGGAAATGAAAAACAACCACAACAATTTAATTGGTAGGTTCAATTGTTTGCCTTCATCCCATCTGAAACCTTCTTGGTTTTACTAATCCCTCAGTAAGTCCCGAGTCCCCTGGAGTCCCCACATTGGGCACCCGCACCTGCCTGCACCTTCCCAAAGCCTGATCCTCCACAGTTCAGCCCTACACACCCAACACCTGACCCCAGGTTACAAAAGAGCTTTCTGCCTAGCAGGTTTTGGGAAGTGAAACCATGTTTAAATCTAAAATCAACAAAGAGAGAATATCAGACTTTGGCCAAGACAGCCACCACCATGACGCACAGCACGTGGCCCACCTCCGAACAGGACGTGATGCTGGACACCTGCTGCCTGGGTGAGTGGCTGTGCTATTTGAGGCTGCCCTTCTCTTCCCACTCCAGCAGACTATTTCAAACCCCATTTATAATTGGAAAGAGGCAGCATCTGTTTTTGCAGACCATGAGGTCAAAACTTTACTAATAACCACAGCACAGCAGAACACCATTAGCAGGTAAACAAGCCCTGAGCTGGTCTCGGAAAAGCAGCTCTAGAGATGGTTTGTTCTGGTTTTTTTTTTCTTTCAATTAATTGTTTTGTCCTCCCAACACAGAGTGGGAAGACAAGCAGACTCTGCAATGCCTTACATTTTAATATCATATTATTCCCCACTGGAGGCAATGCAGACACCTTGCCAGACTTCCCCAGAACTCAACGACATCAGCAACTCAGGAGCACTGGGAATTGTCTCCAGTCACTCACAGGGCATGACTGATGTACAGGACTGGCAAACACAAAGCCTATCTTTGAAAAATACAGGTATGGGAATAAGGAGGCAGGAATTTATAGAACAATCAGCTTAACTTCAGTTGAAATGCTTAGAAGACAAGGAGAACTTCAGCAAGAGATAACATCTGTTCGTCAAGAACAAATCACATCAAATCTGTCATATTTCTTTCTGTGACAGGGTGTCAGGACTTGCAGGAAGGGAAGAAGAAACAAAGATTTCAGAGACCTCTGATGATGTCTGATGGCACATGCCCATAACACAGCCAGGGATGCAGGGGCTGGCCTGAGCTGCCCAAAGGTAGGACCACCACTGCTGGGAAGACCACCTGTGAATGGGCACTGCTCTTTGAGCACAGACTGGGGGGGGGCTCTACTGAAGCATTTTCCAGTGGAACCCATCCCAGATCCAACACCAATTGGTGTTCTCATCCACAACTTGGCTGACAGCAGAGAAAACAGGCTAACTGCCCTGGAAGGCTACACCAAGCTGAGAGGGACTGCAAGCATGCAGGAGGACAAAATCAGAATTCAAAACAATCCTGGTAATTTAGAAGATGCAGCCTGGAAAAAAAAAAAAAAGAAAAGAGGCAGTTCAAGAAAGACAAGCATGAGGTAATGCAATTTGGTAAGAATAATTAACCAGGCAAACACAAGATAAGGCATGAAAAGCAGGACAACATCTGGAGAGGAACAGTTGAAGGGTTGATAGGATAAAAAAATAAACATGAGTCACCTATGGCAAAAGTGAAAAGCACACACAGTGGGATGTATAAACAGGATCATTGTTTGTAAAAGGTACAAAGTAACACTTAGTCTTCTGAGCAAAAATACAGCAGCAACTTCAGCCCTTTATCCCAGGTTAAGCATCACCCCTCACTAAGGATGATGGTCCAGAAGAGAGTAACAAGAGCAACTGCAGACCAAGAATGCGTGACCTAAAAAAGAGTGATCAAAGGAACCAGTGTGGTTTAATCTGTATCAGTAAGGGAAATGGTAGCAACTTCCAAATATCTACTGGCCTGCTACAAAGAAGGACAGAAGGAACTTTTCTGCCTGTTCCCAACAGATGGAAAAAAAAGAAGAGCAATCCTGAAAGTAAACTGAAGAAAAAGACATTTCTGTAGAAATCATAAGAAAAGTCTAATATGAGGGCTGCTAAATGTCAAACAGATTGTCTGGGGAGCTTAGGAGTCCCTGCCATTGACGGTTTTTAAGAACAAACACAACAAACATCTGTCAGGAAGGGGTTGGTTATCAGCGATCCTGCGGAGGGCAGGAGATGGACTGAATGACCTCTCAAGGTCTTCTCCAGCTCTGTACTGAACAACAGCCTGAAACGTGAATGTCCACAATAGCTGGAAACCTGCTGTGCTGACACAGCCACCCGAGCTGGCCCTGACCTGCCGAGGCCACTGCCGTGTGCAGCCGACAATCTGTTGCTGCCAGAGGAACACGCGCATCCCAGAGAGGGCCCTGCCAGGAGGGACAGGGACAGTGGCACCCAGGGGTGCTGTTCTGGCACTTGCACGAGACACAGGGAAAAGCTGCTCGTTAAAAAATAAAAGTGTGTCAAGGGACAACACAGTCCAGGCAGCACAGACTGCCTAGTGGGGCTGGCCACCCTGCTCCTGGAAGCAGCAGGGGCTGCTCGGAGCCCACGCAGCACTGCACACTGCCTTTGCTTTATTTATGAGAGGAAGCTGCAAGCAAAGCCACTGCCCAGTGGCAACCACAGGGCAGTTCTCAGAGCATTCCTCTGCCCCTGCACAACTACTGTGGTCTAGTACTTCTGTCTGAAAACAACACACAACAGCAACACCTGAGTATGCAAACATTTTGGCCAGTGATAAATAAACATTTTGGCCAGCGGTGATAAAAATATCACCAGCAGAAGCAAAGCAATCCACTGGTACAGAAGCAGCACCCCTGCATTGCAAACGCCCACCACACAAACCTCTGCAGGAGGCAGCCCTGGTGGGATTTAAATCACCTTAGCAGCACAACAGGAAAGCCTTCAGTGATGAATGAGGCAGAGGATTCCAAGCAGCCACCTGTCAGACACCTGCAGCTGCCAAGACAAACTGGCACATCCCAGGCACTCCAAGCCTGCTGCCAGGGAAGGGGCTGGGTGGGGTCATGTCATCAGAGCCAAAAAACCTTCCCCAAGAGCTGCCCCAGCCCTGATGCCAGCCTTGCACTACGTGCAGGCTGCACCTTGTGATGGTGCATGGTGTGCCACAGGACTGCAAACCCATCAAGTCACAGCTTATGCTCAGCAAAAGCTGCTTCTCACCTGTAGCAGGGAGAGATGCTTCTATAGCAAGTGGGAGGAGAGAATCAGGGTCTGGCTGGCCAGACCACACACCTTTAATGACCTCTAAAAGTGCAGTAACTGAAAGAGCAGAGCGATTACCACGGGTGTAGGAGGTTACACACTCACACACGGTACAGAGACACAATTCAGAAGCGACTGTCAGAATTGTCCTGTAGGCCAGAATAAGTCCAGTGCACTGCTCGAGAGAGAGACCGGGTGGAGAAAAGCAACTATTGTGTTGCCAGGAAAAACCAGCAGCCAGCATCTCTGTAACACCTGCACAGGATTCCCCCGCAGCCTCGGCAGGACAGGGCCCTGCACCTCTGCTCTGCAGCTGCCTACTCAGTGCAAAGCCAGCACCAATACTCGTGTGCTGAAGCCACAGCTGTCACACCTGTCCCACATCCACTGAAGTTACTGCACTCAGCATCGAGCCGCAAGAGACACACGCAGAGAAGGCAGAGATGCTCAGATCTCCCCCCACCAGTTTGCCCAAAGAACCCCCAGCATTTGAGAGCTCCCCTCAGTTGCTGGCACTACCTCGCAGATTTAACTCACCCGGCTCCCATCGCCCATGAAGGTTTTCGCCATAAACACGGGGGTGCAAAGAAGCACATCACCAAACCCAAGCCAAGTGCTAGGCTTGGACAAGAGCCCGCCCATCACCCCACAGCCCCCCGACCCTCCGTGGGCAGCCCTGGGCGAGCAGAGACCCCCGGCTGGGGTACCTCCCGCCCAGCTGGGCACAGGCAGTCGCTCCAGGGGCTCCACAGGTCACGGTCCCGTGGGGCGCACAGAATCCCGCCGAGCCCGCACCCGTGGGGCTCCAGCAGGATCCTGCCCCGAGGGATCCCCCAGGTCCCGCAGGATGCTCACCGGGTCTGGATCCCAACGCACCCCCGGGCTCCAGCCGGGCCCGACTCGCGGAGTCCCCGCACGCCCTCCCAGGCGGCGGGGCGGTGCCGGGTCCCCGCGGAGGCGGCCGAGCCCCCCTTACCTTTGTGCCCGCCGAAGGCGCCGTACCAGGAGAGCGAGAGCAGCGCGCACAGGCAGCCGAGCAGCAGCGTGAGCGCCGTGCCGCTGCGGAGCCTCATCGCCTCCTCGCCGGCGGGGGCGGCCGCATGTCCCGGGCGCGGCGCGGCCTCGGCGGCCCCGGCGGAGCGGAGCGGGGAGCGCAGCCGGGAGCGGGAGCGGAGCGGGAGCGGAGCGGGGCGCGCCGCCCGCACCGCCCGCACGCAGCGCCCGCGCCGGGCCCGCCGGGCGGGCGGGGCGGGGCCGGGCGGGGGCGGGCGGGGCCGGGGGCGGGGCCGAGGGGCGGGGCGGCACCGAGGGAAGGGCGCCCTCGTGCGGGGGAATGCGGGACTGCAGAGGGGCGGGGTGAGTGTGAGTGTGAGTGTGAGTGAGAGTGAGTGTGTGAGTGTGTGAGTGTGTGAGAGTGTGAGAGTGTGTGAGTGTGTGAGTGTGAGAGTGTGTGAGTGTGTGAGTGTGTGTGTGAGAGTGTGTGAGTGTGAGAGTGAGAGTGAGTGTGTGTGTGAGAGTGAGTGTGTGTGAGTGTGAGAGTGTGAGTGAGTGAGTGTGAGTGTGAGAGTGTGTGTGGGTGTGTGAGTATGTGTGTGTGTGAGTGAGAGTGTATGCGTGTGTGTGTTTGAGTGTAAGTTCATGTGTCTGTGTGTGTCTGCACATCTGTTTGTCTGCACATGTCTGTGTATGTGTGTGTGTGTGTATCTGTGTGTCTGAGCGTGTGACTCTGTGAGAGTGAGATTGTGTCTGAGATTCTATGTGTGTGTATGAGCGTGTGTGCCCCATGTTTCAGTGTGTATCTGTCCAAGTCCATCCATGTACGTGTGTGTATGTGTGTGCACATGTACATGTGTGTGCAAGAGTGCACGTTGATGAGTTACCCATATAAATGTACATACCTGTATCCTTGGTTTACTTCTATCGATGCACGCCTGCCTCCTCATACCCATCCATATGTCCCTACAAAGCCACAGATGTATCTGTGGGTGCCTGCGTGGGGCTGTACACGTGTGTGTGTGTGTGTGTGTGTGTGTGTGCGCATGGCTGTGTCCATATGTGTGTCCCTCTGTGTCCATATGTCTGTCCTGTGTGTGTGAACATGCACCCAGGTCCATCTGTCTGCAGAGTGTGGGGCTGTGCTCGTACCTGTGGCTGTGCCAGGCTGATGCACACCCTTGCACGTGGACCCCAGGAATTGCCCGGTCCCTGCGGTGTCACGGGTGGGTGTCCCTGGATGGAGGTGTGTGCTCAGCCCCTGGGCACAGGGATGTCCCCACGGGCTGTGCACAGCTGCGGGGACAGGATGAGGAGTCATCCTCGCTGCCATTCCCACAGAAGTGTTTCATCTTGGTTAAGGAAACAGCATCCAATGTTTATTGAGAGAAAATCAATGCCAGAAGAATATCACAAACGGAAGGTGCTGCCTGGAAGGACATTATCCCTCTTCCAAAGGACCTGGCATTCGGGGGTTATGACCTCAAGCTGCTTGCCTGGGTGAAGGACAGAACAAATCAGATTACAAAATTATTTTGCTTCTGTTTTCTTCTGTTAATGGGTTCAGCTTATTTAATTGTAGACTGTACTGTGAGGTCAGGCTCCACGGGCATTTATTTGCCTTCATCATCTGCACTTGTTTTGGTGAGCGGGCCTGAGGTCAGGCAGCTCAGGTGCCCCGTACATGGGTACATAATTCCTGAACCAGCCAAAGCTGTCATCTCCCATTCCCCAGAGCTCTTTTAGCGAGTAAATATTTCTCTGACATGTCAATATTGCAGGACTGGCTTCCAGTGATCAAAGTCTGCTGCTCGAAACGTTAGGATCGGTTAGGGAGCCATGCACAGCGAGGCGTGTGCCCGTGCCAGAGGCGGGGGAGGCGGTGCAGGCGCTCGGCGATGCTCGGATGCCGCCCCGGAGCCTTCCCGGGCGCAGGCGGGAGGAGCTGCGAGCCAGCTGCTCCCAGCAACACTCCACAGACACGGGGTTCTCCTGAAAAGGAAAATCCGCCAAGAGGGATCTGCCTCAGGCATCCTGTTTCCTGTTGGGAAGGTGAGCGGTGAAGGGAGCCCGGCGCTCAGGAAGGTGCAGGGGCTGCCTGGAGGGGCTCTGGGCGCCTCGTTTACGGGGAAAAGCACGGGTCACCCATTTCTGCAGTCTTGCCTAACTGCACCCTTAGAATATCCTTCAGTTCATGAAATAAAGCACGTTTTTCAAATCTTGAAATGGCCTCTCGCGGTGGTTGGAAAATCCGGGCGGGAAATCGGCAGAGGGAGCCCTTTGGACGGCGTCAAAAGTTTCAGCCTCCCTCCTCCGCCAGGAGCCCGGGAGGAGCTACAGGGCCGAGCACAGACCACATCCCTGAGCAGGGAAATGGCCTGAGCAGGGAAATATCCTGAGCAGGGAAATATCCTGAGCAGGGAAATGGCCTGAGCAGGGAAATATCCTGAGCAGGGGAATATCCTGAGCAAGGAAATGGCCTGAGCAGGGAAATATCCTGAGCAGGGAAATGGCCTGAGCAGGGAAATATCCTGAGCAGGGGAATATCCTGAGCAAGGAAATGGCCTGAGCAGGGAAATATCCTGAGCAGGGAAATGGCCTGAGCAGGGATATATCCTGAGCAGGGAAATGGCCTGAGCAGGGAAATATCCTGAGCAGGGAAGTGGCCTGAGCAGGGAAATGGCCTGAGCAGGGAATGGCCCGAGCAGAACTCTCGGGAACGCTGAAAAAACCCCACGGGAGGTGCCTGGTGCATCCTAACTGGATTTTACAAAGCAGTGCCCGAGCAACCCCCATCAGAACCAGCAGCAGGTCCACGGGAATGAATGGCAGCCCACCCCAAAGGTGTCAGACAAGAACTGCTGGTGGGGAAACACTGTACCCCGTTAAATCTTGGCTGTTTATTTTCAGAGGTGCAAAATGCTCCCACCACTCAGGATAGCTGGTGTGTCTGCAGCGGAAGAGAGGAACATTAATAATTTCTCCAAGACAATTAATTAGACTCTTTCCCAAGGATAAAGTTTAATCCAATTTTTGCTGTTATGCTTTGTCTTCATAAAAGTCTGAAGAAATTAATGAGCTTTATACCACCCTCTCATGATAAAAACCTTGGGTTCTCTTGGAAAAAATTAGGGACTAAACCAAATTGTAGCACCTGCCATTTTTCTCTCAGACCTGCAAAGGTGTCTTTTATTCTTGATGTCCATTCCTCTTTTCCCAGTTTTGTCTTTTATTCTGTTTTTAAAATTTTGAGCAAATTTTGAGAAAATTTTGAGCAAGTTTTGAGCTTTGGTCCTTTTGCAGAGCAAAGATTAAAATGTGAAATGCAGACACCCCAGCAAATGGCAAATACAGAGAAAAGGTTTTTTTTTTTTTAAGGTGGTCTCATGATCTTGTACAGTTGATGTTGGCAATGCTGAGCGTGCTGCAGAAATGAGGGCCCTTCATGGGAAACACTCCCATAGCAATCCACAGGTCCTGAGGCTATTACAAAAATTAGAAAGAGAAAACGTTTATTAGGTCCAGGTATAAAATGTGATCCAGATTTATAGCTGATTTTATCTACTGCTCTAAAGAGCTTGGCTCTGGAGTTTGGCCCATCTTTAGGCTTGATCCTTCCCAGGCTGCTTCATGCAAGAAACAAAATAATTTCATTTTCTGTGTTTTAGAGGCTGCTGTGTTCAAACATCACCATGGCTTGTTTCACTGCAGTATAAATGTTTCCAAATCTCCTTAGCCATGAGAGAGGAAAATGACAACAGGGTAATTTACCTTCAAAGTGTTGACGTGTTGATACTTTAATTCAGGCAAAAGCTACAAGTCAGATTCCCAAAGCAGCACTAGCCCCAAGCAATTCGCATCGGTTGCAAAAATCTCTTTCTCACCTGCAGGAACATAAAATCCTTCTGGAGCTGCATGACACCCCTAAGTGTGCTTGTACCTGGCGCCTGCTCTGCACCCATTCTTCCTTATCTGCTCCTGTGCCTCAGTGAAAAAACTGTGCCAGAGTTTTCTGCCTTGAACCGTTCCACACCACAGCAATGAGGAGCTGCTGAGCCTGTGTAAACACCTGACGTGGCACAGCCAAACTTCAGGAAAGCTCAGCCTCAAAAATGAGACAGCAAAAAACTCCCTGCTGGGCTTTCTGCTCTGCCTGTGCCAATGAGGAAGGAGGGTTCTGCTTCCGAGGCCTGAACAGGGTTTTCACTGGACTGGAGGAGGAAAGCAGAGGTCATGGGACTGGGCTGAGTCACCGGTGTCTGACCCGATGTGTCTGGAGGATCCTGCACCTCTCCAGAAGCCTCTGGAAGGAGTGTGTGGCATTGCTGTGTGTGGATAGGGACTTGGAGAAGCCCAGAGAGCTCTGCATGGTCCCTCCATCCCCACACACTGTCCTGCCAGAGCCGGGGGACACAGCGGCCAAACCCTCCCCTCCTCACCAGGAGTTCTGGGACAGTGATGGGAGCCTCAGGCTGGAGCAATGATATGGGGGAAAACTTCCTCTGGAAAATTTCCCCATCAGCCTCTGCTGTGGTTTGCAAGCAAGGAAAAGATTGGACATTTCCCCTCCTCCAACCCACCTTCTTCCCCTCAGGGCTTTATTGCAAACATAAGAAATTTGGACAGAAGGAATATTTCTGGTGATTGTGCCCTCAGAACAAAACCCTCACCAAATATTTTTAAACATTTCCCAGCAGAAGTGGGTGTAGGGAGAAAGCAGAGCACTGAAGGGATCCTAATTGCTCCTTTTTAAGCCTTTCCTCTCTAACTTGAATTTTTAAACTCCAACAGCTTTTTTCCCCGTTCCCTTTACTGTTCCTTTGCTACATCCATCTGTGAAGCTGGTTGCTCAGCCCCCCGGGCCAACAGGGCAGTTTTTTGGGCAGGGGTTGCTGTGCTGCTGTGGGATTCCTAAGGAATCATAGGAAAATATTCACACAGCCACTGCTTCATGCTGACAATGCCAAAATCCAGATCCACTTACAAACAGAAGGAGAAACTTCTCGAGTGGATCTGGGAACAGAGCACAGCTCCTCGCATGGCTTCTCCAGGGGCTGAGGAACCGGGCAGAGGCTGGAGGTAATGGGGGAGAGCGAGGTCAGAGCTGGAGAAGGCTTGCTGGGAGGAAATCCCCGACCTCGAGGAGGAGGAGGAGACTCACTGAGTCACCCCCGTCCCGTGATCGGTGAGGGAAGCAAACAACAGACCGGTGAAAGCCTGTTTGCCTTATGTTTTGTAAAAGTGCATGATGTCACACCCAGAAGGCTGAGCGTGACTCAGCATGTCCCACCAGGAGAAATGGATTAAAGTGGACACAGAGGAAAACTCAGGTTTCTGATTTTACTTTAGCACCTTGCTTGATGAATGCAACAATCAATTAGCCTGGAGACAGAACTGATGTAAAAAGATACAGCAACTTGAGGACAACCCCCCCGTGCCTCAAACACCCCTCAAACACAGGCAGGGATGGAGAAGGGAATAGGAATTGGAGCTGTCTGAGACAGCTTGGAACCTAAGGAATGAATGTGCTGGAGCTGGGTCTCAAAATACAGTCTCTGGCTTTATAGATGGGACAAAAGTAGCCCTTGGGGTCCTCAGAAAGAGGACATGAGATGGGCTGGAGGTGCTGCTTGGTGAGGCACATCCAACACTGGCAGTGTCCTGTAGTGCATCTCCTGCTTCTCCTGGTGCCACATCGGATTTTATGGAGAAAAAACATAATCCAACAATGTCAAGGCATCAGCTTTCACTGACATTTTCAGACATCAGGGTACACACTGCAAACAGGCAAAAGGGAAGGTGAACACCATGTGGCTCTGCTGCCTGCCCAAACTTTTCAATATTTCCTGTTGTAAAAGCTGCTGAATCATTTCCTACACAGCATCATTCATGCTTCCACCTGAGTCTAGTGGTGTTTGAACTTTAACCCACTGCTTTACAGTGGAAATATTAGCCATGTCATACCTAGAAACTGAATTTTCTAGAAAGCATTTTAACTTAAATGGGGCAGACTTTTCCACTGCAAATACTATTTCCCAGGAAAGGGTTGCAATTTCAACATTGCCACGCATATGCCAAAAATGTCTCTACATGAAAGGCCAAGTGTTTTAACATATATATCTTAGGTCAAGAAATAAACTACCTTCCCATTGTGGAAATTAAAATTTATGTGTCTCTTGATTACAGAAGATGATAAATCATGACACAGTTTCTCCTAAGTTCTTAATATCTTAAACTAAGAAATACAGCACCAAGAGTCAGAGTGGTCAGGCCTTTGGGTGAGAGGAAATTAACACCAACAAGGAACCTAATAATCATTGATCCATCATTATTTAATTATGCTTGGACAGCACAGATGGTGTGTTCTGCCAGCTGAAGCCTCCCGTGGCCGGATTAAGATGCCTGTCAACTGTATCTGATCTGCAAAAAAATACTGCTGCCAACCAGCTTGGAAAGGCCGCAGCACATCCTCCTTAATGTCACTTGTGTTTACACCAGTGATCTTATTTTTAGTGCCCCCCCTTCCGAAACACGGGGTTCAGGGAAGAGTTATTTATTCCTGTCATGCTTGGCACGCAAACCCCTCTGCGGGGTGCTGCACGAGCGGGGCTGGCGCGTGGCTCTCACCCCTGCTGCCCGGCTGAGCTGGCCCTGCCTGCCACGGTGGCAGGGACAGGCAGGACAGGGATGGCCAAGAGGAACTGGCCCTGTTTGCCACGATGGCAGGGACAGGCAGGACTGGGATGGATGGCCAAGAGGAGCTGGCCATGATGGGACAGGCAAGACCGGGATGGCCGAGAGGAACTGGCCATGATGGGACAGGCAGGACCGGGATGGCCAAGAGGAACTGGCCATGATGGGACAGGCAGGACCGGGATGGCCAAGTGGAGCTGGCCATGATGGGACAGGCGGGACCAGGATGGCTGAGAGGAACTGGCCATGATGGGACAGGCGGGACCGGGATGGCCAAGTGGAGCTGGCCATGATGGGACAGGCGGGACCGGGATGGCCAAGCCGTGTTGGCACGTGGACCGGCGGATCCCAGTGGCCGCTGCCGAGCGGTGACGGGACCAGTGCAGCCCCGCGCTGCCCCGTGGTGCGGTGCTTCCCCACCGCAGTGTCTCGGAGGCCACCCAGGGGGTCCCTATGTCGCACTCAGACCACAACAACCCCGCGCCGCCAAGCGCTCCTGGCTCTCCCCCGGGGCCGAGCAGGGCAGGGAGCAGCCACGGGCACGCAGGCACAGGTTTTCCCGGCGGCAGGAAAACGCGCCGGGAACGCGCTGCCGCCCGCGCCGGACGGGGACGGAGCGGGGCCAGAACCGGGACCGGGCCTGGGGGCGGGGCCTGGGCCGCAGCGAACGACACGTGGTCTGTTGGGGGCGTGGCCGGCGCCGTGGCGCTATAAAAGCGCGGCCGCCGAGCCGCCGCCGCCGCCGCTCTCTCCGCCCTGAGTGTCGGTGCGTGTGTCCCCGCTCCCGGCCGCAATTCCTGCTGCGCCACAGCCATGGCGGCGCTGACGGTGAAAGCCTACCTGCTGGGCAAGGAGGAGACGGCCCGCGAGATCCGCCGCTTCACCCTGCCGCCGCCCGCCCGCTACCGGGCCATCTACGACCGCGTCGCCGAGCTCTTCCAGGGGCTGCTGCGGGCCGGGCCGCCGCCCGCCTTCCGCATGCACTACAAGGGTGAGCGGGGCTGCGGCTGCTGCTGGGGCCGGGCCCGGGGGTGTCCCGGGGGTGGCAGGTCTCGGGGCTCTGGGTACCCCGTTCCCCCCCGTGACACCCGACCGGGCCCCTCATCCTGCGCTTCGCCCTTTCCAGACGAGGACGGGGACCTGATCGCTTTTTCCACCGACGAGGAGCTGGAGTTGGCGATGCCCTACGTGCGGGATGGCGTATTCCGTGTTTATATCAAAGGTACGGCCGCGCAGCTCCGGAGGGCACGGCGGGTCTCGGCTGAGCGCTGGCTGGCAGCGCTCCCACAAAGGGCGAAGCCAGCCCTGGCCCTTCCCCGTGTCCTCCGGGGCCTGGTGGAAACTGCGGCCGCTGCGGGGGAGGTTAAATAAAGGGCAGTGTAGTATGACAGAACATGAATTTGAGGTGGGATAAACAAACCACAGGTTTCCTCCTAGCCCTATCAGCTGGCCCAGTGCAAGGCTCTGTTGTCATTCCCGTTCCCTGGATACGCTAAACTAGCACGGGTATCCTAAATATTCACAACATGTTAGCCTTAATTCTGCTTTCCCAATGCATAGCTGCTCCCCAGTCCCTTGAGTTCAGGTAGAAGCCCTCAAAGCTTTATCTGCAGTCCATCTAATGAGCCACACCTGTTGTCCCCTTTCTCATGTTATGCTTCCTGGCATCCGCATTCCTAACTGCTTCTCCAGAAACATTTTGTTCTTGCAGTGCTTGAGAAGGTAGGATGAGAAGCCAGATGAGGTGGTGCAGTACTAATCTAAAATAAGCATGCCAAGAGAGATTTAGGATAAGGTATGCTTGGTTTCAGGAGAAGGTGTCTTTGCAAAACCTCTTTGCACGTGGTTTAAGGTCTCTTACATGAAACTGGCATAGGTTTGACAGCCTGTGTAAAAATAACCTGACCTAGTAAGTCAGCACTGATCTGATGGGCTGTTTGTGCTTCCTCCTCTGCCCGACTTCCAGGCTCTAAATAGTAACCTGATCTTGATGTGAAGTTTCCTTTCGTTAACAGAGAAAAAGGAGTGCAAGCGGGAGCACCGCTCGCAGTGCAGCCAGGAGCCTCCCCGCAACATGGTGCACCCCAACGTCATCTGTGATGGCTGCGAGGGGCCTGTGGTGGGGACCAGGTTCAAGTGCAGTGTCTGTCCAGACTATGACCTGTGCAGCACCTGTGAGGGCAAGGGCATCCACAAGGAGCACAACATGGTGATGTTCCAAAGCCCACTGCTTAATCCATTTGAGGTGAGCAAAATCTGTGGAAGGGAACTGATGAGTGAGAGGTTCCTCAAATCCAAGTTAGGAGTTTCAGTTGCTCAGAACCCAGTGTCTCATGAATGTCACCCTTTACAGTGGCTTCCCCGAGGACGCTGGCTCCGTAAGATGCGCCATGGTGTTCCACCCTTCCCGTGGATGCACTGCTGGGGGTATCCTGGACCTGCAGCTCCCTGCCAGAACTCGGAGCAAGCTGAAGCCACTGCTGCAGCCCCCAGTGCACCTGCTGCAGAAGGTGAGAGGAGATGCCCTGGTAGACAAGGTGGTGGTGGAACCTCAGACCAGCTGAGGTTCTGCAGGACAGGGTAGAGTCTGGGTGGGAAAACAAACAAAGGAATGAATCTAATTTGCTTGAAATAATTGGCACCTTTGAGCACTAAGTGTGATTACTTTAAGGCCTGCTTGGGTCCATGCAGTCAATGAGGATGCAGATAAAGTATCTGGAACCCAACCAAGCCGAGCTGTTAGGTCAAGCATGTCACTATTCTACTCCAGATCTGCCTTTCAGCATGGGTAATGAGCCATAACAATGCTAATGCTGGCTTTCTGTTACAGAGGTAGCTCAGTTAGTTTTTCTCTGTAGTGCTTTGTTCTGTAATGTATGTGAGTGACAGGAATGAGCACTAAGCTCCTGTGGGGACACACCCTCTGCAGGTGCCCTTTCCCTCAGAGCCTGTGTGTGCTAACAGAAATTGTTTTTCTAGAAGCTTCTACTAACAGCCAGCCTCAGGACCCCAATGTCACCTTCCTAAAGAATGTTGGGGAGAGTGTTGCAGCTTTTCTGAGTCCCCTGGGTAAGTGACCTACAGTTTGTTACCAGTCCCTGAGACTGGCTTACAGGTGTGTTTAACAGGAGCAGCAGTCAGTTGTTGTGACTGGTCTTGGCACTACCTCCTGTGTCCTAAGCCTCAAAGGCTTAGTTTACACTTGGATGTTAATAATGCTTAGGCTTAGAACAGCCACTCAGTACCTTTTCTTTGAGAGAAAATGAGGAGAGATTTCATTTATGTGTCAGCACTGTAACACTAATTTCAAGTCAGTGGTGACTCTGGATTTTGCCTGGTTTATGTGGACATATTATTAAAGAAGGCTTTGCATTTTAATTCCTGCATGTTATGTGGCAGATTGTAGGATGACAGAAAGCTTAAGAGTGTAGAGCAGGATTTATCCATTTAGGGCTGTGCTTTGGAAAAATCTCTTAAGACTTCGTCTACCTCAAATGCTTCTCTAGGTATTGAAGTTGATATCGATGTGGAACATGGAGGACAGAGAAGCAAAGTGACTCCCACTTCTGCCAGCCAAGAGAAGACCAATGCTGAGGCAACCAGCAGTGCTCCAACCCAGAACGTTCCGACCAAAGCAGACTGGAATAACACAGAGTCTGCTGCACAAGTAAATGTCATCGCAGAACAGATGCAAGACATGGTGGTAGATCCTGTGCCCACACAAATGGAAGATGGCAGCTTCCACTCCCAGGTACAAGGAACTATGACAGTGATGGAATACAATCACTTAGCACGTACTGTGGGACTGAATATTAACGTGAGAGCAGATTAAGTGATATACAGCATCTTTACAGATTTACAGCAAAGGTGGTGGGAGTTCTTGTGGATGTAATTCTTTACATTAAAGGCAAATAGTAGGAGTGTGCATACTGCCTGGAAAGCACTACAACACCTGCACCCTTTTTTTTCCATTTTAGGAACACAGTGAATCTAGCAGCTCATCAGGGGGTGAGGAGGACTGGACCCACTTATCGTCCAAAGAAGTGGATCCTTCCACAGGTGAACTGCAGTCTCTGCAGATGCCAGACACAGACGGTCCCAGCTCCCTGGATGTGCCTCGGGATCCTCCCCAGCCAGGACCTACAGGACTGCGAGAAGCTGCTCTCTACCCACACCTGCCCCCAGGTAGGAGAGTGTGAGCAGGTTTCACAGCTAAGAGCAACTCTGGCTTGGGAGCTGCCAACTTGGCCTGACACAAGCAGACTTGTTTTAGAGGTGGTAGAAACCAAGGTTGTGTAAGTTAGAGGTAAACCTGTCCCTGACTTGGGCAGGTTTGGCAGCTCTTGCACCCTGTTAGAGATGATCAGGTGGTTCCTCTCTTGAATGTGGGACGTTAAGTCTTAACCACGTGTCTGACCTTGGGCTAATATGCCATTTGAGCAACACAAAAGAGGTGCTGTCCTCAATCATGTCCTTGCTGTGTTCTGCTCAAGAGAGCCTTCTAATGCAGGCTGTGGACCAGTACATCCTGTGGCTTTAGGGCAGCACTTTGCTGGTGGGAGTCAGTCACAGTATCCAAGCCCCTCAACTGACAGCAGCAGCACTGAGTCCCACAGCAAGGCCAGCTGAGCCTGACTAAGCACTTTCCTTAGCTCTGATTATGTATTGTTTATCTCAAACATCTGCACTCCTGGGAGACAAAGAAGAGCATGTCTCCTCTCAAAGAGTGCTATTAAAGCCTTGCCTGGTTTTCCAATTACATGCAATAGCTGAACTCTATTCTGCTTTCCACAGAAGCTGACCCTCGCCTCATCGAGTCCCTGTCCCAGATGCTCTCCATGGGCTTCTCTGATGAGGGTGGATGGCTCACTCGGCTCCTGCAGACCAAGAATTGCGACATCGGGGCAGCACTAGATGCCATCCAGTATTCTAAGCAGCCACCTCACTTGTAGTAACAAAAAGCACTTTTCTAGCTGAAAGCAGATAAGGCAGCACGAGCTATTGTGGTTAATCATTCTTCCTACTCTGGGTTTCTGTCTCATGTTCTTAAGTGCTTGTAGAATGGAGGAAAAATAAATACTGCTGCGTGTCATGTGTCTGTGGAACATTTCCTACATTATTTATGGACGAGGCTGAAAAGCTTTTCTGCACATGCTTTGGTGTACACTTTGGGCTACACTTAGGAAGAGAAATCCAATGCTTTGCTGCCTCTGGAACTTGCTTACAGCTCTGGAAGAAAGGGTTGCTATGGGAGATTGAAACAAAGATGTAGTTTGGGGAAAAAGAGCTGTAGTTTGTAAGGAGGAGTTAATCACAGAATTTAATTGTACAGGCCAGGAATCCTTAAAGCCTGGGAGCTTTCTCTCCCCAGGCTGACCTAATTCCATTCCTATTTCTAGCTGCTGAGGTTGCTAGACAACCCTGTAACCTGAGAGCAACAGTCTCTTCTCCCTCCTTCCCCCCAAACAACCAACAAGCAAGTAAACAACTTTAATAGTGCAGTTCTCTATGGCTTTGAGTGAAACCACCTTTAGTTCAAAACTGTCTCAGTGAAAACCATCTCAAATGCATTAGAGCCAAGAACGACATGCCAGCGATGCCTGAACTTCAGAGATCATCATCAAACTCCTCACCTGTGCAGAAGAGTTGCTCACAAGAAATGTTGCTCAGCTTTGGTCTAGGGCAAGAGTTAACAAGGCTGTTTCCCCTCCCTGTGGTATCCAAGCAGCCCCTTCCTGCAGCGGTCTCTGCAGCAGATCCCACCCTTAGCACTGGGTTGTGGGTTTCTCTGAGCACATCCTCAACTGCGCACCTGCTGCTGGCCTGGCTTGAGGCCAGATCCTCAGTGCTAGCAACACACTTTTTAAACTCAAAACCTGTACCCTGAGGCAGAGTTCTTCCAGCCTGTCCTGAGCACCTCCAGGCCTCACCAGCAGCTGTGCTGTCCAGCCCCACACCACCACTGCCCTCCTGCAGTCCCATGGTCACCGCAGCAGCATTTTCACTAGAGCTGTCAGATAATGAGAGAAATTTTCCCCACTTGGATGGTTTGGTACAAGCAGTTGGGGGCTGTGTATTCTCAGGCACTACACTCTCACAGACAGCAGGAACCACAGTGCCTCCAGAATCAGCATCTCCATCATGTCCAGCAGGCACTGCTACAAAGCATTTCTTGCACTGTAAGAAAGGAAAGAACTTGGTTATAAATGCAGCATAGAAGCATTAAAGGTGGCATTGGCTTTGCCTAAATAAAACCTTTCAGAGAGAAACCCCCAACACATTTTTTTTCTCCCCAGTCATTGACTTGCTTAGAAAAGAACAAAGACTCATAAAAATTCAAAATCACGATGATACAAAAGAGGTCAGGAGCATCTTCTATAGCTAAAATACCTCAGTGGTTTTAACTTTTTTGGCTTGATAGACAAGCTGAGAAACTCCACTTCCTTCTGCATGCTCTGGAACATCACTGGAGAGGAAGTGCTTCTGGTGTTTCCTGGCCAAGAAAACCATTCACAAAGAGGACAGATTAGATCCACTGTGATTCTTTTCACAGATCACCAGAGATGCTCTATATCCCCAAATACCAAATCCCTGCTCAGCTCAGGTCATACACTGCAACCTGCACCTTAGCTCAGATCTCAGAGATGAGCTCCCTCCCACACCTCCAAATCAAGTGTCAACACTTGGGGGCAGGAATTGCAAAACCAAGTTCTCTCTGTACCTTTGTTCTCCCACAGTGTTCTTTCTCTGGGAACAGAACTGTTGCCTTTCCAGAGCTGCCTCCTCCTCATCTTCTTGATCCTCACTCTCTTGGTCCAGATACTTACTCCAGCGACTGCCTTCTGTCCTTCCCTCCTGCAACACTGGAGAATTACTAAAAGCAGCAAAACATGGGGGTTCTCATTTCTGGTATTGTTACACACGTGCTGAATGCCTTAAATCATGAATCAGTTTAGGACACGCTCCTGTATGATGTCCCCAGGCTCAGGCCCCAGTGGAACAGTTTCTGTGCACATCTCTGTCTCTGCAGGAGCCTCTCTGATTTAATACACCATTTCAGCTGTCTGAACCACATAAAGGGATCAGTGGTTTCACCAGGATCCACCCAGGACACAATGGGTTTGTATTTACCTCAGCTTTGGAGGGATCTTACCTGCTGGACTGAACTGTCCTCTTGCTGTGCTGCTCTATTTTTGCTGTCATTTACAGTGTCTTCTACACACCTAAAATAGAGGTTTAAACTACAATTTCTAGAACACGCTCCTGCCTGTTGATTTACAGGCTTCAAATCACCCAGTCATAGCACAAGGGATTGAACAGAAAGCATGGACAGGAACAGTGGATAGGAGACATATCAGGAAAAAAAAGGATCTATGAAAAAAATTATGCTAAAGGTATGATTTACAAGATAGACTGCACAAATACTTGATTAAATCTAGTTACAGGCTCTAGTTGGAGCCCTCCTTGTTGCTATACAAAGTTGCAAATTTGATCTAAAGCCACAGATTGTGAAATGATAAATTTAATTGATCACAGCTAGGGATATAACAGTGTTTGTTTGGTACAACAGTTTAAACTCAATCATTTTATCCCATGAAAGCAAGGAAAAGGGAAGTTGTTTCATAATGCTTTGAATTTCACAATTCTTTGAGAATAAAAATAGCAACACTTTTTGATAAAGTGAACAATGAGTTTTCTTCCCCAAGCCTAACTGTGAAGCACTGTGTAGTCACAACTAAGTTACATAACTACCCTTGACTGATCTCTGAAAATAACTTTGAGTAAAAAGGAGGCTGGACAAGTTCAAGACCACTTCAAGATTACATGATTTATAAACAGATTCAGAAATGAAATAAACAGGAAGGTGCTTCTCAGATTTTCCAGCCCAGCAGGAATTCCACTGAAGTGTTTGCCCTGAACAAGTCTTTTATCACTAGCAGCAATGATTACTGAACAGATTCGCATTGTGAACCCCCTCAAGGCCAACAGTTAGGCAGCAACTTCTTCAAATGGATGTTTTTTGAGGATGTAATCTGATGAGGACTGTAATCTGTAAAAGGGACATCTCCACAGTCAGCTCATCAAACAGTACATAAGAAAGACCAAATTAAAAGAAAATAAATCAAAAACCAACAAACCCAAACCCTACTGTGTACATATTAATGAGTAAAGGCCTGACCAACACATGCTACTGATCACTTGTAGTTACCTGAAAGAAATCCTTATCTAAAGAAACATGCTGGGACACTAAACTCCCAACCAAGGGCTCGTTCCTATGAGGTGAGGCCAAAACCAGCACGGTCAAAGCTTCTCAACAGGCCAGAAAACCTTGCTGTGACATGCTCAGGTTGGCCAACAGGCGCCCGGTGTGTGAAGATGCACATCAGCTGCAGCACAGCAAAGCAACGAGCAGGTAAAGGATAAACCCCGTACCAAGATGTCCAACCAAGCGCCTCCTCTGCTTCACCCTGCAGCAAGTTCAGCTTCTGGACGTGGCGCCTGCACTCCAGGCCCGAGCCCTGCCCATAAACCTGCACAGAAAGAATGAGGACAAGGCTGAGGGAGCAGCCAGAGGGGCACAGCGCGGGGTGAGGCCCCAGCCCGGTGTCACCGAGGGCCGGCCCACGCGGCTGAGGGTGCAGGGCTGCCCTCACCTTCTGCACGGCCTGCCGCTGGCCGCACACGCTGCAGCTCCACCGCCCGCCGCGCTTGGCCTGGGGGGGCACAGAGGGGTCGGTCAGGGCCCGGAACGCACTGCCCCCGTCCCGTCCCGTCCCGTCCCGTCCCCACCTGCTGCCCCTGGAAGCGGCGGCAGCAGCAGCACCTCAGCACCCAGAACCGCTGCGCCATTGCGGTCACGTGACCCCGCGGCGGCCGCCAGCGCCCCTCGGCGGCGGCACCGGGAGCGACACCGGGAACCACGGCCGGGCAGCGACACCGGCACCGGGAGCGACACCGGCACCGGGCAGCGACACCGGGAACCACGGCCGGGCAGCGACACCGGCACCGGGAGCGACACCGGCACCGGGCAGCTACACCGGGAACCACGGCCGGGCAGCGACACCGGCACCGGGCAGCGACACGGGGAACCAGGGCCGGACAGGGACACCGGCACCGTGACGGGGTCTCCCCTGTCACAAAGCAAACACACCCGGTCACCGGCCGAGCGCCCTTCGCGGGGCATCCCCGCTTTGCAGGGGCCGGCTGGCGGGGCGTGACCGTCCTGGCTGCAGCCGCAGCGGCACCGGGTAGGTTTGCACCGACCTGGAGACGTGTTGGTCTGTGTCAAAACTAGGTTAAGAAGTGTTGTGAAATAATTGGTAATTGTGAAGCATTGTTAGCTTGGTTGTTATATTCTAAAAGGGGTTAAAGGGCAGTTATAAGAAATACACATAAGTGAAGTGCACCACCCCCAGGCGAATCCAGCCAGCCTGGACAGAGCTGCAATGGGCCCATCAAGCGCCTTAAACCTTCATGCAAATGAAAGATTCAAACAGAAACCAATCCAAAGAGACAAAAAACAGGATAAAAAGGGGTATCTGTCCCAGTGAATCTGTGCCCTCCACCTGGAACATCGGGAACATCGCTGCTCAAGAAAACCCAGCGCCGCAGCATCCTCGAGGGGAACGCTCCTGCTCGGAACGCTCCTGCCCGCGGGTCCCTGTGCTCAAGGCCTTTTAAAAATGATAATAAATGCTGAAATCACTTTTAGTACCGGGAGTGCGGTCCCACTTTTGACAGTCTGCGTTATGTAAAAAGTAAATCTACAGAGCAATAAGGAAAAGGGGGGAAAGAGGGGGGAAAAAGAAATATGGGAAAAACAAGGGGGAGAAAGAGGGAAAAGAAAAGTGGGAAAAGGGGAAAGAAAAGAACGGAAAAACCAGGAAAAAAGTAAAGGGGAAAAAAGGAAAAGGAGAAAAGAGAAAAAAATACAATATGAAGAAAATATAAGTTAAAACAATAAAAAATTAAAGACAAAAGGAAGGAAAGAAAAGTCACAGTGCAGTCACACCTAGTCCACTTGTTGGAAAATAAACCAAGTTTAAATTTTTTTATATAATTTTAGTCAGGGGTTTCCTTCGCCCTTGCCCCAGGGAGAGAAATTTTAAGTTTCTTTTCAAAGGATTGTTTCATCACTCAAGGTGTGATGAGCTTAACACCTCATCATCTCCAAACAGCACCCCTGGCAGGGGCAGCGACCCCTGGTCCAGAAAAGACAGGTAAGAGAACCAAGGAACGAGGGCCACATTAGCATCAGAGGTGAAAAAATACATAACCTAAAGAAACCAAATACTAAGAACTGTGTAACTTGGGACCAATGAACATTGAACCAATGAATTTCTATAGGTTTTAATTCTGTAAGTATCTGAAAAATCGATTTAAGAGCCACGTGTCAAGGAATTATTTTCTCCACACACCCAGGCTATATGTGGCTGAGATTACTTCTTTGCACACCCTGGACAGGATAATGTAATGCCTTGATTCTCTAACACTAAAAATGTTGTTGGAGGGTTTTTTTCTCCCCACAGTTTTGGTGACACATTCTTTGTGGTAACTGGGTAAAGAACCAGCAATATTCCACAAGCTCAGAGAGAAATAAAAGATGGCCAAACAGTCTACAGGATTCTGATTCATTTATTGAATACATGACAGGTAAGACAGACAGTGTAAAATCACATGTATTATTTGTACTTTAAAAAAATTACAATAAATTACTGAATAATTAGTAAAAGCAGTTTTACTAATGGCTGCTCTCCAGTGATACAGGACAGAGGAGGCAGAGAAATAAGAAGTATGTACCAGCTGTGAATACAGACCAAAAATGTCATGAGGATGAATTAACACTGAGTAGCACACCAAGTAGTGTCAAATGGGAACATCCACATGTGTCCTTCCTACCTTTAGATCCCAAGTGCCAGCCAAAAGCTGGATCACACCTTGCCTTCAGTGCAAGGTCGGCTCTGGCCGAGCAGCAAGTCTCTCACCCTGCCCCTGGCAAGGCCACTGCCTCCGTGCTGAGATGAGTTCATCTGTAGTAACAGCATTACTTCTCCCGTGGAGAACACACCCTGCTACCAGAAGGGCTACTCATAGTTTCCTCTGGGTTTAATTTCAAAGAGCACTCACTAAGTCTCCCAGTTACTTTGTCTCTAACTGGAATGAGCTCTGGTATTCCCACAAGGGGCTGAGGGCAGAGCCACGCTGCTCTGTATTTTTCCCCTTTAGGTCAAATGCCCTTGGATGTGCAGTAGTTTCTAAGAGCCATTGCTAAACTCTCAAGAAAGGACACAGCAGCAGTGGGTGGCACAGTGCCCCTGCACAACTTCTGCCCCAAGCATTTGTGAGGGCTGACTGATCAGATAATTCTTAGGGGTCCTCCTCCTAGGAGGTCCTCCTTAGGGGACTCGTCACTAGCTAGGAAAAACACGGAATCAGCACTAAATAGCGAATGTATCATCAGGGAAAGTCCAGCAGACCAGTGTGCCACTCCCCTGGAATGCTGAGGCTGATTCACTGGCTTCTATTTTAGGAACTTATTTCCTCATTATAACCATCATGGGCCCACTGATTGACTCAGTATCACTTCTGCACTGAAGTCAAGGAGCTTGTGGCTTCCCAGACAAACCAAAAACAACAGCTTTCAAAGAAATAGAAAAGCAAATGCTAGAAAACCAGGTTTGCCTGAAAATTCCTGAATTCTGAAGGAGAAAGTAAGTGATCGTACACTATGAAAATGCCAAATCACACGTGAAAGAAACCTGCAGGTCTGAGCAATGTCTGTGTTTAGATCTTAGGGTGCTGGGAGCAGTGGGGCACATTTGCTTTATAGCTGCTGAGTCACAGAACAGCTTACAAGAACGTACAAGATTATTTATAGGTCAGAGTCCTACAGCACTTGACTACACTGCATTAGCTCTCGGACTGGCAGCCAGAGGTGAGCATGGTTTCAAGCCAGGCTGCATCTGCTGTGCAAGTTACCCAGGAACCTACAGCAAACAAGGGCAGGCCAGGAGCAGTTACTGTCTGAAATAAAACTTCACTGAAATTAAAGATAGCAAAAGGCAGACATGCATAATTTATGGTGGTAATTCTATATGTCAGGGGCTATTAGGTTCTAATGGCTCTCAAAAATGTAAATCTAATTCTCTCAGCCAGAGTAGCCAAAGAAACACCTACACAGTCACTGTCAGGAGCCCCTTATCAACTGGATTCTATTGTAAATGTGTAGTTACTGGTCTCTGAATAAACAAAAAAAACCCCAAACAGGAAATACCAAACCATCCTGCCATCTGCCACACTACCTTCCTGTTTTATCTCCCGAAGACAACTCCTGATTTCTTGAGTTCACCCAGACACAGAAGAAAGTTCATAGTCACTGGATGAACTGAACTGCCTCTCTACCTTCTTCTGATCCTTGATCTTTTGAAGAATGTTGACCTTTTTCTCAAAGTAGTTTACAAGGGCTGTTTCTGTCAGCATGGAGGCCAAGATCTGCTCGAAGGAGATGGACCAGTCAGTGTCAATGGTGCTGCCATACCTGGCAGCTGCACTGCTGCCCTCACAGCCCACCAGCACCGTGTCGTCCGCGATGTCTTCGCACTGCAGGGAGCCTGTGCTGACCATGGAGTAGGAAGACATGGACATATCATCTTTGGTTTCATCATCTGATAGCAGCTGTAAAGGAGAGCCTTGTCCTTCCCCTGACCCATCGCCTAGAGTTTGGTTTTCCTGCTGGGTTTTTTCAGGCTGAGCATCAACGCTGGCTTTGTCCTCATGGTCAGCTTGGGGTTGCTGCTCCACTGCTGAATTCTGACTCTGCTCAGATGTTGGTGACTCCTCTTCACTCACAGGATCTTGGGTACTGTTTGCTTTGCAGTCCTCAGACTTCCTCGTGGGCCTGTTGGAGAATTTTTTTCCAACTTCCCCAATCCTCAGCAGCAGACTGGCCACAGTGGCAATGGCATGGTACAGCTCCTGCTCCACGGGGTCCTCACTGAACATGTTGTAAAGGGTCTTGCATAACTCTATGAACTGTTCCTTTAAAAGATAAAAAACAAATAATCATGTATCAGGCTGAAAAAAGTTGTCAGTGGTGGATGAAGCAACAGGCACCATCTCAAATGACTCATTGCTTATTTGCCTCCCCACCAAGTGGCAACTTACTGCACTGATTCAGAACAGTCTGACACAGACAAACTCCCCCCTCTCTGTTGTGGCTAAATTGAGACACAGCTAGCAATTTAACAGTGGTGGCTTTTCTGCTGCCAGATGAACAGAATAGTCACATATTCACTAATGCTAAGAAAACATGAAGTTTTACTTATATTCTGCTACTCCTCTGTGGTCAGCTTCTAACCATTTCTGAACTGGTTTAAGTAGCACCCATCAAGGAAATTAGAGACAGAAAAGATCACACCAGTCATCTGACTCTCTCTTCTGTAACCCTTCTGTTTCCCTCTCCACCAAGCAGCTGTAACTTGAAGCAATGCAAAACAAAAAAAGCTGAACAAGTTTCTGTGACTGATGGCATATTTGAAACATCCTGCTCTGGAGGGAAAACGGAGTGCAGTTCTACTAGGAAAAACTGGTCTGTGAGGCTGAGTGAATCCATTACATTAGATTGGTTGATACAAAGCAGTTTGTCCATATCCACTGCAAAATTCAACAGAAATGTGTGGAATTGGAGGTCAAAAAGCTCACCAGATCAGATGTGTGGAATTAGAGGTCCTAAAGCTCACCAGACCAGAACAGCAGGGAAAGCTGTGGGCAAGGACTGAACATACTGCAGAATTCCACTAAGCTGCCAATGATCAAACTGGAAACCTTCATACTCCTTTCTTACCTGGCTCATTTTGGGGAGATCTTTAATGGTCTCTTTCTTGTTCTCTTTTTCCTTGGCCCACATTCTTAGGTAGTATCTGTAGTCCTGTGGACTGGTACCTTTCTCCTCTGCAAGGCAAGAACAAGCCATTACTCAGGTGGTTTATGGTTTCAGACTTAAAAAGTGAATGCTGAGCCAACAAAAATCAGGCTTGAAGAAGGTGTTATTGACAGCCCAGGAAAGCATCTACCAGGAAGGCTGCATTGTTTTCTGCTGGTTTATCTGATGCAGCTCAATAGAGCAAAAAATTCAACAGTGTTGCATCAGATTGACTTCTCACAGACGAGCTCTGTGAGGTGACAACTTACCCAACATGATTTACAAATGCTATGATCTTGGGATGTAAAAGAGCTGAACACTAAAGTATAAGGGATGCTTATTTCCCAGCTCACCTCCTGCTTTACCTCTGTCCACAAGGGACACTTTGCAAGGTCTCCTTGATCAGCATGAGACAATGAGCAGGTCAATGAGCAGACAATATGAGAGAGATGAGATTAGAATGTAGTCTATTGATGATGAAATTACCTTTTTCTGGGCCATTCTCATTTCTTCTTCCTTTATCTTCTGGGGTTTCTAAAGAATTATGGAATTATAAAATAATTATTAGCTGATTTTCAGTAATACAACACACAAAGAACTTAAGACAAATCAATACACAAATTAAAATTATACAAGAGTACATTTAATACAAGTTAGATCTCACACTCCCATGATCATGGTTAGAAGACTGAACAGAACAGGATGGAAGCACAAGGCTGATGGATGAGCTGGATAAAGAGCCACACTCAAAAAGTGGGTTGAGAGCTGAGGTAGAGGGCAGGGGTCTTAAAAGAAGGCATGAAAACACAGATATGGAAGATAGAAAAGCAGTGTGATGGCTGAAAGACAAGGATGTTCAGTCGTCCAAAGCAAGATAATGAATGGAAAAAACCCAAACCACTACTGAGCACATATGTGACTAATGCCTACACTCCTCATTATTCACTGTCTGAACTGACATTTTGGGAGCAATTTGCAGTCTAACTTCGTGAACTTCACTTCTGATTCCCTACATTGTCACTAGAGCAAATAGGAAGTCTTGGTTCAACTCAGACTGTTAAATCAGCCACCTAGCACCAAACTGCACAATTACCTCTTGTAGTTACTCAGATTTTTTTTGGGCATCATTGTATTTTGGTAAATGTTTAGCATGACTGACTATTTTGACCTCCTATCTGACAATCCCTAATGTTATATTTTAAGAAATGCAGTAAACTAGTCTGAACTGAACCAACAGTTCAGCAATTCAGTGGCATGCATCCTTATTCCTTTAAACTGGAACACTGTGGAGAGTAGGCACAGGGATCACCTCCCCAGGCCAGCAAGCCTAGCACCCCCCCACTCTGTTCTGAGCATCTTTTTGACCACCAGTTTCTAGGATGAGATGAATTCCACTGAAAGAAACCAGACAAAACCAATTTTGACCAAGGCTGAAACTCAATAGGCAGAATATGCTAAAAGATATTTAATTACTTATAGCACTTTATTAATAGTGAGTGTCATGAGCGAGGAGCAGCAGCAGCAATAATTTCAGAGTATTTACATCAGCACACTGGGCTGGCAGGTGGTATCAGCACCACAGCCATGCTCAATGCATGCACATAATCCATGGACTGACCTTGAGACTCACAGTGCAGGCAGATATCCAGCTCTGAGACAAAAGGAGATACTTGAGCAGCAGAAAAAAGGGTTGAGGGGACAATATCCCAGATAAAACAGAAGAAAAGGTCAGACATAGACCGACACAGAGAAGGAAACAAAAACAAGAAGAGAGACAATGAGACCTGTATGAAAAACCTAAATCATGGTGGGAGACAGGGGCTGGTAAAAGCACACTGCTCCTCCTCAGCAGTCTGTGCCCAGGCTTCAGAGCATGCTGTATCCTGCATGGAATGGACACCGAGGAGTTTTAGCTCCAAACTTCTTCCCCATCATGCAACAAAGACAGTGAACTCAAACACACTGGCAATCCTAACACATGCCAGCACGACACCATGCCTTGCACAACACCACTGTTCAGAGCACAAGGATCTATGCTGCAACTCCTGCCTAACTGAGTGGTAAAGGCAGCACTGCTGCATTACCTTCTGTTGTCACATCCTCTGTGAAATAACTTGTGGCCTCCAAAGCAGACTCTGTCTCCTCTGGATTCAGAGCTGTATTCAACAGAGAAACAAATGTTAAAATCTCTAATTGAATAGCAGTATGACCCATTTAATTAGCAAAACTCCTGAGGCAGCCCATGTCAATTGATGTCAGAGCAGCCTGTGTTCAATAGCAGCAGCACACAGAAGCAGTCACTCACCAGGAGGCAGGTGCAGTTTGTAGAGTACTTTGAGTTTTTCAGTGAGGTCACCATGGTACATCCCACCTGGAAAGAAAAAAAAAGGTTAAGAAAAATAGCACTTTAATGATAAAGAATCACCCTCTGCTCACAGGTTCACACCAGAATGAATTCCCATACAATGACTGCTCAAAGTCCCGTGCAGAATCAACAGTGAAATCCATACTACAAAGGTGTATTTTGTCCAGCTTGAGGCTTCCTGCCACCCTCCCCCCTGACAGTGAAAACACCATTATCTCCTTTCAGTTCTTTTCTTGGAAAAGGACAGACACTTCTTGCAGCATTCCATTTTCTCCAAAAACACCACTTACTCATTCCTGTCACAAACTCCTTGAAGTTGATGAGAGAATCCCTGTTCTCATCCAGGAGGCGGAAGAGGCGCCCTGCCAGCACAGGGGTGTGTGCCCCACAGGCCCAGGGGGTGAGGCTGATGAACAGCTCCTTGAACTGCTCCATGTCTATGCGGTACTGCTCCAGGTAGGGCAGGCTCTGGTCCCGGCGGGCAGCGGCCGCACGGTTGTTCCCCCAGTAACAGCTCATCAGGTACTTGGCCTTTGGAGGGAAAGGATTAACAGGGCACATGATGCTGCTCCACAGGAGTGGAGAGACTGTCACAGCTCAACCATAGCATTGAGGAAGCAAAGAAGAGGCATTCCAGGAAACATTATCTGCCTTGTGATTCCTAGTGTTACTTCAATACAAAATAATATGAAATGAAGGAAGAGGCACAGATTTCAGGAAAAACAAGGAATTATTTAAAGTGAAAAGTACAAAACATGATTTCAGGTTTTAACAAAATATAACTCAGGCTCTACTGCAAAGGGAACATGCAGGTTTTAGAACTAAGCCTCTCTTTCTGAGTCTAAAACAGAGCACAACCAACTTGGGTAAAAGCAGTCAGGTAACACCATTCTTTTAAAAATATATATGCTGACAAATAGAGGCAGGTAATCTTAAGTAATCTTGTCACAATTACAGATGAGGTCAATGGGAAACTTGAGATTAAAAACTGAGGTACGGTCAATCCTAGCTCCCCGTTCTCAGGGCTTTGTTACATTCTCTTCCATTGACTCTACAGTTTCTTTCTGAGTATCATTCAAATACTGTGAATGTGGTTTGGCCACCTTTGGGGGAAAAAAAAAGATTAAAAATAATTGATCAGAGAGTAACAGGGTCAGTCCTACTGGCACCATGTGTAACAGAATGCCACATCAGTTTCTGGTACATCACATTAAGAATTAAGGCAGTCATTGCTTGCCGTTCTTTGCCTTACTTTGCTATTTGTACTGTGTGTGACAACATTTCTTCCTCACCCTCAAGGAAGGCTTCTTACCTTGAACACTACATACAGCTCTTCTAGTTCTTCCATAGAGAAACCAATGTCACCAGACACAGCTCGGACCTTTAGTTACAGATAAAACAGAGTGAACAATTTATTTCAAAAGTAGAAAAATCTAATACAACTCACTGAAAAATCTGTGTAACACAGAAGAGAACTAGTGCAAGGAGATACAACATAGAATTGCAAGAAAAACATCACCATTCTAATAGACCTGGAAACCAATCAGGAAGGCATTTTGCAGTCAAGCAGAAACTGCTGACATTTTCAGTAGTTTACTGTGCTTATTTCCTGTTTGTGCAGACCTGGCTGAGCAGATTGTGTCACCCCTCCCTCTTTTTTTCTTCAGATGTTTTACTTGGATGTATCAAAGAGCAACAGTGAAATAAACACCCTGATGAGATTCTCCACCTAGGACATGGGAGATAATGGCAATAAGTATGGACACTCCCCTTTGGCCAAGAACCCTTCAGCAAAATTCCCTAATGGACTCTCTAAATGGCAGTAAAATAATTATCTGCTAGCCAGCTTTTCTCAGAGATTCCAGGCAAGCAGTAAACCAGACTGCACTAGCCATGAGAGGTTATGTCAAAGCCTACAGGTGTTTTTTATCTCCCTCCATGCCAAACATCTCATTCAATCATTCTTTCAGTCACTTAAAACTTGGTCTGCTACAGCACAAAGTTTCTCAATGCTCACAGCAAAACACTTTCCATGAAGGTGCCATTTGGTAGCTCATTCAGTCTGGGAGTCACATACCACACTCTTCTTGGCTGTATCCTCCAGAGACTGGATCACTTTCAGCCTTTGCTTGAAACGCATTTGTTCAATGTCATCTGCTTTCAGATTGCCAAATTTCTACAAGAAAGGAAGCAGATCAGGTCAACATCATCTCCTGAAGAGAGAACAGCCCATCTTCAATTACACACTCTTTAACAAGTGTACTATCCCCTCAGAGATGACCTAAACCCCCTAGAAGCCTTTTACAGGCAGCAAGATGAGAAAAAACTTGAGCTCTATTCCCTGTTCACTCCTGTCCTGCAAGAGGAGTAATTCAGAGTTCATGAGAAATCCAACATCAGAGGTCTCTACAAAAAAGCTGAAAAAGGATGTGTCAGGACTGACAGAAATACAGGCCCTGTACTGTGGCAGAGATAAGAGAACAGACAGATTGTCATTCCTTCCAGCCCTGTCATATTTTTCCTCTAGGACCCCCATGAGATTCAGCCAGAAACAGCACAGTCAAGAAGCTTTTCTATGGACTAGGTCAGACAAGTAATATGAATTCAGTGACACTCTTTTATGAAAAGAAACAAAAAACAAACAGAGATGGCAGATTTGAAGAAGTACACAAAACACCCAGGAAGATGACAGCTGCCTGACTGTAAACAGCCAGAGAGGGATGGGGTGAAAAACGAGATAAAAAGGGAAAGGATCCCACATTTAGCAGAGAATAGCAGAGAAGAATTGCCAAACATCAGTTCTTTTGCCTGTGTTCTTTCCATCATGCAGAATCAATTTTCTTATGAGTTTGTTCTCAATATGAATTGTGAGGAACACCTCTATCAGTGCAGAGATATTTTAACAGCATTGGCACCATTCTGGGGTCACCTTCCTATTACTATAATGTGGTTCACAGAACAGGATTCCTATGCATGTGAACTGAGATTCTTCCATATTTCTTCACTCTTCCTCACAGAGTACTTCACAATTCTTGCCCTGAATTTCTCTCCTTAACTTCTTAGCGCTGAAAATCCTCAAATAGAATTAATAATGGAGACTTTTTTTGACAAAGGAAGAAATCTCTAATCCATAACTTCTTCCTTACTTGCACTCTTCATTTTAGTCCCTCTGGTGTTGGGCAGACTCTTTGTAATCTGCAACAGCCAACACTGTCAGGTTCTACTCATACCAAGCAAGTGGAACAATGTGCAATGGCTTCAGCCTGCACTCCTTAAGCATCTTGATCTATAAACATTGCTCAGATTTTGGCTGCACAATGTAAAAAATGGGATGTTAATAGAGAAGAAATCTCTTGGGCAAAATACCAAGCCAGAACTTTACCTCATACGAAGTTTTGATGAGTTCAAAGATGTCAATTTCAAGTGGGGGGTCATCTCCACTGGTCAACAGTGCATGCAAGTGGGGAATAGGGGGAGAGACACTCTGTCTGTTAACTACATTGTCCAAATATCTGTGGACAAAAATGAGAACAGATATAAGATTCCAGGATTAGTGTCTAGAAAAAAAAAAGATAATATCCTATAGGCATTACTCCCAACTTCTTTGTATCACTAATCTAAACATGAAGTATGATTTAATTTTTTCCATCTAATATGCAATGCTACCCTCAGTGTACCTGGAGTTAAGTTGATTTTCACCCTATTTTGGGGTTTATTTGCTCTTTTAAAAGTAGGCTTCTAGTCATATGCTGAAAATCTTGCTGCTCACAGAAGAGATTCCCATTTCAAACAAGAAAATCTTACATTTACTAGACTTGGGAGATATCTGCTTGATAATGTTTTAAGTTTCTAGAAGGTGATTCCTGCCAGAATCTGTTCTAAATAGTAAAGCAGAATTAATATGCAAACTTCATATAAATAACCTTTAAGAATTCAAATTCAAACTGAGATGCAGGAATTCATTATGATGCAAAACAGCTCCAGGAGTATGGATTCCTCCATAACTGAGCCAACAATTAATTTCAGCTCTTGTAGAAAGCAATAGCAAACCTCTCTGGAGCACAAGTTTCACCCTAGATTGTTATCTGTGACCTGCTATTAGGAAGAAAGAGATGATGACTAACAGGCCACTGTTACTATTCCGTTATAAATAAGAATAATGAATGGTACCTGCCCAAAATAGTCATGGCTTCACCTTCATCACAGCACTGTAGTAACTTCTCCATGTTGGCATCAAGTATGGCCAATGACACCTGCAGGATAAACTTGATTCCCTCGTAGAAAAAACAGTCGACAATGACCACGGCACTCTCAAAGGGCATCACACTCAGGAAGAGAGTGAGAAACCAGGAAAGGGATATGGTGGAGATCACTCCCAGGTCCTGCATCTTTTCTGACAGCTGTGGAAGATACTCTCGTGTAAGTTCTTCAAAGATGCCTTGGTCCACCAGTGCACCTGAAACAGACAAACAAAACAAGGGTAAAACTCAAAATGGTGGTGTCATGTACTAAGCTAAGCAATTCTTAAACAAAACAGTGTGAGTTCACTAAATTTCATAAAAATTTCCTCTGAACATCATAACTAAAATTAAGACATTAATTTTTTACCCTGTTCTCAATAAAACCAAGGAGACTATTTCTACATTGCAGAGCATGCAGACACAACCTCTCAACACAGAACCTTTCCTTCATTTGTGCATTTGCCCTGAATGGAGGGGTGGAGGATTACTGATATTATGGTATTTACACCAGACTATAACCTTTTATACAAATGAACTCTAAAAGCCCATGAAGTGGTGCTTTGACTAACCTTCCCTGAGAGCCAGTTCCACAGATTTAACACGTCATTCAGATGGGAAAAACTAAAACCCAGAATGTTCTTCTAGATATTCCTCCTTACTGCTAATGATCCCTCCTGATACCAATTTTTGGTGACTTCATCTTCCTTGTTACTACAAGGTAGAACTACATTGGAGGCCTGTAGTGTCTCTTCCTATGTCTTCATCACACCCACACCACTTTAAAAGGAATGGAGTTGCACTTCATTATCTTTAAAACGCATCATATTTAATTAATTCTGAACAACAAAATGTTTCTGGGAGATGCTGGTGCAGCTGAAAATCCACAGTGCAGCAGGAATCTGACAAGGACTCACCTACTACTCTTGTGTTGTAGTAATCTGGCAACATCCGCTCGCACAAAGCCACCAGGAGCCAGAAAGCCTCTTCCTCATTGCAGTACAGCAACAGCACAGAGGTGACAATGTTCATGGCCTAGGAGCCAGCAGAGCAAACACACAGGTACAGGAGAAAAACATGGAGATCTTCAGGAAAACTCTGCTGTTACAGACTAGCTGAACTTAAAAGCATGAATGAGCTGTCACTAATAGTCACATCTATTTCCAGCTTTTACTGGTATCTGAGTCAATAGATGACCTTAAGCCAATTTTTCTTCCTGTTTTCAGTTCCTCTGTTCAGGAGGCAGCAAACAATTTGATAACCTTTTGTCATGCACTTTCAGTAAACAACATGAACAAGAACAATTGTCAAATTCTTCATAAAAACATTTGGCCAAAGAATTTGGCCATAACAGAACACCATAACAAGAACCTGTAACATCACAGAAATACACAAAATGAACCTGAATTTCCACCAAGTTGTTTCACAAAGCAGCAAATGGCTACATTTTCAATAGACTGTCCATGTGCAACATCACTTATTTGATAATAACTGCTCCTTTTAATGAAACCAGAAGATGTTTTTGCTGAACTATGGAAAGCTCTACCAGGAAAACTATTAAAGACTAACACTACACCTAACAGCACTGTGAAAAGTTTATTTAAATACTATGTTCAAAGGATATTTAAGAGATGATGCAGCGTAAGTTCCTTCCTACTTTCTCACCACTACATAGACAGCATAAAGGAAAAGCTTGAAACTGAACAAAAAACTGCAGAAAAAGTCCAAGTCAGTCATGGTCACTGTGTAGGACTAACAAGTCTAGGACTTCTTTCCTACCTGACAGTACCCAATTGTTGGATTTCTGAAAGCATAAGCTGTCAAGACTCTCCGGAGAGCAGCAATTCCCAATTCGTTTTGGAAGGCAGGATGCTCTGGCATAGAGCGGTGCAGATCTCTCTCAATTTCCTCTGTAGCAAGATTGTACTTTCCCATTGACTGTTCCACAAGATCTGCATAGTAACCAGGATGAGTCACCATTTCATTCCAAGCCCCTGAAATGACAAACAAACATTGCTTTACCTCTGGTGCTTTGAAACGCAGATTTTATTCCCAGTTTCAGAGATAAGGGAGCCAAGAAGCACTGCATGAACTCATGAACTACAAACAGATGTGAAAATATAGCAACAAATTCATTGGTAAATCATGTTAGACTTTAGGTCCCAATACTGAAACACAGAGAAAAGCAGCCAAACAGCTACGAGGATAATAAAGCAAGCCACCACAAAGTATCATTCAGATGAAATTACCTTTCATTTATTTCTTTTGAAATGGGCTAGGATTCATACCCTTTCCTTTGAGATGTGCAGGAAGTTAATTCCTGCTGTCAGCACAACAACCTACCTGAGAAAAGGAGCCACAGCTCTCCACGGAGATTCTCTGGGATTCCTTTCTGTACCAGCTCCCTCGTCTTGGCAGTGCGGTACATACACATCCCTCGCCCATATTCAAAGAAATGAATATTCCAAGACTCTTCCTTCATCTTCTCCTTTGCCTTCATAGGAACAAATATGGCTATTTTAGGAGATTATTGCATTTTTATGTTTGTAGGACACATGATTTCTGGGTATACTCAGGCCTGCACTTCACAGGAAAAATACATTGTGACATTTAAAACCTCTCTTCTTTCTGCTGAAGAAAAGAGTGTATATATACTAATCTACCCTGTTCTGCATCAGTTATGACCTTGCTTAAAGTCAAGTCTTTACAACTACGCAAATCTCCACATAAATGCAAACAGAACCACGGATCACAATGATTAACCAGCAAGCAGAGATACAAGTTCCCTGCTTTCTTGCTCTGAAGAAAAGTTGTTCTTCACAGCCATGAATTCACATCCCAGAACACTGGTAACACTCATTTCTCAGCCTCTGGTCAAGTATCTCAGGTATGTCAGTACAAACAGTGTAAGCTGACAGTCAAGTTACCTCTATGCAGTACTACCACTGTGATACACACAGCAGTGATGCTGAGATAAAATGCATTTCCATTCAAGAGCAGGCCAGGAAATCAGCAACCTACTGCAAACTGTTTATACGTTATTGCTTTACATAAAAATATCACTTACCCCTTTGGGTCCAGAGAGCTCCTCAGAATTCCTCCTGAAGAGTTTGAGCAGTCCCTGTGAGGCTGTTGGCACCTGCCCAGCACAGAAGCTGACGGGTCGATGGCTGAGAGCAGACGTGGGGCTGACAGCCAGGGGGCTGCTGGAAGGCAGCTCTGGAACTTCCTGGACAAGAGAACAGAATATGTCTGAGCTCATGCTCCCTCCTCTGCTCATGGCCTAAAAGAGGCAGCACTGGCTGGTGACAAGCACTCCAAACACACTGTAAGGAGCATTGCTCTGAAAAGTTGATAAAGTTCCTCCCAGCTATTTCCTTAGTACCTCACTGCTGGGATCAGCCACATTCCACTTCCATTCCCTGTCGATGCTGCAGGGTTTCTTGGATGGTGTTCTCTGCAGGAAGTCAGAGATCCTCTGTACCAAGAAATCCCGGTCTTTCAGATTGGCAAAGAAGAAGGTCATTTTACTTTTAGTGCTGATGGACAGAGGGCTGGGCAAGACGCTGGAACTATCTGCTTTCTCAACTATTGTCACCTAGAATACAAAGACAAGGGCCACTTGGATCTGGCATTTTTTCCATTATCCATAAGCACAGCACAACAGACAGAAGGACACAAAAGAGAAGACAGGCCTGTAGTCTTAACATACAGCTAAGAAATCCTCACCTCCCTGAGAGGAATGATGAGATGACAGGCCTCCTCTGCCCTGCTGGCAAAACAGATGTAATTGTTGGAAACAAACATCTGGCCAGGAATATGCATCTTGTTGAATGGTGTCCACAAGGTACAATCTGTATGTCCATCCAGGCATTCATCCTTGGGCAACCGGAAAGTGGCACGGTAGCACTCATTTTTGGCTCGAGCATCCAGGTCTCTGGGGAAAAGTAAAGGGTAACATCCTGAAGCTTTTTTACTCACTTGAAAAACCCACTCAAACACTAATATCAAATGTTCATTCCAATCACAACCTTCAGACTCTGCTGTGTATTCTTAGTATTCCTTTCTCTAACTGAGATGCCACCCCTCCTCTGACTCCTCTTTCAGCCTTCAGACATGCCTCTCTGACAAGGTATGTTCTGCAATACAAAATAAAATACGCAAGTGCATCTGCAAAACTGAAATATCACATGAGATTCTGAAACTGCAGAGAACAGTCCCCAGTGGGAGGATTTATTACAATACAAATCTGTTTCTTTTTATAAATCTTTAACTTCAGACAAAGGGGCTGGTGTAATTTTCTTCCTTCACTTTTAAAAATTTTTTTTTACATATGAATTTCAGCAGTTTCTAGTTGAAAATTCCTTCTGACAGTGCCTAGGCATGCATGAGAAAGACACGAGGGCGTGTGTGAATTCAGGTCCAATTTGGGATGAGGAAAAACAGAGAACAAGCAGAAGGCTAATGACTGAAGTAAGTAATGCAGCCCCTAGAGTAAGAAAACCCCAGCAGCACCTGGGAGCTACAAAATAATGCAGATTTATTCTTACAATCCCCTAGTACCTGTCTTATTTTCTCACTGCTGGGAACATAATACCTTTTTAATGCAGAGATGTTCTTAAGAGGCCTCCTGGGCTTTGGGAGAGACTTGTCCTGCAGGAAGCTCTCATTATCCAGTAGCTGCCGCATCGCAATGTTGGCCAACTGCTCCATCAGCTTGAACGTCTCATTGATGTTGAGAAACATGGAAAAATAGAGTTCACTGTCCCTCGTGCTTACTTTAATGCACTCAGGGAACAGCAGTGTAGCATTTTTTTCTAGCTGGGTTACATCCACCCACTGGATCACCAGTGTAACTGAGAAAAAGAATTAAAAAATACCATTATCCCAATTGAGGCAAAACAAGAACCAAACAGAAATGAAGGTCAAGCAGCCTGCAAGCTCTCAGTGGAGCAGCATTCTTCCCCCCTCTTACACATGGACAGTTCTTTTCTTCACGCTTTTACTGGGTTCTCCAAAAATACTTGGAAATAACCTTTGGGATTAACTAGACTAGAAATAATGCAGTTCCAAAAGGACTATCTCCCATCCAATAAATGCTTTCAACTACAATTACTCAAGTTTTCATTCTTTCTTTCCAGCAAATTAGCTTTGGACTCAGAAGTTGGGGCTTTGCAAAGACTGGGTCCTGGCAGGTGCTCCAGATAAAACTCACCAAAGTAAAAATACTGCTTGGTTCTCTAACCCAGTCTAACTAGTAAAATGTAACCCATTTTGAGTAAAACAGATATACAACTTGGGAAATGTTTTAAAAAACGACTCAGGCATTCAGTCTAAACAGCACTGAAGTGCCTATGAGAGCAAGAACTGATTTATGTGCTGAGCCAGACAGAACTCAAGGATTTCTAAAAAGAAAAAAACCTGTCATCTTAAAAAGGAGTTCACACCAAAGAACAACTGCATCGAAAAGATCATGAGAAGTGATAGAAACACAAGTCATAGGCTCATAACTCACCCTCTTTGCCCAGCAGGAAGGAGTAGAAACAGAGGTGGTTGACAGTGAGGTACAGCCAGCCCTGCCTGGGGACACGTCCCTTCCAATAGCTGCAGGAATAGTAATTGACCAACTTCTCCACCTCAGGCATCCCAAACTGCTTCCGCATCTTCAGTTCAGCCTCTTTGAATTTACCTGGATCCTCTTCGCTCTGGGGCTGCTCATTCTTGTTCTCCTCAGCAATAATGCCCTGAAAGGATGTGGGAGGAGAGGAGAAACAGAAGTGAAGGTGCCTGCTGACAGAAATAACGTACAAAGCAAAGGGTCACAGCAGCAATCCGGAAGGCACAAAGGAACAGGACTCAGCACTCATCCTGTCATGTCAGAAACGGCAAAGACATGCTGAAAGGGCAGCCAGATACTGTGGGAGTCTGGGATCCACTCCTGAACACATGCCACAAGCACTCATGTTTAATGTTCAACTGAGTTCCTCATGGCTGGCCTGGGAACACTTGGAACACCCTGCAGGAGAACTGAAGTCTCTTTTCACTTGCACACCTGCTTCTCCAACTGGAAGAAGATCATCTGCCAGGAAGGACAGAACTCTGCAAGCTGTCAGATCTTGACTGGCCAGAAGGAAAAACAAATGACCACAATCTCTCTCATGCACAGACACACATTGAAAATATGAAGAATCTGACAGGAGTGCTGAAAAAGATGCAACTTCCTGCAGTTCAATAAAGAACTGTATTTATAAGTTTCTGCTCTGGAGGGTTTGTGGGCTGGGAATCTGAAGTGTGTTAACTGCAAAACCAGCAGATACCTGACTCCAAAGTCAGTGGAAGCTGGGATGCAGTTCCTTTACAACTCAGGTACCTTTCAGACCACTGGCAAGGCAAGTACATTGCTCACAAAGCAGAATTCTCTCTCCTCCATTTGTTGCTAGATGAACCCTTGTTAAACCATTCTCCCTGCATCAAAGGCATAACTGACAATGATTTTAAAGAGATATTATATTTGGGTTAGTAGGAACATCCTAAGCAGGCTGTTCCTTGAGATCTACTGCTCTTAACCCTACCTCTTGCAATATATTTGTTCAGTATTTGCTCTGACTGTGACCAGATGTTGACATGGATGCATTCCATGACACTTCCATACCTTTGTATGACTGAAAAGGATAAAAAATTCTTAGAACCATCTCCCTTCCCTTGTCCTTTCTCAGAATCTGGAAGTCCTTCAGGGAAACATGTCACTTACGTGTATCTTGCCCTTGACAAAGGTGGTGATATCTTCTTCATTGTCAAAGATGGACAGAGTCTGCAGTAAGTTATTCTCCAGCCATTCCCAATGCTTTGTGATCTCTTTACGAGACGATCCTAATTGAAGGGGAGAAAGATGATGCCAAGAGCAAAGAAAAAAAAAATTAGAACAAGGTCTTTTTTCCTCCAAGTTCACAGCAGGAAACTAATAATTACTGAACAGTGACTAGGATAAATCGCACACAACAACTGCGTACATGTCAAGGATGTTTTATGTACAACCAACATTATGTTTCTAATAAAGTATCTCCACTGTCACCAAGGATACTCCAAGGCACATAATTATCAATTATAGGATGCTTTGACTGCAAAAAACCCCACACAGGTTCAGAAACAACAGCAGTGGAACAAAGTCTGTGTCCTGTACTGTTTCATGAGCTACATCTCTTACCAAATGACAGCAGCCAAATTGCTAAAATAAGCCTGGCCTCACTAACTGACATCTTGGTAAAAACTGTATTAGCAAAACATATATGAAGGAGTAAAAATCTGTGATTCCTACAAGGAGGGTTATAAGAACAAAGTGCTGAAGAGCCGAAGCTGCATGTGTGACCAGACTGCTGCCCACTAGTATTTATACACTGTGAACTGTAAATAGAATATTTGCATTTTTCAGCTAGAGAGCAGTATATATTTTATAACGTTAAAGGAATGCCAGTACCCTTACTTTGACAGCAGAATGAGAAACAGGTATGATTAAAAAAAATACTTTGGATGAACAGAACACATATTTACTCCAGGACAATAATTTATCAAACTCCATTTGGGTGTTACCCAGCCCATCCCACTTCTACACGCTTCACTGTTTAAAAGTAACTGAGATACAGAGGATATAAACTAAAATACTCCTGAAATTGAACAAAAATAACTTACTGAGTATCAAGATACCATAAAATTACAGATCTGCATTAAATATTCTCCCTTTTTCTATGCAGTTCCTGACCTGCCATTTTGTTTTCTGTCTTTCTTAATTCTCTGCCTCCACCCTCCTCAAAGGGGAACCTGAGTTTCTGTGAAACATAGCAACATCTAAACCTCTCCTCTGCAGAATTTAAGTAGCTCTGTGAAACATAGCAACATCTAAACCTCTCCTCTGCAGAATTTAAGTAGCTCTGCAAGGGAGAACATTGTGTTGGTTGCCTGGGGAGAAGGTGGGAAGAGGAAAAACAAGACATCAGCCTTTGTGGGCCTAGCAAATGATTCCTTCATGATCAGATTTTTTTTTTGTCTCCACCACAAAGTGAGAAGTGTGAAGGTTCTTATTATAAACAAAGTTGGTCTAACAAATAGGTCTGGAGATATTTCCCCTTTAGCAAGCATTAGTACCTAAAGCTTTAATCAAAGTTCACCAACGGACATCAGATGGTTGCATTATGATATTCTAAAACAGTAGTTACATTTCTCAAGTAAAAGAGGCCGCGGATCCTTGATGTTAAAAAGTACTATTCTAGTCCTTTTTACAGAAATACTATTCTAGTCCTTTTTACAGATCTATATACACATCTATTCCAGGCCAGAAATAATAGAAAAAACATAAACTGGACCAAGAGATTCCCCAAAGCACCTCTGGTACCTTGAACAATGTTACATGTTCCCATCCTGTGCCATGCTCATGGTAAGCAGCAGCACAACACTCATCATCCCACCAAAACCTGCATGTGTTATTATCTGCACAATCTCACTACAACCTTGCAAATACAAGGTACATCTTGGAAGAAAGAAAATTCCTAACATCTGCAGAAACAGAAGCTTTTGCAGAGCTTCAAGTTCCTGAATTACACTTTAAACAACACTGAGTTTTGTCATTTTTGGAATCTTCCACTACACTACTGGAAACTCTTGGAAGTGTCCTGAGCAGTCATAGAATACTCTTGTGTGGGATAACTGCTCATCTGAATCAAAAAGACAAGAAAGTAACTCAAGTCCAGGCCCCAACAAGAGTCACATACCACAGGCCACTGCCCAGTACACTTGAGAGTCCTGAGTCTGGTGCAGAATCCGGTATGGGGCAACTCTGGCACTGGAATCCAAAACAACGTCTAGAGTTCCCACAAGGAGACCTAGGAAACAAAGAGATAGAAATTACAGCAATGTAATACCAAAACAAAGAACTGGGTTAAGCAAAAACACAGGATGATCACTGCAGAAAATGCTGATAATGAATGAATGAAATGCTGTTAACAGCCTGTGAACAGCTGTGATGAAGAGCTGGGGCACTCAGTTGAGAAAATTACGAAATTTACCTCCTTGGTTCAGAAAATTCAGAAATTTACCTCCAGTCACTGGAGGTAAATTCCCTAAAAACCAACTGCAGCCTGGTAACGGACAAAGTTAGGTGGCAATTAAAATGCCTACTGAGCTTCCTTACAGTCCCCCACCTTCATAGAAGAGTTTTCTAATGAAAGTGAAATGTGTTTTCCTCTGTGGGGTTTTTGCTTCTAATAGTGATTTTTAAGCCTACCAAGCTAAAAGACACAAGAGTTTTCAACGCTGTTTTTTTTTTTCAGAATCACCAACGCCAAAAGCAGGTAACTTGTCCAAATGGAATCAGGTAGATCTAGAAAAACTGGTGCTCACAGGTTTCAAGGATGCTCCCAGAAGTACTTTGATTAAACAAAGATGTCAGCAACTCAAAATCTGGTAATACAGAAGTCAAAATATTTTTATACGATGTTAAATAAGGAGATACTTCCAGAGTAAATGTTGATGAACCAGACTTTGTAAAGCAAGTCAATTTACTTCAATGAAGTCTTTATTTCAATTAGATAAAACAGATACATAAGGAGATGATTTGCTTTGTTGTTCTAGACAATGCATTATGAGCATCTTTAATGCAAATTAACTTTGCAACATACTCGTGATTAAAGGTTTTCTAGAATTAGAACTTGGAGCATGGTTGCTCCTCGGGCTCTGACTCTGTGGGGGGTCCAGTTTCAATTCCCAGCTCTCATCGGTTTGGGTAGCCTATGCAAACTGTACTCATCCATATCTCATTCCTTATCAAGAAACATGCCACTTCCTCTTCCTTATCTCTCCTGGCTATCTATGTAGCAATTAACAAATTAAGAAAATACCACCGATTGTCCTTGCAGTGAGACATCACCCACAGCAAGCCCATGTGACCAACCTAAACGAAACACATATGCAACCAGCACAGCAGGATCTGTCTGGGCTCTGGGTTTCTTGTGTAGTTTTAGGCAGGATATGGATTAAAAGTTAATTTTGAATCCGTCCTATGACAATACTGGATGTGTCAAATATTGACACACAGACCGGTAATGAGATGTTTAATAACCTGAGTCTGACAGCAACTCAAAAACCTTTCCAGCTCAGCTCCCACTCTAACTCTGAGATGTCACTGTGCAGCTGCACAGCTCCTTAAGGACATGTGGTTTTTAACCGGCAGGAGCTCTGAAGAAGACTCTCACTGAGCCACACTAGCTCAAAAAGTAAACATAGCTCAAAGCTTCAACCCATCAGGAACACATCAGTTTACCAAAATAGCACCAGGCGTCGTTTCTTCTTGGAAAAAACTAGAAAATTGTAAAATACCAGTATAAGTCTATATGCAAAACTGCACAAGTTGTGTGACATCAGACAGAACAGTTCAAAATAATTTTGAACACTGGGAAAATATGAAATATGCTAATAATGTTTATCAGCTGCACCAGTGTGTCTAAATGGGTTAATACACGACAGTTGCTATGCGTAATTGACAAAAGTAAAATTCACATCTTTGTAATTGACATAATTGAAAGCATTCTGCACACAAATGAGGTTTTAAAAAGTGAGGGGATTTGCTGTTGTTAACACTGTGCTTCGGTGACAGTCGTGTTATTTTAGCAGTTTATGTCACAAACAAGGCTGTCCCCCACCCACAGCGGTATTTTCCACTGGGCTGCACCCACACAGCTTCACCCCCGGCCCATGTACAGCACAACTTCCATACCGCTACCAGTTATAAACCACGTCTGACTGTCATCCCCTACATCTCGAAAAGGCACACAGACACACAAAACATGCAAATAAACCGCCTTAATAATTCAAAGCAACGCGAGCAGGGCTGAGAAGCCATTTTTGACAAGAGAAGAAGACGGTCCCAAGCATCCCGTCAGCTGCGTGTGCTCCCCGGCAGCAGCCCCCGGGCCCGGCCGCTGACAGCCCCGGCCGGACACGGCGGTCGAGGGGCTCCGGGGTCACACACGGCGAGGAGCGGCGAGCACACGAGCGGCCCGCGCCTCTCCGCCCCCGCCGGGCCCTCCCAGCCCCCGCCCCGCGCTCCCGGACCCCGCGCCGGGCCGGAGCCTCCCCGCGGCCCCGCCGCGCCTCACCCGTGAGGCCGCCCCCTTTGCCGTGTCCCCGCCGGCGCTGGAGCAGGAAGAAGGGGTTGGCGCGCTCGGTGACCCACAGCGCGCCGGCCAGCAGCACCTCCTCGGGGCCCAGCCACATCGCGGCGGGGCTGCGGAGCGGAGCGGCCCGCGGGGCTGGGCCGGCCCGGCCGGGGCGGGAGCGGCGCGGGGGAGCGGCCGGGCCGGGTCACGGGGCCCTCGCCGCGCCCGCCGCCACCGCGCCCTCTGGCGGCCCGGCCCCCTCACTGCCTCCGCGGCGCCGAGGCCTCCGCGGGTTCGAGCCCCGCGCCCGGCCGGCGCCCGGAGCCGCCTCCCGGGACTGTCCGCCGCTCCTCTGCCTCCGGTGGCACATTGTGGCATTGAAAAGAACTGAACTGAACGGCCTGAAGTTGTGTCGGAAAGGGGGAGGGGGGTGTTTAATTTGGATATTAGAAAAATATCCACCCCAGGGGGTGGTCGGGCTCTGGAACAGCACAGACATGTCCAGCACTCCTGCACAGTGTGGCGATGCTTCCATCTCCCAGATTAGGATGGGAATTCATTTGCCCTTTTTGCTGTGAAGAACAAGTCCTTGCAGCATCTCAGCCTCGTGAATTCAGTGTGGGGGTCCTGGCATCCCCCTCCTGGCAGCTGGTTCACTTCGGTCCTCGCTTTGCAGCTCTGGAGCCCGCTCCAAGCTTGTGGCCCAGCCCAAGGATGAGCTTTGCAGCACACAGCACAGGGAGAGATGCAGTTCCCTCTCATCCCTTGGCTGCGGAGCAGCTTCCCAGTGAATTTAGTGAACCACTATTCTTGTTTCAATAACCATTAGAGAGCCTCCAGGCAAACTCTGAAAGTATTACAACAGCAGAAAACACTGACATCTGCCATCTCTGTGCTTATTGCCCAGCTCCCAGGAAGGCAGGAATGCCATGGTTTTTTTAGGCTTTAAATCCTTTAACCCTGGATGATCTATCTTTGTTAGTGCAGTGCTCTAATCCCAGCTGGAGCCCTTGTACACTACTCTAATATAAATATTTATTAGCTGGCTCAGCCTGCAGGGCCGTGCCTTCACCTCAGTGGCATGGCTGTTTCTGGGGAGCAGCAGGGTGGTTTCTGAAGGCTGAGTGTCCTGTGGGAAGGGTTTGAGCACTGGGAGAAGATGCTGAAGGATCCTTCCCTGTTTAACTATTGCTGTTCTTGCTCACTCTGTGCCTTCTTAAAGGTCGCAAAAACTGTGAGAAGGTGGATTTGTGTCTCCAGCATACTCATAAGCGACTCTGAACCATGTGGCCCTCAATGGCCTTGGATTTCTAGGCTCTAGTACACCAAAATAAAAAACAAAATTTACCTCAGCGTGGGAAAAATCCTCTCTGAAAATGGATCTATTGACAATGTTGTTCCACACTACCCTCTAAGGCAGATCTATAGGAGGGACTGGAGTCACCGGGTGGTGCTTTCATTCTCCCATATTTTCAGACACCAAACTCACAAAGTCCATATTTTTAAACTGCTTTTTATTGAAATGTAGTACATTAGCAAACCCTAACTAGTCGGTATACACTATGAACATACTGGCATATACCACGTAACTACAATACAGTGTTATACTTACATCAAAACATGTCAACAAGTGCTGCTGCTGGCAAGCTACACTTCCACAGGGGCTGGAGAGCTCTGGCTGCCGGGAGGGCACTGTGTCCCTCTGTCCCTGCAGTGTCCCCTGACCCCTGGCAGCTGCTGGCATGTTCAGGTTACCTGGTCACACCGGTGTGACCCACCTGGCAGCAAGCCAGTTCAAACAGACTCTTCATTTTACACACAAACTGGGGTTTTTGTTGTTGTTCGCTGCAGTCTCCTATGCCCAAAGGCCGGGGGGGTCCCCTCTCTGCTGAGATAAAATGATCCTGTTTTGGTGGAGTCAGTGCATAGTTAGCCATGGCCTTGAGCAGGTGATCCTGGACTGGCAAAGTCATCCAGAGAAGCTTTTAGGATTTAACATTTACTTGCAAACTGCAGCAGGGCCACTGGGACAAGCAGAAGAACGATGCTACCACTCCTTTTGCTTCAAAAGGTTATTCCCCTTCACAGGAGCAGTGCAACAGACCTTACCAGTGCTGGGAGCTAAGCCTACACATACGGGGTGGGGAAAGTCTGCCTGCTGATGTGGTGGCATGGGGAAAGTCTCCCGTTCATGCAGCACCTTCCAGCACAAGCAGAAAGCGACAGGCTGGGGCGCTGCCTTGCTGGGACCTCACCAACCTGCACCAGGAGCTTTGCTTAGAGAGCCCCAAACACTCTATTAAACATTCCTGGCTTAACAGCAGCAAAGAACAAATTTACTTTCATGCTCAGACTTTCCTGTGCTGGAGCATGGGAGGGTTGCTGAGCTGTTTTCTGTATGATTCTCCCTCCCAGCACAGCCTGGTCTGTGGGGAGGCTGCAGGCAGCTACAGCTCCTACTGCCTGAACCAGTGAGGGTGTTACAGACACAGGCACAGGGGATCCACAGCAAATCTGATGATCTATGCCTTAACATAGCCCAGCAGAGCTGCTCTGCTGGGAATTAATGGCTCTCGTCCTCCCCGAGGGGTTTGGGCAGTTGAAGATCAAGTCAGAGCCAAGCAAAGGCGAGCCCCAGAGTATGTGAGAAGCAGCAAAACAATAAAAAAAGGCAAATGGCACATAAATGCACACAGCTGAGCTCAGGGAAAAGAATAAAAGCTCCTGGCTCCTGAGGGGCTTCTGGATACAAGTGGAGAAAGGAATAGCCCAGCAGGAGTGAGGGAGCCTTCACATACATGACCATCTGACTTCTGGGCTGTGAACCCCCAGTCCCAGCTGTATGACACTAGCTAATGTTACACCTCAGCCTTGCATTGAAATCACTCTAAGCAGCTTCAACTTTCAATAAAACACTATGCAGTTCTTACTTTGTAGGAATATTAATACTTAATTATCAACTCCTTAGGAAAGGGACTATTTTTTGGGCAACAATTTATACCACAGGGCCCCGAAGCCCAGACCCTGAACATTATTGTGGTAAAAAAGAAAAAAATATTCAGATGTTATTGCACAACCTACACATCAATTTCTGAGCATCTTCATGAGGCAGAAGGGCAGAAGAGAAAAAGGATGCTCCATTCAGTGATCCAGAGAATGAGCATCCCACAACAACAGCCCAGATCCCACACACCCTGCTTTGGCTGAGCACAGCCCTCCAGGAACCTCTGTGCTCCCACAGACTGTGACTGGTTTGGAGCGATGCATCCCCTTGGAGGGGCTGGCTGGCATGGTGATGGCACAGTGAGGTGATGGCACAGTGATGAAGAAGATGCTGGAGAACAGGTGGACAGCAGTGCCTGCACAACGGGGACCTTCACCCAGCTCTCCAAAGGAGGAGGAAGCCAGTAGTAACTGATGGAGTGGAAAGGTAGGGATTAGAATCAAGAGTGTCTGGGAATGTTGCAGGCTTTTAAAAATACTAGGTTAATGAAAGGCAGATAGCAAGGTGTCAATAAGTGGTGCTTTGCAAAGGCTCTGTGAGCAGATTTCATACCCCCCAAAAGCACTTTGCAAGCACCAGGTAAACCTGACACGCCCTTGTGAATTTGGGGTTTTTGGTCAACATCTCAGGACATCACTGGCTGGGGGTTACAGAGCTTCATGGTTCTGCATCAGGAGCAAAAGCCCACCTGGAGTTCTGCTCTTATCACTGCATCCCACAAGGAAGGGGTAGGGAGCACAGCTTTTTCTCTTAATTATTTCAAAGACAAGGGAAAAAAAAGCAGATATGAGCACCAGCATACTGAAGTGCTGTCTACCTCTCCCCTGATTTCCCCCCAGTCTGTTTAGCTGGAACATCTTTCCCTCTTTCACTCCCTCCCCTGCTCCCCATTTTCCAGTGAGTGTGCCAGAGCTGAGGCTGCCCTGCGGTGCAGCAAGTCTAGCAGGGAAAGGAAAAAGTGAAGATATCTTTAAATATAACAACACATATGCAAGCTGTCATGGCACATCACACACTCTTCTGCACCGCTCAGGCTGGAAAATTAGGTCAAGCATGGCTGGGTAACACAGGGTGAAAAAGGAGCAAAAGCTTTACTTGGGAATTTGAAGGTGTTTCCTGAGGTCCCTGCCCTGAGCTCTCCTGTCCTTCTCTCCACACCCTGCAGGGCTGGCAGCAGCCCCGTGGCCCTTGCCTTTGCCCCACTGTGCCTCGGCTTCTGAGCTGCTCTGCTATTTCCTGTGCTGTAAAAAACAAAGGACTATTAGCTAAGCAAAGTAACAAATATTTTTAATAATTGAGTCAACTCACTCGCCAGTTATCCGACTGCAGAGCTGCCTGAACTTCAGCTCAACCCTGATGCCTTCATCCTTCAGCTCATGAACTGACTGTGGCACTACCTCAAACTAAACTGGACTGAACAAGTCCTGGAGCCTCAGCGTGACCCATGTTTCCTGCAGAATTCCTTCTGCTTTCCAGGAGCTGGTAAAAAGCTCTGGGCTCTCCCAAGCCTTTGCACTATTTTACATGAATGTGGTTAAAGAAAACAGATGTGTGAAAGTCTCATAACATTGTCCTAGACATGTTTATTAAACTGGTTTTGGTTTTTCTTTGGCTAATGCAGGATACCTGGCTATTCCTATAGCATCCTCAGGTGCCAGGGCAAGCATCCGAGAGCAAAGGGACAATGCAGATTCCAACACATCAGCTCACTGGAGGGAGCAATTGTGAGGGTCATTAGGAAAATTTTAACATGCTTCAAATTTAATAATTAATGTTGTGTATTATAGGTAAAAAGCACACTTACAGTCTGGTTTCCTACTGGCAATTATCCTCTAAGAACACAAGCAAACCTTGATTTTATAAATGTCTTATGGGAACATGCAAAACTTTCATAGAAGAGGAAGCTGAGAAAGAGAAGGTGGAGTGTTGGGCTTTAAATACTTTAGGAAAACACTTGGAGATAAAAAAGCTTTTTTTTTAATATGAAGAAGTCATAAACTGGATGTTTTCCTGTTAAAAAAAGCACTTTTTTTTAACCTTGAAAATGATTTTCCAAGTTACTGGCACTTACAGTGCTTGGTTGGTTGCCGTATATTTTACTTCTGTGAAATGACTCAACCACACACAGCACCACTGCAGCAGAACAAGAACAACAATGCTCATCAAGCTTTTTTTATATACTGATTAATATTAAAAGGAAAACCTCAAACTTACCAGCACAGCCCAGAAAAAAATCACCCATGTTGCTGTGGTGCCTCTTCCCCATCCTAAATATGACTAACTGGGGAAGGCCTGCTCCAGCACGTCCTGGCATGCACGTAGGGACTGATTGCTTGAACAAGCTTTTAATTTTTCCAGTGTTGCAAGATGTCCCAAATCCAGGATGTCAATTACAAATACCAGCTCCCCTATCCAAGATGCTACAGAACAAATCCATTTTTACATCGCTGTGCCAGACCCTGATCTCCACTGAGGCAAACCTGCCCTCCCCCTGCTTAAAGCCAAGAGGTTCAGTTAGAAATCAGATTTAGCAAAATACAAATTACATTAGTTATTATTTTGCCTTTGGGGGATTTGTGCTTTCTAATTTTTAATTTCCATGCCTCTTCTAGCTTTTCTGTATATTCTGGCACACAGCTCGTGCAACTGGGCTCAGTTGGAGCTGAGAAATCATTGGGTTTGGTTTTGTGCTGAAACTGTGCCCCAGTGACATTCACAGTGGCCTTAGGGGAAATCCCTGTGTTGGGATGGGGCAGCCCCTATGAGAAGGATTTGCCTGGGGCATCAGCACCCCACTCAGTGGTACAAGAGCCTGTCCTACCCAAAATCCCACCAGAGCAGCTCTGTGCTGGCTGGAAGACACTAAGACATGTTGGCATTGAACCAGGTAATCCAGGTATCTGGGTTTACCATAACCTGACTGCCCTCATGGATAAAAACAAACCCATAACATCCTTGAGAGATGGTGATTTTCCTCTCAAGCGTTTGCGTTCCCAAGGCGCCGCTCCCACGTGTCCCTGCTGCTCTCACAGATGTAATTACGAAAACAGGGGCTGCTCAACCAGCCCTTCTGACACTCCCGAGCCCCATACAGGTTCAGCTCAGCCAGGCTGGGCTGGGGAGCAGTGCCTGGGCCCGGGTGCAGCTCAGCTAGGCCGGGATGGGGAGCTGTGCCCCACACCACAGGAGGGATGCTGACCACGACTGCTACTGCCCCAGCCCCTGCGGCACTTCCTGCGACCTTCACTTCTGCTTTGTAGGAGAAAGTGGGTGTCAAAATTGTGCTCTTAAAAAAGTTTGGGGCTTCAGCGCATTTCCAGAGCGAGCTGAATGGCAATAAAAGTGCATTTGGTAAATATCAATGTGGGTATTATGAGAAAAACCTCCCTACACTTCACGCCACCCACTCTTGAATTATCAGATTAAATAAAGCTGACGCACAGCAACAAAAGTCAAAGCATGCTCGGCAAAGAGGCTCATTTCCTCATTTTACAGAGCTGGATTTTTCTTTTTCTCTTGAACATCCATGTTAAATACACAGCTGAACCACACTTCAGAAAAGGATATATGTTAAGCAGACTGCTATACAATTAAAAACATTATAAAGGAGGGGAAATTCCCCTGCTTGCAAAAGCAGGTGAAATTAAAGCATGGCAGGATAAGTCTTACCTTTCTTTTTGGCTTAACTGATTTCTCAAGATTCCTATACAGAGGGTGAAACTGTGTTTCACATTACAAGGACACAAATGAGTTTCTACACCTACAGTAACTCAGACTGCAATGGAGAAAAATCCAAACATTCATTAACAGCTATGCATTGTCTGGTAGGAAACGGTGGAGCAGAAGCGCTCGCTCCTCCATGTTGGCTCATTTGACGAACGCTGTGGATGACTTAGCTCCAGAGGTTCCTCTCTCGCTCTCCATTTCTGCATTGTTCTTTCAGAAGCTTGCGAACAATATCCATTTCACCACCGCTTTTGTCACATGCTGGTAAAAATTGATTTTTCCTGCAGCGTGTCAAAGCAGTAGCTGCTTTCCTTTCTTCTCCTCCTTTCTGCATTCCCATTATTGATGTCAGTGGGAAAGGGCACAGCTCAGAGAACGTATTTGTTAAATAACTGTTGCAGATCTCAACAGGAGAGTGGGATAAGAAGCTTACCTCTTTTCTTCTCTGTGTAATGCCAACATGCTGGCTATTAAAAAACCTCAGTGAAAAATTTGGTGGATTTTTTTACCCCCCACCCCCCAAAAAAAAGTTACGTGAGAAAGAAAGCTAATTTGATTCCTGCATATTTCAAAAAGTCTAATGGTTTTTAGGTAGATCAAGTGCTGGTTCTGTGAATGTCCTCTCTACAGAAAGAGACTCACTTCAGCACACAGAAGGACCAGAAGTATATTCTGTGTATACCATTTTTCTCCTGCTTCAATCAAATTGGAGAAAAAAATCCAAGCATCAAGTTCCTTGAAATCTTTCTGCAAATGCAGGTCCTCTCTGCAGCTTGAACATCAGACTGGCTCGCCACTGTCCAGGGTTAAGTGGGTTGTAGGAAACTCAATGCACTTATAAAGGTCCCTCCCAGAAGGGGCTATTTCACAGTAAGGTTATGGATTGACCGAGATATACGAGTGCTTTTACCAGTCACTGGCCATCTCCTCTACAACCAGTTCCCTTTCTGACATTGCCCAACCATCTGGACAACGAAAAAATTGGAAACAGCAGACGCCTGTGTAAGAGACGCATTTGCAGTTCAGCACAAACTCTCAGGGCCACCGTAAAACCTCTCCTGCATCGCCGTGGCTGGGCCGACACAGCTCCCCATGCTGTTACTCAGCAATTTCCATCAGACAACCTTGCTTGTCACAGCTCTTTGTCACCTCAAAGATGCCACCCTCAGAATCCACCACAGCTGGTCTTCGTCTGTGCAAACGAGAAGGCGGGTTCGTGTTCTGGAAAAAGCAGCTCTTCTTCAGACAAAGGAGATCCATGGAAAGAGTACACAACAATAGGAATGAGAAATGAAAAAAACGGAAAAAGGGCCAGGAAGAAGCATGGATTCCTTTCAGGTTTTGTTCTCGTCGTACATGTCCAAGGCAGGCTCGATGGTTGAGAACTCGCTCTCGTAGACCAGGCTTCGAGGGGACAGAGAGTTACGATGGAAGAAGTGACTGCCTGCAAGAGGTAGAACAAAACCACATTAGCAACACACGTGAACAATGGAAGCACTGAGTAAAGCATCCTCATACCTGTGGGATGGATGCAAACACAGTACACATGGAAAAAACCAGCCACCCTTCAAGACACAGCAGTAACAATCATATGAAACATTTCACCTCTGTTCCTCTGCTTCGCAGCCAATTTAAAGCAACTGCTTTCCATATGCATGAACAGTCACACCTCACTCCAATGGCTCTTTCAGATAAGAGGTCAAGTCTGAGCAAGGCTGGGGCAGGCCGGAGTTTTGCACTTGGTGCTGACTGTTGATCTGCAGCCTTGTAAAGCAGGGATGTGCTTCCTCAGAAGAGCCTGAAATCTCTGGTCAGCACCAACACACTGTGCCCTGCACCAGCACAAAGTGCTTCAGCTTGGGGTCAAAAGGAAGGAGCCGGCAGAGGGAGGGGCTCCCCAGGGACCATCCCATCGATCTGCTGGAAGCCTGACCTCCTCCAGAGCTCAGCAAACTCCATGCACGAGTCACCTTCTAGAAACAGCCACCTATGGATTTCCTTGCACATAACCAAGGAGACCCAACCCTCTTTTCACCGGCAATGACCGAAACAAGCGGCTGTTGATGAACTGAGGAGTGGAAGTCCATTTTTTTTTCCTTGGTGGCCTGGCATTCCTGTGGCTCTCTGAATCCACAGATGTGTTTTTGCAAGGAGCCCAGCCCTCCTGCTGCACAAATGATTCTCTCTGAAAGCATCTATCATCAGATCAGGCCCTTGGCCAAAACGCTTCATTACCTGGTTTCTCGATCCCAGGGGGGATTAGCTGGGAGCAAGGCTGCTTAGATTACAACAGCTACATGAGCCAAACTGGAGGCAACTGAAAAGCTTCCAAGTACATCAAAAAGGCATTCAACAAACTAAGGTGCCTCCAGTTTCAGGCATCAGTGAAGCAAGATGCTTAGGGAATTGTAGTTTTAGCCAGATTTTAGCTGCTTAAATCCCCCTTTCTTTGCCAAATTTTGAGCCCAGCCTATCCCATTCTGAAATAAAGATCTTACAGAAGACATAAGAAAATAAGAATTCAGCTGCTACTGTCCAAAACGCCTTTTCTCCTTTCCCACCCACCCAAGAGATACTGACTTTGTGTGCCCTTTGTTAACAAGTGACCAGCAGGAAAATGGAGTTGGGCAATGGATCTGCTGCTCTTTCACAAGCAAAAGTCAGTGCACACACTCATCACACCATTTGCAGTGAGAATGGGAAGTTGTCATAAGCAAATTAATTTTTAATCTTGTAGTTAACTGAAACAAGAGTGAAATTAGTGGTTACATTGCAGTGGATTGTTGACTCTGCCAGGAGCTTGTATCCAGGTACTTGGAACAAGTGGGCTGTCTCGGAATATATCTCCAGAACCAGTTGGTGGGGAATGATAAATCTGGATCTGAACTGTCCCCCAGATTTACAGGTTTCTAAAACTGGGCAATGTTTAAAATAAAAGCAAATAAATAAATAAATAAATAAATAAATAAAGGTTGAGTGTTTAAGGAAACATAAAGCTGGAAGTGTGACTTCCAGATTATCATGGTCTGTCTCCAAAGGCTGGATTTGATGACCTTAGAGATCTTTTCCGACCTTAGAGATCTTTTCCAACCTTAATGATTCTGTGATTCAAGAAAAAAAACCCCAAACCCTGAACCTGCAATGAAATGATACCGGATAAAACTGATTTCAAGACTGTGTTATGTATGGGTCAGGATCATTTACTTTTTGATGAGTCTCATTTTGCAGTTGAAATAAGCTGTGAATATTGGATATTTCATCCTCTCTTCCTCCACCTGCTGCAATGTTACACACAACCAATGCTCAAACAAACCAAAGGGATTCTGAAAGCTTGGTGCTGCTTTTGTTTTTATTACACAGAAATCAAATGGGGGATTAGAAAGCAGACAGCCCAGGCTGTCATTTCCTCTGTGTGCACCCAGACTTCCACTCTAGCAGGCTTGAGGGAGAGATTTAATCAACAAGCAGAGCAGGTCATCTGACAACAAATATTTTATATTAATCTGGAAATAAGACAGTGTATATCAAACACCTCTAAAATTCTTTACTGTGATGTTTTTGTCCTTCTTGGCAAAGGAAATTTAAACCACTCACTTCCAGGAAGGCTGACTGTTTCCATACAGATAAACATCTCTTGGCTTCCATACCATTTTTGAGACACATCGTTCATTCTTTTCCTAATTGTCTCCTCTCCCATCCAGCACAGCCAGCCCAGAGCTGAGACTCCAGCTGCTCCTCAGTGTTTTCCACCACTCAATCTTCAGGTGCTCCATTAACCAGGTCAGGAGCATTGCCCACAGCTTATGGCTGGAGCAGCAGGGCACAGTGACCCAGCCATGCTCCTCTTAATGCAGAAAACTGCTGTTTGTTTAAAAATGTGGCAATGGTCCAGCTGATAAATTTACTGAATAAATGTATTTTAAGGACAAGTAAAAACATCCGCAGTTCCAAATTCAGCTTATGAATCTGTTTTTCCTATTTTGCACTTACTAAGAAAGATCAAGATTTATCCCTTGGGTACAGAAAACGAATGGGAAGGCTGCATGCAGTTTTAATACATAAAGATGAATCCTTCAGTGCTCTCTGCCACTATTCTTCATTATATGCTTTAAAAGAACTTTTCAGATAACTTGCATTGAGTGTGAAAATAAACATATTACCCTGGAATTGATCTTTATACCTACCATAGAATGCCACCAAAGTGAGGACAAGACTAAGGCCAAAAACTCAGAGACACAGCAGCTCAGGTGCACCAGGATTAAGTATCACCTGGTGTTCCCTTTCCATCTGGAAGAATGTTAATGCCCATAGTCATTAATCAGGGCCATCTTCTGCCACAAGCTGCAGTCCCTTCCACAGCTCCTCCAGCAAAGACTCCTTACTGTGGAAATCTGATCAGAGCACTCCCTACCTTAACCTGTTTTAGACACCCTTTCAGTTAAGGAACAGAGTGGAACTATTTCATAAAGCACCCTTTCCTCAAAGCCAGCTTAGCAGGAAGACTTTAAAGCAACTGCTTTCCATATGCAACAGTCACACCTCACTCCAATGGCTCTTTCAGATAAGAGGTCAAGTCTGAGCAAGGCTGGGGCAGGCCGGAGTTTTGCACTTGGTGCTGGCTGTTGATTTACAGCCTTGTAAAGCAGGGATGTGCTTCCTCAGAAGACCCTGAAAGACATGGTGGGATGACTGGCACAACTGGAGTGCTGCAACAGATGTCTAAAAACTCTTCAGAAGGGACAAAAAAGGAAGGAGACTTCTTGGGGTAGCCTGTGGTGCTCATAGAGCCACTTCCCAGGATTTACCAGCAGTCCCAGCTACCTGGGGCGGTCCCAGCAGAGGTCAGCAGATGTGATACCCAGCTACAAGAAGGGCTGGGAGGGGGGTCTGGGAAACTGCAGGCCTGTCAGCCTGACCTTGGTGCCAGGGAAGGCCATGGAACAGATCATTTTAGTGCCATCACATGGCACATCCAGGACAAGCAGGGGGTCAGACCCAGCCAGTGTGGGTTTAGGAAAAACAGGTCCTCTTGACCAACCTGGTCTTCTGTGGCAAGGTGACCCACTCAGTGGATGAAGGAAAGGCTGTGGATGTGTCTAACCTGTACTTTGGCAGAGTTTGACACCGTGTCCCACAGCACACTCTTGGAGACTGGCTGCCATGGCTTGGAGAGGTGCACAATACACGGGTTAAGAACAGGCTGGATGGCTCAGCCCAGAGAGCAGTGGGGAATGGAGTTACATCCACAGGGCTCAGAACGGGGGCCAGCTCTGTTTGATGTCTTTATCAATGAGCTGCATGAGGAGATTGAGAGCATCCTCAGTCAGCTTGCAACTGACACCAAGTTGGGTTGATCTTCTGGAGGGCAGGAAGGCTCCACAGATGGATCTGGATATGCTGGATCAAGGTATTTAAAAGATACAGATGTGGCACTTGGGGACATGGTTTAGTGGTGGGCTTGGCAGTGCTGGGTTAATGACTGGACTTGATGATCTTAGAGGGCTTCTCCAACCTAAGAGGTTCTATGATTCTATGAAAAACTTTGGGGATTTCCTTCTGTCCATCCAGAGTTAAAAAAAATTAAAAAAAAAAAGAGTTTCTGGGATGAGGTAGAGTCCATCTTTTAACATATTTATTTCATTAACAGATAAATATGCACTGATTGCCTGACCTCTAAGTAACCTATCTAAAGTTGTATCATTATTAACACTGTGTTGAGACAATTGTTAGAGGCTCAAAAGAAAAACTGGAAAAGATGATGCTGAGTTATTTCAATCTTCCATGGAGGGAAATGCACTAAAAAGTCCCGTCAACCCTTTTGTTCCAAATATCACTCAACTTCTCCTTCTGCTGCTGTTCTGAAGAAGAAACATGAACTGGAACTATTATGGTGCCTTTTGCATCTGGGTCACTGCACTGCTCACGCGGTCCCTGCCCAACAGAATTAAACAGCACTTATGGAATTTTGCTTCAGGAGACAAGCACAAACTTATCAGTTTTACTACTGCTGTTGAGAGACGAGTGAAGAAAACATGTACCATAGCTTGTTCCCTAAATCATGCTCTAACCACATTCCTCCACTTTTGGCAACAACACTCAGTTGACACATGCTGTACGTTACAAGCACACAGCCCTCAAACACAGAATGTTTAAGGTTTTTTTTCTTCTCATGAGTAAGTCCGATGGGGTTTTCCAGTCTTTCAAAATGCACTTACTGCTCTATTGATTTGTTTCCATATTTCTTTCAGAATTTCACAAGGACACACTGAAGAAGAATTCTATTAAATGCACTGAAGCTATCACATTCTTCACTGCTTATTATAAAAGCTGCCTTCTCAGCTGAAGCCTGATGGACAAATAAGAATTAAGAAACTATTTTAATGTAGCATCTGGCTGTGTTCCTAAATTCTAAAAGTGCCTATACATAAAAATAAAATTAAATTAAATCCTCTAGTTCCCAGTACATAAAAAAATTAAATCTCACAGCAAAATTGCTTCTCTCTGTTCATTTAATTAAATTAGAAGGCATTCACTTTCTACATCTTGATCTGAGAACAACAAAAACAACTGAACGCAGAATAGTTTTTAACTTCTGTCAATTACTTTTTCCTTCCCTACTTGTTACCCTCATTTACCCATCTCGTTAAGTCAAGCATTAGCATTTGGCTGCGACTCAGGCCTGTGTGTTTTAACTGACTGTTGTGAAATTACTCACACAGGGCTTGCATAACTTGCATGAAACAGCCAGAGTGAGGACAGCGAGGGGAGATGTTTTCCCTCTGTCTCCTCATCAGTACAGAAGCTGTGGCAAGAAAGGACATGCTTGCACAGAGCTTCTACATTAAAGAGCGTTATCAATCTTCCATGATCTGAATTTGAACCAAAACAAACCCCTGCCACTGATATGAAAGGAGGCTTCACACATGGCAGCGGGGAAATGCTGCATTTTCACTTGTTATTTGGAAGGAAGAAGCGGTTTAGAGCAGCTTCACTTTTATCAAAAGGAGGGCAGGGTGAAAGTAAAAGACAGAAAAGGTTTATCATTTGTGTTTTGAGACCACAGCATTGCAAATCTCCAGCAATGCCTGGCCTCAAGGCAAAAACCATACTGCAGTGCTCCTTAGGGCGACCAGGAGTGTTACAGGAGGACACACTGAGAAAATGTTCTTATTTCAAATTAATTCTCAGCTGGAGTCGAGGTAAGTCCATTATTGGAGAATTGACAGCTTGACCCAGCTTTTTCCCTAACAAACTGATGTCAAATGATTGCTAACAACACTTTTTAGTCACTTCAGTGGCAGTCAAGTCACTTGACTGGCATCATAACAAGGGCACTGCATGAGATTTCCACTACTTAGCTTGTGTCCCAAATGAATGGAGAATAAGAGATCTGCAAAGACGAAATCATTCAGAGGAAATAAAGCACCTTGTAAAATTTACAAAATGCTCTCAGATTGGAGTACTAACACAGAAAGCCCAAGAAAAATGAAATTCTCACAGAGTAAGATTTCATAATTAAAGGTTTTTTTTATTTCTTCACTTTTTCTTTAATACAAAGCTTTGGCATCAGCAAATTTTATGAAAAAATAGAATGTACTAAATAATTGCTTGTGCTGCATGATCGATAAATGATGCATAAAAATAGGTGTCTCTCTCCAAGGCAATCGGCCGGAAAGCGTTTCTTCAATAGCATTCTGCTCTGCAGGGCAGAAAAAAAAGGAACAAAATATTTATGTTAAAGTTAATACTGCCAATACTAAAAAAAAAAAAATAAATGAAAATCCTGTATGAAAGTAAGTTAGTGAAAAATGATTAATTATACAAAGCCAGAGCATTAAGAGATGTCTGTATTTGTCACATCATTCCTACAGGACAGCCAGAGGTCTGAGCACTTCTAAGCTTTTGAGGACACTCCATCTGCTACTGCAAACTTTCTCTAAGTGGTGCTATCCAACATTTGGGCTTTTTGGGCTTAAACCCACACTTACACAGTAATTTCTGACTCTTCCCTAGGAAGCAAGGCAAATTGTGCTGCTTCTGTTCTTTCAAACACTGCCTAAAACTTTTTATACTGGTGCTGTAAGGGTATTTTGAGACCAAGAGAAAGCAGCTGGTTCCTTATTTAATCACTTAGACAATGTTTACTTTAATCACAACTATTTAAAAATGCATGTGTGTATATTTATACACACACACAAACATACATATACACAGCTAAATAAGCATGTACTCACAGCTCCAGAACTAATGCTCTAAATATGTTTAAGCTGTGGGAAGGACACAGTAAAGAAAAGGTACAGGATATGTTTTTAGGTGAGTTTTAAAGCAGAATTTCCAGTCTTTTACTCGCATCAGCATATTACATGGCCTCATTCTTGCTACTGTTGTTTTTCAATAAGAAAACCACCTCAGATTCCTCTTGAAACACTACCATAAGAAAGGCAGGATGTGCCAGCATTGCTTTTTACATGGAGAGCAGCATAAAAAGCAGGTATGCTGTTTAATAGAAAAAGCAATGAGGAGGAGCTGCCATATATTTGGCATGATATTCAGCACGGGAAATTCTTTGTCTGGCACTGGGAAGGTGTCAGTGAAACAATAAATCTTAGCATTAGTGTCATTTTAAAGAGTCTAAAATGAGTAATCGAACCCAGCAGCACTTGTGGAGGCTGATCAGATCCCAAAGGATTCAGATGAAGAGCTGCTGAGGTTAAAGGCCACAGCCAAGAACCTCAGTTACACAAAAAGTGATTTTTGAAGCTCTGGTTGCTGGGTTGTGAGTTTTCTCAAGTCTGTCTCAAGCACACACTTGATGTGCTTGCATTTCAATTCCTATCACCGAGAACAGGAGCTCTCCTTGTATGAGCACACCCTTTGTTTGTACTGAGGGAACATCCCTGTGAAAACACTTTGCTGGAGGCCCAAAGTCCCTGCCAATGTGCAGCAGCTTGTCCTTGCAGTAACAACAGTCCCAGATCCCACTGAGCAACAAAAAGAAGAGTTGCAAGGAAAGGCAGAAATGCAGCTGCTATCAGTGCCCACATCTGGATGAGACTTCATGGGCTCCAGCTGCTCCTCCTTCCCAGGGATGTGCAAGTGCCCAGCAATGCAGGCATTCCTGTTCTGCAGCTCATCTTGCCCCATGCTTTCCCAAGCTACTTTTCCAGGCAGATTAAAGATTAACTATGTTCAGCTGCAGCTCTGTCCCCAAGTTGCTGACTGATGGCTGCAACTTCAAGATTTTGACAAATGGAAAAAAAAAATCAGTAGACTTGATAGGGCTTTTTGAAGTTCTGAAGTTTTCTTCATGAAGCCCTTTTGGAATCAGCATATGAAAAGAGGAGGTAATCAAATGAGTGGTAATCAAAAATCCCTGATGACCAATATTATGGACCCTCCTGAAGATCATTAGCTTGAGATTGCCTAAAATTTTACTCTGGGGACTCTTTGATGCCTAAAATTTTACACTGGAGACTATTGGACATATTTCCATCTTATTGAGGACACCTTATATTTTCCAAATAGAAAAAGAAAAAAAAATCCAAAGAAAATGTTTATAAAGCTGCATTTCCCAGCTGCATTTCCTTGGATCTCACCCCACTTCTGTAGAGAGATCAGCACTTTAATGGAAACTCAGCTGTGTCAAGATGTTCAGATACAAAGAAAGATGTTGACACTTTGCCTTCCCAAATAAAAAATTAAATTAAGATTAAACATATATCCTGAGCCCAGATATTCTGTACACCTACATGAAAATAACTAGATGAACCTAGTTAATAGATTTGCAAAACAGATTTATACTTGGCCACACACTGAATTAAAAAAAAATACTGAAAGTCATCTGCTAGGGTAATTTCTAGTCCAGCCTGCCTGAAGGAAGGCTAGGGGTTTCTACATAGGTAAAGAAAGCATGGAAGGAAGCATCCCTTCATTTAAGAGAGAAGAAACAGTATTGCATTCATTGCTTTCATCTCTCCCTCACCTAAGAGGAAAAAGGTAGTTTTCCATTTAAACACCTTTTTTTCCCCCTTAGCTGAAAGTGTGCAAACTAGGAATACAGGATTATTTTTTTTAATATTAAATTTGACTATAAAATTGAGGTGGAAACTGTAAAAGGTAACTGCTGGTAGTAAGTTTTGGCTCTGGCAGGTGAATTTTGAATGTAGGAATTTAATGGTAGAAATCCAATGTTTACCTAGAACATTGATCAAAAACTGACCATAAATATTCTCTGTTTTCCCCTTTTCATGTTTCCACTTCGCAAAGAGATTTCCTCAGACAACCCAGCTAAATATAAATTAAGAGGGACTTTACATGTTGCCCTGAAACCTGCTGTTAACAGAGACACTTGTGTTTGAGAAAAGCAGGAAATGAATTTGATTCCTTGAAAACTACACATTCCCCCTTCTGCTGGTATTTATTCCCAATGTTGTCCATGACACACACCCACCAGAAACGCACAGAAACATCTGAGTATTTACTTACTCATTAGCATTCAAGCTAGCTGTGGCTTTGATGATCATGTAGCAGAGTGTAAGGGCACTGAGGAGGCCAAAACTGGCAATAATAAACCATTCTTCTGTTGACAAAGGAAAGGGAGGAAATCACTCGTGGGAGAAAGCGATGCCAATATTTCCCTCAAACACCACTGGCGGAAGGCAAGAGGCTTCTAAGCCATGACTGGCCCCAGGAGGTGAAGCAGAAGGAGGTTAAGCCACAGAGTTACTGACGGGAGAAGGCTAGCAAAGAAGAAGTGGAGAGAGGTGCAGAAAAAAAGCATGGCACAAACAGTATTTCCTGGCTGAGCCCAAGGGTTAGTGATAAAGAAGTTACTTAACAATGTAAAGTGAAATGCAGCATCAAGGGAAAATGTAATGAAAACTCTGTCCACCCCCAAGTCAGAAAGACAACTGTCAGGTTGGGTTAGGTTTGGTGAGATGCAGCTCTTTCACACACCCAAAGTACTGTCACACTTGAACTGTGTCTTTGCCTCCTCCCTCCTGAATTTATGTTGTAGTGTTATTTAAAACCCAACAAAAATCAGGACAGATTGCTCAACAGTAAACATAACTACAGTTTTCTACTTAATAGACAGATATACCCACACAAAAATAATTTCAATACTAGGGTAGACACATACACGTATTAAATAAAAAGTAATACAAAGAAGCCTATAAAAGAATGTTCACTATTCAAAATTCTCCCCAGGATCAAGCTGGCATACAGTAACAGTTCAGAACACAAACACTGTTGTTGAACAGCTTTTGGTTTAACTCTGATGCATCAAAGAATGCATGTGTCATCCATAAATACAAACATTTCAAGAGCCCTTATAAAGCTTTACTTTATAAACATTGTTAGAATGAACTGTTGGTGGTTATTTCCTGTTTCACCCTGGCATCCCATCTGTGCACAAGCAGCACAACAGCTGGGAACAGACAGTAAAGAACACCTTCTGAAAAGGCAATTAGTAAAAAGTGAAAACTACAGTTTTCCCACCCATGAAAAACAAGCAGCACAGCAATGGATCTGTTCTTCTTCAACACAACTGAGTGCAAGGTGAACACTGGATGGCAAAGTGACTTACTGGCTTTGTGGAGAATCCAGATTTTGTATGTGGATTTTCCCATTTCAGATCAAGACATTTCTAGATATAGACTATGTTTGTTATGACATGAGGGTTTTTTTGTTTTTTTTTTTAATGAGACATTTACTGTGCGACAGCATCTAAAGAAACACTCCTATGAACTGCATTGGTTTCACTGCCTTGTATACATGTATCAGAGGCAACCAGTGTCACTAAGTTCAAAATCTAGATCACAGATGCACATAAACAAAATACAAGCAGAAAATTAGACTATTGTACTGCACAGATTCTATTGTTCAATTCAGCCAGAAAAACAACCATTCATGCATCAAGTTGAGACTGTACAGCATATGGAAAACTGATGCAATTCCACCTGTGTAGAATTTATTTTAGTGCTATTGTACATTAAAAAGTCTTGGTAAATTCCAGTAAGTGGAAATTTTCCATGCTACTCTTATGGTTAAGAGCTTTCAAGCAGAGCAGGAACAGTTTTCTGATGTTATAAAACACTTGGACAATACTCAAATGTTGGCACATCAAATGCTTCTTTAAGTCACAAATTTTGTAAGAAAAAACACCTGCTAAGTGACGTCAGAATTACAGTAGCAATGTTCTCAGGGGAAAAAATGTCTGCAGAAATAGCTATCAGCTAAAATATTTATATTTGTATAAATTATTGCATGTAAAGTATTCTAAAGGGATAAATAACAGTTTTGGCAATCCAGCTTCTTGTGCTGGTTACCAAATTCAGGAAGGTTATTTTGGTGCCATTTCAGTTCATCCAGGGTTCTTTGTATGCGGATCTAAATGGATATACCATTAATAATGGAAGTGTTGGCACTGTCATACCTAGAATTATTGGTTCCAATAAGGAGCATATGCCTCTTGCAGAGACACTGAGGTCACCTTTGTCCCTGCAGGGACATCCATCACCAGGGCCCTGCAGCAGAGGGACACACACACACACACCCCCCCCACAGGAGCTGTAGACAGTACCGGGAGCCGAGGGACACTTACTTGTCACTGCAATGTTGATCTCTCCTGACCTTGGTGTCAGCTCCCCGTCCTGTGGCAGCTGTGACATGCCCGAGGTGCGCAGGGGCTCCAGGCTGAGGGAGCTGTCGGTGCCGAAGTCGCCGAGGGCCGAGCGCCGGCTGGCCGGCTGCCCCCGCGTCAGCCTCTCCATGTCAAAGGCGACGTTATCCGTGCACGGCACGTTGGGCTGTGGAAACACAGCTCCACGTTACAGTGGGCAGTGCTCTGCCTGCAGCACTCCCACCCGCTGAATGGAACCACACACACACGCTTTGCTCAGCTGCTGGGGCTGTCCTGAGGTCACACAGGCGAGAAACACACGAATGAACAACTTCTACCTTGTGGCATTCACATTCCCTGAAATAATTCCTTCACTCAGGATTTTTCTCCTGGGAAGCTGAGAAGCCTCAGAGAAAAGGGAAACAATTCTTATCTCATTTGCTTCTCCTCTGTTTTGCTCATGTGGAATGTGTTTAGAGATTGCTCACCCACAGGTGATAGTTTCATTGCATTCTGCTGTGAGTTGTTTTGACTTGTTGGCCCATCAGGGCCAAGCTGTGTCAAGACTCTGGAAAGAGTCACGAGTTTTCATTATTATCTTTTTAGTATTTAGTAAGTCTCTTTTCTGTATTCTTTAGTATAGTTAAGTATAGTATTCTTCAACATAATATCGTATTATAAAGTAATAAATTAGCTTTCTGAGAACATGGAGTCAGATTCATCATTCCTGCCTTCATCAGGGCATTCCCAGCAAATACAATACTACCTCTTAAAGAGGAGAAGGAAGAAGCAGAAAAAAGGACTGAGATACAAGGAAGGGACTCAAACACACCTCTATCATAGCCTATGCCTGTATGGTTTACCACAATCATGACAAACTCTGAATTCTGTATCCTTTTCTAAAAACTCAGGGATGTTATTAACTGCAAAAACAGGTCATCCACAAAATATCTGCTACTATTTCTTAGGAAATGTGCAAATTTGCGACTGACAGTTAAAAATGGAGGCCTGATTATTCTCACTGTCTTGAATCAAAAGCCACTTTAGACAGTCTCTCTATATGTTCTTCTCTTACTTTGAAAAGAGCATCACTTCCACTTTGTAATTTTTTTCCTCATACAGGAAAGATTAAAAAAATCTGCTTTGAGGTTTCACTGCTATCCCTTTGTGAACTGGTCAATGAAAGAAATCCTTGGGGATCCCGTAAGACATGAGCTGCTTGAGGAAAACTCACTGGCCTTGGCTAGGGCGGGGCTTTAAATGTGCAAATTTAAGACTGCCTACAGAAAACCACAAGAACAAGAGACTCAGTGAGTAAATTTAACAAGAAGAGTTGAAAGGACTTGAGAAAAAGGAAGATTACAGAGAATCTAACATACTTCCAGTAGATACTTGTCATAAATGCAAATAAACACTATATATTCTCGATTACCAACCAGGGAAAGGCAGGAAAACAACAAATTGACACCAAAGAAATTGGTAAAAATCCCCAAATATTTTCTGAGTAAGGGTACTGGAACACCCTTCCCCCTCTCTCCCCTGCAATTATTCTTTCTATTTTGGGTCTCAGACATGGGAGGAGGAGGTCACAACCAAGCAACTTACCACAATTCCCAGTGCCTTCAGAATGTTCAATTTACACATTGGACATGTACAGTGCTCACTGAGCCATGGATCCACACAGACTTTGTGGAACACGTGCCTAGAAGAACAAAGAAGGCACATACATAATTTGCAAACAATTCTATTTAATACAAACTACTCAAACTGTTGCATAGTTGTTGTTTTTTTTCTTCTTATTTTAAAATACATGCAATTCTTAGAATTGCCAGTATTCTGTGCTAATTGCAGTAATTAAAAAATAAATTAAAATATTGCTTGTTGTTGTCTCTCTTTACTAATAGTTTGATTAGGAGGAAACACTTGATTTTCGTTCCCCCTTCACCCCTCTCCCCCTTTTATTGTGGATATGAGTAGTGGATGTAAGGTAGAAGAACCAAGGTAATGCCCTTTCCACCATAACCTTGTCTACAGTCCTGTCTCAGTTTTGATGCAGAATCTTGAGCATAAACCTGGTAGAAAGAGCACAGACCCATCAGCTGTCAATTTTGTCCACAAGTCAGTGGAACCAACCCAAACACACTCCTGTTTGACTTTGAAAAGGCTTTTATAATTATCACATTGAAGCAGAAAGAAGGCTTTCCCTGCCATCCACATTTCTTGATATCAAGAAGGAAAACATGTCCATCACCATACGGTTGTCATAAAAATAAAAGGAAAGGCAAACTGGGCTTTCAGAGATGGAAAGGCAAATTGGGCTCCTACTTGCAAAGCAGGGAACTCTGCAATAGGAAACAGTCTGAATTGCCTCCTACACTGCATTCAAAATCTTAGTCACATACATGGATATAAATGTAAACGCTGGGATTGATATAAACCAGTATAACAAGGAAGGACTATGAAGAGACCAAAACAAGATATATAAATTAAAGGAAGTAAAGGAGATGCCCTCTTAGCTTTTCAAAAGGCAAAGAACTTTTCAGAGCATATTCATGGGAGGAATGGGTATCACAAGACTGTCTGTCCAATATGGCTTTAGCAAATGCTCATAATAACCCAGTCTGAGTAACTGCCTATGTTAATTCCTATGATAAGAGCCTTGATCCTTAATTTCCAGTGGTGCTGACTGCAGAGCAAGAAGCCAGTAAGAGCAGGCACACCCAAACACGACAGACTGGTGATCACGACAAAGATCAGCAATTACAAGGGCTGCTTAGTCAGCAAGGAGCTGAGCTCTGGAGCCAGCAGGGAAAGGGGCAGGGGCAGAACAAGCAGGTCTTGGCATCTATTAGAGGCAGCAGCAGGATCTGGAAGAGGTGGCCATGCGTGCCCCAAGGCAACACAAAGCAGAGATACTTTCTCTGTCCCCTTCTTGCTTGGGTTACACTTGCGTTCTGTGCCAAGAAAGCTCATCATGGAATCTGGGAGTTCTTTGCTCCCTATCCCATGGGATTTTAAAACCAGAGATCAAATAAGGCATGTTACCAGATAATTCTCTCTTAAATCTCTGAAAAGCAACCTGAAAGGCCTTCTGAAACTGTTAAACATGGCAAAAGACAGTATATAATTATATAACAGTCTATGTCTACTCAGGCTGATGGAGGGACTAAAGAATATCAACATAATGAAGTTCTAAGCAGCTACAGCTGTATGTCCTACCTGTACTAACTAAAGATGCAGAATTAGGGTGTGAAATACTTGACAGAAGATGGACAGGCAGCAAAATAATTTTGCTTGTCTCTATCTCAGATAATACAGGAATAGAAACTTAAAGGACTTCAGTTAGCCACTTGGCTGGCCTGTGTCCTCCAGGAAGCTGGCAATCAGAAAAAACAGGGTATGTGCAGTACCTTCTGTTTAAATCACAGACTCAAATAGACTCACTTCTATTATTATTAAGTCCTATGGATACCCTTTATTACTCACAAAACTACAGGAAACAATGTTTAGAAACTCTGGGTGATACATTATGGTTTGAAATATTCTGAAACACAGAGAGATACTATTTTTCTAAGTTAGGTAAATTATTACTTTTATTTGCTTATGTTTGAAGTCTCTGGAGTCTGTTTTTTAAAGTAGAACAAACCTGAAAATCTAGTATTTTGAGCAAGAGCAGACATCAAGACTCCACAGAAGTATGAAAACAGCTTTATTACATCATTATTGGCAAATCAGTGCTGCAGAAGCACTCAGATCAAGTGAAGCAGGCGACTGATACAGATGCCAACATGTATTCACGAAATATTATGAGTTATTTTAAAAAGTCATTAGCACTTTGATATATTTATATACACAGAACAATTGTTTTTATGACCTCCTAATTCTTTGCTTTTAGTTCCTAAATCTTCAAGGATGTTTATTAATGTGTTTCAAAGAAGTGCAGTTCTCTAAAGGTTATTGATTTTGAAAGCATGGCTCTGCCTACAACTCACACAGTTTCTCTACCTCTTAAAAGTTTGCTGATAACATCATTGTGGCTTAGGCTCTGTCTGGATTTCTCTGTTTGCAAGAGTTAAAAAGCAGTTATACAGCAATGACGACAGCAAACAAGAATTATTTCAAAACCTCACTCTGACAAAGTAAGCCCTTGCAATTTCTGCTCTCATAAACCTCCTCCATCTTCCTACTTCTGTAATTGGTATTCCAGGATCATAAACGTGACGAGTTCCCAGCCAGCTGCTCTTGGTCACGACGCTGCTGACGTTCCCCAGGAGCCACAGGCTGGGTGTCAGGTGTGACACAGCCTGGGGCTGGGGGAAGCAGGGCCAGCAGCCAGGCTGGCAGCACTGACGGAGTCTCCCATGCGGGCACAGCTTCAGGCAGGTGACCTGCAGGTATTTTTCCACTCTGTCAGCACACCCAAACCAGTGCCCTCCAGCTGGTAACAAACACCATAACACTGACTCATGTACAATTCAGCTTCTTTGCAGCATTTCACAGGGGAGCAAGTGACTTAGGAATCTCTTTTGGTGGTGTAAGGCCTCCAAATCCACACATCACAAAAGGAGAAGGGTTGAATGATTTACAAGTGCTGTTTCCCTAGAGCTCACTACCCTTCCCTGCTCTCGGTGCAGCATCCCACCAAAGGGATCTTGGCTGCTGCAAAGCAGGTTCTCTGGCTACTGCTGGAGGAGCTGCTCTCCTGGCCCTGGGGTCCAAGGCACTGCAGAAGCAGAAAGGATGCCATCAATACTCTATGTTAATTTGGGGTCTTAAAAAGGCAGCTCTTTGCAGCAGCACAGAATCAAACATGAAAATCTGAGAATCCAGTTCAGTCACTTTTGTCACTTTCCTCCTTCTTGCCCAGGACAGGAATTAAAACTTTGGCTCAAAAGCCATTTATTTTACAGTATTTGCTACTCTTTTATTATTTTCCTATGTTGTTAATTAATTCCTTCCTTCCTTGGCCATCTTTCTGTCCTTTCCAATGTCATCTTCTGTTCTTCTTTATCCTGTCACTTTGTTCTCCCCTTCCCTTATCTCTCACTAATCCTTCACACTACCCACTCCTGATCACTTTTCACCTAGTGCCTGTTCAGCCCCTAGGTGCAACAGTGTGATGGTAAAATAAAGTTATCTGAATAAGGAAAATTGTCCATGAGGTTTGTCTTTTGCTAGGATCCCTCTGACATTTGCTTCCTCTACTCACTTTTCACTGACATAATGACTTTCACAAAAGACACATTCCTCAAGCTTGGAAGCCTAAAACAGATGGCTGCTTGACCCTCTGTGCACTAAAGCTATAGGTATGACCACAGGCTGCTGGTACTGAACATCTCTCCCTGAAGCAAAAATGAACTACTGCAAACAATGCAGGTGAATTTCTACCATTTCACTTTAGTTTATTTTTAAATTGGCCACAATTTCTCGCATGCCACAAACCTTTACATCACAAATGTGGTGTTTCACTACAGAACTTTAGGTGCAACTCGCTCAGCTGCTGGTAGATTTTCCTGCTGTGTGTCTGCCCAGACCAGATTCCTCTGCTGAAGCACAGTGTGACAGACCATACTTAACTGCAGAGAACAACTGTGCTACTAAAGGGAAAGGCTACTTTTAAATTGATGAAAGCAGCAAAGATGTCACATGTCAGTGATTCCTACTGTCTAATGATTACAACAGGAACAGTGAGAACTTCTAGCCTTTTATTTGCTTCCTCTTGGTCAAGTAATTTTCTCCATGGTTTCCTTGCAATTTATTTTATCATCTGGCTTAGAAACTCTCTTGTAGGCTTTGTTTTATTGTCTATGTGCTGTTTTTTCTTTTTTCTCTTTTTTTTTTTTAACTAACATTGCATACTGCACTAAAATGGAAGGTTGAAATATGAGGAAGCAGAAAGGAATTAAACCTCCATAACAAGATTTGAGGAGAAGCATCTCAGGTACTGAAGACTGAAAAATCTCACATGGAATCTGAAATTTATTGGGCCCATCTCTGAAGGTACTAGTTGGCTTTTCATCTACAAATATAAAAATGTCTTGTGGAAAGCATCCATCTCACTGAGTCTAGCCTAGATGGTTTTGCACTTAACTTAAAAGCTGGGCTGCAGCAAATGAAAAGTGAGATGTAAAAAAGAAGTAGAAAGCGAACATAAAAGTTGTCATACAGCCTTTGGCAGCAATGTAATCTGAGCTTTTGCTGACCTTACATTCTTGTGAAAAACAGAACAGAAAATGGTCTGCACAAGAGCCTTGATCTCTCCTTTACATGGGAAACTGCACTGGGGCAGGTTGTGCTGAGGTGGCAGCCAGGTGCACCTGCATGCAGCTCCCTGAACAGCTGTGAGTACCCCTGAGAGCCCAGAGCTTCCTGCCTGCAGGACTGCAGCTCAACAAAGGTGTCTGAAGAAAAAGGACTTTTCTTTCTTTCTTTTTTTTTTAATTAAAAAAATAAAGCAATGATCACCTTGTTCAAACGGTCTGTATTGTATCTGTGGATACCAGCAACATATCCAGTCTTGCAGAGGGGCAGTTGTTTAACTAAGGAAGTTGGCTTTTAGTCCCAACTCTGTCTTGTGCTCCGTGGGAACAGCTGTTTTCCTATCAGGGAAGAGTCTTTCTCTCTTCACTGGCAAGGACCTTCTCCTGCCCTTTGTTCAGTACCAAGAAAAAGGCACGAAGAGTGGGACTTGTGACCTTTCATTCCATGTCCTTGAGCCTCACAGTAGAACTACACAAGAGAAGCTTTCTTAAGAGGCAGTTTACAAAACAATTATCTCAGTAGTCCAAAACTGGTGGGCAGTTTCCAGAAGTTCCTCCTCTAATTTCTGAATAACCTTCTGCATAACATATCAAAAGAGCAGGGCTTAATTCACCTATACAAGCTTCACTTGATATTGCAATAAATGATGTAACTCTGAAATATTTACTTTATACTTGGGAGTACATTTTTCAGGGCAAGAGGAATCAACTTGGAGTAAAAGAGACTGAATTGTAAAAAAGAAATGCACACACATCCACATAACCAAAAGCTCCCAAATCTTTATGATCTAAGCTCTTCTATTCCTGAATATTTTAATGAGAGTTTCTAAATAATCAGCTGAAGGGCATTTTAGCTAAACAACTCTGAGAATCTAAAACAGGTCATTGTTTCCTGCTGTCCAAGAGGTAAGGAACACAGTGAACAGTAAACTGAATTAGATTTTTGGCTACAGAAGTATAATGCACACGTATTTTCATCAGTAAGACAGAAAATAATACTGTTTTCCTTTCATGATTATGGAAATACCCTGCACATTAGAAGATATTCAAGCTATTCAGAACAGCCTGCAGGAGGATTTAGAAGACCAATAATGAGCTCTTATTTGCTGCTGCTGCCTGACTGGAGATTGACTCCAATACATGACTGTGCTGCTTCTAGAGTATCATGCAGAACCATTTATGTACCAAGCACAAGCCAAGTTATTGGATCTTGCTGCATATATACAACCTAATTTACACGTGGGGTTTGTGCCTGGAGATGAGGAGAAAGCTTTGCATTTCAGAACACAAGAGAAAGATGTCCTTGGTAATGCTTAATGCTACCAAAATGTATGATTCATCAAAATCAACCACCAGGTGGAAACGTATTTAAAAGCCTCTCTCAAAGATAAAATGTCCCAAAACAACTCAAGAATGGAATTGGAATGGAAGCAAACTAAAAACCTGTAAATGTCAACACAATGCTATAAAGGGGAGGAAGTTGTTACATTTTAAGCAGTAATGCAGAATCACCAGCAAGTACAAATCTTCAGACACAAGCCAAGATCACACTGCATTGAAGGGACCAAAGACAGATGACAGCACAGTGGCTGACTAATGTCAGGAGGTATGAAGTTTGCAAAGACTGCATTCCCATTCCCTACAGTTTCAAAATCCAGCAGCCAGTTGCTGCACATCTATCATGCAGAATGCTGCAGCTGTACCTGGCTCATTAGACTGAAGTTTTTTGAGTGTGCCCATCACTTGGTCCTTAAACCTCACCCCTGCACCTCACTGCAATCTCCATAGCTCCATTGCCAATATCTTTAATATAATTCTGTTTAATCTCCATTGTCCTAAGTGACAGCATCCACCTTCACACCTTCTGGCACCTTAGTCTAAAATAAAGTGTCTGTAATTAGGACTGGAAACATCCAACAAATGCATTTGTGAATTACAATGCACCTATTACATGAAATGAAGCAAAAGAGAACAGTTTCCAAAGAAAGCAACTTTATTATCTTACTTGCATGGCAAAATGCGAACAACATCATTCTGCTTGTAACTCTCAATGCAGACAGCACAATGATCAAAGTCTGGGTCTGTTTCCTAAAATGAATAGAATGAGAATTCAAGTCAAGAGTTGAGGCTATGACAAATGTCAAAGTAGTTGTGACTAGTACATGAACTGCACTGTGCCAAGTGGCTGTTACTAAACCACAAACCCAGTGACTGGATTATTATATCCCAACATGACTTAAGCTAGAAAAGCATCTCATACATGCAAAACTGCCCTTTCTTGGAGCTGGTAAATCATCATTTGATACATAAGCTAAGGTCTAAGATGATTCTAATGTTCAGTGAAATCATTATAAAATATAGTGGAGATTTTCCTAGATTTCCTTTTTTTCTATCCAGTTTAGAGCTAACATTTCTATTTTATACAGGCTTTTTGTTTTGTTTTGGTCTGTTTGTTTTGGCAGAATAAAAATTCTGGGGCTCATTTTTACAGCCAGAATGAGCACATTTTACTTAGTACAGAGTAGTCCTATATTTATGTCTGCTGCTTACTTGCAGAATTATCATCATTCTTATCAAGACATGAATATGAGGATCATCGATTGACCAGCTCCTCTCTCTTCTGTTTTCCAGAAGTTATGATATTTTAAAATTATATTTTAAAGTATGATATTTTAAAATCTCAAATGAAAAAGGGGGGAAATTCGTTTGCATATAGATATGGCATCAACAATACATATTTAAAATGTTTGGGCTCGTGACACAAAACAGGCTGTGCCTCCTCTTAGTTCAACTTCATTATTCTTTTTGAAGCCAACCAGCTACAAGCCAGACACCAAGACAGGGACCAGAGCAAGGCCACAGCCACTCCTGGTCAGCACCAGCCAGGGCTGCACACAGAGAATCCTGATGGCTCCTCTGAGGAAGAAAAGGTTTTTCCCACTCTGTTCCCCTGCATGTGCACCTCATGCTGCCTGTACTGCAACCTACATAGCACTTGCCAGCTCTGAATTTACGCTGTCAAGACAACAGCATTGTTTTGCATGGAAAGGTTCCTCTAATTTGTATGTTCTCCCATCACAGAAAAGATTTAGTGCAGTGGGCTGCTCTGAAATAGAACTACATAGGGAGGGAGGAAGAACAGAAAGACATTTGCTCTGCCTTCTCTCTGGAAGCAAATTTTCCTATCACTTCCTAATCTCTCAGTGCTGATAGTGCTGGTAAGAAAGAAAAAAGGAATCACGATAAAAAGGCCCTAAGAAATAATATTTTAAAAATCAAATCATAGCCAGAATTCCCCTGCCTTTTGAAAATTAAAGCTAAAATTCAGCAAGATTAAATGACCTTTTTTTTCCTTTCAGAATCAAAAATAAAGCAATACTGCTCTCAAAAGTGGAAAAAGCCTAGGACATAACACATGGTATATTTTAGTCTGTATATTAGCAAGAAATATTCTTGGAGTAACTTTGACTGAAATACATCTTTATGCTTCCCCTTCACTGACTGAATAGTTGTATTTTACTTAAGAGATTATCTTCAATTACCTGTCTTTTAAATTTATTTTTTCCTTTACAAAACTTACATATGATAAGGTTCTAAGCTTTAAAATTCCACATAAACAATGCCAGTGCTATCTACTCATGCCAGGACACCCTCCCAGTCAGCCAGCACACAAAACCTCCCTCAGTCACAGTTGCCAGATGGAGAGCAAATAGTATTTAAGCAGGAAAACCTTCTTTGAAATATACAGCACACATCAATACTAACAGGTACACAAAATATTGTGCCACAGGACAAAGTAAGCCTCCAACAAGAAACGCAGTCATAAATCAGAAACACAAAGAAAAAAATGAGATTGTTTCCCCAGCAAAAAAATAAACATGATGCTCAAGTTTATCATGTTGAAATCTTATTATTATACCTTATCACCCTTCTTTACTGTCCTGGTTGTCAATTTACCAATGGCTTTCTTGGCAGCATCTCCAAGACGACGCTAATAAAGTGATAAAGAAGAGAACACAAATTAACCCTGATAAACAAGCTTCATTAGTGTCCTTTACAATGACTTATTTGGACTCAATAATACCACTGCAATACACACTATGGCAGCAGGCCAGCATAAGACAAAATGCAAACACAGCAAAGCACAGAGATTTGATGAGAAGGAAAAACAGCCAACAGCTGAATCCTCAAATGCTCTCCATGAGCATGGGCATAAAACTCATGGGCTGTACAGAAGTCCACAGAAGTGAATCAACACTGATGTGCAAACCTAATCAAACCCAGGCTGCAGGACAAAAGCTGAAGCAATGTCCCCTCCCAGTGATTCCCATTATATTCTGTTCATACTGGTTTTTATTCAGTGTGCTGCAATATACTGCTTGTTCTCTTCAGCTTGAATTATTTTTATGTTTCCACTCTGAGCAGGCTGATCTTACTCTGAGATGCAAAAGATCCTCCCAGTGTAACCTAGTTTCTCTCTTGCTATTACCCAAAACCACCAGAATCTCATAAAAGAAAAAAATGATGGGTCATGAAATCTAAATAAGCCAATACAGACTTAAATAAAGCTGAAATTAATACTGAAGATAACCTCAATCTGAATGCAGAGGCCAAATTTTTTTTTTTTTTTGCTGTTTATGCTGCTTTATGACCACCACAGCTAGATGGAAGGAGCCTTTTCTGACATCCAAGTGCTGATTCCTACTGAAATGCCCAGCTCCCAGCTAAAAAAGAACAGCTGTTGGTCAGTGTTTTCCCACTGGGGTCCCAGAGATGGGCACTGAATGAAGCAAAGATCCCATAATCTTCCTTCAGGGACATGAGACATCAGACTTGGTTTACAACTGACGTAAAAAGCAGAAGTGATGTATTTTCTCTTTCCCCTCCAACCTGTACTAAGTACTCTGCCTTTGAAAGAGACGGGCTGCTTTTGAGAATGCAGCTCTCAAAACCTCTCCTGCAGCCTGCAATGAATGTGTGGGGTTCGTGCCCACCTTCTACAAAACTGAAACCCAAATCCTTCATAAGGTGCACACCCTGTATCACACATTTCCCCACATGTAAACAGCAGTGAAAGTTGCTTTTATTTGTGAAACACAGCGACCTCAGAAGTCTGTATCACAACTGACTGTACCACTTATTCTAGAATTATGTAAGCACTTTTCTTCCTTGTGATTTTCACAGAACAGCAGCTCTTATTTTATTTTTTTTAGAATAAGGATTTGAAAAAAATCAGTTCCACAGTCCCAGCTACTGAAGTACATCCATGTAGGAAGCACAGCATCAGAAGCAGAGCTGGGATGGGAAATTAAATGCTTGCTTGAGTCAGAAATCTAACTTCAATATGCAAGAATTTGGTCAATTTAAGCCGATCTAAATTACATGCCCCAGAACAAGCATATTGGCCTGACTACTTAATGACACAGAACACACTGGGCACACTGCTGGAGTAGATAACCATTGCATAACCAAAAGCCTGATTACTAAGAGAGGAACGAGGCTGAAATGGCATTTAACTTAAATCCTCAACTCCACCAGCTATTTAAATGTGGGTAGTATCTATATTTCGTTCTACTGCATGTGACTGTATATGCTCTACAAGAAATTTCCAAGATTATTTTCCCATTGAAAGCACAATATTTCAGCAGAACTCCTTCAACGTATTGAAGTTCTTTTACATAAATAGATTTGCTAAATAATAACTTCCAACTCTTCCGTTTAAGAGGTCAATGTCTTCCATTTTCTAATTTTAACAAATACTCTTTCATGCTAACACTGGAAATGCTCAGGATTTGCTACTTTGCTTAGTTAGGGCACAGGCACACAGCATATGCTTGCTTTTAAAACACACAACTGTCTGGATGGAAAAGGTCACTTCCACATGCAAAAGAGTTTCACACCTCCGGCGGAAGCACGCAAGAATAACGATGTGAAATACCAATATCTACTTGTGCTATCTACAAAACACAGCAAGTTTTTGATGGCTTTGATTTAAAACCAGAAAAACTTGTGCCTTGACATAACTTAAAAACAAGATCATAGCCTAAACCAAGTTATTTCATCACTAACAGTACAGTCTTTGTGAAAGCTCTCAAAGCTCTTTAAAAATAAGCTGTAGCTGTCGCCACCTTCTTATTAAAGTTTAATAAGCTCAGCTTTTTAAACCGCATAAAATTTTCATCAAGTTTCTCCTGACCTTTGTAAAAATCTAAAGAAAGAAAAAAGGTCATAGGAGCCCTTTCCCAATGGAGCAACTGTTTTGAAACGTGGACATTTGGAAGGAGCCTAAAGCCATGTAGGGGATAGAGAAGGCACAATTTGGTATTCCACAGACATTCATTAAGTTACAGTTATATTTAAACTTTCACCATCCCAAGGGACCACACTAAGTACTGGCTACAGTGTGGTCATTTAAGAATGACATCCTTAAGAAAATCTACAGGATGCCCATGGGACCTGCAGCATCAGACACTATTTATAGTAACTGAAAAGGAAATCCTGCGCCACAGCCGAGGTTTTGTAAGCTTGGATTTATTTTAGGTCTGACAGAACACAAAAAAACTGGCCCACAGTCAGCTGCTGTGTATCAGCTGTGATTTGGGGGAAAGGGGTGACAGTGACTAGAGGTCAGAAGGTTTCTAAGTTAGCCTTGACAGAGAGACAGGGCAAAGAGGGCACTGTGGATTTCCTGAGGTTTACTGGCCCTTCTCAATAAAAGCCAAGGCACACTGTGGAGGGTCATTAAGTCCACACTAGTAAAACATTTACTTCTAAAGTTTATCTGTGTTTGAGTTGACAACCTGATTTAGTCTAGATCTCTGAGTATGGCCATATATAACTCAGTGCTTAAACAAATTAAGAATTGAAAAAGAATGTAAGAAAGGCATATTGGACAAAATTCTGGTTAAAATATATGACCAGGAGAATTAGGGACTCCTTACCAAGAGTGATCTTAAATAAAGTTGAAAGTTAATACAGACCACTAAGTAGCTCTACACCTTTGTTTTTTTACTCTAATATTCATAACAGGTTATTGTTTGGGAATACTTTTGTACAATTTCTGAACTACCTTAACTATTATAGAACATATCCTTAAGAGCATGGTGAGAATTTGCAACATTTGCTCAGTGATTCCCACACTACACAAGCTGATTCACAATTTAACTTCCTCCTCATTCCCAACATACATCCAGTATGCATTACTCAGCCAACACAGAATCCATCTGACTTTTTGACTTACACAAACCAAAACTCAAGTATTTTGCTTCAGTTTGATTCTTTCCTGTCATGTAATAGGATCTATACCAGTGCTGCTCAGGATGAAAACACTTTGCTGTATAAAAATCCTTTTCTGGCAACATGCTCTGCCTTGAAACAAGGAGATTCTGAACACTAGTTTGATGGGCATTCCTTATTTGTCCTCTATTGATTATTGTATACTGAAATATTATCTCCATGACTTAAGAGAAAAGAAGAGACTCCTTACCTGATTCCTGTCACGTGCACTTGTGTACCTGATCTTCTGGATGAAGTAAAATATTAACCATGCTGAAGAAATGATCATCAAAACAATGAATGATATTGACACAAAGACTAGAGAGCCCCGACTGAAGTTCTTCGGAGGAACACGGGACCCCACTGCTATGGCCATCAGGACAGAGATATTCTTCTCCAAGTAATTCAGGATCTCCTTAACCTTTGATTCTGTAATCATGACAGCAACAATGTCTCCAGTTCCTATAAAAAGGGGAAAAAGGTTTAATTTCTATTTTAAATTAACATGGCATGCTGCTCATAAGATTTTCCAAATGCAAAGCCATTTGACAATTCAAGAGGTTTTAATCTAAGCCATCTATGGCACATGGAACATGCTACTGGGCACTCTACTCCTGCCTCGTCCTTCAAACCCAGATTTTCAAATTAGGGCACTAACATTTGCCCTAAACTCTCTGCAGCTCTACACATAGTAACAGATTTCTACTGCTGGTACACAGTACTTCCCACATTGTAATTACTGTGTGCAGTCTGAACAAGCTTTCAAAAGTACATTTCTTCCAGATCTGAAGCCGTGAATACCTAAACAGGCAACTCTCAGAAAAACATTCAGGAGATGAGTGAGAATATTGCTCGAGTGCCCTTAGCATAGGCAGTGCTATGGGTGTTGCTGGGGAGAGTTATGCAAGTTCCCCTGTGTGGTTATGTGGCTGCAAAGTAGAAGAGAACGGAAAAAACTTGGCAGAAGTTTGGCTGCTGATTTTATCACCCATACAAAGACACGCTTGATAGGATTGCAAAGAGGCTGTCAGCTTCATCAGCTCCATTTTCAATGTGCAGCCATCTGTTTTCATAGTGTCTTGCCTCTAGACTATTTCCTGTCCCAAAGGGAAAATTATTGGTACAAGGATAATAGGAAAACCATAAGCCTGGCTGAAAAAGAACAAAATCACCTATAGAGCAGAGAGAGCACCTAAGTTTTAAAGCAAAGACCTCATTAAAAAAAGAGGATCTTGAAGACAGGGTAATTCTAAGTCAAAAGAAAGAAAAGTTTTAGAGAAACCAAAGCCAGAAAGAAAAAAAAAAAACCTTGTGAAGTTTCATTCTTATTCATCCAGACTTATTTGCTTCCAATACTAAAAACCCTTTCAAGACCTATTTTCAAAATGCTTGCAAAATCTGTTCATCTGCTTGTTCCATCTGCTTGCTCCAACTCACATTCCCTCAGAGAGGAACTGTATAAGGCAAACGACTTCAGCACCAAGATTCTGGATTTAGAGTGGATTTAAGCTACAGAGAACCTAGTGTGACAGTAGAGAACATGAGGTACTATTTTAACACAAGGCATTTGTTCAAAGTCTTTTAATCACAACCTAATTTTTAAGAAGCTACTGTATCCACAAAATGATGTTCAAGAGCCAAAAGAGCAGCACCTTTGAAACCCTGGGCACAATAACTCAGAGTGACAGCTACATAATTTTCCAAAATGGGGACTTATAATAGAGTTGTGCAAGAGCCTTAAATGTTCCCTTGTTACTCTTTGAATTTATCATGCTAAATAGTAACATTAACAGTCACTATCATCAGTTTTCCAACTAATGTTGGTGATGTGGACTGTGCTGATAGAACTACTCAAAAGAATCAAAACCAATCATCTCAGAAATTAAAATTTTCATAATAATTGAAAAAAATATTCCACAGTCCTCAAATTGATTTCCTCAAGAAATTTAAACTTTATTTAAAATTGAAATGGCAAAGTCATTCAGGCCTTGTCCTGCTAACATGGGACTGACTAGGAAAAGAAAGTGTTTCCTTCTGAATATTTTTGAAACAGTGCCACAGTAATTCAAAAGCTCTGAATAGCAATGAAAACTCAACACAATGTATTTAATCTCTAGTATAGCAAAGACTCACACAAGATCAACTTTAATCCAGCTCTCAAGAGACACTTCAGTACCAAGTCTGGTTTCATACAAAAATAACCAAGATATTTAATAGACAGCAAATCTCAGAGCAAAAGTCCATCACTACCTTTATTTTCATGGACATCTACCCAGACTCCTATTTGTCCAGTTGGGAAGATAGTTCCTGCCCAGACTTGCAGCACATTTTTACAGCACAAGAGACACCCTTCCTGCAAGATCCTGTATTTAGATGCAGCACATGCTCCTGCAACCCCAAATCCCTGCAGCTCAGACAGTGCAAGATCAATCATGAGCAGATAATTTATATTGCTTGATATTTTCCCCAGACTCCACTTCTGCTCTTCATATATAGTTCAGACAGGGAAGAAAAGCAGGGAAGGGTACAGGAAGACTGGATTCCCCAGAGCACATGTTCTGCTACGCTTCTCCAGTAGGATTAATTTGCACTGAGAAATTATGTATCAAAATATCAAGCTAAAGCACTCAGTGTAATATTCTAACATGATTTATAGTTATCTGCAAAGCAAAGATGACAAAGATCTTCTGATACTAGTCCAGTTCTATCTGAATCCAAAGCTGAAGCCTCTACCTATTCCCTGCTGCCCAGGGAATGTGACAAAGCTGACAATCTGTCACGCGTTTTATATAAAGCCCAGCACAATGGGAACCTCTGGCATCACTGCAAAGTGATTTGCATTCCAAATGACTCAACTGGGAACAGCCAAAGTGCTACTGCTGCTTCTGACCCCGCCAGAGCCAAGGAGAACTGCAGAAAAGAAAAATAAATGGTGTCTGTTTAACATACTGAAGCTCAGTGGAAACTGGGACTTGGTTCATCCGTATTTTTGTCAGGGGCATCACCCTAAATAATTTTAGCAAGAACTCCCTGTTTGAGAACAATTGGGGACAGGAGAAGACAGTGACTCATTTATTTTAAGCACCTTGAAACCTTGTATTTCTGAAACTTCAGCAGGAAAAAATCCTCAGGTGAAGACAGAAAGACTAAGAGTGTTTGTGAAACTCAGAATATGGTCTTACTCCATGATCTTATGAAAAGCAATATTCCCCTCAGCCAAGAACACAGTGTCCAGAGAAAAGAATCTGGATTGCTTACTAAAGCCAATGAACTACACATGGAACCACAGATGACAAGCTAGGACAGACGGTAGGCATAAGATAAATATTGATGTCTGTAAACATAAATCATTTAATTGCTATCATCCAAGCCCAGGCAGCTCTTTCTAGCTTGCAATTTTACCATGTGCATGTTTAATTAGGATAGTTATACAACTCTGTGTATGAAAAGGGATGAAGTTGTGACTAATCATTCAATCTGTGTAATGTTACATTGTGAGAGCAGAAGACAGAAGAAATTAAAAGCCTACAAGACAGTAAAAACAGGACTATGGGAAGAACAGCAACATCCAGGAGTTTCCTGTAGAGCTCATAAGGAAACTGCTTTGCTCTTTCACTGACCTATTCACATCCCCTAGCCATTCTAGAAGAGCATGCTCAGAAAGTCAATAAAAAGTCATCTCAAAGAAATGTTACAAATGCCATCCATCACAGGCAAATATTTGTGGTGTTGGGATTTTTCTGTAGGTTTTTTTATCGTCTTTGTTGTTGCTAATTCTTGACTATCAAATGTTTATCTGAAGCTCAAAATATGGTTAAGTGTGTCCAGGATACCAGGCCGAAGCTGAAGACAGGCATGGTTCAAAGAGCAGACATCAGACACCTTCAATCCTCCTAGCATCCACTGGAGGCTGCAGGCAAAGGCAGCCTGGCAAAATGCAGCTGCCAATCAGGGCTGCAATGCTTCAACCACCTCCTTGCAGATGGGGAGGGCAAAACCTTAGATCCCACTCTGAGTGTGGAAAGTGTCAGACCACCTGTAGGAGGCACTGAACTACTGTGATTTGATGCAACGAGGTTTGCAGAGAACTGAGAATTAAGTCAGATACTCATAACAAAGGTCAGTGATTTGCTAATGGCTGATATTTTAAGCTAAAGTCCTTGCAATAAGTCTCTGATAGTAGCTGCTGATGCTGCAAACACAGCATGAAGCACACAGACTGCACTAATCTCATGCTTGTGAAAGAATACTGTCCTCTCTTTAAATAACAGAGAAAATTTAACTGCAACTGAGTCCTTCCATCACTGCTTTCTGAAAAACCTAAACATAGCACATTTACCTGAATAATTCTGCTGATGAAAATTTCAGAGTACTTCCTTAGAAAACACAAATTCCCCGTTCCCTGATAAAGACTGGTCCAGACAGTCACTTAAAAGATGGATTCAGACAGTGAAATTCCACTGCCCTTCTGAGTGCAGCAATAGGATCATCATCATTATAATGTAACTGGAAATAGACGTGCCCATCCTCAAAAGCCAGACTTCCCTATTCTTCTATTACTTCCCTATTCTTCTGTTAAAATCCTGCAGCTATGTGCTAAGCATTTCTGAATGTATTATATCAGAAATAAAAAGACAGCAAGGCCTACTATTCAGTACCCAGAAAATGGATCACTCCTATTACTGTGAGCGACAGATTTCCTGGAATAACATCAACTAACAGTGAAACCACTCCAACAGAATTTGGGATCCCAGAAAACGACAAAGAAAGCAGGAAAACACTAATGAAAGCTATGGCTGTATATGAAATTTTGATACCAATTGTGAGCTCTGTGAAAACATCAATTGTGAGCTCTGTGAAAACACCATCTGAGCTGCATGAGAGCAGAGGTGGAAGCAAGGATCACCTCTATAAGGGAAGGGATTCAGCCACAGAGGATATAATCCATGGAACCAGTGACATAAAGGGTAAGGGAAAGGCATACTGACCTGTGTGCAAAGCGGTGCTGCTAGAAAAAGCAGGCCTGGGGAGAACTGTTTTAAAATAAAAATTCCATGGCACAACAGTGGGGAAACCCACACATTTATCAGGTACCTTAATATTTTTGTCTGATGCAAAAGAAAGAAATGCCTTGTGAAGAATAACTCCTACATTCTAAACAGGTTTATGGGAAAGCAGACACCAAGAGGACGAGCCTTGGCATATCTTCAGAGTCATTAAAACTGGTCTAGCTGCACGTATTTTTATTTTGATCTAATCAGAAAGTAAACAAGAGCACATCCAAGCTGTCAACACATGAGCAATCTCAAGAGTAGAATATGTTGTTTGAGATGTCCCAAATCAAATACTTCTGAAAACAGAAAAAGACTGTAATATTTGACAGTTATTGCATTCTAAACAAGGCAAGAATTTAATGCCAAGAATATACATTAATTTAAAATGAGACTAGCTGCATTTTAAAACATCTGTCTTCCTGTTGCCTCAATAATATTGAAAATGTTGAATTATTCCCTGTATGTAAACATTTAGTTTAGGATGCCTATTTTATGTAGTGTCAAACACCAGAACAGATTTTACAAAATTACCATGAGAAAAATCATGAAGGGCAGCACTTGAAACTATTACCCAAAAGTCAGGCTTTCACAGGGTGCCTCAGTTAAATACAACCAGTGGAACAACTTTCTATCCCAAAACACTGAGCGGGTATTTTCAGAAAACACAAGTCTCGTTGCTGCACAAACCTATGCAAAACAACCTAAATAAAAAGGCTTCTGAAATTAAAACTTGAATTCTCTCTACACAAGAGGGCAAAGAAGTAGGTATTTCAAGTTCAGTGAGGAAAAGGCTTCTATGAAATACTGTCAATGTGAATCTGAAGAACACTCAAAACTCTTCTCTGTAGCATGAAGAATTTCAAGTTTCACTCTGTCAGGTAGAGAGGGTCCTGCTCTGTGCCCTCTAAACATGATTACACCCCTTTCAGTGTTTTGCAACGTGCCAGGCATTGCTGCACTGCAGACATGATGGACCATCACACAGTCCTGCTCCTTTAAGAAGAGCAGGCATTGATTGAGGCATATGATTAGAAAACCAGAAACAGCAAGAGCAGCTTTTCAAAGATGGGTGTGACACAATTAAATTCAAAACAAATATTAAAGCTTAATCAGATTCTTGTTGTGCTAGTCTGCAGCAAATTAAGTTCGTAAGTGATAAATAATAAACTTATAATCCCATCCTCCTTCATTTAACAAGAAACAATGCCTCAGTATGTCCTTGCTGTATTTTGATCAGCTTTATAATCTACTCTGACCAAGAGTTCCTAAAAGGAGAGCCAAACAGAAAAATCAATTGAGAAAACGGTTGGGCTGTATTTAGATGACAACTGCTGACACATTATTTCATAACCCAATTGCTCTATTCTGACACTCAGGGAAATGTTTCTTAAGGAGGAATTTGCATGCAATCAAAACAGGTAGTCACAGCCACATCCTGATTCATTCACAAGTCCAAATCATGCTGATACACATGAGCTGGGGAGCCACACCCCTGGATTTCCTCAGGCTTGTCAAGGTCAAGCTGTCTCACTCCTACACCCAACCCACTCCAGAAAACCAATGCTCACAGCCTCTCAAAGATCCAACACAACATCAGTATGTACAAAAGGTGCTGGGCTTTGGCTTCTCTGCAGATCATCTCCTCCTCACCCAAGGAGCTCCTCTATCTTCCATCCCAAGTCATATCACACGAAGCATTGCTAGAAGAATTAAGATCCTCTATAAAGCTACAATATTCACCCACCTCTTTATTGTTAGAGTCCCTCAAATTGCAGAATCTCTGCCCAGTCTTTAAACATGCTACTTCAATGCTTCTGATGGGCAGCAGGAGGACAGACATATGGCTGGGCCAAGAAGGGGAGAGACTTTATAAATCCCTGGAATTTGAACTGCAGCAGAGTTCCCCTAGGATAGCAGAGACATTGGGTTCAGGGACTTGGGGCTTCTTCTTGTGCTCCCCTCCTTTGAATCACCTTGATAATTCCACATATATCACATATTCCCTTTCTGTGGAAGGACTTTTGGGAACTGCATTAATATATATATACATTTTGTGCATGTGACCTTTTGGGTTCTTTACACTAGGGAAAACCAAGCCTAGACACAAGAAAAGCAGACAGATGTTGCAGTGACTTTACAGACATTTCACACTCTCTTAGCAATGCTTCTTTGCATCTGCTTGCACTACAGTTTTATCTTTTTTAAAGGAAATGGACATTCCACCTAAATAATGCCAGAGGAATAAAAAAAGCTTGGCACAAAGAAATGTATCACTTGATCATCCCCTTTCCACAATCTGTGCACAGATTTTTTTTCTTTTACTCACATTTTTACATGGCATTTAACAATGTTTATGGCAAGTAAACTGATTTGCAGTCGCTTTCAAGGCATAAATACTTGTATTGTTAAGGTATTAGCATGCTAACAAAGGAGACCAAATTTTATATTCTAACCTTGAACAAATGCAAATGAATAAAAAGCTGAAGGATCACTTTTAAGTTTTGACTAGGGAAATGGGGTAATCCTAACACATTACACACCACTGAAAAAAACTGTGTCGCAGTTTAACACATTCCTGAAATATCCATGTCCACCTATCTTCAGAAGATATTTTTGCTGATTTGAAAACAGCTTTTCTTCACTTTCTATACTTCTGAACAATGTCCAAAAGCTGTTACAGTGTTACATTCTTGATTCCTCAATAATATTAATGCAGTGTGGACCTCACTGATCCATTCACCAATATAAGACACACTTGGATTTTGATAATTGTCTCTTGCATTCCATAGTGTGACAGTTGCTAGCAGGTGGTTTACATTTTGCCATTTGTGGATAGCAGTTAGTATTCCCACTAATGGATGGTGCAGCTAAAAAACCCAGGGATTTCTAAAAAAGGGCAATTTGTCATGCTCATGTATTTTCTTCTGTAGACTTCTGTACAGATCTGTCAATCTGGACACAGACAATCATTCCAAAAAAATTCAGCAAAGCACCAAAGAGAAATGGCAAGACAGCCTTACCCAAGGACACTACAAAATACTTTGAGAGATTTATAAATAGCATATTCATAGATTAATATCATAAATTTGGTTCTACTGAGTCCATAGATATGGGGAATTACTCTGCTGCTGGAGCTCAGACTTTGGATAAGAAGAAGAATGTAATTACTTACAGTCACTAACAGTCCCGTGGGCCTTTTCACAGTCACAGAACTAATTACCCTTTCAGCTGGCTGAGTTAAAACGAGCCTGACTGCTGTTATTTCAGTTGTGGATGAGGCATGTATGACACAGAAACACTGGTAAGCAGTTCTGCAAGGCACCAAGGCTATGATGGCTCTGTAGAGGGGTTTCCCTGCCTTGCCTTGAAGAGACAAGGGCTTCCTTACAGTCCAGAATCAACATGCCAAACACTCCTCTCCGCGTCTCTAAGTGTCAGACACCTCCATCTACTGTGTGACAGATTTTCCTGATTGATACACCTCCAAGGAATGCAGTGGGAAACAGGATCAACAATAAAGCTGTTGACACTCATCCTCCATATTTTCAATTAGCAAAAACAAACAAAAAATGATCAAATATATGTAAACAATGCTTAGACTACTAATTGCTTTGCCTTTTATAAAGGCTTCAGCTTTAATGACTCAGCTCTTTCCTTTTCACTAATAGTCTAAAATTACTAATAATACACTTTAATAATGATAACAACTAATAACGAATAATATTCATTTGGACCTGTGGATTAAAAGTAGGTCTCAGTAATCCAGGGCAAGTTTTGCAGGGGATTTGGTGTAGAGCTAAAATATTCATCAGCACACATTTGTGCAAGATAATCTGCAGTGCACCCCGCCAGAGCTTTCATGCATCAGTTCAGCTGAGAGTTACATAAAGAGACATTTGCGAGAAAAAGGCAAGCAGCAGAGTTAAGAGATGAGGTGCTCAGGGATCAGTGCCACCAGAGAGGACAGTGGCACCTCGACTGCCAGCTCTATTGTACCCACTTGGAATGAGGGCAAGAACGTGGAATAGCCATTAGGTGGCAACAACTTCAAATTGCTTCCTGTCCCTCCTGCCTCTGACCCACTGACCTAAAACAATCCACAGAACATACAGGCAGATTTAGCACAGTTCAAAGCAAGTACAGCCCTTGCTTCCCACGCCAGTGTGCTTTTTAAGCAAACAGAGGGCCATGAAAAATCCTTCCCTTGGAAGGAACCTGTTTCTGGGAGCCCGTGCTGGACAGCTCTTCCACAGTGCCATGGCAGGGGAATGTCACCTGGGCACACCACGGAACAGAAACACCTTCCTCCAGAAAATTAATGAGGTGGGTCTTTAGAAGAGCAATGAAGACTGATCTTGATATGTCTGCATCTTGGTTCAAAAAACCTTAAGACTTACCTGTATCAGGTAAAGCTGTTCATATACTCCTGGAAATTTCTTATGTGCTGACAAACCATGGTTACTGGAACCCAGCAACTTCATTATGACACTATCTTTTATATGTGTTTCTCTTTTTCTGTCTATATTTTTCCATAAATACTCAGTATGAAATTTGAACTTCAGAAGCTTGTTTGGCACATATTCTTCTCTATAAATCAGAATAAAAGTCTAGATTTTAAGACTGAAATTCACTATCATAAAATCATAAAATGGCTTGGAAGGGACCTTAAAAATTACCCATTTCCAACCTCCCCATATTTAACTATTTTGTACTTAACAGGATTGTCTCCGCCACACAGAAACAACAACAAAAAACCCCTAAAATATTATTTAACATGAATTTTCTTCCTTTTCCCATATCTGCTTATAAAGGAGACAGCTACTACATCTTCTCTTCACCACACAGGCTCTTTTTTACATTAGACAGTATCAGTTTTGCTTTAACAGAAGCAGCATGCAAAACCACTCATAAAACTGCCTTCCTGCCAGTGACATCATAGTCTAACGTAACCTATGCTGGGAAGGGTGTCCTTTGCTTAGGATGATAGAAAACATCTACAGGATTGTGCAAAATAAGTATACACTGACATATACAAGGATATGCACAAAGAAAAGAAAATAATCTTGCAAATAACATCAACAGAAGTACAGGTATTTAAAAAAAAGAAAAAGCTGACCAATTCCTGAAGGTCATTACCTGCTTTAAAAAGGTGAAAATGAAGGGGAAAAGACTTGGTGGACTATGACACAAGAGAAAGCAAATTCTGCTATTAGCAGCAGAAACTGTTCATTTGACACAGTGATGATAGACTGATTCCAGAGTGACAGTTGTCATCCAGCCACCAGAAGGAATTGCCATTCCGCTAAGTAACATTTTGAATATGAACAAATTTCCATCAGAATAAAATTTTCAAATGTGTACTCAAGCATAAAATAGCTTGGATAAAATATTAATCCCACAGGTGAAAAGTGCTTCCTAAGCTCTTTTCACGGGGAATCACCTCTCTGCGGGTGGGCAACATACAAAAATCTGTGTAATGTGTTATTTATTTTTACCACAGACACTGTCTAAGCGGGTGATTGGAATTCATGGAAATATCCAAGCAGGAAAGCTTGCAACTCATAGTGTGCATTATAAGCACTTGCTGCTTTCCTCTCTGCTTCACCAGGAAGACAGAATATTTCTAAAGCTTAATATGCAGCCGTACAAAGATTGTGTTACAGTAATATAAAATAACACAAGGTCTACTTTCTCCTTGGTCTATGGAAAGCAAATGTAGAGTCATTAACTTGGTCATGAACACAGCTGCCAAATTGTTTTGTGAATACTGCATTTTTAAAGAAAAGAGGAATACTGCACAGCAATAGACATCATATGGAGCTAACACCAGCTTGGTGGCTCACCTCCATCCTCACCTGCTATCAGCTCCAACACATTAACCTAATCAGTGCAGAACAGCTCTCAAATACACAGGGTCAGCTCCTCCCAACCTTTAGGGACAGAAAATACCGAAGAGAAGCGATGTAGTGCACTGGAATATCTAATTAGCTGATCACACAGAATCAATTAGGTTGGAAGAGACCTCGGAGATGACTGTTCACCACCTAAAAAGCACACAAGCAGTGCTATAGTTGAAAAGGCAGAAAAAGGAAGACCAGGGAATGGCTTGAATGTGTGCAAATCTGCTCTACGGTGTTAGAAAAGACTCGTCCCCTATGCACAGGCTCAGGAATCTGTCTCCCCCCTGGAATAACTCTCAAGAAGGAGAATGCTGGATTCCAAACCTTTCCTATGCTGAGGCTAACAACAAAGGACTAGTCTACATCTCAATTACACACAATTACAATTCCTCCATCAGCCTACCAGGAAGTTCTTTGCAGGAAGCTCTGCAAAGTGATTGCTGAGGAAATCCCTCACATGTCCTTAACAATCAAAACAAAGGCTGTGGAGCAACATTTCTCTTCATTACAGGTGCTACCTCAGTTCTAAAGCATTACTTTTAGCCTGTCACGTAGTTTGAACACTTCAAGTCCAACATTAATATTGAGATAGAGCCTTCAGCCCAAACCAGGGCAGATTCCAGAGTCTACTGAGCACATGCACCTAAAACCCAATATTTCAAATACACAAAGCTAAAATATACTCCAGTAACTGCACTTTTTTAAAGCTTACCATAAGAAAGAGTAAATATTTGGAACTCAACATGCTGAAGACAGTATTGGTCTTTTTCCAAAATATCAACTACCCAAACAGCTGCCTGGCTATCTTACAAGACACTCTTTTACCTACAGCAGTTCTCTAATTTTACATCTTAGATGGTATTTCTACCAACCAGAACTACTGTGCCTATTGATAAAGTTTCAAAGGCAACAGACTGATCTTCTGAGCTGAAACACGGAATTAACAAGGATTTTCTAATAAAAGACAGACCCCATCTTACTGCTGTAAAGCAAGTGCCAATCTACACAGCATTATGAGAAAGAAGGTATTAAAATTATAATCAAACCCATTATATGATTTAACATGTAATAGAGACAACAATCCTAAAGCTGTATTAGTAGCAGTAGCCTTTTTCCTCACACACTGAGGTATTCCATACCACAGGAAAACTACAATCATTGTTAAATAGAGCATATTTATATAAATATTAGAAGTAGTTCAAAGACTCCAGAGCTGAAGGTTTAAGACTGCACTACAACTGTAGAGAGAGAAATGGGGGATACAAAAAAAAAAGGGAAGGTGGCAAAAAACGTTTCATTAGAATATGGAACTTCTCACCTGCAGATAGCTCAGAAAAAAGTCTAAGGAAGGTACCTGAGATAAAAATCAATTGCCAACAGGCTTTGAATTGCTACATGGAGGTCAAAACCCTCCTGCAAAATTCCTGTGGTATAGAGAGTTGGGAAGATCAAACCCCTCATTTCCCTTGTTTAAAAAAAAATAAACAACCACAGCATTTCTTTAGTCAAGGAATTGAATTCTACTTGTGTGACAATATGCAGAGCAATAATTAAGAAATTCTAGTTTCCAAGCAACCCTCTATGCTAAAAGAGACTGAAAATATCCTAAAAAAAAATCAGCCAGCAGTACCACCACCAAATATAGAGATATGCCTTTTCTGATTAAGCTAAATAGTTCCAACAGGAGAAAATCTTCTGGAAAATGAAAAAGGTAGTTATCAGAATTGCAAGAATAATTTTTAACCAAGGAAAATGTTTACATATGAGGCTTCTAGCAACAAAAGTAAGTCACAAGGAGCAGTAAAATTTTACGCATCTGTAAAACAAGAGAACTCTCTAGAAAAACAGACTTCCAGCTTTATTCTAGACAATTTACAGAGGCAGTTACCCTCCAAATCACTGGTTTTGGAATCCCTGTTGATTCCTGTATGGCACTCAGACTTTCATTGTAGAAAGAGAATCCTCTGTAAACTGTCATTAAAAAAAGCATGCAAGCTCAGATCCCAAAATACAGCTATTAACATTTGAAGGTCCCCACCAGAACAGTGAGTTGAAGACATGCTGCTACAGAACTCTTCAGGTTCAGATGCCTTGTGAAATTCTGGATCTCCCATTATATCTGTATGTTAGCTTCTCTTCTGCAGAAAGGTTTGAAAGATTGCTCCTCAGATCTTACAGGCATTTCCTCACTCCAACACACCCACATCCCCACTGCAGAGGAAAAGTGTTCCTCACTGGATAAATGTGCGCTAAAGGAAAATAACTTTGCAGAATTACTGGCTTATTTCACTATATTGCATATATGCAAATATCATTAGTGAATGGTTACTTGCAATACCATCTGTCCAATGCCAAGGACTCTTAAGCAGTAGTTTATATGGCAAAAGCATTACAGTGAAGCAGATGACATTTTATTTACCTTGATGAGTCATTGTGACAGGTTCTTCACTGGATACATTGTTGTAAATGACCACAGCTGTGGCATTATGTGAAGCTGCTCGCAGTATTTTCTCTTTAAATGTACAATTTCCTCTCTGTAGTAAAGCAATCCACTGCTTGGTGTTTGGTGGGACCTGGAAACGTGTTCGAGGGTCACAGCCCAGACGATCTGCAACTGAAATGGGAAACAAATTTACACAGACGCCAATTTCTTCTAACAGGCAAAACAAAGAAAAGGAAAAAAAAAAGAAAAATCCTAATTCCAAGCTGCTGAAGTATTAAATGTTATGCACTAGGAAGCCACTATTCTCTTGTGAAGAAAGTCCAAAGATAACCATATTCTTATGAAAATAAGACTTTAAAAAAGAAGTCTCACGCACTGAAAGCTGTGACTATATACCCAAGAATTCGGCTCACTAACACAAGCTATTTTTAACTCCAGTGCAGCTAGAATAATGAATTCACATTCAAATCAATACCTGCCTAGAGGCTGAAAAACATTAGAATATGGTTCATCTGCTATAGGCATTTACAAAACAGCTGTTTATCAGTCATTCTGGGGAGTACAAGTCTTTTTCTTCTTCCTAATGCTGCCACAAATATCACTGCAGTGGGAAGTACAACTAAACAAAGCAGGTTGTGAAAACAAGATTTCAGAGTTATCTGCCATGTGCAGGCTACTGTAAAAAAAGGACAACATTAAAAGCTGATCTTGTAAAACCCCAGCAGCCAACATCAGCTTTTTACACATGCACATTTTGTCTACAAGGAAATGTATTCGAATTCATAGAGAAACAAATGGGATTGCAAACACAGTGCACTTGTCAGCTAAACAGGTATAGATGGTATAAAGGAAGAGCAACAGAAATGGCAAATGCCAGATGTCTGAATTCAACAGCGTGCAAAGCTCTTTTGTCCCTTCTGGTGGTGTAACATATCCTGGAACAACCCAAAGCCACAGAGCTGTGTACAAAAGGCACAAAACCCAAGGCAGAAGGAACTTCCCAGCAGCTGAAACCCGTGAAAGACGGATCTGTTTGCACAACTGGAAACACAGTTTAGTCTGATACACTGGTCATATCATTAAAGGATTTTCATTTAGAGCCAACAATAGTTTATAATGCAAATATATTTATCCTTTTGAATGCCAAGAGTATAATAATCTCTGGCTACTAAAAATAGTTGGGATAAACAGTGATTTTTTTCAATACATTAAAAAGCCAATCTATTTGCATAATAGCTGAGAAAACATTACAGTTCTGCAATGTAAGAGCAAATCAAATGAAGTCTCCCATAATTTTTTTTTTCCTTTTCAAGAAGTGAGTTCAGCACAACTATGAGATTTCAGCAAAAAATCTACCATCAAAACAGTTTAACATATTAGCTGGAAACAAAACAAGAGGTCTTTTTAACATAGCTGAGGTTAAAATCTGTAACAAAGGAGATTCAAGGAGCTTAAGATGTTTTCTGAAAGAAAGAAAATCTGCTTGCCTAAAGAAAGCTAGTGCAGATAAATCTATACTGTGGCAGACGTACAGGAAGTCGTTGCATCTCTTAATCTGGACAAGAAGTTCCTCTCCCTGTTCCCCTGGAAGGAGGGTGGGGAGCCAGATACCAGCACATCCTTTTCACAATTGTTTTTCAAGCCTGTATTAGACATCTCAGACATGGAGGGCTATTTGCTGCATTTTTGTTTCATACAGGCATCAGGGAAAATCTGAAATACAGATGCCAGAAGCCAAATTTTATAGAGCGTTTTCTTCCATTACCCTGACATCATTACTGGAATCCCTGTGGAAATTGCTAGCTAGCACTGACCCACACGTGTTTTGCAGCACTGGTGATGGCCATCACAAACACCAACAATCACAGAAGAGCATGTTCATGCCCACTGCATTTTCGCAGCTTGTCTTTCTAATCTTAAACTTGAGAACAGTATGCATTTTTGAAAGGAATTACAGTCCTTTTTGAAAATGAAGAATCACAACACAGCACATGTGCCAGTAACCTTTTTGCCCTCTGTTAAGATAAAAGCTGTTTAATGCACGATTCCCCCTTGTTCTGAACATTTCCATTCATAAACATGGAAGGGGGAAAGCACCAGCAGACTGTCGCAGGAAGTCTCTCAAGTCTTGAAAGCTAAAAATCTCATCCTTCTTGAAATGATATTCAAGAATCTCAGGTATGATACATCTGTTGGAAAATACCATTTTCTAAATGGCTACAATTCCAGAGAATCCCCTCAAACAGCCAAAAATAACTCTGAAAGTAGACACTATGGCCAACATACATGTACCTAAAACATATGGGATTATTAAAAACAGTAATCCTACAGATTGTGTACTGTTTCCTTCAGTACAATCATGATCAAAACTTAAATACGAAGTGAAAACAAAAATGGCCACAAGAACAAGGTAATGGGTTATTACAGTGAAAAACCATAAAAGCAACAAAGAGCATCTTGAATGAGAAAGAAGCATTCTCCAAATTCATGCAGGCACCTTGAAATTTGTATGCTTGAAAATTTTTAGCTTAAAAAGCAACACAGAAAGCAGTAAGAGATAACAGAAACTGCATCAATGGGAAAAGTAGTACAAAATATTCTACCACAGTAAAGATCAAAGTCTCTCTCAGCTATGGACAGAGCTACAAAATGTTACTGGATAAGCAAAAGAATTAGGAAACAAGATATTAAGAGATTAAAGCTTTCCAGATATAGACCAACAAACACCACTCAAATGCTTACAGCATCTTATTCTTGACAAGGTGTATTCAGTATATTCTGATGAAAATTTAACAGCTGACAATGTCAGATCAGTACTATTTAAGTAATACAAAAACATTGAGGAAAATCTGGATGGTTTAGATAAATCTGAACTGTCTGCAAGTCACTTGAGATTTAACAAAAAGTCACAACCCACTTGTCTTTGCATTAGCATTCTATTACACCACACAAATGTTAAGTAATCTTTTCACTTTTAACGAAATAAAATTCAGAAACAATAGTGAAAAATGTGGGGTGATCTGCTTGTCTTTTCAATAGACTGAAGATACTCTGAAAAGCATGGAAGTCTAAAATCACAGTCACCCTTCTAGAACAGTGAGATGATTACAATGAAACATCCCCTGCACAGCTCAGGTGTCAGGGATATCAGTGGGCACTGAAGGGGACACACATGAACAGGGCCAGCCAGAATCATCTCTGACACGTTCCACTACCCTGCCATCTATGGTCTGCTAGCCAAAGTTCAACTAGAATCAATAACACATGGGTTGCAAGCACTACCTGGATGATCACAGAATTGTTTGGGTTGGAAAAGACCTCTAAGATCATTGAGTCCAACCAGCAATCTGGCACTGTTGTGTTCACCACTAAACCATGTTCCTGCGTACCACATCTACAAGACTTTTAAATCCCTCCAGGTATGGTGACTCCACCACTGCCCTGGGCAGTCTGGTTCAGCACTGGATAATCCTTTTAGTGATGAAATTTTTCTTAATATTGAATCTAACTCCCTCCAGGCACAGCTTGAGGCAGTTTCCTCTCACTGTGCCACCTGCTAACTGGGAGAAGAAGCTGAACACCACCTGGCTCCACCCTCCTGTCAGGGAGCTTTAGACAGCAAGAAGGTCCTCCCGGAGCCTCCTTGTCTGCAGCTCCCTTAGCCTCTCCTCATCAGACCTGTGCTTCAGCCCTTCCCCAGCTCCTTTGTCCTTCTCTGGACATGTTCCACTATCTCAATGTCCTTCTTGTAGTGAGAGGCCCAAAACTGATGTTACTTGCAAGAATGAAAAGCAACTTCATATTAAATTATTCTAAAACAAATCACTTGCACAGAGAAAGATATGATCAGAAGCCACTCATGGAAGTTCAGAAGATATAAGAATACAGAAAGCCATTTAAGTAAGTTTCCTTATAGATGTACTACTCTTCTGGCTTATTTGAAATATAAACTATTTACCCTGCCTGTCTCTGTGTTTATCTATGCATCATGTGTTGGCAAAAACCCCAATTTTCTGGTTTAGAAGGTTTAGAAGTGGCAGCCTGCTGGGTTGAAGAGCTATGTACAGTGTTGTTGTAAATATCTCCCTTCCTAACCTAAGTCCCAACACCACAGAAGAGCCTCTTTACAGAAGAATCAGCTGTGATTTAAGTACCTACCATTAGGCTCATGTTTGTTTTCTGCTTTAGGAGAGCTTCAGTTTCCTTTTGCAGAATACACAGGGCTGCTCAATTTGTATGACTGTTTTTCTTTGAGCATTTTTTATAACTCAAGACCCCTTTCTGCTGAAGGACTAAGGTTTGTGAGAACAATTTAGGGATTCATGGGAAAAAATAGTTAATAATCCAACAGATCCAAGCAAGGTTTCTCAACTACTGAAGAAGCAGTGGCAAGCTCACAGTGCCTTCCTTTTCCAATTGCTTGACCAGTTTTAGCCTTCTCCCTATAAAAAGGGGAGCCATTTTGTGGAGCAAAAATGAAGCAAAAAGGGCAGCTCCCAGCAGCTTTGCCACAAGTGCACACCTGTCTGAATGCAGACCGTCCCCTAGTTCTGCACTGCCTGGGTTTGCTCTTTCTCACGCTGTGTTCCTGTTGTTCTTGCACCGCTTTGAACACAACTGTGACACCGCCTTCAGCCAAGGTTGCTGCACTGGCTGTTAGCAGACTTTGTCCCCTTTTCACAGAAATATCCCACTCTCTGTGCATTAACCATTTTATTCTATGCAGGGCTTTTTCACTCTTTCTTCCCCTCTAAAGGTCAGATATCTCGCTATTGATTTCATCTTAGCTAATACTGTACTCTGTAAATCCAGCACCAGTTGCCAGAGCTGCTCTGTCTCAGCTACACATACAGAAATAATTCTAAAGTCTGACCTTCAATCACTGTAATACAATAGCTGGAGAGACACCACTAGTATTTTGAGGGATGGCAGATCAAGAGGCTCGTTGGGAAAGAAACTACAGAGGAACACAGGAAGGTGCAGTGCCATGCATGCTGCACCCCAAAGCATTCCCTCCCTACAGCTCTGCTGCCCAGGTAGGTGCTGTGTAGAACACCTGACTGGTAAAACAAGACAGCTTTGTGCAACACATTAATTATAATCCTGTGATAAAATTTCCAGAAAAGGAATTCACCTGGGAAATTCACAGAGGCAACTCAGCAGTGCTGATGGATTATTTCAAGGAATGGTACTCGTTATTTTCTATCCCGTTAGGGCTTAATACATGCAATGGACATATTTTCCTTCCATGCATTACTACTTGTGTTATTATCAATACAGCCCTTTTTCATGGCAGTCATAATTTCTACTTTATAAGCTGGTGCCAATGAATCAATGAGTTATGTACAACAACATTTTCTTTTCAACAGCTCTTTCAGGTAATTGCTTTGACTAAAGCTGGCTTTAGCATGAAAAGAAACTCTTTGAACAAGTGGTAATCTGGTTTCAGAGAGGAAGTTAAACAAAAGAAAATCACTGAAGCTTAGAAGAGTCCTGTAATAGTTCAGATTTAATCTTGTTAGCTCAGTAAGTATTCCACAATTATGGCTATATACTCCAATATATAACCTCCACTTTTGCTATCAATTAGTGACTACTAATTAAGCTGAATACAAAGATCAATGATGAAAGACAGAAGCATGGCACAAGATCCTTCTTCCACTATTCTACTGAGATATTTGCTTGTTGCATTTTTATGAGCCGTACTGGTGTGGATTCTGGGCCAGAATTCCTGTCTGAATGCTGTCTAAAGCTCCACAGTTACCAGGAAACTGGCATTTCAAACCTTCTGTAGCTAAAACTTGTTCACACAACATGTTTATGAAGTGCCAGATGCTACAGAATGCTGTAGTTACAGCACTATGCACAAGATATACCTCCTTCCTAACACTGAGCCAATATTGCTTCTTCCACACTTTCACCTTTTTCTAACATATGTTTTTCCTCACATTCTCAGTCTCCTTGCCAAGCCCCAACCCTTATATCCCTTTGGGAGAGCTCTCCTTTCTGTGAGCCCTTTCTCCAAAGCAGCTTTTGTACAACCACCACCTCCCTACAAGCCCTTTAGACTCCATCCCTTTCCACCCCTCCTTACCCGCTCGTTCCTGACCTACTGGCTCAGTGAATTTTAACATTTCAACTTTGATTCTGCTGCAATTTCCCTTCAATCAGCTCCACTGCCAGTCCTGGTCATCCTGCCTGCTTTCCAAGCCGACCAAGGTGCACAAAACCTTACCTCCCAGCAAGTCCTGCAAAGGGACTCTTCAGAGCACACAAGACTGAATTCCCAGTCCTCACACTGGAATCCAAAAGCAATAACCCAAATTCAACAGCTACAAAGAGTCCTGTTCCCCATGGAGAATGTTTTTGAGAGAACAAAGCACTGCAGCCTCTACCAAGAACCATTAAGGTGAGTATTCAGTGGCTTCTAGCTTGGTTTGTCATGGCAAGGGGAATTTGCCTGACACCTAAAGGTCTGCACCACAACCTCTATTAGACACCCAGTAGCAAAGAGTAAAAGCACAGGTCACTGGAGTGGCCCAGGGCTGAACACTTGCATGGTGCAGGCACAGACATCCAGGAGCACCCAGGCAGCTGCTGTGAGAAGACTGGGCTGCAATCACCTGGAACTGTTCAAGGCCAGCTGGGATGAGGCTTTGACCAACCTGGTCTAGAAGGGTGTCCCTTCCCAAGGCAGGGGCTTGGAACTAGACAATCTTTAAGGTCCTTTCCAACCCAAACCACTCTATGAGTCTATGAAAATGTCTGGTTGCACAAAGTCACAAATAACAAAGTAAGGGACTGAGAAGAATTTTGGAATGTCACTAAAGGAATACTATAAACCTGAACTAAACTATCAGAAAATCTGCATCAAGCTGTGAAGACTCATTTCACTTCTATCCTTGCATGCACAACAAGAGGAGATTTTTTTTTTTAAATCTGCAAGCATTCATATCCAGAAGTGGTTTAAAACACTCTTCTAATAAGAAATTAAGTCATGACTAGAGATTAGCAAGTTAGAGGAGGTAAGAAAAGCAACTCAAAGTAGAAGAACAGAAGAGAGATTAATAAAGAAACTATGCTGCTATCATGCATTTACTGTGCTTGGGAAAGTATGCCCACACAGCTGCTGAATGTACACCCAGCAGCCAAGTGTGACCAAGATCTCGCTGGAGCTGCACTTTCACAAGTCACATTCACAGGCGGTCACGCCAGTTACTGCCACCCCACTCCCAGGGGAACACTGCCTTTGAAAGCCCCTATCCATTTCATACAAGCTCTATAAAAAGAACACAGAATGAGTTTTAATACATGTATTAACATGGCAAGGTTGAATTCCATTAAAGAAATCCTGCTGAAGAAACAGGAGAAGTGATTGACTATCGTGCTGCACAGAGATTTAAAGGATGGGTGACCACATGGAGCTGGCATCTTCAAAAAGCAGGACATAAAATATTAGGCATATTCAAGAATAGAAGTCAAAAAACATCACAGAACATTTAAAATTACAAATTGTGTGTGGTCAGCAGCAGATCATTGGCCCTGAATCTTGAATTAGTAACTCATTTGTTTCCCTGCAGGCAATGAGTAAGGGATGTGATAAGATGCCCCATTCCTGGAAGTGTTCAAGGCCAGGCTGAAGGGGACTTTGGGCAGCCTGGTAGAGTTGAAAGCATCTCTGCCCACGGCAGGGGGGTTGGAACTTTATGATCCTCGAAGTCCATCCACCCCAAACCACTCTGTGATTCTGTGATTCTTCACAGAGCATTCAAAAATGTGAAATTAAGGACACTTCAGCTCTAAAACAGTCCATGCCATCAAGGTGCTAACAGATCACCCACATTTGTGAACATTTCAAAGACAGCCCATAAATGGGTGAATGCTTGACATCACAGCCGTTTCAAATTCAAGGTATCTTCAAATAAAGTTGCTAACAATCGTAGGCATTTTCTTCTGAGGATACATGAAAACTGGGGTACAGCATTTACTGCTCTAAGAGCAGTGGCTGGCAGCTACTCATGTTTAGAGGTATTAAAAAAAATTCGCAAACGAGTTCACCAGCAATATTAACAGGCTGATTAAAAAAACATGAAAGCAATTACTTTCAATAAGACTGCATCATCTTTTATCAAATCTGAATATAAAAAAAAGCAGATGTTCAAGGACAGCTTAAGTAAAAGCATAAAATATTCCAATCTTTCTTACTACATGAATCATTTTTAAACCACAGGCACATCAGTAAAATTCAAATAAAATGTACATATATAGCAATCTACACAGAACAATTTAGAGTATCTAAGAATAAGGAAAACAACTGCTGCTGTGCTTGCTTTAAGCTGTCTGTTATGAAACAGAAGGGCAAAACTGAATTTCTCCCAAAATTGATAACAAAGTTTTAACAACTGCACTATGTCAAACCATGTCAGGTCTGACATTTTCACACTTCCTGTTGTGCTTTCTCTAGAAAGTTATTCATCATAGTACTTAGCAGTAAGTATAAAAATACTGTTTATAGACTGTTCATAATTTTATTTAGCTCTTTTCATTATCAGCTGCCTGTGAAAATGCTGTCAAAGCCTCCCTCAGTGTTTAAATTGCACTTTAGTGAAGGCATATCAAAAGAAAGCAGAAAAAGTCACTGAGGCAGATTAAAAGAAATTAGTATCAAAAGTTTTTCCTGACAAATAACGCAGCTCAAAAAAAATAAAGTGCTTTGATACCTTGTATGTATTAAAAGACAGTATTTTAAAACCTGTTAAAATACTACTTGCAGTAACAGTGTTTGCATGCCTACAACTTTCAGGACAGACTCCTGATTTCAAGGGGGTTCTGTGGGGATGTGAGGAATATCAGGAAGAACGACTGCAACACATCTAATGTTAGCTGATAGACAGGATTTGAAGTACAAATAAAAATCATTTTAGAGCACACTTCCTCAACAATTTCTGCTTCCTCACCCTTCCACCCCAACATTTACCCCATTAATATATTCTAGTAATATTTTGCAGGGCTTCATTGAGACAGGCATGCACCTGCTGATGCACAGCCTGATCCATCCAGACCAGAAGCTTACAGAGGCTGCCTAGCAGAACGCATTTGTTCTGGAGAAGCATCCAAGTATTTTCCTGATCTTAAGATTTGGCAAATTCTCTAAAGCTTCTTATAATACAGTAGTTTTGTGCTATCAATTCTTCTAAAACACTCTTAGTATTCACCACTTAGACTCTAGCTTTAACTGACTACAATATTTCACTTAATGCATTATTCAGATGTTTACTGTCCAGGAGGCAGGTCGGGACCATTGTATTCCATCAAGTGGTCCATTTCTTAAAGATGGCAGTTTAGATAATGTCAAGAATGGTTTTGGAAGTAAGATACTGTTAAAACTACATCACTATTACTGAAGATACTGGTTTCACTTCAGGCAAAAATCATGACAATACTCTCAGCTGTTCAAATTAGCGTTCTCTATAAATCCCAGCATTTATCAAAAGAAGAACTGATGGACAACAGCTTATTTAATTAAAAGGAAACTGATTTGGACACTCTATCCAGTGTTCAGTACTGCAAACAAGCGCATTTTGGGCTGGCTATGTAAGAGCAACAGCTTGGTAGCTTCAGTCCTTCCAAATCTTGATGGGCAGCTTAAACCGTGCTTTTAGGAATTGCACACTGAAAAACTGTGACTTCATGCAGTTGCAAAGCTATCCAGATGCAGAGCGAGATGGCTATGCAGCTGTTCTGAGATTCAAGGCAATGCTGTACCCAAATACTGTCAAACTATCGCTACCCTCTCTGTAATTAGTTCAGGAATAACACCTTCACCGCTCAATACATCAATACACCCAATCTACCGGGATCCATGCTGGAAAGCACATTATGCTTTGCTGAGCCGTTATTCAAGCCAACACTCTCAGATCATGGATTTATTTTATTTCCCTCTCGGCAAGCTCTTCCTCCTCGTTTGTCAGAGCTCTCTAGGAAAGCCTGCCCAGCCCAGGCAAGGACCAACCACCCGGCAGCGAGCGAGGGAAGCGTTACCTCCGTTGATAGGGACGGGAGCCACCAGCAGCCCCTTGACCTCCACCTTCGGGGAGTCCTGCCCGTAGCGGCCGCGGTCGATCCGCAGCAGCGTGGGGCCGCCGCGCTCGGGGCTCAGCACGGTCACGTTGATGAGCGCGGTGTAGTACGCCTGGCTGGCGTTGTCGGCGCCGGCCGGCCGGACCCGGCCGTGCCACAGTAGCAGCGGCAGCAGCAGCAGCACGGAGGAGCCGCCGTTCCAGTGCTGGCGAGCCCACCGCCAGCTCATCTTCGACTCCAGGCGAGCCGACGGCCGTCACCGGTTGCCTCCGCCGCTCCCCGCCGGCAGCGTCGAGCCCCGCACGCCCGGGTGTGTCCTATCCCATCTGACAGCCCGGGAGCGGAGAGAGACCAAAAGCAGGCGGAGCGGGGAGGAGAGCTCGGGCTCATGCCATGGGAGGAGCCAGGGGAGTCGTGGCAGGTCCCAGCCGAGTCCGATCCGCCGCCGCGGCTCCCAGGGGAGGCTGCTCGGGGGAAGCCGAGCTCCGCCGGTCCCTCAGAGCGCCGCGCTCATAGCGCCCGCCCGCCGCCGCGGGGGAGCTCCGGCCGGGCGAGGGGAGGAGGCGGGGGCGGTGCCGCGGCCCCCTCCCCGCGCAGCCCCTCGCCAGCCCGGGGGAGGCTGCCGGCACAAGCCGCCGCCGCTGCCTCAGTCGCGCTCGCGAACAGCCGCGGGGCTCGCGTCGGACTCGGCCCGCCGCGCCGCCTCGGTTCGCCTCGGGGCTCGTCGCCGCCTTAGTGCGGCAGGCGGCGCAGCTCAGTGCCCAGCCCGGCGTCCGCAGCCGGCAGCCGGCAGCCGCCGCTTCATGCCCGGTTCGCCCCGAGGGCGGCGGGGGCCCCGCACCGTCCCGCGGCTCCGCCACCGGCTCCGCGCCCGCGCCTCGACTGCAGCTCCGCGCTCTGCGCAGGCGCCGCACGCCCCGCCCCGCGCCACGAGGGCGAGAGGCGGAGCTTGGGCTTCGACCACGCCCTCGGGAGGCGGGGCCCACACAGGCGGGGCCGTTGTGTATGATGTCATTGTGGGCGTGGCCAGGCGGCGGAGGGAGCGGCGGTGGGAGCTGGGCGCGGGGGTGGCTGCAGTGACACCGGAGTGGCTGCGGTGACACCGGGCTGGCTGCGGTGACACCGGAGTGGCTGCGGTGACACCGGGCTGGCTGCGGTGACACCGGAGTGGCTGCGGTGACACCGGGCTGGCTGCGGTGACACCGGAGTGACTGCGGTGACACCGGGCTGGCTGCGGTGACACCGGAGTGACTGCGGTGACACCGGGCTTCGGCCACTCGCGGCTCCGGAGGAATTAGATCACAGCGTCACAGAACCACCGGCTGGAAAAGACCGCATCGAGTCCAACCTGTGACCAAACACCACCATGTCAACTAGCCCATGGCACTGAGTGCCACACAGAGTCTTAAACATCTACGGGGACGGTGACTCCAAAACCTCCTTGGGCAGTCCGTTCTAATCACCTTTCTATGAAGAAAGTCTTCCTAATGTCCAACCTAAACCTTCCCTGGGGCAGTTTAAGATGTTGGGACACATAAACATACAGGCTGCCATGGTTCCTCAGCACCTTTTCAGAAAACTATTTCCAGTTCAGGAGTGTTGATCACTAAAAAGATACAGAGTTTTAAAGCATGTCAGAAACAGGGGGTGAAAGAGCTGTGTGTGTGAAAACCAGGTGGGATGTGTTCAGTGTGTCCAGGTAGAACTGAATGGGCTTTTGGGGCAGGAACAGCGCAGACTCTGTCAGGTAATTCCTACCCTATTCGGCATTACTCACTTCTGATGTACTAAAGTGGGAAATTGTACAAACACTCGAGTATTGTTAATAAATATTAATCCTAGGAAATACTGTAAAACAGGGTTTGCTGAATGATCAACTAACATAGTTTCAAGATGTCAGCCTCTTGGGAGATGTAACAAAATAGTGTAATGGCCTCCTTGGACTTTGCAAGACAAACTAACTGAAAATTAGTTACAGCAAAGAGAACAATTACTGCAGGACTGTGAGTTAGGATATTTTTTAAGTTTCTGAAAAAACGGCTGTGGAGCTGTTCTTTTGAGATATCGTCTCCTTGGTGACTTCCCCAGCTGCATGGGAAGGCCCTGAGATAAGTTTGGTGTTTAACCTATGCATCTTATTAACCTGTTTTCTTCTGGGAACTTTTGTATTTTATTCATTTGGATGCACCTGGTCACACACACACATAAGAAAACACTGTTGAAGCACAGTCTATTTATTTCATTGAGATAGAAGTAGTTTTATCCTGCTATGTGAGAGACCTGTTCCCTTTTCTGAGGAAAGCAGCATGCTTTCAAACCTGCATCTCAGAGCAGAAGGGATGTATGGGCTCTGCTAAAGGCATGTGTGGCTCTGTAAAATCCTCTGAGAAGCTGTTTCTGCTTCTGTAGAAATGTCAATACAATCCAGGAAACTATTCTGAAGCAGCGACTGAATGTTCTGCTTACATTTTTTTAAAATTTAATTTTGCCCTTCTTGGTACATGCTGGATGAGGAACCACATGCTATGGACTGTCTCCTCATTTCACCCAAACTTTCACCCCAGCCAGAGGGCAAGAGCTGTGGCTGACACACTGCAGTGTGCAGAACATGTTTTGGAGCTGTTCTTGCTTTGATTTCTCAGTGCTAAGAGCTCTGCATCATTCTGATGCAAACTCATGTGCTTTATTGCTGAAATGTCCTCAGACGGGGCCAAGAAGTCCCGGAGCCTGAGGAGCTTTTGCTATCACTGTGCTGACCTTCAGAGAAGGATCTCAAAGCACTTTTGAAAAGCATTGAGCAAACATTCACTGGCCATGTTACAAGCAAAACAAGGAGCCCAGCCAGAGCATCCCCAGTTCTTTGCTAACTGCATGAAGTGGCTGGTTTTTATTTTGCCCTGTCCAGTTTTCTGTGGGCTGTGCTTCTGATGGAGAGACGTGCTCCAATGCCTGTGTGAAGGCTGCCTCCTTGATCCTATCCCCATTTTCATCCCCATTCCTATCCCCATTCCCATCCCATCCCATCCCATCCCATCCCTATCCCATCCCATCCCATCCCATCCCATCCCATCCCATCCCATCCCATCCCATCCCATCCCCATCCATGCTCACACAGTTGGGAAGCTGTTCCTCGCTTGCCTCCCAGCCCGTCCTATGGATGGGCTGTAAAGAAGGCGAGGAGCAGCCAAGGGGGACTGCTCATGGCCCCAGAAGAGGAGCAGCCAAGCACTGCTCCAGGATGCACCAAAATAGGATATTTCATCAGTAGAACAGCTTCAATCTCCTCATTCCCCAGATGAGCAGGCTCCTGGATGGGGAAAGAAAATTAAAAGGTCCTTTTGGATACTTTCACCCCATGGTGGAGCTGGATGACGGGATGATGATGGAGAGGAGATGTCCTCCTTCTGTCCCCTCAGCTGTGTCTCTGCCACTGACGGCTCCTCAGGGAACATTATTTTAGTCAGACAAACGGTGCTGATGCCTTCGCAGGTCCGCCAGGGGTAACGCGGGAGCTGTGCCTGAGCGTTCCTTGAACTCCTGCTGATTTTTTTTTTTTTTTTTGAGAATGCTAATGAATCCACTCGTGTCCCATTTCACAGCGAACACCTCGTTCAGCCGCGCTGCCGCCCGTGGCTCGGCTGGGACACGGCCACAGACGCGCCGCCATCTTCCCGCGGGGCCCGCGGCCGCCGGGAGCAGCGCGCCACCTGCGGGCCGGCCGCCGCACCGGCGGGGCTGCGCGGGGCGGGGTCGGCGCCGTGAGGAGAAGGGGACTGGGAGGGAGTTTGGTGCCATGATGACAAGGGGGTCCGGTCCAGGGGGTCGGTGCCGTGAGGAGAAGGGCACTGGGAGGGAATTTGGTGCCATGATGACAAGGGGGTCCGGTTTAGGGGTCGGTGCCGTGAGGAGAAGGGCACTGGGAGGGAATTTGGTGCCATGATGACAAGGGGGTCCGGTTTAGGGGTCGGTGCCGTGAGGAGAAGGGCACTGGGAGGGAATTTGGTGCCATGATGACAAGGGGGTCCGGTTTAGGGGTCGGCGCCGTGAGGAGAAGGGGACTGGGAGGGAGTTTGGTGCCATGATGACAAGAGGGTCTGGTCTGGGGGTCGGTGCCCTGAGGAGAAGGGGACTGGGAGGGAATTTGGTGCCATGATGACAAGAGGGTCCGGTCTGGGGGTCGGTGCCCTGAGGAGAACCGACCGAGGCAGGGTTGGGTGCCCGTAGAAGGAGGGGGTCCTGGACAGGGTTGATGCGCTAAGAAGAGGGGTCTGGGGGGGTTTGGTACCACGAGGAGAAAGGGAGTCCGGGGGGTGTTGTTGCCTTGAGAAAGGGCGTCCAGGAAGGGTTTGATTCTGTGAGGAGAACAGGGGTCCGGGGGTCTCTGGTTCCCCTGGCATGGTGAATGAGGACAGGAAGGTTGGCGACCTCCAGGGCTGAGACTCCCAGGGCCAGGGTGACAGGAAAGGCACAGGGCTGGGTGCTGTGTTTGCTTCTGCCAGCGAGCTTCACCAAAGAGAATCTGACTTCACCTTGAGAAAAGACAGACTTTTATCCTGGATGGAAATGCCACAAGATCCAGCTGTTTCCAAGAGGACTCAAAAAGACACAAGAGTAAAAATAATAAACCCATAATGTGCCGATGTCTTGGGCCAGGGCTGGGCTGCCCCAGGGGCAGAGATGGCCCCAGGAACCAGAGAGCAGCTGCCAGTTATGACTTTATTCATTTTCACATTTAGATATTACACCAAAACTCTTAATGACAAAGGATAACAAGTACTATAGGAGAAGAGGAAAGGAAGCAGTGTTCTAACTGGTTTGATATATAACTGTGAACTTCCAGAGACAGGACTCAACGTGAGTTACAATCACTCACATAACGCTGACTGGTAGAAAAACTCATGTGCAAATACCCACACACTCACCCACAGCACACTCACACACACACAGACCATGCTTTGTACTCACACATAACCCCTGTTTTAGCCTACTTGCTTCAAAGGCAGCCCACTGAAACATTGAATGCTGCTAGAGCAACAACAGGTACCAGGTTAAAATATTGCAATATAAATGTAGTGTTACTTGATACACAGGTTTTTCTTCAGAGACACATGTGTTTTTGCAAGTAGGGGACCCAACACTTTGTTTTCAGGAGGGAAGAATGTCCTCTCAACACCAACACTTTGTAAAGAAAAGTGAGATTGAGCACAGAGTGGAAGCAGCCATTTTAAAGGAAGGTGATGATGATAAATAGCTTAGCTTCAATGTTGAGTTCCAGTAAGAAGCCCAAACAAAACAAAACAGAGAGTGCATTTTGAACAGAGCAGGCACAAATTTCAAAACCTGGGTTTTAAACATTGAAATACTCCCTTGCTGCTGTGGAAAGAGAGACAACACTTCTTTCTCACATCTTAAAACCAAGACAGACCAGCTTCACTTCATGCTTATCTGGAGACTGTAAAAATAAAAAACCAGAAATAATTCAAGAGAATGGGAAGGGTTATCAGGTTTGCACATCTAATTTTAGTATACCTTTAGAGAGCAAAAGTACAATTTTCTCAACAGCTCTTCGATATCCCACACTACAGTTGTTCTTCATCAGCAGGAGTGTCTGAAGAGGAGCCAGATTTTGCTCCTATCAGACTGCATTGTTCATGCAATACTGTTGACACAGACACAATAGGATCTGATTCCATCCCCCATGTAGATGGTGCAAGAGAGAGAAAATAAACTTCTGTGGAGTTGAATGGTCAAAAATCAGATGACACAGAAGTGCTTTCTCCAGGGTGATGCAGGGGACCATTAACAATGTTTTTAACAACATAACCTTTCTCCACAGGGATACTTGTGAGCAATTTCCAGCTAAACCTAGAGAAAAAGTGCAGCTGTACTGGCTGGATGTCCATGCTGACAACCAGCCTGGGCACCAAGATGCTTCTCTCCCCTTTCTGCTGAGGAATCCTGCCAGGCCCAGCAAATGTCATGCTTTGCTGGCACATACCTATCCCTTACATATGGACAGGGACTAACAGCTACTTTGAAACTTTGTTTTTTAACTATTATAATGTTCTTGGGCTCTCTCTCAGATGGGGCTGTTTCCAGGCAGAGAGCTCTTCATGGAGTACTGGAAACAAGAGAGTCTGGGTCCTGTGGATGCACATCACCCAGTGAGCAGCCTGAATTTAGCTCAGCTGGTCACCTTCTACCCCTGTCAATGCCAGTCAGGAGCAGCACGAGTCACATGCAGCCTTCCTTCTGCCAAGGGAACCACCAGTTCAAAAAGCAGGGCAAGATGAGGGCAGGAGAATTTGATCTGCCCTACACCCTGTTGGCTGTCCTACTTCCTTGTTCTGCCTCTCCAGCAGCTCCTGCCAGAGGATTCTTACTGAGTCGTAACAATTACTTAAAGATGCTTAAATTCCTGGCAGCTTCAGGGGACACCAGTAGAAGTCAGGGAATTCATTGTCATACGCAGTTTCCAGTTCCACATCCTGAGCCAGTTTGGCTCAAGCTGGTCTGGTTTTGTGCCTCTTTTTTGCCATAGAAATTGCAGCCATGTCATCCTTCTGACACAAAAAGGGAGTGGAACATTGACTAAGCTGCACAGGCTTAGAGAACCCGAATGACAGCCATGCTTTTCCCATGTGCTAAATAAATCTCCCCATTACACTTGTGTGGAGAGCTATAATTAAGACTTGGCAACATCATCCATAAGGACTCACAGGCTTACGTCGGGAAACGCGTAAAACCCTCTGCTGGAAAAGAAATACAGTTTGGGAAAGCTGTACATCTGACAGGAAACACAGTTTTACGAGTCCAAACCCTTGGCTCTGTGACAGAGGTGTGGCCCACAAGCAGTAATTCCCTGGTGCTGAGATGCCCTGGTGCACAGAGCTCTGCCAGCCACAGGCATGTGGGAGAAGAGATGATGACAAGCTGTTCAAACGAGCCTTTTCACCCAGACTCCTGAGGCGGTGATGTAACCGTGCTCTGTGGCTGAGCTCTTGGATTGGGAGCAGGATAGAAAGAAGTAGGTGGGAAGTGGTGAGGCAGCAGTACAGAAATCGATAGAGAGGGGCTGTGGAGGTTCCCCAGAGCTCTGAATTCACATGGTATCTCTTAGAAACAGAAGACCAAAGTAAGGCGATGTTTCCTCAGCAAATAACTGTTTCTTAATCCTCTGGAGTCAGGTATGCTCTGCTGGATGCTCTGCAAAAGAAACTGTAGAGGAGCCCGCTGGGCAGAGAGTGCCTCCTTTGAGTCAGGGAACTTGGGAGACAGGAAAAGTCATGGTGCAAACTGTCCATGCAGGAGAATCAGGGCCTGAACCCTGCCAAGATGCTGGGCTCCATGTGTTCAGTGATGTCAACACACAAGGGGATGCAACCCAGAGCACCTTATTGCTGGAGCACTGTTCCTTCCATTGTTTCCAAAATGCTTTGCAGCAGCTTGAAAATAAACATTTCACTCCCTGCCCTTTTGATGTTTTTCCTCCCAGCAAACTCTATGTTTAGAAGCCAGCTCAAATTAACCTAGCTTTGCTTTAATTTCTCACTCGAGCAACAAATGATCTCAGCACCATTCTGGGAGAAGGCAAGAGCAGCAGACCTGTGAGTAACCTGCTCCCAGCAGAGATCATAAAAGAACCTGTTTTGCACACGGCCTGCAAAAAAATTGCTGTTTATCTCACCGGGAGTACTCTAGCCATCCACTGATAACCTACTCAGCACTAGCTGTGTTGAGATGGCTAAAATAATCCTAGTGATAAGGCAGATTGGCAGGTTTCCCCCCAGCAGGTATGAGAGGGGTGTGGGTGCTGCTTGCAGAGGAGATGGAGAGGCTGACACCTACTCAGGATGAGCAGCATGCATGAACATTTACAAAGATCCCTCGGGATGTCTCTGTACACCTCTTTAAAATGTCCTGCTCTTGCTGCTAATACCACTAGGGATTTCTTCCCTTTGATTCTGTTCCACAGCTCAGCAGCTGACATCATGATGAGGGGAGGAGGAAGCAATCCAAGGAAAAACATTCGGGCTGCACACCAGGAAGAAACTTGAGACTAAGACAGATCTATTTATATCTGACCTGAAATGGGCTTTCTGAACGGGAAGCTGATCTGAGCGGAGGCTGGATGTTAGGCAGAAGGTGCCATAGTGCTGAACACAGGCACCCACTCTCAGGCAGAATGCATCTGTCTGAGGTGCAGGAATAAAAGAAATATGAGGAATCAGTGATGTGCTCTTTCCAGTTGTGGCACAGGGAAGCTGCAGCTGGAGGTGCTTCATGGTTCATGCTGTGGTTCCAAGGACATCAATGTTCCCCATCCTTTTGGGGTAAGTTCCTGGTTGGGTTTGGGCACAGGTTGAAGGAGAAGCTCTGAGTGACCCTGATGACATGCCTGGAGGGCCTTGGCAGTCGCCTCCAGGGCCTGCTGCCATTAGTACTGCTCGGAGAAGAAGGAAGCATGGAGAGTGGGGGGACTGGCCCCCTCTCCAGGCGGGGTGCAGCTGCCATCCTCAGAGTGTTCCGACAGCTCCCCGTATTCACTGTTGTAAAAAGTCTGGCCTCCGACTTGGGACCCATACGACGGCCGACATCTGCCCCGCAGGTCCGACTGTTCCCCTGACAGCTCCATGGTTCGACTGGGCCCTTTACTGCTGTGAGGGAGAGAGACACAGAATTAATCTTGGCACTCCAAGAAAGCATCTGTCCTGCTCAGAGAAATCCCACCTTCAGAACATCTCATCTTCTAATGCATGCAGCAGAGACAGGGTCAGGAATGGACTTGCACCTCCATTTCAAAGCACAAAACAAGGCCTTGCTCCAAATCTAAGCACAGCCTGTTTGTTTTGTGACAAATCTACACATAACCTGGAACACTTCAGCTCTCCTAGATACCTTTGGGATACCTTCTAGATATAGGGAAGGGTTGGGACCCCAATGAGTAGGGAGAGCTGGGAGACATTGCCTTAATTGCTTCTAGACCTGGCAGGAATAAAAGAAATTGATACAAACCAACTGCCAGGATGGGGGAAAGGAACCTAAGGAAGAAGACAAAGATGTGGGTGAAAGTCATATGTCCCATCTCAGTGCCAGCCAGTACCAGGTGACTGTCAAGAAATCACAAGGGCAGGGGCAGGGACACACTCAAGAAGTTTAAGGGTAGTGTTTTCCAGGAGACGGGACACCAGGTGTAGGAGACAACAGGAACATGCCTTAGGGAAAAGAGGACAAGGACAAGAAGCAGGAGACGGTTTGATACAAGAGCAGACAGGCCACAGGGCTATGGCTAAAAGAAAAGACAATGACCAGTCCAATCTGATGGTAGGAAGCAGAGGAGGTGAGGAAGAGGCTTGGGACTGGCCTTGTCTACATATGAGGTGACATGGCTTGCTCAACACACTGTCACAGAGACAAGGTCTCAGCCTGCTCTGGCAGAGATGAGCTGTACAGGTTCTCACCCAGTTTCAAAGCCTGGGTCAAGGACATAACCATCCATAACATCCTCAGGTCTGAGAGTGCCAGCTCAACCTGCCAGACTCCAGGTCAGCATGTGGGAATTCCTAAGGCCTGCCCCAGCCTTGCACCACCACATCAGGGCCCTGTACCCCATGGGTCAAGGCTGAGGGAGGAGGGTGGCAGCTACGTAGTCTCTGCCCATCCCATCTGCCACTGCTTGAGCAAGCCCTGACACATTTCACCAGAAAATGTCAATAAGCATTAACAGTCTCATTAACACCATCACTCCACTGTGTCTCATTATCTTAACGGGCACATTCTCATTGATGGGCACAGTTTATATTTTTAAACCCTAAAAAACAGCAGGCTTGTCTGTTCTTCCTGTTTTTTGCCTCTCATCAAGGAGTACATGGACTTATCTGCTCAGGGCCCACATCTGAAAGTTCCAAGCAGTGCAGCCTATGGGGAGATAGCAGGAGCTGCCTCCTGATCTCACTGCAGTTGGCAGCAGGGAGGCCTCAGTGGCTAGGCTTAAGGAGTACCTGAATCCACCTTCTTTTCTGTGTCGGTTTTCTATCCTCTCAAATTCCTCAGATGCCAGAACCATCCCACTGTCTGTCTGATTGTCCTGGAAGGAAGCAACAGGAGTTATCAGTAACATCCCTGTCAACTGATCAGAGTGGGAAGGGAGGAGAAATTATTCAGGAGATGAGATCCTGTGTATGTGTGATGGGGAAGAAGGGGTAGGAGCACTTTACCAGCATGCTCCATAGTTTTGCTGTGTCTGATTTTCTTAGGTACCTTCTTAAAAGCAGCACATAAAAAGGTAAGATTTGTGTGCATGGTTCAGTGCAATTTTTGGGGAATAAAAAAAGAGTGCTCCCTGGCTAGAAGATGTATTACCATCAAATCTGTGAAAGGTGATATTTTCCTCTGAGACAAAAGCTATGACTTCAGTTCTGCTGCTAGAGGAGATATCAGTACCAGGCCAGTTCAGAGAGACCTGGAGGGTCCCTACTGCACACTGCCATGTGGATCAAGACACAGGAGCTGCAGATAAACACTCTGGGTTTACCTAGTCCTGGCAGGATTTCAGTGTACTTAATCAGGCTGTGTTCACAGATTTGAGAGGGTGAACAGCAGGCTCTTCTCTGAGGTCCTTTATAGTCCCCCTGTTTGCATATCTAACCTCCCTGTTTCCTACTAAGGCAGTGGGAACCATGCTGGAGAGAAACCCCTGTGTGCCAGATGAAGAAATGAACGTGCATAGGACCGGATGGACCGAACAGGAATGACACACAGACTGACATAAGATAGGAGTGGTCTTCCTTCCACAGTCTTAACAGTAAAGGTGTCAGAAAAGACTGCCCCCTCTCAAATCCCCTCAGATGCTACTCACCGGGTGTGCCTTGTACATTGTGTGTGTCATGGGAAACTCTTCAAATGTCTTTATCCTGGATGGACACCTGATCTGATTTCCTCCCGTCAAACAACCAGGGAACGAGACACAGTTGTAGTATCTGCCAACAGAAGCATACAGTATTCAGTAAAGGCAAGAGTCAATGTCCTGAATGAACAGGACCTGAACTCAGCCTCCTCACTGTGCAACCAAAGTATGCAGGGAGGAGGATGACCCAAATGGTGGATTTGGGGAGGGTAATGAGGTCACCTTAGACCTCTTAACCCCATACTACTTCTGCAGTGAAGACTAGACTGACTGAATCAAGCCCAAATAACCTCTCCACATGGGATAAGCAGAAAATGTCATATAGATCCCAGGCATCACATCATCATAGTTCATCAGAGAGGAGAGGCCTGGGAATAATTGTTTGGGTCAGTTAGGAACAGATAGGATGAAGTTCCTTACATGATACTCTGGCAGCACAGCTGGAGGAGAAGAAGGAATGTGATAGGCTTACAAACCAGCACTTCCTCATGAGAAAAATGAAGTCATTTTGCTTTTATAAGCAAGAAGCTATGGCCTAAATTCTTGGATCACACTTAGCACCTGAGATTTTCCAAACATCTGAGTTCTTCCCATATCCCTCAGGCTCCCTTACAGGTCAGGCTGCTCACTGCCTGCTGGGCTCTCTCTGCCCTTTTCGGAGGGGATTCACCTTGCTGCTAGGCTGTGGCAGCGTATCCTCATGTCAAAGTCCTCTTCATCTGAGTTTTGCTGGGCAGAGGAAGGCACCTGGGAGAAACCATCATCTTCTGAGCTGTGAGAGTCATTCAGCGGGATGTAATCTTTCCCTTCCTGGTAGGAAGAACAGTAAATAGCCTTACAAGAAGGGGAGGACTTTCCCACAAGAAAAGGCTCCACAGGCAGAAGCTGTCAGAGCTGGCAAGGAAAAATCTCTGGTTTCTAAATTTTATTTCTCTAGGACAAAATATCTGGCTGGAGATTTCTGTGACGTTTGTGTTAAGTAGCTGTGAGTGATGCATGGAGGTGTGTGTGAGCAGGAAAACAACTGCCCATAATAATCCCATAATTCTCCAGTTTACATGGACAGAGTACTGTGCTCCAGGGCAACGTCATTTGGGGCTTAGTCATGCCTGTGCTGGGAACCAGTACTGAAAGGTTAAAGTCAGGAACATCAGGATGAGACAAGCATTTAGCTATCATTTTTGAAAGAGAACATCAAGAAAAAGTTAAAATCAGAGTTGCATGCTCATCACTGTTAAATGTCCTGGTGAGTTACCACATGGAAGTGATTAGTAATACGTTCAAAGAAATCTGTATTACTGACTGCTGTAATGTAACAGTTGTTTGCTTCACATGGCCCTGACATTTCAGTCTGAGGACAGAGTTTCAGAAACCCTGGTCAAGTCCTGGTTTTTATTATGCAGGCATGTGGGAGGCAGAAGTACCAGGGCCTTGACTCAGCTGAAGAATTTCAAATAATCATCTGGGGATTAGGATGGAAGTTACTAGAATGACGACTGAGAGGGCTTGTGCCCTGCAAGGAGCAGTTTTATGAGGATGCAGCTAAAAGGCTGTTGCAGAAATGAGTTCTCTAACAGCTCTGGGAAATAGACCTCTGACCCAGGAATCTCTGTGTTATTGGTGGCCTACACAAATGTATTGCATTGACCATGGAGTCAGCTGAGGGCACAGTGAAGGAGCTGGTGATGACAGAAGAAGAAGCTGTCTGGAGCAGAGCAGGGACACAGAGAGGTTTTTACCTGCTGGACATTTTCCTGAAGAAGGTTCCCCAGTATCTCCACAAGGTCGGAGAAAGTTGGTCTCTCCTTGGGATCACCATGCCAGCAGCTCAGCATTATACGGTAGCTGCCAAGAAGAGGTGCTGGTTTTACACCACAGAAATCCCCTCCTGCCCCACTCCACAGCTCCCACCCACATGGTGCCCACTGGGACTGCCAGTTCCTGCACTGTGAAGGAAAGCTTGGCCCCCCAGCACACCGGCCAGGTGGAATTACTGGCAGGATGTTGGTTTATCATAACAGGGAACAAGGAGCTAATTCAGACCCCTCTGATGCCCTTCAGAGCAGGAAAGCACAGTGCTCACTGACAGACCCATCCCAGCATGGGCATGCAAGGACACCTAGAGAGCTCTGATCAGAACCCACTGCCTTGCTGTCCAGGCAATGGCCTAGAGTGAAGGATGTGTTGGCTCATCCCCTATCCTGGCTAAAGGTCTGCATCCCACAGAGGAGCCTGTTCTGCTCTATGCTGGGATCTGGTATGTTTCTTCCCTCCCACACAGGCCTCTGCTCTGACCAATGCTGGAATCCTTGAGGTTTCTGACTCACATTTCTGCTGTGGCATACTCTGGGGCTCTCATCCTGGTACCGTCTTTGAGCCTCTGGCAGAACTCCTCATTGATCTGGACTCCAGGATATGGAGATGCCCCTAAAGAAGGTTCAGAGAAGGGTGGGAACATGAAATGTGCCATCAGAAACCAGTCCTTTCGAGACTGCCCTTTTGAGACTGCCCTTCATCCCAGGACACTGAGGGATGTGGTCACTACTTATACACAGCCCAATCCTTGGTGCTGCCTGAGTCAGGCTTCTCTGCCTCAGTGAGCCAGAGGCCACCTCTGCATCCTTGTGTCCCCATCACTCTGTTCATGGGTGGATATGGCCTCCACACTTTTTTTGCCTACATTGATGTCGCTTCCCATCAGTCCTTAGATGTGCTTCAGAATGTCTGTCTTGCACAGGCTCACCCACAAACTGCTATGTGGGTAGAGGTGTCTCCCTCAGCAGGACGAGACCCTCATTAGCACTCACCTAGTGAGAAGATTTCCCAGAGAAGGACCCCGAAAGACCAGACATCACTCTGGGTAGTGTAGACCTTGTCGAAGATGCTTTCTGGAGCCATCCACTTCAGTGGGAGACGAGCCTGCAGGAGGGAGAGGCAAGGCACAAATGTTCAGTTGGGAACATGTCCTAGGACAGCCTTTCGGTAGCAAAGGGATGAAATGGATGAAAGGAAATCAGAGCCAATAGCCCTGCTCCTCTCTCCATGGAGGAACTGGTTTGTCAGAGAGAGGGACTGAAAGGGGGTTAAAAGAGTATAAGGAGGAGTAAGTTAATGACAGGCTGAGGGGGAGAAGGAAGGAGACAGAGATCTGCTGGTGGAGGAGGACAGGACACGTGTCATTGGTCAAATGTAATTGGACCAATGCAAGTAATTGCACTCCTGCTTTTTAATCTCTTTATCAAGGGGGCATAATCTGTAAAGGGTTTGAGAAAATGGCACTCACACTGCCTTTCCTGACATAGTCGGGGTCCTTGTAGATGTCCCTGGCCAGGCCGAAGTCACAGATCTTTACCACATTGTTTTCTGACAGCAGGATATTGCGAGCTGCCAGGTCTCTGTGGATGCACTGAGGGCACACAAAGAGAAAGGGGCAAAATAAGAGGGAGAGAAACCACAATCAGAAAGTGTCCAGCACCTCCATTCCCCCATAAGCCTGAGCTGTAATGGGGGAGTGGTGGAAATGGGAAGAAGCTAAAGATAAAATTTTCAAAACAGGCTGGTTAAGGAGAGGTTGAAATTCAAGAGAACCAATTTCCCAGCTTTGTGCACACACATCTGTCTCAGATTTCCTGAGGAGTGTGAGGCAGATCACTGAATCTCTCTGTGTGTCACCTGAAAGGTGGCTGTAGTCAGGTCTCTCTCATCAGGCATGCACAAAAGATCAGGTGAGCAAAGGAAAGGCTGAACTCACCTTTCGGGATGCCAGGAATTCCATGCCACGTGCTACCTGGAAGCTGTAGCAGATGAGGTCTTCCATTGTCAAGGGACTTTGCCACAAGTCATCCACTGTTCAAAAGTAACAGAAAATGATTAGACAATTGGCAATCTGTTGTCCTCTTTGCCTCTCTCCAGGACTGCAGGATACAGCCAGTTTCTCAGTGAAACACAGTTAGTCTTCAGTCATAACTGGAGTAATCAGTTCCCCTCTAAGATTTTCTGCTTAGGTGCCAAAAGGCACGAGGCAGGAACCTGCTCAAGTGTGAGGAAAAAGAGTCCAGCCTCTAGCACATGTCAGTGAGCCAGAGTTGTGGGGAACAGGACTGGAAGGGGCTTTGAAGATCAGCTCATTATTTCTGTCCTAGGAAGGACTCCTCAACAAGATCCCCCTCCATTCTCCTTTCTTCAGGATAAAATACCCAGAGGGATTTAATTCTCCCTCCTGGATTTCTGGTGTCAATAGACACCAGAAGACACAACAGATGATACAATAGCCCTGTTTGGGGGATTGCCATGAAACAGTGATCAGTTCCAAGGCTGGGGTCCCACTCCCCACTGATATTCCCTGCCCATTCCCCAAGCTAGCCAAGTCTGGCATAGTTTTGGTGGTCCAGGCAGGGAGCTGCTGCCGAGGCTGGAGTGTTACCTTCCTGGATGGGCAGTGGTGTGCGGCTCTTGTGCAGCAGGAAGCGGTGGAAGATGGCGCTGTCGCTGGTCCCGGAGCGGCTCCTCCTGTCTGCTCTCACTGCCTCCACGATGGACTGCACCTGAATACGCAGCCTGGGAGACTTCTCCTAAGGCACCAAACCAAAACCCTCAGCAGGCAATGCACACTGTAACCCCTGCACCCATGAGCTGCACAGTCTCTTCCTGTTCTTAAACTGTAATTCTGGCCTGGAAGCATCTACCATTGCAGAAAGGACAGAGCCTTGCTTTGTCACATTGTCAGATCATGTATTAGGCTGCATGTCTTCCTTCCCCAGACATGGGACAGGTCCCTAGGGGCAAAGGAAACTACTCACCCTGTAAGGACTGAATCCTTCCCTCTTGGTCCGCAGGTAGTTGGAGAGGTTTCCATACTTGCAGAACTCAACAATAACCATGAGTGGACCTGGTGAGAAGAGACCAAAGGTTAAGGCAAGAGGTAAGGGCTTGAGCTGGTCAGAATTTGCCCCAACTTGTCTTATGTGCAGGCCTGCTGAGCTGTGACATCTGCTCTAAGGGCACACAAACACACGAATAACTTCCCCACACGTCCCTGTGATCACACATGTGGACAGCAAAAAGACTCAGGGGACAAGCTCTGATTTTTGGGAGCAGGCACAGCCTGCTGCCCTGGGATATTTACCATTGGGTTTGGTACAGGCACCCAGCAAATTCACCACATTGAGGTGATTCCCGATGTGAATGAGGATCTTCAGCTCTGACATCAGTGCCTTGTGCTCGCTTGCAGTAGCTCCCTCTGGAAAGACACAGACCATGTCATGACACCTCCTCAGACTTTTCACTCCCCCTCACCACCCTTCTCTAGCAGCATGTTAATGTGAGTCTTGCTGAGGAGGCTGTGACCTCAAAGCCTCGGTACATTTTGTTATTGCATGTTCCCACATGAAATGTCGAGCCTTGTCTGGAGATCCCAGGATCCCTGCTGTAACACGTAGGGTGCTCTCTGTAAGTGCAGGGACCCAGAAGAAAGAACAACACAATCTGTGCCCAACAGATTTTTCTTTATGATAGTTGTTCAGTGAAAAACATCACTTGAGACTTTCATTGGGATGCACCCGTTTGAATCTCTGCCCTTTTGGCCTCCAAACAGAGATAACGAGCCATGAAACAATTTGAAAGAAAATTAGGAACAAAAGATATCTGATTCTTTTTATCACAATTGAAGATAGGAGCTGTCTCAACTCAAACCCAGATATCTTTTGATGATTCCTCTTCAATAGCAAACACAGTGTCATGCTCTTGCCATCTCTCTGTACTGCATCTTCTCTCAAGTGCCCAGTTCGCATCAATTCTTGACCCTCTGTTTTACACAGGGTGTGTTCTCTGGTTTTGTGTGCCTTTTTCATACTTCTCAGCCTCCCAATATGCATTTTGTCTTACTTGAGAGTTTGCAAATTTAGCCTTGGAGACTAAGTATCCTCTTGAGCTGCAGCTGATGGGCCAGGTGAGAGCCTTGCCTCAAAAAATTGTAAAGCAATCTTGCTCACCAGGCTCCCCTCTGCTGTGTAGATGATCTGTACACTTACAACAGCAAATACTGTTCAGATAAGCCATGATACAATTTCCATGTACAGGCTACTTCTGGCCAGAGACTGCCTCAGTGTTTTGTTTGGTGCCAAATTACAGAATAATGTTTTGGATGCCTGTTGGAAAGCATGGCTATGAAAGTTTAAAATCTCACTCTGGATAGACCAAGCTTTGGGTGCAAAGCCAATTTAGCCCTCAGAGCTGGATAAGAGTTGCAACCTGCTTCCTTACCCAGCCCTGGATCTGGCCCATAAACACACAATACAGGCACATTTGGAAGAAGGCAATTGGGAGCAACACTTTTTTCAGTGGCATGCCAAAGAGGCACTCTGGATTCTTGTTAGTCCTTTGAGACAGATTTCATTCTTTGCCTCGGCAGATAGCTAAATTTCCTTGAAAGCTGAGTTCCACAAGTCCTTGCTGTCTGTTCTGCCACTTCAGCCTCCAAGTCCAGCTGAATGGAGCCAAAGAGGATCAACTGTGTTGAGGCCAAGAAGCCATTAATTAAAAGACAGGCATTTACAGGGTGAATGTTCCATGGCAGGTGCCTCATTAACTGCTGTCTACACACATTGCATGTTTTGCTTCACTGTTCACATACCTTTCAGCATTTTGACTGCTACAGTCTCACAGCTGTTACTTTTATTGATCCCAAATGCAGATGCTTCCACCACCTTCCCAAAGGCACCATGACCCAGGACTTTACCTATGGACAAGGAGAATAAGTGTAGAAAGGCAGGTGCAGAAAAGGCAGAATAGAATGAAGGAAAACAAAAATCCCAACAGGAAATCATGGGGAGAAGAAAGAAAAAACATCATAAAGGAAAGGGAAGGAGTGGAACATGTGCCCTTTCAGGTGGCTGCTTGCTGTGTCGGTGAGAATAAGAGAAAGGACGATGGGAGGAACTGAGACAGAGCTGGCATGGACAAAGCAGAGGAAGGAAATGGCCATGCAGAAGTGAGGGGCTGTTTGTTGCCCTCAAGCTACAAGTTGTTGTGTGTGGGAAAGGTAAATGATCCCTTGCAGCACAGCAGGCAGGACTAATGTCACTGCTCTGTGCCTCAAAGGTAGTCTGCTGCCCTTTAAACTCTGCCAGACAGAGGGAAGAGGCTACAGGTAGGTGTCTCAGCATGAGGATAATAGTGGATGCAATCCTGGTCCTGAACTTGGGGTACCTGCTGTAAACTGGGTTGTTCTGTCCAGACTCCCACTTGGAAAATATGGGGATGTGTTTCAAACCATGCCCAGGGGTCTCCTGTTTTCAGTAATACCTGTCTGAGATAACAGTTGGCTTGGACCTGTCTACAGTCAGACCTAAAGAGATTCCCCAATCTCTTTTCCCAATCCCAATTGAGGATTTCCCAATCCTCAATTCCAGGCACAGCTGGGCTTTAGGGGCAGCCTGGGGAAGAGGATGGGAAGCCTGAGACAGAGAGAAAGCATTAAATGCACAGAGGTGTGTTAAGAAATCGGAAGAGTGAGTTTGCAGGGTGGGAAGCCCTGGCTGCAGCGTGCAGGGGCAGGGAGGGGTGTGGCTCACCCAAGCGCAGGCGGTCCCGTGGGAACTCCCACTTGCTGGAATCATAGGGCAGGTACTCGCACTGCTCCTCCAAGGGCACCTCGCCAGGGTCCATGATGATGGAGAGGTAGCCTGTCTTGATGTCTGCGTGGGCTGGCTGCAGGAACCAGCCAACACAAAGGGTGAGGAGGTGCCCTCCTTGCCCTGGGTGCTGATTCCCAGATGGGAATTGGATTCTTTGTCTGCCTTGACCTCTTGCCCCCTCTGCCCCCTCAAGCAAACGCCATTCCCAATCACCTCCTTTACCTCAGCCCTTACTCACCCTGTCCTTGGCAGTGAGAGCACTGGAAGCATCACTCAATAACCTCCTTTCAGCAGGTGCTGTCATGCAACCCCACATCACAGCACTGGTGTTGCCCCAAGCCCTGATATGCCACCCTCCCTGCCTGGGGCAGTGGCAGTCACGTACCCTTTTGATGTTGCAGAAGATGAGAATAAGTAAGATCCAGAAGAAAACAGCAATAACTCCAGTGCCAATCAGGATGACAATCTCCACATTGGTCCTGTCATCAGAGCCTGTGGGATGGAAGGGCAATCATAGCTTCAGAGATTCCCATTCTGTGCTCCAACTCAGCCATTCCTTATGGCCTGCAGCAGGATGTGGGGTGACTGGAGGCACATGTTTGCCTGAGCTAAACATGCTCTGGACTACAGATCCTCCTATGAGAGCATCATGCCACCAGCAAGGCCAAGGGGCTTTCACTGACTCCCACTGTCACAGGGAAGAGGCATGGGAGCTTGGCCATAACTCCTGTTCCACCCCTTCACATCCCCAGGGGTGTTGCGGCTGCTGGTACCTTCCACGGAGACGCTGGCTGAGGAGTTCACACAGCCCTTAGCGTTGCAGACGCTGCACAGGTAGAGCCCAGCATCCTCCTCCCTCACCCTCTGGATGCTCAGCCTCTGGTTGGAGTCTGCCAGATCAATCCCTGTAAGGCACAGAGAGGGTGGTGGTGGTCACTCACAGGGAGGGAAGATTAGTACACTGGACTTAGGCTCAAAATAAGGCTTGTACTTTTTGGCTGATTCATTTTAGATGGCAGAATGACATCACACCAGCTGGTAGAGACTCTTCTCTTGATGGCCCCAGGAAAACCCTGGAAGGCCCCTCCCCAGGCAGTGTATGGAGGGTACAAATTCCCCACTGAACATGTTGAATAGGGACCGTGCCAGGCAGTCCAACTGGTGTGTCAAATTCTGCTTCACCCTCAGAACCTGTCCCTTTCCCTCTGCAATGTGCCTGGATCCTTTGCATGTTTCTTCCATGAGATCTGGGTTGGTCCCTGCATAATTAGAGATGCCAGGCACTGGGCTGAGAGTAAGAACATGAATGATTTCTCTCTCCCTGCTGAATGTGCACAAGCACAGTGTTGAGCCGGGCCCTAGGGCATAGACTTGGCCAGTGAGACTGCATCAAATTAGGACAGAATGTGATTAAAACCAGGCTCTGGCTGATTCAGAGAACGGGTGCCTTTATCTGGGCACAGCAAGTCCCAGAACCCAGCAGTGTTCAGCTCTCCAGCTGCTGGCCATGCTGCCCTGCCTGTGATCCACCCCTAGCCCACTGTACCTGACACTTCTTCCACCAGCTTCTCGTCTTTGTACCAGCTGATTTCAGGAACGTGGTTGCCGTCCACTTTACAGCGCATCTCTATGGAGTCGCTGACGTTCACCCAAATGTCTGTCAGGTTCTGCTTGAGGCGGGGGATCTCCAGGGCTGGAGGAGCAGCACAAAGAAGAGGAGGGGAAAACGGGAAACTGATTGATCGAAAGAATATCTGTGTTCCTGGGGGCCTTTGGGTCTCTGACCCCTGCTGGAGGGTGTCTTGAGAACCCAGGTGCCCTGCCTTTGCCACATTGAGTTTAGCTTGCTTGCGTGGCTTCCCCTGGGGATGGCCTGGGAAGCTGATGGCAGCAAGAGCACCAGCTCTCCTCTGTCACTCCCGCCAGCCCTGTGGACCCTCACCCTGCACAGAGATGTACTTCTTGTGGCAGTGTTTCTCCCGGGTCTTCCTGTTCTGCACCTCACACACATAATCTCCCTCGTCATCCAGGGAGATGTTGGGGATGGTGAGCAGCAAGGTCGCATCGTTGGAGTCGGGCTGGAAGCGCAGCTCCCCCTGCATCTTGGTGGCATAGTGGTGGACGTTCTTGCAGTCCAGCACGAGGGGGTTGCCCTCTTCATCGTGGAGCTTGGAGAGGTTCAGCCGATACCACTGCAGGTTCTCATAGGTGTAGTTGTCTGCATTGCAGCTCAGCTGTAGGTTCTGCCCCTCTATGGGCTCTTCCGAGGGCTGGGACTCAATCTCGAACCCGTCTGGAATGGCTTTCAGGAAGGAAATGAACATGTGAATGAGTGTTCATGGCTGAGCTGCCAGACACAATGAAATTGTCTTCTTGGGCTGAGCTCTCAGAGATCTGCCTGTCCTCAGCCAGGGTAAAGGAAACCACTGTAGACCAGAACTGTGATGTGCAAACTGCTGGCAATCACAGCTTAAGCCCAGCAAGTGCTCCGGGATATGCTCAAGTCCCAGGGTGAAATGAAGATGGGGTCACAAATGAAACAAGTCAGGGAGGTCTGAATTAGGCTGTTACTGCTCCCAGCTCAGCTGCAGCATTCTGAATTTGCACACATGCTCACCTTCTCATGTGCAGGCAGTGACACAGCAGCCTGGACAGCAACACAGAGAGCATTACTGCAGCAGTGACTGAATATGTTCGTCTTGCTTCACAACAGCTAGTGGCCCTGACAGCACAGGTACTATCACAAGGGCCATTCCTTCTGGGCTGGGAATTTTATTATGGAATTCTCATTCCATAGAATAAGTTTTTGCTGTGCCCTTGCTGGGCTCCCTTTCTCAGCAGACCGGGCCAGGCTCCCACCAGGACCGGGTACCACTGGCAGGAGGCTCATGCAGCCCCCTATGGGCCATGACTCCAGTCCACACCGCGGGGCTCTGGTTCCTACAACTCAGCTTCCTCCCTCCCGTCACCAAAATCCCGTGGGACCACTGCCGGGGGCTGAGGCCAGCGGGACCTGGCCTGGGATAGGTCGAGCGGTGCCACTAGAGGATGCTCTTGGACCAGACACATCCCCAGCCCAGGGAGCTGCCTGGGCCTGAGCCGGCGGGATGTCCCCAGCCCAAGAGCTGCCCAGGGCTGCTTCAGGACCGAGGCACAGGCAGTGCTGGCTCATTCCCAGGTCTGCCTGCCAAACTCTGCCTGTGCTATCTGCTGCCAGAGCTTCAGACTTTTGCCACCCAGCAGAGCTCTGGGTTAGCCCTGCTTTCCAGTGCTGTTGAAGATCCTGACTGTGAATGGCAGGACCTGACAGCTCTAGGGACCTGCCTATTTCAAGCAGAGAGCTTGGCTGGTGCAGGTGGGGGGGATTTTATAGTACTCACTGGTGACATAGAAGTAGATCAGCCGCTCGTCTCGACCCACTTTATTAGAGGCAATACACTTGTACATGGCTGAAACATTAGCCTCCTGGATGGCCAGTTTGCTGACTGTCTGATGGGGGAAGAGAACATAAGGAAGAGTTAGGAAGAGCAACAGGGAAGAGAAGTAGGATCACTGCTTCTCTCTGGCAGGTAGCAAAGCCCCCAACAGCTGTTTTTGCATAACCCTGGGAAAGAGTTATCCTACAGCCCTTTGTGCATTTCAAGCTTTATCTGTTGGCTCTACCAATAATAACATGATTTTATTCCCAACCTCTGCATCTTTTTACGGAGCCCAGTAAGCATAGATACCTCTCCATGGGAGCAAACTTCTTATTAAGCCCCTCAGGTCACAATGGGGACAGTGCTCAGCAAGGGGGACAGTAACAGGATACAAAGCTGAGGGGATGGTTAAGCTCCTGCCAAGCTTTATTTATAACAGTGGGAAGAAAGGGAAAGGACGCCAGGGCTTTGATTCCCTGAGCCCTCTGCAGTTAAGTGACTATTTAGTGTCCCACAGGGTTCAGTGGAATTTACGGGTACTTACAGACCTGCAAGCACTCCTTTTATTCATAAGGAGAAATCAAACCTGTGAAAATATCCCAGCTCTCATCCCTTCAGGAACAGCTGTCATCTTTCATTGAATTCAAAGTGTACATAGACACGGTCCTAAAAGCTTCCTCCTCTCTCCCTCCAGCAAGACATGACTAAGAATGGGCAAACAGCCAGGCTGCCATCCTGGGAGCATGGACCCAGGGGATGCTGCCTCCAAATTAGCCAAGAAAAGCAGCTGGGGAATAAGGCTGCTCTCGTCCTCCTCCTGGCTCACACTGCACATGTGTGAGCTACCAAAAGTGTTACAAGCACTCCCCTTAGAGGAGACTTGCAGTTTGAGGCTCCAGTTTAAATGACAAGTTAAGAAATCCCTCTAATGAGATGGTGTTTAAAATGCAAAAATAATGTGTTCTTACAGGGAAATTTCTTTGCCTTTACATCCCATAATCCCATAGACTTCGGGAAGCATTTCCGTTCTGAGGGGCAATGGATTGAGGCTGTGTTAACCAGAAGGAACAGCCATTCATTCAGTGCGTACTCAACACAGCTGAAGTGACTTTATTACTGGTACTTTTGTCCATTGCCTTTTCCGTTTCTTGGGGTTATTCATACAACTAGAGTGACCCTATTGCTGGCACTTTTGTGTGCTGCCTTTCCTGTTTCTTGGGGATTTTCCTTCTAATCTGTGGTGTTATGTTTGAGTTGGGGTTTCTTGATCTGACATCATCCTGCTGCCTGCAGTGCATGACTGTGCACTGCGTATCCTGTGTCTCGTTCTGGCCTTTACAGATGGAATAAAAACCAGGAGGATGGTGAGAGAAGACAGGCAGAAAGGACAAAGAGAGAGGGAAAGCAGATTTTAGGATGTAGCATCCCACTGTAAATAAAACACCTCTTTTCTCCCAAAGCTCTTGCACATCTGTGGGCATGCACAACCTAAGGACGGTTACAACCAAACAGATGGAATGAGAAGGACATAGCTGAGGAATAGAAGGAAGAAAATGGGGAAAATAGGGGAAGATCAGAAAGGACCAATACAAGCGTCACATCCGTAGTGGGGGCTTCTTACCCAAGAGCTCTCACCACCCTTCCTTGCGTCCCTGGGAACATCAATCCCTCAACCTCCCTTCAGCTGCTCTGGGAGGAGAATCATCTGCCCTTGCCACCCTTTTGGCAGAGTGATGAACTCCCGGCCAGGCCAGGGGACGGGAAGTGCCTTTAGAGGTGTGTAGGAAAACAGGAAGTGACTTTCGGAAACAGGGGCCCATTTGTTTGTTCTGCATCCCTCTGTGAGCGGCTGGTGCCCGACACCAGTGGGGACAGGAACCTCGTCATGGCACAGACCTGACACTCGTGGCTACCCAGGACACAGAAAGAAGCAGGCAGCAAGCAGGTCACACACTGCAGTGAGGGAGAGATGTTCCTTCCAGAGAGGAAATGCTGTGATGGAGAAGTGGCTTTGTGGAGCACACTTTGCTGCCACTCACAAAGCTGCAGCAGATGGATGCCAGCTTCTCCAAACCACCCTCACCCCACCAGGTGGGGACAGCTGGATGAAATGCCCCACCAGACACCTTCCCAAGGCCAGAGATTTCCTGGTCAGTTTGTGACTCCTGCTCTCTTGCCCAAGATGCTCTGCAGGGCTTGGTTTTTACAGAACAGCTCATGCAAAATGCTCAGCAATGGCCATGGGGGCCCCCACAGCAGCTGTCCCACGTCTTCCCTAGCTGGATGCCCTGTGTTCAGCAGCAATCCATGAAATCCCTCCTGTGCAGCAGCCCCAGTGGGGGCCTCTCTGGACACAGGGTGATTTCTCAAAGATGACAGCTCTCCCTTGCCTTGGGGCTGCCTGGTACTGTGGAGCCCCAGGGCTGGGAACTGCCACTGATGGTTTACTTTAGAAGCAGAGGTGTGAAGCCCTCCCCAAATCTGTCTCTGCCGGGCCCCTTTCCAGGCCGCTTTTCCTGGCTGATTGCAAAGGAGTCCCGTGCCCCCTGTCCCAGGATGGGTTTGGAATGCAGCCTCACCTTGTTCCGCCCCTCCACAAACTCCACCCAGGTGTCAATGCTCTCGATGGGGTTCACGGCGTCCTGCTGTGACACATCTTTCCAGTCCTTGCACTCGGGCATCCTGTCCCGCTGATGGCGCCTTGCTGCCCGGTGCCTGCTGTTGCTAATCCAGCAGCCAGGGACGAGCAGGGGAAAGAGGAGAGAGACAGAGAGAAGGTTAGCTGGGAGAAAGACAGCAAAAGCAGCTTTGTGTCAGAGAACTGATGGCCGCATCCTATAACTCTGCAAAATTTCCTGAGTCTTTCAATTACACAATTCTGATGTGCTTTATAAGGGTGCCTTGCAACCACCAGTGAGGCAAAAATTCGTAGGTGTGAAAACTGAGGCAGGGAACATATACAGGTGTCCCAAGCAGTGTCTTCACCCGCAGGCCCGGGGCTTCATCTTTCCTTGCTAAGGGTGGAGAAAGGCAGGGGTGGAGTTGATTCACGTGTACCATGGGCAACTCTTGATGTCATTTTGCCCAGCACCAAGGCCTTAAAGCCCTGCTGGGACTGAGAGTCAGGGCTGTCAGTGACTGGCTGGTGCTGGCCTGGAGGCAGATGGTGCAACACCCAAGGGCAGAGCACCCAGGGGTGCTCCGGCTACCTCCAATTCAACAAAAGCCAGGAGGGAGACCTCCCCAGGCAGCGGTGCTGCTGGTGTCTCACAGGAGAATGAAACCCTCTTCAGGCTGAGACAGGTGGGTGGGGAGAAGTGGCCAAATCTTGCAGGGACCTGGGATGCTGCAGCCTGCAGGGTGCTTTTGAAGTGCGGGTTGGGGTGGAAGGTGGGAGGGTCTACTCAAAAGTGTGAGTTGGGATAGAAAGGAGAGGCTTTGGGTGACAGGGAAGCAGAGGGGAGCTGAGGGCCCAGGAGCTGTAACAAAGGTGTGTGCTGGCAGTGTGGGGCAGAGCACTTGGTGGGGCAAACACACTGGTGAGCTGTGTAAACAACAGGAAGCTAGAAAGAAGCCTCCTGCATCCTCTGGAGCTGTGCTAGGCAGAAATATGGTGGCCTTGGGAGACAGTGCTCATAATTCATGGGCCACTCTGCTTCCTGAGAGGGCCACAGTGCACTTGCATGCAATGGAAAACTCTGGCGCCCCTGGCTTGGCAAAAGCCTGCACAGGGCTGCAGGACCTGGCTTCCTCCAGGCACCCTGATGTCCTCCACCCTGACTGCTCTGGCTACAACTCCCCAGCATCCCTCTTCCTTCTTCCAGTGAGGCTGTCAGTAAAAATGCCACAGCAGCCCTGCCGGATGCTGGCTCAGCTTCCCAGGGCACAGGCAGTGGGCACGTACCCTTCCTGCCTACCTATTGCCCTGCTGGCAAATCATCCCAGCAGCTGGCAGAGACCTGGCACTTCCCCAGGATTCAGCAATTCTTCCCCACAAGCAGCAGCTGCCTATGAGCACTTTTGCTTCCCAGGAGAAGAGAAAGGACAGAAAAACCATAGGGACCTCAGGGCAGGAATGGTGTGAGCCCCAGCTCTGTCTTGGGGTTTTACTAAGGGGCTGTGACAATTTCTCCTGCAATCTGCCTCAGCTTCCCCACTAGCACAGTGATCAGTGGTTTCATTGCAGGTGCTGAGAGGTGTGGCTGGGCCATGGACATCCACTGACAGATGCAGGTGGCCGAGGATGCAGAGGATGCTGTGCAAGCTGTTGGTGTCTGGGACCAGCCAGCCTGGGCAAAACTCCCACATGGACAAGTGTCTCCACTCCGCCTTCCCACAAGGTGCCGTGTTGTGGGTGGGAGAGCAAAAGCAAGACACGGCTGGGGGCACAGCCGTGGTCACAAGAAGCCTATAACACCACGATGGTGGCCTGACAAGACACAAGTGTAGGAAGAAATGGCACTTACAGGCTGCGTCGGGAGAACATCCGACAGGGCATCCATGGCCTCCACTGCCACTGGATCACCTCTGGTGCTGGGATGCCATAGACAGTGCAGGTCAGGGCCTGGGGGCTCCTCTTGGAGTAGATGCTTGGGGAAGAGGCTTCTTTCTCATGGATGCGGGGAGGAACTGCAAGGATCAGAGTGACATTGTGAGCAGCTGCAGGCTCAGGCACTGCATCCCCAAGCCTGGCACCACCCTCCCCAGGCTTGTTTATGGACAGCCTGGGCACTACAGCTCTCTGGCTCTCAGAGCAACTCAGGCCTGCAAGGCACAGCAGGTGAGACTTAAGCCGATTCAAGTGGCATTGTTTCTCCTTTCTCTGGTGAGTGGAACTGTCTGGATGCTGCAAGGCTCAAAGCACAGGTCCACAGAGCCTGCTGGAGACACATCTCCAGGCAGCAGTGCCCTTCCAATACTTTTTCAGCTGACATCTGTTTCCTGCATGACTGGGACCAGTTTCTGCTGCGGGAAAAGGGGCTTCATAGGGGCTTCCCACCCAGAGGAACTACTCCAGATCAAGACTTTATCTGTGTGGCAGCTGCCCTGCTCTCAAGTCCACATCACTCAGGGTGACCCTCGGCAGCATCTCCAACTGCAATTGGGAAGTGGCCCCTGAGCAATGATTTATCCTGCCCAAAGTGAGGGAGCCAGGAACAAAATTGTGCCATGTGGGAGGAAGAGGTGATGTAGGTACCAACTGCTTTAGGACAGCAATGGGGACTTGGTCTTGGAGCAGCCCAAAGGCTGGGGCTGTGGGCTCAGCACTCTCCCCCCAGCTCCAGCCCTGGCCCCCTTACCATTGACAATTAATTGGAGGCTGATGTGCTTCTCCAGCCCCGCCAGCCTGTTCCGCAGAACCAGCGTGTATGTCCCAGCATGCTGCTCCGACACATCCTTGATCTGCATTGAAGATTGAGATTGCTTGGGAATTAGCTTTCCATCCTTGTACCTGCGGGGAGGCAGAGAGAAAATGCAGCCATGGGGAGGAAGTGTCCCACTGGCAGCTGGGCAAAGGGTTTGCTGCTCCCACAAGAGTGCAGCCAGGGTGCCCCTTGCTAGCACTGAGGACCTCTCTGGAGAGACCCCTGGGCCTTCCCTGAACCCAGGTTATGGGTCTGCATATTGTGTTGTATGGATGTGTGTGGGGTTGGGGGTGTTGTAGCTCTGCCTGAGCAGTGAGTGAGTGCAAAGCTCCCATCTCCAGTCAGCTCTGATGGAAGTGCAGCATGATGAGGTGCACAACCCATCCCACCGCCTTGGTCCTCTGGGTGGCTGTGATTGCCACAGCAGAGGGACAAGAGGAAGAGCTCCTGTGGGAATTCCATTTGGCCCCTCCAGCAGTGCAGAGCTGCCAAGCCAGCTGTGCAGCTGAGAGCCAGAACATGGGAGAAATGGCCCCCATGGGTGGAAAAAAGTGACATTTGTGACAATCTTGGTGACAGAGGGACCTAGCAAGGAAGCCAGGCTAGGCGTCCCCATTTGACAGAGGAAAGGAAGAAAGGAGAAGGTGGCTCAAGCTAAGAAAGGTAAGTTACCACTGGAAGTCTGGTGGGGGGTAAGCCACAACTTTCACTGGCAGCTTCACAGCTTCATCTCCTGCAGTGGCTTCTATCACCGGGCCCTTCCTCCACTCCACAGTGATGAAGGGCTTTTCTGCAAGGAAAAAAGGGACCATGGAGGAGAACTCAAAGAGACAGGGTATCACAAAACTGCTCTCCACAGGGCCCAACAGCAAGGACGGGGGGGCGTGTCATAACAGCGTAGCTGAGATCCTGGCAGCTCCTCTGTCTCCTTCGTGGGCACCATTGGGAATGCAAGAAGGCTGGGCTGCCCTGTGTCTTTCTGCTGCCAAGAAACAACCACCCAAAGCAGATGGTGCCTTGTGCACCTGCAGCTGGTGCCCCTCAGGCCAGACATGCCACAGTGGCACTGCGTTTGCCGTAGGGCTGCAAGATAAGTGTGTTCTGCCATTCCACTGCATTTGGGCCAATTTGGTGTTGGCATCTCTCTCCCTCCCTTTTGGGACTTTGGTGAATGTGACTCTGCTCCCAGCGTGGTGCTGGGGCACAGGAGGGTGGAGGGGCTGGAAGAAGGCTGGATTTCACTAAAGCAGAGTGGAGGGAGGTTCAGGAGCCACTCTGCCCAAGCAATCTGGGGTTGGCTCTGCTGCAGCTGGGCTCTGGCTGTGGCTCTGGCAGTGCCGTACCGTGCACAATGACATCGGTGCTCTCCTCCAGCATCTGGGCACCATTGGTGGCAATGCATATGTACTTCCCCAGGTCCTGCTGGCTGACGTTGTGGAGGGTCAGGATACTGGAGAGCTCAGTGTGTGTCTGCAGGGACCGGCGCTCGGGCTCGATCACTGCTCGCTGTGTCTGTGGGAGATGACAGGGAGAACGGGATGAAAGACAGCAATGGGATGAGGCTGCATGGATGGGCCCTTCACAGCTGTGATTCCTGATGCTCAGTGCTTGCCTCTATCTGGACAGGTTTCTGCACAGCTCACTGCCATCCTCGGGATGGCACATGCTCTGTGTACTGACTGCCTGAGGCTAGGCTGAGATCTTAGCCTGGTTTGCTCTTGTAGCCCAGGAACCAGGCTGGGAGGCCCATGAACTGAGTGGTGATCTCAAGGGACACCCCTGTCACACCATTCAAAAAAGCCAGAAGATAAAAGATGGGGAAAACACAGTGGGGAAGGGACCACTTTGCAGGCTCTTGGTAACAAGAGCTCTATGATTAGGGTAGTTCCTTTCAAGCCAATCACATTTGCTCTGGATTTGCACTGGTTAAAGCGAAGCCAGAGTTTTCTCAAGAACCCCAGAACAGTAACACCTCTGCAAGGAGGGAGCTTTCTGCCAGGAAAAGGGGTCTTCATTCTGTCTGCCTTCTGCTGCAGGAGAAAAAAAATGGGAGAATACTCTGACCCAGATGTCCAGGGCACAGCATGGTTAGGAGTATGAAGCAGAGCCCTGCCAATGATGCGAAGAGGAACCATGAAGGGTCAGGAGGGGGTGACTCAGAGGGTAACAGTTCAGTGCACGGGGAGCTGCTCGGCTTGCTGGTACCTGTTTGCCAGGGTAAGTCCAGTGGAAGTGGACGCCAGAGTTGAAATCAGCCCACACTGTGCAGTTCAAGACCAGCTTCTCTCCCACTAGCAGCTCCATGGCTTTCTTGGGATACAGCTGGATGTCATACAGCTCACTCCCTGATGCAGAAGAGGAAATGAAGGGAATGAAAAGAGATTTCTGATCTAGTTAACTCTTTGACTCAGACTGTGCAGTTACAGGAGGTTTGGGAATGACCTCCTGCTGCATAGAGTATCTCTGTCCAATACACAGTAGGAGAGATATAAGCACCATGCAGAATCTGTGTAGTTAGAGAGGACCATAACAATCCCATGAGCCACACTGATGGACTTCAGAGCAACCCAAACTGCTCCCGTGAACCTTCCCAAATATTCACCTGCTATATGGATGATGAAGAAATTGGATTTGAAGACCTTCTTGTCGATTACAGTCTCACAGTGGACATACAATAAGTCCCTGATCAAGTGTGTGGGTACCTGCATTCCCTTCTTGTTGTCCCAGAAAGTGCTTTTCCCGTCAGGGTGGATGAAGAAATTTTGCTGGAAAAATCAACATTTTGCCAACTGAAATCAGAGGGTAACAACATTCCCACTCCACCCCTCCCAGACTTTATGCTGGCTAACACATCCCTTTTGTGGGAAGAAATGATGCAGCATCATGCTGTGCTGGCCTCCTGCCCTCTCCCCCCAAGGGTTTGCCATCTAGGAATCGTGGCCTCCCCTCTACCCTGAGGAGCTGCATCCTGCACCGTGAGCCTCCCCATCTGCAGAGTGGGCCAGAGACTTCCAGGAATGGAAATTTCTAGAGATAGCTAAGGAAACTGATGCTGATGTCCCAAACATCAGGCCCACCGGGATGAGTGCTGACCTTGGGTAGTGTCCTTCCCGGGCAAGGGAAAGGCCCCTGGCCCCCAGAGTGTCCCTGGAGGCCTTTGTACAATAGTAACACTCATCCTGGAAGGATGTATTTGCATTGTAAAAAAAAAAAAAAAAAAAAAAAAGAGGGGGGAAAAAAGGCAAAAGCAAAAGCAAACTGATAAGAGAGCTGTTTTTAGTCATGAGCCCCAGGGCTGCAGCCTCCTCCCCTGTGGGGATGCTGACCACCTAGAGGGGTGTAGATCACAGAGACGAGGCAAACAGGGGATGCTGTGGGGAAATGGGTTTAAAACAAAGTCTTGTTTTGTTTCATAGAGCTCCAGGGAAGAGAAGCAAGGTTGGCAGGAAACCCGTGGGATCTGCCCAAGGGAACTGGACAACACAGCTTCAACCAGCAAATAAAACGAGGAAGCCAGTGGCTTGTACTTTCCATGGAAAATGTATCCCATGCATTTTCCTTTCCTGGCAGTGCCTGTCATGCTTCCACTCAGGCAATTACAAGTGCAGAACAAATGCAATACATCTCGGTGCAGAGTCTCCCAGCAGCCGAGCTCTCACCGAGGTCAGCGTGACGTTAAGGTTTGGGATGGACACGAGACATGGTACCCAAGTGTTTTCCTTCTTGCTGATGAGGAGGGTCTCTGGCTTGTTGATAAATGGCTGTTCAAAATCTGTAGAAAAGATACAAGGAGAACAACTACTAAAAAAGAAGAAAAAAACTGGGAAAAGGCAACAACCAGTAGAAAAGGAGGCTTTCTGAATTTCCTTAACACAACACAAGCTTTTCAGAGGGAGTGGTGTTGAGCTGTTTGGCCTCATCTGCCACATGTGACAGTCAGAGGAGACACCTGGAGCTTGGGAATGCAAAGCCAGCCGGCTCCTCCGCACCAAACACGGCACCAGCGCAGCGACACTTGTGTGACATTTGGGCAGTGCGGGAAATGACCTCCCCTTTCCTGGAGCCCTCAAGGTCTCTGCCTGAGCCTGACCCTTTGTGAAAGCAGTGCGTCGTGTCCTGGGCTCGGCGCCTGCCCAGCTGGTGGCTGTGTCCCCGCACAGGGCTGTGCTGCCCCGGTGCAGCGGCCGGCAGCGCGACCTTCCCGGGCGAGGAAGTGATCCGCAGCGCGGTGGAATGCAGATGTCATCCTGCAGCCACCCCGGCCGGCAGATAAACACATGAGCTGAGCTTTCCAGGGCTGCCACCCCACTGCCGCCCAACTGCTGCAAGCACAAATATTGACAGGAAGACCAAAACCCCCCAGAAATAATCATTATGAAATGACTTAGCAAGGCCAGGGATGATACACCAAACTCTGTGCAGAGCCAGTGTACAATCAGCAGTGACCCAGGCTGAGTAAATGGGATGAAGACAAAATTGGAAGACACAAAGAATTGTGAGACTGCTTGGTGACCTCAGTGACAGATGATTTATTCTGTACTATCAGCCCTGCCTGTCCTTTTCCACAGGTTTTATGCCTCACAGGATGCTCTGAGTAGAGACTGGTTCCCAGTGTCTCGATGCTGGTGTTGCCAGCATCTCTCCTCTGCAAATGTCTATCCAGCACAGGGTCATGATTGGTTTATTCATGGAAATTGTCCCCTGGGTGAAGGGGGCTTCATAAGGGGGTGATGGGTCCCCATCCGGATGACACTGGGTTGCCTCAGTCCTGCTAGGGGAGATTTTACAGCTTTTGGTACACTGGAATCAGACCAAAGGATCCCAGTGGCCAACATTTAGCTTTATTCACCTGTGTTTCAGCTAAACCATTGATTTCAAGGGGGTGTAGCATGAGGACAACTGTTTGTCCAACCTGAGATTCTTTCCCTCTGATACCCAACCTCTAAAGAGACCCATCTAAAGGGACAAGTCAAAGATTAATTTGGAAATGATCCTCACCTGGGGATTCTGTTGTGATTCACATCACATTGTGCTCAACCCAATCCTACCTAGTGCTCCCACTGTTAAGTGCATAAACCTTTCCTTCTTGTTCTGTAAAGCATCTGCTTCAGTGATAGTCATGCTGCAAAGGCCTCACCTCTGTGTGAAGCACCTTTTCTACAGTGTAGGTGAAACAACCCACACTCAAGAAACTGTATTGGTCACCTCTTAAAAAACATGGATTGCCCAGAGAGTTCTTATCTTTAATTCCTGTGGTTTTTGGCTGCCAGAGGATTGCTGACTTCTGAAACCACAGATTTGTTTCTCAGTGTGAAGATGTTCCTCATTCTTCTCCCAAACTCTGGGCATGTGAGAAGGAGGAGCTGCACAGCTGCCAGAGGTGAGAGACTTTGAGGTCCCCTTCAAGCTCAGATGGCAGCCAAGAACTGATTTACTGGGCTGGTCCTGCTGCCAATTAACTTGTGATTCATGCACTAACTCCCCTTTCTGACAACATCACAAATTTCCTTAAGACTGCCTTAATGGGTTGGATGGGAATAATTTAGCATCTTCTTCATTAATACAGGCTAAGCTTTATGAGATGTGGGCTGTAAGTAGCCTGCCCTACCCTGATGAGGCATTCTGTGTCTACAGAGCTATCTGTAGTTGTAATAAAATACACACCTAACCAGACACATGGGAAGGAGACACATGCATGGAGAGTTCATTTGACCACTGAATTGCAGGTAAAATACAGAAGAACCCATTTTTCCAGGCTAGCACAGATATTCTGTTCCTGGCAATTTCACCAAGCCCTTAACATGAGAAATGAGCTTGATGGATAAACCTGTGGTCTGATCATCCTGTCTCCAAATATCCCCAACACTTACATCAGCCCTTCCAAGCTCTCCAGGGACAGTCTCACATTGCAGCCCAGTTCAGCAGGAACAGGCTTTATCTGAATGTTCTGCAATGGCTGTGCTTACCATATGCCTGAATTTTCCTGACATGTTCCTTCTCCTGCCTGAAAGCCTGTCCTGTCTGGAAAGGCAAATTCTGAGGTTTTCTAGATGCTTGATAACTATAAGAGGGGACAGCCTGATTGGACTGAGTATGAACATGTGCTGTGCAGCCATGTGCGCAGCAGTGCTGCGAGCTGTTGGCAGGATCTGTTGCACACTCACTGTCCACAGGCACTGTGAGTCCCATGGGCCCTGACAGTGTGGGATTTATTGCCCCTAACCTGCACCACATGCTCTCTTTGGTAAACAGAAGAGCAGCTCCTGAGCTGCAGAGAGGCTGGAGGTGAGAGACGGTGGATCAGGGGGCAAAAGTGACATTTGTTGGATCACAAAGAAAATCAGTTCTTGCAAAAGCACTCTCTGCGTGTAAGCTTGTGGGGTTGTACTCATTTTCAGTGTATTTAAGAAGCTCTCTGCCTCCATTCTCATACAACCCTCTAGAGTGTCTGAACACCCCTGTCCAACTCACAGATATCTGAAACTCAGGCAGGCTCTGTCCTGTTTTAGGGTGGACAGCATAGTCCACAGAAAGAGGAAGCAATTGCCCAGACTTCAATTCCTCTCCAACAGCTGCCCAGCTTTTCTGATTTGCTCCTGCATTTTTCTTTGTATAGCTGCAGAGGCAAAATTGGCTTTGCCCTGGGACTTCTGAAAAATGCATCTTATATGTCATGACCTGCCTGGCTCATGACAACTGCACCAACTAATAAATGGGGGTGGAAAGAGAAATAGCTCAGCCAACTGTTTCCAGGGGACAGAGTTCATTTATCTTGCTGGAGCCTGCTGTGAGCAGTGGGGGAGACAACGGAGGAAGAACCCCTGGGACACAGAGATGCTGAGTATTGGCCCCACAGCCACTCCCTAAGTTGAGGTTCCAGCCCCAAGCCTGGTGAACATCCCTCCTCTGCCAAAATACACCTCATAACCCTGCCTGCACGGGCAGCCCCTGCACAGTGTGGAGAGGAGCATCTGGATCTGTCACTGTGGAGCAGCTCAGGCCAGCAGCAGGTCTGGGAACAGGCTACACATAGAGTGTTTGTACCGCTCATCCTCTCCCTCTTAGTCTCAGCTTTATGAAATATTACCACCCCTGGCCACCAGCACCTCAGAGAGCCCCAAGCTGCCCAGAAGATGACTCCTGTGCTTTTTTTAGTGCTGGAGTGTCTCTGAGGCCAGGCTCTCACTCCTTGAATTCCTGCATTCCAGCCCCGCTGGAGTGATGCCCCCGGGATGGGACATAATTGAATCGCAGGCGCTGCCGCCATGGACGGATATTGGTCCCCTGCACTTGCAGGGAACCAGCCCTCGGCCCCTCCCCAAGGCTGCAGCAGCCACGCTCTGCCCTGGGAGGCACATTGAGATGTTGAATCTTTCAGATATTATGTTGGTGCATTGGCTGCCCCGAGGCCCCCAGCCCACAGGTGCACAGCACCGCAGCTCTTACCTCTCACAAACACGTAGGTGCTGACTGCTGTGGTGCCCTCGATTTTGGCCTCAATGTACTTGTAGTAGCAGCGGTAGTAACCGGTGTGGTTCGCCTGAGCCTCCGTCAGCAGCAGCACTTTGCAGTACGGCTTCGTGCCGGTCCCCTCGCAGTCTTCCTCTTGGATTGCCCGGCCGCTGCTGGGGGCTGCTGAGGCCACCAACTCAGTCTCCTCCTTCCCAGCAGGATCCACTTTGCCCCCTGGCCACGACCACTCCAAAGGGTGCTGGCCTCTAGACACGGGCGAAAAGCAGCATTAGCTTTGGGCCGAGCGTGGTGAACGCGGTGGGTTTATTGCTCTGTGGGACTCTCTGCACACCTGCACGTGGCCCAGCCAGCCACCATTCTGGGGCTGAGGCATGGAGGAATGGCCATCCTCCAAGGGAAAAAAACAGGCACAAGGAAATGGCAACCAGATTCCCTAAGTACTGGGCAAGCAAAGGCTCATCCCCTTCCCCAGGCCACCTCTCTGGCCACACTAAACTGTAAGATATCAGCCCACTCACAAGCAGGCCCCTCTGTTCCATGGCACTGTCCTACTCGTATGAATGCCAGGACAGGGAAACACACAGGGCCCTGAGGGAAAGGTTCCATTTATTTTCTATTCCCTCTCATTATTAAAAGGGTCCAGAGCTATTAGGGAAACACATGGATGTGATGATTTCCCTTGGCTCGGTGTAGCTGCTGGCTGGGGCTCATTGTGTGATGAATGGAGTGGGAAGAAGAATGGGGGAAGGAGAGCAGACTGGAAAGAAAGCGAGAAAGAGAAAAGCAGGAGGGAGTCAGGGATAAAAGACAGCAAGGGGAAAACAAGAGGAGGCTCAGCTGACTGCCTCCTGGCCAGCTGCCAGCTGTTTCCTTTCCCCGTTGCTGTGGGAGGGGGTTCCCCTTGCTCTGCACAGCACCCTGCACAGCCCCTCAAAACCCCAGCTGGCCTGGGGCTGCCACCCCTTCCCACCTCTGCAGAGACACTGAGCTGCAGACACCTCTCTGATGGCATGACCGCAAAGCCTGTTCACCAGCAGCCCAAGGACAGACAGAAAAGTCCAGGAAGTCAAGAAAGCCCCAGACAGAACGTGCACGTGTGTATTTATATATAGCTGAGGATCTCCAGAGCAGGAGCTTGCATGTGCACACACGTGCCACCGTAGCTTGTTATAACTGCACTTGTTTACTACAAACAAAACAAGCTTTTATTCCACACTGGAAGTTTCCTTCTGTGAAATCAGAGCCCCTTTCAGAGGAAGGCCTAGCCCCCACTTGAAAGTTTGCCAAATAGCTGAAAGTCACTTAAGTACACGCGGAAAAAAAAGAAACGGGGGAAAAAAGAAGCCATCATAAGAGACAGCTGTGGGGTAAAAATGGCCTTTTGTCAGCACCATCAGCTCTATGAGGGGAAACTGGGTTCATCTATTATGCAAGTTGGGAATAGACGTGTTGGCACACGCAGCTCCTCTGCCAGGGCAGCTCCGTGGGCAGATGCTTTTAAGCACAGGCAGACTGTGACCATCACTAGACAGCAAGGGACAGCAAGGGACAGCAAGGAGGAAGAGAGATAAGGTGCCATTGGAGGGCACAATGTCTCAGATGCAATGAGGACAAGATTTCTGTCCAAGCATGGGGGAAAGACCTGCCCCTTTGTGTTTGTCTTCAGCAGCTGATTTGTCTTCCCTGGATAGAGCAGACTTTGCTCTTTTCCAGCTTGCTGCAGATGAGTTTGGAGAGAGTGTGCTGCACTCTTCCCGTGTTGCCAAGCACAAGGGCTCTGGAGGCAGTGACAAGCCCCTGGGGACAGACACACAGCCCCTCTTATCCAGCTCAAACTTCTGCTTTCACTAAAAATGCCATCAGTGCCTGAGGCAGAACTGGAAGTACAGCTCTGGCAGCTTGTGTTCATGAAGCAGAGGCAAGCTTCTCCCAAGTACCAGAGTCTCATGAACACTTCAATAAAAATAAGAACTGAATTTTGAGTTTTTCCTATCCTATTTATGCACAAAGAAAATAACAGTAAAACTGATCACTAAACCAGTAACAGCTGGTGGCCTCTGTCATAGCTATTGCTGCTGTGTCCACAGCCCCACTGCCCTGGCACAGACCATGGGGCTGCCCCCCCTTTCAGCCCAGAGCTGAGAGCTTCAGACCAGGCTTTTTTGGCATTCTACTTGCAGGAGGGTAATTGTGAAAGTCTCCAGCGTTTCCACTTTCTGTTTGTTTACCTACTGGGATTTTCACACATTATCAGATCCACTTGTTCCATTAACCATCAAGACCTGCAGTAGCTGAGTGACACATATTTATATAAACATGGATGGGCCAGTGCACACAGACATGCCAACCAGCCCGTGGGCAGCTCAGCCCAGGCATTCCTTTCAGATGTGCTTTCATTTCCTTTCATAGGTCCTTAGGCTTGGTGGGGACACAGAAGGTGTGGGCATTACTGTGAGTCCAAGTCAGTGTCTTTGGTGAGTTAAGAGCACCAGAAGAAGGCAGGAATGAGGGCAGGCCAGGCTCATGTGGATTTATTTCTGAATGTACCCCCTGCATTTGGGGAAGGGTCCAAGCAGCAGTTTTGGACAGTTCCCTCTCTCCTATCTGTCACCTTCCAAGATTTATTCCCAAGTTGTTTTCTTTCAGCTCGGTGATAATTTGCCTCTTGGCAACGGAGCCTGCTGATGCCAGATGGAAAAAAAATGCCCTGTAGTCTTCTCCACAGCTGTTTTCCTCAATCTTTTCAGGATAGATGCACTTCAAGGGAGATGTTGCAGTTGGCACCCCTCTTCTTGGATCCTCTTTGAAACTCCCATGCGTGGTATGATGGGCAAAGCTGGTTGTGGCTTTGTGGCTTAGCTGGGATAAACCAGATTCCCCTCAGCATCACGGAGGATGTTCACAGCAGCCACACACATGTAGGAGAGAGCAGCAGGTGTTGTGTGTTCCTGGACACTGCTCTGGAGCAGTGGTTGTGGGGCTTCACATAATCCTCAGGCTCTTTCAGCCCTGCCACAGTGCTCATTTCCTCCACAGGAGCCAAGAGGGCTCCGGGGTCAAATATTTCCTCTCTGCCACAGATGGGTTTGCACATCTGTGAGTCAGCTCTGGGAACAGGTCACTGGGCAGCAAAGGACATCCTTGCCCTTCTTTTTCCTGGTTCGCTCTCCACCTGTGTGCCCAGCAGCTGTGGGATGGGATGGGATGGGATGGGATGGGATGGGATGGGATGGGATGGGATGGGATGGGATGGGATGGGATGGGATGGGATGGGAGGGGATGGGATGGGATGAGATGAGATGGGATGGGATGAGATGGGATGGGATGGGATGGGATGGCACAGACAGGACCAAGCTGATCCCTCCAGAGGTTTCTGCCATTGTGCAGCTGGCTCCTGTGGGATTTGCTCCAATGCTCATGAGCTGGAACCGCACAAGCTCTCTGTTTTCCCCCCACACAGGCTGCTGAGGGCATGAATGCAGAGATTCACAATATTCTTTCCTTCCTTCGAGGAATGGGAGCTAATAAAAGCTGCACTGTCCATTTGGGCATCAGCCCCTTCCCCCTGTTCTGCCACATGCTTGGATCAAAACATCCCTGGGGCTTTCAGCCAGCCCTAGCACAATCCCTATTTTGGGGAATGCTCCTGCTCTGGTCCCCTGCTCTGTCTGGGCCTCTCAAGGGTGCCTTGTGCTGGGTGACAAGGGAACAGGACTGCACGTGATGGCATTTGCAAAAGCTGAGCCCCAGCATCTGGTGGCTCCTTTGTGTGTGTTGTGCCTTTGTGTATTTGTTAAGCATGCCCAGCTCCAGAGGCATTGCTTACCCATGGCCTGGCACGGGCTCTGGTCACTGATGAGGCTTGTTGGGCTGTGGAGCAGGAGCAGGGCAGCAGAGCTGGGATGTCTCAGATCCAGGCTGCTGTGAGGGAGCCTGAGAGCACAGTTGGCTGCACGGCTCTCACGCTCGGTGGGTGAAGCTTGAAAGGTCTCCAGGGAGTCTCACACGGGGGTTTTGAGCTCATCTTTCTGCTGAAGCACTGCTTCAAGCAAGCCTGTACTCCTGGCTCCAGGGCAGCTCGAAGAGCAGCCAGAGGACATTGCTCTCAAGGGAAGACCAAGGTCAAACTGAAGTCACCTCCAACACGATGCTCAGCAGGAAATCCCTGAATCCTGGATTTGATTTTGTACTTGTTTCTGCCCTACCCTGCCCCACCACCCTCTCCTTTGCCTGTTCTCTTGGTGGTCTGCATGTTTTTCCCTTCAGCTCCCATTAACACAAGCCAGGTCTTCCCAGGGTGGGCCATGGTCCAGAGAAGAGGTTGGAGAAGCAGCTGGGTGTAATTAGAGATCCAGGGACCAGGAAAGATTTACTCTTCATTCAAATTAATGTGTCCTGCAGTCAAAGTCCTGTCCTCAAGACAGACAAACACAGGACTGAGAGCTCAGAAGGAAAAGGGGAACACCCTGAGCCATGCAGGAGATACTGAGACTTATCTATCTGCAGATGGTGTGAAGGACACTGCACAGCCCCAAGGAGCACATCTGGGACAGCAGGGTGCAGGGGCAAGGAGCAACCAAAGAGCAATATAGGCAGAGGGTATGTGGGGTTTAGTGCTGTTTGCAGATGGCTCTGGGCTCTTCAGATGGCCAGTTCAGTTTTTCACAGCTGCAGAAGACACTTTCTTTTACCACACCTCCAACTTCAGTGTGTCCTTTAAACTTGACTCAATCTACAGACAACAGTCTTGAAAGTGCTTTCTGTGTCCCTTTCTGGGCCCCTGTTGAGAAAGGGTCTGCCCTGATTCTAAGCTCATTTAGAGTATCCTCACTGAGTCTCACCTCTTCCAAGGTTTTAATAGAGAGTGTCAGTTCCCACATCCCTCTGTGGGGAAAAATACCACGGCAGAGCACTGGAATCCCCAAACTCCCTTCTCTTCCTCTATGCTCCCACAGTGGCTCTGGCCCCAAGACAGTCATGGTCAGATCTCCAGCTCACAGATTTCCTACATCTCAGCACTCACGATGGCTCCTCAAGTCACCGGATGAAAACAAGCCCACAACCACTCAGATTCCCAGACCAAGTGAAAGCAGGTCAGTAATTAATATCAACAACCTTTCCTCTGTCCTTCTCCCTTGGTTATGAACTGATTCACAAAGGAAAAGCAATGCCATCTGTTCCAGGAAAAGTTAAATATGTTTGTGACAAGACATGAACACAATGCCAGCCAAGTGTTTGCAGTAATTGCTCTGTGGTTATATATAACACTGAGAAACACCCATTTGAGGCCCACGCTGAATTTAGATCTCCACTGGACCCAGCATTCAGATCCCAAGCATGGATCTGCTTTCAGCTGCTGAAGGGAAACTCCAGGAAAATTGACCTTGGCCAATTCTCCCACTTGTTTATGTTGGTTTTTTTTTTGTTTTGTTTTTTTTTTGTTTTTTGTTTTTTTCCCCCTGCTTTCTGAGACAGGAGACAGTCCAGAAAACATGCACAGCCAAGTGTCCCAGCATAGATAAATCAGTTCAGACACACCACCTTCTCAGAGTCACAGTGCCCAAAACAACCAGAGATTCTCCAGCTCCTCTCACAGTTATTCACCTGGCCTGACTGGGGCTTCTTTTCACCCACAAATATAAAGGGAGAGCATTAAATCCCTTCTTCCTAAAAAAGCTGGAGGCCTCTCATAGCCACCACTAAGTGCAGCCTTGCCTTCTCCCATGGATATTTCTCATGGATATGTCCCCCAAATGTCCCAATAGATTTAGAAACCAGAACTTCAATCTCAGTGGCCCCAGTGAAGTGAGAATAAGCAACGTCAGAGAAAGACAAGGAGAGTCAGGAAGATCAGTTTCCCTGAAGAGCTTACAGCAAAGCCATCAAATCACACAAAATGTTTCTCTGTCTTTCTTCTTCTCCAAAAGACTAGAGCAGAGGTTATCACTGAATCCTCTGAGATGTCTTTTGCTTCTTTTTCAATTAATTAGATGAATTCACACTTGGGGGATGTGGAAGATTTGTAGTCAGACATGCTAATTTGCTGGAGTACTGCAGCCATGGTGTCCCTAGTGGGCTCTCCTTGCCTGGTCCTCCAACCCTCACCAGGTAAGAGCAGACAGAGCCACACTTGCTGGTGCCTACCTGCAGGTGATGGTCAGTGTGTCCTTGGCGTTGATGACGTGCTCCTCCTCGGTGATGCTCAGAGTAGGAGGGGTCATAGAATAGCTGCTCACCAGATCTGTGGAGAGAAAAGAGAGAGGGGATGATGCAGGGATCCCCAGGCCTGGGCCCAGCACTCTGGGCAGCAGGTATCCTGGTGCCACGAGCCCAGAGAGGGGCAGAGGCTCCTGAAGCCAACATCTCCTTGGGGTCTGCTCCTGCAAGGTAGTTCATGCTGGCTCAGTGGGACACGAGAGATTTGCCTGCAGCCCTCCTGGCTCCAGTGAGCAGCTCTTGGGCCAGGGCCAGACAGTCCCTGGGCTTTGATAGACAGCCTAGCACGGATGAGGGTCAGAAAAAGAATTGAAGACCAGAAATTGAGGGATTCAACTGTAGCCATTCCTCACCAGGTGAATGATACTGGGCTTGCTTGGACTAGGACTCTGAAATGATCCCCTCTGCTAACCAGAGGGAGTCTGGCAGGAGATTTTTCCATATACTTGTAGCTTTCTGTAATGAGGGGGACAAATCAGGGATGCCCAGATACCACAAATTTGTTTGTACTGAGATGCTCTCCGGAGCAAAGAGGCATTCATGGAATGCCCTTCTCCTGTGGCACATTCTCAGGTGCAGTCACCTGACTAGGACCAAACTTGTGGATTGCAGCAGCCCCCTTTCCTGTACCCACCAGACAGGCATTCCAGGAGTGAAACTATCCAGGCTCGGGGACAGGCAGTTAAACATTATCATGCTCTTCTTCCACTTTTTTTCAGGGAGAGTCCCACTTTTTATGTGTTTGCATCTCTGGCATGCCAGACATGCACCCTAAGTGAGGTCCTCGTGGACAAAACATCTCGAAGTACCGGTTACCCCCAGAGACTACTGTTGTTTTTCATCAGCACAGTGTTGCCAACTGTCATTACTTCATGATCTTTATCTTAAAACTCCAGCTTCTGGAGATGTGAGATAATTCAAAAGAAGTCTTGTTGACTGCAAAAACAAGCAAACTAACCAGAAATAGAGAGGGGGAAAAATGTTATGGAATGTGAGGCTGTGACTCAGGTAGGTGCTAAATGCTAAGGAAGAAAAGAATGCAAAAATATGCTGCTAGCTTGACTTTCTACAAAAACATGAGGTTTTTTGCAACTGTGTTCTGTGTATGCCTGTTTCCTTCCCTTGTAACATTCAAACCCAAGTATCAGAGAGATCTGGCAGGGTTGGAGAAGTCTCAGTGATGTGGTGTCTCCACGTGTTTCACAAGCAGCTGTAACTAACACCTTGCCTCCAGAACTGTGACCTGAGGACTACAGGTTGAGAGCCTCAGGATGAGAGGAAATGGTCTTAGGTTGCACCGGGGGGGTTAATAATAATATTAGGAAAAACTTCTACACTGAAAAGGTAGTCAGGCATTGAAACAGGCTTCCCAGGGTAGTGGTAGAGCCACCATCCCTGGAAGTGTTCCAAAAACATGCGGATGCGGCGCCTGGGGACATGATTTAGTGGTGAACACAGTGGTGGTGGGTTAATGGCTGGGCTTGATGATCTTAGAAGTCTTTTCCAACTTTAATCATCCAATGATTCTAGGAATGTTTCTCTGTGGGTAACCCTGGCCAACAAGTGGCCACCAGCTTCTCAGACACAGGGATGGCATGGGGACCCAGGCTGGTGGAGCAGCCACAGGAGAGGCTGCTGGGGGGACCCGGCGGTGAGGGACGTGCGGAGCGGCACCACCGGCCCTGCCAGGCCCGGCCTGCCGGCCTCCTTCTCCCCGATTGTTCTCCACTTCCTTCCCGCCCGCGCGCGGCTCGGAGGTGGTGTCCCCATGGCTGCCCCCATGGCAACAGCAGGGTGACAGCCATCTCCCCCCGCCATCTCCCGCCTCCCCTCCGCTTGCCCACACGAAGGAGCGCCAGCCCAGGGGCAGTCCTGGCCCACCTCCTGTGTGCGTGTCCCGCTGCCACGGCCTGTCCTACAGACACCGCTCCCTCAACAACAACAACCACAGCAGCAGCCATCGCTTGTCACTCAGCACATGGGCCACTGTGGTCCCTGGGGCTGCGTGGTGCTCGGCCACCATGGAGGACACCCTGCCTTGTGCCTCCAAACTCCCCTTTCCCGAAGGAGGGGATGTCAGATGTCACACAGAAAAAATGTACCCCGGGGCTGTGAAAATAAATGACCACATTTTTTGTAAAATCCCTTCAAAATGTAAAAAGGTTTATTAAAAAAAGGAGGCGGGGGAAGGAATCTGTCTGCTAAGCTGCGTTTCCTATTAATGCCGGACACGCTTATCCCAGTGCAAACACTGCTCTCCAGATGGCCACAGCTTCCCTGTCCATCGTCCAGGGAGCAGCTGGGGGTGCCTGTCCCCCCCACAGTGCTCAGCCCAAAATGCAGAAGATAATGGCTTGCACAGGGCTGGCTGGGGACAGCAAACCCTCTCATCCTGACTGTGCTCTGGGGCAACAAGCAGAAAGGTAATCCCCAGAATTCTGGCATGGCCAGCTCTGGGCTGGCTGCAGCAGGCACTGAATTAGATCTTAAAATTGGCATGGTCCCTCTGCTTGAATCACTAAATATGTGCCAAGGTGGCAGAAGTCTCTTGACCAATGCTGTGTCCCACCACTGGGGCTGGGGGGAGCAGGACTGCGGCAGAAATAACCCCCTGCCTCCCTTCACGTGCTGCCTGGTGACCTGTTAGCAAACAACACCAGGGGGTGGAGGGGAAGAAAGGAAAAGTACGATCTGTGCAGGTTGGGGCTGTGGGATTCCTGCAGATGCATCCTGTCCATGGCCCTCCGTGAGTACAACAGGAAAAGGAACCACTGCTCACTCCGAAAGCACCAAGCGCAGGGCTGGGGACACTCCTGCTGCTGGCAGCACTGCTGGGCCAGGTCTCGTGGCCATCCAGCCTCTTCACTGGCCCTGGATTGCTGGGAACTTTGGGGACTCCCTGCACTGGCTCACGCTGGGGACTCACTACTCACACTGATGCCTGGCATCTTGGGATGCCGGTGCCCAGAGCCACCCATGGCATCCAGGACAGGCAAAGGGATGCACAGACCCATTCCCAGCCTGCAAAATCATCTTCAAAGCCATCAGCTTTCCCTGCAAAAATTCTCTGTCACTCTGTGCTTGCCAGACAGATCCACCCCATGGCTGGCCTTGCCCTTTCCCTCCCTGAGGGAGCATGTGCCCTGCCATGGCTCTCTCCAGCATTTTGCTCTCCCCAGCCCCTGAACTTGGTGCTGGGTTTGGCCATAAAACCTCTGCTAACCGACACACAGATGGTTTGTGTCTCTGGCAAATCCCAGGGTGCGAGGGAGATGTCTCCAGAGCATGGAGTGTCTCCTCTCCTCTGAGTCCCTCCTTCCCCACCTCCAACCCCTGTGATGCTTTATCTCCTCAGCCCTCCAAGCAGCTCCTGCTTTCTCCCGCACACCCAATTGTGCCCTTGCACAGGGAGAGCATTAATGTAATTAAAAAGGCATGCAGCAGCTCTGGCTTTGTTTTTTCAAGATGGTTGCAGCTTTTTTCAAGCAAGTTGGCAGCAGGATATTAAAATAAACAGAGGGGGATTGATGGGATGCGGTGAGAGGAAGCAGGATCCCACAGCCAGTCACACCTTGTCTATTTCCAGAGAAGCACATTTCCCAGCAGTTTTCTTTGCCTTGATCTTGCAGTGCATGGCTCTGAAAAGGGCCAGGCTGCACTGAGGGCCTTCTCCTTATCACTGGTGGCTGCTTCATTTTCAGGCTCCTCTACGTTTTTCCGCACCCTGACCCCACTGCTGCTCTCAGTTGCGTCCTGCATCCAGGGCTCTCCCTGCCTCATGGGGAAGCCACGTTCACCCTGGAAAGTGCTATCTACCCCAGGGCTTCTTGCAGCCTGACCTCTTCTCTCCACCCTTGGGCACGTGGGAAAGTCCCACACGGGGTCTGGTTTTGCAGTGGCTGCAGATGCTAAATTCCTGCAGAGCATCATCGGTGCCAGAGCCAGCACTGCCACAGCGTGCCGTGGCTTTGGGGACAGAGCAAAGGCTGTATGTGGGACAAGGTATAGCATGGTTTGGTGCAGTATGGCACAACACAGCTCCTGCTCTCCATCTGCTTCCACTCACAGGAAGCCCTGCACCGGATCCTCCCCCAAGCCCCCACACACCCCCTCAGCCCCTCTCTGCTTCCCCTTCCCTCCCTCTCTGCTGAGTCGGCCCTGCTGACTGATTAACGGGGCGCCTTTCCGGAGGGATTTTGTTCACACTCTGTCCTTCTCGCTGACTTCCTTCCCCGGCGCTGGGCTGCATCGCTCTGCTCACTGCCATCACATGTCCCCAGCTCACCGGCCCAGCTCACGCTCCTGCCACCACACCCTGGGGTCCTGTGACAAGAGCTGCAAGATAACATGCACAAAGCAAAGCTGCTCCAGGTGAGGCCTGTCTCCCTGCACCCTGCCCAGCCCAGCCTGCCCACCCCAGTGCTGTGCTGGGGCAAAAGACAGGCTGGAAGGGAAAAAAGAGTGTCCTTTCGCCCAGCAAAACTCCCCTGACCCTGCTATTGACCCATCTCTACTTTGCTCTTTTCAGACAAAAACTCCCACTCCCAGTCAATGAGCATCTGTCCAAGAAAGCAGTGCAGGAACTCAAGATTTGGACACTTTCTAAAAAGGAAAATTTTGTTTTCGCCAGTTACAATGTGAGCAAAGCTCTGCTCCCGAACAGCCAACAGTAAAATTCTGGTACCTCTCTGGCCAAGAGGGACTATTCAAAAGAGCAGCAGTAGCTAGCACTGGGGCAGAGGGAGGAAAAGCTTTGCTCCTCCGGCTTTCCAAGCTGGACTTGTTTGAATTAGCAGCATTTTCTGGCAAAACTGCATGTGCCCCATGGGAACTAACTCCGGCACCTCAGGTGCCATTTCCCCTCCCTGCTCCAGTTACAATTCCCCGCTTGCCCTGCGCTGGTATAACTCACTGCCCTTGTGCTGGAGGACCCGTGGCTGCCCACAGACATGTGGGAAGTCCACGTGCTGGAGGCAGAGCCAGGCCAAATTCCCACCTACAGGGCTGAAGTTCCCCCATAGAGCGACTTGTTCTCATGCACGGGGCAAGCATCCAACTGTGGGTTGGAGCGGCAAAGCGTGAGTGTCACGTCACACAAGGAGCAGGCAGCTGGCAGAGCAGCAGGGGAAATTTGAAGTAGGGCTGTCAGCTCCTCCTCTTCCTCCTCCCAGTGCTCTCCAGCAGGGAGGAAGGCTTGTTTTGCAGAGAGGTGAGATATCACACGAGGCTGAGAAATAAATGTCAGGCTCCAGCCGATGTAGGGATGAAACACCAGGTGTCTTTTCTCCAAACTCACAGCGGGCAAAGAGAGCCCCAAACAATGGTGGGAAGTGACACCACAACAGAGCAGATTCTGCCCAGCAGCCTGTGCCCAAGGGCTGCCAGGGCAGGGTGACAGCCACCCAGGCCCACAGTGAAGATGGGAGGAAAACAGAGATGGAAACTAGCTAATGAATAAATGAAAAAAGATGATAGAAAACTGAAAATCACCCCCAAACTATGCATGTGCACAAGGACAAAGAGAGCAGACCCCTTCTTTTAGGGGTTCATGGAAGATGTTCCCTGTCCCATAACTCAGGGCTGACCCTCAGTTCAGACCTGCCTCAGAAGGGTTAAACAGGGGGTCTGTGCTTCTCAGTGCAGGACAGCCCCTCTGATCCCCTCTGAGAGGGATGTTGTGCTATCCCTCTGGGGGTGTTGTGCTACAGCACCATCACAGTCCCAGCCACAGAGTGACCCCACACATCAGGGGCTCACTCAGGCCTTGGGCAGCACCTTTCCCTTCTCACAGTGGGCAGTGCCAATGGCAAGGCATTAGTCCTTTGTTCTACAACTTTTTGTCCATGAACCTCAAAGCCCTACAACAACACCAAATCAAAGTGGGGCAGATTTGTATCCTCACCAGCTTGTGGGGATGTTCCCAAAGCACCAGATCAGTTGCTTCAATTAGGACATATGTCCTTTCTCAGGGGACAGAAAGGAAAAATAACTATAGAAACTCAGTCAAAACAAACACAGAGATGACCATCATTATTGGGTGTCTGATCCCTCCTGTCCACACCAGTCGTGTGAGACATCGTCTTTGTCCCAAAACACCTCTGGGGAAGTTGATGTGTGGAGGTGGGAGCCCCCTGAGCAGGAACCAACAGGAGGACTCAGGAAGGGGCCACCAGAGGACCACCAGAGCTGGTGGAAATGCTTTTCTTTTGGCACCAGACTTACAGATACCCTAAGCATCCTGTGTCTGCAGCCATGCCAGGTGAGGAGGAGGGACATGTGTCCTAACAGACAAGGCATTTGGGGACTGAAGGAACAGCGCTCTCCTCCAGCTCAGCATCTGGAACCAGGGGAGGCCCCAGCCAAAGCATCCCAGCCTGGCAGCCAAGTGGGGAGTGGGATGAGGTGGGCAGAGAAATAAGCAGCACATTACACGACAGCAGCATGGTCACAACACCAGCAGAAGCCACAGCCAGAGCAGCATCACCCTGAGGCTGGGCATTCCCTGCTTCCCAGCCCCTGGCACTCCACAGCTGCACAGCCAGTGCCTGTGGCTCTGGCCAAACAGGCCTCAGTCCAAAAATCTGCTTGGCCTCAGCACATGCACCCCAACAGGTCTCTTTAGCCTCTCATGGCTGATAAACCTTAATTAATCGGTTCTTTTCTGGTATCTCATTACCACCTGCACTGATGGGTAATGAGGCAAAAAAAGGCACAAGTTCTCTGGGCTCCTTCAACATTTTGTCTTCCAAGCTGGGTGTCCATCAGGGAAGAGAAACAGAGCAGCTCAAAAGCAGAAACCACTTTCAAGAGAGATGGGCTGTCCTGAGGAGCAGTTACCCATGTATCCCCGGTCCCTTGGTGCCTCCAGGCAGGGATTTATGTCAGGGTATTTCCGAGCCAGCTGCCTGGACAGCAGAGCTCAGCTACACCCAGTGCCTGACCATGCTCTCACCTGGTTTTGGACTCTGCTCTGCCCCAGGGTCCTGCCCTCACGTCATCCCAAAGCATCCCAAAGAGGGGTCAGCGAGCGCCTGTCTGGGAGCGTTTATCTGTCTGCCGCTCTCCCTCGGCAGGAAGCACTATCTCACCATCGCCCTGCTCGCTCCAGCCCGGTTTCCTGCTCCATCCTGCCAGGTTTACCCTGCTTTTTCCTCCTCCCCTCCCCCTGCCCCACGGCTGTCAGGCCGTGTTTGCATTTCTGTCTCCTGCCGTCTTTCCTCTCCCTGCCCGTGCCCCCCCGCGCTCGCTCCTGCTCCATCCTCCCCGAGAGGCTCCGTCCCGAGCCAAAGTTAGCCCGTGTCAGGTAGCCACATGTCCGGCCGGGGGCAGCGGGTCAGCCGGGGCCACCCTGCAGACCTCCTCCAGGATCTCTGCTGTCAGCAGCCTCCCCGGGCCCCAGGGGAGCGCCTGTTTGCTGCCCTCGCTCCTGCGAGGGATGCTCCGGCACATCAGAGGGCTGTTTCCCCTCGGTGGCCGCCGGCCCACCCTTTCTGCTGCGGGCCGGGGCTGGCCAGACGCTGCTTTGTTTGGTCCTCCATTCCCTGGATCGCTCCGCGTTTGTTGGCTGCCCGCTCCTGCCCGGAGAATCCTTTTCCTGCCTTTGAGATAGAGGATGCTCGAGCCATCTGTGTGTTTTATTTCCTTGTAGAAACTAACAAGCCAAGGATTGCTTCCTCTCCCTGACATTTCAGAGGGCAGCTCCGGCTCAGCGGGATGCGCAGGGAGGGGAGGGGGAGCCCCGCGCCTTCAGACAGGAACAGGACCTATTCTGTCCACAGGATTCACTCCCTAAGGGGCAGAAATCCTCAGACCTACCCAAATGCCTGTGGCAGCTCCCTCTGCCACCGCCGTGGCTCTGCAGGAGTGCTGGGTGAGCTGTCCTGCTTAGCATACATAACCAGCCCTCTTCCAGTGGCCCCTATTAACTGCACGGCTAAACCTTTGCAAAACTCAATTAAATTTATCCTCCCACATCTTAAGGGCTGTCAGGTTGCTTCTCTTCCCGTTTTAATTTACTTCTTTCAAAATCTTGCCCTGCTCACATTCTCTGCCCCAGCAGAGTGTGATTAACGTGGTGTAGAAGGGGCAGAGGGATCAGATAGATTTAGGGGACTGATATCAGCAATTAACACCGTTCATTACATCTCTGACTTGAAGGGATGCACAGGATGGTCCATGGCTTGTGTGAAACGAGTGTTGGTCCAAGCCCACTACTTGGCATAAGGTATTGCTAGCACAAATGCATGGCCAGGGCTAAGGCCATCCCCTGGGGGGCCCTGGGATCTCTGGACAAGTGTCTTGGGAAAGGCTTGTACTGCTGCTCCCTCCAGTTCATCTCTTTGGGATTGCTCAGGAGTTGCCTGACCATTGCAGGATTCAGAGGTTAATTCTACTCTGTGACTATCCTGGTGCAACCCCAGGGGCTTTGCTGGGCTGAGGTACCTCTGGCAGCAGTGGGTACAAACCCATGGAACCCTAAGGACACATCTTTGCCCATTGAGAAGAAATGGCAGCCCATCAGTGATTAAAGGGAAATGATGGAATGAAATTACAATCCACTGCTTCTTACACTGTACCTGTGGAGTTACGAGGCAGATGACCAAGTACCTCTTTATGCAACTCAGCTAAATTGTGGATTTTTCCACTGCGGGATACCCACAGAGAGATTCCCAAAGAGAAATAAGCTCCCAGAAGACAAGTCACTACTGGGTCTTACACATCATGATCCAGGTGACACATCCAGGTCCAGGAGTCTCTAAACCACCCACTGCCACAACAGAGTGGGTACATCCAGGATCTTCCTATCCATGCCAGGGCAACATCCCCTTTCCCAGAGCTCCAGCTGTCCATGCTGGGGCTGCTGGCAGTCCAGGCAAAGCCAAGACCAGTTTCGGCCCCTGGGCAGAGGCTTCCACCCACAGCACCCGGACTTTGCTGCATGAACACAAAGGGAAAAGCCTGAGGAACAGTGGAGAGAGACCCTTAGATTCAACATCATCAGCTACAGCTCCATCGTGAGCCATTTCCAGGGGCTCAGGTGAGCTCCTGCTGAAGCAAACTGCAGGTGTGCTGTTGGGGGAAGATGGAGTTCAAGCCATGTGAGGCCTCAGCATCCAACTCTCTCTGGGAGATGGGGAGGCAGAGGCAGCTGACCAGGAGATCAGAGAGAGCCCGAGGGTCGGCACTGAGCATGGAGAGAAAAGGGCAGTAGCATTTGGAAAGAAAAAACAAGTCATAGGTTTGCTTTTTCCTTGATGTGTGTGGGCTTAATTGCTGGCCTTTGAAGTTTAACTCTTCCCAAGACTGTTGGCTTATGAACAGACTGAGCAGGACACTGAAAAAACCCTGTATTCCACTCAGGGCAGGTTTCCCCCATGTGAGCAAAGCCTGGGTGCCCTGCCTGCCTCCTCCCTAGCCTGCTGTGCCAGACTGACTGTGCTGGGCTTTTTCAGGGCTCTGCAAGTCCTGCAGCTGTGCTGGGAGACAATGTACCAAGCGGAAAAGACCTGCTCCTCCATCTTCATGTCCCTGGAGTCTGCATCCAGATGTTTGCTACCTAGCTGTGAACTGAAATCAACCCAGAGCCCTCAAACCAAACAGCTGCCCTGGAGCTGGCAGTGCTTGTTCTCTGCAGCACAATCCACCCTCAAGTTGATCTCCAGCTGTGAGGTGCAAGAGAAGCTGATTGATAAACAGGGTAAGTGGGGGAAAAAATAGTTTTGCAATTAGATGATTATCTTGGCCTTGGAAAACATGCATTCAACTCCCCATCTGCTCTAGGCTCCCTGGAAGGCTGTCATACAGCTTCCATGTACCTCCATCCCTGCCTGAGCCACTGAGGGTAGGGCAGCAGAAACTGGGCTGCTCTGGCTTGGAAAAATGTATACTGGTGCAAGAAAGGAGGAATCCTTATTCCTTCTAATTAAAGGTACACAGGGAACAAAGAAAATTAATTTAGCCCAGAGTCAATGCAACATGAAAAAGCTACATTAGATGAGGATGGGTGTAGAAAGTAGGAAGCACAAGCAAAATGCAGGAGGAATTTAAACTTCCTGATTATCAAAGAGGGGGCTTCAAGCGCCGAGTGTAATCTAAAAATAATAATAATAAAGCAAAGGGAAGAGTGATCAGGAGCACAGAGAGAGCTGCTGCCTGAGTAGCACGAGCCCTCCTCCCTGTGCATGCACACCTGCACGTGCACACATGAGCATCGGCACGACCCTGGGTGGGGTGGGCACGAGGAGGGCCAGGAAGATCACAGGCACATGCTCTTCAAAGGAGAATTAGTCATCAGAGGTAGCGGCAGAGGAAGGAAGGCTCAGGTACGAGGTCAGACACAAGCAGTGAGGGCTGACGGAGGAGTTCTGAGCGCTCGCTGCAGATCTAAGAGCCCTCGGTGTGAGCAGGACGGGAGGTGGGATCCCTGGGGTAAATGCACCTACAGCACGTAGGAGATAAGAAATTTCAACCCTCCACTGCACAGCTCAACTTGGCTTTCTGCCATTCCTCAAAGCAGCCAGAGCTGCCCAAACCCAGAGCTTCCCTGATGTGGTTAATGAAATCTTACTCTGTTCTCTGCAGAATCCCCAGGAGGGATGGGCTCTAAAGAGCACAGCAAAGCTCTCCCCCCACACAGGATTTTGCTGGGCTGCACCTCAGCCCTGGGTCAGTGATCCCATCTGCTCCTTGCTGGGCAAAGAGACTTGAAGATGCAGAGACTCGGGGCAGTGGAAGAAAGCCTGGCCCTGTGGGGCTGTCCAGGGTGTTGATGGCAAGTCACAGATGCACGCGCTCTCAGTTTCTCTTGGCACAGAGCTGTGACCACAAGCCAGGACCCGCTGCAGCAGGAGATGATAATCATCATCTCTGAGAGCCAAAGCGTATTGGGGCATTCGCGTCACTTGAGATTAGCTGGCTGTTTAACATCTGCACAGATTTCTCTCTCCACCTCCACATAACACCCCTCGTGCAGCTATGAAACGAACTTAATTCCCTTCCAAGAAAGGCTGAGTTGGAAATGTCACACTTTGTATATCACAGCACAATTCCTACAATGAGAGGCCCAGCCTAAATGGCACTAGAGGACTCTGGCACTCTTCGAAGGCCAATAAGCTAAACCTCCTTCTTCTGCTTTTTAAAAATAGCTTACACACAGGGTGACCAAGTTCCATAAACACGCAGTTTCTCTCTGTTAGTGCGCAGAGGCTGACTGTTGTTTTCCTGCTCCAAGGTGCTTCCCTTGCCACGCAGCGCAGTGGGAAGAGCACGCAAGCGGACGCGCTGGGAAGGAAGCTTTTACACATGCTGATGACTTCCAGCCAAGGAGCACAAGTACCAACGGGGAAACGGTGCTAAAGAAACAACACACCACTTCCTCGGCTCTCCCTCTTTGGTCATCATGAGGTACTTGATGCTCAGAGCCGTGGGGTGAGGCTGGTGATGGCCTCTCCAGCCCCCTGGGAATTCAAGGTGTGGATGAAGGAAAGACACTTTGGCTTGGTCCAAAAATGCAGGAGAAGCTGTTTGGGAGTAGGGGTGTTTTGGTACCATACTGGTTCAAAGGGGCCAGGACAGACACTGGCCCTTCCCCACTCCCATAAATGTGTGTCTGGAGGCCAGAGTCCTTCCAAGTGCCATTCAGGTTTATTTCATCATACACATGTCTCTTTATGCCAGAACAGGTTTCCTAAGTTCACGTGGGGTCCTGTTTATTTTTCCTTTTTTTTTTCTTTTTTTTTAAATCACTATTGTATTAAGAAGTGTTTTTCTTTTGGCAAAGGTTATGGTGGGGCCAGCACTGTGCAAAGTCTCCTGCCTTCTATCACCACTAAAACCTCTGAGCCAGAGCTCAGCCCAGCCACGTCGCTTATCTTCAATGAAGGCAGGTTTGGATTTCCCCCTCCATATAAAAAATAGATCCCAGCACTCCCCCTCTCCCCCAGTGCATTCTTTCAAATGCCACCCACTCCTTGTTATTGCTGGGAGGCTGGAGAGCTAGGGATTAACAGCCTCAGGCTGCATCAAGCTTTATTTGTCTAAGCAGCCAAGGGTGAGGAACAGCCATAAATATTGTGAAATGCTGGACGTTGTGGAAGGGCATCGTTGGGCAACACAGGCACCTTGGCAGCAGGGATTTCATCCTGGGTTGCACACAATCCTGGTGTGACCAGTGTTATTTGAAAGGTTCCTACTTCCCTACAATACAGGGGCTTCGATGAACATCAAACTCCATCCTCATGTTTAAACTGTGGACACCACTCTACACCCAGTGCAGCACTAACAGTGGGGCCCCTGTCAGTCCTTGTGGCACAGGAGTAAGCAAACATGGTCAGGAAAATGCCACTTCAACACTGTCACCCAAGGGGACACATCCTGGCTCTGAGCCTGCCTGCCCAGAGCAGGGCACTGCGGGATGTGCTGCAGCTGCCCCTCCCTTGCACTCTGGGATGTCGTGGCACAGAGAGGAGATGAAAGACCAGGATATGCCCTGATCCCATCCCAGCATCAGCAGTACTGCCAGAGCCAGCACTTACAGCCCAGCATCTGCCAAGTCTGACAGTTTGGCAACAGCCAACAAACCCTGTGAGGAGGCACCAGGCCCAGATGCACACTCTCAACTAAATTGCTTCACAAGGCATTGCCAGGTAACTCCTTTCGGAGGCAAGGCGGTTTCTTCCCCTGTGCTTCATCCCAGCACAAGGACCATGCACTGCTTGCCCAGGGGTGAGTGATCCCCTTGGTGTGGATGTGTGCCCCTCCTGTGGGAGCATCCCACTCTGCAGCTGGCTGCCACACTCTCAGACATGCTGTTAAACCTCTGCCCTTTGCTTCCCAAGGGCCAGGGCTGCAGTGTGGGGAGGGGATTGATGGCCACTCAGACCCAGTTATGCCCCTCTGGGGACTCTGCTGGGGCTGGGACTCTGCAGGGTGTGAGTGATGGATTTCTGTGGGCGCTGGATGCCGTCACCTCTGCTGGGTGCCATTTCGCCTGCTGCCATCACTCTGAGCTGGCAGCTTCCAAATCTGAGTATAATCCACTGTTTGTGCCCAACATTCCTGCCTCAGTAAATATCAAGATTTACTGTCATTCATGGAAACTACTGGCTTGACCCGCACTTATGTCAGTATTTATTTTTTTAGGTCACTACATCTATCTCAGTGGACACCAGTACTTCAGAAATGGGGAAAACAAGTTACAGATGGGGAGCTAAGCCTGGAGCCAAACCTCACTGTCAGCACACACGTCTGTGCAGACACATACATGGTGCCCCCAATCAATTTGAGAAATTAGAGGAGGAATTTCCAGGCTCTGCTACATGGCCATGTGCTTTTTTGTGGAATAAATAAAACCAGTAAACCTTTTACAGATTTCCCTGCCACATGGAGAGCTCAAGTGCCTCTGTAACTCAGAAGGATGATGACCCTAAAACCCTCTATGGGACTTGTGAGTCTTGTGAAGGTGCAGACAGACCTTCATAAAGCCACTCCCACTGGAGCCACTGCCCAGCTCAGGGCACCTTGCTGTGCCCGCAAGGTTTGCCAAGCCCCAGTTTGCCCTGCCAGCAGCTGGCATGGAGAACCTGCTGCAGGAGGGGGAAGGACCCAGAGGGGAAGGGGACGGTGACCAGGGGAAGCTGCCAAGGGTGCTGCTCGCTGGCTACCACCGGCTGCTCAGCAAAGCCACTGTGAGCTTGCAAATTCTTTATAAACTTCCCACGTGATACAATTACTCAGGGGCCAGATTCTGAAGCTCTTCCTTCTCTCTTTACTCAGACCAAGCTCCACTGAAGTCACTGAGATATTAGCCTAAGTACAACTGAAGGAGTTCAGGATTTGGCCCAGTAATAAAAACTTCCTTCCTTTGTCTACTGCTCACTCCACAAGACCCCACTGCCTCCCAGTCTCCTCCTGGCCTCGTCTCCAGAGGCTGGGGCTGTCAGTTGTTTTGATGTTGCTCTTTCATTTTGCCCTCAGCCAGACCATGCCAGTCCCCTCCTGCAGCAGTGAGCAGCTAAGGTGGAGGGAGCTGGGTTGGCCAGTGAGGAAGAAGGGGAAATTGTGGGGTTAAATACAACCTGGCTGAGGTACAGAGCCAGTCTTGGGAACATGGATGCATGCAGACACCGTGCAGGGTAGGAGCTGGCTCCACCATCACCTCCCCAATTCCTTCAACGCCTCCTTGAGGACAGGCTGGAGCATCTCCAAAAAAGCCTTTCTCCCCCCTGCTGAGCATAGAGCAAATGCCTTGGGCTCTGCACCAAACTTTTATGTGAGGGAATGGGTGAAATGACTCCTGCCCAGGAAAGTGCAGCAGGAAGTTAACTCATCTCACTGCAATGACACATGCTAGAAAGTGACACCATAAGAAACACATTTAACTTTAAACAAATAACTTGCAAAATGAATTTTGCTGCTTTTTCTGCCTTGAAACAGCCAGGAGGATGCAAATCCCTGTCATTCTTCAAAGGTATTTCATCCTCAGCATGACCATCTGAAACATGCACTGGGGTTTGGAGTCGGAGCTCCTGCTTCCTCGCCATGTCCACCAGCCTTGCACACATGTGGGAGCTCCTGCTTCCTCGCCATGTCCACCAGCCTTGCACACATGTGGGAGCTCCTGCTTCCTCGCCATGTCCACCAGCCTTGCACACACATGTGACACTGAGAGAGCAGCGCAGGAACACTCACAGTCAGATACAGCAATTCCCTTTGCACCAGTCTCCCTGCCTGTGCTGCTTGGTGACAGAAAGCAACCACAAAAGGGATTTGAACTCAGTTGGAGCGAGAAGTGTTTGGTCCTGAGGTACCACCATGGCTTGATGATCCAAACCTCAGTCTTGCAACTCATGGATGCTCATGTGGGTGACCTGGTCAGACAGCAGATGGCTCAGAGAGAACTGACACAACCCCTGTGAGTTCCTGCTGAGGTTTTGCATCTTGCAGTGAGATTTTTAGCATTCCTCAGCTAAGACTGAAACAGAGGCTCCCTTTGGAGTGTGCAGCTCTATCCACCCTAGGGAATACAGAACTCTGAGCAGCAGAGGAACGGTGCTCTCAAGGTGCAAGGCTGTGGCACAGCCTTTGCACAGGTCTGTGGGAGCCCTGTGCCATCCAGCCTTGGTTGAACCAGCTCACCTCACCGTGTCCTGTATCCCAATGTAAAACACAGCAATGCCAACCTGGGCCTTCCACAGACTGTGAGTACAATGCCCTGGCCAGTGGCAAGGGCTGCTGTGCTTAAGGCTTGCTTTTGAGTAAATACAGTCTTGCTGTACATTCTGCCCTTTTGAAGTACATTAATTGCCATGGAAACAATGCTGTTACTGGTATGGCAGCAGCCTGGTGGCCCCCACAGATGCAAGACAAAAAATCAATGGATACATTGACATACGAGATGTGTTTCAGGACTTTTTGTGGTTTTGAGGCTGGTCACCATGGGTACATATGAGAGAATGGCTCAGACACTAAGAAGATGCCATCTTCCATGGAGAAAAAGCTGGGGACAAATCATGGAGGAACATCTCCTTTGCTGTATTCATCTGTGTGTGCAGCACGCTCCTCTATGGGATCTGCTCCCACTACTGATGTGACTGCTCAACTTGTGGCACCAGTCCTCACTCCCAGCTCCTGCTGGAGCATCCCAGCCCTGGCTGCCCTTCACATCCTCATTGCCAGTGAGTACAAAGTACCTGGGCTCAGACCTTGGCAGGGTGGCTTTGCTCCATGCCTCCCCTCTGCCCATCCATGGCCCTTTCCACCAGCTCAGATGCCTCACCAAAAAGAAGGAAAAATAGCCAATATTACAGATGTATAGACTCACACCACCACTTCTTGGTCTTGAGAGTCTTTTTAGTAGCACTGAGAAGGTTTGTACACAGAGCAGCATAAAGGGAAAGGCTGTGAGTGCCCTTCCTGCCCTGCCTGGCCGTCCCCAAGAACCCGGAGCAAAGGGCAGCCCTGGCTGTCCCCTCCCAGCCAGGGCAGCGCTGCCCTGTTCCCTGCCGTGCCGCCCATCATAAAGGGGTCCCTGAACTGTTATCAGGCAGTGACAGTTTCCGCCATCAGATTCCTCCTGTCCGTCAGGAAAGCTAAATAAGGAACATCGTTCAGGCGGCTGCAGGAAGAGGGGAAATGCAGGGACATCCGGCCCAGCTGCCAATTTTTCCTTTCCCATGAACCACCACTGACCTCCGCCAAGGGAGAACCTGGACACCCAGCCTGGCATTGGCACTGCTCCTCTTGGCTTAACCCTTCCCTGGGGGATACCCTGGCCCCAGAGCCTGCTGAGCAGGTGGTCTCACCAGGCAGGGTGGTGTGGCCATGGTGGGACGGAGCCTGGCTGCTGTGTCACTGTTGCTGGTGCTGCAGACACGGTGGGCAGGCACGGAGCACTGGCTGGCATTTTCCCAGCCAACTGGATCCACAACCAGGAGAAGGCTTAACCCCTCCACACCTGCACATGAGTGGGCAGCTACACCTCACACAGAGACAACGGGTCCCAAAAACATCAGTGAGCTGCTGCATCGCTTCCCTCTTTGCATGCACCTACACCAGGAGCAGAGTCAAGCTTATTCTTTCACCAATTCCTCTGAAACAGAACTGGGGTTTTCCAGGCTCTGCCGGGAGTTGTAACCAGCCCTGGGCTGGCTGCTGCAGACAGGTAAAATTTCATCTCATTTTTCTCTCTGCTTGCTCCAGGGCTCTGCTCATCAGTAACAGGGACCAGGACAGCCTGCAATCCACTTGCCCGTTTGCCGTGGTCCTTTCTGTGAAGAGCCTTGGGGTCCTAGCTGTCTTTCACTGCATGGAACCCGAGCAGGGGAGCAGCAGCTGCCCAGTTATTATGTGCTTAGATACAGCAGACCACAGCACTTAAGTTTGCCTTCCCCCATCACCATGTCCTCCCTGTTTGCCCAGAGAGAGCCTTTTCCTGACCCCCTAAACCGATCCTCCCTCATTAGCACATGACGTCCGTCCCACGGCACCTCCAGGTTTGGCCGCAGAGGCTGCGCGAGGGATCCTCGCCCTGGAAGGAGGGGGCAGAAACACAGCAAGAAAAACAATTCACTCGTGGGAGAACTTGTAAGGTGAAATACAAGTCACTGGCTGAGACCTGTTTCTGCTACCTCAGCAGGGAAACGACTCCAGGAGAGACTCCAAGACTCCCTGCTTAATATCCTCAGCTTATAAAACTTAGTGGGAGTTTCAGCACCGGCTGCTGCAGGGCCAGGTTTTTCACCCTCCTTCTGCTGAACTTGCACCTAGAGATGGAGTGATTTGCTCGACAAAAGGAGCGGCCACGCTGGGCTCAGGGCTTGTGCCTCCTTGCCGACTTGACCACAGGCCACCTCCGCTTCCACTATTCTGCCTTAACAATGAGGCACCGCAGATGGGCAATAATGCTGCGCCGAAAACATCAGAACTATTCTGACCAAAGAGAAAAAGCCCCCCTGGGACCTGGCTAACCCCCTCTTTTAACAACGTGAAATGAGAAACAAAGGTCTGGGACAGCCAGAGGCAATAAAACCCCTGGAATTCATTTAACCAGTCACTAGATGCCAGTGCAGCTGCAGCAGTATTTCTTTCCCTAATGAAGGACAAAAGCTCTGGCCCAGGGCAAGGCTCAGCTCTGGTCTCCCCGGAAAACCGTGACATGCACCAGGAGGTCATGATCCCCCCACAGCACACGGCAGGGGTGGGATGTGTACCTGGCTGCTGCCCCTCGCCCAGCTGGAGATTTGCAGGAGCTGCAGAGGAAGCTGGGGCAGGTCAAGGCAAAACACAGCACTGGGCACCTCTGGCTCACAGTCCAAGATGGGAAAGGGGGGCTTTCAGCTTGAACCATGGAGTTTCTCCTTGCAAACCCATTGCAAACCCATATTTTTCCATGCACAGCTGCCCGTGGACCCAGGCAAACATCTCACACCCACAAGACTCTGTGAAGGTGAGCTCCACTGCTGCTTGGCAGCGTGCAACAAGCCACCAGCCTCCCACCATGCTCCCAACATGGGAATAGACCAGGAGCTGCCTTCTCCAGACAAGCTGTGATTTTGCAGCCGTCAGGCACTATGCCCCAGCCTGTCCATCCCAGCGGAAAAGCCCTGCAGCTTTAGTCATTCCTCAGACAGAAACCACCAGCACTGCTGGCTCCCCACCTTCCCTGGGCAGTGGAGCGGGCTCTGGCCATCACAGGGCTTTCTGCTTCTCCCTGCACCTGCAGGGCCTCCCCATCACCCCCAGCTTACTGCAGCTTTCCCCCCCATCTGGCTTAAATGCACAACCCCCCCAAACTGGGAGTGAGGAGTCCCCTGCCTTGTGCCCATCCTTTTGGGGCTGTTTCAGCCCAGCAGGTTGAATGGCAAAGTCACCTCTCTGTGCCAGCTGGAGTGCTGAGAAAAAGGTGGGTGAGATGGGTGCTATCCCCAGGGCTCACCTTGCTCCCCAAAGCTGCTGAGAGCTGGACAGACCTGGGGACCCACCAAGAGCCCCCTCCTGCTCTGCAAGGCAACCTCCCGAGTGTGGTGGATGTCCCCAATGGTTTTGGAGAAACTGCTCCCTGGCCACTGTCCCCTCCCTCCTGCTGCCGTTCCCGTGGGATCCTGCTCTCCCCTTCTTTCTCCAGGAACTGCCTCGGGATGCCGGGAACAGCCTGTTCCCTCCTGGCTGGCTGGGAGCACCTGCCCTTCCCACGCCTGCCCCGGAAAACACCGCAACAACGCAGGGCCAAGAGAAACCCTGGGGACAGCGATCCTGCATGGAGCAGCCCATGGGAGAGAGGCAGCAGAGTGGAACGGGATACGCTGGAGGGAGCCCCGTCCACCCTGCCTGCACTGGCTGGGGACATTGTGCTGCTGGAGGAGTGTCCCTCTGACCAGACGTCAATTTGAGCTCAGTGACGCCCTGGTGGGTGTTTGTTCAGGCAGTGAGCTGCAGTCTCACATGCCCAAGCCAAATCCCAGGGCAGTAGTTGTAGCTCACTCATCTGAAATAATTCTTAAGCAGACAGCAGGGCACAGGAGCTGTGGCTGTCCCCTCCCTGGCAGCCCCAGGGACCACAGGCTGCATCCCTGCAAACACCCATTTCCCTTGGAGGCCCTGGCTCATCGCTGTGGTTGAGCCTGCTGGGGTTGCTGTGCAGTCAGGGCTGTTGAATGAAAGGGTGTTGCTGAAATGGCCCGTGTTTATTACTTGCAATAAAGCAACTGCTTCAAATCCCAGCTGCACAGGCAACTGTTGCTGCTGGCACGGCCAGCGCGGGGCTGTCCGAGCACCCCGGGATTCTGTGTGATCCGAGAGGGGAGCAGGCAGCAGCAGCCAAGGCAGTCGGCTCAGGTCCTACACAAGCATGGCCCTTCCCTCACACAACGGCCATTCGCCCTTGGAAGCACTGGCCAGTGTCCCCAGCAGGATTGTCTGGCTGTGGGAGGCTCAGCACTGCTCTGTGTCCAGAAGATGGTGGCTCAGGGAGCACATGGCCTCATCACCATTCACAAAGGGTTACCCTGAGAGGCCAAGATGATCTAGAATGCTGGGGCTGGACCTCTGTCTGTTCCCCCCATCTCACTGCCTGCACAGGGCAGCTCCCCAGCTCCACTCCGTCCTGGGAGCACCATGGAGCTGGAATGTGTAAGAGCTTTGTGCTCTTATACACAGCAGTCTCTGATGCTGGCTCATTTAAACAGGCACCAGAACAGTGGGGCCAGAACAGACCTTTCATGATCCTGAGATGGTTATTTCATCCTTCACAGGTGGAACAGTCTCACATGCACATCCCTACTTCCAAGGGGAGGAAGTATTTGCAGCCCATTGGGATTATGGTTAATGAGGAATTTGTGGGTCCTTTACGACCAATTGTCTTCATTGATAGAAGGGAAGGAGGGGAAGCAAATCCCCGCGGTACCATCCCCCAGTTGAGCTCCACATCGCCCTTCATCGCTGCTCTAATCAGGCAGCACCGAGAGCTTCAAAGCTCTGCTCAGCCCTGTGCCGACCAGGCCACACAGCTGCGCTGGCCAGAGCCTCCCAGGCACTGCTCCGGCACCTCCAGGAGATGAAAGAACCCGGGAGCAGCTACACCGTGCTTTACAAATTGCTAACAAGAGAGCTTTAAACAGTTGCTCCTGTTGCAATGCCACCAGCAGCAGGTTCCTTTCTGCCCAGCCTCCTTGAGCATCCCCTGAGCTCTGGCCACCCTTTGTGTCCTTTGGTCCCATGACACCAGAGCCATCAGCAGCTTTTTGGGCAGAGCAGGTTGACAGTAACAGTGCTGGTGATGCTATTCATGCCACACCTGCAGCTCTCCTGTGAGCTCACTTCAATGATAGTAGCAAATGCCACTGGTGATAGCGAGTCACTGAGCTGATGCTACAGAAAATTCTATTTATGCTCCCAAAATTCATCCCCACATTGCAAGCTTCCACCATTACTAACTTTCTTTCAGTCTTGCTCTGATCTGGGCTACAAATGCTTTACCTGTGCAAGAAAGAGCTCCTCTGGGAGTATCTGTTGGGGTGTCCCGTCCCCACCGCCCTGGCAGTGCCCACCCCGCTCTACCCTGTCTCACGGACTCTGCTTGCTAGAAGGGCACTGCAGCCCCATCTCTGCCGTGGTTCTGCACTCTCTACCCAACAGCCTTTTGCCTCAGAAGTGCTACGGCAAGGGAAAGCATTTCACAGGGATCTGCCTCGGGTGACTTCCGAGGCGGACCAGAGCTGGGACAGGCAGGCTGGAGAGCCTTGCACGGACCCCCGCCTCCTCGCGCCTTCCTCCCCGGCACACACAAATTAATGACTCCGTGCGTGAAAAAACAAATAAACAGAGCCGGGGCCGGCCTCCAGCCTGCCCTCCAGCCGGGCGCGTCCCCGCGCAGCGGCATCCCTCCCGCAGGGTCCCGGGGGCTTTCTCCCCGCTCGCAGCGAGACATCCGCGGCACGAGCACGGCGTGGGCTCCCCGCGGCCCCGGACCCCGGGGGACCACGGCAGGGTCCTCCCGTCCCGTCCTGTCGCTGCGGGTACGCTGTCACCGCCGTCGGGGACACCGGGGCGGGCACCGCGGCGCGTCCCGGCTGGGGATGGGGCACCCCAGGGAGGACTGCGCCGGTCCCCGCCGGGGATTGGGGTCGCCGGGAGCGGGAGCGCCGGTCCCCGCCGGGGATGGGGGAGCCCGGGACGGGCAGCGCCAGGGCACGGCACATCCCCGTCCAGGGTGAGGGACGCCGCGGCGGGCGGTGCGGGTCCCTGCGGGGTCTGGGCGACACGCGGGCGGAGGCGCCGAGTCCCGTCCCGTCCCGTCCCGTTCCGTCCCGCCGGAGCAGCCCCGTCCCCAGCGCGCCCGCAGGTGCGGAGCGGGCATCAGAGCGGGCAGGGCAGCCCGCAGCCCCGGCAGCTCACCTGCCTCCGAGACAATGCCGAGCCAGAGCCAGAGGGGCAGCGTGCAAACTCTCCTCATCTCCGGGGCTGCCGGCAGGTCCGTGCGATGCGGAGCGGTGCGAGCGCCCCGCGCCCGAGCTCTGCTCCCGCCGCGCCCCAGCTGCGGCGACGCGCGGCGGCGGCGGGCGGGGAGCACCGGGGCCGCTTCCTTTTCCTCCGCCCGCCCGGGCCGCCCGCCGCCCTCCGCCGAGCCTCGGGGCGCCGGGCGGGCGGGGCGGGACGGGGAGGGGCGGGCGGGGAGGCAGAGGGGGCTGGGGGGAGCGCACCTGCGGCTCCGGGCACCGACGGGGAACCCGCGCTCCCCGCACCAGCCGGGGTGCGCGCATCCCTTCGCACCTGGGTGTCTCCACCTGCGTGTGTAGGTCTGCACCCCCTGCATCACGGGGGCAAGTGTGTTCCCCATCCGTGTGCGTGGCTCTGCATCATCTCTGACCAATGGGCACACAGGCACCCCCACACCTGCGTGCATTTTCACACCTGTGTGCACCCCGTGTGTCTCCCTGCGCTTGTATGAGAATGCCCGCACCTGGCCTGTTTCTTGTCTGTGCCCGGGTGCACATCCCGGCCTCTCGGAGCAGAGGGAATGCACACAAACACGCTCTCAACAACAGCACACACGCACCTCACGCGATGGAACGCATCTCGCACCTGCCTGCACACACCCCTTCATGCCTGTGCACCCCCTCAGCTCCACACCTCACACTGTACGCACACACCCAGGCACGCAGTCCCGCACACACCCCTTGAGCCTCCCGCACTCCCTGGGGCACACACAGACACACACGCACTTGGCTGCGCTCACACTCGCACCCTTATCCAGCGGGGGTGCAGCAGGGCCCCCCACTCACGCCGTCCACGCGTGCCCAGTGCCAGCAGCGTGGAACAGCCACACTGTCCCTCAGCACCCTCGGTGCGGCAGCCGCACGCCTCTCTGGCAGGTACACACCGATCCCCACCCGAGCGCTGGCACCCGAGCGGCGCTGCCCCCACAGCGCTGCCGCTGCCAGCGACAGCGGCGCTGCCTCGGAGCGAACCGGCTGCGAGTGCGCCACAGACGGAGGCGATGGCAGAGCTCTGGGAGCGCGGGGGCACAGCCGGCACAGCCCTGGCCTGCTGCCTGCGCACCCAACGAGCGCTGGACGGATAAATTAACACGGCCCCGCGCTGCGCCCCAGATGATTATTCATTAGGCTCACTTGTAGGCAGTCAAGAAAGAACCTGAATGAAAGCCACGTGCTCGTGGCTTCAAAAAGGCAAGAAAACTTGTGGTGAGCTCAACTGCTCACGTTGCCAAACCCGCAGAAGAAATCACCCTGTCCCTCTCCTGGAAGCCTCAGAGGGACTCTAAGTCACAGAATTTATTTGACCTGACTCTCCCCATCCTGCTTAGTGAGTTTGAAACCCAGAGAGTGCTAACTCCACCACTCTTCAGCACACTCATCTTGGATCACCTCCCTCCTGGATCTCAGCAGAGCAAAAAGTGGCCATGTCCCTTCACCCCGGGTGAGTGTCCAAGACCCTACAAGTCTGAAGAGAGACTTCCAAAACTTGCCATGATAAGGGAGAGCTGGAATGTCACCGAGGGGTGGCACTGCCCAGCACCGAGGAGTGAAGAGCTGAAATTACGGGATCAGACCTCTCCCCAGTGAGAGGGGCTGTATCAGAGACGGGGCAGCCACGCAGTGCCCCACGCTGGGGACAGCACCGGGCTCAGTGCCCTTGAGAGGGGAGCGGTGAGGTGCTGGGTGTGGACAGTGACAGGGGAATGAATCACAAGGCGCCACTGAGCTGCTGGCGAAGTTCAGTCAGAGGGTGCCTGGAGAAGCTGAGTGCGAGAGGAGCAGAGGGTCTGACCCGGGGCTCAGGGGAGAGGCATGTTTTGGCACCCCAAAGGTCAAGGAATTTTGGCATCCTCCACCCGCTGCAGTCCGAAGGGGGCACGGCGAGGGCCAGGAGCAGCCCGGCCATGCTGCCATCTAATGGCACTAAAGGCAGGACACCGGGAAGGGCTCGCCCCGCCACGGCGGGGAATTTTCCATCACAAACGCAGGGCGACTGTGGGACCGATGGGACCTTTCCATTGTTGCGGCCCTGGGAAACAAAAGGATCTTATTTTAAAATCTTGTCCCCATTCCAGCACGTGGGGGGACCCGAGGAAGCAAAGGCTTCCCCAAAGCACTGGATAAAGACATACACAGATGACAGAAGGCTGCCAAGGCAGGAGCTGCTGGACACTGCCCAGCACTAGCATAACTATGGGAAAGGGACACTGGGGTGGCTCTGGGAACACCTAGGGACAAAGCAATGAGGTAACCCACAAGAAAAACACAGCCTGGACCTGGGAGAAGATGGGTGAGGGCCAGTCCTGGCAGGTGCAGAGTCTGGATGCTGGGGTGAGAGGTGCTTTAACCCCATCATGTCCACTCTCCCATCCCCTATCCCCTCCTGCCTGAACCCAGGCCAAGCTCAGGTAGTCACTGCATTCATGCCTATGGTTCCTACTCCACGGTGCTCTGGTTTGTCAGAGAAATGTTTTTCAGGCAGCATCTAATGGCATCTAGATGGCATTTCCTCACTGGGCTAACACTGCACACATGGCAGCCCAGAGCAGCATTTTCCCTGTATGTAGGAGCTGCTCTGCCTCCCCACCCCTGCCCCAACAGCAGGGCCAGGTAAGGATATTATACCCCAAAACATGGCTCTGCCTGGGAGCAGCCACACCACAGCCACCACACACAGCCTGGCAGAAGGATGTGCTCCCTCAGGAGCATTTGGGACAAGTGGGTTTGGCTGCTCTCCAGCTCTGCCTTGGGTACAGGGAGGGCGTGGGAGGTGGCAGCAGTGGAAGTGGCACACACTGGCAGCCTGTGCCATCACACTGGCCCACGTGGCACAGGGCAGTGCTGGGCAGCAGGAGCTGGCACACAGCAAAGCCTGGCTGTGCTCACCCTGCCGGTGCCTGGCAGATCCGTGTCCCGTCACACCTCGGGGACGCTGCCTGCTGCTGCCCAGCCCGACCTGGCTGCACTTTGGGGCAGGCTGGGGAGCTGATGGGTTTCAGCTTTCCCTGCTGTGATCAAACCAGCCTCGCCTTTCCAGAGGCTCCCTTGCAGGGGGTAGGATACACAGCCCTGCTCACAGCACCATTTCCAAGCCAAGAGCTCTTTCTTCTCCATTCTTATTGCAGCTGGGGCTGTGGGGCAGCGAGAGGAGATGAGAGCTGGGAGAGGAGGCTGAGTCCAGCCTATGGGCTCAGCACCCACTGGCTAAAGGCCAACCGGGGGCCAGGAGGGAGCACAAAACCCCAGCATCCCCTCCACACCCAACGCCCAAGCAAGGCTGCATGGAGCAGAGGCTTCCCAGGCACTGGGAGCAGCCCCAGGCTGTGCTCAGCACTCCTGCACAGGACACATCTGCCTGAACCCTGCATGGGACATCCTCATCTCTGGCTTCCTCTCCTGCCCTGGCACAGGCCTTAGGCAGCCCCAGCCCTGGCACACTGCAGCAGGGGTGTGCAATGTCCCTTGTGGCACCATGGGGGAACAGGGCCCCTGCTGGACAGGCAGATGGCCACTGAAGGCCTTGCTTTGCCAAGTGTCCCTGTGCCCAGCTGTGGGAGCTGGAAAGCTCCACACCTGGCCCTTCCATGCCACAGAAAGCTGAGCCTCTGCCAGAGGTGTCTGGCTCCAGCCAGCACTGGGGACTACACAGTATTTGGGAGCTCTGGCCTCTGCTTTGAGCCTGGAATGGATTTGGGTGGGAAAAACATGACATTTCCACCCACCCCAGGCAGTGCCATCCTCCCTCCCACCCACCATTCCACCAGCCAGGCTTGGACCCATCCCAGCACCTCTGCTGACTCCTGAGGCAGAGACACTGCCAGCACCTCCTGGTCACAAACCACAGCAGCCAAACCCTCTTGGCTCGTCCCTCCAGGGACCCTGCCTGCCCTCTTGCAGGTCCAGCACTGCCAGCAGGGCCATAGGGGGCTGACAGGAAAAGAGCAAATTCCTGCTGAATTTGGAAAGAATTGGGACTTGGCATTTTTCACATGTACAAATCCTTAAGACCCAGCCAGGCCAGAGATGGCCAAATCTTAAAACGCTGTAGCCCAAGATCAGGGCTAGGCTCAGAGCCTTCCCCTTGCTCTCAAAAAGCAAATGGTGAAAAGCCACTGCAAGCCGTGCAGGGAGCACTCCAAGGAACTACATGGGAGCAGTGGCTCTTTCGAGCCTCCTGGGCTGCAGGCACAGAAGAGCCAGGGCTGGAGCAGGGCTCTGGGGGGCTGCTCGGCGCCCCCAGGCTGTGCCACACCCCACAGCAGCAGATCCCCCAGCACACGAGCTCCGAGCAGTGGCTTTCTAATGAGCTTTAATAGCGACCGAGGTGAGGGAGCCGCGCTGCAGAGCCTGGGCTGCGCACCGGGCTCCCTCTGCTGCCGGCCCGGAGCCCTGCCCCGGGAAGCTCTTCAGCACAGGAAGCCATGCTCGGGCTGCGGGCTTGAGAGGCACCCGATGGTGCCCCGGGACCGCTGCCATCCTCCACGGGGCTCATGGTGGGAGCACAGAGAGGCAGGAGGTGCCAGCAACTCACAGCCCCCTCCCCTGCAGCCCCCTGGCTGCTGTTACTGAACTGTGCCCTGCTCAGGAAAGGGGGGCCAGGAACCCCTGGGAATGCCTTGTGGCACCCACAGCCATGGCACAGGGAAGGGAGGGCAGACAGGACCTGGGAAGAGACTCATCCCCTCCTTCCTCCTAAAACTGAAACCAAAGCAGCTCCTCCAACACCCCTCAGGTTTATGAGTGCAGAGCTGGCCTGCAGCACAGCCCCGGGCAGGAGTCAGGCTCGTGTCCCCAGCGCACCTCGTCCCTCACAGGGCCAGGTGACAGAGGCGCATGGGCTCCACGTTGTCCCTCCCGTCACTGAGGCAGGTGCTGAAGAAGGGGCAGTATCTCTCTGCAGAGACCTGGTGGAAGGTGAAGAGGTGGGACATGTCCCCAGCATCAAAGAAGGCCACAGTGCCCTCCTGGCAGTCCAGGAAGACGCCCACTTTCCGTGGGGGCTGGCGGGGAGCCAGGCGCACCCAGGGGCTGGCAGCGGCCCAGTACTCCGTCCTGTTCCGCAGGCGCAGCGTCCAGTAGCCATTCTCTGGGCACAGCTTGACCCTGGCTGCCCGGTCCACAGCCTCAGCAGCCACCCCCAGGTCCCACTTGGTTTTGCTGCCCACCCAGACCTCCCAGTAGTGGCGGCCGCTGTCGAAGGCCTGCGAGCCCAGCACGTTGACGCACTGACGGAAGCGCCGAGGGCTGGCGGGGACAGGCTGGGCTCGACTCCTCTCTGTCACTGCTGTCAGATCCCTGGAGAGGACCAGGTTGGGGTGGGCTGACTCAGGGTCAAAGGTGAGAGGGGCAGGAGCTGTGGAGACATCAAGCGTGACATTTTACCAGCTGCACGCTCGCTCTGCAGAGCATCCCTGGCCCACCACAGCCACCCCTCACGGCAACGTGCTCACCAGGGCAGATGGAGCGCAGCATCTGCCTCCAGAAGATGTACTGCAAGGGGCCACTGTGGCTGTCCCTGTAGTGCTGCAGGTCCAGGGCAGGCTGGGTCTCAACACACACCGAGGGCCTGGAGCAGAGAGAGGCAGGCAGGGTCACTCCCTCTGCTGAGCCACTGCCAATGCCGGCAGCAAAAGCACGGGCAGGGCTGATGTGACAGATCTGGTAAAGGCAGGACACAAATGTCTCTGCTTGCTCTGCCCCCAGTGCAGTGAGTGGCTCACAGAGCCAGCAGCTCTGCTCATGGAACAGCAACTCCTGGCAAACCCACACCCAGCACATCCAACAGCATTCCTGGCCGGGCCTGTGGAGTCAGGCTGCATCCCAGGGAGGGAGGGGACAGGGATACACTCCCCTGTGGCAGATCCGGCCTCAACAACTCCCAGCCTCAGACAAACCTGCACCTCAGGGTCACTTTTGCAGCCTCATGAGTAGTAAGAAGCTGAGGAAGGGCAGGGGGAAGATGAAGCACCCAAAGTCTGTTCCCTCTTCAGCACACATGGCTCCCGCACCCATTCCAGACCACTGTCTCCTCTACTCACTCTTCCAGCCACGTCAACACATAGGATGTTCCCTGGGAAGAGCATCCAGTGAATGCTGGGGACCAACCTCCACCTTGCACAGCACCAGCAACTTCCTGAGCAATTTGTGATGCTTTTGAAACTTGAGATAAAGTGCATCTCCCATGTGGTCCCAGCCAGGGACTAAGATAAGCTCCTGAAAAGGGAATCAGCTTCTTTCATGCCAGACACGTACCTGATATCCAGGCTCTCCACCTGCAGGGAGAAGCAGAGAGAATTAGCAGTCACTCTAATTCATGCAGCTGCACAAATAAGTTCCTTGTCCTGCCTCCTGCTGCCATACAGCACAGAGAGAGGAAACCAAGCTACCAGGAACACATCCTGGGGAAAACTGTTTGGGTACTTGGATGGAGAATGAGAAGGGCTCCCAAGACCCACCACATCTGATGTCACTGTATCCCTTGTGGCTAAAATCTCCAGACTCCAAAGGATTGGGTAGATAATCCAGAGGGATGGCAGTGAGAATGACTTTGAGGTACAGCCTAGTGCTGTCATTTAAGACTCCCCAATCCCAATTTGAGACCCTGAAATACCTCTCAGCCTCCTGCCAGAGTCAGCAAAGCATCTCACCTCCAGCAGTGACACATCTTCCATCTTGCTCAGGGTCTGCTTGATGTGCTTGATGTCCCTCTGAAGCACTGCCATCCCCTTTTCCAGCTGGCCAACGTTCCCGTGCAACTGGGCCAGTGACTGCTCCTCCTTCTCACCCAGCTCTGCCAGCACAGCTCTCTCCTCTTCCTCCAGGATCTGATGAAGGCGAGCAAACTCAGCCCGAATCTTGAAGTTCAGCTCCCCAGACACTTTCTGAGCAGGAAGAGGCAGAAGGTGAGTCCAACAGCTAGAACACATAAGTAGGGGCACAGGATGGCTGTGCCTGTTACTCTGCTTAAAGAGAAATTTGGTTTAGACATAGCAATGACTTTTTGGATGGAGAACAGGACACAAGGACAACCTTCAAGGCTGCAGAGCCAAAGGGAAAAAAAACCAACAAACCCAAAAAACCAGCTCCACCAAAGGTGTGGTCACTGTAACTAGAAATCCCCACATGCGGCCACAGCCCTCTCACACAACACCAGGAATTTGCCTGTGGGCAAGACTGGAGCTCTTCAAATTTTGTGGAGCTGCAGACTCAGCTGTTCAGGTTAGTTTGCATTTATTTCACATCATTCCAGGCCCTGAGCAGAGCTGCCTGATGGGCAAGCTGCACAACCTAATCTCTGTCATTAGGGCTGATAAAATCCCATTCAGCTCCATCCAGAGGTCACTTTTTTCCAGTTGTTTACTCACCAGCCAACCTTGTGTTCTTGTTGCCTTCCTGCCTGTTTACAAGAGACAGCCAATGACTTTTTGTTTTCCTTAAATCGTTAAGCTTTTAATCTCCAAGTGCAACCTTAGCCCTCATTACTTTCTCGAGGAGTGCTTCCTGAAGTGCACATCCCTTTCTCCTCACAGGAAACCCATCTCCCTCAGAGATCTGAAGCTTCACCAACCTCCTCTTGGTCTAGCAGGTGTTTGTGCTGACACACCAGAACCACAGAGGAGGTGCAGGGCCTCTCTGTTAACATCAGTGATTTGCTCCTTTACTCTTGAGACACCTCTTGGCTCTTGCACAGCAACAGGAAAACACGTGCTTATGTGCTAATGCTTCTTCATTAATCTCAAAGGTCTATTCCCCATCTGGCAAGAGGACGCAGGTTTGAAATGGAGCAGGCTGAGGGATCAGAGGCTCCAGTCAGAAGACAGGAGTTTTTTCCCCCTCTCAGTTTTATCTCATCTTTGAGTTACTTCCATTTTCCTTTAACTCCCCTTGCTTGGTTTTAAAGCTTTTATGCCACCCAAAAAAGCAGCGCAGTCAGCCTGTGGCTGTTCTCACTTCACAGAACTGTACCAACAGGGAGTCTGGTCCCTCTCAAGCCCATGGAGAGCACTCAGGCTCCTCATTCACCTCAGAGCTTTGCAGTGAATCCAAACACTGTCCTTGTGACAAGGCCACCACTCTTGCAGTGCCAACCCTGCCAGTGACCCAGTTCCTTCAGCTTTGCTGCCATCCCTGCTGACATGAGAGGATTTTAGAGCTGCCAGGAGTTAATGCTCTCCCAAAGAGACAGCACAGCAGGGCCAGAGCAGGCTGCCCACAGCTCTCACCACTCACCAGGTCTCATCTCTGCCGCACCAATGCACTTTGTAAACATTGCATTAACGAGTGTTAATGTTCCTCCCAAAACCTCTGCTGAATATCCAGCAGTGATGAGCTTGGGCCTTCATGCAAGGGAGTTTGTGTAGAGCTCCACTGTTACTCATCTAGATTTTTACAGGAAGCTGAGCTAGACCTCAGCTGAAGACACACACATCCTCTGTGAACAGTGCCCCAGAGGCTGCCTGAAGAGCAGCTGCCACAGGGTGTTACCGTCAGGCGGCAGATGTCCTCCTGCACCACACGCTTCCTCTGCAGCAACTTCTCCATCTCCTTCTGACGGGCTTGCAAAGCATCTTCCAGGTGCTTCTGCAGGAACAAGGAAAAGAAGGTAAGGAGGCCATTTCAGCCCTCTGCTCTGATTCAGGACCAGTCCCAATTCCTACGGTCAGCATCAGAAGGAGAACACAACAGGATCTCCTATAAAGACTGTAAGGAGAAGCAAGCACCTGATGCACAGCCTTGAGAATTAAGCATCTGTGCATGTGATGAACCCAATTAATTTTTTTCACTGGGAGATCCAGCCTGGGATAGCTGCACAAGCACATGTTTGCACAAGCTTTAAATGCTGCATGTTGTGAAGGGACTGTGCCCTCAAGCAGAGCACCTGGCACAAGCAGCCCTCACCCCCCTCTCAGGGAACATGTCCTTAAATGAGAAATGACAAAGCTGCGGTTGGAATCAGACACAGCAGTGAGGGACACAAACGCAAAAGAAAAGCGTTCAAAAGACAGACAGCTTTAAGGAAATAGGGAGAGGAAAGAGACACAAACGTCAGTGCACTTGGGCCAGATAAGGCTTCACACGGGGGGAACTGCCTGTGGGAGGAGGGGTGCTGGCTGCACAGGGCTCACGTGGCACCTGTCCCCTTCTCCCCGGCCTGGCAGAAGCCGCTCACCTGCATCTTCTGCTGGTGCTCCTGGGAGCCGCAGCGGCGCACCTTGTCCACCAGCCCGGCGAGCAGGTAGTGCGTGCGGAAAGCGCGGCTGGGGAAGCGGCGGCGGCACTGCGGGCACGAGGGGACGCGGGCGCAGCTGTCCCAGTACCGCTGGATGCAGCCCCGGCAGAAGTGGTGCATGCAGTCCAGCATGACGGGCTCGCGGAACAGCTCGCAGCAGATGGCACAGGTCAGCTCCTCCCGCAGGCTCCGCTCCTGGCTCCGGCCGGCCATCCCTGCGGGCACACGGCTGCCACCCTGAGCTGCCTGCCACCCCACGCACAGATCCCCGTCCCTCTGCAGGGCGAACCTCTGCCGCCCCGGGGCAGGGCTTGGTTAGCAGAGCTCGGGCGGGAGGCACAGGGCCTGTCCAGCTGCTACACCGGGCGTGTGCGGGGCTGGAAAGCCCCGCATTACAGAGCAGCCCTGGCCGAAGGTCACTCCCTTTGGAGCAACAACTTTCAATTTCCCGTCGCTTCACCAGAACTGCTCAGTGCGTCTGACAGGGCCCAGCCTGGTGTCCCCTCCGGGCCCCAGCGCAGCGGTCACCCGGCCCAAGGGCTGCCAGCGCCCACCCGCATCCCGAGGGGCTCCCGGGGCGGCGCCGCCTCTGCCTGCGCGGTTCCCCTCCGGCTCCAGCCCCGCGGCGCGCACCGCCCGCTCCCCTGGGCGCAGCCCCGGCCTCCCGCCGTTCCAGGGACCCAACCGTGCTGAAACGGCTTACCTTAGCTTGGTTTAGTTCGGTTCGGTGCGGTCTGACCTAGTCCAGTCCACTCCAGTCCGAATCGGTCGCGCCGCTCTCCCACCTCCGACCCCCCGAACTCGGGATCTCCGCCACGCCCCGCCCGCGGATTTACGTCCCCCCGACCAATCACGGCGCGGACACGCCGCGCGCCCGCCAGCTCATTGGGTGAGATCCCGCGGAGGGGGCGGGGCACAGCCCCGGCATGTGGCGCGGTCACGTGCGAGCGCGCCCCGGGCCAGCTGCGGAGGCTTCACGCGCCGCCCGCGGGAAGGCGCGTGCGCGGCCGGAGTGCGCGGGACCGGACCGGACTGGACTGGAACGGGACTGGAACTGAACTGGACTGGAACTGAACTGGACTGGAACTGAACTGAACTGGACTGGAACTGAACTGGAACTGGACTGGAACTGAACTGGACCGGAACTGGACTGGACTGGAACTGGACTGGAACTGAACTGGACTGGAACTGGACTGGACTGGACCGGACCGGACTGGAACTGGACTGGAACTGAACGGAACTGAACTGAACTGGAACTGAACTGGACCGGACTGGACTGGAACTGAACTGGAACTGAACTGGACTGGAACTGAACTGGACTGGACCGGACCGGAGTGGGACTGGACTGGACTGGAACTGAACTGGACTGGACCGGACCGGAGTGGAACTGGACTGGACCGCACTGGACTGGACTGGACTGTCCCTGCGCTGTCCCTTCGCTGCCGTTCACTGCCCCTTTAGTGCCCCTGCCGCTCCCCTGCGCTGGCCGTACACTGCCCTGCAGTGCCTTGCGCTGCCCCTGCGCTGCCCCTGCGCTGCACAGCTCCCGCCCTCCGCTGCGTTCAGTAAAGAGCGCAGAAACGAGCTCCAGCCAAAGGCTGCCTCTGTCTCCCCTGCTCACGGTATCTTCAGAACACAGCTCTGGCCAGCGCTCTGGGGCCACGGCTTTGGGTTACTTCAGAAATCACGAGGGCTGCGGGCTTGTTAGCGAAAGAAAAAATGAAGGGAGGGTTTTCATCCTTGCGTGGTCACCTGATGCTGGCCCTGCGACGTTGTGGGAAGTGGCAGACACTGGTGGACATGTGAGAAAAATCACAAGAACTTTCAATACTGGAAGTAAAAGGAAATAAAACTGACAGGAGAGGGGACACAGGGACTCACAAGAGCAGCACAGACCACCTGTCTCCTTCCTAACCACCATTAGAACCAGAGCATGCCCCCAAAAGGGCAATGTGCCGGCCCTGTCCAGCTACAGACCCCTGCTCCTGGTGCTCTGTTTTCTCATTACTGCAGTGCAATTAGTGCAGAAAGTGTTTCTGCCCATCTTAATTTGCTTGTCTGAGGGATTTTCCCAGGCTTTCTCACACTGGGCGTGCTTGGTCACTGGCATGTGGCCACAGCAGCCCTGCCTGCAGGCATTGGGGACAAGGCCTCTGCCTTGTCCCCAGCAGTCCCTGGGGCTCACACACTCACCCACAGCCCCATGCTGATGTCTGGACTCGACCATCACTGCATGCATGAGGAGCAATCAGTCCTGGGGGATGTTGGCCATGGGCAAGCGGGGCTCACCCCTTGGCCTTTGGTTGGCCAAGCAAGTGACATCCATGGACACCAACAGGACCAGGCCACAGCCAAATGGGCTGGCAGCTCCCACACAGTCATTGTGGGGGCTCAGGACAGCTCTCTGAGCAAGGTGGGCATTGGCTGCACCCTCCTGCTCCAGTACCCCTGGTGGCTCTGGGACAGGGATGCTGAGTCCCCACTGCTCACTGGGCACTGGGGGACAAGAACACATTGGGCAGGGATTATTTCCAGCAGGCTGAACCTGCTCCCATTGCTGCCCTTTTATCCTTTCCACTGCACAACACAGAAGAGTGCCCCTGGGAGCATCACTAAGATGATGACACTGGGGTCCATGGATGCCTGAACAATCCCCTCTAAGCTGTGACTTCATGCAGCAAAACCTCACTCCCCACATTTAGATCTTTGTGCTTCCACTAGGCTGGCTCTCACCCTGTGAACGTGGCAGGGCTGAACGGGAGCAGTGCCAGTGCCAGCCCGTTGCAGTGGGACTGCAGCTGGTGTTACCTCCCACCCTCCTGCCACGTGCCAGCAATCCTGAGAAACAGCTGCCTTTGAACTCATGGATTCTGGATGGGAGCTGGATCATCTGCTTAGGTGCATCCTTTTGAGAGGGAAATGGCTTTGTCATCTGTGTCCTCCTGGCTTTTGCCACTGTTCCTCCAGGAGAATTATAAACTATGCACAGACACAGACAAGACTCCAGCACAGGACACGCAGCCTAGGGTGAACCAGGATGCTGCTCCCTCACCTGTTGCAGCACTGTGATCCTTTATTTGTGAGGCTCTGCAGAGAAGTAAAAGCATCAATAATTGCTTTTTAGCAGAGATCTGGACTGTGCTGTGGAAGGTTATGCTCCCCCAGCAGCACAAGCCAACAGTGCTGGGAGGTGTCCCTGTGGATCAGGATGTGTGCTGTGGTCAGAGCTCATCTCCCTGTTATGGAGCCCAGGAGGTGACAGCCTCCCAGGGGCACCTGTGGCTCATTGTTTGGAGAGGCTGTAGCTGGATAACTGAAGCTTCACCCTGAAACAGCAGAATTTGGGATAGCTCAGCTGATGTTGAACTTCCCCATGAGCTGTTCTTTTAGCCCCAGCTGGAGCCCAGTCCTGGTCCCTCTGCAGTGGGAACAGCAGGAGTGTTCCCCTGGCATGGCACCAGGCTGGGCAGTGCCAGCACATACCCTGCCCAGGACTGGGCTATAGGATGCTGCTCTCCTGGAAGAGATGCTTGCACCAGGGTGTGGAGCTCCCAGCTTGGGTTCAGGTGCTGCAGGACATCCTTCAGCAGTCAGCAGAGTCCTGGACCCCCTGATGCATAGTTTTTCCCAAATAACTCCCCTCGCTGCCAACAGAACCTGTCACTCATGTAAAATTGCTTATTTCCATCTTTGCAGGTTTGAGCTGCAAATGCAGATTTCGGAGTCAAAGGAGGAGTGGCACCATTTTACCATGCACTAATCCATCAATCCAAGAAGAAGGTTCTAATACAGATGGGGACATCCTTGTCATGGCCATTTCACTTTCTGGAACGTCAACTACAAGGTCTAAATAGCAGTGAGTGGCAGTCACTTCCCAGTGAACACATCTCCCTTCTGGGGATTGAAAACACACACCCGAGCGTCCCCCGGTCTCAGATTCCTGTTTAAGTGCTCCTGGCATCTCCCTCCTTTCAGCACTCACTTCAGTTGGCAATGTAATGTTTTTCTTTCTTTTTTTAGCATATCCCTCTTGGGAGGCTCCAAGCTCTGGGCTGGGACCTGAGAACGCTGTGTTTGGAGAATTTGATTATGCACTGGGGAGGTGAAGGATAAGATGGATTGAGAAGGGTTTGGCTCAAAGCACATGGATTGGGTCCAAAACTCTTCACCGTTCTCTGTTCCATGCAGTAAACATGCATTCTTGGAGATGGTGTCAGAGGAACTGTTTGGCCTTGCTGGAGGAGGGGAACGAAGTGGGAAGTGCAGTGGGTCTGGGAGCTTCCCTGGGTGTCAGTGAAACACGAGGGGAAGAAACCACTGATCCCAGTGTCAGTCCCTTGTGTTGGCTCTCCAGATGCAGGCAGGGAAATTCCACAGGGGACAAGAAGTTTTGCATTTTGATTTCCCTGTTTCACATTGGTTTGAGTGCAAATGCACTCTGAGGACTTTGATTCCTCTGGATGCTGCTCTCCTGGAGTCTCTCCTGGAGGATCCTGTGGCTCTCCCTGAGCAGCACCCAGCTGTGGGGCAGGAGAGGGGCAGAGGGGTAAATTGGGGTCAATCTTTTCCACGTGCTGACCTGGACAAGCCCCAGGTGAAGGACTCTATTGGGGTGAGGATGGGGTAGCTTGAAGCCAGCTCTTCCCACTGCCCTTGGCATCTCTGGTCAGGAAGGAGTGGGGTGCTGCTGGTCCAGGAGAAACCCCCAGACTCCCCACGTCCCCAAAAGCAGGCTGCATCCCAGGAAGCTTTTCTTCTGTGGGCTCCTGCCAGCTCTTTCCTGCACTGAGACCTGGAGGGAGAAGAAGTGGGAAGGGATTGCTGTAAACAGAAAGAAAAGAGTGAAAGAAAAAAAGGGAGAAGATAAATCAAAGCAATAGCAGCATCACTGCTAATGGATATTACACTTCCCTCCGTGAGCTCAGCTGCAGGGATGTGATTTAGAGGCCTCGGTTAGAAAGGTGAGCAGGAAATGAAGCAATGCTCTGAGATATGGTATCTTTGGATAAATAGCTGCAGGAGGAAGGTGACCAGAGGTGGCCATTATTTGCCAATAATTTCTTCCCAGTCCCAAATGATATTACTGTTTTGCTAAAGCCAGAGCCTTCAAAGCTTTGGAGCCTCTGAAGTTACCTGGCAGCCATGGTCCAGGTAAAAGCCCTGTAGAGATTGTGTTGAGCAGGTTCAAACCATCCTAAACACGTCTTGAAAGAACCCAGGTGAAGTGAGGGCAGGAGTCTGAAGGTTTGTGTCATTTTTCCTCTCAGGTATCCAGGAGAAGGGCTGGGGATCAGCATGGACAAATCCATCTCCTACTACATGGAAGGAGGGAAACAAGGTCTGAAACAGGCAAAGGAGGATGAACATGGCCTAATCATGGTTTGTTTTGTTGTGTTTGTTTCTTGGTTTTTTTTTTTTTTTTTTCCCAAGGGGATGCTCAAGGAACTCAATCCCAGGGGACCAGTTTCATGTGCTACTGAACTTCTCAGCCCAGTCTTCCTCTCCAGGACTCCTTGTGTGAGCAGTCATGAGCAGGCCTGTCAGGCAGTCTGTCCTGCCCTGTGAGATTCCCCATGCCACCCCTCTGGGCAGCCAAGAATCCATCAAGTTTGCATTCCACCAGCATCCTTCAGCTCCCCACACCCAGGCGCCAAAAACAGGAGATTTTTGCAAATATTAACATTTCTGGCTGCCACTTGTTTGCCTGTTTGCTCTGAGCTGTGCATGAAACCTCTCTGATACTCCACACACAGCATGGGCTGGGCCAGAACAGCTTTGTCCTCTCAGCCTTCCCTGTGATGGGTTGGGTGTCAGCCCCAGCCAAACTGCTCGTCACTGCATGCCGGATGCCTGGAATGCTCTTTTTTTTCACTTGGATCTCTGGTTCAGGGTGCTGAGTGTTCATAGATGTGCTAAGCTGCCCCTTCAGAGCCTTAAGCATTTGCAGCTTTTGATTTTTAATGTTTTTTTGGGTTTCTGACCTCTCTCTAGGAGGGGTGTGGGAAAGGTCTTCATGACCTCATCTTACAAAAACGGGCTGGGCAGGCTTGGATGCTCAGGATGCTGGAGTCTCCATTAGCATCCACATTCCAGGGTCAGAACACAGTAGCCATGAAATCCATGCCTGTGGTCACATCACATACCCAGATTGCTTTCTCCTGGCTGGGCTGAGGCTGTTTGCTGTATTCATTACTTGCATTAGAGACATCTACAGAGCCCAGTTCTCTCCCTGATGTCACATATGAAAGTCTTCAGCCCATTCAGTGGAAACAGAGAGAATTCATTTACCATCACACAGCTTTCAAAAGCCAAGGGACATTTTGCAGAAGATTCCACAAGAACAGTATTTCTCAGTGCAGCATTTCACACAGAGCACAGGTTATTGAGCATAAATGTCCCCCCTTGCTATTCATTTCACACTTTTCTTTCTGAGAAAGATGAGATGCAGATGTGCTCCCAAATCTCATTCATTTTGGAGAAACTCAGACTCCACACTGCCTGCAGCTCAGCAGCCTCAGCCTGGAGGCACCTCCTGTGCTCCCTAGAGGATTTCAAAGCAGCTCTTTACAACCTGGTTCTGCTTCTCCCCCTTCCACTTTCTTACAGCCACACACTGAAAGCTGGAGCCTGAGAACCACCAGAGTGGTCGCCAGAAACAAAATGAAAGAAATTCAGTTGCCATTGAGCAAAATAACCATGTCTCTTAAAGAGATAATTAAAGTGGCTGTACCTTTGTTAAAAAATCTGAAAGATCCTCGAAAAGATTTTCCTTCTGGAGCTGTCACCATAACAACGAATGTTTGCAAAGGATGCAGTGGGGAGGGAGCAGGGGGAGATGTGCCCTTTGTCAGCAGAGTGCCCTGCCCAGCCACACAGGTGATGCCAAGGATGAGGGGCAGTCAAACCAGCATAGTCCTGGGAATACTGCACAAACCTGAGCTGTTCCCAGTGTCTGTACTGGTGAGGTTGTGGCAGTGCTTGCTTGGGCAGCTCACTGCCACTCAAACCCTGTGTCAGAGCTGCCCTGAATTGTCCTGGGGCCAGGGCTGCTGTGGAAGCCGGGCTGAAGGGGAGGCCAGGGGCAGGGGGTGGCCTTCAGGAGGCTGCAGCCCCTGCCTCTGGTTTTGGCAGTACAGTAAATGCTGAGAGTGATGATCTTACCACAGGGATGAATTGATCTTTTTCAAAGTCCTGCCTTTTGCTTCCCATCCAAAGCTCACAAACTGATTTATTTGTTACAGGAGATGAGGAGGCTCCTTCCTACTCTTTTTTCATGGCAATAAGCTGGGGTACTGCCTTGTCCAAAAGAGGGAATAACCCATCCTGGAGACACAGCAGCAGGGCCCCTGCTACCTTTCCCCTTTCTCCAGCTACCCGGGCTGGCTGTGCTCCTCTGCCTTACTCTGCAAAATAACAATGCACCTCTCTGGTCCTGCCTCTTCTGCCCAGAGTGAATGTCACCCTGAAGGAGCGTGGTTTTCCCCATGGGAAGCTGAGCACTACGAGCTGCACCATTTGAAGGCACCGAGTGCTCCCAGAGGTAATGCTGTGCAGAGCCATATTTCCCCTGATACCTTAAATATCTTAAGTGCCTGGGGAGAAATGAGTCTCTTCTCTCTTCAGCATGAAATGGCTTTCAAAGTAGATTTGCAGGCTCCAGACTCACCTCCCTCGTGTCTGGTGTGAGCTCTTCAGCGCAGGCACAGAGGAAACCGCTCCTCCAATAATAAATTGCAGGCACGCGCTCCCCTGAGCAGTTGTTTGGAAAGTGTCCCATATGCCTTGTGCCAAATTTGCTGGCCAGGGAAGCTCAGTGGTATTAGCATGTTCCAGTTAATTAGGGCTGTGAGTCGTCCTTTTCATCGCCTGAAGAGCTGGGAGAAGGACAAACCCAGAGCACTGCCTTTATAAGGCTTTGTGCTTTCCAGCACGGTCTCTGCTCAGCTCGTGTGTGCTCTGCTCATGCCCTGGGGACACAGCTCTTCCCCGTGGGGCACTCGGTGTCATACCTATCTCTCAGTGTCAGACACTGGCTTGTGAGTCATGTTTTTGGGGAACACGGAGCCAAATGGATTTTCAGCCAAATCCCTGGGTTTAAATCAGGAGTGGATCTGAGCCTCCTGTGCTCACACACTGCTGCCAGCCCAGCCCAGTGCTGCTGAGCTGAGCAAGGCACGGGTAACCTGCTCCCTGCCCACAGCTGATGTGGGTCCCCACAGGACCAGCAAAGATGGAACGAGGCAGTGAAGGAGCAAACATGATCCTGCTGCTGCCACGGTGGTGCTGAGACCTGGATCCCAGCTCCTGGATACCTGGTGCCTTTTGGCAACACCAAGCCCATAGAAGACAAGTCATGCTCCGAATTTTCCATCCACTTGCATCACTTTCAGTCTTCACACTTTGGAAGAGTTTAGGCTGGGGCTGCCATCAGCCCATCCAGCTCTGCCTGTTCTCATCACACAATCCAGCATTTATAGCACTGTTTGTCATCTCAGGGTGACAGCCTGGGCAGAATTTCTTTGTGGAATTGTGCAGCAGGAGTGTCCAGACCCTGATGACAGAACACGCTGCCTAAATGAGATGGGCAACTCAGAAAGAAATCCCATAGGGCAAAGTGGGAAAGCAGCTGCCACTGCTGCACATCCAAGCACCAGGTCCTCTGCTCCAGGGGTGAGTTTGCGAGAGTGAAGCATTTTTATAACCTTTTTTATGTACAGAGAACTGAGATACATCAAATGATTTGCCCAAAGCCAGACAGGGAGTCTGTGAGAGATGGGGGAAACATGTTCCAACCCAAAATCTCATCCATGTTTCTGTTTTACCCGAACAACTGCTGGTCTACAACATATCGTATTTTTGCAATCCCAGCTCTGAAGAGCTTATCTGACTGCAATTATCCTCTTCTGCAGAAGCTGTTTTCTACCTGGCTCAGTACACAAACAACAAGCAACCCTCTAATAAATTAACAAAGCTTTGAGTGCAGTGACTTGCAGAAATGGCAGCTAAATGCAGGGGCCAGTTCTGGGCTCAGCATTGTTGATGTCTGCCTGGAGAAGCTGCCTGGAGTCCTTCTGTCCTGATGCGAGGGTGATCAAGGGGATTTTGTGTGTCAGAGTGAGATCCAGGGGTGGGAAGGAGATGAAAGGGGTAAACCTTCCTGGGCATCAATTGTCTTAATCAAAGGAGCCCTGTGGATTTGCCCCTAGTGGGGCAGGAGCTGAGGTGTGGTGATGTGTTCAGCAGGACAAATCCTGTTAATCTTTTTCCATATGGTCATCTCCTCCCTGACTCACTGACCCTCATCCTGCAGACACACCCAGCATCCCTGACTTCTGCCTGCCCTGAAGGTGAGCAGAGCTGTGGCAGACCCAGGCCAGCCCCAGGCCAACCCACGGTTCATCTCTCCTCCTGCTTCTCCAGTGCCTCTCACTGACACTCACTACCAGTGTCAGATAGCTCAGATATTTTAGCCAAACCTTGTCCCTGATTGTGTCTCTCTCCTTCACTAATTCCAGGAATGTTCACATGGGGACAAAAAGCTGTTACGAAATGAGGATCTGTTTTTAAATTCAGAGAAGGTACAGACAGCTTGCCATCCGCCCTCCCACCCCTGAGTCTCTTTGTGGCTAATTTAGTTCCCAAATGCATCAGACTCCCAAATCCACTGCATCCGTGAACTCTGGGGTTCAAATGGAAAAGGGCTTTTGTGTTACCAAAACTTGCTGATACTTTGGAGGCTGCTCAGGAAAACGCAGGCACGACACCTCAGGAAGGAGCAGTGGAAATATTTTGGTTACATGCAGGTGGAATTAAACAGATGTTTAAAAAATGAAAAGCTGCTTTTTAAAGTATGTCACTGTTGCTGCTCCAGATGAAGCAGGATGAACCAGAGCATCTGGAAGCCTTGGTAACAGTTTTCTTAGAGATTCCTCCCAGGGAGTGAACAGATAATCCACCTTCCTTTTCTGACACAAGTTAAGCTACAGCAGATGGCTTCCAGCTGCAAGGTGGTCAGACTGAGAACCTGCCTGCTCACAGAGGCAGAGCAGATTACAGGCCAAAAGACAGCTCTCTTCTCTGCCCTATTTCTCAGCCTTTTGACATCATTTTTGCTCCCTGGAGTACAAAATTCATTGTTGTATTTCTCAGAAGCACAGGTGAGCAGACTCCCTTTTGCCTAATAAAAGCCCAACCACTGGGAAAGGCTTCTGAGCTGCAAAGATCCTTTGAATGATCCCATCATGTCTGGAAGGACATGAGGCTCCTGGGACACCCGTGCAGGCATTTGTGGGTATCCAGCCTGAGTGTGAAAATACCCCAGGCTTGAGGTGACAACAGTGCATGTGGTGGGTCCTGGCATCTTTGCTCGGGGCTGCACAGCCTTCCACACCCCAGGACAATGCAAGGCACCATCTTTGTATTCCCCCATCCTCCTCCTTCAGAGTGTTGCTGGTTGGGGCTGGGAAGACCCTCAGCTGCTTTGGGGTCTGTGAGCTGTGTGGGGAGGCTGTTTTGCACCTTCGGTGTTCAGGCTGCTGCAGTTTGTGCCATGACTGCTCCTCTGAACCCACAAGGAGTGAGAGGGGTCTGGCACTGCAGCCCCCAGGTGTCCCTTCCCTGTGGAGGAGCCAAGGCTGTGCTGTACCTGCTGCTGGCTGTAATTCTGTTGTGGCTGGGTGAGGTTAGGCAGACTGGCTGGCAGCCCGTGTCTGTGGCACTGTGAGAAGAGCCTGACTCCCAGGGACAGGGCAGGGGAGCACCCAGGGCCTGGGGACCAAACTCCAGGTTGGTGGGTGCCATTTGGGATGACAGTCCAGGTGTGCTGAGAGCTCAACTGCACCTTTTTGCACTGCTCTGTCTGGTCAAAGAGCTGAGGTGATGTTTTGGAGCACAGTAGGTTTTGGTGCTCTGCTGGACCCCTTAGATGTGGGAGAGGACGTCCTGGGGACTTGCACTGACTAACCCATGATTTAAGAGCTTGCATTTGCTATCATCCAGCAAAGACCATGTGCCAAAAATGACAGGAATTCACCCCATGGTCCTGATGAAGGTTCACAGCTTCAGGCTGTACAAATTTCTCTCCTGTCAATCACTGCCTTCTCCCCAGGCATCTTATTTCAGCCCTGGGAAGAGAAGACAGGGGACGGGTAGCAAAGGAATCTGGGGAGCAAGCAAGGAAAATCTCAAACAGCAGAGAAAGGAGGGAAAAAATAATCTTGAGCTGAAATCAACCAAGCACTGCTGAGGACCTTGGAGAGGAGGAGTGTCCATCCCCTGGGAACAGGGGGAATAGAATGCTCCACTCACTGCTGCTCCTCGCCCCTCTCTGCACCCACTGCAGGCAGCAATGGCTCTCTCCAGGCAGTTTTGTCTTGTCCTACTCCCTCCACTCCCAGTTTTCCTGAGCAGCTAAATCAACAGCCTTAGGGAAAATGAAAGGGGAGAAGACATGAAACTCCCACAAAAATCCAGTCAGCGCAGCTGGTGGATTTCATGCCTAGTCCTTTCCTTTCTGAAGGGGATACAGAGAGAGGAGGGGGAAGGATGGGTCTTATGAGGACTCTTGTCCAAGTCTTGGGTTCAAGTGTCACTTTCCATGTGATGTCAGGAATGTTCTCATTCCTCTTTTTCTGCTGAGCCATTAGAGTGTTTTCTTTTTCCTGGTGTATTGTGAATTTTTGGCACAAAGGGGTGCTTTGAAAGCCTCCCTGTTTCCGTTCTCACAAAGAAAAGGAGACCAAAGTTCACTGTGGGGGTAAAGAGCAAGACTTCTCTGATAAAATTCCAGTTGTAGGTACTCAAAGCCAAGGAGAGGTGTCCTTCCCCTCAGCCTGTGGGAGCATCTCCTAGCCCAGGTGAGCTGCAAATTCACACATTACCTGAGCTGGAAATCCCATGCTAAGAATACACGACTTCTCCTTGAGGGCAAAATCTTTGAACAGGTGGGGCTTATCTGCGCTTATCTGCTTCCCTGTTGCCTTTAGAGTGCTTTCCTGGGCTCCAGCAAGACTGGATTTTGCAGATTTGGACATGAGGATGCTGCTTTTCTGTCTCTCTCTCTTTCTTACTTCAGGTGTGTGGACAGTGCTGAGCATCCCAAAATTGAAAGTCACTCATGTGGTTTCCACATCCACAATGAATCTGGCTCTGGAGCTGACCAAACCACTGCAAAGTGGCTAAAACTTTTCAGCATTACTTCTGTTTCTATCTCAGGAGTCCCTCAAGTCCCGTCCCAAAGCTGCAGGTTGCTCTGAGCTCTGTGCAAACGCTGAGACAGAGGAGGGTGGAGGGAGGCCTGTGAAAGCTCTGCTGAGCTGCAGGACCTGCAGACCTCTTGCTGCAGGGGAGATCCCCCTCTGGACATGGCTGTGCCAGTCCCAGTGAGTTCAAAGCTGGAGGAGATGGGACAGCTGTGCAGTGAGGGCAGATAACACTCCCCCAGGTCCGTGGTATGGATGGGGAGCCTGCAGAGCTCCAGCTCCCAGCACTTCTCCCTGGAGAGGAAATTGGATGTGGTGGAAAAGCTTCTCTCTGCTCGATGCAAGAAGCCCCTCAGTGGCTGAACACTGTATAAACAGCAGCAGCAGGCTCCCTCCCCCTTTCCATTGCTGTTTGTTAAACACACGCTCTCTGCCTTTCTCTCATTCAGGAGCGAAGACAGCATCCAGCTTCGTGAGACGGGGCTGTCAGTCACCCTGCCAGAGGGGCTCTCCGCTGCTCAGGGAGGGGTTCCAAAGCTTCTCCTGGCCATGAAACACTCTCCAGCAGCTCAGATCCTCACCTGACTTCCTCTCTTCTCCGAGGACAGTTGCAGAAAAGTGCTTTTCACTCCTTTGCCACAGGTTGACTTCCAGAGAGTGGAGAGGACCAAGCGCTCCATCCTGGCCAGCGATGAGGCAGTGACTGGAGGTGAGCAGCTCGGCTCCTGGAGGAGGAGGAAGCTCTGGCCTTTGCAGGTGGGTCAAGGGGGGCTCATCTGAGCAGCAGGGCTGAGAGGGGGCCAGGTCTTGTCCATGCCAGATGGTTCGGGCAAAAAAGGTCCAAGCATCTGTGGGAAACTGGATTTGGGGACCGACAGCCCTGAGAGCTGGAATAGAGAAAGCAAATGAAATACTGACAGGAGAGTTTTGAAAGATCCCTGAGCAGAAGCAGGGAGTGTGGGAAGCAGGATGCTGAGTGAGAGCAGTCAGGAGAGCAGGTTGCTCCAGGGTGCTGCAGAACCCGAGCACATCCAGCTCCAGAGGTGCAGGTGAGGGGCTGTCTGAGAAACCCTGATCTCTCCTGCAGTCTGCCTCCTCGTGGCTTGGAACAAACCTCAGCAGCTCCTCCGTGCTGGGACTGCACACGCTGCTGGCACTCTGCTCTCTGCCACAGATCAGTGTCCTCAGAGAGGGAGATGCAAAGGGGGATATGGGATACAGGAGGAAATTCAGTGCTTGCTTTCTCTCAGCACCCATTGCATGTTAGTCCTTGAACAGAGAAATCATCTCATAGTCCTGCTGCAGATGCATTTCACCTACAGAGTTTCTGGTCTGTCCCAAAGCAGGATACTGCATTTTCTCCCTGTTTGTTCTGTCAGTGAGTTGTTATTTCCCTCCGTTCCACTGCCTCACCTATCCCAGACTCCATAATTTTCAGGAGGTAACAGATTCCCCAGGCTAACGAGGATCCATCCAGCACACTGTCTCTTCCTTTCTGCAGCCCCAGCAACTGGTGTGTCTCTATCTCAGTGTCACCCATGGATCCCTATATCCCAGCCAGCCTTGCTCTGCTCCATGGCACATCCCACAGGGCAGAGGGCCCTGCACTGCTCCCCCCTGCTTTCTGTAGGATAAATTCCCATGACAAAGCATGTATCCCTGCCAAACAGATTTCTTCTCACCACCTCCTTTTTCATCCTGTCCTGAGCTGGGTGATTACTGCATCCTCATTGCCTCATCCTCTTCAGAGTCTTCCATGGCTCCAGCCTAGGCTGGGACATGAAAATATTTAGTGTGAGAAACCACAAGAACTCCCTGGTGCATCTCCTCATCCTTGCACTTTGTCTCCCAGTGCCAGTTCTATGCTGGGGTTCCCCAGGAGCAGTTCTGGGTGGCAATGAGTGTCTGATGCCATGAGATTTCCATACCAGTGGCCCTGAGTTGGATAGATAACTTAAAAAGTGGCAGCAGATGCTGGTCAGAGGGTCTTCCCTTTTGCTGGAGTATCATAGCAAGGCAATCATCCCTTCGCTGGAGATAGAAGGAGCTGGGATAATTTCTGTCTGTGCTTTGGCTTCAGGAAATCATCCAGAGCTGCTGTTTGTCCTGAAACCTGCCTATTGCGCAGAGAAGATAAAATTCGTTCCCCTCCATCAGTCACATTTTGCATTTTCAGGCAGTTCCTGAGATCTATGTTCAGGTTTTATGCTGAGATGCAGAGTCTCCTCTGGTGGTGAATACAGGAGGCTGGAGTTAGAAAACTTGGGCTCTGCCCAAGCCCTGCTGTGGATGTGCTGTGTGGTCTCTGGCAGGCTGGTTCACCTCCATATCCCCATTTTTTGTGTTGTCCTCCCTTAAGTGCTGTGCTGTGGGGTGCAGGGACACTGAACTCTGCTGCCTCTTGAAGGGAACATGAAGGTGGTAGAAGGTGGCTTGTCCCAGGGTGGCCACCAGCTTCTTGTGATGAGGGATGGTCTCAGACCTCCTTATCATGGATGTCTGTCTGGATATGGGTCTGGGGATGAGATGAGTCAGTGCTCCTGACTGGGCTGCTGGAGATAAAGGGATTTGGTTGAGTTGAGCTGCTTTGGAGGAAGGACAAGCATGGAATAAATCAGTGAGCTGAGCCATGGGAGTATACATCAGCCTCAGCCCTCACACTCCAGCACTGCTGTAGAAAGAGTTTGTCATTCACCAAAGAGCAGAGACTGGCCCAAGTCCCTTCACTCCCTCCTTTTGATGCCATGAACTCCAGTCTCACTGCTTGGACAAAAAGAGAAATTCAGATTAACAAGCTCTGGTTTCTCCAGCCCTCTAACCACCCCTCCAGCCTTGCTTTCTGAACCCAGCCAGGCTTTACAGATGGCTCTTCCAGGCCTGGGTGTGCTTCTTCCAGCCTGGCTGAATGCCTGGGGCTGCAGCAGGGACATGGAGAGAGCTGGGGCACCCCAGGAAACAGGGGTGGATGAGTCCCAGGGCGCGTGGTCTGGGCCCTCTGTAGGAATGGAGCTGTCACTTTGGTCCCTGTCCCAGTCACTGACAGCAGTGTGCTGAGTGAAGGGCTCCTCTGTGATTCCCCTCTTCCCAAAGGCTGAAGCCTGCTGGCACAGGGAACAGCTCTGTCTCACTGGGAGCCATCCCTGGGTCCCAGCCCTGTCTCAGGCTGAGCCTCAGCTGGAGCAGAGGGTGAGGGTTGGGGTTATTTGATACAGGCTCTGTTTCTGCATCCCTTCATGACAACTCAGCACAGAGGAAAGGACCCAGATAGTACTTCTGCCTCCTCCTGGTCTCTCCTGCTGCTTTCTTGTCCCAAAAACAGCTGGCTCTCAGCTCCAAGGATTTTTTCATCTAGTCTGGCAGGCCTGTTAGGCATGGGGCCTGACAGCAGCCTACACATATGCCAGGACTTCCATTACTTGCTGGAACAGACCTCAGTCCACTCCTAGCAGCATCCCAGCGACCTTCAGGCAGCCCTGGAGTGGGAACATTTATTATAATCATTTTGTCTCTTAATTAAAATGCCTTAATTGATTTGTAATAGTTCCTCTTTGGAGGAAAAACAAAACAAACAAAATCAAATAGTGACTCCATTAAGGCCATTTTGTTAGGAAGCGAAGCAGCTCCAGTGGCCATGATGTTCCTGGCTCCTCTCAGATGGTGGGCAGCTGCCAGTCTCCAGCAAAGGGAAATAGGCTGAGATGTGAGCACAGGAACTGGCAGCCAGTTGGTGGATGAGATGGAGAAAAAGAGAAGGGAGTGTCCACTGGCCTGGTGCCAGGAGTTGGTACTGAAGAGAAATGGAACAGGCAAGCCGCAGAAAAGGCGATAACAAGTGATAAAGTAATGCTGGACAATCCAGAAGGTTTAAACCCCAGATGGGTGGCAAGCAGGAAAAGTACAGTCCTTGAAAGTGTCCCTAGCACTTGCTCTGTTTCCTTGGCTGACCTTGCTCTCCTGGCAGTGGGGTTTGCTCAGGGCCAGCGGCAGCACAGGTGTCTGCCAAAGGGGCCGTGGCTGTGCCACCTTCCCAGGGCCCTGTTCCCTGCTCTGCCTTCCCCTGCACGCTCTGTATGGCACGGCTCTGAGCTCCTCTCTCCTGCCTTAGAAGCTGGAGCTTCTCCTTGGTCTTTCCAAGGCTGGGGCAGGAGTGTTGTGGAGGTCTGAGATCACCCTTAAACAAACCCTGACCCTAGCAGATCCACCCATTTGTTCCTCTGCTTCCTACCCTCCTAGCAGTAGCTACGTGGTGTCCCCTACCTCAGAGTGTCTGAGCCCAGCAGCCTCATTTACAGGAACCACTGGCATAAATCAGTCTGCAGAGTGAGATGTTAGGCAAGCAACTGGACAGGGAGAGGGAAAGAGAAAGGGTGCCAGCAGGGGTGGTTCTACTGCAGGCAGCTCTTCAGCTGGGCCTCAGCAGGGTCCTGGCTTTGCAGCTGGCCAGGCAGATTGCTGGGAATCACAACCCTTGCTCTGAGGAGGGATGACAGGACAAGCAGAAGTTTTAGTTTAGGTTAAAATGCAATTGCAAAGCATTCTCCCTTCCCAAGGACAGGCCTTAAGCCTTTGGCTTGCATGGGACTTGCAGGAAGCCCACCAGCACCCAGTCAGCAGTGCTCACATCTTTTCTGGGACAAACCCAGTTCCTTCCTCGAGGAGCCTGAGAAGATACCCAGCAGTCTGCCTCTAATTCCCACTTCATTTAAGCTCTTTGCCTCTCTCCCTTAGTGAAAGGGCATTTCCCCCCTCCCTGCAGGTCAGAGAAGACACAATGTTTTGCAGTCCTCCCTCTTTGGGCAGAGTGGTGACTTTTGCTCACTTCTGTTTAAGTCTGCAGAGGGAGTGGGGCTGGGAGAGGGGATATGAGGGGCCATGTCCACCCCTCTCCACATAGCCCACAGCAATTCTGAGCCACAGAGGCTGAGCAGGAGCCAGTAACAGAGCTGGTTTTTCTCCTGCTGTGTTGGGATTCAGTGAACACCCTGCTGTGCCAACACTGCTGTTGCAGGGGCACCTGATGCCAGCCAGGGCTTCCAGGCTGAGCCAGCTCTGGCCCCTCGGGCTCCCTGCTCCCACAGCCATCCCACACAGGCTCTTGAGCCCCACGTGGCAGGAGGCTGATGGATGCTGGGGCTCTGGCTCCCGGCCTCTCTGTGCCTGGATGCTCAGCAGCAGCTCTGTGGGAGGTTTGTTCACAGCTTCAGTGGTTCATGCCCTGCACATGCATGTCCCTGTAGGAGCTCCCTCCTCTGCTTAGCCAGAGGATGCCTGGGTGTCACCAACACTGAGAGGATAGAGAGGTTCTTGTAGGGATCCTGGGCAGAATGGAGATGGCTCTAAATCATGGTGACAGTTAAAACTTTGTTTCTTTATCAGGGTATTATGATTAGTGTAGAACTGAATTTATGATTGAAACAGCACAGGATTTCTACAAGCAGAATCAACATAGTACAATCTACAAATAGCAAAATACAGAATTTATAAATAATTTATGATTTCTAATCACCTAAGTAATACAGAATTTATAATACAACTTACAATTTATATTCACCTGGACCCTCTTCAGATTGGGCCAAATCCTAATACATGGTTTGTTGTATCATTGTAACAATCATAATCCAGACTCAAAAATCCTCTAAAGGAATATGAGCCACTCACTGAATCCTTGGAGAAAGCAGAGGATGGTGGAGGTGTCTCCTGGCCTTGGGATCAAGGGTCTCACTGTCCAGTAGCTCCTTACTTAGGACTTGCTGCTGTGCTCTGTGTGCTGTCTCACTTCCCTCTTCTGTGATGGGGACACAACACCTGCCTGGCTGGGTGCCTGTGACCTTCAAAGCCAGCAAGGCAGGCAACAATTGCCTGATGCCTGGGAACCCTGAGACTGGCAGGGGAAGGAAGAAGAAAACTGGTTTGTCAAGTTGCTTCACAGCACCTTGAGGGCCTGATAATGAGGGCCAGGGAATGGCTATGAGACACATTTGGTCACAGAGAGTGGCTCATGAAATGGCATTAGTTGTGCTACCCACATTACTGGGAGGGAGAGCAGACAGTACTGAGTGATTGGGTGGTAGCATCACTACCAGGAGCAGTGGCAGAGACTTATTCAGAGGCAAGGGGGACAGATATTTTTCACCTGGAGAGGTGAGAAATAAGAAACAGGAAAAAACCTAGTGCACAATCTGGAAACAAATAAATTGTTACAGGGAGGTGGAGAAGAACACCTTGACTTTGAGAGTTCTTGTTTCTCTCCTTTCCTAGTCCTTAAGGCGTTAGGGAATTTTTGTAGGCAAGTAAATCTCAGCAAAGAAGAGTGCAACCTGTGCTCTCACTTCTGCTATATCTGTGTTCCAGACCCCCTTCTCCTCCTTATGGAAAGTCTCAGGCCAGGCATGGGACCATTGGAGGGAGCCAACAGCACATTCACCGTGGAGAAGACAGCATTAGATGAGAAGCTGCCACACAGCTGGCCTGCCAAGGACTTTGTCACTCCTACCCAGGATCTCTCTGGGTCCCGCAGTGTCATGATGGACAGCACCAAGATCTTGGGGGTCCAGGTCATCCTGATTGCTGCCTACTCTCTCATCATTCTGCTGGGGTTCATTGGAAACTCCCTGGTCATCTACATCATAGTGAAGTACAAGACCATGAGGACTGTCACCAACTTCTTCATTGCTAACCTGGCCCTGGCAGACCTGATGGTGGACACCCTCTGTCTGCCTTTCACCCTGGTGTACACCCTGCTGGACGAGTGGAAGTTTGGAGCTGTCCTTTGTCACCTGGTTCCTTATGCTCAAGCTCTGAGTGTCCACGTGTCCACTCTCACCCTGACTGTGATTGCCCTGGATAGGTACCGCTGTATTGTTTTCCACCTGGACAGCAGGATTTCCAAGAGGCTCAGCTTCACCATCATAGCTGTCATGTGGCTGGCAGCAGCTGTCCTAGCAGGGCCTCTGGCCATCTTCAGGGAATACCGATATGAGGAAATCCCATCCATTAACCTCAAAATGGCTGTTTGCTCAGAAAAATGGCCCTCTGCTAGCAACAGAGATGCCACCATCTACAGTCTGTCCATGCTCCTCCTGCAGTATGTTCTTCCTCTTGCAATTATTTGTTATGCCTACACCAGGATCTGGTTCAAGCTGAAAAACCATGTCAGTCCCACTTCTAGGAATGAAAACCAGTGCCGGAGGAGGAAGACGACCAAAATGCTCGTGATGGTAGTTGTGGTATTCGCAGTCTGCTGGCTCCCCTTCCACATATTCCAGCTTGCCATTGATCTTGATCTGGTTCTTATCTTCCATGAGTACAAACTCCTGTACACTGTCTTCCATGTCGGGGCCATGTGCTCTACCTTTGTCAACCCCCTGCTCTATGGGTGGATGAACAAGAACTACAGGAATGGCTTCCTTATGTTCTTCCGTTGCCAGAACAAGCCGGAAAGCATCCACACTGAAGGCTCGGTCAGAGGGAGGTCTTACATCTTCAGGGCCAACACCCTAAATGGGAGCATCAAACAGACTCCTGGCAATGGAGCACTGCCCACAGAGGTTTAGGGATGGGACATCCACCTCCAGGATTGAGGCTGGCTGGGCCCAGAGACATTCTTGGGTGAATGCCTTTTTTTGACAGAACATTGTGCTGCCAATTATAGCCACAGCAGCCACATAGAAATACGAAATACCCCCTGTATCTCTCAAAACAATAAACCTGGTGTATTTTTGGCTGAGCAAATAAATTAATTTTTCCTTTCACTGCGTTCAAGTTATGCATGGAGACACAAGAAAAAATAACACACAGAGAAGGCTTTTATTTAGCCAGAAAAATACACCCTTCTTGCTATTTCCATTTGCCAAAGTGGGTTGCTCAACCTTTTACCCCCTGACACACTACACATTACAAATGTGGAGCTGATATTGTGTGTGATTGTTCATCTGTACGTCTCCTACCAAAAGCATTAGTGATCCATCTTTAGCTAATGCCTCCAAGGGGAGGGGACCTGCACTCTGCTCTGCAAACACCTGCTTGTTAGTGCCATCGCTCCTCTGACCTGGGGAGAGAGTGGGCTGGCACAGATTGAAGCTGGGCAATCCATGATCTCTTGCCCAACATTTGCATAAATCTGCATTTGCAACCCACGGGATGTCCTCAAGTCCTCTGAAAGCCCAGGAGGTGGCAGTGGCACTACTTACCACAGTCTCCTTTACAAGTGCAGAAGCAGGGCTTTGGGAATGCCTCATTAGCCAGGGCTTGTGTGCCAGCACCCTGTAATTAGCAGGGAGGAGAGCAGGAAGGGAAGCAGATAAGTTCAGTTTCAGTCCTGTCCATCAGCTGCCCCAGATCTTTCCTTTCCTAAGGGATTGTCAAGGGCAAGCAGCTAAAGATGTGGCTCCTGCCATGCAATAACTTGACAAATGCCAACATGACCAGAGAGGTGAAAAACTGCCCATGAAACCATTCTCCAAGGCACTCAGAGGGTTTAAAGCTTTCCCCTTGCTGAGGCTGAAGGTAGTATGGGTCTGTATATGGGTGCTTTATTTCAGAAGACAGATCTAACCTGCTTGCATGGTTTTCACAGATTTGGTGTCCTCTGGCAGAAGACATGGAGACCAAGGAAGATGTATTCTTTCAAACCAAACTATGTTCTCCTCCTGAAGGCTTGTGTCAGCTGGGGAGTGTATTTTTAGCTCTGCCATCAAAGGAGTCTTGATTGCTACTGTGATCTTGGTGTCATCTCTAAAAGTCAGTGTTCATCAGATTGGAAAGTAACTCCCAGATGCAGGAAAGAGACTCAACAGACCTCCTCAGTAAAAAATAAAATTAAAAGAAAAATTTTGATCTGTAGGTCTTCACTGAAGCAAGGACAAGAGGTAAGAGGATCTGCAGTACTGAGTACACCAGCCTGGATCAGACTGCTGGGCTGTCACATCTGGGTCCTCAAGAGATCAATTGCCAAAGGGCTTATTTGAAATTCTGCCTTCTTTCTAGCTTGACCTGCCTCTGGCCTTTGTTCTCCAGCTCAGCTTCTAACTGCTACAGTAGATTTTTAGCTCTTTGTTTATTTCTGCTCTCTGATCCTCTGCTCCATTTTCCTAAATAGGTATAAGAAAGTTGTTTCTGGTTCCTTCCCAAGAAACCTCAGTGTCAGGGAGAGGCTGCAGACCACACTTCACACTTGGAAGCATGGGCATGCTGGTGCCCAATAACCTCCTCAGCACCTGACCCTGCAGATCACAGCCTGGCCTTCTGTCCAGGGAGATTCAGGATCTACCAAGATCCTGTCAGGAAGTCACTGCTGTTCCAGTAAACAGCTCATCTGCTTCCTGACAGGCCAAGACACGATGGGAGAACCAAGACACAAGTTAACCTTCCTCATGTGAGTGCTGTGGAGTGGCAGTGGGAGTTTACTGTTTCATCCTGATGGAAGGGGGAGGATATTCTCCTCCACAGCACTGGTAAATTCTGTCCCTACGTAATGATCATTTCTGCAACCCATCCTCCTGAGGAACTCTCCCCACCTTTCCATCAAGCTCCAAGATACAAGGAAATGTTTATGTTTTAAAAGTAGCTCAAATGGGTGGAAAGAATTCAACTATTACCAATAAACACTTCAGAAAGTGATTTAACACTCAATAATATAAGTCAGAGTAAAATAACAAATTTAGCAGTGCAAGCTTGGAAGCCAATCATGCTGCCAGGCAAGATGGATGAGGAGCTAAATTGCTCTTCTAGAGGCCTTGCCAAAGGTTTTGTCCTGTGACACCACACACAGTATCTAACTGCAGAGCAAGGCAGATAATGACATTATGAATGACTGTTTAATTTTGAGTCCAGACTTTTAAACTAAATATGGATAAATAAATAAACAGATCCAAGTTCTTAAAAAATAAATACTGGCAATGGCATGCACAGGGCAGAGGCATTTTTATGCTGGAGCAAACTGAAAAGGAGAAACTATTTACTTGAAAGGTAACAGCAAAGTTCTTGTTTGCTCTGTTTAATACACTTGTGCAGCTTCACTGATAGATTTGTGTCAGTGAGCTCGCTGGTTTTTCCTCGCCATTGGGAAAAGTTACAACCTTCCACACCCACGGCTGGCAAGGAAAGCAGCTCTTAGTGGGGCATACTATGTGTGTTCCTGTGGAAAACTATGATGCCTCTATTGGGGGAAAGGGGCCTTAGTGTCCAGCACCAAACAGAGCAAGACAAGGTGGGAGCAAGGAAGCAAAGCTGCCTAACAAAGCGTGGTCAGAGTAGATAAAGAGTATGTTTTGACTATTGTGACTGCATAGAAGACAAGAATTAATTTATTTCCATGAAACAGAAATCTCTTGGAGATGAAGACTCCCCAAATATTAGCACCCTGCTAAAGACGGCCTTACTGCCATGATCAGCTCCATGAAACCAAAGACTGGCAGCTTTTTTAGCTTTTGAACTATTTAGGGCTCAGGGTTTGACCCTGCTGTGTGGGTATCAAGGGCATATCCTTTAGTAGTTACAGATAATCTTGGAGTCATCTTCCCACTGCCTGTTCCTTGCCAAAGGCACATCTGTGACTGCCTGGCCAGTGACTCTCCTCTCTGCAGAGCTGGCCCTGGTGTCACTGACATGGGACAGAACGACTCCTGTCACTGGCACAACAGCTGCCAGGGATGAGGCATTTCATTACAGAGCTGGAAACACCGTGACAGAAATGGAATGAACAAGAGTTTCATCAAAGCTTATCTGGAAGACAGTGTTGTACCTGGTGGCAAATGAATTTCCTCTAGGGCTCTTCCTGATTCTTGCTGACATCCCTCTCAATATGCTGCTTCTCTGAACTGACCTGAGAATATTTCACAGCTTTTAGGAGGGAGATTCTGAATTCCTTTAGAAGCATCCTATTTCTTACACTAGGACGCTCTTTCTGGTCCCATCATACAAATCTTGTATTATAAAATGTACCACTGCACAGTTCTTAATTGCCTAGAAAATTAACTTTGAATAGAAACAACAGGTGGCAAGGCCTCTAGCTATTCCATGCAACCATTCCTCACATGCCAGTCAAATCCAAGAACAGCTGAGGTGTGACAACTTCTTAGTTTAAAACCAGCAGCATCAATAACTGTTGTTCCCTAGAACAGGATGCCCTAAGAGCTCTTGAGAACCAGAGTCTCTTATCAAACTTCCAGCCTTGACAAAGCACATTGAAATTTGCAGAGCACAGGCTGTCCTTTGGACACAGGAGCCTTTCTAAGCACTAGAAATTTTGCCTCTAAAACACTTAGCTTATTCCCTTCCCATTTATATTCCAAAGCATACACATCTGTAACTAGGTAATGCACGTACAGAGGGCAAAGGTTTGGGCTTTTTATTTTTCCTTGTCTTAAGGTAACATATTCAGCTGGCATTCAATCAATGCAGGGTGAGCTGTGTCCTTTGGTCAGGGCTCTCTCAGAATCAAAAATGTGACATGCTCCTGCATTTGCCTGGGCTTCATCCTGCTCCTGAAAGGCCAGATGCAGCCCCTCATGGCTCTCCGCCTTACAGTAATAGGTGCCCTCTCCCATTCTCCATGGAAGCCCAAGCAAACAATGTCAAATGGCACATGTTTTATTCAACAGACCCACAAATGTATCAGCAGAAACACTGCTCTGAGCTTTGCACAAAGGCTCTATAGGGAAATACACACTAGTCCAGGAAAGAGGCCATTCCTCTAACATATGCTAATAGGCCAGAGGAGCTGGAGTGAGTTCTGTTCTGCTGAAGGAGGTCTCAGACAGTTCAGCCTTTCCCTTGATATCAGGTGTTAATCTTATCATTGTTACAGCCAACATGGTCCAAAACCAAATTAGCCTTTGGGCAGGAGCTGGGAGTTGGCACTGTCTTCTCCTGCCTTTGTCTTTCAGTTGTGTTATTGTGTGATTCCACCAGAGTCTCTGAATGTGCTGGGTTTTAAATAAGGCCCCATAATCAGCTGCTCTGGTGAAAATCAGGAATTACTGCAATAATCTGGAGAAAAAAAAAGAAAGGATTCTGGGTTCATATGGGTAAGCAGAATTTGGTCGCTTGCATTTGAAAAAACCAGACCTTTGTTTTCCTTTCAGTTTTCCCTTATCTAGCTTGGGATTCTTCAAATGCCAAAAATAATATTGCATATTACTGCCAGAACATTTATCTTCATTTTGAGCTCATTTCAGAGACAGGACTTGTTCAGGAGAGCCTGGGAGGGGACAAAGGCTAGGTTTTAAAGCTCATCCTTATCTCTAGTCTCAGTGTTTTTAAGTTAAAAGACAAATCAGAAAAAGACAAAGTCACTCACGCCAAGGGAGGTACCAATTTATCTTCAGACAACACAACCTCTATTTAATTTTCCATCCAGACACCCCATCACCCTTTGCCATAGTGTTGTACATACACGGGGCTGGATGAGGTTGGGGGAGGAAAGCATTTTTCTGCTGCTAATAGCAATACTTTAGTGTCACTCATGATTTATAGCCAACAAAAAAATGCTTTTTCTGCTCTATGTTCTGTTCACTGTAATGAGTTCAGAAGGAATAGTGCAGATGCCTCATGGAGCTCACAGGAGGAAATCTTCATTAGTCCAGTCCTCTCCAGTGTGGTAGCAAGGACTGGGAACATTAGAGGAGAAACCCTCTTGTTTATAACTAGCTTATTGAAGTGCACAGACATGGAGTTGTCACTGTGTCGCTCTGCTAATGTGTCACAAACTTTCAGACACTGCTCATCTTCAAGATTTACAAGCAGCTCAGCCACATGGTGCTTCTTGCTGGTGTGTGGAAGGAAGAAGGAAATTAGGGGAGAAACAAAGATTTCAAGATATTCAGGAGAAGGTGAACCCTTGGATGAAATCTGGAGGTGATATGGTTCTTTATGTAACCTGGGGTAGATTGTTGGCTCTACTGGGAGCAGGATCAAAGGGGAATGAACTCTGCCATGGTGCAGAAAGAACAGAGCCTCCATCAAATTAGAGACAAGTAAGAAATAACAGCAAACCTGGATCCATCATGTCCAGTACTCTGTTGCAGATTGAGGCAATAAAAGATGCTATTTAGGGAAACACACTTGCTTGGCCACTTTAGTGGTCCATTCCCCTCATTCCTCTAATAACAGCCACAATTGTTGTATCAGCTACGTTAAAGTGGACATCTCTGCCTAGGGCATTTAGTGTCCATGTCTAGGCTTTTTGCTTGTGATTTTGTCTAATTGCTGCCTGACTCTGACAATTCTGTCTGCTTCCCAGGGCAGCCAGTTCCAGAAGTTCACCTGCACAGTGTGAGAAAGCACTTCCTTTTATCTGTTGAAACCAACCCCCTCTTAGATTCAGCAAATGCCTGCTGGTTCCAGGACTTCCTGAACAGCAGCTGAACCAGAGCTTACCTAGGACCTTCTTCCTTTTACAGATCTTGGTGCTGTCCTCATTTTTCAGCATTCTTCTCTCCTGGTTCAAGTCACATCTCCTAAGACAGTTTCTTCATCCCTCATCATCTTGTTTGTCCTTCTGTGGACCTCCTTTAGTTCCACAAATACTACAATGAGCTGAATTTTGCTCCCAGTTCCTGTGAAGGAGTGGGATTTATCAGTTTTGTTCTGACCTTGCTTGGGATTGATCATATGAGTGCTTTTCAGTAGGTGAGGAGGAAGGACACCTCTTGAAAAAAAAAGTCAGGCTGCCTTTCCCTGGCCGCAGTGCTGCTGTTTTCTTAATGAAATCTCATTACACTGGTCACTGAGTCAGTTCAGTGAATCGTGAAATGCATCCCCAGTTTTGTTTTTGAAGATGAGAGACAAAAGGGCAGTCAGATCCCTTCCTCACCCTGAACTCTCTATCCAATAGATTTATCCAGGGGCAAGACTGGAGTCGAAATGATCCTGATAGTGAACAAGTGTCATAGATCACAGCTTCATCTGTCCATTCCATGAAACTGAGAAATGAGGAATTATGCATTTCAGGAAAAGAATGATGAGGTTTTGTTACTTGGCAACTGTAGCTCACACATATTTTGGAAAAAATTGAGAACATCCTGTACCTCAGAGAAATCAACCAGCTTAGGTGAGGAGGAAGGGAGCTGGCAGCAGATCTCCAAAACTTTGAGCTGGAAAGATCTCGTGGGGCTTGTGGAAGCGAAAATTGCTTTATGTCTTCATGCTCCTCAGCTTGTCTCCTCCACGTGACTGTCTGCATCGGTTTCTGGGCTCTTCATGGTGAAATAATCCATTGTTCTGCCATTTCTGTCTCGCAGAGGCATTTCACAGCCATCTGAATGGGCTCTAATCCACCTGCCAGCTGCAATCAGCACCCAGCCTGGCTGCACTCCTCTCAGCCAAGACTTGAGCGCCAGAAACAAAAACCTTCCAAAGAAGTATCAGCAAGAGATCTGGATGTGAAAACTGAGGATGGGGCAACCAAACCTGAGGGCTGGTGAGTGTACACACAGGGACAGCAAACCCAGGCAACAAGGCCAGAGTAAAGTTTGACTTGCCCTCTGCAGTGGCAGTTGACTTCAGACAAGAATTCAGACATGATTATTAAAAGAATAATTTAGGGCTTCAGTTGCTGGGAGCCAGTCTCCAAGGTTGAGCTCAGCAGACTACTGTGTTGCTGGACACCAGATAATGCATTTATGCAGGGGTTCAGCATTTTTTGGTCCAGCTTTGTTACTGTGTGAAATCCCATTTCTCTTTCCTAGGTTGCATGTAAGAATCCAGTGGTTTCAAAGAGCAGATCTTAAGTCTCCAAGACAACCCTGCAGTAACCAATTAAGTAAAAGTAAGATAACAAAACTACCATGGCAAGAACTGATTGAAACGGTCTGTTGCTTCAAGGAATGAGATTGCTACAGTGGCAAAGATGTCTTACTGCAGTCCTTGTAAGGTCTGCCTGGCACTGCAGTCTGTTCTGTGAAATTCCAGTTGGCTTCATGTAAAATCAATGACAGTTGGGTTGCTAATACCCAGTAGTTCATTTGGAATCCTGTTTTTTTCTAATTACGTCATTAAACGGACATGAGATAATCTCACTGCAGCCCAAGCAGCTGGAACAGCCTGGCAAGAGCCTGTCTCTGAGACACAGACATTAAAGCACTGCTCACAGGTCTCCCAGAGTGTGGGGAGAGGTTCTGGGGCATTTTCCTCATGTGCATAGTATAAAAAAAGATCATAGGAAATAAATGTGAGGGAGATGGAGCTTCTTTGGCTAAGCCATTCCTGATCACAAGGTGTCCCACCTCTTCCAAGGCTCCTGTGATGGTGCTTTCATCTGCTCCCCACACAGTCTAATGTGAGCCCTTCCTAATTGTAACCAATATATCTCCCTTACTGCAACCTATCACTTCTTGTCCCCTGGCAGACACAGATGATAGTTTATTGCCTTTTATACTGCACTTTTACCTATTTGAAGGGTATCATCATGCAGCTTTTCCATTTCCCCCAGACTAAATTAAGTAATTTTTTTTTCTGTACCTCCTTGCAGGGCTCATTTGCTGTACCTCTGGTTGTTCTTGCCATTGTCCTCTGGACTCTCAGTGCTCAATAGCCAGAAGTCAGGGGCTGGGGCCAGGCAGTGTGCTGCCACGATGAGCACAGAGCAGGTGACATGCAGGTACTACGTGCAGAGAGTGTGCTGGGAGGCAAATAAGTGTCTGTTCTCACATGATTTGCAGACAAGCAAATCCTCCACCATCTTCAATACTACCAGAAGGGACAGTGTGCCTATAGTGCTTGGTAGAGGTGTGATCAGATGAGGCTCACAGCCCTGGGGTGAGCCACAGCCACTGTGCTGTCCCTGGCACAGCCCCAGTGTGGTCCCACCACCACCCAGAGCACAGAGCAAGAGGAGGCTCAGGGACAGAAATCTGTGTGGCTTGAGTGAAGAGCAGCAGAAGTCCAGTGCCTTCAGAGCAGTGCTGTGCTGCAGCGACCAAAATAACAATCTGGAAGTGAAGCCCCGTTACCACTTGGAAGCAATTTGCAGTGGACTGGGAGCTCCTGTGGTGACAGGGAGCAGCTGAGTCCATACATGATGGGGGGAATGTAGCACTTGGGAGAGTGCTGCCTGTCATGGGTGAGATATGTGGGCAGCAAGTGGGCAGCAAGTGCTTCACCCTTTCAACCAAGAACAGAGGAAGGCTCACAAGATTATGTGCATGGCAACATTTGAGCTTGATATGGAGAAGAGCCTTTGCTTTCCAGGCCTGTCAGGTCAAGGTGTGCAGCATCTGTGTGGAAGTGCTGTGTGAGAAACCACCAGCCTCTGAGAGGAGGTTTGGGATCCCTTCCAACTGCAACCACACATACTTCTTGTCCTGCATTTGGCAGTGGAGATGTGCCAAGTAGTTCAAGAAATCCATCATCAAGTCCTGTCCAGAGTGCCACGTTACATTCAGGTTTGTCATTCCCAGTGTGTACTGGGTAGAAAAGCAGAAGAAAAATGAGCTGATTAAGGAGTTTAAGCAGAGTGGGGAAAAAGCTCTGCAAGTACTTTGAAAAAGGGAAAGGCATGTGCCAGTTTGGGTGAAAGTGTCTTTGGAAGGAAGTTTTGCAGGGAACAAAAGGGCTAAAGGAGGTAACAAGGTCCTGCAGAAATGTTAGGTTCTCTGAGCAATTGTTCTGTATGCTGGAATGCACAATTGAGAACTACTCTTCTCCAAACACAGTGACTGCCTCTACACTATGGCAGGAGACCAGGCTCTTTGTTTCACTGTCAGCTGAGCTATTTCCATGTTCTGACTCATCCACGCCTGTTTCTACACCAGTAAAAGCAGCAGCATTTGCAGCATTGTTCCAGCCCTCACAGGTGAAAACAATTATGAGGCAAAAGTTTCCCTACAAGTTGCACCAGTCATACTGAGTTTTTCACGTTTCCCTTTGTGGGCGTTGCCTCCGGTGTGCAGCTCTGGGTATGTTCACAGCATGACCGTGGTTCTCTAGGACAGAGGGACACAAGTGACAGGAGGCCACAGTGATCGTGTCCAAACCTGCCTTTCCTCAGGAGCCTGGTGCCTCACAAATTGTCTCCGAGTCAACCTCAGGACTATTTCTTGTGCTGCCTTCACCTTTCTGCACTCCCCATGCCTGTTGTGAGTGCAGCAGTCACTTCCTTCTCACTGTCCTGTGTAGCTCAAGTTCAGGAAACCTTTAATTGCCACTTCTTCCACCTTCCCTTGAAGAACAGCACTTACATTTTATTTCCTTCTGGATAGAAAGCACAATTCTTTTCAGCCAGTTCTCTCTTCCAGTTTTGTTAAATCCCTGATGAGTTGATCTTAAACTGCTGAGCCTTGCTTTTCTCTTCTATGAGACAGGACAAGTGCAGCACCCAGAGGCTTGTAAATCCTGTCATCTGTGCTGCTGCAGCAAAAGGCATTGTCATTGAACACATCTTACAACGATTGTATTGCCATCAGCTGCGGATCTAGGAGGCAGATCTTATTGGAAAGTGCTGCTAAATACTCAGAGAAAAGCAAATTTTGAATTCTCAGGGGTAAATATTTATTCCAGACACTCAAAAAAGCAGTGATTTGTGAATCAAGGTGTGGGAGGGTTTTTAGTGGTGACAGTGCCTGGAATTTTTCAGCAGCTTTTTTTTCTCTTGTTGAGACTTCTCATTAACAATCACTAATGGTCATGGCAGCAGCTCCATGGGAGTCCTGTCAAACAGAAGAGCTGGGGCAGAAACTCTTTGTGCCCTCCAGTGCACTCATTACTGTTTTGTCTCTTCAAGTTCTGTTTCAAGTCACGGATTCCCCTTGGATCCTTATGGGGCCATTCCACAGATGAATGAGCAGCTGCCTTCTGATTCTCATTTTCCCTTTGTTACAATGTTCTCATCCGGTCTGGTCACACTCCCATGTATTCTGATATTTCTGGTACCCTGCACCATCTTAGGAGAAATAAATTAATATTAAATTAATAAATAAATTAAACTCCCTTGCATGCACGCCTTTCCCTGTCTCCACTTAAAAACCAGTCCTGTGGCAAAAATGATTCAGTTCTGCATTCAGATAACTGATGATCTATGAAAGCAAGTTACAAATGAAGTTCCTAAAGAGAATTTAATATAACATTGATGTTGCAGTGACTGTAACACAGCGCAGATTTGATGTTTTCAATACAGAGTTACAAGGGCATGCACTCTTATCAGTCTATTTGATAATAAAATCCCTATCTCTGTTGTACTGTAGGCATTGGGGTAGCTCAATTTTCTGGTTAATAAACTCTCTTGGATGTCTATAGCCCTTTTATAACATCTAGGACTTCTTGAGTTTCATGGTTACCACAATGCTACATAGAGCTCATTCCTTCTATTCACAGGTCATTGTGCTAATAAATATCAGATAGATGCCTTTGGGCATTAATAAACAGGTGCAGCCCTACAGTGTGACAAGGAAATTATTTTGGCTGGGACTTTCCAACAGTATATTATCAGAGGGGATTGTACAAACAAGTCAGTGCTTGTTGGAAGGAAGCATGGGTATGGGACTTCATGCCTGGCTGTCATCCTACTTCACAGTCCACAAAACCTCTGTAAGACAGTGGATCTCTGAAGGCTGGAGGCAGCTTGCCTGTGACGCTCGATTCAAACTGTTCCACTGAATGTCTGTTCAGGGACCCTTCAGAGTCATGAATATGCCAAGTCACTCCAAGGTATTACATGAAAAGAGATCCTGGCACCAAGTTCTGCTTGCCAGAGACTTGCAGACATTTAGAAATGCTGTCATGCAAGCCAAGATACAGCTCCAAGTTCTTTTAATTCCTGCAATGATCAGACAACTGCTGAATGCGATAAGGCAAGGATTTCAGCTCAAAATGGACTAGGGAGCAGGGAGGGGAGAGGAGAGAGACAGTAGACAGATACCAGGTAGGAGGTGCAGATGTTAAAGCTTTGATGTTGTCTACTTCAGCCGAAAGACTGGAGCTGAGATTAGCAGCCTTGTGTGGAATAATGGCATTATCCTGCTCAAAACACCAGGAGATGCAATTGTTGTGAATGTCACTGTGTGAGAGTACTTGATCATCCACTCAGTTTGCTCTGTTTGAAACCACATGAATATCTGAGACCAGGATTGCACCTTTTATACTTGACAGTTGGAGCTGGTTATTGTTTTCAAGCCAAATGCCTTCTTGCTGGAGTGGCATCCCAGTACTTGTCCCAGAGCAGGAGTGTGGTGTAAGCCAGCAGCCTCCACTGAAGGAGCATTTCTCTCCTAGCTGTGCTGTGACTGTACAGCCCTGGTGCAACACTGTCAGCATCACAGACATACCTCAGACGTGACACTGGACAGCACACCTGAGCCTCATTCTCACAAACATGGCAGAGCAGGAGAATGAGCAAGACTCTGGAGGGATTCAGATGTGTTCTGTATATCCCAGAGAAGCTCTAGTGCTATATGAGCTCTTTCCAATGTAGCTCTAAATGATTCACATCTCTCCCGTTGCTCATTGCATCTCCAGGGGAAGATGTGAGTGCAAGGAGTGGCTTGTTCTGGTGGCTCTCTCTAAAAAATATGTATTTAATTATCTTGTGGGAGGCAAGATTGAAAAAACAGTCTCAATGCTCTGGGACCAGAAATCGGTGGCATTTATCATGGATCCCAGGAACTGGGATCCTGTTCATTTTGCAATCTGAGATCAGCTTTGAGAAGACTCTGCTGTCCCTACTCAGTAAAGCTCTTCCATTGTTGTGACAACCAGCTCTGCTGTGCCAGGAGAGAAGCTGTTGGCTCTTGCTTTCACCCCTGGCACTGTGCTGCCCTTTGCTGCCACAGCGAAAAGTGTGTCCATACCTTCTGTCAGCCTTTTGAGGAAGCTTTTATTGGGCAGGAGTGAGGACCAGCACTGCTGGGAGATGGTGAGGCTCAGCCTTCCTGAGGAACCTTATCCTGTTCTCCCAGAGGTCCTTGCTGCTGCAGCTTCACAGCGAGCAGATCCCTGCCTGTGCCAAGTAAGGTGCAGCTGTGTGTGTGATCTGTGGGCCTCCTGTCTGCACTGCAGGGCAGAGACTTCAGAGAGTGTCAGCCAGACGACTTGAAGATTCCTTTTCCTTGTTGGCTCTACATTCCTGAGATAAAATTAAGTTATGGTGGGGGGTCACCCTGCCATCCAGCTGTTTTGGTGATAGCTGTGGGGCAGCTGTGCTGGAAGATGGAGTTTCACAGCGACAGGAATAGATGTTTATCTCAATCCAGTTCACTGCTCTTGGGTTGAGAATATTTTAGGGTATCCCAAAAGTCATGCCTGACTGTTACGAATTTTCAGCGACGCTGAACAGCAAGTGACTCTACTGGGTTTGGGAGATATTCATCTTCAGGTATTCTTTTTAATCTCTTTATACCTCGGTTTTTTTAATCATTCAGGTGGGGAGTGAGAAGCAGCATGTACCTGCCTCCCATCACACACATAAAGACTGTTGTTGAGGAGGCTTCACTGCTGCTGCTGGCAAAGTCTCAGATCAGAGCTGCACCCTCAAGTGCCAGAGCTTTGGGGAGCTTCTCCTTCACAAACCACATAGACCAAGTCAGGCTTGTCATAGTGAACAGACTCAGCACAAAGAACACTCTAATTCCACCTGCTGATGCCTTCATAAGAGGCAGCTCCTTATTAATGAATGGGTTTCCCATTCAGTGAAACACATTTCTGTACCTCACAAGTGGTGAAGGGATCTGAGCAAACACACTGCATTGGGAACAGCAAAAAACACCCAACATGAATCAAAAGCATCAACATGCTCATAAAAGGAAGGAGGGATTTATCCTGATTCATTTCAGGAAAATGTCATGAGTGTGCCACAGACAGACCATGCTCAGGGCTCCACAGGGGTTTGTAGAAGTAAATAGAGAACACAACTTATCAACTGTGGGAGAAAACTCAGAATCTGTTTCTTGAGGCAAGACCATTTTTCTGGTTCATTGAGGAGAGCTCCAGCTTAGTTGGGGATAATGACACATTATTCCTAATGTTCCTGAGGAAAGAAATGAGTAGGACTAAAATGTTTACTTAAAGAAAATATATTCTGGATCCTATGAAGAGTCAGACTTCATCAAGACTTTGCTTTCAATAGCCACCAGCTCTGTATTCAATCCCCTCTAATACACTCTTAGGGTGACACAGGGCCTTGGGGAACTTGTTCTGGTCTTTTAGACAGTGATGAATTTATTCTTTAGATGGGAAGTTATTCAGCTCCTGTGGTTTTTTTATCTTGACAGAATTTTTTAGATGGGTGCATTATCCATGGGAAGTTTTAGTGGGTTTTGGATACTTGCAGATATCCTATACTGCTCTGTGATCAACTGGCAGTAAAGCTGGAGGTATTTCTTCCTCTGAGCTTTGAATTGTTATGCTTCCATTTCACTTTCCAAATCTGAAAATGAAATTAGAATTCCAATTTCAAAAGCTCTCCCCTTTCCTTTATCAGCAATAAAGAAGAAATGGGAACGCTTGCCTGGCCTGTTCTGCACTGATCATTATTTTACACAAATGTATCACTAGGTTTCTCTTCTTCATAAAGTCTCTACAGACAGGCTTTTAAACTGTGCTGCTTCTGATAGCTTTCATTATTTTCAACACCTAACATATAATACTTTTATGTCTCATTTAGTAGAAAACTGTAAAGATCAAATTTCTGTTTAAAATATGAAGCCTTGTTAACAGTTTTTTTTTGAAACAACTGAAATAGAGAAGTAATATGAATTATTGCTTCTCTTCTATTACTTAGGAATAAAAGAATACATGTCTAGAAAATGTTTTCTGTAACCTTTTTGAAAGAAAATATTTCACTGACTGTAAAATACGTGCTTGTTTGCCTGCTGAGGACAAGATTGGTTGGATGGTGACTCAGGAGCCAAAGCAATTTCAAAGGAGAGGTGGGTTCTGTTTTATAAACACAAAAATCCCAAGTGCTGTGTGTGGCTAGAACTGTCTCACAGAGAAATTGAAATTTTTATGATCCTAGGAGATTAAAAGAGAGATTGGTGCAATAACTCTATTGGTTTAATGTATGCTTTGTTTTGGATAACACAAGAAGAGATCTTTTGCTGCCTAAATTGAATGTAACGCTTTTGTGTCCTTTTTTTATTGATTTTGTGCTGTGAGTTCAGTAACAGCCCAAGTTTTGTTTTGTTACTCCCACCCCCCAAAACCTCTGTGTATAACCAGAAACACTGAAAATGTTAACATTTCTGAGATCCTTAATGTTTATTCTTGCAAAGAGGTCCCAAACAGACCAGAATTCATCAGGAATACAACAAATCCCTTTGTTGCTTTTCCACTGGTGCCATTTTAAAAATAGTAACATCTTTATTGCAACACTTCTGAAGGAAAGGGGCTCCTTCACCCTTCAACAGTCAGACAGATGCTCCTTCTGTTCCTCCAGTCCTTTGGCTGCTGCTCTCACACCGTGCAGTTACTGTCAGCACAAAGCCCAGGCATGGCACGATGACATGGGAGCTGTTGCAGGTGAGTGCACAGAAAGAGGGACAGGTTCAGGGTGGTTTTACTCTCAGAGGAAAGAAAGTGCCCACGGTCACCAGTGCACTGTCAGAGCAAATCTCAGGGAGGTTTAAAACACCTTGGAAGGACTCATGGAAACTGTCCCTGGTGACTACAGAATCACAGAATGACAGAATAATGAGGCTGGAAGAGACCTCCAAGATCACTGAGTCCAACCCACGCCCCAACACCTCAACTAGACCATAGCACCAAGTGCCATGTCCAGTTTTTTTTTTTAAACACATCCAGAGTGGTGATTCTACCATCTCCCTGGGAAGAGCATTCCAGTACTTTATTATTTGGCTGACAGCAGCTCCCCCTGGCTACTCCTAAATCTCCTACCACTCCCCTTTACTACAGCAGGTCCCATGGGGGTTTAAGCTCTCCACCTCCACGGGGAACACGATCCCCCCAAGCCCTGGGCAGTGTTTTTCTCCTTGCTGCCACGCTGTCTCAATCTCATTTGGCTTTTGTTTCAGGGGATGGAGTCACAAAAGCCTCCTGGAAACTGGCGCTGTTCGAGGTGACACACAGACATGATGTCAAATCACACTCTGAGATGACACCTCTGCCCCACGGCACTCACACGACAACTTGACAACATCGTGGGGGCTGAACTGGAGCGGGGATGGAGCCTTGGGAGGCTTGCAGGTGGGGGAGCTGGAGCTGGATGAACTGCTGCTGAATAATCTGTTACAACTTCTCGTCTATTTCAGCAGGCTCTGAAGTCAACTCTTCAGAAGTAAAGGCTGGTACCTGCTGGAGTTCTGTGTGCCTGCCCGTCTTTTGAAGTCCTTCAAAGAGGCCCTTGTACTTTGTCAGGGAAATGAAGAGGGAGATCCCTGCGTAATCTCCACCAATACCTTTCATTTCCCGAGGTAATGATGCAGAAGTGTCCTGGGGAGAGAGCGCCCTTCCCCTCCTGACACAGCAGGGGCTCCTTTGAACCCTCCTGGGGCTCACAACAGACACCCCGACACAGCTGCTGCCCCTGCTCCTCAAAGTGCTGTCACCGTGTAGTTAAAATAATTTACATGCTGTTAATGTAAGTTTTTTTTCTGAGATAAAGCCATGTAAATGTGCATGGAAGAGTCAAAATGTCCAATTTAGGAAAGAATTTGAGTTTCTAACGCCATCCTCAGCACGTACGTGGTCAGAACTCCTCCATGAGCAATGAGAGAAACATGGCTGCTTTCCTTCAAGTGTTTTTCTCTGAAATTATTACTTTCAGTTGTTTCGTAAAGTCAACCAGCCATTTTGTTCCAAATATTTGGCTAGATAATAATTCCAGGAAAATTCTAGTGGTCGTGTATTGATCTGAATAAAAGTATGGAGCTTTGGAAAAGTAGAGGGGTTGGATGGAGTGTTTGATGCAGAACAGACAGCTTGCCTCAAATGATCAGAAATAAACACTAACAGAGCACAGAAACGACTGCAGGGCTTCAGGAGAATAAATAACGATTTGCAGATTGAATATTGGCTGTTGTATCACTGCCTTGTAGGGTTTATTAATGACTGGCTCGGTGAGAGGAGCCCTTTTTCTGCTCCTCCACAATCAGAGGAGGCACGAGATAGATGTGGTTTACATTCATCTAAAGTTAGAAGTCATGATGTAAATTGCAGAAATAGACATGAACACAGAAAAAAAATCAAAAATGTGTAATTTGAAAAACGTGTTCAAGCAATAGCTGCACGATATCCTGCTTCCCAAAAGGCTCAGAGGAAGAGGGTTATGGGGCTGTTTGTTTCCTGAGGAGCAAAGCGCTAAATTTTAACGTTCATGAAAACTGAGAAAACAATTACTTTCCAACAAAAAACTTTCCAGAGAAAAGGAGGCTTGAGGGTGACCTTATCTCTCTCTGCAAGTCCCTGAGAGGACGGTGTATAGCCAGGAGGGGGTAAGGCTCTGTTCCCAGGTAACCCTTGGAAATTATGTAATGTTCCTAATTAATTATTTTGATTAACTTTTCTAATTGATTTTTAAAATTATATTTACATGTATTACAGTGACATAACCAGCAACACGATGAGAGGACTTAGTCTTAAGCTAAGGGGAATTTAGGTTGAACCAACAAGATAATTTCTTCCCAAATGTGGCTATTGATTCTTTCAACCCTTTTCTAGCTTCTTATTTTTAAGTATATTGTTTCTGCCTTACCAGTCAGGTTTCACCTGTATTCTTACTGGTTCTGCTGCTTTTGATTTCCCTGGAAAACTATTTTATTAATGGCTCTGAGAGCTTGTACTAGCCTGTATTCATTAATGTGGGGCTTCTTTACCAGTAGGGGTATTATATTCTGACTCACATTCCTCTAGTCATCCATGTTCATGTCAAACAAATTTTTTTCACAAAAAAAGGTGATTAGACACTGGAATGAGCTGCTCAAGGAGGTGGAGTCACTGTCTTCAGAAATGTTTAAGGAAAGACTGGACATGGCATGCATGGTCTGTTTGACATGGTGGTGTTGGGCTACAGGTTGGACTGGTGAAAAATGCCAATCACTTGTTTTTAAAATTTTAAAAGTTTAGTAGTAATAAAATGGTAATAAAAATAGTAATATAATTAGAGCAATAAAAATTTGAACAATTGAGATTAGGACAATACAAAACAGTAAGAACAAAGAGTTACTGACGGTCCAGGTACCTCTTTCTGGGCAAAATATGCCAGAAAAAGGACACACAATAACAGAGGATTAACCTTGAAAAACAGTAGCCTGTTGCATATTCATACATCTCATACATGATGCATAAATTCCATTCAAACAAAGCATTCTGTTTGGTCAGCATCAACTTCTTCCTCTGAATCCTGACGGCATCTTCAAGGCTGAGCAGCATCTTCAAGGCTGAGCAAGGCAGGAAGAAGTTAGCTTCTTCTGATAACGGAGCAATAAATCCTCTTTTTCTGAAAGATTTAGGAGTCCTGTGGCTGCTATCTGGTGCGAGTACCTCATTCCTTTCTTTAAAAAAATATCCCATGTACATAGTTTCTATTTTAACATTATGTTATAACCTATATTTAACATACTATATGAGAAAATTAATACAGCATAACTTTCTAACACAACACATATAATATTCATCCTAATATTTGTGAAAAGTCAATCATAAAATACACATTTTTCACAGACTCGATGGTCTCAGAGGTCTATTCCAACCTAAGTGATTCTGTGATTGCTGGGATGCCCTCACCAGAGCCTGGAGCAGCGCTTTGTCCTGGCACTGCTCCACCGGAGGAAAGGCCAGGCCCGGAGCACTGCTCCAAGGAGCACCGGAGGGAGAAACGCGTGAACATGGCGCACAAACGGGACCACGCTCCCAGGACTAAAGTGATTCCAACATTTATTATAATAAAAAAAAGGCCTAAAGCATGGGGGCTTGCAGGCCGAGCAGGAGCGTTCCCCTTTGAGGATGCTGCAGCGCTGGGTTTTCTCGAGCAGCGATGTTCCCGATGTTCCAGGTGGAGCGGCACAGCTTTACTGGGTCAGATGCCCCTTTTTATCCCGGTTTTTGTCCCTTTGGATTGGTTTCTGTTTGGATCCTTCATCTGCATGAAGGTTTAAGGCGCTTGATTGGCCCATTACAGCTCTGTCCAGGCTGGCTGGTTTCGCTGGGGGGGAGGTGCACTTTATTTAGGTGTAATACCCTACGTTGAGTACCATATTTGTTATAATTACCCTTTTAACTCTTTTTACAATATAACAACCAAACATGCTTGACGATTATCAACTATTCTACAACAGTTTCTAACCTATTTTTGACAATTTCATGCACTGATGAACCGAAGAGCTCGATGCTGCTCCTGCAGAACGCACTCGCACTGCCGCGGCCCGAGCCCTTTGCTAACTAAGCTAAGCTCTAACTAAGCTCTAATTAAGCGCTAATTAAGCACTAATTGCCCCGCGCTGCCCTCGCGCGTCGCCGCCCTCACGAGGAACGGCGGGAACCGCGCACGTGCGCGCCGCCGCCTCGCCGCGCACGCGCGGTAGGAGTGACCCGTCCCGGCCGCCGTCCCGCCCCGCCGTGCCCCGGACGCCGTCTCCGCGGTCACTTCCGGCGGCGGCCCCGGCGCGGAGGCCCCGGTGCAGCCCCGCTCCGCCCGGGCCCGGCCCGCAGCCGGCGCAGCATGCCGGGGCGGCCCGCCCCGCACAGCCCGCCCGCCCCGCACCGCCCGCACGCACGCTCTCCCCTGCGCGGCCGGCCCCTGGCCCCGGCGCTGCCTCCTCCGCGCCGCCGCGCCCCGGCGGGAACGTGACCACAGCTCGCCGCCTGCCCGCGGGGCCGTCCGGTGAGTGGGGACACCTGGGTGGGGGACGCGGGGACGTTTAGCGGGACCGGCGGGAGCCGCGGCGCTGCGCTTGGGCCCGGGCGGTGCGGAGGAGACGGGGCTCGGGTAACGGCCCGGGCTCCCGGCATCACCGGCTGCGCGGGGCGAGCTGCGGGCCGTGCCGGGGCTGGACCGCCGTAGGCGGTGCTGCCTTTATCTGCTGTGTCCTCCCCGCCTCGCTGCGCTCCCAGAGCTGTCCGTCATCGCTGTCAAACGAGGAGCCCCGGGGGCTGGCGGTGGGTGAGGGGGTGTGGGGCTCCCTCAGCCTCCGGCCGTGCCTTTGTCGCGTGGCCGTGATGTGACACCTTGTCGCCAGGCAGCTGTTGGCAGAGTGTGCGGCTCCCTCTGGGTCACCAAACTCACCTGAGAGTTCCCCGTGCCGTTGCAGCAGTGGAAATGCAGGTGCAGTGTATCCGCGCTGAACTGGTGGTGCTGAGGGTGTAGAAATAAAAGTTTCCTTCTATAAGTAGATTAATAGAGAACACATAATTCATTTAATTAGAGTCAGACTTAGATGCCAACAGTGCTGTCAGTTTACTGAAGTGATTAGAAGTGCTGTTTGTTGTGAGAAGGATTGTATAACTTGGCAAGAGCATAACAGAGAACATGTGTTTTAGCCATGGAGGCTCCCTATGATGGCGCTGAGGTGACGGTGGTGATGGAGGAGATAGAGAGCACTTACACTTACACATCACCAGTGCCATCCAAGAAGAAGAAGAAACATAAAAGTACTGGTGATCATGGAGAAAAAGCCAAGAAGCCTCGGTAAGTTCTTTCTGCTTTCATTTAGGTCGTTTGTAGGGTGTGGGAGCAGTTTTCCCTGTTTCAGACACGAGTGGACTTTGCAGTGCACTTGGAACACTTCATAGTGTAAAGCATTGTATATGAAATATCAGCCTGACACTTCGGGCCTGCTCAGACATTCTTTACAGGTGCCACTGTTGCTCAGTTTAGAGTTTGTTTACCCCAGCATAATTTGCTTTAGGCTGTTCCTCAGAGGTTCTTTTTTTTCTTCTGAGGTTCTCCTCAGAGAGAGAGTTTTCATTTGGTTAAAAAATGCATTTGCAAATAAAATTAAATGTAACTTGCTTGTCACGTGACCTTGAGACAAACCTAAACCTTGTGGATTTTATGTAGGAAGGAATTTATGTAGAATGACCTTAATATTTCAATTTCTGGTTGTTTTTCAGATCTGCTTACCTTCTCTACTATTATGATATTTACTTGAAAGTACAACAAGAGCTTCCACACCTCCCTCAATCTGAAATCAACAAAAAGATCAGTGAGAGCTGGAGGTTGCTCAGTGTGGCTGAAAAGAGCTACTACTTGGAAAAGGCCAAGCTAGAGAAGGAGGGACTGGACCCGGTGAGTTGTCTTTCTGGAAGTTGTTTGGCTGTTGAGGGGAGAGGCAGTTACCTGCTGACATAGCCCTGAGTGGGAGAGTTGTTCAACTGCAGATTCCAGTTTGTGCCCTTGCTCAGGGCAGCCTTTAGAGAAGCCACTGTGTGAGGCCACTGCCTTTTGCCTTTGCCTTCTGTTCTGTTGAGGGAGCATGGTTTGTAGTCCAGGATGGATATGTCTGGTACCTGCTCATGGCAGGTTTTTTTGTGTGCTTTCATCAGAGTGAGTGTTGGTAAGGTGGGTGATAAAACCAGGCCTGAGAGGGATTCTGCAGGCTCTGTCAAGTGGAGAAATTCACAGCAGACTACAGGAAACCATTTGAACCTTAGGCACTAAAATAGCAGGATTAAGAACTGAATCTCTTCCTTTTCTCATCTTCATTTATTCCATCCTCTGGTTTTGCCCACAGAACTCCAAGGCATCCACTCGAACTGCAGTAGTCCCTGACATTCCAGGCTTCCGCAAGATCCTTCCTCGCTCCGACTATATAATTATTCCCAAATCCACTCTTCAGGAGGACAGGAGCAGGCAGTCTCTGGAGCTGTGTGTGACACAGAGCCCAGCAGCACCTGAAGGTTTGGCAGCTGCCAGGAATGTCACCAGGGTGCCCCGTGACACCGTGCAGAACATCCTTTCCGTGGACTCGGGCATTGCCATCGAGGGGCTGGCAGAGGACACGGCAGCCTTTGCCCAGCCCGAGGCTGCAGAAGAAGCTGTTACCTCAGAGGTTCTGTCTCACTATGTTGGGCCTGTGACAGAGAAAGTGGCTGGAGAGATCCTCTTGGATGAGGCTTCTTTGGAAATAGAAGGACAGCCGTACCAGACAGCGCGAGTGGTTATTGAGGAGACGCTGGTGAGCAGCTCCACAGACATCTCCAACGGGGGCATCGCTGTGGCACATCCCCCGGTGCCCGATGGGGTCTCTGTGGTGACCGTGGTGACTGGGAGGGTAAGTTTTTCCAGTGACACTCAGCCTCCTACCAGATCTCACCTGAAACATCTGAGTGCTGTTTCCCCCATTTTTTTCCCCCATTTTTTAGGAGAGATCCTCTGTGGGTGCAGGAGATCCTCTGCTTGCCCAATTTGCTGATGCTCAGGGCTGAGAGAAACAGAAACTTTTGTAATCAATGATACAAACGTAACTCCTTGACTGAGTTGTCTGTGCTTGCAGGTTGACTCACTCTGTGGTGATATCAGTTGTCTTAACCTGACTGAGTTCTTTTAATTGTTATAACAATATTTGAGGTATTGCAATGCCAGTAATTGGGTTCTGCAGTTGCACTGCAAGATTTTGGCAGGAAAAAATGCTACTGCTGTGCTCCTGATAGCTGTTTTCCTGGTTATAGAGAGGTAGAAGGGAGTCCTTTTAAGCTGGAGTTTTAGGGATCAGTCATAGAAACCTTAGTCTGTGAAGAGTTGGATTATCTGTTTTGTTTGAGTAGCTTGGTAATTTCCAGAGTACATCTGGTAAAGCCGTTGCTTTTGAAATGATTGCTGTTCTATCCTGTATTCTGGTCTCATCAGTCCTTAAGACACATTAATGTTCATGAAAGGGAGGGATATGGGTCACCATGGCTTGTTTTCTGCATGTATTTTCACTTTGATTTCATTTTAGGATACTGAAGAGAGTAGCTCCTCCACACCTGCAACACAGTTTATCATGTTACCTTTGCCAGCTCACTCTGTTGTGGAGAACCCAGCATCAATTAAATTGGTAAGAAATTCAGAGTCTTGTGTGGCATGTTAAGGTTTGCATGTATTGTCATAGATTTGTCTTAAAGTGTTGGAGGGAGGGGTTTGCTCATGGTTCAGTTTTTGAAGATAATCCAATTTGGACTTGCTGTATCACTTGATGTATTTCTTGTCCCTTGTGTTATGTCTTGCATAGGCTAAGAGGGTCTCTGACTTCCTACAGTGTCTTACAGGGCCCATTTCTTCTTCCTTCTTCCTCAGGGAATTCTTGGAAACAGGTGGAGTAGATAAAGCTCTCACAACACATCTGGCCAACAGCAGTTTCTGGGTAGCCATCTACATCCACTAGTAGGATGCATATTTCTCTTCATAAAAAGCTGTGTCCATCCCTTTAAAGGCAGGGATCTTAGGAAAACATGAGCTCCAAAGCTCTTGCTTTGGCAGGAGGGGAGCAATGACCTGAGGTTTTGAGAAGCCATATTAAAGGCTGTGTGGCCTGTTGCATGAGGAAGAATAGTATTATTTCACTAATCCAACCACTCCAGCCACCTGTGTTTTTGTAGCCATTTTGGGAGTTCGCTGTACAGTCAGTACTGCAGCTCCTTCTGTTATATAAGCTAGCATCAAATCCTGTTTTCCAGGTTCTCTATGCTTCCAGCTGGTGGAACACTGCAGATATTTATAGTGGTGCATGGTGTGATGCTCTTCCAGTTGTCCTAGGGAGAATGGAAATACCTCAGGTTTTTATTCCTGAGAAGGATCTGGTTAAAATTGACTCATTTCCTTGACAGCAGCACTTGCAGTTCTAGAAAAAAATCTGTACCTAGTTAGGGAGTTACAGTACAACAGCTCCCTCAGGAGTGTTGAGAACAGGATATTGGGAAGTGCTGTGCTGACAAAAACTCAAGTGTGTTGCTGCAGTTGTCCTGGCACAGATGACATGTCCTACTTTAGTTGTTTGTATAAATAGTGCCTGGTGGTGCTGCTCGTGTTTCAGGAGTTGATAGCAAGTTACAGTGAAGGACCAGGGAACACTTGACCATCCCATACAGCAACAAATTACTGGCAAAACTGCCTTTGCATCATGAGTGCTTGTCTTCAAGTCCTATTGCTGCGTTGTCATGAGTGTTAGCAACATCTTGTCTTATTGTGGATTGCTGTTAGAAGCATTTTAATGCCATTTTACTATGACTTTTTCATGTTCAAAAAGAGCACATCGCATCACTGTAAATGCAAAATTAGTTTCTCCAGGAGGTTATGTGCATTGTTCATCTCTGCTCTGCGGGTTGATCTGAATTCTGGTAATACCAGAGGCTTTTGTGTAGACTGAGCATTTAGACTCGCAGCAGTTACGGTGCTGACTCACCTGATGCTGACCCAGCAGTGTGGTGTTTGTTCAGTAAAATGAATAATAGTGGAAGGCTGGTGATTTGCCAAATAGCATTTGTAAGGTGCTTATGAAGAAAAAGAAGTGATCAGCACAGCTTTGTGGTTTTCAGGTCTGTAGACAAATTCTTGACAATTCTTGTTTCAGACAACCACCTATACTCGCAGGGGACATGGAAATTGCACCAACCCTGGCTGTTCCTTCACTTATGTCACCAGGCATAAGCCACCAAAATGCCCAACGTGTGGGAACTTCCTGGGAGGGAAATGGATCCCAAAGGTAAATTTGTCTTTCCTTTTCTGACTTTGAGACAAAATTGCTGGTTTTGTGAATGCCTGTGATACTTCTAGACCTGTAGATCTAGCACGAGAGGTCAGATACACCAGAAATGATCCCTGCATGTGTGTTCCAATGCATGTGCTGGAGTAGGTCACCACTGTAGAGGACACTTGGCCAAGGTGAGAGCTGATATCACCACAGCTTGGGTAAAGATGCTGCTCATATCTGTTAGAAGAGATGGGGCTGTGTTTGCTAGTCCTCTCATTGAGAGGATACACATGCTTCTGGCCCTCTGCCTGCACAGTTTCTGTGACTGGAAGGCATTACCTGTTCTCCTGCTACAGCCCCAGCTAAGCTTGGGAAGTTGTTTTGTGGTAATTACTATCAGTGTTTGAAATTTTTCCACCAATTTAGTTTTCTGTGGTCTTTGAACATTGTTTTTTTAACACAGAGGAGGAACAACTCTCAGTTAATAATCCTTTAGGAGCTTGTTAGTAAAGTTGGTCTAGTGGAAGCTGAAGTGCTGTTGAGTATTGTTGTCTCATGGCCATGTGTCTGATCATGATGTTCTGACCTCTGACTGAAAGGAAGTTTCTAGGTGTTGGTAGAGTAGTGAAGCTTGTCTGAGTGGAAAAGTCTTTCTCCACATGATGCCTACTCTGCTTAAGTTATTGGCATCTCTGCTAGCTGTGTACAGAAAAACACACTTGATCCTTAAACCTTGGCGCTATCCTGGTAATTAGTCAGCTCTGAACAGATGTGCATTTCTGTCTGAAGCAAAACTCCTCAGGCACCATTAAAAGGATGTTCTCAGTGTGAAAATTGGCATTGACATTCAGTGGCTTTGTGTGGATTTGTTCTGAACCTCCTTTGTTTTGTGTTTGGATTCATTAAACATTCAGGGATGAGAACTCTTTTGGGCAGCCTGCAGACTCTGTGGTGTCTGAGCTGAAGGCTGAGCTTCCTCTGTGGTAGGGTACAAATAGTGATGGTGACATCTTTGCTTTTGTTTGGTAAACTTGCTGAGGTAGAGAGATGGCTGAATGCAAAGAGTATTTCTGGATTCTGCCTGAGCATGGCATGTCTGCTGCTGTTCAATCCTACCCTGGTTAGAACGGAAAGATTTTAGAGGGAGTTTTCCATTTTGTCTTTCAGATTTACTCTGCTCTGCTGGTTTCCATTTCTGATATATTTCTCCATATTCCAGTTCCGTGTTCATTGTACTGTTGTTGATTCCAGTACAATGATTTCTGTAGCCTTAGTCTTGGAAGTAGCATTTTTCTTAAAAGATTTCAGAAAATCTTCCTAAATAGTCCTGTTTTCTGGTTGGCTCACATCCTTGCTTTTCTGAAAGCATGTATCCAAAAGATGCAAATTCTTAGTCTTAACTGCCTTTGCTCAATAATGTGGAAGAACAGACGGCATCAGAGAGCTGAAGCCATGAAAGGGGAGCATAGGAGGTGGGCCCTTGCTACAGAGGGTGGTGGGTGACTTTGTGCTGTTGATGCTAATGGTGATATTTAAGGGAATTTAAGAAAGATAGATTGTTTACTCTGAAGAATCAATGTCTAAAAATAATATATGAAGGGCCAAGAGGCCGGATACAATGTTAGCAGGGCCTTTGCTGTTGTAGGAGATGCAAACACCTCCTGTCTGTCTACTCCCTTACAATTCACTGCTTAAACACTTAGAGTTCTGCTGTTTTGATCCAACAGTAAATAGGCCACGGGAAACACGGCATATGTGCAGGGGACTTGCTTATCTGTGAAAGCTGAAAGCTCTGAAATGTGACTCTCTCCTTGTTTCCAGGAAAAGCAACCAAAAACCAAATCTGAGCCAAATTCAGGCACCTCTCTTAAAACTCCAGCAGCTAAAAGAGGTCAGCAGTCAGCCCTGACAGAACCCACGGCCGCTAGCGAGAGTTCCTCCAAGTGCACCTTGGAGAGCTCTGAAGCTGTCAGCCAGCTGCTGAATGCTGTGCCTGGTGGAGGGCAGATGCCTGAGATGGAGTGGGAGGAAGTGATCATCTCTGAGGGCCACTTTCTCCCAAATAATGTGCTTGCTGAAGACAGGAGTGCTGTTGGAGCGGTGCTGGGCCAAGAGAGCCAGCGGCAAGGAGACACCTCTTCGGAGCAGGCAGAGAAAGGAAGTGTAGGGCTGGGGATGTCGACATCTTCTGAGGTATTGAGTCCAAATGCCTCTGTGAAAAAGCCAGTGATGGGGTGAGTCAGTTTTCCACGTGTTATGGGAGCATATGATGTCTATTGTGTGCTCATGGGACTAGTCCAAGAAGTTGAAGGTTGTTGGCAGTGCTTCCTGTAAGACTTACTGTGTTTGCTGTCTGTTTTGTGCCAGTTCAGGATTGTTCCTCTGAGTCCTTGTCCATCAGAACTGATTTTTTTTAAGTGACAGATTGTAGTCACAGGGCAGATGCAGCCTTAGCACTGTCTCTCTATTGCAATAGCTGTGATCAGTGTGCTAACAAAGCACAGTTCAGTGAAAAAAGGAAAACTGAAGCTGAGGGGAAATAGATGGAATATTTTTCCACTTGTAGCTCTTTTTTTTTTCAGAACTGATGCAACAGCTGCTACACACAAGGGACAAGAAGCAAAGAGTAAACCAAGACCCAAGCCCTCCTTGCTGGCTGCAGCCAGACCCATGCGAGCCATTCTGCCTGCTCCAGCCAGCGTGGGGAGAGAAGCCAGCACGGAGCAGCTGAGCAGCAGGCAGGCCTTTGCAAGTACTGGTAAAAGCAGCATTCTCTGTGTGCTTTGGGAGCTGTTGTCTTTCCTCACCTTGCTGAAGTGGTGTCTGCCAGTAATAAGATAGGTTTCAGGGGAGGTGGCCACCAATGCTAGGAAAAAACCGGTTTGTGCCTGCCTGAGTGGAGTAAATGGGCCATGAAACACCTGCTTGGGCTATTTCAAGCTCAGAGGAAAGATCTCACATGACTATAGTGGCATTTAACAAAGATGTCAGAAAGAAACAGAACCTGTTTTCTCTTTCCTCCTTCTAGACAAGCATTCCCCTGTGAGAACATCAGGCTTGAAGCCCAGTACACTGAAACAGTTGGGCCAGTCAGTTCTGCAGCCACAAACTGCTGAGGAGCAAAAGGTTGTTCTTCAAATGCAAACTATTTTCCTGGATTATTCTGGGGGAGGGTTTTGTTTGTGGTTTTAGTTTGTTGGTTTTTTTTCTTTTTTTCTCTCAGGTCAGTGATATGACCTGAATGAGAAATAGAACAAAAAATCTAGCAGCCTTATGGTGATGAGATCTGTGAGTGGCTGTTTTTATGATATGGCTGGAGAGCAGAATGACTGCTTGGTGGCTGAGTGTGGGAACTCAGCTGAGAGATGCTGTGGGACAGTCCTGCTGTTGGTTACTTTGGGACCTTCCCTGTTACTTCCAGAAGATGCTTGAAGGATCTGTTGGTGCTTTAATGATCTGGCATGCAATATTGAATACTGAGTTTTTCACCTATAAAATATGACTCAGTGTGCCAAGTGCTGAATGAATGTGTGAATTGTAATGCCTTTGCATGCAAAAGAGTGTCTTATGGTATTTGGGATATTAAATGAACATTAATCAATCTCTTGGGGGCAGTAGTGCTAATAGATACTGATTATTGATGCATGTATGTATTTAGTAGTAGGTGTCTGATGGGTGTTGTTTTTTCTGCTTTCCATCTCTAGCTCCACAGTTCTGTGACAAGCAGGGCATCTCAGGTTAAAGTTGTGGAGGTCAAACCAGACATGTTCCCTTCCTACAAGTACAGTTGCACCGTAACTTTGGTGAGAATTTTTCTAATAGGTGACTTTTGCCACTGGGAGTGTCCTCTCTGGGATGAGAATGATATGGGACTTCTGTTTTACTGACTGGCACAAATACATCTTGTTTTTAACGTGAAATAATCTGTACTTTGTGTCATCTCTACACCTAGTCCAGGATGACCATGTGGGGCCTTGTTAAGAGATGGATTTTAACTCATGTCCCCATGCAGAATCCCCATGCCCTCCTTAAGTTCAGCAGGGAGGGTCAGGGGTTTCTGAATGAATTTACTGTGCTTCTGGTCTGGAGAACTGGCTCCAGAATGTTTAAATGCTACTTACAGGATCCTGTGCAAAGTGACAGGGCTTGCTATTGATGTTTAGACAAGATGTTATAAAGTGGAGGTAAAACATATAATAATCTTTTTTAGAATCTTGTTGGCTTAGAATCGTAGTCATTCAGGCTGGAAAAGACCTTTAAGATCACGGAGTCCAGCTATTAAAAGTCAAGGTCAGCAGACATCTCTTTTGTGTCATTCAGGATTTGGGATTAGCAACATCACGTGGCAGAGGGAAATGCAAGAACCCCTCCTGCAGTTACGTGTATACAAACAGGCACAAGCCACGCATCTGCCCAAGCTGTGGATACAACCTTGCCAAAGACAGGACTGAGAAAACAGCAAAATCCCTGGTAAGGTTCAAGCTCGCTTGTTTTGTCACATGTCTGTTGTGAGCTGGGCAGAGAAGTTCAGTTTGCAAGTCCCTATGGAAACATGGTTTGGGTTTTGGTTATGTTTTGTTGGGTTTTTTTCCATCGTGATCAGCTTTTCTGACAGAATAGTTCCTATTTAAGATATCTGTGATGATGTTTGTCGAATTCCTGTAGAATGGTGCTTCAGGCTGAGATCGTCTGAGCACACCCAGTGCTACCACTGGGTGTCTCCTCAACTTAAAAATCCTTCTGTTGTGTCAGTACATGCTGGGAAAATCGATCCTGAAGTCACCACATTGCTGTGTCAGCTTTGTTGAACTTCAGACTTCATCAAGAAACTCCCAAGTATGCTCTGCTTTGTGAGCAGTTTGGGGCTGGTGTCAGTTAAGTTAGTACATCTTGTATTAGTACTTCCTGTTTTTAAAGGTTTGTAGAGCAATTTTACTTCCAACCTGAATTTATTTCTAGATGTGGGGTTTTTTTTCTGATGTATAAATATGTTTTCAGTTGTCTGCTGTTTTATGTGGATGTAATTAATTCTGGGATTATTTTTTTTGCCTTTGCAGTCTCAGAGGTTAGCTTTTCTCATACTGAACTGACATTTTTTTAAAACAATAAATGAAAAAAGGAGCTTTCCTGCTCATAGCTGAAATGCCTACTCAGCAAATAGACAGAATTTTAGTCTGTGTAGTAATGACTCATCCACTTGCCTTTTATTTTGAAGAACATAACTTTGTTTAGTGGTTTTGTTTTTTCTTTAAAAACGCAAACAAACAGAGATGGCCTGTGTGAAACTCACACAAACAGCTGTGTAAGGAACAGCAGTGTGCTTAGCTCAGCTTCCATTCTGAGAGGCATGTGGCTTGTCTCTTCCTCATTTAGGTATTTTCTTTTTCTCTGGCTGTAGATCTGTTAAACATTCCTGTCACACGGTTCATTGTTGTCTCTGGGCTTTTGACTGATCATTTATCTCACTGCTGGACAGTCAGAAAACCAGGTTGAAATGTTGACAGAAGAGTTTCAGGGATTAAGCAGATCAGCCTGTTTGGGTTCTCTTTGTTCTCCTGGCACAACCTGGAGTTTGGTTCTCTTGTGCTGTGATGGTATGTGTTGGAGAAGGGTAGACTGTAGCTGATCAATGGTTATTGATTAGTATGTTCTGTGTATCACAGCCCCCAGTTCTCTATTCCTTGGCTCCTCCAGCTTCTGGAGCGCTGTGCAGGCTGCCCTGAGCCTGTGCCTGATAACCTGTGGAGAAAGACACTGATGATTGGGGGTTCAAGTGATGAGGGTTATTGGAGTGTTTAAATACCTGTTGGTGGTTATCCTCACCTTCTGGATCCCCAGTCCCTGCACTTAACAGTTTAATGGCCAATCTGTGATTTGGCAGTGCAGGAGTTCCTGAGGGGCTGGGCTGTAATAAACTATTTTTGTTAAAGTAATTTGAGCTTGAAGTGGAGTCAACAATTCAGCAGTGGAGTAGAAGTCAGGTTTACTGAGTGCAAAGGCTGCTGTGTTTCTGCTGCCTTTTATGACTTCTTTGGGCTTAATATTTCATCCCCATGCTTGCCTGGCTGTATATGTTGCTTTCTAGGAGGCGAGTCCAGGCCAGCCAGACGTGCTGAACACCAGCGAGCCCCTGACACCGTCGCAGAAAGAAATCCAGCGTCAGTCCACGCTGCAGCTGCTGCGCAAGGTGATGCAGATCCCCGAGAACGAGTCGGAGCTGGCAGAGATCTTCACCCTCATCCACGAGCTCAACAGCTCCAGGCTCATCCTGTCCAACGTGAGTGAGGAGACAGTGACCATCGAGCAGACCTCCTGGTCCAACTACTACGAGTCTCCGTGTGTGCAGTGCCTCCTCTGTAACAGCCCCTTGTTCAAAGGGGGACAGAAGTAAGATTCTGCTTTGCATTTTGACTCTTACAAACTCATGCTGATTTTCTTTGTTCCGAGTCTGCCTGAAATAATATTTGCTTTGGCCCCTGGTAGTGAAGCTGGTGAAAGTGACACTAAGTAAGCTAGATGTGTGCGGAAAGGGTTTGGCAGGATCAAAGAGTGACTGCACAGTCTAGATGTAACTTTTTTCTTATTGAAACAGAGTATTTTCATTAGTCATCCCCTCTTTGTTTTCCATTCTGATGCTTTGAGGCTGAGAGAGGAAAACTTGTGTGTTTACAGATGTGCTTTGTGTGATTTCCTTTTTCTCTCTCTCCCTGGTCTGAGTATTTCCTGTGTGGGTCTTTTTGCTTATGATATTTTCATTCCTTTCATTTCTTAGTGTGCTTGAGTGAATGCATTTTTGGAACAAATACCCAAATTGAAACCTGAAGGATTTTCAGAAACTTTTAGTAAATAAGCTAGATTGCCTTAACTAGATTTGTATGAATGCCTGTAGGATATCTCTTCCCTGAGTCTGCCAGACATTCTCCTATTTCTGACAAAAATATGATCTAAGATTTTTCCTACAGCAAAGTGTCAGGGAGTTTAATGTTGTTTCTTCCACAAAAAAAATTCTTGATATGAAGGATGGATATTTGCTTTGGTCAGGCTAGCACTAATTGGGATCTTTTCAGAAGAGTTACTTTTTATGTTCTGTATTTTTTTCAGAACAGAGCAATCTCACACCCTGTCCCTCACCATGGGACTTACCAACCTGTGCATTGTAAATCCTTGTCTGTGCCTGGCTGCTTTGCAGTGCTCTGCATGTGGAACTCTCCCATGTGCCTGCACAGGCTCTAATTGAAGCCGTGCCAGTGGGAAGGAGGTGACTTTGACTTTGATTAATGTTTTCTCGGGTGGACAGCAGTATTTCAGCCACTGGCACTCTCCTGTCTGAACTTCCCCCTTGTCAGTTACATTGTAGAGGAGCAGACCTTTCTGAATCTCTGTGTGCAGGACAGGCTGGTGGGTGGAATGTGTTACTGATCACCACAGCAATGGTACAGCCACTTCTCCCAGGACAGCTAGGGCTGTAGGTTTTCTCCACCTCTGCAATAGTAGGTGCCCAGTGTATGCAGCTGGAGGGATGCTGTAGTGCTGTTTAAAAGAATGTGAGCTATGACCTGCCTCTGCCTGGGAAATCTGTTTTAAAATGTAACTTTTTCTGGTGTGGTATGTGGTGAGCTGGATTAGATTTACTTAATAATGAACTCATGTCAACTAGAATGTCTGAAGTTGCTGCAGGGTTGCACTAAACCCATTGGCTTCACTCAGAGTGTTTTTTTGTTGTTGTGTGTTGCAGTTCCCTTGCTGGTCCTCAGGAGTGCTGGCTGCTGACAGCCAATAGATTACAGGTGGTTACAGCTCAGGTCAAAGTGTGCTTGAACCTACAGTGTCTGGCCCTCCATAGCTTCACTGACATTTACACAGGTAGGAGAAATATGAGCATACAGCATGACTGCAGTGTGAACCCTTTGGAAGCCTTGGGATTGTATCAGGGCATTGTCCAGGCACAAAAAAGCTTGTTTCCTTCCCTGGTGTACTAAATTTGAATTATTTTTTCATTGCTTCTGCTTATTCTGCAAGTAAATCTGTATTTGTGAGTGAAAACTCATGAATGGTCTGGTGAGGAAGGCCTTGCCTTGATTCACTGGTAAAGGTCTCTGTGTGAATGTTGAGTTCTGCAAGGCAGCCCCTGAGATCACAGTCAGAGACATCTCTGGAGAGTGCTGTTCCATGGCATTGGCTAGTGAGATGGATTGACAGCTGTTCCTTGTAGCTTTTTAAATCAACAGGCAAGTCTGTGAAAGGAGCTGATGTTTCAGCAGGGATCTCTGCATTTCAGAGTGCAGCAGCACTGTTTGTGTTTCCATTATCCTCTAAACTGTACTTGTGAGCGTGCTGTGTATCAGTAAGGAATATATTTCTTTGTGAGGAAGATCTGGACCCCTACAGACAATAACTGTCTTGTTTTAACTGCAGGCCTTTTCAATGTGGGTAACAAATTGTTAGTGAGCTTGGATCTTCTGTTTGCAATCCGAAACCATATTAAACTTGGAGAGGATCCCAGAGTGGCTGTTGGCAATATCCTTGACTCTGTTCAGGAGCAAACTGGTGGGTTGTCCTTCTTGCTTTTTACCATAACATACCAAACTGACCTGATGATGGTTGTGAGGTTATAAAAAGGCAAACCTCACCTATTTTAGTGTGGTATGTTTCTATTTAATCACTTCCTAAACCAAACAGTACCTGTTTGTAACAATTCTCTGGAGGGCAGGTTTGGTTTTATCCTGTGTAGGAGAGCCCTACTACCTCTCCAGTGGCTTCAGGACGTGAAAACTGTAACAGTGGCATGTTCTCTTTTCAGATAAAAGCCTGAGCCCTGATGAGCAGGCTCAGCTCCAGGAACTGCTGTGCAATGGCTACTGGGCTTTTGAATGCCTGACAGTCCGGGATTACAATGATATGATCTGTGGAATCTGTGGCATAACCCCCAAGGTGGAAATAGCCCAGAGGAATACGGAAAATGTCCTAGCACTGAAAAATATAGAGGTAGGTTTCTCCCACAGCTCACATCCTGTTTGTGTTCAAAGCAGATCATAATGATTTTTTGCTGACTCTGGTCTTCATGATTCACAATAAATACGTGAGACCTTTGTGAGTGGTTTTCTGCTGATGCCTGACAAGAGGATGTGGCTGGAGCAGCAATGCTTGTGCTTCCTCTTAGAGGTGTTGATGTGTAGTTCAGGGAAAACAAGATCCTTTGTCCATGGACCACAGCTTTTGTCCAGCAGCCTTGGGCACTAGGAACTTGGATGGAAGCTGTGGAATTTAGTCTTCTTTTGACATGAACACATTCCTTTTTTTCCCTCAAGTTTCCCTGAGCTGCTGTCTTCTCTGATGGGGAAAAAAGCCTTAGTAGGAGAATGTAGCATGTCTGGCTTTTATGTCAAACATGTAAATTTTGAGTCTTACCTGATGCAAAGTGGTTGTGGGAAGCTTTAGAAGAGACTGAAATAATCTTGTTATATTTGAGCTAGCACTCTTCCTGGTAGTCCTCATGCCATGAGTGAGACTGACACAGAGCTGTCAAATGAACTGTGGTTTTTGTATTTGACTACTCTTTCTTTCTCTCTGTAGTTTACTTGGCCAGAATATTTGCCATCAAGTGAAGTGAACGTGGAAGACTTTTGGTCCACGATGGAGACAGAGGTGATTGAGCAGGTGGCTTTTCCTTCTAGCATCCCCATCACAAAGTTTGATGCCTCTATTGTTGCTCCTTTCTTCCCTCCACTGATGAGAGGAGCAGTGGTGATCAATACAGAGAAGGACAAGAGCCTGCATGCACAGCCAGTGCCAGGTAATGGCTCAGGTTGTGCTTAAGGGAGTGCTTCATGTGTTGGTGACTTCAGTCTTGGTGATGTTTAACATTAAGAATTGATGATTGCATGGCACTTCAAAAATTATGTGTGCTGAGAAAAGACAGGAGGTGATTTCAGCTGCTCTCAAGCTACTTTGCTACTTGAGGCTTGGCTTTTACTGTGAAGTTTGGATGCACTGGTGGGCTCTGATGCATTTGGGACATGAGAGCATTGCACCCCAGGTGAGATGGAGTCTGACTGCAGAGGGATACGTGCACATCTTGAATGCCAGTCAATGTTTGTTTCATGTTAGACTGATACTGGAGTGTGGAAGTTACTGGTAGTGCTTGGTATCTCAGTGTTACAATCTCAATAAAGGGTGATTAAGTTTTTGCAGAACTTGAGAAAAAACTAGGAGAGTGGTGTGCTAGTCCTGATCAGAGTTGTCAACATTCAGTACATCCACTGCATATTGACTGCATGGAACAAGAAACAGTGAGAGGAATAGTTTCAGATCCGAGAGCTAAGATCAGTTAGTGCCTGGTTCCCTTAAGAATTTAGATGTTGTGTATAGGAAGGAAAACTGGCTTTGCAAGCTTAGCAAGTGTGTGAGTTGGCTTTGCAGACAGGGCTGCAGCTGCTTCAGAGTTGGGCTGCAGAAGAGCTGTGTGGGCTTTTGTGGAAGTGGCTTTCCAGAGAAAGAACCAGGGAGATGTAAATGCTGAGCCTGGAGCTGTTCAGTCCAAGGGCTGCAGTGACATTTATCTCTGCTCTTCTTCACTTGGTTGTCCTCCCATCAGTCATTTAAAAGTTACAAATGACAGGATAGATAAGTGCTTATGGAGTCTGCAGCCATGCTGGGCTCAGTCTGGTGACTTTGGCTGTGAAGAGCTCAGGACAAGTGGTCTGTGACGTGCTTTGCAAGTAGGACTGTTCACAGCTCTCTCTTGCTGGCTGTGGGTTGTGCAATCTCTGCTTCTGTAGTCTTCTTAAGAAATTATTTTGGTAAGTTCCCTTCCTGAGAATGAGTGCTGAGACCTGTTTCCTGCCTTTGCAGGTAATGGGAGTGCCTTGGTGAGGCTCCTTCAGGAAGAAGTCTTCAGGCCTGAGCTGATAAACTCTTACAGTGAGGAAGAGCTGCAGAGCTTTCTGACACAGTGTGGCATCCCCTGGGAGGCATCACATACAAAGGTAATGGCTTGTTTGCCCACATACAAGCCTGCAGGAGTGGAGCTGTTCTTCAGTGTCTTTCCCTTATCCAGTCTTGCCATCCTAGACAATTAATTTCTCATCTGACTGCGCTAAGGGCAGGGATGGGTGCCAGCAGGTTATAGGATAATTTACACATGGTGAAATAAATTGAACCTTTGTGGGCTAGAAGAAAGGAAGCCTGTAATTACCTTGTCACTGGCTCAGCATTGTATAATTGCTTGTCATCCTCACAGTGCTGAGTGTGGGATTAGGAAGTTATTGGATGAAGTGCAAATTAGGATTTGGGAGACCTTGCATGCTGCCTTTTCCCTCTCTGCAGGAGTCTGTTAATTTTAGTCACTTTCTCTGGGGCCTGTCTTTTCTAGGATGAGCTCTGCTACTCCCTCCTGGCTCTCTATGAGTTTGTACAGAATGGAACAAGCATTACACCACCTTCTGCTCATCACACAGGAGGGAAAATCTACAAAGTGTGTCCACATCAGGTAGGGAAGACTGGAGCCACAATGTTTTTTTTCTTCTGTGGCTATTCATTATTTGACTTAACAGCACAGAACTTCCTTATTGAATAAAAGCAATGGAATGGGCTTCTCTGAAACTTGGGAATGAAACTGTTCCTCAGGACTTGGAAAATTTCCCAAGACAAGGTTCATGTGTCTGAGGAGGAAACAGAGTACCTTTAGAGAAAGTAGCTATCTGGCTACTGAAAGATGGATTTTTTTAAGACTAGATTTTTTACTGTAGAATTTTATTGTGCTGCTGATGTATGCCAATCCTTTCTTTTTTCTAGGTTGTGTGTGGCTCCAAGTACATAGTAAGAGGAGAAAATGCTCGGGATCACGTGGATTTGCTGGTATCCTCACGTCACTGGCCTCCAGTGTATGTTGTTGATTCAGCCTCTTCAGTGGCACTGTGTGCAGACCTCTGCTGGCCTGGCCTGACTTCCCAGATGTGGGGGAAGAACCAGGGCTGCTTCTCTGACCCCATGGAACCTCCAACGGTTAGTTATGTCTCTGCTGTGCTAGTCCAGCATGGTAAAAGCTGCAAGGTAGATTAAATTTAAACCCCCCCATATGTAACCTGCATCATGGCTCAAGATAATTTTGTAGAATCACAGAATGGTTTGGGTTGGAAGGGCCCTTAAAGCTCATCCAGTTCACCTCACTGCCACAGGCAGGGTGACCTTCCACTAGGCCAGGTTGCTCACAGCCCCATCCAACTTGGTCTTAAGCACTGCCAAGGGTGAATTTGACCTGATGAGTATCTCCTGATTTAAGCTTTGCCAGTGCATCACTCCTCAGCATGGCAGAATGTACTAGGTGTTGCCTGGGGTTTGTGTTTGATTAACTGGCCTTAATGGGAAGAGCTGTGCTGGGAGTGCATTGCAACAGTTCAGATCATGAACTTTGGAGCACGTCACTTATTTTGACACAGCAACTCCTTTCAGACTACTGCTATTCCTTGAGAAGTGGGAGAGAGAGATGGTTCCTGGTGCCTTGGGATTATCTGAGGGCATACAAGTGAGGAGGGAGTATACATACCATCTTTGTGGCACGTAGGGGAAGCCTGGATCATTTAGTCCTCCATCTGTCCTGGGTCATAGTGTTGGTTAGAGTTTGGCCAGCCAGTAGTTTTGTCTTCTCAGCTGTGGGGAAGATCCTTGTTCCACCTGCTGCGTGTGTCTCCCCCAGTACGTGTCCTGCCCCGAACTGCTGGACCAGCACTACAGCGTGGACATGACGGTGGCTGAGCACTCCCTTCAGCACCCCATCACCAAGTCGTCGGCGCGCCGAATCGTGCAGGCGGGCTCGGAGCAGAGCAGCCCCTGGGACCCCACGGCTCGGCACCGCTGCATCTCCCTGTGCCGCGAGCTGGAGCCCTACGGCGCCATCGCCGCCGCCATCAGCGACAGCAGAACCAGCAACGTGCGCCAGCGGCCCATCACCTTCGAGAACCCCACGCACTATTACCTCTACAACCGCCTCATGGACTTCCTCACCAGCAGGGAAATCGTCAACAGGCAGATCCAGGAGATCGTGCAGAGCTGCCAGCCCGGCGAGGTGGTGATCCGTGACGCGCTCTACCGGCTCGGCGTGGCCCAGATCAAAACAGAAACGGACGAGGATGAAGAGGTGAAGCAGGAGGAGGATAGAGGTTGCTGAGTAACACAACAGCTTGTTGGGTTTGTCTCTCTGGTTGTGTGGATGGGTGGGCTGAGCCAGCTTTCGCAGCTGTCTGGCTTGAGAGTTTATTTTTTATTTTGTTTTATCAACCTCCACAGGTTGGAGATGCTGGTGGCTTTGACTGCTGTTACTGACCAAAGAGCTCTGTGCTTCCATAGCATCGTGATAGCTGCTGTGAGCATGGGTCTGTCACCCCCTTGCAGAAGGCTGCAACTGCCTCCGAGGCATGTGATGGGCCTGCAGTTCAGGGCTGTGGGATGTTGCCCTCCCTGCAGCTGGACAGGGGAGAGGAGTTGCTGCTGGCAGGGAGTGTGCGTGGTCAAGCACACACAGGTTATTTAATTCTGAATCTTGCTTGCTGACTTTGTGCTTATTGGTGGCAGGGCTGGGGGTGTGGGACCAGGCGTAAACGGTAGACGGCTACAACGATTTCCCCCAAAACATTCTGAATAGGTGAATTTAGGATACTGACTCCTGCTTGGTAAACTTGCAGAGCTCTCATCGGCATTGGCTGCAAGGAGTCTTGAGGAGGAGGAGCTGTGCTGCTTTAATGTGCTGCATCTGGGGAGCCTCCCTGGAGGCTGCACTCCTGGTCCAGGATTGTGGATGCTTTAGCTGCAGGGAGTTTCTAGAATTGTTTGTTCCTTCACATAAGCACTGATAACTTAGAAGCCAAAAGGTATAGTGAGAGGAGAGTGTTCTGTATGGCAGGGTAAGAACTGAGCCCCAGGGCAGCCAAGGGGTTGGAGGATGGTTTAAGTGCTGTGCAAGGGGTGGCTGTGGAGGGGGGAGGGACCCTCAAACACTGTCTGTGGCATCAAGGAGGAATGATGAATGCAGTGTCACCAGAGAGAGCAGGGTTCTGTATTCCACCCTCATGGACGTGCTGGGAGAGCTGCACCCACGTGTGCAATCTCAGCACTTTGTCAGATGTCACACCTGCCCTGCCCATGTTCCCACAGCACTCTGGGGGTTAGAGGAGTCTCCTGCTGCCCAGGTTGCTTTGTCAGCCCCTTGAGAGGAGTCAGGATGAGACCTCTGCCTCTGCAGCACACCTGAGGAACACCTGGGGCTGTGAGTGCAAAGCTGTGCTGTCATTGCTGCAGCTCCCTTTGGCCATGGCTGGTGCTGAAGGTGTTTGGTGTTTGCTGTGACCCACAGAGGAGACAAGCAGGATGCCAGACTGCTAAGTTGCCATCTTGGGAGTTTATTTTGTCTGAGTGAGCAGTGGGGAAGATTCTGAGGCTTGCGGTGTGGTTGAAAACTCCCTTCTGTGAAGGGGAACCTATTGAGTACCATACTGTTAAAGTAAATGTATTAAGTCTGAGCAAATGCAGTAATCATGGCTTGGGGTTTTTCTGTTAAGAACATTAACTTATTCTAAGAGACATTAGTGACTTTTTTCAGTCAGTGATAAAGTTTAATAAATTATCTCCAATTTTGGGGGTGAAACTGTGGTCAAGTGACTTGGCTTGGTTTTCTTTTGTGTACAAGACCTGGATGGCTCCAGGAGAAAAGGCACAAACACTGCTGAATCTCTTCTGCATTTGCCCTGCCTTTGGCATTGCACTTGCCCCAGAGACTGCTGCCATGTGCCACATGGTGACTTGTCACATGTCCCATTATCACAACTCAAATTACATTCCATTATATCCATGCACAGGGACTACTTCAGAGCTTTAAAACCTTGCTTTTAATAGGTTTTTGTGTTACACAAGAATGAGTGGTTCTGAGAATTGGTATTGAGGAACAGCTTTGCAGGGTGAATGGGTAGGCCAGTGCATCACCCATGCTCTGAGCTGTTCCCCTCTGAGAACAGTCCTTAGAGCCCTAGGAGAGACTCATTTTGTTAAACATATTTTATTTTTTTATAATGCTGACAGAGTTACATTAGCTTTTCATTTAGTAAGGAGGAATGAATCACTTGGTGTTAGCATAAAACCAGGTTTAATAGAATCAGAAATGGCCCACAGTGAAATTGCTCAGAGTGTGACAAAGGCCACCTGCAGTGCAGTTGTAGTTTCCCTGAGCCCTGTCAGTTGCAGTTTCCCTGTACCTGGAAGAGAAATCCTTTACCCACCGAGTCAGGTGAAGCTGAGAAGGTTCTTTAGCTGCTTCTGGTAGGTACACAGGACTGGGTGGCCAGGGCAGTAGTAACCCTGAGCAAGAGCTGGCTGGGAAATAGGTTGAAGTGTATTAGGCCCTAGCTTATGAAAAAAATCACCTCAGCTGTACTATTAAAAGTACATTAAGGAAATTTAGTACAAGTCTGTAATAGTGACAAAGGCAGTGATTGCTACATGCTCAGTAACTCAGAAGTTCTGTAGGAATGTTGATCATTTCTTGACCTCTTTAAGCTGCCATTCTTTCCTGGATTGGGGTTGTGTTCAGTGCTCTCATGGAAGAGCACTGTTTTCTGCTGTATTTTACCTGAGAAAGAACTGTCCTTCTGTCCTGTTAGTGAGGCACAAGTTCACATAACCCTGGGGTTGGCTCTGTGGCTCACTTCTCCCAAACACTCCCTGCAGGAGCATCAGCTGCAGAGAGGTGGATTGCACAAGGAAGTGTAGGGGTTAATGCATATTTAATGCTATGTAGAAGCTTTACCTATTTCTAAACACACTGTGATGTCCAGACTGACAAAGGGAAGAGAGCAGAACCATCAACAAAGCGAGTGTGTGGGGTAGTTCCAGTGCCAAGACATATTTCAAGATGTGCTTATAAAACACAGGGATTCGGTAATGTGAGTGACACTTGAAAATATCTTACTTGGCTGTGAGTAGTATTTTTTTAAAAACCACAAAACCCAAACTCCCACAGCCTTCTCTGGGACATGGGGAGGCAGCTGTTGGGGACCTCTGTGTACCTTGTAGAGATGGAGCCTGTTACCATCCTAACAGCTCTATGCTATGTGTGAGATAAGACTTGGGGACCCCAAGGTCTCTTCTTCACTCTCGTTTTGGTGAGAGAGTCCGTAACACTCACACTTCAGAAAGCACAGAGAAGGCCAAAGCAGAAGGTGTCTGTGTCCTAGGGTGAGCTCTGTGGAGCTCACAGGGTCAGCCCCAGGGTGAAGGTCCCACCTAACAGAACTGGTAGTTGTTGCCCTTGAGAAGTGGCTGCCCACTCTCCTCTTGCTCGCAGGACTCCTCACAGCAGCCCGAGGTGTCACAGCCACTGTCTTCCTCTGCACTGGAGGGGAGGTTGGTGTAGTCCTTGAAAGAAAAGGAAGAAACACAACACCCTGAGTGTGTTTTGATCCCTTTGATGTATGACACCTGTTCCCATGCAGGTGCCCAGCTGGGGCTGTGTTCTGTCCACATTACCATCCTTTGCTGTGCCCACAGGGCATGGCTAACAGCTAGGGCAGGCATGTGCCTGTGCTTCTCTGGACAGCGAGTCCTGAGAGTGCACAGCAGGTCCAGGGGACTGGGGCAGGGTGCTGTGCTGGTAGTGTAGGAATGCCTGTCACATTGAGGTTTCTGCCTAGAAGCTGTGCTTCCTGTCCAGCCCTCTTTGGCTGTGGTGGGGAGTGACTTAACCCTTCAGCTGGATGTGTGTCTGCACTTCCCACCAACGCTACACTGCTCCCATCAGCTTATGGTAAGGGAGATCACAGAAAACGTGTCCAGAAGCTGTGTTCATATAGGGGGAAAGACATCCTCCCCCTTCTCTCCAGAGGTCCTCACCTGCTCCTTATGCACCTCCAGCTCTTTCTGGATGAAGCAGCCAATCTGGTCAAAGGTGGGTCTCCGTGTGGGCTCCAGGCTCCAGCACGCCTGCATGATGCTGTACCTGCAGGGCCAGACAGGGACAGGGAGGTTGCTGCTGGAGGGGTCTGCAACCCCAGGCTCTTCCCTGCAGCACTCTGTATGTCAGGGACACAGAACTGAGCAGTCTGTTGTCTTCCCAAAAACCCATGGTGTGTGCAGTGCTCCAGGGAATGGTGAGCACTGGAGTGGATGGAGCAGACTAATCAACAAGAAGCTCTATGCCATCAAGACTTCAGGCTTACACTCATTACCTCCTGGAGCCTACTCAGGCTTGTCTTCTCATAATCATAGAGTCAAAAGAAGCTAACTAAAAAAAGAAAACCCCAGCAAGTTCAGGAATGTAGACATGTAATGTGAGTGTTCTCATCCCCTGTCCCTAAACAGGAGATGCTGGATAGACTCCCCCAGGCCTTGTTTTCCTACAGGAGCAAGGAGCAACCTGGTAGCATCCATCCTTAACCTCAAGGCAGACAGCTGGGAGCAGCAGGCAGAGCTGTGGCCAAGGTCCCTGTGCCACGGCCCTGGCTGTTGCCAACCCCCTGTTGCTGCTCTGTGAATCTCAGTGCATCCACTCACATTTCCAAGGGAGCGAAGTCAGGCCTGGCCATCTGGTATCCCTGCTTCACCATGCTGTAGAACTTGCTGTTCACCACCATGCCGGGATAGGGGCTCTTCCCTGTGACAGTAAAAGGAGCAGAGGTGGCTCTCAGACCACAGTGTTCAACACTCCAGCCTTGAGGGGTGGGAAGAGGCAGCCTGGAGCATCACCAGGGAGGTCTGAGTTAGAGGAAATGATGTGGTATTCTTTGTTTTGAATGGTCCCTCTGGAAACATAACACAGAGTTTTACAGCCCTGATAAACCTAAATTTTTGTCAACCTTCCTCCTTTCTTGGAAATTTTTCTGCAGATACCTTAGGGCAGTAGTGAGCCACAGAAAACAGAAGAGGTTTGCAAGCTCGCTTCTTTCTTACCAAGGGAGAAGATCTCCCAGAGCAGGATGCCGTAAGACCACACATCGCTCTGCACTGTGTAAATGCAGTCAAAGATGCTCTCTGGGGCCATCCATTTCACGGGCAGGCGGGCCTGGAAGAGCAGAGAGTCCTGCAGACTGGGACAAGCTGGCAGCTTATGCTACACCCTGTCTGTCCTTTCCAGCCCCTCCTACCCTTGTACCCTCTCTTGTGCCCATTTTCATTACTTACATTGCCTTTTACAACATAGTTGGAGTCATTCATGATATCCCGGGCCAGGCCAAAGTCACAGATCTTGGCTACTCGTCCGTCTGATATGAGCACATTCCTGGCTGCGAGGTCACGGTGGATGCACTGGGGAGAAGAGACCACAACTGAGACCCAGTCACTGGCCCGCAGCAGTCCCAAAAAATTCCCTACAGCCTAGGCCTGCCACCGAAACATGCTTATAGGGGCAAGGGAAACATGTACTGCTTGAAGAGCCCCTGTCTGAGGCACCAGGTCATCTACAAACTCCATGTCTGTAGCTCTCTTTCAAGCACTTCATTTGCAGTGTTTAGACACTGTGACATATCATACTCTCTTCTTCAATCACTCATGGGGCTGTCATCTTCCCCACAAGGGGAGGGTCAGAACCAGGGGCTGTTGACACTGTCCTCATCCCTGAAAGAGTCACAGGGTGACTGTCACACTCTGAGCCAGCTCTGGCAGTCAGCTCAACAGCCACTTTCAGTTCCTTGTCCCTGGGGCAGCAGGGACGCTGCCAAAGTGAGAAAGCTTCACAACAAAGCTCTTGACCTCGGGTAAAAGCAGGGGAGAAAATGTTGAGACCAGCATGATGCACAGCCCTGGGTTCCCCCTGTAACACTGCCCTCCCCTGCAAAGGCTCTGGAGGGAACACCAGACACCAGGGCCTAGCCTGCCTGAACCCAACAGACAGAGCAGAGAGGCCCATGGCCAGCAGCAGCTTGCTTGAGCTTGGCTACCCCACCCAAAGACATCCCAAGCCTTCTGCAGCCAGGATGGGTGGCTCCTGCTTGGCTGGACTGGTGTTTCCCACTCGGTGTGCTGGGGCAGTGTTCCTCTTGGCACTCACGTTCTTTGATGCCAGGAATGCCATGCCCTGGGCCACCTGGCTGGAGAACTGTAGCAGGTCAGAGAGATTGAGGGGACGGAGGTCCTCCCTGGCTTCATCTTCCTCCAAGCTTCTCCCTGAAATTCAAAGCAGAGATTTAGATTTGCTGCAAAGCTGGTGAGTAACACAGACTTTGGCATGTTGCAGTTCCCAGAGCTAAACCAGACAGGATGGCCAAAAGAAAGAAATCACAAATCACAGAAATGAGCCTTTGACTCACCCCTGACTTGCGCAGAATCTGATGCTGCTGAAGATGATGATGACGACACAGGCCTCATTTCAACATATGTTTCCAAACCCTGGCTTGAAAAACCACTGTCACTGAGTAAGAAGCAACAGAGAGGGGGGCAGGCTGTTAGAACCCTCCAGCAGTACCTTCTGCCCTGCTCCATACCCACCGAGAGGAGACACCACATGCCTGCCTGCAGAAGGTGACTTAGGGGCTTGAGGGCAAAGGCAAACTAGAAGTTGATTCAGAGAGGGGACCTGAGCCCTCTGTGTTATGGGGCAGTGGGTTCCCCTTTCTTAAGGGTGATGGGGAGCAGTCAGCTCCATCCTACCAAATGCACGAGCCCAATAGTGCAGGAAGCCAAAAGGTTTTATTTCTGAATTGTGGAAGGACAAAGAGGGCTGAACCCTGCATTTATTGTGGGATATTCAATGACTGCAGTCAAAGTTCTTGAAAAACTCGGAATTATAACCAGGTCTGAACACATGCAACACCAGTGGCTTTTACATCGTGGTATCCTGCCTGTCTCCAGACCTTTGACCTTGCTCTCTCCCCAGCACAATGCTCTTCACAGTTCTCCCAGTGAGGACCCAGCCCTGCAATGCTCAGCCCTGCCTTGCTCAGCCCTGCAGCCACCCGAGCTCTGCTCCTACCTGCGGATGTATTTTTTCTCTAGCTCAATGTTTTTGTAATCAGCAGCACTGTCTAAAGAGGTGTCCAGGGCAGAATCCTGGATAATTATGGATTCAGTCTTCTTCCTCAGGAAGTTCAGCAGATCTCCATAGCGACAGTACTCGGTGATGACAAGGATTGGGCCTGGGAGAGCAGCAGAGAGGGTTCCTTAGGGAATGCCGTTACTGTGACCTGCCCTGAGGATTGCTTTCCTGGGAGGGCAGCAGAATCCACACAGCTCATCAGCTCACACCGTGCCTCAGAGGAGGGGCCCTGTCAGGGGTCTGTGGGGGCAGCAGGGCTGGGGGATCCTACCTCCACAGGTGCATGCTCCCAGCAGGTTAACAATGTTCTCGTGGTGTCCCAAGTGACTCATGATCTTCAGCTCAGACATGAGAGCCTCCTGCTCATCCCTGTCTGCTGATGCTGTGGGGTGAGAGAAGGACTGTGTGAAGGAGTGAGGGAGGGACAAGGGGGAGATTAAGGGAGAGGACAGAAAAAGGTGTAGACAGAGTTATGGAACAAAAGGAGGAAACACACTTGGAGTGAAAACTATGTCCTCTAACTGTGCCTCTGGCCTCCCCTGTCCACAAAAAAGGCAGTGGTGTGATTCCAGCATCTGGTACTTGGCACAGAAACAACTTTAACAAGTAGCTGTTGCAGCCAGTGAGCACCAACATGCGGTGAACACACACTACATCCTGCCCAGAGGAGCTTGGAGGATTTCAGCCCTTGCAAGTTGCTCTATGCTCACACTTTAGCATCTTCACGGCCACTTTGAGCGCCGAATCTTCTTTGCCCAGCCCAAAAGCTGTGGCTTCTACCACTTTTCCAAAGGCTCCTGCTCCAAGAGTTTTTCCTGCGGAGAGAAAAAAATGTACTTTTAAGACATTTGACAGAGAAAGATTGAGCAGCTGTCCTGCACACAGCCTTGAAGAGGATGTCTGGTGGATGGGGATGCCTGCTGGGCTCACACAAGATGACACATCCCTTAGTCAGGAGCTGGCAAACATCTGTGGGGAGCTCTACTGTGAGCAAAGATGGTGTGAAAGAGGCCATCTCCAAACTTTGCCTTACCAAGTGTGTGCCTTAGGAATGACCCCACATGCAAGAGGAGGGACATGACCCCTGCAGCCTTCCTTGGAGCAAAGGAGGAGGGAGGCAGGCTACACCCTACCACTTGCTACCCTGTGTGGCAGAGAGCAGCGGGGCCTGGTTAAGGATGCTGCTGGAATGTCTGGATGCAGCTTTGGATATCACCTAGAGCTTAGGCTCTGACTCTTAAAGCATTTCAGCTCTCTGATGGGCTTCATGCCACCAGGCAAGCAGCAGGGAAGGCTTCTTACCAAACTGGAGGTTGTTCCTTGGAAACTCCCATTTTTCATTGTATGGCAGCTGAGTGGGATCGATGAAGATGTAATTATTGCCCTCACAGGCCTCAATGATCTTCCACCTCACCTGGTACTTGGGTTTCTGCAAGGAAGAGCCCCAGTTACTCAGTGTTTCCCCAGCCCCAGCATCCCCTCAAACTCACTCTGCAGGTGCAGAGGGAAGATACAGATTTCAGCCCATCAAATATCTTCTGAATCTGGACTGAGTGAGAGAGGCTTTTTCTGGACAGCCTGGACTCTTTGCAGTTATGGAGTCCCCCCAGGTCATCACCTCTGACTGAGGGAGGCTCTCTTGCCACTGGAAGCAGCCTGTTGCCATCATTTGGGATGGCAGAGCTGGGAGATCCAGCATGTCCCACCAGAGTGGTGGCTGACAGTGCCCAGCTGGTGCTGGAAGGAGATGTCCCCACTGTGTCTCCTTCCTTGGACCCCTGGTTGCTGAGCACAGCAGAACAGTGGAGCTGGCTCACCCCCACTTCCCTTACAGGAGTAAAATAAAAAAGGAGAAAGAGAAGTAAGAATTTCTCTTTTCCAAGAATGTCATGGCAGAAGTAACCAGGCAAGGCAGAGAAGCAGGGCTGGAGTCCTTGAGCAGAGAAGGCTGGTACTTGTCTGAGATAGGTAACCATGTTATTTATAGACATGTCCTGCTTCTCTTGGGCTTGCAAGCCCTTCCAAAAAGCTATTTCTTTCAGCTCTGTGCTTACACATTGATCCATCTTTCTCTGTCTCTGGACCACTGTCCAAAGGCAGCTCTGCCTGCTAAGCTGTAGGTGCTTGTCTGAGAGAGGGCTCTGATGGATCTTCTGACAACCAGCACCAGAACTTTGCTGCAAAATCTTCAGCCTTGATAGGCTGTCAAAGGAAGGGAGCCAAAAAGGAGAGATGAAAAACAGGAGATTTTCACCCACTGATAGAGCAGAGGTGGTACTGATTGGTTCAGTTTGTGGAAAAAACAGAGAAGGAATCCAAATGCTGGAAATGAGCCTTACAGAGAAAATGGGGCAAGTTCTTATATAAAAATAGTGACCAAGTCTTCCTGGAAACAAACTTCTAACACCATCCTGTTTCTCCCTAAAAACAGTTTTTTATAAAGCAGTGAGCAAAATAAAAAGTAGATGCAAACTGCAAGCTAATTTTTTTTTTCTCCCTAAATTCAGTCCATGGATTTGTGGGGACCAGAGCAAAACCAGCTGCAACTGACAGCACCAAGTGAGCATCTTTGTCTGACACCAAACAATAACCACCCCGACCTGTGGGCTACAAGGCTGAAGGACCAGGGCAGGGAAGTTTTAACACACTGGGTTGGGTGCAGCAGCTTTGCCCTGCAGCAGGAAACTCCAGATGGAATCTGGGAGGCAGGGGAGGTGAAGGAGGCAGCTTGCCTGGTACCTCCAAGCTGAATGGTGCCTGGCCTGGCTGCCAGCAGAGGCTGTGTGGCCCCTGAGGCTGGGCAGCCCTCACAGCCCTTGCCCTGAACAGGGAATCTGACCTGGTTGTACTTGTAGAGCAGGAAGAGGAGTAGGAGGAGCAGCAGCACCAATGCACCTATGCAGGTGGAGAGAACAGGGCTGAAGAGCTTGTTTGGAAGGGCCACGACACTCCCTGGAAGAGGAAAAAAAAGGAGAATGAGTAAACACTCTTATTTTAATCCCAACTCTGGGAGCATTTTGCCCAGCTATTCACTTTGGATTCCTGTGTGTGCCACACACCCCAGCACTGCCCTCAGTACACCCTTTTGGGAGCTGCTGGGAGCTGAGGGAAGGTCTTGATGCCAAACTCTAGGCAGCAATCCTCATACACACATCCTCCTCCTTCCACACAAACAGCACCAGATGCAGGTCAGACAGACTGGGGACCAAGATCTGTGCAGCAAGAACAGCCCCTGTATTTTTGTGGGCTGAGAAGCTGCTGGATGCACCATGCCCTGGAGCTGAGTCCTGCAGTTACAAGATGCTCATGGTGTGTCTCAGCCTTTGGCTCCAGGCTACAACCCAGCCAGAAATACCTACATGCCTCTCAGGACAGTAAAATGCCAAAGCCTCACACCCATGAGGGTGAAGGACTTGTGGAATCTGCTCCAGCTCTCTTGCAAGACAGTGGGGATATACATAAAGGATGTAATCTCAAAGCCCCCAGACCCTCCCCCACTCTGCCAAGCTGATGGTTTGTGTCTTACTGGTGATGGTGAGGGAGTGAAACATGTCAGAGGCGTTTCCTTCCCCGTTAATGGCCACACAGCAGAAGGTGAAATTGTCCCCCAGCTCCTCGAAGAGGATGATGCTCTCCACCTCCACCTCTTGGAAGGGCAACACATTCAGCACCTGGGGTCTGGAGTCGTTGCGCAGCAGTCTGTAGTCCTCGCTGTACCTGCAGGCATGGCAAGAGGGGACAGTGAGTGCTGCTCTGCACAGCAGCTCACAGCTGAGGGGGAGCCTGTGCCAGACTAGAGAGGAGACACAGAGAATTAGGCTTGCAGCTCTGTGAGATGTGTTACTGTATGCCTAGTTAAAGATCTTTCCCTGAACACCACAGTCCTGTATAGACAGAGCCATGAGTGCCTTTCTGTGGCTCAGCACTCATAAGTAACACTTCATGTGTTCTGCCATCAGTCCCTTCAGTGGGGCTGGTCCTGAGACACAACAGCCCTGTCCAGGCAGCTGCAGTTGCTTCCCATGACTCTGTAGCTCAGTAAACCCATGCTCTGCAGAGCCTCAGACCTGTGGAAGTCCCAAAAAGATGACTGGGCCAGCCAGGATGTACCTCTACAGCAACACACACCAGGGCACCTCTCCGAAGGACCCATATGTTCCTTGGAAAAGCATGGGGAGAACATGAATCACAGGTGGACAATCTCTTCAGGATCAGGACTTTAGGAATAGAAAGTGCCCCCTCTTCTCAGGCCCCAAGAACCTCCTGTTCCAGCAGAGCAATGCTGTTGGAGGGCAGGCTGTGCTGCATTGCCTGCCCAGGAGCCCACGTGGAGCTGGCAGTGAATGCCAGGCAGGGGCAGGGGCGCAGCTTGGAGGTGCTCAGGCCCCTGGGCAGCTCTCACCTGTCGGAGTGGACGGGGCACTGGTACCACTCGATGCGTGGGGCAGGGTACCCGATGGCCACGCACTGAAGGAGGCTGGAGTCATCAGATGGCACCTTGATTTTGCAGACCCTTGGAGAAGCTGTTGGGGAAGCCACAAAACCAGTGAATGCTGTGACCAGAGGAAGAGCACATCCCCCAAGCTCTGGTTTCCTTTCCATGCATGCAACAATAAACCAGAAGGAACCCCTGTGCTACACACAGGCAGGTTTGGGCTGGGTCTGTGTGTCCTGTGGGTGCTGAGCTGGAAGCAGCCTGATACCCCAACCAAATATTTTTTCCAACTGGGAAGCAGTCCCAGGGGCAAGCAGGGTGAAAGAATGGACAAGCACTTACATTTCAGAGAGATGCTGAAGGTGACTGATTCATTGGTCACACTGTGGAAGGCGTGGAATGTGTAGAACCCTCCCTCTCCCTCCTTCAGGCGGTTCAGGGAGAGTGTGTTGCTGTACCTGCTCACAGAGAGAAATGCTGTGAGGAGCACACAGGCCTTGCTCAGTGAGATGCTGCTGCTTCCTGCACTCTGGAGCAGTGAACACTTCCAGCACTAATCCCAGCCCATCAGGGAGCCTGCCAGCTGCTTCTTTGGGGGAAGCAGGGAGGAACTGATCTTCCTTAGGGTAAGTACCTTTTTGTCACCAAGTGCACTTCAGCACTTCTGAAAGGCTACACGTGGGTGAACGCTCAGAAATAATTGAACATCTAAATCACTGCCTTTCAAGGGTCAGGGGATGCTGGTCCTGCTGCCTTTGGCAGAATGAGTTTCTCCATGAAGCCGTGCTCCGTAGTGCCCACTCCCCTCTGCCCCCAGTGCAAGAAAGAGCTCACCCTAAAGCCATAATTTTTGCCAAGGGGCACAGTTCCTCTTGTGCATTGTTTTTTGTTTCTAAGAAAATGAAAGGGGAATTGCCCAAAACCCCAACAAATTGAGTGATTTTTCTTTTCATCTCCCCTTGGTCTCAGTTGGCTGTAAGCTTTGGAAGAGCTGTACCCTCTGTTAGATCATATTCACATAACAATGTTTGTGACATGGGGGTCTCAGTGCCTCTCTCAGTGCACACTCTTTCAGCCTCAGAGCAGGGGATGGGTCCAAGGACCAGTGAGGGAATTAAGCTTTTTGTACTGTTCATCCACTCCTGCACTTTCTTCTGGCAAGGAGAGTGCAGAATTGAACAAGCAGATCACAAACATGATACTGACTCCCACAAGGCTTTCTAAAGAGAAGGCCACCAGTTTGGAGAAGGGTGGTGTCTTCCTTGACCTGATCGTACTGTGGTTTGCTAATAATTCTGGAAAGAGAAAACAGAAATGCAGAACAGTTTCCCTCTTTAAAAGCAGAGAGTTTTCTGTAGAATGGGGCCTGCCTGTTTCAAGGAAAGCTCTCTTGGAAACATGCCATAGTAGTGTAGAAGACAAAGAGCACATACCAGTTGTTTCCAGAGATCATTTCGCCCTTGAATGTGGTGGTTTTAGAGTGCTTCAAGGGATTCCTGTGTTCCCAGGCCCACTGGAGAAGTTTTGGGTAAGCCTTAATGTGAACCTGAAGCTCCACACTCTCTCCCAGAGCAACCTCCAGGCTGGTGGCTTGCCTTGGGATCAGGTGCACGTAACCTCTCTCTGCAGGGTGGAGGAGAGCATGACTGTCAGCAGGCATGTCCAGAGACCTGGAATAACCTTACACCAGCTCCATAAATGGATCACTATTGGAAAGAGCAGCCTCAGCTGGGAGACTGCAGGAGGGAATGAAACATTGCTCAGGTTATGTTCCCAAAGGAGTACTCTTAAATTATTTCTTTGTCATGGCACCTTGGATTATGCTGCCTGAGGAGAGCTAGAAAATCTTAGTGAAGTCTCTGAGGAAAGAAGCTGTACATGCTGTATCCTAAGTGACAAAGCTAAAACAGTATCTCCTAATTGTTCAGAAAAGACAGGCCCTTTAGCTAAAATCCTGGCTTCTCACCAGGAGATAACTCAGACTGAGCCTGCTTTCTGAGCTGTGGTATGCAGCAGCTTTGGACCATCAGCAAACTCCAGCCTGTGAACTGTAAGGATGAATTTTCCAACTTGAGATAGAAACAAGTGTATAATAGACCTGAATCCCCTTGTCTGGATTTGTGGCTGGAAGAGACCAGATCCATATTCTGCTCATGTGGCTCATCCTTCCTTCTAACCAGCCTTTCCTGGTCTTCCAGCACAACCTTGCCCTTTTTACTGTTTCAAAGCTGTTTATAAATGTGCAGAGACTGAGAGGAGCACTCCAATTTTTCATCCAGAGCCCAAAACATGTCCTCTAACCCCTCAAGATACAAAGAGAACACCAGGTCCTTTCCTAGTTCTCATGTAAGCCCTCAGGCACAAGTGAAAATTATGTTTTCAACAACAAATTTAGGAAGAGAATGGAGGCAGAAGCAGCAAATACTCAAGGCTACACATGATTCAGCCCTACTAGGGTTTTGGGGAAGGACTCACCTACTACCTGAAGCATTGTTGAGGCATTCCTGAATCCTACTGAATTGTTAGCTATACAGATGTACTTCCCACTGTCTTCCATGGTCACAGCTGCAATGGACAGGGTGTCATTGATGAAGTAGTTACCATTTTCAAAGTCAGCCTTTTTAGTTCTCATGACCTGTCAGGCAGAGAACAGGGAACAGCACACATTGGGAGGGCAGAGCAAACACATCTTGCCTGCTCTGGGCTAGAGAGCTCATCCCTGAGAGCAACCTGTGTGGAGACCCAGAGACACATTAACCCCGAGCATCCAGGGCAGATATTCCACAGCAGTTAGGTTATAGCTATTGTCAGCCTTCTGACTGCAACCTGGCCTTTCGCTCTGTGATCCAAACATACCATACCTTGTGTGTTGTTTCATCTCCTTAATAAAGGCATCAGTTATAATAAGGACTTCTTAGCAAACCTCATCTAACCATACAGCAGTTAGATATCAGCATCATAGATGCCTTTTCTTCAGACATATTTTTTCTCTGGAGAACTCTGTCCTGAAATGTTTGCTGCTTTATAAGCCCTGGCAGGGCTGGGTGGAGAAATGTTGCTTTAGTAGGTACTGTGGCTCCTGTCCAATAAACTCAGCTAAAACAACACATTCTCCATTCTCCTCTCTCTCAGAACTGTTCTGATAACAGACAGGTGTTTCTTAATCCTGTGTCATCCCAAAGAAAGGATATTCAAATTTCTACAGCTTGACTAGCTGCTTCGGTTGGGTAGTTCAAGACTTTGCTGTGGGTCTGGCAGTTCTTACCACCCTGTGTGCCCCATTTTCCAGGAAAGCCCCAGCCCCAGCTTACTGTCTTTGCTGCTGTCTCCCATCTGATGTCATACTTGTAGGAAGGAGCAATCACTCTGCAGGTGACTTGGAAAGGTTCTCCCACGATTCGCACGTGGTCTGCAGGGTCCATCACCACTGACACCGGCTTCTCCAGTGCTGCACAAAGGCAAGCAGGGAAAGATCCATGTCAGCTTGTCCAGTGAGCCCATGTGCTCTGGAGACTCCCCAGGACCTGGCTACCTTGGGTGGTGAGGCACAGGTTGCCCAGGGAAGTTGTGGATGCCCCATCCTGAAGTGTTCAAGGCCAGGTTAGGTGGGGCTTGAACAACCTGATCCAGCAGGTAGCATCCCTGCCTGTGGCAGTGAGCTTGCCCTTGATGATTTCCAAGGCCTCTTCCCACTCAAGCTATTTTATGACTCTGTTCTATGATTCTACCTCCTTCTTTCCATCCTCTTTAGCCTCTTTACCCCCCACCTTCCCCTTCCCCTTCCCCAGAGATCACCGCTCCCTTTTGAGCACGTGTCTGTGGGAAGCAGTACGGGGGGAGAGCACAGCAGTCAGGACTGTAGGTTGAAAGGGAAGGAGAAGCTTTTGCCATGGTTACAGATGGAGCAGTGGGGCCCGAGGACTTGCAGAACACTGGAGAGATTGGTGGACATTTTTCTCTGGTCTGTGACAGTGCCTGCAAAGATCTGAAGACTGCTGAACCCAAGCAAACCCATCTGAAGGAACCAATTTGCCAGAGGCTGATGGAATTTGGCCTCCATTAAATAACCTTTAGAAACTGCAGGTTCAGAAGGTCTTTCCTGCCACAGGCAAGGAGCTTTTCCTTAACTATCTACTGAGCCCAGCTTAGCTATTTGTGGCCCTTAGGACAGCAACAACCCCTGCTCTTTACCTTCTTCCACAACCAGTTTTATTCTTGATGAATCCTTTATTTTTCCATTTATCTGTGCTTGGCATCGGTAAAAGCCCTTATGCTTGCTTTGCACATTGTACAATGTTACTCCTCTCTCAGCCCTGAAGGAGTAGTTGGTCCCAGGTGGGAGAGGAGAGGCGTCATCCACTATCAGAGTCACACTGGATCCGTACTCGGGGGCCGTGATGAGACAGGGGAAATCAACATTCCCACCTTTCATTCCCCGGACCCGGAAAGAGGGCGTGTACCACACGTTATCAGGATCTGCAGAGGAGACAGGACAGGCTTGTGAGAGGGGGTCAGAAAATGCACTGAAGCTGAGAAACACATTCCAGCAAGGGCAAGCCTCCAGCACTGCTGCCCAGTGGGAGTTCGACGCTGGGGCAGCCCTGCTCAGCCTGCCTGACTCAGCCTCCAAACACTCACATGACAAACCCAGCTCCAGCTAAGGCCTTTGAGGGGATCACAGCAACCAGCTCACAAATGTACATGGATAAGAGAGGCTGAAATGTATGCATACTACTTAAATTTTTCACTGTGGTGAAAGTTTTACTCATGAGACCTCCAGCTTCCCTGCTCAGGGCAGCACTTCTGGTACAAGGGAAGGGGTGAAGTCAAGGGATAGTGATACCACAGCATAGCTTCTTCTGGGATAAAAGAATATTTGGGGTTCAGGTCATGTTGTGAGGATGTAATTCATGTGACTCTCTCCCTTATCTGAGGTACTGGCAATACAGTTCTCTGATTTTCTCAGTGTTCATTACAACACTGTTTTTCATTACATTACAACAGACTGTGGAAGGGAAGCCACAGCGGAAGGAGAGAGAGTTCCACATATATGTGAGATGTAGCTCTATACTTTATCCCAGTGCTTTAACCATGGGCCCCATTTTGTGTGGACTCCCACGGCTGTGGCTCCACCAGGAGCCTGCACTGCCCCCAGGCACACACACAAGCACAGCACAGCAGAAAGCCCCTGTGCAGTGGCTCCCTGCAAAGAAGGAGGCTGCTCTGCCACTGGGTGTGGGAGGAGAGAAGCAGGGTTACCTCTCACGAACAGGTGGATGGCTGCAATGCCCTTGTCACTGCTGTTGACATAACCACAGCTATAGGTGCCTGTGTTCCTGTAGGTGGCCTTGGGAATACTGAGGGTGCTGGTGGTGTGGTTCCTGAATGTAACCTCTTTGCTATTCCATGCAACTTCAGACTCTCCTGAGCAGTGCAAGAGGACTGGATCACCCGTGTTGACAACCAGAGCAGGGAGGTCAGGGCTGATCACTGGAGATGCTGAGCCTGCAAGGGAAAGAGAGTGAGAATGCAAAAATGATCCCTAAATATTCTCCGTTGGAGTTCACGCTGCTGAGAATGGAGTCACTCAGCATCAGGAAAAGGCTAAGCTTGGGATTCAGACTGGCTTTTTGGCTCACATCACTCCACCCCTTCTCTGTCCCACCAGCCACATATGGCCTGATACTCCAAGGAATGAATTTCAGGGAAGAAACACCACCCTCCACACTTCTCTGCCATTTGAACATTTAGACAACTGGGACAGGAAAAACAATCATCTGGAGCTGATTAGGGCAAATGCCAGTTTGGCAATTGTTCCTGCTGATTTTTGCCTCTTCTTACAATAGTTTTCCTTTTGTGGCAGAGCTGGAGCTGCTCATGCACTGGGTTAGCCCATAGCATTATTTGGTGGAGTTTAAGCCAAGTTTGGTGCATGGGGCTCTTTGTTGCATTGGTGCTGAGATGAGCTAGAACAGACCTGGAAGGCTCCTGCAGAGCAGGTCAGTGCATATCATCCAGGAAGACTGGCTTTTTTTTGCCAAGTACTGGATTTTGAAGGACACCTCCTCATGTGTATCACGGAGTCACACACTGCATTCTCCTCACAGACACCAACAAAACATTATTAAATGACACAGCATTATTATTCCTATTTGGGAGAGGAAACTGAGGCACGGAAAAGCTAAAGAGCTGATGACAGCCCATAGCTGCAGTTGTTCACACCACACACCAGCATCACAGCCAGCCTGAGTTCTGATGCATCTCTGCTTTGAAGATGCCTGCTCTGCTGGCTGAATAAAGGGGAACCAGGGTCCTACTCCAGCCTTAGTGTCAGAGGGAAATATTTTTTCCCAGTTTTGCCCTGTCAGCGAGTTCTTTGAGTCACCTCCTATATTTAGGGTGAGGGGAAGTGCAGGATGAATCAGTGCCACAGGGCTGGGGAAGAAGCGGTGCAGCCACCCCACGCCAGACCCTCAGGGAGGACAGGAAACACATTGCAAATGGCTATCTGTGCTTGGGGGGCTCTGCACCCCCTTCCAGCCCCTATCCAGGGCTATTCTCCCACTTCTGCTTTCCCTCCCAGTCGCTAACCCAACCTCACATCTTAAAGGGACACACACCCTCATTCAAATCATACTAAGCATAAAGAGAGCTGTGCACTTTATTCATTGCTCTGCAGGCAGTGATCCTCCTGCCATGGACACTGGCCCTGTAAGAGCCAGCAGAAGCACACCCCCATCCTCATCCACCCCTGATCACAGCTCTTTAGGGGAGGAAAGCAATGCCCAGGGTACAGCTGTGTGTCCTGGGCTACCAGCTGTGCTCAGGGCTGTGCCCTCCAGAGCCCCCACACCAGAGCCCAAAGAGCAGCGTTTCAGCAATCTTGGGCTGGTGACTCCCTCCATGCAACAAAGGGTTGAGAAGACCCTGCAGGGCGTTGCTGGTGTGTGTCAATGACACAGTGGCCATGGGGAAGCTCAGACAAGGCCTAGATTAAACTCACTGGCCCTGTAGGGAGAAGCAGAGAACAAGAATCTTTGGAGCATGGAAAATTTGACATTATATCTCCCTGTTCCCCTTTTTTTTTTTTTTTTAAATACTTTTATCTTTCTGCGGAAAGAGGAGAAGCCCAGAGTGGAGAAAAACCTATCCCAGAATAATTTACAAAGCTACATTTTCCACATATCTGAGGCAAAACATTCCTCCCTTTTTGCTAAGCTGTGCTTTCTAGTGGAGTTTGATATTTCTGTTGCTTTTACTCTTTGTCACTGGATCCTTTTCCCTCACCTACTCTCTGCTTTGGCTATCCATTCACATCCAGGGCTTTGGCACCATTTCGTGGGGAAAATGACTCTTTTTGCAGGAGGACAAGGAAAGAAAACAAAATGAACAGGAGTCATCTCACTGTGCATCTTTGTTGTCCCCAGGTTACAGGGTGCTGGGGCCAGAAAAGGCTCTGGGTAGGTGCTCTCCAGAACAGTGAGGAAAAACCCTTCAGGCTGTCACTAGAGACTCCCATCAGCACGGTAAGCACCACACAAGTGGAGTGAGGACAGACAAGACAGAGACACCAACTGCAGGACAAGGCGAGGTGAAGGTCACTCAGCACCCAGTCCTTGGTGTGTGCTGGGGGATGAGTCAGAGCAGTGGGTCCTTCTCCAGAATGGGGAAGCAGGGCTGCTGGGGGAGGCTCTCTCCCTGCTGACCACTGTGCAATCTTGCACGAAGCCCAAGGATGTCTGTGTTCTGCTCTCCAGCAGCTTCCGCAGCCCTGCCAGTAACTGCTGGCCAGAGGTTTTACCACACGGGTTGTGTAACCATGACCTCTCCTTACAGCTGCAGACTCTGCTCCTGCCTCTCCTATGCCAGCCAAAACACTGCTTTCCTCTGCTGAGCATTTGGTGAGGAAGGAGAAGTGAAGGCTGGGATGACAGAAGTGCCCTGGATCCTTACCACAGAAACCAACCACCCGGATTTTGAGTTAGTTCTGGGGAGTAACTAGGCTAAGGTCCAGTCCTAAGAGGGACCCATACCAGACCTGAGCTCCCTTTGTCCCACCCTCAATGATAGCAAGGAAAAGTCTGATTTCTGAGGATCCCAGAGTCACCTACAGTATCTGGGGGACCAAGGATGGATAAAAGTGTGCTCATCACAGCTCTGCCTGAAGCTTCTACCTCAGAGGTTTAGGTTACCCACCACAGAAAACAAACCTCCCAGGAATACATCTCAAGATGGCCAAGAACACAGATGCAAGATGATCAGGTTTAAAACATTTCCTCTGCTTGATCTGCGCCCCTTACCCTCCTTCAGCAAGAGCCCAGACCACAACAATCACATCAGCCCTGCATACTCACAAAAGATGCCCTTGCAATCCCAGAGGCAGGAGAAGGAAGCCAGGCTCTGACTCCAGCTGGAGGCTATTACTTTGTAGAACCTTGGTGCAGCTTTGTGCTGCAAATGGCCAGCAGTGCTGGTACCCACACAAATGTGTGTCCTGCAGCCTGGCATGACAGACAGTGCCTCATGAAGATGTCACAGCTGGTGATCTGGCACTGGCCAGTGGCTCAAGGAACCTTTGGGGAGATCCTAAAAGCTATTGTTATGATCTCTCACAGATCTGCATTAGACCTGCCTAGTCCCTATTATTGTAAAAAAACACAAGAAATTAAAAACCCTGAAGCCTTCACAACCCAGTTCCCAGCACAGCAGACCTAGAAAATTATGCTCAGCATGTTGCAAATGTCACTTGAAACGAAACAAGTGAGAGGGACACAAATGTCCTGGGCTGAAAAGATGAGCACTGCAGTGGCCCAGGAAGGATTCACTGCCTGTCACATGGCAAATGCTTTCCCCACAGGCTGTCCCCTTCCAAGGAGGACTTCACAGCACAGTCTCACTGTGTCCCCAAGCATGCTAAAAAGAAATATTAAGGTGGGTGCCACACAGGACCTGAGAGGTTCCCAGCACTTCAAAATGCAAGATTAGTAATGCTGGTTTCCACCTCTTTGGTTGTAAACCTCAAAACAGACTTAGTGACTCTTCTTTGAGGTTGGTGGGTAATCACTTCTTGGCCATCTCTGTGGCCTCAAAAAACAGGCGTGTTCACCATTCCCTTCTTGGCTGGCTGAGTTGTTTCCATCACACCCTGGCTCTAAACCCCGCTGTGTGTGCCAGCACCACCAGAAACCAGCAATCCTCAGACAGTCCAGCTGGGCATGAGGTGCTTTGGAAGGTGCCAGAGCAGCTGAACTCCTCCACCTGCAGACCAAGTATCTCCAGCTCCTTCCCCATTTGAGCAAAGTATTATTTCGGAAAGACCTTCCCTCAGGACACAGTTGCTGCTGAACCATTCCTTCATCTTAAACCTTGTCCAGACCCAAAGAGTGGGAAGTTTCCCTTTCCTATCTCCCCACAGCTCTCCTATGCACCTCTCCATTCTCCTTGGCCTTAGCTTGGCAGGGCTGCAGGCAGCCAAGAGCAAGCCAGGCTCTGGCTCCAGAGCCAACAGACCAGCAACACACCCTCTTTCCACCTTTCCCTCTTTCCACCACTGCCCTCCCTCTCTAATTGCAGCCAGCTCTGGATGACCTTCAGAAAGCTGCTGCAGCCAAGTCTGCACTGGATTCCAGCGCTGGTGTCTCTTCCCTGCAGCACACACCTTCTGCCCAGCCATGCCAAGGATCCTTGAACCTGCTCACAGCAGTGTCCACTTTATGCAGCAGCAAACAGGGACCATCCCAGCCCAAACCAGCCTTTTGGGACACATGACTGGGAGCCCAGCTTCACCCTCCACCTCCAGGAGCTGCGTGTCTGTCAGTCCAGCTCCAGCACAGTCCCCAAGGCTCCCCACCAGAGAAGGAGTGGAGCACTCACACCAGATACCCAGGAAAACCTCACCGCATCCCAAAGCTCCCCTGGAGTGACCTGGGGCTTTGGGAGTACTCACCATGCCAGAAGCCAGCTGCAGTGAGCAGCAGGAGGAGAGCAGGACCCATGTCCCCAGGACCGTGGTGTCCCCAGCGTGGAGCCGATGCTGCTGAAGGATCCTCTCAAGCAGTGGGTGCCTCTCCTCGTGGGCACTGTCCCCAGCGCTCCCTTCTCGGGAGCTTCTCCTTTCTGAGCTGACCACAACGTAACAAATTCCCTATTTTGTTTGTTTTTGAAACAGGGGGGAAAAAAACAGGCCGTGCTTTGTCACGTCAGCAGTGACAAACCCCATGGCAGAGGTGGGGCCACGTGCACACCCTGCTGCAGGGTCCCCCTCAGGTCTCAGAGAGGAGTCCATCCCCAGACTGGCAGAGGCCACTGCACCATGCTGGGATTTGGGATAATCCCGATGTTCTCTGCCTTCTGCCACTCCAATCCCCAGGGACATTTACACACTTTTGCCTTGCACGGGGACACAAAGTGTCCCCATGCTTGCAGGCAGCGGATTTCATTTTGTTTCAGCAGGACAAGTTTCACCTCAGGCCCAGTGGCTCTTGCTGGCTTTGGGATCTGAGGACCCTCGCAGGACAGGGCAGATTCCTCACAACAGCCCCACAGAGGCAATCCTGCCCAGGGCAGCTCCCAGGTGGGAAAACGCCTGTGAAGATGCCAAATTATTTTGTGTTAACCAAAAGTGTGATCCCCGGGGCAGAGGGGGGTCCTGTGGCCACACAGGATCAACCCCAAGCCCCACGCCAGCTTCACCACCTCCCTGGCAGGGAGGCTCTTGGAGTCCAGCATGCAGACCCCTTCTGGCTCCTGGCGGGCTGGGGGCACATGGGGACCCCTGCTCTCTCCTGTCCCGGTGACCTCCAGTCCTGGGGATCGGAGTGACCCTGTCACTGCCAGGCAGCTACAGGGCTCAAGCACAGACCCTTTTCCCCTGGAGCCAGTCCCACCCAGCCATCCTGCCCTGCTGGTGGGGAGGCTGCAGGGAGCTGTTCTGCAATTGACAACCTGGCAGGCACCTTGAAGTGGTAATTAAACTAATTAGCTAATTAGCAGTGTTAATAATTAATTAATCAGATACTTTGTCAACCCTCCACTGGACTGTGGGTCTTCCAAAACAGGTGTGAGGGAAGGCTTGAAGTCAACCAGTTCTCCAGGGACACCCAAGTCAGCAGGGTGAGCAGGGCCTGTCAGACACAGGGTGCCCCTCACTCTCTGCTCTGTCTCTGCATAACCTCAGGCTGCAGCAGAAGTTCGGGGCTGTTCACAGCAGCTCTGGGGTGGGAAGTGACAGCCATGCCCTGACAGTGCTGGGAAGGAAGCACAGGGGAGGAAGGTCCATGCAGGGGCTCTGCCAGCTGCCCCAGCTGCAGCCCCAACAGCAAGGAGGGGACAGGAGCCCCAGGACAAACCACAGGCAGGAAGAGAAGGGTAGTTCCAAAATATCTGCACAGAGGTGGCTGTTGAATCTGCACCTGCAGTGCCCTGAAAGCCTCCAGAGCCTGGAGGGGAATGGGCTTCTCCAAAGGGGGCACTTAAAGAGGTACCAGCAAGACAAGGTCCTGGGGCCAAGAGATGAGAGCATGGCTGACTGTGCTGAGATGACTAAGAGTCATGGGAACATGGAGGGCTCCTGGTTTTGGCCAGAAGGATGGCTGGAGAGCGTGAGGGAGTCCAGAGAGAAGGAAAGGCAGCTTTTGGCCAAAGAACGTTTCCCCTCAGCAGTTTTTCCTGGCAGCATGCAGGGAAGAAGAACATGAATTAGAGGCAGCATGGTGTCTGGGGGGCTCCTGCCCAGAGCTGGGGGTTGTCAAGCAGCTGGGCCACAGGAGATGTCTGCTTGATTATTCTTTCCTCCTTTCGAGCCAAAGGGGCTTTTTAAAGGATGTTTGTTTCCCTCCTTCTTCTTTTTAAGGCTTTTTTTTTTTTTCCAGGAACAAATGCCAGCTCAGAGAGAACTGACTCACCAATGTGAATAAGTATTAAGCCAGACAGGTTTAATAGAGAGAAGGGAAACAATCTCTCAGCCCTCCTTCTTCTATTTGAGGGGGCCCCTTGCACAGCATCTCTGCTGGCAGTGATCCCCAGGTGACAGCCTGGACTGGGCACACCTGGGGATGCTCACTGGGACAAGCTTGGGATCTCTCCCTCTTTTGTGTCCCTCTCTTCCTCCTGTGCCCCAAATCTTATGTGCAAGCAGCAGCTCAGCCACAGGAGTGCTGCTGGAACTGCAGCTCAGAGAAGCTGCAACCTTACTTGGAGCAACTTGAAGCCCAGGAATATCTGTGGAGGCCCTGCTGGTTGTGAAAGATGGGATGAGACTTGCTCAGTGCCTGCTAGACTGGCTGGGGAAGGGGGAATGGAGGCTGCTGTGAGCCCTGTTGGGAGCACTGGGAGCTCAGTTGTTTCCCAGGCTGGGAGCCCTGTGGGACCCCAGCACTGAGCACAGCTGGCCATGGTGCCATGCCTGCCTGAACTGCCCTGCAGCAGTTTGGGGACACATGTGGAACACCTGTGTCCTGTTGGTACCGAGCTGTTGGTGCCCCACAGCTCCTGGGTCTGTCACTGCAGTCTCTCTGCTTCCCTGAGCTATTCCATGGGGTGTCTGTCTCATCACTGGAGAGGAGACTTGTTTTGGGGAGGGGGGAATGCCCTGCTGGGGGCCCCATGTTGGTCTGCTCATTTCCAGCCCCAGGACACCACTCCAGCACATCCTGACATGCAAAAGGTCTGCTAGGTAGGGATCAGTGGGAGCCTGCAGGGTTCAGGGCTGAGGTCTGTCAACTCCCCCTCTCTGCTTCCCCCCAAGCCTTTGATGCAGCCTCTCTGGACAAAAGGGGATTCTTTTCCTCCCTGCTGATTCAGTTCCTGGAGAAAAATGCCCTGCCTGAGCCGTGCCAGGTGACTCAGAGCATATCTGGGGAGAATCAGCCTGAGCTGGTCAGGGAGGCTGCAAACCTCCACTCTGGAAAAATGAGCAAAGGCAGCAATCCAGGACAGGCAGGAACCCAGGAAAGGCTGGAAAGGGGAGCCTTGCTGGAACCTGGACCTGCTTGCTGCTGCACTCCATGCCTTGGGCCTCTGGGTACACAGGGAGTTTCCAGGAGCTGAGGGAAGCACAACTGCTGCCAGTGGGGGCTTCATCATGCAGCCAGAACACAGGGGCAGCACTGATATGATTTAACCAAAAGCCCCTCTTTGCAGCAACCTTGGGCTTTCCAAGCACGTGGCTCAGAGAAGGTGCAAACATCTCTGCTCTGCAGCTTGAGATGGATTCTGGAGGAGCAGATACATTTGAGCTAGAGAGAGGAGAAAACTTCGGGTGAGACTCACAGGTGCCTGTCTCTCATGTGGCTGGGGGACCTCAGTGCCTCTGGAAAGGTGACTGGGGAAAGGTGATAGGAGCAGAGAGCACGTGGATCTGAGGGAGTGGTGGTTTGGGAGCCAGGATTTTGGAGTTGCATCTTTTGAGGGTATAAGCAAATTCCTCATGCTCGAGGGAAGGGAGGAGAGCTGGGCAGGGGGAGCCCTGTGTGCTGCAGTGTGGCTCCTGCTGGTGCCCTGCCCCATTGCTGTCTCCAGCCTCCCCACTGCTCTGAGCTATTAAACTACATGGAAAAATCAGTGCTGTGGTCTCTGCCATCTCCGTCAGCCCAGCCACTGTTCAGTTTGTCATTTCCCCTGCATGCCCACCCTGATCTGAGCACAGACCCAACAGTGCTCCAAGGGGCCAAGTCCTTAGCAGGGACTGCTGGCCCAAACCCCAGCCAGTGGGGATACACATGGGAACAGCTCCTGGTATCCCTCCCTCCACCCACATGACCCACAAGCTGCACAGCCACCAGAGATGGGGCAGATCCTGCCCCTTTTCCTTACCCTGTCTCTGGGCTCAGCTGCTCCTTGCAGTGCTTCTCCCTGCCTGGCTCCCAGCTTGGCTCTCACTAAGCACCGGGGTCATGCACAGTGTATTAACGTGCTTAGCCTTCACCCACCACAGGGTTAAGCTGTACTGCCAGCCCCATCTGAGTGGGAACAACCAAAAGCAGGCAAAGAAAGGAAGAGATGGGACTTTGCAAAATGAAAAACACCTTTATTTTTAAACTCTTTCTTTAAAAACGTATTTGTAAAAGTTTACAGCATAAAAATAATATCTCATGGCTATAAATGTGACATAGTACAAATCCTACAAATACAACTGTAAACCTAGAAAAGTGTTAACTCTTTGGTACCTTAGTCTGAACTCTGTTTTGTCCTTTGCCCTCATGCTGATTTTGACAGAGAGCAGGGAGATAGGTGCTGCTGCTGTTCAGAAAGGCTGCAGAGGAACAGCGTGATGCCAGCAGAGCAGATGGGGAGAGGGCACACTCTGGGCAAGCTTTGTAGTTCTGGTGCAATCAGTCCATGAAGGAGGAAAGAAGAGGAATGATAGGACTGCAGGTCTCCCAGCACAAGCTGCCTTCCCTGTCTCCTCCCACCCCAGGCAAGATTCCTCTCTCCAAAGTGCTGCTGGAGCAGTTCTGCCTTTGCCAAAGCCAACCAGATCCACCTTGGCACTTCCCAGAGGCCTCAGGTCTCCAGGTGAAACATGGGAATCATGCTGGTAGCCCAGCAACCTGCGTGCTGGCCTATGAAAACTTATTCTCAGCAAAATCTGGCCTGCTTTGGGCAGGTCCTGCAGGTGACACGGTGCCTCCACTGTTACACTCAGCGTGCAGGCTGGGCTGGGACCTGCTGCAGCAATGACCTGTGTGGCTCAGGGAGGACCTGCAGCTGCCCTGGCTGCTCTCTGCCTGGCAGCCACCCGAGGCAAAGGATGACAAAAGGTTACTGAGGGCCACCAAAGGGCAACCCCTGTGCTCTCCAAGTGGGAGCACAACCAGGCTGCATCCAGGCTCCCTGATCATCCTGGAGCCTGAGCTAGGCACTGAGCCCAACCAGGGCTCCTCCTTGCACTCGTGGGTTGGAACAGGGTGTTTGTCTCCTTAGCACTCTGTAAAATCCCCCTCACCAGATCTGCCAGCTCTGCACAGACCTTGGGCTTCCTCACAGGCAAACCCTGAGTGCTCAGTGCCCTGTATTTGTGGTGCTGTCTCTCCCTCAGCCCAGAGCCCTGACTGGGAAGAAAGAGAAGAGCTGCTTCTCACTTCTGGCTGACTTCCCCTGGCTGCACATCTGCACTGCACTTCTGCCCCCCATCCCCGTGGGACCCTGTCACAGTCCCCTTGGCAGGTGAACAGAGACAATTTAGTTACAAGTAAAGTCCACTGTGCTCTAGATTTCACACAACACAAACAAACACTAAACGTGACACTCGCGCTTAAGGAAATAACACACTCAAACTGAGAAGGACAAAAGGATAAAAACCTGTGCACACATCAGTCTGAGGAACACCTTAATGTGGAAAGAGACACCAGAGTGCTGCATTAGTTTCTGGGATACACATATGAAATAGTGACTGGCAGTAGGATTATGCATATATTGGTTCTGATAACAATGTAACAGCTGTAGAATAAAATATAATCAACAAATAAAAAGATATTGCACTAGAGATGGGCCCAAGCCATGGCATGTGTTCCTTCATGGGGGGGCTCAGTTTGGGTCCACCTCTAAACACAAAAACACACCCAAACAAAAATACTGATTATCAAAACAGAAAACCCAGTGGGACTAGCTCCCTTCAGAGTCTCACCAGAGAAATTATGGCTACAAAACTGATGGGCCCAGAACAGCCAAACATTTCACCTGCCAGGCCATGCAGGGACTGGAAAGTTGGCAGCAGAGAGAGAGGGAGTGTGGGGCTGGATCTGTCATTCCCAGCTCTGCCAAGCCCTCTCTTGGAGGGACGCTTAGCAAAATATGTTGGCTTTGTCCTGCTGCCAGCTTGTCCCTGGCTGAGAAGGTCTGGTCACTGCAACTTGCTAAAGGTGCTGTGAAAGGTTGAGTAAGGACAGGAAAATACCACAAAGTGCAAGACCCAGCCCTTAAAATCACAGGCCAAGGGCAAGCATTTGGTCCTATTCCTCTGGAGTGCAGAATGGTACCATTTTGCAAAGTCTGGTGTACCTACTTTAAAAAGGAAAAGGGAGGTGGGAGTAGCATCCCATCAGCAGCCAGAACAGATTTTGATGCAAATAATAATTGCAGTAAATCTAGAAATAGGACAAAATGCAGTAGGCATTCAAATGTAGCTAATGCCCAGCTAATAGGACAGGATACCTGAGCTCCCCCAGCAGGGAGAGCTCCCCTTTCAGGACTGTGGAAACTATTTGATAGTGGGAAAATAGTAATTTAGTTAGCAATTAAGTCTGTACAAGACGAAGTTTAGAACAGGATTTTTGAAATAAGCAAATGACCAAAGGGAAAGTGAGAAGGTGTTAATTGATGGGGAAATCTTTGGGCTGGAGGGAGGTAGTAAAAGTAGCTCTCTCAGATTGTTCTGGTTGCTAGAAGTATCTAACATTTTTATTAGTCAGTCCAGCCCAAAAATAACAGTTTGTTAACAAAATTTGCTGATGACCCAATGTCTGGAACAGCAGGGAGTAGCTTGGTTAGAAATGCTGGAAGTGTAGAAAGACGTAGGTGCCTAGATTGGTCAGAGGATGACTCCAAGCTCTCAGTATGTTGTGGCTGGGAAAAAGCCAATATTATCCAAAGCTACACCAGGCAAGTTGGGACCAGCACAGGCCAGAACTGTTAATGCCCTGGGTGAGGTCTAGGTTTGACCCCACCTGGATTACTGGGTACTTCTGGTCACCTTTGCTAGAGAAGGATGAATTAAAAATGGAGCTGGTGCAGACAGGGGCTGTTAGGATAATCAGATGTGCCATCCTGTGGGCTCAAGTTGCAGTGACACAGATCCTACCAAGCACCTTACATTAAAAAAAAAAAAATCAAGTGATTTGACCCAAAGGATCTCATAAATTACTGCTTCTCTGCAGTGAGGATTATTTAATGAACTGTGGCCATAGGAGATGGCTCCTTCATTACAAGCAGGAGGAACAGAGGATGGAAAAATAGTTGTCATTCACAGTGTGTTTCCTATGGATGGTGGGGAATCTGACCACATAGGCTGAAAATATCCTCTGCTGGCTGCCAATAAAAGTGCTATTTCTTATGTTCACATTTTACCAAGGACATCAGCCCACAAAACACCTACTCCTCCTTTAGCTGCATAAATGGCAGAACTGGAATGGTAGAAAACTTTAAACAGAAGCTGTTCTGCTGGGGATTTCTGTCAGAAGTTCCATATTTTGAAAAAAAAAATTAAATTCTCAGTGGCTCTGAGGTGGCAGAAGCTCGGCAAGATGCTGACAGAATTTCTGATTTTGTAAACCTGCCTGTGCAGTTCCTGTAGGGTGCACAGAGAGATGTGCAGAGCAGGGCAATGAAGAGTTAATGGGAGCTGGGGACATGCAGTGAACAGAGCTCTGTGTGAAGTGAAACTCATTTCAGAGAAAAACCTGCTGTCTTCTGTGGTGTCAGAGCTGTGGTTTTGGGGGTCCAGCTTTCATCTCTGCAGAGGTGGGGTTCACAACTGATTTCCAAAGCCTGGTGTTCCTCCTGCTTTGGGTCTGCTCCTTCAAGTGCCAGCTGAGAGCACAAGAAACCCCTGACCCATCTGTGAGAAGTGGGGCAGGAGGGGAGAAGCAGGGGGAAGGTCTGGGCCCGTTTAGTTTTCAAAACACTCTCCAAGAGAGAGGAATCCTCCCCGATTCCTCTTGCCCTGCTTAGTTCCCTGTGACATTTCACAGCCCTGGCAGGCTGCAAGTGGCTCTGCCTGACCCTAGAAGGTGGCAGGGCATGAGATACAGTTCAGCTGTGACCAAGGAGCTTCCCAGCCTCTCTCCCACTCTTTCTTTGGAGCTATCCCTGGGTTGGTGTTCTGGTATCCTCATTTCTGCCCATAATCTTGCTGTGACTCAGGAGGGAACGGTGAGCCCTCCCATCCAGAGAAAGGGTGTTTGGGTGAACAGTTTATCAAAGGTGAGCCTTTGCTTCCCAAAGATAAGGCACAAGGATTTTGCAGCTGGCGTGGTTATATGATTTCCCAGCAGATGAGCTGGGTGTAGTGGCAGTAGATTAATGAATAACCATATTGCTTCCTTATACTGGCCCTGGCTAGTGGATTAATATATTTGTTCCCTTTAAATCTTCAATGGAGAATAATTAGCTTAGTGTCCACACAGACAACACGAACAACAGCGACTGCCCTCTCTGCTTCTATAACCAAGTCATTGTGAGGGCATGTGGAGCTCCTGGCATGTCCCTGGGGCTCCTGGTGCCATGCTGGGCACAAAAGGGTGTGACAGCCTCCAGAGCTGTGAACACCTGTAGTGCTTGTGATGCTCTATCCACCATGGAAGCACTGCCAAGAGAGGAACATGGTAATTCTGTACCTCCCAGACACTGGCTGGCCTCTTCAGGACTTGACTGTGCTTGGAGGAGAATCCAATGTACTCCTGACCTCCTGCAGCTGAAGGCTGGTGTTCTCCACACCCCAGCAATGGGCTCCAGGTGGATTATCTGTCCCAGTGGCATTTCAAAGAACCACGGTGTGGTTGGTGCTCTGATGGTGAGACCATCAGAGAAGTGCTGGTGCAGAGGAGACGAAGCTCTGTGCCATGGAGGAGGAAGAGGCTGGAGTATCATCCTAGCAATGCAGAAAGTGGCCTCTCGTGGAAATCCAACCACATCTTCCACTGGAAAAGGTGTTGGTCTGTGAGATGTCTCCCTCCTGCAGTGGTTTGATCACTGAGGAGGATGTGGCAGTGATCTAGAGGGTTTCTGGCACTGAGCCACCTCTTTTTAAGGGGGAAGAGGATGATGATGGGGAAAAGTCTTTAATTCCCCACCCAGCACTGGGAGACAGGAGGGAAGGAGAAATCCTGGGACAGGAGGGGATGTCCTGATGTACAAGCACAAGCATGGCTCTCTGTGACATCTGGGTCAGCCCCCTCAGCTGGCCTCTCCATAAGGAGATGCAAAGTCAGCCCAGCTCTGACTACAGGAAACTCTCCTCCACCTCTTGGTGTCCTGTGGTTGGTTCCTGGCAGCCTGGTTGTGGGTCAGATTCCTGCTCCTCATCCTGCTGGAGGCCCAGAGGGCTGTCACAGGATATTGTAGATGATGTGTTGGCCTCATTCAGCATAGAGCTGAAGGGAGACAAGAGGGAGAGAGAAATGAGTGTCTTGTCCCAGATTTCCAGATGGGAGAGGATTCCCAGAAACTGAGAAGTGTGTTGAGTTCCCAGCAGCCCCACTCTATCTGAGCAGCTTCCCCCAGTGGAACAGACCATACCAGGTGGGTCTATTCAGCCTTCAAACACAACACATGGCTGGCTGGGTTCTACAGAACGTGGTTCCCTGTGTGCTGCCCTCCCTGTGCGTGGGACTGCTTGTCCTCAGCTGCGCTGGCTGATGTACAGGGATGTGACATTGTGCCCTACCTTAGCTCATGTCCCAGCTCCCCTGGTTCATCTCCATCCTTGTGGGCTCACGCAGGTCACAGCACCTCAGATGGGGTGACACTGCCCTCCTTCTCTCCCAGTACATCCACCCCTAGTGTGTGCCTCAACAGAGCATCCCCGTTCTCTCCTGAGGTCCCTGCCTCAGATTTGGAGAGCTGGGGGAAAGGACAACACTCAGAAGCGATGTTTTTACCTGGCCCGGCTGAGGGAGGCCTCCTGAGGGAGGTCACAGCTGGCCTCAGGTTTGGGGTCGGGAAGGGGGATGATGTAGTCGTTCTCGCCCCCGCTCTGGTGCACGGCTGTGTAGAGGATGTTGCTGGGGGTAGAGCTGGCAGCAAGGCGGGCGTTGTTCAGCACAGGAACTGCGGGTCTTGTGCGCACAACCGCGGGGTGGTCACTCTTCATGAACTCCTCATCCACCTGCTGGTACCTCTGCTCTCACAGGAGGTGACCAAAGAAAGGGAGAGGTCTTGTGAGTGGGGAGAATGCACTTGTGTTGCGTTTCCTTTTCCTGCCTGCCAGGGGTTTCCTAGAGGGACTGGCATCTTCCAGCTGGGTTCAGCTGCCCTTACTCCAACAGAGATAGGCTGTGAACCTTTCCTAAGGGAGAGATCAGCGGCACAGCTTCACAGCTCCAAAATACCACATGGCTGGGGGCAGGATTTTGATCTCCTGCCAGTTCTGATTTCTGCAGTTGCTGAGTTACCAGCTGCCTGTCTGGCCATGCAGTTGTCTCAGCAACGTTCCTGGGATGCCCAAACCACCTTCACTGGCTGCTCCAACTACTGCAGCCTTGGTGACAGCAAAATCCTCTGGCCCTGCAGCACTAAACACTGGTCTCCAAAGCTTGACTGAGGGCCCCTCACCAAGGCACTGACCCTCTTCTGTCCCTCCAGCACAGGGTCCTTTGGACATACCTTCCTGTAGCAGTCCACCAGGAGGTTTCCCATAAGCACCACCAGCTGTGAGAAGGATGGCCTGATCTCAAACTTCTCCTCCCAGCACTTCTGCATGATGTTGTAGCTGCCAAGAGGGAAGGGAGAGCACTGAGTTAGCAGGTGAGGAAAACAGGGAGAAATGCTTCTGTAGCATGTAGAGCACATCCAGGGGAAACACATGTGGAGAGCACTCACATCTCATCAGAGGCATGGGTGGGTTTGGACATCCGATAGCCACGCTTGATGGCATTGTAGAACTGTTCATTCATAGGCAGCTCAGGGTATGGAGTCCCTCCTGGGGGTAAAGGGAGAGCAGGAATCAGGCTGCAGGATTGCCTGCCACCCTCCAGCCAACATGCATTTCACACCAAGTTTTCTTATTTCTTTACCTTTCTTGTTTCATTTCACTTCAAAATGCAACGTGAGCATGGGGAAGAAGGAGACAGGGAATGAAATGCTACTCCCACTGGTAAAGTAGGGACTTGAGGGTTAGAAATGCAGGAGGGATCCTGCTAACATGTTATCAGAACTACAGACACCACCATGATCTCCAGGGCACTCACCTAGAGTGAATATCTCCCAGAGAAGAATCCCAAAAGACCACACATCACTCAGGGTAGTGTAGAGGTTGTTGAAGATGCTCTCTGGAGCCATCCACTTAAGGGGCAAGAAGGTCTAAGAGAGAATCAAAAATGAAACAAGAAGAGAGTCAGCTGTATCCACAGCAGTTGTTTCAACAGACAGGAGCCTGACACCCAAATTACAAGCAAAGAAGACCCTTCAGATCTGCCCGTGAGTCCAACACATCTGTTGACATCTGCTGTCTGTCAGTTCTGGGAGGGACCAGTCGCCTCTTTCTTTGTGCAGAACAGACCCAGCAGGCAGGAGGACAGAATGGATGTGCTGTGTCCATTTCCCTCACAGCCTGCCATGATGAATGCACACATGTCACAGCGTGTGTTCTCTGTTCCCTTGCTCTTTATGAAGCCACTGACTTGCACAATCTGACCAAAGACTCCTGACTTTGGAAACCTGAAACCAGGCTGGAGGAGGCTAAGGGATGACCAGAAGGATACATCCAGCCAAAGGATACATCCAGCTTATTTTCTGTTCTTACTCATGCAGAGAAACAAAAAAGAAAGCCTCACTTGGCCAGCTTGTAGGCAGCACTGGCTGCTGCTCCTGGGATTTGCTTGCACAATGAATACCAAAATAATCTCCAGGAAGGATTGCAAAGGGGCTCAGTTTCATTTCCCATTTTGGACAGGAAACCAGCTATGTCAAGGCTGGACTGAAAACCCCAACCCCTCTGGGAGAGGGTCCCCCTGACCAAGCTCTGAGTACCTGTTTGACAGCACATGGGAGAAAGCATGAGAGAACTTTGCAGAACTTTGCAGATTAGATAAAGACTGGGGTTTAAGGCACCTGTCTCCACTCTCAGCCTCAGTTTCTCTGGGAATTACATGGCCTGTTTTGCTTGGGATTGGAGATTCACAAATGCCTCAGGGCTGGAGTGGATAGATTGTTGTTGAAATCACAAGGAAATGCTTTCTGGCAAAGCTCAATTACAGCCTTATCCTCTCCTGCACTGAAAGATTGGAGACATCTCTCTGGAAAGTAGCTGCTTGCAAGAAGATACTTCTTCTTAACTTGTGGTCTAGTGGTTAGAGCAGAATCCTGTGAATCTCTTCCCAGAGTGGTCAGTGAGTCACTACAGCCCTACCAAGCTGCCTAACCTTGCCCTCCTGCTGCCTGAAGCTCAGGACCACACTCTGTGCTGGCAGGATGCAGCACTGCTGCTGTGATCAGGACAGTGTACAGGGGACAATCCTGAGTTTTGCTACTTCAGGTTCTTCTATAAAGAGCCAGGAGATGTGGGCAAGCAATTCTGCTACTTGACAGTGTGCAGAGCAAACAAAGTGAAGGATGGTTGGCTGTTGACATCATGTCCTGAGAGTCCTGCCCTGTCACCACCTCTGGGCACACTGGTGGACAGGTGGCTCACAGGGGGGGTATGTAGGGGTGCCAGGCCCAGCACCCAGGGAATAAGGAGCTTACAAGGCTCCTGGTACTCACACTGCCTTTGGAGATATAGTTAGAATCCCTCATGATGTCCCTTGCCAGGCCAAAGTCACAGATCTTCACCAGCTTCCCCTCACAGATGAGGACATTCCTGGCAGCCAGGTCCCGGTGCACACACTGCAGGGGGGAGACAGAGCACTGACACTGTGAGGAGCCTTCACACAGCCTGAGAACACAGCCCAGCTCCAGCACCAGCCCACTCCTGGGCTGCAGGGACAGGAGTCACCTCACGTCATTTCAGGTGTCTCCTTCACCTCTAGGGACAATCATGGCTCTGCCACTAGCAGAGCTACCACATTTCTGCTGTTTGCCTGGACTGCTTCCTCTGTGACAGCATGAGCCATGCAGATCCAGCAGGGGGAACCTGACCAACGCAGCGGAGAGGGGATTGCCAGGGCTGGACCCAGCGAGGGGACTTGGTGGGCTGGGAGGAGGGGGTGTCTCCATCTCTGTTTGGACAACCCAACCCAGCAGCCCGACGACATCAGAGTTACATCAGCCTGGCTTGTGCCTCCTAGTTTGCCAGCATGTTGGATGTTTTCTGTATGAGCAGCCCTGACATTTGCTGCGGGAGCACTGAGCATGCACTTTTAGGGATCAGACTGTCTGTCTGGGGGCACAGAGCCAGGAATTTCTCTCTGCATTGATGCCATTGACGCCTTCTGTTAGCTCTGCCCTGTGTGATGCTTCACACAATCCAGCTATATTACTGCCTGCCCTGGGCTAAGCCAGACCTTAAGAAACCCCAGAGCCTAGTCCTCCACGGTGGCTTAATTTCCAATAAACAAGCACTTCTGATGAGTCCTGGGGTGCTCAGAGCATGCAGTGCAATGAGGGTGTCTAGGAAGAGTAGTTGCTTGCTGCAGAGTGCCTTGTGCTTTAGCTCCTTGTAGGCTGTTTGGTCATCCCAGTAAACAGGGGTGATATAATGCCACAGCTGTGCTGAACACGGCTCAGGAGGAGCACAGAGTCAGGGAATTTGAAGCTCAGTGTGAGCCAGGGTTAGCTGTCACATGCAAATATAGTCATGCTGATCTCCAGGACTGTGTTTCCAAAGGGAAGTGGTCAGCAGCTCTTCAATTGCACAGCCACTTATCCCACAAGAAGTTTGGCACGGACAGAGGGACAGTGGGAGGAAGCTGACCACAGGACATGGCAGAAAACACACTGCTGGCCACCACCACTACAGAGCAGCCAGTATACGTACATTTTTGGAAGCCAGGAACTCCATCCCATTGGCCACCTGGAAGCTGAAGCCCACCAAGTCCATGTAGCTGAGGAGTGGAGACTCATTTATCAGTGTCACCCGGTCTGTCCTTTCAGGAGCTGGAGGGCAAGCAGAGATGGATGTTGGTGCTACCCAGCACACTGGTGAGCCTCCCAGTAGTGGAAGGACACACTGGGGAATGCTCTGCCTCCAGAAACAACGGGACACAGCTGGGAGCTCCCATTGTGAGGACATCCAGCACTGCTTCTAGACAAGTCCCAAAAGTGACCTTTGCAAGCAAAGGCATCCAGCACCCAAAGCACAAGCACCTCTCCCTCCTGCTGTGGCCACACTGTTACCTGAGGGGGAGTAGCTGTCCAGCTCATAGGGGGTGCCATAGTTAGAGGACTCGATGTCAGCATACTTGACTTCACCCTTCATGTCAGACATGGGCACATAGTCCAGGGAGTCATCCTTGCTCATGTCCATGTAGCCCCCGTCACTCTCGACAGACATGGAGAGGTGGCTGTGGGGGGAAGCGAAGAGGCTGCTCAGATCCAGAGGAGAGGAGGACACATGAGGGCTGGGGGCAATGATTTGTGAGTCTGAAATTCCCAGACACTCAGCCCCAGCACTGAAATGTGCCACACGGCTGGCAAAGAAGCCCTGCATCATGGATGAAGTGGTGTGCAAATGGCATAGTGCTTAGGAGGATCTCAGCTGCCTTCAGGCAGAAAGGGCAGGGGGGAGCTGTAACACTGCTCTATTTTTCTATTGTTTTGGCATGTTGGAAGGAAATGCTGCTTTCTAACTTCCCAGGGGAACATTTCTCTGCACTGCTGTGCCTGCATCCCTTACAGCTGGCAGCCAGATAAAGGGCCATTTCCCTTTCCTTGTGACACCTCTTGTGCAATTGCCCTCCTTGTAGCACTTCTCCCTTAGGCTCGGTAGCAACTCAACCTGCCCTGGAAATGCAGAGCTGAGATCTCCAGTGGTTAAGACATGCTGGAAAACCCTGTGTCTCTGTACGCAGTGCATGGCTATGGTTATGCAAATAAAGTTAATGATGCCAGGAAATATTCCCAGCTGGCATGGAGCAGCTGGCATGTGTGCTAGCAAACTCAGGCTCCAGTTTGCTAACTCCTCGCTGTCAGGAGCTGCTTGGAGGTCACTGGTTGGCACATGGGCGGTCTAACAAGGTAACAGAGGAGCAGCTTGGTATGGAAGGTTCTTGGTATGGAATAACTTAGGTTGGAAAAGACCTCCAAGATCATAGAGTCCAACCTGTGATCCATCCCCACCTTGTCACCCACCCCAAAGCACTGAGTGCCACGTCCAAGTGTTCCCTGGACACCTCCAGGGATGGGGACATTCCAGTGCCTCAAGTTTGGACTAAGTCTTCAGTCACTCTCAGTCTGAACTAAAAAAACTTAAAAATCAAGTGGGTCCTTGACTTTCAGTGTTAAACTCACCCTCCACTTAAGGACAATGATGGGTTGTGACTGAGAAAAGAAAAAAGCTCTTTTCCCTCACCAGCCCTTCACTGTGCTTTTCCTGGGAAGGATGCAGCCCCACCTAAGTGCCAAGATGGATTTCCTTCATGGCTGCTCACAGGCCTGTTAGGGTCACACGATAAATCTGGAAGATGAGCTGTGTCCCAGTGCTGGGCCAGCGTTTATTTCACTGCTCTGGAGAAATGCAGGATCCTTCCTGAGAGTACCAGCCTCCCTCCCTGACGGGGCTGGGACGGGGCAGGCACCAGGGAGGAGGAGAGAGCTGCTTTCGTGGTACCTGTGCAGATGGTCCTCCTTGGGGGCGTTCCCGTAGAGCTCTGCCTCCCACCGTGCCTTGTCCCCGCAGGACTGCAGGAAGGTGTGCTTGTTGCGGTGCAGGTAATCCACCAGGTCCCCGTAGCGGCAGTACTCGGTGATGATGTAGATGGGCCCTGGTGGGACACAACACCTGCAGCAGCCCTGCCTTGGCCACCGTGGATTTCACTGCACAAGGATATTACCGGACTACAGGATGTCAAGGCAGGGCCTAAGGGAAAAGCCAACTTTCTGGTTCTGAGCATTTTTTGGAATTTGAAATTTGTGTTTGTGGAGGGAGCTGGGGGTTAACTGGGCCTTCCCAGTTTCAATCAGGTTGGAAGAAAGGTGTTCAGAGTCCCACACAGTGTTCTTAGGAGAAGGTTGAATCATTTGGAACCACAAAATAGGAACTACTCTATCTAAGGACAGTTGTCCTCCTAAGCACAGCCCAGGGAAGCAGAGAGAGGGTGCTCAGGGCTCATCTACCTCCTTTGGTGCAGGCCCCCAGCAAGTTGACGATGTTGAGGTGAGGTCCCAGGTGGCTCATGATTTTCAGCTCGGACATGAGGGCTTGCTTCTCACTGCTGCGGGCTGTGGCTGTTGGGGAGAGCCAGTGTGAGCAGCTGGGCACAGAGGGGAGAGTGTGGCACTGATTGGTCTTGTAGCTTTAGGGTGGGGAAAGGGGGAGAACTCACACTTGAGCATTTTGACTGCCACTTTCATGGTGGACCGTGAATGGCTCAGGCCATGGGCTGTTGCCTCCACCACACGACCAAAGGCACCAGAGCCGAGAGTGCGTCCTGCAAGGAAACAGCCAGGAGGGAAAGTTGGCAATGTCCTAGAGGAGAGGTGAGGAGAGGAGCCTGGAAAATACAGTTGCTTGTCTGAAACCACACCAGCATTGCTGCAGTCATTTTGGTTGGCATGGACAAGGCCATGAGCTATGGTGTTTGGGATTGGGGCTGGTTTCCAGAACTGGAAACCAGCTACAAGGTGGAATAGCCAGGAATAATATAAAGCTTAATGCCAAAGGGGGCAGCTGGCCTCCCACCATGGTCCTAGATGATCCCCCTGTTCCAGGACCACATTGTATCTCCAAGGGTCTCTTGGATTCTGGGTTGGTCTGTTTTGGATTATCACGCCCAGACAGCCAGGACCTCAGGAATCCATCGGTGGGACCTGCAGAGGCTTTACCTAACACCAGCTTGTCCCTGGGCACCTCCCAGGTGGAGTCATAAGGGAGCTGCATGGGATCCACATAGATGTACTCGTGCCCATCAGAGCTGACTGACTCAATCACCTTCCAGCGGATTTCATAACGAGGCTTCTGGAAAAGAGAGCAGAGGGAAAAGAGATATCTGAGAGGCTGGGAGTCAGAGAGGGCGTGGGAGATGTCTGGACTTTGTCAGGGAGCCTTTGATCCCTACAGCCATTGTCTCATTCCCCATCCACCCCAGAAATGCCAGGGGCACGCAGGAGCTGATGGAGGCCCAAAGATCCTGGTGCAGCTGGGACATCATCAGACCCAGCCACCCTGACCCTGGGGTACTACTGTCAGCCTGGGAACACTCTCCTCTTTTACCTTCTGCCACAGCACGATCAGGATGATCAGGGAGATCACAGTGAGGACCAGCAAGGCCAGGATGACAGAAATGATGACCACCTTGAATGGCAAGGCTACAAAGATAACAGGGACAGCAGTCAGACTCCTCCACCCCTGCATGGCCTGAGCCACTTCCCCTGAGCCAGGGAAAGGAGGTGAGAGCAGTGCAGAGAGGTCCCCACACACTCCTCCCCCAGACATTGACCCTGAGCTGTTCTCTGGGTAGGGACAGTCTCCTCCTGGGCACACTTTCCCAGCACTTGCAGCCCCCCAGGGATGGTGGGGTGATGGGTTGTTACTGGCTTCTGCCTCAGGAGAAGTTTTGCCATGGGAGTTTTGCCAAGATCTAGAGGGGCTGTTTTGCTTGGGGGAGAGCTGTCAGCCCTGGGCCTGGCTGAGACCATCCTTCCTCATGTTTGGGATGTTCAGCACATGGATGTTCAAGTCCGTGGCACCATCTAGTGACCTGTGGGCTAACAACAAGACACTGGGGACCTGCTCAGGCACTCTTGTCTTGCCTCCCAGGAGAGATGACCCTGCCAGTAGTGGGAAGAGCATAACCATGCCCATTGGACATAAGGGCTCCACACTCCAGCTGGAACAATCTTTTCTGTTCAACCCAAAAGGAAGCTTCATTTGGGGCAGAAGCACTCAGGTTTCCAGGCTGGGGACAGAAAGGTCTATCTCCCCACTACTGGCTCAAAACTTGTCTCAGCCCTCACCGTGTGGGACCAGAGTGATGTCCTGGGAGTTGGTGCCCAGGAAGTTGTGCACGGTGCACCTGAGGAGCAGGGGCTCGTGCACCCTGTGCAGCTGCAGGGTGCTGTTGACGCGGTAGAGCTGCCGCTCCGCGTGGTACGAGGCGTTGGTCTGCACGCCGATCTCGGCCGACTCGTTCCCCAGCAGCCGCGTGGGCTGTCCCTTGGTGCTGCACCTGCTCCAGAGAGGATAAAGGCACCTGAGAGGCAGCACGGACCACACGCCACCACGGGATGCCCAGGTGAGTGTGCCAGCAGAATGCAATTAAATACTAGCCTGCTATTCTAATAAACAAAAGTCCAGCTGATCTCATGGCTCCATCCCTCCACTCACCATTTGATGTCGCTGCAAGTAGACCAGCTGATCTCTGGCTGGGGCATGCCTTCAGCAGAGCATGTTACAGTCTGCTCCCCACTGCTGGCACTGCTGTTCTCCTTGAGGTCCACCACTTTAGCTGGCACTAAAACCAAAAGACAGTGATGGGAATTAATCTTCCTTTCTGACTGCAGGATGGAAGGGGAACATGATTCCTCTGGGGAATGTGAATCTACTGCATCCCTGCCATAACCTAGGGATGAGGTGGGACTCATCATGCCCGTTGTGTTTTATTTTTGAAAGGGAACAGCAAAAAGAGTAAGGTTTGAGGGGGTTATGGAGGAGATCTGCCCCCACATAGCCTGACTGGAGAGCAAGGTGAGCATGGGGGAAAGCCCAGGACATCACAGCTCTTCAATCATCTCTACATCCACTACCTTGGGCCAAGCTGATGGTGGCTGTGCTGCCTCCCTGTCCCGCTTGCTCTGAGGCCAAGTGTGAGATATTTCACCCAAGTGTTTTTGTTGCTTCAATGCTCTTTCTTTAAGCAACACCACTCTGGAGCTGCAGCCACAGGGGTAAGGGCTTTGTTCTGAGTGTTCTGCAGCAAAGGATGGTGCCGCCCCTCGAGGCTGCTCCTGCTCTCCTCAGCCATGTGTGAGCACACCCATCCTCACCATTTATCTGCAGATGGAAGGAGATCTCCTGCTCATCATCCTCATTGGAAACCCGAATGGTGTAAAATCCTCCTTCTTCCTGCTTCACCCGCACCAGCACCAGAGCTGTCTGGTACCTGGGGAGACACAGTCCCAGAGTGATGGCTCTGGGAAGGTACCCGGGGACTGGTAATGCTTGGGGGCAACCAGGTCCCCACCCACCTGAGGAGTGCTCCAAATCCACTCACAGAAAGCTCTTCAATCACCAACTGTGCCCAACCAGCAGTTTGGAGATTCCTTTGTGAATCACCCCCTCTCTGCACCCTGGTGAGGAATCATGGGCCCGTACCTGGTTTCTGACAGATTCCTGCTGGCGATGGTGAACTCGCTGCTGCTCTCCATGGTCAATGTCTTGTTGTTCTTCAGCCACACAATGCTGGGTTGGGGATACGCCTCCACTTCCACCTGGATAGTGTGGCTCTTGTGGACCTCAGCATACACCGTGCTGGGCAGGTGGGTGTGGAAGTGCACAAAGCCACGCTCTGAGGCAAGAGGAAGAGGGTGGTCAGAGAGGGGAACAACCTCCTTTGGATAAACATGGATCTGGAACAAAACTCTCTGAACACCCAGAAGTGGTGGGGCAACTCCAGATCCATCCCTCAAGACCTCAGGCTTGTGTCTGAGGGGTGTGTGAATGCAGAGCCACACTGGAGCAGAGGAGCTCACAGGACAGAAGCATGTGGCTGTTATCTTGTGGAGATAATGGAGATGGGGCAGTTTCCCTCAAACTACAGGAAAGAAGGTCAGATGCAGATGGAAGACAACATGTCTTCAGATCACCTTGGCACTGTGCAGTGCAGAGGAGCTCTTACCAATACCCTCAAGAGTCTTAAAGGGTGACAAAAGCCATAAAGGGAAATTTGGAATGATTTGAAGCCAAGAAGTGGGCAGGGGTAACTTGGGGTGAGGTTTGGCTTGCCGTCATATTTACTTAGAGCAGAAGTGAGGAGGGGAGAAAGCTGGAGGCTGTGAGAGAGGAGAGGGGGTCACTCTGGGACATCCTGCCTGGACGCCCACACGGTTTGCTGGCTCTGGGCGTGTGGGCAGCGACGCACCGATCACTTGGACAGTGATGTCCTTGCGGTCCGTCTTCTCATGGTAGCCCTCGGAGACATTGCACACATAGGTCCCACTGTCCTCCAGCTCTGCATTCTGGATGATGAGGATGGAGCGGATCTCATGAGTGGATCCAGGCAGGAAGTCAGTCACTGGCTCCACAGCCTTTCCTGCCTGCAAAATGGGGACAGGAGACGTGGTATGAGGAGCTAAAACCATGTTCTGTCATTGGGCTCACAGGGAGGGGGGAGAAAGTGGTAGAGGACCCCAGTCTGGCTGCCACAGGACAGGGAACACACGCCAATCAGAGACCCCTGAGACAGACAGTTTAATCCAAGCATATCCCCATCAAACCTCCCTCTGTGGCAGCAGCATCCCACAACTTCTGCCATGGGATCTCGATGAGTGATTGCCATGGCACATCTGGGTGAAGGCTGGAGCTGCTGCCCAGAGCCTGTGGCTGTGGAGCACTCACTTGCTTGCGGGGATAATCCCAGTTGAAGTTGACCAGCTCGTTGCCGCTCACGGTGCACATGACGGTGACGTTTTCTCCCTGGCGCACCATGGTCTGCACCGCGCTAATGGAGACATTCACAGATGACACTGTGGGAGAGGTGCAAGAGAGGAATGAATTAGGAAGGGTAAGTGCACAGTAAAAGCAGGACCCCTGACAAAATAAGTGATTGGCATCTGACTCCATGGCTTTGGAATGCTGAACACTCACTTTATTAAAACTATATTATATGACATTATACTATCTTATAACTATACTACATCATACCTACTTCTAACTTCTAACCACTACTGAAAACTCGTGACTGTCAGCCAACAGTCCCGCCACCCACACGTGGATCCAATTGTTCAATGAATCAAAACACCATCCCAGAATCCAATCAAGCGACCACCTTGGGTAAACAATCTTCCAACACATTCCACATGTTCAAAAATACAGGGGCAGCAAATGAGATAAGAATTGTTTTGATCATTCTTTTCTCTGCTTCTCTCCATTCAGAGGGCATGGGAATACCACATAAGTGGGCATCCAGTCCATTTACCCTGGGTGGACTGGTTCACTGGAAACTGTCTTCACTGAGGGATGGAGCTGACTTGTAGGCAAAACCCATCCTCTAATGGAGACAGAACTAAATACAGCTCCAAACTGATCATCAGTGAGGAGACAGGAAGAGAGCTTGGGTGTCTCCTGCCACTGGCCTGAAGAAACAGCCACAGCAGGTGCACAGGTGTGCTGTCAGCTCACCCTGGATTCTGTAGACGTAGAAAGTGTCTGAATCCACCTCCTGGTCATCCACAAATGTCCGGCAGAAATAGGTTTTATCCTCAAAGAAGCCTTTAAATCCCTGTTGTGGATCATATGTAGCTGGGATGGGGTTCTCCACCTTCTTCTCATAGAGGGTGACCTGCATCTGTGGGTTGGTCACACGGCATGGGATGACAGCCTCTGTGTAGCCCGTGATGAAGATGAAGACCTCTTCAGAGGTGACTGCGGGGAGGAAAACCAGGGAGGGATCTGTGGGAGAGAGGGAACATTGGTTAGAGAATGCTGTTTGGAAGCTTAACCAGGGCTGCTTTGTGCTCCTCCAGGAGTACTCCACCACAGGGCCCTGACTCCATGCTAGGGGGATGCTTCTTCCCATCCTTCCCCTGGGGAAAGTAGAGCTGCATGTCGTGTGCTTGTCAAATGTCTCCTGGGAGGGTAAGAGAGACCCAGCACCACTGAGCACCACTGCTCCCCCACCACTTGTCCCAGCACACCACACTCTCCATGAGCTGGCACACCAGAGACATGCCACAGCCAGAGAGACCTACCATGAGAGCTCTCCTGCTGTTGGAGAGGGATTTGGGGATTCCAGGAGCTTGGAGACAGAACAATAAGTCAAAGCCTTTTTTTTCCCTAGTTGCTAAACCCCATGGAAACTCATAGGCAAGGACATGCTGTCCCCTACCTGGAACGTAGATGTAGAGGGCTCTCCTCTCTGCTGGCTCTGGAGCCTGCTCAGGGCTGTAGGTGCACGTGTACTCCCCGGTGTGATGGCCTGTCACGTTCCTGAGGGTGAGATTGCTGACAAAGACACCGTCCCTGTGCTCCAGCGAGGCGGCAAGGGGCTGACCCTCCCGTTCCCAGACCAGCTCTCTGTCCCCATAGCACAGGAGGGAGAAGGTGCTGTGGAGGCTGAGGACAAGCTCAGTGTCTCTGGGTTCGATGTGCAGCCTGCTGTCCCCAAACGTCACCTCCAGCAGACCTGCGAGAGGGGTGACATGAGACCAAACTGAATTCCTCTGAAACCCACAGAGAAGCACATCTTATTGCAAAGGGTTTGCTTTGTAGTGTCAGCATTTGCACTGAAAAATAACTTTCCTGGGTCTGCCTTCCCTAGTGTAATCACCACTGACAAACCCATGGTCTCCTCAAAAATGTCCTGCCAGTACAGACCCTGGTGGGTCACCCTTCATTCCCTGTACCTCCTACAACCCTTACTGGAGAGCAATTCAGACATGACAGGATTCAGCAGTGTTCAATGCAGCCCATGTTGTCTGTGGCAGTATTGGGTAGAGAACCCCCAAGGAGGACAGGAGGCAACTCCTTGCTCTTCTGGCTGCTTGTCCACAGGGACAGTGTCAGACAGGACACAGATGAGGCTGAAACAATGACAGCTAACAAGAAAGTGAAAAAGGAATGAAAGCTAAACCTTGCAGGAAATCCTTTGGAAGCAATAGAGCAGGCAAGGTCTTCCTGAATGGTTCCCCATGTCTCTCCCAGCTTCCTTGCTCCACTGTTTGCCCAGATGTCCCAATGGGGCTGTGTCACGCTCCCCTCTGCTGTCCCCACAGGTGGGCAGCAGAGCTGGGGACAGCTCCAGGGACTTGCAGCAATGCTGTGAACAGCCCAGGTGCAGCCAGGAGCCCTGGTGCCTTGCTGTGGGGGGTTGTTGGATATTTGGGATCTGACCAAATCCCTCCTGCTCACGTGGGTTCTCAGGTGTCTGCTAAGGAAGGTCTGAGCAGACCTGGCACTGCTGCCCGTGGAAAGGTCTCCTCCTCCCACCATGAAGCAGGAGGGCACTTCACATCCACCCTGCCACAGGCCTGAGTCAGCCCAGGGATTGAGGCATTAGCAGGGACAGATGTGCCTGGAGCATGCCATGCACCCCAGAGCTTCCCCATGGCACTGCCCCTTTCCTCCCCCTCACCCCCAGGGATCACACACCCCTGCCCAGCCGCAGCACTCACCAGTGAGGATGAGGAGCCAGAGACACATCTTGAGAGTGGGGCACAGCATGCTGGGCTCTGGGCTTGGTGTCTGAGTCCTGTCAGGAGCAAAGTGGTATGAGCACAGCACTCAGCAGAGGAGGGGTCCCTGAGCTCCCACTCAAGCTCTGGCCTCACTTCTCCACCTCAGAAACCTTCCATCTCTCCAGTTTTCAGCCTCTCCCTACTGGGGGAGTGGTGCTTCCCTCTCATGCTAGATCTGCAGTTTCTAAGACTTCTCCCACTGGTAAACAGGGATTTTGCTGGAGGCTCCAGCAGTTGTGTCAATTTTTGCTCATCTCAGCTGGAAATGCCTCTCCCCCTTGGCAGAGCCCTGCCTCCCTCCCTCCCTCCCTTCCTCTGCTTTACCACTTGCCTTTTTTCCTTAGTTTTTCTTCCCTCAGTCACAGTGAGATAAAACTTGCTAGAAAACAGATCCCCCTCCAACCCTCCCACATTGTTTGCTCCTTCCAATGAAATAAAAGAAGCCTTGTCATGGCACTTGGTTTGCTGGCTGGGGTTAAGCCACAACAAGCTTGAAGAAACTTCACCAAAAAAATGAGTTTCTTGTATTTAAATGTTAAATACACAAATTTAACAGAATATCTATGAGGGTTTTATTTTTTTAGTTCAGAATTCTTCTAATTAACATTTCTCAAGAAATCTTTTCTACAGAGACTTTTCAGCCCTCCCTGGTGCAAAGCAGGAGCCAAAGGAGACGAGGCCAGAGATCCCTTAGAGCAGGGGTCGTCTCCTTTGTATTGGGGTGACAAGTACCCCTCCCCATGGTGCCTGCAGAGGTGGGAAGGCGTATTTCTGAAAAGCAAAATGAACACACCAACAAGAGGAAGAGTAAGGGAAAAGGCTTTCTCTGTGCCTGGGCAAAGCCTGGGGGAGATGAGTTCACTGGGGAACTCGGGATGCTCCTGCATGGAGCTGACGGAGCTGAACCTCACAGCTCAGCCACGCTGTGAGCTCCTGCCCTGCCACCTCCCAAGGCAGACCCCGAGGAGAGGGAAGCCCCCTGAGATGCTGGCAGTGCTCTGGGGAGCCCTTGCCAGGCTCCAGGAGGGCTGGTGGCAATCTGGACTTGCTGAGCCGGCCCCAGGCCCGTCTCTTACTGAGCTCTCTGCTGCTTCTTGGCCCTGGAGCGGCCTCCCGGCCTGCTTGATGTTAAGGAGGAAATGGTTTTTAAATGACGTGCGCTTGTCAGATGTTTTTATTATTCTCTTGCTTTGGCTCAACAGAAGTCTGATCTGCCACAAATCCTTCCAGGTCTCCAGCTTATTCAGCAGCGTCTGTCTCCCTCCTCCCGAAAAAATCTCTGTAACTCTTTCTCTCTCTTCGTTTGCCAGAGGGGATAAGAGCACTTAGGGCAAGAGATGGGGGTGGGTAGGATGAAAGGACCGAGGTGAAATTCAGGCTGTAAATGAATGTGACCTCTCTGCACCCACCCTCAGAGCACCAAGCCGCAGGAGAGAGAAGGATGGACAATCTAATCTCTGCCCCCCAAGGCACTGCCATGAGAACAATCACCTTCGTCTCCCCATTCTCCTTTACAGAGGTGTGTGATTCATCCATTATTCAATGTTCAAGGTTGTAAGGACAACTGGGATCCTCTCCTTTGACCCCTCCCTGCCCGCACGAACAAGCCAGCTTGTATTCAGCACCCAAGCCCCCAGATACCTGTCTGTAAGCGGCTAAGATCCTCCCGAGCTCATGCCCAGCTTTACCTGCCTGTGCAGCTCCGTGGCTGTCACTGCCAGTCCTGCTGCAGGCGAGATCTCGGCTTCCCATCCACACAGAGAGATCCCAGCCCGCAGCAGCGATCCCTGCAGGATCCCTGATGGGCAAAGCCTCCCTGTCTGCAGGATCCCTGATGGGCAAAGCCTCCCTGTCTGCAGGATCCCTGATGGGCAAACCCTGCACTGCTGGACTGGGGAGCTGGGCACGGCTGCTGTGTTCAGCTGCTGGGCTGGCAGGGGTGCTGCTGGGCTAGCAGGGGTGCTGCTGCTGGTGCTGGTGCTGGGCTGGCAGGGGTGCTGCTGCAGCGAGCTCAGAGAGCCCCGCAGCCTCCGCCTGCCGCCTCTGGCCGCCTGCGCTGTGCTCAGAGCTGGTTTTAATAAAGCTGCTGGTTTTGCAGAAAGGCATTTCTCTTGGAGATGCTTCCCAAGCAGAGTGGGAGGGTGGCAACGTCTCGCAGAGAGTGGTGACCTCTCCCTTGTTTGCCTGCTCCAGCCGGGGCCTGAGGCATGCTCAGAGCCGCTGGCTGAGCTCGGTCCTGCGGGAGGACAGGGACAAGCCTGTCCCTCCCTGTCACGGGGACACGTGTGCTTGCACATGTGGGTGCACACAGGCGTCTCACAAGGGATGCAAATACACCCAGCTCACTGCCAGCCTTGAGAGCACTTGTTTCTCTCCTCAGTCCCAGCTTTTGTTCTTAGCAGGAACTGTGAGTGCCACTAAGAGTGCCAGACAAGGAGGAGCAATCCCACTCAGCGATACAAAAGCAGGCACCCAGACATTGTCCCACCCAGGGACCCAAACACAGGCACCTACACGATGCTCAGCTGCCTTGGGTGATCTCCTCTCGCCCCTGTGGGTTAGCAGGCTGCCACAGACCCCTCAGACTCCTACATCCTTCCCACAATCCAGGACCTGAGTATTTTCAAGCCATGGGATCCTTTCCTTCACCCATCCAGGCACAAACATGGAGGCCAGGGAGCTCCTGCAGCAATGCCACGTCCAGCACCCTTCACTCAGCCCTGCAGCTCCGTGGCAGCCTCCCACCTTGCAGAGTCACCAACGTGCTGTCCCAACTCTCCATCCCCATGCTCCCTCCCCGCCAGCACTGGTACAGACCTTCCCTCTGCCCCTCTCCTGCTCCTCCATGTGACAGCAAACCAGTCCTAGCCAGGCAGGGAAAGGAGCCTTTCTCTTGAGCCACACTGTTTATTATTCTAAAGGAGGAATTTGGCTGGGAGAGGAGACAGGAGGTCGGCTGGCTCGCGGGGCAGCAGCGCTGGCTGGGTGACACAGCCCCACACCACATGCAGCCCCACATGTCTGTGGGGTGGCTGTGCTCCCCAGGGGCTCAGCTCCCGGGAGGACTCAGGTCCTGGGGGCCACGCTGGGGCTTGGCCAAGTGCCGTGGAGGAGCCTGGTCCCAACTGTTGGCACGTCCTTGCTCGCCCCCACGCTATGCCCAGCGAGGCCAGAGCCGGGCACTGCTGGACTGAGAGTGTCTGGAAGGATTTGAAGTCCAAACAAGACACAGATACAGGCAACTGTCCCTGACTGGTGACACAGACACTGCCTGTCCTTATCTCCCCTCTGTAATCACAGAGCCTGGCAGAGCAGAGTGGAGTTTGCAGCAGAGATGAGGAGAGCTGAGCCAACCCTGGGGCTGCTGGCTTTCCCAGCTGGCAAAGGAGTGTCCCAGGGCTGGCTGAGGTCAGGCACCGCTGGAATCCTGTTTGAGCATCTCTAGCCTTGTGCTCTTGCAGGGGGGTTCTGGGGGATGGAATAAAAGGGGTCACCCCAACATCCCAGAGCAGCCCTGAGCATGGGGCTCTGGTGGGCTGTGATCCCACAGGCAGGACACGGGCGAGAGGGCCAGAGCAGAGGTCAAGCAGCACGGCCAGGGCCACGGCCAGGCCCGCGCCGCGCCAGGAGCGCGATTCAAGTCTCATGACTCCCCATCTCATGACTGCACAGCTTTTCCAGAGCAGCCCGCTCCCGTTTCTCCTGCATCCCAAATCTGATGACAGCTGAGCTTTCTCCTCCGCCTCCTCTCGCAGTCCCTCGCTCGGCTCAGCGGCCGGGGGCTGATCCCTCTGTGGCTGATGAGCTGGGACAGGAATTTCTGCAGCGGGAGCAGGGCAACGCCCAGGAGTTTGGATACAAGGAGGAGCTGTGTCCAGCCTCTGCTGGGGATGGACCTTAATTTAGGGAGCCACCTCTACTACTCCGTGCACCTCAGAGTGCCTTGCTAAGCAGCTCAAGCATCACCAGACCTGACTGATTCATTAATGTTCCCCCACTCCAGACCTCTCTCGCTTAAGAATGCTAGTAAGCCTAAAATGCCTTTGCTAATGCCCAAAATATGCTGTGTGGGTTCAGTCTTCACTGTCCTTGGCTAACAAGGCAAGATTTTCCTCTGACTTTGCTCTGTGTGCCCTGCCATACTCTGAGCCCCCTTGCCTTTGCATTTGCTCCCTGTGTGTCTCCCAGCACCCTGGCAGAACACACATGGCAGTGCCCATCCCCAAGCGCAGATCATGTGGGACAGGACCATTTCCAGCCCTGTAAACATCATAAACCATGGGAGAGAATGGGTTAGGAACACCAAGGATGTTCTCCCAGTCCACTGCTCTCCTCCTAGCCCACCAGACCATGTTTCTTGCCTCTCCAGAACCAGTGCCCTGTACAGAACCAGTGTGTGGGGTCCCACAAGCACCCCCAGAGCTGTGGGAGCTGAGAACCAACCTGCAGAGCTAGTGCACAGGGAAAGGGATGGCTCAACGTGCTGGGGAGTGGGAGAGCAGCCACAGCCACCCTGAGATCCACCTTGGCAGGAGCTCTGCTCCCTACAGATCATTAGCCACCAGTAAGGGAATGTACTGTTTGCTGGAAATCAAGGTGCACAGCCCCTCCCTCAGCAAATTCTGTTTTGTATTTCCAGGGGCAATTCCTGCATCCATTGCTCACGTTGCTCTTCCCTCTGGCCATGCTCTCCTTGCCCTCACTGCTGCTCCTGTGGTGTTGGGCAGAGGAGCTGGATGCTGGCCCTGCCCACGAGGCCATCTCCTCTGACTGGGAAGGAGCTCTCACACAGCTGCCAATCCTTCCTCTGGATTTCTATTTCTAGCCCCTTTCCTTGCAGGGCTGTGCTTCCAGGCGCTCCCACAATGCTTGATGGCCCCGCTGTCCTGCCAAACAGGCAAGGGACATCTGGTGCAAATTAGCGGGAAGTCAAATATACTTTATTTCTTCTCTGTCTAATCACATCTGAGTCATTAAGTGAGATCATGGGTGCCCATATGCAATAAAAATTCCCTCTATGGATCCCATGATCAATACCACTCACAGCCCGGGAGCAAAGGCATTTCTGGCAAGAGGAGGGGGGACACCATGGGAATCATCCCCCACTTTTGAAAGCAAAAAGCTCCCCGAGCAAAGGCTGATGACCCCTGAAACCCAAACCTTGCTTGTCCAGCAGTGAAACTCCTTGGCTTGTCCTGTTTTCCTCTGCCACCCTCCCTCTGGCCTCTGCAACTGCTTCTTTCCCACCCTTTAATCTAAATAAAACTGAGTGGTTGTTGGGTATTTTTTTTCCCTTGGCTGGAATTGTCCGGAGTTGCAACCTCTCTCCTCTGGGGTCCCCTGGCTCCCATGACACCGTGTTTACTCACAGGCCAGATTATCATCACAGAGCCCTTTTTCTTTTTCCCAGCAAAAGGCTAGAATTAGGCAGGGCACACACATGGGGAGTTTGTCATCCCAAGGCCCATAAACGGCTGCTGATAAAACACAGAGGTAGGAAATCTGAAACCAGACTGAGGAGCAGCAGGGCTGGGGTGTCCCTGCGTCCCACAGAACATCCCTGCCCCAGGGTGAACACCTGGGGGCAAAACCCTCCTCACCTGGCCACCTGCCAGTGCCAAGGGGGCCCCAAAGCTTTCCCCAGACACTGTGAGACCGGGGGATGCTGAGAGTCTGGGTACCTGTTGGCAACGTGCTGGATCTGGGGGTGTTTCAGGCTGGGAGAGGTGAAGTTTTGCGAGCACAGACAGTGCCACTAATGCCAAAACCCTCTGAGTGGTTTTGTGAGGGCTCCTTGGCTGTGAAGATGTGATTAAAGCCACAGCCTGGGTATGGATGAGCTCTCTAGGAGACAGGAGAAGCGTGGGCAGATGCCACCTCTGGGGATGAGCCGAGGGACAAGCCCAGGGACACTGTGCCCACAGGAGGGGTCGGCTGTCCTGCTGACCTCTGCATCAGGGAGCAGATCTGACATGACCAAAGCGCCTGCCCAGGACCCCAGATTCTGGCCCCCAGCCTCAGTGGCATCTGGAGAATGTGGCAGTGTGGTCATGAGGGTCCTGCAGCAGATGCCAGCACACGAGGTGGCACGCCCAGCCTCCTCCCGGGCACCCTGACACAGGCTTTGACAGCGTCTGACAGAAAGCTGAAAATGAGGACTGTGACCCTGGAGCAGGGGAGGGAGACTGCCAGGGGGGATGACAAGTCCACACTGAGCCCCAGCAGTGTGATTCAGCTGCCCTGGGGTCAGCCACGTGAGGAATGGGGTGGGGAGCCCCAGGCAGCCTTGTCTGGCCATGGCCATCCTCCCTCTCTGAGCGAGGGGGGACCACAGTGTCCACCCACAGAACCCAGCAACTTTCCAGCCACAGGCTCTCCACGACACGTCGCTGTGAGGAGCCAGCACAGAGGGACGTGGGACCAGGGCGAGCCCTGCACTCTCACCCACATCCCCTCCTCTTTTCCCCTCTGTTTTAAACCCATGGGAGACAGAGGAAACGAGTGACCCATTTAGTGCAAGTTCAGAATAAAAAGAAACATCTGTTTGGAGAGGTGCCAGTGTTATAAATAATCCCCCAGCCCCAGTGATGGTATTCATGGACCTTTCGGCTGCGCATGCTCCCCTGCTTCCGCTTTCTGAGGAAAGGCCAGACCCTGTGGGCTGCTCCCCAGAGCCTGCAAGCCTGGCCTGGACTGTGGGAAAACCCTGGGTGAGGACCAAGGTTCACCTGGGCCTGGGGGAGGAGGGAGGGGTGCCCCTGCCACATGCCAGGCAATGCCCAGCTGTCCCTTGCTGCATCCTCTGCTTCTCACCCAGGTCAAATCCTGCCCTCCTTGGTCTCCCTGGGGCAGACAATATGTGCCAGGGCCGTGGTGGTGCTGGCTCATGGTGGTGCCGGAGGCTGGGCAGCATTTTGGAGCCTAAGCCTGGCATTGTGCACGTCTGGGGATGCTCTCGGGTGTGGGGAGCAGCCCTGTGCAGACTCAGGGCTCACCCCTTGCAGTGCAATGACCCCCCAGGGAGGTACAAATGTGCCCCTTAGGAGCATTTCAGCCCTTCCCAGTGCTCTTTTCCAATAGGATGCTTTAAAATACCCAGCACAGCCCAGCCAGGGCCGTCCATGACAGTCCCCTAATTTCTCTATTACCCACGACAGCAAAGACATTTTTGGAAGAACATACCACACTGTTTCACAAGCATGTGAGCAATGTCAATTATGAACACGGCTGCAGGGACCCAAACATCTCCCTGCATCCCCCTGGCCCCTCCAACTGGATAGCAAAGCCTTGGGGCTGCCTGAGTGACTCAGCTCTCCTATCCCTCCACCCCCAAACGGGCACATTTAGGGGTCCCAGCCCCTGGGCATGTCAGACTGGATGGGGGTTGTTTGCCTTGAGCAGAGTCCATCTGCTTACCTGCTGCTTCTTCCCACCAGAGCAGAGAATGAGGGAAGCAGGGGACATGAAACCAAGATCAGGGACTATCTTGGCTTCTCATCCCTTGTCCTGGCATCCCCAGGGCTTTCCTCACTCTTGTTCCATGGCTGCCAGAAAGCCCTGTCTGCCTTCCCGTGGTGATTGAAGGGAAGCTCTCTGCTGGTGTCCACACAGGGAGGAGAACAATCCCCAGCAAGTCAGCACCTCCATCACCTGCTCACAGACCCAGGGTGGCTGCTCTGGTGGGGCCAGGGCTGGAGCCAAAGGTCCCAGCCGGCTCTAATTAACCACTAATAAGCTGTGAGGGGAGGGCAATGGAGGCAGGATGAGAAAAAGAACCATCCTAAGTCCCAGCTGGATGCAGGGCCTTTGCAAAGCCTCAGGAGCAGGCAGTTGTGGTCTTACCAGTCCAACGCCCCAGCAAAGGCTGAGCAACCTGATCCTCTTGTGAGCATTTCCCTGAGATCTGTGGAGGAGGAGATAATCTCTGTGGATGCACCAGCTCCTCCCAGCTGCCTCCCAGGGACCCAAGCTTAATTGCTTTGTTCTGGGGTTTTAGGCTCTCGTGGCTGGGATTAGGTGCTCACCGTGTCTGTGGTCAGGGCACCCTTTGCCTGTCTGTAGGAACTGGAGAGGAGCCTGGCACTGTGGCCAGGGTGGGAAAGGGTGGAGCCAGCCAGTGCTGGGTGTGAAGGGCAGAGGCCGCTTTCAGAGGGGCTTTTTGTTTGGCCCTGTTCTGGATTTCTGAGAGGGAGCAAAATACAACTTCTGTTGCAGCTCTGGGTGCTGATTCTGCCCCCTCCTGCATAGGCTCACATGTGGGGCAGGAAGATCAGGATGGTGGCACTTGGCACCAGGACTGCAGAGATGGATAATCCCCTCCTGCATGCTCTGCCCAGGCAGCGTAAGCCATTCTTGCCCACCTGCATGCAGGGCTCTTTAGAATTTCTCCTCTCAGTCACAAATCAGAAATCAGCTCCCCTGTGCACCCATGCTCTGCGAACAGCCCCTACCCCCAAAACCTGACAGAACCCCCAGAGGAGAGGCTGAGGCAGGACTTGGCACCAGCAGCTGCCAGCACCCCCTGCCCTCCCCCTGAGTGCAGCTTTTAAATGGGCACAGAGTCCTGTTCCTGAATCAGACCATATTCTCCCAAACAGCTCCCAGGCTGGAGAAGGAAACTTGGCAGCTGCCTGCAGGGAGAGAGGAGGGGACCCCTCTCGTGGTGCCTGCAGCGCCCAGCCCCAAGGAAAGCAGTGTTTCTGTTCTGCCACCATTGCTTGGCAAAGGCTGAAACCAAGGTGACTTCCAGTTTGGAAGAGGAGAATGAGCTCGCAGAGCACAGGCCTTGAAATGGTGTATTTTCTGCTGGCACCGGTTCAGACAAACCCACAAGCAAACATATTTTTTTGTATAAATAAGACAGTGTGTCTCGCCAGTTAAAGCAATTCAAACATGAATGTAGCAATTTAATTGGTGCCAATTGCTGGGTCTTGGTAGCATTAACATTTCAGTCACAGCCTCTTTCACATGGTGGCTGGGCCGGAAGAGGGAAGGCAGAGGGCCTGGCAGGATGGGGCTGAGGAGCAGGACTGGCTATGTCCTGCTGCTTCAGGAGCATCAGCCCTGTGCTACCCATGGAGACCTGCCAATCCGACCCCTTCCACAGCAAGGAGAAGGTGCTCCATCTGTTTCCTGGTGGATTTCCAGGGTTTAGCAATCAGTGCAGTGCTCTGATATATCCCTGCACTCTCCAACCCCTCCCTGCTCCAGCTCCTGCATCCCACAGCTTCCCACCAGCTCCATCACACACTGGCTCTTATGAGCCCAAAGAAGAGTGTAGGATGGGTGTCAGTCAGTTCCTGGATGGATAAGCAGGTGCCCCTGCAGGCATGGCCTGGAGAGGATGAGTCCATCCATGGGTGCAGGACAAACACCACACACTGCCCTGCCCTGGCTCTCCTGGCACCAGCCTTTCTGTGGGAGTTTTGTGAGCTCCCAGCTCCCTGCATAGGCTCCACACACCATGGTCCTCTGGTTCTGCAGCTTGTGGTTGCCAGGGAAGGTTACGCACGCAGACCAGGGTATGCCACAGCCTGGTGTGCACCCAGGGATAGTGGAAAAGCAGGGTGAGAGTGAGGGGCAGTACATCACTGCACATCTCCTGTTACCACACTGGGGGACAATGGGACCCCCTTGCTCAGCACATGACCCATGCCAGCACCCCTCCGTGCATCCCCAGCATGTGTCCCTGTCACAACTGGGGCTGCTCTGTGCTCCCCATGGTGCTGGAACGTGCTGCCCTTCCAGGAGGAGGTGTCTCAGTGGCAGCAGAACAGGACAGAGGTGAGCTTAGCTTGGGAACCCTAATTAGGCAATGGGGGAGAGGAGGAGGGGGAACACCGACCCCTTAACCAAGCCTCGTTATGTCCAATTTGCCTGGCGGAGCGGAAGGAGCCTCCTGGAGCTGCTCCAGCCCCTCAGGAAACAATACCCAGCCTATACCCTCCCCCTGCAGCTCCTCTCCAGGGGATTTCTTTCCCTTGGTTAAAGTACAAACAAACAAACTCCACGAAGTGTTCAGCTCCAATCGTCCCTTGCAGGGATAGGACACGTCCAGCCAACCCCAAGCCCACATGGTCCCCAGCTCCTTGCAGCTCTGGGTCAAAGGCAGCCCCAGCTGCCAGCGCCGGCGGCTGTGCTCCCACGGGACTCAGCACGGCTCCTCTGCTCCCTGACCTTTGCCACTCCAGCCCAGGAAGATGCTTTGCTGGAGCCTATTGCAATCCCATCCCACTTCCCATCACACACTGAGGCCAAAGGAACCTTGAGGACCAGGCAGAGAAGTGCCTGCCTGGAGGCTCTGGCAGCAGCTGGACTTTTGGCCAAAGCCACATCCAGCCATCATGGTCTCGTTCTGCATGGCATCACTCCCACAGCTGGAGAGCATTTCTTAATCTCAGCTTTCCTCTGGTGTTCACTGAGACAATCCTGTTTTGCTCTGCTCCTGCAGACAGGCTCAGTGCTCTCCTCTCCCTGAGTATTGTTCTGAATGCCTTGGAAATCCTGTCACAGACCCATCAAAAATGAGGCTGAAAGAGATCATGGTGTCATTGTCCTCTGCCCATGTCTTCCCAGACAGAGCTTTCCCTGACATGTGTTTTGAGACTTGTGAGGCTGAAGGAACTCAAACTTCTGTCTTTCAGCCTACAGATGTTTCCCCGAAGAGTTCTTGTCTCTCTGTGATGACCTTTCCCGTGCATGAAGGCTGTGTGTCACCTTCCCACAACACCCAGTGACCAACGAGCCACACCAACCCCTCTCCCAGTCCTTTGCATCTTCTTCTGGACTTCTCATCATCCTCACTGCTGTCCCTGAGCCCATCCACTCCATGTCTATCCCTGCTGAAGCACCTGGTGCTGGGGAGGAGCTGCTCCCTCCACCCTGCCTCTCTGAGCTGCCTCCAGCCATGCATCTTCCAGCACATCCCTCAGGAGGAGCTTGGGTTTCCTGGCACCATGCTGCAATCTGGTTTGTGGCCACTCTGGTTGGTTCTGGACTCTGCTGGAGCTCTTGGGATCCTCCCACACTGCCATGCACACCAGCTGCCTGCCCAGCTTGGTGCCACCCCAGGGTTAGGATGCGTGCCCAGCCACCTCCCAGGTGCTCCATGTAGGGATTGCAGAGGAGCAAGCGCAGGCCCGAGCCCTGCAGCACACCACAAGATATGGCCAGGACTGGGCAATAAGCCATGGCTAGCTTCTCCCAGGCTGCAGTACTGCAGCTGGCCGTGCTGTGCTCACACTGACCACGGGCACCCCACACCCCCAGGCCTGGGCAGGGACGCAGGGGGTGATCCAGGGACAGGGGGTTGAGTGGCTGTTGTCTCCTGGCCTGCTCCTTCTATGAGGACCCTCCATGCTCCTGAGCTGGAGGAAGGGACAGCCAGCTTTGGGAAGAGAGAAGAGCCCTGTGCATGCTGCAATTGGGTTGCTGTGACTTGGTGCTTGTCCAAAACACCGATCCCTCCTGATGCACTGACTGATTTAGGGGTGTTTCCTGGGCTCAGGGACATTGCCCAGGGCTGGTGGCTGCCACAGCAGCCAGAGCACGCCCAAGCTTGGGTGACATCCCTGTCAAGGAGTGACTCCAAGCCTCGTGTCAGGGCTGCCAACCAGGGCAGCTGCCTGGCAGCTCCCCCTCCAAGCCAGCCTGGCCTGTGTCCTCTGCCACGTCCTTGACACTGGCTCACAGTGACCACATGAAACTCACTCCTTTCCCAAGAGCATGGGAGGCACAAGCATCTTGTCCTGCAGGATGCTGAGGGAGAAATGACCTCCCAGCCACCCCTCAATGGGCCCTGGGAAGCACCGGATCTCAACATTGCTAATCCTTGTCATCAATGGGAGACCTTATGAAAAGATTTGGGAATCCCCACTGGCCTCTGCCAGCACAGGGCTTGCACACCAGACCAACTACTTTAAACTATTTGCCCATGCTTTAGAATAAACCCCACTTGCTCTGGGACGAGGATGGAGGAGCACAACATCCCTCTCTACCACAAATCCTGTTTTGAATGACTCCCAGTTGGCAGATGAGTGCAGGAGTGGGATACTCTGAGCCCACTGTGAGCACCAAAGCCCTGCAGGTCATGCTCAGCCCCGTCCCTGGGCTGTCAGAGCCTCACTCCAAACCAGCTCTGCCCTGTTGGAGACCCTCAGCTCTTGTGCTTTCAGGACAGCAGAGTAGTTGCCCGCATCCATGCCTAGTAGGGTTTTACCAAGCTCTGCCCTCTCCAGTATGCAACACTCCCAGGCACAGACCCTGGGCAGGGCTTGCAGATGTCCCTCTCCATGGCCCACAGGCACAGGAGCCCTGCATGGGCACAGTCAGAGGTGACATGGTCCTTGGAGCAGCTGCATTTAGGGATGGCCATGGGTGTGTCTGGACAGGCTGGCAGTGGGGTGATGCTGCTCTGCAGGATATCTCACTGGGCATGGTGAGCAGCCTCTTCCCCATGCTCACTCCAGCCCTCCCAGCCGCCTGCAGAGCCAGGGCAAGCTCCTGATCCAGGGACAAGCAGAGATCACCTGGGCCCTACTCCTGCTGCAGTGGGGTCCCCCCTTCCCGTCCTACAGCCTCAGCATCCCCTTGCTCCTCTCAGCCCTCCCGATCCAGGATGGACCCAGTGAGAGTTAATGCCATATTCTATCCCATGGGATGCCACAGAATTCAGCTGCTTTCCACCAAGCATCATGTCCCCAGAGCTTGGTGGGTGTTTCGGGCTGCCAACCCTTTGGAGGGGAGCAGATCCCCTTCCAAGCAGCCGGGCTGGCTCGGGGACAGGGTCCTTCGGGACTGTCCCAGCTCCAACACGGCGTTTCCCATCTGGAGAGCAGGAGGGCGAGTCAGCCCCAGGGTGGGCGACACGAGCGCTTACCTTGAGCAGGGTCCCTCCGGCCGAGCGCCGCACGTCCCACCGGGAAGGCTCCGAAATTCCTTCCTCTCCTCTCCGAACTCTCTATCTGCTGCCTGCTGAGGCTCTCCCTGCCCTCCCAGCCTTCCCCAGCTGGCAAGGCTTTTCCACTTAAAGGCGAAAGAGAGGGAAAGAAAGAAATGAAGTGGAAGGGAGGAGGTGGGGGGGGGGAAATAAAATAAAATCAAAAGGAGAGGCAAGGCTGTGCCAAGGCTGGGCTGCAGCCAAGCCCCTGCTCTGCTCCTCTAGTGCATCTCAGCAGCGCCCTGTGCAGCCCCAGCCCAGCTGGGAGGGGGTTCAGCCTCCTCGGAGCCGAGCGTGGAGCAAGCCCCGGGGCCGAGGGATGTGCACGCGTGTGTGCGTGCGTGTATAAATAAAAGAGACCTCGGGAGGAGGAGAAGGGGGGAGGCTGCTTCGCCAATGAGGAGCGGAGCTCCTCCGACTTCCTCCCTCCACCCTCTGTGGGGACCCTTTGCGGAGCAGAACTTGCGATTAACGCCCGGCGGACGAGTGTGATGGGTGAAAAAAAAAAAATATTTAAAAGGAAGAGAAGCCAAAGTGGCTGCAAGGAGAGGGGAGCTCTGCTGCGGGCTGCGATGGGACGAGCGGTGAGGGCCCGGCTAGCAGGGAACAAAAGGAGCCCGGACCAGCCCCACTATCGCCTCCTTAAACCGCAGGGAAGGAGCTGCTCTCTCCCTGTGTCTGCTTTCAATTCTGGCCTTTTCCCCTGTTTGCTTTTTCTTTTATTTTCTTTCTCTTTTTTCCCCTCAAGCCCCCCCTCCCGTTTTCTTTTTTTTTTTTTTTTTTTTTCCCCTTTCTCAGGATATGAGGGGATGTTTAGAAAATCCACTGCCCACGCCAGCAGCTGACTCATGTTTTTATTAAAGAAGGCCTGTACTGAACTGACTCTGTGTGCTCCCCCAGATGCCTCCCTGTGCTGGGCTGCGCTGGCCCTGCAGCTCCTGGCCCCTGACCCCGACTGGCCACTGCCCCTTGGGGACCACCAACGCACCCTTGCAACTCTTCTTTTTTAGAAAGGGGGATAAAAGGTCTTCTGCAACTGGGATGCTGCAGCAGAGGGTGGGTGTGCCTAGGGATTTGGGGCTGTTTGGCATAGAGCTGGAGAGGTGGCAGGAGTGATCATCTCAGCCGGGCCATCATCTCAGATGTCCTACACCCCTACTGTCCTGGGGGGTGGAATCCAGGTGATGAACCAGCTCTAAATCCTCCCAGCATCTTAACAAGTTCAAATCAAGTTTCTGAGAAACTTCAGTAGGCAGAACATTGTCATGTGTCCAGAGGGGATTTTTTTTTTCTTCCATTTGTTTTAGTACTGTAACAAGGGACAGGATGAAAACTGCCTTTTGATCCATCAGTTCTTGCCACCATTTTCATCTTTTGGATGCTAAAGGGTGGTTAGGCATTGAAACAGGATGTGAAGGGAAGTGGTGGAATCACCATCCCTGGAACTGTTCAAAAATGTCTAGATGTGGCACTTGGGGACATGGTTTAGTGGTGAAGATGGCAGTGGTGGGTTGGACTCAATGATCTTACAGGTCTTTTTTAACCTTAACCATTCAGTGTTCTCTCTGATCCAAACAAGGAATAGTGCAAAACTGCACTGGCTATTGTGAAAAGATACCTGATATCTTTCTTTAATTTTCCTTTCTAAGAATTAAAAAGCTCTCCCCATAATGACAACACTGCTGAAATCTGTGTTTCTGCCTTTTTTTGCAAGGCAGACTGATCCCCTCCTGCCAGGCTAGTAAATGCCTGCACAACGGCCACAGGGAATGATTCCCTGGCTGGACCAACCCAAGAGATTTGCTGCTTATCTCACATTATCTCCATGTTTTCTTTGTATCTATGGAAAACCCAAGGGGGGGGTGTTTATTCTGTGCAGCTGTGGAGGCTGAGGAGAGCCAGGCTGCAGCACCCAGGTTATCCTGTGTGCCTCTCATGGCATGGGGCTGGTGTGCCAGCTCCGTGCCTGGCAGCAGGACAGCTGCAGGAGGGATGCAGCCTGGTTTGAGTGGCCCTGTGGTGGGCCTGTGTCAGGGGCCCTGTCACCCCCTGGGCTGGGACAGGCTGCTGTGCAGAAATGGAGACAGCGAGCCTGAGAGCAGCTCGTGTGGAGGGCAGGCAGCTGGGGGAACGTGCTGTGCTCATGGCTCTTCCCAGGACTTTTCCCAAGGGACAAAAAGATGTGTCTGGTGGGTCCATGTGTGGGGACCTAAGGGCTGCTGGGAATTGCTCAGCAGAGCTATTTCCTGGCAGTGTCCCCACTCTAAGGACGTGACTGCTCCAGGCAGAGCGGGAGAGGGGGAAACCCACTGGTGCAATCCTGCTGGGCCCCTTGCCCTGGGGATGGGCTACCTGGGATGAGCAGGGGGTGGAAAAGCTGGCACAGACCATGCTTGAGGGCAGAGCATCCTGAGCCTGAAGTGGGACATATTTCCCCCTCTGTCCTTTGCAAACAGATGGCCCCAATACCCACTCCAGCCTGGGAGCAGGAAGAAACTGGCAAACAAAACCTCCCAGTCTGCAAAGGCCAGGATTCACTGTTTGGGGATGCTGAGAGAGCCCTGGGGAGCCCAAAGCATCCCGGCAAGCACACGTCAGCCCACTCTGTGCATCCCCAGGGAGCATCCGCAGCCGCACACTTTGTTTAGGAACAGCACGCTGGGGTTACGGCAGCTCCTGGGAAAGGCCAGCTCAGAGGAAGCACCAAAGCCAGAGGAACTCGCCTGTGCAAGTGTGTGGGTGGAGGGCAGCAGCTCTGCTTCTTTGGCCTCATCAGCCCTTCATTGCTCACCTCTATTTTTGGTGCTTGGTGGTGCTGCAGGACCCAGTGGTCCCCCTGGGGCTGGGACAGCTGCGGTGTGGGATGCCAGACCCCTCTCAGCTGAGATTTCCAGCCTCAATAAGCATCATTAAGTGCTAATGGGGACTTGGGGTCATGTAGTGCAGCATCTCTGGTAGGGAAACCAGCTGCTGAGACAGGACATTCCAGGGTATTTGGTCTGCTCTGGCATTGTGTGGATCAAAGCAGCTCTCTGAAATCCTGCCCCATCCCAGGCAGAGCTGAGACCCCAGAGAAAAGCCCATATCCCAAGCTTGGCATAGAGGAGAGAGACCAGAGCCAGGTACCCAAGACAATGGTGGAAACAGCCACGCTGGAGCCAGCAACAGGTACCGTGTGCCAGCAGGTGACAGGCAGGTACGAAAGAAGCAGCAGATGTTGGCCTACCCCACTTGTCTGAAGGTTTGATGAGGGCCAGATTTGCTCCAGCTTCAGCTTTTCAGGGCCTCTATCAATCCGAAGTCAGCCCAGGAATGTCAGCATTGCTCTGAAGTGGTGTCAAGCCGCAGACCACAAGAGAGGAGTGGCGGGTGCCAGGGAGCACAGCACCACATCTGGGCAGCCCATCTGCTGTGGCAGCTGCCAGCACATGCTCCTGGCTGGATCCAGCTCCTGCAGGGAGCTGCACCAAGGCCTTATCCAGCGTCTCTAAAGCTCTGCCCTGGTGTCCAGAGGAGCCTGTACCCCGTGTGTGTGGTCCTGCTTGGACTGGGTGGGTGACACCAGTGCCCAGGGGGAGAGGGGAGGCAGACTTTGGGCTTCTTCCAAAGTGAGTGTATGCCTAAGCCTAACATGATGGGAGCATCCTGGGGAGTATCCTGCAGCATTCCCCAGCACTGGGAACACTCCTGCAGCACTGGAAACCCTGGCCATGGACACCACAGGGTGCCAGCAGTGCCAGGAGGTAACTCTGGGCCGTACACGTGAATGGAGCTGTGTCCTTATGGGGGCTGGCCCGTTCCCTACATCCCCTGGGATGGGGCACTTGGAGGAGGCAGCAGCCAGAGGACGATGTTATCCCGCTGCCTTTCCCCACCTCGGGGCTTTTCCGACCCCATCCCACGCACTCTTCCTCACCCCCAGCACGAACCTTGGTATGAAATGTGCTCGGCAGAGCCCCGGGAGGCAGCCACAGCTCCTGGGTGAATACTAATAGCGGTGCCGGCCGCTCGCCCCAGACTTTCCCACACATCTGCAGCCACTTAATGTGGGAATCGTTAACCCTCTGCTTGCCCCGTGCCCGAAACACAGCCAAGGAGGGAAACCAGGATGCTCCCAGTGCAGGGGGAATCACACCCCCAACCCACTGAGAGCAAGGCCCACACGTGCTGGGCAGCAATGAGGGTTGCCAGCGTGTGTCCCTGTCCCCTGTGCCCTCTTGAGAATTGTCCATTTGTGGCATTTGCATTTGCCAGGAAAGCTGATCCAGATCCCAAAGAGGATCACTGAGTCCTGGATGGGGAGAGGGGAGCTGTGTGGCAGCACTGGTGGCACATCCACTCCGGCTGTCCTGGTCCCTCTCTCTGTGGAGCAGCTCTGCAGACTCTCCTCAGCATGGGGACACAAGTGACAGCACAGGGGTGGTTCAGGCATCTGGGGAGAACCAAAGGCCACACACAAGTCTGCAGTGGGGCTGGAGTCTGCAGGGGGGCTGAGGGAGATGCGGCAGAGGGTTGTCCTCTGCAAGAGGGTTGCACTGATATCTCCATTGCCAGAGAGGAGGAGTCACTCTTGGGGCATTCAGGAGCTAGGGAATGACTGAAAGGTCCTGGCTGGACTGGGATGTGAGTGGGTCCATGCAGCTCTGGGATATGCTGGTCTGAAGCCACAGATTTGCCTTTGGGAGCAATAGGAGCTGAAGGGAGTGGGGAGGTGGTGGGGCAGAAGGCTGTGGGGGAAAAGGGGAGCAAGGGAAGACATCTACTTGACTCTCTGTGGGCATCTCCCGCTCCTGCAGAAACCATGGTGGGGATCAGAGCAAGTTGGGGGACAAGGCAGGACTTGGTTTCCCTTATTGAGTGCCTCCTCCATAGGAACAGGAGCTGATGGGGTGGTGTCCCTGCTCCATCTGGGACAGCTGCGTGCAGCCTGGCCCCAGGGACCTCCCAGCCCTCCTCCTTCCAGGAGATGGCATCACTCGATCACGGATAGCAGCACCGAGCCCCGGGGAGCATCCAGGGAGCCTTTCTGCTCTCCCTCTCTGCTTCATCTGCCTGGATTCTACCAGGAAAACCAGGTCTGGAGGACTCGGGGTGGTCCCCAGGTGGTGTGCATTTCTGGGGGTCTCTAGGATGGATGGAGGGGCCACTGCCACCTGCTCTCACCCAGCTGGGGACCCCCAGGTGCTCTGCCATCTGCTCACCCATGGGACCCCAGTGCAGTCTGAGGCACAGAGGGTCCCCCTCAGCACCCTTCAGCCCCAGCTGAGCAGCTGAGATGCTCCTTGGGGAGCCCATGAAGGGCTCCTCATCTGGCTCCTCCCCAGCATAAACTTCACCACCAGCAGTAAATGGGTCAAAGAAAGGAAGAAGAGGGAGGTTACTGTTGGTGGATCGTTGTGGCTGAATTGTCCTTCCCTTTGCCCACACTGAGGGAGATCATGCTCAGCTGTCAGTGGGCACCTGCCCACGCTGTGCCCTGCCCATCCTGTCACCCGCCCCCCTGGGGAGGATGCAGGTGTGGGTTGCTGCTCCAGATCCCTGAGCCCCCCAGCCCCAGCAGCTGCCTGAGCCCTTGGCATTGGCCCCACAGACTGGGAAAAGGTAAAGGGGGCCTGGGCTCCCTGTCACTGCCTTTAGGAAACAGCCAGTGGCAGGAAGAACCCCAGTCCCTAAAACACAGCCACCCCTGGATGGGACCCAAGAGCCACCTGTGCTCCTCTGTACCTCCCACCATCTGCTCACGGGGAATTTTCTTCTTTTTTTTCCTCACTTACTGAGCATCTTTGCTGATGGGAGGAAGAGGAGGAGTAGGGTTGCCTTGACTCTTTAGTTTGCCCAGAGCCATGGCTGTCCTGAGATCTTGGGGGAAATCCAGGATGGATGGGGTTATATGGCACATCAAGCGATCTGAGCTGAGTGCTGAGCTGAGATCATCACTCGGTGGGACAGTCATGACAGTCACCTTTGTCACAAGGGAGGGACCTGGGACAAGGCTGAGCAAGGGGTTGGGGACCCTGGAAGACCAGAGGGGATGCTGCAAAGTGCTCACCTCTCCTGGTGCCTCCAGCCATGCCAGGTTTGGGGGAGCAGAACCCAAGTGACGCCAGCCCTGGGGATGATTTCCCATTTCTGGGGGTTTACCCTTCTCTGTCCTCATAAACCAGACCCCCCACCTCCTACCCCTGTCCCCTCCATCTCATCCTGGCACCCACCCTTGCAGGAAGAGGATGTAGCACAGGGGAATATGTGCACCCAGTTTCAGGTAGAACAGGGGCTAGACCAATGGGATGAGGTTCTTGAGACTGACACAGACCACTGAGGGTCCAGAGCTCCATCACAGAAGTTTTATTCTCTCCTCTCAATGTCATCCTTAATATCTTTTTTTTTTTCTCCTGTTTCCTATTGTTGAATTCCAGACTGTTTTGGTCCCAAGAGTGTGATGATCATCCTTGCCCAGCTCACATTTCTAGAGGGGAAGGGGCTGGTGCAGAGGAAAGGACAGAGGCAGCCTTGAGGAAGTGGCAAAACACCCTCCTGAAACCTCTATGGACTCTGCTTCTGACTGAGGAGAAGAAGCCAGCCTGCAAATGACAGCTGTGGCTGCAGTGGGGCCAGTGGAGCTGGAGAGTGACACTGGCAGGGAGGGGGACACCAGTGGGGCTGAGGGTCCTGGCTGCCAGTGGTGGGGGTTTCTGGGCAGTGTGTCACCAGTCCCTCTGGAGTGCGGGTGTGTCTGACCTGACAGGTGACGAGTGGGTGATCTCTGCTGGGGTGTTTGTGGCTGGCTCTTCCCACCTTGCAGGCAGACAGGGCTTCACAGGCGTCCCCTTTCTGCTTGATTTTCCCTATCACCAACATACGGGGATGGTTTTGCTTTCTTAGGAGAGAAAACAGGTGAGCAGCTCCTCTTGCTGCAGGGCCGTGAGCCCCCTGGAGATGTGTCAGCCCAGGAACTCCCAGCAGTGGCCATGGTGTCCGTTCTCCCTGACACAGAGTCTGCCCATCTCTCCTGCTCCCTGGGGCTGGGCTGAGCTTTGCTCTCAGGATTGGAGGGGTGGATTTGCCCTGGGATGAAAGAGATGCAGACCCAGAGCCTCCACCAGCCCCTCTTTTCCAAAGAGGCAGATGCTGGGCACAGGAAAACGCCATTCAGAGCAAGAACTTGGTGTCCTCCAACGTGGGGACAGGGCAGGTGACACACAGACACAGGCCAGCTTGTCCCCTGCGTGCAGCCAGCTTTTAATGCAGAGGTTCATCCCAAGGTGTCCTGTTCCTGGGGTAGGGATGGCGGTGGGGTCCCTTGGGGCATCCTCATGGGTCTCCTGCAGCACCCTAACGTCCTCAAAGCCAGCTGCTACAGGGGGACCACGTCCTGTGGCATGGGCACAGTTGTGGGGTAGTGACAGAGGGGCTGGGGGGTGCTCGGCGCTCCCTGGGGTCACCCCCTACCTCATCCTCCTCGCAGCCAGAGTGGGAAGTTTGAACTCGTCCCCCTCACCCGCTGGGGTTTCTGCACTTTGAAATGCAAACCTGCCTTTCAATGCAAATGCTGCGAGAGGTTGGGCCCAATAAAAGCCCGTGGGCAGGGAGGTGCCTGGCCCCAGGACAGGCTCCCCAAGGCGCCCAGGTGAGTGCTGCCGAAGGAGGGGCGGCCGCCTCCCCGCCAAACCCCAGCGCCGCGGTCGCGGCTCGGCGGCGCAGCATGAGCGCGGGGCCGGCCCGGGAAGATGTACGTGGGATATCTTGTGGATAAGGACACCAACATGTATCCCAGCCCGGTCCGGCACCCCAGCCTCAACCTCAACCCCCAGAGCTACGTGCCGGGGCCGCCGCAGTACTCGGACTTCGCCAGCTACCACCATGTGCCGGGCATTAACAACGACCTGCACCACGGGCAGCCCGCGGCCGCCTGGGGCTCTCCCTACACCCCTGCCAAGGACGACTGGCATTCCTATGGCACCGCTGCGACGCCCGCCACCGCCAGCCCGGGCCAGTTCGGATTCAGCCCCCCAGATTTTAATCCCATTCAGCCTCCGGGCTCTGGACTCCTGCCTCCCCCCATCAGCAGCTCGGTGCCCCAGCTCTCCCCGAACGGCCAGAGACGCACCCCGTATGAGTGGATGAGGCGCAGCATTCCCAGCACCAGCAACAACGGTAAGGAAAGGAAAGCCCCAGCCCTGCAGCCCGGCGCCGTGCCCAGAGCACAGGATCCCTCTGGAGCCCTGCAGGGCTGCATCCCGCCCTGTGGCTCTCCCTGCGTGGGGACTGCCAGAGGGACAGCAAGCTTGGCCTGCCTTTGGCACGACACCCAGTCCTCAAAGAGCAGGGCAGCTCTGAGGTGGCAGGGGCTGAGGATGAGTGCTGTCCTTCCACGCTGGCAGCTGGGATTTCATGGCTGGAATGTCATTTTCCCCAACTGGTGCCATTGCCTGCAGCCACCGGGTAGGATGGGCAGAGCCAGAGACCCCCAGGACCCTGGAGCTGTTCGATGGGGGTCTCAAAAGTGTGGGGGTGAGAGTGTGAGGCTGTGGCTGTACATGAGAGTGTGAGCTGGCTGCGTGAGAGGCTGTGTATGGGGGGTGTGCAAGGGGCCCAGAGCTGCGTGTGTGTGCAGGGAAGGAGCTGTGTGTATGTCCGTGCTCTGTGTGTGCATGAGGCGGATTCACTGCGGTGCTGCAGGCTCTGGGTGAGTGTGCAGGGCACCATGAGCCGTGTGTGTGTACAGGCAGTGCCACCAGCTGTGTCTGGGGGAGGTGACAGTGTGCTCAGTGTGTGTGTGCAGGGTGCTGTGAGGACGGCGTGGTGCATGGTGTGTGTGTGAGGGGCACCGTGTGTGTCCTGGGGACAGTGCCACGTGGAGGGTGGCTGTGGGTGCTGCAGGTGCACGGGCCAGTGGGTGCCCGGCTCTGCAGGAAAGGGGGCCCTGGTTCCTGGGATTACCTCTGCCTGGTCATGCTGTCTCCAGGGTCCTGTCCCCGCTGAACTCCTGACCTGGGGGAAGCGTCTGGGTGACCCCAGCCCCCTACCCGCCCTGCTGCCCACTTCAAAGGCGGTGGGCAGGTCCCCCTTGGGGCCAGCCCAAATTGACAAGGACTTCTCTTTGTCATGGAGATGGTGGCCGGCTCCTTTGGCAGTGAGGTGAGGTGCGGGCCCTTTGTCCTGACCTACCCTCACCCTTTCATCTTCCCAGCCTGGACCCTTCCCAGCAGGACCCATGGGGCTTGCCTGAACCTGCCACCCCTCTCCCTCTCCTGTGCTGGCCATGAGCTCCTCAGAGCACTGCTGGGGCCAGCTCATTACAGGAGTGGCTGTGGGCATCTCTCAGGGGCGAGTTTGCTTGGAGTTACTGCTGCCCCAGATCCCTGGAATCAGTGTCTGGGCTCCCTCTTTGCAAAGTGACTCCAGTGTTTGGCTTGATTTTGGCTCTGCACTGTTCCCAGAGGCCAAGGGCCATCTAAGGGTCTTCTGCAGAGGTGTCTGGGGTCTTCCGGCATGGAAAATACCAACTCATATTCCCAGAATCTCTGTGGCAGGGATGGGGACCAGTGTGCAGTGGAGCAGGCAGAACATCCCGATAAATGGAAAAAAACCCAGCCCCAGTCTGGAAAGAGGAGGGAGAGGCAGGCTGGTATTTCCTGTCCCGTTTTAAGCACTGAATGTAACTATTTAGGAAAAACGCTTCCCCCCAGATGCAGTGATGGAGACCCACAGGCCTGCCAGGGCTGAGGGCTTCCCTCTGCCCAGGGTGGAAAGGGGAATGTGACCTGTAGCCTTCCCCTGCAGCAGGGACCCTGCCACTTCTGTAGGTTTTGTAGGTCTGAACATCTTGGTTTCTTCTGAGAAGAGAGGTGGGAGGGGAAATGAATGGGGAAGGAAAGCCATCAGCACACCTCTCCTCTGGATCAAGGCCATGGGTTTACACCCAGCAGTGGGGCCAAGATAAAGCAGGAGCTTGAAAGTGCCTCTGATTGAGTTAGACAACAATTGAGTTGATTGAATTCTGGAAAAATATCATTAGTTGCTTAGTTTGTATCTCTTAGATCAAATACATACAAAGGAACAAATAAAGCAGCCTTGTTCCTCTCACACACAGGGGAGCTGCCCCAGCCCCACCACAGTGATGCAGGGGTGAAAGGCTCTTTCTTGGGGTGCTTTCCTTAGGATGGAAGCTCCTTTTCTAAGTCACCCACAGATTAAGGACCTGTCCTTGCACCTCTGCTGGGTCCAATCCCAATGCTGCTGCTGCCAAGCAACTGCAGGGTTTGGTCCTGGTGGGATCATGAGCTGGGAGATGGTGGGATGCAGTTGGTGTTTTCCAGTGCTGGCCTTTAAATAAAAGTCTTCATTAAGCTTGAAAAAGAGTAGGGCAGAGATGGGTTTGACATAGATAAGGGTGAAGTTCTTAGATGAATCATTTTATTGAAATCAATGAACTGGACTTTGATCAGTCTGGATTGATAAACTCCTCGTCTCACCGCAGTGGGAATAGGAAATGAATGCATGGAGCTTTTTGCTATAAATATCAACAGTTTCATTGTGAATGCTATAAATCATAATACTTCAGAGGGTTGTAAATTAATGTTCCCTTTCTGTCTTGGCTCGTATGAACAGCTTCTGGCCATAGTTTGAAAGCTTTTGGGGAAGAGCTGCGTGGTAGCAAAATAAAATGTTGTGCAGGGAATATGAGTGTGTCAGGCACTTCTGCAAATATGATCCAGAGCTTGAGAAAAATCAATGAGAAATCTCCCAGTGACTCACTGCAGAGTCAGGCTTTACAGGGGGGTGATTTTCTGTACCTGTTGCTACATTCATGTGTGCTTCATCTGGCTGAGCTGAGATAACCCAGCAGCAGAAGGGATTAAACACCAGCCACCAGGATTTGGGAGTTACAGGGTGCCGAGCTGGAAGATGTCCCCAGGCCTCATTTCTCTCTCCAATGTCACCTCCTTTTCTGCTCATAAAATCTTCACTAGCAGCATGTCAGAGCCGCATGCTTCCTCCTTATTCACAATTATTTGCAAACTTCCCTGTGAATTGCACCCAGGGTTTATAAAAAGCTCAGGAAGGTGGCTGGAAGTGGAGCTGGCTGAACTTTGAAATTCACCCTCTGCTTGTTAGTCATGCAAATCCTCAGATACTGCCTCGGGTCTGGCTTTTAGGTCACTAATTGAGCAGGGGCTGCAGTGCTAAATATTGCAAGTGAAAGTGCAGTTGGAGCATCCCTTGCAGAGGCAAATGTGCTCAGGGCTTTGTGTGGTACCAATGCCCGTGGTGCCCATGCAGGTTTTGGGGTGATGGAGAGCAAGCAGTGATGCTCTGAGCATGTGGTGATTTGCTGGGTGTGCAGTTTTCCATCTCAGTTTCATTATTTCTAGGTCAGTTTTCCAGCTCTGTTTATTTTCCTAGTGGGGCCCGTGAACACTGGGGGAAAGAGTTCAAATCCCAATAATGAGACAGAAACGTTTCCCCTGGACTGCTGGGATTCATGCTGTGCTTGGTATGTTTTGGGATGATGGTGCTGGCTGGAGGACAGTGCATTGCCTGGTCGGTTCCCTGCATGGGGAGCCTCTCTTTAGGCCATGCTCATTCCCCGTGAGACCCTTTCCTTCACTGGGACACTTGGGATGTGTGTCAGGCCCCTCAGTCTTCTCCCTTTGAATTATTAACCCACAACCTGCTCCTGGCCCCAGCTGGGGTTTGTTGACTGCTTAGCCTGCTGGCCAAGGTACAGGCCTCTCCAACTTTCCTAGAATTGACTTTCCTTGAACAAAAAGGGCTTCCCTGGAGCACTGGCAGTACCTACGTGATGGGCTTGGCTGGCTAATACCAGGATTAGCAGAGGGACACTTTAAACCTCTGGCCAATGACAGATGTTTCCTAAAGGGGACCTTTCAAGGACACCCACTCCAGTCCTGTTAGCTTTGTGATTGCTTGGATAAGGGGCTGCATCCTCCCCCCACACTGCCCCATGGCAAGGATGGGCCAGGTCCTGTGGGGCTGCAAAGGGGGAGAGGAACCCTGGTGTCCATATGGGACCCCCACTGCCTTGCTGTCCTGCTCTTCCTGCTGCAGATGAGCCACATCCAGCCAGGAGGCAGGCTGGGATGAGCTGGATCAGGCTGCAGTGAGGTGAGGTGAGGTGAGGTGCTGGCTGGGGCTGTGCCCAGCCCACGTGTGCCAGCAGCCCGTGTGCCACCCGGCGCTCCCGTCCCCCCGCGCTGCTCTGCTCTTTGACCCAGCGCAGGAGCCAGCCTGGCAGCACTCAGCTCGGCCTCATAAAACATGGGAACAACTGAAGGAATTTGCCAGTTGCCAAAATAAAGGATCCAGTCACTGCAGGGCTGGGAAAGACCTGCCCCAACACCCAGCTTCTGATTGTGTTGTCCATGCCAGCTTGCTGCAAGCACCAGGCGTCTGCTCTTCATCCCCTTGGGGTTTGCACCTCCTGGGAGGAGGATGGAGCTTGCAGGAGGGGTGTCCTCACCAATGGGTGCGGATGTGGGTGCAGCTCTTCCCTGTCCCACTGTGCTGGCTGTGCAAAACCCAGCCAGGGCCAGCCTGTTCTCCCATGCACCGGTTTGCACTCTCCAAATCCAGCTCTTTGACCAGGTGTTTCTGCCCTTTCCTGGCAGCAGGGCTGCCCTGCCTGACTGTGCTACAACCCCCAGGCATGCATTCCCCAGCCACACACTCACACTTAGAGCAAAGCTTTTTAGGGAGCACAGAGCCTGGTCCTCAGTGAGCAGGAGAGCAGAAAGCCATTGGGTCAAGCGGAGCAGTTTGGCAAGTGAAATGTTCTCAGTGCTCACCATGCCAAGCTGAACCAGGTTTTATTGCTACCTGGTGCACGTGGGAGAATTGCAGTTTGCTCTGAAGCCTTTGGCACCAGGAAGAAATGTTCAGGTTGTACGAGGTGAACTGCCATGGAGAGAGCTACCCTGGGTGTAGGAGCATTGCTGGGCTCCTTGGAGGGGCCCTCAGACTCCAAGATGAGTCCTGCCTCAACCCTGATGTCTCAAGTGCCCATTTTTCCAACATTTTTCCAACTGAGGCACACAGTCCCAGGGTCAGAGCCATGAGATTCCCTGGACAGCTTAATCCCCAGTCCTTCTATAGCTCCACGGGGGGAAATCCCCCTCAGCACCCCACAAAACTGAGGACAGCCAGCAGAGAAATGCCCCATGACAGAGACCCCAGGCCCAGGAAAGGGGCCTGCTTTAATTTTATAACCCAGAGTAGAGATGGGGGAGCTTTGGCAGAGTCCGTTCAGTGAGGATTCATCCAGCATTCCCTCCCTCCTCAGCACTGAGACATTAAATATGTACAGAGAGGATGTGTGGTTCCTCTCACCCAGTTTTTGACACCCAGCCGTTGTCTAAATGCAATGCATTCTGGCAGAGGAGTGATGTCAGGCAGGGATCTCGGGGAGGATTGCCCTACAGAGGGGGTCGTTTCTCACTGGCTGGGATGAAACAAGCCACATGGCTCTGCTCCTTCGCCCCGTGCTGGTCGGCCCATCCATCACTCCTCTGCTTCCTGCGGCACAGGAGAAATAGCTGAGGATGTTGAAGTATGCAAGGCAAGGGGAAGGCTTGTGAAAACCGTGAGCTGCTGGTTCCCAGCACTCGGGGAGTGTGAGGGGCTCGGGTTTACCCCCCCCTCCCAGGCCACAGAGGAGCGTGGGTGTTTTGGAGTGGCTGCTGGAGCTGGAGGGGAAAGAAGGGGGAGAAATGAGTGTGGGGAGAGGGTGAACAGGATGGGCATCAGAGGCCCAGCCCTTGCCACCACCAGTGCAGGCTTTGGGGTTCCCGCTTGTGGTGGGTTTAGGGATGGTGAAGGAGCTGGGCTGTCTGTCCCGAGCCTCAGCCCCAGCGCTGCGCAGCGCGGCTCCCATCAGCGCTGCTCGGCAGAGGGAGCATCGACCCCTCTGCACGCAGGCAGCTGGAGCACATCTGGCTGCCAGATGAGGGTGGCTCCAGCCAGCCTGGAGGCTCCTGAGCTTTAGGAGCCGACCTCAGCCCTTTCCTGGGCCTGGGGTCTCTGTCATGGGGCATTTCTCTGCTGGCTGTCCTCAGTTTTGTGGGGTGCTGAGGGGGATTCCTCCCCATGGAGCTGAAGGAGGAGTGGGGATTAAGCTGTCCAGGGAATCTCATGGCTCTGACCCTGGGACTGTGTGCCTCAGTTTCTCCAGCTGTTGCATTGCCTAAGCTCTGTCAGGGATGAGGGAAGTTTTCCTTGATCCTTTCCCTGAGTAGAAATGCCAGATCCTGACAGAGCACTGATTCCTCTGGGATGGGAGGATTTTATCCTCTTTGCAAGTAGATGCTGCTCGTTCAGAATGGATCAGCTTTATCATGGAGAGGAAGCAGCCACATGGAGGGGACAGCCTTGTGTCCTGTTTGCTGCACTTTACCTCTGATATGGACCAGTTCTTTCCCAGGTGCTCCGTGGTGACAGGACTTTTACACCTGATGCTTTTCAGCGTTATAATATTGCAATGCCATCAGATAGTGTGGGAGCAGGCCCCCAGTGCAGACAGATGGGCAGACAAGGCTGTACAGATGGAGCCCACTGGGGCCAGAGCACAGCCAGGAAGATGGGATCAGGCAGGATGGCTCTGGGAGCACAAGGAGCCAGCACAGAGCAAGGCATGAGAGCTGCTGAGGCAGCCTGGCAGCAATGCCTCCACCCCCCCTGCCAGCACCTCCTCTGCAAAGCAACATCCAGTGTGTCCCCAGGCCTTGGGGACCTCTGCTGTGGGGTGCAACAGCTGTCACTACCGTGGGTTCTGATCTCAGTGGCTCCAGCCAGTGGGCTGGGGATGCCATACCCCAGCTTCCCTGAGCAGAGCCCTGACGGCTGCACAGCAGCTTCCCACAGAGCCAGAGTTTGTGGTTGTGGTAATTTTGAGCTGCTTTGACCTGTGAAATAGAGACTTTTAGGAAAGTGCTGCAGTTTATGCTCCTGGCTGCTGGCAGCTGTGCTGTTCCTGCTGTGCCTGGGAGAAATGTGTCCCATGGATGGGGATCCTCCCTTTGGAGCTGGGCTGATCCCCTCATAACATGCCAGCTTGTGCTCCACCTCCACACAGGGTGCCACTGCCACCCCACCATCTCTTTCCTCCCTGGTTTGAGCCAGCCCCTTCCCAGCTGTTATTAGAGCTGCTCAGCCCCAGTCTCACAGTGCCCAGTCTTTCTATTCTCAGTCTGTCAGGGTTTTTGGGGCACAGTTTTTCACTCAAAGCCATCCTTTGGGCAAGCCAGGTCTGGGGATGGTGAAATATCCCCTTCCTGGCAACCTCCACTGTGGCTACGAGGGGAGAGAGCTTGGGATGGTGGGCACAGGATCCACTTTGCTCTTCCCTCACCCTGCCAGGCTCCTGACCCAGCCCAGGGCAGGAGCTCTGCTATTCCTGTCTTGGGCAGGGCTGCTGTGGGCAGTGAATGCAGGGGGGGGTCAGGGCTCCATCCCCCTGTGGGTGTGCGTCCCTTGGGCTTTGCAGAGCACATTAAAGCTATTCCCTTATCTAATCGTGGCTCAGGTGAGTGCTATTAGGGTTACTCATTAACAGTGGTAACGATACCCTCTCCGCACGCTGTCATTGGCCCTGCCTTGATCCCAAAGCCCAAACCATTCCCACTGGCCCCACGGATGGCTCCATTTGCCTGTCCCAGCAGTTCCTTTGCCTGGTCTTTCAGGGACAAGAGGCTGTAAATGCATAGCAGGGTTGGAAGTGGCTAACAGCTGCGCTAAGAGACATCACTGGCACCCCCTCTGCACCCCATCCATGCTCCCTCTTGGGGCAGCAGCCCCAGCTCCAGGTTATCCCAGCCATGGGACAGCCTGTTCCAGCTTTGCCAGGCTTGGCTGGAAATGCAGGAGCAGTTCCATCCCTCTGTTTGGTATGAGGGCTCCCCGTAAGGAACCGGATTGGCTTGTCCCGAATTTCCTCTTTCTTTTCACAGAGCCATAAAAGGTCTCCAGGAGAGAGTTAAGTGTAACCCAGCATTCATATTCAAGGTAGTTGAATTATTCATTGTCAATAGTATTTCTTGCAAATCCTTTTCTTTTCCTTGTGAATCACCCACAGTACATCCCTGAATTCAGCAAACATCCGAAAACAGCAATTAGAGGAGGTGAATAACTTTCCATCTCTGGCTTGGTCGTCAGCCCCCTGATTTGAGTTTTTTCTACCTGATATTGAGCAGCAAGTGATGATATTGATACTGATATTGAGCCTGGTGCCCAGCTCACCCTGTGATCGCTCTGCCAGCCCTGAGGCAAAGCCCAGCCTCCATCCAGGATGAAGGATGAAGAAGGAATAACAAAGACCAGGCTGTGATGGATCTATTTACAGCTGCAGCAGGAAATAATAATTCCTACTGAAATTCATGGCATATGTGATATTCACAAACTGCCTTATTTCTTTAGTCTTTAACTTATTTTTTTTTTTACTCTATATGTCAACTCTTTCACTTTCCAGGTGTTCCTTTTTTCCAAACAGTGGGATTCAAATAAAAACATTGCAAGTAAGACCATTTTAAAGCTATTATCTCTTTAGAGAGGATTTTGCTTTCAAATAAAACAAAAAAAAAAAAGATAAATCTATGAGAAAGAAAAAGCTTGCAGGAGCCCCTGATCCTGGAGCAGCCAGAGGGAGCCCAGTTTCTCACAGAGCTGCTAAACCTCACATAAATCTCCACCAGAGCATCTGGTTTCTGCTGTTACTTCTTGGGAATTGCTGTGTTTGCAGATTCAGCACAGGTCCCCCCTGGGCTGGGCTGCAGAAGTTCTTTTGATGATGGTGAACCTGGTGAGAGGCAGCAATGACCCCTGGGATGGACAGGGGCCCTGTGGGAGGGTGAGGACAGGGTGGGATCCTGCTTGGGCTGAGTGCCCCCAGCATCACTCCAGCCCAGCAGGGTTCCCGTGGGCAGTTCTGTTTGGAGCTGTCACAGCAGATGCGTGCCAGACAGGAGACCAGTGCCTGGCAAAGCTGCCATCACCCCTTGCACATGGAATATCTGTGTTTCAGCCCTGTCTCTGCAGACACTCCATGAACACCTTGCTCAATCTAATTAACCTTTTTTACCCTTTTGTTAACCCACAGTCACCCTGTGTGCTATGCACAGGTTTGACCTGCTGGGGGTGAGGAGGGATTAGGTGTTTGCTTCTGACCATCCCTGGGGTGAGCTGGGCTTCCCACTCTGTAACATTCACTGAATTCATCACATCCCTCAAATACGAGTTAGTGGCTGAAGTCCTGCCCTGGTGCTGGAAATCTGGTTCTATTCCTGGTCATGTTGCAACCTTGCTGGGCTCCTTCCCTCTTCCACGGATCACTGGAGAGCTTCAGTGCTTCTTGGGAACTGTGCTGGGACCCTCACCCATCACCCCCTCCTGCTGTGCTGAGCCCGGGCCAGCACCACCAGGAGCAATGGCAGGAGGTCACAGACAGTGGCACAGGCATGGAAACTGGGTGCTAACTCGAACTGAGTCACTGCTGCTGGTGTGCCTGGCAGGGCCAGCATCAAGTCCCAGCAGGGTGAGATGCCTTCCATGCCCATCCCAGGTCCTGCTGGCTCCCACTCGTGCTTCCACTCTTGGTTTGCTCAGTGGTCAATGCCATAAGCTGCATTCTTGTGGCTCCTGCTTATTCAGTAGAAAACCAGCTGCTTTCATCCATCCCATGTGATGCTGCAAGGAAGCCCCTCTCCCGCCTGCAGTACTCTGTGGCCATGGGTCATCCTGTCTTGAACTCTTTCACATTTAGGTTTCAGCATAAGGAGTGGCTTAGGAATGTCTGCATCTCCTTGCAATGGGAGAGCAGGAGAGAGACACTGTTAAAAATAAAACTGAGCTGGTTGACAAACAGATTTGCAGCCTGGAGGTTGGGGTTTGCTCTCTGGATGTTCTCTGATGTCTCATGAGGGTGTCTAGAGCCCAGTTTTCCTCTGCATTACCTAAGCTCCTGCTTCCACTCAGATGGTGTCAGAATACAATTGTACTGCTGGGACTGCCCAGTGTCCAGCTGATTTGGCCTAAATGGGTGGATGTGCAAAGGACTTGTTAGGGAGGGCAAATGAACAGAATGGCAGGCACACAAAGATCCCATTTCCTGGCAGAACCAGGCTGAAAGCAGGGTTATGTAGGTTGCTGGGTCACTGGAAATCCCTTTCTGCACATCTGCAGCAGTGGTGTGCAGTATCTTGGCCGTGTTGATACACCCAGGGCAGCCCCAGGGAAATCCATGGAGCTGCTCTGAGCTTGCTCCCACTCCTTCCCACAGCAGCACTGCTGTCAGCATCAGAAACTCAGAAGAAGATGGGCAAACACATCTGCCAGGCAAACAAATGGCCAGGCATCATCCCTCTCGATTCCCTGGAACAGGATTTTGTAATTTTGGGTGGAGAAGCAAATATTCACAGCTGTGTTTATTCCCTGCCTATGGGCTCTTCTGCAGAGGAAAACACCAGGAACTTGTCAGCAAACTGCCAGGCATGGGTGTCCTCCCTCAGAGTGCCACCTGCCCCCACAGCCCAGGCAGAGTTCCACAGCTCACCCTGTGTGCCTGTGGAATAACAAAGGAGCTTAGGAAGAGACAGCTGGGCTACCTTTGACTGCATTTTTCTCCTAGAAAGTCGCAGGGGCCGTTTGCAGACCCATGGGATGTGCATCTGTGTGCACAGACGTGGGGATCCTGATGGCCCCAAGCTCTGTCCATATCTGGGGCACCAAGGGGAGATTCAGGCTGGCTTTGGCCAAACACTCCTGGCATATGGAGCCAGTCCCCAGGAGTGCTCAGGCATCATGTGAGCCGTCTCCAGTGTATCTTTGAAGACTGCACCTAAGGCACTGCCCTCTGTCTCAGCTCAGTACAGGGAGAAGGAGAGTAACCCTCTGGGTGGCACCGAAATGTGATCCTTCCAGGGTTTTTTGTCCTTCCCCTCTTCTGATCCATGCACGTTCAAGTGATGGCACCTTGGTTTGGGGCTTCCTAGAAAAAGAGCTGGGCCTTTCTTAGCCCTGCCAGGCAGCCTGTCCTCAGCCCACCACAGGACCTGCAGCTCTGCTCCTCTCAGAGGCCACGTGTCATGACACGGGGGATTTATGGTCCCTCTTCTGGGGCACCTCTGAATCCCTCCTGCTCTTTCCTCCAAGCAATTCCACCAAAGCCCAGGTCCTTCCCAACAAGAAGCAACAGTCTGGTGCAAAACAGGAAGGATGTTAAAGCCAGTAGAATCCTCCTGACTCTCCCACTGGTCCCCAGGGCATTCCCATGTTTCTCCTGAGCTCTCCACAGGTTGTGTGTCTCCTCCGTGCCCTTGGGGATGCTCCTTTCATTCCACTGCTCCTCTTCTTCTCCCACTGGCTCACCCCCCACTGTGCTCTCTCTGGCAGGCAAGACCAGGACAAAAGACAAGTACCGGGTGGTGTACACGGACCACCAGCGCCTGGAGCTGGAGAAGGAGTTCCACTACAGCCGCTACATCACCATCCGCCGCAAGGCCGAGCTGGCCGCGGCGCTGGGGCTCACCGAGCGGCAGGTCAGTGCTGCAGCGTCCCAGAAACCCCGGCCCGGGGGACGTGGGGTGGGGAAGGGCCAGGGCTTCAGCCCAAGCAGTCAGAGGAGGCCCCACCTGGCTCCACAGACATCCCTTCCTTTCCAAACTTTGGGATGCCCTCCCTGCCCCATGGGGACTGGAGGCTGTCATCCTTGCCTGAGTCCATCCTCATCTCTTCATTGTCATCTTTTCCGTTCTGCAGGTGAAAATCTGGTTTCAGAATCGGAGGGCGAAGGAGAGGAAGGTGAACAAGAAGAAGCTGCAGCAGCAGAGCCAGCCCACCAGCACCACCACGCCGACCCCACCAGCTGTCAGCACCCTGGGACCCATTGGAGGCCTCTGCAGCAGCAATGCCCCCAGCCTCGTCTCCTCATCTCCGCTGACAATCAAGGAAGAATTCATGCCTTAACCCTCTTCATCAGCTACAGACCCCAAGAGAAAAGCACTATGCAGCAGAGCCCTGCCAGCCCATGTGCTCTGAAGGGTGACAGCCCCTTCCCAAAGACATGACTGTCCCTGGCTGAACCCGTGGGGCAGACAGCGAGGCTGGGCCGGGTGGCACTGGGGCCTTCCCAAGGGACTGGTGGGCTCTTCACTGTGTAAAAAACATGGGTTAGGTACTGTGTCCCATAGGAACCACACACTGGTTTGGTCTCTGGTCTGTGTAGCAAGGTCCTGGTGTCAGCAGAAGGAAGGGGGTGATAGTGGAAGAGGGCTTTCCTGTGGTGCTCCAGGTGCTTCCTTTGGTGTTCCTGGCAATCCAGCTGCCTGGTGCATTTGGGCAGCTCGAACAAGACTGAAATAGAAAAAAGACCTGGCTGGACTCAAGACAAAATGAATTTCTGCTGAGCTGGTCTCCCGGGAAGCGAGGTGAGGAGGGCAGAGCAAGCTGGGCTCTGGGAACCAGGCAAGAGCCTCGGCTGTGGGAGGTGACATGGGAGCCCTGCAAACCGGTGATGCAGCAAGCTGGAGCACACCCTTGACAAGAGCACCTGAACATCCCCACCATTGTCCCCAGTGACCCTGGCAGTGCCCAACCCTGCGTGCCCAGCCCTGCCCCTGCAACCACACAGAGCCATGTGGAGCAGCCCTGGTTCCCTGGCTGTGCCATGGCAAGGAGGCACTGCAGCCATCCTCCACGTGCAGCACAGGGAGAGGGTAGAAGGGAGCCTGGCACAGGCACATTTGGGGCAGACCACCCTGCTGAGCCCTTCCATGGGGAAGGGAAGGAGAACAGAAGGTTTGCCGTCGGGACAAGGTCCAAGAACCAGCCCCAGGCTGTCCAGAAGGGCCAATACTGGGAGAGTTGTGGGTGCTGCTCTAAGGGAGCACAGTAACTGCAGGCACCAGGAGCTGCTGCCAGGCAGGCAGGGGCCTCCTCAGGCATGCAAGAAATGACTGGCATGTGCCCTGGTGTTAGGTGATGCAGAGGTGGTTTTCAGAAAGACAAAGAAGCATTTATTTTCCTATTTTCTTTAAAATTCAGAATACAGGACTACAGATTTTGTCCTCCCTGTCTCCCTGCTCCTCCATGCACTGCAGTCCCTCTCACCCACTGTGTTCCCTATGCCAGTTAGCTAAACCCCATCCATTCCTACTGGTGAACTGCAGCTGAGAAGTCCCTTTATCCTGTGGAGTCTAGACCATTGTATATGCCCAGGTTAATGTACAGCCCAGTTTCAGCAACCCCAAAGGCCGGTGGGGCACAGCTGGGGCACAGCTGGAACACAGGAGGGTCTGTGGCTCCTTCTCAGGCTGCACCACGTGCTCCTCAGCTGCAGTTCCGAAGACCAAGTCAGGCACGAGGGAGCATGAGCCTTGCATGGTGGCTTGTGTGACGTTTCTCAGCATTTTCTCTCCAAGCTCTGGCAGGATGGAGCAGCAGACATGTCCCTGCTGCCTGAAGACCACCCAGTCAAACCCTCACATCCCACCTGACACTGCTGGTGCCTCACATCCCTTGGCCACACTGTCCACTGCCAGCCCCCACCACTCCCAGCCTCCAGAACACAAAGTCCCCAGGTGTGCTGTGGCTTTTACAAGTGGGTCTCTGTTATCCCACTGTGTGCACTGCTCTGCTCCAGCCCTCAAAGGCTTTGGGTCTCCCTCCTGCCAGTGACACTTCCCACAGCCACTGTTACCAGGTGGTGATGAGGACAAATGTCTGCATCAACTCAGGACTTCAGCTCAGTTTTTGTGTATATAAGGCAGAACTGGTTTTCCTTTTTATTTTTTAGGCATGGGTGAAAATAAAGCCAAGCAGGGATCCTGTGTGACACAGGTTTGTTGCTGTCATTCCTGCCATGGCAGGGGAGGATGTTGGCTTTGGGGTCACACTGGTGCTGGTGCTCCTGGGCACAGCCAGGGCTGGGGAGGGTGTCTTGGGGCAGCAGCCTTGTCCCTGTAGCACACGGTGTGCCTGTCCCACAGGGACACTGCTGGCAGTGGCATGGTTCATACCATGGCATGGCACTGCCACGTCTCATTCCCTTGGCACCAAGAGGGATGGCAGACAGGATGGCTGCAAACTCACAGCACTGGAGACAGAGGGGAGAGGGTGAGGCCATCGTTGGGCTGGCAGAGGCCAAAGAACAAGGCCAGCTGCCCACGGATGTGGGCGCCTCCCGTTGGCGCCTCCTGGTCTCTAATCTCATTTTATGGCTGTCGATGGGCTGAATATCCTCCTTGTCCAAGATGAATAAACAGAGAATGAGGATGTGAGATAGTGCCTGGGACAGCTGGCATTGGTGCCTGACACTCTCCCCTCTCCATCCCATCAGTGTTCCCCTCATCCAGCAGAGCAAGTGGCTGCCCTCGAATCCCTGCCCCAAATGGCTCCTCCAGCCACAAAACTCTTCCCAGTGCCAAGCATTGCATGGGGTGTGTTGAGGTGCCAGGGCAGGCCAGCTGGCTGTGGAAGGACACCCGAAGCAGGATAAAGTCCTCATGGGTGGAGGAGATGGAGGAGTGGGAACAGGATGAGGTGGCATTGCTGAGAGAGGGACAGAGCAAAGTGTTTGTTCCTGCAATTGCAATAGAGGCTGCACCTACTGCTGCACCCTGATGACCCTGCACTCACCAGCATGGTGCCAGGCTGCCCATGGCACAGGAGAAACACCTCATGCACCCCTGCAAGGAAATGTGGGGAATCAGGAACTAAAACAGGCAGGGGGATGCAAATGCAATGGAGCTGGTGCCATATAGGAAAGGGATGAGACTGAATCAGCCACCTGCCTGAAGAGCTGGGCTGGACTGGGGAAACTGGAGCTGCTACTGTGTGCAGACTCCAGCATGGTCCCCCTGGTGGGGGCTGGCTCCCCCACACTCATCCTCCCTCCCTGGGCTTTGGCTGCCTTTAATGTCCAATTTTGCCATTGCCACGTGGAGACCAGCAGTGGGGTCCTGCCCTGGCAGGGGATGAGAGCCCAGCACTGGGCATCGCTGTTGTCTGCAAGGGAGAGCCTGCAGACAGCAGTGGGGAGGGAAACAGAGTCCTGGTGGGGGTGAAATGTGCATCTCCCAAATTCACCTGCGGTGTTGGGTGGCCTGCAGGGAGCTGAGGGGCTGGGACAGAGGGAAGATGCTCCAGTGCCTGCCCAGAGAGGCTGTGGGTGCTGTTGACAAGATGAAATTCCAACTGATACCCTAATCTGGCGCCTGCCTGTTTGCACAGCAGGGTAAAAGTCCAGGGAGCCGTGGGCTGTGCCCTTGGGTCCCTGCCACCCGTGTGTGCACAGGGAGCCGGTGCTGGCGGGAAGAGGCAATAAATGCACCCACACACCCAGCCACCCCTTCCCCCTACACACACACACGCCCCTTGACCGGGTGACGAAATGCATCTGCTCTGTTCCCCCTCCCATGTCCTCCCCTGCGCCCTGCATCTGCCATTTGGGCAGGGATGGGTGATCCGTGCAGGGCCCTCCCTGTGCCAGGAAAGGGGCTGGTGGACACCATGTCCCCACCAGCTTTGGAACCTTTGGTTCAAACCTCCTGGACACGTGTCACCTTGGCGGTTTCACCCCTGGCAGGTGACAAACACCTGGTTCTAGCACCTGCAGCAGCTGCCTCCCAAGTCACATGTCCCACATGGAGCCTGGCCCTTATGGGAACAGCCTGCCCTCGTAGCCAGGGGACCCTGGGGACTGTCCTCTTCAAGTTCCCACAGTTTCTCCTTGCTCCTCCCTCTGCACTTTCCATCAGCTCCCACTGCCCAGCTTTTCCCCTCCTTGGAGAAATCTTGAAACCATCATCAAAATAAGGCCACGCACAGCAGGTGGCCGAGCAGAGCCATGCTGCCAGCAGCCTCCAGCATGGCACATGTCCCAGCAGTGAGCAACAGAGCACCGCTGCCTTGCCGCCTTCCTCGTGTCTGCGGGCAGAGCTGGGCACGCTCCCGTCCTGCTGCCAGCCGCCTTCTCACCCCTTTCCGGCGGCTGCCACCCAGATCTGCGTGGGCTGCCCAGGCAGGGTGGGCAGGGGTGTTTCCCCAGCCTGAGTTCTGCCCTCTCCTTGCCCTCCAGAGTCACGAAGAGCAGGCAGCGCCAGTGGCTGCCTTGAGGTGGAGGATGTGTGCTGTGCTTTGGCCCATGAGAAGGGAAAGGTTTACTGCGTGTCCCAGGGGTGGCTCAGAGGTGGAGTGGGAAAAAACAAAACTTGCTGGAAAATGCTTGCAAGCCCCATGTGGGCTACCTAGTGCCAGCTCCTTGGGGATCAGGGCACGGGGTCAGTTGTGCACACCCTTGTGCTCTCCTGGGGTTTTTGGGGTCCCTAGATTGCACTGCTCCTTCTGGCTGTTTCTGCCTGTGGTGTGTGCTGCTCCATGAATTGCATTTCTTGCCAGCTCCAGGGCAATGCCAGACTTGGTCCAGCCCTGCAATGCTAAGCTGAAACATCCCAGGTCCCTGGGGTGGGACATCTACTCCCTGGTGATGCCAGGCTATGAAGAACTGCTGGTGTTGCCAAAGCAGCACCAGACAAACCAGAAGAGCAAGTTCCAGGTTCAGAGCATCCCAGAAGAATTGGTGTCAACATGGGCATTTCAGGGCACCATCAACCCTGGGTGTCTCTAATGAAAAATACTGCCCTGGACACAAGAAGATGAGGCCATGAAGTCTGCCCAGGGATGCTGAATGGTTGGGTAGAGATCAGTCCATGCTGGTGATGTGGGGCTGGGACAGCTGTAGTAAGGTGGCACCAGGCTCTCTGGTTCAGATTGCACTGGCATGAAAGGCAAACAAAGCATTCCTGCTCTGCATGAGGGCTGAGGTAAGAGCAGTGCTTGATGCAGCCCCTGGCCATCAGCCTGGCCAGCTCCAGGCTCAGCACTCCCAGCCAGCACCTGGGAGAGGGAGAAGTGGTGGGCAAGTCCAAGGCAGGTAAAATCAGCCTGAGTGAATTCCCAAAGATACTTTTATTTTTGAGGAAGATGTGAGTGTGTGAAAAGAGATGTTTGATGGGTTATCTAGTTTTGCTCTTTCCTCTTTTCTCTGGGAAATCCAGGTAAATATTAGCTCTAAAAGACCCATTGTGCAAATGCTGAGCCACTTCATCGTGTTGGATTTCTGCAGAAATGTGTCTTTATGCTGAGAATATCTTTCCTTTCAGGGAAAATTTTCAGAAGTGCTTAGAGGGCTGTAGGAGCACAACTGCCATTAGATGTCCTGGATATTTGCTTTTATATCAGGCAGGCTGGGTTCTCTCTGTTCCAGCCCTGTCATTGTCCTCCTCATCCCCACTCACCTTAAGCCTCAGCAAAGCATCTGGGCAGAAGTCTGGCTCAGGTTGGAGCCTGTAGGGCACTTGCAAGGAAAAGGGACACATCTGGTGTCAGAGCACTGGGCACAGTCCAGGGATGAAGTGATGGACAAGTGGATATTATCATGGGAAATAGGTACTGCTGTGAGACTGGAGCTGTCCTGGTCCCACACTGGCCCTGGAGCATGTGGGGTTGTTCTTTCTCCCATTTCCACCATCAAAGTGGGAGGAGAAGGCACAGACCAGCTCTGCCACCTCATTGGGAATTTGACTGAGTATGAGGGTGGAAAGCCAGCATCTCCCTGGGCACTGGGGCTCCAGTATCCCACTGCTGGCTCAAACTGGGAAATCTGGACCTTGGAGATGTGACCTGTGCTCCAGCATCGGAGCTGTGGTCTGCTGGGCTCAAGGTGCTCACCCTGGGCACTGCCCAAGGATTGCCCTTGCCCTCGGTGTGCTGGGATGTGTTGGTCCTACCCAAAGGGACTGCTGGCTGTGGAGCATCCCCTCCCCTGGACGGAGGGCTGGGCACAGGCAGCATGGGGAACTCTCATCTGCTCAAGCTCCAGCTGCGTCCTGTCACAGGAAAGTCATCTCAGAACCAGACAGGAAGGGGCTGTGAGCTTCTGGCATCTCTGCCATCACTACATGGGGTGCTCGGTGACAGAGTGACCCCAAAGTCAGGTCTTTGGGACACCTAGGGACACCTGATTGATGCATTTTGTGGCTCGGCTGAGGCAGCAGCTGTTGTCCCTCGCTGCCCGGGTGAGGGTCTGAGGTCCCGGAGCCCCCCTTTCCCCACCAGGAGTGCTTTTGACAGACAGACCTCCCTCCTCCCTCCCTGCTCCGCACGCAGCCATCCTCCACTCAAGGCAAACCTTTCCTTCAGCCTCGCTCCTCGCGTCCCCGGCTCTCCCGGCAGCAGGTGCGTGCCCACCCCTCCGTGCCGGCCATCGCTGCCCCGCTCCCCCTTCGCCCTCCCCGGCGCCGGAGAGAGCGAGAGACGCGAGGCGTCGGAGCGGGGAGCGCATAGCAACAGGGTCCAGCATGAAGCAGGTTCGGCAGCAGCATCTCCGCAAGGTGAGAGCCGGGAGCGGGGATGCTCCAGGGATAGGAGCAGGGGACCAGGGCTACTCCCGGCAGGTGACAGCCAGGAGCGAGGGTACCCCAGGGCTGGCAGAGGGAGCGGGGATAACCCCGGGCTGGGAGCGGGGGAGTCATGCCCACGGCCCTGCATGCCGTCCTCGGGAGCCTTCGTGGGCAGCCGACAGGGATCGGTGGGATATTCGGGAACAGCGTTGGTGCGCGGGGCCAAAGCGAGACCGTGGGCAGCGGGATGGGGCATTTCGTGCCCAGCGCTCCTCCTGAGCGGGAGGCACCGCTGCCCCGCTCCCCTCCCTGGCAGCAGGTGCTGCCGGCGGTGGGTGACTCATGTTGTGTCTGCCGGGCGCCGTGGGTGGCCCCGGGGGCAGAGCTGGCTCCCCGCAGCCTGGCACCCCGGGAACGCCGCTCGCAGCAGCCCCGGCACTGCCCGGGCTCGGGGTCCCTCCCGCGGGATGGGCGCAGGGGCTGGGCAGTGCCTTTCCCCCCTGCAGCCCGGATTGCCTCCTCATCCTCCTCCTCATCCTCCTCACCAGGATTCAAAGGGGTGTGGGTGATGTGGGGTCAGCTGGATGCTAAACTCTGGGTTCAGGGCAGAGCTGGCAGAACAACAAACCCTTTTTACATCCTCCTGAAAACCCTTTTTTAACCCAGCTGTCAGGCTTTTCCATCTCAGGTTCCCCTCCACTTGCTCTTAGCAGTCTGAGCTCCCACTTCCCCCCACACAGGGGACAAGTCCTTTCTCTGGGGACACGGTGGAGCAGGGTGGCACAGATGGTGTCAGCCACAGCTCCACCATGGGGATGTGCTGCTGCTGAATGGGTCAGCCCTTCCTGGAGCATCCCAGGCAGTGACCCAGGGCTGGGAGCCTCTTCAGCTACACCCTGTGCCAGACCATGCCCATTGAACACAGGGCAGGTTGAGTCTGCTGAGATGAATGAAAACACAGGAGAGTTTTATCCCTGGCAGGAAATTCCTAGGGTGTTGAGAAATGACGTAAAAAACCCAGCAGTATCCTGGTGACAGCCAGCAGGCCCTGACAGCCTATTTCTCCACTCTTGTTTGGAGGCATCGTTGGGATCTTCTCTTTCTTTCTCTTTCCAACAAATTCCTTTTCCAGGTGGCTTTGTGACTGCAAGATCCATTAAAAGTGGTCTTTGCCCCTTCCAATGCCTTTCTGAGTCACTTGATGCTGGTGACCCTCTTTAGCATTTATTCAGGAATTCATTTAGTCCCATGGCGATAAGTTGGGATGGAAAGCACATGTCTCTGGAGTTATTTTCCCCATTCCCAGTGTTGTTCTGAGCCCTCTGTCCTTCATTACCCAAAAATATTATTGCTGAGCTCCAGATGGAGGACCTGGAGCTCACAGCCACCTTGGGACCACTGTGTTCAATGCTGGCATTGGGCTTGCCTGGAGCTGGTGGTGGCTGATGAAGAGATGTGCCCATCCCCACTGCAGCACCCACCCAGGACCCTGACAGCCTCCTCTTCCTCTCATTGTGACCCATTTCCCATTGGTGAGCTGGAGTTTTAAGCTCTTCTTGCCAGACATATTTTAGACATATGGAAATACCTCTTGATTAGAGAAGACCTTTCTCAAGCTCTAAGGGTTTCAGGTTGGTTTTTGCATTAATAATACTCCCAGAAGAGTTGAGTGGTTGTTTTAATTTATTTAATTATTTTCTTTGGGGTTTATTTGGTAGAAATGGACTAAATCCCACTGCTGGGAGCCATGGTTCCTGCTGTCCCTTCCCATACCTGGCCAGGCTCCTGAGCAGCATCTTTCTCCCTCAGCCTCTGCCTGCCACAAACTGCCTTGAATCTTCCTCAGGGTTTCAGATGAAAAACCACAAGCATTTGTATCTGTGCATGCTCCCTACACTTTGGACATTGCTGTAATGAGTTTCCTTCAGCCTCAGCCATCTCCAACCTCCCTGTGCTGGCTCTGCCATCACTTGCTCCCACTGATGGCATCAGCTGTGACCCCGGGCTGGGGTCACCCAGGGTCAGTTCAGCCCTTTGAGGGGCTCTTCCTTACCATAGCAGTGCTTTATTTACTTCACTCTGCAAGTGATATTACATTTGAATTCATTTTTATGCCTTTTTAAGATTTTTTTCTCTCAGAGATTAGCAAGCAGTACAAACTAATCTGAAGTGACTCACACTTTAGAGACTCACTGTGCTCAGATCCGCAGGGGAGAAATCTGGTGCTGGGTGGCATTTCTCTTGCTCAAAGGCTGTGATCACGCACAAAACACTGACAAAATAACCCCACAATGCCAGCTTGAATGGAGACAAAATAGGATGAAAACATACCTTTGATCTGGCTGGAGTTTTTTCTCTCAGATACAGCTGAGTTTTGGTTTAAGTAAATTGGTTTAGAGAAAATAATTAGCACAGAGCCCTTTCCTTACAGACCCGAGCTCTTATCTTGGCAGAGACTAAAGTGCTTTTTCTTCTCGCTGACCTTTGCTTTGCTGACTTCTTTGGGAGCATCTTTTGGTGAATAATGGGAAGTGATGCTGTGTTCAAAGAGGCCGTGGTTGCCAAGGGAGCTGTTAGTCCCCGTCTGTTTATAACTGCGAGACGGGAGCCCGGCTTGAAGGATGGCAGCTGACTTCAGTGGAAAGCACTAGAGCAATGCTGTAGCACTGGAGCACTTCAGCTGCTGCTGAAAAGAGAATTTCTGTTATGACAGAGGCTGAAAGAGACCATTAATCCTAAAAAACCAGCTCTAGAATCAAGCTGGTGTGTTAGATTTCCAGCAGTCTGGAGAAGGGAGGTGTGCTTCCCTCTGCAATTCAGGACAAGGATAGGCTGGAAGCCTTAAATACTGTGCTTTGTAATTCATTTCAAGTCAGGCAAATAGGCCAGTTTTTCTGTAATTTCAATGGAAAGGCTGGGATTTGGGGGAATTTTGAGCATTGCAGTCAGGGAGCTGCCTTTGTGTGTGTTTTCCAGCAGCATCCCTGACTTGTATCCCCTCAGCTTACCCAATGGGGACAAGTGCCATTGTCCTTTGGGTTTATCTGACACTTGAGTAGTCTCTGCTTTCTGTTCTGGGGTCCTAAATTTGTGCTCCAGATAAAGATATTAACAAGAGGGGCAGTCATTACTGAGTCACAAGTGACAAACTACATCCCATGGCCCTTGAAATGGTGACTGAGGTGGGGACCAGGCCATTTACAGTTTGGAAAAGGTCCCATTGGTTCCTTTCATTTCCTGTTGCTGCTGCTGTGTTGATTTCTGTGCTACACCTCCTGGACAGGCACCCACATGTAATGAGATCTTGCAGCTCTACCTGTGCCCTCCTGCAGGTGTTTGGGATTCAGACAGAGATGCAGGAATTAGGCAACAGGATTTAATGATCTCCCAGCATCCCTGCTCACTGGTTTTCTGTGATTCAAACCTGGAAAACAAGAGCTTTCCCCAGCCAGTATGATGGATAGGGAAGCAATATTTTTCAGGGGGAAGACTCAACTGTGATGGCCCCTACCTGGCAGGGATCTTTATGAGTACAGGTTTGAGCTGCTGAAATCTCTGGGAGGGAGCTCAGAGCAGCCTGTGCACCCCCTGCAAGCGCAGACAGCTGTGGGTCACACACTGTGTGTGCTGGGCTAATTAGCAGGCACAGCCATGGCCTGTTGCTGAACCACAGAGCTGTGTTGAACAACTGCAGGAGGCTGCCAGGTACTGATGATTTTATAGCAATAGTATTACTTTTGGGTTATATTTTGACTTTTCAGCCTGTGTTTTTGCAACTTTTTTTCCTGGCCCTTGTCTTGTGATGGTGGCATCCAGCAGGGATGGGCTTTTCACAGAGGGTTTTGGTGTAACAGCTTTGCTGCAGCTGTACATTTCAGACCGGCTCTGGGAAGAGTTTGGCCTTGTCCTGTCCCTCGAGGTGTTTGTGCTCCAGGTGGGGATGGGGAGGAGTTTGCCTCTGTGTTTGGTGCCTTTGGGCTGCAAGCAGCATGTCTGCAGTGCCAGCAGCTGGGGGTTTGGGGCGCACCCTGTGCGGGGGGGAGCTGGCAGCCCTTTCCTTCAGCATCATGGCTCGGTGTCTCCATGGGAACCAGCAGCAGGAGCATCCTCCAGTCCAGTCCAGCTGGAGATGAGGAGGAGGAGAGGAGGTGGCTGCCACCTTCCAGGTCGTGAAAGGGCAGCACTGAGCTCTGATCACCAGCCAGCTCTGGCCTCCTGGGGACTGGGGTCTGCTGCTAGCTCTGAGCACCAGTGCACACTGGTCCAGGAGATCCACAGCTCCTTCTGGCTGGTCCCTCCACACCCAGGTCCCTCTCTCTCAACCACATCCCAAGGGTTTCTTCCCTACAATGATGAACAAGGACAGGGAGATGGCTGCTTTTTTTCTTCAGAGAGCCCAAGAAGAGAAGATTTCCAAATGGGCTCCTCCAGCCCTGGTCCTGGTACCTTGTCAGCAGGGACACCAGAATCCTCCTGTGCCTCAACACAAACATGATAAACTCCCACACCAGGGCACGGCGACACATGGTGGCACAGGGACAGGATCCTCATTCCACCCCATTGTGCTGCCTGGTTTTGCTGTGGGTGTATGTGATGGGATCTCATCTGGCAGCTGCAGGCTCAGGCTTTCAGCTCTGGAGTCAGTGGGGATGCTTTCCCTGCTCTCCCGAGGTCAGGAAACTGCGGGAATTCAGACTGAGCACCTCCCTGCAAACCTGCTGTACACCCATGCAAACACGGAGATGCCCTCCTGGTGCATCACCCCAACCCAAATGGATTGCAGGACTCACACTTCCACTTGCAGGGCTGAGGCAGTGGGGAGGAAGGGAATGGGTTAATGCCCTGCCTGTGCTGCATTGATCCAGAGCACATTAGGAATTCTGGAAGGAGGTCTCTCATCTCTCAGCAGGGACAACTGGGAGTATCACTAAATTCCCACAGTGCAGGCTTTTGGCAGTTGGAAAAGTGTGAAAAATGCACGGAGCAATAAGTGGCAGCCAGCCAAGTGCCTGGCATGGCACACACATGGGGCTGGTGTCACGCTCCCTGGCACGCCACAGTGCTTCTCCTGCTGCCCTCATGCCCCTATCCTGCAGGAGATGCAGAAAGTTTATTGTGGCCCCCTGAAAAGATGTTTCTGGAACCTGGAGTTGTGAGTCGGGTCCTGGCGAACCTTCCCAGAATGAACTGGGAAAATCCCACATTTTCCAGGGGAGCTCTGGCCGTGTGGGATCACATTTATCCTTTTTGTTTGGTCAGTGGCAGAGCAGGGCATTGGCTGAGGTGGGGAACAGAGAGCTGCTGGGACAGGGTGTTCCCAAGGGACAAGTGTCAATGTTGTCAAGACTTGGGGTCACAAATTCACTCACGAGTTCTTGGCACTTCTTCCCTCTCTCCCATTCTTCATTCTCTGTTTTTATTCCTTGCTCAACCCCTGTCTGCCCTCTCCCACACCCTGGTCCCTCACTCAGCCAGTGACGCCAGACCTCCTGGTAAGCCCTAGCAGCCAGGATGGGGACCTGGGCTCCGAGTGCCCAGAGGACAGAGGGAACTGGACGGGGCGGCTGGATTTCCTCCTCTCCTGCATCGGATACTGCGTGGGCCTTGGAAACGTCTGGAGGTTCCCCTACAGGGCTTACACCAATGGAGGAGGTACTTGGGCATCCTCTGTAGTGGTCAGCCTCCCACCCACTGACCTGGGCTGGTGGAATATCCCTGAGGAAACATCCCTTTCCCTTCCTGGGCCTGGAAAGTAGCACTTGTTGCGGGGTGAAGCCTCCTCTTGTCCGCCCCATGGTTGTTTGGGGCTTTAACCACCTGTATCCATGTGTGGAAGGGATTTGCAAGCCCAACTCTGTATTCCTGGCCTTGGACAACCCCCTGTCTCCATGCTGAACCACACACCAGCTCTCCTGGTGTCCAGCAGCTTCTTGGTCTGGTGTCCTCCAAGACTCAGCAGGGTCAGCCAACCTCTCCGAGCTATCAAAGGAGTGAGTGAACCTTTTGCAATGCAAGAGCCCTGGGTGATGGTGGAAAGTGTTGGTTCAACTCCTCCCAGAGCAGTAATAACTGAGGAATTTCAAGGTGTTTGTGAAAGATTCAAAGAGAAAAGAGAGTTGGGAGCAGTGGGGAAGCACAGCACCAGGTGAATCACAGCCCTTTTCTCCTACAGTAACAGTGAGCTCTTGCTCCCCTGTCCTCCTGATTTTGATGTAGATCCCTCAGAGCCACACATATTGAATGAGCTTTATTCCCTGTCACAGTTAGGCTTTAGGTGTTTGTCCTGTATTACTTTCAAGGTTTTTTTGGTTTTTTTGTTGGGGTTTTTTTTGTGTTTGTTTTTTTTTTTTCTTCTTGCAGGAGCTTTCTTGGTTCCTTACTTCATCATGCTGGCTATCTGTGGGATCCCCATCTTCTTCATGGAGCTGTCACTTGGCCAGTTCTCCAGCCTAGGGCCACTTGCAGTCTGGAAGATCAGCCCTCTCTTTAAAGGTGCGTGAGTGAAGTCCAGAGCCTCTGAGAGACCTCTGCAAGAGCTCTTTGATGAGGACATGCACCAGCAGCAGCATCTCATGGTCCTCAAAGCTCTCGTTAGAATCAAAAGAACCCAGGGGAAGGTGTGGCAGGCTGGAATTTTGAGTTAGCTGTTTTAGTAGCTGCATGACATTGATCAGTCTTTGAGGGCTCTGGATGGCATGGCCAGCTCTAGAAATGGTATGAAGATTATTAAGCCAGCTCTGGTACAAAATAGAGCATGAAAACAAAGCAATGTGCCTGTTAAAAACAAAGGTAAGAATAAAGCATTTGAAAAAAAAGTTCAGATCAAATACTTCTATTCTCAACATTAGGCTGGTGTAAAGTTTTTTGTATGAGGCAGATCAATACAGAGAAGGCACGTCCAGATGTTATAATGGCAATGAGTGGCTCCCCCAGCAGGTGAACCTTGGACTGGTTGATCATTTGGCTGCTGAGGTGCAGTGTCTGACCCTGCTTTTGGATGTGCTTTGCTCTGCTCCAGCTCACTCCTTCTTTACCCTCTCCTTCCTTCAGGCGTTGGCATGGGCACGATCCTCATCGTCTCCCTGGTGGCCATTTACTACAATATGATCATTGCTTACGTTCTCTTCTACCTCTTTGCATCCCTCACAAGCGACTTGCCCTGGCAGCGCTGTGGCAACTGGTGGAACACTGACCTGTGCCTGGACCACCACGTCATCAAGGCGGGGAACAGCACCCTCCCCGTCAACATCAGCAACACCGTCAGCCCCAGCGAGGAGTACTGGAGGTAACGAGGTCAGCCCGAGCCAGGCCTGGGGACGTGGCTGGTGTCTAGCCAGGGAGAGGATGGGGAGGGCATGAGGGGTGAGGACCTGCACGTCTCACAGCACAGATGCTGCAGGTCTCACTCATTGGGGGTGGTGTGGGTGCAGCAATGGGCTCGTGTGCTCAGCTCTGGGTGACAGCTCAGTTTAGCCACTGGGATGTGGGAGGTGTCCATGTTCTAGCACGGCTTTGTTGGCCGGGAGATATGCTAGACTAAAATGCATCCCACGTCTGGAATGGCTGGCAATTTGCTCTTGAGATGCCAGGCATCCCTTCTGGGCTCTTTAATACGTGGTGGAGAAATCACTCCAAGTGTTCCTGTTTGCTTGTCAAGGAGCTGCCAGGGCCTATGATTGTTGACAAGGTCATTTTGCAGCAGAGGCATTTCTAGGGTCAGAGGGCCTCTGAAGGAAGGCAGCCCATGCTCACTAGCAGCTCTCCTTCCTCCCTAGCCGGTATGTCCTGCACATCCAAGGAAGCTCGGGGATTGGGGATCCTGGGAGGATCCGCTGGAACTTGTGTCTGTGCCTGCTCCTTTCGTGGACTATTGTTTATCTGTGCATCCTTAAGGGAGTCAAATCCTCTGGCAAGGTAAGGGCTGGCTGCTCTCCTCTGGGGGGACCTACAGCGATGCTCACCAGTGTGTGCAACTCTGCACCTCTGGGAAAGTGAGACCCACAAACAGCATCCGCTGGGTATAAGATATTTTGGGGATGCCTTGCACACCCAGACACCAGCAGGGCTGACACACCGGCCCTCCTGCAGCCCAAGAACCCCAGGGTGGTGTCCCACCCTAGGGACAGGGCATGGGGGCAGCACTGTGCTCTCATTCCCAGCTCTCCCTGCTGGCTCTGCTCTCCCACAGGTCGTGTACTTCACTGCCACCTTCCCATACCTCATCCTGCTGATGCTGCTCATTCGTGGCGTGACCCTGGAGGGGGCCTGGAAGGGGATCCAGTTTTACCTCACACCCCAGTTTGATCACTTGCTGTCTTCCAAGGTGAGTAGGATGTTGTGCAATTTGTTCAAGACACAAAAATTAATCATCTCCCACCACCTCCTGAATGCAGCAGGGACAGTTCCCTTACTCAGATGTCTTTTCTGGCCACACTCTAAACTAAAACTCTCTTGGTTGTTCCTAGACCAATAATCTTTGTCCCACACCTTGTCTGGGCCACTATTCCCATGTGTTCCCACCCCATGCATGTGTTAATGGCTCTGCATGGATGGGATGGTACCAAAATTCCCCTGAGTACCAGGACCATGGGCAGGATCATCCCAGCCCCTGGGATGGGCTGATGGGTGCCCGTGGTAGATTTGACTGTTTGTGGTTCTCAAGAAATCCCAGCATGTGGAGTGGGGGTCAGCAGTGGTGGTAATCAAGAGACCACCCAGTTTTAGGGGAGCATTTAATGCCACACTGGGCCGGCCCTAAAACATTCTTATTAGCCTTTCCATCAGCCAGCGGATCCACTATGAGTGGTGAGTGTTAACAAGGAAAGACAAATATCCCGTAGGCTGGGGAAGATGTGCCTGGGGCTCTGGGGAAGCAGATTTCTAATGTCATCTTCCTCATGTGGAGGTTCCCAAACCCCTGCTCTCCTCAGAACTGCTTCCTTCCCCCAGGTGTGGATCGAGGCAGCCCTGCAGATTTTCTACTCCCTTGGAGTGGGCTTTGGGGGCCTCCTCACCTTCGCCTCGTACAACACCTTCCATCAGAATATCTACAGGTGGGAGTCAGCTGCTGTCTTGTAAAAATTATGAGTTGTGGGGAGCTGTGAAAACCTGAGCTGGTGGGTTCAAAGCCAGCAGAAGCCTGTGGTGCAGCACAGTCACCTTGCTCTGCTCCTTGCACTGAGGGGATACCTGGCAGTTTGTACAGGCTTGAGAAGAACAGAGGGATCCATGGGAAAAAATTCTCCTAAGCACCAAGGCAGAGCACTCAGCTCAGATGTTTTGGGCTGTAGGTGCTGAAAGCTGAGGATATTTGAGACTGGGAGTTGGGCACCTGTGCCCTGTCCCCAGCATCCAGTGTAGCTCACTGAAAGAGACAGGTGTGACATTTGGTCTGACCCCATCCACAGGGGGCAGAAAGCTTTGGAGGAACCCTGTACTACAACAGAACCCTACAGTATTATCCACTAAATATATGCTCCTTTTGACCCTGGAAAGCACTTGCCATGAGAGGCCCTGAGGGACAGTGACTGGGTCACCTTACTGTGGCATCAGGGGCTGGCAGTGCCACCGTGCATGGGTGTGGGGTGGGAAGGAATGAGCAAATTCAGAGCATCTTCTTCCTTCTCTGTAGGGACACCTTCATAGTGACCCTGGGCAATGCCATCACCAGCATCCTGGCAGGGTTTGCCATCTTCTCTGTTTTGGGATACATGTCCCAGGAGCTTGGGGTCCCTGTTAACCAGGTGGCAAAAGCAGGTGAGGCCAAACAAAGATGTTTTCCCCTTCCCCCTCTGCCTGGGTGTGCTCAGGAATATCCCTTCCAAGATGGAAGGCACCTGAGGGTGTCAGCATGAGGGATGAAGGTGGATGCTCAGCTGGCCAGGGGGAGGGAAAGGGGCAGATAAGTTCCTGTAGTGTAAATGTTGAATAACAAGTGATGTCTAATGAAGGTCTGAGCAAGGAGCAGGCTGTTTCTCCACCCTTTGCCACAGGACCCCTCCTGCCCATCTTGCCAGAGTCCTGGCAAGTCTCTGCCATGGTGCTGCTCTGCTGAGCTCTCCTCTCCTCCATCCCCCCACGCCCAGCTCTGTCACCACTTTTCACCCTGCTGTCCTTTGCCTCCCCTAGGTCCTGGTCTGGCTTTTGTGGTGTACCCCCAGGCCATGACAATGCTCCCCCTTTCTCCATTCTGGTCATTCCTGTTCTTCTTCATGCTGCTAACCTTGGGCCTGGACAGCCAGGTAAGGACAGAGCCCACGGAGACAGCCGTGCCCTCCAGGCAGCCTGAGGGCTCAGGGGACCCTCTCCTCCTGTGCCTGCAGTTTGCATTTATGGAGACCATCGTCACGGCAGTGACAGATGAATTCCCCTACTACCTGCGGCCGAAGAAAGCTTCCTTCTCAGCTGTCATCTGCATCGCCCTCTTCCTCATGGGGCTCATCCTCACAACAGAGGTATGGCTCTGGGGATGGATCCATTGCGGGGGACAACTAGGGACTCATTTTAGGGAGAACTTAGGGGGCCAAGTTTTCACATGTATATTCCTATCAGGTAGCCAGGTGAAAGAGAGAGACAAGCCTGGGCTTCCAGAAGGTGTGAGGGCCAAGGGGAGTGACACAGTGTCATTCCCATTCCTACACCAACCCCATGAGGAGACTGATGTCTCTTGAGGCTGCTGACTGCTGTGCTCCCCAGGGTTCCCAGAAGTCAGAGGACATGGGTGGAGGTGTGATGATGGTCCAGGAGACGCCGGCCTCTGTGCTTTGTCTCCACAGGGTGGGATGTACTGGCTGGTCCTACTGGATGACTACAGTGCTGGCTTTGGTCTCATGGTGGTGGTGATCACTACCTGCCTTGTGGTGACACGTGTCTATGGTAAGGCCGCTTGTCCCCACAGGGGCACAGGGAAGGATGTGCTGTCTGTATGAAGAGAGGGATTTAGAGGGAGCAGTAGGGAAAGCAACAGCCTCACAGTGGAGCGTGAGACTCCGTTCCCATCACCTGTTTCTTCTTGGCTGTCACTTGATTCACCTCTCCAAAGGTACAAGTGGTGCTGAGCCTGTCCTCCAGGCAGCACCAGCTGGGCCCCCTTCTGCATCTCCCAGAGGGGTGGGAGCAGACTGCTGCAGAGGATACAAACCACTGCTTGTGGTCAGTGCAGGGCAGCCTGGTACAGGCACGAGGCTCTGCAGGAGGGATCAAAGCTTCTGAGTCCCTCTCCCTCCTGCAGGCATGAAGAGGTTCTGCCGAGATATCCAGATGATGCTGGGATTCAAACCAGGCCCCTACTTCAGAGCTTGCTGGATGGTCCTATCCCCAGCAACGATGATGGTAAACTGCTCAGCTAGAGCTGCTGGATGGTGCTGGAAAACCACAGTGCTGCCAGTATCCCTGGGTACCTCCCAGTGTGATAAGTTACTCTGCTGGCATCTCCTGCCCCAGAGACCATCCTTCTTCTGGGTGATGTTCCATCATCTCCAGGCCCTTTTGAGCACAAGACCTCTGGGATGATCTCACTTTCTTCCCATCCCACAGGCTCTGCTGGTGTATAACATTGTCAAGTACCAGCCTTCTGAGTATGGCAACTACCGCTTCCCCCCCTGGGCAGAGGCCTTGGGCATCCTCATGGGAGTCCTCTCCTGCCTGATGATTCCCATGGGCATGGTGGTGGCTGTGCTCCAAGAAGAAGGGACCCTGTGGGAGGTAGGAACTACTGGGGTCTGACACTGCTGGGGAGCACCCCAGAAACATGCAGCAGGGAGCACAAGCCCCTGCCAAGTCAGTATCCCTGGAAGTTTCTGTATCCTCTCTCCTGGAGGTGTGTGTCCCCATTCCCCCTTGCTGCGTAGGGGGTGTGAGAGAGGGCACATCCCAAAGCATTTCCAGCAGTGTTGCTGCCCTTGATGCCAGACAGGTACTGAGAAAAACAGCTGCCCAAGGGGCAGATCAGTGTGCACTCCAACTCCAAAACAAGCCCGCTATGCCCTCTGAGGAAGCACATTGTCCCCAGCGTGGGGTGGCCATGGGCACCTGGGACTTTGTACCCACTTGGCAAGAGCAATGACACAGCAAGGCAGGCAGCTGCCAGACTGTGCAGGCAGCCCAGATGGGATCCCTGCCCTGAAAGGCTTCTCCCAGGAGCAGGTTACAGAGCTGCTGGCTGCTCACAGCTTTCCCAGCCCTTCACTGCTCTTGCCAGGCTGTTAAAAGCGGGGGAGCAGAACTTGATGCCCTCCCCAGGCAGCAATCCCCTGCTGGAACACTTTCTGGCTGTAACCTGGCTTGACACAGCCATGGGCACTGTGGCATGGCCAGGAGCCACCTTGGCCAAGGCTAAGCCCTTGTCTGAGTGGCTGTAACCCCACAGCACAGGGCTGTGGCCCTACAATAGCCCCTTGCTCCTGCAAGCCCTCACCACCAGCACCTACAGCTCATGACACCTTCCCAGCAAGACACTTAGACAGATCACCTTCCCAAAATGTTTCAGGACGAGCTTTTGACCCCATCCCATCCTCACTGGGCATTCTTTCACTCCCTGGGGGCCAGCAGGGCACTGGGAGTGGTGGGTGAGCTGCAGGGGGGGTGCTGCCTGGGGAGTGGAGGGTGCAGGGTGCTGTGCTCGCTCTGCCTGTCCCCTCACAGCGAGTGCAGCAAGCCAGCCGCCCGGCCATGGACTGGGGCCCGTCCCTGGAGGAGAACCGCAGCGGCGTCTACGTGGCGAGCCTGGCTGGCAGCCAGTCCCCCAAACCCCTGATGGTCCACATGAGGAAATACGGGGGCATCACCAGCTACGAGAACACGGCCATCGAGGTGGACCGGGAGATGGAAGAGGAGGACGAGGAGGAGTCCATGATATGAGGGGACCCAGTGTCCCGTAGGCCAGGTGGGAGCTCGCCTCCCATTTTGCACAGGTTGCACTGCAGCACTTCAGGACAGCTTGGGGGGGGTCTTTCAAGGTGTAGTCAGGAGCTGCTGACACTGCCAGGTTCCCCATCACCACCCTGGCCCTGCCAGGACAGAGCTGCTAGCTGTCCTGGTGCCCCCGATGTGTTTCTGTTCAGTGTGACAAACTGTGTGATGAGTCCATGTGTTTGTGTGACAGTGTCTGGTTGAAGTGTCACGGCTGTCCCACTCCCACCTGCAGCCCCAGCCCTGCTGTCCCCTCTCAGGGTTGTCCAGGGTGGAGGGATGTCCAGGCTGCAGGAGGTGGGGAGGAGGAGAAGGATCTCCTGTGTGTTGATCTGTTCTCTGTTCGTCTGTATGTGACTCCAATAACCCATAAACACGTGTGAGAGAATCTGTAACAGCCTCCATGCCCAGAGGACAGCTTGTGCCACAGTGCTCTGATTCCATGGAGGTATTCCAGCAAAACCAGCACAAATCAGTGTCCTCCTAAAGCAATTTGACCTAATAAACAAGCAGTTATAAATGAGTAGAAGAATAAAAGTAAAGGCTCTATAAACAAACCAGGCTGTAGATCCCCCAAGGACCTTGGTGGGTCAGGGTGGCTCTTCCCTGTGGTGAGGGATTGGGGTGATTTGAAGGGAGAGAAGAGTTGCTGTAACCTGTCCCTCGTGTATGCAGGAGGCTGGGGACAGGTTCCAGCTGGACCCAGTGTCCAAGGAGGGCCTGTGTCTATTGCCAAGGGAGATCCAAGGTGCGGCCCCAGCCCTGAGTGTTGCTTTTCCCAGGGCGAGGAGAAGGGCTGGGTTTCAGTGTCTGTGTGTGATTTTTGGGGTAGATCAGCCCATGTCCCACCTCCTGCTGACACTGCTGGCCTGAGAGTCTTGGTGACCTTCTGGATGAGGCTGTTTGGACCTGATGCTGCCAGCCCCCATCATCCCAGCATCATGTGTGCCTTCTGCCATGTGCCATCAGCTCACCTGTAGCTGTGTGACACAGCCCCTGCCTGGGTTATCCGGGGGGGGGGGGGGGTCTTCAGCATGGAAGAAAGACACACCTAGAGGAACTTCCAGGGCTTCCCCTGCACATCTAGAGGGGCACAGCTCCTCTTGATTTTTTTTTTTCTGAAAATCTTTGTCCTGGTAAAAGAAAAAACTGTAGGACAAAGACAAAAATGAGGGTCGGTGTCTGGATTGTGGATGTGCTCCTGGTGCTCGGCGTCCAGCACTGTGGCCTGAGCTCCAGGGTGAAATCTGTCAGGAGGCTGCAGTCTTCTTTCCCTACAGTATAGGAGCTTTAACGATTGCCTTTGCCCCTCCAAGAGTGTAGGACTGGCTCCTACAGCCTGTCCTGCTGCCTGCTCACCTCCTCTTGCCCAAGGATGCTGAGCCCATTTCCGGATGGCTGTGCCTTTCCTTTCTCCTGCAGGACCACTGATGGCTTTCCCCATACCCCCCATGGCTGCAGCCCGTGGGGGCCGTGGGGGTCCCCCAGCTCCAGCTGCTCCAGGTGTGTGGGGCTCTGGCAGCACAGCCGTGAAGCGCCTTCGACTGCTGGCCCCGGGTTAATCATTAGAGTCCAGCCATAAAAGTGTGGCTGATGGAAAGCTCCGGCCATGGAGGCTGGGGAGCAGGGAGGGCCTGCCATAAACATTTATGGCCCCAATGAATCCCTTGCTCTAACCTTGACACTATTTACTGAGCAGGAGGCCTCTGGAGGTCACGGTGTTGCCCAGCCATCGCTGCGGGTGCTGGCCAGGGAGCCCGGGCTGGGCTGGCCCCTGGAGGGGCACACACAGGGGTCTGTGTGGGGTGATGGACTCCCGGGTTTCATGATGGTGCTGCTGGCCACAAAGCACCAGAAGAACCAGGAGAGCCTGACACCTTCCCACAGCATGAAGCTGCTCTGGGCTGACCAAGATGGTCCAGTCTCTGATGTTTCTCAGCTTTTCCTACCTGCATGGGGTCCTACCATACTCCCCAAATCCCCACTGGGGTCCTCAGGGCTGTCCTTTGGTAGCTGCCATCACCCAGCACTGTGCTGCAGAGCAATGGGAGGGATGAAGCTGTGCCAAGGATGTGGTTGGGAGGCAAAGCTGGCACTGGGGGAGGACGCCAAGGGCAAAAGGCAGTGGGGCAGTGGCACATCGGGAGGACACGTGCCCTGTGCCATGCGTGGCTGCTCAGGGCTGGGGGGGGACGCAGCAGCGGGAGCATTCCAGTGCTGACACCTGCCGGGGCAGATGGCAGCGACAGAGGGCAAAGGAGCACCCCTTTGGGGTGGGCCTGGCGTGGAGCAGGAACAGGGAATGTGGCAGCCTGACTCCAGTCCCCCTGAGGTACCAGCCCACCTGCACAAGCAAAGCCCAGCAGGTGCCCCTGGGAGCCCCCCAAACCCTCCCTGGACTTAGCTGGAGGTCCTGTGCCACTCACCCTGTAGCATCAGCTTCCTCTAAACTCCCCCAAAGTGCCCAGTGGGCACCCCCACCCCCCACCTAACTTGAACACCTGCTGGAGGCTCCCAGACCCCTGCAGCACCCAAAGCCCTGTCCCTGGGAAGAGGGCTGGAAGGCAATGAGCTGAGTCTGGGCAGGACACTGAGCTCCCTGAAACCCCAGAGATGCTGGAGACCAGGGGTGGGCAGCATCCAGAGTACCAGCATCCTGCAGGCAGCAGGATACCTGCAGCCCCTGCCCAAGGCCTGCTCTCAGCATTGATGCTTTCGAGGACAGGAGCGCGGTGATGGAGGGACAAGGGGGTGGCAGACGGTCTGAGTCACTGCAGTGACGGAGAATCATCCGTTTCCATGCTCAGAAGTTGGTAGCTATTTATTGCACTTGAACACCAAGAATAAAACTGACACTCGCCCTCCCTCCCACACCCACCCCGCTCCCCGTCCCCCCCCCACCGCCCTCCCCAAACAGATTTGAGCAGTGATCATTCTGTTCACAGCCGCAGGTTCAGAAAAGACAAAGGAAAAGGAAACAAAATCAATCCTCCCCAGCACCCCCCCTCCCCGCCCCAAGTTCCCACTGAATCCAACACGGTCACACTGCTCAACAGTTCGAGTGCACTTACAAAAAGAGAAGAGAAAGGCTTCAGCTGCAACCGTACGGACAAACAGACACGAGGGGACAGGCAGCTACCCCTCCCCGGGGCTTGATTTTTTGTTACGTGACAAAGCTCAGTATACTCTTAATTATAATATATTTTTTGCAATCATCTTAAATAAATATTTCCATAGAGATTTCCTGTAAGTATATATATTTTATATATATATATATATAATATATAAGTGAGAGAGATAGGTCTCATTTTCTTTCCTTAAACCACTGTTAACATATTTTCCCTGCTTGTCCAAAAAATGTTACAAAAGCCCTAAAATTGTGCAACAATTAGAAAAAAGGGACAACAATCCAAAGAAGGAAGGAGCCATTTGATACAGTCCCCTCCACTGCTCCCTCTCTCCCACTCCCTGTTGATGACCTGCAGGAGGGAAGGAGATTCAGATGAATCTGGTGGCAGAGTGGCCACCAGCCCCTGCTCTGGCGTCCCCACAGCCTGCTCATGCCTGAGTTTCCCTGTCTGATACGGATGGGAGCTGCACCTTGGGACACGGACAAGGGCAAGGGCGAGGTCTCTGCTGGCTGGAGGATCTGTGCAGCATCAAGAGCATGGGGTACACTACAACCCATCCTGTGGTGGGGAAGAAGGGTCACTCTGTCTCCTGGGGTGATCAGAGGACGTGATCTCCTGCTGGCAGACACTCCTGGTCCATGGGGCTGTGGGGCTGCCCCCTCACACATGGCACTGCAATCCCACCATGGGCTGCAGAGCCTGCCAGGAGCTCCAGGTGGGAGTAGATGACTGCTGCCTGCTCCAGCTTCTGGCGATCCATGGGGGTATCCATGGGAGGAGAGGCAGGTTTGGGGTCAGACAAGGATTTGGTGCCTGGCAGAAGGGGCATTTCATGCAGGGAAGACAACTCTCCCAGTGGTGTCTGGCTGGGGTGAGGAAGGTGTCTGCTCCTCCAGCAAAGACCAGAGGCCTCTTTGTCTTCCAGAGGGAATGCATCAGCAAGATGTGAGAAATTATGATGTTGCCAGTGGACACTGGCAGACAGGAAGGGAAATCAGGCAGCTCCCAAACCCACCTGTGGAGCTGGGAGCTCAACACCACTACAGCAAGTGCCTCCAGTTAGACATCCCCTGGGGACTGGGAGAGGTGGAAGAGAGGATGAGTATGGAGGACTTCCGAGTTTGGTTTGACCCAGGCACCAGGAGACCAGAGGAGAGGAGTTCTGTCTGTGCCAGGAAATTAAATGTGCCATAGCCTGATCTCCAGCCTTGAGGCTGATGGGACTGGAGGTCCATGGTGGTAAACTCTATCCCAACAAGATGGCCCTGTCCATGTTGTTTATTAGGAACATCTCTGGATGCTGTCATTCCCAGAACCATGGTGAGATTGTTGGGGCAATGCCCGTTTGCATGTGTCAGGGACAGTGTCAACAGCTTAAAAGTAGAGAAGTAACAGCAGCATCCCTGGCTCTTCCAGCCAAAGAAGGATGGTGGAAACTTATTCATATAGCTTTCCTGCAAGTTTAGGAGAAATCAGCAAATGCGAAGGAAGACAGAAACAGATGCTTTCCATGAATACTGAAAGAAAGGGTGGAGGTCCATCAGTGCTTGCTGAGATGCTCTGGAGATACAGGAACCCACTCTGGAGAAGCAGGGCAAGGTGGGGCAGAGACACCAGGCAGGACAGACCCCTAAAGTGCAGGTGCTTAATGCTGCCAGCATGGGCATGTTGGGAGGTTGGGTCTTCCTTGGTCAGGCTGCAGCTTGACTGGAAGACTAGAATGAGTTTAAACTTCAGATTCTGCTTCCCTTGCAAAGGAGTGTTGCAAGGACATCCAGCTGCCTCCAGGGGAGATGACCTTAGGGAAAACTCAAGGAGGAGAAACTCCCTCCAAAAAGACACCTCAAAGCCTTCCAGGGAGTCAAGATGCTTCTCCCTAGAAGTGACTGTGGGTTCTCAGTGAAAGGAGATTGTATCTACCCCAACATCTCATCTGTTATTCCCAAGGAATCCCACCAGACTCCCAATCCCAGTCCTTTCTCAGTAGCAGCTGCTGGAGCAGCTTCACCCTCACAGACCATCCAAGGTCCACAGCTATCAGCAGCTTCAAAACCAGGCTGTGATGGCATCTTCCCTACAGCCCCCAGGCAGAGCCCTGATATGATGTCCTCCATCATCATCCACCTTATACCAGTTCCCAAAAATCCTCTTGACACCTGGAGAGCTTGGACATCAGAAGGTGAATGACACTGACCACAGCTGGCTTCAGAGCCAGCACTGGAGAGGGAGAGAGAGAACTGTGAAAGAGCTGAGTCCTTCCTTTAAAAATTAAAAAAACTTCAGCACTACATGACTACAGGAAGAAAAACAGATCTGTAAAAACACCCAAACTCTACCTTTAAAACTAATCCTTTCCCTGCATGGATTTCCCTGCTTTGGGGAACTCTTGCAAGCCTATGGTGCACAGGTCCACCAAAGGCATGGGGAACCCCATGGGCACCCATGGATCAGCTCTGTGATTTGCCCCCAAAAAGGCATCTCCTACAAACACCAGCAGCCATCGCACTGCTGGCACAGAGGAACACACCAAAACACTTCTCAGGGCCTGTCCGTGCCCCCGCAGTTTAGATTTCTTCCCCTCCATCCAGTGGGAAAATATTTTTGCAGTCTGCAAGGATGCAGCTGCGTTTGGCATGGTGGCCATCCCTGCCTCAACAGAGAGCAAAGCATTCAAAACCACAGAAAAGGCAAAATACACACTCAGAATTTACATGGAGGAAATATTTCCTCTTTTTTTTTTCCTTTTTTTTTTTTACGTTTTCCTTTTTTTTTTTTTAGGTCCAAAACAAGCAGTTTTTGTTCGTTTCTTTGTTTTTCAGCACACGCACCGTCTAGAAAGTTAAACACCATGCAGACAAAGAGAGTGGAGCTAGAAAGTACCCCAGGGCAGCAGTGCTGCAGGAGCCTCACATCAGTGAGTAAAGAGGCTCCAGTCGGGAAAAAGAGAATGTGAAATGGAAGAATTGCCAGAAGAACACCCACCCTCAGACCTCTACCTGATGGCAAAGAGGTGAGACCAACGTTCCCCTTCCCAGCCATGTCTTCTGTCCTGAAAGCCACATGCTGGTGGCACTGCCAGAGCCACCACTGTGGTTTGCCCTGCAGGAAGACCCATGGGGTGCAGGAAGGCACCACAGCAATGTGGGTGCCCCTGGAGGTGGATGCCCTGGAGGTGGATGCCCTGGAGATGGGTGCCCCTGGAGATGGGCGCCCCTGGAGATGGGCGCCCTGGAGATGGGTGCCCTGGAGATGGGCGCCCCTGGAGATGGGTGCCCTGGAGATGGGCGCCCCTGGAGATGGGCGCCCCTGGAGATGGGTGTTTTTGCCACCCAGCGCTGCGGGACAGAATGGGACAAGCCACCACGGTGTGAGAGGAGGGGGCTGGCAGCCATGGGACCCCTGGCAGGAGCATCGTGGCAGAACACCCCCACTTCAAATGTAAACGCAATGAAAAACAGCAACCCCCGAAAATCCCCCCTCCCACCCCACTTAAACAGTTGAATGTTTCTAGTTATTACATAAAGATCCATTTCAGCAAATACTCAAAATCAAGTTACGAAATACACGGTAGGTTGGTTTTTTCCCTATAAAAAGGCATGCGCTCAAAGGAGAAGACAGCGAAAGGCTTGTTTGTTTTTGTTGAAGCACAATCAGATTCTGCAGTTTGTCACTAAAGCTTGCATTCCTTGTTGTCGCTGGAAGGAGTCACGTGGGCCATGGAGGTTTGTGCCCCGAGCCAGCAGCCAGCCTGGCTGCCCCCATCCCATCCCGGGAGTTGGGAGCAAGGGAACGCCAGTGCTGTATGTGAGGGGCAGAGGTGGGTGCTGGGGTAAAGGATCCAGGCTGGGTGGTGGGTGAGGAGGAGGCTGCAGGGATGATGCTACCACCCAGACATGGATGGGGGAGCCCCAGCTCCTCTCTGTGCTGATGGGAAGCAGTTGTCATTCTCCTCCTCTCTTCTCCCAGCATCGCCAGTCTCTGCTCCAAAGGGAGAAGGGAGGAAGAAGAGAGAGCATCCTTCTTGGCGCAGCACTTGCCTGGAGCCAGGGTGCAAACCTACTTGCTCTCCTGGGAAGGAGCCAGCCTGTGCTGGGAAGAGAAAATGAACAGATAGTCTTTACTCACCCGTCCAAACACGGCCCTCCTTGCACAGGTACGCATGAAAAATGGACTTGGCAAATGGATTGAGTTGCAGTTCCCTGGACGAGGCTGCTGGGAAGCAGGAACTCAGGTTGGGAGCAGGCAGGAGTCATGGCAGCAGACAGGGATCTTGATAGCAGCAAAGCAAAATCCACCAGCACGCAGGGAGGATGCAGCAGAGAGCAGCTCAAAACTGCCCCCCTTTCCTCGGAGGGCTTCCAGCAGAGGTGGGATGGAGGTGGATGATGAACCTGAGCCCAGTTCAGGAGATGTGCTGGGTAGTGAGGAGGCCCACCGACGCTATGCAGCTGATGAGGGGGGCCTGTACACCGGCCAGATGCTTGGGTTTGAGTCCATGGTTTCTCTTTTTCTGGTTCATGCAGAGGAAGGGGGCCCAGCGCCATGACCCCGGCAGGGTGGGGGTGGATGGGATGCTTGTGCTGCCCCGGCGGGGCTGTCGTGTGTGTGCGGTGAGAAGCGAGGGGTTATTCCAGCGGGAACCAAGCAGCAGAGCCAACAGCCAAAGTCCCGTAGGTGAACATGTCGGAGGGGGTCTCCCCTTGGTAGTCAGTCAGTGACAAACCCAACACGGGCAGGGCCACACTTCAGCTGCAAAACACAAACCGGGAGGAGCCGGGATTCGCTTTGACCATCCCTTTGGCAGAGCATCCCTCTCCCCGCTGCTACCTCACAGCAATCAGCACCTCCACAGCAATCTCAGCTGCAATCAGCACCTCCCCAGCACAGATCCTCAGGACAGGATCCCACGTGCTGTGAGCCCCAAGGCTGCAGCATGCCCACACCCAGCCCTGCCTATCCCTTGTGCCCAGCTCCTGGATGCTCACAGGGCTTACTGCGGTAGGACCGAGGGCGCGCCGGATCTGTGGAAGTGAACAATCTGCCATTTGCCATCCCGGCGGTGCCAGATGCGGGTCTCCTCGGACTGGGCAGTGCGGGGGATCCCTCCAGAGTCCACGTACTGCGTGATGCGAATGTAGGCGATGCAGGCAGACTCGTCCCCCATCAGGTGGATGTGGGGGTTCAGGATCGTCGTGTGCACGGGTTTGCTGTTCCGGGACCACACTGGAGAGGGGGCAAGCACAAGTGGATTTAGGCATGGGAAGGAGTTTGGGTGGCTCTTGCTCAGCGTGGCAGCAATTTTGGAAGGGGAGACACTTGTGTTAAGGTCTCTGCTTGATGGGTCTGAGTAAATGCTGTACAGGTGGATTCAGGATGGGTCCATCTAGAAAACAGCTAACAGATACAGCCAACAACTTCTACAGATACCTGTCCCCAGGAGACCTTACACCCCCTGCTGGGATCTTCCAGATCAGCTAGAGATGCTCCCACAGCAACCCTAGCCCTATTCCCTCCAACAAAATGATGGAGATCAAGACAGGCACATGGGAGGTGGGAGGGGTCCCTCAGAAAGCAAGTGAGCTGCTTACAGTTTTCAAAGTAGAATCGGTGGAAATCCAGGCCTTCCACAAGGTTGCCCAGAGCCTCAGGCTCAAAAGCAGTCATTCCAGGGTCACACATCTTCCTGGGGAGCCAGGAAAGGGAGAGAAAAGGGAGAGGTTATCTCACCACTTCTGGCATGAGAGCCTGAAGAACCCAAATGCCTCCTGCTGGGGATGGCTCCCTCAGCCTAAGGCTGAGGAGTATCTGCACCAGTGAGTAATTCATACAAAAATCTGACCTCAACCCTGCATTCTGCTCAACACACCTCCCCTCCTGCCCACTAACTGTAGGCAAGGCCCCACCAAAGCAGGGTGCCTTCTCCATCAGCCACCCTTTGCAATTAAACCTCCTCAAACATTGTCATCTTCTTTGCAAGAAAGGAAGACATCAGGGAAAAAGCTCATATTATCTGCTCTGTGTCAAAATATCCCTGCTGCGATCCTCTGAGGCAGGGATGACGACCTGCACTCACTCACACATCACTAATTACATCAGCCTTGGACACAGAAGAGGTGTGCTCTGAACAGCATCAGCTCAGCAAGCAGAAATCATCTACACTTCAGAGCAGCCTGTGGCAATCTGGATATAATGGATTCCATGGATACAAACACTTCTTTCACCATAAGTCACGTTTACAATTATTTCTCTTTCTGCAAACCAAAAAATTGGGCTCATCTGTGACAGTAAGACCAGAGAACTGTGATCAGCTGAACACAATAACAGCATCAGACTCAGAAACTGATGTCTCCTCCTTCTTTTGGATGGTCTCCACTCTTCCCCACCACATCAACCTTGTCACCCTGCCCTGGACAGCAGTAAAATCTGGGCAGCACTGTAAGAGTGAGAGCCCTGACCCAGCCCAAATCCACACTGGGCACACTCACGTGTAGGACTCGAAGTCTCCATTGCTTATTGCTTCAATCAGCTGCTCTGTGACTTTAATGATTTCTTGCTTCCGTACTGTTGGTTTAAAGAGAAAAGGGAAATAAAAGGATAAAACAAACCAGAAATAGGCACTGGTGTTACCATATCGGTGAGAGATCTTTATCTCATCAGAAACAGAACACAGGATGTGGGGGGACTTTGGAAACTGTACAAGGAAAAAGCAGGAGAGTGACTGGGGAGAGAGGTGGAGAAGGGCTCTTCATCTCCAGATTTTCAAAGACAGGGCAAAACTGAAAATGCCTGTAATTTCCTAAAGAGCCAAAAGGTTAATCACCAAGTGGGAAGCTACCCTCAGCCCAAAAGTTGGGACAGGTTGGTATTGGCTGAAAAACCTTGCCAAGCTGGGACCCTCTACCCCATGAACTCACAGCAGAGGCCAGCTAGGGCAAGCTGGACCAAGGATGCTCTCACCTTCCTTTTGAAATGGGAGGAGACGGTCTCAGAAGGGAGGAGAACAGGTGAGTGACACGTGCAGCCACCCCAGGAGATACAAGAAGGGACCCTGCAAAGGGCATAGAACTGTGCAGCTGTTGCCAGAGATTCCAGGCACTGCCGGTTCATCTGGGAAGGGATGGGCTCCAAGAGTGGCTTTGGGGCTCCCAGGGATGCAGGAGGAACTGTCAGAGGTAACCTCAAGCTTATCAACAAAGCTGTGCTTCAAATGCAAATTGGCATCATGCTTGATTTTTTTTTTCCTTTGCATTGTGACTCATGAAAGGAGAGGGAGTGTGTTCCTAGGAGCTGTTCACAAAAGCGAGGGAATCCCGTCGCTTCCTGAGCACCACCTGCCTCCACATCCAGGCCCAAGGAGCCCCTCTCCAGAAGGACAAGTTGTCCCATTAGCTCTCATGTCAGGCCAAAGTCCATTTTGCTTTGTGCCGAGATCACTTCATCGAGAGACTTTACAAATTAACACGGATAAATTATTCCCTGGGTTATTCTTAGAAAGCTGCCTCTGGCAGGCAGGCAGGCAGGCAGCAGACAGGGATTTCCCCTGGAGGCTTTTCCCAAAGGGAAGCTTATTTTAAAAGAGCAGCCAGGCTGCTATCCCTGCGGATTTCTGCCATTTCCACACCTGCTTTCAGGGAACATCCCCGTTCATGGGAGCACCTCGCTCCTCACCAGCAGTGCCCCAGCTGCTCGGTTCAGCAACCCAGTAGTGAAACCACCTGAGGAGTCATAGCAACTTCTAAGGAGCCCTGAGGCAGCTTGATGGTGGTGGGTTTTGCTGTGGCAAATATCTTGTGAGGGGTGGCCAGACCCATGGGCACCCCTCCAAAACAACCTGCCCACCTTCCCCCTTGCCCCACTGGTACCTTTGGTGTCTTCATCCTCAATGGTGGTGTTGGTGCTCTCCGACGATTCCTGAGCAAAGAACAGAAAGGACACACGGCGTGGTGAGAAGAGTCTTCTCCCCGTGACAGATGGTGCTCGTGTGTTCGACAGCCCCCCGAGTCTGACCCCACAGCGCTCAACTGTGCCAGCAGACAGAAACCAAGGAAACGCCAGCAGGTCCAACCTGTCCTCAACCACAGCTCTAGGGCAGCACTGGCAGAGCCCTCCCTGACCTCCACTCCTTGTCGCCAAGGGCACAAGAGGTGGGCTGTGGAGGGTCTCGTAGGAACGGCGCTGCCTTTCCTACTGACACCTGTGGGGACAGAGATGGGGGCAGGTCCAGGGGCCATGTGGTGGGTTCCTAGGAGCGTTGCCGGAGGGGCAGGGAGAGGGGCTGTGCAGGGGTGGAAGACACCATGTTGACTGTACAATAAAGAGAGAGATGTACAAATTAACAGCGAGAAGGAGCTGGGATGAGAAAGAGGGGACTGTGCAGGAGTGAGAGAGACCACACTGACCGCAGAGTAGGGAGAGAAATGTACAATAAAACAGTGCTTCCAAGACCCACATGGACCACTGAAGGCTGAGACACAGCTCTTCCAAGAAACAGCTGAGCACTACACAGATTTGGGGGGAGAGGGGTACTGACCCCCCATCTCTCTCCGGGAGCCTCATCAAGGCAACTCTGCTAGCGGAGCTAGAGCAATGGCTCTGCTAGCTCTTCCCAGCAGAGCCTTGCTTGTGTATTACCCAGAAGACCCCGATGTAGGTTGGCAAGGTGTCCCATGACCATACAGTCCCCGCAGAGGCATGGAAGGTGTTTCTCCAAGGCTCCTTGGACCGATGCAGCCTGCAGACCTGAGTCAGGAGAACTGGGAGAAACGGCATGAGAACCCATCAGCAAGAACCAGGGCTGGCTTCCCACCAGCTGGTGGCCAGCAAGTGCCTGCACCAACCCTGTTAATGGGGTTTGTGGGTGATACGGCTTTGAGGATGTTCCCTCCAACCCCGCTGTCCCTTCTTCCCTACCCCGAGGTAACTTCCAAAAACGGGGGAAGCTGGAACATGTGGAGAGGCCCAGCAATATCGGCATTTAGGAAGACGAAGGACACTCACCATTAACTGAACGCTGGAACTGGACTTTCTTTTCTGGAAAAACAAGGAGAAGAGATGGAACAGGAAGAGACACAGAGTGAGAAAGGCTGAGAGCAGCACATGAAAGGCAGCAGCTCCTGAGCCACCCTTCTTGGTCCTCATGGGCAAACGAAAGGCGCAGAGGGACTCGTTGCTCCTGTGGGGACGTGCTGCTGGCTGCAATGTTGTGGGTGACTTGCAGCTCCCTCCCCACATTCCTGCCAGCACTTTTCTCTCCTGACCTGTCACAAACTCTGGGGTTGCTCATCCCAAGGACCTTGGCTAGTACGAAAGGGAATCCCCTAGGAGTCAATGACCACTCTGGTGGTCTGTGACCAGGCCAGCAAGCTCACAGGAACAGCAGCGGGGTACTGAAAAGCTAAGGCAGCTTCACCACAGCTCTTTGCCCAGTGTGAATGCTCTACTGACTTCTCTGGATCTGCTTTGGGTGCATCTGCTGATAGCACTGACTGCTGTGGAGACACTCCTTTAGCTTTGAAACTAGACCAGTCCTAAGCTGGCTGGTTTAAGGCCAGAAAGGCATTAAAGCCTCGAGGCAGGTTCACATTGTGGGAAGCAGTCCTGAGCACAGCTCCAGTGCTTTAAATCAGGACTCCAAAGAGAAAACTTGCACATTTATCTCCATCCTTGACCACTACCACTAGGCTTTAAAGTTTTTCAGTTGGATGACCCCATATCCACTCTTCTACTTGCATCTAGACTCTCCTTCCTTACTGTGCTCTGCTCCCCATCTCCATCTTTAATTTAGCTAGGAGACAGGGGGACATGCCTGCTGACCTCATACCCCTTCTGCACCTCTGGCTCCCAGGGAATGAATCCCAGTGTGCGTCAGGGAATACCAACGTGCAGAAATCAGAATCTGCAGTGCCAAATAACAAAGTGCTGTACCAGCATATTTAACAAGGCACCAGCTGTGCCTGCCCTGAAGAGAGAAAAGCAGCACACAGTGTGCAAATCTCTTGGAAAAGTCCATAGAGCAACCCGTTAGGGTGCATGGGTGGGCTACAGCATAAAAACTGATGATATCCATTCTCCCTCATTGCTCGTTTCACATCCTAACTGACTTCCGCCAGCATCCTCAGTGAGTTTCCCCCTCTACTACTGCTGCTCTCCCCTTGCTCACTAGGTCATAGAATCATGGGATCACAGAATGGTTTGGATTGGAAGGGACCTTAAAGATCTCTCCAGTTCCCAGTAGACCAGGTTGCTCAGAGCCCCATCTAACCTGGCCTTCAACACTTCCAGCAATGGGGCACCCACAGCTTCTGTGAGCAATTTGTTCCAGTGCCTCAGCACTCTCACAATAAATAATTTCTTCCTTATATCCAATCTAAACCTGCCCTTTATCCGTGTGAAGCCATTCCCCTTGTTCTAGAACTCCATGCCCTTGTCCAAAGTCCCTCTCCAGCACTCTTGTAACCCCTTTAGGCACGGGGCCATCTCTCGCCCTTCCTTCACCGAAAATAAAGATGTCCTAAAGGGCAGAGTGAGCTGTGGTATTTTTTCAGGAACCTCATGGAGAAAGGGAGCCACTGGAGCTGGGCTGTTGCAGGAAGGACTGACAGCTTCTGCTACCCAAGGACATGAGACGGGGCAGCAAACTGCAGAAATTTCAGACGCAACAGAATGCAACACAAAGCAGTGACTGCATCGAGTCTGGACATACAGTAACAGGATGCAACACGGGGCAGTGAGCTCATCAGTCTAGGACGGGACAGGATGCGACACGGGGCAGTGATTCCATCAGTTTACAATGGGACAAGATGTGACACTACACAGGGCAGTGAAAGTATCATAGCTGCTGGCACCAGAGGACCTCCCAAGGATCCCAGAGCAGGGCTCAAGGGGGAGTTCTGGTCCCAGGCATGCTTTTAGTAGGTGAGGAACTTCCTCAGGAGGGTGAGTTTTGAGCCCTCTGAGCCCGGGCTGGCACCGTGCTGGTGTTGGAGGGCTGTGCAGACAGGCCAGAGGGCAGCTCCAGCCGCCTGCTGCCCCCAGCACAGCTTTGGGCAGGAAAGGCAGGGGTGGCTGCCTGAGATCTGCGTGCTCTCGTGGGGAAGGCCAGTCCAGCACGTTAATCCAAGTGGGGACACCACTCTCCTGACAGTGACCCACACCACGAGGCCCTGCTCTGAGCAGGCATGACCATTCCCTTCCCACCGTGCCAACCACTCAAGGCAGGCTTCCAGGTTCCTACCTTGCTTTTCCAGCCAATTAAAGAAGTTACCACTGTTCACCAGTGTCCTGACATTTGCTGGTGGCCCAGTGGGCCATTGGAGCTTCACCCACAACACCCAGCCTCCCCGTGTCCCCCTGAATGAGTTATGCTGCAGGTTCCCCCAGGCTGAGCATGGAAATGAGAGGTGGGGATGGTTATGCTGAAGGTGGACAATGCAAGAAAGCTGTTGGGAGTGAGCTTGTCTCTACCTTGTCTTCTCCTCCTGCACCTTCCTGGCCATCTAGCCAAGCTGTCTCCCCTTTACTTGTTGAAAAGGGAGCAATAAAAAAGCAAATTCATTCTCAGAGTTTGTCCACACTCTTCAGATGAGTGCTGGTGGGTAGGTTGCACTTGGAATGAAGCCTCATGATCTGCTCCCTTCTGGCCAGGGCTGAGGGCTGGGGATGCAAACCAGCCTCTCTGATCCTGCTCTGAAACCAGACTCTCCTCACTGAGCTTCCGTGAAGAGCCAGAAGGTTGTTCACCCAAACAAGCTATTTTGCTACAATAGGAAGTGCCTCTTTTCCCAGGGTAATGTCTGCCCTCAAAGCTCCTTTGAAGTCCAACAGGGAGCATCATTAGCAAGCTGGGCTGGCAAATGGCTGTCTACCACAACACAGAAATTCAAAACTGTCCCTTTTTGCTGGAAAATTAGATTCAGGACTGTGCCTGATGAAGCCTCTTCATCCAGCAATCTCACCTTTAATAGGTTAAAAATGCATGTTCTGTTTGGTCTCACCTGTGCTCCAGCAAGGAGCTTGTACCAAGTCAACTCTACCTGTGGTGTCACATCTTAGGTGACTCTCAGAAGCAACTGGGACCTCAGAGCAGCAGAGAACAGGCCAGCAGTGGCTGGCACATGGGATTGTGACAAAGTTGTGACTACCATGGGATCTGCCAGCCCCAGCCCTATTAATTCTGTTCTGGGAGTCTCATGATATCCTGAGAGCCCAAAGTAATGTCCTCTCAGAGCCATCCAGGCCATCAGCCTCATGCTGCAGAATAACAGGGCATGGCCAGAATGGGCTCTCGTGGAGCTGAGCCCAGCTTTGGAGGGTTGTGCACGGCCCCAGTCCCTGCAAGCTTCTCCTGTCCCAGCTGCTGGGTCTGGGAAGAGTGAGAGAAACACATGCCATCCCTAGACTGTCAGCTTCACCAACCATCCGTGCTGAGGAAGGAAGAAGCTGGCTGAGGGCTCTGCTCTTCCAAAACCCTGCACCTGTCACAGCCCAACAGTGGGGTGCCTACAAAAGGGCAGGAGAAGGTTCTGGAGGTTCTCCCAGCAAAGGGCCCCTATGGAGGAGGAAGAGTGGCCACACTGCAGTCGGGCTCCCAAAGCTCTGCCTGATGATGGAGGATGTCACCACGATGGAGGATGTCACCAGGCCAGCTCTCCCTTGCTGAGTGATCCATCGTATTTATGAAGGGAACAGGTAAGGAGAGAAGGACCCTCGCATGGACCATTCCTTCCTGCAGGAGGAGTTTAACAGAGTTCAACAACCACTGCTATCCACCACATCTCCATGTCACCAGAAACAGCAGAATTCTGCTGCCTCCTTGTCCTGGAGCAGAGCTGCAGCCCCACCTCAGAGGGGATGATGAACCTGCAGGCTCTGCAGCCCAAGAAACAAGATCCACCAAACACCAGCTTGCTTTCAGAGCATCACCAAGCCATTACTCTGTCGAAGCACCACTGTGTTTCTTTGCTGTCTGCACTGGGCACAGGGGACAAGCAGCACTGTGAAGGTGGTTAAAAGCACCCACGTGTCACCCAGCAGCACACCAGCCCTTGGTACAGGATGGGACAGGAATTGGGGCCGGTCCCACGAGCTGCATCAGGACCCCCAAGCTGAGCGAGCAGGAGATGAGGCCACCCATCCCGCTAGACAGCTGCTGCTGGAGCCCTGGTTCTGGGCTGCGAAGCTGCCTCCTCCTGTCCCCTGTCCTGGTCCAGCCTCTGCCTCTCCCCCTCCCTGCGGGCAGCGAGGGACAAGCGCATACTGCCGGCACTGAACAGCAGCGAGTTCCCGCAGCGCACCCTCCAGCACCGGCCCGCTCCCCTCGCCCGCTGCGCTGAAAGCCTCCTGTGCCCTGCTGCTGGCAGGAGCCCAGCCGGTGGCACGGGGACACACCGGGACAGCCGAGCCGACAGCTGCCCTTTAAGGCGCGGGAGGCAGCAGGGACTGCCGGCGTGGCGGGCACAGCACGGGGAGCCCAGGGCCAGCAGGGCACGGGAACGCTCCCCGCGGCACGGCACAGAGACCCCGGCACAGAGACCCGGGCACAGAGACCCCCGGCACAGAGACCCCCGGCACAGAGACCCCGGCACAGGGACCCCGGCACAGAGACCCCCGGCACAGGGACCCCCGGCACCGGCCAGCAGCACAGGGGCAGGCAGCACAGGGCACCGGGGCTGAGCTTACCTTCACGCCGTCATTCTTCTTGTTGCCACCACTTTTGCCTCCTGGAGAGAGGAGGAAGGAGATTAGCAGAGCCAGGCAGGGCACCAAGACCAGGAGGGCGAGGATCAGCAGCATGGTGCCGGGTGCCAGAGCGGCAGGAGCCCCCGGCCCGGCTGGTGGGGTTCTTCTCTCCAGCAATCACCGCCGCAGCCCGTGGGAGCTCAGGGGCGACCTTGCCGCCACTGTCCTGTCCTACCGCAGTGGCTCTTGGCCGGGGGCATGACCCGAGTCCGAACGTCACGCCAAGTCCCTGGGGCGGCAGAGGGGGCTGGCAGGGCTGCCCGGCAGAGGCGGGCTCTGGCCGGGCGGTGCTGTTGACCCGGCGTGGTGCAGCGTGGAGGAATGGGCTGCCCGCCTGCCGCCCTCTAATTTTAGCCCCATGCTGCCGGGATCATGTGCTGCCGGCCCGCCGGCCCGACAGCTGCAAGCCCGCATTTTGACAAGGATGAAAAGCAGGCGCCTTGCCCTGTGCCCACCCACCGCTGCCGACCCTGCCCCAGCCCCCCGCTGCACAGCCCGCTGCCCCCGAGCCCGGCGCAGGGCGGACCGCGGGAGCCCAGCGCCTGTCGCCCGCCAGCTCCCGGCCAGGGGACTCTGCTGAGCCCTCGGGCCGTGTGTGGGACGGGCAGCACTGGGAGAGATGCTTTGAACTTCCTTCCTTTCGATGCTTCCTGTCCGCCTCTCCCGGCGTGGGGCTGACATCGGATCCCCCCAGCTGCCGGACTCCTCCAGCGCCCGCCACAAGTGCTAAATGTGTCAGCACGATCCCCCCTCGACAAATGCAGAGAGCAGCCCTGGCCACAGCCCTCTGCACCCCTGCCCACCTCCTACACCTGACACTCGGGGAGCCTCAGCAAAGAACCCTGAAACGCCCGACTAACCCCAAACAGCTGCCACAGCCAGCTCAGCAGCGTGCAGGGCTTGGCTGGCGTGTCCCGGCCCTGTAGCACCTCTGCAGGGCCATCCCCAGGTGGCGAGGTGACAGCGGGTGGATGAGTCCTGCAGTAACACGGCTCCTTTTGGTTCCATGCCTGGGGAACCGCCTGTGAAATCCCATTTGCAAGGAGGTGTCCCCAGAGGGAACAGCTCTCAGGGAGAGCACTGGAGCAGAGGGATTCTGGCTGCACTGAGACATCTCCAGTGCACAGGCCGGGCTGCCATGCTCGGTCCTGTCGCCATGGCAGCCCTCGGGATGTAGGGAGGCAGGAAGAGAGCGGGGAATCCTGCAGGATTAGCATCCACCTGCCTGGGGAGAGACCTGTGAGATCCTGCTGCCATCTGCCTGCAGTGGTGCCAGGGGCCTTTCCCTGCTCCCGACGCAGAGGGTGCTCTCCCTGAGCCACAAACATCTCCAGGAGGACACAAAACCAGCTGCTTGAGCTCGGCTGCCCCCAGCACCCACATCCCCATCATTGCACAAGCCAGATGGTTGGGTGCATACAACCCCCAAAACCCTAAAGCACTGTGGATCACTGAGCCTCAACCGCACACTTTTTCTCTTGCATCCCAAGCCAGCAGCCAGCCTGGAGGTGCCAGGTGACCTCTCCTGGAGGAGCACCCAAAGGCACACATCCCCAGAGGCACAAGGCTGCAACCTCAGCCTCTCTGTGACACATGAGGCAAAGCCAGCTCCCCAGGGACCCTACAGATTTGCCCTGGGCAGCCTGTAAGGCAAGGAGATGAGTGCCAGAGACAGCACCTACCGGAGAAGTTCCTGGTGGCCAGCATGGTGGTGAGGATGGCTCCCTGAAAGACAAGGAAGGCAGAAGGAAAGGGTGTGCTGGACCCCGGGCCCCTGCACCCTGCTGCTCCCCCCATCCCTGGGGGAGGAAAGCCCTGCTCAGCACCTGTCCCCCAGCCCCTGGAAGGAAGGAAACTGGCCCACGGACTGCTATTCTTCTCCTGCCATCAAAAGCAGCTCTCAATACCTGACTCCATACCCCAATGGCTGGCATTGGGTTGCATTCTCTAAAACTGCCTTCCCTCCTAGATTAAAGGGATATTAAATATCTGCTGGGCACTTTTCATTCCCATACTACCCTGTCCTAGATGAAGCACAACCCCACTGACTGGGGCCGGCAGCTGGCAACAAGGGAACCCACTGGGAGTGGAACTGGATTTAATTGTGATTAAAGCTGTGCCAGCTCAGAGCAGCAGGGCAGGGATTGCTCATGGGAGCCACGCAAAGATCACCAGCACAAAACAACATTTGTAAAAATCCTTCCCCTTTTCCAGCTGAGCCTACTACCTAGTTGCTAAGTGTATAATGAGATTACTTTGGACTAATTGCGTACAGTAATGGATTACTATTTTGAAGTGTATGCCTGAACTAATTTGATTACTTGTCTAGCTGAAAAGTAATAATAGTTCATAGCCAGTTTCTTTGCTTGATAATCTTGTAAGTAGTCTGCAGCTGTACTGCTCTGTGTCACGCTGCGTTCAGGCCTGGAGCGCTGATGGCTCAGGCTGTGGCACAGACCAGCCTCACCCCACTCTGCAGGCAGCACTGTGATTTCCAGAGCCCATTCCCAGCGTCCTGCTGCCAGCTGAGGCTGAGCAGCACCCAGGAGATGGGTGCCTCAGGGAGGTGCTCAAGCTGGAGATGGTGATTTCAGAGGGGTCCAGGCCGTGGTGCATGGCAGCATCCGAGAAGGGAGAAAGCTGTGGGGCTGCTGGAGCGGGTGAGCTTTTTGTCTGTCTGTGGATCACTTTATTCTTGGCTGCAAAGTGCCTTGGCCATCAGGTAAAGGTCTCACTGTGCCTCTCAGGCCCACGTCCAGCCCCAAAAAGAAGCTACCTGGACACTGGGTCCAGTGGAAAAGTCCTCACCCAGCACCCAGTGTGACTCAGTGCTTTCCTTCACCACGGCTTTCTTTGAGCAGTGGGGAACCCTAGCCAGATGAAGTTGTCACCCCCCTCAGTCTCCTTTGCCTTTTCACAATGGGGGTCCCCAAATGCCCATCACCCCCACACCACCGCCCACAGACATCACCCTGTCATTTCCCTCCCAGGGGACAAGCCACCAATGATCTGATTGTGCATTTAGCAGCCAGCTTGGACAGAGTTACCTTCAGCTTCCTCCGGGCATTGAACTTCTTCAGACAGTCCACAGTCTCCTGCCTGTGCATGCATGACGCCACGGTGGCACGGTGCTGGGGGGAGAGAGACCTGGCTCAGAGCAGTTCTGGGGGGAAGGGGCCCCCCAGCCTGGCTCTCCCATGCTCACACATGTGTATGAGCTCCCATGGCCGAGGCACTGGCCAGAGCTGCCTGCAGCAGCAGCAGCAGATAAAAGTTTAATGGGCAGTGGGAGATGGAAGCTTTGGAGTCAGCAGGATCTGCTCTGGTGGTGGGGGTGTGTGGAGAACTGGCTGCCCCCTGAGTTAACCCCTTGACTGACCAGCCATGTTTAGCAGTGTGCTCAGGGTTTGCACGTGTGTGGTTAAGCCCACAGACTGCTCCTGCCTTTAGGATCTGATTCAGAGTGAGAACCAGCAGCTGAAACAGCAGGATGCAGTGAAGGGTGCAGGGATTGCTGCTGGAGTAGATGGATGGATAAACATGAGCCTACTCCCATTGCCTCTGAAGAAAGACCCCCCAGCACAGCGTGACACTGAGAAATTAGTCTGTTCCCACCAGGACAGGGGGCCTGTGTGTCCCTCCCATCACCAGGTCCCCCAGGAGCATGCTGCTTGCACTCACAAGCTTTTTTCTGCTGTAAAACCTCAGGGAAAATGCTGCTGTGAGAGCATTGAGAGGAACCCTGCCAGGAAACCATCTTCCCAGGATGGAGAAGAGAGCTGGCAGCATGTTTGATAACAAGTGATCCCCAGTGAGATGTTCCCCACTCGTGAATCCCCACATGTCTCTACCTTCAGCCCCAGCTCACCGATATCCAGGGGTGCTTCAGAGCCTCCGCTGCCGTGATGCGCTTGGATGGGTTTATGGTCAACATCTTGTTGATGAGATCTTTTGCTTCAGGAGTGACCGTGTCCCATTCAGGGGAGGGGAACTGCCAAAGCAAAGGGATGAGGGTGAGACATGGCAGAGAGCCCCTCTGCACTTGGGTTGCTTCCCCTGCAGCTTGAGACAGGCTGGAGAAATGGTGGCCACTGGAAAGAGTAGCCAGGTGGAAAACCAAAGAGCAGAAGTGGAAGAAGGAAGTTGGAAGGCTCAGGACAAGACCTGTCTCTCCCAAAAAGTGGCCCTGAAATGTGCCAATGTCTGTGCCTGGGCATGGCAATGAGGCCAACGCTCTGCGACCAGGGCAGAGGAAAGTACTTGTTCCCATTGGTCAGAATTTTTTTTGGTTGCTCTTCTAGAGCAGCAGGCTGCGAGGCAGGGACAGCAGGAGAGGAGACTGTGAAAGGGACAGCAAGACAAACCCACTCACATCGTAAGCCCCAGCCTTGATCTGCTGGTAGAGTCGGTGTTGGTCTTCATCCCAAAAGGGTGGGTACCCAACCAGCAGGATGTAGAGGATGACACCTGCCCAGGAGAGGAGATGGGATCAGTGGGAAGGAATTCATTGCTAGAGGCAGGAGCACACACAGCCTGGGGACTGATCAAGCTCAAGCAGAAAAACAGAAATTAGGGAAACATGAAGATTTGCTCACTGTTTAAAGAGCAAAAGGCTTGTTGGTGGGTCCAGTTCAGCACCTGGGGAGGTTCAAGGCTCTGGCAGTCACCATGCAGAGCCCAAAGTGGGTGCCCTGGCAGGGGTGGGTGATGTCTCCTCCCCATCGTGGATGGAAAAGGCTCCCCTGTGGCTGCAGCTGCAGGGAGGCACTGCCTGACTCCACCAGCACCACAGGGAGAAGAGAGTCTCGCTTGACTGGGAGCTCTGGTACATAACTCCCAGTTAGGTACCCAAAGGGGGGTGATCCTTCAGAGAGGGTGACACTGGATTGGGAGAGAGTGTGTTGCCCAGGGTGATGTGCCACCTCCTGGGTAAATCCTCCACCCTGGCTCCCCTGAGGTGTGACTGGAAACTGCAACTTGGGGCACGCTGGATGAACAGCCTGCCTCTCCCGCCCAGCCCGGCCCAGCCTGGCCCAGCCCGGCACCCCAGCCCCGGTCAGGCTTACCGCAAGCCCACAGATCCACGGCTTTGCCATAGGGATCCTTCCGGAGCACCTCGGGGGAGAGGTATCCCGGGGTGCCGGCGAAACCTGGGACAGACAGACAGCCTGTCATGCCCGCCGGCAGGCAGCCCCCGTGCCCCAGCCCAGCAGCGGGGACTGCTCCCCAGCCTGGCACAGCGAGAGCCCAGCGTGCGGGCACATCCCGACCCCTGGGACAGACACCCTCCTTCCAGAAACCTCTGTGACTCCCACGGGCAGAGCAAACTGTGTTTCTGCCACTGCCAAAGCCCAGATGGTGCCCAAGGCTGGAGTGTTCTGCTGTGCACTTCCAGCACTTGGAAGAGGCTTTCCCCCCACTGTTCTGGCCCTGTTGCTGGCTTGTCCATCTCACCAGGACACCTCGGTGACTCACAGAGTCCCTGTGGAGCTGTTTGCTCCACACCAGCCTGCTCATCCACAGTGCTTCCTGGGCTGGTGCTCTCCCATAACCCTGGGCCCGGGGTCCTGGAGCCCCCTGAACTACCATGCCCCACCTCAGGCCAGTCCTACTCACCAAACCACGCTTGCTGGTCGCCCTCCACCTCGATGGCGAGGCCAAAGTCAGCCAGCTTGACGGCAGCACCCTTCAGCTTGGATGCCAACAGCAGGTTCTCGGGCTGCAGAAGGAGATGGGGGTTGGAGAGGAGTGAAAACCCCTCAGGGGCTCTGCTGTTGGCAGGGGGAGCTTCACAGCACAGCACAGAGGAAGATCTGGACGTGCTCCCTGACTGCTTTGTCCTGGTGTCCCTGGATCCTTAGGGGATCTGCAGATCTTCAGAGACCTCCCTACCCCATCTCCCTGGTGTCATTTCACTCCGGAGCTGGTCTTTGCTCTGTGGGTTTCCCGCAGCCCTGCTCGTGTTCCTCCCTGCTGTTTCAGCAGCCCTGAAGGACTCTGGGCATTGTTCCACCGTGCTCTGCATCACAGATGGGGTCCCCTGTCCTCCCACAGGCACTCTCCCTGCAGCTCCTACCTTCAGATCCCGGTGAACCACCCCCATCTGGTGGCAGTGCAGCACGGCCTCCAGGATCTGCTGGATGCAGTGGCTGTGGGAGAGAGGAGAAAGCTCACACAAGTGCCTGGTGAGGCAGAGTTTCATCAGACACTTCTATTCTGCTGCGTTTCACCCCTCTGCCCTACTCCCCATCTCGCTGCCCGTCAGCAGCCCTGCAGCCCAGCTCAGCATCCCCCTCCACTGACACCCACACACCTGTGGGGAGCAGTTCTAACCCAGCAGGAACCTAACAGAGCTATTGCACACCAAATAATGGTGAGCAGGAGCTTAGGGGACACAGCTGAGCCCCTGGGAACCCCAGAGGAACAGCACTGGAGGCGGGGAGCTGGAGAGCAACAGTGGAACCACAGTACCAGCAAAGATTTGCTCTCCAAACCCAGGCAGAGCAGATGTGCTCCACGCAACCTTTGCTCCAGCCCCATTTCCCTGCTTTCCTCTAATGCAGGTGGCTCTGCTGTGTCTGCTTGCTTTATATCTAGTTCATTACATTCCAGCTCTGCTGTGTGCGTGAGACAGGAAGGGAAAAAGACAGAGGCACTGATCACTTCTGCTCCAAAACAGCTTATGTGCAAGGCAGAAGGTCTTTATTTACATGTAGTTTATTTTATTTGTGTGACACTAATAAGTGGATGGGCTGTAAGTGGATTCAGTGCAGGCAGCCCATTAAATGAGATTGTTTTCTGCCTAGAAATAAAGGATATTTCCGTGCAGAGAGGTAGTGTAGAGTTTACCACCCTCTTGGACACACATGCAGGCTATGCTTAGCCTGGGGGCAAAGCCAAGAGGCACAGTGATATCTGGAGACTGGAGAGGGCCAGATCATGTCCCCTCAAAAGAGTGAGACTACTACTGTCCCCTGGAGGAGCTGCAGGGACCAAAGGGGTGGCTGAAATGGCTCTGCAGAAGGTACCTGGAAAGTGCCAGTGGGAGTGTGGGAGGGAGCAGAGCTCCAGCACAGCCTGTCTTGACTGCTCTTCCTCAGTGCTTTCAAGTGGCAAATGCCAGAGAAACACTTGCAGAGGGCTGGAATGCAGCTCCAGGGGGAAGGAGTGACATCCCCAGGGTGTCTGTGCTATCCTGGCCCTGGCTGGCCACCAGCCTGGTGTTGGGTTTCCTTCCTGCCAGCCTGAGGAGCCCTGGTGCCCCCAGACCAGGCAGTCCTGATGCCCCCAGACCAGGGAGCTCCCTACACTGTGTTCATTTACAGTGAGGTCAGATGTTGGCTATCCCAGCATCCTGGGGATGAGGATGCTGTGGGCAATGGCTGGGAGCCATCAGAGTCAAAGTGGAGACCAGGGCTGTGGCAGCACAGGCACTGCTTGGCCCATGAGCTGAGTGAGTTAAAAAAAACATTTGGGGTGGGGATTTTGGGGTTTTTTTTTGCACCAGAGTTCCAGTCTCTGAGTGTGTGTTGCAGAGTGGCTGTAAAACACCTCCCAGTACAGAAAGCCAGTCATGCAGGACCCTGGGAGGGAGCAGCCTGTGGGAGAAGGGGACACCTCCTGTCCCCCGCACAGCCTGGCTCACCTGGCATCCGCCTCGCTGTAGTACTCCCTGGCCACGATGTCCTCAAACAGCTCCCCGCCGGTGACCCTGCGGGAGAACAGGGGCTGCACTGACTGACAGCACACCCGGCCCCGGCAAGCCCCCAAAAACGGCACTGCACATGCATGGGGGGAGAACCGGGGTGCAGCACAGGGACCTGCCCTCTGCCCGGCTCGGGGGACCCGGGTTTGCTCCAAACCCAGCCTGAGGGAGGGGCTCGGGTGAGGTGGAGGTCACGGCACCCCGGGGGCAGGGGATGCATTACTCACAGGTCAAATATCAGGTAATGGTGGCCCTCTTCAGAGATGCTGTCGTGGAGCCTCACTGCAGCAGAGACAGAAGGGTTATGGGGTACACCTGGCTCCCGCCCCACTCCCTGGGAATGCCTTTGCTCCCCTTCGGGCACAAGCAGGAGCTGGGGAAGGGCACAGCTGGGCTATTCCTCTTGCTATTTCCACTGGCTGGGTGGGGGGTCTCTGCTCACCAGGGGACCCCAGCCTTGGCCCCAGCCTGGCGCAGTCGTGCAAGGCTCAAAGATCACATCCAAACTGGGGAGTGCCCCGGGGCTGTGCCTGGCCAGGGCTCCAGACAGCTGCTGGGCTATCTTGGGCTCTGGGAAGGCTGCAGGCATGGGTGTCCCCAGTCCCATCAGGAGAGGTGCCCGGGCAGAGGCAGAGCTCAGCAGGAGCCGAGCTGACAATTCTGGCACCCACAGGGGTTTTTTTATTTTCTGCTCATGACCTTCCTTTTCTCCTTGGGAATCTCCACGGGATGAATTTCCCCCTCTCCTGGCACCCTCTCCCCTTGGGCACACCCCTTGCCAGGTACAAACCTGTCACCCTGCTGCAGGCTGGTTATTCAGGCTCAGATCCTGCTCACACTTAGCAGGCAGGTGTGCAGCAAGGGGACTGGCACAGAAACAGGTGGGGTGGATAAACAGATACTTGTTCAGCAAAAGAGAATGTTGGGAATCAAGGAGGAAAAAAGAAACATTCAGGTGAGAGATTTTGTGGGAGTTTTTACTCCTAGCCCCTTTTACTGCATAAATCAGCTGAGCCCTATATGGAAACATCCTCCAGACTCAGTGTGAGCCAGAGGAGATAACAGCCCCAGCACTGAGCACAGACGCTGCACCGTGTCACTCTTATCTGCCAGGCCAGCAAACACCACTTTGCTGGTGCTTTTCCTGTCTCCAAGCTCCGTGGGCAAATCCAGCAGCTGCCAAGAGCATGTTGCCAGCAGCATCACCTCACCTGGCCAGGGCACAGAGCAAACGAGGGCCTGATGGGTGTCACTCTGTTCTAAATTCTTCTAAGCCTTCTGATGTTTACATTTTTTGTAATGGAGTTTCTCACACACTTTTCATGTAAATAATTATCGTTTTGCATTCCTTTCTGGAGGAGGAGAGAACTGATGGACTGTTGGTTTGAGCAGAGTAGCTGGAGAGGTGGTAATTTCATCCTCCAGTCCATGGTCACTTTTGAAAGTCTGTAAATACTGGAGTTCGGAAATAAACTGCTCTCTTTTTACCTTGGACATTTCAGCGCGTGCATGTCGTTCATTTCGTGCCCTATTGCGACAGATGGGCTGCTCAGAATCTTTTCTGTCTCTCTTGCGGTCTTGGCTACTGACACACATCTCATTCCCCAGTTATCCCTCCTGACTGCTGGCCTCTGCAGACATCCCCTGTGCTCTGACATCTGTCTGTTCCGTTTTTCTCCAACATACAACCCCAGCTTTTCTGCCTTTCTCTGCTGGAAGAAACATATTTCCTCCTGTTTCATCTCGCCTGGGAGGGATTTGGGGGTATCAGGCCTGGGATCTCACGGAAGCCAAAGTATCCTCAGAGGGATTAGGTGAGTTTGGTGCAGATAGGGCCAGCATAACCACAAGCATATGGTCCGGATACGTTCCCTGCCTGGGGAAGTCCCAAGCCTGTGGCTGCCAGGAGCCAAGAAGGTATAAGAGGCAGCAGCTGCTATAAATAGAGCCTGATCCTACAAGTATCTGTTACTGACCATAGTCAGAGAGAGCCACACTGGCCAAACCACTTCAGCTCAGAGCTGAGAGCCAAGGCAGGAGCAGGACACAGCTTGAGGAATAAGAGTCAGAGGACAAGTACCGGGAGTTCAAACTCCAGGGTTGAGTGCAGCCAAAGTTTTCCCAATAAAGCAAGATTTCCCTGAATGGAAACAGCTCTCCCTAGTGTATCACCCAGCGCTGTGGATGTGCTGTGGGGTCCTGGGCCTGCCTTTGACTGCCCATGCACAGCTCTCCACAGGAGGCTCTCCAGCAGGCACGGTGCAGAGCACAGGTGGGTTCCCCCAGGAACTGCAGCATGGCTCATGGGAGATAGAAGGACACCCCCTCCCTGCAGGGAGCAAGTAAGAGGACAGCAAAAACCCCTGGAAGCTGGGGTGCATCTCCCCAGGAAGAGCTGGACAGGGCTATTTTGCCTCAGCAGCAGCAGTGCCTCCTCTTCCTCAGGGCAGGCTGCTCTGCAGCGGCGCCGCTCGCTGCAGCTCCTGGGTGGGTACCGAGCCGCCTTTGCTGCGCGCAAGGGAAGCTGCAAAGTTTCCAGGCAGCAGGAGCAGTAGAGGGGGGTGAAAGGAAAGAGGGTGTGAGGTGGGGGGTGGAGAAGAGCCTCCTGGGTATAAATAGCAGCAGATTGGGCTTGTTAGCATCTCATGCTGTTAACCCCTTCCAGCCTTCGCAGCTCTGAAGCTGCCAGGTCACAGGCAAACAGCGAGGGGTAGCGTAGGGATGGGGGACAAGGACAGGGACAGCTGAGGTGTTTTGCTCCTCGGAGACCTTGCCAGCCCCACAGGAAAGTGATGGAGAGGGAAGGTCGAAGACAGCGGTGGGAAAGAGCTGTGGCCAAGCTGGGAACCTGGGGAACCTGCAGGTGCCATTCTGCCGGTCTCACACGGTGAGTTCCTCCAGGTTGAGTATTTCTTCCTACTCGCACACTTTGCAGTGTGTTCCTTCAGGTCTCGGCAATCCCCGCATGTGTTTTGGTGGAAAGAGGAGGCTGGAGGCCCCGGAGGGACCCCTGCAGGACAGCTCCTGGTCCTGCTGGAGCAGAGGCTGGGGAATGCTGCAGGGTCCGGCGCCCCGGCAGTGAAGGGGAGACTTGCCACGCAGCCGTGTGCCCGAGACAGATGGAAGCTGACAATCTTTTTTGGAACTGAAATATTTATGGGACAGGAGCCACATGGCTTGTCCCAGTGGCCCTGGTTCTAGCTCCCTGAATCTGCTGCAGCAGCTCCTGGGGAAGGATGGATCCAGGTCACCGGAGCAGCGAGGTGGCCAGGGAGCAGCTCAGCCACAGAGGAACCCTCCCAGCTCCCGACTGTGGGTTGAGAGGGCTGCAGAAACCACCAAATGCTTTCCCTAAAGCTGCAGGATCTCATTGGGATTGGTACATCCTGGGGTGCAGCAGAGAGAAGAGGGGGTTCACCCAGACCATCCACAGCAATCAAGAGCCTGCATCAGCATCACTTCCAGGATGGAGTTTGGGATTTTTTTTTTTTTTTACTGCAGTTTTTTCCCCTCCCCTCTCTCTCTCTCTCTCTCTCCTTCTGGCCTATTTTTGTCTTTTGCAGGGGCTCAGGAGTTTTCCTGAAACAGCTTTTCCGAAGGAGGCTACTTTCAGATGGACGGTCGGTGGGAAAGTCTTCGCTTCCCCCCGCCATCGCTCCTCCTACACGCCCCGCGCTGCCGCTGCTGCTGCTCCGAGCTGCAGCCGCTTTCTGGAGCACGCAGAGGAATACGGCACCCGAGCGGGGGGAGAGCAGTAAAAATAGCCTCTTGCAGCCTCCTGGGGCTCCGCTTCTCCCCGAGGGAGCTGTGGCCAAGTGGGTTAGTCCGGACCCGTTTCAGTCCCCCTGTGCCCAGCGGGGGCCTTTTTCCCCGTGACCCCATTTGGAGATGGTGTTTCCCGTGAGGAAGAGGAGGGATGGCTCTGCAGGTCAACCGGGCAGGACGACACCGAGCCCTTCTCAGCCTCTGGGACAAACAGTCCGTGCTGCTGCAGGCCAGGCTGGGTTATGGCCGGAGACTCCCTCGCCCTGGCTGGGACATGGGAGGGCAAGGAGGCAGCAGAGCCAGGTGTGGAGCACCAGCAATGGGGCCAGGGCGCACTTACCAATGTTGGGGTGCTTCAGGAGACGGCAGATCCGGGCTTCCCGTTCCAGCTTCTGGTGATCTGAAAGAGGCAATGGCCCTAAATTAGGATCTGAGGAAGGGAATCTCAATGGCTCTCAGAGGAGATGTTGGCACAGGAAACCTGGGGGGACAGAGCAGCTTCTTTTTTTCTTTTTGCTAAAGAGTTACAGATTTTGGGATAAGTTCTGCATCGAGGCACAACTGGGCACAATCCCAGCACAGATGCAGTCCCTGGCTAAGCCCCTCAGGCACTGATGCCATGGGCAATCTTGGGTTTGGAATGATCCCTCACTCTCCCCTCTCCCTTCTCTTTGCTGAACAATCTCCGATCACCTCCCAAATACCCTGGATTTGCCTGGGTTATCCTTGCTGGCAGCACTGTTCCTTTTTCTCCTGTTCACCCAGGCACAGGCAATCAGCCAGGACATTGCCAGCCTCGCATGGTACGATTTCAGCAATTGAAGGCAGAGTGAACCAGAGAGAGGTGTGAGGATGAAATGAGGCTATGGGCTTCACTCCCCCTCGCCACCGTCAGCCATTCCACACCAAGGCTTTTTCTCTCCTCCACGGCAGAGCCCTATCTCAGAACTGGTGCCTGTCTCCAAACAGGAAGCACAGGTCCCACTCCCCAGCTTTCAGCAGGCTTGGGGATGTGAGACAACAGAGCTCTGGGCAAAGCAAGTTGAGCTGAGCCAAAAAATCCTCCTCCCTGGGACAGCTCAGAATGAATCTGCAAATCATTTTGTTTCTTCCTCGGCCCCTCTCTCCTTGCTCACACCTGACCCAGCCGCCCTGCATGGAGGTGCCCGACTGGAGGCATTTTGTGCAGGCACTCAGCAGCCAGGACAAGCGAGGATATAATTAGGGCTGCTGTCTCTCAGCGCCATCGCTGCTACCTTGCAGTTCACACCCCAGAGTCTCGCTCTGCATCAAACCAAGCCTGGGTGTCTCCGACCGCTGAGCCGTGAAAGCAGTGCAGCCCCTTCTCTGCAGGGCTGCAGCCTCCCCAGGGCTCAGTACCCCATCCCAGAGGCACCCTGGGGCTTGGGGGGAGCTTTGCAGCCTGAGCTGAAGGCTGAGATAACCTTGGTGGCCTCATGCAGCTCCCCACATTGTTTCCCCCGATGGGGGACAACCTTCCCAGGCTGGGACAGGGTGACAAGGAGAGGCTGGAGTTCAGACTAGAGCCCATCGTGGGGCGGGTGATGGGGATGGGATGGAGGGACAATGTGACCAGTGGGGCACGCACTTCACTGGGGACGTGGGTTCCAGCCTCTCCTACGGCACAAACCCAGCTCCTGCACACACCCAAACCCAATTTTTCCTTCAAAATCTCTACCTTCTCTCCTCCTGTCCCCTCGGTGTTGGCAGCCAGGAGGATATCTAAAGAAACAATGACTGGGGATGTTTTGCAGCTTCTCTCATCTTCTCCCCACTTCGCTCCTGCCTGCCCTTTGTATCTGGGGAAATGCCACCCTCCCTGCCAGCGCTGCAGAAACGGGGGGTTCCAGACCATTAGCCAGAGTCACTGGTGATTCCAGCTGGCAGAGCAGGGAAAAGAACCACAGTGAAGCCTCTCCAGGGGCCTGCTGGGCACTGCAGGGATAGCACAAACCCCAGGAGAGAATGCAGAGGGGCAAACAGCCGGAGGAGGCGAGCGGAGGCAGGAGGGAGCAAAGGGAGGGCGGCTCAATCTGCTGCTCCAGGCAGCCCTGAAAACTGGGAGGCGTTTGCCAGCTGGGGTACACGGACAGGAGCCAAGGGCTGAGCCCAGCACTGCACACCCTGCCCAGAGCCCAGCCTTTGGCTTGGAAGGAAGAAAATGATCTGCATCTCTGAAGAGGGGCAGGAGTTGGTGCTGGAGGACCTCAGGGGCTCAGTGCCAGTGCTGTGCTGCTTTGGCAGCGCTGTGGGAGGGATCCTGCCGCATGCTGGTTTAATTCCAGGTCAGAAAGGAGCTTGTCACTCTTTTCTGCATTTCAGTTTTGCCTTCGGAGGTCAGCAGTGGAACTGGGAGAGACACCGAGGGAGGTTAATTAAACCCTCCTGGCAGGGTGCTTCCTCCCAGCACACATCCTGCGCTCCCGACAGCCAGGGAGGAGCTGGAGCGGGGACACGGCATCTGCTGCCTCATCCTTTCGTTCACCTTATCACAGCCCCTCTGCCAGGTGGGGCAGAGGGGGGCAGAGGGGTCCCTGGCCTGGGGCAAGGGCTGGGCAATGATTTCTCTGCCTGCTCGTCTCAGCCTCACTAGAGATAGCCCCACCAGGACAGGCCCTCCAGCACCTCTTCCAGCAGCAAACAGCCAACGTGCTCCACCAGAGCAGATGGCAGCGAGGGGTGAGGGCCCGTTTCCAGGTAGAAATGAAGTCAAACCCCCACCTGAAGGGATGTTCCCCTTTCACTGATGTGGACACATGAGTAAGACAACTTACAGACCCCAGAGCAGGGGTGGGGGGTCAGCAGGGGCCCTCTCAGGAAGTTATGCTCCCAAAATGACTGTGCTACCTGCACCTAGAGCTGGTCTGACTTGTTGCAAGGCTGTAACCATTGTTTAGCTGCAATTTGTGTGCAGGAGCCTGGGGGGGGGGGGTCTCAGGGACAGAAATGGGGTCCTCTGGCTCCTGAGGCAGATTGGGGTCTGGGAGTTCCCCTGAGCCTTGGCACAGCCAGGCTGCAGATGCATCCCTGTGATCAGATGGGACGTGGCAAGCAGCCACCAGGACACCTCCTCAGGATGTTCACCCCATCCATCAAGGAGCTCAGGGAGTACCACAGCGGGGACAGGGTGGGATGAAGGGGTCACCCTCAAACAAGGACCCCTCACCTCATTGCACATCAAAGGCATCATCCCAGCACCATGCAGAGGAGACAAATTCCCCATTATGTGAGCCCTGCTCGCCTCTTGCCTTCCCCAAAACACCCTCAGTACTTACCTCGAGCAGAGAGCTTCTTGGTATTGATGATCTTGGCCGCATACTCTTGTCCTGCCAACACCTTCACGCATCTCCGGACAATGGAGAAAGCGCCCCTGGGAACAGGAGAAGCCAGAGGTGAAGGGCTTGGAGTGGGAGCGGGCACAGCTCAGCCCTCGTGTGGCTGTGGGGTGAGGGGCAGCACAGGCATGGGGACAAGGATGGGGATAGGTGCTTGCTGGGGCAGGGACTTGTGCAAAGCCTGGAGGGATCAGCTTCCCTGCACCACTGTCCTTGAGGAATGATGGGAGGAAGCACATGCAGACCTAGAGAGGGATGTGGGCTTCTCCCCTCCGTGCTGCTCTGGGACACCCCAGGCACCATGCACTTTTCCTCCTACTCCTCCTGGCTTTGCCCTGCCTGTTGCCAGGAGGGAAGGGGCATTTGCAGGGCATTATTCCCAAGGGAAACCGTGGTGGCTGCAGCTGCCACATAGCTCTCGGCCACTTCAGTCTGTGTGGCTCTCCCTGTTCTAGACCATTCAGTCACAGCAGGACTTGGCAGCTGTGCCAGGTTCCCCCCCACTGCAAAACTGTCACCCAGGCAGGGACAGCCCAGGGGACCCTGTGAGGATGAGCCCAGCTGGACAGGGATGGATGCTGTTGCACCTTGCACACATGCAAAGCTCTCCTGGGGTCTGACAGGCAAGCAAGCACGAGCTTGGGACACTCCAAGGCCTCCTGCCTGCCGTGATACCCTCTGCCCCACGTCCTGCTAGCTCACGGCACTGCCAGTGCCGGCGCAGTGCCGGGAGCTGCAGCACCGCAATCACACACACATGCACGCTCCAGCCCTGCTGAGCACAACCTTTGTGCCAGGTTCCCTTTCCTGCCAAACCTCTCCAATCGCTAAAATAACAACTATCAAAAGCAATCCCACCTCCTGCCCCACCCTCCCCCACTCCCCTTCACCCCACTCCAACTCCCCGCCGAGGAATAAAAGGCCGCGGGCTGGCGAGAGCAGCAGATAATTGATTTTAGCGGCGGGGGCGGTGGAGACGGGCAATTTGGGTTTGAATGTGATTTTTAGAGGAGCAGGCGAGCAGCGGGTGTGGAGGGATGGGGATGGAGCCCCAGCAGAGCCGGCAGCCCACGCGCCAGTGCTGCCGCGCGGAGCGTCGCTCACGGCACGTGCCAGGCAGGAGTTGGGGGAAAACATCCTGGTGCTTCCCAGCTTCCCCGTCCTGCCATTTAATCCCGGCTGCTGAAAGAGCTGAGCTGTTAATATCCCTGAATCCTGGGGAAGAATTAACTGGAAAGGGTGGGCGAAATGCTTCATACCCAGCTTGCTGTAGGTAGGCAGACCAGAGGTATTGGCAGTCCTGCGGTCTCGCTCTCTTCATCCTGCTGGGACCCCCACACTGTGTAGGGTTTCTGGGCTCCTGTGGATCCCTGGGACTCAGCTTATCTATTTTTTTTTTCCTAAAGACGTGTGTGATGTTTCTGCAGTGGCAGGACAGTCTGCAGCAGAGAGTGCATCAAGCAAGGATGTCCCTCTGCCCCAGCTCGGGGTTTCACTGCAGAACCCGGCAGGAGCCTGGAGGGCTGTGGCTGTCCCAGACCCTCTGGAGGCTGGGGACCAGTGGTCACTCCTGGTCCCAGTGTCCACAGGCACTTGTTCATCTACTTATTTGAATTGAACAGCACAAAAGAGGGAGCCAGGGGAAGCGACTGTTTCACTCCCCCATCTGCATTCCTGGCTTTTGGCTCCTCCAGACCTTCCTAACAGCAACCAAATGTCTATTTGTGATCTGTAAAGCATAAGCAAAACCTGTGTGCCTGGAGGGTGGGTGGAACATAGAACACTGGAGGCAGGTGCAGGATACCCAGGGGTACAGCATGCTTGCCATACCCCCATCCTTGTTCCAGTTGGGTCCTTCAGTGGGTCTGCACTGGCCAGGAACTCTCCACATTGGGTGTTTGACCCCGAGCCAGGCTCTACTCCCTGTGCCAGGCTGGTCCCCTGCTACTCAGTTCCATGTAGGATTTTTCCAGCCTAGGGGGGGAAAAAAACCCCTTTGCTCCATCTAAATTCAGCATCTTCCTGGCAAAGGCAGTATCCCCTTCCACACCAGGGGCTCATGGAGCACTGCAGGCACTGCTGGGGGTGCCAGGCAGGGAGCTCAGCCCCCCAAGCCGCAAGAAACCCCTCTGGAAGGAAGGAATCATGTCCTGTTCCCTGGCCATGGGCAGCAGCGTGTCCCTTTGCTCCCAGGGTCTCTGGGTGGGGATCACCCCAACCCTGGTGGCAGCAGAGGACCCCCGTCTCTGCCTGGCTTGGATGAGACAGCATGTCCCAGTCTGAGCAGGGGACAGGCACATCACCTGCAGGGCCATGGGTACAGACCGTGTCCTTGTCACCTGGCTGGCTGCCAGCGCAGGGTGATCTTGGACCCACAGCCCAGCACAAGCCCTGGCACTGCTGAGCCCCAGCCCTGCAGCCCCTGTCCCTTGATCCCTAGGCCAGGCAGGACCCCATGCCTTGTCCCCACGGCCTTCCCCACCAGCTCAAGCAGCGGCTTTGCCACCAGGATGCTCCGCTTCTCCCTTTTTCACACCTTCCCTGCCAGTGCCCGGCTGTGCTGCTGCCACCCTCCCTCTCTTCAACACCTCCTCCTCCTCCGAGGCATTTTTTTTTTTTCCTTTCTAGAGAGAAGAGTGTGGGCTGGGGATTTTTTGTTCCTCCATATTTTTTTTTTTTTCCTTTTTAATAAGCCCCCTCTCCTGCAGCTCCGGGAGCGGAGGGGCTGATCCTACGGCTCGGCACGGTAATTGTCTCCAGCCTCTCCCTGAACCTGCTGCGGGGGCGGATTTGGAGGCGCCGATGGAGCTGCACTTCATGTTTGTCCTACTCCGGGGGGCCGTGGGCAGGATCCTCTCCCTGTCCCCCCCCGCTGCCCCCCGCCCTCCGCCTGATTCCCTCCTGCAAGCTTTGGGGGTCGGAGCAGCCCTTCGCTGGCTCAGCTTCGCGGGGGCTGCCGCAGGAGTGGGTTTTCCCCGGCTCCGTGTCCCCCGCTCGGGACAGATGTCCTCCCATGCTTGCGAGGCGCAGGGATGTGCCAAGGGCTCGTGGCTCGCTGGGCAGACTCCGCGGATCTCCCTCCCCATCCCTGCCTGCCCCCAAAGCCCCACCGGGGTGCTGCCATTAGGTGTGTGGCACCTCAAACCCCACCTGCCCGGCTCTCAGGGTGGGTGACAGCCGAGGAAACGGCAGAGAAACAGGGTGGGTGCAGCAGCCTGGCAGCCAGACCTGCCGTCCTGGGGCTGGGGACACACCGTGTGCCCCACAACAGCCGCCCCAGTCCCTCGGGGACAGCAAACTCGAGATGGACCCTCTCTGCTCTGAATCCTTGCAGGACGCTGCTCCCTGCCAGGCTCTGGTGTGGGGAGAGCCGTTCTGCCCGCCCTGCCAGGACAGACCCACCCGACTGGCACCGGGAGCATCTCTCCGGAGGAGGAATGGCACTGGCACTTCCCAGCGCGAGCAGCTGCCGCAGCCGAGCAGAGGTGCGGCACTTCGTCCTGATTTCCCTCTCTAAGCCCATGAAGCAGAAATTTCCCCGTGGGAAACCGCTGATTTTTGAATGTGCCAGGATGTGCTGGAAACCATCCCAGTGGAAAATCCCCAACCAGCCCCACAGCACCTTGGCTAACCTGGTGAAGCCCCTAACTCGGGAACACCTCGGCGCTGCTGTTGTACCTGCCCTCTTCAGTGGATGGAAGAGCTGTGGGATGCACGGAGCTGGGGCTGCTGCCCCTGCATCAGCCCGGGACTGGGGTGGTCGGGGGCGATGCTTGCAGGGCTGGCGAGCTGCTGCGCCAGCTTTGCTCCTTTATTCCTTGTGAAATGCATCTGTCCAGGTGGTTTTAGACCACAGTGCCAGGCAATGCAGGCAGCCCCAGAGCCTGGGTGCTCTGCCCTCCAGTCAGCACCCACCCAGCAAAGCGTCGCAGCCCAGATACCTCCAGGAGCCCCCCTGGTCTTCCCCCATCACTCCTGGCCTGCGAACTCCCCTCCACATCCCCACAGCCACCTCTGCCCAGCCAGAGCCCCACAGCCTCATCACTGGCACAGAGCAGCCTCTGCCTCACCTGCCCATCCCCTGCCACCACCACAAAGCCCTAGAGCTCTGAAAAGCTGAGAAAAAACAGGTCCCACATCCCACCTTGCCACCAGCACCGTGGAGGGTGCCCCTCCTCCTGCCTGCAGTGCCAGCTGGGGCTGTCCCCACCACAGGGACCCACTCCCCAGCCCAATCCCCTACTGTCCACCAGCCCCTCCCTGTCACCCTGATGCCACAGGGATGGATGTGAATGTCCCAGGATGGGGGCTCCATCTGCCTCCACGGAGCTGCCCTTCGTAGCAGCACCCCGGTGCCACAGTCTGGCTGGGGAATGTGAGCAGCACTCAGCCCAGCCTGCACAAAGTCCTCCAGTCTCAGCCTCTCGTTTTCCCCATCTCTGCCCTCTCCCTTCTCCCTCGCCCCCGTTCCACACGCCCACGTGCCTGTGGGCACACGCTGAGGCACCGGCTGCTCCGTGCCGGGCGGCGCAGGGCTGCGGGGCCGGAGCATCCCCGTGCCTGTGGATGGACAGAGCTTCCCCTCCGGAGCACAGGCACCCTGAGCCCACCACCACGCTGCCAGCCGCTCCGAAGGGACGGTGGCCACACGGCCCAGATTTACACACCAGCTCCAAAAAAAGGCACAGAAACCAAAACAGAGGCACATGCCTGCTCACTCCTGCACCCGTTCACAGCCACACGCTGGGCGGGACGCGGAGCATCCCTCCACATGGGGAGCCTGGCATCCCCTGCTGCACCCAGGGTGCTCAGAGCTCCCCAGGATCCCCTTGCTGGGCACAGGCAGCTCTGTTTGCACACACACACACACACACACTGATCCAGGCACACACGATGACACCTGGACCCGAGGAGCTGAGCCCTCCCTCGCAGGAAAGCAGGGTCAGACAGGGCTACGGCTCACCCGCACTGGGACAGGGGTGGGAAATACCCTGGATCTTTCCAAAAGCCACCAGGATTCTCTGGGGGCTGCCAGGCAGACTGGGTCTCCTGCAGGTCTAGTCAAGCCCCTGTGAATCCACACAGATAAACTCCCTAAAGAAATGTGAGGGGTGTCCACTGCTTTGGCTTTCCTCCTCAGCTGTCCTGTCCCTCCTCTCGGCTGGGGAACTTCCCAAGGGACCTGGCAGCCTTCATTTTTGGGAGCAGCTCTTCCAGAAGAGGGGCAGCCAAACCCTTCCGAGGCAACTCCAGACCCCTGGGGTGTCCCAAGCCCCCAGCCAAGCACCCATCAGCAGCTCCTGAACTCAGGCAGGGGCAGAGAAGCAGGTCTGGGGCTGGAAGCCCTCATCCTCACTCGCGTGCCCTCTCCGATTCCCACTGCATTCTCCCCATGCCCACCTCCTTTCCCTCATCCCCAGCAGTTCCCAGCTCCGCTCAGTCTCTCTCCCAGCCAGGGCACAGCCCCGCTCTGAGCATCCCAGCCCCATCTCCAACTTACTTGCCCAGTTCCTCAAAGAGCTGGTACTCCTCAGTGAAGCGATTGCAGGTGATGGTGGCCATCCTGAGGGGCTGGAAATGCTCCCTCCCGGTGCGGAGTTTGGGGCAAGCAGCTCTCCTCTCGCTCCCTCCCTCTCCGTGTGCTCCCGGGGCTCTCTCCTCGCTGAGGTAAATAAGGGAATATATTTGATTGACAAGCCCAGAGATAATGATGAGGGCAATTTGTCTTCTCAGCTTCACAAGCCTTCGTCAGCATCGCCGTCCCCATGGTGACCACCGCTGCCAGAAACGCCCTGTTTCTGTTGCCGGGGCAACTGCTTCCCAAACCCGCCACCCTCCGTGGGGACCAGGGCCCTGCTGGGGACCCGGCCCGGGGGCTGCCCGGGGGTCACCCCCCTGCTGAGGAGGGGGGGGGATATCTAAAATACAATTATTAATGGCAAATTAAAGGCTGTGGCAGTGGTAAAATAATTGGGGCAAAAAAGGTTTCCATGGAAACTGTGGTTTCCATGTTCCAGGAGGATGCTGTCACCCCAGCAACTGCTTATTCCCCCCCCCAAAAAAAAAAAAAAAATACAGGCCCTGCTGGTACCTGCAGCAGCATTCCTGGGGGCCCTGGGGGCTGTGGGATGGGGACACGCTGCAGCAGGAGGGAGCAGATGGAGCAGAAGTGTGTCAGGAGAAGCTGGAGAAATCATGGCAGGTCCCCAGGTCCCCACACTGTCCCGCCTTCAGCCAGGGTCCCCAGGGGGGCTGGCCCCGATCACACTGCAGGGGAGGGCTGGCTGCTCCCACTCCCCCTTTGCCCACTGTGACCCCCCTGGGGTTCCCATGGAGCAGCTCCTGAGGGTCCCCCGAGAGAGGAGTGAGCAGCCTGGCCTGAAGCACAGCTAGAGGGGAGCAAAGTGTCCTGGGATGCTGTGCCCTGGGGTGCTGTGTCCCTGTGCTGCCCAGGCCAGGGTGGAAAGGGGGGAGTTTCAAAGTGGGAACAGGAGGAAGGTCTGGCCCCCCAGTCCTTGGACTTTTTGTTGCTGAGTTGCCTCTCTGCTGTGCTGAACATAAGAAAGCACAAAAAGTGCAATAAAAGTGGAGCTGTGAGGTCCAAAACCTCAGGGAAGGGGTTTCCCTCTGAGTCCCCACCAGCCCTCATGGGGGATCCAGCAGCACCTCCTCTGTCTACACCACCCCTTGCACTTTCCACCTGCTGACTTCTCCCAGAAGAGCTTTCTTTACTAAGCTTTTGTCCCAAATCTGGATGATTTTGCAGCAGCGGGGCCCTCCTCACAACAGGAGAAGGGACTCCCTGTGCCAGCTGGGAGGGCACTGCCTTTGGCAGCTGAGATGGATTGAGTTCCCTTTCAGGCTGCCATGGAAGGGTTAAAAGGAAAAGAAAAGGTTCTAACCAGACAAAAATAGGGAGAAATCTTTGAGAGGGGAGAGAGGAGGAGCAGAGAGGGAGAGAAGAAAGGAGGTGGAAGTGGAGGAGGACAGCAAGTGGCGGAGTGAGGAAGAGGAGGGGGAGGAGGAGAAAGGTCTAATGGCTTTTCCATTAATTGCACCATTACCCACCCTCATCCCCACCTTGCACCCCTGCATCCAGCCTCCTGCTCCTGGCTGGTCCCATCCAGGGGACCCTGCTGGCAGAGCAGGGACCGATCCCCAGCCATGGAAGGGCACAGGGATGCGGCAGAGTCCCCAAGGGCTGATGACCTCCAGACGCACCCTGGCCGTGCCCTGGCATGGGCAGAGCACACCAGGCACCCTCACTTGGGCTGCAGGAAATGCACAGGTGCCATCTGTGCCCCGGGGACACAACGGTCCCCAAAATGCCTCCAGGCATCCCCATGCTGCTCCCACAAAAAGGGGATTTCATTCCCCTCCCCAGGGCTGTGCCAGGAGGCAGGGGGCTGCCATGGGGGCCGGAGCATCCGGATGTTTGTGGGAGCGTTCTCCTCCTCCAGCGTTTTGCTGCCAGCCCCCAGCAGCCCCCTGGAACCCTACAGGCAAGAGCCAGAGCCCCCCACTCGCAGGACCCCCTGGATGCCCGTGGGCAGCTCTGTGCCCCTGCCTCACTCCCACCTCCCTCCCACCTGCGCCGCTGTTCGTGTCCCCGTGAGCTCCGCAATGTGACCTGCCCCCCTCCCGTGCCCACCCCCACACTGCCACACGTGCTCAGCCCCACACGCGTGACTCTGCGTGCTCCCGGAGCCAGGGGGAGGGATCTGTCCCCTCCTTCCCCCCGGGGCCCCTGCTGCAGCCCAAACCCTCCCCCGGGCAGGGGGTGATGCTGGCGCAGTCCCCCGCGGGGACCCTGCCTCCCTCCCCAGGGTTCTCCTGCCTGGCAGAGACACAGCTCTCCAGGAAAAGTTTCTCCCTCTCTGCTCTTCTCTCTATTCAGTTTTTTGGTTTTTTTCTTTTCCTCGACATTTTTCCTTCTGAGGGTAAGGGGGTGTCAGACTTCTGCATGCTGAGCATGCTCTGCTTTGCTGATAATGTTTTCCCAAGCAGGATCTGCTGTGTGGTCCCAATCCTGGGTGCCTGGGGACAATCCAAGGAGAGCAGGAGCTCTGGGTGGAACCTTCCACCTCTGGGCTGGGGGCTCCCCTGTAGGAGGGAGTAGTCCCAGTCCTCTCCCAGAGGCCTCAAGATATTCTCAGGATGTGTCTGTTCCCAGCCACCCCAAGATTTGCTCCTGCAGGGCTCTGGGAGCCGTGCTGCGCTCCTGCTGCCATGCTCGGGTCTGGCCACCTGATGGAGACCTTCATCCCCAGTGCTCCTCTCCATCACTGGGCTGGCCTCTCCAAAAAAGCATCCTGCTCTCCACACCGTGCTCCAGCTCTGCCTGAAGAGCTTTGGTTTCTGCATCCCAGCACGGGGCTGCCCCAGGGTGAGCACCCGAGGTCGGATGCTGAACCCCAACCACACGGGATGGGCAGCTCAGGATGGATCCACGTGTCCTGGGGGGGCTGCAGCAGGTGCCCCTGCTCCCAGGGGATGGGGCTTGCAGCAGTGCTTCGCACACCAAAGCAGCCAGGCTGCCAATTACATACTGCAGAGATCCCAAAATTACTGGGACAGTTTCACATGCAAGCTGGGGTCTGGGGGATGCTCAGTTGCTGTCCTCTGGGAAGCTGAATTTGGGGTTATTTTTAGATAAGATTATAAATACCGTGGTGAGGAGAGCTGATTTACATTTAGGGCTGTGTTTGCAAATGTGCCCTGTCCCTACGGGCCCAGCACTTGCTCCTGCAACCACAGGAAGGTGCTTTGGGCTGAGACAGGGTGCCAGTGCCACCCTCTCCCCTACAGCAGGGTTCATAGGCAAAAACCCTCCTGGGGACATGTCCATGATACCTGGGGACACTCAGTAGGTGCCATGTGGCTCCTGGCACCATCGGGCACTGGATCTGAGTAGAGGAACCTGCAAAACCACACATCCTCAGACCACTGGCATGAGAAAGAGCACAAGTCCCTGATGCAGAACACCTTCTGAGGTGCTCAGGGTGCTCTGCCACTCTGCCACTGGGGCGGTTTGCTGGGATGCCCATCCCCTGTCCTGATACTGGGCTTCTTCCCTCTCCCAGGTGGGAGTTGCCTGGGGGGCTGGAGAGGCTCTGACGTACCCCCAGTCCTGCCTGATACATCCTATCCCTATTCCATCCCCGTCCTATCCCGCTTCCCTCCTCTTCCCAGCCCAGCCCAGCCCAGCCCCACCCTCCTCTTACCCTCCTCCCCATCTCTATCCCGTCCCAACTCCATTCATTCCCAGCCCATTCCCTTCCCACTCGCTCCAGCCAGCAGGCTGGAAACAGCCAGGGTGGGGACAGCCGGTCCATGGCTGCAGAGAGGCAGCCACCACCACCCCGCCACCCCCGGGGGTCCCGGTGCAGCCCCTGCCCTTCCCTCCCAGGCCCCATCCCGCACCCAGCTCCTGCGGGGCTCTGGAGCTGCCTGGGGCTTGCCAGGGGCTTTGAAGGGAGGCTGGGAAGGAGGGGAGGCTCAGCCTGTCTGTGGAAACACATCTCCCGGGTGCAGGGAACTCCACCGCCTGAGCATCTCTCCAGCTGCATTAACCCCTTGGCAGCCAGAGCGTGCACACAGTCCCAGGGGACTTCAGCTCTCTGAAAACACGGGGGTTTGGCACATAGCTGTGTTTTTCACAGCACAGACCATTAATGAACATCGCTCTGATGAGGAGAACACGTGGCAGCAGCTGCATCTCCTTTCCCAGCCCAATGTTCAGACACAGCACAGCTGGAATCAGGGGGGAAGGACAGCTGCTGTCCTCGGGCTGGAGGCTTTGCTCTCTCCGAGCACCCAGAGGTGCTCCTGCCTACTTCTCCTCTTTGTTTTCAGGGACTAAGATTTTCCTTCAGCTGTTTCTTCTTGCAGAGATTCAGAATCCAACTCTTTTTAATTAAAAATACAGATGACAACAGATCCACCACTGTGGCCAGGCTGACTGCAAACCCAGCATCAGCCCAGCAGATCCAAACCTGGAAAGAGGAAGTGTGACGAGACGAACATTTTCATGGGGATGTTAGTAAAAGGGGAAGGGAGAAAGATTGAGCATGTTTTCATGGAAATTTCCATTTTTGAAGAAAAAGAAAATAAAAGAAGGACTAAACTTGGATGCATTTATGTAAATATGGAAATGAAAGCTGTTTCCCGAGTCTTGTCACCACCTCATGTCCAGCCCTGCTCTCCCATTTCCTTCAGCACCAACTCTCCCTTAGCTAATATTTGCTCTCAAGCCCCTGCAGCATCACCCCCTGCTCTCCCCTGGTTTTGGCTCTGCCTGCAGCAGCCTCCTCTTCTTCAGCAAAGTGTTGCTTTATTTTCAGCAACTGCCTGGCTTTGCCAAACGGCAGCCGGTGCCGCAGTCCCGCTGATGGTGCACATCCCCAGGGCCCGGGCTGGCTGATTTGAGGTAGTTGGAGGATGTGGAGCATCCTCTTGGGGCTCACCTCCACCCAGGCCATGCCGTGGGGACCAGTCCTCTCGGAGCAACATGCTAAGGGAGCAGGGATGGAGATGGGGCTGATGGAGGAGCTGAGCCCCCTCTGAACCCTGTGCCTGGGATGTGCCTGCAGGGATGCAGGGATGCAGGAGCCAGCGGGGTGGGATGGCACAGCGATGGGCGTGCGCGGAGCAGCGGGGACTGGCGCACACACTGCCACACTCCAGCTTTTCAAACTCCTTCCCAGCTCTACAAGAAGAGGCCTCCTCTCTTCTGCCTTGCTGTCAGCTGGTTTTTTTCCTTTGTTTCTATAGAAAATCCCAATACCCCCAAATAATCCAGATAAGAGTAAGAAAAAAAAAATACAAACATGTCATTTTCTTCCCATCCTCATCCCTCTCTCACACACAGGGCTTGAAAGAGCACTGAAAGGTATTCAGTGTGCACGCTGCCAATTGTCACATCTTTCAATGACAGATTTTAAATGAATGTTATTTTGCAAGGGAGAAAGAGAGGGGGGAAAAGAAAAAAAATAGAAAGCCCACACTGCTCATCCAAGAGCTGACAAGTCCTAACGGGCCTCATTTTCCAGAGACAAAAATAACTATTTTCAAAATTCACAGCAGGGCCTTCGCCTACACACGCTGCACCAAGAGAAACCTGTGGGGAGAAATGTAAAACACATTGTGTAAATGGAAATGCACCATGCATCCAAAACGATTTTAAAGCTATTTACCCCCTTCCATCCTCGCCAGCTCTCCTGCGAGCGCACGTATGCGCGCTCTCACCCCACCGAAGGCGCGGGGGCCCGGAGCTTTGCTGGCTTCCCCGGCCCCTGGCGATGGCATGGGCTGGCTCCCCTCAGCAGCGGATGATGGGGAGGTGTTCTCCTCCCCACGCGTGCGCTGCTGGAAGAGCAGTGCCCATCTGCGAGGAGGGGATGTGGCGCGGTGCTGGCAGGCGGGAGACGTCCCCATCATCCCCGTCCTCCACCGTGGCTTCAAAAGTCCTGCAGCTACCAAACAGCAGATCAGCTTCTGCAGAGACCTCCTTGAGATCTCTCTGCCCCAGGTTCAGCAATGGGATGTGGGGACAGGGACAGCTCCAGCACTGGGAAAGGGCAGATGGGGCTGGTTGGCTGGTTGGATGTGTAGGATTCATAGGGAGGAACAGGGGTGCCTAGAGGCTTACACGTGAGGGGGGTATCCCAGCCAATTTTGGGTGAAAGGCTCTGCTGGGTGGCTGATCCATGCAGAGTCCACCACCAGAGCCTGGGGCAAACCTGCCTCCCAAATGTGGGGCCAAAGAGAACCATCTGTCCTCTGAGAGCATCCCAACCATGACTCCATGGGCCACAGCTCCTCATCAGGGCTGCTCCCAGCCCCCCAAGCCAGTGGAGAGGGGAAGCCATAGCCCCACATGAGGTCACTGTAGCAGCATGACTTAGTCCAGCCCCGTTGATCTCAGGTCTGACATCTCAGCCCTCCACAAAGAAGCAATGTGGTCTGGGTTTGGGGGAGGCCCTCGAGTCCGCAGAGCGAGAGCAAAGGTTGCAGTTGCTTGGCAGCAGGCTGCAAGCCAGGAGCAAACAGAGAAATAGTGAGGGTTAACATGAAGGCAGAGCCCCCATGCTTCCTCTTGCCCTTGTGATGGCCAACACTTAAAGCTTATGATTGGCTGCAGAATCCTTGAGGAAAGGGTCTCTCTGGAAGCAGCTGTGCAGGGTAAGCCCAGCTCAGCAGTCATTCACCACCACCAAGCACCACAGCAGAGACCCCATCACCCTTCCTCACCCACTGGGAGCAACTCCCTGTGGCCACCGCTCCAGCCAGAGAGAAGTGTTTTGGAGTGAACCCTGGGGCAAGGGAGAGCAAGAGAACACTGGCCACCTCCCTGCCTGTCCTTCTCCCTCACTCCCATCCCATGGCACTGCAGTCCAGAGCTCCACCCTGGCCAGGATGGGTGGATGCTGGGGAAGCGTCCTGTCAGATGCGGTTGGACATGAGCCTGGTGTTCAGCTTGCGGAAGAAGGAGCGCAGCTTGCAGATCTTGCACTTCTTCTTCTTCTTCTTGTTCCTGCTTTTCAGAGACTCCCGGCCGCCTTCCCACTCCTCCCCATCATCCTCACTGGCCCAAGGTCCCCAGGCACCGCCGTTGAAGTCTGGGTGAGCCCGGGGGTTCTCCGCAGGGTACCGCACCGGGATGGCCGTCCGGTTGTAGTGCACCAACCTCATCAGGAGGCTCCTGACCACGTCTGGGCGCTGCTCTGAGAGGTCATAGCGCTCGTAGGGGTCAGCAGTGATGTTGAAGAGCCACACAGACTTCCTCAGGCCATCAGTGAGACGCTCCAGGTTCCACCAGCTCCCTGGGAAGTTGGTCAGGGTCTGTGGGGGTATCCAGTCACTGTACCCTGGGTCGCCAGTGAGGAGCTTCCACTCCCCGACCCGGATGGAAGCTTGCACAGCCGTGTTCCAGATGCCGAAGCCATCCTCCAAGGAGCCGTGCTTGGCATGGTTGTACAAGGGGTCAATGTTGTGCAGGATTTCGGTGCGTGGCGACTCCTTACCTTCACTGATAGCAGGCCAGACATCGTAGCCATCCAAGCCTTGGACATTGCTCAGGTTGCCCCTGGCCAGGCTGACCAGAGTAGGGTACCAGTCTGTGATGTGAACCAGTGCCCAGCTTGTCCGACGCTTGCGCTTGATCAGGGGACTGTGGACAAAACCAATGCCACGCACTCCCCCTTCCCAGTACGTCCCTTTGCGACCCCGTAGTGGCCAGTTGCTTCCCCCGGAGAAGGTCTGCCCGCCGTTATCCGTGGAGAACACGATCACGCTGTTGTCATAATACCCGTACTTCTTGAGGGCCCAGGTGATGTTCTTCACCGCCTCGTCCATGCAGGTGACCATGGCCGCGTACTTGCGGCGGGCGACGTTGCCCATGGAGCGGTAGCGGTAGATGTACTCCTTGGGGGACTGCAGGGGCGTGTGCACCGCTTGGAAGGCCACGTAGATGAAGATGGGCTCCTTGGGGCTGTGGGATGCCAGGATCTTGCTGACGCGCTGGGCGTAGAGGAAGGTGGAATACTTCCCGCTCTGGTCCCACGCCACGTCCTCGCCCTCGTGCAGGTCGTAGCCGCAGACGTCCGGCCCGTCGCAGTTGTCGTAGGTGTAGTAGTCCACGTTGCCTGTCAGCGAGCCCAGGAAGGTGTCGAAGCCCCGGCGAGTGGGCAGGCACTCCTTCTTGTAGAAGCCAAGGTGCCACTTGCCCACCATGTGCGTGGAGTAGCCGGCTTCCTGCAGCTTCTGCGGCAGGGTGACCTGGTCGAGGGGCAGGCAGTTGGGCTGCCGGGGGCGGATGATGGAGTGCTGCAATCCTGTGTGGATCTGGTACCTGCCAGGAGGAAGAGCCAGAGGAAAGCAATGGTGATGAGGAGCAGCACTGGGTGAGGACGTGATGGCACTTTTTGTGTTAGAGACACAAAACAAATGCAGATTTCCACGTCACCCAACCCAACCCAATGAAGCAAGTTCCAGCCAGGGACAGGGAGCTCCTCATCTGTCCATAAGTACCAAAAGTAAATGCAAAGAACACAGAGAGAGGCTCAGCAGACATCTCACAAAAATGCCACCAGCATTTGTCCCCACTGCTGGCAGCCTGGCAGGTGTCTGGGCTGTGTCAGGGCTGGGCAGCACAAGCAAGTGGGTTCATAATGCCCAACCTGAAAGTCCCCACTATTTCTGTCCTCCCCTGCCTTGCACACCATGAAGATGTCTGGGACCCCTCAATAACCATCAGGAGAGAAGGGAGGCCTTTGCTTGGAGCATGGTGGGCTCCACCACTCCAGGCAGTAGGTGACCACATCCATAGGCACCTCCCTGGGGCCCACTCCTCAGCAGGAGGTGGTCTGGTGGGATCTGCCTCCCACAGGGAGTGCTGACCACACAGCACTGCTCCGGAGAAAGCCCCACCTATCCTGGAAGGCAGAATGGCCCAGGATAAGGGGGCATCTGACTGTGCTGCCATGGGAGAAGGCAGTGGAGCAACATCCAGCCTGTGCTGGCCAGTGCAGCACTAAACACACATGAAGAGAAAGCACAGACCAAGGGCCTCACAGCAAATCTCCAAGGGCCAGTGTGTCAGGGACTACCTGGGGACATATCTCCTTGCCCAGCACCAAACACCTCCTGTCTAGAGACCACCCTCTCCCTAAGTGACATCCATTATCCAGCAGCATCCACATTTTTGCTCTTGCCACGTGCCACTACTTATCCTGTGTGGAAATCAACTATTCACCCAGGAAACTTTCTAGAGAAATCCAGATCTGCTGGAGGATCTCCATCCTCTGCTAACACACCAGGGCATCGCTCTAGCAGCAAGGTGGGGTTAAGCCCCTCAGAGAAGGGACCAAAGGGGGACATGAGCAGGCTGCAAGCAGGCACTGGCTTACCTGCCAGTTATCAGCTGGCTCCGGGACGGGGTGCAGATGGGCTGGATGTAGTAGTTCTCCAGCTTCACACCCTCTGCTGCCAGCCTGTCCAGCGTCGGCGTCTGGATATCTGAGCCGTGATAGCCGACGTCGTGGTAGCCCTGGTCATCGGTCAGAATGAAGATGATGTGGGGTGGCCTGGTGAAGGTGGGAGGCAGCGATTTCTCCATGGGGTCTGTGGCCACATCGGCCACCAAACTGGGCTTCATCCAGTCCCAAGACAAATAGCCAAAGCTGAGCAGGCTGACGAGCGAGAAACCCGTGAGGGCATAGACGGCCATCCCGAAGCACTGTGCTGCCTGCCAAGAGCGTTACTGTCCCAGCATCGCCTGGGACACGAAAACTGGAGGTCTCCCCCTCCTCCAGGAGGGCTCCCTGACCTAGAGGATGCTCCCCGCAGCCCCCGCAGCCGGTTTTGCGGGAGCAGCTTCCATCAAGGCACACTCGGTGCACACAAAGAGCTTAATCCGCCGGGGCTGGGTCGCCTTCAGTCAAAGGAAAATAAACCCCGCGCTGCTCCAATCACACACATCTGCACGGCAGGACGGGCTCCTCGCACGGAGCCGCTCGCCAGCGTCCCGAGCGTTGGAAACGCTTCCTGGCTGCCTGGGGCTTTCTCCCTGGTGTTACTTCTTTATGAAGAGCTCCACAAAATCCTCGTCGGACAAAGTTGCTCTGGTTTCTCGTCCGCTCCAGCCCTGCCCGGTATCAGGAGGGCTCGCTCGGGATACGCCGATCCTCGTCCTTAAACTCCTGCGGAAGAAAGAGGGTGCTAAAGTTCAAGCCCAGGGGTGCCGAGCTCTCCTCCTCGCTCTCCGGGCAAGAGCCGCCCTCTCCTTTTCCCAACCTCCGCTCCAAGGCACAGTCCCAACATCTGTCAGGAGTTGGTCTAAGCCGCCAGGTTTATGGGGAGCTGCCGGCCCGGCCCCTCCCAGCTCAGCAGCTCCAGCAAAAAGCTGGGAAGCTCCAGGGCATGCAGGGTCCTTCCTCAGCGAGGCATTCCCTGGGCCACCGATGCTTCCCCCCCTGCTTGCTCCCAGCCGTGTGACACATGGATCAGGACCCTCAGTGGGATGCTCAGCTGACCTGGTCCATGGATCAGGACCCTTGGTGGGATGCTCAGCTGACCTGGTCCATGGATCAGGACCCTCGGTGGGATGCTCAGCTGAAGCCCCCTGGTCCATGGATCAGGACCCTCGGTGGGATGCTCAGCTGAAGCCCCCTGGTCCGTGGATCAGGACCCTCGGTGGGATGCTCAGCATCCAGCCCGGGATGGCAGCGGGAAGGGCTGGATCTCTGGGAGGGATTGCTGGGGCCAGCTGCCCACACTGACAGGATCATCATCCAAATAAATCCTGAACAAGGAGAAGCTGCAAACACTTGTTTGAACATCCCCAGTGTTAATAAAACCACCCGGGAACTTGCAGAGCACTAAGGAGTGGTGGGTGCTGCTGCACACATTTTCCAAGTGGGGAAACTGAGGCAGCAAAGGGCCATTGTCACATGAGAGGGGCAAGGTTTGGCGGGAACCAGAGACTTCTGCCAGTGCAGGGGTACTGATCTGAGCTTGGGGTGCTGGGACAAGGGGCAAGTGCCCTGATGCTTCAGGGAGGGGGTTGGCAGAGATGAGCAATGGCCCTGTGCAATTCCTTCTGCAGGGCCAGCACTCATCAGGCATCAGGAAGCCCTCATGCCTGGTATGCATCTTGTCCTCCCCACTTCCCAGGCAAGGACATGGCCCAGGAAGGGGGATTTTTAGCACAAACCCCTGCCAGAGTAGGGAGATGAGTCCTGTGGCTGTTTGCAGTCCCAAAATGATGGGGACCTGAGGGGTCCCAGTACACTGGGCACCCCAGCAGCCCCCAGCCCAGCCACCCCACCTGCCTTTACAACTGCAGGGCTGTGCTGGGGGCTCACTGGGGGCCTGGGAGGGCTCTGCCTTCAGAACTGGCTCAGAAGAGCAGATGAGACAGATGGCTCCATGGCCCCCTACACATCTCCTTCCCAGATCCCCTCCTCTGGGTCGCCTCCCTGGGCTCCTCCCACACTCCCTGTCCTTCCACTGACCCTCCAGTCCTCAGGTGTCCTCCCTGCCCCACGCCAGCCTGCTCCCTAGGACCCCAGACACCATGGAGGAGTGGGGAGGAGGGATGGAGGAGTGGGGAGGAGGGATCACGAGGATCCTCACTTCCAGGGACTCTCAGGAACAGCAGAGGGAGGATGGGCCTCTCCCTCCTAGCTTTAGACACAGGCAGAGAGGATGGGGTCAAGGACAGGGACAGGACAGAGCCAGCTTCAGCCAGGGCTCAGGGGCTTGCAGGAGCACAGGGAGGGGTGCAGGGGACAGGAGCAGGAGGCAGGGATGGATAACTGTGTTCTGTGCTTTTCCCTGCTGGCAGGAACCCCTGCTCACTCGACAGCTCAGAAGGGCTGGGCTAAGCCCTTCAGTGAGGTTTGATTAATCCCCAGGGGTTCATCTATCATTTCTTCCACCCAATTCTCTTTTCCCTCTCCCTCACTCCCTCCCACCACTTGCCTCCCTTTTCTTTCCCACCACCTTTAGTTTTGAACAATATCCTCCTCCTGGAAAAACCTGGACCTGACTGAAGGGAAATAGAGGCAGGGGATCCTCGTCTCCTGGGTCCTGTGTTCTCTGTACACACGGCTCTGTACACACCCCAAACCAGAGACAGAGTTATTGCCAGGGCTTGTAATCAGAGCTCTTCCCAAATAATAAATAATGGTCCATTTGGGTGAGTGTTACAGATGAGAGAGGAAATTGAAGATGTCAGGCCTGAGACATGGCAGAGAAACTGTGTTCAAGGCAACACAGATCACTGATAAACTATGTCTTCCTCGGGGCCAGGGGATGAGCAGGAGGGAGGTGCAGGAGGGGCAGCAGAAGGGATGCGTGGCCACAGGAGTGGGTCTGGAGCCCACCTACGAAGAGCAGGGCTGGATCCCATCCCTGAGGAGCAAGAGCAGAGCCAAGCACCTCCTGGGTGTGTGGATTTGCTGCTCCACAGCCGTGTGGAGGGTCACATCCAGCTCACACCCTTAGGATGAGGAGGCACAGGCTGGGAGAGTCATCCTGAGTTGAAGCTGCTGTCAGTGGCCAAAGCGCAGAGGGCTGAAAGGAGGGAAGGAGGTGGCAGCAGGGACCTGGGCAGATGCTGACACGGGGAGGGGACCTTCTGTGCCAGCCAGGGCAGCCGGCTCAGTTAAACCAGTGATAGGTCCAAGCTGGCCCCAGGTCTGGGGAGGAAACAGCAGGGTTAACTCAGCCGGGGGAGCTTCTCCAAGAGCCAAAGGGTGAATAAATAGTGAATTTGTCGGCACTGACCCTGCTCAGAAGGTTCAGGGACAGCTGGGTAGGTCTCAGCAGCACATGGACACCTTCTGAGTGCTCCTCCAAGAAATTATAAAAGGGTAAATAGCAGCAAGGGGTGCAGTGAAAACACTCTAGATCCCAGGAAATGGGGTGCAATGGCACCCTCCAACCAGACCCACTGATATCATGACAGGAGGCAGGAGAAGGGAGCGGCTAGCAGGGAGGAGGAAGAAATGACAAGTCTGGAGTTTTGGGGTCAGGACGCTTTAAGCTGTCTGCACAGCTGCTCTGAGAGTGATTAATGCATCACAAGGTCTAGGGATGGAAAAAGTACTCAGGGCCTGCAGGCACCCCCTCAACCGTTCTTAATTCAAGGCAGTCACTCGTCCAGCCTCACTCAAAGATGTCTCAAGAGCCAGGAGCTTCCTTGGAGAGCTCCAGCATGTTGCACAATGGGGAGATTTCCCCTGGCAGCTGGCCCGGCTGTCAGTGCTGAGCCAGCCAGCAGACCCTGCTTGCTTTGGTCCTGCATCTGCCCTGGCAAGGACAGCCCTGCTCCTCCCATCACATCAGCTGCTGTGACAAAAGACACTGACTCTCCCTCCCAGCCCGGTCTGCAGTGGCATGACCAGTTCAGGATGATGGGGAGGCCCTTCAGGTGAGCTGGGTGCTGGATGTGGGGCTGGCAGCAGCTCTGTGGGCAGAGCATCACCCCCTGCACGCCAGCCCAGCCCTTCCAGGCGCCTGCAGACCCTTCCCAGCTAGAACCAAGCTCCCCATGCTGAGGAATCACTCAGCAACCAGGGTAAAGTCACCAGCCAAAGCCCATAATGCTCCTTTTTGGTGCTTTTACGCCCAGGAACATGACCTGCAGAGCATCAAACCCTGACCAGTGCCTGGACCAAGTCCCTCCATGTCCCTGCAGCTGTCACAGCTCCTCACATTTGCACAGCTGGTTCTCTGACCAAATATTTAATTATTCCTTTTTTTTTTTTTTTAATTATTAATTTTATGTGGCCTGGGGCAAGAATGAAAATAAACACAGCCCTTCCTGCTTTTTTCTCCCCAGCACCCCCCGGCTCTGGCCGCACTTGCGTTTTGGCTCCGAAAGTGCTCACTGCAAATGGGGTTATGCAAACAGGCTCCACATATTTCTCTGTGCCTGAGATCTGCCACGAGGGCCACACAGCAAAGTTTAAAACTAAGCCTCAAATCTTTCTTTTTTTTTTTTTTACTTTTTCCCCCCTTTTTCTTTATTTTTTAACCCTTCCTGAGGCCGTAGCTGTTTCAGCCCTCAATACTGCCTTTCTCTTGCCATCAATGGGGCATTATGGCAGGGGATTTATTGGAAGCAGAACTCCCAGGCTTTACAATGGGAGCTCTGTGCAAGGCAAATATTGCACAATCTGTTTGCACGCCGTCAGCTCACTGCCCTTCCCCTCCGACAGCCCCACTCACGCCTCGGCCTCCGGCCTGCTGAAACAGGACCTTAAAAATCAGAAAAATGAAAGGTTTTTAATAAGTCCCCTCTCTCCTGCTTCAGAGCAAGACATTTGACCTAACAGGGCATCAGGGAGCCTCGGAAAAACACCTCTTGTCGCTCTCGCCTCTTAGATGTTTAAGGGTTTCCACTCTGCCTGGCCAGCGTGTGATGCATTTACTCTTTTATTGGCATGATGAAAGAGGCTAGGCAAGTCTGGAGAAGAAGGGAGCAGTCCCAGGAATGGGGAAAGGTTGTTTTGTCTAGAAAGGGGGGGAAAGGCTGACAGAAGGGGTTGGCTAGCTAATTTGTGGTGAAGGAAAGAGGCTGGAGGCATCACCAGTCCCAAGCCCAGGAGAGGATGGGGCTGGAGGTGAGCACTTCTCCACTGACTTTGGGAGCCTCCAGGTGGTCCAGGGCATCATGTCATCAGCCTGGTGAATGGTTCTGTCCTGGTCTTCTCCCTGTCAGGAGCACTCTTTGCTCCCCAGTGTGTTATCCTCCAGGGATATCCCCAAGGACCATCTTCCCTTCCTGGTGCATTTCAGGCAAGCAGCATTTCTGCCAGGCAGTGCCAGGCTCTGCCTCCTCCCCCACCAGCCCTCCATATTATTTTGCCCACTCTAGGACCTCATTTTTCCCACACAGAGCCCAGCACCTCTCTGCCTCTGGCCACGTGGACCCTGTGGATAGAAACCAATTTTCTAGTGACAACCGCTGCGGCAAGACCTCCACCAGATGACAGGGTTTGGGTTTGGGTTGGGGAAACTCAGAGGTTTTAAACACACCATAATTCACTCTCTGGGAGCTGGAGCAAGAGGAGGAGAAAACAGCAAATCTGCATCAGTTCCTGGTTATGCAACCCTGATCACTGCTGAAAGGACGAGGAGCGGTGCAGCAGCAGCCGTGGCACAGGATGCCAAAGCCACCAAGGCAGCACGTTATGGAGCAGAGAGGAGAGCATCAGCTGTCCCTTTGACAGGGCTCTGGATTTTTTTTCTTGAAGCCAAATGGTCTTTTTTTCAATTCCCTGCCTGTATTTCACACCATTTGAGCAGTTGAAAATAATCATCACCGTCAAAATGCACTTGGAAGCCGTAGCACAGTATTAGAGTCTTTTATAATGTAAACCATAGCCTCTAACTACACATGATGGGCTTGGCCAGGGTTTGTTCCCCATCAAAACACTGCTGCTCCCCTTCCTCCTCTCCAGGTCCTGCAGTACCAGCAAAATAGGAAATAAAAGCCCTGAATAATAAAAGTTCCTCTTATGGTAAGGAATTTTTCTTCTGTTTTTGGTCACTGTGATGATGCATCTCAATGATTCTGTAAATCCTCCAGTGAAATTACTTCTACGCCTTCCTGCTCATGTTTGTTTTCTTCCTTCTCTTTCATTCAGGAGACTTCAGTCCATCAGCTTCTCTTCCTTCACATAATATTCTTTCCCTTGCCTTTCTCCACCCTCTGGGAAACTGCAGCTCGCCGCCTTCTCTTCTCTCTCTAACGCCTTGCTTTGAAGAGCTGGAGAGGAGCCCATGGGTTTGGCACCGCTCCCTCCTTCCCATGCCTTATGGCAAGCTTTCCACGTTGCCTGGGTGCTCTCCCTCCTTGTCCTGCTCCCTTTTCTCCAGCCCAAAATCCAGCACTCCCTGAAGCGAGGTGCTCCCCGCTGGAGCTGTGCAGCAGAGCCCCAGGGCTCACGTTGTGGCTTGGCAGTCTGGATGGAGATTTCCCTTTGCTGTGAACCAGGGATGAGTGGAGATGTGGATCCCCCACAGGTTTCAGAGAGGGTGACAGCAAGCAACTCAAGTCTGGCTTTGCAGGCAGGACAGGCTGGAGATGAGGGACCTGCCCAGGTGTGGCAGTGTTTGATGGAAGACTGAGGGCACGGCCTGGTTCCATCAGGCTCTCATGACTCAGGCTCCTGGCATGGACTTTATCTTGCCCCCAACACACTCACCTTCCAGAAGGACTGAGCCTTGCTAAAAAAGTACATTAAAAAAGAGTCAGCAGTTCCCTGGCCTCTGAGGGCTCTCTTTGAAGCAGAGAAGGTCCCAAGGCAGCGGAAGGAAGGATTTAAGCATTTAGCATAGCTGGTTTCTGGCAGCACTGCCATGTGACCCTGACACTGGCTTCCCAGCTTATTGATTTTGGACTCCCCCACCTTCATTCCTGACACGATTTATCACGGGAGACACAGAAACTCCTCAATCCTCTAGGTATGCAAGATGCTGGCATCACTTTCAGCCTCACCCGGGCTGGGAAAGAAAGAGCAATTCTTCCCAGCACCCGCCTGGCAAATGTCTCCCCATCCCAAAGCCATTCCAGGCTGCAACCCAGCACCTTTGGTGGAGCCCCTGAACAGCCTTCCATCCTGGAGCAGCCATGGCCTTCAGGAATGCAGGGACCCAGCAAACTCCTTTCCATGGGAGCAGCCTCAGCCCCTCCTGTCCTCCTGATACCCCACCAGGATCCTGGCTCTCCTCCCAAGCCACAGCAGAGCAAGAGACTGGCCATCCTCTCCCCAGGGCTGGGCAGCCTCCTGGCTCCTGCCTGCTCTTAAATTCCATCTCCCCTTTCAGGTGCAATCTCTTCAAAGGCAGCTGGTGGGTTTGGGCTGGCAGGAGATGCGACGGCCAGTGGGCAGGGAGCCCACCCAGAGCTCTGATGCTGCCCCGAGCCAAGGCATGGAGCATGAGAGGATGAAGCGCAGCACTCCCCAGCTTGGCTCAGGTGCCTGCCCCAGACAAGGAGCCCTTTCTCACTGCTGAGCTCGCGGCAGGGCAGGGCAGGATGGCCTCAGCACCCTGCTTGTTTATAGCCCCACTTCAGCACAAGGAAAACACACCTGCCCGTGCCAGCAGGGCTCGCACCTGTACCCCCTTCGGGCACGTGGCCGCCTGTTTATCCAGGACGCGTTTCCTCAGCACCTGGAGCACCACAGCAGAGATGCTGCTGCTCCCCAGCACCAAGGGTTGTTTTCCATCCTGGCAGGAGACGAAGTCAGAAAGCTCAGGAGTGGCATTTCAAAGAGTTTGACATCAAGGCTGTCCACAACCGTGCTGCTGGAGCAGGAGTAGGGCAGGGAGCATGTCCGGCCAGACCCCGCAGCTGCTCTCTGCCCGCCCATCCCTGCAGGAAGCAGCATGCCCTGGGCACAGGCGTTGGAAGCTCCAGCTCCCACCCTTTCCAAAGGTCTCTGTGCTGTTGAGCACTGTCTGGGGAGTGGTTCAGAACAGGCAAAGAGCCCAATTAGACACCGCATTGCTTAATACAAAAGGTATCAATAATCCAGCAGGAGATGAGAGCTCTTTCTCACCCAGGATGCCAAGAGCACAAATTGCCTTCTTGTAAAAGAAAGGCTTAATTTCCATAGAACATGACAGATTAAAGTACAAGTGGGTGGGTCCACTCTATTATTCATCAGTCTTCAGTGCTAACAGAAGAGGGTATGCTGCCTCCTTTGAAGTTTCTTCGAAGGCCCAGGGTGCCCACAGACATTTTAGCAGGGCGGAAAGCAAGATATGAGGGAATGGAGCTTTGAACACTGAGCACCCTGGGCTTCCCTTCGCCCTGGCTTTTAATACAGCAGCCTTGCTGTTGCTATTGCTTCCCAAGAGGAGTCAAACCAGAAGATCCTGATTTAAACTCAGACACCCTATCGACCTTAAACTAACAGAGAAGAGGTCCAGGACAACCATGATGCTGTATTAGCTGTGTCCAAAGCTGAGCAGAGCTTCCTTTCCTGGCTGTGCAGTGAGCTCTGTCAGCAGAGAAATCTAGGATTAAACTTTGGAGCTTGTATTCCTCCCTCCTGAATGGGAAACAGAGCAGAATAATGAGAATAAAACCCAGTTTCTCTCAGCTGAATTTTCTGAGGAGAACACTGGAGTATTTCACTCGAACAGAAATCTCCAGGAGTGATTCCTCAGAGGCAGCACATGGCATTTGCAGACAAACTCTGCAGGGTGAGATTGTGCCAGGAGAGGTTTAGATTGGATGTTGAGAAAAATTTCTTCACTGAAAGGGTAGTCAAGCATTGAAACAGGCTGCCCAGGGAAGTGGTGGAATCACCATCCCTGGAAGTGTTGAAACAACAGATAGATTTAGATTTGGTGCTTTAGAGACATGGCTAGGAGTGAAACTGCCAGTTCTGGGTTAATGGTTGGATGTGATGATCTTAAAGGGCTTTTCCAAACGTAATGATTCTGAGATTTTGTGATGTTGACTTTTCATTCCAAAGCAGAGGGGCCTGCAGCAGCCTCCTCCTCCTGGAGCCATGGCTCAGGGTGAGCTGTGTTCACTCCAGGGCAGGCAGCTGCCCACCAAGCACAGTAAAACCACCAGATCAAGCAAAGAGATCCAGTTTCCTAAACAGAAAGCACCAAACCCAGCACTGGGAGATCATGTAAGGCAACCTGGGCACCAAGCAGGACAAATGTAGAGAAGGGGTTGGAAGGGGCTGGAAGCAAAGTCCCAGGCTGGAACTGGGAGCTAGATTTGAATCACAGCATGTGTACCAGGATTCCTGCCACACGCAGGAGGAGAAATGGGCTCTGTTGGAGAAATGTGCTCTGCAGACACTGGATGTGGAGCACCATCCCCATATTCCAATCCCACCTGCTACCATTGAGGGTTTTCTGCTTGTAATCACAGGCATAACTTACAGGGTGGTTGTTGGGAGGCTTAGAGTACCTATATCAATACTGCAGAGGGTGATTCATGATTATCTGCAGTAATCCAGAAGCTATACAAAAAATTGCTAATAATAGGTTTTCAAAACCAACATTTTAGTCAAGATAAAAAATGACTGGAACAAAATCCAATCATGCTTTGCTAAAACTATAAATGGAAAGGTATAACCCATATTCAGCTCCCCTAAACACCAAGCTAAATGAAAACAGGGGATGCAGCTCCAAGTCAAGGCAGGGTTGGGATCTCACCCTGGGAGAAGTTGATTCTCAAATATGCTGAAAGCGGCTCCCAGTGTACCAGGTGCCACAGGGCTGGCTTAAATCCGGGATGAGGGAGGGGATTCGGGAAGGGAAAAGCATGAGCACGGATTGTGTAGCTGCCCTGGCAGCACATGACAGACTGTGCTGGCAACTGCAGAGCTGCCAGAGACGAGGCTGCAGCAGTGGGGATGCGGATGTGGGGCCCGGCAGGGTTCACAGTCCTGCTGAACACCATTTATTTAAGGCTGCTGTGCGATCTGATGCACAGTTGCTAGGTGACCAGAGCCCAGGGATGCGAGGATAACAGGGGAACGGCTGCGCAGGTCAGCCCTGGTCCAGCTCCTCAGCATCACATCTCCAGGATGGTCTCTGGGATGCATCAGGATGTGCCTCCAGCACAAAGAGTGGGATAAATACCGAGCTTGTGCAAGGAGATGCCATGCACATGGTCCTGCCCCTCAGCCCGAGCTCTTGGCCAGGAGAAGGGAACAGAGCCTTCCCCAGCCCCAGGTCCCAAACCTTCCTCTCCCTTGCAGTTCCCACACTCCTCCTGCTTCCAAATGCCTTCTCACCCCGCCTGACTTGCAGTGTTTCATCTGCCCACGGATGGGATAAGCTGATAGAATGTGCTGAACGCCCCAAACGGAGCCCGTTCCCTCCGTGCGCTCCCGCCGCCGGCTCAGCCAAACCCGCGGCCGGGGCCCTGAAAATCTCTCCTGCCATTAACACTGCAACAGAGTACAGCGTTTGCAGGGCCAAAGTAAACACGAAATCTGCAGGGATTTTTGTGGTATTGAGGACAACTTAACGACTGGAGCCTGAGGCAGATTTATTGTCACAATTTTCACTGAGGTCGGTAAAAGCCAGCGTGTTGCAAGCCGGTCGTTAACATTGGCTTTAGGCTTTCACAGTTCTGCCTTGGGGAGTGGCAGAAAATGTTCCTGTGTGTTGCTGTGGGACTGAAGGTAAGCGTGGGATCAGCTGTTCCTCTCTGAAAAACCCTGGCCTCATTAGTTTTGGCATAACCAGCCCCTCTTCCACCTTCCCCACCCTTCTCAAGGGAGAAATGTTTCCTCCCACCTCCCTTTTGAAGGGCTTCACAGTCCCAGATGGGTCAGGAAAGGTGGGCTTTAACCCCATGGCAGCTCCTGGGAGCCTAAAAGAGGAGTCTTTCTCATTTTTTTTCCTACCAAACCATCAGGCATTTCATACCAACCACTTAAATGAAACCAGACTCCTCAGTCCAAGCAATTACTCATGAGCAGCATCTAATTACTTCTAGTATTTAAAGAGAACAGAGAAGAATCTCCTTGGAGTGTAAACTCAGTGAAGAAGTTGCAGCTGCAAGGAAAAGCCTGTGTTACCCAGGCACACACCCTTCTTCACATCACCCCATGTCCCTGCCACACATGCACCTCCCAGAGCACTTAGGGGGCAATCACCCCTTTGTCCCCTTGTCTTTTCACCAAAAACAGCACAAACAACAGCTAGGAGCGAGGGGATTTGCAAATATACATCCCATTATACCACATCCATACGTGCACTCCTGCAGCAGCGTGAGGGGTAGAAGGAACCCACACTCCGTAGGAAGATGCTGCCCAGCTCCCCGGCCAGGCAACCCGACCTTCCCGGGAGGCAGGGCCAGCCCCCAGCAGCCAGGCAAGATCAGAGGTTGGCAGAGCCACCCTCCTGTCTGCTGCACTGCGGGCTCTTCCCATGCCAGCCCAGATGAAGTTGCAAGGGAGCTGGCTGGCGCTGCCGGCCGGAGATGCCATGGAGCCCACACCCGCTGCCCCAGCCTCCTGGGACAGAGGGAGGATGAGACTCTGGCTTGGAAAACTCCCAGAGCACTTCAATCTTCTGTTTTGGACAGTGCCTCGGGCAGCTGCTCAGAAGCACGAGTTGTCCTTCTAGAAGCAGAATTGTGAAGATCATCCTGCAGGAAGCTCCCCCCTCCCCGACCACACTACACCACAGGCGATGCTACTGTCTCTGAGGGAGAGAGAAGAGGCAGAAGGGACAACTGGCTCTGCCCAGGGAAGATCCCACAAGGATTGGGATCTGCAACAGAGTCCCCACAGGGCCAAAAGACAACCAGCAGTACATGGCCGTGGACAGAAGGCTGCAGCCTGTGAGGTGTGACATGTCCAGCGTGATCGCACACTGGCACTTTGGGGATATCCCAAGCAGAAAGAAGTGGACCAGGAACAACTTCCCCTTTCAGTATCACTTCAGGTGGCAGATGTCACTCTGATTTTTTACGATTTTCTAAGCTTTTTGATGTTTACATTCTTGTAACGAACTTTTTTCACACACTTTTTGTAAATAACTCATTGTTTTGCATTCTTTTATGGAAGAGGAGAAATTTGATAGACTGTTGGTTTGTCCAGTGTCATTGGAGAGGTGGCACTGTCACCCTCCGATCCACTGTCATTTTTGGAAAACTATAAACGTTGGAGTCAGAAAATAAATGTTCCTTTTTTTACACTTTGAGAACAGCAGTGTACATTTGTGCTCTTTTGTGTCCTATAGTGACAGGCACAGATGCTCCTGGAGCATCCCGTCCAGTGGCACCAAGCTGCCTCCATCCCAACCTTGTCTGAGTTCAGGCAGCTCCTCCACCAATCCATGTGTCCGAGCCCCCAGCACGTTTGGAGCACTGGAAGGTGCAGGTTTGGATGGCCACGAGCTCTCCACGAGCACAAAAGACAGACATGGAGCAGCTCTCTGCTTTTCCAAAATCACTATAAAACGTGGGTTTCACATTAGACCACCAAGGGGGAGCAAGGGCAAGGCTTCTCTCCTTGTCTGCTACAGCAATTTTGGGGAGTTCCCCCCCTGCTTTTGGCAACAAAAAATGGTTTGCTGATGCCAGAACTGATGCTAACTAAAGCTAGGTGGAATAAAAAGTCCCCAGGTCCTCGGTAACAGCATCCCGTTTCCAGCCAGCACTCTCTCCCATCCAGGACTACACCAAGGACTTTCCAAGAGTCTCTGGTTGCCCTCCAAAGGGAACTGCTGTCCTCTGCCAGCCCGGGACACCTTTGGGTTTGTCCTGGGCCACCGCAGCACAGGATGGCACTTTGTCACCCTCTTGTGGCTTACAAGGGCTGGCAGGCTTGCTGTGGCTTTGAGGTGGCCACATCCAGGACCCCTGGTCCAGGGAAGGCAGGGCAGTGCCTTCAGCACCCTCCTTATTCCAGCATCCCTGCTTTGGCCTTTTGCTCCCAGGGATTAGGGGAGGCTGTGCACCCCAGCAGACTGGCTCTCCCACCTCTCCTGCCCCATGGGTCAGGAGTCTCCGAGGCAATTTCAAGCTTAAGGAAGAGCTTCCCTCGACCAACATATCCCTGCTCACCCCACGCTCCCAGCAAGCCATGGAAAATGCCTGCGAGTCATTCAGGTTGGGTTGCTTTAAGGCATTCCCTCCTTCCCGGCTTAGGTGGCTGAAAATCTCCTACCCAATTCCCAACCCACCCAAATCTCAGCTAGGAAATTAAGCCGCATCAGCCTCTGAGACAGAGAGAGATTCATTCAGCTTTATCTGAAAGCCATTTCAAGTATGTCCAGATTCCTAATGAAACTTGGATAAAGCTCCAGAGATTAATAACAGTGCAGGGTTTTTTCAGATAATGGTTTTCTTCTGTTCCCAAGAGAAACACATATATATATGTGCTTTGGTGGAATCTCTGCATACATTTTTTTGGCAGAAAAGCCAAAATAAATCCTTGTACTGCAACAACCCTCAAGCAAGATAAGGCAAAAATCTGTTCACAATTCCTGCATATTGTTGTCATACACAGATAAACTGGCATCTCTGGCCACGCTGCCCCCTCAGCAAGGCAGGGAGAACAGGGATTAATGTTGCTACACAAGCTCATCTTGGCTGTCCCCATCAGTGCAGGTCCAAATCTGGTCCCCCCTCATGTTACTTCTTCACAAGCACACGTGTACATGTTGCTCCTGCCTTAAACTTGAGTTTTTCTGGTACATCAAAGTTACATCAATGTGGAGAATGTGCTTGGAGCCAGTGTGGGGTTGTGTCCCACTTGAGCAGAAGCAAAGTTCCTCACAGTTTGCCTGGGAAGCCCAGGAGCAGACGGGTTTGGGTACCAGGAGCATGAGCTTTCCATCCTGCCCACTTTCTTGTGTGGCAGAGGGAAGGCAGAGCTTGTGCTGACAGAGAGCAGAGGTTGTGCTGGGTTACCCACCCACCTTCCTGTGGCTGCCTCTCCTGGGCAGGGGCAGCCAGGCTGGCTCAGCACTCACACTTTTAGAGGATGAGGATGCTGTGAGCAGGACCATTGCCCTGCCCACCCCGGCTGCTCATGCCACAAGCATCAGGAAGGGCTGGCAGCACTGTGACACGAGGCAAGGCTCATGCTGGATGTGCTCACACAAGTCTCCCCTGCCTTCACACTGAGCCCTGCCAGAGCAGAGCAGACCCTTGCAGGGTGTCATGTCCCTTGAGGGGTCGCCCCTCAACCCAGAGCCACTTGGTCAATGAGTGCAGGTCCTGGGGAGGCCACGTTCTTCTCAACTCTCCTCCTCCTGAGGCAAAACTCCTGAGGAAGGAGTCCTCCATGACTGCCCAGAGCACTAAAGCATCTGGCATCTGTCCACTCCACTCCTTTAACCACAGTGGCTTTTTCCATCTTCATAAGCAGGGAAAGCAATCAGCGTAATGAACGTCTCTGAGGCTCTCACCAGGGCTCTCAGGATGTGCTAAACGAAATAAACACACATCAAGAGCCCATTAATGGGGCTCTCTCGTGCCCAGCAGCCACATTCAGGCACAAGGGGACCAGGAAGGGATGCTAATGTACAAAGCAGAAACCCTCAGAAAGAGAGGCCTAAATTCTTACATTTTGTCTCTCTTTTTAACCCTGTTTTCAGACTGCTGCATCCCCACTGCTGGCACATGGCTGTGCCCCACCAACATGGTGCCACAGGGAGGGTGGTGGGCCATGCTGCTGCACAGTGATGCTCCTCACAGTGATCCTCCCCTGGGTGATCCATCCTGAGGAGCCTTCCCAGCAAGCCTTCCTCTCTTTCCCAGCCTCCCAGACTCTACACAGAGAGAATTCAGAGCAAACCAGCTGGCCACAGGTGGTGGTTATGGCCAGGTTATGGTAATGTGGGACAGAGACTGCCAGGCTGGGGGGACAAATGCTGCTGGTCTGGTGGGAGCACAAGCAAGAGCCAACGGTCCTGAAGCAAAGCAATAGGATACAGCCACAGCAGTGGGGCAGCTGACTGCTGAAAAACAAGGGGTTGTTCCTCCTTCCTCAGTCTTGTATTGTGGCACTTAACCAGGAGCAGGAGTTTTGCTCTGCTCAGAATGGAGCTGGGGAAGCTCAGGATGCTGGAAGGACACAAACCACAGCTCAGGTCCACAGTAGGACCCCAGCACAAGCAGCCCCTGCCTCCCCCTGCTGCCTCCTTCCCCTTTTCCTGCCCCACACCTTTTGACTTCAGTTGGAGCAGCAAAGGATGCCCGATGGGAGAAAAATAATACCCCAGATCCCTGGCTTCGTGGAGGCAAACAGAGCCCCTTCCCTCTCCTCCCAGGTAGAGCTGCTGAGTCCTGGATCAACACAGCAGAGCTGTTGTGGCTGTTGGTGTTGGCCGTGCTGCACGCGAGGCTGCCAGGCCTTTTAACAGGGATAAGCTTACAAATGAGAGCAGGAGCCTGCGGGAAAGCAGGGCCGGGCTGGGGGCTGGTTAATAATAACAGCCCTTCTGCTCACTGCTTCGATGTGTATTGGATCTACTCCCCAAAAAATGAGAAATTAAATGGCCTAATGCTACGTGATGTTCAGTGCCAGCGCTGAGTATCTGCCACGCCAGCAGACACACAGGCAGTGAGACACAGCCAGAGAGACACTTCCAACCGAGGCTGTTAAGCATATTGCAACAAAATGTTAATGTCACGTCTTCTGCTCGTTGGAGTTCTCAAATCTGTTCTTTCAGCTACCAAATTTAAAAGACTGCTTTATATTCCGCAGGCTTAGAGGTGACTTTTTTTCCCCCCAATTAATTAGTTTGAAACGAAAAGGGCTGGGTCACTCTGAGTTCCAGTGATGGAGCTGTTGGGATACGGGTATATATATACATTTTAATATTTTTCTTTTCACTTCTGAGCTGCTCCTTCTCATCTGGCAGCAAGCTGCCAGAGAGTGAGTCAATATTATTTGATGCCTGCCTCATAGCTTAGGGGAAATGATCCGATCACCCCAAGCAAAGCCTCAACAGCAAGCAGCCACATCACAGCCCTCAGGTTTGGCTCTGCGAGTCCACCCTGGCTGTGGGGCCAAGCAGGAGGCAGGAGTGGGGACACAGCTTTCCAGAAGGGCCAAGGACTAAGCTGGAGGTGCTGGGGAGGGCTGTGATTCACCAGGTCAGGCTCCCTTGATCTCGTTCTTCCACCTTGTGCAAAAATCTTTTGAACATAACATGAGAACTGAGTATCATTTATAACCCCTGAAGTCCCCAAAGGCAATGTGGAGCAGATGTTTCAAAACTAAACACTGCTTTCACCACTGGCAAAATGTCATGGGCTTGGTTTGGCCTCCACAAATGCGGCTGGTGAAATTAATGAATGTGACTTGGACACCCAGGTCAGGGAGGGCACCTGCCACCAGGCTGGTGGGGAGGCCTGAAGGATCCTCAGTGTACTTGCAAAGCTGGAGGGAGAAAGCTGCCCAAGCCAGGCCGAGCAGCAGCAGGGCCTGTGCACAAAACAATGCCATGATTCATCCGAGATTGCCATAACCCATCGCATTTCATCAGGATGCTGTGGCATTTAAAATGGCATTTCCTCCCATCTGCTGTGCATTAGCAGACAAAGAAAAAGGAGGAGGGGGGAGAGAACAGCAAAACAAAGCGGGGGGGAGAAGAAAACGGGATTCCTGAGTCAGACTGTTCCCAAAGCAGCTCGTTGTCCTTGCGAAGCCCAAGCCCACCGGCTGGGCAGAGGACAGTGGCACTGGCCACGGACAATCTTGCCCCCAGTGCTTCCTGGCTGCAGCCCAGCACGGTGCCCAGAGGCGGTGAGATCTGCTGTGACTCAAATCCCTGCCGAGCAGCACCTGGCAACCCCGTCCACACCCAGAGCTGCCCACCCGGGGCCCCACTGAGCAAATCCCCACAGGCTAATTTCGTCATTTCCTCTGCTTCTCAGCCCTCCTCAGATTTTCCTCTGCTAAGTACCTCCCTTCCCTGACTCATCTTCCCTTGCAAATAAGAACCCCTTTCTCTGTCCCTTCACTGCTCCCCCTGTGCCTCTCTCTGCCCATGCTCCCACCTTCTCTCCTCACTGTCCCTCAACACCTTTCATCTCCATCTACCTCTTGCACCTTGTCCTGCCCAATCTCCACCTCCTCCACATTCCTATGTCTGCTCAGCCCAGGTGGTGCCCCCAGGGCTCTTTGCAGGAGGCAGAGGGCTTGAAGCGCTTTTGACAGGGCACTCCTAGCAGGGAAATTCAGCTCAGCTTCTGAACTGGGCCATGAAGATCATCCTTCTAAACATTACTTGCACTTTCTCCAATGTTGTGACCCATGAGATACATCAGAATTACTTGTTGGGGGTCACAAGGGTCCTGTCCCTGGCCACCCATCCCACCCCGCTCTGGAGCCGAGGCAGAAGGAGCATTGTGCCTGCAGCTCACGTTCTGGATGGGATCAGCAGCTGTGAAACATGTCAGGTGAGGAGCTGCTGCAGCTGAGGAGCAACCAGAGCACCTTTCCTCTTGTCCCTCCTCCACCAGAGCACCTTTCCTCTTGTCTCTGTTCCACCAGAGCACCTTTTCTCTTGTCCCTGCTCCACCACCACGATGTAAACACCAGCAGCCAGAAGCAGAAACTTCCTTGGGCAAACAGCCTGGGACCTTCCCACATCTAGACCCCACACGTGCTGTGTACCACCCTGCCCGTGATCCCTATGGATCACAGTGCCTTCATTCTGCCAGCCCTCAACAGGCATCAGCAACCCCACGTGCACCAAACAAAAGGCAAGAGCGTGACAGGAGATGTGTCCCACACTGCTACCACACATGACACGCCAGGGTGGACAAAGACCTGAAGCTTGGAGAGCGGCAAGTGTCCCTGCAAGCCCAAGGGTCCTGCAGACGTGCCTGGGGGCTGTCAGCTCCTGCTGGGAAAAACGCAGGAAGGACAGAGCTCCCCAGCCTGCAGGCACACTCCCTGAGCCCAGGCTTGGCTGGGACACAAGCAGTCATTCAGAACGGAATAGGTGTGGACAAGTTTGACCCCAAGAAACAACCAGGGAGCCTGTGAAAGTGGCAGCAAGCAAAGACCTCAGTTTGAAGGCTGAGGGCAGGGAAGGGCTGTGTGGTTATTAGCAGACGGGGCTGAGCTGGCTCCTCAATTACAGCTGTTTTGTCCTGTCTGGACTTCCAACAGCTTCCTCCGATCCCTTCGTGACTCAGTGTCTTGGCATGGGGAACACATACCCGAGAGGTTGGCTTTTGAAATCCACCAGGGACATTTCACCTTCCTAAAATAAAGAGTGGGCAAAATATTTTCAACATCCTTCCAAAAAATGTGCACACAAAATAAAATACCACTCCTTAATAAGCGCATGTTGTTGGGTCTCAGCTGGTTTTGGGCTGGGGTAGATTTTCCTGGTTATAATCATGCAGCTGTTTGCTGACTGAATAGCTGTATTTATTTTTTGACATGTTTACCAACCACCTCAAATACCTTCTCTACCTGTAATTGTGGTGCAGCACACATATTATTTTTTTTCAGATTTCTTCATTCAAGTGGGTTGTCTTATTCCCAGGCCCTGCGCTGAGGTTTGTGGAGTGCATTCGTGGTTTGAGGGTATGAAGCTTTGGACTCAGGTGACCCTGAACTATGGCAGACTGCTGAGGAGATACTTGGTGGGGGCAGGGGGAAAATTGAGTCAATTTTTCAAGCCATTTGGGTGCTCAGTACTCTCCATTTGGGTGCTCAGAACTCTAAACTCCTCTATTTGCCTTTCTGAAGCAGTCTCTCGTGAAAGCGTTTCCTCCCATCTGTGCCCATCCATCTTCCTCCCTTCCATGTTTTATTGAAGTTGGTCAAAGCCAAACCCTTTATGCTTTCTAGAGCATGTGTGCCCCGAGCCACGGGAGAACAGGGGAGGCCTGAAAGAGCAGCAGAGCAGAGGCTCGTTGCATTCCTGGCACCCAAATGCTGGGCTGCCTTCCCCAGATCCCCTGTACAGAATCGTACCTTGGCACGGATTTCAGAGGGCTCTGGGGAAGCTCGGCTGGCAGAACACTTCCAGCCCCACCCTGCAGGGCTGTGCTCTCTCTCCTGCCCTCCCTGACCCGAGGGTCTCCTCGCATTGTCCCACCCCTGCAGGTTAGCAGGATGTGCTGGCATCTTGATGACTTGCTAATCTGGTCACCTGCCACCCTCCCAGCGCTTAATGTCCCATCCACCCTCTCCCCAGACCTCTCCAAACAGTGCTTTTGCAATTCCCAGCACCACACAAGCCTGCATTAATAGTTTGACATTTGTTTCAAGATGTTTGGAGAGTTTTGCTGCCCCAGGAGAGACCCTGAGCCCAGGGCAGCAGCTCCTCTAATCACCAGGTGCTGGGTTAGTGTTGAGATTTGGGTTTTCTTTTAATAAACAAAGCAAACTGAGCAATTCCTGGAGGTATAAAGCCATTCCAGACCATGTCAAAGGAGGTCCAAAGCTGTTCATCCTTATCTCTGCAGCAGACAGAGCTCTTTTTGGGCTCCAGGGGCTCACTCTGCACCCAACTTCACTTTCAGAGGCCATGAACAGCAGCCTCAGGCTGCCTCTGTCTGCTCAGCCCCATCCACAGCCTCCCCAGGAGACACCCTTCTCTCCTCTCTGCCCTGCGAGGCTTCATCTGGCTTTTCCTCTCCAGGCAGGGCCACAAACCAGGCCACCAGCTGAGACTTTGTGCCTCAGGTCACCTCAGAACAGCCAGAGCTGCGCTGGGACAGCTCATGGTCCAGCCACCCCGTCACGGTGTGTGCTGAGGCCACAATCACAGCAGTGACCACTGGAGCAGGGGGAGGTCAGACCCAGAAAGGGCTCTCCAGGTCTGTGATTCATTTACAGGAGCTGTAAAACTGCCACCTGGACCGTGCCTTTACAGCCTTGGACCATGCTGGTGTCAAAGACGCTTGGTGCAAGAGCCAGCTGGAGCCAGGCCAGTTTTATATTTAATCCTGCCTAGGAATACAAATGCAGGGTCTGTATTTTGAATGAGCGACAGGCGCACCACGGACATTATTAAACCTTCCAAAAATAAACCCCTGCCAAAGTGATGGGAGCCAGATTTTTCCTGGAAAGTATCAGCACGGGCGAGGGGAGCTAGCGGGGCAGCCCCTCCCTCACAGCCCCTCTCCAGCAGCTGCTCTGCATCAGGAGCAGCTTCTTCCCTCTGGCTCTTTGCTTATTTCAGCCCCACAAACGCCTCAAAGTCCACTCAGCACTAAATCAGCTCTGAGGATTCGCCTTCAGAGCACTTTGGATGAATCTCACGGAAAGCTGATCTGAAATATGTAGAATTACACATGGCGCTGCCGCAGCAGCCCCGGGGTGCCGCCCCCGCTGGTGGGCGGCTCGTCCTCCCCCCGCCGCTCTGTGCTCGCCGCCATCTCCTGCCCAGGGCTGTGAGGGGCCCGGCTCCGGCCAGGGGGTGAGCCCCCCGCTTTCCCTGCTCTCCATCCCCCTCCAGGGCGGTGGAGGCAGCCGCTGTGGGCTGGCCGCCCTTTCCCTGCTCACCCATGCCCTAAACAGCGATGCGGGCGCACCGCGAAGGGACCCCCGATCTTTGTGCCCCGTCCCCAGCCGAAGGGGTGGGAGAGAACCTCCTGGAGTGTGAGACACCTCACGGGGTGCGAGGGAACCTCATGGGAAGAACCCCCCGCCCTTCCGTTCTCCCCATCTCCCACCGGGGCGGCATGAGAGACCCTTGGGGCGATCTCCTCCTTTTTTCTCCTCTTTCCCCTGGGCCGACCCCCATGAGGTGACAAACCCCCGCCGGGTCCCCCCCACGCCGTGCCCCCGGACACTCCCGGCACTACGTTTCCCATGGGGCCGCGCGGCGGAAGCGGAAGCGGCGTCTGTCCGGCGCGGCACGCGGGCCGCGCCATGGCCGCCGACGGCGGCGGCGGGCGGGAGCTGCTCGCCCTCATCCACCAGCACCTGCTCCGCGGCGGCTTCGCGCGGGCCGCCCGGGAGCTGCAGGCGCAGAGCGGGCAGGTAACGGGCGGCCGGGCCCGGGCCGCGGGGGAGGCAGCGGCGGGAGGGGGGGCCGTCCCGGAGCGCGGGCCTCGGCGCGGCCGCACGTCCTGGTCCCGGTCCCTGTCCCGGTCCCGGTTTCGGTTCGCGCCCTCACCGACCACCGGGAGTGCCATGTGAGTGTGGGCGCGCCGCGGGCCCGCGGCTCCTCGCGGGTCCGTGCTGGACCCACGTGGGGCCCCGGCACCCAGCGGGCGCTCCCGGTGCCCGCGGGCCGACCCGGCCCCGAGCCGGCCGGGGAGAAAGCGGCAGCCCGCCCGGTAGAGCCTCCCGTAGCGGGGGGCTGCTGCTCCCCGGACACGTGCTGCTCCGGAGAAATCTCCAGGGAAACACGCGGCCCTGGGTGCGGCGGGGCGGGGAGTGGGAGGGATCCGCCGGCAGGTGTGTGCAGGAGCACGGTCCCGCTTTCCCGGGAGGTTTGGATGGGCCCCGCGGCCGCTGCTCCTGTCTGGTGGGCACATCCCGAAACTGGGTCACATTTGGGCCGGTGCTTGACTGGTGTTCGCTCTGCTTTCACAGAAATTGCTCCCTTCCCTCTCGACCTCTCTCGAGGACATCTTTACCCACTGGGAAAAGTAAGTCACAGGAGGGAATGAGTATCACATAGATTCCAGACTGTGCTGACGTCTAGGCTGCATGGCATGTGTCATTTTTATTTGTTGGAATTCCATGTTGTCAAAGGATTTCATGTGATAACTGTGCTCAGTAGAATTTTCTCCTAACCTCTGGTTTCACAGCAATTCATTTCAGATGTTCAGGATTGCGCTGGTTTAAAATTTCCTGACCTTGGAGATAAGTTGTTACTTTAGTTTTGAGCAGCTGATGCTGTTTGTGCTGGTTGATGCTGGAGTGTTGTGGAGCTCAGAGTCATGCTTTACTCTAAGAAGTCTGTTCCCCAGTTCTGTTTCACTTTCTTTTTAAAGCCACGTGCTTTGCCGGATTATTGACCCAAGAACAAAGGAGTTGAGCAGGTGTTGAAATGCCAAAGCTCTTACACGGACTCAAACCTTGGCATAGATCACAGATGATCTGTCTCAGAGGAAGTCTCTTGGTTTCAGCCTGTCCTTTCAAGTCCTTACATGTTCCAAACACCTTCCTGCATCGTTATCCCCCATTTGAAGGTCTGCAGGAGGGAGCCTTTCCATCTGTGATGTTTGCACCCACCCTGTGCTTTGGTTGGGTGTTGAGTGCAGCCCTGCAGAGGCCTGTGGCAGCCTCAGTGCTGGGTTGTCTGGGAATCTGTGGGGTCTGGAGCTCTGGAGTGAGGATCTCCTTAGCATGGCCATGCCAGCAGCCTTGGGAAGAGTTTTTTCCAAGGTGTTTTCTGCTCAGTGCCTTCTGCCTTGCTCTTGTCCTCCACACCTGAGCAGGAGAAAGGCTGGATCTAGATGATGATGCAGCAGCCTAGGAATGGGTTTGCAGTTCCTCCCTCTTGCAGATGGTTGCTCTCATGGGTGCTGATGGTGACCTTCCCACAGGCTGGTTATCCTGCCTGCTGCAGCAAACCCTCCCAGACACTGTTGCTTTTAAACTTGAGGGGCAACAGGGCATTTGCATCGGATCTAATTCCTCCTTCTTCAGCATCACCCTTCTGTTCTGGTCCTGCCCCACAAAGACATCTGCCATTCCTGGTCTGCCTGCCTGGGAGTCAAAATGAGGGATGTGTTGGCCACTATCTTTATCCTGGAGTGCTCCTGTGAGTGAGCTGTCTTTATCACATCCTGTTGCTCATAGGCTCTTAGCCCAGAGATGTCCTTCCTTAGTCTACCCTGTGGCTCTTGCCCTTCTCACCAAGGCCACCCCTGGTGTTCTCCAGAAACTCTTCCAGACTGAGGCTAAAGCTGAGACTTGCAGTTCCAGAAGAGACCTCCCATCAGAGCTGCATTTACACTTGGAGGATGCAGAGAGGGGGGTGGAAGGGTGCCTGGGGGCTGGGGAAAGCTGGAGCAGCTCAGCCCTAGGAGCAGCCTGAGCCACGCAGGTCTCAGATGTTCCAGAATGCCACAGGGCCAGTGCTAGCAGACACCATTTCTTCCCCTCACAGGGTATCCCCGAGCTCCTGGTCGCTCACAACAAATTCTCACATCAGTCTGTGCTGTGCCATCAGCTGCCACTGGATCAGGATGGTGTTGCAGGATCAGAGCTGCCTGTGTGGGCTGCCCTGTTGCTTTATTAAAAGGATTATTGGAGTAGTTAAGGACTTTGTAAGAGCAAACGTGCCTTTGGCTTAGACTGTTTGCACAAAACTTGGTGTTACAGCTGTGCTGCCAGAATACTCTGACACCAAGCACAGTCTTTACTCATCAAATTGTTAAACTAATCTTGTTTTTAAAACAGATGAACAAATAAAATGGGCTAAACTGGCCCAGAAGTGAGGATATTTGCTTCTGATAACTCTGTGTCCCAGGGCTTGGAAGCATTGCATGTGTGAATCACACCAGCATGTTCCCAGTGTTACCCTTGTAATAAGGCAAATGTATTGTCTTTAATTCTCAAATGAAAGCATGGGTAACTTCAGCCACATCATCCCTTCTGGTACAGGTGGGATTTAGAGCCTGGAGAAATCTTTCTCCAGCTTAATGTTTTAACCCAGTTGAGCAGCTTAAGTGTTTAATACTTATGTGGCTTCTTCCTCCTCTTTTTCTAACACATCTTGTGTAGGTCCAGCCACTTCATTTCTTAAACCTCTCTGCAACCTGACTTTCCAAGTTCAAATGGCTTTTGTACCCTTTAGATTGGCTTCTCCTGGCCCTGTGGAATACCAGGACCTGGTATTTTGGGGATATCTGCCCTAACCCTGAGGCTACACTTACTCTGAGGCTGTGGCTGTAGCCCCTGGAGAAGGAATTTGTTCTGCAGGATGCCTTCTATCGAGCACCAGCCTGCCTGTGTATGTTTTTATTTCTCTGCTAAAGTAAGAAGGAGTCTGCCTAGGGCACAGAAAAATCATCTAGGCTCAGTATTTCTCCTGAGTGTTGCAGGAATATGTTGCTCTTGGAAGTTTACTGAGGACTGGAGATGTCCCTTGGAGGTTAAAGAAGTATTTCCCACCCCCTTAGAAATTCCTCTGTAGGGAAATTCCTCTGTAGGGAAATTACACTGCCTATTCTTAGGCTGGAGCCTGATCTGAGAGTAAATGAATAATTATATTCTAATTTGTTCAAGATATTTTTCCCCATTTTGACACCCATTGTCTTCCCTCAGAACTCCACCAAATTGCAAGAGAAGAAATGTGAGTGATGAGGAGGCAGCAATCCCAGAAAAGATCAGAGTTCCTGATCCCGTGAGCAGCTCTGAGAGCTCAGAGAAGGAAGAGGATGAGAAAGAGAAGGCAAAAGCTTCAAATGGTAGGAGCCTTTTATCTCCCTGGAGTTGACAGAGTAGGACTGGAGACTTGTGTAGGAGCAGCCCAGCTTGCTTGGCTGGAGAAAATGCTTGTAAAGTGATGGCTATTTGTTTGTGCTCATAGAAAAATAGGACAACTAATTTAGCACCCCCTTCTCATGTGGAGTTTCTGAGGAGCACAGATGTCTGGTGAAGCTAGAAAAAACCTGTTATGATTCACTGGGGAGGGATGGGTGTTGCTGCTCAGATGAAGCTTTGGAAACCTCTTTCTGCCCACTGTGGAGCACCTTCTAGTTGGTCCCAGGTGTGTGTTGGGCCAGTAAAGGCAGGCCTGTTTTGTGGGTCAGGGAACTTCTTTTTAGTGGGTCTGGAAGGCCAGTGCCGTCTGTCTGAGGTGGGGATAGATCTCGCATGCAGCTGATGTGGGAGGTGTTGGCTTGCAGAGTCTAACAAAAACTTGTGTCTGATGTATTTTGGCAGATCAGTCTGATCTGCTGTAGACCAGCCTCTAGAAAAGTGCAGATCTTGACAGATTCCCTGTCTTGGTGGCTTGGACAGGGATGGGGTGGAGGATCAAAGTACTTACCTGTCACGGGGACAGCAGTGGTGATGGTCTTGGGTCAGGTGTGCAGATGGGACCCTGCCCTGCTGCTGGGGCCCTCCTGCAAACCAGAGACCGTGCTGGTGTGAGACACACACTCACACAGCTGCTCTGTGGCTCTCTCCTGTGCAGCAGCCAGCCTTTCTCTGGCCACGAACTCGGTAGTGAATATAGAAAGCAGTGAGGAAGATGAGTCCTCGTCAGAAGAGGAGGATCTGGCTGGGAAAGGTGCAGTGACGGTAAGGCAATGCTCCTGGCTTTGAAGGCTGGTGGTACTCTGAGGCCAGGACTGTCCCAGACTCCTCAGCATGTGTAGAATTGTGTCCTGGGGTGGAAATCATGTTTAAATGACCCTCATATGCTGCCATAAGCGTTTCCTTAGATATCTGTCCCCCAAACGCTGCCTTGAAGAGCTCTATGGCTTACCTTGCTGCCACATTGCTGTTGCAGGTACATTCCCCAGTTTAGTTCCCCATCTGTGTGTAGCCTTCTAAGTTCCTTTATTTCCCATAGGTGACAGCAGCTGTGGTGGGTGGCAAAGCTTCCAACTCCCTGCATTCTCCTCCCAAGCCCACTGCCCCAGCGGGCAGAGCAGAGGGGCTCTCTGCTGCTGACAGAACTGTGCTTTCTAACAAGCAGCAGCCCAATGCTCTGGCTGCAGCTCCAGCCCCAGGCAAGGACCAGAAACTGCCTGGTCCTGGGAAGCCTGGACATGCCACAGCAGCTGTGGTCAAAGCAGGACAAAGCAAAGCACCAGTAACGACCAAAGCTCCAGAAAGTTCCAGCAGCAGCAGCAGCTCCTCGTCCGAGAGCGAGGAGGAAGAGGAGACGCCAGCTGTGAAGGCCCCAGCTCCCAGAGCAGGTAAGGAGCTTGCAGGGTGGTGTAGATGTGTGTGAGCTCCAGCTCTGCTGCAGATTGGATCAGAGACGTGCCTTCAGCATGTTCCTTTCAGCTCCCTTGCTGGAAAGCTCAGAGTGATGCTTGTTCCTTGGGGAGGCTGCTAGAACATTGCAAAGCAGCCAGCTCTGGAGCTCCGTGGGATGAATCCAGCGTGCTTGCTCCCATTTCAAGTAGCAGATCCTGTGCTAAGATGTCTGGCAGCACCCAGCACATACCCAGGGGTTGGGGCTAACAGTGTAGCATGTCCGGAGGAGGTGCAGTACTAATGCTGCTGATACTTTTAGCTTTATGGAAAGGCCCTCCAGTGTTTTCTCTTTATTCTCAATTGCAAAGTGATTCGTTTTGGGGTTTGAAGTCTTCAGGGAAATCTTTAAATGCTTTGAAGTGTGTCTCTGTGTGTTGGAGGAGGAGGGTGAGAAATAGATCATTGAAGTTCTGGAAATGATGCTGCTCATGGCTGTTATCCAGGCAAGGCCCAGCCAGGCTGGGTGCCCCTCCAAGGAGCTGTACGTGGCTGGGCAGCACCCCGTAGAGTCAGAGGGGGGCCAGGGAGCATTTCCCATCTCTGCCTGCACTCGGGGAGAGGTGGGTCAGCATTTGTCTGTTCCCAGCAGGCTATTGATGCTTTCAGCTAGGCTAGGTCCTCTTCCCTGCAAATCCCCTTAGCCCTCTCTTTGGCTTGTTTTGCTTCCCTGACTTCAAAAGCCACATTAGCATCACACTCTGGGGGCTCAGGGCAGGCAGCAGCTGTGACATCTCCCCGCTTGTGTTTCAGAGCCGGCAGCTGGGGCTGAGAGCAGCAGTGAGGAATCAAGTGAGGACACATCCTCTGAGGAAGAGCTGGTGATTCCACCCATCCAGGTAACCTCTCCAGCATGGATTCTTTGTCCCTAGGAAATCACTTCCCTTCTTTTGAAGAGAGGAAATGCTGCAGTGTTGTATTCTGACAGCATCCCTTACCTTGGGTGTGTGAGATCCCCAAACCCAAGACCAGAGCACATGCTGTGTGGCTGAGATCCCCCCTAAACCCTGCCGACATCAACCATTCTCCTCCAGTTTTTTCTAGTGCCTGAAGCTGAGGGAGATCCTTGGATCTGTAGGAGGTGATTAGTATGCAATTTGATGGATATAGTCAGGCAGTCCATGGAGAAAGTGACTTGCTTCAGATATGCCACAGCTCATGGGTCTGAAAAAGCCTGTCCTGATTGAAATTAGCAAGGTAGCTTGCTTTAAAACAGATTCCATGCAGTTAGAGCTTTCAAGTATTTTCTTCCAAGGTGTTACCTGCTTCTCCTGTTCCCTCTTGTTTCTCCTGTTCCCTTTTGTTCCCAGGCCAAGCCAGCTGTGAAAACAGTGCGGGCTAGTGCAGCACCTGTGAAAAGTGTAGCTGCTGCTCCAGGGTCCCTGAAGAAGAATGCAGTGAAGCAAACAGGACAGGCAGCAAGCCAGGCCAAATCTGCATCCCCAGCAGCTCCTGGGGCTGCACAGCCCAGTGACACATCAGAGAGCAGCAGCTCCTCAGACAGTGAAGATGAAGAACGTCCATTGGTAACCCAGGTGTGTGTCTCTGAGATTCTCCCTCTCCTTGCATGCCTCTCAGGGCTAGGAACTGCAGCGAAAAGAAAATTTTGTAAATGCAAGTAGTGTGTAGCAAAGTCATGTTGGGGGTGGGAGGAAGGAGGCGTGAGTTGTTAAAAGGCACCTCCGTGTCTTTGCTCTGAGCTTTAATCAACCCTTTGTGCCTTTCTTAGAAAAATCCATCAGTACTTTTAAAAGAAAAAAACCCCGGTGATTCTTTTCCCACCTGAAGAGGCAAATTATCATGGTGGAATTTTCTTCTCAGGTATAAATTGCAATAAATAGTGTCTAATTTGTCAAATGTGGTGCAGCTCAGCTTCCCTACTGTGGAGAGTGCAAAGTGCTGCCTTGTACCTCACTGGGGGGCACTGGTAGTAGCAGCAGACTGATGAAGAAGGCTAGATGAAAGAATTCCTTGTGTCCTGCCAGTCACTAGTCTTCCTTCAGGGTTTGCCTTTCCTGGGGGGCTCTGAAATTTCTTCCCTTGATCATAGTGTGAGCAAATGAATTATGCTGCAGTGGGATTTGCCTTACTTCACTCTGTTCATATCTTGTCCAGACAAAGTCACCTTCAAAATCCTCGCAGGCCGTCCCATCCCCAGTGAAACCTACACCAGCAGCATCACTCTCTGTCAAAGCAGCTCCAGCAAAAACACTTCCACTGTCCCAAGGGAAAGCAGCACCAAAACCAGCAGTGCCGAAGCAGGGTAAAACCTCACTGGGAAGGACTGCTGCTCCCACAAAGCCTGCTGAAAGTATAAAGCCAGTGGAGAGCTCTGCCTCGTCAGCCAGTGAAGAGGAGGACCTCCCTGTGCCCATCAGCCAGAAGGTAGGTGCTGCATTCAGCCCAGTGCCAAGGGATGGAGTATGCAAGACAAGTGTTTATCCCTTAAATGCTGCCACTGATCTTGAAACACCAGGAGTACCTTGTTTGTGCAAGTACAGCCTCACTCTTGTCACGCGTTGTGCCAGAGGAGGTGGGAGGCACATGGTTTGATACCAGCTGTTCACTCGTGCCCTGCCCCGCTGCAGTGGCCTTGTGTGCAGGGTCACAGCTATCTTAGTATTGGCTCTCCTGTGGGGGTTGGTCAGAGTTCTCAAACCAAGGGAGAAGGACTGGGAGCTCACAGTGGACTCATGTGGCTAAACTCAAAGGGGTGCAAATCCCTTCCTGAGAGCATCCTTAGGCACATTGTGCTGAGACCTTCTGCCTCAAGTCTGAGCTGGAGGGGCCTTCAGAAAGTGCCCTGAAAGCAGTCTTTTGGAGATGCAGCCTTACTGTCTGCAAGGGAGGAAGGGAAGCTGGGGGTAGAGCCTCACGTGTCCTTGCAAGGAGGCTCTTTGTCAACACGTCCTTTGACTATTGACAGGCAGGAGCCAGCAAGGCTCTGCATTTTTGTCTTCATAGCCTTGGTCTGCTGAGGTGGGTGGAGGGGGATGTTTCTCTCACAGTTGGCTCTGTGCTGCTCTCTTCCTGCATGATTGATTATATGTGAGGATTCAGCTCTAGGTGACAGGAGCAGCTATTTGATAGCTGTGCCATGAGGTCCCACTGTAAAACCATTGAGATTTGTCCATTTTAGCAGGGTTTATGTGCTGGGGTAGGTTTGCATCCTCTGGTGTTGATTCTGTGAAGCTTTCAACAGCAAGTTTTACCTGCTGATTTAACCCCTTCAGCATTCCCTCTTGCAAACTGACATTTACCCCTCCACAGCCAGAGTCAGCAAGGAAGAGCTTGTCACTGAGGGAGCTCTTTTTTTGCTATACAGGCTGTTCCTTCCCGTGTTAGTAGCCTACAGGCAGGGGCCACGAGTGAAGCCTGAAGATAAACCATTGGGCTTAGCTGTGTCCACAGTCCTGTCCTCCCAGTCAAACTCTTCTTAGCTCATTCCTCACCATCTGCTACTTGGGCATATGCTAACCACTGACTTACTGTATCCTGCAACTTCCTCTGGCTTCTGTGCAAGATCCAAACAGATACAGAGCGTTGGAAGCTGCTTCATCTTTCCCTGTGGGGGTGGATTAGCACAATTAAAATGAACATCATGCCTAAATTGAACTGCTTAATTGGTATGTTTACCCCCGAAGACTCAGGAATATTTAGTCAAAGAAGTTGACAAGGTGTTTGCATATTTTGGGGGGAAAGGAATGGTGATGGGGGACAGTCTGACCTTAAAGATGCAGTGAGCTGCTTTTCTTTTGAAACTGCTAATTTTGCTCTGCTGCTTCTTTCCTGAGTGTTTTGAGCCAAAGGTGGCACTTGAGCCCTCTGTAGACAGGCTTTGGCTTCTGTTTACAAGGAGTGGGTGTGAGATACACGTGCATCCATGTGTTGGGAACCCGTGTCTTCCTTGAGCATCCCAGGAAAACCCGCGTGGGTTGTGCTGACAGAAGTTGTGCCAGCAACTTTTAATCTTGGACTGCAAGCTGTGTGGGGAGAGGCCAAATCTCCCAAGAGACAGAGGGTCTCTTTTCCTCCTTGAACGCTGCCCCTCCTCCTGGGCAGGTGGCAGTTGCCCCTTGGCTGGGCCGTGACACAGCTGAGGTGCTGGTCGCAGTGCTGGTACAGGCAGTGCTCACACAGGCAGTGCTGGAGTGTGATTTTACAACGTGCTGGGCACACGTGGCTCAGTGTTGTTCCTCCTCTTGTCATGCAGCGCTGCAGGATGCAAATGGACCCAGCGAGTGGCAGATGGGTTGTGCGGGAGCTGAGTCATCACTCACTGAGCCACAGGCAGCTCCTGCTTTGGGGGCTGGAGAGCGAGCAGGAAAAATGATTTCCTCTTGAGTTATTTTCCTCTTCTCTGAGTTACTTCAGTACCTGTGACTCTCAAGCTGTCAGGAGCTCTGCCTGTGTTACTTGGTCCCTGATGTAACTTGGCTGTGTTGTTGGCCAGATCCCACGTGAGACTGCCATCCCTCTGATGGATGGATGGACCTTGGCTACCTCCCAGGAAGTTCTGAGGCTGTGTAAACCTTTGTTATGTTCTTTCTGTGTTATGATGCCCCTGCGTGGCAGCTCTTTCCCACTCCATTGCTAAGTTAGGAAATGGAGCGGCCCTGTGCTGTGCATCCACAGAGAGGAGAAGCCAGACCATTGCTATGAAGCGCTTAAAACTCAGTGGGCTCTGGTCTTGGTAAGCTCTTCCCTTGCACAGCAGTGTTCAGAACAACAGAGAGGAGTTAGCACGTTCAGAGCAGTGTGTGTGAATTCTTCTGACTGCTTCAAGTACTTGTGTCTCTTCAGCATTGCAAAGCTGGCCTCTCTCCTGGAGATTGTGACTCACTGGTATCAAAACAAAACAGAGAAGTGAGGTTTGCAGTCCCCCCTCCCCAGGCACTTGTGGAGGTTTCTGTTTCTCTAAGCAGAGTCAAAATGTGCTTGGCTCGTTCAGAGAGCTGTTCTGTAATGGGATAAACATGCAGATGCTGTTGTCTGTTTAGTGTTTGGCTTGGAGATGATAAACAGTGCCCCAGTGGCAGCCCATGGCAGGGCTGTGCCAGGAAGCACAGTAGGATTGGTCTTCCCGAAAGGCTACGCCGGTGCTCTCTGCTGTGGGGGTATCACTGCATTAGCAGCATAGCAGGGATGGTGCAGCCAGGCAGGAATCTCTCATGGAGCACCAAAGCAGGCTGGCATCCCATGCAGGGTGCACAGGGCCTGCCTGCCCTGGCAAACACGATGTACTCCTTGGCAGAGCGGCCCGGAGATGAGCCATGAGTGGAGTAAATGAGCGGGTGCAGAGCACTGCCAGCCTGGGGAATGTCTGCAGGGGAGGAAATTCCCAGATCATTCCACAAGTGCTTCCTCTCCTCTGCCACCACTGACCTTCAGTGTGCAGGAGGGGGATCTGCAGCCCTTGGAGAGGGGCCAGGAAGAAAGGGTCTCACCTGGCAGTTGTGTATCTGGGGCACAGGTGACTGGCTTCCTGTGCTGACACAGCAGGAAAAGTGGTTTGTGGTCTGTCCTGGAACGTCTGATTGTTGACAGGTGCTGCAGAAAGACACAGCCCTAGTGAGTGTCAGAGGTGTTTTGTTGTCTGGAGATTTCTAAATTCTTAGACCTGTTAACCAGTCAGCTTCCAAGCTGAGTTGCACTCTGTCTCTGCCTGCCCTGTGTTCCCAGCCCTTGTGTCAGCCCTGTGTCTACACTGAGCTCTCTAGCAGCTCTGGACTGTAGCTGCTCCAGTGCTGTCTCTGAATCCTGCAAGTGTGATGGCCCAAGGCTTCCCAGCTCCTGCTGATTCCCTGAACTGTGGCTAGGTTGTGCTTAAATGGCTTCCTTGGAGTGGGAGTCTTGGGGTTGCAGTGCTTCTCCTGTCCTCAGCCAGTGTCTCTGTCTCAAGAAGAAATTGCTGTTAGAAGCTTACAAGCACTGTTAGCCTGTGTGCTCATGTAAAATGTGCTTGGACTTTCTGTCAGAAGGAAATTGCTAAATTCAGAGGGATGTATCTACAGCAGCTCAGCCCAGGGAGTGGCTGAAGCCCCTTCCACTGATACCACACCAAGGATGGTGAGAATGTTAGTAACAGCTCTGTTAGGGTAAAACAAAACCCAACCTGAGCTGAAACTGCACTTAAACTCCTAAACGACACCTGTACTAATACTACACTTCTGGACCTGTGTTTCTTTTTTATTAAGAGGTTATCAGACCAGCCCAGGCCTATTCCCAACCTGAGCCAGGCTGCTAAAGCTGGGCAGCCTGAAAAAGCAGTGGTCAGCACCTTGAAAAGCCAGGTTTCAGAAAGTGGGAGCAGTGACTCCTCTGACAGTGAAGAGGAGTCTCCTGCAGCACAGACACAGCCTCCACCAGCTGGTAAGTTGCCTGGTAGTAGCCAGGATCCCTCACCTGCATCCTTATGGGTTTCATACTCTCCCCTGCACATGGAGCAGCTCGTGCTCTGGACAGCGCCAGAGAGCAATTCTTTCTCACAGTGACAATCTCTTACCCTTTTCCTGCAGTGAAAACCAATTCTGTGCCCCAACCAACAAACGTGAAAAAGGCACCAACTTTGGCCCCGGCCACAGCCCCTCCAGCTGTGCACAGCAGTGATGATTCCAGTGAGGAGTCAGATTCAGAGGATGAAATAGTCCCCCCTTCCCAGGTGAGGAGCTGCTGACCCACTGGCTGTGTAGGCTTTAGTGCTGCACGCTCGGGAGGTCTCAGGAGTTGGAAGGTGGTGGTTGTGCAGGTGGTGAGCAGTGCAGAGGAGCCTCCCCTTGGCTGGATTAGGTTTCCTTGGCTGTGTCCCTGGGTCTGGCTGACCCCAGCTCTGGGTGCACATCTCAGCCACAGCAGTCTTGCAGTGGGTGAGAGCAGTGAAGAGTGTGAGTGCTTTGACAGGAACGTGAGTAGACACACAAGCCCAGACCTTCCCTGGGACTCTGTCCCCTCTGCTCTACTCCAGGAATTTAGGCTGGAAAAGCAGCCAAATCCTTACAGGAAGAGTCTTTCCATGACCTGTGTAGCTCCAAGGCAACCCATTGCCTGGTTCCTCACAGACCTCTGAAGACTTTAAGTTTGGTTTCAAGAAAACCAAACTTCCCTTTGGTTTTCTTTTCCACAAGCCTTGGGAGGATGGCAGGATCTGCCCTGAGGGTAGCACGGCAGTCCTGCTGCCTTTCAGCTGGAGGAGTCAGGCCCTTGCCTTAGAGAAGGGAAGGTGACCCCCTGTCTGTGCTGAGAGCACCCCTGAGGGTCATGGAGCTGATCCCAGCTCTCCCACTGGAGTCTCTTTGCCTCTCCATGCCAGTCCTGCAAAGCTGTGTCTGAGCTCCTTGGGGCCAGAGCCGCCTTGGTGTGAACCTGCCCTGGGGCTGTCTGCACTTGTGCTGCAGTTTAAGCCCAAGAACCCACATAAAAAACCCCACTGATTGAGGAACATGGCTACTGTTCCACAGGGTGGTGGCCTGGCTGGTGTTCTGAGCCCAGGGCTTGGTGCCCAAGCACACTTCATACCCCACACATGCCTTTGCTGGGAGGGGGACATTATGAGCACTCAGGAAACCCTTCCCCATGCTGGCCTGAGTGGAAAAGCTGTCTCCCCCCAGCTGATGGGCAGGCAGCCATCCTGAGCAGTCCTTGAGTAAAGCTTGTTTATATGACTGAGATTGTATAAAATAATGCAGTTGCTGTAACTTGAGCTTTGTGTGAGAGGGCCGAGAGCTCGCGTTGGGCTGGCGGGAGCCTTCTCCTTCCCAAGGCCAGATGATGTGTGGGGGAAATGTCAGGCCACAAAGGCCCAGCTTGTCAGAGATCTGCAGGGAGAGAGCTGCTCACGTAGCCTTGTCAGTAGCAGAAACCAGGAGTGCTCCTTTCGTGGCTCCTTCTCCCTCTCCTGCTGGCATTTGTGTCATGGTCCTGTCCTCAGTGCCTGGTTTCCATGCCCCTGGTCTTTCTATTTTTAACCTCTCTTTTGCTAAGTTTGATGGGAGGTTTTAAATGTGAGGCAACAAAATTGCTCTTGTTAATTTGACCCCTAATCTGTTTTTTGGCTTGTGGACCTGGAGGCAGATTTTCGTTGTGGTTAGTGTCTTTGTTTATCTCTGTTGCCAGTTAACTCTTGGTGTGTGATTTTAGAGTGTAAAAGGCATCTAAGAGTCCAAGTGCCCGCTCTGCAAAGGTTTACAGCTGCAGTCTTGCTGCTGCTGCAGTGGGTAGGGATTCACAGCCTGCAAGCACAGCACATTTCCCCTGCCTGCCCTCAGGGTAGCTGCCTTCGGGGCACTGAGCTAATGCTTTTGGCATTCTCGGGGTGCTGGCCCTCATTTCTGCTCCTGGCTGTGCCAGAGGCCTTGCTCAGAGGCTCATGGGAGGCAGAACTGGTCTGTGAAAGAGAGAATTAAAAACCAAAAAGCTTGGTGCTGCACTGAAAATGATGGAAAGGCTTGGGAGTTAGTGCTGGATTGGTGTATGCCTCTGTATCTTTTCCCTCCAAGTTTACTCTGTCCTGATTCACTTTCTCATCTCTTGTAGAGTCTGTCCCAGCAGAACGTCAAAGTAACTGCAGTTCCGAGCATGGTGGCTGCAAAGGCAAATGCCAGCCTGCCTTCAGGGAAGAGGACAAAAACTCCTGCTGTCCCTGCAGTGAGCAGAGTGTCTGAGAGCTCGAGCACTGATGCCTCAGAGCACAACACGCTGGCAGGAAAGGTAATGATGGAGGAGACTAAGGTGGGGAGCTTTCCTGGGGAGAGGGAGAAGATGGGTCTGCTGGGGTCTGGTGCCACGTCCCCAGCTGAGGGATGTGTTCATGAAGCTGGGAGAGAGGGGCTGCCCTATCCCGACCACAATGATCCTGCTGTGAGATGAGGCAGAGGGCAGCCCTGGTACCTTTGCTGTTCCTGGCCCCAGCTGGCTGGCTGCTTCTTTCCTTTTGTGGTAGCAGTTGTCTGCTTGGCTTGGGCTGACTGTGACACAAACTGGAGCAGTGCAGCTGAAGAAAGGCCAAGGTGCTCCAAGCCCCTCTACTCTGGGCTGCTGCTTACACGGATGTGAGCAGTTAGTTATTCCTCCTTCCAGATCTATTTCATCTCCCTCTCCCTAGGTCCCTGCTGCTTCCAGCCAAAAGCAAACGGTTCCTGTGGGGAAAGCTCCTCCTGCCAACAGTGCCACCCCAGGAAGTTCCACTGCCAAGGCAAGGAAACCAGTCCTGCAGCCAGGACAGGACACCCACCCGAGCCTGGCCGTGCCACCCGCTCATGCAGAGGACACCTCAGACAGCAGCAGTTCCTCCGACAGTGACGAGGAGGAGGCACCCAAGGAGCCTTCCAAACCTGGTCAGTTCTCTCCAGGAGATGCTCTCGGTGCTACTGGGATGGGGACAGCTTTTTGTTACCCCATGGCAGGTTGGCAGTGGTTGGAGAGGCATTCCTCCTCTCCAGCCTGGCAGAGCACTCGCCTTTTTTTGGAGGCAGGAGGGCTTTTGGTGGCAGTGCCTGTGCTGGGAAGGTGAGCTCAGCCCCAGGCAGCAGTGGTTTAACAGGAGGAACTCTGCTCTTCCAGCAGGCTCCCTACGGAAACCAGGAGGGCCCCAGCCAGCCCACAGCTCCTCCTCAGAGTCCAGTGAGGAGGAGGAGGATGCAGCATCACAGGTATGGTGTTGAGCAGGCTGGATCCTCTGGGGTCTTGCAGCTGGCTCCTACATAGGACTGAGAGACTCAATCCTCAGCCGTAGCAGACGGGGTGCTGGGTGGGTTTGCCAGCAGAGAAGTGGGGGTTCCCCAGTGCAGTGGTGTGAGCAAGACCTTTTGGCAGAGAGAGAGAAGCTTTTGAGCCTGGAATGCTTCCCCAGGCAGCCAGGCCTTGTGCCCAGGGTTCTTGGTGCCTTCCCTGGGAGAAGAGACAGCAGGATATGGTACCTTGCAAGGGTTAAACCAGAACTGGTGCACAGTGCCAATAGCAGCAGGGATTTTTTCCCCCCACTTTAGTTTGTAACTTAAGCTGTGTCCAAGACATGAAATTGCCTTTGTAAGTAACGTGCAGGGCGTGCAGCACATCTGCAGTGCATTAAGTGTGCGTGGGCGCACGCTGATGGCCAGGAGCCTGCCCCAAGCCTGCCTGGCTGGGTGAGAACAAAGGAGAGCCTCTGGCCGCCAGCTCCCCAGGCTGTCAGCTCAGCTGGTGTCTGTCAGTGCTGGCCCCTCTCCTCGTAGCCCTGGGCTCTCAGAGCTGGCTCCACAGGTGGCCAAAGGTGGGCCCTTCACTTGAAGAATGAGGATAATAGCAGCAGAGACAGAGCTGCATGTCTGGTGTGTGGGAGGCTGCCCTGCTGTGACTCCTCAGTGTGTCTGTGCTGTTTCAGTCCCTCCTCGCAGGCTACCCAGTCCTCTCCAGGACCCCAGTAACACCCCAGGCACCAAAGACGGTTCCCCCCCAGCCTGGAGGTGAGGTGGGGCTAGGGAAGGCAGCTGTGAGTGCTGCAGACTCCTTCGCCAAGGGCTCCCTGAAAGCAGCCGTGGCCAACAGCTCAAGCAGTGACAGCAGTGACTCTGACACAGATGACAACCAGGTGGCTGCAAACCACAAAGCAGGTGGGTCTCCTTTGGCAAGGTTGGGAATTTGCTTGGCCTGGGAGCAAAGCCGTGCTGGCACAGGGGGGTGGCACTGGGACGGGCCCTGTTCCCAGTGTGTCTCTACCGTGGAACCACAGCGTGGAGCACTGCTGCCGTCTGCTGGCTTCCCTGGCCACAGCACAGCCTTCTCCCTCAACACCCTGCTTGTGCTGGCTGCCTGCAAGGCTCAGTGCCTTTGCCTCTTCCAAGATGTGCTTTAACCACAGTAATTAACAGGAGCAGGTAGGGCTCTCCCTGGAGCCAGTGCACACTGTGTTGCTGGCTTCTGTGGAGGGCTCAAACACTGCCTGAAGAGTAGCTGCTGCACAGTGCTGGTATTCAAACTTCCCCTTGGGCTGTGTGGGCTCTGCTGCATGTCTGGAGAGCAGAGGTGGGGAAGCAAGTGAGAAAACCAGCAAAGAACCAGAATGTCCCATCGTTTCCCTGGTTTGTTGGCAAATTGTAAAACCTGGATCTGAAAGCTGCTTCTGCTCTGGTGTGACCCTGGCACCTTCAGATGAACTCTGGCCCACTCTAGAAGTTCAGATGGGTCTGTTGGTCCCTTGGGCACATCATGAAATTGTGCAAAGGGCTGTTGAGGAAGTCAGAACTATCTATATAGGGGCTCAAGAAGGCCCAGGGGCTCTGGGCTTGGCCACTGGTGGTGATTGCAGGAGGCAGTGTGGAGACCCCCACCACTTTGGGAAGTCCCCAACTCACTGGGGATGGTGTCCTGGGGAAGGACTGCTCCATCTATGCTCACCCATCTTGTCAAACAAAAAAGCTGTTGTGGCTGTTGTCACCCACTTCAGGCTGAGGCATCTTTCTCTGACTCTGCTACAGATGCCAACAAGTTTAGCTTTTTTTTCAGAGAAGAACTGGTTTCTCCTCTTCAAATGCATATTTCCATCCTCCTGTGACTAGTCTGTGTAATGAATGCTCCCTGAGTTGTCTTCTCTGTTTTTGTCTGTTTCTGCAGAAAACAACCCCTCTTCAGGACAGGAAGCTACAGAAGCCTCCAACAAAGAGAAGGTAGCAGGAAAAACAGAGCCTGGTCATGCCAGCCTCAAAGCTTCCTCACTGAAGAAAACCCTGGCAATGAAAGAGAACAATGTTGGGGCAACAGGGGTGCAAGTGACACCAGCATCATCACATGCCCTGCTCTCCGTCCCACAGTCACAGCAGCCAAGCTCAGGGAGTGAAACTGAGGTCACCACTGCTGCCAAAGTCCCTGCAGTGCAGACAGTAGAGGGCTTGGAAGTGAAGAAGAAGAAGAAAAAGGAGAAAAAAGAAAAGGAGAAAAAGGAGAAAAAAGAAAAGGAGAAAAAGAAACCATCCTCCACAGCAGACAAGGCTGTGAAAACATCCAAGAGCAAAGACAAAGAGAACAAGAAGCAGAAAACGTCTCAGAAGCGGAAGCTGACGGGAGAGGATGGGGCTGTGGGGCAGTCCAAGGAGAAGAAACGGAAAGGGCAAGCTAATGAAGAAGTGCCCAAAAAGAAAAAGAAGAAAGTGGATGGTGACCTCGAGAAGGTGGCAGGCAGCAAGGAAAAGAAAAAAGCAGCTAAAAGTAAGCATCTACACTTGGGGCCTAGTTTGCAGTAGGTTCTTGCAGCTGATCCAGTTTCAGCCTCTGGTGCAGGGCCTTGCAAATAGCACCCATGGCTTTCCCATTGGCTTCCTGCTTGGCTGCTTCCCTCATGGAATCATTCATGTGGCTTGAAGAAGGTCTCTTATCATCAAATCCAGCCATTAACCCAGGCCCATCCCCAAACCATGTCCCCACATGCCATATCTACACACCTTTTAAGTGCCTCCAAGACTAGTGACCACACTGCTGCCCTGGTCAGCCTGTTCCAGTGTTTTAATAACCCTTTCAGTGAAGAATTTTTTCCTAGTATTAAATTTAAACTTGCCCTGGCTCAACTTGAGGCTATTTCCATTATTCTGTCACTTTTGACTCTTCTACAGCTTCTTGTTCTGTAGTGGCCTGCTCTGTGCCCTAATCCAAAGGCCATTTTTTTTCTTTACAGTGCAGCCTGTATTTGCAAATCAGAGCTGGTTTTGTGCTTGATCTGGTAGGCTTTAAAGAAAAATGGGGGGAGGGGATGTGAATTGGCTGGGCGAGGTCTGTTCTGCTGAAACACAGCCCTTCTTTTTGGAGGAGACAGACTTGTCAGTTGGGCCCTGTGTGAGCTGTTTAACAGAGATGAGTGGAGCCTCTTGAGCAGTTCTGCTGAGCTGAACCTCGTGTCCACCCTGTGTCAGCAGCTCCCCTGGCTCTCGTTTCTGGCACGTGCCCATCTACTCCAGCCCTGTAGCAGTTCCTTGGAGCAGGTGGGCAGCAGGAGGTGGAAAGAAGGGAATTGTATGTCATTCCACCCACGTGTGTGCACAGATGATGGGATCAAGCTGCTCTGACTCAGGGGTATTAGGGAGACATCCCTGGGTGCAGCTGCCTGTGGGTAGAGCCTCTGCCTTTCCTGCTCTGGAAATCTTGCTCAGGTTTGGATGTGATTGAAGTCTTACTGGAGATGCTCCTACCAGTCTGTGCTCCCTCTCAGAGGCTGACAGTACCAGAGTCCTTCTCTTAGTTGGCTTTTCTTTCCCACTCCTAGAAAAGAAGACTGGAAAAGAAAAGAAGAGCAAAAAAGCATCTTTGGAAGGGGCGCCTGTAGCAGATGGCTCTGCTGAGGTTCACAAGAAGAAGAAGAAGGTATGTGTCACACCCTGGGCTGTGGTGCTCATCCCAGCAGGAGAGGTGAACAGAGCCATGTCCTGGCCTTGCTGGCAGTGCAGGGAAGCCTACAGTTCACTGTGGCCAGTCTTAAGACACCCTGACCTTTGGATGGGGTTAGAGTGACTCAAAGGGCTTGTTCCTGTATTGCTGCCCTAGGAGATTCCTTTCCCTGGAATGGTCAAACCCAGGGACTCTTTTGGTGGCAAAGGACTTAGTCCTGTCTGAGGACTAAGTGCTGCTCTCCAGCTGTCTGCTCACCTCATTCTCAGCAGAAGCTGGAGTTCCTGAGGGCTTGGTAGACTTCTGCATCCCATCCCAAGGGCTTGAAGGGGTGACAGAGGGAAACTACAGGATGTTCCTTGTGGTGGCTGCCACCTCTACAGGGACATGTCCATGAAGCCTCTCTGGCTTTGCTGGGTCCTTCGTGTCTGTGGTGCAAATGATACTGATGTATTTTTTCCCCTTTCCATTTTAGAAGAAGAAAGGAGCTGAGCCTGAAGGATTGTGAGAAGGTACATGGCCTGTGGGGACGGGCCATTGGTACCCTGAGCGGCGTAACCTTGGCCACATTCAGAACTCCTGGGCCAGTTTTGGGAAGACAGTGTGCCCTCTGAGAGCTCCCTGAGCCAGCCTGGCCTTGGATCAGAGGGCCAGGGAGTGGAGCAGTGTGAGGAATGTCGTGCAGCCACGTGCTGGCTTCTCTGGATGTGTCTGACCTCAACTCTTTAGCTGCTGAGATGTCCAGCCTGGGCGTTGCTGACCTCTGTCACCAGCAGAGATGAGTGGCCTCTGGCAGTGTCTGTCTGTCCCTGCTGACCCCAGGGAGCTTGGAAAAGTGATGGGGATTAGATGGTGATGTTGTAGCCACCTGCAAGTGGACCAGATGCCTTTGCCCATGCTCTGCTCAGCTGTAAGGCTGCTCTCCTCCTCCCCATCCCTAACTTTTAATTCCTCTCCCCAAAGGTACCGCATTCCTGTGATTAAAGATTTATGGGTGAAGATCAAACAGAAGAGAGGAAAAGGAAGCTCACGTGGAGAATTCCAACATTTTTTTAAATAATAATTTATAATTTCTTTTAACTGTGACTTTTAGAACAGAGTTGTGTAACTTTCTGCCTCCTCCTGCCCTGCTGAGGCCCAGAGATGTGTTTATAGTCCCTCCAAATGGAATGGAAGTGGAGGAGGCAGTTTGACCAGAGCAGAGCATAAACTGCTTTTCCCCTTGTTGACACCCAGCCATCCCTTTCTCTTACCACAGAGCTATATTTTTGAGAAAAACTTTTTACCTTTTTTCCCCTCCTCCTGTGACTTGTGGTGTCAGTCCTTTTGCTACTACAAAGAAAGCTCTCGGGTTTCCTTTTTATTCTAACACTGACAGCGGTGATTATCATGTCCCTGGAGTTGCACTGAACAGTTGTGTCCAGCAGCTGTTCTCAGCCAAGGCAGAGTCAGTTTTTGTGTTGTTTTTTTTTATGAAATACAAAATAAAAAACAACAAACAGATTTTTCTTCAGCTGCTTTCACGGGAGGCCAAGGCTGGCTGGCTCTCCAGGAGGATGTTATGGGTGGGAGAGCAGAGCCCAGGGTCTGCCTGTCTGGGGCAGGGGGACCCCAGGGTCCCAATGAAATCAAACAAGGGATGGGCCAGGAATGGAGCAAGGAACACAGCCAGTCCTGGGTGGAGATACAGCTGTCCAAGTGCCTGCAGAGATTTTTTTTTTAATCTCTTTTTTGTTAAGTTTCATTTCTTTATAACCTCAGACAGCTGCAAAAAGCACACAAAGAAGCTGGAGTTGCTTACAAGGTTTGGTTATTCAAAAGTTTATTTGAGATTATTAGCTTGTGAGATCATTTGTAAAGGAACAATCAGATATATTCAGGAAAACTAGAAGCCCCTCTGCCTATGGTTACCCACTGCTGAGGCTGTAGGCGAATCTCTATGTACAAATCTGAGCACTCCACAATCAAAACCCATTACTCCAGTAACCTAACAGGGCTCCAGCCTACAGCAAGCAGTTAAGAAGCTGGTGGGGGTTATTTTGCTGCTTTTAATGTTTGTTCAGTCTAAGGAAGCCTAAGTTCTTCAGCAGGGGTGAGCTGCACTGCTGCCTGGGTGCTGCTGGAGGTCGAGCCAGAGAAAAGGATTAGTGGATCTGAGGTGGCTGAAATAATTTTCCAGCCTGCTCTACCCACCCTCTGAGGGGACTCTGTCTGATGGTGGTGGCAGCTCAGCCCTGGCTGATGTTCAGCAGGGGAAGGGTGCCCAGGGATGCCCGCTGCTAACTGCCTTGGAAAAGCAATGTAAGAGCGGAGAAAGAAAAAATAAGGCAGGAGCTGAAGGAGCAGGGATGCTGAAGGCAACTGCTGGCATCCTCTTCTACTCGTCTGTGGGGGAACAAGAGGAGGTAGTCAGTAGAACAGCTCAAGGACTGCCCAAAGCCCCTCTCCAGCAGTCCCCAGGACTCTGGGGACACTTGGCCGCTCACCTTTCCTCGGGTTCAGCTTAAGCGCGTCGACCCCAGAGAAGATCTCCTCTGGATCTGCGGTGCCAGCAGGAGCACTGGGAGCAGCAGTGCCTGCAAAGGGAGGGCAGGATGTAGCTGCTGGACCCTGGGGCTGCCCCATCACCCACCCCCATCCCTCTGAGGGCAGCGGGGGAGAGCCTGCCCCCACTGCTGAGTGGGGAGCAAGGGGGGCTCATGGAAAGCCCTGACTGCACACCTCAGCTCCAGCTACCCGCGGGGGGCTGTGGGTTTTGGGGTCCCTTAAAGCCTTGACATACCAGCACTGGGTGGGTGAGGGGTGCTCCCTGAAGCCTAGATGCCCACCTCTCCTAGCTCTCCTCTACTCCCAAGCAGGCCATGCACACTGCTCCTTCCTCTCCATCCCCTCCCTGGCAACCTACCGGGGCAGTCCAGCTTTTCCCGAGTGGCAGTGCCCTCAATCTTGGTGCCGTTTTTGTAGCAGCACCAGCAGTAGCCAGTGGAGAAATGGCACTGCTTGGGCAGGTAGTCGCCGTTCTCATCGCACTGGGGGCGGAAGCGGCCCGGATGATTACCCCCAAAAGTGGCCTCTGCTTGGCACTTAGTTTGAACTAGGGCAATAGAAAGAGAGGGGACATTGCATCAGCCCCCAGGCCCTTCCCTCAGCAGGAGATTCTATCCAGAAACAGTTGAAGGCAAACGAGCCCCTGCTCGGTGATCTTTCTGGGGCTCTTGGTCTAACCAGGGATGGAGGATTTGGGGTGGGGCTCCAGCCTTTTGTTCACCCCAAATACCCTACAAGCAGAGATGTGATGTCCTAACAACCACAAGACAGGGGTTCCCTCAGAACAAGTAGGTCCATGACTGGAGGGAGGGCTTGGATCCTTGTGAGATGCCCCACGCCCACACCTCCCTGCCTGTCCCCAGCTCAGCAGTCCCATCCCAATACCTTTCTCTGCTGGGATTGTCTTGCGGTCCTCAGACTTGGGGTTGTTGGCCATCCCAAACAGCAGCCACTTGTGCATCCAGGACTCAAAGGACTGCAATGAGAGGGTCCAGCACATTAATGGGCATGGGGGAGTTCAGCCCCGGGGAGCCATGTTAGAGCTCTGGCTTGGACAGGGAAGGTGTGAACACAATCCCCTTCCTTTGGGTGGGAGCAGCCCAAGCCTGGCTAAAGCCAGAATTTGTTTATCCTGATAAATGCCCCTTCCCAAAGCACTCCTGGACAGAAGGCAGGTGGGACAGGATGACAGTGACAAGCACTGACCTTCCAGTCCATATGATTCATGGTGCTTCTCAGGTGCTTCAGGTTGTCCATCAGGTCGTCCTTCAGCTCCGGGAACTTCCTGCCGGGGTCTGCTTGCTGTGGAGCAGCCACCACAGTGAGGACAAAGAAAAATGAGGTGAGGGGGTGGGGGTTGGAGTTGTGCTGGTATCAGCCAGAGAGATGCTGCAGGAGGCCAGAGCTCCCACCAGCTCTGAGCACCCCGAGAGACCCCAGAGCAGTGCAGGAGGCAGCTGTGGGGTCAGGGGAGCAGGGGACCTTACCAGCAGCAGGTGCTTCACTATGTCCTCGGTTTTGTTGCTGGCAGGGCCCTTCATCTCAAGAGAAAAGGCAAAGGGGCAGTGTGAGCACGGCAGCAAGGCCTGAGGGCAGCAGGAGTGCCAAGCAGTGGTGAACTTCCCTTACCGAAAGGTCTTCAAAGGATACAGGATGCAGGACACTCATGACCAGAGGTGTGTTTGCCTTGGCCATCTTCATCTTGTTCACTGGCTTGGCATCTGCCGAGGAAGGAGAACTGTGAGGAACCCAACCGGGTTGGGTGGTCCAGGAGGGTTCCGGAAGGATTCATCCCTTCTCCCCCTCCACCTCCCCCACTCTGGTGCCCATGGGGCTACTGACTGGCAGGCAGCTTCCTCTGCAGAGCCTCCAGCTGCAGGTTCTGGGAGGTCTTGGTCAGCTTGCTGATCTGCCCGCTCTGCTGGTACACGTAGTAGATGGTGACAGCCTGGCCGGCGATGAGCAGGGCCACCAGGATGGAGAGCGTGGAGAAGGCGGCTTTGCGCCCCAGCGCAGACCTGCGGGGCACGCACAGGGAGCTCAGCGCCCACCGGCAGCAGGAGGTGACATCTTGCTGTCACCCCCTCCCGGCCCCAGACACTCGTGTCCCGGCGGTCTGCAGCCAGACAAATGCAAATTCCCCCCTTGCAGAGAGCAGAAGTGAAACCTCAGCACCGCTCCCCACCGGGAACCGAAACCCACTGTGGGGGCGGGGGAAGGGGGGACACGGGAGGGGGAACGAAGGGCACGTGACAGGGCGCTGCCAGGGGATTTTGGGGAACAGCATCACTCTGGGCATCGCCTTTTGCGGGATGACGGAGCCACTCGGAATCTCGCTGGCCCATGGGGCAGAGGACACGGCTCATGGGATGTTGTTTAAAATGTTGCGGCAGATCCTGCCCCGCTGGCTGTATGTGGCACTGTGGGGGTGCCGCGGTGCCCCAGAGGTCACCCCTGTCCCCGCGGCCCGGGGACTCTGCCCGGCCGAGGGACATGTCCAGAACGGGACGCGCCGCGCGGGCGTCTGCCTGGTGACTGGTGACGTCAGAGCTCCGGGGCTTCTGATTGGCTACAAGTTTCGGGCAGGGTGTCCCCCCTGCGGGGGTTGGGACACAGGGAAGAGCTGGGACATGGCGGGCAGCCCCATAAAGCCCTTTGGGTCCAGGGTCCGCTCCTGCCCCATGGCCATGTCATCATCCCGCCCGTCCCACAGCCTCTTTCCCACAGAGCTGCTTCCCCCAAAGCTTCAGGCCGTGGCTCCACGCCCCACCCTGTGAGCCTGGCCACCCCACCGCCATGCCCTGTCCCCGGCGGCCCAGCGGCGCAGTGACGCTTTTCATCCCGCTGCCACCCCGTCCCCTCCCAATCCCATAGCCACCCAATTCCCCCATCCCACAGCCGCCCCACGCTCCCCTCGCACTGCCGCCCCATGCCTCCCATCCCACAACCACCCAATTCCCCCCATCCCACAGCCACCCGTGCCCCTGCCTGGCCTCACAGACCCTCCCACGGCCCTCTTAGCTCCGCAGTGCCCCATTCCCACAGCCTGCGCCACATCTCCTGCCCCGCAGTCACTCTGTGCCCCCTTGACCCGACTGTATCCCCTTCCATCCCACAACCACGCAATACCCCCTGCTCCACGTCCCCACTGAGCCCTCCCCGTGCGCCCCAACCCTGAGTCCCCGGCAGTGGCACCTCTGGGTGTCCCCAACACTGAGCACCCCGCTGGCCCGGTCAGAGATGAGGTCCCGCTGCTCCTCAGCCATGGCTCCGCTGGGCTCCCCGAAGACAATGAGCACCCCGAGGGAGGCTTCTGGAAATACCCTCGGGTCCCCACCCCGCCCTGACACCCGGGGGGGGGAAGCCAAAAAAAAGTCCTATTGGCTGCTGGCACTTGCATCACTGGTTGTCAGGCAGACCTTTGCTCCAGAGGGCTCCAGTTCAGAGATGATGCTGGACACAGTCGTGAGCTCCACGGCCGCTCAGTGGGGCTTCACTGCCCACCCCACGCCATGAGCAGCTCACCGTGCCCCGCTGGTGACACCGGTGCCATGGGCCCAGAGGCTCTGGTACCCCCAAGGGGCAGGAGGTGAGAAAAGGGAGGTGGGTGGCAGTGGGGAGGGTGAGAGGAAACCTGTGAGGAAGGAAGTGGGGTGCAGAGCTGGGACAGGGGGGTGGGACACCATGGGGAGGACCCCCCACACCAAAAGCTGAGCAGGACCTTCCATGGGGGCACAGTGCCAGGGTACACCCATCCTCCCTGGCCTCCTCCCCTGCTGCTGGGGAAAAGCTGCGCTTGGGCTCAAGCCCCTCCTTGAGGGTCATTCTGGACCCTCCCTGTGTGAGGGCTCTTGGCCAGCACTTCTCAGGCTGAGCGGGCTGTGACTAAAGGATCAAGAGCTTTCAAGCCCTCTGTCCTTCTAGCATTGCCCTCTTTGCTTTGCCTGCAGCAGCTTCCAGGGGCTGAACCCCCAAAGCCAAGGGAGGAGGAACAGCCCCTCGATGTGAGTGATCCCAAAGCACCAGTGGGAGTGGGGCAATGAGGGTCTCCAGTCCCCCAGAGCCTCACAAGGGCTGCATGGGCAGGAGCAGCCATCCACCCCATAATGCTGTTTTTTGGGGGTGTTACACAACGTCCCAGAGCAGCCCAGCGGTAACAGACCCCCATGCCCACGCTGGGCTGAGGGTCACACTGAACCCAGCACCAAATTGGCTCCAGCGTCAGGACTCAGCACAACCATGGGCAGAAAGTGAAACTGCGAATGTGGAGCTGAGAGCCCCACCTAATCCCACCTGACCAGACACCACGGGGTACCTGGCCAACCCCCTGGGGCGAGCAGGGACGCGTTTCAGCGACTCCATTTCTTTTCCTGATTCAGTCCTGAGCCTCCCAGCTGGCAGGACAGCCCTGGGAGAGGAGACAAAGGGATCATTTCAAAGCACTTACAGGGGGTAGGGTGGGGTCTCCTGGCAGATGATGTTCTGTAGGAAATGTGGTGGCATGATGCTCCTGCTTTCCAGGTGGGAAACTGCAGCCCCACACAGGGGAAGGGTTTTGGTGCCTGGAGCCTGATCCCGACCCTGCAACTCAGCTGAGAAAGGCCTGGTGCCCAGGGGTTCACACAGCACTGCCCCAGGGTGTCCATCAGCCTCACCCCAGGCCTGTAACAAAGCTGTGTTTAGAAACCATCAGAAGGGTTTGAAAAGAAAATAAAAAGGGAAAGGAGATTGAGAAAAAAAAATGGAAGAAAGAGAAGTAAAAAAATGGGAAGAAAAAAAGGGAGGGGGGAAGGAAAGAACACAAAAGCCTTCCATACATTTTTTGTCTCTGCCCTCATGGGCACTGGGACTATCAGGGAATACACGGGTTTTCCTCACAGCCCCAGCCCCCACTCAGCTCCTCATTTTTGGGCCATAATCCCTGCCTCGAGGCCCCATGCTCCTGGTGCATTCATGACCAGCCTCAGCCATAAGGGGAAGCAGAGAAAGTCTGAACAGGAACTTCACAAATGAAACCCCAGCGATTCCATGGAGCTGGGCCGGCTGTGCAAACCACAAACGTGGGGTGACAACCTGGGGGTGAGGAACATCCCCTTCCCAGGCTGGCTGAGCCCCTCGAGCCCCAGCCTGGAGGAGGAATGTCAGCCCCAAGTCAGCCCCTGCTCCACACACAGACATTTCCAGTCAGCTCTTCAGTGCTTCACACACAACTTTCTGCCCAGGGCTGTGACACCCAGTGGGTTCTCAGTCTGTGAATGGATTTTCCAGGGGAGACAAAGACACTTTCAGAGAGCAGCTTCCATCCTGTCTGACCCTCCTCCACTCCCCCATAGCCTGAGGCTGGCAATGAATTGTCACCACCCTGTTACCCCAAGGCTTTGTATTTGGTGCTGCCCATCAAAAACTTCACAAGTCTTTTTTGGGGGGAAAAAAGCCATCTGGAGCAAGGAGTGATTCCAGGACTCTGATGAGGCCAGCAGAGCAATTATTTCAGGCAGTGAGGTGGAATAAGCTGGGGGCATTCACAGGAAGCCATTCATCACCAGCTGGGCCTCATCTCACAGCTCTCATCCCCAGACCCTGTGCAAAGCTTTGGGGGACGCACCCACATTTCCCACCAACCCTGAGGTGACACCCTCAGCAGCACAGGATCAGCCCTGGGCAAACCTGAGGGGAAAGACTGAGCCACAGGGCTCACCAGTGACCACTGACTGTGTCTGGGGATCGAGCACAGCCCCTGAACAGCCCCATGCCCTCCACAGGATGAGCATCCCTGCTGGGATGACACTGGGCAGGCAGGCAAGGGTGGGCAGGCAGAGCAGCTCCCACTCACACAGCCCAGAAGCCATCACCCAGCTACAGGGGGGGCAGGTGATTCAGTTCCTCACTGAATCACTCAAGACAAGCCAGTTGGGTCAGACCAGGGACTGTCAAGAGCCGGGAGACCCATCCACGCCACTCCGACAGGAGGGCTTTTCCCTCCAGAAAGCCCCAGGACACGGGCCAGGAAGATGTCCTTTGCTGGGCCTTCAGTTTCTCTTCCTCATTCATCATTTCCTCTTTGGGGTTATGCATCAACACAGGAAGCTGCTTCAAAGACGACAGGTCGGCTGAGAAATCAAAGCAATTTCTGCCTTTAATGGTGCAGTGAGCCCAGGCACCAGCTTGGCCATGGCACAGCACTGCCAGGGCAGCACGGGGCCCAGACTGGGAGTGACTCAGCTCAGGCAGCCCTGTGTGCACCGGCACGGCTCCAGCTTCCAAGGATTAAGGGTTAACAGAGCAAATCCACCTTTAACGTGGGGCAGACACCTTCCCCTTTCTACATCTGGTGTGTAAACCAGCAGGGCTGAACCGGCCTGGACTAGGGTGGGCAGCAAAGGGAGTGAGTGGAAACATCTCCCCCTACCCTGAGAGATGAGCAGCCTGCTGAGTCTTTTCTGCAACAAAGGTCCTGTGTTGGATTCCTGCTGCAGAGCTCTCCCCAGATGTGCCTCATGAAACAGCCATGGTGATGTCCCCTGGGACAGAGTAACTCACATGGAACACATAGAATCACCAGGCTGGGAGACCCTTGAGTCCAACCCAGCCCTAACACCCCAACTAACCACGGCACCCAGTGCCACATCCAATCTTGAAATAACTGTGGCTTTTCATAGCGTGAAACCCATTTTTAACAAAATCCCCAAAACCAACCAACCAGCAAAACTGCAACAAACAGCGAACTAAAAACCTCACTAGTAGGAGGAAACCTGCAACCCTGCCTGCTTGATCTGCCCTGCCCTCAGACATGCCACACCTGCGTGGCTAAGGAGAACAGCAACAGCTTTCACTGCCTGCAAAGCATAACAAAACCCAGAGTGAAGCTGGTGCTAACAGCGTCCCATTCCCTGCTCTCTTTTGTCCTGCCCCATCCTCCTACAGCTCCATCTGCGCTGAGCTGTTCCTGGTTTCATGTTTTTGACATCTTCTCCACAAGGAGTTCAACCACCACTTTAAGGACAGGAAACCAGTGATCTGAACGGCAAACAGTGCACGTTTAAGACAGTAAGGGAAGTTTATTCTAACATTTTCCATGGCCACACATAAAATAACAAATAAAACACTATGGCTGTGCCAAGGGAAATGCTGGCTTAGGAACAGATATCCAGGCAGAGAGAGGACTTTTTCCACAGAAAGGGGAAGTGATGCATTAAGCAACATTTTGCAGAAAGCCCAGCAGCAGCTGCTCATTCCCAACCCAGCTTTCTTTTCCAGGAGATGCAAGAGCTCATGACTCATTCTAAAAGCAGCTTTTACTATATGAAGCCCAAGACCCCTGTGGCTTTGGATCAACCAGGCTGGTTCCCCTCCAAGCAAGAGGCCTCGCTCCACAGCACATGCCATCTGTGGCTGGAATTAACTGAAGCCCCTTGGCTTCTGAGCACACCCCAGCAAGAAAACACAGAGCTGAACCGAGGTTTAAGAGAGCTTTAATAACAGAAGGTGCTGCGCTGGTTACAGACGACGTCCACGGCGACCACCCTTCCTGCGAGTGCTGTCGGAGGGGATGGGGGTCACATCCTCTGCAGGGAGAAAATCCAGGACACAGTTACCTTCCAGAGGCACCCCCAGAAACCACCTGGGCACAGCCATCACCCAACACCTCAGCACCTGGACACCACAGGAGCTGCACATGTGCAGGAGTTCTCTTTGAAGGTATCTGGGAACTTGCCATAGGCTGGGTACCCAGGGCTTTAACACTGTGCAAGCAAAAATTCCCATCTCCCACCCCACTCAAACCAAGCAGCCAAAGCAGTTCAAAAGAAACACAGGATGCCTGAAGAATTTTCAGCACAACCACCACTGCATCGTGTGACTTCCCCACAAAGTTCAGGACTCTCCCTACAACAGCTGGAGAACTCCATCATTACTGAATCACCGAGACCAACAAGGTATTTTTAGGTGACAGAACAGCCATGTGACATCAGAGGGCAGCAGAATCCTGCTGGGGTTTGCACTGCACACAGAAACCTGGGCTCTGAGTACTGCTCTCACCACCTACTGGTCAATTTAAGGATCTGTTTCCATGAAATCTTTTCATTGGTGCTACCTAAGCAGCCATGAAGAAAATCCTAAAGTCAAGATCAAGCAGCAGAGATGCCTACAAAGCTCATTTCACTAAAAAATCCCTTTTTTCCTCACTCACCAATGCGGCCGATCTTCATTCCAGAGCGGGCCAGAGCTCTCAGGGCTGACTGAGCACCAGGTCCAGGAGTCTTGGTCCTGCAGGAGAGTCAGAACCAATAACCCCTTTAATGACCCAGAAGCTGAACACAGGAATATGAATGCCACACTTTCCCCATGCCAAACCACTCTCCTGGCGTTCCACACCCATTCACCATCAGCCATGTCCCCAGCAGTGTCCCAGCCCTCCTGCTGTACCTGTTGCCCCCAGTCGCACGCAGCTTGATGTGCAGGGCAGTGATGCCCAGCTCCTTGCACCTCTGGGCAACGTCCTGGGCTGCCAGCATGGCTGCGTAGGGAGAGGACTCGTCCCTGTCTGCCTTCACCTTCATCCCACCGGTCACACGGCAGATGGTTTCCCTACAGAAGGAAAAGGTGATGTTCAAAAGAAAGCCATTCCTTGTTCTTTCTCCCAGCCAGAACCTATCATTTGCAATGTTACCGGATCAATAAGCCACACAGTGCCCTGAACACCATCTTGATCAGAAGAGCTCACCAAGCCACCCAGTTCATGTACATGCACCGTGCATGAAGCTCAGCAGAAACTCAAGGATTTTGGGAGAACCTCTTGCCAAGCCCAGTTTCTGCTTTCACACCCGAAGGAGCTGGGTACTGCAGTGAGGTGCTGCTGTCCCATACTCACTTGCCAGACAGATCAGTCACATGGACGAAAGTGTCATTGAAGGAGGCAAAGATGTGGCAGACACCAAACACATTCTCCCCTTCAGCAACCTGGGGTCCCAGGCTGATGACCTGCTCTTCCTTCTTCTCCTTGCCCTTACGAGGTGCCATTTCTGAACAACAACAAAAGAGATGTATGAACATTGGTAGTTTCTCAGCATTGTTAAAGGACTTTATCAAATTTCTGCTATTTCAACCTTTTACCAAGCAAGAAAAAATGAGTTATCACTGGCAAAACACAGGCACATTTCCTATAAACTCCGTAATTCCCAGCTTTGCTGTATCCTCACACACAGGTCATCACCTACAGCTGTTTAGTGGAGTCTCTCCTGCTGCACTTCATGGCAGTTGATGTCCCCAAGTGCCACCACAGCAGTGCACAAGGGAGCTCATTTCCTTAATAACCAGCAATGCTAAGCACTTCTGATTGTTTATGTGGGTTTATGGAAAGAAAACACCAAAATAAACAATTACACAGACACAGTATTGTCAGTAAGCCCCAAGTCTTCAGATCTTTTAAGAACCAGCTTGGGTTTTTCCACATTATTGGTCTCCCAACCACATCGTCGGGACTAGCCCAGCTAAGTCCCTGCTTCCAAAGCCCACCCCCAGTGATGGGAGACAGGGGCAGCACTCGGGTGTGCTCGGTTTGATGGCCAGGGATCCTGTACATCCGCTCCCAAGCACAGAAAAACAGTTCCCTATTGCCCTCTCCTGCCAAACTCCTGCTACAGCCGGCGCCCTGCACAAGGGAGATGTCCGGCCACTGCCCCGAGGTACCCAACCCAAACACAACCCACGATCACCCTCGGCCGTGCCCTCTCCCTGTCAACTGCCCTGAGCATTGTAACATCGATTTACATCAGTATCTGCGCGGCCGCTTCAATAGCACCACATCCCCTCCTGGACACATCCACGGCGCACGGGCTCCAGGGACAGCGCTCTCCCCAGCCCGGCGAGGCCGACGCGGAACACGCAGCACACGCTGCACCGCCGGCATCGAGCTCCGAGCGACGAACGCGCCGCGTTTCACCGCGGCCCCGACCGCTCAGGGTCCGGGGGAGGGCCGGCCCGAGGCCCAGCAGCCCCGGCCGGGCGCTCCGCTACTCCAGCCCGCGGCTCTCCCGCGGCCCATGGCCCCGCGGCGCCGGGCGCTCCGCTACTCCAGCCCGCGGCTCTCCCGCGGCCCATGGCCCCGCGGCGCCGGGCGCGCCTCCCCCGCGCCGAGCGCGCTGCCCCGCGCAGCCCCGGCCCCGCGAGGGCGGGCGGCGGGCGCGGAGGCCGCGGCGAGGCGCGGGCGGGCGGATGGCGGCGGATGCGGCGCGGCCCGGACTCACCTGCCCGTCTGCTCCGGCGGCTGCCGCGGAAAGGAAGCGGCGGGGTCAGGGGGCGGGGGTCACCGCCTCACCCGGAAGGGATGGCGGGAGGCGGCGTGTCCGCTGCCGCAGGCGCAGGGCTGCGTCCCCATCCCAGTCCCGATCCTTCCGGGCCGGGCCAAACCGTGGCCGCCTCTCCCGAGGCCGGGCCGGGCCGGGCCGTTCTCCCCGGGATGCCGCGGCCGCCTCTCCCCACACACAGTTCTCCCGCCGCCCGACCTCCCCAAGATGGCGGCGGCCTCCCCCCGCGTCCCTCTCCAAGATGGCGGCGCGTCCGGGGGGTGTTCGCGCTCCAGACGGAGCCGGCCCGGGAGAGCTTTGGAAGCGAACCGGTTCAAAAAACAACTGGAGGGAAATGGGTGTAATTCCAGCAAGCATCCTGCTTCCCCTCGGCTACGCCGCTGCAGCCGGCTCTGCCCCGGCTTAGAGCCAGATGGGGCGCAGGCCTTTCCCCCTCGCGGCGCTGTCGGGGCTGAGCGTGGTGAGGCGTCCTGGGGGTCTCCAGGCAGCTGCTTGTCCGTGCCCCGAGCTCAGGCCGGAGCCTGACTGCGAGGAGGTGTTGGGGAATTCACCCACAAGAGGGTGTACGCTGTGGTTAAATATGTGTGGGTGGTGTATTTTCGTCAAGGAGAGGTTTCGGTCGCGGTGAGTCTCCCAGGAGCTCTGGCAGCGGACGGGAGAAGCAGGGACTGCAGCGGTGAACCATGAGTGATGGTGCAGGAACCTCGCTGAGCTGTGACTGGGGAGGTTTGTTCTGCCTCAACAAAGAGAATGTCAGTTTGTAAAATTTTACATAAAGGTGGTCCAACAAGGCAGTATTTTCTGTTTTCAAGTGATTTGAAAAGTGCTCAGGAGAGTAGGGATGGGGAAACACCACAAAGCTTCAGAAGAGAGGCACAATGAAATTGAGTTTATAGTGCTGATGAGATGCTTCCTGTGCATGATCCTGCCCTGCTTCCAGCTGCTTCCCCTGGTGCTGAGCTGCCTCTGGGAAACAGAGAGCTCTGAGCCACATGGGCTGGGGTGTGAGTGACAAAGCAGGAGCACCCGTGGGTCCCTACATGGGAGCGCCTGACAGACCTTCAGATCTGCGCCCAGAACTGTGCTCAGAGCTGGGCTGATGGAGGAGAAGCAGCTGGACAAGGGAGGCTCCTTATAACAGCACTGCTAGCGAGGCTGCACAGTCCAAAGGCCTGGAAACATCTGCAGGGAGGGTCCAGCACCTCTGCATGACTGAGAGTATTTGGTGCTGGCCCTGCCTCCCTTCTCATGTCCATCTCCTCTGCACCTGTGGGGTGCTGGGTGTTTTTAGGGTGGCATCCACTTGCCCATATTGCTTATCCAGATTTCCCATACCTTTTCCTTTCTCTGGCCAAGCATTCCAGGATGCAAACCTCTGGGCTGCCACCAGCAAAAAGAGGTTTGGTCCTTGAGTCTCCCTATCCACCCCGGCACTGCCCCCACCCGTGCTGGGATTTTCCCATGGGAAAGCTCTCTGTGCTCAGGGATGCCACTGTAACCCTGGCCTCGACCCCGTGGAACACCTTCACTTGCTCCTGTGCTCGATACACTTTTGCCACTGCATCAGGGATCTTCCTGTTTGAATATTGAAGGAGAGGCTTTTAAAATACACCTTGGCAGAGCTGCTGTAATTCCAGCCGGGAGCTCCAGTGACAGCGGCTGTGGCCTGATTTGGAGGAAAGGGGAAGGAAAGAGTCAGCAGCAGGGAGTGCTGCAGAGGTCAGCCTGCATCAGGGCACGTGTGCTGTGGGTGCTCTGTCTGAGGAGGAGCCTGGGGACGGTGAGGGGTGCACAGGCAGCCAGGCAGGCTGGGTTTGTCCCCATGGAGCCACGTGTGCTGCTCTGCCTGTGACAATCCTCCAAGAGGACTGTACGAGCCTATGGATATTCCTCTGGAACAGATGCAAGCCAGAGACAAGGAGACGAGCCTCCGCTTATGGGCAACAGGCTGAAATAACCATATGAGCTGCTAAAAGAATTAACCAACTGTTTCAAAATCCCGTGCTGCCCTCAGTCCCAAAGTTGCTGGGAGACAGACTGCTCCCGGTCCCTCCAGCCTCTGGGCAGGAAGGAGCTTTCTCCACTCCCTGGGACACATTCTTCCCTTTCACTTTGCCTCGCACTAGTTCTGGTGTGTCTGCAAGGGAGCTGCCTGCCCTGCAAAATGTTCCTGGGGCTTGAATTCCAGCTCCAGCCACGCTGTCCTGCTGCTGAGGACAGCTCTGAGAGCGTTCCCTGGCTGGGATGAGAAGGGAGGGGCTTCCAGCAGGGGCTGCAAGGATTGCGTTCCAGGCTGGGAAGGATGCTCAGGCCACTGTGGGGTTAGTGCCAGAGATGATGTGTATTTGCTTTGAGAAATCCCCCAGATTTAGTTCCTTAATGGGTAATTAACATTCCAGCTGGTCCTTGGTAATAGCCTCTCCAGCCCTTGGGAAACCCACGGACACGGTGACGCTGCAGGCGGATTTCATAACTCAGCTGGTGACTAAACAAAAAGGGCAGGCAAATGGGAATGCTGCTCCTAACATCTCCTGCCGGGCTTTGGCTTTGGAGTAAACTGGTTCAGGCTGAGTGGGGTCAGTGGGAAGTGACTGGCCTGACCTGCGAAGGGCCCAGCTCTAGGCTTTCCACAAGAAGGAATTTTTGGTGCTCAGATATCACTGTTTCTATGGCTGTGATTTGTTCCCATGAGCCATGGACCAGTGGCCTTAGTGGTGTCCTTGAAACAGAGACTGGAACTGGAAGAGGCCAAAATTCCCCCTACAGCAGGCTGAACCCCAGCTGTCTGCCCGGTACAGAGCAGAGTCTGCACTTGGGGCTCTCTAACAGACCCCTCAAGATGGCATCTCTCCTCTAACAGCCACGGCAAAGAGACATTTAGGGTCCCAATCGCATCATTCACAGGTGAAAAAAACCCCAAACTTTTCCATTTGCTTTTAAGGCCATTTTTAGTTTCAAGAAGGGCAGTTGGTGCATGCACACATGTAAAATGATGTGTCAGAAACAGGCGTAGGAAGATTAAAACAGAAATCTCCAACACTGAAGTTAAAGCACTTAAGGAATTGGCAGAGACTTCAAGAGCGAGTTTCTGGTCCTAATGAAGTTGGTGGAAGTGCTGCCATGGACTTCAAGGGGACCATAATGTGGCTGTAACTCAGTAGGGAGCTGGAAGTGTTGATTAATAAATTGGAAACAATGTGGAGGAAAGCCGCTGAACTGCTTTCTGACAGATGTGCTGAAGAAGAGCCTGTAGCTTAAAGCACGCAGGAAAGGAATTGGTTTCCTTTGTGTTTGCAAACAGAAGACAGGCAAGAAAAAAAAGCTACCTGAATCTCATGTAAAATGGCAAAGCTGGTATGAATAAATCCCAGTGCCTTTCTGAGCAGCTTTCTGTTTGCAGTGAATAATTTTTTCTTAAAAAAAAAAAAAAAGTATTCACAAATACCAGACCTAGAATTCAACAAATTCCTTTTTCTCAGAAGAAATTATTCAGTGGAAAACTTTACTGCTTGAGATTGTGGATTCTGCAGATTGTTCTTGGAGTTTGGTGCGTGCCTTTGATTACTCATTGCTGGCTTTTTGCTCAATGATTTGTGCATGAATCTCCTCTGGCGGAGGTTAGTATGGCCTCAGAACACTGTTCCCAGGGGTGATACTTTTTTCAGGCTGAGTTTGCAAATCATTTAAGGCTGAAAAAAAATTAATCCCTTTAATACCCTTTACAGCAGTTCACAGTTGAAAAACTTGCTGTTTGTTCCTTTTTGTTTTCTGAGCTTTCAAGTAACTTTGGCATTTGCAAAATATTCAGGGATCTTCAGAGAAAATGCTTGTGAGGGAAGTGAAATGTTTAAGGATAAGAAGTCTTTGACTTCAATGAACACTTAGAAAATTTGCAGCCATAATAGTCTGCCATTCTTTGTGTCTATTTCCCTACAATTTCCTTTCTTGTTTTCCTTTTGTTTGTTTATCTGCTTGTTCCATTTGATTGAAATTGCTTCCTCGACTCTTGTTCAGTCGGAAGCTCTCCCAGAGTATGCTGCCTAAACCAAACCCTGCCGACCTTCTGCCACATCTCATCCCCAAGGGCTGGACATGAAACTTGTCCCCATGGGCTGGACACAAAACCTGACAGGGTTGTCTTAATGCACCTCATCCCTTCTAAGGCGGGCAGCAAGGCAGACCTGGGCAGCTCAAGTGGGTGATTAACTCTGGACCGGAGCGTGTCTCCACATGCCAGCACAGTCCCCAGCAGCCTCCGAGGGCAGGGCAGGAGTGGAGCAGCTCATTTTCCCCCTCTCTGAGGAATGAAGGGAATTTTGTGTGTGTGCATGCAGGTTGGGGGCAGCCAGCCAGTAACTTGGATGTGGCCCTTGAACTTATCTTGAAGTCAGGGAGGAAAAGCTGAAACGATGTGATCCCAGCACCCTGAAATGACACCTGGGTTCTGCAGATGGGCAGGAGACTGGGGACAACCTCAGGTTTGTCCGGCTTTAGAAATCTGACACAAAGGGTGCGCACACACCGGGGGAAGGAAGGATGGAAAGGCTCTGTGTAGGAGCCTGACACCCCAGTTACACCAAACACACAGCCTGGGCCATACCCTTTGGACACCCCATCGTGCTCATCCCGGGAAACAGTGGGAATGTGGGGGCCTGGTGGGAGCATCACCGACCACGCGGATCATCACAGGCACCCCGGGCGCGGGGATCTGAGCCCTCCCGCCGGGGGATTACCGCCCGGCTCACGGCCAGCCCGGGGCCGGAGGGGGCGCGGAGCGGGGGCTGCGCTGGCAGGGCACGTGTGGCGGGGGCAGCCCCGAGCCCCGCCGTGCCCCCGGCGCCGCGCTCAGCGCCGTCCCGGCCCAGCCCCGGCTCCGGCCGAGCCGCGGAGCCCCGCGCGGCCCCCGGGGCGGTGCTGGCGGGGGGCGGCGGGGGCGGCGCCTGCCCGGGCGGCGGGCGGGACGCGCCGAGCGGGGCCGGGCCGGCGGAGCGGGCGGCGGCGGCCTGGCGGAGCGGAGCGGAGCCGAGCGGAGCGGGCCCGGCGGCGGCAGGTACGGCCCGAGCGGGGCGGCGGCGCAGACAAAGGGCGGGCGGGGGAGCGGGCGGGCGGCAGCGCGGGCCGGGGCCGCCGGGCCTCGCAGCGCCCCGGCCGGGCTGCGCCGGGGGCCGGGCCCGGCGGGTCCTCCCGTCCCCCGCGAACGCCGGCACACCCCGCCCGGCCCCGCGGCGGAACGGCACGGTGCCCTCGGGAGGAGCCGGCCCGGGTGGAGCGGGGGTCCTGCGGGAGCCCCCAGCCCCGAGCCGTGCCGCGGCCCCGCCGGGCCGAGGGGTCTCCGGCGCACCGGGCTCGGAGGAGGCGGCGAGGCCGCGCGGTGCCCGCGGGTGCCCCGGCTCCGCCGCTCCGGGCACCGCCGCGGAGCAGCCGAGGCCAAGCTGCAGCACGGTGCCAGGCGGGGGTGCGAGGCCTGGGGTGTCCCCTGTCCCGAGGAGTGCGAGTGGAGGCAGCTGAAACCGTGCAGGACCAGAGAGCCCGGGCAGCGCGGCCAGGACACCTGGAGGTGCGCACCTTGCGCATGGCACGGCTTGCCCAGCCTGGCTGGCGTTCCTGTGCAGCACCTCACCACCCTCTCTTGAAAAGGTCCTGGCATTTTCTCCCCCGCTGGTGAGCTCCTGGGCCTCTCCTGGATAGCTGTGTGTATTATTTCCCCAGGTCTTTTGGGTTTGCCTCTACCACCGCACAGGCAGGCTGTCCCCCGCAGATGGGGGCAGCCCCTGATGCCTGGCGGCACAGAAGCCACACCAGCTTGGGCGACCTTTGGCATCACCTGGAAGACTTTGCTTCCTATCGAGGCTGGTGCTCCCTCCCAGCACTGCAGTCATATCCCAGCACCAGACTCTTCCATCTCATGATCCCAGTCAGCTGCTGCCACAGCACACCATGGGGATGGTTGTCTTCCCACTAACGGTGCTTGCAGGGTTGGGAAACCGGCGCCTTGCAGTGCCCCTTTGTCACCGGCAGCCTTGGAACAGCAGCTCTTCCTGCAGCAAAGCAGCACCTTTGTTACTCACATCTCGACAGTGGTTTTTACTGGGCTGGGCTAGTGAAGATGAGGAGGTGAGCAGCCCTGTGCCTGCTCGCCTCAGCTGCACATGGGGACCACAGCTGAGGAAGCTGTCCTTTTCCAGATAAAACAAGCAGGACAAATTCAATAGGAAATAAGTTCCTCTCTTCTGAGTGAACTTGCCGTGGGTGGAGAAGAAGGAAATTAAACAATAGAAAAAACGTGCGGAGCTTGATATGGCAGGAAAATAAACCCCTATGCTGGTGGCCTCTGGCAAAATGGCTGAGCATCTTCCCTTTGCCTGTGTCAGTGTTCGTTTTGGGCAAGGACAGTGAAGGCAAAGCTCATGTTTCCCAGTGCCCCTCCATGGCTGGGGCATCCGTGTGTGGGTATGGGGAAGCCAGGACCTTCACATGCCACCCATTATGGTCACCTCACCCAGCCCCAGTACATGCCATGACACCCCACCAGCTGCAGCCCCCCAAATTTGCCCCTTCCAACCTGGAGCTGCTGGCATGGGACACGGATGCTGGTGGGGAAGCTCGCACACACAAAGCCCTTCCCGCTTCCTGTGCCTTTGGGAAGCTGGTGGGTCTGATATGATTTTGTTTGGATGGGGTTGGAAAATCCGTGCCGCCAACATACAGGCAAACAGATTTTTCCTGATAGGTTGTTTTGGGTTTTCCCCCCCCTCCCTGTGTGTCTCTGTCAGTACTGTAGAACAGGACACATTTAATACGCTGTTGGTGGTAATTTAAACTGAAGGAAGAAGACACCTCATAAGTCAAAACCCAGGCTGGAATGAAGAGGGAGTGATTAATATTTTCTTCAGTAGCGTGTCATGGTGAAGTATGGCACAGCCGAGTGTGTCCCTGCTGCAGAGTGTCACCATCAGCACCTGCTTTAATAAGCAGGTTTGGTTTTGGCATATCTCTGGGTGCTGGGCTGAGGATGGAGGGCTGTGGTCCCACCAAGTTTCCCATCTTGGCCAGCTTCTGACTGCATACTGGAGATGGAGATGCTGTCTTGGCTCTTTGTACTCTGGGGCAGAGTCATGGAGGGTTTAGCTTAAAACGGGTTGGTTTTTTTTTGTGTAATTCTGCCTTCTAGATGTACGTTAATGAGCTGTGTTTTTATTTTTGGCTGTTAAGGTAGAGAATAAGGTTAGGACTCCAGACAACAGAAGGAAGATACTAAGTTTCTACGTCTTGTATTTGCTTCATGGCCTCAGAGGACAGGGGCTTCCAATCTCTCACTGATGTTTCCAACCCTTCCAACTTCAGGACAGCCCTTGACTTCCCTGTGTGTTTTTGGCTGAGGTAGTGGCATTGCTTTGTGCCATTGTCACGTGTATGTTTGTGGTATTGGAACTTGACACGGACAGGAGGACTTTGGTGGAGGGAAAATAGGACGCTGCTTTCTTGGAGACCATCCTGCAAGCCTTGGGGGCTGTGCCCAGTCTGCAGGTGCCAGTGGGAGATGGTGCTCTCTGTGCCCACTCTGTCCCCAGGTGTGGGGGGACAAGGGCAGGACAGCCCTCGTGCCAGACCCCTGGAAGGGCTGGATGAGTCGCACCCTGCGGACACGAAGAGATGGTGGCCTGTAGCTTATGATTCATGTTGTTTTCCTGCAAAAGCCACTGACTGTAATGGCAGAGCTTGCAGAAAACGAATCAATATCGAGCTGTAAATCCCGCGTGTGACTGCGGCCGGCGGCAGGGGCTGCGACCAGGAGCACCTCGGTTCCCATGTCCTCCCCAAAACCAGCAGGACCTTGCTACAGCCTTTTGCTCCAGAAATGGGACAGGATCCTCTGCACTACCTTCAGGTGGCAAAAGCCTTCCTAAAGAGGTTTGGGAAGGTCAAGTGATCCCTAAATGGGAGCTATCCCAAGAGGAACTGCCCTGGTATTTATGGTGGGCATGTCCTGAGTGCAGCCCTGCTACCGATCTGATCAAAGCTGTGGAAATGCAGATTGTCTTGGAGAGATCAAGACTATGTTCTAGGACCTCTGCCCTGCTGTCCTGCTTCTTGCCCAGGGAACCCAGGGAATTTAAATTCACTAATGTAAAGCAGGGAAGAAGTGTCTCCTGTCTCTGAGCTTGGCCAAGTTGGGGATTGGATGTACAGTGAGGGATGTCCAGCTCAGCTCCCTCTGCCTCATGGGGAGATGTGTCTCACCCCAAAGCTCTGGGTATGCTTAGAAAGAATGGCAATCTCTAGGATGTTGCTGCTCCTTGGGGTAGCCTGCTGCTCTCCTGGCTCTGCTTCCCATGTCTTGGCAAGACCCAGATACCTGGGTACAGGTATTCAGATACAAGGCTACAAGTAGTAACCTTTTAGCTACTTGTCAGCACCCCACCAAGTATTCCCCTTCCTTCCCAACACTGTCTGCATCTTCACAGCTTTGTACAGCCCTGCAGCCCCAGGGCTTGGAGCTCTTAAAGAAAGAGGATGCATTAAAAAGTGTTAACCACATATCTGAAGTATGGCTGTGAGTGCTATCAATGCCTGGACACGTGGCTCAGGCCATTTTCAGTCTCCTCCATCGGCCTTGATCCATCTCTTGCTGTGCTGGTGCACTGCTGGTCTCATGGATTTACGTCAGAGAGTGGGATCGAGGCCAGGAGGAAAGGAGTTGGTGCAGGTGGGCATGACAGGTTGGTTGCTCGAGCATTCTCTTGCCTTGGAGCCCCTGCAGAGGAGGAGAGGACAGGGCTGATGCTGGAGCAGAAACCAAACCAAAGCAACATACTTATCCTGGACATGCCATTAGGTTCCTGCAGCCTCAGACCTGGATCCGGAAATAGGGGAGGCATGAGGCAGCTCAGATGCCAGCAGCTGTGCTTGTTGGGGGCAAGTGTGGCCTTTGCCAGTGCTGTTCTAGGGAGGGAAAACAAAACAAATCTTGCAAACGTCCCCTGTGGTCTGTGCCTGTTCCTGCTCCCTGTGTTTTCCCTGGGCTGCTGAGCCTTCAGCCTCTGGTACATTTGAAGGGTGACAAAGTTTACATGCAGAGGTAATGTCTTTTATTAGCCTAACTAATACCTTTAGGAAAAAACAGATGTGCTCTTGGGCCTGAGAAATTCCTGCGCGGCCAAAATGTGTCGCTTTTTCCAACCGTGTCCACTGGTCTAATAAAAGATCTGACCTCCAGCCTGTCCTGGCCATGACCTTGGAGCATGCTGGCCCTGGAAGCTCCTGCCTGTGCGTCAGTGTGTGCTGCCCAGCCCTTCCCAAAGGACCTGCCACCCCGGGAGCCACCGTGGGAACACACCCACAGCCCGGCAGGGACTGCTCTGACTTCTCTTCAACACTGTCTGCCAGCACCTGGCCCTGAGGGTGCTTTGGGCTCCTGGCAGCGTCTGCCCTGGCAGGCTGCAGGGAAGTGGAGGTCAGAGGCAGCTCAGCAAAGCACTGGGGCATCAGGCAGGATGGATGTGGTGTGACAGGAGTATCCCAGGGAGCCCCTGGGAGGAGGGAGCAGCTCCATCCTTGCAGGGATTTCTCTGGAATGTGGGCGCTGGCAGGGGGGTGGGTTGCTCTATGTGAGCTGGTTCATGCTGTGGTTTTATGGATTCTGCTTTGCAAAAGTGCTGGTTTGGGGCCGGGTTAGCCCTTGCAGGGCAGCCTGTGCTCCCCTGAACAGCTGGCAGGATGGCTCTGCTCTCCTGCCTACTTGGGAAGCTGTCAAGAAGAGGAAGCAGCTGGCCCATCCCGTGGGGCTGGCAGTGCTGCCGTGGCTGAGCACAGGGAATCGCTGCTGCCTCAAGGCTCTCTGAGATCCAGTGTCACCCTCACACTCGTGGCAGGACCAGCATCTCTGCAGGGAAAGTCCGTCCAAGACAAGTGTCAGAGACAGCAAAAGGTGGTGGCATCAAGGGACTTACAGTCTGTTTTTTTTGGGGTAGGAGTCCTCGTGCGACCTGCTTGTGAGAGGGCAGGCTGCCACTCCAGTGAAATATAAAAATGCATGTGAGATTATTTTCCCCTCACCCTTTTCCTTTTTAAAATACTTGGGATTCAGACCCTGATTATCCAGAAAGGCTCTTGGGTGCTTGGAAAGCCACAGGAACCGACACGGCACATTTTGAAGCAGGAAAACCCAATTCATTGAGTGGATTTTTTCCCCCTGCGAACCCACTTAAAATTCATGGAGAGTTTTGTCGGTAAGAACCTGTTTCAATTAACAGACAAAAGAAACTCTCCTCGTTAAGCGCCTCTTTCAATTAAGGTTTGGGAGAATTCCCCAAGCTCTGCTCCAAAGCTGTTCCCAAGGATTCAAGGACAAAAAACACCCCTGAGGAGGAGTCACCTGTGAAGGGCTTCGGCTTTTTTGGGGGGGCTGCAGTGACACAACCCAAACCATAACATGGCTGTGGGATGTTGGGTTGTTTTGATGGGATGGTGTTGGGGATCATGAGTGCTGAGGGATCAGCTGCCCAACCCCAGGGTCCCTGGGGCACAAGAAAACTAATGACTGCTGCTAATTGCTGGCCTAGTTTGTGGAAGACGCTGATTTCATGTGGGTATTGGGAGCTGGCGAGGTGCTCTTCCAGATCAGGATGCTGAGGACAAGGAGGGTGGGATCCTGGATGCCCCAGGATCAGAAATGGGGTGACCTCTGCAGAGGATTCCTCTGTACAGCCTCACTGATGGGGCTGGGGCACCTTGGGGCTGGGGAACAGGATGGGAGATGGGGATTAGCAGGGACAGGACCTTGGGATGAGGGTTTGACATGTGGGGTGTGCTAGAACTAGTCTTAGAAATCCACCAGTTGGGCTTACCAGCTGCTCTGCCATGAAAAGTTTTAATCACAGGCTTCCAGAAACCTAACCCAGTTTTTAGGGATTTAGATTTTTTTTAAAAAAAATTATTCAGGTTTTTTCTCTCCTAAAAATTCAGCATATACATGTCACACACACTGAACCTTGCTTTTTCATCCCTGTGCAGGCAATGAGCTGTTCTCATGATTGTTTTTTTGAAGAAAACCTGAGAAAAACATGACTTTTATCTTTTGCAGTAAGACTGAAGTGCTAACAGGGCTTTGTGGGTGAAAAAATGCCTCTTCCAGAGCTGGACACTTTGACTAAAAATAAATGTTTTAGCGTGCAAATTCTTAACCACTTTCACTGGTCTAATTGCTCATATTGTTTTCTTTCACCCAGGAACAGGAAGGTGGTGGGCGTTCAAAGCCAGAGGTTTATCTCCAGAGTGGAGTGGGGTGTCAAGGGGAGGCTTGGTTTAGCAATCCAGGTGAATGCTCCAACTGCTCATTTCTGACCAGACTCTATAAATCAGATCTTAACAAAAAAGAGCTAAGAAAAAGGGAGGATTTTCCTGCTGAAGTCCTCCTGGGGTGGAAATTCTCCAGACCTTATAAATCATGGCTGAGTTTTCCTGATACTCCCTTGTGTTTGGTCATACCCAGCCTGTGCACGAAGGGGAGAAGCTGAGCCATGTGTGTTTGCAGTGGGAGCAGCACCAGTGGCTGCCTGTCACTGCCTGTCTCAGGGGCAGCTGCTGGGGCTGCCCTTGTCCATTTTTAACTTGGCACCTCTCGGGCGCTGGTGGAAGGCTGGTGTCCTCAGGAAAGGAGCACTGGGATTGTCCCTCTCCCAGAGCAGGGTGTTTTTCTTCCTGCTAGGTTGTAACTACTGTTTGCAAAGCACTTAAGCAGCCTGTGTAATTACTACTAAGATGCTCCTTATCTGGCATTACAAAACCTCTGGCAAGTGGGTGACTGGGACAAGCTCCTTTCTGCTCCTCTGTGTCCTTCTCTGTGTTTTCCCCTCTCTGTCTGCTCCACATGCCTCTCCCCTGCCCAGACACCCAGGCTTTGCAGCTTGGCAGGAGGCAAATGGATGTCCCTACAGCTGTCCAAGTCTCTTGGGCCCATCCTAAAGGCTCATCCAGGCTGTCAGAACATGGGGATTGCCAGGAAAAACTCTTGGTTTTGCAGTGGCTGAAGTTTTTATGCTGGGTTTCTCTTCCTGGGCTGCTATGGCTTAGTTTCTTGTGGCCCAGGGCTTGTGCCTCAGCTCCAAGAGCATCCTGGTGAGATCATCACACCACCATGCACCACAATGAAGGAGATCATCTCCTGATTGTACCTTCTCTTGGTCAGTGGGTCCAGCCGTGGCTGGGGAGGGAGGAGATGGGGACAGGGACAGCCAGTGGTCCTTCACACCCTGAGATAGCTCTTCCCTTGCCAGTGCTTCCAGCTGCCTGCAGGTATTTCCAGTCATAGCTGGGATCACTGTCATTTAGAGCTGATAAAGGCAGCAGTGCAGAGGTGGGTGTTTAAAGGCCATTTTTTCATGCCAGTTACTTTTTCATTTTCAAAGCAACCTCCCCTGTCTTGAGCTTGCAGTTGTCTCCTGAATAATGTGATGGCATTAATCTCCTCTCTAAGGACATGCTTAGCTCAGTGGTTTTAGATCTGTAGCCCTCTAAATATTACCAGTGAGTGAAGGGGATTCCCTCTAGAGGGAACTTAAACCTATTAATAATAATTTGGCTGCCTTTTGTGCATCTTTCACAGGTACTGCTGATTCCCAGGGCTGCAGGGCACCACTTGGTGATCTCTGGGGATGCTGGTGAGGGAGCCTGAGGTGTGGGAGAGACAGAAGGTGGGGTTGGATGAGCACTGTGCACCTGCTGGGGGTCTGAGTCCCAGTCTGGCCAAATCTAGACCTTCCAGTAGCCTTTTGCTTTCAAGTGAGAGGTGCAGCAGATGTGTAGGTGGGGCCGATCCATCCACATTCCCTGCAGTGGTTGAAGAGGGGAAGGGAAGTGTTGGAGCAAGCAGAAGTGATTGCAAATCGCTGAGCTGTGCAATGCAATTTAGCATCCTGCCTCTAAATCCTCCTCCATCCATGCTTAACCCCCAGGGCTGGCTTACATGGAGAAGTGGAGCTGGCGTGGTGGTGAGGAGGTGATTAATCAGCAGTGGTGGGTCTCTCCCTGCAGAGATGAGGAGTGAGAAGCAGGGGTGCCCACCCAAAGGGTGCCAGCAGGAGAGGAGCAGGGTGACCCATCTGGCTGTGATGTTTAGGATGTGACTTCATCTCTGTGGGTTGAATGTTGGAGGTTTTGGAGCTACTAGAGCTGGGGACCAAGGTTCTTGCACAGAATCTGAAGTATTTTCTGCATGACAGTGGATGCCTGCTCTTCCCCTTCTGCCCTTTCCAGAGTGGTACAAGGGAAATGTGTGAGCAATTTCTTGCTCTGTCACACCCGTGGTTTTGAGCTTACCTCTTGTTTCTGGGCCATGGGCTTGGGACAGTTGATTTATCCAACAGATGGGACTTGTGAACTGCCTGATTTTCACTGCTTGCACCTGCAGCCAGACCTATTCCACCCCCCAATAAATCAAACCCTGCTGTGGTTGTCTTCTGGGATCACTGACCCTTCCCTGTCCTCCAGATCTGTTTGCACTTCCTTGCTTATATTCAATCCTTCCATTGCATCCCTGCAAAATCTCACTGGTATTTAAAGGAAGAGTGCTGTAAGCCACTAATGGAGATGGTTTCATTCCCTCTCATCCCATCTGGTGCCTCCGTGACTTTCTGGGGTGCAGTGGTTCCCCAGGCAGTATTTGTGGGAAATAACTCTGAGCAGGGGGAAACCACCATCCTCCAAACTGCACCAGGGGGTGTGTTTTGAAAAGGTTTTCAAACATTTTTCCTTTCCTCCTGCAGCTCTCTTAGATTTGAAAAGTGAAGGGTTTCCCTGTCCCCTGGTTGCACTCCCTGCCCGTCCTGGGGTCGGATCCGGCTCCGCAGGGCGCTCCGGGCTCCCAGCCACGCCGGGAAGCTGCTTGGATGCTGATTGTGTTTGTCAGGGCAGCCGGATTAAGAGCACAGTGGCTAAGCCTCCTCACTGAGCCTCCTTTCCAGTGGAGTCTGTGCCAGGGCATTGCTCAGAGACCCACGAGAAAAGAGCATTTTCCAGGGCTCTTTCTCCCGGGGTCCTTGGTGTGCAGCTGTGGCTGAGCACCTGCCCGGTGATGGGAGCCTGCCAGCACCGATTTTGGGGGCCTGAGGTCTGTGTGTGAGACTCAGGCTGACATTTCCAGCTGGTGCCTTTTAAATAACCGCTGTGGTTTTAAAAGGCACCTTAGCAGCATCTAAAAATCAGGTTAAAAGGAAGTTTGACCCCAGCTGTCACCTTGCCAGGTCTTGTGGTTTTTTAAATTTTAACATCTTGTTTCCATTTTTGTTTTAGAAAAGCTGTTGGTCTCAAGGAATTGTTTTGTGCTTTTGGGCATGAACCTGCTTCCTTCTCTGGCAATGAGCTATCAGCTCTCCCCATCACTGCTGGGGCTGTGCAGGGGTTTGCTGGGCAGGATGCAGCCAGTACCCACTTGCACGGGGAAAGCCCTGGGCAGGAGCATCCCCACCCTGCAGCATCGCCCCGGAGCCCTTGGCTTGCTCCCCATGGAGGGTTTGCTCTGGCGGTGAACTGGCAGAGCAGGATTCCTGCCTGCTTCCTGCCACACTGGCAGCTGCTTGGGGCAGGATGCTGCCCATCCCAGCCCCAGCTCTCACCTGGCTGCTCCGGGGGTCCAGTGCTGGCCCCCTGCCTGGGCAGGCTTTGAGGTGGCAGCCTGGGGAGACTCAGCCAGAGTCTGGCCGGAGATGCTGTCTCCAAAGCCTGGTCATTAAGTACCGGTAATTAAAAGCTCTTAGGAGAGAATGGACTAATGAAGTGCCCTTGGAAATAGCAGGTGATGTAGGTGCAGAGCCCTCTTCCCTGTTTCAGGGAGGGTGGAGCAAGGATGGACACACAGTCCTGTCCATCAGCTGCTGGCTCTGGTGCTTGGCATCAAACCTCACTGCTGCCATTTGCCCGCCCGTCACTGTGGGAATGCAGCTGCCAGCACCCACTGCTCCTGCAGATGAAAGAAATGGAGAGGGAGTGGGATGGCACAGCCAGGGTGCTGGATAATGCACTCCCAGCTCTCGGCATCCCTAGGCAGGGAGATGCAGGGAAGCCTTCCTCAGCACAAGCACATCCCTAAAAATCAACAGACCTGGAGAAGTGTGCCCTGTCCCAAAACCCCAGCAGGGCTGTTGTCTCAGGGATGCTGGAGGGGCAGAAGGAGTGAGGTGGAACAGGCAGGACATACCTCAGGGGGGCTAAGGAGAGAAGGTGCATCTCTCTTGGTCGTGCCTGGAGATCATCCATGTGCACAAAGATAGGTTACAAATCAATAAACCCCGGTGTTCCACCATGCCCAGCACAGCCAGCAAGGGGAGATCGCTGGTGTGTCCTGGAGATGGTGAAGGAAGAGACAATGATGGAGGCTGGAAGGAGACTGGCTGCCAGCACACCTCCAGGGTTGGGAAGCAGTGCCTGGAGCAGGAGTTGCTGCTGGGAAGGGCAGGGATGACAGGATTACCCTGCCAAGCCCCAGCCTGTAATCCACAGTGCCGCTCAGCCGGCCACATTTAATCCTGTTAGGAGCCTGGCTGGTGTCAGCAGGAAGGGTGCTTAGCCACGGTGCTGGCAGGGCACAGGGAGCTCTCCCTGGGAGGAGCAGGGACTCCTGCCCTTGTCCCCAACACTGGTAATGAGTCTGGGGACAATGCTGTGAGTCACTTATTTTCTTTAAACACATTGGCCTCATGAGTCTGTCCCCTAGTTGGCTTCACCTTCTGGCAAACAGTGCTTATTGTTTTCCTTTTCTTTTTTCAAATGAGCCTTTCACAGGGAAGACAAAAATATTCCCAAGGTCCCTTTGGCTCCACGTGGACACTCCTGCATTCCCATCTGGGTGACCTTGGCTGGTGGCTCCTGGCTCAGCCTTGAGCTGGCAGGCTCCCCATGTCCCTCCTGTGTTCCCTCCCTGCCAACCAAGCTGGGCCATGAGGGCTCACACCACCCCTCATTCTCCTCAGCAGAGTGCAGCTGCTGCTGGGCACAGGGAGGAACAGGGCTGCTTCTCCAGCTGCTTGAGGTACCAGAGATTCACAGGGGTCTGGGGGCTCCCCTCCGTCACACCTGGTGATGCACCTGCACTCCAGGAGCACCCACAGCCGGATCCCGTGGCACGGCTGCGCGCTGCACTCCTGCTGCATCCCTGGTGCCACAGCATTCCTGTGGCAAGCCCTGGCACGCCAGCGAGCTCGTGAAGACTCTGCTGGGCCTGCCAGGCTGGCAGAAATAACAGCAGCAGGTTGGCACTGTCCCTGCCCTCTCATCCCACCCCTCTCTCTCAGGGCACCGTGTGGAGCCGGGGAAGCAGGGATCCGCCATGCCCACGCTCCCAGCACCATCCACGCCGAGGCCGCCCGCCGCCCCCTCGCCCCGCTGAGGCCATGGAGCTGCTGCTGCTGCTGCTGCTGCCATCACCACAGGAATTTTGGCTCGGCACGGGGACTCTTGGTGCCTCTGCCATGGTGACATGAAGCAGACGGCGAGGGACGCCGGACTGCTGGAGGGCAAAGAACCTGCACAGGCGGCCTGCTAGTATTTTAATTTATTAGTAGTATTCAATTTGATTTAACCTGATTTTTTGTTGGTTGGTTGCTTGCTTCTTCCCCTCCCCGGGGCTCGTGAGGGGAGGGGCGGGAAGGGGAGAGGGACCCCACCTCACCCAGCGGATGCAAGGATGACTGTGCTGGCCAGGGCCCGGCGGGGTATCTGGCAGCTCTCGCCGCAGGTGGTGCTGCTCCTGCTCTTTGCCTTCTGCCTGCTCAGTGTTTTCGTCTCTGCTTATTATTTATATGGGTGGAAAAGGGGCTTGGAGCCCTCTGGGGACGTGGTGGGGCCGGACTGCGACGAGCCCAAGGTCGCCCCTTCCCGCTTGCTGCCACTGAAGACCCTCAAGGTGGCCGACTCCTCCCGCACGGACCCTTTGGTGTTGGTCTTCGTGGAGAGCCTCTACTCCCAACTGGGCCAGGAGATTGTGGCCATTTTGGAGTCGAGTCGCTTCAAATACAGGACAGAGATTGCCCCGGGGAAGGGGGACATGCCCACGCTGACCGACAAGGACCGGGGACGCTTTGCGCTCATCATCTATGAGAACATCCTCAAGTATGTCAACCTGGACGCCTGGAACCGGGAGCTGCTGGACAAGTACTGCGTGGAGTATGGCGTGGGCATCATCGGCTTCTTCAAGGTAAGGGGGTACGTGGGGCATACCAGGATCCCATGGCCAGGCCAGATGTGAGCCCTCACGTCCTGCTGCCCCACAGAGACTTTGCCCTCTCCATGCTTTCATCAAGCAGCGTGAGTTGGTGTGGGGCACAGGCTTCTAGCAGAGGGCACCACTTTAGCTCTCTCCCTTTGGAAGGGCTGTGTGGCCTTCAGAGATTTTGGGGGGAAAAACACACTTCTGGGATCAGTCCAGTTGCTTTTTGCACTTGTTTTCCAGCCGTGACACTTGCTGGGGTTTGCCAAAAGCTTGAACAGGTATTTTGCTCAGCAGCCCTTCCCCTGCCCAGGGCTCCTCGCCTCAGGGCACTTTGCTCATAGGACATGAGCAGGACTGAGTGTGTGAGGGGGATGAGGGCACCCCATGCTCCAGAGAGGAAGGAGAAAACCCAGAACCTGGATCTCTAGGGGTGATGAGCTGCTGACTCTGTTGCCATGGCTGTTGGTGTTCTTTGTGAGCCCCTGCCTTGTCCCCAGTGTCCCATCTCCTGTAGCTCCCATTTTCCCCATGCAGGCCAACGAGAACAGCCTTCTGAGTGCCCAGCTGAAGGGCTTCCCACTCTTCCTCCACTCCAACCTGGCGCTGAAGGACTGCAGCATCAACCCCAAGTCACCCCTGCTCTACATCACGCGCCCCAGCGAGGTGGAGAAGGGTGTGCTCCCCGGGGAGGACTGGACTGTCTTCCAGTCCAACCACTCCACCTACGAGCCCGTCCTCCTGGCCAAGACCAAGTCAGCTGAGTCCATCCCTCACATGAGCGTGGACGCTGCGCTGCACACCACCGTGATGCAGGACCTGGGCCTCCACGATGGCATTCAGAGGGTGCTTTTTGGCAACAACCTCAACTTCTGGCTGCACAAGTTGGTCTTTGTGGACTCTGTCTCCTTCCTGACGGGCAAGAGGTTGTCTCTGCCCCTTGACCGCTACATCCTGGTGGACATCGATGACATCTTTGTGGGCAAGGAGGGCACACGCATGAAGGTGGAAGATGTCAAGGTGTGTCTGTGCTCTCCTGGCTGGGTGGGCAGGGCTGGACACTTGTGCTTGCTCAGGGGTGCTTCAGAGATGAGCTTTCCTGCCCTCAGAGTCTCCCCTGTCCCTCTGAGAGCCCCTCTGCGAAGCACTGAGAGACATTGGTGCTTGCCCTGATGTGGCAGCTGTCCCTGAGGCCACGTGCTGAGGACACTTTGCTTTCTGTCCCCTTCTCCCAGGCACTGTTTGACACACAGAACGAGCTGCGCACCCACATCCCGAACTTCACCTTCAACCTGGGATACTCAGGGAAATTCTTCCACACAGGTGAGGAGGGCAAGGGCACCGCTTCTCCTGTGGGTGCTGTGCAGCTGGTGCTGGGGCACCATTTAGTGCTCAAAGAGAGAGCTGTTGGGGCTGTAGGAGAGTCCTCAGGCATCCCACCCTATTCCTCTATCACCTGGTTACCAAGAGGGGCTGGCCCTCCCTCTGCCCCAGCTGCTCACACAGCTCTCTGTGCTCAGTGGTGACAGTGGGTATCATGCCACAGGTACTGATGCTGAGGACGAAGGTGATGACCTGCTGCTGTCCTACGTGAAGGAGTTCTGGTGGTTCCCCCACATGTGGAGCCACATGCAGCCTCACCTCTTCCACAACCAGTCGGTTCTCGCCGAGCAGATGACCTTAAACAAGAAATTCGCTGTCGTGAGTAAGATGCTTCTGGTGGGGTTGCATGTGGTGAGGGGAGGATGGTAGAAGAGGAGCAAAGAAGATTCCCAGGGAATGCCCCCTTCTTTCTGGAGCAGAGGGACCTGGTAACATTAAGTCATGTCCCCCATGTTGCAGCTGTGTGGGTAAATCCATTTATACTCTAGTAACTAGAGCTACAGGATTTATCTGCAGCAGCCAGCTTGTTGCTGTGGCAGTGAGCTGCCCCGGTGGCTGCTCAAGGGGAGACTGTGCTCTGCAGCTGTGCTCACCTGGCCTGGCCCCGTGGGGATGCAGAGGTGCAGCCCAGGGGAATGCTCAGCCTGGCACCCTGTGAATTTGTGCTGGTGGTGATGTGGGATCCTGGAGCTGTGGCTGTGCTGGGAGGCCCCGGCTGGTGGAAACTCCCTCTACAGGCTGAACTTCCAGGTTCAAAGCAACTGTTTGGTTGTTAAGGCAGGCTCTGACCTTTAGCTTGGTCTTGGGCTGTCCTTTGTGTGGCACTGACACCAGTTCCTGCTGTGATTGACTGACAACTGTCTTAAATCCAAGCTGGTAAAGCCAGACCTATTAATAATTGGATTCTATGGCCAAAGGGAGGGATCTTCAACCTAACTTGAATTTATTATCTGATAATTATAAGTGCTTAATTAGAGAGAGACCAGACCTTTCCTACTTAGGATGGGCAGTGTTCCAGCTCAGAATTTCCAGGCTGTTTTGTATCTACTGATACAAACCAATCTGCAGACCTATATAGCTGTATGTCCTCATTCTTCACACAACAGCTTGGCTGTGGCTGTTCTGTGGGTGACAGCAGAATACAGGGATGAAGATGGTCTGAATGAAGCAGAGGAGTGGGTGTCCACCCAGCAGGGCTGCTCCTTGGCTCCCTTTTTTGGAGACAGCCAGGCTTAGGAGAGGATGCAGAGACACAGCCTTGCCCTGGTTGCTCTCCAGAGGCACAACTAGGCAGTTTGTAGCTGGGAATGGAGAGGGATTGGTTTGTGATTTTGGGGTCTCCACAGTCACCCATTCCACACTGTCTTCACTGCAGGAGCATGGCATCCCCACCGACATGGGGTACGCTGTGGCCCCCCACCACTCGGGCGTGTACCCCGTTCACGTGCAGCTGTACGAGGCTTGGAAGCAGGTTTGGTCCATCAGGGTGACGAGCACGGAGGAATATCCACACCTGAAACCCGCCCGCTACCGCCGTGGCTTCATCCACAATGGCATCATGGTGAGGGCTGGGCTTTGTCTCTGGAGCTTTGTCTCTGGGCCTTCTCTTCTCCTGCCTCCCCCACCAAAACCAGCACCTCGGGACATGGTTTCTGTGCAGCTCCAGTTTGAGGGGGTTGTTCCCCCTTGCTCGTCCTGCATGGGTGAAGCTTGTGTGAGGACAGATTTTGGCATTTCTGTCTGTCCTTCTGTGTATGGATTCAAGTCAAGGGTGGTGAGGGGCAGTGGAATTGGTCCTGGCCTCCAAGGGGTTGAGGTCAGATTCCCCCTTTTTGTTGGGAAGGGAAGGAGACCCAGCTCTCAAAGCCTGGAGAAGGCCATGTGGCCATTTCATTGTCCTGGCTCTTCCACCTGTTCCATCCATATCATTTTCCTGCCCCAGGTACTCCCCCGGCAAACCTGTGGCTTGTTCACACACACCATTTTCTACAATGAATACCCTGGTGGCTCCAGTGAGCTGGACAAAATCATCAACGGGGGTGAACTGTTCCTGACTGTCCTCCTGAACCCTGTAAGTACTGCCTAGGGAGAGACAGACAGTTGTCTTGCAGAGCTGTCCTGGCACTGCTGCAGGAGATGTCCGCAGTGTCCTCAGCCAGGGTGGGGCCATTTGTGGGATGGCTGCTGGGTGAGGCTCCACTAACCCCTGCTCTTCAGATCAGCATCTTCATGACCCATCTGTCCAACTATGGCAACGACCGCCTGGGCTTGTACACCTTCAAGCACCTGGTCCGCTTCCTCAACTCCTGGACCAACTTGAAGCTGCAGACATTGCCCCCCGTGCAGCTGGCACAGAAATACTTCCAGATCTTTTCCGAGGAGAAGGACCCACTGTGGCAGGTACCCCTGTGCCTACAATAGGGGGAGTGACCCTTTTTATTGTGCTGGGAGAGGACAGTGGGGTATAGCTGGCCCTGCTTTGGGCCTCTGGTAGCTTCCAACCTGGATTTCTTTCTGGTTCCCTGGGTAAGCTGTGGCGTTTCACCTCCCGCTGGTTCTTCAGGCAGTGCCAGAAAGGGGTTTGTCCTGTAGACCTGGAGATAAGCAGTCTTTGTCCTGTCTGCTGAGCAGGGTGGCCTCCCCTGTGTCTGCTGAGGCTGGAGGGGCTGAGCAGTGGTGGGGTCCCATCCAGGCTGCTCTGTCTCTGATCCTCCACACCGTGTTTCAGGATCCCTGTGAAGACAAACGACACAAGGACATTTGGTCCAAAGAAAAGACCTGTGACCGATTCCCAAAGCTTCTCATCATTGGGCCTCAAAAAACAGGTGCTTCCCTTCACCTTCAGTTCTGTGAGCATGCTGGGGGGCTTGACAGGACCCTCATGCTCCCAGAGAGCTTCTGTCAGCCCTCCTGCCCTGAAGCAGAGCTTGGAGGGAGGTTTGGCCTGTGTCAAGCTCCCTCTTTCTGTCTGTCCAAAGGAACGACTGCCCTTTATCTCTTCCTGGGGATGCACCCGGACCTGAGCAGCAACTACCCCAGCTCAGAGACCTTTGAGGAGATACAGTTCTTCAATGGACACAACTATCACAAGGGCATTGACTGGTGGGTCTCTGCATTGTGGGGACTGTGCTGGCAGTGCCCATAACTTTGGGAATGCGAGCAGTGGTGCTGTGAGGTTTCCTTTCTGAGTGTCTGAGATGTCATCTGTGAGGGCAGTGCTGGGGCCATCTTGTGGTGCCTGTCTGCCACACTCACACTGTGCCTCCCCCAGGTACATGGAATTCTTCCCCATCCCCTCCAACACCACCTCTGACTTCTACTTTGAGAAAAGTGCCAACTACTTTGACTCTGAAGTGGCTCCTCGGCGAGCTGCAGCCCTGTTGTCCAAGGCCAAAATCATCACCATCCTCATCAACCCTGCAGATCGAGCCTACTCCTGGTATCAGGTCAGCCTCTGCCTCTCCCCTGGGTTGGGCAGTCCTGTGGGATGGTGGGCTTGGTATGGGATGTGGGGTGACTGTGGCTGAACGTGATGCATGAGGGTGGCCTGAGAGACACTGCACCTCATGGGCAGCCCAGGATTTGGGTTACCCTGGGGACAAACCTGCCTTGCTCCTGCCTGACAGCACCAGCGAGCTCACGATGACCTGGTTGCCCTGAAGTACACCTTCCACGAGGTGATCACAGCGGGGCCCGAGGCCGCCCCGAAGCTGCGCACGCTGCAGAACCGCTGCCTGGTGCCCGGCTGGTACGCCACCCACATCGAGCGCTGGCTCAACAGCTACCACGCCAACCAGGTGGGCATGGCAGCACCCCAGTCCTACGGGGGCAGAGAACTCACCTGTGGAGAGCCCTCGCACAAGCAAGGATGTGGGAGAAAGAGATCTTGGGTCCAAGGTCTGCTGTGGAGTTGTTCCCATGGGATCTGTTTTTCTTACACCCTACAAACTACGGGGAGAGGAGTAAAAGTACTTGAAGAAGGGGCAGAGGGGAGGTGCTGTGCAAGATGGGAGCCTGGTGATGGATAACACACGGAGATGGCCTGGTGTGGGTTGTCACAGCAGGGTTGAAAGGGAGTGGGGCAGAGGGCTGTGGGTGGCTCTGCAGGGTCACTCAGCACTCACCCTCGCTCTTGGCCACACAGCCCTGGGGCTGCCCTGTCTGGTGTCACCATGGCATTGAACATGACAAAAATAGCAGGTGAAGCTGCCTGTAGTTCAAGCTGTCTGCAGGGAAAATGGGAGCTGGATGACCCTGCTGTGACCCACACAGTGCAGCACTGCTGGAGAGTATGGGATCAATCCCTGAATGATTTTTCCACTGTTGATTAACCTTATAAAGTTTTATTAGTTGCCTGCTGCTAGTGTAATTGCTGTGTTGCAATCCCAGCTGCCTCTGGGCTGGGTAGCCCTGAGCAGAAGCTCTGATGTTGTCCTGGGTGGGTCCTGGCCCTGGCTTTAGTTGCATTTCATTTTCCAGTGGCCAGTGTAAGGGAGCACCAGGGCACATTGGTATTTAGCAGGTGTCCTTGTGCAGGCTGGTGGCAGATTTGGCTCCGAGATGACCAAAGGTGTGGTAGAGGTGTCCTCTTGCCTCAGGAGAGCAGGGCTGGGAGCCAGTGACACCTCACCCCTCTGCCTTGCTCCCTGCAGATCCTGGTGCTGGATGGCAAGCTGCTCCGAACAGAACCCGCCAAAGTGATGGAGACGGTCCAGAAATTCCTCGGCGTGACCAACTTCATCGATTATCACAAGACCCTGGCGTGAGTCCTTCCCCCAGCTTCTCCTTCCTCCACCCTGCCATTGCTCCCGTGCAGTGTGGTGCCCTGGGGACACCCAGCACTGTCCCAGAGCAGCCCCCAGCCCTGGGCCTCTCCACAGAGCTCCTGCTGAGTTTGATGAGGCTGAGCTTTCGCCTGAGACTTATCCAAACACTACAGTGAGGTCACTCCAGGCAGCCCAAGAGCAGCCCTGGGCTCCTGGAGCAGCTTTCAGCATTTGTGACACAGATGATGTATTGAGCCCTGGCACTCCATCTCCTCATAAATGCTTGAGAGCAGCTGCTGGCTGTGTGGCACCTCTGCAGGTGTCACCTTGCTCTGAGCTTTCCATTAAACCCCACCGTGGGAAGCCTCCAGAGCTCCTAGAGAAATAATAATTTACCTCTGCCAGGGCTTGCCTATGTATGTGTCCACCCAGGTGTTGTGGGGCACTTGAGGGCATCCAGGGACATAAGTGCCACAGAAAATAGTAATTAAACCCAGGTAGACTCTGTGCTCCCTCAACAGGGCAATGAATGAGCCTTGGTGGACTGCTTATTGCACAGCTGCAGGGGGAACCTGTTGTACCAGGGGGTTGATGACAAGATGTTAGCTGGGTTGTGGATTCCAGAGGTGGAGAAGTGCCCTGTGCAGGACTGGACAGCAGTGGGACCTGCTGGACAGGATGTCCATGGAAGGTGTGAGGGGGATAAGAGGGCTGAGGCAGAGCTCTCACTTTGCAGGTTTGATCCAAAGAAAGGATTCTGGTGTCAGCTTCTGGATGGAGGGAAAACGAAATGCTTGGGAAAGAGCAAAGGGAGGAAGTACCCCGAGATGGATTCAGATGTGAGTATGCAGGAAGCCTCCTGGGCTGGTCCTGAGCAGGGCTGTGCTGGGGTGGTGAGCTCCAGGCTGGTCCCCCTGACGCTCCTCTTTGCTCTCCCATTGCAGTCACGCTCCTTCCTGCGGGACTATTACAGGGACCATAACATAGAGCTCTCCAAGCTCCTGTACAAAATGGGGCAGACATTGCCTACCTGGCTGCGGGAGGAGCTGCAGAGCACCAGGTAGCTGCTGCTGCCACCCCCCAGCAATACCTGAGCGGGGCTGACCCTGTGCCAGCAGGACCTTCTCAGCAATACCTGGCCTTGGAGGAGACCCCAGGAGCACACAGCATCACTGGAGGCTTGGAGGGGATCCCCAGGAGCATCTGGCTGCACCAGAGGCTTGGAGAGGACCCCCAGGAGCACAGGGCTCCCCTGGAGGCTGTCTGAGCAGTGATCCAGCTCTGCAATCCCTGTGCTCCCACCTCTCTGCCTGCCCCACACCTGTATCTCTTTCATTTTATTTTTCCTTTTTAATTCCTCGTCCCTTCCCGCCCTGCTCTGGCATAGGGAAGTGGCACAAATTGCCCCTTTCTCTGCTCAGGATGGGTTCCAGCTGCCTTGGGCCTGAGGGCAGCACCAGAGCTGTCCCTCGCTTCCTGGTCCGAGGGTGGAGGAGCTGTTCTGGGTGCACTGGTGTCTGGTGTTCTGGGTGACTTTGCTGAGCTGGAGCAGAGGGATGGAGCTGGTGGAGACCCGAAGCACAGAGGAAACCAGACCCAGTCCTGCCATCAGCCTCATGGCAGGAAACAGGAGAGTTTGCTGGATTCCCCCAGCATCTACTTGGAAAAGCTGAGAACAAGGTGGATTTTCCTTTCAAAGACTGGGGCACAATTTCTTTTGTCATCTCTGTCATCATATTCCAGCTCCTCAACCTCTGGCTCCCCCTCCATGGGCAGTGTGGTGGGAATGTGGCCTAGCAGGAGAAGGGGCTGGCATGCTGGTCTGGGCATACTGGTCCCAGTATGCTCATGGCCCCCCCAAACCCTTCCTGCACTCTTGTACTCTTGTGGTGTTTCCTGTGGTAAAGCCAAGTGGTGCCCAGCACACCCTGGCATGGAGGAGAGCTCGGGGACAGAACAGACATTGGGATAACGGCAATCAGAAGAATGCTGAAAGAACTTCAAACTTCTTGAATATTAAAAACAAAAGTATTTTAATAATGCTGGGTTTTATGGGGGAAGGGGGGGAGTGTTCGTTTGGTTCCCATTTTGCAGGGAGGTGTTTTTCTTCAGTGCCAGGATTTGTACCTAAACCCCGAGGGTTTTACGTGGTCTCTTTGGTCGTTGGACGTGACACGGACAAAGGTCAGAGGGGACACGGGACAGTTTCCCAGTGGAAGACACATCTTTGTACCAGTGGGGCCGTACAGAGCTGCAGCCTCTCCCATGCCCTGGGATTGCTGGCAGAGGAGACTGAGCCATCACGGGTTCACTGGGATGAGGGCCCACAGTTCCCCTTGGACAGAGCTGCCCCGCAGGGTGTGGGATGGCAGCGGTGCCATGGAGGGGACGCAGTGCCAGTGCTGCCAGGGCAGTGGGGTGAATGTTTCACTCCCCACGTGAGGGGCCCTGCTGGCAGCAGCGTTCCCACCTGGACGTTTCACAGGAGCCCCTGTAGCCACACATGAGGCCGTGGGGGTTGTGCTGGGGAGGCTCCCAAGCACTGGTGTAAGGTGCTCTTGAACCAACTGCTAATAAATGGGGGGGCTCTGGTTTTATTTGCTGTTGTTGCCTGTGTCTCTCCTCACTGGCATGATCCAGTCCTGCCCCTGGGGTCCTGGCTGGCTTTGGGCCCGTCTTCGGGGGGTTTGGGAAGGGGGTGTGTGGGAGCAGCTCTCCGTGCACGAGGTGGCAGCAGCTCTCTAGTCCCGGATCCATGCACGCTGCACAGCCTCTTCCTCCCGGGACAGCATCCAGCACCGACTGCCTTAGCACTGGGGAGGGATTTGGGGGTCGGGGGTCCCTGCTTACCTTCTCGCCCCTGCCCCATGATCCATTCCCTGCCTGCCCGAGCCTGCCCGCCCGTCTGCTGCCTCCTCGCTGCCTTCCGCTGCCCGGCCCCTGCGAAGCGCTGCAGGAAACGAAGACGGAGCCTAATTCATCCCAGCCGGGTTTGTTTGAACCTGTCGGAGTGACAAACGATGTGTGGTGCCGAAGGAGCCGCCGGATGGAGGGAGGAGAGGGGGCTGCAGGGGGAGATCTGGGGGGAACGATGGAGCTGCTTGCCCAGAAGAGGAGGCTGCTCCTTCCTGGCCGTGCTGGAGCACATCCTGCAACCCACCACGGTTCCCTTCCTCGTGTCCCCAAGCCCAGGAAGAAGCAGTGTCAGGGGCTGGCCTCCAGCCTCAGATGATGTGCAAGGAAACTCCATCTTGGCCCTGGGCTGCCCCAGGTGGGCCCAGCTGGTGCTCAGCTTAGTCCTGAATTAATTGCTTGTTAATTAACAGGGTCCTACGCACAGCTCAGCCCCATGCCATGGCCATGGGGTGCCTGGGAGGATGAGGAGGTCTCTGCCCTCCCACAGCCACAGGAGAGCCCTGTGTGAGGGAGGATGTGTTCCCCTTGCCTGTCACCCGCCTTGGCACCAGTGATGTTTTCCAGCTTCTGCCAAAAATGTGCAAAGTTGGCGAAATCCTTTCTGGGCTGAGCAAGGGCCAGAGGCTGGGCAGCTGCAGCCAGCAGGCTCAAACCCTCACTGCCCCTGGACTGCAGGGGTTGTCTGGGCTGCAGCCTTGTCCTGCAGCCCCCTACCAGAGACCCCAGGGCAGCCCCTGCCCAGCTCTGAGCTTCCATGAGCTGCATGGGGCAGTGGGTGGCAGTCAGCAGCTTCCTGGGGTTCCCAGAGGAGCAGATGAGGATGCTCCTGGCAGCCCCAGCCTGCAGGCAGGACAAGGATGGCCATGGTGAGGGCGGGCTTTCCAGCCCACAAACTGCTGTGGGGCTGGATTCATCCCTGATGGCTGCATTCTGCACCTAGATTCATCCTGCAGTGTGCCCTCACATATTCCTAATCCTCGTCCTGACACATCCCGCCTCCATGCCCCAACGTGTCCTGAATCCTCCTGGCTGTTGGGATGCGCCAGTGAATCCCTGCTGGAAATGTCTGCAGGAGGGACATGGAGCCCAGCCGTGCCTGGGCTGCTCTTCCCGTGGGGTTAGGGACTGCTGGTGCCACAGCACACCCAGGGGCCAGGAGGGATGTGGGCAGGGAGAGGTGCTGGCAGCAGGATGCAGGGAAGGGATGATGCTGGCAGGAGGGATCAGGGAATGAAGGATGCTGGCAGGAGGGATCAGGGAAGGAAGGATTCTGGCAGCAGGGTGCAGGGCTCGCCTGGCTGGGCACAGGGCTGGAGGCTGCTGGCTACAGGCAGTGGGGTAACTGATGGGCATGTGCCACTGAATGCAGGGACCTGTGGTCCCCTAAGCCTTTCCTTGTCCCCAGCACAGCTGTACAGACCAGGCCTGGATCCCACCCCTAGGTACCTCACTTGATTTGAGACCCCCAGCCCTGGGAAGGAGGGGTTGGAGAGGGGTTTTGCCAGGGAATGAGGTGGCAGTGGCAGCAGTTGGGGTGCATGTACACCCAGCCAGCTCCTCCTGCTGCTGCCAGCAGGGCCCTGGCTCCATGTGGCTGTTGGGATGCAAACCCCTGCAGAGGCACACTGTGCCTTCCATCATCTGGTGAGCAGGGTGGGTGGGGGGACAAGAGACAAAACTCTTGGATGACTTGAAAGCCATCTCCTGTGTTGGCTCCCCAAAGCAGATGGAGGTGGGGGTGCTCAGCAGTTTATGGGTGGGATGGGTTCCTCCTCCATTCGCTCTGTGCTGTCCCCAGCCTTCACAGCCTGCTGAGCCTCGACATTTAAATCAAGCTTTACAATGGGACTCAACAGAAATCAGAATTATTTCAATCACAGTATGTCTATACCACAGATTCAGGTTGAAGGAATCTCACTGTCACTCCCCCATCTCTGCTCCTCCAAAGAGGCTTCACCTTCTTCCACAGCCCTTTGCTCCAAGCTGGGGGCCTCCCAGGGGATCTTGTCATGGACAGGGAGGTGACAGAGGTGCTGCTGGCGAGGCTCTGGCTGCAGTCATGCTCCTGCTGGGATGATGGGACCCTCATGGAAGGTCAGACTGGGGGCTATTGAAAGCCTCCTGAGGCCCCAAGTGGTGTCACACAGTGCTGTGTGCTGGGAGGGGACTGGGGCCATGCCAGGCTCTGCTGGAGAGCTGTGTCCCTTTGCATCCCCCCACAGCTGCTGGGATGTGACCTTGGCTCTGCAGCCCTGACACTGCTGCATCCTTGTGTGGGACCTGTGACTGGAGGGGGATGATGCCTTGGAGGGGGGCACAGTGCAAGTCAGCAAGTCCTTGAATAAAAGCCATGAAAAATATTTCTTTTAATGCCTCTCATGATTTTGAAGTGACATATTTACACTTTGTGATAAAACAAGACTAAATCCCAGTGTCTGAAAAAGTCAATGCATTTCTGTTACATGTTCATCTACCCTGTGACTACAAAGCTGATATAAATGGTTTTGTAGATCTACATTTTCCTGTAAAGATTTATAGCTCTTGTTTCAAGGATACAAATGTATAGAATGTCTCCTATACGTGCAAAGGCATTTATATATAAGGTATTTACAACGCCTAAGACTGTAAACAAAAACTGCCCATTTAAATGTCACAGCCCAAATCAGAAAATGCTGGGGATGCAAAATAGACTTGAAATGTCAAAGGACAGATGACGAAAAGATGTTTCTTCCATCTGGGAAAATTCCTATAACCAATTTCCATTAATCCCAGCTTTCCGGTGCCTGCAGTTAACCCCGTTCTGTGAGTGCTGTTTTTTCAGAGACGTGGTGATGGGCAGCTGGGCCCCTCCAGCCCCCAGAGCTGCTGGGCTGGTGCCCCCCTCAGCATGCCCCTCATCCCAGCCCTGCAGCTCCCCTCCCTCCCCACCTGCAGCCCCTCATCCTGCATCCTGCTGCCCTCCTGCAAGGCGCCTTTGTCCCTTCCCGCGCCGCTGATTATCAAAACCAGCTGTGGGAGCTGCTCTGAGCCTGGGGGGAGCAGGGGCTGCTTCCCAGGGCTCTGCAGGCAGGGAAGCACAGGGTTGCTCCCCCCCAGAGAGGTTGCAGGGGCACAAGGGGATGAACTGAAGGGTGGCACCGAAGGGGTGACCTGAAGTCCTCTGGCTCCTGCTGGAAGCACTGATGGCTGGCAAAGCTAGAACCAGGCAGGCTTTGCACGAGTGGAAAAAGATGAAGGCTGATAAGCAGGACCTGGTTTAATAATGCAGGGGCCAGCTGGGAGGCAGGCTGGGGTGTCCTCTCACGTCAGGAGGCCGAGGATGAGGAAGGGCTATGAGGGGATGCTGAGCCTTAAAGAAAAGTGAAGGCAGACACTAAAAACAAGGCTCCAGACTCTGAGGGGGGCAAAGGGTGACAAGTTGTGTGTGATTCTGGCTGTCCTGGCAACTTTTCCTTGAGCAAATCCAGCTTCTGGCCACGTCAATGCAGATGAAACTTGTCTGAGCTCATGGAGAGGCAAATCCCATGCTGGTACCAGCACATTCCCACTGCCAGGGGCCTGGCACTGCTGTGGGGATGGAACTCAGCCCACACAATCTGTAATTTTCAACTGTTTTAATACTTCTCCTTGTCATTTTAAGCCCTGTGGGGACTCGGTGCCCTTTGTTTGCTGGTTCTTTCAGGTTCCTGCCCTCCCCAACGATCCCAGCACTGTCCCGAGCTGCTGGAGCATCCGCCGTGGGTCCTGCCCTTGTTCCTCCCTGAGACAGCATCTGCAGCTCCTTTCCAGGGCACACTTGGGGAGGGAGAGAGGAGAAACTCGGGAGCCAGGGCTGGTGGAGGGGCTTTCCAGCTCCAGGCACAGAGCAGGGAAATGTTGAAGGCTTCCCGCTGTTGCACATCTGGGTTGAGTTTCATCCCTGGAGCCTCCCCGCGCATCACGGGGGTCGCCGCTGCCGGAGCCCCGGGGCTTGGGGAGCCGTGCCGTGGATCCCAGCGCCGGGGCAGGCAGGGAAGGCTTCGGGGTGTCCTTCCACAGAGCCCATCTCAGCTCCCATCTTCCCAGGCCATCCTCCGCAGCCAGGCGCCATCAGCCCAGCCCTGCCGACCACCCAGGCGTGCTGGGATCGCCACCGCCACCCCCGGCACCCTCCCCTCGTCCTCCCCTGCCGCCTCACCCACCTGCCCTCACCAGGGTTTGCCAGGGTGCTTTCCCCCCGTATTCCTTCCATGCAGGGCATCACCTCCACCCTCCCCTGCCCACGTCAGGGCTGCGGTGGCTGGGATTGCAGTAGGAGGGGGTGAGGAGCCACACGGCGAGCTGGACCCCCAGTCCCGGCTGCCACCAGGGTCTCTTCCCCGGGCCACACACATCCATATGGATATTAATCCAGGAAGGGAGCGAGCATCCAGCCCTGCACGGCCGCGTGGCTCCCCACGCACACCCCCCCAAGCTGTACGGACCCAACACGAATCAAACGCCTTGGAATGAGGAATGAGCCAGAATAAATATTTTACGGTAAATTACCAAGGCTAATAATTATAAAAATCTGTTCATATAACCCGGAGCCAGGGAAATGTTTCCAAGCAGCTGGTGACCACATGGGTGACGGTCCCCAGCTCCCCAGCTGGGCTGGGGGACCCCCCCGCTCGCGGGGAGCAGCCCTGGGGTAGGGATGGGGTGGGTCTGGGATGGGTGTTCTCCCTGGCTCGGGTGCCGGGGTTGCTGGGGGGTCTGTGAAGCCCCGTGGAAGGGCTGGAGGCAGGATTTCCTGCAACAGCGATTGCTGATGGGGTTTGAGGAGGGGACAGTGCGGGGAGGGGAGGTTCGGCTGCCCATGGGAAGGGCTTGTTTTTACCCATTTAACCACTCAGAGATGACTTTTGGTGTGCTCCCCAGCCAGCAGGATCCAGATCTGCCCTTGGGGCGCAGCTCTGCGGGGCTGGGACTGTCCCCGGGGATTGTCTCAGATTCGGCCACGTGCTCGGAGCTGGAGCAGGCACATGGGCCCGGGCGAGATCCCCATTCCACCCCGCGGGAACTGCAGCTCGGGGAGGGGACCTGGCAGAGGGGGTGGAAAGCTCTTTCTGTTTCTTTCTTCTTCCTCCAAGGATTAGTTGGGATGAGCCCAGTGAAAACATGGGCGCATATACGCCTGACATGTCCCAGCCCTTTTCTTCTCCTTGCAGACTGTCATCTCCTCGTGTCTGTTCCCATTCAGACTCACTGCAGCCTCCCTCCATCCCTCTGGCACTGCCTCGGCCCCATCTCTCCCTGGAGCAGTTGGAAAAAGGGGAGATTTGAGCAGCCAAAACCCACTCACTGCTCCCCCCTTCCCCCAACCTTTTTCCCTTCCTCCCTGCCCTGATTCAGAGAAAAGAACCGGCTGGATTTCAGGTCGGCACCCGGCTCTGCCTCGCTCAGCTCCCGCGGGCTGGTGACTCAGGCAAGAGCGGCAGGATCTGCAGCTCCGGCTCCGTCCCAGCCCGGCTCCGCTCCCCCCGGCACGGCTTCCCCAACAATGCTGCCGGCCTTGATGGAGCGGACGCGGGGCGGCAGCTCCCAGCACAGCCGGGGTCACACCGGCAGGAAGGGAGGGAAGGTGGGGACCCGGCACTCGTCCCCGGCCCGGGGGCTTGGATGTGACCGGTGAGCGCTGAGGGCTGAAGGGGTCCTTGCTGGAAATGGGATGGGCACCGCCAGCCCTGGATCTCCGCAGGTGGGTGTGAGCATCCCACCCACACCCTCTCGGTGCTGAGGAAGAATTCCCAATTCCTCCGTGCCCAGCAGGGCTGGGGTTGCTCTGTCTCACCAGAGAGCTTTGAGCAGCTCCCGGGGGATACTCCAGCCCCCCAGGACTGTTACCCCGTTCCCGAGAGCTCCTGAGCTGCCCGGTGCTCTGCCCCTTCCTCTGTCCCACAGCGGGACGTGCGCGGGCGGCGGCAGCCCTTGGCGGAGGGACCTTGGCTCCCAGCGATCAACAGGAAACGGGAGATGGATTTCTCGGCAAACTGGGCTTTCCATAAACAGTCTGAGGGGCCGACCCGCGACGGCGGGAGCAGCGCAGAGCCAGGGCTGGGCTTTACAGCTGTTTATCACATTTTTCTGCTCTCGTTTCCTCCCTGGCTCAGCAGCTCAGGGTTCCTCTTCTCCTGCATGCAAATCGGGGATGAGTCGAGCGCTGTTGGATGGGCTGCTGCCATTCCCAACTGGGATGCTCCTGCTGGAGCAGGGTCAGGGCAGGCATCGTCCCATGGGTCCTGTGCCCTGCTCAGCCGGGGTGCAAAGTGCCAGAACAGTCTCCAATCATTTCCAAACCTAAACCCAGGTCCTGTCAGGCTCCCTTTGCTTTGGAGCACGCCAGAACCCACTGGCACAGAAGCCTCCAATTTCTCTGCAATCAGGACTTAAGAAAATACAGGCTGACCCCGAGGGCTGAGAGAGGACTGGGTGGAGGGGGGCGACGCCGGGCTCTCCACCTGTTTCTCATTAGCAGCAGCCTGTTCAGCGCCAGCCCCGCTCCCCATCCCACCCTGGTGAGCTTGGCAGCTCCACTATTTCCCAGTGATTTCTGCCCGTCTCAGAAAGCACGAGATGAGAGGTTTGGCTGTACAGCATCCCTCCATCCATCCATCCATCTGTCCATCCCTCCTGGCTGGACAGAGCAGCTCCATACCCTTGCACCCTCAGTGACCCGTGCCCGTGTCCCTGGGCAGTGACCCTGACCCAAGGAGGGGTGTCGGGGGCTGTCCCTGTCCCTGTCCTTATGCCTGCCCTGACCCATGGGACAGCAGGGACTGTGTTTTCGGGTGGTGGAGGTCAGTGGGGTCAGCTGGAGCATGGGCCCTGCTTGCTGAGCTGAACAAAGGGGCTTTCTTTCAGCTGGGGCTCGGGGCGAGCACCGCCCGTCTGCGAGCGAAGCCGCCTGCGTCAGAGGAGACAGCGGCGGGATGGGATGGGGGCGTCTTCCAGAGGGCAGGAAAAGCACTGGGGCTGCTTTTGGACAGGAGTCCAAGGGGAGCTGCCACTGGGCACTTCAGAGACGAGAGCCTGGGATCTTCATGCCCACACCCCCTGGCAGGAGGATGCTGGGTGCCCAGGGATGATGCATGGTCACTGTCCTCATCCCACGCTGCCATCGTGGTGCCAGTGGTGCTGCCAGTCTGCCAAGCAATGCCCAGCTTTACAAAATGCATATGGTTTTGCCTCTGAACGGCACAGAAATGCCCCACAGCAAGGCCAGAGCGGGCACACAGATGTCCAAGCAAAGAGTGAGACACCTGGCACCACACCAATTTCAGCAGGTCAGTGTTGATGGCAAGTGCCAGCTCCTGGCTCCTCCCCACCATTCCAGGCACAGCCAAAACCATCCCACAAGAGCCAACTGCGATCCACCAGCACAGCAGCAGCTCTGTGCAGCCGTGCAGGCGCTGCTGGCGCAGCCGGCCGTGCGTGTTCTGGCACCAGAATGCACATCCTACTTCCACGTGATGGATGTGGAAGAAAATGTGTTTGCCTGTGGAGAGGGGATGTGGATGGCGGGATGGGGCTGGAGTGGGGCTGGCAGGGGAGGCAGGATGCTGGGATGTGGGACTGGCCAAGGGGGAACGCTGCCTGGAAACGGGGTCTGCTGGGCCAGGGCTGTGTTTGGGAGAAAAGCTGGTATGTAGGTGTGCTGGTGCATGAGGACGTTGAGCTGGGGAGTGTGTTGAAACAGAAGGGTTTGATTTTTTTCATTTGAAATGGCATTTCTGCTCCCTTGGAGTATAAAATGAAACACTACCAAAAGAGGAAAAAAAAGAGGGGGAAGTCATCAGTAACCGTTCCTTCCCACCCTGAAAAATCCCCTTTGTAGTCACTTTTTTGGTGCCTTGTTTGTTTTCCAGCCGGGATGTGAAGCTGCAGCTCAGAGGCTCGTGTGTCTCTGTGCCATGGCTCTGCTGGCCTCAGGCTGCAGGGTGGGATGGCCCTCAGAGAGCCACACGGCGGGGATGCTCCCAGTCAGGGATTCTCCCAGTGGGGAATGCAGCAGCATGTGGTGTGCTTGCATCACCCAGTGCTTGGAGGGATCCAGCTCAGTGCCCACACGTCATGGGAAGTGCAGCCAGGCAGTACCTGATCCTGCAGAGAGGGATGCTCGTGACCCCTGTGCCTCCAGCCCTGCATCCCAGTCCTCAGCAGGAGCAAAGGCATGGTCAGGAAGGGCCAGGAGGTTTGTTCCAAGGAGGACTCGTGCAGGATTTGCTTTTGCAACTGTAAATCCAAACAGCAGCTGGTCTGTAGGCCAGCTTTCTCGGGAAGAATGCTTCCAGCTGCATGGGGCTCTGGGGCTTCCCCTTGGCCTCCCCATGGGGGCAGGCACAGGCGAGAGATGAAGATCCTGGAGGTGCAAAGACATGTGGAGGTCCCTGGCACAGCCCACGCTCCTGCCAGGTCCCAGGAAGCAGTCAAGAAGGATTTGTATCCATATCTTTCCTCCCATAGAATCTGCACCTCCTATTCCCACTTCTTATTCCCTCTGGCAGTATTTGGTTTAATTCGTGTTGAAGCCTGCAGGGTGGAGTGGCTGGAGCCATCCCAGCCACAGCCACTGCTGTCCCACGCTGGGCACTGTGTCCTCTGTAGTGCAAGGGGCACCCAGGGCTGCAGATGTCAACTGCTCCCCAGAGCTGGGAGGGTGCTGGAGAGTCTGCTCCAGCCATTGCCCAGTCTCCACAACTTCTCAGCTCCCTGCCAGCTCCGGGAGCACTCCAAGCCCCGGACCCTGCTGATTAGAGACATTTAACATTCCTCCCAACGCCAAAGGGATCTTTTATCAGCGGGTTTTTTTTCCTGCAGACTATTTTCTTTTCATGAAAACATTAAATGGCCTGAGAGATAAGGAACAAATTTATAGCAGTTCACACCGAATCAGCCAAGACACTGGCAAGGAAAAAATGCCTTCCCTCCTGCTACCCGCCTTCCCTCGCACGCTCCCCACCCCGGCCGCTTCCTCTCATTCTCTCCAAATTCTACAGACTCCCACGACAAGCTTGGCCAGCCTGTCCCAGCTCTTCCTGCCCAGGCAGGGCTCGGTACAAGGTCGCCCACTGAGCCCAGGGGATTTGGCACAAGGAGGTGCTGGCACAGTCCCATTCATCATCTCCCTGGGATGCTGCTGAGGGCTGCCTTCTTCCCAGGGTGATGCAGCCTTGTGTCCAGCAGCCCTGGACATGAGGATAGGATGCTGGACATACACTCCCTGCTGGCACGAGGACGGATTCAGTCTGTGCAAAGCCTTGTCTTAAAAACGAGCCAGTCTAAATCTGGATGGATGTTAACTGTGGGTCTGGGTGAGACCTGTCAGCCCCCCCTTCCCTTCCCCAATAAAGCATCCCTTGTTCCATCCCTGCTGCTGGGAGCTGCTCAGCAAACCAGTCCTGGGGCTCACAGAGCTGTAATGTTTAAGTTACCAAAATCTGCAATAAATTTTCCTAGCAGCCCCCAATCATCTGGCCCCTGTCCGCCAGCGCTGCCGGTTTATGAGCTCTGAAGAGCTATAAAGGCCTTTTACTGGCTGCGTTTTTTATTTCAAATTAGAGTGTGACTGGATAAACACTGGACAAAGTAAGGATTTACTGGGCATCCTGTGTAGTGCAGGGCTGGGGGCTCAGGGACAAGTGGAGCTGTGGCTCCATGGGATGGACAGCAAATCCCAACACCCGGTGTGAGTGGGCTTGTGCCTTTCTTCCCCTGGCTGGCCAAAAACACGAGGGCTGGTAAAGGGGAACCCACTTTGGGAGCCCTCATGGGTGCCAGTCGGAGGTGGGCACCAATGAAGAGCCCCAGTGCTGAGGAATCCACCCAGCCTGGTGAAAACAGAGCACACATGTGGCCCCCTTCATCTCAGACCACACCTGGAGTTTTGCCACCAGTGGATGTCCTCTCCTGCCCAGAAGGTCGAAGCCAACATCTCTTCTGTGGCAAAAAGGGAGGGATGCAGTGCCAAAGACCCTCCATGTTCCCATCCCACCCTGGGGTGGCTGGTGGAGGCTGCAGGGTGCAGTGGCAGCCACTGCCTGTGCTCAGGACCTGGAGATGTCCCTTCCCTACTTGCAAGGTGGTGTCACCCATTTTACAGGCACCACGACGGGAGACAGAGGGGAGAAAATGGGTAAACAGCATGAGGAGGATATCCCACGTGGATATCTCCCAGCCCTTCCCTGTCAGCACCTCGCCTGCTTGCTGCTCCAGGGATGCTCTTGTGTCCTTGGGATTCGGGCAGGGAGGAGACATGCCACCAGCCCTCCTCAGCCCCTCTCTGCCATTGTTAGTCAGCTCATGGGACCTTTGGGCTCTGCCGTGTCCCCGGGACAGACATGGGGTCTCAGAGCCCCGGGGATGTTGGGGTTAGTTTCCCCCACTTCACATCATGTCCAAAAAACAGGGGAAGGGACATCCCCTTCTTGGCCTCAAGTTTGGGGGCTTGGTTGCTCTTTTGGGGGGACAAAACCATGCAGGGGGTGATCCTGGGTGAAGCAGAGCAGTTTTCTAGGCTGTAATTGAGGGTCTCCCCGCTTCTGGGGGGGTGCCAGGGCAGAAGCGCTGCTTGCTGCTCGCTGCAGCCCCCCAGGACCGACGCTGTGCCCCGAGCTGAGCACAGGGCTGCGCTCCCGGCCGCCGCCAGCGCTTGAAGAATATAGGTGGTTAATGCCTTCAGCATGTATGAAATATCCCATATGCTGGGAAACAAAAGGGGCTCTGTGCTATTAAAGTTTCATTTCCCCCCTCCCCTCCTCCCTCCCCTCTCCCCCCGTTCTCCCTGCCCTGCGCGCTCGGCTGCGGCAGAGCAGCCGCGGAGACCCGGGCGCTGCCGGCCCCGCTCCGGCCGGGAGCCGCTCCGGGCACAGGGGCGGCCAGGACGGGACCTCCTCCGGGCTCAGCCGGAGCACATGGACAGCAGCCAGCTTTGCTTCCCCACGGGAGAAAAGGGGAAGAGAAAGAGGTGAGCGTGGCGAGTGCGAGCATCTCTGTTCTCGCCAGAGGTGCCCTGGGCTCCGTGGCCATCCCAGCGGGATGCTGGCTGGGCATGGCTCTCGGTGACCCTGGGGACAGAGCGGTGCCACAGGAGAGGAACACGGCAACCCCCAGGATGGAGAGGGCTCCCGGCGGAGCGGAGGGTGGAGGAGGGCTTCCCTGGAGTGCTTTCCTCACGATGGGCGAGGCTCCTCTGTCCTGCCCAGAGTGAGCTGCCCCCTGCCAGCACCCAGCCCGTGCTTGGCTGGGTGAATTGGGCGCTGGAAGGGGGAGCAGCCCTTTCCCCCAGGACCCTTCGGAGCTGTGGGGGAAAGGATGAGCTGTGGAGGGGAGAAAGGAGGTGGGGGGGGGGGGAAGAAGAGGGAGGGGAACGAACGCCAGGGGGCTTGAGGGCAGCAAAACCAGTCCTGAGCCCTGGAGGGACCCTGGAACCTCGCTGCTGCCCCAGCCCTTCCTTGTGGTCAGACTCCCAGGGCTTCATGGGGTTTGGCTCCAGCAGCAACTAGGACAGGCGGGCACACGTCCCCCGGGCTCCTGAAGGGGTTAAGAGAGGAGAGGAAAAGCAGAGAAAGAAAAAACAGAGTGTTGGGAGAGAGCAGCTCGGTCAGGGGCTGTTTGCACTGGCTTGGATGTGTCCTCGGCATGTTTATTCCTACTGCACAAGCGGTTCTGCCAGAAGGACAGCCAGACTGCTGAGCACACACACACACAGCCCCAGCCCAAAATGCTTGGGGACCCCCCTGAGCAGCGAGGTGGTGGTGCTGCCCTGGCCTCAGGGAGCCCTGGAGCCCCCACAAGCAGCAGGGCTGCTCTCCTGCCTCGCCTGGACTGGCGGGCTCCCAGTCTTGGGGGAGCTAGATGGGAAAGGACCTCATGTCCCAAGGCCACCAGCCTGCTGTGCTGCTGGGGCCAAGGCCTGGGAATGGGCATGTGCTGGGGTTTGGCTGCTTTCCTGGTCTGGAAAGAAAACACTCCCTTCCCCGGGATGCTCTTTGTTTCCCATGGACAGACCCGAGCACTGCCCGTGGGGCTCAGAGGGGCCAAACCCTGTACTTGTGAGCACTCTGTCACTGTGCTGCTAAAATGTCCTTTATCCTGGTCCTGGCAGCTCCCAGGCTGTGTGCACCCATCTCTGCTCTCAGTTCCCATCCTGCCTCGCTGGAATCAGAGCTGGGGGCCGAGGCTCTGGCCGGGGCTGCAGGCTTGAGAGGCAGCAGGGAGCTCTCCCTGTTTCTTAGCAGCACAGTTCTGTTCTTCAGGGAGCTTTAGGGCTCCAGGGATGCCTGGAGGCGATGGTGGGGGGGCTCAGCAAACTGTGGCTGAGCTGTCAGGTCTGCTGTTGACCTCGGATCTCTGCACTGGCAGGTTGCACGCCCTGATCCTGACAGCCCCAGGTCAGGGCCCCTCTTTTGTCTGTTCGGGAGGACCTGGGCAGGTTGTGACAATGTCAAACGCAGCTGTGAAACCCAGCAGTGGCTGTGCCAGCCCCCAGGATTACCTGGGAAGTTCTGCAGCCTGGTTTGGACCCTGAGGAGTTGAGATGCTCAGACTCAGTTGTCCCAGCTCAGGCAGCCCTGAATGCTCAAAGGTTGTTTAAACTGGATTTTCGAGCCCCTGTGGGGTTTTCTGCTTAGTTGCTGTATTGTGCTTTATGTCTGCTGAGGCTGAGCTCCCTGGGGCCAGCGAGGCTGCAGGTTGAGCTGCAACTCCACTGCCAGAAAGTTCATCCCACTCATCTCATGGCTGTGGGATGAGTTCCAACCCCACTGCAGGGTGAACCCCAACCCCACTGCAGAGGCTGCCCTGTCCTCCCCACCCAACAAGGCTTTTGGCACAACCATCAACAGGTATCTGATATCCAGGGGTGACCCCATCCCCTTAGTGCTTTCCTCCAGGAGCAGGATTTTGTTCAGTGAGAGTTCCTTCATTCCTCTCCCAGGAAATGTGCATTGGTATTGCCTGGGAAATGCGTGAAGGCGCCGCTGTGCCAGCCCGCCCTCCCTTCCCTCCCTCTGGCAGCTGCTGCTGGAGCTCTGAGGGGAAATTTGGCTGTGGGACCTGCTGTGCCAGAGAGCCGGTGGCTGCAGAGCTGGGATGTTCCTGCAGGATGGGTGATGAAGGCGAGCTGCCCCGGGCAGACAGGGACGTGTGGAGCCAAAAGCTGCCAGGACCTGGCTTGCCAATCCAGCTCACCTTGCAGCCGTGGTGGTGCCAGTCCTGGGGACAGCTGTGCCACACCGAACAGAGCTTGATTTTTCAGTTCATCTTCTCTCTTGGACCTCTCTGGTTTTTACATTTCATTTGAGATTTGAAAAGGCTGAGCTGCAGTTTCATCCCTGGCTTCCTGTAGTGATCTGCTGAAGCTCCATCTGATCACCCTCTGTCCCACAGCAGCAGGGGCCAGAGATCCCTGAGGATGGCCGCCCCTCTGGTGACACCTTGGGCTTGCATCAGGCTGAGCTGGTGGGACATGGCAAACCTGGTGCTTTGCTCCCCAGAACTGCACTGAGAAGGGCTTGAGGCAGCTGTAGGAGCCAGACTGGGGTTGTCATTCCCTGGAATGCAGCAGCTGGAGCTGGGGTCAGGGTTCAGGCTGAGCAAAGCGCAGGACAGGCTGGGACCTGCCCTGCGTGGGGCTGTCATGCAGTCAGGGCAGGAGCAGCTCCCAGGATTGTCTGGTTGGGACCCCCAGGTCAGATGGGCCCCTTGGGATGGCAGGAAGGGGAAGATTCACTGCTGAACCCAGCCAGGAGGGCAGAGCAGGATCAGTGCTGCTTGGCTGGAGTGCACAGACTGATGTGTGATGGATGCAAATCCCTGTGGAGCATCAGGGTTTCTTGGAGACTGGGACTGGAACATGGGCTGAGCAGTGGGAGAAGGGGAGTGGGTGTGCTGAGCACCAAAACCTGACCAAAAACCTCATGGAGTGGGGGTGGTGGAGTGGGGCAAGCACCCTCTGGGGCTGGGCTGGGATGGCTGTGCTGGGGTACAAAACACATTTCACCCTGAGTCCAGCCCAGCCTGCGCCGTGCCCTTCCTCAGCTCCCCATCATCCTGCTCCCCTGCCCTCCTCAGGGCCTGGCAGCCTCTGCTCCCGGGAGCTGCCCAGGGAGAGCTCCACTCCCCCCCGAACGCGGCGGGACAAGCCCAGGGCTGGCGTGAGGAGCCAGGCAGCAGCTCAGAGGGACACGATCAGCCCGCATCCAGCCCTTCCTTCCAGCGTGGGCTGGAGAGGGAGGGGACACGGTCCAGCTGGCCGGGATGCCACTGTCATCCTCCTCCTCCTCCTCCTCCTCCTCCCTTGTTTCGCTCGCCGCTGAATCACGCCCGCTGCCCCGGTGCCCGCAGCCCCCGTGCCCATCCCCTGCATTCCTCCTGCCGCCTCTCCCGCCAGCTGCGGGCACCGAGTGAGGGCACAGGGCACCCGCTGCCCGTGTGGATCGCAGGGGTTGCACGGGGACAGGAACTCAGGAATGTTGTTTTTTCCATCCCGGTTTCCGTCAGGTAGTAAATCAGCGCTGCAAAAGGCTTTTGTTTTCCCCAGCACGCTGGCGGCTGCTGTGCCTGCCTGCCCTGAGCCAGGACGTGGCCATGCCCATCCACACTCCCGGGTCCTGCTCCTCAGGGGGCAGCCATCCCTTGTCCTGCCGAGGGAAGCAATCACATCCATCCTGCTTCCCTTGTGCCCCTTCCCTGAGCGCTGGACCCTGCCAGAGAAGGCTTCCCTCCCTCCCTCCCTCCATCCTGACAGCCAGCTGTGTCCCTCCTGCTGCCAGCCCCTCCTGGCTGTCAGCAACCTCGCTCTCCCGTGGAGGGACACTGGGGTGGCACAGGTGACACCGGGCAGGGTTCAGCAGCGGGGTCAGTCCTTGTGCAAGGGAGATCACCCCGCAGCAGCTCAGCCGTCTGTGTGCCTTCCCCCAGCACACAGCTCAGTCCTGGCCAGGTATCCAGGGAGCCGGGAGGGATATTGGATTGCAGCAGACGGGAGCGTGGCTGTGCACAGGGCAGCCAAATGCTGCTGGGTGACACCCGAGGTGTCTCCGGTGTCAGCTGTGAGTGAGGGCAGTGCTCCCTTACAGAAACACAGCGATGTGGGGCTGCCCTTGGGGGATGCAGCCACCCCTCTCCTCGCCTGTGGTGTCCCTGAGGGAAAGGGCCACGGGAGGAAGGAGCCACGTGGAGAAGGAAGGCGCCCAGCTCCCCCGAGGGGACATGGAGCTGCTGGCACAGGGGAGGTGTAAAGCTCCCCAGATGTATACATTGCAGCTGGGCTATTTTGGAAAGAGACTGGGCCGATCTTGTGACTGGAGCTGGGGACTGCAAGTCTGGGCAGCGGGGTCCTGCCTGAGTGACAGCGACACTGCCTGACCCGGGGAAACCCGAGAGCCCCGCTGTGCTGGGGACAGCTTTCACACCCCTTCCCGGCGTCTTTCATGGTGATGAAAGCCCAGCGTGGGGCAGGGATGTGGCTGAGAACAACACGGCAAAGCGGGGACAGAGCCAAAGTTTGGGTGTGAATCTGCCCCCCCACTTCACGGCGCTCCCGTGGCTGGGCCACTCACGGTCCCCAGGGCTGTCCTGGAGGTGCCCCCCATTTTTTTACAGCTGTGCCACCTCCTAGCCCTGCGCTGTGTCTGGGACAGAGCAGCCCAGGCACTGCAGACCCCCAGCCGGGTGCCGGGAGCAGATGGAGACAAAGACTTTCAGCAGACCCCGTCTCCCCCGGGCTCAGCAGCCTGAATGCCAGCAACGCCTGCCAAAAATATTTGTGTGGGACGTGGAAAGTTAACTTTAGTTTTCCTTTTTTTCAATAGCTGGGGGGGGCGGGGAGGGTGACAGGGTGTGAGAAAGGCAGGTGGGGGGGCTGTGCATCACTCGCCAGCGAGTGGGCAGGAAGAGAAGTCGAGCAAAAGATCTCCTTGCTGCCAGATTTCAACACTTTGTGAATTGAAGGATTTTTTGTTGTTGTTGTTGTTGTTATTATTCCCTCCCCAGCACCATTTTGCAGCTTCTCGTAGGGACTTGTTGCCATCAGGAAGCATGAGGAGCCTCTCATGGGCCTCTCAGATGGGCACAGCTTCTTCTTGGGACTCTGGGCTGGGCCCTGGTGCCCAGTTTGGGCCCAGTTTGGAGCTGCACCCCTAAAATGCTGTCTGAAATGACCCTCATCCCTCTTTACAGCCTTTGTTTGCAGGTGGGGCTGCCTCAGCCTGGCTTTGTGGCTATAGCTGCTGTTGCTGCCTCTTGCTGCCAGCACAGTGATGCACCCGAGGCAGTTATACACATCCTACCTGGCTGGCATTCCAACAGACGGGATCAGCCCGGCAGCTTCTGCTGGAGACCCATGGTACTCATAAATATTCCCCTCCTGCGCTGCTGGTAGAGCTCAGGAGCTGTGTCCTGGGGGGAAGGAGGCTGCTCCCCATAGCTCTGCCACCGTTCCCCCACCGCCGTGCCGGGCTCAGGCCGGCCCCCAGCGGGGCAGCAGAGGCCTGACTCAGTATTTCGGTGCTGTGGGCAGCCCTGTCCCAGCAGAGTGTCCTCAGGGAACACCACTGCTCAGGTGTCTCCAGGAAGGGTTTGCCTGGGGAGCACCAGAGCCGTGGGTGTCACTGCCAGGGGATGCCCGTGCGTGGAAAGCGCTCCCGCACGGGAGGGGGCGGCTCTGGAAGATGGTTGCAGGGAGTACCAGCTCCCCCAGCAAATTGTCAAGGCAGCTCTGGGGCTGGATGGACATGACTGTGCTGCCCTAGGATCCTGCTCCCTAGGGATAGGGTGAGGAAATGGGATGGGGAGATGCAGATCCACCCTGAGAGGGTCTCTGCCGACCCACGCTGGGCTGGGGCTATTTTGGGCAGCTTTCTCTTTGTCCTCGTTTGAGATAAGCCAGCTCCCTCCAGCTCCAACAACGTGCCATGTTTCTAAGGAAAGAAGTGGGTGGCTTCCTGCAACTATTGATCCCCCAAATTACGTAAAGAGGAGGGTGAAATTTCTTTTTCAGAGAGAAACATTGACATTTTCTCCTCAGGTTCTCTTTGCAAATCTGTGCTGAATAATTGCAGCAGAGAGAGGCAGGAGGAAGGATTTCAAAAAAGGGCAGAAGATTTCCGTTGGGCGTTCTCCAAAAAATGCAGCCTTGTGTTTGGGAAATGCCCGAGTGCCTGCTTTCTAATCTGCTTTCTTTTCCAAAATAACCTTGCTAAGGACAGGAAAAGTTTTGCAGAGAAGCTGTGTGAGCCTCGAGGAAGCTGCAGGGTATATTCCTGCCAGAGCTCAGCCTGCAAAATTGAGCTGGTGCTTTTTCTAATTTCACTGAGAAACCTCGCAATAACTCAGGGAGGGGTTTGGGATGAGCAGGAACCCCTATTTCTCCTCAGCTGGCTGTTAGGTTGGGAAATCCATCATGGTCCATGGGGCTTGGTGTGTGCTGTGGATCTCCCAGGAGTCACTTCCCCGGGACCATCCTTGCTGCGAGCAGGGCTGGGTGATGCTGTGTGAGCGAAGGACTCACAGGAATTTCCGTACCCTGTAGCCCATATCCTGTCCTGGGAGAGATGACATCCCCCTCTCCCAGCTGATAACTTGTCTGTGGTGGTGCGTGGCTTCGTCATGCCAGCAGGATTTATGCCTGGCAGGAGGGAAGTGGGTCTGTCTGCGCTTGTCCTGACGCCGCATGAGTCACTCAATGGTTAAACACAGTTTGGCTGGATGCTGGAAATTTTCCTTTTTTGTTCCTGATAACCCTGAGCAATATCCTCAGGGGCTTGGTTCCTGGCTGAACGCTCCCAGCTCCAGAGCAGTGGTGCCACAGCCTCTTCTGGGCTGACAGAGCAGGGGGAGCCGGGCACAGGGCTCTGGCCATGGGTGCTGTCCCCAGGGTGAGGGTGGGTGGACGAGGGTGCCGGGGTGCTGAGCACGGTGGTGGGGTTGGGGCATTTCCAAATTGCATCTCAGGGGGTCCTTCCTCATGGGAAGTGGTGCTGGAGCTGGAGTTGGGCTGGGCTTGCCGGGAGCTGCTCCGTGGCCATAGGAGATCAGTGCAAGCACAAACATCCTCAGCGCTCCCTCTTCCCTTCACACAGGTCTTTGGATGCTGGTCCTCTGCCTGGAAAAGAGAAATTCCTGCATAATCCTCCTTGCTGGCCTGCCTGCCCTGGACACATCCCTCCATCTGGGTCTCCAAAACCTGCCTGCTCCGGTGGCATCGTGCCTGATCTCCCTGCCTGCAGGAGTGGTGAAGCTGAGCTCGTGCCTGGCACGTGGTACCTGGCATCCTCCCTCATGCTGCCCGTGCTCTGAGGGAGGATCCACCCCCCTGGCCATGCAGAGCTGTTTGGAAAGTCTATGGAGTGCCGGTGAAGGAAATTAGTGAAGAAAGATGCTGAGGACAAGGCTCCAGCAGTTCTGCCTCCACCCCCAGCCCGGCTGCCCCATGCCTGGCGAGGCTGAGCAGCCCCCCCGTGTCCGTGGGACAGCCAAGGGGGACCCTGAGGGGGACAGTGTCTGTTGGCAGGAGAGGGGGAGCAGAGGGGGGCAGAGCTGCCATCAGCTCTGGGATGCTCCAGCCTCCAGGCCAGGAGAGCAGGAGGCACGGACGGGACTGCTGGGAGGAAAATCAAGTGGGAACTGCCAGAGGGACCTCAGGGGGCTCAATGGGGATGCACCACAACCCCCACTGAATGGCAGCAGCCTGGCCTTGGCAGAGGAGCCTGCAGCCCCCCCCAAGTGCCCTGGCTCTGCCCCAGAGCTGCCCCCCACAGCAGACAGCCCCACGGACAATCCCAGCCAGGAATGGAAAGTGGTGAAGATCCAACGGGTCCTCATCAACCCTGACTTTGAGCCAAGGAAAACAGGTAAGAGAAACCCCCTCTGGCCACTGTCCCCCCTGGAAAGGCACTACTGTGCTCCTGGTGAGAACACCCAGCTCTTCCCAGGGCAGGACTTTCCCTGGGTTAGAGGTCCCAGGCTTCCAGCAGAGCTGCTGGGACTAATTTAGCTTGAGATGATCTCTTTGGCCTTACAAATAAGAAGGAATCTGTGGCTTTTCTCGGGAGGGGGGTGGGAAGGCAGCAGGCGGGTTCCCACTGTCTCCAGGAACTCAACCCATCCCTCAGTGGGGCATGAACAGGATGGGCTTCCCAGCCCTCACCCTGGCCATGGGGCTTGGTGGGATCCTGCCCGAGAGTGAGCAGGACCAGCTCCTGTGGCACTCTCTGGGACAGAGACACCTCTCCTCCATCGATTTGGGATGGCTGAGCATCCCTCACATGGCTTTGGGCCATTTTTGTCTGCCCCTGGTTTAAAAACTAAGCACTTTATTTCAGGCTGGTTGGTTCCTACAATGCTCTCTGCCATCGCCTCACTTCACTGCCCGTGCCACAGTGATTCCTCTCCCCCCTGACTGTCCTATCAGCCATAGTGACACAATTCCAGGCTCATACCTAGGGTTCCTGGGGCTGCTGCCACGCCTGGAATGTCCCACATCCCTGTGGGAGATGCTCCCACAGAACCCATCCTCTTACAGGCATTGGACCCG